>NC_141916.1:25255000-27755000 GCF_057802395.1 Ceratotherium simum simum | reverse complement strand
TTGTTTGCTTATAGCAAATAAAAGTTAACTATTAACCACAGCAGTAGCTATCCATATGCAAAGCGTTAATGCTTATTAACAACTATAATTCTGAAAGCTTAATACATATAAATGCATATTTGAAAACGGGTGTTATATTTAGAAAAACATAATTTTGAAAATGTTCCAGAACATAATGATCTCTTGCACAGATGAAGATTGAATAAATGATTGTGTAACTACCAAATGAATATCACAAAATTACGTGTTTCGTTTCTAACATTCATGTTTTTCTTAATCAGGTTAAGAAACTCATTTTTTAAAAATGAGTTCTTATTTCCCCAATCTCAACATCTGTTCATTCACAATAGATAACATCCTTGATATGTGCGGCTATTTTATGTTACCTTATGAAAAAGTAAAAGAAGTTACTGCCATCAGAATCTTTAGTAAGAGATCCCTGGTAAAGATGTACACATGCAGATACTTTGTATTATACTAAGGTCCTTGAACTCCACTTTACGTAACATACTTTGTGCATTGAGTTAAATATTGACAATACATTCATTTATCTGAATATCATTAGACCCTTTGAAATTTACCTATGTTGACAGTATTATTAAAGTGTCATTTATTTATTCCTATTTATTTCACAGGATGATGAGGGAATCTGATCTAAAAATAAAAACATATTGTTAGAATCTTCTGCTGTGTTTTTGTATACCATAACAAAAGCCTGAATTTCAATTCAAGTTGAAATTGGCCAACTACTGACAACAAAGAATAATGGTATGTCATATATTTGATGCAGTAAATTCCATTTCTTTCTGTCCAGTCCTAAATTTCAAGGTTCAAATCACACTACGAAAATTTCAAAATTTCTCTCTCCATTTTGCCAGGAACTACGGATATGAAACTAGGTAATTCGCCCCTTTGTATTCATACTAATATGCAGAGTATGGTTCTAAAAGTTTTCATTCCTAACATGCCAGGAAAACGTATTCAGCATAGTCTGGTTCTGTTCATCCATCCAACAGATGTTGATGTCTGTCTACAACAGAGACAAAATGGGCAGAAAAATTCAATCAATTAATTAAACACAGGCGCCAGCTACCCATCAGGCACTGGGCTAGACCACAGAGATTAAGAAAGAGGGTGTGGTGGGCAAAAGATATGGTTTCTGCACTTTTAAAACTTATAATATGCAGCCACCCTGGTGGCATAGCAGTTAAGTTGGCGCACTCTGCTTCAGTGGGCCAGGGTTTGCAGGTTCAGATCCCAGGTGTGGACCTATGCACTGCTTATCAAGCCATGCTGTGGCAGGCGTCCCACATATAAAGTAGAGGAAGATGGGCAAGGATGTTAGCCCAGGGCCAATCTTCCTCAGCAAAAAGGGGAGGATGGGCAACAGATGTTAGCTCAGGGCTAGTCTTCCTCATACACACACACATAGACACACAAAAATAAAACATAATATGGTAGAGAACACAACCATGTAAAACACAATTACAACAACAACATCAATAGCTAACATTTATTGTCCATTTACTGAGTACTAGGAACTACGCTAAGCTTTTAACAGAAAGTACTTTATCAATTGACCCATACGAGAACTCTATGAAGTAAATTCTTTGTGAAGCCAGACTTGCTAGCTTCAGGTAGACTCTATGTGTAACACTGAGCCTTGCATATTTTTCTATTACTGTCAAGATCAACGACATATGAATATCACATATGGGCAGTGATGGAAGTGGGATAGAGAAAGGCATAAGAAAGTGTGTCTGAGATGGCAGGGACGGTTTTGCAGGTATTAAGGGGTTTACAAGATTAAATACTAGAATGGTAAACTGGAAAATTTGGCTTAAGCCAGGTCTTTACAGCATAATTTGATTATTTTGTTTGACAATACAAGTTTCCACATTTATCGGAAGTACCCATATTCACTTAAAACATAACATAAGACTGGTATTTTAATTATAATAATTTGGACTAGTCATCATGTCACTTCATTGCTAGGAAGAGTTACAGACTGGTTGCACTTGAAGCACAATCCCACTTCTCACGTCCAGAATTAAAATCTAGATCATTTAAGGATCAGAGAAACCTCAAGATCATGATACTTGCTTATAAAATTCCATACATTTAATACCACCTTTTAAAATTTATCACATCATAATATACTTGTATATGGTTTACCCCCTAAATCTATAATCAGCTCCATAATGGAAAATAAAGTGTGTCTTTTTTGAATCCCAAGCTACTTGCATTGCGCCTGGCCCGGTGCTTAGTAACTACTTAATGAAATCTATTATAGAATCTGAAATTCGGATTGGGCACTAAAAAGAAAACAAGAGGAGATTTTAAATTCTATATCCAGCATTCTCCAGGAGAAAGATTCACTGAATTTTGGAAACTGGAGTCATCACAGAGATGATTTGAAGGTCAGGGAAAACTGATCAGGCCACTGTATAGTCTGGGTGAAACACGACTCTCCAATCCCCCTTACCCCCCATCTTGTTTTAATTCCAGGTTCAACTACAAAGACACCACTATTTGACTCATAATCCCTCTTCCCACTAATCTCCCAGGAAGGAAAGAGCAAAGGCATTAGAGCATTAGTAGCATTCAGAAAGGACACGCACCATGTAATATGTTTGCATTCCAGTTGATTCCACCATAACGTGTCAATGTAGTTACTGTAAATTCATCCCTGAGAGTCTGTCTGATCATTTTTCATACACAAATCAACGTCCATTTTTTGGACTTACAAGGCTGATGAAGAGACTTGCTTTTGTCCCAGGTACTGAGAACAATGTTAGACTTAAATGTTTTAATCGAACTTAAAAATAATACCTATTTTTCCCCCAACTACTTTAAAAGTTTGAAACCAGACTTGAGTCAGAAGCCACCCTGGGGTCCAGCTGGGTGGCGCAGCAGTTAGGTTCGCAGGCTCCACTTCGGCAGCCTAGGGTTTGCTGGTTCAGATCCTGGGCACAGACCTACTCACCGCTCATCAAGCCATGCTGAGGTGGTGGGTGTCCCACATAGAAGAACTATAAGGACCTACAACTATGCTATACAACTATGTACTGGGAGCTTTGGGGAGAAAAAAGAAAAAAAGAGGAAGATTGGCAACAGATGTTAGCTCAGGACCAATCTTCCTCCAAAAAAAGAAAGAAAGAAACCACCCTAGAGAACATTTAATTATCCCATCCACTACACAGATTTCCTGCAACATCCCTGATGCATAGATAATCCAGTCTTAGTTCAGGAAGCTGGGTACAAGAGTCTGGAGGTCAGGAGAGAGGTCTGTGCTGAGATCTAGATAGCTGTCAGCAAACACAAAGCATTCAGAGCCAGGAGCTGGGACGAGATCGCCAAAGGAGTGAATGTAAACAGAGAAGAGGAGAGCTCCCAGGAGTGATCCCTGGGGCTTGCCAAAGTTAAGAGTTCTGGGAGATGAGGGACAATCTGCAAAGGAAACTGAGAAGGAACAGCCTAAGGAAAAAACCGGGAGAGGTGGTGTCCTGAAACCAAAGAAAGTGCTTCAGGAAGGCATGATTTACTGTGTCAAAAGCCTTTGACAGGTCAAGAGGGATTAGGACTGAAAACTGTCCTCGGATTGAGCAACCTAGAGAGCACGGTGACCTTGACAAGAGCAACGTTGGTGAGATTGTGAGTGGAAAGGGGGCACAAAAGAATGGGAAGAGAGGAACTGAAGAGAAGGAATAGAGGCAATTGTTTCATGTAAAGAAAAGGAGACAAATGGGATAGTCACTGAAAGATGAAGTGAGGTAGAAAGGATTTTTTTTAAAGATGGCAAAAATAACAGCGCGTGTGCACGCCTTTGGAAATGATCCAGTAAAAGGGGACCATTTACGAGATAAAGAAAGGGGGAAATAGCTGGAATGACAACTGTGAATAGGAGAGTGGGGATGAGATCTCAGACACAGTGGATGGGCTGGCCTCAGCGGGAGCATGGACGGTGCAGCCAAGGGAACAGGAAGAAGACAGAGCATCCGGGCAAGGGGCAGGCAGGGACATCTGGGGAAACGCAAAGGAGATGAGGGAGCTCAGGGATGGATGCTCTCATTCTGATTGTTTCATTTTTCTCAACGATGGAGTAAGCAAGATACTTTCCTGGGATACATAAAATAATAAGATCTAAGAAATGTATGTCACACATTTGTGAATTGATGCAATGAATCTTGTTAATTTATGCAATGAGTTAAAATTTAGGGGGAAAAAAATACATCCACACAACTTTCATATGATTAGCTTCTTTATAACATTTTGGTCATCATTTCTTAAAAACTTCATTCCACAAAGTAACAGGTAAAATCTTATTTGGAAAAAAATCTATTGCTGGAGTTTTTTGTTATATATACATTTCCGTGGATTTTAAAACAAAAATCTGAATTCCAGGTAAAGATATAATGACAAATATGAAGGGAATCATAAAAAAATAAAAATTTAAAGGCCATTTTGCTATAGGTAAACTATATATACAATTTTATAGGACAGCTAATCTTTGACAAAGGAGCCAAGAACATACAATGGGGAAAAGAAAGTCTCTTCAACAAATGGTGTTGGGAAAACTGGATAGCCATATGCAAAAAAATGAAAGTAGACCCTTACCTTACACCATGCACAAAAATTAACTCCAAATGGATTAAAGACTTGAATGTAAGACCTGAAACTATGAAACTTCTAGAAGAAAACATAGGCAGTACGCTCTTCCACATCGGTCTTAGAAACATCTTTTCAAACACCACATCTGACCGGGCAAGAGAAACAATAGAAAAAATAAACAAATGGGACTACATCAAATTAAAAAGCTTCTGCACAGCAAAGGAAACCATCAACAAAACGAAAAGACAACCTAACAATTGGGAGAAGATATTTGCAAACCATACATCTGATAAGGGCTTAATCTCCAAAATATATAAAGAACTCATGCATCTCAACAACAAAAAAACTACCAACCCAATTAAAAAATGGGCAAAAGACCTGAACAGACATTTCTCCAAAGAAGATATACAGATGGCCAACAGACACATGAAAAGATGTTCAAAATCACTAACTATCAGGGAAATGCAAATCAAAACTACAATGAGATATCACCTCACGCCCAGTCAGAATGGCTATAATTAACAAGACAGAAAACAATATGTGTTGGAGAGGATGTGGAGAGAAGGGAACTCTCATACACTGCTGGTGGGAGTGCAAACTGGTGCAGCCACTATGGAAAACAGTATGGAGATTCCTCAAAAAATCAAGGATAGAACTACCATATGATCCAGCTATTCCACTGTTGGGTATTTATCCAAAGAACTTGAAAACACCAATTTGCAAAGGTACATGCACCCCTGTGTTCATTGCAGCATTATTCACAATAGCCAAGACTTGGAAGCAACCTAAGTGCCCATCAAGGGACGAATGGATAAAGAAGCTGTGGTATATATACACAATGGAATACTACTCAGCCATAAGAAACGACGAAATCCAGCCATTTGTGACAACATGGATGGACATTGAGGGTATAATGCAAAGTGAAATAAGTCAGAGGGAGAAGGTCAAATACCGTATGATTTCCTTCATTAAGTAGTAGATAATAACAACCATAAACAAACACATAGGGACAGAGATTGGATTGGTGGTTACCAGAGGGGAAGGGGGGAGGGAGGAGGGTGAAAGGGATAATTCAGTACATGTGTGTGGTGATGGGTTGTAATTAGTATTTTGGTGGTGAACATGATGTAGTCCATGCAGAAATAGAAGTACAATGATGTACACCTGAAAAAAATAAATAAATAAATAAACAATTTTATACCTTCTATCAAACTCTACGTCCAGCCATAATTTTTTTAGATGGTTGTAATCAGTGTGTCCACACAACTAGGTTCTATTCTCTGGGCTTATTATTTGTGGATTTATATGCATCTCAGGTCCATGTCTTCATTTTAATGGCACTGTAATGTTCTATGATATACCTAGTCTACCTAATCACCTTCCAATCACTAGACTTGGAAAAAATTATATGCTGTACATCCATAAATATCCTTATGCAAAATGAGTTTTTCTTTTATCTCCTTGTATTACAATCCCTCAAGTGAAATCTCCAGATCAAAGAATGTTAGCAGTTTTACAAATAAACTCCAAAACCATACTAACTTTTGCATACTAAGTGTTAACTTTGCTATCTAATATACACCTGTCATTCAAAATAGGTTTTTTGAATTAATGAACAAAAGAATAAATGAATTAAACATGTTAAATATACGCCTGGTTATTATTTAGAATATTCTCTACAGATAATTATTCCAACTTATTTTATAGCCAGAAAATCTTTTCCTAGGGTACAACTAGCCTGAGTTTTTTCTAATTAGCTAATTTAGTAAGTATGATGTTATCTTAATTTTCAATTCTAATTACTAACAAGGTTTAAGCCTTTCCCAAGAGCTTATTTACTAATTGCATTTTATCTTGCTGTAAATAGTCTATTTAATATGCTTTGAGCATAAATATATTTTCTTTTAGGTAAATAACTATACCACAATATTTTTCCAATCTGTCATCTTGCTTTTAAAACCCGTGAAGGTTTTAAAAACTATAATATAATGAATCATGTCACTGACATAGTAAAAGAAAGAAAATCATTCCATTCCTATTCTTTTTAAACTTTAGAGACTCTTATACCTATATTATATTAATGAGAATGAGCTCTAAACTTCATTTACATTATTTTTAGTCATATTATTTCCTTTTCTCATTTATTTATTTATTTTTGTGAGGAAGATCAGCCCTGAGCTAACATCTGTTGCCAGTCCTCATTTTTTTGCTGAGGAAGATTGGCCCTGGGCTAACATCTGTGCCCGTCTTTCTCTACTTTATATGGGATGCCACGACAGCATGGCCTGATAAGTGGTGCATAGGTCCGTGCCCAGGATCCAAACCTGAGAACCCTGGGTCGCCGACGCAGAGCATGTAAGGTTAACCACTATGCCACCAGGCCAGCCCCTATATTATTTATTAATAATTCTGTCTTTTCCCTGTTCTTTTATCTAACTTGTTCAATATTAAACTCTTACAAATAGTTGGATCTATTGCTGAAATTTTTATTCTGTTCCATTCACCTCTTTTCTGCTTTTAATAATATATTATTATACCAGATATAACATAATACATATTATATATCTGGAACAATTCCTTTCTATCTAAGTAGTTCCTGTCTTTCAGACTATCCCCCCAATCTCATTATTGTTCCCTCAACAATCATTTTTAAAATTCTATAAAGTATCTTACAAGGATTCTAATTATTAGTGCATTAAATATATGTACTAACTTAGGAAATATCGTTATGACTATATTTAGCTTTCGCAATCAAGAGCTGAATTTATCATATAATGGAGAGGTAAGGCACACACTGGTCCCTGATCAGAAACCTGGGCTTGAATCTCAACACTGTCGCTAACGGTGTTAATTTACCTAACCTTCCTGCACTTCCTTTAATTCACACAAACTAAGGAAAATACTCACCCTCTTGGTTAACGAGTGAATACACATAAAACACATACACATATAGGCATAAAGGCTGGGCTTTGTTTTAGGGTTTGCATATTTTGACTTTTTACAATATCTTTAACGAGCTGCCTTTAAATACGCACTATATCCTGGGAAATGAAGATTAGAAATTTTCAGAGAGAGAGAATATTCAAGGAAAAAATGGCAAACTGTTAGAACTCTAAGTTCTTCGCAGTACTGGATGAATTTTAACATCAGAAACTATTTTATAAAGACAAACAAGTAGAAGACAAAATAGTAAACTTCCAAATATTTTCCTAACATAAGATGGAAGTAAACATATGGAAAGATTTTATAAGAATTCCCAACAAGCTTTCAAGAGGCAGGACAGAGGACTCGTCCAGTTTTGTTTTGTGGGTTTTTTTTCATGTTTTCCAGCCTCATCGCCTTTACTATCGGTGGGCAGGAGGCCTGGGGGCCTGCACGACCTCTGAGATGGTCCAGATAGATGCACTACCTCATCTACAAAACCATAGAGGGCCATGTTACACCTGTCCACCAGAAACTGTGGAGGGAGGAGTTCTAGAAGCCATTTTCTTTATGACTTTTTTAAGCAAAAATATCAGAATTAGGCAGACACAGCAGTAACCGCTTCAGATTTTATCCTGATATTAATTTATAATGATGCCTATATTTCAAGAATCTTGGAAATCCACTGTTAGATGTGTTTGCAATGCATTTTCAGTCATTATATTTTTCTTTCAAAACTATAAGCCATTGCTAATCCAACATGAAACGGTTAATGTTTAGTCCTTGAATGCTATGCACACAACTTTAGTTTCCAATTTTCTCTCTATGTTGTATGGATTGAGTTCCTGACATGGAGTCATAAACTAAGGCCAAATATATGATAATGGACTTTTCTATGAAAGCTTCCATTATTAAAATTCTTTTTATTCCAAAGCTATTACTTCGAAGTTTTTATTAAAACTATTCATTCTTTGCCTCTTAAAAGGCAGAGATATCTTTTCCACTGGGAATTGAACTATTTTGTCTATAAATAGGCATACAAAATACTAAATTACAAGACAGGTTTCACAGCTTCAACTGGTTCCCCACTTCTAGCCAAGATTATACTCTAACAAATCAGTTCACATTTTTACTACTTTCTTATTCAACCCCTCCACCTCACCAAGAAAAACTGCTTGCTCCCCTCAAGGCTTCACGTTTATCGCTCTGCCTTCCTCGACCAGAAAAGTACCTTTCTCTCAGACAACCCATGTTTTTATAACTTTCATCAAGACCTGGTTCAAAACTTCATCCATCTTGCTAGAAGTAAATCTTAGATAATATAAACTAAAACCTTGAAAGAGAGAGTACTTCCCTGCCTTTAAATTACTCATTCTGTCTTTCAAGTCTCACTGTTTAATTTATACTACGGAATTTTTCCTCATCTGTTACTAGTTACAATAAACATTAAAATCTAACGATAATTTTATTTCCCTTGACTGTAAAAAGGTGTCAGGGTGATGATCAAGATGGCTACACCTGATAAGAAGAGCTACCATTTATTGATAGCCAGGTCCTTTTACATGCATTAGCTCATTTAATTTCTACAACAACCCTATTTTCTAAATGCGATCATAACATTCATTTTAGAGACACAGAAACTGAGACACACAGTGGTAATTGCCAAAGGTTACACAGCTTACGTATGAATGTTTAACTAACGTTGATGCTTTACTTTGCCAGCCACTGTGAAAGCACTTGACAACTCTTAATTCATTTAATCCTCATAATTACCCTATAAGGCAGGTATTATCCTCATTCTTCAGATGAGGAAACTGAAGCAGAAGACTTAACACAGTCATCCAGGTAGTAAGCGGCCAGCCAGGGTGTGAGACCAGGTAGTGTGGACCCAGAGGCCTCAAGTCACCATGTTACTCCACTTTCTGAAATAACAGTGCAGCAACTAACTATGTATCTGAGGTCTCTAGTGTTCAACTATAGCAACGTTTGTTGGGTGTTACTTTTATGCATTCTTTGCTTTGCTACATATCTAAGAGCTTAAAATATAAAAAGTATGGTCCTGCGTGCAGTGAGAGGACATAAATACTATTAATACCTAATTAGCCAACACCATGAGTTTGCAGTCTACCAGGGGAGATGAGCCATGGGCAAAAAGATATATTGCAAGGAATAATGCAGTTAAATGCCATGACTGTGGTTCAGACAAAGTGCTCATGTTCAGCAGATGTCAACAGAGAAAGCTTTCACGACAAAGCTGGGTCTGGAAGGATGAGTAAACATCCCATAGATACTTCTATCGTAGGATTAACAACACATTACTCTGCTCTCGTGTTTGTCTTACCCCACTAGACTTAGGTCTCTTAAGAACAGGGACTATTTTTATCTTTGTCTCTCCAGCACCCAACAAAGTCATCACTCAGCAAATGACTGTGGGAAAAGGGGTAGAGAGACTGTTATGAAAAAGCACATTCCAAGCAGAGATCATGAGCTTAAAGGGAAAAGCAGAAAAAGCATTTTTGAAATTTTAGTTGCTGTATCACAGGCAGTACCTCTGTGTTGTCCAACTGCAGGGGGTCCCATTTTCACTGTATTCCATGTGAATGCACCCCTTTTAGGGTGAATACGGAGCCCCCTGGAATTGTACAACACAGCAGCCTGATTACAGGTATCCCTGCTCAGAAGTCCTTAGCAAGAGAAAGAAATGTCCTAACCAACTTTGCTTTCCCTATTGTCGCCCCTTGATGTGTCATGGCTGTGCTCTTGAAAAACTCATTAAAAAGTTTATATTTTAAAAGTAATTCCCCATAATATGTCATGATAAAGGACAACTATGCTAGTTGCAGGGAGAAGTGACAGTGTCACAGAGCAGTTGAGTGTGGACAGACTCTGAAGCCAGACCTCTTGGGAGCCAACCATGACTCCACCACTCAGGAGCTCTGCGACCATGAGAAAGTGACTTCAATTCTTCCTGCCTAATTATCTTCATCTTAAAAAGAAGATGATAGTAGTATCCCACTGGGTTATTATGAGGATTATGTGAATTAATACATGCAAAATTGTTCAGCAGAGTGCCCAGCACAGAGTAAGCACTGAACCAGTGTTAGGTATTATTTCCAGGGTGTTGGCTGCTAAATCGATTGCAAATTCACAATCTGCCAGGAAGAGCCACTGACGAGTCTCCCCTCAGGGCAGGAGAGGGAGATGATAAAATCAGATAAAGAAGACTGCTGCTCACACACTGGTGACCCCATGACACTGGTTAGTCGTGTTGTGAAATGAAGTTCCTGCCGTGTGGCTTTGGACACATATTCCAGACCACACCAATCCAAACAGTGGTGCTCATATTAAATAAAAGGCCTAACTATAAAGCATGCAGTACTGCCAACCCGAGTTTAGAAGTATCTGTAAAACTTGGCTATTTTTTCTCTCTACATCCAGGGAAATTAAATTTTAAATGTGGAAAAATGCTTTAGGGTTTTCCGGTGAGTACAGATTTTCCTCCTGACAACGGAAGTTTTCTTTATGGAAGTGTTGCTGCTATTTACTCTGAAGGTCAAAGGAAAAAGAAATCTAGAGAAATGAAAAGAGTTGTAGACAGGAAGGATGCATAAAAGAACGAAGTTCAATCAGAAAAAGAAAAGGAAAATAGTCTCATGTGCTTCTGAGCAGAGCTGGCAAAGACTGCTTGCTCTTGGAGATCTACCAGCAGGTTCTACCTCATTAGATGTGTTAAAGCCAAAGACATCAGTGTGAAGTCAGTCAACTCAGACTGTGTTCTTACTCTGTGCTTAAAAATACAGAAGAGGGAACTAGGCATGGATGAAAAAAAGAAATGTTTTATATAGAAGTCACATGAACAACTTCACAGAACTCATGCTAACAGACTTCTGTCATCTTACTGACAACTCACTCGAGGAGGATGTTGCAATACTACTAGACAAACATAAGTAGGTCATAATCCTCACTGTAATTCTGCAACGTCAATGACACCAGATATAAAAGTGGAGGAGGCGGTGCTCACAAGGAAACAGAGGAAGTCAAAGTTTTACTTTACATGTCAGTTTCACACCCGTAGAGAGCCTAGATCCAATATAGAAATCCTGCTTCAAAAGAAGATGAAAGTGAAATTAGGGGGAGAGAGTAGGAAAAACAAACTTGATCACAAAAAAGAAAAAAATTACATTAGCTGATTAACTGTTTAAAAATCTGGGCCGGCCCCGTGGCTTGGCGGTTAAGTACGCGTGCTCTGATGCTGGCGGCCCGGGTTCGGATCCCGGGAGCGCCCCGAGGCACCACTTCTCCGTCCAACGCGAGGCCGAGTCCCACGTACAGCAACTAGAAGGATGTGAACCTATGACGTACAACTATCTACTGGGGCTTTGGGGGGAAAAACTGAATAAATAAAATCTTTAAAAAAAAAAAAAAAAAAAATCTGGCTGATTCTGGCTAACTATGGTTACCTTAGATGAAATTCTTTGCCATTAATCTCAGTATTGCATGATTTTTTTGATCAAACAAGATTTTACATTTGCTTTGCATTACAGAATAGGAATTCAAAGGGCTATTTTTTTTTAATTCTTCTTTTTTTTTTTTTTTGCAGCAGAAGATTCACCCTAAGTTAACATCTGTTGCCAATCTTCCTCCTTTTCTCTTCTTTTTTCCCCCTCAAAGCCCCAGTACACAATTGTGTATAGCCGTAAGCTCTTCTGGTTCTTCTATGTGAGCATGGCTACTGACAAACAAGTGGTATGGTTCTGCGCCCAGGACCGAACCCTGGCCGCCAAAGTGGAGCACAACAAACTTGAGCTGCTAGGTCATCAGGGCTGGCTCTCAAAGTGCTATCTGAAAAAAACAATGTGGTATTTTTAACAGTTTTTCTCAACAGGCCATAATATACCAAATACAAGCTGCAACATACAGCTACAAATCATGTTTCAGTAGAGGGAGTACTGGAACAGAGGCTGACAGAGGAGAAACTGATGTAAATCTAAGATTAATTCAACAAATCCAGTGCTGTATAAATTAATACGTCAATTCTCAGTAAAGCTGTTGAATATTGGTGAAAATCTGAATTTAGACACTTCTTGATACTCCCTACACAGGCACTAAATCCCACTTATAATGAGCAGCAGAGTAAATGCCAACACCATGGAGAAAGGGCTAAACTGTGTTTTTTTTGACTATGTACATGCTAACAGTGGTAACAGTCCTATGTTCTTGTAATTTGCCCTTTCCAGACAACTTTTTGAGTGTGTTAAGCATGAGAGACACAAGGTCCCAGATAATCAAATAAAGCAAACCTGTGCAAACTCACATTCCTTCAGTCCTGCTGTACCTCACCATCCCTAAAAACTTTGATCATGGGTACAATACTGCTAAGAGAACCCTTGCAAGATGTGATCGTGTGTAAAGGAAATAAGATTACTTGCAAAAAAAGATTACCCTGTAGAACAGAGTAAGTTCTAGGATCACAAATCTGTGTCCTACTTGACATCTGAGTCTTCAAGTTTAAAAAGTTTGGGCAGCAGTAGCAGTAGGGCAGGGACAATGGAGAAAGTCTGGTCCCAGGACTAAGGGAAGGACAAGAGCAAAACCAACCAGAGGAACCAAAGCCTAAAACAACACCCTATGCCGACAGGAGCTCAGGAGCTGATCTGTGGTAACTTGTAAAGGAAAATGAACCCTTAAACTAAAACAAATACAAATAACCCCGATTGCTGATGCTTCTGTCTTTTACCATATGACTCAATACAGATTAACAACTACAGTCTACTGCTTGGTATCTGTTATCTTTTTCAAAGGTTTCTGTCCAAGGCCTCACTGACTCTTCCTATGCCAGTAATTCACCATCACAGGCTATGCTTTACCCACCCTGTAGTAACCATCTTAGCAAAGGATTTCTAGTATTACAAAATTCAAAGAGGCAAGATTTGGGGAAGAAAGCAAGAGTTTAAAAGCAGAGTGGGAAAAGAAGAAAAAAGAAAAAGATTCAAGTATTTATATCATTTACCGCTAAAAACCTCCAATGACTGTCCCTGCATAGGCTTGGTCAAATAAACCCTGTTAAGCCTAACCGCCCCCCACCAAAAAAAATCATCTAGTTTCATGACCACCCCATCGCCACCCTTCACTCACTTTATGCTTCAAACACTGCTTTGATTTTTCTGTGCCTTTACACCTGCCGTTAACTCTCCTTAAATGCCCAGTATGGTAACAGAACAAAAGACTCTGAGCTTTTCTCTTTTTAAACCTGACTTTGTACCAGTGACTTGATCATTTAACTGCTGTAAGCTGTTTCCACAGAAGAGGCCCTGTTTCACACCTATTTCAGAGGTGGAAAGATCAAATGATATAACATATGTACAGTAACAGCAGGATGTCCAGAACATACTGAAGCACTAAATAAGTACTAGTTCCTTTCCAGGCTCCCTCTACACTTGCTGAACTCCTACTCATCCTTCAAACCCCAGTTTAAACGTGTTTCTGTAAAACCTCCTTAATTCTGTGCTCTATTTTCTTCCCCCCAAAAGAATCAATTGCCCATCTTGTATGCTTCCCATGGCACTTAGAGAAACCTCTATTGTATTTTAATTGCTTGTTGGAGGTCTTTCTGTTGCATTAGAGAATGAAGACCCCTAGGGTGGGATTTTTATCTAATTACTGCCTACTCCAAATCTGACAGAATCAGTAATGGAAGCTTAATTAGCATTTGCTGAATAGATAAATGAATGATTCCATGAAACTGTTACCAACTAAAACCCTTAGACGGCCTTTCAAATATTTTATAATACTTTTTCTTTTAAAGAACAATCCTAACTTAAAGTGGTACCCTACCAAGCCATGGAATTATTTCTTTAATGTTTCTGCTCGCTATTCATCCAATCAGCAAGTGCCTCCCATGGGCTAGGAACACATTAGAGAACAAAACGAACAAAAAACCCTGTCCCCATGGGCCTTATATCTACCACAGGTAAATCTGTGGAAGAAAGAAATGATCATTGCAAACTTGTCTGAACAAGAGACCAGAAGGCACACTTGGTTATTCATCAACATTTACTAAGTATCAGAAAAAAAAACTCCCGACCACACAAAAAATTTAACTACTTCAAAAAGGTATCATGAAATTAACCCAGATTTAGTGTACTAAACCAGCAAAACTGACTTAGTGTCCCTAAAAAATGCTCACGTTAAGGACCCATTTCCTGATAGCTAGATGCGTATTTCCTTGTAGAAATAATTCTGTGACTTCTCTTTTGGTAGGTTAGTAATCTTCGTGAGTTTTAAGGATTTTACATGTATAATTACATGCTTTGCATAGACCCTAATTTGAAATGCGGTGGTGGTGTTCCTCGTGGCCTATTTCAAAGCCTGTTTATAACCTTAAAACACTCATTTTATAAGTGAAGAGGAGCTTTTATGAAACTTTCTATCAGGGCTTGTATTCTGAGGAGTGTTGTCCCCAGGAGTGAGATGGGCCATCCCAGGACTAAATCAGGATCATGTCCCAGCGGGGCTGCCCTGTCGGCAAGCGGCCCAGGTGCCACAGAACGAGGCTATGTGACAGAGAGGCGTCCACGGTTCCTGCACACCACCCTTTCTGATCTTACCTCGGGCTTCAGCCTCTGTTGCGTCCACCTTGTTCCCCAAGCAGGCCCTACACTTTCCTTTATTCATTCCCTGGCTTAGAAGGTCCTTTCCTCATTTCTCCTGTTACAATACTACTCCTGCATCAACATACCATTTCCATCAGGAAGAGCCTCTGGCTTCCCTCCGCTGGGGGTAACGGTACCCTGCCCGAATTCACCAGCCCTCGAGAGCCCTTCCTAGGGAGTTCAGCAAGTTCTACCAGCCTTTAGTCCCACCCAGTCACTCTGCCTGGAGTAGAAGCTCCTCACCGTTCTGCTCACATCTGGAAGGAGACCCGACATACCACAGGGGCTCAAATTTCCTATCAGATAAAAGAGTAATCATAATATGCAAATACCCAACACTTGCCAGAGCTAAACACTACAGGAAGCTTCATGCAGAGATTTCTGCCAAACATCATTCAATTTTGAAATCACAAATAAGATTCAGTCGTACTGAACAAATCTTGCTACCTAAAATGATGTTATTTCTATGTCAGAAGAAATAAAAAAGGTGGTCCAGGTGTTCCAAGCAGAGAATGCTAAGAATACTGAGAAAAGAACCCTGATCATTTGACTTGAACCACAAGTTATTTGCTGAGGGATCCTGAAGGCTCAGGGGGTCCCCATACAGAGGTTTCATTTCAGCTGGACTTTTTGCTCATTCTGGACTTTAATGTGCCAACTTAACATTTTACTGAGAGCTTTGCCTGGCTTCACTAATTACTAGTACAATAAACAAACAAAAGGAAGGTCAGTGGTGACAGATTTTGGATATAAAGTGCAATGAGCTGGGTTCTAGTGGTTCCTACATGTGGAGTGGTACCAATGGGGCTCCCTTCCCCTTGGAGCCTACAGAGAAGGGGAGAAAAGCATAAACATCAAACAAGTAGGGAACAGACAGATCATCAGGAGACCCAGGTTTAAAGGGCTTTCATCAAGCCCCAGCCACAGGGAAGAAATACTTCAACAGCACCCTAAAGGAAACAAAAAACTGAATTATGAAACGAAACATTAAAAAAGCATCAGCAGTGTGTCTTAGAAAAATTACTAGTGAGACTTAAGTCTCACCCCCCACTTTCCCTCAAAAGTGCTTTCTAATAATACTGAGTACATTCCAAATAGCTTTCCTCTGCCAAGAACTTGCCAATTGTATCTCCCCTGCTCAGCCACCGGGGTGAAAAATCAATGCCAGGGGAACCTTAATCCCTTCATTTTTGAAGTAAATTGCAAACATCTATCTTGCTGGGCATTTATCCACAGGGGGAGTAGCTCCTAAATGAATTTAGGAAGTGAACATGACCTTTAATAGATAATTTGGTTCCCAACCAGAAAGCAGGAGAGGCAAAACAAAGAGGAGAATGGGTGAACATGGACTTAAAGGAAAAGGTTAGAAAAACAGAGGAACAAGAAATTTATTTGGGAAAAGGATGAAAGCAAAAGGCAATACAAATAGTAAAAGCAAAAAGAGAGAAAAAGGATACCCCACCTGAAGATAAATGACTAGAAAAGGAGAGAGAGAAGGAGTGGCAAAGAACAAGTTTTCGAGTCCAGAATTATTTGTTAACTTTAAAAATTATCTTACTGTGACTTGAAGACTGACTGGGTTCGGAGTCTGGAAGCCTAGAAAAGGAAAGGGGCTAGCAGTGGACAAACAAAGTTAGACAATGCAGGAGAGTAGAGATCTTCCCTGGTAAGCTCTCTACCGGCATCAGGTAGGGCTAGATCAAGGGAAAAGCTGGTGATGAGCGGGGTTCCTGGAAATGCTGAGAGGCAACCATCACTCGGATTAATTTGTCCGTGGGCGATGGAAGATTCCACGTGGGCTTGGGGGATACCACAATGAAACTTCTCTCCCCCCCAAAACCCGGGGGTGCCTTGGGGGCCGGACTAACAGATGGGCTCTTGGAGCACGAGATGTATTCTTGGGACCCGGCAAAACCCGACGGGGACCCCGGAGGGGCAAAAGGAATGCATCGATCAGGGTCAAGGGCGGTGACGCCCGGGGCCCCCGGACGCCCCTCGCGGAGCCCGAACTCACCGATGCCGAGCCCCACGACCAGGCGGCCGGCGAGCAGCGTCTCCTTGTTGCTGGCCGCGGCCAGCACCGCGGAGCCGGCGGTGAAGAGGGCACTGGCCAGCAGGATGGCGGCGCGGCGGCCGAAGACGCCGTTGAGGGCCCCGCCGGCCAGCGCCGCGACGGCGGCCGCCCCCACCGTGCTGGACACGAGCATCTCCTGCCACAGCGCGTCCAGGCTGAGCTGCCGCTTGAGCAGCAGCATGGCCCCCGACACCACCCCCGTGTCATAGCCGAACAGGAAGCCGCCGAGCGCCGAGAAGACGGCCACCACGTACACGAAGGCGGGGGTCTCGTCCTGCTGGAACTGCCGCCGCGCCGCGCGCTCCAGGTCCCCGACGCCGCCCGCGCCCGCGCCCTGCAGGCTGGCGCTCGACTCGGCGGCCGCCAGGAGGCTGCGCTCCCCGGCCGCGCTCGCCGCGTCCGGCTCCTGCTGCTTCCTGCGCCGCTCGCCCATGAGGCTGCTCAGGCTCCGCAGCGTGTACTCCACATTCTCGCTCGCCTTGCGGGACATAGGGCAGGGGCCCGGGGCCGCCCGGGGGGACGAGGCTCCGCGGGCCGGAGGGCTCGGAGGGCGGGACGGCCCGATCGGGCAGCAGCAGCAGCAGCAGCCGCCGCCGCCGCCGCCTGCCTCCTCCCGGCTCCCGCTCCGGCTGCCACGGCAGCGGCCGCGGCCGCTCCGGGGAGAAAGTTGCTGCTCGCCGAGCCCGGCGCTGCCGAGTTGGAGGCTGGCGGGTCCTCACTCCAGACTCACGCCCCGCGCCTGCCGAGCTGGCGCTGCGGAGCCGGCGGGAGGCGGGGCCGCGGGTCACGTGCAGCCCCGGGCCGGCGGGGCAGGGCCGCGGAGACGCCCCGCCCCTCCCTGGGCCGGGCCAGGCTCAGCCGCCCCCCCCCGCCCCCTACCTCCCCACCCTCCCGGTCAAGCGCAACCTCTGAGCTGGCCTCCTTCATTTAGGGCTCTGGCGTCTGTAAGGAATGAACCTTGATTTAGGGGCTGCAGCTGGGGAGCAGGCCAATGTGGGGATGCCGGGAATAGACTTCCAGACCCGAGAAACTGCCTACGATGATTGCACGGTTAGGGAAAGGCGAGAGAATCCCTTAAAACATCCTGATCCGACAGCCTGGGGACGGCCAAGGCTGAAAAGGACCTAGGAAAAAGATATCTTGTACGGCACATAGGACCCTTTCTTTTATAATATTGTGACATAAATGAGTTTGCTCTGAAGCCATTTAGGACCCTGTTCTCGCAGTTTGACAACCAGTTTCCTTTCATGGCCAGTCCCTCTTCAATTTATGCTTATTTTAAAGGCATGGTGTATCTTGATTCTTTGAGGCCGGAGATAACGTATCTCCCCAGGTGAATCCGAAACCTCCTTCCGTGGATCCCTGATGTGTAAAGGAAGATTCAAGTTTATACATTCCACTCTTGTATGACCAGGTAGTTCCCACTGGTAGAAAGTAAACCCAAGAATCAGATTTGTGATTTAATGGGCAGTTTCTACCTTCCTCCTCTAACACTCTCGCCAAAGGGAAGGATGTCGTCTCCCCTGAGCAATCCCCACTGTTGCAGGGGCAGTTATAACTGCCTCATCTACTTGAAACAAAGATGACATTATTTGCGACAAATTTTTTAAACTGTTAGGTTAATTGCCAGTAGTCAGTTTTTTCCTCTCTTTGATTTAAATCGTTTTATGCAGTTCCGCTTCAGAAGAGAAACACGACTTTGTTCCTCTGATTTGCTTTCGTTCTTCAGGCTAGGGGCAGGAGGTAAAACCTCCTATGATTCTATCCCTCTCGATTTCAGTGTGCTTTTATTTCCCTTATTTGAGGAAAAGGTTTCTTAGCCTGAGGCCTATTTTTCACGCAGTCTAAAACTTTTTCATGTCAGAGAAAAGGATTTTGTCGTCCCTGTTTCAATAATTACAATTTGTCAAAATTGCTTTTATTTGGATTATCAATCATGATTATCACCATAGACTTTCCTTTCCAGCAACAAGGGAAAAAGAGTTGATGAGCTCAGAGGGTTTAACTGTTTAAACTTATTGTGTGGCTTTAAAGTAAGGCTCTATCATCGTTCCCAGGGATTTTTAGCTCTGAGCAATCAATTCTTTAATATTCAGGCTTCAGAAAAGATTCCGGTGAGAGCGCGCCCTTTTCGGTGTCTTTTATTGTACGGATAGTAAACCTGCGCCATCTGGTGGTAAACCGGTTCACCGCTTCTGAAGAGAAGGGCTCCTTAGATGAGAATCAGCTGCTGCTGTTGACAGTTTCTTCTTGCTGAGATGAAACAAACTACCTTTTACTCCTAGCAGGTGTAGTGAATACCTTGACTCCTGAGCATCTTGGCGGGAAATGCAGCTTTTCTGTTACAGAACACTAACCTACTTAAAATGGTTCTGCTCCGTATCATCAGAGCATTTAAATACCTATGGTCACGTTACATCTGAAAAGAGATATAACATGGAAAAAAGGCATCAGAGAGTTGAACAGAGTTCTCGGCCCTTGGAGGGAGCTAAGTTCAATTTAGCACCACAGTGTGAGTCTAAAACGGAGTTCCCCGAAGCCTGCCCCGACTGCAGATTATGGTGAAATGGAAAGCCCCTTGGCTGAGAATCAAAAGGCGTGAGTCCCATCACCATCACTGTTTTACTGTCCAACTTTTGACAAACCACTAGACAAGGTTGTGCCTTTTCTCATTTGCAGAGCAGCAACTACCCATTGTCTAGAGTAAGCATGAAAAAGTGTTTTGAAATATACTTAATTGCTATTGAGAGTAAATAATAAAAGCATCATTATTAATTTGCAAGGTGAATTCAAAAGCCCCAGTTTTAAGTACCTTTGCTTTACAACCTCCAGGAACACAAAGGACCCACCTAAGAAGAGGGAAAGGAGAGAGGTTTTAACTACACTGGTAGAGATCCTGATTATCAGACAAAAGCATTGGTCATTAATTCAATAAAATTGTTGTTGTTGTTGTTGGGAGGGGATGGTGGAGTTGGAAGCAGTTTTGTCTTTATGTTTATTGGATGTTTATTTTTAGTTTCACGAGTCATGCATCCTTGTTGTAAAGCAGTCTAATAATAAAAATAACACAAAAGTCCCTTTCCAGTCATCTCTTCCTCCATAAAAGTCCCCTTTCCCCAGAGATAACCACTCCTACCACTTTCAAATGCATCTTTCCAGAACTTTCTCTATGTATTTATATGTACACAGTAAAATACGGAGATTGTTTTGTTTGTTTTTGTACTGTTTAGACTGCAAAAGAAAGGAAACCCAAATCAAACTAGTTTAAGCCAAAATCATGGCAGAGAAGGAGAATTTATTGGCTCTTGTCTCCAAAAAGTTTTAATAGGCTGCTTTCAAGTACAGCTGGATATAGAACTCAAACACCAGGATGTCACCAAGAGGAGACTTTGCTCCCTCTCTCTACTCTGCTTCTTGCTACTTAGGCTCCATCCTCAAATTCCATGTGGTGGTCAAATGGCTACAGCAAGCCCCGAGCTCTATATCATTTTCCACTCACGTTTAAGGTGCAGAAAAAGGGCTTCTTTCTCTGAAAGCAAACTTCTTATTGTATCTAATTGGATCTGTCAATTATGTGCCCATCGGTGACTCAATTACCATGGCCAGAGGATTGCAGTCTGACCATCACGGTAGGGCCAATCAGTGCCCATGTCTTGAGCTGTTAGCAGAAGTAAATCATATGGGCTGAGATGGAGGGGGTTTCCCGTAAGAAATCTGGAGTACTCTTTTGCCAGAAGACGGGCAAATAAATACTGGGCAATAAAACCAACAGATTTGAGTTGATGTAAATAACGAGTACAGTAACATGACATAAAAGGCAATTAAAGCATTTCAAGAAGGAGGGACTGGCTAAGAGAATCAAACATATTGTCTAGAGATCAAAGAGAATAAAAAGTTATATGAAATCATTGAATTTGACTATTAGAAAGTCAATGGTGAAGACCTAATATACACCATGGTGACTACAGTTAATAATATATTGTATACTTGAAATCTGCTAATAGAGTAGATCTTAAATGTTCTCACCACAAAAAAGGGAGGTGATGGATATGCTAATTAGTTCGATTGTGGTAATCATTTCTCAATGTATATGTATATCAAAACATCACATTGTACACCTTAAATATATGCAATTTTTATTTGTCAGTCATACTACAATAAAGCTGGTGGGGGGGGAGAACAAAAGCCAATGGTGACTGCTGAGAATCAGAATGTTGTTTTGATGGTATTATGTTCAGAAACCCAGTAATGCCAGAATCCTGCCCTACTGATCATTCCTCTTTTCTGTCCATATAGCAGACAATAACAGCATCAGAATAAATACACTGTTAATAGGTACAAGGGTAAAGTATAGGTCCCATGGCTCAGTTATGAAGTATAATTATAGGCGCTCAGTACTTCCCCCCAAATCTTGCCTTTCTTTGACTTGCTCTGAGGAGGAGGAGGAAAGAGAGAGGCTGAGGGAGGCAGGAACGGAGGGTAAGAAGAAAGGGTGCCCCAATGGACAATGCCCTACTTACATCTGCTTATAACAGGGAGAAAGGGAGCAGGAAACACAAGAAAGCATGGGACGTGGATGATATTTTAACACACATTGACCCTGCCCACTAATAACCATGACCCATCCAGGAGTAGACCCTGTAACACAACATAATACCATCTTCTCCTCCTTTGGGTGGGGAGGATTGCAATGCCTCTTCCCCCTCGGAGACTTTTAAGAGAGCAATTTCAATTAAGAGGAAATTAGTGGAAATAGCAAACATAGGCTGCATTTTCCAGAAGTCTCGTGGTAAATGTAATAAAGGAGAGAATAGCTTAGTTATCAGGATCAAGAGAAAGGGTGGAGGTGTCAGGCATGACTCGAATTTATTCAGATGCTAAGTGAAAAGAAGAAATTGACAATTTAAGAGGCTGAATGATTGATAGAGCAAAGTGCCAAAGAAGACAGGGAGGATAGAAGCAGCATCAGTAGGGGAGAGGCTAACCAAGCCATAGGGAGGAGGAGGGGCACTTCTTCCTCTGAGAAAAAAGGCAAGCACAGAAGAACAGCAGGAAAAAAGAACACGGTACTAACAAGAATAGGGAAAGAGTTCTGTTAAATGGATAACAGTCTGGTGGAGGGAGTGGGAACAGAGCGAACCTAGACACAATAAACATTGTAGGCAGAAAGACCTGAGTTCATATCTTCACTCTGCTACTTACTTGCCTGTGTGACCTTGAGCAACTTACTCATGTTCTCTAAGCTTCAGTTTTCTCTCCGTAAAAGGGGGATAATAATACTGTATCAGTATTTATATGGTTTTAATTCTGAATAATAGAATATCCATACTCAAACTGTCTTATACACTACAGAAATACATTATTGCGTGAATGTCCCAAGGTGGGTAGCATCAGGAACAGTATGATCAATCTTGGGAAAATGGTATCAGAATCTCTCCTTTTCTCCATTCTTCTACTCTTAGTGGGTTAGTTTTGCCCTCCTCTGGCTTCCCCCAAAGTGTGAAGAGGGCTCTAACATTTCTGGGTATCATATTTTTCAAATGTATACAGAAAAGTATAGTGCCTAATCCCTATCCTCAAATGTAATATTTCCAAGTAGTAAAAGACCCACATGACCATGTATAAAAATACCTAATAATACAAAACATAGTGTACCAAATTGTTGCTAGAGACAAAAATTCCAATGGAGCCCCACTTTAATTGCTGAGTGTCAAAATATTCTTTATTGACCCAGATGAGTAGCTGCAAATGACTACAGTTTAAAAAAAAACAACAGGGGCCAGCCCGATGGCATAGTGGTTAAGTTCACATGCCACCCTTCAGCAGCCTGGGGTTTCATGGGCTTTGATCCCACGTGCGGACCTACACACTGCTCATCAAGCCATGCTGTAGCGATGTCCCACATATAAAACAGAGGAAGATTGGCACAGATGTTAGCTCAATGACAATCTTCCTCAAGAAAAAAGAGGCAGTTGGCACCAGATGTTAGCTCAGGGCCAATCTTCATCACCAAAACAACAACAACAACAACAAAATTTGGCTTGCAATCAAGACATCCTTTAATGAAACAGCATCCAGTAATCTGAAATGACAGCAATGGGGAATATTTGTTTCAAAGTAAAATCACTAAGGAAACTAACAACTCACCTTCTTTAATGGAGAAGCAATTGATTTGGTGAGACACTAGTTCTTCAGCCAGTTTCTACATTTTGCTAGTAGAGGAAAATACATTTCAAATGTATCTTGTAACATAATGAGCTCCTTACTAATCATTTTGTTTTAAACAGTTCAATAGGTTTTATTTTGCATTGTGAATCCAAATTGTAAATTCAATTGTAATAGTGTCTCTGTCTGAAGTTGCAAGCATGGTAATATTGTGACCCTGCTTTGCCAAATTGAGTGAATTTATCATATTAAAACTAAGCAAAATATCCAGCTGAAACAATTAACTTATACTTTATAGTTGGCTAATAAAGTTATTTAGATAAATGAATAAATTCCTGTCTCCGTATAAATTCCTGTCTTCCTGCCTCTTAACTCAGGAGAACCAAAAACTTTTAATTTGATGATACGAATTGCGAAACTTATTGTCCACATGAGTTGCATGGCATCAACAATCACTGCTTTGAAGGATAGTTTTGTCTTCCTTAGCCAGTAGCACTTGCAATGCAAAATAAGACTGTTTAAACTAACTTATGCAAAAAATATTTCAGCAAGAGTGGCCAACCTCAAAGTTTCCAAAAGAACGCTATTGTAATTTCCTTCCAGATTCTCTCTCACAGTTTTTACAATGTATACCGTGGAATATTTTTATATCTCAAATATACTAAATGACCCTTGCGTAATGCTGAACGCGCTTTCACATCTGATTTTCATGCTAAGAGGCAGTAAGTGTGGGACAGAGAGCCTTTATAGTGGAAATAGGAGCATTCACTACTCTCTTCCTGCGATCTTCCTCAACCAGGGACTCTTAGGAAACGTGTCTTCCTAAGTGCAATCAGAGAGGTTTTATCTACAACCCAGCCCACAGTTAAAGAAGAGTGTCCTTAGTACGTGAGATCCCTGTTCACCACTATATCCCCTGAGTCTAGCACATTGCTAGCACATATAGGGGCTCAATAAATATTTATTGAATGAACACATGAATGAATAAAAAAACAAGTGATGGGTGAGTCATATCAGTCTGTATGGAATCCGTTTGGCTTGAGTCCATAGTCATCACTTTCCACATCGATACATAATATGATGAAATGACAACAATTTGAGATAATACGAAGTGCCTGTGTAACATGCCACCTGACCCCAACCCTATACATAGCCCAGGCAGTGTCGGATTTTAACTGATCAAAGCAAGCACTTTTTTTTCTTAAGAAATACGTAGCATAGACTATAGATTTTAACAGAAATAAATGTATTGTTTCTTGAGCATTTAGTTAATGAAAAGCACTTTACTTTGTACTGTCCTCAATTGTTCTCATCCGCAGGGGGAAAACACTGCATGTCCATATCTAAAAATAGCTGATCATGTAAATCACTATGTACCAAATTATTGAAAGTGACAAATTCTTGTTGAATTCAGAGGAGGAGAGAGAAGAGATAAATCAACTAAAATTTAAAATTTATAAAAAATACCCAAATAGCTAAAGGAATCCTGAGAAAAAAGAACAAAGCTGGAGGTATCACACTCCCTGATTTCAAAATATACTACAAAGCTATAGTAACCAAAACAGCATGGTACTGGCACAAAAACAGACACACAGATCAATGGAATAGAATCGAAAGCCCAGAAATAAACCCACACATCTATGGACAGCTAATCTTTGACAAAGGAGCCAAGAACATACAATGGGGAAAAGAAAGTCTCTTCAACAAATGGTGTTGGGAAAACTGGATAGCCATATGCAAAAAAATGAAAGTAGACCCTTACCTTACACCATACACAAAAATTAACTCCAAATGGATTAAAGACTTGAATGTAAGACCTGAAACTGTGAAACTTCTAGAAGAAAACATAGGCAGTACGCTCTTCGACATCAGTCTTAGAAACATCTTTTCAAACACCACGTCTGACCGGGCAAGAGAAACAATAGAAAAAATAAGCAAATGGGACTACATCAAACTAAAAAGCTTCTGCACAGCAAAGGAAACCATCAACAAAACGAAAAGACAACCTAACAATTGGGAGAAGATATTTGCAAACCATACTTCTGATAAGGGCTTAATCTCCAAAATATATAAAGAACTCATGCAGCTCAACAACAAAAAAACTACCAACCCAATTAAAAAATGGGCAAAAGACCTGAACAGACGTTTCTCCAAAGAAGATATACAGATGGCCAACAGACACATGAAAAGATGTTCAAAATCACTAACTATCAGGGAAATGCAAATCAAAACTACAATGAGATATCACCTCACGCCCAGTCAGAATGGCTATAATTAACAAGACAGGAAACAACATGTGTTGGAGAGGATGTGGAGAGAAGGGAACTCTCATACACTGCTGGTGGGAGTGCAAACTGGTGCAGCCACTATGGAAAACAGTATGGAGATTCCTCAAAAAATCAAGGATAGAACTACCATATGACCCAGCTATTCCACTGTTGGGTATTTATCCAAAGAACTTGAAAACACCAATTTGCAAAGGTACATGCACCCCTGTGTTCATTGCAGCATTATTCACAATAGCCAAGACTTGGAAGCAACCTAAATGCCCATCAAGGGACGAATGGGTAAAGAAGATGTGGTATATATACACAATGGAATACTACTCAGCCATAAGAAACGATGAAATCCAGTCATTTGTGACAACATGGATCGACATTGAGGGTACAATGCAAAGTGAAATAAGTCAGAGGGAGAAGGTCAAATCCCATATGATTTCCTTCATTAAGTAGTAGATAATAACAACAATAAACAAACACATAGGGACAGAGATTGGATTGGTGGTTACCAGAGGGGAAGGGGGGAGGGACGAGGGTGAAAGGGATATTTCGGTACATGTGTGTGGTGATGGGTTGTAATTAGTATTTTGGTGGTGAACATGATGTAATCTATGCAGAAATAGAAGTACAATGATGTACACCTGAAATTTTTACAATGTCATAAACCAATGTTACGCAATAAACAAAAAATTAAAAAAAAAATTTATAAAATATAAAATGGTATTTTTTTCTCCGGTTCAAAGTGATAACATAAAAACCAAAACTGTTACAACAACAGAATTATTCTTATTCCTGATTGGTACCAATATTGTTGAGGAAATGTCAACTGACCAAACTAAAGAGTAAATCATTTTATTTTGCTTAGGTTTTATAATCTACTTGGTTTTTACGTCTGTCTGGCCTTTTAGTGGTCACTGTCTGTTTCCCCATTAATTTGGGATGCCCTAAGTTACAACCTCTGTGTGCTACCTCCAAATTAATAAACATCTTACCCAGCTACTAACCAGACATGTGATTACCTTGCTTATCACTCTGTGGTTTTGCATTTTATTCTGAAGTAAAATTGTCAAATAAAAGAAAAACTGCCTAAATCCCAAACCATAGAGTAGGAATACATACTTTAAAATCTTTGAAAAGAAAATCTTGACAATTTTAAAGCTGAAAGCTGTCAATATACTTATCAATCAATGGTCTGTCATCTTGGAAAATTACTCTGAACTCCATTATGGAGAACAAGAAAGAGATAACCTATTTTAGCAGCTTTTCCCAATACCAAAGAGACAAATCTTCCAAGAGCAAAAAGCATCTCTTAGATTGCAATACAAAAACAAATGTGTTTCTGAGCTCAAGAGCTAAGATAATTTCATTATTGTTTCTGAATCATTGAATTGTTGTAAGAGATGTTTGGATGAGTATAGAAAAATTTAGTAAATACGTTACAGCCACTGGCTAATGATGATGGATATTCATCAGGGAGTGATTTGGGAAGAAAAGAATGTAATAGCGCACTGACAAGAAAAGCAAAGTCAATTTCTTCTGTATGATCTTTGTTTTGTAAAATTGCCATGAAATTTCCATGCAAGAGCCCTGGGGTAATCACAGCTATTTCTCATAGACCTACAGGCTAAGTGTAGACCCAGCTTTCAATTGTCATCCTGATGGATGAGAGCCCCACACTGTGAATGATAGGCAGAAAAGCAGTCAACTATATATACTCATAATTTTAAAGCCCTTGTTGACATTGAAAGATAATGCTTCACGTTTCTATTATAGTTTAGGTATGTAGCAAAATTACTTTGTGTCTTTTATTTTTAAAACCTTATGTTCTTCTAAATTTTTCTTTTTAAAATTATGTTCTAATACCACCTGTACTTTTTTTTTATCTCCCAACTTGTAGTAGACATTTATCATACTTTGTGATCTCCTCGCACATTTGGACACCCTTTATTTGGGGAATTGCCTATATTATGACTCGCACTTTGCCAAAATAGAAGCCAGAAGCTCACTTTCCCAGCATACCTTGGAATTAGGAGCGGGTATGTGACCCAGGCTTAGCCAATCAAACACATCCGCTCAAAACTTTGATTGGAAGAGAATAACAAGAAGAAGAGGCTCTCCATGAAGTCTGTCCTAGTGAGGGTGGCAGAGACTGCTGGAGAGAAGACATATAGCCTGAAAAGATGGCAGCAGGAGGCCTAGTAGGGATGTACTGTGTCCAAACTTGGCAGTGGGAGCTGTGGTGTCTTTACCCAGTAGCAGCAGAAGGGTCTATGCTGCAGCAGCCAGGATGTGGTTGGAAGCATAGTGTCCAAGGATGATTCTCTGGCCTTTGCAAAATTCTGTGATTTTATATATACATGATGTATGACAGCCATAGCACAAATGCCAGGAGAGGAGAAATGAAAGTATATACTTGTAACATTCTCATACTATATGTGAAGTGGTATAATATCACATATTAAAGATATATACTATAAAACTTCAAACAATCACCAAAACAGCAAAAGAGATTAGAGTAACTCAGCCAACAAAGGAGATAGAGTGGAATTAAAAAAAAAAAAAAAGGGCCGGCCCTGTGGCTTGGTGGTTAAGTGCGCGCGCTGCGATGCTGGTGGCCCGGGTTCGGATCCCGGGTGCGCATCGAGGCACCACTTCTCCGTTCATCCTGAGGCCAAGTCCCACATACAGCAACTAGAAGGATGTGCAGCTACGACACACAACTATCCACTGGGGCTTTGGGGGGAAAAATAAAATAAATAAAATCTTTAAAAAAAAAAAAAAAAAAAAAAAACTCTATCCAAAAGAAGGCAAAAAAAGAGAAAAAAGGGAAATGAACACCTGGTGGGGAAAATAGAAAAAAAATAGCAAGATGGTAGATTTAAGCCCAACCATATCAATAATCACATTGAAGGTAAATAGTCCAGGCACACCAACAAAAAGACAAAGATTATCAGACTGAATATAAAACACAAAACTCAACCACATGCTGTCTACGAGAAAGCAACATTAAATATAAAGGGTATGTTAAATATTATTATATTTATTTATTATATATTGAATATAAAAGCATGGACAAAGATGCATCATGCTAACACAGTCAAAACAAAGCTAGAGTGACTATATTAATACAGACAAAAAAGATTTGGCAGCAAACAATATTACCAGGATCATTTCATAATAATAAAGGAGTCTATCCATCGAGATTACATACTCTGAAAAGTTTAAGCATCTAAAAACAGACCTTGAAAATACATGACAGAAATGCAAGAAAAACAGACAAAACCACAATTACAGTCAGAGATACAACACTCCTTTCTCAATAATTGATAGAACTAGTATACAGAAAAATAGCATATCATAAATGTATAAAAGATTTGAATAACACTATCAACAACATTAACCTTTTTGACAGAAAACACTCCATTCAACAATAGCAGAATACACATTCCTTTCAAGTATACAAGGAACATTTACTGAAAGTAGACCATATCTTGGGCTTCAAAACTAGTGTTAATAAATTTACGATGATTAAAGACATTCAAAGTATATTCTCTGACCACATGGAATTAAATTGAAATCAATACCAGAAAGCCCCCAAATAAAAATTAGATTAAAGACATTCAAAGTATATTCTCTGACCACATGGAATTAAATTGAAATCAATACCAGAAAGCCCCCAAATATTTAGAAACTAAATAGCATACTTCTAAATAAACCGTGGGTCAAAGAAGGAATCAAATGGGAGATTAGAAAATATTTTGAACTGAATGAAAATGTGAAGACAATAAATCAAAATTGTGGGTTCCCACTGAAGCAACTCTTAGAAGTTCGTAGCACTAAACACCTATAATAGAAAGAAAAAAAGATCTCAAATCAATGACCTTAGCTTCAACCTCCAGATATAAGAAAAGGAAGAGTAAATGAAACTTTAAGTAGAAGAAAGGAAACAATAAAGGTCAGAGTGGAAATCAGGGAAATGGAAAACGGAAACAACAGAGAGAAATCAATGAAACTAAAAGCTGGTCCTTTAAAAAGATTAATAAAATTGATAATTTTCTCACTAGACTCCTCAAGGAAAAAGGATAGAAGACACAAAGTACCAGTATCAAGAACGGGAGATGTTACATCACTATATATTCAACAAATATTAAAGGAATAATAAAAGAATATTACAAACATTTTGTGCCAAAAATTTTGATGAAATGGACATATTTCTTGAAATAGACAAACTACTCAAAAAGAAATACATAATCAGAATAGCCTTAGATCTATTAAGAAACTATTTGTAATTTAAAACTTTTCCATGAGGAAAATTCCAGACCCAGTGGGTTCACTGATGAAGTCCACAAAATATTTAAGGAAGAAATAATATGATTCCACACCAATTCTTTGAGAAAATTGAAGAGGAGGGAATACTTCAGCATTATCCTAATTCCAAAATAAAAGACATTATAAGAAAGCTACAAAACTTGCATGCGCATGGATGAAAAATTTCTAAATAAAATTTTAGCAAATCAAACCCAACAATATATTAAAAGGATAATACATCATAACTAAATGGTGTCAGTCCTAGGAATGCAAAGTTGGTTTTACGTTCAAAAATCAAGGGGCCAGCCCAGTGGCATAGCGATTAAGTTTGCACATTCCACTTCCTGGGGTTAGCCAGTTTGGATCCTGGGCACGGACCTACTCACCGCTCATCAAGCCATGCCGAGGCAGCCTCCCACATGGAAGAAATGGAAGGACCTACAGCTGGGATATACAACTATGTACTGGGGCTTTGGGGAGAAAAAGAGGAAGATTGGCAACAGATGTTAGCTCAGGCCCAATCTTCCTCAAAAAAAAAAAATCAATCAATATAATTCACTATATTAAAAATTTATTTTTAAAAAAGCCGTATGATCATCTCAACAGATGCAGAAAAAACATTTGAAAAAATACACCCATTTCTGATTTAAAAATAAAAACTCTGAGCAAGCTAGGAATAGAAGGGAACTTTCTCCGCTTGATAAAGAGCACCTACAACAAACAAATTTAGTGATGAAAGCCTGAACGCTTTCTTCTTAGAATCAGGGGCAACGTAAGGACGTGCCGTCTCATCAGTTCTGTTAAGTGGAGAAAGGATAGTCTTTTCAATAAATGATGCCGTAACATTTGGTTATCCACATGCACAAAAATTAACTTTGATCCATCCCTTGCATCATATACAAATATGAATTCAAAATGGATCATAGACCTAAATGTAAGAACCTGAAACTAAAAATCTTCCAGAAGAAAATCTTTGCTACTTTGGGTGAGGCAAAAAGTTCTTAAATACAATACGAAAAGCACAATCTATAAAATAACAAATTGATAAATTGGATTTCGTCAAAATTGGAAGTTTCTGCGTTTCAAAAGACACTTCTTGTTTTAATTGAACTTGTTATTTTGAGATAATGGTAGATTCATGTGCATTGTAAGAAATAACACAGAAAGATCCTATGTGTCCTTTACCCAGTTTCCCCCAATGGTTACATTTTGCAAAATTTGTGCAATATCACAATGAGGATATTGACAGTGATACATAGTCAAGACTTAGAGTATTTCCATCACCACAAGGATCACTTATGTTGTCCATTTAGCGCCACACTGACTTTCCTCCTGTCCTCATCTCCTCCTTAACCTTGGAGACCACTAATCTGTTCTCCATTTCTATAATCTTGCCATTTGAAAATTTTATTTAAATGGAATCATGCACTATGTAAACTCTTGCTATTGGCTTTTTTCACTCAGCATAATTCTTTGGAGATAATCCAGGTTGTTGAAAATATCAATATTTTCTTCCTTTTTCTTACTGCGTAGTATTCCATGGTTTGGTACACGACGGTATGTTTACTCATTCACCCACTGAAGAACATTTGGGTTGTTTCTAGTTTTTGGCTATTATAAAGAAAGCTGCTAAACCATTTGTGAACAGGTTTTTGTGTGAACACAAATTTTCATTTCTCTTAGATAAATGCCCTAGAGTATAATTGCTAGGTTATATGGTAGTTGCATATTTAGTTTCTCAAGAAACTGCCAAAATGATTTCCAGAGTGGTTGTACCGTCTTACATTCCCACCAGCAATATATTCTTTCTCTAGATCCTCATCAGCATTTGATGTTGTAGCTTTGCTTTCTTTTAGCCATTGTTATAGGTGTGTCGTGATATCTCATTGCGGTTTCAATTTGCATTTTATTTTTAGCTGCAATATGTTTTATTTCACTGGAAAAATCTATACAAAGAACCACATCTGGTTCCCTCGAAAGAAGCATTTACCACAGCTTAAATAAAGGTGAAGGGAAGAGAGAGAGCAAGAGCTCCCTGCCTTAGGCTGGCTCTGTCACTACCTTACCTCGTACTCTGAGGCCCTGTGTGATGGAGATCACAGGCGTCCAAGAGAATTCTCTGTTGGCCCTCTGGTAAGGGCTTGAGAGCAGCTGTGACATCGTCTCTCTGGCTCACAGACCACAGAAATCCTGAGAGCTGTCATGGTAGTTATCAAAAATGTTTGGGTAAGCAGAATGCAGTGGGGACTGCACTGGTGTTTGCAGCTAGCTACACACAGGCAGGAACACTTCAACTAGGAAGGAAAATATATAATTTATCAAAAATTAATTCTAATATGTAGAAAAACATCTAAATCCTCTGGAGCCAAGACCTGCCCCTTATTTACATTTACAAAACCCCTGAGTGAACCCAGGACTGACAGGGGAGCAGTGGGAAGGGGCCTCCTCGAGGGGACAGTCCCCTACTCTGTAAGCAGATGAAGAGAAGTTAAAGGTGTAGGAGAGGAGATATCTCATTTGTTTATTTTGTGATAGGGCAGAGTGGAATCACTGGAGGAGAGACAAGCAAGACTTAGTCCTGAATTAGTTCCGACTCCTCACAAACTCTAAGACAGATTTTTTGAAAGCTTGGACCAGTTCCTGTGTCCTTGAGAACCAGTGTTAACAAGTGGCTGATCTGAATGCTTTGTTGCCATGGAACCAACGTGGCTTATATTTTTTTTTCAGTTTTTCCCCTCAAAATCCAGGTGGATAAAGTATTGGGTGGGGAAAGTACCAAATAATTGAGGTGAAAAGGAAGGGCAATATGGAGAGGACACTACACCAGCTTCTTGGCCTCAAAGAAGGTCAGATACCAGTGAGGCTGACGATGATGGTCTGAGTGGACCACCACAGGACTCGCTGGTTGGTGCTCTTGCTGGTCAGACGAAAGCTCTCGTCGCCGCCCCAACACCTGCCATAAGGAACCCTCTGCCCACAATTTGCATTTTCCTTTTTTTCTTTTTTGTGAGGAAGATCAGCCCTGAGCTAACATCTATTGCCAATCCTCCTCCTTTTTGTTTTTTTTCCCTTTTTCTCCCCAAAGCCCCAGTAGATAGTTGTATGTCATAGTTGCACATCCTTCTAGTTGCTGTATGTGGGACGCCGCCTCAGCGTGGCTGGACAAGCGTGAATGGGTGCGCACCCGGGATCTGAACCCCGGCCACCAGTAGCAGAGCGCATGCACTTAACCACTAAACCACGGGGCCGGCCCCCAATTTCCATTTTCTTAAAGTGTAATGATGTTCAACAGTTTTTGTGTCCTTACTTGCCATCTGTATACTGTCTTCAGTGAAAAGCTCTTCACGTCATTTGCCTGTTTTCTAATAGATTGTTTTTTTACTCTTGTGTTTTGAGAATTCTTTATATAGTCTAGATAATAGTCTTCTTTTGTTGTTGGATATGTGGTTAGCAAATATTTTCTCCCGGTTTGTAGCTTGTCTTTTCACCTGTTTCACAGAGCAAAAGTTTTCAATTTTGATAAAGTCCAATTTATTATTTTTTCCTTGTAGGGATTATGTGTTGGTTTTGAGGCTAAGAACTCTTTGTTTAGCCTTAGGTCTCAAAGATTTTCTCCTGTGTTTTTTCTAAAAGTGTGACGATTTTACGTTTTACATTTAATCCGGTGATCCATTTTAAGTTAATGTGTGTATAATGTGTGTGATTTAGGTCAATATTGATTTTTTTGCCTATGGATGCCCACTTACTCCAGCATCATTTTGTTGAAAAGGCTTCTTCTTCCGCTGAATTACTTTTGCACTTTTGTCAAAAATTAGTTGAGCCTATTTCTGGGATCGGTTTCTGGGTTCTCTATTTTGTTTCATTGATTTATGTGTCTATACTTCCCCCAATATCACATAGTCTTAATTACCACAGCTGTCTAATAATTCTTGAAATTGGGTAAACTGATTCTTCCCAATTTATTATTCTTTTTTAAAATAGTTTTAGCTATTCTAGTTCCTTTCCATTTCCATTTAAATTTTAGAACAATTTTGTCTATATCTATAAAAAAATCTTGCTGGAATTTTGACAGGAATTGTGTTACACCTATATGTCAATTTGAGGAGAACCGACATCTTTACTAAATTGAATATGTTGAGTCTTCAAATCCATGAATACAGTTTGTCTTTCCATTTATTTAGATCCTCTTCAATTTCTTTAATCAGCATCTTGGAGATTTGAGCATACAAGGCCTGTACATGTTTTATTAGATATACATCTAAGTACTTCATTTTTTTTGAGTGATTGTAAATGGTATGCATTTATAATTTTGGTGTCTACATTTTCATTACTAGTATATAGAAATATAATTGATTTTTGTATGTTTATCTTGTATCATGAAACCTTGCTGAACTCACTCATTTGTTCCAGATGTTTTGTCAAAAGACACTTTTAAGAAAATAAAAAGACAAGTAACAGACTGGTAGAAAATATTTGCAAATTTTATATCTGATAGAAGACTCACATCCAGAATAAATAAAACATTCTCGAAATTCAATAATAAAGCAAACAACTCAATTAAAATATGGGCAAAATAGGGCCGGCCCGGTGGCTTAGCGGTTAAGTGCTCACGCTCTGCTGCTGGCGGCCCGTGTTGGGATCCCGGGCGCGCACCGACGCACTGCTTCTCTGGCCATGCTGAGGCCGCGTCCCACGTACAGCAACTAGAAGGATGTGCGGCTGTGACATGCAACTATCTACTGGGGCTTTGGGGGAAAAAAAAAATTAAACTATGGGCAAAATAATGAGAAAAACACTTCACCAAAGACCATATATAGATTGCAAATATGTATATGAAAAGATGCTTAACATTCATTAGTCATTAGGGAAATGTAAAATAAAACCCATGACAAGGTATTACTACATACCTAATAGAACGGCTAAAAATAAACCTACTGATTATATCAAGTGTTGGCAAGGATGTGGTGGGACTGGAGCATTCGTCTGCAGGTAGGAATGTAAAATGATTCTATCACTTTTGAAAATAGCTTGGCATTTTCTTTAAAAAGTTAAAAATACACCTAGTATATTATCCAACCATTCCACTTCTATGGAGATGAAAGCATATGTCCATACAACATTTTGTTAACGTTCATTAACAAAACGTTAAGGTAGTAGACAAAAAAAGAAAACAATCCAAATGTCCACCAACAGATGAATAGACAAACTGTGGTATATCTAGACATGGAAAACTAATCAACAATGAAAAACAACGAACTATTGGTATATGTTACGATGTAGATGAATCTCAAAATAATTACACTGAGTGAAATAAGCCAGACAAAAATAGTACATACGGTACAATTCCATTTATATAAAGTTATATTTAATGGAAACTAATCTATTGTAAACGAAAGCAGATATTAGTTGTCTGGGAATGGCATTGGGGTAGGGGGACAGCAGGAAGAGATTTCAAAGGGTTTCGAGGAAGCATTGGAGATGGATGGTTATGTTCATTCTTTTTCATTGTGGTGATGGGTTCTCAGATGTACACACATGTAAAAATCTTACCAAATTTGTACAGTTTAAATATGTACAGTTTATTGAATGTCAATTACACCTTAATAAGGCTGTTTTAAAAAGCTTAAATATTTATATGTCATGCTAAAAAAAGACATAAATATCTTTTCTTTTTAATATGCTGACTTTATTATTATTATTTTAAGCACGTAAAACCTTTTTCTGTGAAGGTTGGAAGGTTGGGGGAAAGATAGAAAGGGTTTAGGTATCATTGTGAAGCTGCCATATCACTCATTTTCTGCCCAGCTCTATATTCCTCATACATGAGAAAATTAAAGGCACCAATATTTTTAAAACCACTCATCTTTGGATGTTTTCTTTTTTTTTTGGTTACAAGCAGTTTAACTCAAATCCTGACTGATTTAGAAGTTGTACCTGAATAGTCAGACTAAACCATTAAAATATTAAAAATTGAATTGTTTATCGTTATAATATCCAAAGAGTCGTGTATCCTAAGAAATAGGAAGTATATATTTTAAATGTAGGATTCCTTCCAGATCAAAGGTAGCCAGAAAATACATGTACATATCTTAAGTGCTTAAAAACTATGAAACCCAGTCATGTGATATAAGCAGCCAGAATAGGGTTAGGGCTATGAGACTTCTATGATTAGGCAGAAGAATCAGATACCTCTAAATTGAACCCAGTGATGTGATTTATATAAGCTGTAAATCACATCAATATAGGAGTATAAGCAACGCCAAACCTGTTCCATCAGTCACTAACAAGAAATCAGTCAGCATCAGAGCCAAAAGCTCTGGTTGTGAAACCAACCAGTGATAAGAGTTACAATGAAATTTGATTGAGATGACACAATTATTTCCTTATCAAGTAAGCATCTCTCAACTACTGAAAGAACTAGAATTACAGAAATATTAAAGACAATCAGAATCGTCATATTAACATTTTCATGTTATGGAATCTGAGTATATTTAGAATGTCCTTGTAATAAAAAAAATGGCCTTTTAGAGCAACATATGTCAAGCATTTAATTGTAATTTAAAATGAGTAATTTTTGTGATTGATTTAGACTTTTGGTTTTAAATTAAGCCCCTACTAAATGCAATATTGAAACACTTATGAGAACTTAAGAATCAAATTATTTAGAAGTTTAATTTAATATCTATATAAAAACTAATTTTATACTTGAGGATTTTGTGTAAGTCATACAATCGAAGGACTTAAGGAAATTGAATATTTTATAATTATAAATGTAGATTAAAATATTTTAAAATATTAGATGGGACCTATCAAACATTATTCAGAAGCTGCTAAAATTTACTAGACTTTAAAGTAGAATAGATTTGTACGTTCCACTTAAAACTTTAAAGAACCTTGATAAACTTCAAATTTTAATATCAAAGGAAATCCTTGGATGATCTCTTTTGTGCTGAAAAACTGTTCTTAAGGCTATAAAAATCTCACATTTGGGGCTGGCCTGGTGGCACAGTGGTTAAGTGCCCGTGCTCCGCTTCAGCAGCCCAGGGTTTGCTGGTTCGGATCCTGGGTGTGCACTGACGCACCCCTTGTCAAGCCATGCTGTAGCAGCGTCCCATATAAAGTAGAGGAAGATGGGCACGAATGTTAGCCCAGGGCCAATCTTCCTCAGCAAAAAAGAGGAGGATTGGCATCGGATGATCAGGGCTGATCTTCCTCACACACACACACAAATCTCACATTTAATAAGACTTTTCTGTTTTTATTATGAACTTTGTCCCACCTTCATATTGTCCTTTAAACACTTAGATTTTTAGCCTACAAATTATCCTGTCAGAGAATTTTCAAGAACATAATGCTCAGGGTTACAGAGAACTATATATATATACATGTGTGTTTCTTCTATTAGACTCTGAGTTTCATGAAAGCCAAAATTGCTTCTTAATCTTCTTTGTCTTCTATGGACTTGGTATGAGCTTGGCACAAAGTAGGTTCTCAGTAGGTACTCAGCAGGAGCTCGGTAATAACTGTTGAATGAATTCACTTGTTTTTCTTCCCTAGCCCTTGTACACAGTCCCAGTATGAGGACCCTTGGCTCTTGTTGTGAACATATCTTGGGAGGCTTTTGGTTGCTTAGTATCTGACTCCTCCTCTGATGTTCGGAATATCTGCTACTCTGCTGATCTTGGTGGAGGCCTCCACAGTTACCAAAAAGGCCAAACAATAGTTCTCCATAATCTTGGGCACCTATACCATGGACATATGGTCTAAGGTAAGCCAGAAAACATGCTATGGGAAAACATGCTATGTGTGCAAAAGGCAACCTTAGAACAAATGTTTCCCTATTCCATTATATTTTACATCTTATTACTTATATGTTTTGTTTATTAACTCATTAATCAATTCACTAATTCATTCAATCATTCTTTATTTTGTGTCTACTGTATGCCAAGTACTATAGTAGGTCTTGGGCTCAAAACAGTGAAAAGGAGAGATATAGACCCTTCCCTCATTGAGCTTAATTTCTAGTTTTGAAAATAGTTACCAGTCTTAAAAAATAAAATAATTGCAAATTTTGAAATGTGTTCTGCAGAAAACAAATAGAAGGATAGCTGAGGTAGAAAATAATGGCAGTCAGTAGCCATGGGGTAGCATTGGGATGCTTAGACCTTTCTTTAATAGGGATCATAAAGGGACAAGATAATATTTTAAGCTAAGACTAAAAGATAAGAAAGCTGGCCCAGCAGAGTAGGAGGACAACCAATTGCAGCAGAGGAAATGGCATCATCAGGAGACCTGAGGTTGGGCAGAGTTTGTCATGTGCAAATAAGTGAAAGAAGATCTTGTGACTGCAACACAGGGTGTGATGGAGGAAGGTGATGGGGAAAGAGATGATTTTGGAGAAATAGCAAGGACGAGATCACAGTATCTTGTAGAATGAGTGTCCTCTACTGATAAACTCTTAATAAATTTTTTATTGATCCTCCTTGATATTTTCCTCTCTTCCCGTGATCTTTTGAACTCTAGAATATGATGCTAAATCACTCATTTAGTCTTTACTATTCTTGCATGGCATTCTGCTCCTCCTAGCACTTTCATTGTTATTGTATAGTAATTATAATTACTCATTCTTTTGTAGTTCAAAATAACTCATGCAATTTTTATTTTTACTGTTAATTCTGCTCTCATCAACTTCTCTGGGGCTTTTAAATGCCTGCTTCTAAAATAATTCCTCTAATGATGTTCCACCTGTAGGTATTTTGCCTACATATTCTTACATTTTTTCCTCTGTTCCACAACTTCCCTAAGGCATATATTTTTTGTTCATTCTTACAAACAGACCAATTTTTTCATGAATTACCTCTCAAGCCAACTGTAGCCTACCACATCATTATAGTTAAATATTTTTCAAGAGTGCTTTAGAATTTAAAAAAAATTCAACTGTGTATTTTCACATCTGAATTTCCTCACGTAGTCTTTTCTTGTTACTCAAACAAACATAGACTTGAGTGGACCTTGGAGATTCTTGGTCTCCCACCTTCATTTTACTAACAAGCTCTTTTTAATTTTTCATCCATTATGCAATGTTGAACAATCTCATACGTAACGCTTCCATATCTTAATATCTTTTCATTTAAAATGGCCCAACATTTCCCAATACTTTACAGAGGCCTGTTGGTATTATAAATGTCCATGTAGGCCTTCTTAGCAAATCTGAAAATAAAATATTTAACACACACACATACACATATGTTAAAGTTAAAACATATGCTACTATAAAGCTATAATAATTAAAATAGTGTGATACAGATACAAGAAAAGGCAGAACAACAAAACAGTCCCAGGAGTATTAAGTATTTGGCATATGATAAATGTGACATTTGAAATCAGCATAGAAATTTTGAATGATTTAATAATGGTATTGGGACAACTGACTAATTTATCGGGGGAAAAATATGAGCTGAATTGTGTCCCTCAAAAAGATATGTTGAAGTCCTAACCCCTGGTACCTATGAATGCCATCTTATTTGGAAATAGCATCTTTGTAAATCCAATCAAATTAAGATGAGGTCATACTGGATTAGAGCAGGCCATGATCCAATGACTAGTATCTTTATAAAGAGAGAGATTTGGACACAGCAACATACAAGTAAGAACGCCATGTGACAACAAAGGCAGAGATTGGAATGATACAGCTATGAATCAAGGAATGCCAAGGATTGCCAGCAACCACCAGAAGCTAGGAAGAGGCAAGGAAGGATCCTCCTCTGGAGCCTTGAGAGATTCCGGCCCTGCCTCCAAACTGTGAGAGAACAAACTTCTGTTGTTTTAAGCCACCCAAGTCTATGGTAATTTATTATGGCAGCCCTAGAAACTAAAATAATTAAGCTGGATCTCACTCTTTATATGCAAAAAAAAATCTAGATGGATAAAAGAATTAAATGCAGAAGTGAAACTAACCATGACCCCCAAATAGTAGGAAAAACATGGATGAAAATTTGTATCTTCATGGAAAAGGGAAAGGTTTTTTTTTAAAAATGGAAGGAAAAGATGAATAAGTTTGACATTATGAACATTTTAAACATCTGTGTGGTAAAAGACTTAGTCAAAAGGCAAGAAATCATAAAATAAATGCACAACTCATGGCAGACCAAAAAAAAAAAAATAAAATGGCTAAACTTTTCACAATTCTTTACAGAGGCCAGTTGATATTATAAATGTCCATGTAGGCTTTCTTAGCAAAACTCAAAAGTAAAATATTTAAAACACACACACACATTGAGGATTAATCATCCCTAAACTCCCAGGTAAACAGATTTGTCAGATCTTTTATACCAAATTTACATTCATATCCATAAAGTAATAAAAATGTTATTGATAACAGTAATCGTTCAACTGAAAGTAAGCAATGTGACAAGTAAATTAAAAGACAGGTATTTACATTGCTTAATTAAATTAGGCCCTCTTTTTATACTCTGCCATCCCTTGCAAAGCTGTCCGGGAGATAAGCAAAAGGAAGGCAGGGAGGCTCCCCAGTTACCAGCTGGGATGCTCCAGCCGATCTGCTCTCACCTCAGGGCTGGAGGGAAAACTACACATGTCTACCTCTCTGTTCTGCTTCGTTTGCCAAGGCAGTCCTTTCTTGTTTGAGTAGCTGAATGACCCAATAATACTTTCCAGTTTAAACATGTTTAAACGTCTCCTTTGTCACTAGCTGTCTAATGTGTTACTGAGAAGAAATGCCTTAGCAGAATTTCAGAGAAATGACCTTTCCCAGGTGTCAAAAAGGAAAATGCTGATCTGCATGTTACCATGGAATTGTGTCTGCTTACAGCTGTGTTCCTTCAACGGCAGGTAAAGAACAGTTTAATTATTTCCAAATGCAACACTTCATGTTGGCAAGGTGGTTCATTAGACTTTGAAATATCTCCATAAATCGGTTGTTTTCCTACTCAACTGCAAGCTCTAAATAGATCTGTCTCAAACAATGTTACTGACTATTTATAAGAGCAAAATCCTGTTGCTATAATGCTACAGAGATTCTATGATGAAAATCATGAATTTCTTTTTTAAAATATCTTGGGAAAGAATAAGATTCCATTTATGAGAAAACTCTTTATAAGAAGAAAGTACTCCTGTATTTGTAAGCGTCCTATCACTAATACAATGTATTTGATAAGAAAAGACCACCAGTGATGCTTTCAGTGGTTGCTCTTCCTAAAGACAAGAATATAATGCCAGATGTTTTTATTTCCTGCTATCTTATGCACTGCTGCTTTCACATGTGGAATTTCTATTAACTTGAAAGGTAGCACTGAACCCAGAACAAACGTGTGTAAGGAGAAAATAAGGATTGTCACCACAGTTGTGGAAAAAAATGTATAAAATATACATATATACATTGCAGCCCTATCTTTTGCTGCAATGTATACAAAGGTTTAGTACACATGAAAGAGGGAAGTGCATGTTGATTAATAAATTATAAATTAATTGCTGCTATTAAAAAATGCATGTAGAGGTTAATAAATAAAATCACACCAGTGCTATAAAATGAAAAGTACAAATGTCTCTCTTCCTTTTTCCCCACCCCTCCCAGTTCTACCAAGACCCAGAAGCAATCGGGCCAATGATTTCTACTTCTAGTTATTTTAGTGGTTACCCGACATCTAAGGAAACTTCAGTTTCAGGGTCCTCCAGGTGCATAGGTCTCTCCCAAAGCCCTGGGCATGGCCCAGGAGTGGATCAAAGTTATGTGGAACCTAAAATCTATACATTTGAGAGGACACACTTTCAAGAAAAACAATGCAAAATTACAAATACAACATTGCTGCGCCTCCTCCCAGTGCCTGGCAAGTGAAGATTCCAGAAGCTTAAGCTTCGTTAGTTTCAGGGTCAATCCACCCCTGGTTGCCGTTTTTAGAGTCACCAACAACAGGAGACAGTATCTGTTGATTGCCTACTCATAAGCATGAGACATTTAGCACAGCTACCCTACCTACCAATTTCTCTTTCCCTCATTTACTTTCTGGTTTTTATAGTTGTGTTATTGTGCCATTATGTTGATAGTTAAAGTTTATGACAGTCACTAAAATTATGTTTCTTTTCCTTTGTAGATTCGTTCCAAACGAATAAACAGCAAACGCAATATTACCAAATAAATGATATTTTCTGTTGAATCAGGTAATGTGATTGGATGCCTAAAGTGTTTTCAATCTTGTATCATTAAATCTTCCTACTCTAAGGGGAATCTTCCAAGTAGCTTGGATTTATGATATTCTTAATTTTTCTCTAGATTTCTTTTTAACTTCTTCTGGATCAGATGTAGCTGGCCCTGTTTCTTATATCCCTGTTTTCTTTTTTTCTATTTTTTTACACACTCCCTGGATTAACTCCTCAAATAACATTTTATGTAGTTTTGTAGGAGGCGGAGTTCATGAATGTCCTTCAAAATCAAACGACTTCACAGACAATTGCTAGTTTCAGAAAATGTTCTTTATGCAAAAATTTCAAAGATATGTTTAATTTAGTTATCCCTTATGTACTTTACCATAATAACATGCCTTTAAGAAAAGTTTCAGAGAAAATTATGGGAATGAAAGAAAGCATGGTAGGGATAGTGTGGTAATGCTTAATTCATCTCAAAGCAAATGAGACCATTCTGAGATGGAGTCACTTTTTGTAATTAAAATACAAAGCAGGCATTTATACGGATAAAAGCAAAGAGAAAACAATAGACATTACACTATTCAACCAGAAGAGTTACTATTTTCAAAAAATCTAAACATTTTTCCTAAAGGGTTTTTCTTCCTTTTTGTTCTCTCAATATTCAGGTTAAGAACAGACATGCCTTGTAAACAACACACAAATGCTCTTAATTGATACCTCAGAATGACTTCAGCAATAGCATAAACACTCCTTCGACACTTCAATATACTATTGAATCACCCTTTCCTATTGAGTTTTTGTGAAATAAATTGTTTACTCTGCAAGCTGAGGAAAATTGGCTGTTTTACTACAATTTTAAAAACTCTTCAAAATGCTACACTTACAGAGTCTAATAAGAGATCATATCTTCTTCCTGGCAATTTCCTTAATATTTTCAATAATCATTAATCCTGGTGAAAGGTAAGAATACCTCTTTATGTAACTTTTTATGTATTTGTGCAAAAAAATGTGTTCATGACTCATTATTCCATGGGCATCCAAAGATTCCAACTTTTTCCCCATGTAGGAGAGAGTGGGTTTGAGTCAACACAGCTGACACAACCAGCATGATTGTTTTTACGTACTTATTGTTAATCTGAATAGCTGTCCAGTGGAGAATTGTGTTTTTGCAATAGTTGTGAGTGGGTTGAAGCAGGATATAAGGAGAAGACTCTGGATTTCTGCCTTGGCACTCCCTGATCTTTATGTTCATTTTCTATCCCTAACTTACCAAACACCCACCCTTTACCATTGTATCCATCTTAATACATTTTTAAAGTCTACCCATCAATTTAGTACATAGCCCTGTGCTAGGTCATATGAGGGAACCCAGAAGAATAATAATAGAAATGCCCAAGTAGTTTACACTCAAGCTAGGGAGGCAATATTCGTGGTGGAATTAGGGAACATTTGTGCTGAATTGTATTGTCTCAATACAATAGGTTTTGGAGAAAGAAATGGTCACTCTCGGTTGTAATTGTATATAATTTAGGGTTCTTTGATTGCTAGCAACAGGAACCGACTCTGCCAAATGTAAGAAAGAAAAGGTTTACTGGAAGGAGATCATGATATCCTTACAAAATCCACAGGAAGACTAAAGAGCTGCCCACAAAAATGACAGAATCCAATGGCTAAGCTGTCTGAACTGCTTGATCGTGCTGTAAGAATGCTGCCCCCAGAATAAGAATGCTCCATCTGTTTTCCATGTGTGTCACTCCACTCACATATCAAAATCTCTGGAGAGAAAAATGTGACTGCTCAGACTTAATTCAAATGACAACTCTTTGGCTATGGTAGACCAGGACACTGTGACTGACAACCCACAACAACTATACGTGGACTTCTGCTTTTGCCTGTGATGGAATAGGCCATGATGAAATAATACAAAAGCCAGCCGTTTGAAAGCAACAGTCTGTGAATTACCTCTTTGTTCTTCATTAAACCTCTGTTCTTCATTTGGAATCACAAAATGACCCTCCAAAGAATCCAAATCTAAACAGATTTCTCACAATATTTACAATCATAAACTGAATGATTCCTTTTACTATTCCAGATGATGGTTTGAAGGCGACAGGTCTGAACTGGAATTCTACCTTAGGTGTTTAGTAACTGTTTGACTTTGGATAACTTACCTCCTATAACCCTTCAGTTTCTTACCTTGCAGGGTTATTGTGAGGATTAAGGCCAATTCATATCAGAGTCTATCACAACAGATGCACAAAATAAATGGAAGGATTTTTATTATTATTGAATAAGCAAATGCATCTACAATAGACATAACTGATGAGGTAGATAAGATTCCAATTTTCTATTAAATAAGCTTTCTTAGGCTTCTGTCCACGCTTACTAAAATTCATTAATCCAATGCATCTCCTTCAAATCCTTATTGAATGAGAAAAAAGCATAAATTATTTTAAATGGAAAGAAAAAATAAACAAAGACAGGAATTTGAGTTTTCTAAAATGGTTTATGGGAAGAAATTTTCATTCAGCATAGCCTTGTATTTTGAAACATATTCACCCACCTTTTTTGTTTTGTTTTTTGTATTTTAAGGTGATTGATGGTTTGAGGTCAAGTTTACAGAAGTATAACATGTCACCTGCTGCTGCTAATTAGACTGTTTGTGACCTTGATCACTTTTCTGTCACCACATTCAATATTACATCTGAGTGTCTCATTGATAACCTGTACACTGTTATGTTTGGACACTTATAGTCCTGAAATCTAACAAAAGGCAAAGAAAGGCATATTGTACTGGTAGTGGTAATTATTACTGATTTTTTACAATGAGGAATAGGCTTCCTGCTACAAAATAAAGGCAGGGAGATATATCTGTGGGACCAACAGTGTGTCTAGGGGATGCTCAGTGGGTGCCTCTTGGCACTACCACGCCCAGTGAAAACTGTGGATGGAAAATTGCAGTGACCACAGCCTGACAAGTGCAAGGAAATCAAAGGCACAGACTCTTTGGGATGAAGGTCTGGGTCACCCCAGCAGGCAAACAACATAGACCAGCCAAGGTGCAGGCCTAGGGTGAGAGAATTCTAAAATTGGTAGTGGAGGAGGAAGGTAAATAATATCTATTATGGCCTCGGAGTGAGGGGCAGTACTGGGGACTGCAGCTTGTTTCACCGACTTGCTTGCATTCCGTCTTTGCAGAGATTCCAGCTGGCCACCATATTGAAGGGAATTCTGGAACCAACTGGACTTAATGGAAGGAAAAAGGAGATATGAGTGGTAGGCACAGAGAATGGACTGTATTGGAACAACTCTTAGGTGCCTCTTCTAAGCCTCTTATTCTGATCTTAGCTGTGGAGACAAGTTCCCGTGAAGACTTCAACCAGATTAATTCAGGTACAGCCTGACAGCATGTTGCCTCAGGTCAATGCTGGGCATCTTACTTCCTGCTGGAGGGTTTCCATTATGCCTAGTCATTAGATATCAGAGAAGTCTTTCAGCATTCATGCTTGTGTAACTAAGTAGTTCAGAAGTGTTAATGCCTTGTGGCCTAGCCCTTGACCAATGGGGAAGGGAGGTGATTGATAAATGCTTTCTCTTTTCTTCCACAGTGGATGGTTCTAAGACCATTTCATGAGGCTTTCAGCTGTTCTTACAGAGTTGAGGTCCCTCTCATCCAAAAGTGGTAGCCAACTCAAGATGTATTCCTCGAATGGCTGTCTCTTCTTCCCCATTTTCACTCTCTCTGGCAGTCAATGCTGTTCCCTGGGGTCACATTTCCAAATAAATAACTCTCCAATATGCTTTTCCCTCATTTGCTACTTTTGAAAGAACCCGGACTGAGACAAGAATATAATTTGTATTCATTTAAACCTTATTAGAAACTTACTGTAATTCAGGGTATGCTTTATTTTTCTTACTTACTTTTAAACTGATAAACTTATTTGTTCACAAATAAAATGAGTAAATCTGGACTATTTTAAAGCAAATATCTGACATTCTATCACTTCATCTATAAATATATTAATATGTATCTCTAATATATAAGGCCTTTTAAAAAATGTAACTACATCCCATTATCACATTCCTAAAACTAACAATATTTCCTTAATATTAACTAATGTCTAATCTGTGTTTAGTTTTCCCTAATTGTCTCATAAATGTCTTTTTACAATTAGTTTATTGGAGCTAGGATCGTAACAAGGTTATACATTGTATTTGGTCAATATCTATCTTAAAACTCTCAATCTGGAGTGGTTCTTTTTCCTTACTTCCTCCCTCTCTCGCTCCCTCCCTCTCTTCCTTCCTTCCTTCTTTTCTTTTTCACCATTTATTTATTGAAGAAATTAGATCATTTGTTCTGCAGAATTTTCCATATTCTGGGTTTGGCTGATTGTTTCAAGGTTCACTTTAAATATCAACCCTTTTAAAAATATATAAGCGTCATTCCCAAAAAGTTTGCTTTGCAAAAATGTGTGTTGCTGATTACTCTGGGAATGGTTTCTATCTTTGCTTCCTTGGTGCGGGCTTTCTGATTTCCGACTTGAGTGCTTTGCATTCTCTGATGTTCTGAGGCAAACGAGAGCTCATTTCCTGTTCACTTAGAGGAAAGAGTGACTTCTTTATTGTATGCATGCTGAAAATGTACTTCTACACTGAGTTGTATTCAGTTATTTATATCATACCTCATTCCATAATGATTTGAGGTGTCATACAAATGTGCATGCAAATCAAGAATGTTAAAATAACTTATTAAGTAATTAAGGGCAAAATGAACACTAAAGTAGGAAAAATAAATATAAAACTTCAGGTGTCACTCTGAACAGAATAATGGGCACCACCAAGATGCTCCATGTAAGACACTATTGGTCATTCTGTATGATTGTAACATATCAAGGATAGTACTGTTTGTTCACTACTGAATGCCATGGCTTATAACAGTGCCTGGCCCATAAGAGTCAAAAACAAGTTGTTGACTGACTATTTTATGCCCAGTCACACAGTCTCCATATGAAACTGAGTGAAGCTACATGAGCTATACAGACAATTGAAAACATAAATTCTATTATGTATGCATTCTTGGTTTTGTCCTTCTGGGATTTAAATATGAAGACATTGAGAGTAGTAGCATGTAAGAAGAAGGCCAGAAGGTTTCAAAGGTTTAGGTTCAAGGGTAAATAGGAGAGAAAGTTATTTCTAAGCTTAGAAATAACAATTACTGCTTTCCTTTCATTAAAGATAAGATGATATTTATAAGAGCTTTGCAATGATGCAAGAATAAGGAGTAACTTCAAAATAAAGTCATGACTTGACATTTTACCTTAGTAACTCAGAAAAATATGTCCTGTGATAAACAAAGAATAATAATCTTCAGCTTTCAGTTCATAGAAGTAATTTGGAGCTGAAGGTCATCCACTGAAGTGATTGGAATACTTTAGATTAGGGCTATATGTTTCCCTGAGTGATGCCTACACTTTAAAAATAGAAAACAAGTAATTTAAAGCCCATTTAAAAGTATTATAAAGCACAAGACATTTTTTTAAAATTCAAAACAAAGCTGAAACATAATGAAAATCTTTTTAAAATATTCAGACAAAATAGAATTTCAATGTTTAGATATAGTAAAATGACTCCATAGTTTTGTTTCTTGTTAGAACCATTGGAAATTCAGAGGGATTAAATAAAATTGACATATCAACGAATGTTTCAAAGAGGAAAAGTAACTTGAAAGTACTTTGTAATGTAAATTGCTATATAAACGTAAAATAAAATTATTACTCAGCTCTTACTCCTTACTTAGCATTGTCAGGCAGTGGGGGCAAGGAAAAAATAAATGAACAAATAAACAACCATAACATTTTATTCTTGCCTGAGAGCTGCTGATAGGAAACCCCTGTCATTATAACAGTGTAATAAACTTTTCTGGAAGTCTCTTGTCCCTTTGCTTCACTATTTGGATCAGGATATTCTGATGGCCAGAGATTTTTATATTAGTGCCCGCACAAATGTTTACCAACTGAATGTGTAAGTCAATCTCAAATATTTTTTTCACTAGAGTATATATATGTGTCAATCTCAAGTATTTTTTCCACTAGAGTATACATAAGTGACAGAAAAATAAAACTGTCTAAAGTTTAATGAAGTGACTTCTATGGTACACTAAGCCTTCTTGTAAAAGAATTAAACTGAAACCTAAACATTTAGTAGATTCGATTTATGACCGAGTATTTTGAGTGGAAGGACAATAATTCAGGGTCCTGATGTTACCATATAGTTGGCCATATATTTAAGTCAAAAAAAGTTCAGTTGATTAAATTCATTCCCGTATTCATTAATTCAACAAACTTTTAGTGCTCACTACCACAGCCAAAAACTGTACTTAGTTCTAGCACTATAGAGGGAAGTGAAGCACATTCCTTTCCCTCAAGAGTCGACAATTTAGTAGAGGAAATAAAAGCAAATCTAGGGTTACAATTTACTCTGATGTGAGCCAAGTTAGGAAGAGGTATGTAGAGGCAGCGTTAGGTGAACAAATGAGGGACATCAAGGTCAGCCTGGTGGGGGGGGGGTCGAGTGGGGTAAGAGGGAACAACACTTTATGGGGGTAGTGATACTTTAGCTTATTTTTAATGAATGAGGGAAAAGTGAGAAGGGTAGTCTAAGAAAAGGAAAACTGCATTACACATTGGAGGAAATTCTATAAATTCCATTTGGCTCAAGCAAGGGATGATGATTGGCAACAATTAGAGTGGAAGATATTGTGGAAAGTAGGAGGCAGGTAGTTTTAGGACCTTCAGGCACGTTTACAGTTAATTCTCTTATGTTGAGGTGTTGATTGATTTTTAAGTAAGGGAGCGACATGATCAGATTTAAATACTAGAAAGATGACTCTGGAGCAGTGTGGAGAATAGAACTGAGTGAGAGGGCAACTGGTTAGAGACTATTGCAGTAAACCAGTTCTGAACATGAGGCATAGCATGGTGAGGGAGAGTGCTCATGAACAGGGTAGTGGAAGAACTCAACAGGACCTGGTAACTGATGCCATGTGGGAGGGGAGGGAAAAGGAGAAGTCGAGGGTGGTGCTCAGACTTGAACATCCGGGTGAATGGTGGTGCCCTTCACTGAGATAGAAAACATCAAAAGGGGGAAGATTGGGGAGAAAATAAAGAATTGAATTTTTCAATTGAGTTTGAGACGCGTTGTCCAATTATAGATGTTTAGTAAGGAGTTGAATACATGGCAAACGTCAACATTTAAGAGGACAGAGAAGGAAGAGTCCACAAGAGAAACTGCAAAGGAGTGAGAAATGTGAACTGAGAAAGTGGCCAGTGCAGGAGAGTTTCAAGAGTAAGGCTCCGTAAAACCATCAAAGGCAGAGAGAGGTCAAGTAAGAAAACAAAAACGTATCCATTGGCCTTAGTTGCCTCAGCATGGGCAATTTCAGTAGACGCAACATTCCAGTAGATTAAGGATAGAATCTTAGTGAGAAAGTGGAGATGGATGTCTATTTCTCTTTAAAGAAGTTTGGCTATAAAGTACAGTAGAGATCTTAAATGCTAGCTTGGTAGGAATATAAGAAGTAAGAAAAGAGATTTTGATTTTTCATTTTTTTTTTTTTCCTTTTCAAAGTGTGAAAATGTGAGAGGAAAGAACCTGTGAAGTTTGAAGATAAAGGCACAGAAAATGATTGATAGCAAGTTCCTAAGGACCAAGAGGGAATGGAAAAAAGAGCCAGGCATCAAGAAAGAAGGACATGAAAAGAGAGGAAAAGCTGAGGAAATTCTGGCTTAATTGGATAATTCTCTTAGTCAAGTGATAGCTGTATTTTGACCTGTCTGATATGGTCAGGTAGACATGACCTTAGATTTTGATGTCTTGTCAAGAGAAAAGAAACAGTAGCAGATGGTACCACAATAAGAAACACAGTGGATGGTATATTGATTATAGATGTTTTTGCTTAGAATATCTTGTAAGAACTTCTGTCTAACACTTCCAAAGAGCTATTAATAATCTTACCCATTAAAGAAAAACATTGTCATTTTTCCTTAATGAAAATGTATTCTCTGCCACAGCTGCTATTATCTTATCAACATCTGTCCATACCTTCTGGAAAACCTTGTTTTTCAAATGAAATGAGAATAACAAGCCTGACATTTAATATACTTAATGTGCAATCTGTCTCATGATGCATCAATGGATTTATTTTCAATATTAGCTCCAGATGAAAATCTTTGGGTTGTAAAAGGAAATTACAAGTGTAAATATATTTTAAATATGGTTCCATAAATAATAATGTCAGATTTATCAACAGAGTTACTAGTTTATCTGAAGCCTTGTGATAAGGTTTTCCAAAATGGCTGCACCATTTTACATTCCTATCAGCAAAGCTCCAATTCCTCTATATTCTTGTTGACACATGTTCTTGTTTGTCTTTTTATTTTAGCCATTCTTGTTGGTTGGAGGTGGTATCTCATTGTGGTTTTGATTTGCATATCTCTGATAGCTAATGATTTTGAGCAACTTTTCATGTGTTTACTGGTCAGTTGACTATTTTCTTTGGAGAATGTGTATTCATATCATTTGCCAATTTTTAAATTAGGTTATTTGTCTTATTATTGAATGGTGATAGTTGTTTATATATAGATAGATACCAGTTCCTTGTCAGTTATATGGTTTTCAAATATTTCCCCCCATTCTATGGGTTGTCTTTTCACTTCCTTGGTGGTATCCTTTGAAGCACAAAACATTTAATTTTAATGACATCCAATGTGTCAATTTTTTTTGTTATTTGTGCTGGTGGTGTCATATCTAAGAAGACTGCTTGACCCAACATCATGAAATTTTACTTCTATATTTTCTTCTAAGAGTTTTAGCTCATTAATGTAGGTCTATGATCTATTTTGAATTATTTTTGTGTATGTTATGAGGAAGGCATCCAACTTTGTTCTTTTGTATATGGATATCTAGTTGTCCCAGTATCATTTATTGAAAAGACTATTCTTTCAAAGCATAGCTCTTCTTTTTTAAGATTATTTTGACTCTTCTGAGTCCTTTGAATTTCTATATGAATTTTAGGATCAGCTTGTCAATTTCTGCAAAAAAGCCAGCTTGGGTTTTGAGAGGAATTGGACTGACTCTGTAGATCAGTTTGAGGACTACTGCCATCTTAACTATATTAAGTTTTCCAAACCATGATTATAGGATGTCCTTCTATTCATTTATATTTTGTAGTTTTCAGTATGTATGTCTTACTTTTCTTTCATTAAATTTATTCCTAAGCATTTTATTCTTTTTTGATGCTATTGTAAATGGAATTGTTTCCTTAGTTTCATTTTCATATTGATCATTGCTAGTATATAGAAATATAATTGATTTTTGTATGTTGATATGTAGTTAAATAAATATAGAAAATTTAGTTCATTCAATTTTATGTGGCTTTTCTATAAAGTTATCTTTTTTATAGTCATCTTCATAATCACGATCCTTAGAAACTTGAATGGTCTGAATAATGATTTAGCAGATTGTCTAGCTGCCTTTCATACAAATTCTGCATCTAATAATGCTTTATATCAGAAAGCCACATGTACATTTAGGAGAGGGGTCTGAAGACCAAAACTGATAGGTCTTCAGAAACACCTGGGGAATTTTTAAATATATATTGTCTCTCTTTTCACCCTAGACTGACTAAATCAGAATCTTCGGGGGTGGGGCCTAGATTCTGTACTTTGAAAAATATCCTGACTTAATTTGATGCAGACTATCTGTGAACTTTCATTTAAGAAACACTATGTTATGTTTCCATGAGGCAAATATATTCTTGTGAATTCACTTTGGTGGGGCTATTGGAATGCAATTTATTCACTCATTCAAAAAATTTTCATTGGGGTACGGCCCAGCAATGTAGTGGTTAAGTTCGTGCACTCTGCTTCAGTGGCCTGGGGTTCATGGGTTCGGATCCTGGGCACAGACCTATGCACCACTCATCAAACCATGCTGTGGCAGCATTCCACATACAAAAAATAGAGGAATATTGGCATAGATGTTAGCTCAGTGACAATCTTCCTCAAGCAAAAAGAGGAAGATTCACAACGGATGTTAGCTCAGGGCCAATCTTCCTCACCAAAAAAAAAAAAAAATTCATTTCATGCAGTAAAAGAAAAAGCAGTAAGCAAAGTCAAATCCCTGGTTTCATGGCACTGACATTCTGGTGTTGGGGGAGTTAGGCAATAAACAAACAAATAAATAAATGGCAAAAAGGAAACTAAGCAGGCTAAGGGTTTAAAGGGTGATGGCGATGCAGTTGTAGATTGTGGTCAGAGGGAGCCTTTCTGTAAGGTGATATTTAAACAGAAACTTAAATGAAGAGAGAAAATGAGCCATGAAAATCTCTGAGGAAAAAAAAAATGCCCTGTACAGAAAGAATAGAAAGTTAAAGACTCACTGAGGAGGAGCATGCTTAAAGTGTTCAAGAACAAGGAGGCCACTAGATATGAGGAAGGCGAGCAATTGAGAAAGTAGTAGGAAATGAGATCAGAAAGATCAGAATACTCCACCTCACTTGCATGAGATGAGAAGTTTGTGTATAGGTTTGTAAAGAAGGGTAACATGATCTGATTTAGAGTGTTATGGGGAGAACAGATTATAGAAGGGCAGGCAGGAGGCTGTGGCAATAGTCTTGTTGTGTCGTTCTTAATCTATAGTCTAAGAAACCCCAGGAGAATACCATGAACCTTTCAGGGGTCCATCAAGTCAAAACTATTCTCGTGATGAGTTAAATATTTGCCATTTTCACTGTGTGGACATATGCATGGTGGGGCAAAAGCAATAATGAATAACCCTGCTGGCACCTTAGCACAAATCAAGATGGTGGCATCGAACTCTACCAAAAGTCTTTGTATTCTCCACAACCACAAACTCGCATTAAAAAAAAAGTCTGTTTCACTTAAATATATCCTTGACGAAGTTGTAGAAATTATTAACGTTATTAAATCTCAACCTTGAGAACATGTCTTGTTAATATTCTGTGTGACGAAATGGGAAGTACACATAAAGCTCCTCTGCTATTTACTAAAGTATGATGATTGTCTTGAAGAAAAGCATTCGTGCGAGTGAGTTGTAAGTTGAACTAGCCACCTTCTTTCACTGAATGGAACATCATTAAAAGAACATTGACAAACTATATTCAGACTTGGATACTTGGCAAATATTTTCCTGAAAATGAACAAAATGAGTTTGTTACTTCAGGGAAAACAACTGACAGTATTTGTTGCCAATGATAAAATATGATTTTCACAGAAGAATTAAATTTTGGAAAATGTGTGTCTGCCAGCATGAACTTGATGCTTCCTGATGGTTCAAACACCTTAATGAGATTGGTGGTGATATGTAAAACTATGCCACTCTTCTTACTAATTTTTTGAAAATACAATTATTGTTCATGAATTTGTTATTTATGTTATTTATGTTATTTTGTTATTTATGTTATTTGATATTTATGTTAACATGTTAGGGTTTATTATTGCTATTTTTCAAAGAGTCAATAAATTAAGACACAGCCTTTTATAAGGACAAATACTGCATGATTCCACTTATATGAGGTATCTAAAATAGTCAAACACATAGAAGTAGAGAGTAGAATGGTGGTTGCCGGGGGCTGGGGAGAGGGGGAAATGGGAAGTTATTGTCTAATGGGTACAGAGTTTCAGTCATTCAAGATGATTAAGTTCTAGAGATCTGCTATACAACATTGTGCCTATAGTTAACAGTACTGCAGCATACACTTAAAATTTTGTTAAGAGGGTGAATCTCATGTTAAGTGTTCTTACTACAATAAAAAAAAAAAAAGATAAAGAAAACAAAGACCCTTGGGCTTTCATATCAGAAAGACCAGAGTCAGAGTCACTCGGTGCAACTTTGGGAAAGTTTCCTTATCTGCACATGAGGAAAATATCAACAAACCTTATAAGCTTGTTATGCATATTAAATTAAATAAGGTAACATATTTAAAGAATACAGTACAATTACAGGCATATAAATGGCACATTATAATAGTGTCTTTATATAGGTATTCTTTCTTTTCAAGATTTTTTAAGTTTTACTCCAGCATTATGTCAAACATTGTAAACAAAGTGCACTGTGTTGTTTTAGATATGCCTTTTCTATGTTATGACATACTATAATGTGTTTCTTTAACCTTTATAGAGATTATTTATCCCACATGTGCTAGGAACAAATGAAAAGGAAAAAGTAATGTCTAATGTGTGCAACTGATTTCATTTAACACAAGTCTAAATTTCAAAATATGGAAGAATAAAATTAATACCTTTACTAATCAAGTATGAAATCACTGATGGAGATACAGGCATTCCTTTATTCATTCATTCATTTCCTTAAGATGAATTCATTGAGTTCATACTTTGAGTCAGACAGTGCTAGGTGCTAGTAATCCAAAGGTGGGCAATACGGTTTTTGCCTCCAAATAATTTATGGTCGCTCAGTGAGAACCACAAGTGCAGACAAGTCAATATAGTGTTACAGGTACCATGGTAGAAAGGTCTAGAGCGGAGAGAGGGAGTACCAAAGATAAAGTAGTTATTTTGCTTGTGGGGGATGAATGGCAGTCAGAGGAGTTTTTCTAGGACAAGTGATGTTGGCCTGAATCTGAAAACATAGTATGTATTACGTATTTGTGTGGTAGATAATGGCAGTGGGGATTAGGGGAGAGTATTCTAGGGAAAGAGAACAATGTGAGTGAAATCACAAAGGTGTAAAATAGTATGAAAGGCTTTAGGAGATGACGGAAGTTCCACATGATTGGAAGAGGATTTGAAGATAGGAGGTGGCAAGAATTAAGCTGTTTCTAGGTCATGGAGAGTCCTATATGTTTACACATGAGTGAGCCACTACAAGACAAAATAAAGATCCATATCGACCTCATTTCCATCCAAATCCATCTAAGATATATTTCCAGGAATAGTACTTCAGATTTCAAAAGTGCTTTTTAGATGAAATTTAGGAAGGTCTTTAAAAGTACTTAAAAACAATTGAATATCTACTTCAAAAGATGCTTGGGTATGGTGGGAAAATTTGCAAACACTGGATTTGAATTTTTCTTTGTGACTCCCAGTGCTTTTTTCTGGCAGTTACATGATGAACATCTGCTTGAATCATCTTAGTTTTTATGAAATTTTGCTTACCCACAGAGAGAAACACATATTGTTGGCCCAATTCCAACACGAAGTTTCTTCCTAAGATTTTGAAAAAAGAACAGAAGTTATTAAATTTCTGAGGTGCTTAAGAGACTTTGAAAAATATCAATGAAAGGAGATGTCTAGGGTTGAGCATTTGGAAATATTTAGAAATTCTACACACAGTGGGGCTGACGATGATAGCAGTGATGATGGAACTCTGCTACAATTTTTGAAAACTTTTTTGGTCATATTTTCCATTGAATAAGAGTCTAATCTTTATAGCAAACAAAAGAAAACAACAAGCAAGACATCAATAAAATAAACTATAGAAAAAGATATAACTCTGTGTTATCCTTACACATCAAAATGTTTGTGAAGGCCTCGATGAAATACAACACATTGAGCTAAACATACTTAGCAGGAGGGCTCAATTATACACGCCAAAAGTTCCAAAGAAGAAATGGGAGTCGTGGAAAAGGAAAAGACAAGTTGATATAAGATGCCATTTTATACTCTTTTGAAGTTATTTTTTTAGATCCTGTATTACTTTATCAGTGTCACACTGAGGTAAGAACTGGAAACACAGTGTTCCTTATTGTGGGGGAAAAATTCCCTAAGTACCTAAGTAAAATGGTATCTGAAATAGATAAGTTATAGGTAGGCATACTGGTCACTTCAAAAATAAATGATAGAGGTTCATCCTTTTATTTATTCATTCATAAACCTGCTTTAAGATATTTATTGAGTGCTTACTATGTGCCAGTTTCTGGCTTGAGCAATTTGTTACATTTTATACTATTTAAAATTGTATCTTCTTTAAAGTTTCATTTTATAATACTTCATGTTGGTGTATAAAAATGAAATACGTAGGGGCTGGCCTGGTGGCGTAGTGGTTAAGTTTGCATGCTCCGCTTTGGCGGCCCAGGTTTGAGAGTTCAGGTCCTACACACTGCTTATCAAGCCGTGCTGTGGCGGCACCCCACATAAAAAGTAGAGGAAGATGGGCATGGATGTTAGCCCAGGGCCAATCTTCCTCAGCAAAAAGAGGAGGATAGGCAACAGATGTTAGCTCAGGGCTAATGTTCCCCACCAAAAAAAAAAAAAAAACAAAAAGAGAGAGATACCTAGGAATAAAGTATTTAATTAGGAATGACGCTGCAGTCAAAATGTTAGCCAAGTTCTACAGTCTTCTGAAAGCATGACTGAGATGGGAGGATCCACTTCTAAGATGGCTTATCCATATGGCTGTTGTCAACCAGTCCATCACTGGCTCTTGCCTGGGGGGTTCAGTTCCTAATTACATGAACTGCTCCATAGGGCTGCATGAGTGTCCTCACAACTTGGGAGCTGGCTTCTCCCATAGGTAGTGATACAAGAGAGAGCAAAGGGGAAACCGTAATGTCTTTTATTATCTAGGCTCAGAGGTCAAACCCCATCATTTCTGCATACCCTCTTTATTACACAGGTTAGCCTTATTCAGTGTGAATGGATAACCCACAATGGTATGAATAATGGATGCAGGGATTATTGGAGACTATCGTGGAAGCTGGCTACCAAACAGTCAAAATAAATTATAGATGATTAGAGAATTCTATAGTACTTTTATACGACAATCTATGAGAATATCTTCATGATCTCAGAGCAAAGATTTCTCAAACAAGAAACAAAATACTCAAATTATAAAGGAAAAGATTGATAAATTCAATTACATTAAAAATAAGACCTCTCTTCATCAAAAGACAGCATATAAAAAGTGAAAAACATCATAAATAGAAGATATTTGCAACAACTTTAATTAAAAAGTATTAATATCCAGAATATATAAAGAACTGCAAGCCAACACTAAAAAAATAAACAGCCCAAAAGAAAAATGGGCAAAATATTTGAACAAACTCCTCACAGAAGAAAGAAGAATGGCCTGTAAACATTAAAAGATGGTCAACTTCATTAATAATCAGAAAAATGCAAATTATAGCCGAAGTATAATACCATAACACACTCATCTGATTTGCAAAAACTAAGAAATCTGAGAAAATCAACTTGTGATGACGTGGAGCTAAAGAAATCCTTACAAATGGCTGGCGGAAGTGTAAAGGGTCCAACCATTTTGGATCACAATCTGGTATTATGTAGTAAAGTTGAGGATGTGCATAACGAGTGACGAAGCAATTCCTCTTCCAGAGAAAATATTACAGATATGCACCAGGAAACATGCACAAGTATCTTTGTAGAAGCACTGTAATAGCAAAAAACTGGAAACAACTCAAATGACCAACAGTAGAATGGACAAAGAAATTACAGGATATTTATACAGTGAATACTATACAGCTGTGGGAGGGTGGGTGTAAGGCTGAAGGGAGATTTTTAAAAAAAACTTAGAGACACTATAGCATATTTAAATGCCTGTCAGTAAGGAGCGGGAGGTTGAAAATATAAAAGAGTCAGGTGGAAGGGACATTTCTTCATCATACACGAAGAAAGATTAAGAATAGGTGTGTATTTATTCAACAAATATTTATTGTGTACCCACTCTACGCCAGGCCCTGTTGTTGATACAAGGGATGCAGGTAGATTTGACAACTGGGTGATAGGAATTTGATGGAATGTCTATGTAAAGGCTTTCATTTTCCTACTGAAGTAGGTGGTGAAGTCATTTCCTGAGCGTGATGGAAAAGCTTGGGGCTTAAGGTTTAAGGAGAGTGAAGATTTAAAATTGCGTGGAGAAGAGAGCAAACAAGGCATTGGGTTGGGCAGTGTTGAGAGTCCAGCTAAGGTTGGTGAATTTATAGCAGAATTCCCCATTGTACAATTTTCTCCAGCAATGCTCCGTGCGGGTATATTATTCTAGGATTTTTTTCCCCAAAATGTTGTGACAAAAGGATAACAGGTTAGAAGAATTAAGGATATTGGTAAGAGGTTGTTTGAAATGACAGAGAATGGATGTCACTGAGTTTGCTAATTAAACTTCTAAGGCAGAGTTTATCATTTAAGCATATCCAGGAATCAAGTAATGTTGTTACATATATATCTGATGAGGAATGTTGGTGTTTAAAACCATGATTGAAAGGAAGTTAATGCCCCAGTGGAAACTGACCAAGGAAAGACAGGAGATGGAAAGGGTCCTGCAGATACATTTTGTTCACTTCCTCCCGACTAGAGATGCAAAAATTTCCACATGTCCTGCAATACCAAGTTATGTTTTCTTGTGAAACCAGTCAGGTCAGTAATGCACCCCCTCGTATTTTCTTTTCTTCCTTCCCCACTTCACTTTCCTTTTTACCTCATTCTTGCTTCCTTGGGATTTCACTTCCTGATAAAACAGTAGCTGGAAAGTTTTCTTCAGCCTCTATTTTTTAGGGTCCTTGGAGGAAGACAAAATGAATTTCTCTGCTGAATTTGGAGTTCTAGGTGGCAATTCAGGAAGTGGGGGAGGCAAGGAAGAGGCAAGATAGAAGTGGGAAAATGAATGAGGAGCCAAAGAGGTAGTATGAGGCTCGGGCTGAAGATTTTTAATAACTAGGATGGCTTTTATTCAATTTAAGATGATCATGTTGCTTCAATGTAAAGTCTTTCCTATCCCTTTCCTCCACGCAAATTTAGTAGATTATATTACCTACATATGGGTCTTATTAGATTTTTTTATTTTGTAAGCTACAATAAATGACCAAGTTTTATATCTGGGTTAACATGACCTGGAACAGAAAGGATATTTCCAGATGGCAAGGTTATCCATTAGCTAAACTAATTCAAAGGGCAAAAAGTTAGAAGCCAGAAGAACCAAGAAAATGCAAGACATGGGTAATTTTCAGAAAAGTTGAGAAAAGTTTTATACTGACATAAGGCATGGAATGGGATGATGGAGGAAATTTTATTCAGACATCAAGGTGTCTGGAGATCCCAATGACATTTGGGCTACATATAAAATACATACTTTGTCAAGCAGTGTTCCTAAGCAGAGACTACTACTGCAATTATATGGATTCTTAGCTGTCTCTTTTTATGAGCATATATATATTCATTTATATGCAAAGTCTTTTTTGAAAAAAGGTACATTTTCTTTAATCAATAGTATTCATGCAACTATATATTGATATTAGAATTATTATGGATGTTAATTCCAGCTATGAGATTTTGCTGCTATGACGGTCAATACGTGGGAATTGCTATTTGAGACAATTTATTCAGTCCTGTGCACAGTTGTATTAGGCATGCTATAAGCTCTTCACAAAAATCTTTAGGTTCACAAGGCAATAGTTGGTGATGTCCATGCTCATCTATTATAAGTAACATCACTCTTTATTTTAAATAGGGTGGGGAAAAAAGCATTATGTCTACTAAAAAGACTATATTGTAAATGTTGGAAAAATTATTTCTTCTTGTTCTAGTAGAAATTTCTATTTCTCAGTTTATTAAACAAGCAATAATTTTCAAGAATAAAACCACATACGTTTATAATATATAGAGAAAATGACAAAAATCCTCCTAAAATCTTTCATAAGTCACGCTTTATGCATCTCAATTAAGTTCACAGACACCTGGCATTTCCTAAATCAGAATAACAGCGAAAGCTGCTGTCATTTCTACAACAATTCAAAATATTGCAAATAATTCATGTGAAACATATATACCTTATCTTTATGTTTTGATTGAGAAAAGACTTCTTAGTGACATTGCATTGACCTAAGGTCATAAACTCATGCAAATCAAATGTCAGTTTAAACTGTTATATTCATCTAGAAATTTATATCATTTAGCAATGTGATTTACTCCTATCAGTAGGTAGGAAAACATCTTTTCATTTTTCACTAAGAGTATAACAGTATTACTCAACTTTTTTTAAACCCTTTTTCTAAAGCGTCTTTTGATAAAATACGAGCCCTATAATTTCCTTTAATGTTATTTAGCAAGAAAACAATTCGGTGAGGTGAGTAGGGACATAGATCCTGGAATCAGACACACTCGGTTTTGAATACCAGCACTTATTAGATATGCGAGTTCACACTTCTACATTTGAGTTCCTCATCTTTTAAATGCAGACACTGAGTAGCTACTGCAAAGTATTATTGTGACAAGTCAATGTTATGATACTTTTACAGTGCTTAGATTATTGCCTGGAACATGGAACACGTCTATTATTATCACCGTTACCAACTTTCAAAGAAAATTAAATATATTGATCAAAAGTCATTATAATTCTAATATGATTTTTTTAAACTGCATATTCTCCCATGAATTCTGACACTCTCCTACTTCTTCTTCTCTCTACCCCATATTCTCTCATACCACCCCAAGAATCTGTGCACTATATTCTTAAGATGTTGAATCACATCCTGAAAATTAATCTTTTATCATACTAGTCTATAAACTTAGGACCCATTCACAATTTAATTGTTTTTCCAAAGTTTATTCCTTTACATGGTATATATGGGTGAAAATTTGGCCAATCCTGAAACTTGCTAGCCTAGAACTGATAGTAAGAATGCCATTATACTCTTTGCGCATCAACCCTTGAAACTGAAATATGCTTTTTACTACCTAAACATAATACAACAAATGAACACCGGCTGGTATTTCATGGCACATATTGCAATAACAAACCATTCAATTTAGAAAGAAAAAATATTTTATTCTATTCTTCCAGTGGGTTGTATCAATTAAGACTGTGTTCAACTTACATAACAGACTATAGTAGCTTAAACAACTATGAGCTCAGTTCCCCCATGTAACAAGAAGTCTGGAAGTGCCAGTCTAAGCTGCTGCAGTTGCTTAGAGAACTCATCAGGCTAGCCTCCTTCCATCTGGCTGCTCTGCCATCCTTAGGGTGTGGCCTTTGACCTCTTGGTTATAAGGTGGATGTTCTACCTCCAGACGTCATGTGCATGTCTCAGATGGGAGGAAGAGAGCAGAACGAAGAGCAAAAATGTATTTTATTGGGAAAACAATAGCTTTCCCTTAAGCTCCACCTAGGAAGCTTCCTCTTGTATCTCATAAATCGAGATTACACGGGGACAGCTCTAGCTTAAAGAGAGTCTGGGGAGGAGAATTTTTCTATTGGACACATTGCTGCCCCTAAAATTTGGGGAATGAAGAAGAGATGAACAAATATTAGGTAGACAATCAGCAGTATCTGCCACATGGGTCAAAAAACTTTTACTTGACTTGCAGATATTAAAAAAAATTCTCACAGAAGGCTAGAATGAACCCTGTGGTACTGGATTAGTGTCAGAGACTTTGCTATGAATATCTATCTATTATCTATCTATCTATCTATCTATCTATCTATCTATCTATCCATCCATCCATCCATCCATATATCATCTATCTACATATGGAGAGATACAGAAATAATTATAGAGCTATGTGTATACATAGGTTAATATACATATGTATGTTTCCTAGTTCTATTTGCTGAGAGGGCCTAGAAGCAGTGACACCCAATAGCAACAAACACACTGAGTGCCCAGATCTTGGTTTCTACATACCATTTGCCATTAAAAGCAATCAGAACTTCTTGGAAAAATGGTTGATTCTAGGGCTGGGGCAGGGTAAATACTGGATGAACCTGGAGCATCTTGTAATGCCAGAAAGTAAGGAAGTGCATAAGAATACAAAAGAAAGGGGGCATGTCGAAAGGTCACAGGAACAAGTCTGAAGGAGATCCCAATGGCCAAAGCTGCAACAATTTGGGCAACAAAATAAATAATATGGCATTGGATTATAAACCAAAGTATAAAATATACATGAGTCCATATTGACATAAAGAAATCATTGAATAAACATATAGGGGAGAAGAGATAAATCGTCCTTATAGAAAATTCCAAATAATGTATGCAGAGACTTCCCCCTCCAGGAGGTGGTGCTTAATTCTCCGCCATCTCCTCCACCTTCAGTGTGGGCTGGACACAGCTATCCCCTTCCAAAAGATAGTGAAAAGGAAAAATGGAAAAAATAGCAACTTTACAGTGAAAAAACTTGGCAAGCACTATCTTAACCTAGCGGTCAAGGTTATCTTACTAGTGATACGCCATGTTCATATCGTGCATCTCTGATATGACATGATGAGAAGGGCATTGCCACCTTTTAAGTATTCTACACAAAAACCCATAACTCCAGCCTAATCGTGAGAAAAACATCAGATGAAACCAAATTTGGGGACAAATCTACAAAATACATGTCAAGGTCATGAGAAACAGGCAAAGTCTGAGAAATTGTCACAGACCAGAGGAGGCTAAGGAGACATGACGACTAAATGCAATGTGATATCCTGGATGGGAATCTGGGATAGAAAAAAACATTAGTGGAAAAATGGAATAAATTTCGGAACTTAGTTAACAATGTACCAATATTAGCTTCTAAATTTTGACAAATGTAACACTGTAATGTAAAATGTTAACATAAGGGGAAACTGGGTGAAGGGTATATGGAAATTATCTATACTATCTTTGAAACTTTTCAGTAAATACAAAATTATTCCAAAATAAAAACTTTTTAAAAATCCCCACATAGAGGCCAGCCCGGCAGCGTAGCAGTTAAGTGCGCGCACTCCTCTGTGGCAGCCCAGGGTTCACAGGTTCGGATCCCAGGCGCACATCGACGTGCTGCTTGTCAAGCCATGCTGTGGTGGCGTCCCGCATAAAGTAGAGGAAGCTGGGCACGGATGTTAGCCCAGGGCCAGTCTTCCTCAGCAAAAAAGAGGAGGATTGGCAGATGTTAGCTCAGGGCTGCTCTTCCTCACAAAAAAAATAACAAAAAAGTCCCCACATAGTTACAATTGGAAATGATAATAGCCTGTTAATGAGATGTTATAATGACATCATGAACTTATAACTAATGGTCTCCAAAGCATCTCAGGATGGATAACTACAAATTGCTTAATACTTACAGTTATTGCGTTAATACTAGACTGGTTCAGGTTCCAGATCCTAAGGAAACAGAAGCCCAAGAGTAGAAAGATATTTAATTTGAACTTTTCACTAAACGGTATTTCTAATGAGATTTCTGGATGACTCTAACCTTTTTGAGGTCAAGTGAAAGCTGCCAGTAGGTGCAATTAGCATTTCTATTGTCTTCTTCAAAATTAGGATATTCGTGGTTGAAACCTATGTTTGCAAAAGAAATTGTTATCAAATCCTGCAAGTTATTTCTCCCCACAATCATAGAATTACCTTGAAAAATCCCAACTAAAAATTGCTTCTACTTAAGAACATGCATTTTTAGAGCCTAAGCATTGGCAATCAGCTAAGATTAGTGTAGGAAATCAGTACATCAGAATTTTAATCTTGCTTTGCCACTCATTCTTTCAACGACCTTGAAAAACTTACTTAACGTGTTCCTAGGCCACCAAATGAGGTTGACGAAATTCTCTAGCTTGGGAAAAAAGAAACAATTATGCAATCAGCAAAACAGCAACTTAAAAGAAAGTGTTAAATAAAAATATCTGTTGTGGAAGGACATCATATCACTTTGGTATGTGGTATGTGGTGATCAAAGAGAGATTTATTTTCTCTAGTTACCTATATATTAATAGGAAAGTTCGAGGGCAGTAACAAAAAGAAGTCATTCCTGTTGAGAAATAGAACAAAATGCAGTGATGAATGACATAAAGCTAATCTTCAAAAAAAACCCCTCCCCCCAAAAAACACACTCCAAATATCTTTTTCTTTTTTCTTATAGAGAAGCTTCTTCCAGAAACCCAATATAAATTTAAACATCCTAGGTTATAATTAGCATAACAGCCACGGAGCTTCAACCTTTAAAACTTTCAAAATGAAAGTTTTAGTCTTTCAACTCTGTCACTAAAAATTAAGAGAAAAGAATCTCTCCGAGATATATCAGCATCCTTCCTTTAGTCTCTGACTTTGGATGAACCTTTGGGAGATGTTTGAGTCCTCTGCTATCATGGCATGCAAGCATAGGGGTTATGCGCAAGAGCTAGAACATATAATTCAGAAGAGCTGTGTAATTTTAGAGGAACATCCAGGCTTATTCATTACGTATTTTGCCACCTCACAGAGGTCCACAAGGGGGCACTCTTTTGCTGAGATTTTCTATACATTTTAAGGTAAAAACAGATTTTCTGATAAGGAAATTTGGTAACACTAAATATATACATATGTTTAGTTTCTCATGATTATTTCAATTGTATCATACTAATCAGTTTCTCCCTTTGACATCTTTTTCCAGGTGATTTTTAAAATTGTGATAAAATATACATAACAAAATTTACCATTTTAATCATTTTAAAGTGTACAGTTCAGTGGTATTAAGTACATTCACATTGTGCAACCATCATCACCATCCATCTCCAAAACTTTTTCGTCTTTCCCAACTGAAACTCTATACCCATTAAACAATCCCATTTCCCCCTCTCTCCATCTCCTGGCAACCACCAGACTTTCTGTCTCTATGAATTTGACTACTCTAGGTACCTCATATAAGTGGAATCATATAATATTTGTCTTTTTATGACTCAGTTATTTCCCTTTGCATAATTCTTCAAAGTTCATACGTGTTGTTCCAGATAATTCTTAAACGATCTTTCTCTAACCTACTAAGTACCCAAAGCTTTAGAAACAACTAGGTTAAATGAGGCCCGTGTTATTGGCACTTCTATATTTGTGCTAGATCTTTATTGATCTGTTATCCATTTTTTTCTCCATTTGTTCACATCCCTCAACTTCCTAACTGACTCACCATCATCTGGTGAGTCAAATGCACAACTACCTTCTTTACTAAATTTATCACAGAAATTCATGCCTTACTGTGGGCTTCAATTCTCATTTAAAGGACTTATCATTCGACATTTGCAGTCGAACATAGTAGCAACTTTTATACAAGGTCACAGCATCAAAAAGCAAAAATAATTGACTATAAAATGCTTCCTGATCCAGTATTAATGAAGACAGGTGGGGGATGAGGGTGGTGGTGTGGCCCAGATTAAGTTTGCTTTGAGAGTTCTCTCACCTAGTACCGTACCCCTCTAAACAACAAATATGTAAATTTCTTCACATAGCAAGAGAAGAAAGTATCAACTGGGAAAATTTTAACCAGCTTAATGTACATTAAGACTATAGGCCTTTATTATTATCATTTCCTCTTCTGCATTGATGATGTTTCTAGAAACAAACCAATCAAACAAATAATCAAACAAAAAGACCCACAATGTGTTTCAGGGTTCACCGCATCATCAAGGAAATGAAAGAAATATTTTTGGAGTAGCAGATTGTAATATTGTAAGGAGGTTGGCCTGAGAATACCATAGCCATCTCCTTATATGAGTGAGAAAAATTACTCCAGGGGCAGGCCCCGTGGCTTAGCAGTTAGGTGCGCGCGCTCTGCTGCTGGCAGCCCGGGTTCGGATCCCGGGCGCGCACCCACGCACTGCTTCTCTGGCCATGCTGAGGCCGCGTCCCACATACAGCAACTAGAAGGATGTGCAGCTATGACATACAACTATCTACTGGGGCTTTGGGGGAAAAAAAGTAAATAAAATTATAAAAAGAAAAAAAAAAAGAAAAATTACTCCAGAAGAAATATGAAAGATCGGAAAGCTCCAGCTAAGTGCCCCAATTGCTTGATGCAGCCATGTTGGAGGAGGCCATTGAGAGGACATGACCACTGCTTGACCTCGAGCTGGCCCTGGGCAATTGCAGGCTCCTTACCCCCTCCCCTGTCCTTGGAATGTACGTTCAGCCCATTGTTCTCATGCTAGGAGCCATGAGAGAGCAACATGTTGTTGAGACCATCTGGACTGCATGCACGACTGAACCCAGTTAAGGGCTCTATATAACAACAATAAACAAACACATAGGGACAGAGATTGGATTGGTGGTTACCAGAGGGGAAGGGGGGAGGGAGGAGGGTGAAAGGGATAATTCGGTACATGTGTGTGGTGATGGGTTGTAATTAGTATTTTGGTGGTGAACATGATGTAGTCCATGCAGAAATAGAAGTACAATGATGTACACCTGAAATTTTTACAATGTTATAAACCAATGTTACTGCAATAAACAAAAAATAAAACACAGATTTATTCTTCTCAAAAAAAAAAAAAAAAAAAAAAACTTTTTAAGATCCTGGTGGTTGGGTGCAGAGATCTACTCATCTTGCGCCCGTCCAAGATAAGCCTTGTAGGTAAGTTCCCTTGCTTATTAAACCTGCCATCTACCAGTCTGGAGTGGTCTGCCTCTTTCTTTGATCTCTCCTTGCTCTCTGTGTATGGGGGCTAGTTTCGGATTTCGCCGAGGGAATTCCTAAGGTAGTGAACCAACAAGCCACTTCTGATAGCCTCTGTTTTTATGTAGGTGGTAAAATGATACTTAGAAATTGTTTGAGAAAACATACCTGGTACCAGAGAGGTAAGCTAAATGGCAGCTTGAGATCTCTTGAAGATTTATTCTCATATTTCTTATCTTAGAGGTTGGAAAAGGAATGGGTCTCCCTTACTAGGCAAAGGAAAGATGATTGTAGAAGAAGATGTCCAAAATCCATAATTACGTCATCAATAAGCATGGCCAGGCCTAAGAGTAATACTCAAAATGATTTTTTTCAAAGAATCGACTTAAAGCAGTGAGCTACATAAGTCCCTCCATCCCGTGTTTTTTTGTTATTTTTTGGGCGGGGGAAACAACCCACCTTGGTCTTTTTTGAAAATCCTGATCTTTGATAGAATAGCTTCTGAAATCTTTTCCACACTCCCTTCCCACCCCCCAACTATTCTGGCTAAGATTAATAGGCTAACCAAAAATAAATTCTCCCAAATGATACATATAGTTGATTATTGATCTCCTAGAGAAAAAAAGTATAATTAGTGATAATTACCATGGAAGCTTTCTTTAAAAGAATGTTTAAACCATGGCTCAAGGCAAATTAGGCAGAGTTCCTCATATTTCATAAATTTTTGTTTTATTTTGTTTCCTTTTATTTCTACAAAAATGTTAGAATCTGATTAAAAGGTCAAATGAGAGTTTTAGATAGAAATAAAAACTTTTATTTCTTAAGCTCTGTATTATATGTGGTTACTGTTTTGGGCCAGCTGAATTTGCTGAAAGCTTAGGATAGTCGTTCCAAAGGTAGGGAAGAGAGAATTGTAAAGGGACTGAATAGTTGGTGATCTAGATATAGCTTTAAATTTTGGAAGTTTATTTGACTTTACAGTTCCATTGATTGTAGGATGTTCCCTTCTTTTGAAGGTATCAATAGTTATTTTGGGCCTTGACAGGTTTAGATTTTCTGGACCATTGAATAATACTAATAATTGCTAAGATGTACTTATGTAAGGTGCAATTACACGAATATGTTGTGGATTGTCTCATGTACTCTTCAAAAGGACCCTGTAAGGTAGCATCGCGGAAATTGAAGTCCCTAAAGGTTAACTTGGTAGCTTATGTATAATTGGAGAATTAGAATACAAGCCAAAGTAGTCTCACTCAATATGGGTACTGTGTTCTTAAAATACAATGTCGTGCTGCCGCCCTGGAAGAATCCTTATTTTAAGTAGAAAGGTTTTTACTCATCCTATTTTTTGCAACTAGATAACTATTTTGTGACCTTGGGCAAAACATTTGAGCTGAATTCTGATCTGTACAATGAGGGTCTTGATTTACATTATTTCTCAAGTCTCTTTTTCTTTCTTTTGGCAAGGGAAAGTCCTCCTGCTGAGTGAAGTCATTTTTCTGTCAATGGCTGGCAGAATGGCTTTGGCTCACCCGTACTTCACAGTTTAGCAGAGCCTGCAGACTATAATGTCTGTTTCACTCCACCAGCCAAGAAGGAGCAGGTGGCTGTCAATTTCTTACGTTCTGGGGGAAGCTATTTGTCAGCGATAACCTAGATAACTTTGGATAGCTGCAATGACAGCTCTCCCTTGGCATATGGTATATTTAGATGCTAATCGCCGCCTCACCTGTGAGCATTTCACTTCTTGTTTTACACACAAGCCTGGTGAATATAAAAATGGAGGTAAATAAAAAATAACTGAATCAGCAACTTGGAATTTTATCTCCTCTCTTCCTGGATAAAGACTTTTGTTAGCTGAAAATGCTCCACTAGTTGTCTAGAGGTTTAAGATAGAAGAGGTGGAATGGAGATGCTTGATAATGTGGTTGCTATGCAACCACTTTACAATTATATAGGTTCCTACCACATTAGGTGATACAGAGGGGGTGATAAAGTATGCTCACGCAGTGAGCACATGGAAGATATTTTTCACGTGACAGAGCACAGTCTGAGATCTGGAGTTGGGGAATATATGGGTAAGAAATGCCACAAATGACAAAGGCCTCCATTTATAGCAAGAGTATGGGGCTTCTATTACACGGTTGGATGGGCAGAAGCTCACCAGAAACAGCCTTAGCTTCAATGAAGGGAGACATACACATTGGTCCTTTGAAGCAAGATTTGCTCTAACCAAATGTCAGGAAAGATGAAAAAAAAAAAAAGAAACTAAGAGTATAGTACGCTTTACTCTCATTTAATAAGCTTTGCCTAATTTAGTCTTTACAGCAATTTTGTGATGTAGGTGGTACTAATCTCATTGTAGAAATGAGAAAATGGAGACTTGAGAGATGCTCAGTAACTTGCTCAAGATCACATTATAATTGAGAGTAAATCTGGGATACGAACACAAAACTTTTAGTTCAAGTCCGGTATTTCTCTCATTACATTGTACTTGGTAGGTAATCATTCACATTTATTGTTTCTTTCATATTAGTGGTGTTCTGTTGTATGAATTCCAGAGAATTTTGTTGTGAATTTTGTTTTTAATTTGTACTAAATATCAGGGCTTACTCAATTTCAGAACAGGCTACATACTGATTTTATTGCATTCTGTTGCTTATGTCATTTCCTCAAAGTAGTACATTAACTTAAATAGGGAAATTGTGCATAGTCTAAGAAATAAACTTAAAGTGGTCTTTACAATTTAGCCAGTCCAATCTCTGACTCCTGGGTCGAAGCCCAGGATGGCATGGCCCCACTGAGGGAGTTTCTGGTCCGTCTGTGTATAGCCTGGCCAAGGGCAGGTGGAGATTCCTTTTGGAAGGTGTGGTGTCATGCTGTCTGGAGTTAGAATAAAAGAAGGAACCTGATTGTTTAACATCATAGAGCTAGAGCTAAATAAGTATGATGTCATGTAGAGCATAGTATGCTCTAATCTATTGTCACAATAATGATGAGGATGATGGTTTACCACATTGTGTAATGTCTGTATGGCTTTCACATACCCCAACTCAGTTCATTCTCACTATCACTCAGTGAGGCAAACAGAAGATATTTATTCCCCCTTTTCCTTGATATTCCCCCATTTTATAGAAAATTCAAATGATCAAGGGAAATGAGGCTTACAGACATTAGGTGACTTATCTGAGGTCCCATAGGTGCAAGAGGGCAAGTCAGCAATCAGCTTTATCTTCTGGTTTTTCCATGTCCCTTTGCTATTAGAATCACTGGTGTGTGACGTTGCCACCGACCTTCATTCTTCTCATTTCTCATCTACAACTTACCTCTCCCACGTAGTCTTTGTACTTTTGTTGTGGGGAACCTGGGCCAATGATACTAAATTTATAGTTGCATGAAATTAGATTAAGTAGTTTACATTTTTAAAATGAACCATATACAACTAAACATAGACTTCTGTGTCAATTTCAAACATTTGAATGTGGCTTCCAGCAAAATCTTGGATGAGAATTCTCGCATAGAACTAAAAAGAATTACAAAGTAATTGTTCCATAATTGTCCAGCTCAATTCAACAAACCATACACTGAGTGCCAATTTATGTGCAAATCACAATATTAGGTAGTATGGGGGATAAAATAAATAGATAAATAAAATATTGTCTCTGCCCTTAGTGGTTGATTAATTATGGGGAAAAGAAACACACTCTTTACTTTCTATTCTTTACTTCCTCTGTTGTTCCATTAAGGATTCAAGAAACTCAAGATAATAAAATTTAATAAAATAAGGTCCCCAAATCCTCTGGCTTTCTAAGGTTACTCTCTCTTTCTTAAAAAATGATGTAATATAATATTTTTTGTTACCAAGTGACATCTGGCTGTAGGAAATTTAGCTCCCACCACATCCACAATATTTCTTGAGAATTCACAGGGAATATTTAAATATCTTGATGAACACCTTTCTGTTCTTCCTAACTCCTGCTCAAGGTTCTTCTCTCAATCTGACATTCTCATCATTGCTGCCTCTACAAGATATTCCAAATGTCTTCAATTCACTTGATTGTAAAACAGCGCCAACACAATGCTGATTAGTTATAAATTGCCACAATAATGATGGGTAACAAACAACCACAAAACCTTACTGGCAAACAACACTGTATGCTTTTTGCTCATGTGTCCTGGGTGGTCAGCTAAGTGGCTTTGCTGATCTCATTTGGGCTTGCTCTCGTGTCTAGGAGTCAACTGGCTGTCATGTGATTTAGTAGGACCTTGCTTGTGACATCTGGGGAGGCTCGCCTGTGCTTTCCATGGCTCTCCTCTTCCAGCAGGCTAGCTCGCACATGTTCTCACAGCAGGGGAAGGGGGCAAGAGCAGGCAAGCGCACTCCGGCAGATGCTTTTCAAGATCTGCTTGCATTATGTTATCTAACCTCCCATTGCCCAATGCCAGTCACGTGGCCAAGCCCCACTGTCAGAGTGCAAAAGGACATGGATATGGGGATAAATTCAAGAAAAGAGCATAAAGTAGTTTGAGAAGACATTGAGCCATTGAGAAGACCACATTTCTGTCATTTTGAAAAATCTACCACAGAGTGAGAAAAAGTGAGAATTACAGTTAGGAAGGCAGTTACCATCCAAATAACTTAAGTTTTTCCTTTCCAAAAAGTAGTTATTTAGAAGTTATCTGAAGTGATATAGACGAGTTCAAATGTCCTGTTTCAGTTTTGGAAAATGCCTGAAGTGATTTTTTGAACTTAAAAGTAACTCAAATGCCATATGTTTATTTTTAATATCCAAAATAATAGGAGAAGAGGTGGCTGGTTTGGTTTTGCTTTCTTTTCTCTTATTTTCTTTTTGTTATTGTTATTTTTAAAAGACTAGTTAAGAACTGGATCTAGGAGTGAATATGAATTATGTTATGTTCAGATTATTAACTCTTTTAATAGAATGCTGAAATTACAGATTGGATATATGTTGAAAAACCCTTATAATTTATGCTTTAGAATCTAACTTTATCAGTTAGATTTAGGAAATGCCCAGAGAAAGCAAAATTAAAGTACACTTAGGGAAAAACATTAGAAAATGTGTTTCCAAAACACTATGTCCTTCATTATAAAAAAAATGTGGCCCTTTTCTTCTCACTAAAATGAAAAAAACGTTCTATTATCACCTGTACATAAAAAATACTTCTAGCATCTATTTTCCCTTTAAACATCTGTTGTTCAGTATACTGAACAAAGTAGATATTATATAGCCATGACATTTATAGTGGAATTGAGAATATTTTCTATTCTTAATTTTATTGAAGTGAATTTTGATTTGAAAAATAATTTTAAGAAAACATCATACAATAAAACCATCTCCAGTATAATTTATTTATTCTTTTTTTGAATATTTGAAAGTTTTGTAAGGTAGAAAATCAGAAATGGAACAAGAAAACTATTTCCTCAAACAAGAGAAATCAGGTTATAGCAATGCTGTCCCTGGTTGCCTTGCTAATTTTCCTGAAGATAAGGAGTCATTAACGTTCTCTGAACATCATTAATGTCTATTTAATTTTTAAAAATCATTTAGATATTTATTGTAAAATATGAAATAAGACAGTGGACATAAGTGCCCAGTGATCAGCACTACTAGTGATTTATATTTTTTAGACATTTTTCATAGACCCATTTTATCTTTACTGTAGAGAATTTAGAAAATACCAGCAAGAAAGAAGAAGATAAAGAATCTGCTAGAATCTCATGTCAGGGAGCAGGAATATATCCTTCCAGTTTTTTCTCTGCTTATATTCACATATTGATTCATACACATCTCTACAGGAGTGGAATCATATGCTGGTTTGCAACCTTCCTTTTTCACTTTACAACATATTGTGAATATTTTCTATGTTACTACATGTTTTTCTGCTATGTAGTTATAATTGTAGCATAGTTTCTACTTTATGAATGTACCACAATTTTTAAACAATGTATTGTTGAACTTTCAGATTATTTGCATTTTTCCCTATTATGAACAAATTTATGATGAATATTTCTCTAGCTAAGAGAAATTGCTGTGAGTTCTGAGGCCAGCTTATTTCTTGTTTCACTTCAAAATCTACTTCTTTTTAATTTTTTAGTTATGGTTGTAATTTTTTTGGTCTTGTTTTGATTTTGTTCAGTTTTATTTTTCTTTAGTTTGCTGAAATAGGTCCAAGAACATTTCACTGAATTTTGCACATAAAGAGGTAGTACCTCTTTTCTACACTCTCAGTTCTCTCTGAACCTCAGGAAAATTTTCTTCAATTGTACATTCAATTACTGCCACTGTTGCATTGGTTCTGATCTCTCCTTTAGAAACAAGAACATCCATAGGTATCATTTTCTGAACTTCTCAAGTTTGTTCTCTACACCCATGCCGCCTAAACACCATATGTGGTGCTCAGACCAGCAGCAGTGGAGCTGGTTAGAAATACACAATCTCAGACCCCAGACTCAGCTGATCAGAATCTGGATTTTTAACCAGAACCTCAGGTGATTCCCGTGTACACGAAAGTGTGAGAAACACTACTCTAAATTGCTGATTACATTTTCTTCAACATAAATCCTGCTGTTTCTGACCTTTAGTGCAGATTTTAATTTAGTTGTTCTATTTTGGGCTTCTTTGCAGACACTTTCTCATCTCAGTGTATTAGTCTGCTCAAGCCGCCACAACAAAATACCACAGACTGAATGGCTCAAACAACAGAAATTTATCGTCTCACAGTTCTGGAGGCTAGAAATCTGAGATCAAGATGACAGCGTGGTAGGTTTCTGATGAGGTCACTTTTTCTGGCTGGTGGACAGCCTCCTTCTCACTGTGTCCTCACATGGCCTTTCCTCCGTGTACACACACATAGAGCAATTTCTCTGGGGTCTCTTCTTATGAGGACCTATCGGATCAGGACCCCAACCTTATGACCTCATTTAACCTTAATTACTTCCTCAGAGGCCCCATCTCCAGACACAGCCACACTGGGGGTTAGGGCTTCCACATAAGAATTTTGGGAGGACACAAATGTTCAGTCCATAACACTCAGCATCTTTCCTTTTCATCTTATTTTATTAACCTTCCCTTTACTTCTCATGCTACCGCTTTTTCATCTCATAACATTGCTTTTGGTTTCTCTGTTATTTTTCTCTGACTCTCTCTTCATAGAAACCATGACTCCTTTGTTGATAATACCAGCTTATGGAAATTTTCTCCAGGATCTTATATTTTTTGAAATATTTTTCCTGTAAAAATTTTAATTACCACCCTTTCTTATAAAGCAAAATTCACTTCCCCTCCCCCCAGAGGTCCAATATTTTTTCTGTGTGTCTTACTAATAATTCTCACACAAAGAGATTCAGTCTTAAGTCTCCGTGTTTGTCAATAGACCAGAGAATAAACGGCTAAGCTTCCACTCTTGGTAAACTTTCCAAATCTCTAGCCGAAATGTGGACTGATGTGCTCAGATCTGTTTCATTTCCAGTTTCTTGCTGGCTTTCACGAAGTGTTTTGATTGTCTTCTGAGGTAGTTTTCTTCCCTACGCTACTGGTTCTTTGATACTTTGAACTAATGGGATACATGAAGAATTTTCACCTCCAGGCTTTTTTTCCCTGTATCTCTGGCCATAATTCTTTCCTTTTGGAACTGGTACATTCTTTAGCTCAAAGAGCTACAACCAGTTGCCCCTACATGCTGGGAGTTTCTTCTTTATATATACATAGGAAACAAACAGGAATGGAGCTGGGCATGTCTCCTCTCTGCCGTGTTAGAGAGCAGCACGGTGAAGTAGAGTTTGGCTGCTGATCTTATACACAGAGGGGCAGGTATAAAGCACTTTCTAGACTTTTTCAAGTTCTCTCTCTCTCAAATAAAGTCTACATATGAGGCAAAACAAAGCACTTTCTCCTAATCCTTTGCCACCAGCCTTTTCATTGTCGGACTTTACTACACGATTCCAGCACAAAGTGGTCCAACAATATTAGGTTTCAATATTGTGAGTTTTCATGTGCTTTTCTGTGTTTTCCTTGGCATTTTAAAGGGAAATCAAGTGAAGCTTCCTTCAAGTTATTAACTAATTCCTATTTTGAACCAATAATCTCAATGCTTTTTGTTTATTTCATGTTTTATGCAGGGAAAGGTTGAGGCTTCCTTTACAAAATTGAAAAATGTCTGCCAAATTACTTAAAGTATTTGCTTTGTAATTCTTGGCACCTTCCCAATTTATTCCAAAATATTTTGTCTTTTTTGCCACACATGACATCTTTACTTACTAGTTGAAAATCTTACTTTGCATCTTCCCTACATCACCTACAAAATTCAAGCTCAACTTATTGAGTTTTGTGCCAATAAAAGCAAACAAGAAAACACTAGTGTCAAAATACAAAGTTAAAATGAGTATTTTCCTTCATTAAAGAATACAAAATTGTCTTAAATACGCATTAATGCTAAAATAACTTACTCTAGGACAACAATTTAACACATCAATTTTCTCTTTCAATACAGCTTACATATCATAAATCAACCTCTGATTAATTGATCACAAGGCCATATTCTCCATTGGTTTCTACTCGTGATGTTGGAATTTTTTACATGAAGACAGAAATTGGAGTGCAGCTAACCACTCTTTCTAGATTTATAATGTATGAATGAATAAATAAAACTTGGGAAAAAATGGCCAGAATATTAACAACTAACATTTCTTTAAGGGAACAAATACATTTACTCTAAGAATAGGAAGATAAAAGGCCAGAGCTGTAATACAAGACATATTATGGAAATACTTATACATACTTATGAAATCATGCTTTTTATTTTTTATTTTTTTTAATAATTTTATTTATTTATTTATTTTCCCCCAAAGCCCCAGTAGATAGTTGTATGTCATAGCTGCACATCCTTCTAGTTACTGTATGTGGGACACGGCCTCAGCATGGCCGGAGAAGCAGTGCGTCTGTGCGCGCCCGGGATCCGAACCCGGGCCGCCAGCAGCGGAGTGCGTGCACTTAACTGCTAGGCCATGGGGCTGGCCCTGAAATCATGCTTTTTAAAAAGAATTCTCTCATTTGGGTGAGGAAAGAAGTTATCTATAAACAAAAAAGAAGTTGTTTCACGTGGAAAGAGGCAGAGTATAAACAAAGAAGAAAGATTTCTATTTATTGCAACTATGTTGTAGCTCTCACAGGCTGGTTCTTTTACTCAAATGGACCCCTGGCCTTGAACTGATGATACAATTAAAAAAATTAACAAAAAGAGAAAGAAAGAGAATAAAGGGGAATTTTTTTTCCTCTATTTGGTTTTAACTCAAAGAGCACAATAAATTGCTCCAAATCAGAGCTGAGAACTAGAACTAATATATTTTGTCAAAATTTTCATAGTTTTACTGAATATATCAGTAATCTTTCACTTGAATATTTACATTAGTTATAATCAATTTTGTTACATTCATTGAATTATTCATAATGTATCATCAAACAAAATGTGAAGAATCATCTAATATACAAAATTTATTTGGCTGTGTTTGGTAAATCTCTTTATAGATGTCCCACCGAGATGTGTGAAAAAATCACCTTGATTGCAAAACTATTTAAAAATACAAGCTTTGTGATTTATGGCAATGGATGCTGTTTGTGGCTCATCTGGTCTTTGTTCTGTCTGATTAACACTCAGATCTGCTTCTTTCAAACTTCTACTGGACCTTTGAGTTCCTCTCTCTCTCACTCTCCCCCGCTTTCTTTTTTTAGAAAAAGGATGCTGAACATTACCAATAATGACAAGAAAGAGAAGAAAAAGTGAGATCCATGGGTAATTTTTAAGTTAAAAAATGGTAATATTTATTCATTATTGTCTCTATAGGATAAAATAATTTAAATCCTTATAAATCTAAGTAGATTTACAATTACCTATATCCTAAGATGACACAACAAAATGAGATTTGAACTTAATTGTATGTGGCTTACTCCCCACTCATACCTCCCCCACTCTCCGTCTATCTTTAGAGCTAGCTTTTTTTTAAAAGATAGAAATAATACATTCTTCAAAGTTAAGTTTTTCTTAAGTCGAAGAATTCAAAAGGCAGAGAATGAAGACGAATAATCTCTCTTCCCAAGTGCCAGGTTCAGTTTCATTTCCCAGAGGCAAGCACTCTCAACAATTTGCTTTTGTTCTTTTTGTGGTTACATTTATTCCTATATATGGTAATCATTGGCCTCAATTCCTTGCTGCATTTATCTGCTATGAGGTTTGAGGAATTTAGTTCACTTGCACTTCCACTTTCCAAATTGTTATTTATAGTATCAGTATTAGTTTCCTTTGAAATAATACACCTAAACTTCCTATTTATACTGATTTATGCAATACCTACCACCTTCTGCTATGAAAGATGAAGAACTTAGTACATTTAACTTGTCCTTCATTCCAGTTGTCTTCTTTGATTATCCTTGACTTATATTATTTTACATTTCTGCGAATTATAATGAATGCATTTTTACTGTAACTATAATTATCATTCATATACTCGCTTATAAGTATTGCTTATTTGGCTTCAATTTGCACAAGCAACTTATGTACAAAGCATGGAAGAACTAATTCACTAGTTGATGGGTAGTATGTTCTCTAAGTTTTTGCATGTAAAAAAAATCTTTAATTTTTGCTCATATCTGATTGATAATTTGGATGAATAGAGAATTCTAGGTTTAAATAATTTTTCTCAGAACCTGTCTGATAGCACGCTTCTGAGAACTCTAGATTCTTAGTTCTTTTACTTCTCCAGTGATCGTGTCCTCCACGTCATGCCAATCACTCACTTCCATGATCTTAGCTTAGACATTGTCATTACCAACTCTTCTCTACCATAGTCTCAGACATCCTACTCTCCCACCACCACTATCTTTCCAGCTAAAAACCTGCACCCCAAATTCCTGAACCCCAGTGGACCTCCACTCCATTGATTCTACCACCTTTTTACTGTTCATCATTTCTGTCTTGTTCTCACTTCTTATTACCCACTCTAGAGTCCGTGGTCTATCATAATATATCCCTTGCCTTGCTTTCCCTCTAGTTACTTCTAGCAAAACCCCAACTATAGTTCAAATTGAACTCTTTCTATTCATTGCCTGTCCCCAAGCAGCTGAATGTGGTTGGAGAAAACCAATTAATCATTCTGATTATTGTCACTTTAAATTCATGACCACTAATTTCAAGGGGGCCTTTGCCTGGCACTGCAGTCTGTTACTTCTCCCTAGTTAACTATCCCCTACTTGTCAACTCTCCCAAACAACTCTTTCTCTCCTTTGTTTCTCTTTATAAACTTTCAACTCCCTCTGTATGCCGCACTTTCAGGTGGTGACTGTGCTGATGATACTTTTGCCCTATTTTTCAGCACTGTTGGGTTTTATTCTTTTGAAATCTTCTGTTACATCTCTTCTCAGATAGAGAGAGAGAAGAGGGAGAGAGTGAAAGAGAGAGAGAGAGAGGCAACAGATGGATATACCAGTCACTTCTACTCAATACCTTTATCTCCTTATTAATTTTCATTTATGTCATAGTTTACTCTATTTTCTTATGAAAATTACTCACCATAATTTTTTTCCATAACTTTTCAGAACACAATATGTAATATTTTTATTAAATCCCTGATTTTACCTTATGAATATGATGGGAAATGCTAGATCCAACAATCCTAAACAAAAAGAGAGGAAAATAGATGCTTCATTTATATCCTTACTAAACATTTATTGAATGCCAATCAAGGTAAGACATAATGCAAACTCTAAGGCTGTAGAGATAAATGAACAAAAACAACAAAAATTCCCAAATCTCAAAGCCCAGTAAGATCTTGACAATCTAGTACATCAAAGCCTTCATGCTTAACCACTGTTGTAGTGATGGTGAAAGTAGGAAAGGCTTATATGTTGAATAGCAATAAAATTATGAGAAAGATTCTTCAGGATATACAAGGTTGTTAAGTAAGTTTGCTGAGAAATTTGGGGGAAATATTTGAGAAAGATAAATTATCTATTACTAGAATTTTAGGGTTATGTTATATTTTTTTTATAATAAGGGATAAAGTAAGTGACACTGTAGTGGTTTAAAAACATGTCCACACATTTTTGACACCTCTCCCTTCAAAAGGTGGGGCATAATTTCCCTTCCCTTGAATGTGAGCCAGACTTAATGACTGTCTTCCAACAGCTAGAATGTGGTGGAAGTGACAGTGTGTGACTTCTGAGTTTAGGTCATAAACGACATTGCAGATCGGACTTTGCTGTCTCTTGGATCATTTGCTCTGAGGAAGCAAGCCATCTGTTATGTCATGAGGAAACTCAAGAAGCATGTGGATAGGCTCACATGGGGAGGAACTGAGGCCTCCTGCCAAAACCAGCAACAACTTGGCAGCCGTGTGAGTGAGTCACCTTGGAAGTGGAACCTGCAGCCCAGTCAAGCCTTCAGATGATTGCAGCCCCTGTCATCTCTGATTGCAACCTCATAAGAGATCCTAGGCCAGAACTGTCCTACTAACATGTTCCCAAGTTTCCTGACCCACAGAAACTGTGAGGATACTAAATGTTTATTGCAAAGTTACTAAGTTTTGGGCTAATTTGCTATGCTGCAATAAATAACTGAATACAAATTGAAGTTTATTAAATCAGGAATTGAAGGAGAGAAATAAAAATCAAATTTTAGTGCCCAGACAGTAAATTCTAAAAGCTTATGATATTAGTTATTTTCTATATCAAAGCATAATTGTTTCATTATTTTTTTCTTGGAAAAATTGGTTGTGGAAAAACCCACCTCAGCTGTTAGTGAAAGAGAATAGAATTTTCATTTAAAAAGGAAAGCATAGTTTTATTTTAGGTTCTAGATAAAACTGGGTTGTATAATTTCTTCTGAGCACCTCCTCACAACTTTTTTTGCTAGCTTATGTTAATTTATCCTATTATTAGATTATGAAACTGCTAACTAAAAGGTATTTCAGAAGTCAACTGCCAGAAGAGAGCTTTGAATTATTGCACAATGGATAGACTTATTTGCTATCTGTACAATATACTTCGTATGAAATGTAATTGTTTGCATGATTACAATTTGTGTAAGCTTCCTTACAAATAACTGTAGAAGTGTAGGTAGAAGCTTGACTTCAAAATTAGACTCCTCATAATCCACCTCTTCCCAACTAAGAAAACTGCTTAGTATTCTTGGGTACATAAGAAAATACCAGAATAGGGACGTTTGCCAGGACTTGTGGTTTTCTAAAGGACTGGGCAATGATCAGCTTCAGTTTTATAATAAAGCACATGGATTTTTCCTGTAAGGGACATTTGCCTAAGAAAGAATTCCTTTGATTTGAGAAATGGCACAGCCTGCATAGGTTGTTGTTATATTTTCAATAGACTACTGGGCAAATATACTTTCTTACTTAGGATCCCCACAAGAAATAAAAAAGAGTTCTCTGAAGAGGTTTTAGGTACATTATAAAAAAATGTCATGGTAAGAAGAACATGAAAACACAAAGCATTGTTGCTTAATAATTGTGAAATTTTAGTACGATCATTCTTCCTTTAGATAATTTAAATAACGATTTTATATAAATATATATATGCATATGTATATCTCACGGAAACAATAACAAAGACAAGTCAGATATGAAAGGTAAGTAGTCATTCTAGAAACAGTAGAAACATGAAGCAAAAATGAAGGAAGGTTTGTTGATAGAAACAAAAGAAGTACAAGCATTCCTTAGGAGAAACTGAGTGTTTAGATGTCAAGCTAGGAGAAAAGAAAAAGATAATGAGATACCTTCATATCCAATTGTTTTAAAGAATGATGCTCAGAGAAGGAGGCCAAATTTATCCGTGCCTAGATCAAAAAGTATGACTAGATCCCTTGGGGCCCACCTGGTAGCATAGTAGTTAAGTTGACGGGCTCTGCTTTGGCAGCCCTGGGTACTCGGATTCTAATCCCAGGTGCGGACCTACGGGTCGCTCATCAAGCCATGCTGTGGCCGTGTCCCACATATAAAATAGAGGAATATTGGCACAGATGTTAGCTTGGGGGCAATCCTCCTCACGAAAAAAAAAAAAATAGTATGACTGGGTCCCTCAAAAAATCAAACAAGGTTCGTAAAGGCAATATTATGAGATAATTAAGACTGTGGTCTCTGGAGCCACAAGCCGGGTTTGAACATTAGCTCTTGTTATTGTTATTATTTTTTAAGTCTCAGTGCTTTAGTTTCTTGATCTATAAAACAAGAGTAATAAGAAGGCGATCTCATCGGATTGTTGAAAGGATTAAGTGAGGTAAAACGTATAAAGACCTAGACTAGTACCTAAGCACATAGTAAGCACTCTATAATATGAGCTATTATAATATTATTATTAATATTAACAACACTAATAATAATAATACAAGAGGCAAGATCTCAAGGAAAACTAGAACGACTTCCCTGAAGGAACCCAGATCCAAAAACCCTATTGAGAGTTGTCTTCTCACAGAGGTACACACGAGAGCTTTAGGGTTGGATTAAATCAACTGAGGGGTTGAAAGAGCTGACCCGTTGCGAGGGAAGGTAGCCCAGGTCCGTGGCACCAGAGAGACTGAAGACCGAAGAGAAAACGAAATTAGAAAGAAGAGACTGTTGAGCTTTAATTTCTTTGAACTTAAATTTACAAACTGAAGGAGACTTTACTTTGGATGTTAATTTCTTTCTGGGAATTTAACAATGGGAGCAGGAGATTCGTTTTCAAAACTGGAGCTGAGGACATTATTTTAGTTCATAACCAATCTCTGGTGAGTATTTTAAGACTAGTGACTGAGCGAATTTTGAGATGGGAAATAGGAAAGAAAACGAATTTTTGGCTTAGGGTGTGCCATGTCTGTCGAGTTAAATAATTGATATCTCATTCTGACCAATTTCAGAGACCACTGGGGCCCACTGCTGAACTCCCCAGTTCACTGGTTCAGGGAGATGCAATGGAGAGGCTTTGTAGAAGTGTTATCAACCCATTCGTAGAAGCAGAAATGCAGGAGAGAAACAGAGAAGTTCTCACTCTCCAATATTTTATCGTCTCTTATCCCATTGGGCCAAAGTCTCTTTCCTCCATTTAAGGGAGAGCTGGAAGGGAAGGAACACTTCCAGACTTTTTCTGTCTTCCTATTCCTTATTTCTTATTCCTCCCTATATTAGTTTTTGTAGGGCTGCTGTAACAAAGTACCACAATGAGTGGCTTAAGACAGTAGAAAGTTATTCTCTCACAGTTCTGGTGGCTATAATTCTGAAATCAAGGTGTTGGTAGAACTATGCTCCCTTCTGAAGGCTCTAGAGAAAAATGCTTCCTTGCCTCTTCCTAGCTTCTCGTGACATGACTGCTGACAAACCTTGGCATTCTTGGCTTCCAGTTGCCTAATTCTAATCTCTGCCTCTGTCTTCACATGGCATTTTTCCCTCTGCATGTGTCTCTGTGACCAAATATCCCTCTTCTTATAAGGTCATTAGTCATTGGATTAGGTCCACCCTAATCCAGTATGACTTCATTTTAAATCGATTATATCTGCAAAGACCCTATTTCCAAATAAGGTTCCCTTCACAGGAACCAGGAGTTAGGACTTGAACCTATATTTTTGGGGGGATACAATTCAACCCGCAACAATCCCTAAGTGACGAGATGGTAATTCTGGTTACTTAGAACTTGACATTCATTGGTGCCCATTTAATATTGGGCAGGTTCTTTTTGCCTTAAGATTGAGACTTGAAGATACACCATCCTCATTTATTTCTTTCATCTGGCGCAAGTGGCTCTACTGTGCTTCATTCGTTGAATGGTGTCTATACCTGCTGGGCCTACCCACACAGGAGAAAGAATCACTGTTCTCTGACTCAGTTATAATTTTTCCTGCAATTTGGTGAGCAACTCAGGTTGGCCCTATGCTGTAGAATCAGCTGCGTTCAACTCAGAGGAGGGAATAGGAAACCTTAATTTAGCTGCAGATCTAAACTGCATTCTCCAGTACAGTTTACCAGAAGCACCAAATTTAGAGGGATTAAAGCATGCTTGTCCAGTTTAATCAAGTAGTACTTCATTTCCCATCTAGGCTGTGATCCTGTGTGTGTTCCGGTACTCAGTAATTGTATCTCACCGAAGCTGGTTTCTATCTTATTTCCGTGGCATCTCTTCTCTAGAAATTCTAATATAACAGGATGTCCACTTGAAAGTCTATTTCATGGTATATTTGGTCAGCACTGCCTACACTGGGATTAACACTTCTAAAGGGGAAGGACAAAAGTTATGCTCAGAGAGTATCCTAGGTGGGTGGAGAGCTCACTTGAGTAAGGAGAACGAAATGAAACACACAAATGTATAATTAGGTATAATGTGTATTATAATATAATGTGTTATAATATAATATATAATATACATTAGATCTATATATTAAACATACATTTATGTGTATATACGTACAGAAATAGGTAATATCAGATAGTGATAAATGCTATGAAGAACAATAAAGGAGACAAAGGCTATAGAGAGCGCTTAAGGAGTACTATTTTGGAAAAAGTGCTCAAGGAAGGACTCATGGAGAAAGTGATATTAGAGCAGAGATCTGAATGCAGTGAATTAGCCAGCCATGGTAAGCTCTTGAGGAAGACCATTCCAGACAGAGAGAATAGCAAGCGAAAATGGCTGCAAGTGGGAACATAGATACCCTATATGAAGATCAGAGTGACCTGAGAGGTGTGAACAAAAAGAAGAACAGTCAGAAATGAGACCAGAGAGAGACCCATGGTCTGGAGCACATAAGGCCTTGTACGATCTGACAAGGCCTTTGGACTCCATTCTAAGTGTGATGGGAAGTTCCTGACAGATTTCAAACAAAGAGGTGACATTCCATGATTGAGGTTTTGAAGGCTCACCCTGGCACAGTGTGGAGAAGAGAACGTAGGGAGGCAAGGGCAGAGACAGGAAACCAAGAAGGTGGCTGCTGCAGTAGCCCAGATGGGAGATGATGGTGAGAAGTCAGATTCAGAAGATATTTTAAACACAGTGTCAGAGGCTTGCTGATGACTGGATGTGGCATGAGAGACAGAGATGAGTCTCGATTGACTCAAAGTACTGGACATACCATTAGGTAAAAATCCTTGCTAACTGTATTGTGGTAAATAGTGTCCCCCCCAAATTTATGCCCACCTGGAACTTTAGAATCTGACTTTATTAGGAAGTAGGGTCTTTGAAGATGCAATCAAGTTGTGATGAAGTCATATTGGACTATGATGGACCCTAATCTAATGACTGGTGTCTGTATAGAGGAGGGAAATTTGGAGACAGAGCCACACACACAGAGGGAAGAAGGCCACAGGAAGATGGAGGCAGAGATTGGAGTGATGCAGCCCCAAGTCAAGAAACACCAAGGATTGCCAGAAGCTAGGAAGAGGCAAGGCAGGATTCTTCCCTAAAGCCTTCAGAGAGAACACGGCCCTGTCGACACCTTAATTTCAGATTTCTAGCCTCCAGAACTGAGAGTGAATAAATTTCTGTTGTTTTAAGCCATCCAGTTTGTGGCAATTTGTTAAGGCAGTCCTAGGAAACTAATACACTAATTAAGGTAAATATTGGTATTTTGTTTTAGTTTGCTTTCTTTGAGTGCTAAGAACATATTCTCATAAGTTGGCTGAGCAGTAGTTCCTCTTTTTAGTTTTCTTTTCATACCCTTAGCCTTCTTACTGATTGTTGTCTTTGTGTTTTCTTATTGATTTGTATGAGATTTTTTTTTTTTTTTGGTGAGGAAGATTAGCCCTGAGCTAACACCTGTCACCAATCCTCCTCTTTTTGTTGAGGAAGATTGGCCCTGAGCTAACATCTGTGCCCATTTTCCTCTATTTTATATGTGGGACGCCTGCCACAGCGTGGCTTGATAAGCAGTGCCTAGGTCCGTGCCCGGGATGCAAACCTGCAAACCCTGGGCTGCCACAGTGTAGCACGCACGCTTAACCTCTCTGTCACTGGGCTGGCCCCCGGTATGAGATCTTTCCTAAGAATGGTTTTAACTCTAGGTTACATTTCCTACAATATGGTAAGGTAGAGTAAGTATGGTAATCTTCTACAAACTTTTCAGACATTCTGTTCTTTATTTAAGCACGACTTTCAAAAGAAAAGGCATGAATATTTTGAAAAGGAATTTTAAAGAAAGTTTCTCCAAAAATAGAATTGCTCATTTTATCTGTATGTTATTACAATATTGGCATGCATAATAGCAAAGGTATTGCTTTCGGCAAAACTGAAAAAAAAAAGTATTGTGGAATATGTATTCTTTCATACACTATACCTGCATATGAGTTTTACCTCTTCATAGAAAAAGTCAGGGTTTTCTAGTACTTTTGTTCTGTATATATAGAGGAGGCAGAGAGGATGGGACTTCAAAATTATTGGTTTAGTATAAAAACTGAATTTCAACTGAGAGAATTTTTGGAATGAACTTTGAATTTAATAAAATACAATTCTTTAAATGTATAGTACATGGTATGCATTTTGAAGCTACGTAACGTCTTCTAAAAGTTGGTGTTTGTTTTACGTATAAAGATCTTGTTTATAGTTTTTCTGATTAGCTACATTAAGCTAAAACTGATTCCAACTATTTATTCATTCATCAAGTTAAACTTTTATTTTTTTATTTATTTTTTATTTTTATTATTTTCTTTTTTGTGAGGAGACCAACCCTATGCTAACATCTGCCAATCCTCCTCTTTTTTTGCTGAGGAAGACTGGCCCTGGGCTAACATCCGTGCCCATCCTCCTCCACTTTATATGGGACGCCGCCACAGCATGGCCTGACAAGCAGTGTGTCGGTGCGCACCCAGGATCGGAATCTGCGAACCCCGGGTCACCGCAGCGGAGCACGTGCACTTAACCGCTTGCGCCACTGGGCCGGCCCCAAGTTAAACTTTTAAATACGTCTGTATAAATATCCTTGGGTCTTTTCTGCATGTATATACTGTCTTCCCAAATTAAATTTCAAGTTTCCCCATCAAATATGAAGCCCAAAGTCATGGGCCATACTTACCTACTTCTTTTGTATAGGGAATAATTTATGCATGGATTATGTTATAAAAAGTTACCTGTAAATTGAAACTGTTGAGAAAAATTATCCAAAACTTAAAAATAAGGCATAGCGTCACTGAGTGCGCTTTCACTGCCGTACTAAAGCGTTGTCTGATCAGCCTGCTTAGGGGCATTTTAGAGATGGCACTTTTATTTGACCTACTCTTTGCTGTTAATTGGCCCAGACTCTGCAAAGTTAGATATTACTTTGTCAAAGATTATTAAGTTGCAAATTATTTTTGTCTGCTGGTGAATCAGATGATATCTTTCCAGTAGAAAAGATAATCCCAAAGATTATGGTTTTATTGTCCTGAAGGATATTAATCAGTGTCTTAGTCTGTTTGGGCTGCTATAACAAAATACCACAGGCTGGGTAGCTTATAAACAACAGAATTTATTTCTGATAGTTCTGGAGGCTGGAAGACTGAAATCAGAGTGCAGCATGGTCAGGTGAGGGCTCTCTTCCAGGTCACATGGCAGAAGGGGCTAGGGATCTCTCTGGAGCCCCTTTCATGAAGCCCTAATCCGATATACTGAGGGTTCACCCTCATGACTTAAGTACCTCCCAAAGGCCCCATACCATCACCTTTGGGGATTAGGATTTCAACATATAAATTTGGGGGGGACACAAACATTTATATTATAGCAATCAGTATTTTAAAATCAGACTTTTAGCTATCTTTTTTCAGTGTTCTTTCTTTCATTGACTATATATACTAGTCTCTCCTTTCCTCCTTGGAACCAGCTTTATCATTCTGCTTGTTCCCTAATTGAGCAGTTAAATATCTTTGACATATGCTCACTGTTTATTTTTATGAGAGTTTTGCTTTTAACTCTTTGAAATTCATACTTGACAAAAATGAGAACCTAGAAATAATATATATTGTGGTTAAGCCCCAAACTACCCACAAATAAATTCAGTCTATGATGTACCTGGTATAATACACAATTAAATTTTAGAAAATTAGACTGTTTTAATGACAATTTCAAAATAATATTAAGGAATTTTATCTTAATTGATTTTTTGATGACAGATAGGTTTGATTAGAGAATGAGAAGGAAGTAGGTAGTGAAGGGGAGGTATTTATTGTTATCTATTCTAATAGGACTTTTTAATTTTTTTAGCAGGGAAAGATTAGTCCTGAGCTAACATCTGTTGCCAATTTTCCTCTTTTTTTTCCTCCCCAAAACCCCAGTGCATGGTTGTATATCCTAGTTGTAAGTCGTTCTAGTTCGTCTGTGTGAGCCGCTGCCACAGCATGGCAACCAACAGACAGGTGGTGTGGTTCTGCGACCGGAAAGCAAACCGGGGCTGCCAAAGCAGAGTGCGCTGAACTTTAACCACTAGGCTACAAGGGCTGGCTTCTAATAGGACATTTTACATGTGCTCAATACTTTTAGACATTTGATCTCATTGATTCTTTATTGTCCATACTTATCTCAAATCTTCTGGTGTTTGTTTCCTCAATTTGAGTGTATTCTAATGATGACTCACATTTTTCAGTCACAGTGTCCTTGGTTACAAATAGTAACTTCACGTTATGAAGCAGGTACTCTTATCAACATTCCTGCTTTACAAATAGGAAATCAAGGTATGAAAAGTTGAGGAGCTCACCCGTAGCCATCAAACTAGTAACCGAGAGGCAGAGATTTGAACTCAGGCAGGTTGAGGTCAGAATTCACCTACTTAATCTCAACTCAAGCAGAGCTGACTCTCAATTCTGGCTTTGCAAATAGAGCTTACTCAACCTTGGCTACCAGGAGGGAAAATTGAGGTCCAGGAGAGTTCAAGCAATTTGTCCAAGGTTAACTAACCAATTAGTAGTGATTGGGCTTATTTTGCTAGTTCACAATAAAAAAAGAGAAGGAAAAGAGAAAGGCTAGTAGATATAAAGAGAGAGTGAGATATTGTGATAATTGAGCAAAAGCTGGAGGAGAGGAAATTTGAGGGAGAGGAAATTATTAACAAAGGTGAGTTTGCACATTGAAAAGTTACCTTGGGTAGAACTGATTGAATTGTGCATAAATAAAGGTAGATTGAATACAGAGATATGGCTGAAGGAAAAGCAGAAGATTGTGTAAGTGCCTGTCTGTTAGAACCTCAGTTCTCTGGGGTGGATGGATATTGTGCAACAACTTAACCCAGCACAGTTGAATTATTGTTTAGAGAAGCCGCGGAGCAAAGACTAGAGAAAAGTCAGCAGCGAGTAATAAAATTTGGAACACTGGGCTTCAGATCTTGCGAAGTGTCTACTCAGTCATTTATATCTTTCCACAGCTATATTGCTATATTAAAGCACACGTTTTCATGAATACTGTTGCTGATGATAAAACTCTAATTTAATAATAGAAGAGGTAATTTTTAAATTACTTATTGCATAAAACATTTTTCTTTATAAGCTTTCAGTAGTTCTTACTAGAGTTTGTTGTCTGCCAAGCCTGTAATTGCAAATTGGTGCTAGAAAAATGCAGACATTTCCAACTGAAGAAAAAGAATCTAGTGCCTAACAATTACAATTTGTTTACATCTACTTTTCCTGATTGACATATTAAAATAAATTCGCTCGTTGAATGTCCTTATTCTTAGGAAAGGCATGCTAAAATATTTAGGAGTGAATTGTCATGATATTTTCAAAAGGTAAGAAAATACGTGTGTGCGCGCGCGTGTGTGTGTATGTAATAGAACGAATGTGGCAAAATGTTATCAATTGTTGAATCTAGGTGAGGGGTATACAGGCATTCATTGTATTATTCTTCAATTTTTCTGTAAGCTTGAATTTTTTTATGCAAATAGAAAAATAAAATACAGCATATTGAGTAGAAAATACCACTTCAGATTGTGGATTACGCTCTGTATCTAGAATTGCAGTCCTGAATGCTCTTATTTTTAAATCAATGATTGTTCCATAATTTTGTTTTACTTTTAAACATTTCCTCATTTTGGAATGTTCGTTATAATTTTGATAATAGCTACTTTTTAATTTAACATTTATATTATATGTTAGGAATTTTACATTTATTATCACTAATCTTCACAACAATCCTGAAAGGTAAATGTTATTGTCTCCATTTTTCAGATGAGGAAAGAGAGGCTCTAACACATTGGTCTCTGCCCTTGGTCACATGTGACTGTAAATGTTGGTGCTCTGATTTATGCCCAAGTGGGTCAGAATCTAAACTCTGTGCTCTTTTCATTATATCACCTGCTTCTCATGCTAAGAGATTTATTTGTTGATGGGTGGGCAATGGTCCTTTGGGGGAGAGCCCCTTATGCCAACTAAAACCTATTATTAAAATGATACTCATGCAAGATGAGAAAAATAAACTAGTTTTGCCACTTTTATCTGTATCTCAAAGTTATCGGATTCTGAATGTCTCTCCAAAAAAACCTTCTAAATGCCTAAACCTTCTAACTCGCCTTATTTAATTGGCGTACACTAAACAAGAGGTAATATATCAATTGTGTGGTTGAGATTACTATTTCAAAATATGTTGGCATTTGGCTGTTTTTTTCAAATTCCCGAAATTTTCCATTTTCAAGTGTTCACATTCTTATCATTAAGTGGCACTTTCTTCCCATAAGGCAAAGCATCAGTCATTCACTCAACAAATATTTATCCAGCCCTTCATAAGCCCTTAGCATACTATGTATTCATTTTACTGAAAATCCTGCGGCAATCTTAACCACATTTTGCTTCCATTAAGCTCAACTGGTAACAATAATAACATTACATAATTTTTTTTCCTCATGACTTTAAAGTTTCTAGCATTAGCAAAAGTCTTATAGGATAGTTATTTAGTGGACTATTTTTATCATAACCATTTATTCATAAACTCCAAACTAAACAAGTAAGAATATTTATGTGTACAGTAAGAAAATTCACAAAGTTCTTGATAAAGCCCCTGGAATATTTTAAAATAAGAGATCTTGACTTTGGAAAGATTGCAATATGAGAGTACAGATGAAATGAGCCCTTAGAATCACCTCCAACATGTGCACCTAAGAGAGTAATGATGAGTGAAGAGATCACTGTTTAATTTTTAGGCTGTTAGAGGAAAAGGGTATTTGCTTGAAATCTTGCTAATAAAGCTTGGGTACATGATTGTATTTAAAGTAAAGAAACTTATCTGTAAAGGATAATTTCCTCAAGCTCTGATGACATGAGGTGCTGCTAAGATTCTCTTTCACAACAGCCCCAGGGATCGTTGAGTTCATTTCTGGACAGATCCTTATCCCTTTAAACACACAGGCTCATGACTGAATACACCTCAACTCGTGTTTGCATTTACTTATATTTTTTTCCCTTTTGTGGCTTGAACTGTAAACTCTCCTTTCGAAGTGGTGAGAGTCTTCCCCCGTCTTCCCTCTGTTCCCTACAACCCAGGAGCATTTCAGAGGGTAATGTTCTTAGAGGGTGAACCTGTGAAGGGAACTTTAAAGGCAAGCATTCACTCTAGGAAAAGGCAGAGCGACAACAGCTTTTGCTTCCAAGCCTACAATGGCTTTGTCAAGAGTAAGAAGTGTCTCAGAGACCCAACAAAAACTGGGAAATAGGCTATTTCTCTTGAGGCATGTCCTTGCCTACCTTTCCAGGTCCTTCCTTCATGCCATAGGAAGAGAGCTTCCGGATGGGCTTTAAAGTCTGTCATGGATTCATCTTTCTTTTGTTTGCAGGTTTGAATAATAGACCACTCAGTGTGGGCAGGGAAGACTTTAGGAATAGCTTTTAAAAGATCGGCTGCTATTTTGTGAGCTTTCTCTGGTTGGAGATTGAGGATCTTGAATATCACTCTTGAGGTTATGACATTCTGCTTTTTGAATCTATTTTTGAGCTTCACCAGGTCCTACCAAGATGTACACAAGCTGGTGAGGATCTGCCACACCAGAGTCATGGGTCTGATGAAGACTCTAAATTCTTCACAAAACTTTTGGGGATCCTCCCTGGGTTTAGGAAATTCTTTAACTATGGCCCTTCGTTTGGTTTCGACCAAGAAGTGAAAGATGCCTAAAGGGTATCACCTGCAGCCTCGGGTGGTCTTATTTTAAAAGGTAACTGTTTAATAGTCTCTGTTCAGAGTGGAAAGGCAATTCAGACAGAGGATTAGTAGACCATGAGTATTCGGGTGAAGGAGGATAAAGGGGAGCAGTAGGAGTCACGTCAGCCTTACAATCTTTTGTTTTGGGTTCCTCTTGTGTCTTTAATTTTTCATTAGCCTTTTGCAATGAATCTTTCAACAAAGCTATTTTGGAATCTTGAAGGCTTTTGGAGGCTTCTCCATGCCAATTAAAATAGGTGTCCCATCCTGTTTGTTTGGTTTGGGAACCCTTGCTTTCAAGTGTACTTCTTTAGTAAGATTTTGTCATGTTTGTAGATATCTACAGCTTTCAGAACCATAGTTCTTAAAAATAAGCAGGTATGCTGGAAGGTGGGGCACTCGATTCCTTAGAACTTAAGGATCTTATTTCTTTGGTTAAGCCTTGGGTCTCTCAGAATCAAATTAACACCTAAGAGGTATGTGCCTCTGGCTTGAGGATTTTGTGGTGTTTTACAGTGTACCTCATTGCCCAGAAATTTCTTTGAGGTTGCCTCATGACCTAGTGTCGATCTCACCTGTAGTGTGACCAACTTATCCTAGCACAGGAGTCTTAGATTTAGGTGGTAACTGCTCTAACGGCTTCTAAGTGCTTGACATATGCCCACCAATTTTGCAGCTTTGGCTTCTGAAATTTCTATTAACAATAGATCTATTATTTGTTTACCTCATGTGGACATTAGTGATAACGAACCTCTTATTCTCAAGTTTGTGTACCCAGTGCACAGCAAGCCAAACACTGAGACATCGGTGCTTGGAGATGGAGAAAGGCCCGATTTGAGTTGACCAAGATGAGAAGCTGGGAGCATGAGTTTGCTCAAATCCACCTCAACAAGAGCAGAAAACAGGGGGTTTTATAGAGCTAAGGGGCTTGGCAGGAGGAGCTTCTGAGAAACAAATTGGTCATTCCCAATAAGCCCCTGGGCAATCTGACTTCTGGGCCTCAACAGCTGCTGGGGCTGGCCATCTGGTGATCACAACCTCCCCAAAGGCATTCTCTTTCTTCTGCAAAACAAGCTCACAAATCCTCAAGACCTCTGAGTCACCCCTTAAGTTAGACAGGAAAACAGCAAATTGCTTATTGAATATCTAAAGTAACCCTCAGGTACTTGGCTTCATTAGCAGAAATCAACAGTAACTGAGGAAATGGAACAGTGGACACCAGCAGTAACCAAGGAAATATTGCTGCAGACTGGCCGAGGGCTAAGGACTGGAGTTCCAGGTGGAACCATCTGCCAGCTCAAGCTGATCCACTAAGCCCTGGACTCAACCGGGGACTAACCAAGGGCTAAGGACTGCTGCTCTATTGGAGTCTCCTGTCAGTCTAGACTGACTGATAACCTTGGACTGGAAAGCCAATAAAAGCAGAGAGCTTGGATGCAAAAAATGGAGTTCAGATCCAAGAGGAACTCACCCATGGCTCTCTAAGATGGTGAGAAAGACAGAGAACTCAAAGGGTTTAGTAGGTACCAATGCCTGTGTTTCTCATCGTTTCTGAAACTTCTGATCTCACTGCTACCACCACAACTGTTATAAAACAAAATTCAACTGATTAAAATTTAAAGATCTTATTGATTTTCTTCAACGAATCATGAATCGGGCAGCATCCAATCTAGCACATAGGAAGAAGCTCTGAAGAGCTACACAAGGTAAGAGATTTTATAGGCAGAAGAGAGCAAGAACAATGAAGTCGTACCAGGCAAAAAAGTGGATTGATTATTGCAAGGTTACTTTCCCTATAGGGGATGGCAGCGGTCTATCAGGCAGATTACCTAACTAGTGCTGATCAGATGATTCCTGATTGACTGGTTTAAGAGTCCATTTCTGGGAGAACCAACACTGTAATTAAGTTAATCTCGGTTTGGTGACATGGGCCTGTTATGAGAGGTTTGGGGATTCGATCAGAGACGTAAAAGAAACTTTCCACTCCAAACAAATGGACTGAAGGTATATTTTATTATATAGAGGAGAGTAAAGGCGATAGATCGCAAACAGATCCAAATAGGTCAAATAAAAAGAGGGAAAAACACCAGCTCGACTGGAAAGGGAAAACATCCACATCAGCTGAGATAGCAGCAGATTCGAATAGGTCATATAATGAGAGGGAAAAACATCAAATCGACTGGAAAGGGAAAACATCCACATCGACTGAAGGGAAATGACACAAATCAACCGGAAAGAGAAACACCAGGTTGACCAAAAAGAGAACACATCAGATCAGTTACTCACAACATCCACACCCCACTGCTGGGAGAGTCCCTTCAATTGACACGGCTGGGTGGGAATCACACGTCCTGAGCAAGGTTTCCCTTCCACAGGTGAGACTCTCACCAGGCCTCAGTTTCCAGCAGTTTATATAGACAGTTACAGAGTTTACAGAGCAAGCATCCAGTGTTCCCATGCACAAATGGTTATCAGTGGCATACGTGCACTGAGCCTCCTGGCTATCGTCCCAGCCCAGCAGTTGTGTACGTGCACTGTTTACCCTGGTTATCGTCCCAGCCCGGCACAGATGGCCAGTCTGCCCCAGGCTGTGGCGCCCAAAGGGCCTGGAAATTTTTACACGTTGCAACTATCTCCGTGGGAGAAGGGCTAGTTCCCGCCACGCAGAAAGCATCTTTTATATTTCTTTTTGTGCTGGTGGCTGTGGCTCAATGGAGCAGCCAAGCATGGCTGTACTCATGTCAAGACAGGGCCATAGCATAAGTGACTCCATTTTGAGCCTGTTGTCTTGTTTTTAACAGGACTTGGTTTCTAGATTGTATGATTTTAGAAAATCCAAGAGAGTGGCCCTGGCTCTCATTATCTCCCACATCCTAGAGTGGTGAGGTAGACATTTGACTCTTTGGTTTAGGACTTTCCCTTTTCAAGAGTGTTCACTAGAAATCCATAGAAGAGATAAGGCATACAGTTAATGCTCTTTTCACCTGGAAATAAATTACTTCATCTGTTGTCTGATTCAGCACTGCAAAAAGAGAAAGAACTGAACAGACCTGAAAGGAATTCCACAGTAGGCATCATTTACCAGCTGGGGTGCAATATGAGCCCTCTGAATAGAGTCAGGAGAGGTGGTCGGGTAGAGCAATAAGGCCTAGTCTCAGTTCTACTATTACCAACAGGATGTCCTTGGGAAAGCCACCTCACTTCTCTGGGTCTTAATTCCCTATTTTTTAATATGAAGATTGGATTAGAGTGACGGCTAAGTTCCTATCTTGTCCTGCTGTCCAATCAAGTCTGTCCTTTCCCACTCTAACACTCAGGGATCTGGTGAAGAAGTTTCCATGTGTCCTACATAAACCTGTCATATTATGAACTTTGATTTCATCTTCTTTCATCTTTTCACACTAAACAGTCATAAGTATTTTTTCATACAGAAACTCTTTTACCTTCTACATTACTTTAGTTACACGTTCTTCTCTCACCTTCTCGGGATGTGTTAAGTCATCTTTAAAGTTTCTTGACCTAGAACTTTATTTCACTGCCTTGGAGACAAGATGCATATTAAAGAAACTAAACAAGGCAGGTTTCCTGTTTCACAATTTGCTTCCTTTTTAAAAATGACTTGCGGTTTATTGCTTCTTTTGAGCAAATAACCCCCTATACTGATATTTTCAAGGCTTAAGGATGCTTCTATCTTTGCTAAGGGATGCATCATAGTCATTGTCTTATTATTAGACAACGGATTATTTTTAGCTCAGTAGGTTATGTTGCTTTGTCCTACTGAACCTTATCTGATACTTAAATGTCTGGCTGCATTGCTCAACCCACAGACTCTATTCTTGCTACCTCTTGCGCTGCCCTATTCTCAAGTAGAAAACAGGAGGAACAGACCTGCTTCCTCAAACTAAATAGTGCCTTTTCATCTTCCTACTTCATGCTCAGGAACATAAATCTCAGCAGAGTCTCTAGAGGGCCTGGGCCACAGACAGAATAATATCCCCCAATGTAAGCTCTAGGGCTTGAATGTTGATATGTACAAGATTAGTGAATGGTGCCTGTGTTTCTGGAACTGGACCAGGCGTTTTATATGGGTGGCTTTGACCCTGCTACATCAAACTCATCAATCACAGATGACCCCCGTCCTTTTCCTGAATGCTCTACTGTCATAGAGGTAAAACTGTCCACACTAGAGAGTGCGAGGGATACCTATAGCCAATGTGCTGCCATTTTTTTTTCCTTTTTGTGAGGGATATTAGCCCTGAGCTAACACCTGTTGCCAATCCTCCTCTTTTTTGCTGAGGAAGATTGGCCCTAGGGTAACATCTGTGCCCATCTTCCTCTACTTTATATGGGACGCCACCACAGCATGGCTTGATAAGCGGTGCAAATGTCCATGCATGGCATCCAAACCTGAGAACCCCAGGCCACCGAAGCGGAGCATGTGAACTTAACCACAATGCCACCGGGCTGGCCCCTATATGAGGCCATTCTTGACGCCACCCTGATGCATTTTCTATGGTTATGAGGGCATTGTCATCATACTCTTTGTCACCATTTCCTCTACTCCTCTTTCAACATCTTTTTGTGAGGTCAGTAGAAAAATAAGATTCAGATCTATAATCTGCACTATATCTTTAAGAATGTTCTTTTAAATAAATAGGACATGAATCCAGAGATGGGTGTGAAAGAACAAATGCTCAAATCAATTGGCCCATTTTTAGCAAAAATAATTTGGCAGAGCGTCTACCTTGGTCACGAGGGCTTCATTCATTTAGAAAATATTTAGTGAGTCCTTAATATGATCCAAACACTTTTCTATTTGAACAGGCCAATGTGGTAACTCCTCTTTTGGAGGCTTACAAATTAGCCAAAAGGGCAAACAATAAACAAGTAAATATAATTACATATAAGAAGGAAGTAAGATTACAGAATTGAAGATATAGAGAAATTGACTTGAAGGCAAGCAATAAAAGGAAACTCACCACGCCAATCACTTTATATATATTAACTTTTAATCTTCATAACAACCCTGTATTAGTTTGTTAGGGCTGCTGTAACAAAATACCACATCCTTGGCGGCTTAAATAACAGAAATTTATTTTCTCACAGTTCTGGAGGCTGGAAGTCTGAGATCGAGGTGTCAACAGATTTTCTTCCGAGGCCTCTCTCCTTGGCTTGCAGGTGGTTGACTCCTCGCTGTGTCCTCACGTGGTATTTCCTCTATGCACGCATCCCTGGTGTTTCTCTGTGTGTCCTAATCTCCTCCTACCAAGATACCAGTTGTATTGGATTAGGACCACCCCTAACTACCTCATTTTAATTTAATTACCTCTTTAAAGATCCTTTCTCCAAGTACAGTCACATTCTGTGGTACTAGGGGTTACAGCTTCAACACATAAATTTGCGGGGGACATAATTCAGCCTATAACAAATCCTGTGAGGTAGGTACAGTCATTGACTCCACACATGAGACTCAGAGAGGTAAAATAACTTGCCTGGGATTTGAACTCCAAAATCGGTGCATTTAATCACCATGGTCATGTTTAAGAAAACAACCAATTGAGGAATTTAGGAGATAAGTTATTGGAAACCAGCAGAATTGAGGTGCATCATGCAGCCAAAATCATATGGCATGGATTCAGATGGTCTGAATTCAAGTCCCAACTTTCCTACGTACGAGTTGTGTAGGATTAAAACTGTTAACCATACTGAGATTTTTTTTGTCCCTTCCCCTCTGAACCCCCCCCAAACCCCAATGCACTCTGAAATTTTCTATTCTTTTCCATTTCATTTTTTAAACAATCCTGGTAATAGTTTGTAAAACTGATTTATTGACACACTACTGGGTTGTGGGCCATATTTGAAAAAGTGCATCATGTAGCTTTTGTGGCCAATGTGAACTCTTCTTAACTAGTGATCCTAGCTCAGAGTTTTAGTGTGTTATAGTCTTCAGAAGAAGGAAGTTACATTCTCTTAAGGAAAAAGAAACACATACAATACGATGTTTTAATTTTATTTTTTATTTTATTTATTTTTCTCTGCTGAGTGCTGCTCCCCTGTCCTCACCTATAGTGTCCTGACTGACAGCATGGCCACACAGGAATTAACAGCAAAGTGATTGGATATCAGCTTTTTCATGACCCTCACCCTACATGGGCAAATGCTGCTGGGTCCCCTACCTCCCACTGTGGTTTGAATTTAACCTTCTTGGCCGAGGATGAGAACTGGGAGAAGTAACAGGCTCCACGTGTAGGGTATGGCAAGTGACATTTACTACCTCAAAACAGGAAATGGATAGAACACTTGTAGGCTTGCAAGGGTGTGTATGTGTGTGTGTATGCATGCACACACACACATTCACAGATGCACAAGCGCAAAGAACAGAGTGAAAGAATTAGCTCCAAGAAATAAGATCACTTATTGGCAATGATCTTTAATACATTAACTTGGCCAGTAAAGAAACCTGGGCCAGTGGATATCAGTCTCGCACCAATTTTCCCAATCAAGTAGGTCTCTCCTCTTTTCTTGGGAAGGAGCTAGCAAAAAGATGGAGAGAATGATGTCCTCCCCAGAACATCCTCCAGGGAGGTCAAATATGGAATGAAAATATCTAGCACTCCCTGTGAAGTCAGAACTATTGGTGAGAGTACCTATTTTATAACCCAAGAAAGGAATGTAGGAGAGGAAGAGAAGAGTTCTCTCTACATTTGTCACCCAGAATTTTTAGATGTGCTTTTATATATGCCACAAAATCAAAGAAATACTAAAGCTTTATAAATCTAGAAAGACTAGATATCACAAAAAGGTAAAAACAGTGTATTATGCCCCTAGGGCGATATCTCAGAATCTCCTGTAGGTCAGGGATGGAAGATGTGTAGTTTGAAAAAGTTCCCCTAGTAATTCTGAAAAGCCCCTTCGGCTCTTTTCCATCCCTCTCCCCCTACACACATAAACTGAGAACCACTGATCTCAAGCACGAAGGGCACAGTGCCAAGAATAAGCCCCTAGGGATGACCAGTATTTGAGATTTAAGCAAATGAAGATGAATTTATAAAATAGACCAAGAATATTCTAGACAATTGAGGAATGCCAAGAGAAGATGAAGTCCCAAAAGCCAAAAGTATACATTGTTTCAAGATAGAAAGAGTAATTAACGACATCAAATGCTGCTAATTGGTCAGTAATATTAATAATATTATCATTTTTAATGACAATAATGTACCAGGTGTTTTGTACATATCTCATTCGATCTCACAAGAATTGTGTGAGGTGAAACTGAAGATTAGAGACGTTAAATAACTTGCTAGGATTTAAATTCCAGTCTATATGATTCCAAAGCCCATCCTCTTTCCATGCTGTTCTGAGGTCGTTGGTGGCCTTGGAGCTGGTGGTTTTGATAGAATGTGGGGCATGGAGGTCAGAATGCTCTGAGTTGACACTGTCAATGGGATTTAAGGGAAGGTAGGCAATGAGGACACTGAAGTTTAATTGTGACAAAAAATGAGAGACGTGGAACCAGAGAGGGGAAATGGAGTCCAACTCATGCTTGTATTGTTTATAAGATGCGGTTTTGTATGGTGATTAAGATCACATGCTCTTCACCTAGCCTGTACTGATTGGAATCCAGGCTGCTCATCAGCTGTGTGTTACTTAGTCTCCCAGTGCCTTTGAGTGCTCACCTCACAGGGCGTTTGTGAGGATAAAAAGGGAGTGATACAGGGAAAGAGCTTAGTAAGTGTTATTATTTTACAAGTTTGTATGCTGAGAGAAAGGAAAGAGTGAAGAAGAAAATGTTGACAAGGTAAGAAAGAAAAGGATTCTCTCAGACATTCATCAATACCCTCCAGCCAAAGACCACTAGGAACACACCTGTGGTTGAAGACTTTAGATTTATCACTTTTGGCAGCAAAGGGGAATGCAAGCCTTGAAAAACTTAAGGGGATCTTTCTACTGAGGCTGGTGGAAAATACTTATTATAGAAATTTTGCTTGAGATAGGTGATTTGGTAAGAATTGGGGGGGTTGCTTTGGTAGGAGTAATTCTATGATTAGATATCTAAATAGATCTTATCTAGAAGAAAAGGCTAGATGGAGGCTAAAGATGTAATTGGTAAAGAAGCAGCAATCACTCCTATTAGCCAGCATCTTAGTCTGTTTGGGCTGCTCTAACACAACACCATAGACTGGGTGGCTTAAACAACAGAAATTTATTTCTCACAGTTATGGAGGCTGGGAAGTCCAAGATTCAGTGTCTGATGAAAACCTGTTTCCTGGTTCTCAGCATCTTCTTGCTGTCTCCTCACATGGCAGAAGAGGTAAGGGACCTCCCTGGGGTCTCTTTTATAAGGGCGCTAATCCCATTAGTAAGGACTCCACCCTCATGACCTAATCACCTCTCAAAGGCCCCACCTCCTAATACCATCACATTGGGGATTAGGTTTCAACACACTGTCAATAGCAGCTGGGAGGGGGAGTGTTTGGTCATTTTTTGTGAATTGGACAAAGTTCATGTTTTTGTATGTGTTCAAACATGATGGCAGAGTGGTCTAGTTTCTGTCTTGATCTGTCACAGTCACAGAGTGGCCTTGTCTGATGTTAATGTTCTATGAAATTTTAGGCTCAATAGAACAGAAGGACCAGCTGTGAGGGCCAGGTTGGCTCTTGGCATCCTCAAGGCCTACTTGAGTTTTTCTTCTGGGTTTGGCCTCTTCCCATTATGGGGTCTATATTCGAAGTGGTTCTTGACACTCATTAATAACTTAAAGGTTGACATATTGCAAAATGTTTTAGAGGATTTAAACCTTAAAACTTCAACACATAGTTGATAGACTACTTTTTAAAATATTATAAAATTTTAAAATACTAGTTGAGATGTGCCCACCAAAGAATTCATTTTAATCTCTCATTTAGGTTTTCTCTTTTACTTTAAGAAAATTTCCCAGAAATTTTCATCTCCAATTTTATCCAGAATATTTACAATCAGAAAACCTTTTAGAGAAAATGTTCACCTCAAATTGAAATAGCTTGCTCTAAGAAAAAAATCTAACGAAACAGTCCATGGTGGATATTGTAGTTCAAATACTGAAGTCATAATTGTCTTTTACTTTAATAGCGAGTTAATATGCACAGACATAATAATGGGTAAGATTTTTAAGAACTTCTATAAACATTATAACTTTTTTTTTCCCCCAGACTTAGAAATAACTATTTCATACAGTGGCTTAAGCCTTCTTCTTATATCTTTCCATAATACATCTTTAATATTGCTAAATTGCAAGGGCCACTTATTTTGGATAATTTTCTTTCAGTTAAATTCTACATATGTTTTTTGAGCACTTACTACAGGAAGACCATCACACTAGATGCTGACGCCAAATTTCATGTTTCGTATTTAAAACTGATTCAAAGTGCCCACAGTGTTGGACTCCTTGCTTGGGTTACAGAGATGTGGAGAGCAATATATAGACATTATTCACAAATACAGACCGTCTCTGACTAACGGTGGTTTGACTTTTATGATTTTTTGACGTTACGATGGTGCAAAAGTGGTACACATTCAGTAGAAACTGTACTTCGAATTTTGAATTTTGATCTTTGCCCGGGCTAGCGATATGCAGTACAAAACTCTCTCATGATGCTGGGCAGCGGCAGTGAGCCTCAGCTCCCAGGCAGCCACGTGATTATGAGGGTGAACAACCAATGTACTTACAGACATTCTGTCCTTGTACAACCATTCTGCTTTTCACTTTCAGTACAGTATTCAATAAATTACATTAGATATTCAACACTTTATTATAAAATAGGCTTTATGTTAGATGATTTTGCCCAACTGTGGGCTAATGTAAGTGTTCTGAGCACGATTAAGGTAGTCTTGGCTACGCTATGATGTTTGGTAGGTGAGGTGTATTAAATACATTTAATGCATTTTTGACTTATGATATTTTCAACTTACAATGGGTTTATCAGGATGTAATCCCATTGTAAGTTGAGGAAGATCTGTATTTCTTTGACAACAAAGCAGTAAATCTTAAACTGTTGTTGAACGGCAATCAGGAATAAGAACAATAAATGTAGCTTTTTTTCCATTAGATGCTGAGTTTGTAAAGCCTATTGAAAAATGTTGCAATGCTTATATTTTACATTTGTTAACTTTTCTTTCAAAGATCTTAAAATAAGTCATAAACACCAGAGATATTTTACTTCTAGAAGAGTCTCCTGGCAATGGGATGTGAGCACCCTGGAGAGAGTAAGTCATCTGTTGTGACATTAGCAGCCCAGTCAGTGGATGAGCTCTGGCGGAGGTTCCAGCCTCAAAGTGTTCCTCAGCTCTGCTAAGGACCAATGTGACTCAGCGCACGCTCTCTGCAGTAAGTTTTATATTCTCAAAGTGAATTTCAAGCACAACATATAATAGTCTCAAAAGCAATTGTTGGAAATCACATTTTAAAATTAGTATTATTCAGTAACTTTTTCTCGGAATCAGAATTTTTGAAATGGAGGAAATAATAATTATAATGTCATTATTAATGTGATAAATATCATTTGTTAGCGTCAAGCTTGTGTCATTTATACATTACTTATGGAATTTTAGCACTAGTTACCCAAAGTTTAGTGCGGAAGGATTTAAAGAAATGTTAAATAGACTGCCTGATGTTAAAAAAGGAGATAAATGGCGGAGCTGGGGTTAGAAACCAGATGTTTGACACCAAGGCTTATGATGTTCCCATCATAGTAATAAAGTTTAATAGTTTTGAGTGTTTACTATATGCCAGACACTGTTCTAATGCTACTGACAATAATATTTTATCATTTAATCCTCACAACAACCCTGAGAGATGGATATTATTTCATAGGCACCTAGAGGTTGGGCATGACTAGCCCAAAAGTCGTAGAACTAGTAACCAGCTCATTATTATGCCTCACTGACTCTTTTAGTTGAATAAGTTAGCTTAAAGGACTTTTAGTCAGCCCCACATCTGATGCCTGAACTCTTTCTCTAACTGCCTTTCTGAGAGAATGTCTAGTTGACATTTCCAGGGCTGGGTGAATTACAACTTCCCAAGGCAGCCTATTCCATCTCTGAAATATTTGTCTTCCTTGAGTTTATACCCCTTGGTCAGAGTTTTACCTCTTAAGACAATGTAAAGAAAGTCTTATACCTCTTCTATTTTGCAACTGAATATGGAGTTGGACATTTTGTTTCACGTGGCTTACTGATATTTGAAGTCACAACACAAATTTAAGTGTCTTTAGCATATTCATATTAACTAAAATTTGTAAGCTTCCTCTATGTCTCATGTAATGTATTGATCCCTTTCTTTAGGTTGTATTTATACTCTTTTTAAGAAATTCAAAATTTCCCTTCTACTCAAAAATATTTTGTTATAAAAACTTTCAAAACACACAATAAGCCCAAATATATCAATTACTCAAATTTAATAAACAAAGTTTTGCCACATATGCTTCATCCATCCCTTTTTTTGCTTTTTTTCCTGCTGCTAAAGTATTTTAAAGACAGTAGACATTATGTTATTCCACCCCTACCTATAAATTTCTAAAATTGTATATATTTTCTTACATAACTGCAATATGTTCTTTCCATTTTGAAAAGGTAAAGATGATTTTAGAAAAGATTGCTTCTAAGCTGTTTAAACTCCACACTATGGGAAGGCGATCAGCTTAAATAATTCTAAAAGTTGTGTTATGGTTTCAAGAATTTTATTAGTAGTTCTTTACATTTTTTCATTTCTAAATGAATCAGCAGCTTAAAAATCTTATTATGGAGTATCCATTGAATCACTCTTTTTTTCCTAAAAGTTGAAATTGCAAGAAGAACATAGGACTTTCAGAGCTGTGTATCATTTGCAAACAGCTTGCTTTCTCTTCTGAATGACTTAACATGAGTGAAAAAAAGTTTTCAACAGCTTGTGGCTCACCACAGGAAGTGCAGGGCATAAAATTAATTGTGTAAAATATTACACACACTTTTAAAAAAAGGGAACAAATGAAAAAGAAACCTAATGATCTACTAACTTTCAATATTCTAACTGCCAGGTCCTACATTTTCTTTCAGATGTTCAGTTTTGGGCATTTAAAAAAATTTTACAAATTTGCTTTAATCTTTTTTTCTCTAATGTATCCTTTCCTTTAATTGTAAAAATATTCAGATGCCTATACTACAGAAGAGTTTAATGAACAAAAAAATAAAGAAAAGATAAAAATCACCCACAAATGTCAACATCCAGAAATAAATAGATAATCAATGTCAATGTTATATAGATAGATATAGGTAGATATAAATAATATTTTGTTTTTATATCTTAAAATTATATTATGTAGTGTTTCACATATACTATTCCAACTTATATTTGTACCATGTTATTGTATAACCATTTTTAAATGTTTTGGATATTAGATCTTTCTTATTTGCTATCATATATACCGTTTTTTTAAAGCTTTATTGAGATATAATTCACATACCATATGATTCATCCATTTAAAATGTGCAATTCAGTGGTTTTTAGTATATTTACAAGTATATACGATCATCACTACAGTCAATTTTAGAACATTTTCATCATCTTAAAAGAAACCTGGGGCAGCCCAGTGGCATAACGTTTAAGTTTGCATGCTCTGCTTCGGCGGCCCGGGGTTCACAGGTTCGGATCCTGGGCACAGACTTACACACCACTCATCTAGCCATGTTGTGGCGGTGTCCCATACACAAAGTAGAGGAAGATTGGCACAGATGTTAGCCCAGGGCCAATCTTCCTCCCCTGCCAAAAAAGAAACCCATATCCTTTAGGGACCATCCCCCCGTCCACCTATCCCATTTCCTCCCCACCCTCCAACCCTAAGTAACCCCCACTACTCTACTTGGTCTTTTGTGACTGGTTTCTTTCATTTAGCAAAATGTTTTCAAGGATCACCCATGACATAGCATGTATTAGAACTTTATTCCACTGAATATACCACCTTTTGTTTATCCATTTATCAGTCGATGGCATACATAAAGTATGAAAATGAATAACCTTACACTTATATCTTTAAATCTCTATTATTATTGTTATGATTTGATATTAGAATTTTAAAAGTGAAATTACTTGAACAAAGAGTAGGAGCTCTTTCAGGGCTTTTAACACAAACCGTAAACTATTCTCAAGTTTATAGAAGAAAATTGATATCTCAACTGCTGGTTCAATTTGCATTTCTTTGATTACTTGGGAGGATGAGCAATTTTTCATGTTCTTTGATTAATAGTCTATGAATTTTAGTGTGTTTTGTCTAATTTTATTTTGTGATGCCGATTTTTTTCTTTATTCATTGCAAGAGCTCTTTACAAAATGAGGATCTCACCTTTGCACATATGCTGTTCTGTCTCCATGTGTAAATCTTGCTCATTCTTCAGTTCTCAATTTAATTGCACTCAGTTCAGGTTAAGTGAACCTTACTCTGTTCTGCCTTGCATCCTTGCATGGGATTGTTCAATTGACCTTTTTGCCTGTTTGGCTGTGAGCAGGAGAACTGGAGAGTTCCCAAATAGGGCTGAACACATTTCTTGCCCAGGGGCATCAACTGAGGAGAGCCAGTGGAGCCTGACATCCAGCCCTTCTTAATTCCACAGTCTGCAATCAACAGGGGTCACCTTTTTCTACAGTTCCCACAGAGGTACCCTGGGGGTAGCAGCGGCTCTGGGGACTGAATCTATGTTGTTTGCCATTGCACCTTCAATTCCTACACAGTGTTGGTCAGGAATTAATACATGTTTGCTGAAGGAAAGAAGGGAGAAAAGGAAAGAAGAAAGGATATTAACCTTTTGCCCACCAAATATTTTGCAAATATATACCCTCTGTTTGTCCTTTGCCAAATGTAATTTTAGTGCATTTTATGTACAGGATTAAAAAGAAATTTTAAATTCAATTAAACGTAATGTTCTTTTTTTTTCGCTGAGGAAGATTTGGCCTGAGCTAACATCTGTGCCAATCTTGCTCTATTTTGTATGTGTCACCACCACAGTATGGCCACTGATGAGTGGTGTAGGCCTGGGCCAGGGAACTAAACCTGGGCTGTGGAAGCGGAACGTGCTGAACTTAACCACTAGTCCATGGGGCCAGCCCTGTAATGTTCTTTTTTATGGCAGTCTTTTAAAAAATTTATACTGAGAAAGCACTTCCACAGTTTTATTTTTTACATTTAGTCCCATAATCCACCTGGAATTTATTGTAATGTATATTCTAATGTGAGAAATAAACTTGATACTCTCCTCCAATAATTTGAGCTTCTTCAGAACTATTTCACAATCCTCTTCTTCCCTATTGATTCATGATGTTTCCCTGATCACTGCTAAGCTCTCAAATACGCTAGGCTCTGTTTATGTCTATTGATTCTGTTTCATTGTCTAACAATATTTATGACGATTGTTTACTCTTCTATTATTTTTGCTTTACAATACATGTCACTGTCTAATAGGGAAAGTCTTCTCCCATAATTTTCTTTTTTCAGAATTTTCTTAGCTTTTCTCACAAACTTGCTTTTCTACATGAATTTTCAGAGACATCATGTTTAATTTCACTAATGATAATAAGACAACTGACATTTTGATTGGGATTATGTTAAATTTGTAAATTAATTTAGAATGAATTAATATCTTTATAGATCTTTATTATATTTAATTTTTTTGTCCAGAAACATGGAATATCCATTTATTCCAATCTCGTCATGTATTTTAACAAATTTAAGGGTGTTTTCTGTGTAGGTGTATGTGTATTTGTGTGTTTAATAGACCCTGTGCCCATTTCTTGTTAGGGCAATCCTTAGGGTTTTTTTTTTTTTTATTGTTCTTGTTGTTATTTATGTAAACTCTTTTTTCTGTTATATTTGCAAGTCTTTACTGTTGTTATATTGCAAACTATTGTTATATTGCAAAACATTAAACTTGTGTTCTATCACTTTAGTAAGCTCTTTACTAATTCTAAAAGATTTGTAATCACTCACTTAGGATTTTTAGACTCATAAATATATTTGCAAATAATGAAGCTCTTTCAAATAGTTACTTTTTTGTTGTTTCTGTTTATCTTTTGCCCTATCCAGACTATCCAAAAGAATGCTAAATAATGATAGCTATTTGCCTCATTAGACCTTGAAGTATGTTCCTGATGGCAAATTATAAGAGATTCTGAGTTTCTTGAGAACGGAGCTCATGTTTTTGTCCTTTTTTAAATCTTTAGCACCTACCACAATACCTAGAATAAGGGAGGTGCACTATAAATATTTATTTCATCAACAAGCTTGTTGAAGTGAATGGGAATGTCTCTAAAGTTTCCCCATGAATGATGATCCACATTAAGGGTATATCTTTCTTTTTTTTTTTTTTAAACTTTATTTATTTATTTTTCCCCCAAAGCCCCAGTAGATAGTTGTATGTCATAGTTGCACATCCTTCTAGTTGCTGTATGTGGGACTCAGCCTCAGCATGGCCGGAGAAGCGGTGCGTCGGTGCGAGCCCGGGATCCGAACCCGGGCCGCCAGCAGCGGAGCGCGTGCACTTAACCACTAAGCCATGGGGCCGGCCCAGGATATATCTTTCTATTCACAAATTTATGAGTTTGTTTTGTTTTTTAACTAATCTTTACTAAACTGCTTCCTAATTACAAGAGCAAGAATTACCAGCACTGCTTAGTTAAATGTTTCTAGAGGATTATTTTCACTAAAATATAGATGATCTGTATGTTTTTTTTTTTTTTTTTGGTGAGGAAGATTGGCCCTGAGCTAACATCTGTGCCAATCTTCCTCTATTTTGTATGTGGGATGCCACCACAGCATGGCTTGATGAGTGGTGTGTAGGTCCACACCTGGGATCCGAACCCTTGAACCCCAGGCCGCCGAGGCAGAGCTCGAGAACTGAACCACTACGCCACTGGGCCGTATGTAGGCTGTATGTTCTTTTTTTAGGATAAACTTTACTGTAAGGACTTATGTCAATAAAAATAAATCTATTAGGTGCCAATTCATACAAATATGCTTTGTTATGTTGTATTCAATAATGTAATCTCTACAAATATGGAGGTAAAGAATTTCTATCTGCCAAATGACATAGGTATATAAACATTAGTTTTTCTTGGAACGATGCCAGGCTTAATAAATAACAACAACCATTTTAAGCATATTTCAGACATTTTCTAGATATTTTACCCATGTTAATTTTTGTTCTTCCTGTTAATTTCATCAAAGAACTGTGATGAATAAATTTTTAAGTTTTCAAATATTTTTTAAACGTCACCAGTAGATCCACTTTTGTAAAACTGTCTTCAAAGGACTCATAATCTCTCCAGGAGAATAATAATCTCCAAACCTATATATTTTAGACAGCTATGGTAGAGATGAGCATCATGACTAGTGTTTTATTTTGTGATATCTTTTGTTACATCCTTTGTCTCAGATAGGATGTTTATTGGATTTGATTTATTCAGAAGCTCTGTATTTTATGCAAATAATATTCTAATATTATTTATTTCGGTACAGCGTTCATCTCTAATACAAGTCTAACTTAGCATTTCTTTGCTTACTTTTCTATAAACCCCAGCTTCCAGTTGTTTTGCCAGGAGTTCGAAAGCCTCTAACTTTGTTGGAATGAAAGATTTTTTTTCCCACTGGTTATTAATGTAAAAGGTTACAATGACATACTTCCCTCAAACTCTTTTTTTTTTCTTTTGTGAGGAGGACCAGCCCTGAGCTAACATCCAATGCCAATCCTCCTCTTTTTTTTTTTTGCTGAGGAAGACCGGCCCTGGGCCAACACCCGTGCCCATCCTCCCCCACCTTACATGGGACGCCGCCACAGCATGGCCCAACAAGCGGTGCGACGGTGCGTGCCCGGGATCTGAACCCGGGCTGCTGCAGCGAAGCGCGTGCACTTAACCACTTGCGCCACCGGGCCGGCCCCCCTCAAACTCTTTTTTTAAATGGATCTCACATTAAGAGGCCACAGTGGAGTCATGAGTGATTGTGGATTAAAGGTCTGCTTCTCCTGTGTCACACAGCAATGCTGCATCATTAAATGTTCAGTGTTGTCTCTTGTCCTGGAAGATGGCCAGACTGTGTGATGGCTCCTACCTTGCTGACATAATTGAAATGAGAGCTACCAAGTTGTGTCAGCAACCTCAGAAAAACTGTGAACTTACTGGTCTTCAAGGACCAAAGATTGAAACACATATAACATCTTTGGCCATGCACGTCCCTCACAGTGGCTGCCTGGTCCCCTCACAGACCAGACCATGTGGTAGTGGGTATTTGAGACTGGTGTGTAGTATCTGTTCTGTCATAAGGACCTGGTGGACAGCACTACCGGACATTTGGAGCAGGGAAAATATGGCATTTACATAAACTCTTTAGCAATCCATATCATGGCTCCCAAAGAGAATTTGCCCAAGAGGATCAAGTTCACATACAAAAAAGTATTAGATAAATTATCAACTAAATCAACACAAAAGCATATCACCTTATAAACTAATTTTACTCTCTCTCTGGCTGGAGATCATTGTGTGGGTTAACTTTTTCTCAGTTTGCTTCATGCCACTCAGGAGTATAAAAAATGGTTTGAGATGTCTTTTTGCATCCACTGTCTGCTCTCAAATGTTTGCAACTCTCTTTAAATTTTTAGCTTCAACTCTGTTGCACACTGTGAATATATACTCAGCTGAGAAATAATGGTTTGTTCATCCAACTGCCTTGAACAGGTAGAGCATGGAATCTTTCCAGCCCTTGGAAAAGGGAAATTTATAGCCCTCGGGAAGTCAACACTCCTTGCATTTGAACCAGTGACTACAAAGTTAATGTTTAAGCTGTCTTTAATTTTCCAGATGCTCATGACATTGAAAGAATATTTTTTACTAAGACCATATCAGAGTTTTACCTTAGGAGGGCTTACCTTATCCACCCTTGAGCAAACCACACACCAGTGCTGCCCCATGTTGCCTGGGCCTGTGTAGTTCTGGGTGTAAGACTTCTGCTTAGTCTAGCAAGTCAGTTAATCTGGTTAGTTTTTGAATGTAGGCTCATTTTCAGAAGTGAAATATTAAAAGGTGATAACATAAACCTGAACTGAAAGTAGAAGCACATTTCACCTTCCGTATTTCACACAGAAGTGGACCCGAGCGGCTGCAACCCCTCGGGAAATTTGATATTGCAACAAAGGAAGCAAAACAGAGATAAATGAATCCTGTGCAGTGAGGGCCCATTTTTCAGGTAACAGCCAGATTGGAAACTGCCCTTTTCTGGTTAAAAATATTTGTGATTCATAAAACTTCACGAACTGCTTACTACACAGCACAGCTCTGAGAAACAAACCAACAAATTTACAAATCAGAGAGGCTTTTCCTGCTGAATCAGTAGCTGTAGCCAGTATGTGTGAAAAATGCAATTGAAGTAAGAAAATCTCTTTAAAAACCTGATGAAAATTTGTACTAGATATGAAAAGTTTGAACAGTCACTTAAAAACCCAAGTCCCTTAACGTTGCTTTCAAGGCCATCAGTGGCTTGGACCTCGGGAGCCTCTATGGACTCATTTCTCGTCACTCTCCACCTTGAATTCCACGTTTCTCTGACTTTCTCCAGTTCTCAGTGCATTCTCCTCTCCAGGCCTGTTCCTGGAGGAACATTCTCTTCTCTGACTCCCTAAGTCTGAGTTAAGTGGTCTCCTATATCTTCCTTAACAAACACATCTTTCTCTATCATTATTCTTATTAGCATACTGTACTTAATTCTGTTTTCTAGTTCGCCCCACTGCTAGGCTGCAAGCACTGGCATATCTGTCCTCTCACCATTTGATCCCAAATGCCTGGCACTGACAAGTCCTTCAATAAATATTGGTTGAATGAAGGAGTTCATTGCATAAGCATTAAAGAATTTATTTAAAATTTAAAAAGTCTTAATAGCAGGATCAAATCTTAGATGGCACACTTGTTTGTGCAAACATTATCACTATCTTTATTTTCTTTAAATTAACTGAATTTTAATTCCAAACTATTCTTCCACCGGATGACAGGAAATCCAGTCTCTGTCATTTAGAGGCTGGATCTTTCCCTGGGGTTGCAAAGAATCAGAGAGTTTTATATGTGATCCAGGAAAAGGCTGAAAGGGCTCTGGGGTCCTTCTGGTTCTGCTCCTAGTCCGAGCCTGGAGAAGTCCCACCGATCTCTACTCTTGGGCTACACAGGGGTTCAGGAATCTGAGCTGCTTCTGGGAAGCCCCTGACCAGAGCCCATCCTCCTAGTTGGACTTGGAAGGAATTTGCTTCGAAGCCTGATCACTGCCCTGTCTCCCCAGCTCTATCACCCCTCACTTCTGACATTTTTTTAAATCTTAGGGAAATCTTACCTCTCCCACTCCCTTTCCCTTTCTCCCCACAATAACACCTTCTTGCTTTCATTGGCATTTAGCTTAATCTCTTCAAATAGGACAGGCCTTAGAATAACAAAAACTGGGAAGGAATCTTCTCTCTGAGCCCCATAAATCTTGGGCAAGAAATACAAAGGACACGAATAACCAGTTGGAAATGGGAAGTGGAAGTAAAAATACGGAGAGCAAAATCCAAAATAATTTCCAGCAAGATGACAATTACAAAATCCTGCTACCTCTTGACTCAGGTGATGACTTGGGCCAGATGGCCCGGGATATAAATAATGTTAGATACAGGATCAGAGATAACGCAGATGGGCAAAGAAGATCAGAACCACTTTCCTCAGGTATGAACTAAGGTGGGCACCAATTTCCAGTAAGGAACATCTAGAAATTAAAACCCCAAACACACTGTTTTATTTAAGGTTTTTCCCTCTCTCTTTCTCTTTCACATACATATGATATGTATATCATATTTTATGTTTATATGTACATAGACATATATATACACTCATATAATATATATAATAAATTATATATAATTATAAATTATAATACAATAAATTATATAAAATTATTTAACATAATTGTATAGCATAATAATGATATATAATATATAATGCATATTATGTATTGGATACAATATAATATATACTATATATAATATAGTATATACAATTATACATTATAATTATATATTATATAATAAACATGCAATATATACTATATATGTTATTATATATTATATACATATATGTATATATACATACATATGCATGTATTTATATGATAAGCTTATGTATAATAAACAAATGCATATACAATAAGCTTAAGAATAGGTATTCTAAGAGTTTGAAAAAGGAAGTATGGAGAAAGGGTTATTTCAAAGACAATGGGACAAAATTCAGACGGGTGAGGTGTTTCTAAGAACAGCACAGTATCTGTCATGTAGACTGTCCTCTAGCCTGAGGCATAAAACAAGAGGACTGCAGGAATCAGGTAAGTAAAAACTAAAATCACTATATCACTAAAATCATTTGTGGGGTATTCATTGCATACAGAGGGCATCAGCAGCTTTGGTATCAGCAGAATTTGGCACAATCAAAAGACATTCCTGCTGCTTTGAAGGGACTGGGGATGGTCTCCCTGACTTAGGCAGCAGTGGCCCATGGGGCCCTCAGTCATCGGCAGTAGTCTCATCTTGCTTTTGCTGGGGCAGAGAGGGGGCAATCCCTCTCTCGCTCAATATTTATTGACTCTCTTTGTGAGTTAAGGAACTTGGCTAAACTCCGGGGATACAAGAGTGAGAAAAACTCATAGAATATCATGCGTTTATAATCCAGTCAATAAGGAACAGAAAAAAATAAAGTTAGTTCCCCCTTTGTAGCCAAAAGAATACTTCTGGGAGGCACGTGTTCCTCCAGGCATATTTGGAGGGCCTGACGTTGGCCCAGAGCAGAGGTGACAGCTCCAGAGAACTGCTGTCTGCCTGCTGTGAGTCTCTGGATCCCTAGTCTGGCGTGGCCAGCAAAATGTGGGTTATGTTTTATGATGTGCAAATTAACTGTGTAGGAATCCAAACTTAGTTCTTAATTTTCAGAACAAGTCTTCTCATTTTGTTGTCTCTAAGTCATGAGTCAAAGTCAAAGAGACTCTTATCTGAGGTTCTGGTATTCTCTTAGCCAAAGCAAATCCTAACAATCATTGCAGTTAGGATCTGGGCCCCAGACCTGCCACGTTGTTGGGTGCTTCTTCCTTTCTGTGTCTATAGAGCGATGGCTTTCCATGGCCCACTTCTTCCTGGTGAGAATCGTCCCCAAGTTATATAGTTATGTGTTTGAATCCCAGCTCCACTTCTTACTGAGGCAATTTATAACTTCAACACGATTTCTTGAATTACAGGAGTAATAGCTGCCTCACAGGGCTGTTGAGCTCAAACACATTACATATGTAAAATGTCTTGCATAAAGTAAGATTCATAGATGCTCAGTAGATTTTGTCTCCCTTTATTTACAACTGCCCATCCTCCCTTTATTTCCTAGGTAGCCACCTAAATTGTGGCAAGAAATCCTTCCTGCCCAACATAATCATTGTTGACTGCTGACAAAAACGGCTTCCAGCTTTACCCAGGATGTTTTCATAATCTCCTTGAGCCAGAAGTATGAAGTATCCATACCAGAGAAGCATAGTCTCTCTCTTATGGTTAGTTCTACATTTGCAAACTGTGGTTTTTCTTTTTCTTCTTTCTGCTGTAGCAAGTGCTCTGGGCATCAAGATCTTAGGCTTTTAAAGAATTTTTTTACCCTTCTTTGGGATCATTTATAGACAGAATGTGTGTGTGTGTAGACTGCACAACCATAAAAAAAACTGAGTTTGCTTTTGCAGCCAGCATAATGTCTGTTACCACTTTCATCTTCCCGGTTTCTCTTATTCTTGCCAGAGCTCTACTATGGAATATGGTGAAATGGGTATTTTTATATTCTAAGGATCCTCTGTGACTTGCTTTTTCAGTATTCTTTTTTTTTTAGCCATGTTTCTAGAGACCTTCCTAAAGGAGGTTATACATTTTGATGATAAAATCCCACTTCGGATGTTTATATTAATTTATTATTTAATATTTTTTTTATCATTGAGACTTATCTTTGAGTTGCAATGTTTATACTAACCTGTTATATAAAAATGTCTTCTATCATTCTCTTCTGTTTATTCTTCAAATCAGAAAAATAAAGGCAATGATTCCTTGATGCATTACCCAACTTCAAGATATTTTTACTTCTTTCTTTTTAAGCAACACAAATTTCCTTTCCAAAAAAAATTTCTTTTTAAAAGATTCTTTAGTACCTGAGTATTATTTTCTATGGTGAATATAGCACAAGATTTTTTGGTTAATCTCTGTCAATTGTTCAGCAATTGGATTGAGTCGCAGAAGAAATTTATTAGCAAGAGACTAACATAGTTGAGTATCTTTTCTGTTCTATTATTTCTTCTGCAAACTTTTCATCTTGGCAGTAAATACTGCAAGGAAAGAAGCTTATCTTACTTGCTCAAAACCATCTTCCCAGTAGGTAACAGATGATCACTAAACATTTACTGAATGAGTAAATGAAGGGACAAATGGATGTGCCTTTTAGAGAAGAAGATGGTGGCCTTGACTATCAATACATCAGAAGTTTTATTCTATTTTCTATCAAAATTTTCCCTTTCTGATTCTTTTATTTTGGAATTGACCTAAACTGATTTCTATATCTTGTTGTGATACTTCCAGTTCTATTTACCCTAGTTTGGCTCTGGTTTTGAGTGTGTCCCATAATTGATAATGGGAAGCTTAAAAGAATAAATGAAATTCGAGACAGAGGAAACCAGGAATAGTCTGGTTGGCTCTCTTCCAAGAGGTCTTCTCCCAGAGTGAGTAGCAAACCTGGCATGGTCCCCTGTACTCCTGGAAGTGAAGGCCCAGATACCTCCCCTAAATAGTTAACACATTCACATTTAATTTGTTCAAGGGCATTCACATAAACCAAATTCACCATTCCAAGTAGTATAAAACAAAAATGTTCATGTACAGATTTATAATAAGAAATATAACTGCCATGTGGACCAGAATACACGTACCATCCTGCATAGTGCATTTCTTTCCTGTAAAAATAACAAGCATAATAATAACTAAAATTTTTTGAGAAAACTACAGGGAAGTCAACTTATAAATGCCAGTTTCTTGGTGAGTATGAAATTAGAAAAGCGACTAGATGATTTAAATGTTTAGAACCAACAGGCTGCCTAGTTAAGGGGCTCTCCCATTTGACACAAATTCAAAACTTTCTTTCTTCTAATTGCCAACTCCAACACCTTCCCCATCCTTCACTCTCACAGATGACCTCACTCACCTCCTACCATTACAATGGGAACTCTTCTTATTTCCTGTTATTCCACCTACAAACTCACCTGCCTCCATTGGTGGTGCCCCTTCCTTTTTCCTTTTGGTTACTCTAAAATCTTCCTGAGGTTAATTCCAACCCTGTTATTTATAATCCAGATCATATGCCCACAGGGGCTTCACTTGGAGTTCATGCAATAGATTATCTCCTCTTGGCCTTTCACTCTAAGTTGCTTTATCATAAGACAATACAAAATGGCCCACTCTTGATGCCATCCCAACATCACCTCCAGGATATATGCTTTTTTGGCCAGAGTTGAGCTTTGAGTTGAACTCACTGCCTCCTGACCCCTGAGTTCTGGCTTCAGCCCACACCACTATCCTGGTGTAGCTCTTGGCAGGGGAGCCACCAATCTCCCTGTTGTGAATGCTGAGACACGGTGGCACACTTGCCTCTTGAGCTCATTCTCTCCCTGATCCCTCATTCATCATTCTCCATGGGTTTTCCTCCTAGCTCTTTGGCTATTCTTTCTTTATCACCTTTTTTCGACTTCTCCTTTCCTGTCTCAAGTGTTCTTTTCCTACTCTACAGCTTTTTCTGGGAGATTTCAATTTTCCCTCTGGATCATTTATTATTTTGAAGTTGAAGGCAAACCTATCTATAGCCTACACTTTCCTCTTAGCTCCTGACCTGTCGGTATAAGCACTTACCAACTGTATGTACCCCAGACATGTAACATCTATGGTTCTAAAACTGAACTTGTTCCCCACCTCCTTACCCCTCCCCTCCAGGCCTTGCTCCATTTCTGGTGGTCCTTGGTGTGGTGAATAGCACCATCATCACTGAATTGGTAAGTTTCATACTTCCTCCTTTGCACCTTCACATCAAACTAATAACCAAGTTCAATTCATTCTGTGACTGAAATTTCTTTCAAATTCATCAACAGTTTTCCACCCCTACTGCCATGACCTCATTCAGGCCACCAATGTCTCTCTCCTGGGTTCCTTGAACAGTCTCCAAACACAATCTTCTTTTTCTCCAGTCTTGTCCTTTCAGTCTCTTTTCTCACCCTCAAAGAATATCCCTGCCATCGTGATCACTTGAAAACACAAATCTTTGTCTATCATTATCTTAAGTAAAACTCTGCAATGACCAACCTCTCGCTCTTAGATAAAGTCTAAAGTCCCTAACATGGCTAACAAGGCCCCTCATGATGTGGTCTTGGCTCACCTTCCCTGCTTTATCTCTCACCTCTCTTGCAGTCATGCCATAATTCAGCTACCAGATCTGCCTTGAGGACTGAAGGCTTTTTTCTGTCAGCTACTGTGACTACTTTTGGCAGACAGCCCTCAGTATTATACCTTTTCAGAATTGCCTTAGCTAAAGAGAATTCTCTCATACAAGGTCACACCATTTCACATTCCCAGAATTGCCTGGACCCAATGATGGTCCACATGGAGTAATAAAGACCTAGTCTCATTACCTCAACTTGGGACAACCCCAAGGGCCATCTCAGCTTCAGAGCTCCTGGTGGGTTTGGTGAGCCTTCTGTTGAGACTGTATCACAGCCCAACCTCTCTCTCTGCTCAATCCTGTCTCCTTCCCTCCCTTCCATACTCCCTAGTGAAGAATACTCTCTATTAAACCTCCCACACTAATCTCTGTCCCAGAATCTGTTTCCTGAGGAACTCAAGCTGCAACAACTCCCTGGTTTGCATTCCTGGCTCTTGCCATCCTAAATATTGTTGAGGGTCTAGCATGCCTGTGTTGCTCTCTTGCTCACCTCAGGACCTGTGCTTTCCAGATTAGAAGAAAGGCTTCTCTTATCTTATTTTCCTATTCTAAAAAGATTCCCTTTTTAACGTTTTCTCCTAGTAACTTATACATCTCTCATTACAGTACTTATTACCCAGCACTATAACAACCCTAGATTGTAAACTTCACATTTATCTTCATATCCTCAGTGCCTGGCACATAACAAATGCTCAATAAGCAATTGCTGAATTCATTCATTCATTTATCTTGGTAATAGAGTAGCTTCATCAGAGGGTCAAAAATCCAAGGGTCAAGACATGCTCTCCAATAGTGCAGTCTGCTTTTGCTCCACTCTTCTACCAAAATTTATCTTAATGACCTCTTCTGAATGGGCATTACTCGTTTGCCTATTTTATTCTTTATCTGTGCTTTCATGGTTGACCACCAACCCTCTACAGATAAATACATACATTTGTTCTTTAGATATGTTAATACATTTAATTTGCTAAATATAGTGTTGACAGTCTGGGTACATTTGTCTCTTAGAAGGGATTTTGGTGTATTCTGTCATCTTTTTTATTTTGGTCTTATCTGCTTTTGTTGATTTTATGCTTCATTTTTTTCCCCAAGTTCTTGTGGGGGCTGAGAGCTCTCCTCTGTAGTTCCCATGTTCTGGCTGCCAGTAACAACATACCCCTGCAGTGGAAGGGACTGTATAAACAATTTTTTCTCTTGGTTCTTTTTCTGGTTTGCAATGAAACAAATACATTTTCCAACTGTTGGTAGCAACTTACGTTTTTTAGCAGGCTTTTTGCTCGTCCATGGAAAGAAACACTAATTTGGGGAAAAGGTGACAGTGTCATGTAGAGATAATAAGAGGCAAGAAGTAGATTCAGACTCTTCTTACGCATACTTACAAGGTGAAAAATAACACCTCATTAATATCTAAAAAATACTCGAGGACTAACTCCACTTGTGAAACACTCACCCGTTCCTGTTCCTAGCTCAGTGTGCGCACTGCAGCTGGGCTTCAGAGCTCCCCACTGTGCAGAATTGTTCTCATAAGATCTCCAATGTTACCCAATCTGAAGCGCACTTTTCATTCCTTCCTCCTCTTGCCCTTAATAGCAAACACTTCCCTTTTTGCACACGTGCCTCCATTCTCCCCTTTGTCTCCCCTCACCTCCTCACTGTACCTTCTGGACCTCTTCTTCCTCTTTCACTCCTCACATTCCAGAGTCCCCTCTCTTCCTTCCTTCGCATGCACGGGGATTTCTTCAATCCTCAGGACTTTGTTAGGCAGTCTTAGAACCTTCCCTTTCTCCCGTTAGAGCAATTACTGTGTTGTATTTCTTCATAATTGTTTGAATATCTGTCTCACTAGACTGTGAGCTACTTCAGGGAAGAGATTGTGTCTTTTGGGTCCCTAACACGCAAAGCAGAGCTCAACACAGTAGGTACACAATAATTGTTGACTTAATGACAGAATATCCTGGAAGATACTTGTTTTTATAGTCCAAATTTGCCTTCTTATTAATCTCAAAAAAGTACTCTAAACTAATTAAACAATCAAATTTCTAAATAGTCTGCAAAGATGTGTGCTTCTTATAACATTTAAACAAAATCATCCACTTATGATAGTCATCTAAATTTTCCAGAACTCTAGTACTAGTGGTGAAAGATACGATTGATATACATCTCTTCATTTGGAACATAAACATTTGTGTGCCTTTATTTTATAACTACCTTTGGTAGGGATATGAAACTATGTTCTAAAGATACTGTTTAATTATTGAGTTGAAAAACAACGTTTTCCTAAAAAGACATTCAAGTTACTTTTTTCGTATAAAGGAATGTAATAAAAAGATTCATCATCATTATTCTTATTCTTAAAAGTATTTTACCAGTGGAGATTAAGTACCATGACTAATAATTTATTTTATTTAATCTAAGAAATATTTTTGATCACCTAGAATATGCCCAGCAACATAAAGGCAATGATCTATTTTGGGTGAAGTAGACATTGGATACTTTTTCTGTTTTCTTATGATACTCTTAATATACACAATCACTTGTAAAAATTTTAAACTAGAATATAATAAAAATGTACAAATATAGGAGACTGTTTTCCTGAGCAAACCAAGCATGAAGACTGTGGATACTCTGCTGTTCTAATCTCAGAGTAACTCGGATTTGACTTTAATGAGAGATTATTTCAATTGATAGGAGGAGACTATCACATCTATGATAGCCCTGTGTAATTTTTATCTCTAGTTCAGAAACCAGAAAAAAAGTTGCTTTCTGTATATATAAGGCCCAGATGATAAAGAGTAAGTGCAGATTCAGTGATTAGATAGCCTCTGGCTGGTTTAATGAAACTCACCTAAGAACAACAAAATGATGGAAAAAGTTTGGACAGAGTCTGGGAACTCAGTGTCACACAGTTCCGTTCTGCCTTTTAGTGATGATTTTGAGAAGATCATTTTACTCCTCTGGTCTTCCATTTCCATACATTCAGTTATTCATCCAAGTAACAGATATTCATGGAATGGCTACTCTGTGCCAGGGACTGTTTTGAAGTGTCGGTATAGAACAAAATCCAAGATGTCCTCATGCAATTTACAGCCATTGGTAAAGTATTTCTGAGAACCAGGCTATGTTACTTGGCTTATTGTCTGTGGGCTTTGTAGACTTTTGAATTGTAGCATATCTCCAATGAGTCCACTAGAATTCAGTTTGAATTTTCCTATGCCACATAAAATATGTTGCCTTATATTTATTAGTGTAGTAAGTCATATTCTCCAGCTAAGTTCTCTACTTTTAAAGTAAAAGATTATATTTTATAAATTTCTTTGCCTTTATTTCTAATTATAATATAATATATAATTGCTGTGGAGAACTTGAAAAATACAGAAAAATATAAAGACCATAAAAATCACTTACAATTCAATCACCTAACAAGAATGGCTGTTACACACTTGTTTTTGTTACCTACTTTCAGTAGTTTCATTAGGCATGTACTTTTTTGGTTATTTTTGCAAAATTTGGATCATAATTCTGTAATTTTATGGCATACTTTTATATATTATGAACAAGTTATTATTTCTTCATATATAAACTCCCATATAGATTTCAAATTTGCTAATTTGCTGAATAAAAGAAATTAATTCATTGTTTTATTTATTACTTTGAGCACCAATGGTGTTGAACGTACATGTAATTATTTTTATTATGAAATAAGTTAAAAATGCAGAGTATTATATAATGAACATCCATGTACCTAATAATAAGCTTGAGAAAAAAAATGTTACAGACACAATTGTAGCCTCCAATGTATTCTTCCTGGATGGGTTTCTACTTTTCTCTCCCCAGAGGTAACCACTAGCTAGAATTTATTATTTCCACACACAGTTTTTATACTTTTACTAAATGTATATATATCCCTAAAGTATATGCAACTTTGCATGCTTTATAGCATTAGAATATTGATATCACAGTAGGATATATATCATACTACAACTTTTTAAAAGCCCAGTATTATATTTTTTGCTATTCAGTTATGTTGATACATGGAGCTCTAGTTCATTAATTTTCACAGATTTATACAAGTCTATTATATGGATATATGCAATTTAAGTGTTGATGAATATTCAAGTGGTTTTCATTTTCAATATAAGCAAAAAATGTTGCACCAAGCATTTTTATATAAATTTCCCTATGCACATGGAGAGTTTCTCCAAGGAATGTTTTTGGAGTGTAAGTGCTGGGTCATCAGATACATACATCTTCAGCTCTACTAGATATTGCCATACTGCTCTACAAAGTGACTATTCTGATTTACACTCCTGCCTGTTTTGTATATGTATTCTAGTTGCTCCACATCAAAGCCGATCATTGGTATCATCAAACTTTAAATTTTTGGTTAATCTGAAGGCTATGAAATGGTATAGCATTATGGCTTTAATTTGTATTTTCCTGGTTACTAGTGGAGTTGAGCATCTTTTGATAGATTTAATGGCATTTCCTCTTCTGTAAATTGCCTTTTATATATTTTGTTCATATAAAAATTAGACTATTTAGGGGCCAGCCCTGTGGCCAAGTGGTTACAATTCCACGTGCTTCGCTTTGGTGGCCTGGGGTCATGGGTTCGGATCCCGGGCGTGGACGTACTCCACTCTTTAGCCATACTGTGGTGGTGACCCACATACCAAATAGAGGAAGATTGGCACAGATGTTAGCTCAGGGCTAATCTTCCTCAAGCAAAAAAAGAGGAAGACTGGCAACGGATGTTAGCTCAGGGCCAATCTTCTTCAGCAAAAAAAAAAAAAAATTAGACTATATTTTCCTCTATAATTTGTGATAGTTCTTTTTACATATTCTTATTCTTCTTTTGTGGGTTATATACATTGCAAAAATATTCCAGCCTGTGGTCATCTTTTAACTTTATTGATAAAGTCTCTTGTTATGTTGAGTTTTAAATTTTAGCTTATCTGAATTTAACAATCTTTTCCTTCATGGACTGTGATATTTATGTTTTGTCTTTCCGTACATGAAGGTCATAAAAAGGTCATTTTCCCCCCAAAAATTCTAGTTTCATTTTATATAAAAATATTCAATTCACATGGAATTTATTTTTTTATATGGTGTGAGGTAAAGGTATGATTTGATGTTTTTTCTACAATCATTGGTCTCAGATTCATTTATTACATAGTCCATTCTCTTCCCACTGATACACAATGCAACATTTCTCATATATATTTTCCACATATGTAAGGGTGTGTTTCTGGGTTCTCTGTACTCTTTCACTGGTCATTTTGTATAGCTGTGCCAATAATATGCAGATAAATTTTTATAGCTTCATAGTAAGATTCAACACACTGCTTCATATGTTGGACAAGTTATGCCTGGCATAAGGACATCAGGCGGAAGGGATGGGTGGAGTCTGAAATCCAAATCCTGCTTTGGACACCCTGGCACAGGGCTGTGTCTGCCTGGAAGGAGGGGCACATTTTTCTAATTCACAGGAAGACATTGTCAGACAATTTTTCCTCCTCTGGGAAATTGACAAAGGCTAGTACAGGCCCTGAATTAAGATCTAATTGGGCAATTTTCCCACTTCCTCCTTCTTCAAAAGTGTCTCCGTTGTTCTAGGTCCTTCACTCTTGTTGAAAGCTATAAAAAAATCTTGCTGAGATTTTCATTAGACATGCATTGTTTTTTTATTACTTTGTGGAGAACTGGCATCTTTTTGATATTTAATCTTCTTGTTAATTGATATCATCTATCCATTTATGTATGCCTTGTTAATGCCTTTTAATACAGTTTAATAATTTCTTCATAAAGGTCTTAAAAATATTTTGTTAGATCTGGTCCCAAGTTTTCTCTTTCTTCCTCATTGTTGTTACTGTGTGCAGACACACACACATACAATTACATTTTATAACTGCATGTTACTGATGTTTAGGAACACAATTTTGTATAATTATGAACATACTTTTTTATATTTGTACATTCACAGTGAATTTCCTGTTCAAAACTTTAGTCCATTTTTCTCCTGGGGTATCTATGGAGTGTGTAGGTGTTGTTTCCCCCACACCCCACTGTAATTTGTAAGAACTTTTGAAAGATTAAGGCTAATTGTTTTTTTGTCATATATATTGCAATTTTCTTTTAGTTTGCCATTTATTTTTTACTTTCATGTTTTTTCTTTGCAGGAAATTTAAATTTTTATGGAGTCACATGTACCAATCTTCTGTTGTTTCTTTCTTACTTTTTATGTTTCTTCATACCAACATTAAATAACTATCAATCTATATTTTCTTTTTTAAGTTATTTTCATTTAACTTTTTAATCCATCTGGAATTTGTTTTGGTGTTTGCTGTAATTAGCAATGTCCATTTTATTTTTTTCTTCCCAGGAAGTTAGCCTAATGTTCCAGCACTATTTTATTCTCCACTGAACACTACCTCTGTCATGAATTTGTGCCCGTAGCCTTCCTTTTCTGTCTTGTTAACTATCTGAAGAGTTAATAAGTCTTGGGATTTTAATCAATCAATTAAACATTTTTGAAAGCTAAGAGGATACTTTGCCCTACTACTGCAGTAGTTTGAGAGAATGCTCCCAACAGAGAATTCATGTTTCCACACCGCCTACCCCAAGTCTGGCTAATATAGAGTAGACAGTGAATAGGCAATGGATGGGTGAAAGAACTGAGGAAAAGAGGAGATAGCTTTTTACTTAGATTTAGTTTTCTTTGGACGGGAGCTAGGTTTTGATTTTTTGCGAGATAATAATCCAGTAGACAGAGAAGGAGAAACTGATGCAGAGGAATGGGAAGGCAGGCATGAAAGGGAACATTCCTAGGAATGTTTGAGATATCGATTGGTTAGTCAGAAGTTGAAACAAGTTCAGAAACCAGTTAGGAAGGATATTCTGCAGATATGATAAAGATGACAGGGTTGAGAATTTTTTCTTTTGTTTTGTTTTCATTATGGAAAATTTTATGCAGAGGAACTAGTACCATAGACCACATGAACCCATCACACATCTTCAACAATTATCAATTCAAAAGTTAGTATTGTTTTGTCTCTACCTCCACCCATTTCACCCCTTTCCCCAACACTGAATTACTTTGAAGCGAATCCTACCCATTCTATCATTTCAACTGTAAATATTTTAGCATGTGTCTGTAAAAGATAAAAAGTCTTTATGACAACAAAATATATTCACAATATCCAGGTCGAATTAGAATTGCTATCTTACTGACAATGTATTAAGGAAGCCTAGCTCATTTTGATTAAAGTGGTAGAGTGTAAAGAACCTTCAACTGGAGTTAAGAGATTCACCGGGGTTTGAGTTCTGGCTCTCAACTTTCCATCTGTGTGACTCCAACAATGCTCTTCGCTTAACTCCAAATCTCAATTTCCTCATTAGTAAAAGAAGGATATTGGTAGTTGTCTTATCCATTTCAGAATTGTCATCAGAATGAAATAATAGAAGTGAAAACAAACGATCTAATATTGTGAACCACTAATTTCCTGTCCAGTCATCTCCTTTGTAAATGATCCCCAGGACAGATCATCTTAGGCAATAGATCGTCTTTGTCCAGCCTTGTCTACAGTGTTGCTTGCTTTGGTTTCTCTTCCTAAAAAACATTACTTTGGTACTTATTTTTTAACTTGAGGGTTATAGACGCTGCGACTCGTAAGTAATTCTGAATACCAAGAGAACAATGCTTAGGCTTGTATCTTTCACCTTTTCATTTCATTTACGTTGTGTTTCTCTTAGTTTTAATAGCGCCAAGAACGAACTGATGTTTTTTGGTGCGCCCCCATTATCAGGATCCTACCGAGTGCAAACTCAGATTTTCAAGTTAATTTGGTCAACAGAGCTTCAGATAACAGGGAACAATTTTTTATTTCCTCCTCTACAAAGAGCCACAGCAATCATGGAAAAACATTTAGCTGAGCACATTTTGATTGCTAATATCTCTCTCCATCCTTGGGGGGGAAATTACTCATCTCCCTATAGGGGGAACTCGAAAGAGAATGTTTTCCTAAAAGGGGCCAAGTGGGCGGCGTCCTCTCTTCCCAACGCCCTGATTTCCATTCTTAGACCTGGAGATAGGCGGCGGCTTTAATTTTTCTTCTTCCTAGTTCCCAGGCCTTCCGCGCGGCTGAAGGTGCCCAGGCCGGCGGGTGGCGGCGGGTGGCGGGCCGGGCTGCAGACTGCGCGCCTCCTCCCGCCGCTGCAGGGCTCGGGGCCTGGGGCCGCGGGGGAGCCCGCTGAGTCAGTTTCTTCCTGCGCGACTCCCGGCCGCGCCGCCGCGGCGAGTGGGATCCGGTCCCGGGAGGCGGCGCCCGCCTGGGGTCCCGTCTCGGCCCGCGCAGGGACCCGCTCTCGCCGCGTCCGGACCGCCCACCGCGGTTCTGCACGGCGCCGTACCTCGGCCGAGCCTCTCGCAGGCCGCTGAGCTCGTTTTGGGGGCCTGAGCGGGGGAGGAGGAAGCCGAGGAGGAGGGCCCGGGGACGGGAAGGCGGCGCAGGGCGCGGAGCCGCCGCCTTCCTCATAAACAGGCGGGCGTGGGTGCCGATGGGGCTGGCGGGCAGCGCTGGCCGCGGGCGGTGAGCTGTGCTCGGCCCGGAGCGGCGGCCGGCGCCCCTGCCCCTGCCCGGAGCGGCCGGCCTTGGTGCGGGAGGCGCGGCAGGTTTGGAGCAGGGTCCATCATGGCCAGTGGCAGCTGTCAGGGGTGCGTGGAGGAGGACGAGGAAGCTCTGAAGAAGTTGATAGTCAGGCTGAACAATGTCCAAGAGGGAAAACAGATAGAGACGCTGGTCCAAATTCTGGAGGATATGCTGGTGTTGACGTACGCCGACCACGGTAATCATTTCCAAGGAAACTGTTCCTTTATCCCCCTCCCCCCCGCCTCTGTTGCAAACTTTTCTCCCCCGCACTTTGGAGCTGCACAAAGCCTGGACTTTTGAGAAGCCGCAAACTCTATACTTCTTAGGGTAGAAGAGAGCTGAGAATTCTAGGAAGGTCTTGCGCTCACTTCTTCTGCTTTCTCCCCCCCTTTTCAGACTTAAAAGGAGGGCCGTGAATCGTGACTTTGCTTCTTTTCCCTCACCCACTTTCTTTTCCAGCCTGCAAGATATTTCAAGGCAAAAATGTCCACGTGCCTCTGTTGATCGTCTTGGACTCGTATATGAGAGTCGCTAGCGTGCAGCAGGTAAAGTAGCTGTTTTCATTTCGCCCATTCCCCGATCACTTTGGAAATAGATGTTTTTCTGTCAATGTTATATGCCCAGAGTTCTGGATTGTTTCTGAGATTTGTCTTGACAAACCGCTGACTGATTTTAAGACGGAAGCGTTGTCAAATCATTATCAAATGTTAACGGTGTGAAAGGTCCCACTATGTGCTCCCTAATTGTCTTAAAGAAGTAACTTTATACAATTAACTGACAAAATATGGATGGTGGTGAGAGGAATAATAATGGGTTGAGTTTTCCGTTATTGGCTATGAGTTCATCAGTGTTTAGATCAGATTATCTAAGACTCTTCCCAATATACAGCATGCCCTAGAGATGACACCATTGTGAATAGTTTGGGAAAGGAGAATAGTTAACAATAATAAAATTAATAAAAATAAAATTAAGTAACTGGCAAACTGGCATAGGTTTCAGGGTTTTCTTTTTTTTTTTTTTAATTTGAAGACAGATTTCTAGCCTTCTTTAGTTGTAGTATACCTTGTATTATCTAAAGAAAGTGATGTTTTATGATTCTTCTATAAGTTTAAATTTATACTTTTCAACTGTTTTCATATAAAATGAATGTAAAAGTGAAACATTTAGAATCTGCCTCATAGGAAACCCAGAAATTTGCTAAATTCTTAGATATGTTAAAAAGGGAGCCCTAAGATGATAATTAAGGATGATTTACAGTCAAAACAAGATTACTGCCTATCGTGTTCACTTCCTTTGTAGATTTTGAGATTTAAAGAACTGAAATCAGTTCTGTCATTTGCATGTTAAGTCCTGAAGGGAGAGAGAGTTGAACTTTAAACTCTGCCAAAGTGCAGCGAGAAAGTCAATGTTTCTTAATATATGCTTGAGTGTCTAGACAGATGTAAAAATTATCTGGATCTCTAAATCTGTATCTATCTATCTTTGTCTTTATGCTTATCTCTGTAGCCAGCAATGTCTAGTTTGGGTGAACCATATACCTAGCTTCTTTTCTGTGAGGATATTTATATCTGGGATAAATGGTTACTTTTATTTTTCTTCAACTGAAATATTTCCCATTTGACTATTGATTTTTAGGGTGTTAACATGCAAAACCATGAGAAGATGAAGGCTTGATAAGGACAGTGTTCTTTTTAGCACCCAATGTCTGAATTTTGCCTGTGGAATATGAGTCACTTTTTCACACTGGCCCATTGTGCTTGCTTCTCTCCACCCAAATCATCCCTTCTTACTTGCCTGTGCTTTTGTGTTCAAAAGTGCCTGCTCTGGCAGCCTCCATTCCCTGGACTCTGTGCTTGGTAGAATCACCCCTGCTTGATACCACTCAGAACATTTGGACCCTGGGTGGCTTTGATCTGCAGAGTCCAGAGGAGGCAGAGCTAGACTTGAGAATGCAGAGGAGCCTGGAACATAACCACTACCTAATTCTTCTTCATTTTAGAAACTGCCCAGGCCTGGGCATGTTTGTCTGGAGTGGTTATGAATGTCACTCAGTATCTTTTCCCAGTGAGTACCAGAGACAAAGTATGCAAGAAAATGAGGAATTGTCTTCTGATTTGGTAATTGAATGGAATAGAATAGTTTCAGCACCATATGTGTATTAGTCTGCAAAGAGTATTATGTAGCTTACATCATTTGATTCTCACTGGAATCTCACTGCCCTCTCAGATATCTCACTGGCTATTTTTTCCTTAGTAGGTAGCTCATTTAGGATCACAGAGCTAGGGACAGAGCCAGGACTCAAGTCTTCTCACGTCTTCCAAATCTCTTTCCATCATACAATTCCCTAGCTGCTGAATTCACAAGCTTTTCATTGCAAGTAAAAAGTGCAATGATTTGGTACAAATATTGTGGCCATGGTAGGCATAATGGCACTATCAATTTTAATTATCGGTGGTCTTATTAAAGGGATGAAGAAAGAGGTCTTTCTACTGATATTATAATACTCCATTTAAAAGAAAGTGGGTTTTTATCCTTCAAATTTCTTCATATTACTGATGTAATTAGTATAGATATTCTTTAATGCTTTATGTGTTGAATTAGCTGGAAGTGCTGAATTAAAAGCTTTTAATGATGAATTTAAAGAGTTAAGGTAAATTACCCTTCAAAATTAAATATTAAGGTTTGTTTCCAGAATTCATTTAACATAATATTCCGGACTCTGAATTTTTATTTTCAAAGTCTTTTCATATTCTATTAATGCTCTGGAAAAATGACAATCTTTAGAGAATTGGTAGTTAAGCCAGCTGTCATACTTTTCTTTCCTGCCACTCATCTGTTCATTTCTCTGTGCTCCTCAATTTTACGTTACTTTTCTATGTCCACACAGTTTCAACCTTTGAAGTAAGGAAGCAAAATAAATGAAAGTGACTAAAATTTTCTTTAACTTGTAGACTCTTTCCAATTGTGCATTACTTAGATGCTTGAGTTTACAGAATAATTTTGGTAAAGTAGAACTACCAATTTAATTGAATTGTAACTGTGCAGGATGGGAAGCTTCTCTCTTTGCAAAAGAAGCTTTTAATTGAATAGACTAATGGATCAATTGTTACCTCTGCTTTGCTGCCAGTGATTCTGTTTAATCCTGGAAGCTCAGTTGCCTCCATCTTTTTGCAAAGCAATTACTGATGCTGTTGTTTAACCAACCAAAACAAAACAGGTTTTCTCCTTGGGTCAGCCATGCAGGTACAGAGGTGAGTTTAGCATCGTATGTGATTTCTGATTTATTTCCCACCAGAAGCTGTTCCAAATGTTATTTTCTTAAATACTTGGGGAAAAAATTTCTATGTATTTTATGAAAGCACGAAGTTTAGCCCGTTTCTATGACAGCTGGATTGTCAATGTCTGTTCAGCATATGTGGAGGAGGATGTCCTACTTAAATGTAGGTAAAAATAGCTGTCAGAAATTGCTGCCTTTTCAAGCAATTTGAAATTATGTAAAGGAATTAATGACAGAGTAAAGCAATTCATGCTTAATCCAGAAAAGATTCAGAAATAATATTGTAAAGAGATCTTGTGTAATCATATTTATCTTGTGAAATACCCCTGGTTTACTCCTGTAAACAAGTAAGAAACTTATTCCTTATTGGATGCATAGAAATTTCTCACCTTGTCATTCAGCTCTCTGCATCACTCAATTCCACTTATGCATCCAGTCTTATTTAGCAATAGTCCCCTCCCCTGCAGTAGTCTCCTTTCCATTCAGCACTTTACTCTCCTCACTGCTTGTCAGTTTTAGAAGGTTCCATTTCCCTATTTTGAATGATCAGATTTAGAATTCTTTTGAAATCTGGCTCAAGTCCTGCCTTTTCTATATTATATTCTTCTCTGAGTAATTCTAGCTGACAGTGAGTCCCACTTTCAGGATGCATATTATATTCGTATTTATCACACATCGTACTTAGACACTTTTCTATTAATCTTTAGATGCTACATATATATGCATTTTCTATTTTCTTTGGTTTTTCTTTTTCTGACCATATCAAGTATAGTTCTGTAATATAATAGAGAGAATTGAAGATTCCTTAAATCAAAAGAAGAATATAGAACAGTGAGAGTAGTTAAATTTAATCTCCAGTTTGGAATTAAAATATGTTTTTAAAAAAATCACATTTTTTTCAGAAGTAAAGAACCACTTATTCAAGTTGGCATCATGTGTAGACAGACTGAATGAAGATACATTTAAAATGCATCAGTAAGATCATATTTCATTTAGAAATGTGAAAGAGCTTAGGGACATTTGTGGTGTCTAGACCTCATCAGCTTATATTTAGATGTTCTAAAAAAATCTAAAGGGGCCCATTGAGAAATTGTGCCTCCTCTCCATCTTACAGTGCCTTTCACTTTTTGCTGTAACAGATGTTACATTGTCATCAGACAATGCTATTTCTCTTGCCAGTTATTCTAGCTCCATTACCTGGGGAGCAATCTTTCCTGATCACTTACACTTTGCCATCAAAATCTCCAACTTCCCCTAATCCTCCATTCTAAACCAATTCATTTTTATCCTAAAATTAAAATCCTAAATATTTAGAAGAAATTCTGTCAGGTAGATATGACTTAAAAAGTACTAAGGCCTGAGTCTAGCCTTTCTTGCATTTCTTAATCTTGGTATGTTCTCTAAAACTATCTTTTGTGTTTTATTTTATTTCTTTTTATTTAGACAATAGACATGTCTATTTCCTTCATTATTCAGAAATGTTATAATATTTTTGTATGCCCTTCTGGTATGATTTTTGGAGAAAGATGCTTTCTAAGTATATAGCTTGCTTTTCTTAGTAAGCATTTTAGAGTATCATTGTGTTTTAAAATAATTATTTAAAAATAATTTAGTCACTTGCTCTTCTAAGAATGAAGAGATTCATGTTTGACTGAATATGTTCCATTAGCATGTTTAAAAAATGTGAATATTTGCCTTTCTTGCTTTCAGGTGGGTTGGTCACTTCTGTGCAAATTAATAGAAATCTGTCCGGATACAATGCAAAGCTTAATGGGACCCCAGGATATTGGGCACGATTGGGAAGTCCTTGGGGTTCACCAGTAAGTATGACAGATGTGCAAAAACAAACTGCATTAAATGTTTATATGTATGACAACCCTTCCTTTGATACATTACATTTGCAATTCAAGCCAATCTGGTAAAAATCCTTTAAAATACAGATATTTTTCCTTGAATTGATTTACATTTATAGAGAGCTTTCACCTCAGAAGTATATTATCTAATTGAATTAGAAAACTAACATCTGAGGTAAATATCAGGTGTTATTATTACTTTAATAATATAATAATACAGTTATATAATTGGTTAAGTTGTAGATTTTTGATGACTACTTATGAATTCAAACCAAGAAGAGTTGTCTAATAGAACTGATACAAACCACTAGTTCTTAAAAAAAAAAGGAATTAAAAAGTTCTATAAATAGTAATTTAGAAGTTGATGCTTTACTGTCTTTAAAAAAATACATATATATTTAATGAGCTTAAACCACAGCTTTCAAAATGAAGAAAAAAGAGGAAATTACCTTTCGGCACATCTGCAGCCAAATCTTGAGAGCTATTTTACAAGCTCTGTTACTGCAGTTTGCACCATAATTACTTCAGATGGGACCACTTCTGTAGCCATAATTAGTTAAGAAAAAAATTTCTGAAGAAAAATGTGTTTCCACAAAAATCCTTTTTGGATAACTCTGTTTCTTGATATTAAAAAAATATCTTCTGTCATTAACTTTAGCTGTTCTTTATACCTAATGTGACTTTACCACAGAGAAGTGAATACATAATGCTTCAAATGGCATATTGTTTGTGAAAAACGTAATTTATGCAAAACTAAATCTTATGTCTTTGTATTGTTTCTTAGTATCAACTATAGCTGCAAATTTAGACAAATAACAGCTGTTTGTTTCTAGGTGAGCATATGTGTGCTTATACATTTTTCTGTCTTTGATAAATGTGTTGCTATTCTTCAGTTTCCAGCTTCTAAAGAGTGTGTTTTGAAAAGAACATATTTACAATTAATGTATGTTCTCATCTCCAAACTAATCTCTGAAATTCTGAGTCAGTTCTAAAGTATACAGAATTTAATGAGGAGTTATGCAAAATATACCTGTAATTAGTAATTATAATGTTATGTGTCCCTTGGTTTGGTTGAGAATTTCCAAGATCCCCAAAGATTAGCAATCTATAACCTTAGAGAGTGTTGGAAAACTCATCTAGTCATATTCTAGTACAAACCACCTGTTCAAATTAAATTACATAAACATTTCTACAGGGAGTCTCATTCACTCACATATTCATTCACTCACTCATTCACTCATTCGCTTGTTCATTCATTCACCCTCCATTCATCAAATATTCATTACACTCTTACTTTAGGCCTGAAGTAGTGTGAACAATATAGACACACTGCTCTCTACAGTGGTGTAAATTAGATCTTTCCCAGTAAAAATTTATGTAAACCAGATCTCCCTATATTCAAGAACTTTTTTCCCCCAAAGGCTAAGAGTACTAATGAAGAAATCTCTTGTGTGGTGATGAAGTCAGGAATAGTGGGAATGGTGCAGGAAGAGGTAGGGGCAGTGGGTAGGAGGAGAATTGACAGAGTCAAAGGACGGGGTCTGTCAGTTCCTCACCTCACCAACTGGAGACCATGTGTCAAGTTTCTTGGATCTGGATGAACCTATGAATGCCACCAGGCTTTGTCTTCTCCTAACAATGAAAAGCCAAACAACACTGGGTAGGAATAGACTAAAGATTGCATATTTTAGAATTGATAACTCTGGGACTCAAATTTAATGAATTTGAATTAATTGAATACTATTGATGTACTAGGTTCACTTTCTACTATAAAATATTATCAATTTCCCTTTCAAAAATAGTAAAAATTGATAATTTAAATACTCAAATAGATTCTTAATTTGCATATAAAAATAACATCTTTATTACTTCTCTATATTTTAATACAACATGCATAACATATAATTCATATGTTTATATCAGATATAAAAATAGACTTGATCTCTTAATGCATATATTGCATAATATCTTTGATATAGAATTGAGTGAAAACAGTTAATAATTGAATTTGAATATTTAGAGGAAAAAGTATAACTTTTCTATTGAGACTCATAATGATTCCCTGTTAATTGTCATAAGCCTGGCTCAGGGTTATAGAAAGAAAAAATACACGAGCTTCAATATAGGGAATGAAATACAATGAGATGAATAAAAGTGTAGGTGAGTAAAAAGTAACATCTAAAAAAACAAACATCTATGTATGTTATTTCACTCTTATCTTGATTTCTGTTTTTAATTACAGACTGATTCTTAAAATGCTCACAGTTCATAATGCCGGTGTAAACCTGACAACAGTTGGACTGAAGGCCTTAGATCTCCTCCTAACTTCAGGTAATATATACACACATATATGTTTAATGTTGACTCAAATTTAAAAAAATATTTTAAAGCATTTACTAAATGTGTTTTAATGTCTTTTTAAAGTATGGTAACATAATAGAACCTAAATATGGATGATTTCCAAAATTCTTTCTGTTTCCATTTTCTCCTATCTATTTTCTCTACACTTTTTCTCTCAAATATTCCACCCAATATCTTGGCTGGAAACATCACCTTATATATTACTTATATCTAATTTCTATTCCCAGCTTTGCTCCCAAAATCTGGTCCTACATCTCACATTCCAATTTGCTTGTTGACCATAGATGTCTTTGTCATTATTATATCTTTCTCCATTATATCTCTAGTATGTATTCTATAATATATGTTCTAGGGTATGACATAATAGTAATATTTTAAAAATATATAGCGTTACCTCTTGAGTGCTTGCTAGATGCCAGGCTTCACGTGTAAAATACTTCCATGCTTTTAAAAACATAATCCTCAAAACATCCCTTGAGATAGGTATTTTATCTCAGTTTTCTAGGTAAGGAACACTGAAGTGCAGAGAGGTTGCCTCAGCCAGTGAGTAGTAGAACCAGGGTCTGAGTCCACATGTCAGGTTCTTTCCCTGAGGGAACTTCTGCCTGGAGGATAATGGACCTGAAAACAAAGAACCTTGATACGGTGCAGGAGCCTTGATCATTGCTGTGATAGACACCTGCTATGATATAAGGTTCTGAGAAGAAAGGCTGCTTACAGGGAAGCTGATCATGAAGGACAGGGAGGAGTTTCCCTCAAAGTGGTGGAGAGTGTTTTAGGTCAAGACAGCAGCGTGTGCAGAGTTGCAGAGGCCTGGGAGCATCATGGAGGCTGGATGCGTGGGTGGAAAGATTTTAAATGCCCTCATTGGCTGTGCTAAGTAATGAAGACCCAATAGAAGAAAGAGAAAGGAAGAAAGAGAGTGAAGATCAGAGTATGAAGGAAGAGGGATAACAAAGGCCAGAAGATACTCACCACTTTACCACAGCCTTTTATTAAAATGTATGATGGACGTACTAACTAGTCTTTTGTTTTTTATTTAATTTTATTTATTTATTATTTTCCCCCAAAGCCCCAGTAGATAGTTGTATGTCATAGTTGCACATCCTTCTAGTTGCTGTATGTGGGACGTGGCCTCAGCATGGCCAGAGAAGCGGTGCGTTGGTGCGCACCCGGGATCCGAACCCGGGCCGCCAGCAGCGGAGTGCGTGCACTTAACCGTTAAGCCACGGGCCGGCCCCTAACTAGTCTTAACCATGATTTATTTTAAACTCATCCTTGGGAACCTTTTTTTGGAGAAGGGGGCTTCATTCTCCATTTGGCCGTGGACAGGAAGCTGGGGTTTATGAATTTGAGAAATCTCCTGACACTGACGTATATTGATGTTAGCAGTAGGTAGACAGGGAGTTGGACATGTGTTTTGAAAAGACTAGTACTTTAATTTCTTTCATATAACATTCAGAATTTTGAGCTGTTAGGAAAGTTTCTAATGTGTTGTAAAGTTCGTTTCAGCTACTTATTAGAGGTTAATTTACGAATCATTTTTGTTTGGCTTATTAGTTAATTGATTTAATAGCTATTAGGCACTTTTGTCATGCTGGCTGCTGAGATAGATGAGGCAAATTTCCTACAACATTGAAGTACACAGTCGAGCAGCAGTGTCTAATATAACTTTTTGCAATGAAGGAAATGTTGTATGTCTGCACTGTTCAATATCATGGCTAGTAGCCATACGTGGCTATTGAATAATTGAAATATAAAAAAATGAATTTTAATTTTAATTAATTTAAATAGCCACATATGATTAGTGGCTACTGAATTGGACAGCACAGGCAAAGAGATAAAAAGCACTTAAAGAAATAATTTTAGTGTAATGAGAAAAGTACTATAACAGAGATAGGAAGAAAACCCAATAGAAACATAGCGAAGAGAGCAGCTGAACTCATTTGTAGGAGTTAAGAGCATGGGCATGAACTGCCTAGATGTTAATCCAGCTCTGCCTCTTATTCGTTGTGGACCTTGAGCATAGTCACTTGGGTCACTTAATCTTTCCATGCCTCAGTTTTCTTATCTCTAAAATGGGGATTGCACTTCCCTCATGGGTTTACATGTGTTACAGTGAAATGCTTCAACCCTCATCTGACACGTTATGTGCTCTACAGGTGTTTACTACTGCTACTAACACTCCTATTGCAGTACTACTGTTTTTGTTGACAGAATAGGTGCAGTTTGTGTTATTTCTTGAATTACGGGAGGAGTAGGTTTGGTATGGGAAAGGGCAAGGCCATGCCACACAGCCAGTGCAAGTGCAAAGGGATATTAAAGAAAATGTTTAGTGATGAGCAAGGAGTTCAGCATGTCTGGAGTTAAGACAATGCATGGAGGGATGTGGGGCTGGTGAGATACATATAGTCAGTTTGGGAAGGGTCTAGTTTGTCAGACTAAGGCGTATCAGAAGGCCTTAGAAGATTTCAGCAAGGGATTTACAGAGTCAAATTTGTGTTTTGGAAATATAATGCAGGGTATAAACTAGTTGGGTAGAGGTTTGGGCCAATCAGAGCAATTAAGCAATTGTGTTTGCATTCCCGGTGAGAGCTGGTGAGGTCCTGAGCACAATAGGAATGGAGGGGCTTAGTTCAAAAGGAGTTTTCAAGATATTTAGGAGATGGACTTGAAGGACTTGGTAATGAGTCGATTCATTGGTTGGGGAGAGAATAAGAAGAGAGAGGGGGGATGGAAGAAGGGAGATAACTCCATAGTTTCTCTCTTGGGTAACTATTGGATGATGGTGTCATTGATGAACATAGGGAACAGGAATGGGCTAGGTTTGGGGTGCCTTATGGAATATTCACATGGTGTTACCTAAGAGGCAGATAAATTGTTTCAGGAGTTTAGGGCAAGAGGTCTAGGCTACAGGTATTAACTGGGAATCATAGAGTTATAGTAAAGTGTCCTGGGAATTTATCTCATTTAAAAAGACTGTAGAGCTTATATACATCTGGGGCAGTTAAGTGGTTTATCAAAAAAAAAAGTCTACAAACCATTCATAGTCCTCATGTAAGAATTAACACATTACATGTTAAAGCAGCTATTTACTTAGGGCATATTGTTCTCTTCAAAATAGGTAAAATCACTTTGCTGATTTTGGATGAAGAAAGCGATATTTTCTTGTTAATTTTCGATGCCATGCGCACATTTTCAACCAATGATGAAGTCCAGAAACTTGGATGCAAAGCTTTACACGTGCTGTTTGAGAGAGGTATTTAAAAATGACGAATTTTTTATTTTGATATTTATATAAGAAAAAAGGGTTTCTAATGGGAAAAGTAGAATATAATTATAATAAGAAGGTATCTAAAATTGTACTATTTATCAAGAAGTGGGAGTTGTCAGTCAAGGATAAGTAATGGGGTTAATTTAGAAATATTGCTTGTTTTTGTGGAATGAATTTCATTCATGGGCTGTAACTCATGCAATTGTAGTAGACTTTCTTTCATTGCTTAACAAGGCATAAAGTTCACTTTGCAAACCGGATGTGTAGGTGTTAAGAAAAAAATAAAACTGTGAAGCCAAGCATAGGTTAAATTTGGGTTTATCATGTTGAGTCATCACCAGAGATTTTAGGAATTGCTAAAGGCTTTGTACAAAGAACCAAGAGGTTTACAAAGTGTGCCTTAGGAAAAAGACTAATATGTTTTTTATCACATGGCGCTGAGATTGATAACAGAGACTACCATGTAATTTTAGAGTTGGTTGGAACCTTTAGTCCTTCACTGGCTTGATGAGGAAATGGATCAGAGAGGTGAAATGAGCAACCTGCCTGAGGGCACACAGCTAGTTATCAACATTGTGGTGCAATTTATTGCCATTTTTTGAAAGCACCTTTTGCGTCATTATGACAGCCAACAGTGCTAGGGGTTTAGGATAAGAATGAGTTATGTGGGCCCTATGTCTATATCAGTTTACGACTCTAGTTTCTGGCAGCTCCAGGAATGGAATAGATCACCCTGTATTGTTTAATTCCCTGTCTCCTTCCAGAAGAACTTGAAACAGCTTATAGATATTTATAATACATTAGAGAAAAAATGGATGAGGAAATGGGTGAGGGAAAATAATATGAAGCTAAGTTGAATTTACTACTTACTTTAGGTCCTATGTATTTGCAAAGGGATGGACCAGAAATTTGGCTCTTTGCTTCCTATCAGGCAAAGAAAAGAGATAAACATCATTGGTTACAAAGTTACTTGAGATACAAGTAAACCCATTTATCAGGAGAAGTAATTGGGCTCATGGGAGACCTGAGAAAATCCTCCCATGGGTTTCCCTGGTTGAGATGATAAAGTATACACATTTTGCAAGGAATACAAAGTGTGTTTCAGTGAAAGAGACACTATAAAGAGCTGGAACAGCATGAGCCTGGTACCCAGCTCTCTGATGATCAAGTTTGGTGGAGAAGAGTTTCCTGTGAGTGAAGAATGGAAGAACTGCGTGTCTTTCAGGCTATCTTCTATAAATGTTATATCTGGCAACTAAGCTTATGATAGAATTGGGCAGAATGGAGTTTGAAGTTTCATTGTTTCACAGGGCCTATAATCTTCTGTGTTGCAGTTAGGGGCACATTCCTATTCGTGGAAGAAGGGCTAACATCACTCTCACACCATCATCGTGGGCCCCATCCAGGACATGTGGAGAAGCACTAGGGAATGTTACAAAGAAGATCTGATTCAGTAGAAAGATCATCAGTGATGACAGTATTATGGTTGTAAATATAGACTCAAAAAATTTCAGAATTTCCCAGAAGTATCAAGTTCCCCAGGACATAGTGGCACCTGTAAAGTTAATTTTCTAAATTTGAAAGTATGCTGTGGAAACTGCTCCATAAAATGAGAAAGTTCCACGATACTCATTTTTCAGAACCTAACCAATTTCACATTATATTATGTGCACCATTGGTATAAACTTAGAAAACCAAAAAAGAAATGTTGAGCATGAAGAGTGGTGCATTTTCTAACATTTTTGTCAGCACCCTTATCAGGCTAGGTAAACCAGATTTTTATACATATTTTTGAAGTTCCTGCCCAATAAAATGACTCCAAATGGAACTCATTGGCATGATCAAAAGACTTTAATTATGAAAATTAGTGATGATGATTTTTGATCTCTGATGAAATCAAGACCATTAAGACAGAGTATTTCAAAGTCTAATTACTTGTCGTTTGCTAAAGTTCATTTTTCTTGAACTGATACATTTAGCTGAGCTGCCCTTTAATGGTGAACCATGAACCACTCCTTTTCAACTATTGTGATATGTTCACTTCCAGCAGGCCATCTTTATTAGTCATTGGTCAGTTTTCTCTAGAATCCCCAAAATGAAATTGTAAATAATTTTGTTTTTCTGAGAACTGTTTGGTTAGTAACACTTTTACGTTTCAAAACACAGAGTAACTAATATAGGTCAAAATGAAATTATTTTAATCTCAATAGCTTTTTTTCCCATTATAAAATTCTTAGGAAGGGCTTTTTGCTGAAATGTATTTTTAATTTACATCTATTATATTTACTGTGTCTTATACAACTATCATGAACATTACACTTTTGAGGAATTAAACTTTTATATCATCTTTAAGCTTTTTCTGAATTTTGTCCTTCATTTTTTAGTTTCAGAGGAGCAACTGACTGAATTTGTTGAGAATAAAGATTATATGACGTTGCTAAGTGCATTAAAAAATTTTAAAGGCGAAGAGGAAATTGTGCTCCATGTTCTGCACTGTTTACATTCCCTAGCAATTCCTTGTAAGTAGCCTGTGTGCATGGTTTCTTCTTTTGTATCTGAAAAATTACAATATATGTCCTTTCTGAGTGTGTTTTAAACATATTTTTATTATTTGGAAACTTGTGGATGCTAAACCCGTTTATTTAATTGATTTTTATTTATTGATACTATACTGCAGCTGCCTCTGGGCTTGGTGCTGGGGAAACAGTAGCAAAAAATAGAAACATCTTTCTTGCCTTTTCAGGGCCCGTAGTATCATGCGAGATACAGATAAGTACATAGTGATGACAATGCGTTATCAGGCAAGTGTTGGCAGAAGTACCAAGGGTTATGAGAACAAACAGGGAGTGAGGCAAGATCTTTTAGCAGAGACCTGAGTGATGAAGAGACCTTGTGTACAGGGAGGTGTCAGGTGAAGTGGGGGTGCAGGCAAAGTGTCCCAGGCAGTGGGCATCTTAAGTGTAAAGATGCTGGAGTAAGACAGAGCATAGTGCATTCAGGAAGATAAAAATAGCCCAGTAAACTGTGTTTATGACTGTGTGCATGTGCATGTGCGTTTGCATGTGTGTATGCGCAGCCCCGAGTGTCTGCTTGTGCGTCATTTAATGGAGACAAGGGGAAGGGCTTGAGTAAGAGTCAGTGGATGAGGCTCAAGACATAACCCGATCTTGAAGGGCCTGGAAAGCCACAGGAAGGAGTTTGAACTTGATTGTGATTCTCGTTTAGCATTTTCGTGATGCTTTGAAATCTAGCAACTTTTATCACAAAAAAATATAAATGAGAAGAAATTAATATGCTGTATATGCCACCAGTGATTGCTAATGGGCTAAAATAATGCTCCAGATTCCATTCCTAGTGTGTTGTAAGTGCACACGAGCATTTTGTATTTCATGTATTACCTGTGCGGGTTGTACACGACATACACATGCATTTATCTAGTAATATTTTCATCTTCACATATGTGAAGTTGTGAGGATTTCGTGGGTTAAATAATGTGAAAAATGCAGAATAGTACCTGGTATGTAATAAGTGTTGTAAAAACATTGACAGTATTATTACATAATTAGTGACAGTATTATTACATAATTAGTATTTCATATGTGTATAGTATATTATTTATAATATGCATATATGGTTTCAGACATGGAAATCTGTGGATGTGAGACTTCAGTAAAAGCCCAGTCCCTTTGTGGAAGTATGCCCTTTCTTTGAGATGGTTATAAAATCCATCGTTTTCTTAGTCATGGGAAATTAAACACTTGAAAGGAGATGGGACTGAACAATAATAGAGTGGACATACTTTTAAATTTCTCTGAGTCATTCACTGCCAACAAACTGAATATATTCTTCATTTTGCTTTTCCTTGGCTATATTTATACATTTATTTATTGATTTTGGGCTGGCTGGCTGTTTTTGAAATTCATTGTTTTCCACCCACATCTGACATAACTCCAGTGAAAATGTGTTGATTCATAATGCGAAGGTCAAAGAAAGTAGCAACTAAAAATAAAAATTCAAGCATGTTAAACATTGATTCTAATTGAAAGACATTTGCCTTTGGGTCTTAGAGCAAATCGTGTCTGCTATTCTGAATGAAAGCAGATAATTAAGAGGCCATTTCCTTGCGTTATTACCTGTTTTTCTAAACTTAATGTTTTTTAATACAACATAAACATTAAAAATATATTTTTGGGAAAACGGTTAGTTTTGGCTATGCTGAAAAAAAACAAAAAATGCTTTGCGAACACCTTTTGTTCATTTGTTTTAAGAATAGTCAACATTTCATTCAGACATACAGATTAGTTTTCTCCACGTAGGTTCACACCCTTACTCTCTTTATTGATTAATTGCCTTTCCCAGTGGATTCTTTCCTTCCTTCCTGGGTCACCTCTGTTTGTCCCTTCGTTATATATTTTAATATTAAGCTTCTCCTCTCTCCATCCCCAATTCTTTCCCATCTATCTTGGAGCCTTCAGGAGAAGGCTGCCTCATACACTGGCTGCAGTTGTACTGCCCTTCTGGAATGGACAGGAAATAGATCACAGCTGATTTTAGCTGTTCTATTATGTGACATAATCTTGATTTTCCTTCTGTTGGTTTGAGGAAAAGGAACAATGAAAAGCCATTATCCAACGGAGTAGTGCCTCCTTAGGAAATAGGCCCCAAATTCATTTATTTTAAACTTATGGCCAAGCCATTACATTTTTAGACATTTAAAAGCACTCTCCATTTTCCCCTTATTTTGTTTAAGTTTTTAGGCCAAGAAACAGGAATAAAGTAACTTTCCCTTTATGCTAGTGATGAGTCCTCAATTATGTTAGTAAAGAACAACATAGTATTATTTGTAGCTATTTGACAGAACGTGATAGTTACATTTGGAAATAATAGTCCTTATGCTGCCCTGTATTTACAATCTATATAAGATGTCTTTGCATATTTCAAAGGGGAAATGATTACCTTATTGATAATTATGATTTCTTTAAATTTAGGCAATAACGTTGAAGTCCTCATGAGTGGCAACGTCAGATGTTATAATATTGTGGTAGAAGCCATGAAAGCATTCCCTATCAGTGACAAAATTCAAGAAGTGAGTTGCTGCTTGCTCCATAGGCTTACATTAGGTGAGTTACATAATTCTTGGTGAATTTATTATTACAGTATGTATGATGTAAGTATATATAACATATGTGTGTGTATAAGTTGATGGATAAGTAGCATATTGACATAAATTGGATGGAAAAATTAGGTGACATATAATTCTCGGTTAATTTATTGTCACAGCCTATATGATGTTGGTGTATATAGCATACGTATGTTGTATCTTGATGGATAAGTAGCATGTTGACATACACTGGATGGAAATATTGTAGAGCAGCAAACTGTTCTGCCATGCCTACATGGAATTTTAAAAGGAATGGCAAAAATAGATGTGTGTAATGTAAGAGAAGTCTTATCTTGTTGTTAGTGCTGTGTTTAAAGTATAATTATGTAAATAGTTGATACATACAAAAGAATAAGTGTGATATATGGAAAATGTGAAGCACACTGCAAAAGAACTCCCCACCCAACTTAAGTATTAGTACATTACCAGTGCTGGTAAAGCTACTCTGGGCTTCTTCCTACCCCTGCTTTCTCCACAGAGTTGAACACTCCCCAGAATTTTGTGTTGATAAGTCTTTTGCTTTCTAAATATAGTCTTACTGTATTTGCTTATCTCCCTGAACAAAATTGTTAATTTTTTGCTTATTTTTGCTTAATAAAAATGGAATCATGGGGAATGTTGTCTTCTGCAGTTTAGAAAAAATTAACATTATGTTTATAAGTCTCATGACTATTTTTGCATGTAGTTGTATGTAGTGTTCTATTATGTGGATATACCACAATTTATTTATCCAGTCTCCTATCCATGGACATTTGGTTTCGTCCTTGTTTTATGCTACTACCATCTGTGTTGCTATGAAAATATAAATGAGGGTGAATATCTTTTCAAATATTTCTTTTTTTTTTTTTTTTAAAGATTTTATTTATTCATTTTTTTCCCCCCAAAGCCCCAGTAGATAGTTGTATGTCATAGGTTCACATCCTTCTAGTTGCTGTACGTGGGACTCGGCCTCGGGTTTGACGGAGAAGTGGTGCCTTGGGGCGTGCCCGGGATCCGAACCCGGGCCACCAGCATCAGAGCGCGCGCACTTAACCGCCAAGCCACGGAGCCGGCCCCTTTTCAAATATTTCTTTGTAATTGGTGCTTCCTGTTTTGCAAAATACCTGATTTGTCTTTTATCCATTTTTCCATAGTATACTCTGTCTTTTTTAAAATTGATTCACAGTTTTGGATAACAATGTTTTGGTAGTTTGTTATATGTATTGAAAATATCTTCTCTTGATTGGTGGCTTGTCTTTTCATCATCTTTATGGTGGCGTTGTAATATAGTTTAATTTAATAACCAATTGCTTGGTGATTTACCCTGTTTTTATGTATCTTAAGAAATCCTTCCTTTCCCTAAGGTAATAAATATATTTTATATTTATCCCAATTCTCTCTCATTTAAGCATTAAAGTATTATAATCTGTCTGGAATTATTTTTTATAAAGTAGGAATTCAATCGCTTTTTTTTAATAATATGGAGAGCACGATTTATTTTATGGTTCATCCATTTACCAGTGGTATGATGCACTGAATATGTATTTAATATATATGTATTATTTATAGATTTACCATATATATTATATTATATATATGTTTCTGTTTTTGCTGTTCTGTTGGATTGGTTAATTTGATTTGTCTGGATCTATATCATACTGTTTAAATTACTATAGCTCTGTAAGTCCTGATACCTGAAAGCTAATAGATCAAGTCACCATATAGTCTTCTTTTTTGGGTACAACTTGACTTTTTCTTGGGCCTTTACTATTTCATATAAATTTTAGAATTAACTTATCCAGTTCTTGGAAAACTCCGTTGGGATTTTAACTGGACTTGCACAGAATATATGGATCCATTTAAGAAGAACTGGCAACTTTACATTATAATTTCTTCCATACAGGTCTTGCACATCTTGTTAGTTACTTCTAGATACTTTATTTTTTTTTGTTAGTATAAGTAGTATCTCTTCTAAAATCGTATTTTTGAACCGTGTATGCATAAATAAATGCAAATGATTTTTTGTATCTTGATCTTACCTACCTTTCTAAGCTCTTTTATTAATTCCAACAATTTATTTGTAAACGCTCTTAGGTTTTCTATGTAGCAATTATTTAATTTGTATATGGGGCCGGCCCTGTGGCTTAGTGGTTAAGTGCGTGCGCTCCGCTGCTGGCGGCCCGGGTTCGGATCCCAGGGCGCACCGACCCACCGCTTCTCTGGCCATGCTGAGGCCGCATCCCACATACAGCAACTAGAAGGATGTGCAGCTATGACATACAACTATCTACTGGGGCTTTGGGGGGAAAAATAAATAGATAAATAAAATTAAAAAAAAAAAAAAAAGAAGGGAGTGTGCACAAGAGTTACGTACTCCTGACTTTAATTTGTATATAATGATAATCTAGGTTCTTCCTTACCTATCCTTATATCCATTATTTAATTTCCTTTTCTTGCATGGCCCCAAATGACCAATAGAAGCAGTGATGGTAGGCATCCTTGTCTTGTTCTTGATTTTAAAGGAAATACTTTAATATTCTTCCATCTATAATAATGCTTGTTAGAAGGTTTTAGTTGTTAATCTTGTCTTGTTTGTTTTGTGACAAATAGCTTTTATCAAGTTAAGAAGTTTCCTTCTGTTTTTTATTTGCTTTTATTTTTACATGTGGGCTTTTTTTTCCCCAAATCACGGGTATTGTATTTATCAAATGTAAAAAAATATATTAAGATCTTTGTTTTCCTTTTATCTTGGTAATATGGAAAGTTATATCTACAGGTTTTCTAATAATAAGCCACCTTGCATTCCTGTGATAAATTCAACTTGTTCATTTATTAGATTTTTTATACATTTCTAAAAATCTCTTTTCATCTTCAGATCTGCCAGGTAACATTTGACTATACCTTGTTTGATCTTTTTTTCTTTTCTCCCCTGTCTCTTTTCTTTTATTCTGATTTTCATTTCTTTAATCATTAATACATAGCTATGTTGTGTTCTGTATCCGATAATTCCAATATATGAAATTCTTGGGAGTCTGCTCTATGCAGACTATGCTTGTATGCTTGTGAGTTTCCCTTTGGTTAAGCTTAATCTCTGAGAATCCTGAGGACCTAAATTACAGATGCTCCTCTAGAGATGTTTGTCAGGAGCCAGGGTACAGGACTGACTTGGGAGCATTTTAGAATCTTTTTAAGGTCCAAGCTTAATGTGGGAGACTCTGATTGAGCCACCCTACCTTGGAGAGACTACCAAGGCTAGTCTGTTGATCACAGTGATCCATACTTCCCACAGGCTACTCTGGTTTATCCATTTGCTTTCAGCTCACAGTTCTTGTTTCATCTCCCTGTTGAGCCTCCCCCTACCCCACCATACATAGCTTGGAGATTTCCTTGATATTTTTGTGAGAAGAATAATGTGTTAAAAAGTGAATGGTTAGTGAATAATAAGGTAGGATCATTAACTGTTGGAAGTTGATTCTGATGGCTTTTCCCAAGAAAGATCATTAGAAATGTTTTGTGCCAAATCAAGATTATTGTAATAGGCCTTTAGCTTTTTATCACTTTTTTGGTAAAAAAAAAAAAATCATTGTTCATTTAAAAAAAAACCTAATTTTCATTATTTTATTGTAGCAACTTATATTTTCACTTCTAGAATGATGACTATATCCCATGTATAATTCAGAAATTGATTTTAGCATTAAGAAAGTTCCTAGGTAGTTTTGGTTAAAACGGAATGTTTATAAATTGAATTCTAATTTGCATGTGTGACTTGAGTTTATTTCTTTCCTTGGTAAGCATTTATTTAATGCTTATTGCATGACCAAAACTGTGGAGATATGATAATAATGTCTTAATATTTGCACATTTGTTTCAGTTTCAAAAGTAGTTTCACATATATATGTGTATGTGTGTATATATATACATATTTGATCCTTTAAACAATCCTGGGAGATGGAATATTGTAAATATCTCCACATTTACAGATGAGGACCTATTTCAGCAACTCTGTGTGTCTTATCTAAGATCATGTGGTCAGTAAGGGGTGAAATCAGGCTGAAAACCCAGATTTCTGCATCTCTAAACAAAGAAAAGGATTTCTTCTAAAATATAGTGGCCATTTACTAGTTTATCTCTTTCATCAGGTGAGATGTTGACTCATTATATTTTCATGAAGAAGGACACAGTTGCACAAACTAACTGATATCTGAGAATGTTTTAATGTAATTCAAAAGTTGATTTGTTAAACGTGGCTAATAGAGCAGCACGCTAATATACAACTCTCTATTTCCTGTTCTACAACGTATCACGGTCAAGTTACAACTTGCACGAGTTATATATGAGTTCATCTTAATCCCTTGAAATGAGCCAGAAGAGGAAGTTGTTTTACTGTTATGATTAGGGAAATGACACTTGGTTACCAAACAGATCTATAATGGTACATTGAGGGTGCGTGGCATTCTACTGTTGAAATTAAATAAACCATACAAACTATCATATCATTTATAAGTTTTATATTATTCTGTAACTTTTTTTGAAAATAAAAAACCATCAAATTGTTCATCAGATAAGGATGCTTTTTTTCCTCTCATTTATCTCTTAACAGATTAATATTTGTTCATTTAATAACTGGAGAATTTATTGTCCCTGTTATTGTTTCAAAAGAAGCTGAATAAAACTTTTATCTTCCTCATACTTAAAATAAAAACCCAAAGTCAATAAATAAACAGCATTTTATCAAATTATGTAATCTAATTATGAGTTTAATGCATTTAAAGTCCTTATACAATTTCCTATGTATTTTTACATAAATTGATTGAATATAAGAGAAGGCCAGTCTTACTAGTAGTTGCCCAGAGTCAATGGTAAAGCAACGGTTGAGAGTGGCATGGGAATAATAGTATGGAAAAGAAGGTGAATGGGACAACCTGTTTTGATAAGCTGATAAAGGTAGAAAAGAATCTTTTTGAAATGACTCTCCAAGACTAGAGATCACTAAGTGCTGTGGAGTATGTGGAAGAGCATTGTGGATGAATGTGGAAGAGGCAAGAACATATGGTGTTGATAAAGAAGAGCTATACTTAGTTAAACCGCCTTTTGATTTTGAAGCCATTGATTAATATTTAGTGTGGGCTTTAGGCTTTTCATGATACAGGATCTTTTCTGATTTTGGCTTTGTGTCTCAGGGATCATTTAATTATACTTACAGCTAAATAGGAGTTTCATGCTTACTTCTAGAAGGAAACCTGGTGACTGTTAGTGACTTACAAACAAGCTAAATGGAAGGAGGCACATATTTCTGGAATGTCATTTGCAAATTCTTTCCTCATAAGGATTTAGATTTTTGGGTGTTGTGTTGATTCTCAGAAGAATGAGTGTAAAAAGGCATGGGAATTCTTCCTGGGGTGGGTTAGAGGTGGTGAAATATTCTCTTATTTTCCTTCTAAAATCATCATAGACAAGATCAGGTAATGATAAGTGTGCCAGTGGGTTTTCTGAGTGGTATTCCTTTAACTGGAAGAAGGGTGTTTCAGCAATAGCATTTAATGACAAGGGAGGGCTTTTTTTCTTTCTTATTTTTTAGAAGGCAGGAAAATTAAGCTGTTTTGTACATATTGTACTGCCATGTATACCAGGCACCTCCTTGTTTTTATCTGATGATGATGAGAGGGAGTCAAAGAACACAAGTTAATATAATCCAGACTTATTATTTTTTCCCAGTCATTTCCATTGTCTATTAGAACTGATAATTGAGTGACTGCATGAAATAAATATTCAAAACTTTATGCAATCATATGGAGCTATTTTAATTAATACCTTGGTTAATTAAAGTAAATACACGTTTTTGTTTATTGTCATTAAAAATATTCATCACTGTTCAAATTTATTGATTTAAATACTGTTATATAATTAAAGGTAATTTAAGTTCCATGGATGAGAATTCAGCTAATATCTCACATAACTTTTAGGTAATTTTTTTAATATCCTTGTGCTGAACGAGGTCCATGAGTTTGTGGTGAAGGCTGTGCAGCGGTATTCAGAGAATGCGGTGTTACAAGTTGCAGCACTCAGCTGTTTAGCGCTCCTCAGTAAGTAACTTAACTAAAAAGGAAATTCTGACAGGTGCATTTGATCTTGAATGTTAACATTATAACAAGATAACATTGTAACAAGAAAGTCATATGTAGAGAGGAAGCATTAAATGCCTTTTCTGTCCTAATGTAATTCATTTTCTAGTAGAGGATACTTTCAAGGGAACTAACAGTTGTGATAAGTATACCCTTCCCAGTTCATACATCAGCAAATACATCCTTGATTTAGCTTAGTTATTGGGCAGATAATCTTCTCAATTAATCCTCTTCTAGTCTATTAGTTTTGTTTGGTACCCTCTTCCTCATTTGGTCATTTATCTAGATGGGACGGCAGTGTTATGAGATGTGTAATATACAAAAAAAGTCTTTATAGTTAACCACGGCCACTACTAAAGAATACCTCACTCTGTTGATAGAGTTTCAAAATAGGGACTTAGAGTTGGTCATTTACACTGTAAGTAAATCATATATTTTTGTTTTTTTCAAGCTGAGACCATTTTCTTAAATCAAGACTTAGAGGAAAAGAATGAGAGTCAGGAGAATGATGAGGAGGAGGAAGAAGAGAAATTGTTCTGGCTGGAAGCCTGTTACAAAGCCTTGACATGGCATAGAAAGAACAAGCATGTACAGGTTGGACTCTTTCATAAATACTATAGCTTTTCAAACTTATGTTTGCTCAGTAATTTGTGTTTTGACACGTTTCTTATTTTCCTCCCCTAATCTAGGAGGCTGCCTGCTGGGCACTAAATAATCTCCTTATGTACCAAAACAGTTTACACAAGAAGATTGGAGATGAAGATGGCCAGTCAGTAGTTTTGATTTTATATGATAGAAAAGTTGTTATATTTTTAATCAACCTATATAAAATACCATAACTGTAACTTTTATTGTTAGAAATATTTTTGACATAGGTATTTTTGTTTTAAGTGTTGCTGCAAAACAGTGGTGGATATATAATATTTTGATCCTATTGCCTTCAATAGTTAGTAAAAGGTGGTATGTTGGAGAGTTATTACTGGGAGATTTGGAATCAAAGTCACAGTAATTTAGGAATCTTTGAGAAAGAGCATTTCAATTTTCTGGCTGATCACGTAAAAATGCCATCTTAATTAATCTCAAGTGATGGAAATTGCAGAGCCATCTCTGACCTTTTCTATTGCGGTGACTAGCCAGGAGATGGTCAATATCAAGAATTAGATATGGTTAGAAGCCGCCTATGGTGATTCCTCACTTGATGTGACAGCATTGACCTGTCTTCTCCTGAAAGGCCTGTTTGAAGCTGTCAGTTCTTGAGGAGGCTTTCTATGGGAGTGCTGTTCAAGCATCATAAGACCAGCTCTCTCTCCCAAAGATACAAACTGTAAACGGGAGTTTTGTGTATATCAGATTTGTTTCGTGTCCATGAGCCTTTGTGTTTTATGGCAACTGCTTATATTTGTACTGTTTGCTGTGTATCCTCTGGATTTTAAAATTTGAATGATTTACCTTGGAAATTTAAATAGTAATATTCTACATCTCAAATCCTGGCAGCCTGTTTGCATAGTGATCCACTGCCAATCAGAAGGTAATTTATGACACAGGTGCTATTTAATTAAATATCTCCATTTTGAAAAGAAACAGTAATTTTTTTGAGAACTATATGCTAAAGCAGCATCCTAATAATCCCACTTCGAGCAACCTTTTTAAGAGGTTAAGGGAAGGTAGGTTCATGTTCCAGTTTATAAATTTCAGTCCATAACACACTGATTCCTCAATATCCACTGGAGATCTTTAAAATAACACATTATTAAAAAAGAATATATTTATGCTCTACATTTTTAAAACTCACTCTGCTTCTTTATAATTTTTTATTTTTCCTTTCTTGCTTCCATTATTCTTTTTGTCACTTTACCTTTTTACTCTTAGCAGTTCTTTATATGTCTGCTGAGACTTTTTCCCCTCTACTGCTTATCCACTTTGAAGAAACAAATACTAACTTATTAGTATTTAATGGATTTGAATCTAACTTTTAAATATAAAACTGGTTAACTATAATTCACTCTTGTAAGTGGAGGTGGTATAAAAGATTGTTTATATGCCCTTATTTGTTGTTAGAGACATTAGATAATTATAAGTGAATATTAGAGCTAATTTCTAAAAGGATTACTATTAATATTGTGGTGGAATTTGTGAAAGGTTCCCAGCTCATAGAGAAGTGATGCTCTCCATGCTGATGCATTCTTCATCAAAAGAAGTCTTCCAGGCATCTGCAAATGCATTGTCAACTCTGTTAGAACAAAATGGTAAGGGGTACGCCATATTTTTTAATAAAAGGGAACATATTTTGTGGTGTTTTTTATTATAAAAGCAATACATTGAAAATATATAAAAATGTATATACAATGTATATGTATAAAAATGTATGAAAGCAATACATTTAAATATGTAGATATATGTATCTGACATATAGATATATTGATACATAGATAAAAGGATAAAGAAGAAAATGAACATTTTGGTGTTTTTCTTCTGGACTTCTATGTATGTACTCATATATGACATATGCAATATATTTTATATTTTTTGCAGAAATGGGATTATATTATTTTCTTTTATAACCAAATTTTACATTTTTTTATTTTTTGTGTTTATAAATGTAAATTATCACATTATCATTTTTAATGGCTGTGTGTTTTCCCGATATATGCCTATATTTTATTTTATAAACCAATTTCTTGTTAATGGACGATTAACTTGTGTCCAGTGAGATTTTTTGGTACACATAGTAGACATCAACTGGTTACTTTTTTCGTTTTCCTTTATACTGTGTTCCTGTTATTTTCTTTGGAAAACTTTTTAGAAATGCAATAGGTAGAGAGATATTCACCATTTTAAAATCTGGTAAAATTGTCCATTATAAATTTTTTTTTTGAAAATAGTCCTTTATATATAAGTCTTATAGCTTTGCATTATTAAAGAGAAAAATGGCTATTATATTTGAAGGACTCTGGAAGTTTAAAAGTGAGGCTCATGCTGTTCAGAATCTTGCCCCCATGAACAGGAAATACTGCCAGAAAATCTTGGGAGGAAACTCATCATAATGGCATTGCGACTTGGCAGTGGCACAAAAATATCTTGTAGGATATTTTTAGAGGGAGAAAAATAGAGAAAAACACTGAAAATCTGAAACAAAGACCAGCATTAGCACCAGCTTTTAGTAGAGAACCTGGGTAGAGTGAAAGGAATAAAGAAACCACCTCATGCATGTTTATGCTATTATTGAAGTCAAATCAAGAGGAAAATCACTTCTTCCTTTTCCTCCTTTCTTACTCCACCTCTCTGTTGACACTTTAATAAAAGGCTTGGGCTGGCAAGAGCCCTTAGAGACAGACGGTGCCCCAGAGGGTATTGATGCAGAACAGGAGTGAAAGGGTGTTGCTCTTCTTCAATCTCCCATCTTCTACTGTGCAGAGGCCTGGATAGGGATCTCAGTCCTGCAAATGAGGACAGAACTTGGCTGCTTTTGTGTGGGGCGCCTAAGAGAGGAGACCAACCTTTACCGTGTGCAAACAACATTGTGTTGGTGCTGTAATTCTTAACCACCTGGAAATCATCTTTGATATGCTAACAAAACAACCATGATTTTGTGAGATTTGGGCTGCTTCTTCTTATGGTGTCTGATGATTAGTCACATTTGGAGTCCATCTTGATTTCTTTGTCAGAATCAGTTCTCTGCTCTTTCTAGTTCCTTCCTTCTTAGTTCTTGGCCACCTGCCTGGTAAACCATCCTCAGATCCCTTTGTATTGTCCGTGGAGTTCTGCCTTAGGAGAGTATTAAGAACTTGAGCAGCTTGTTCACCAAACCTCTGTGGGCATCTTCTCATTGAAGGACGCTTGGGAACGTTGAGTCTGCAGGGCTGGATGTGGTTTTCTAGAAAAGTGACTGGATTGGTAGCCAGAAGAACTGGGTTCTACCATGGTGGTCCCAAAGCAAAGGCTCAAACATCTGTGTGACGTTTTCCTCGTTTAATTAATTAATGAATTCAGTTAACATTTACTGAGCTCCTGCGATGTACTAGACGATGCCCTAGGCACTTGGGATACATCAGTTAAATAGGAATCCCAGGCTCGTGGAGCTTCAACTCTAGTGGGGAAAATAGACAAGGAGACTAAATAAAATACGTGATATGTGAGGTAGCCAACAAAAAAAAAATGAAGCAAAAAAGGAGGATATATGTTAGGGGTCAGAGGGGATGAAATTGTGACAAAGCAGCCAGGAAAGCAGGTGACTATTGAAGAAAAGACCTGAAAGAAGATGCATATTGCCTTTTAAGGCAGATAATTTATCACTGAAATGGAGTGCTTGACATCACGAGTATTATGTAGATAGCTGGTAAATGAGATAAAATGTGTAAAATGTTTTGTAAACTCTAAAGTGACTCCATGAGGTAATTTCTTCTCCTAGGTCTAGTGTTTGATGAAATTTCTATTCTCAATTTTTCAAGTCTTAAATTGGGTTCTTAATGTGTGGTCTTAAAGTGTGGTCTCTGGATCAGCAACATTGCCTGGGAACTTGTTAAAAATGTGAATTTTTACTGCCCCATACAGACCTACTGAATCATGAACTCTGGAGTTGGGACCCAGCATCTGTGTTTTAACAAGCCCCCCCCCCCCCCCGGTGATTCAGAGCCACACTTAAAGTATGAAAACTGCTGGTCCAGAATAACTTCCGTCTTGCAAAGTATCTCCTTGGTTAGAATTTAGCCACTTTAGGAGGGGTTATTAAAACTTCTGATGTTCCAAGTAAAATAACCAACTTCTTGTCATATTTTAATGTGTGGTATTCTGAATGTCTTTAAAAGGTATGAGGTTTTCAGATTTGGGCAGTAATTTAGAATGTGTATGTCACTTCCACTGATATCTGAGTTTTGTCCTATCTTTTCTTCCTTTCCAAATTTGAGATTGAATACTCGTTGTTCAAAATAGTACTTAAGTTAAAACTTTCTAAGTTTCCTTTTCTGCCACTCTCAAAGTGTTAAATTATAGTGTATAATGTTGGAATTGATATTTATGTTGAGGCTTCAAGACAATTGGTATTTATATGGAAACTTTAAGATGCTGGATTTGCATTTAGCGAAGAAAGTTTATTATGAAGAGGAAAATTATTCTGCGATCATTATTGCTGGGATATACTTTTCCACATATAATGTAAAATCAGTTGTAAAGCATATCTATGTGTTTCTTAAGCTTTGGCATTACTTTGTGAAAATATGTAATTATTTATGCTCTGTATCAGTGTTTTCCATCCCTTTGCACATGGCGGCATACATAGAAATGATAATGTTTGTATAGTACACAGGGGCAAATGGAGAAAGGAGCACAAGGCTGAAGGCAACCTAGCCTGGTTCCAGCCGCTGGTCCCCACCCCATAGCCCCTGTCGCCTAAAATCTGAGAGGATGGTCAGTATCTCCATGCACCTGTAACTTATTCCCAGATCACTAGTGTCTGGTATACCTAGCGAGTCTTAGCTCTATATAAGTACAGTTATTTTGTGAAGTTGTTTTAAATATTAGAATGAAATTTAACTTTCATTCTTATTTTGGAGGGCATTATTTAAAAACATTTTTCTACAAAAAAACTCCTTTCATCTGGACCGGGGTATGGCTATTACGCTGGAATCCTTACTCTGGGAATGAAACTTTTAAAATGAAAACTCAGCAAATGGTTAATAAATGTGGAAAAAATGGGAAATGGTATACATTTTAAGGAAATAAGCATTAACGATCTTTAAATTGTCAATGAAATGTAAATTACATATGTACCGATATATACTTTCCTATGAATTTGGACTATCTTAATATTCCGTGTCATTGCAAAATTACAAAGATGTGCTTTCATTTCTACAAGTAACATTAAAAAAATCTTGTAGTTAATTTCAGAAAAATCCTGTTGTCAAAAGGAATATACCTGAATGTATTGGAGTTAATGCAGAAGCATATACATTCTCCTGAAGTGGCTGAAAGTGGCTGTAAAATGCTAAATCATCTATTTGAAGGAAGGTAATATAGGTGCATGAACTTATGCAGAATATATAATATTGGACCAAGTCAAATATCAATATTTCAAGCATATTTCTAAGAATGAAAAGAAAAACATAAGGCATTTGAAGATTGAAATATTGCGCAATATAATCTCACATCACTGATATCATAGACTTATTTTATCTGAATATTGAAATAGATGGTAGAGACTCTAGAAATATGTTGAAGGTTTCCTTTTGTGCTTCATGCTTGGTGTTGACTACATTTTGAAAAATGGCAATTATACAGCACATAACCTTAAACAGTTTTTCAAATTATTGTATACGTGTGAAGGGTATAAAAGATAAAATCAGGATATGGCATCTAACTGTTGCTTTTTTACAACTAATATTTATGATTATTCCTTCATTTGAATGAACTTGATCTTCTCTTATTGCTCTCATTCCCTGGGCTGGGGAAGCTTTTAGTCACATCTAGTCCAGGTCCAGAGATGTTAGGATTACATGGCTGGTTAGTGGCACAACGGAGACGATGATGGGGTGGGCTTACGGGGGGTAGCGAGTGGAGGTGGAGAAGAACTGCTGGCTTGAAAAAAAGACGACTAAAACTGAATTCCGTACAGAAAGTGTCCTCGGCAGGATATGCTCAGTGCCTTTTTGTGTTTTATTAGGCCAAAGAATGTGAGGTAACTTTGGCATAGTCTGAGTAAATTTCAAACAAAAAGAGGCTATATAGAAAACTGTCATGGGTAAAAGAAAAAATAAATGGCACAGATATTGCAGTAAAAACTGATTTTGTGTCCTGGCTTTCCCACTACTTTGAGCCAACTCTTTCATCTCTAAACTTCAGGTTCCTCATTGGTAAAGAGGAATAATAATAATAACCTCATAAGTTGTAAGTTTATAATGTAAGGATTAAATAAATTCATTTTTACAAAGGAATTAGGGTAATACGTGGTACATTTTAAACACTCAATAAATCATAGCTATTATTATTAATACTGTTATTAAATCAGTATCAGTGAAATGCATGTAGCATGATAAACTGTATATAACACATCTATAGGCTTATAAGGAATGGGGTTACATTGTTTTTAACATCAGTCCAGCTAATCTACTTATGTTTATACGTATATCAGATCTTTGAGTCATATTTCTTTTATTTAAATGTTGCTCTTGAATATTTAAATGAAAAGTTTATCTTAAATGGTGATTTTTATGGTTTTGCAAATGTGAATCTTTATAAATGAGGCAAAAATCTTACAGTTTAAGGTTCTGTAGATTTTGGGCAATTAATATTTCTGGCTGTTTCCTCATATGTAAAATGTATAAAGTTCCAGGCCTGGGGATTCAAAGTTAACTATGTCAATGTGCCTTCCCCTAAAAAACTCATTCTCTAGTTGGGGTGACTAACATGTAAACAAATAATTACAATACAGTGTGAGAATGCAATGGCAGAGATGTATATAAGACAGTGGTAAGAGTAGAGTGAACCTAGATGGGGTGACCAAAGGAGGGGAGGCTGCAAAGAGGGGATGAGTTTAAACTGGAACTTTAAGATGGAAAAGCGGGACTATATCTCAATGACTATAGAACCATGCAAAACGAGGATATGTTTCTGATATGAGCAAGTTTCAGCTAACATGCCACTGTGCAAAGCAAGGATTGCCTGTATTAAAGTTCTTAGTACCTACTGAAATCTAGTCATGTGGCATTTATTCATATGTAAAAGAAAGAATAGCTAAAATACCTTAGAGAAACCAAGACTTTAATGCAAATAAAACTAATTAAGAATACCACATAGGAAGTCCACAGGTCTTACTCTGGAAGAGGCAGGTTGGTATGTAAAGAGCCCTTGCCTTTGGGGTCAAATGAGTTTATCTTCCAGCCCCAGCTCTGTCACCTCCTCATGGTGGGACTTTGATATTTAACCTCTGTCAATCCAAGTTCTTTATGTGGAAAAATGGGGATGATAACAGCTACTTTACAGGGTTGTTGCCCATTACCCATGTGTAGATCAGAAGGAAGTTTTAGTTTTGTGAAACTAAATAGTAAAAGAATTCTCAATTACCGTGAATTCAACTTCTTGAGGTCAAAGTCTAACTAAACAACAATTAAAAGTGTGTATGCTCATATAATTGAATTCAAATGCATTTTCATATAGCCTTTTCTGATGAAATATGTTGGTTCTGTTTTCCTGAACTTGTTTCAAATTGGTGTTTTTACAAGGGAATCAGGTTGTAGTTTTAATAAGCATTTCAATATTCTATCTCCAGTAACACTTCCCTGGATACAATGGCAGCAGTGGCCCCCAAAATAATGACAGTTATGAAAAGTCATGAGACATTGTTATCAGTACAGCTGGAGGCACTTCGAGCTATTTTACATTTTATAGTTCCAGGTAAGTTATATAATTGATTGTGGGGAAATATAGCAATTTAAATGAGTTTTTGACTTTTCATGAAACATCAACTTTCTAGGCAAAAATTAAAGGAGCAGTTTCTGCCAACCAAATACAAATCTTTTCATTCACCCAAAAATAAAAATAGAGGGAAATGATGAGGTGGAAGGGTTAGATTAATTTATAAGAAAATTTAATAAGAAAAATCAATAATTTATTTACACACTACAGTGTAAAGTGTGGAACTTTACTTCCGAAGAGTGTCCGTCTCTGATAGTTCTTTTCTATTTCTGTTGCCATCAGCAAGTCTAAGTTTTTGGTTTTTTCTGAACTGTAATAATAGCTAAGTAGTTTTCACACTTCCTCTCTTGGCTATTCCCAGTTCTTCTTTTACTCTGTGGTTGAATGAATCTTTCTCAAATATAACCTTGTGACTTTTACTCATTAACTTCAGTGGCTTCCATCCTCCTCCTCTTTACCTCCACTTACATCTGTTGTGATCACATTTGTCCTCCAAAACACATTTAAGACACCTGTTCCTCCATTCATTCAACACATATTTATTAAGTGCCTCTTATGTTCTAAACATTGTGATGACTACAAAAGTATGAAAGATGAATGGAAAAAAGCAGGACTGTATTGTTATAGGAGTTTAGAGGTAGACGGATATGTAAATTATTAATTACTAGACAGAATGAGAGGAGCTAATATAGATAAATGTATAAAAGGTTCTGAGAATATTGACGGATGCACAAATAATTTATTCAAAGGAGTAGGTCAGAGATTGTGGTCTTGAGGTTGAAGGGTGATAAAATATATTGCTGACCTGGTAGAAAGGCAGGGAGGGACGTTTCAAGCAGGAGAAAGTGCACGTGGTCTGGGCTGAGTGAAGGGTGGAGTAGAGGAGAGCAGTGCATGGGGATGAATGTGGAAGGACAGGCAGAGGCCTGAAAGTGAAGGGCCCTGAATGCAATGCTGAGCAATTTGTGCTTTTTTAATGGAAGTCAATTCAAATTTATTAAAGGTGTTTAAAAATTGTAGTGTCATGACCAAATCTGAAATTCATAACAGTAGAACTGTGGTGTAGAGGATGCATGGCAGGAGGAGAGGCTCCTACAGGGGGGATTGGGTTGCAGGCCATGATAGTCGGGTGGGACATGGTGGGGGCCCAGCAATGGAAACAGAGAGGATGGGTCTGAGAGATGGTTGGGAGAAACATTTGTCATGACTTTCTGACTACGGAATATCAGGGATGTTATTTGTTGTTCTGTAAAATTCCCAATTCTTTTGAAACCCAGTTTTATTTTTGTTCTTTTTAAATGAAATCTTCCTAAAGCTACCATTATCTGTAGTCATATAGGTCTTTTATGTTTCTGAGTGTAAGAGTATACTTAGTATAAGAGTATAAATTTTTTCAAGGAGATGGCTTTCTTCATACCATGAACAAAAATAGCTTCTATTCAGTCAATAGTTTTTAAATTGAATCATGGTGTCCCATTCATAGTTATCAGTCAACTTTTGAGATATAGTTTAACAGACATAATTTTTCTTGAAAATATTATTGTGAGTTTTTTTGAATTTAGTTTTAGATTGTAAAAACAAAACAAAACCCTTTTGATTATCCTTAAAGATGTCAGCCTTATTCTTTCAAGGGTGGTTTTGAGTTTTAAAGATAACCAGACATTCAGAACCAAATCTGTTAGTTATAAAATAATACTCTTTTAGTTCAAAAACAAGTTTTGAATATAATATTTCTTTCATTGTTTTTAGATTGATCCTGAAGCAACATTGATAGTCAATAAACATTTAGATGTATTAAATGATGTATTTAAATGATAAATTAAATGATGTTTTTTACAATGATGTTCAGATGTACTAAATGAGTGCACTTGAAAATAATTTTATAATTTTAGGGTTATATTTTGTGCATGGAAATACATATAAATAGACACATTTTATAAACATATCAGTATATAAATACATTTCTCTATTAGGTAAAGGCCTACCCATCTACTTTGCTCTAGGCTACCATACCACACCATACCATACTGTACCGCACGGTACTATGTCATACCATTCTATATATCACTGAGTAACTATGGTATTAGTACACCAGTAGTTTTGAGGTTGAATATGATTCTGGTTTGAACATGTTAAATTGAGATGCTTATAAGATACCTAGATGTACATATACTCATTTATTAACTAGACTATATTCAGATTTCCTAAATGTGACAAAGATGTGCAATACAGCAAATTTGTATAATTCAGTATTTAATTCAGGAACACTTATTGCATCTGGTGTTATGTGTCTTAAGCTTCTTTCAATCTAGTACTGTTGCTTCCTCCTCTTTTTTATAACAAGAACTTATTGAAGTGATTGAGCTGATTGCTTTAATAAAGTAGTAAAGACCCAGTTATTTTAATAAAATATTATTTGACTTGTTTTTTCTTGACTTAGTGTCAGTGCTAGAGGAAATAACGTAAAATTCATTAAGGAGGGACATAGGCAAAATGGGAAGTGCATAGAGGAAAGTGATTATAAATATAAAACCACATCCATAAGAACGATAAAAGGAACTGAATGCATTTAATCTGGAGAAGAGATGACTCAGGAGGATAGAAAAACTGTATTAAAATCCACTAATTTATAGCTAATAACAATAATACCTAACAATATGGAGGACTTAAAATGTGTCAGTCATTATTTGAATTGCTTTATGTATGTGAACTTTTTAAATTCTTGCGGCAACCCATAAGGCAGATATTACTTTTTTTTTCTTTGCCATTTTACAAATGATGAAACTGAGGCATAAGATGTGGAGATTTTAAGGTCGCAGCATATTATCGTGGAGCCAAATTTTCAACCCATGCAGCCTGACTCCAGAGTAGGCTCTTTATATACACATCTGTGCAACAGATGTATATTGAACAACTGTTATATTTAAAGCATTGTACTTGGAACCCTTGGAGATCTGGAGGTGGTTAGGTTATGGATCCTGCCCTCAAAATGTTTACAGATGATACAATTTAAAGGACTATTATGTGGAAAGGAAATTATATCCATTCTGGGTAGTAGAATCTCAAGTGATATAACAAAGACCAGAGGTCAAATTTATGAGAATGTTCATTTGGTCTTAAGAAAGATGTTTAAGAAAGATATTTAATAAGACCCATTATAAGTGGCATGAAGTTTTTACTGCTTTTAGTAGTTACCTCTGCTTATGATATAATTGGCAGCCTTAGAAACTAATGTGGTCTTGGTCACTAAGAATGAGACACAGAGAGTTTCAGTGACTTGCCCAAGGTCATACAGCTGTAGGGAATGTCAGAACTTTTTTGAATCAATTTTAAAACAAGGGCTGAAAGATCCAGGAGGGTGGGAATCCAGCCTCTCTTATTCACTGTGGTATTCCCAGCATGTAGCAAAATCCCTGGCATGTAGTTGACACTCAAATTTTTGTTAAATAAGTGAAAAGCTATGTGCAGCCAACTTATAGTTTGTGTTAATACAAATTATTAAAGTGAAAGATTATACGTAATTTTTTATTAATAATTATTTTTATAGTCTTAGGTTTTGGAAACATCATTCACTCATAATAATTTTACTTATATATTCTACTATATGACCAGTTTTTTTTAACTTCCAGTTTTTTCAAAGTTTTGAGATAGTTCAGCTACAATGTAGCTTAATAAGGGATATGCTTCCTTTAAATAACTCAGTACTATTATACAGCCTTAGAGGACTTTCAATAAAACCACATGCTCTTTACTGGCGTGGTGCTGAAACAAATCTTTTTTCTTTTCATTACTATTCCAGCTGCTCTTTTATGCCTACATTTCATATCTGAGCTTTGTATGTCTAGTCCAAAAAACTTTGAGCTTTTCTCAAGTTGTCCATTGTTGCATAAAAATCTCTTCATTTTTTTGTATGAGCACAGCTTTTTCATACAAAAAAGAGATTGTTACAGAATATTCCTCCACTGTAGTAACTTCTTGCTGCTTTAGATTCAGCAAACGTCCATACACACTGTATTTATTTTATATTTGATAATTAACTATTTTTATAAATTCCTTAAAACGAAGGGTTATTTCTTTCATAAGGAACCATGTATTAGAAAAGAGCACAACGTGTGTATTATTGGATTAATTATGATCGTTCCTAACAAGTGACAATCTGTTCAGCTTAAATCTTTATGAGAAAAGCATTTATTTATTTATCTATTTTTGCATTTAGGCATGCCAGAAGAATCCAGGGAAGATACTGAATATCAACAGAAGATAAATATGGTTAAAAAACAATGTTTCCAGAATGATATTCATAAACTGGTCCTTGCGGCTCTGAACAGGGTATGTACAATATAGGTTTTCTGCCTTTATATTGTTAACTAGAATATGAAATTTGGAGAAACAGGAGGGCTTTTTTAGTTTAAGTTTTCCATCTTCTGTTTACTATGATAGCAGGAAGTTTTGTGGTTAGAGACATAACACAACAATAGGGATATAGAGGGTGGAGAGATGTGCCATTCCAGTTAAGATAAATGTACTATCAACTACAGACTTGGACACATTCTTTTGATTGCTAGTGACATAAATCCACTCGAGTCTGCTCAATCAGAAAAAGAGCTGGAGAACTAGATGTGCAGCTAAGCCTCATGAGTGATGTCAGGAGCTATGGCTAGGGTTTCTTCTGTCTCTCCTCCTGGCTGCTTATCTTTCTTTTCTGGTAGCATGCTGAAAGGTTCAGTCCATGAAGACACACAAGGAACGACATTCAAGTCTTCTTTCATTCCCTGTGCTCGTTTTCATTGCTCTCCTCAGAGATAACCTGTGAATGGTTTGGTGTGCGTTGTTTCTTCCTATTTTTAAGTATTTACATATCTGTGTACATTCGTGATAATATATTGTTGTTAATATAATCAGTAATCATATTAAGTATGGAAAAAGGAGAAGAAGGGAATTATATTGATATTGTGCAATACAAAAGATATTGATGGAATTAAGATGGTTTGGAAGTTTAATGTAAGATGAATTGGTTCTTTATAAAAGATATGAGTAAAGATGTAAAGAATGATTAGGGTTAATGTTTTCATGAAAGGAAGAGAGCTGTCAAGGTAACTAATGGAAATGAGTCTATGTGATTTAGTATACTTTGAAAAATATCATGAATTAGTTAGAATAGCCTACAGAGAGATCTCCTTTGAAAATTCAATTTAAACTGGACTTTGTAATATAGTTGTCTATGATATATTTGAGTCATTTGTACTCAAACCTTAATATGATTCTTGAGTATAGCAATGGGTTGAATTTAGTTCCAGAAATATGTGATGAAAATAAGTATGTGGAAGGAACTAAGTTAGGCACTGGGAAGACAAAAATGAATGGGTTTTTTACCCTTCTGGCCTGGGTCTCATAATCTGGGTAGGGGAATAACAGCCATGCATAAAAGCAGTTGTTCTACATTAGCACTTATGAGCCATATTAGCTTTATGAACAGTATTCTAGGAACATAGAGGAGGGAGCAGTTAATTTGGTTCATGGTATGTGTTGGTGGGAAGCAAGGGGTACCAGAAAAGCTTTATAGATAACTCGGATTCTAGTTAGCTCATCTTTTCTAAAGTTATTGAATATAGTGGAAGGATTTGGAGTCAAGAATCCCAGTTCTGCCAGTAAGTACTGTGATGCTGAGAAAATCACTCAGCTCCCAGGTCTTACTTTCTTTTGCTGTATAATCCCAGGAGAAGTGTTTGAGAATCTCCCTTCCTTCCTTTTTTCCATCCCAACACCTGGGTAATGACACACAGCAACTCACTAAACAGTGACTGTCATTTGGGGGCAGAGAGTTAAGGTCATGGGGAAACAGAAATGGCAATGTATTATTAAAAAAAATCTCTCATGGGGGCTGGCCTGATGGCTCAGCAGTTAAGTGCGTGCTCCGCTTCAGCGGCCCGGGGTTCGCCGCTTCAGATCCTGGGCGCGCACTGACGCACTGCTTGTTAAGCCATGCTGTGGCGGCGTCCCATAGAAAGTAGAGGAGGATGGGCATGGATGTTAGCCCAGGGCCAGCCTTCCTCAGCAAAAAGAGGAGGATTGGCCTCAGATGTTAGCTCAGGGCTGATCTTCCTCACACACACAAAAAAATCTCTTATGTGTAATTCCCCTAATCTTTCACTATGGTTGAGAAAAAAATGCTCTAAAAGATGAATGTACGTATTTCTTTGGCTCTAAAATTCTGTGATTGCATGTCTCACTCTGAATAAATGTTACAAAGCATCAGAGATTTTTAGCTCCAAATACTGCAAACTTATGAAATGAATTACCATTAAATAAGTCTATTCTTGGAGAGCAGAATTCCAAATAAGGTATAATTTCTGATTCAACTAAGACTTACAGTGCAAAGACTATGAAAAGTACTTATTAAAGTGGATCAATGTTTGTATATATATAAAATTCCAATAACATTCAGGCTGAAGTTAAAATCTGTCTGTCATTCCATTTATGCTCAATCCTTTTAGCTTTTTCCACACAAGAAAACTTGCAGTCCTCGGTTGCAGAGAGATCTATTTGTCCAGTATTGTTTCTGGAGAACAAAGAAAATAGGACTCTCACCATTTTGGATGCATCCTTGCTTCGTATGCAGTGACACTGCTGTTGTCTTCAGCCAGGGAACTTATAAAGTCAAACCAATCTTCTGATTAAATGGAAACAAAGAGCTTGTTTGCTTACAGAAACCTTGAAGCAAAGTGTACCTAGTTAAATATTGAAGATATTTATTTCAGTTGTAACTAATGTGCAGTGAAAGGAAGAGCCCATTTTCAAAAGCAACAACAGTAACAACAACAAGAAATTACATAAGAGTAAAGTAAAAAAAAGTTTATAGGACTACTCTAAAGAAAACTGTGAGACTCAAGTGAGAGGTACAAGAGTTGAACATAGGAAAATGTATACGTTCTTTTTTGATAAAATGACTAAGTTTTTAGAAATGAAAATTGGTCTATATGTATAACCTTTAATGAAATAACAATAGTATTTTCTGGAACTAGATAAACTAGTGTAAAATTTTGAGAAAATTAATTAATTAATATGCATGAATAACCAGGAGAATTTTGAAAAAGAGGATAATTAATATGGCCTAACACCAACAGATTATCAAATGTATTATGAAACTTTAGTAATTAAAATGATGTGACATTGGCACTGGAGGAGATAGATCAATGCTACATAATGGTGATTCAGGAAATAGATTCAAATGCAGATGTTCAGTTTGTATATAATATTCCCCAACCGCCTGGCAGAAAATGGATTGCTCAATAACTTGTCTTGGAACATCTAACTCTCCAGCCATTTGGGGAAAGCAAAGAGAGCTGCATATTTACCTTCCACATTCTGCCAAAACACATTCCAGGTGGATGGGATTTAAAGGTAAAAATGAATTTGGCATATAAACATATGAGAGATTCTCATTATTAAAGAATTGTAAATTAAAAAAGAAAAACCTTAGGCTAGCCCTGGTGGCCTACTGGTTAAGTTCGGCGCACTCTGCTTCAACGGCCAAGTGTTCGGTTCCCGGGTGCAGACCTACACCACTGTCTGTCAGTGGCCATGCAGCTCATGTACAAAAAGAGGAAGATTGGCAGTGGATGTTAGCTCTGAATGAATCTTCCTCAGCAAAAAAGAAAAAGAAAAACCTTGTTGGGGGAAGTTTAATAATATCTATCAAAATTAAAATGGACATGTTTTCTAAAGATTTTATTTATTTATTTTTTCCCCCAAAGCCCCAGCAGATAGTTGTATGTCATAGCTGCATATCCTTCTAGTTGCTGTATGTGGGACGCGGCCTCAGCATGGCCGGAGAAGCGGTGCGTCAGTGCACGCCCGGGATCCGAACCCGGGCCGCCAGCAGCGGAGCGCGTGCACTTAACCGCTAAGCCACCGGGCCGGCCCTGGACATGTTTTCTGACCAGCAATTCCCCTCTTAAAATTTATGATATAGATATACCTGCATATGTATGCAAATGTTTTTTAGACTAGAATGTTCATTGTGGCATTATTTGTAGTAAGAAAAATGGGGCAACAAACTAAATGCTTACATGGTAATCATTAGTACTGTTTGCCAGGTATTTTCAGTTCTCCACCTTCTGATGATTCCATTATTTATTAGCTCTTCTGTAGCTAGATTGGATCATGTAACTAGTTTTGGCCAAAGAGTTTAAGTGGAGGTTATGTTCGTCATTTCTGGACCAAATATTTCATTGCTGGTGAGGCATCTTTCAGCACACTGTCTAAGGCACTCTGACCTATAATGTTTGAGATGGTGGTTGCTCCATCCGCAGATGTCCTGGAGTGACTTTGATGAGCAGAGGGCCCTCCTGACCTGTAACACACATGAAGCATGAACCAGAATCGAACCTTTTCTTTTTCAGCCTGTGAAGTTTTGGGGTTGTTTCTACAGATTAATTTAGTCTCTCTTAACAATGCTATCCCTATCAATAGATCCTAATTAAACAAATTATATTACTTCCAAATTATGTAATTCTATGTAGGGATTAAAAAGAACTAGGTGAGATTCCTAATATATTGCTAGAGAAAAATCTCCAATTTTCCGTGAATATGAATGTGTATCACCCAGCTACCCATATTTTTCCTTCATATATGGGAACACATTACGCATACTTGTTGATGAAATTAGTATATTTCCACTTCCTTATGTCTTCTCCCTCCCCTCTATCACTCAATTAAAGCAGATTATATAGTGTTTGCTTTTATAGCTTTGACTGTACAAAATTTTCTAGTAGTTAAGTTTGTGGGCTCTGGAATCAGGATATCTGGGTTCGAATCTGACTTTACCCCCTACAGACTAATGTACCCTTGACAAGTTACTTGAAGTCTTGGTTTCATTATCTATAAAATGGAGATAATAAATAGTTTTTCACTTAGGGTTGTTATGAAGATTTTTATGAGATAATTCATGTAATGTACTCAGTACAGTGCCTGGTGCATAATGTGCACTCAGTAAATGTTAGTTAATGTTACTACTATTGGATTCAAAAGTATCTTTTGACCTCTGGCTATAAAAGATGAGGAAATCGAAGTATTCACACAATCTTCCACTATCTACACCTGTTTTCTCACCAACTTTTGTTAAATAAATTAATTCTACACTGACAAGGTTTAAAATATTTACATTCAGCTCTATAACCATACTTCCTAGGTTTGTTTCCATCCTATTCCTGCAGTTGTGTGTGTTCAATGTTCAGTGCAAGTCCTTTTGTTATAATTTTTTCATTCATCTTTTAGTTGTCTGAGTTTCTTTAAAAAAGGTTCATTCCTGGAACATTTTAATGTTGTTGTTGTTTTTATATTTGGACTCTTGAAAAAACAGTTTGGCTGGTGGTAAAATAGTGGGGTTTTGTTTTCTTTCTTTGAAAACTTTGTAGACACTCCAAAGTCATCAAGTACTGAATGTTTTAGTGGAGAAGTCTGAGACCAGCTTTATTTTTTTCTCACTTTTAAATGACTTGATATTTTTACCTGGCTGCCCAAAGGATTCTAGTTCTTGAAATCCATCCACTTTATTAGGATATATCTCAGTATTAGTCCTGGATAACGGTGACTTCTTTCTAGATATGCATTCAATCTATTATTTTTCTGGAAAGTTTTTCTGAATTGCAGTCGACTTAGCTGGCAGCTAGGAAAGAGGCTGGTGTGGGCATTTTTCCCTTGAGCAGGCTATTTCACTTATTAGAGAAACTATTTTAATTATTTATGTATTCTCTGAAAAAGCTTGGCAAATTATGGAGCATAGGTAATAGAATGTTTCTAATTAATGTCTGTAGGTATCCTTCTGTTTGCATTTCCAAAAATTTCATTTGGACAACACTTGCTAAGTGTAAACTAGTACATTGATTTTAATCCCCATTTGAAAAGCAATGCAATAAATCACTATTTTCAAGACAGAACATTTGATAAAAGAAAGTCTATTGTAAGATTGTAAATATCATACATATATACATATTGTATATACTTGCATATATATATATATTTTCAAATTTATGAAACTCAAAAATCAAATACCACCATTTTAAATTATCGAATATGTGGGGCCGGCCCGGTGGCGCAAGTGGTTAAGTGCGCGTGCTCCGCTGCGGTGGCCCAGGGTTTGCTGGTTCGGATCCCGGACGCACACCAACGCATGGCTTGTCAGGCCATGCTGTGGCGGTGTCCCATATAAATTGGAGGAAGATGGGCACGGATGTTAGCCCAGGGCCAGTCTTCCTCAGCAAAAAGAGGAGGATTGGCAGATGTTAGCTCAGGGCTGATCTTCCTCACACACACACACAAAAAATTATCGAATGGTTTATTTGAGCTCCATCACATGTAATAATATGATACTCTGCCTTCTCTTTTGGTAGACAAATCACAGATTTCCTATTGCAAGTTGTTAGTCATCCTCAAACTGCACCTGAATTAGTTAGAGATGAGGGGAGCTCAAGGTAGCAGAACCAATAGTTGAATCGAAACTTGTTAGAGGTGATGGTATTAAGGACAAGGATAGGTGCTTTATAAATATCAGTTTGATTTGATTTTTAGCATAGAAAATTAGGCTGTGACACATTTTGAGCTTAGGAGCAGGACCGGCTACATAATTTGTGGGGCTCAGTGCAACATGAAAATGCAGGACCCTTTGTTTAAAACGTTTAAGAATTTCAAGATGGTGGTAGCAGAGCATTAAACCACGTGTGGGGCCCTTCTAGGCACAGAGACCTGTGTGACTGCACAGGTGCACACCCGTGAAGCTGGCCCTGCCTAGGAAGCAGGAATGATGATATTAATCAAGCAGAAAGTTCAGAATGACAATCTGACTTTTTTTTTGAGAAGGTAATAGGCTTTTAGCTTTGAACATCTGAGTTTAAGATACTGGTGTCAAGCAAAGAGAAATGTGGGCTTAGAGCTTAAGAGAGTTTAAGCTTGTGCTTTGAGTTATCTGCTCAAAGGTTTCTGTGTCTCAGTTTTTCTTCATCAATAACATAGGGATAATAATAGTCTTTCTACATCAAAGGGTTCTTGTGAAGATTAAATGAGTTAATATATATTAAGTGCTTAAAAGAATATCAGGCGCATAGCCAGTCCTCCTTGGATTTTGGCATTATCATTGTGATTGTTGCTATTATTGTTATGGTGACTTGAAGCTGTGTTAGTGTATGAAATCCCATCCATGAATAGAAGAGTTTTAAGAAAAGAACTTGGGACAAAGTTTGGAGTTGAAAGAAGGAATTGTAAAGGAGATGGGCAAATGAATGGGCAAATGAATGGTTTTAAAGTTTGAGAATAATTAGGAGTGTGGTGTGTCATGGAAACCAAGGGAAGAAAAAGCAGCAATTCAGTTGTTAAAGGACTTGTTTCTTTGAATGGTCTTAATTCAGAATCGTTAGGGCAGAAGTCTGATTATTTGAAATTAAGGGGCGGAGAGAATGTGGAGGTAGTGGGTGTAGATTTTTCTATTAATAAGTTTAGAAATGAAGGAAAAGTGGTAGCTTGATGGAATGGAAGACCAATTTAGGAACAGTCTCGCCCATCTAGAAATTTTTCATCTCTCAGGAGAGTATTTAGCCCAAGGCCTGAGCTGTGGCCGTCACTCAAAATTTATTGCATGGACAGTGAGTTATCTCATTTCATCCTCATAACAACCCTGCATGATTAGGATCATTTTAGAGCTGAGGAAGCTGAGACAGACACTGGGCCGTCCCTCCAGGTTCACTTTGTACCACTTTGAATTTATATGAATATAAATATCTTTATATTTCTTGAATAACACCTTCTGAGTAAATGCCACTTCTGGCTAAATATTTTGTTTATTTTTAATGGTCCTCAGATTCACAGAACTATTAAGTGATAGAGCCAGAATTTAAACCCAAATTTAATTGACTCAAAAGCTGATATCCTTCACTACCCAGGAAGCTGATAAGATGGATATAATGAGAGGAAAAAGTGCCAAGGAAGGCAAGGATGTGAGTGTCTTGTTGAAATGATAGATGAAGTGATGTCCAGGCTGAGCAGTTAGGCGGTGGAGGAGAAGGGCACAAGATGAGAAAACGATGCTTCTCCCCACACTGTGTACAGAAAGAGATGCTGAATTAGGACAATTGAGAGTAATTGAGGGACAAGATTGGGAAAGGAATGAAAATCTGTTCATTGACAGTACAGAAGTGAGGAAGGTTGGAGGGCAGAAGGTTTTGGTTGAAGAGACTACATCAGAGCTTGAAGTCTGGCTTGAAGCTGTTTCAGCTCTGTAGTGTACCTGTGGACGGTCAATCAGAGATTTGGAGTGGAGATGCTGTGAAACAAGTGTCTGTGAAAGCTCAAGTCCTGAGAAGGATAGCATTGCAGTTTTTGAAAGGAAAGCTATTAAGTGGGCCTTCACATCATGGTAGAAAATTGGAGAGCACCACAGAAAAGCAGATGGCCAGTGTAAGAGTTAGCTACGTCACAAACGTCAAAAGAGAGGAGGCGTGGCTGTGATGGTCACATGGTTGGAAAGTGTGTTGACTGTTTTCTCCTCAGTCAGTGAGTAGGGTGGCCTGGGAAAAGAAGTGGCGTCTATTAGAATATCTGTAAATAATGTCAAACCATCTGGAGAAATTGAGATGAACAGGTTGGAAGAGGTCATAATTAAGATCCTGGGCTTTTAAGGCAGACGCATTTATTTTCAAGTCCCAGACCTGACACTCATTAGCTGTGTGACTTGAGCGCTTGTTCCCACATCTTTAAAGTCTGATGAACCTATTGCATGAGGCTGTTGAGGGGAAAAAATGAGATAAGGCATGTAAAGCACTTAGAGTAAAAAGTGAATTCTCCATTAGTATTTTCTATGGTGAGAGGCAGCATTGCGTTTTACTGGTTAAGTACACAGGCTGTGGGATGAGACTTCCCTGATTTGGTCTCATCTCAGCAATTTACAATCTGTGTGACTTCAGGAATAGTTCTCAACCCCTCTAACCCTCAGTGAACTCCTCATCTAATGGGAATGATATTAGTGTGTATTTAATAAGATTATAGTGGAAAAAAAATGCATGTAAAGTATTTAGCACAGTGCCTGTTGCACAGCATGCTTAATAAATTTAAAATGTTAGCTCTTATCTTTATCATAAAGTATTAGTGCTATAAGGCAGAATCAAGGCTACTGATCTTTATTTAGACTACTTAGTTTATATTTTATCAGTCTAGAACTGGCTTTAACTTAGGTAAGTATTAAGAACTCATTTTTAACAGCAATTATTCTTAATTGTCCTTTTTATTTCAGTTCATTGGAAATCCTGGGATTCAGAAATGTGGATTAAAAGTAATTTCTTCTATAGCACATTTTCCTGATGCATTAGAGGTGTTATCGCTGGAAGGTGCCATTGATTCGATACTTCACACGCTGCAGATGTATCCGGATGACCAAGGTTGGTACAATTTGAACTCAGGATTTAGAATAGATTTTTATAGGCCTTTAGCTGTTGGTTGGATGTCTTTAAGTTTTTTTCTTCAGTTTTGAGATTTAAAACAATTAATTTTATTTTTTTCTTTTATTCTTCTAGAAATTCAGTGTCTGGGTTTAAGTCTTATAGGATACTTGGTTACAAAGAAGAATTTATGCCTAGGAACCGGGCATCTCCTGGCAAAAATTCTGGTTTCCAGCTTACAACGATTTAAGGATATTGCTGAAGTTCAGATTAAAGTATGTGCATTATCTTGGGAATTTGAGATCTTGCACAGATTTCTCTTTCAGAGCGGTTGGTGTAATTCCCACTTTGCATTAATGGGGATATTCTAGTTAATTGAAAACCATTTCTCATTTTGTAGTATTTTAATTATAGACAGTGAACAGAATTGGAATGAATCTCTAAAGATCCTGTGTTTCGTTATGAAATCTCTAAAATCAGCATGTTTATTGGCCATTTGTCCTTTCTGTGAAAGAGCAAAGAATGTGCTAAAGAAATTCCAGCTAGCTGGGCTTTATTTGCTTAGATTTTAGATAAACAGAAGTTATAATTATTCCGAAGTTTCTCATTCTCTGCGTTGTATTGTGGGCTGCTTACCTCTAGTAATTTTGCCTCTTGATTTTCTTTTTCTTGCAGTGAAACAATATTTTTAACATTTTTCATCAAGCAAAATTTAAAATGTAATATATAATAACTGTCTTTATAAGGAATTCAAGATATTGGTTTAGGGTTAGTTCAGGGGAGATTAAGAAATAAACTGTAAGTTTTTTTTTTTTTTAATATTAGCCAAACAAATAGTTTCTTTAAAAGTTTCTGCCTTGGTTGTGGTTTTTTAGTAATGCAGTTTGCAACTTTCGTAAACCACACTCAGCAAATATTTTCATAAATCGTGGCATTGACCAGGAATAAAAATGTCTAAGCTCTAACCTCTGCACAGACATTGTTAGTAAATGCGATAATGTGTGTAAAGGTTTTTTTTCATTATAAAGTGCTGAACACACAAAATTCTTAGATTAAAAACAACAATGTGTTTTATAAATCTGCTTTTTATAATGTGCCTCTGCCTAGGCTGATTAAAGCCAAGGCAGAATTAATTACAAGTATCCTAGGGAAGGAAATGATTTTGTGCAGATGTGGAGCTCTCCGTTACTCAGTGTTAATTCATCTAGGCATAAATTTTAGGACCTCTATAGTAGAAGTTATAAACTATTGGCCAGGGGGCTGAATTTGGTCTGCCAACATGTTTTATTTTGTCAGTTCGGTGTTTATAAGTTTTTTAACTTGAATTATGTGCCTTCTCCATATTTGCATTACCTGCCTTGCTGCTGCATTCATTTGCGTTTGCAGGGACCACTGCTCTAAAGGTGGGTGGACCACAGGTCCCTCAGACCTGCATAAATTAAGACTACTTCTCTTATCAAATGTTAGTATTTGTAGAAACTCAGCATTTTAAGAGCTCAAAATAATAATTTTAATATTTAGATTATTTCATTAATATATTATATTGAAAGATAAAAATTTTAAAAGTTTTAAGTTAATCTTTGCCTGAGTTTATTCAAGCTAAAAAATAGTAAAGTCAAAAGTTTATTTTTTCCTGAAAACATCACATGGGTAGAGAGCTCAGACAACTCTTGGGAAGATGCTTGAGGGGGTTCTAAAAATTAGTGGTGTGACTGACCAGTTCTTCATAAATAATTTGCTGTAGGGATGTAAACCTAACAATGCCTTCAGAACTTTTCTTGAATGAAATCTAGGAGCTCAGATTTGTTTCTCTGAGGGTAAAATTTCAGAGCAAAGCACAAAAATGTTGAGGAAATGCTGAGCTGTCTTAGAGAACCTAATCTTCAATCTTGTAATAAAAAATTCACTTTACTGGTTTGTTTGGGTCTATAGCCTTGCTGACTTTGCTGTTCTAATCCTGGTTAATATCTGGCTTTCGTCCTGTAGATATGGCTTCAGACAGGGATCTCTAAAAGCCAAATTTTAGTGGATTAGGCATTTTTTCCTGCTTTGCTAGATGATGGTTTGTTAACTAGCATTTTATTCTCTGTGTGCCTCCTGTATTTCTTAGTAATGAGAGAGCAAGGCATATTTATAGGATTGTTTCAAGGTTTACAGCTTTAAAGTGCAAACCCAATAAATATATCTACTTAGTTAAGTGAACATCCCAGGTTTTAAGTGTCATATACAAACTCTGTTTTATATTATTTATTTATTCCTTTTTGCCCACAAATGCTTATGTTATTATTATTATTTTTGATCACACTTTCAGGGATTTCAGACAATCTTGACAATACTGGAATTGTCAGTGTCTTTTTCCAAGTTGCTGGTGCGGCATGGCTTTGATTCAGTAGTATTCCATCAGCTGTGTTCCAGTATCATGGAACAAAAGGATCAACAGGTACAGCGTTTCTCACCTGCGTGCTAACTGTTACGTATTTAGCTGACTCTAATCCTTGTTTCCATTCTTTTTAGTTTCTAAACCTTTGTTGCAAGTGCTTTGCAAAATTAGCTATGGACGATGAGTTAAAAAGTGTGATGCTAGAGAGAGCATGTGATCAGAATAACAGCATCATGGTTGAATGCTTGCTTCTCTTGGGAGCAGACGCCAATCGAGCCAAGGAGGCAACTTCTTTAATTTGTCAGGTAAATATTCAAGGCCTCACTTTTGTCTTTTCTCTGTTATTTGACTCTGCCATTGTATAACTCTTACTTGCATCCTGTTCTTCTCTGCAGAATTTATCAGTTTATTGCACCATTGCTTGTGATTTGTAGTAGGAGTTTAGATTCACAGAATTTCAGACGTAATAGGATCCTTTAGGTATTATCCAGTCTAATCCTTCATTTTACTTGTTTACCTACCTTTTTAGCTTAATAAATAACTTTCTAAATGTGTCTCCTACTGTACATCTCTATACAAATTGTCTTCCAGACACACTCCACATAACACACAGTTTTATTTTGGTTTGATCATTTCTCAACCATTTTCTCTCTGTTTTCAGTTTCTCTGTCTGGAAAGTTATCCCCTCAGGGCTGTGTGGCCGTGTAGGCTGTGTACCTCGCACCTTTGGGGGCGCCGTTCACGCTGACGTCGCCTGCTCTTGGTCACCCCGCCAGTTGTGTAGCACCATGGTCCTACCTTCCTTCTCTCCCTTTCCTTGTGCACCGTGCAAACACATCTATCTAATTGTTCTACTCTGCCTTCAAAATCTAACCCCAATTCTCTTTCTTTGATAAAACCCTTCTCATACCTCTCAACCTCTATACAAAGTAAAGATTTACTCCTTCTGTAAGTCCGTGACAATTTATGTACACCTCATGTATATTTTGTGAGTTGTATGAAAGTAAAAATGTATAAAGTTCATCTTTGTATCGCTCAGAATATCTAACTCATTGCTTTACCAAGAATATGAATTCAATAAGTATTTACTAAAGTATATTACATGTTATGTCAAGTTATTCTTTGTTGTATAAATTTTAGAGTTTATAATGGCATTCAGGTAACATCATGTATATTTTCTAGAAATTTAATAATATTTCTAACAAAGAATTATGTAGTGATTTAATATATATTATTAGATAACCAGCTGAGTACTATGCTTTCCAATAATTTACTTTTAAAGCCTTACTTTATTTAATTTCCCACTTGCCTATGGATTCAAATCAATTTTTCAACTGTAAGATTAAGTTAGTACTAATTAGCAGTCTACATAAACAGAAACTGAACCTGTAACTCATTTTCATGCACAATTAATTTATGCATTAATGCCAAATAAATAATCAAATTGTTTAAATTTAGTCAAATTTCATGTAAGCAAGCAACATTAAAAATAGTTGCTTCTCTATTATTAAGGTAATTAAATTATTTCTCTCAATAATTCGATACATTTTTATTGCACATCTTTTGTGTGATCTGTACATCATCACATTAATGTGACTTGGCTATGCCAAAGAACCGAAAAGAAACTTTCCCTTCAAATTTTTCATTAGGAAAACAACACACCTAAAAGCACCTGAGTGCAATTACTCTACATTCCTCACAGGAAGTCCTTTCTACTCTTTTTTCAATTTATCCAAATCTTTCTGTACAAAAAACATTTTAGGGGTGGCCAGCCTGGTGTTGTAGCAGTTAAGTTCACACACTCTGCTTCGGCAGCCTGGGGTTCACGGGTTTGGATTTTGGCTGCGGACCAACGCACCGCTTGTCAAGCCGTGCTATGGCAGTGTCCCATGGGAAGTAGAGGAAAGATGGGCACGGATGTTAGCCCAGGGCCAGTCTTCCTCAGCAAAAAGAGGAGGATTGGCAATGGATGTTCGCTCAGGGCTAATCTTCCTCACAAAACAAAACAAAATAAAACAAAAAAATTTTTGAGGGCTGGCCCAGTGGCGTAGTGGTTAAGTTCGTGCACTCCACTTCGGTGGCCTGGGGTTTGCAGGTTCAGATCCTGGACATGGACCTACACCACTCATCAGCCATGCTGTGGCAGCAACCAACATACAAAACTGAGGAAGATGGGTACAGATGTTAGCTCAGCAACAATCTCCCTCAGGCAAAAAAAGAGGAAGATTGGCAACAGATGTTAGCTGGGGGCCAATCTTCCTCACCAAAAAAATTAAAATAAAAAAAAATAAAAAAACTTTTTATTTTATTTTTCTTCCCACATTCTTTTAGACTTAATATGCTTGTTTATATCTTCTCTTCTTCTTCTTCTTTTTTTTTTTTGGTGAGGGAGATTGACCCTGAGCTAACATCTGTTGCCAATCTTCCTCTTTTTGCTTGAAGAAGATTGCCGATGAGCTAACATCTGTGCCCATCTTTCTCTGTTTTGTATGTGAGATGCCACCACAGCATGGCTTGATGAGGGGTGTGTAGGTCCATGCCTGGGATCTGAACCCATGAACCTGGGCTACCGAAGTGGAGTGTGCAAACTTAACTACTACGCCACTGGGCCGGCCCCTATATCTTCTCTTCTTAAAACGAAATCAGATCTTTACATCTATGGATGTATTAAATTTAAAGACTTTATCTTAGTCGTCAGAGATTATTTGTACCTAGCAAATGATAAATATTGATTAAATATTATGGGTAGATTTATTGAACATACCTTATTTTGTACCAGTGCAAAATAAGGTAATCAAGACTATTTATTCATGTTCCAATGCTGCATAATTAAGGAGTGTTCATTACAAGGATGGAGTTTATCTTGTTAGGCTTTCTGAGGAGAATTTAATCATGTAATGTACATGATTGGTAGAGAAGAATATAGAAGGTTAATACTGGGTGTAAAAATGCATGAATAGAGACCTGAAGATAAGACTTATCAAATCATGGTGGGAAAACCAAATATAATGAAGTCTAACTAAAAATAGTAAAAAACACTTCTGTGGTGTTCCTTACCACCTGGGCATGTCTCCGAGTCCTTTACACAATTTAATCCTCACAACAACCTTACGAATAGGTTCTAGTATTATCCCCATTATACAGGCAAAGAATTGAGGCACAGAGAGGGGAAGTAACTTGCCTAAGAACACACTCCTGGTAAGTAGTGGAAAATCTACCTCCTGAGTGCCTGCTTGAATCTCTTGTCTACACAGCAGAATCACGGTAGTGGTGGTGGTGGGGTTGTTCATTCATTCTCGAATGCTGGTTTGAAATATTTGGTTTTGATTGTGGGCTGCATTAATTATAAATTAGAAGATGAGAGAGAAGATTGCAAAGGATAGTACATTATACTTTTGGTAATGTTTGATTATATTGTGAATTATCTTCATTATTATTTAAATGCAAAACTGTGTATTTCTGAGCAGTACTTTTTTCCTATTACTTTCATAATTTTATTTCTTTTGTCTGATATACTTTCTTATATATCTCTCTCTTCATGGCACCATATGCCTAAAGTCACCTTGGATTGTTTGGCTCCCCCAAGGAAAACATCTCTACAAAAATGTGTTGAGCATCTTTTATGTGGAAAGCACAGTACTAGATAATTAGTAAAGAATATAAAAGGGGTTTTCTATTTCAAGATGGTTTCTTTATAAGTGTGTATTGGGAGAGGAGGGAGGATAAAACATGTCATTCTAAATCAAGGCAGACAGTAAGTGCCATATTTTGGAGATAAACGTTTGCTAGGCTACAGGAGAAAGCATTTGTGATTGAGTTTTTTGACCCCTTTGTCCTTCTATCCCTTTATCCCTTCCTCCCTTCCTCCCCTCCTCCCTTCCCCCCTTCCCTCTTTCCTTCCTTTTAAATTTCTTGTGGGTCCTTAAGGAGGATTTTAGTAATTTGCTAGTTAAATAAAATATGTTTCCTGGGCATCATGCTAGGCTACAGAGATACAAACTGAATTGCAATAGTGTCCATGCCTTTCATTCTAGTTGTAAAAAAGACAGGCCTGTCTGGTTCAGTGTGCTAAGTGCCATGTTAAACAAAATGGGATGGGAGCCTGGAGGAGGAAGGGTGTGTGTGGCCCAGGAAGTTGGTAGCAAGAACCTACTGTGCAAGAGACTTTGAAACTGTTTCTTCAAGAATGAACTTCTTTTTGCTGGATGAAGAGCAGAGTTAGACATTTAGGGCAGTAGAAATAGCATAAATGAAGATAATGAGGTTTGAAAAATCGCATGTTGTGTTTGTGGGAATGTCCTGGAGCAGAGGGGTTTTAGAAGATTTCTAAACAGGGCAGTGACTTGATCGTATCTAAAGTAGACATGTACTATAGTGGCTCTGGGGAGAACGGGTTGAAGGTGGGTGATCCTGAAGACTGGTGGGCGTTAAGTTGGTACCATCAAACCACAGAACTGTCTCCTCAAATCCCTTGGACAAATTTTAATTCTGGAGAATTCAGGAATTTCCCCCAACCTCCTTCTTCCCCTGACCTGGTACCCAGATTTTAGAGTCTTCTTTCCTTTGCTTTTTTTTTTTTTTTTCCTGAGGAAGATTAGCTCTGAGCTAACATCTGTTGCCAGTGTTCCTCGTTTTTTTGCTTGAGGAAGATTGTCCCTGAGCTAACATCTGTGCCGGTTTTCCTCTACTTTATATGTGGGTTGCTGCCACAGTGCGGCTGACGAGTGGTGTAGGTTGGTGCCCAGGGTCTGAACGCGCAAACCCAGGCCACCTAAGCGGAACACGCTGAACTTAACCACTACACCATGGGGGCAGCCCCTCCTTTACTTTTATTAATCCTTAATTTTGAGTAGTGAAAGGAGCACAGGCTTTGGAGCCAGCAGGTTTGACTTCAAATCCAAGTCTCTCATTGACTAGCTCTAATGGTTTGGACAAATCATTTATCTTTTCTAAATATTCATCTGTAAAATGGGGATAATAATTTTTATGGTATAGGGTTTTTCTTTTAATAAGGATTAGAGATTATCTGCACAGAATTTAGCACAGTCCCTGACATATAATATTTCTATTATCTATTACTGTGATCTTCTAGTCGATGAAGCATCACGTTCCTTTGCCTTTGAGAAGCTGTTCCTGAGCAGGGCCTGTGGGCTGTCCTCCAGGTTGCTAAGACTTCTCTCTGCTTACTATGGTCACTCTAGTTTTTGTAGCACCTAACATGCTAAGCCACCTTGAGCACGTGCTCTTAAAACATAACATTCAAGGGAAGGCGGAAAACTGAGAGACAAGATATTTCTTCACTGAAATTCAGATTCTTGTCCTGGAAAACCAGAAATGAATGATGACTGTCCTTTGCTTGTGGCACTAACAAATTTTGTAATATTTATAATCTCATTTAGTTATTCTGTCATGAATGAAAGCAGGGCGGTAGAACTTACTGTGTTAAGGTACTAGTTTCCCAGATGTCTTCCAATGAGCAAACAGAAGTCCAGAAAGTGTAAGCAACGCATATAATTGGTGGAACCTCAGGCCTTCTGACGTCGAGTCTGTGAGATTTTTCTCCGTATTTTGTTGCCTCTTTCATGCTAACTGACTCTCCTGTGGCAGACTGATTTATGCTATTCTGATATTTGTGGTGCTAAGCTTGTTTTATTTTCCTCATCTATTTCAAGAATGAGTTTTGCCTTATTTTATTTTGTTTCAATCTACGTTTGAGAGTGTAGAGAGAAAAAAATCACACCAAGTTTGATTTACCAGTCTCCCAAAAGGAAGAAGGACAGGTTTTTAATATGCTTACCTTCTTTTGTCTTTAATAGGTATGTGAGAAAGTGAGCAGTCCCAAATTGGTGGCACTGTTACTGAACAGTGGTTCCCGGGAGCAAGATGTGCGGAAAGCACTGACAATAAGCATTGGGAAAGGCGACAGCCAAATCATCAGTTTGCTCTTAAGAAGGCTTGCCTTGGATCTGGCCAATAACAGCATTTGCCTTGGAGGATTTTGTATGGGAAAAATTGAACCTTCTTGGCTTGGTCCTTTATTTCCAGATAAAACATCTAATTTAAGAAAAGAAACAAGTAAGTATGAACAGGAAGATTTGGTACAAGCCTTATTTTTAGTAGTATTTTTTTTCAAGCCTCTAATCTTTTAGTTATGTTTCATTTCAGGTTGGTACAACTTAAGGCAGAAATATTGCAGGGGGTTTGGATATATATATTTTTTGTCATGAAATGCTTGAAAGTGGTATTATATTTAAATTCTTTATGACCCAGCAAAAATGTATTTTATAAAGATAGAGCAAAACAGCGGAATCTTGCTGAGGGGTTACTTTTATTTTTATATATTTTATTTTTATTATACAAGTAATCCATGCTCATTTTAAAAATAAGAAAACACATAAAAATCATAAGGAAGGAAATAATAATAACTTATTTTATCCATTCTAGGTTATCCATGTAAATTTTTTCCTTGACTTTTTATATGCTTACGTATACATATGCATTAAAATGTATTACAGAAACATATGTACATATATATTTTGCATTTTCAAGTTAATATAATTTGCATTTCAATTAAGGATGTATTTTCTTTATATTTTCAAGTTAATATATATTTTGTATATAGTAAATATATTGATGACAAGTAAGCATCATCCTCTGCTAACATTGCGGTCTTTTTATCTATCGCAGGTATTCCCAATAAATGTGTTTTCAAGCTTGAGTTCCAGCTTTCCCTCTGCTAACTTACTCCCATGCCCACTTCCTTCTCCACAGTGATTATCCTCCATGACTCTTCACCTTAAGGACTCTCTTATTAATAACATGTTTGCTTTACTGTCATTTTTCTGATGCGCTTACCTGGCAAAACCCCATTCTTGGTCAGTCCAACAGTCTACTTTTTCCTCACCTTCACTGAGATGGCCGAATACTGCTAGAGAAAGTATCCATCCATGCATATTTGTGCCTCTACAAATTCGAGGTCTCCAACCTTCCAATGGGCCCTAGAAGATCCAGTCAGACTGAATTTCCCCGTTTCTTAAAAGCTTCTTACACCCTAACTTTCAGGCTTTTCCCAGTGTTACTCTCTCTACCTAACACCCTTACCTTCTCTCTTCACCTGGCTGGTTCTTCATTCTTCCTGCCTCAGCACCATAGCACTTTTTACGGGAAAACAGGTGATTTTTTCCCCCTTATGATTGCAAAGCATTCCACTGCATGAATGTACTATGATTGATTTGAAGTTTCTTTTGGGGAATACTTAGGATTTTTTTCCTAATATTTTGCTATTATACACGCTATTTTAATGTGCATCCTTGTACATAATCTTTTGTGCACATTAAGAATGCCTGAATCATGGCTTCCTATCAGTATATTTACAAACCATTCCTGCCCTCATGAAATCTGGGTGAAAGGTTCTCCTACATGCTCCCGTAGCATCTTATTTCTTACCTATGCTAACACTTATCACATTATGTAATTGTATTTTTCCTTTGTATAATCTACCTTTTGGTAGATTATGTGCACCATGAAGTTCATGTTAGTTTTTTCCATTGTTGTAACCTTAACATATATATTGGTGCTTTGCACATAGTAGATGCTTATTTAATATTTATACTATTGGCAAAAATAAAAATTTGGTAATAAATTATGTTGATAAGCATATGTGGAAACAGGAACCTCACACATTATTAATATGAATTATCCATTAATATTTTAAGTATACATCCATAGTTTTTTGAACCAGCAATATACTGATAGGAATCCATGATGCAGGCATTCTTTTTTTTTTCCAATTGAGGTAACATTGGTCTATAACATTATATGAATTTCAGGTGTACATCATTGTATTTCGATTTCTGTGTAGACTACATTGTGTTCACTGTCCAAAGACTACCATCTGTCACCGTACACCTGTGCCCTTTTGCTTCTTTTGCCCTCCTCCCTCCCCCATCCAGGCATTCTTAATGTGCACAAAAGATTATGTACAAGGATGCACATTAAAATATTATTTATAAAAGCAAACAATTAGGAAAAAAATCCTAAGTATTTCCCAAAAGAAACTATTCAAATAAATCATGGTACATTCATGCAGTGGAATGCCTTGCAATCATTGGGGGAAAAAAAATCTAGCAAATCCAAATGTCTGGATATACAATGCATTATTAAATGAAAAAAAAAGCACAGAACAGAGTTTTTAGTATACCAATGTTGGTGAAAACACAATTGGCATGTGGTAGTCATAAATGCTGGAATATGAAAAGACTATGTCAGGAAAAAACTCCAGAAATGGGTTCCCTGGTTGCCTCTGGGGACTGTGGAAACTAATGAAACATGATTAGATCCATGTTTCCTCACTTCAGCCGATCTCATGTCAACAACCTGCTTACTTTAATCTTTGATTTCTGTTGGAGAGGAATTGTGGGCCCATTGGAGAGGGATGAAGGGAGATTTACCCTTCACTGTATTCCTTTTGTTCTGTTTAAAGTTTTTACCATTGACGTCTTACCTAATTTAAAAAATGTAATAATTTCATTTGATTAATGAGAGGGCATAGCTATAATTTTATTGGTAGCTGGTCTAAGTAAAGAGCATTTTGGATTCATAGCTTTAAAACAATTTTCAGGTGCTGCTTGACTGAATCACATACACGTTATCATGTGAGCTATGAGAGTAATATTTGAAGAAATTTTCCAGGTTATTTGTAGGACAAAGAGGGCTCTGCAAACTTATTTCTTCATAATAGAGCATAATATAAAATGTATTAAAATAGCGAGAAGAGTGTTAACTTTGAAATTCCTTCAAATTTCCCAATAGAATGAATCACTTAGCAAATAGTTCATAACAGTAAGAATATGTCTTATTGAGCATCTTCTATTTTCCAAGCATTGTACCAAACATTTTGTATGCACCATTTCTGTTAACCTTTTCCATCACCCTATGCTGTGTATATTGTTGTCTTCACTTTCCAAGTGAGGACACAGACACTTGAAGAGCTTGTATGTCTTCCAAGTGACTATACTAGGATTTGAGCACAGGCCTGTCTGGCTTCAAAGTCTAGGCCCTTTCCTGAGTCAAGTTAATTTCATAAAGATTCAGTTTTGACACCAAAGCTTCGTGTAAATTTTTATGATTTTTAAAAAATTTAAATTCACTGCCTGCTACTTATGCAATATCACAATTGTGAAGTGACTTTGGAAGTAAGAATAAAAAATTCTCTAGAAGTATGAGAATATATAAGGAACTTTGGTATAATATATGTTTATGTTTGTATAATTCTTGATTTCTAAGTTGCTGGTGTATCTTTTTATTTTTAGATATAGGATCCACCCTAGCAAGAATGGTGATCAGATATCAGATGAAAAGTGCTGCTGAGGACGGAGCGGCCTCAGGCAGTGATAGGAATATTTCTGAAGAAGTACTTGATAAACTTGATGAATGGACCTTCATTCCTGACTCTTATGTGGACAGTGTGTTTGGTCAAAGTGATGATCTGGATAGTGAAGGTATTTATTATTAAAAAAATAGTTCCCTTTATGTTTAAAACACTTACACACTGGCATTGAACAATAGGAGTTGGGATGAAAACCTGATTTAATTCATGTGGAAAAACTTGAGGAAAAATGTGTTCATTATTGGAAATAGTTAATACATACTAATTCCAGTTAAAGCAACAATTGTCCGTAAAATGTATGTCTGCACTACTAAATGTTATAATACTGCCCTTAATTGGTGAATAGTGATGGGTGCATTGGAAACACTCTGACTCAGACTGGAATTGGATTCCATGCTTCATCATTGACTAGATCCTTTTGTGCCTTGTGTAAGCCCCTTACCCTTATTAAAGGTAATGTTGCCAACCTTGCACAATTATTTCTAGGAATTAGAGAAAATGAATGTAAAATGTCTGAGAGAGTGCTTGACAAATAGGAAGTGTTTAATAAAAAATATTTTTATCTTTATTAGAATTAAAAATAATATTAATATTTTAATAACTCACTTGAGATAACTTTAAAAAAATTGACATGGCAAGATGTATAATGACAGTGACTAGGGCCGACATATTTCACATAATGCAGTTTGGTAAAAATGGGATGAGGTACTTTTTTATTAACATAGTGATTGAAAGCTTTGGGTGATAGAATAAAGGTATTTGAGAGGGCAAAAAGTAAGAGTTATTCCAAAATCTCATGTCTCAAGTCCAAGTATTTTTTAAAAGCGACTTTTATTAAAATATAATTAATATAAAATGAAATGCACTCATTTTAAGTATATACTTTCATGGATTTTAAAACATTTATACATCTGTGTAATCAGCACCACTATCAAGTTATGCAACATTTATCTCATCCATAAAAGTTCCTTTATGCCTCCTCACAAAAAATGCCTTGTCTCCCCAAACTTGGGCCCTGGCAACCACTGATCTGCTTTCTGTCACTATAGATTCAGTATTTTCTCAAGTTTCATATAAATAGACTCATACAGTATGTCCTCTGCATGTATGAAGTCTGGCTGTTTTCTCAAGTGGTTGCACCACGTTATACTCCCACTGGCAGTATATGAGAATTCTAGTTGCTCTGCATCCTCATCACACTACAGCACTTGATGTTGTCGGTCAGTTTAATTTTATCCCGTCTAGTGAAGGTGTAGTCCTAGCTCATTTGGGTTTAATTTTCATTTCCCTGATGACTATTGATATTGAGAATATTTTCATGTCCTTATTGGCCATTCATATATTTTCTTTGTGAAGTGTCTATTCAAATCTTCTGCTAACTTTTAATTGAGTTGCTGTCTTATTATTGTATTACGAGTTTTTTATATATTCTAGGTAGAAGTCCTTTGACAGATATATGAATTGCAAATATTTTCTCCCAGTTATAACTTGTTTTTTCACTTTGTTAATGTTATTTTTCAAAGAGCAGAGGTTTTAAATTTTGATAAAGTGCAGTTTTTTAACTTTTTATTTTGTGGTTTGTGCTTTTTCTATCCCACTTAAGAAATCTTGTCCTATCCCAAATTTGTGAATATTTTCTCCTGCGTTTCCTCATAGAAGTGTTAAAATTTTAGCTTTTACATTTAGGTCTGTAATCCATTTGAAATTAATTTTTGTGTATGGTGTCAGTGAAGGATTGACATTTATTTTTTTCCATATAGATATCCAGTTGTTTTAACATCACTTGTTGAAAATACTATACTTCCGCATTAAATTAATGGCATGTTTGTCCAATTTAATTGACCATATAGGTATGGTTCTATTTCTGCATTCTTTATTCTGTGCCATTGATTTATGTCTTTATCCTTAGGCCAGTGCCATACTATCTTGATTATTTTAGCTTAATAGTAGGTCTTGAAATCAGATGGTATAAGTCTTTTGGTGGTGTTCTTTTTCAAAATTGTTCTCACTATTCTAGGTTCTTTGCATTTCCATATATATTTTGAATCAACTAATTAATTTTATGCTGGGATTTTTATTAGAATTAAATCTCTCTATATATTTAATGTATAATTAATATATAAATAATATATTACTATTATAGAATATAGAATTAATGTATAAATAATAATTTCTTTAGAGTAAATCTATAAATAAATTTGGGGAAATTGATGTCTTAATAGTATGAGTCTTCTGACATATAAATGAGATATATATTTCCATTTATTTGTCATTTAAAGTTTCTCTCACCAGTGTTTTGTATTCCATGTTTTTTGATGCTATTGTAAATAGTATTGTATTTGAATTCCAATTTCCAATAATTCACTATTGGTGTATAGAAAAACAGTTGATTTCTTTGTATATTAATGTTGTATCCTATGGAGTTGCTAAACTCATGAGTTTTAACAACTTTTTGTTGACTCCATAGAATACTCTATGTTCACAATAATGTCATTTGCTAATAAAGACAAATTTACTTCTTCCTTTCTAATTCATATGTCTTTTTTTCTTGTCTTATTGCACTGGCTAGGACCTCCAGTACTATGTTGAATAGATGTGGTAAGAGTAGGCATTGTTCCCGGGTTTCCAAACTTAGGGGAAAGCATTCAGTCTCTCATCATTAAGTATGATGTTATTTGTATTTTTTTTCATAGATACCCTTCATTAGGTTGAGGAAGCTCCTTTCTATTAATTGTTTGCTGAGCCTTTTTATCACTAGTGGAAAATGCTTTTCTGCATCTGTTGACATGGGCATATTTCCCTCCTTTGTTCTCTTATTATGGTTAATTACATTGATTGATTTTCTAATGTTAAACCAAACTTGCATTTCTGGGGTAAATCTCACTTGGTTATGGTGTGTTACCCTTTTTTTATATTATTGGATTTGATTTTCTAAAATTTTGTTAAGGATTTTGCATCTATGAGGGATATGTAGTTTTATGTTTCCTTGTAATTATGAGAGTAATCATAGCCTCTTGAAATGAATTGGGAAACATTCTCAACTCCACTATTTTCCAGAAGAGTTTGTGTGTAGGAGATGTATTATTTCCTTCTTAAATGTTTGATAAGATTCACCAGTAAAGCCATGTAGGTATGGAATTCTTTTGTGGGGGGAGATTTTTAATTATAAATTTAATAACTTTAATATATTTATGATTATTTTGATTTTCAATTATTTCTTGCTTCAGTTTTTGTAATTCATGACTTTGAAGGAATTTGTCCATTTCACATAAGCTGCCAAATTTATTTGTTTAATGTTATTTGTAGTAATTCTCTTATTATCCTGTTAATGTTTGTAAGATTTGCAGTGATATCTGGTCTTTAATTCTTGACATTGGTAATTTGTGTCTTTCCTTTTTTTTCTTCTTCAGTCTAGCTCAAGGTTTATCAAATTTATTGATCTTTTCAAAGAATCAGGTTTTTGTTTGATTGATTTTTCTCTATTGTTTTTTCATTGATTTTTGCTCTAATCTTTATTTCCTTTGTTTTACTTATTTTGATTTTATTTGGCTCTTCTTTTTATAGATTCTTAACATGGAAGCTTGGAACGCTGATTGTTAGAACTTTCTTATTTTATAATATAAACATTTAAGACCATACAGATCCTCTCAGCACCACTTTAGCTGCATCCCACAATTCTAATATATTCTGTTTATATTAAATTTTGAAAATTTTCTAATTTTCTTGGTGATTTTTTTTTTGACTCATGAGTTAATTTAGAACAGCATTATTTATTTTCCAAATATTTGGAGATTTTTTACCAGATAACTTAATCTTATTGGTTTCACATTTAACTTTTTTGTGGTCAGAGAACCCACTCTGATGATTTCTAACCTTTTAAATTTATTGAGACATGCTTTGTGGACTACCATATGGTCTATCTTGGTGAATGTTCCATGTGCAATTTAAAAGAATGTGTATTCAGCTGATGTTGGGTCACATCAATTAGGTCAAATTGTTTGTTAGTGTTTTTCTGTATCTTTACTGATTTTTCTGTCTACTTGTATTTGAAAAAGAAGTGTTGAAATTGTAATGTTGGATTTGTTAATTCTCCTTTCAATTCCATCAGTTTAAGCTTTGTGTATTTTGAAGCTCTGTTATTGGGTACACAAAGATTTAGGATTGTAATTTTTTTTTTTTTTGATGACTTAAGCTCCTTATATTGATCCAGGTTTGCATCTAGTATCATTTCCTTCCTCTTGAAGAACTCTCTTTTACATTTCTTGTAGTGCAGATCTGTGGGAAACCTCTATGCAGATTACTGGAGCTCTTTTTCCATGACTCTGCCCCACAACTCCCAGCTAAATTAGTCTCCATGAATGTTGATGTCCAGCTCCTCATCTCAGGAAAGCCATTGGGCTTTGTTTAAATTCTTTCTCCTTGTGCCTATGACCCTTAAATTGCCTCCAGGCAGAAAGCCGGGGTGATCATAAGGTTCACACAGTTTGTTTCTTTTCATTCAGGAGTTACACAGTCCTGCACTGTCTGTTGCTCAATGTCTGAAACCAGTGATTTAAAATATTTTGTCCGATTTTCTAGTTGCCTGTAGGGGGAGGTTAAGTTTGGTGCTTGTTATTCCATCATGACTAAAAGAAGAATTCTCTTTAAGTGTTTTTAAATAAGGGAAAACATTAGAAATGCTAACATAATAATAGTTGATTTTTGGTTATGTAGATTTTATAATTTGTTTTGACACTTAAAATTAATTCTTTATGCTTCTAACATAAAGAGTGGTAGAATTTAAAATTTCAGTTTTTCAGCAATGCCTCCACATTATTTATCCTTAATAATATGATTTATTTATTGATCCTTATTTTCTTGATAATCCATAATTTTAAAATTAGTTCTCATCTCTTCTCTCTCAAAACAATATTGCCAGCTAAACTCATTGTGTTTATTTTAATGTCATTTCATAAATGAAATCGTAAAATATAAAAAAACAAATAGATTGCTGAATGTTAAATAATGAAAGTGTGATTCCAATATTTAAAACAAGATTTGAAAATTTTTAAGAAAAATTCAGAGAAATAGAAAAGAATAACATTGATCAGACTTGTGTATAAACTTTCTCTGCTTCCTGTACATGTATGTATTTATTATAGCGTGTGTAACTATTTTTTTATTTGGCTCTTTCCTACTGTACTATGAGCTCATATGAGGCGTGGATTATTTTTCGTGCTTATCTTTATCCGGCACTTACTCAATGTCTAGTCTATGACAGCCATTCAATAAATATTTATGGAAGAAGAAAAATGTGGTTGAATTTGGAAAATGAAAAGCCAACATGTGTATCGTTTCTGTTTTAAAGATATTACAATGGGAATTGGGCAATTTCCATTAATGAAAATGTGTTTAATATTTTATGATTAAACTGTGATACTAGCGTCTTATGATTGAGTCAATGTTTTTTACTTGCCTTTATCATTTAAAAATAGGAAGTGAAGGCTCATTTCTTGTGAAAAAGAAATCAAATTCAATTAACGTAGGAGAACTTTACCGAGATCCTGCGTTGCAGCGTTACTCACCAAATTTGCAAAGGCATTCCACTTCATTGGTAAGTTAAATTGTGATTATGCTGTGTGTTTTGTTACTGACATTCTCTTGATAACTGAAATTATCTGCCAAAGCTAGGAGCTATTGGTGCAGAAATTCCCTAATTCCCTGATATATGAAAACATTATATACCGAATATATATATAGATAATTTTATATATCATATATAATTTTAAATTTATTTTAAATTATAAATTTATTTTAAAATATGTTCTTATTTATATATTTATATTTATTTAAATATATTTATATTTTTATACTATTACATATAATATATATTATTAAATATAAATATTTAAGTATATTTATATTTATTTAAAATATAAATTTATTTTAAATTGTAAATTATATATAATTTTAAATTTACATTTGTAGACTCTTGGGGCATATATGTTAACTAAATTTCAAAATGGTTTTACCGTTTTTTCTTTTGATAGCTTCATGTCTATGGAGCCCAGGCTAGATCTATGTCTTATGGTGTGGCTTGGTCCCATGAATACTTTAGCTAGAAATCTTACAGTGATTCCTAAGGAAACTAGGTAGGAAAATGTTCTCTTTGCTTCAAAAAATGACAGTGATTTTGTTATAAACATCTATTTGCTTAATAGGGACCCATTTTTGATCAGGAAGATTTACTGAGGCAAAAAAGAAAAAAATTGTCTTCAGATGATTCACTCAGTAAGTATTTGGCAGTAATCATAAGTAAATAGATATTTTGAGCAGAATACAGTACTTTGTTAAATTTCCTCTGATTGTTCAAATTTTCTTGGTGCCAACTTCATCTTACATAACTTTCAAATTATATTTACCTAGTGATTCCACAGACTGTAGAAAAATAAAATACAATTATAGATTTAAAAATTTACCTTTTATGATGTTATTTAGGACACTTTTATCCTTTCTACTGTTTTTCTGAAATGTAAATAATACCCTCACCAATGCCACTCTTCATCTCTTTCTCCAGGTCTATTATTATTATTATTGTTTTTTTATTTTTTGCTGAGGAAGATTCACCCTGAGCTAACATCTGTTGCCAATCTTCCTCTTTTTGCTTGAGGAAGATTCACCCTGAGCTAACATCTGTGCCAGTCTTCCTCTATTTTGTGTGTGGGTCACCCCCACAGCATGGCTGCCAATAATGTGGTGTAGGTCCACACACAGGAACCGAACCCGGGCCACCGAAGCAGAGTGCTCTGAACTTAACCACTAGGCCACGGGGCGGGCCCCAGGTCTATTATTTGTTTATACTACTTATACCACCTGATTAAATATTTATTATTTACTTTCCATCTCTGCCACTGGGATGTAAGTTCCATAGTTTCTTATTCTGCTGAATCTCCAGTGCCTTGAAGATAGCCTGACACTAGTGGCTGATCAATAAACATTTACCATGTGAACTTAAATTACTTGCTTATATTTCCATTTCTGTTTGTTTTTGACAAAAGGGTCATCAAAACTTCAATCCCATACGAGGCATTCAGACAGCGTTTCTTCCCTGGTTTCTGAGAGAGAAAATATTACATCATTAGACCTTTCAGCAAATGAACTAAGAGATATTGATGCCATAAGCCAGAAATGCTGTATAAGTGGTCATTTGGAGCATCTTGAAAAGCTGGAGCTTCATCAGAATGCACTCACGAACTTTCCACAACAACTATGTGAAGTAAATTGAATTTATCATATAACTCTCAGGATATTTGAAGAGCTTTTTGCCTTTATATCTAACTTGCATGGCTAAATCTTTAAAAAGAAGGTTCTACTTTTGTGTCATTGGACAGTAATTCCCCTATTCTTTTGGTTTTCACCTGAGTATCTTAGTCTGTGTGGAGTTCAGAAACATCTTTGAAGGCAGGCATGGAAATGGAGATCTGATTTAAAAGGAATTCTAGGTTCTGTCCTGATGATACATGGTACTACATGTTAAAGTCTATCAAGGCTATGTGTTAATTATACCTTCAGTTATTTAATTCTAGTAAGACAACTTGAACTGTTTAAATTAAGTTAGAGTAGAATTAGACCGGGTTTGGTGGTACTGGCTCTGACTCAGCTACCAACTGTATGACAATAAGAACAGGCTACTCTGACTGCTCTAAACCTTCATTTTGTGATGTGCGAAATACAGAGGCCCAACTAAACTGTCCCTAAGGCATTTATTGAGTTTTAAAATTACATGCAACTTAAAAATTGACTTTTTTGCTCAATAAAAAAAATTTTTGTTTTAAAAATTAAAGTATAAAATAGTCTGTTGATAGGGTAGTCCTCTGAATATTGACTTTGTTCATCATTTTTATGTCCTAAGGATCCGAAATCAAAGAAGATATACTGACAAATTAAAATGATCTTAATACAAATGTTTAAATTATTAAACTGAATTCTTGGATTGAATTGCAAAGTTTGATAAAGAATTATATCTGTTTTTTTTCCCTCAAAACTAGTTGTGTTGTAAATGCATTTTCTAGCCTATAAAATTTACCGTAATTTTGAGACATATTAAAAGCAACATTGCATGATTTTTAAGTATATTTAAGTGGTGTCTTTCCTCTAAAGTTTCTGTATCTGGAGAGAGAGAAGAAAGAAAGATAACCTCTCTCCGACCCCGGTGTCTAAATGTGTCCTCTCTTTCTCCTCCTCCTCTTTGCCTGATTAAATCCTCCAAGTAACAAGGGTCTCAGGTTAAATGTCACTTCCTTACCCTCTGCTTCTGTTCTTCCTTCCAAACAAGGTTGGCTACCCACCTGGTTTATATTTCCATGGCACCTTCACTTATAAATTTTGATCTAAGGCATATTGTTGTCACCAAATTGCGGACTCCTTGAGAGCAGGAACTGTTTCAGGCTTGTTCATGTCTATCCCTAGTGCCTAGTAAGGTCTGACATATGGTAGAAACTTACTAATTCCTGAAGGAATTAATGACGGACACTTGGTAGACAGTCAATAGATATTTGTTAAAGAGTAAGTATAAGAAAACTAGAATTTAGCTTAGCTCAAACAAAGAGAAGGTGAAGAGAGCATGACAAGGTGAGATACATTAGGTCTTTCAAAAACTGGACCAGCTCAGAACCTTCTCTTAAGGAAATTTCAAGTAGACACCACTAGGTGGCACTTTTTGTGTTACTGCTTGTAACCGTGTCTCTTTACAAGAAAAATTCCTGATTAAACCTCGGGAATAAATAATTTAAAAATCTTTCCTTCTGGGGCCGGCCCCGTGGCTTAGCGGTTAAGTGCTCGTGCTCTTCCACTGGCGGCCCGGGTTCGGAACCCCGGGAGCATACTGTCACACCGCTTCTCCGGCCATGCTGAGGCCACGTCCCACATACAGCAACTAGAAGGATGTGCAACTATGACATACAACTATCTACTGGGGCTTTGGGGGGGAAAAAAAAAGAGGAGGATTGGCAATAGATGTTAGCTCAGAGCCGGTCTTCCTCAGCAAAAAGAGGAGGATTAGCATGGATGTTAGTTTAGGGCTGATGTTCCTCACCAAAAAAAAAAAAAAAAAATCTTTCCTTCTGAGTAATCTGGTAGGATCTGAAACAATGGTAGGAATTTTGAGATAGCTTCTGGGGCAAAGATCTGTTAATAAGCCTTTATAATCACTTCAAACTCTTTAGAATTCCCTGTGATGATAAATATATTGATATATAAAAAGGAGCATAGAGAAGTGATTATTTTGTGTATTTTAGCCATTTGACAATAATCCATACCAAAGATTTAAAAAATTGACATAATATGTAAATGGAAGGTTTGCTATTATCATAGTAAAATTAGAAATGCTCAAATATAGCAAATAGAGATTTAAACAAAAAGTTCCATAAAAAAAGGAGGTTCTAAAATGAAACGTGTATTATATACAATGATTGCTTTTATGGCTAAATCTTATTTATATTAAAATATATAACAATTTCTAAAAGCCAGTAATTAAAAAAATGTATTCCCAAGATTATGTTGTACTGCTTATGCATTAATCCATTAGTTCAAATATTTGTTGGGGCCTTTTCTGTTTCCATTTCACTCTTTGCAGGAATAATTTATAAAAAAGATGGATTAAACTCTTTATCTTATTTTTATGAACCTTGTTTTGACAATCTACCTGTTATATTTTCCATGGTTTTACACATTTTATAGCAGAGATGGTTTGACCCGTCAGTATACTGAAGTTCTCTTGTGGATTGTTTTCAATTTTTTTTGAAAATTCTTAGTGGTTGTAGTTACCAGAGATATGGAAGGCAGAAATATTAGTTAAACTTAAGGTCCTCCTATGGTTCATTTTAGAATTTTAAAATATTGTCTTTCCAGACTCTGAAGTGTTTGACGCATTTGGACTTGCACAGTAATAAGTTTACATCATTTCCCTCTTACTTGTTGAAAATGAATTGCATTGCCAACCTTGATGTCTCTCGAAATGACATTGGCCCCGTGGTAGTTTTGGATCCTGCAGTGAAGTGCCCGACCTTGAAGCAGTTTAACCTGTCGTATAATCAGCTGTCTTCTGTTCCTGAGAACCTCAGTGATGTGGTAGAGAAACTGGAACAGCTCATTTTAGAAGGGTAAGAGAGGGGTTCATGGAAGACAAAGGGTTGCCTTACATTAAAGTTTCATAAGGTTGACAAATATGCTGACATTATTTCTATAGTAATGAGTTTTAAACAGTAACATGATAAAAGACAGGCAATTAATATTACAGCTTCTATCAATCAAGTTAAATTTTCACAACTAATTTTAAAATTAATATATCTGCTTTGATGCTATTCTTTGAAGGCAAATTGTTTTGATTTTTTTCCCCAAAGCGTATGAATTTATGCAATTTAATCCTCATTTTGTCTCATGACTAGAAATAAAATATCAGACATATGTTCCCCCTTGAGTCTGAAGGAACTGAAGATTTTAAACCTAAGTAAAAACCACATTTCATCCCTGTCAGAGGACCTACTTGAGGCGTGTCCTAAAGTGGAGAGTTTCAGTGCCAGAATGAATTTTCTTGGTAAGTATTCTGCGTGAGTCTCCTTCTTACCGATCCTTTTGTGTATTAGAGGATGAGTCTTGTATGGAAGTTTTAGGTGGGGATTTAAAGGTGGCATTTCAGTTTAAATATTACACTGGAGTTTCAAATATGAAGTTAACAGATTGGTGATAAAAAGAAATGAGCTGTCAAGTCCTGAAGACATGGAGGAAGCTTAAATGCATATTGCTAAGTGAAAGAAGCTAATCTGAAAAGGCTATTTACTGTATAATTTCAACTATATGATATTTTGGAAAAGGCAAAACTGTGGAGACAGTAAAACAATCAGTGACTGCCAGGAGTTTGGAGGGAGGGAGAGAGGGATGAATAGTGGAGGAGGGGGACTATTTAGGATGGGGAAACTATTCTGTATGGTACTATAATATGGATACATATCATTATACATTTGTCAAGACCTATAGAATGTACAACACAGAGTGAACTGTATTGTAAATTTGGACTTTAGTTAATCATAATGTATTAATATTGGCTCATCAATTGTAACAAATAAATTATGCAAGTTGTTCATAATAGGGAAAAAATATGTATATATGGTGGTGATGGTGAGGGGAGGCGGGTATATGGGAACTCTCTGTACTTTCTGCTCAATTTTTCTTTCTGTAAACCTAAAGCTGCTCTAAAAAATAGTCTACTTTTTAAATATTAAAAAATTTAAAAAATTTATGTTAAAAATAATTTACCAGGTTATTATTGTCATAGGCTAAAATGACAATATTTTGGACTACAAATAGTCATTTAACTTTGGTTCTTTTTAGTCTACAAGACTAAAAATGCATATGGTTGCCTGAGCTGGTTGAGCAGGAATGCTGTTTCCTACTGAAGTTTCTTCATCAATATTTTGGAGTACAATTACTGTTCTTGTTTTTTTAGAAATAAATATAATCATCTAACAGTTTTCAAATTAGTAAGATTAATGTGTATTCATTGAGTTCTTGCTTTGTGCAAGATATTACAATAATACACAATATGATCATCTCTTTTATTAAAAGTCATGGAATACTCTAGGTTCTCTTAGCACATGAGATAACAGGGAATTATGTTCGTTTGTAGCCTGTCTGAACATTCTAATATTAAGGGACAAAATACTTTTATGGCAGTAAACAAGAACTCCCCATATTTTATCTTCCTTAATGGAGGCCACATGCACTTTGCCAGCCACGTGACTATTCTATACCTGACTCAGTAAAATAGTTTTTAATACTGTTTAATAGCAGAATACAGTTTGACTACTTATTTTAAAATATTTTGTTTTGTCAGAACTTTCAGAAACTAATAATGATGAAAGCCATGTTAATTTGCATACTATTTTCCTCCTTTCTCCCTTCCTCTCAACTTCCTCTAATATGGACCATGTTCTTATCATGAGCCTGAAACTGGGGATGGAGTGATTCACTCACTAGTGAGCAAAGCAAACCCAGTCTGTCCTTAAGGAACATGTAGTTAAGTTCAGAAGACAGGTATTAAATAATTATTACGAATAAATGTAATTGTATAGAGTGCTTACTGCTGTGAGGAAAAGGTTCAGGATGCTCCGAGGGTACCTCAGGGGTATCTGATCAGATATGGAGGCGGAGAAGCATCTCTATGTCTGTGACGTTTAAGTTGGTTCTGGAAAGAGGAGCATCCAAAGGACCCTGAGGCTTGGTTATGGTCAGTATGTCATCTCAGCTGAGTCTCACAAAAATCCTATAGGGTAGGACAGGTACGATGTCTGCTTGACTAATTGAGGAAATGGAAGCACCGAGATTTTTGTGTAATATGTTCAGGGGCATAGAATTAATTAACTAGTTGTGAAAGTTTGAATAGACTTAAGTTCAAAAATCTGTTTGCTTTGTACTACACAACTTTAATAGTTTAGACGTGGTCTTATATTTGGGAAGATGCCCTATGGAGGTGATAGCTGAGTGGGACCATTATTAAATATAATCCCATGTGAAATGAAGTTTCAGTTCTTTGATTTTATAAGAATCTTTTCCACACAGAATCTGAACCTCAAGACTCTTAATTCTTAAGTGGAGACGCATTTCTGCTAATCTATTTTGCCACAAATACTTTTTGGAAATAGACGAGGTATAGCATGTACCTTTCTGCTTCTCAGGAAGACAGCTTCTAGCAGTGTTCAGGAACATTTTGACCCTTGAAGATTTTCTAGATAAAGTATAACCCATATTTTTAACCTTGAAAATGACAAGAAATAATTTCTCAAGCCACTTGCATAAAACCATAGATTTTTGGATCGCTAAAGAATCTCAGAGTTCATCTGGTCCAGCTGCTCTATTTTACAGATGAGAAAACAGGCTGTATATGATTTGCTCAGTTTCTAAAACTGTGTTCTACAGAATTTTATTCCTTGGAGGTACCTTATACTATATTTCCCTCTTGGAAATTCATAAAATATGCCAGAATACTGAGAACCTTGAGATATTTCACTTTATTTTACTTGATGTTTCTCCAATCTCTTGAGATCCTATGATCAAAGAATACTTTTATTAAGTAATATTCATTATTATTCTATAGAACACTCTTTATGAGATGGTACTATAAATAATTTTTATCTTTATATTGTGGATTAGTAAAGTATTCAGAAGTGTTTTATCGTTGATACTTAAGAGTGATTTGAGTTAATTGATAATGTATGTCACATAATATCACACATAATTTGAAATGAATATTCTAATAATTTTTACTTTGTACAGATGTTGGATAGATGAATTTATTTTTAGACACTTGTTTAGCTTTCAAGTTAAAAGATTTTATATGTATGGTATATTATTTTAATGTTTAGTGGTAGTATTAAGGATATTACCTTATTTTAAAGATAGATTTTTTTATTGTTAGTGTAAGAATAGAAATTAAATTAAGTGACAGGTCATTGGTAACTGTTCTTATTATAGACTCTAGTGGATCTCCAGTTAAAACAATTAAAATGTCCATTCTCCCATTTCTCTTTTCTGTTAGCTGCGATGCCTTTTTTGCCTTCTTCCATGACAAGCCTAAAATTATCTCAAAACAGATTTACGTGTGTTCCAGAAGCAGTTTTAAATCTTCCACAGTAAGTTTATGATTTTAATTTTAAAACCGCATGAGCTGGAGGAGACCCTTCAGAGACATAGTTTTGATTTAGGCATAGAAATGTAATTGATTTCTAAACCTACTTAGCTTCATGCTTTTAAATCTATGAATGTTTGACTTGTACTAGACAAAAGACTCAAGTTATTACGTGGACTTTTTTACTTTTATATTAATTTAGTGTGCTATTGTGTACAAACAATTTAAGATTATTTAATTGTTGTATTATAATCAAATGAGATTGCACTGGCTATCACTTTAACTTTTAAAATTTCACTTGCTCTGAGAGTTTATGTTGCCAGGATACTGTTAACTTTGAAATTATACTTAAGTTATGTTTGGGTGACGTGTTTGGTGAAGATTAGGACAATTTATGTAGTTCCTGGTATTTGGGGATATTTTTGGTTAATTTCCTTAAAAACAAAAGCTTCCTGTTAACTACAAATTCAGGCATTAATTAGATTTCAACTATGTGGTCATCTTAAATACTATTCTAATTATGTTATACATTATAAACCGAATCCGTAAGTGCATATGTGCAGATATATACATACACAGGCAAATAATACTTAGCCATACTTATAATCTTAGCCATAGAAGGTGTCAGACAGACACCTTAGTTAATAGTTCATTTAAATCTAGCTTTAGAATATGTCAGACACTGTTCTAACTGCTCAACAGTGGATCATCTCTTTAATCTTCCTAAGAATCCTATGAAATAGCTACTGTTATCATCTCCACTTTATAATGAGAACATTGTTTCATTAGAGAAATGAGGTAACTTGCCCAAAGTCACAGTTGTTAAACACTGGTGGTTCAACTTCAGACTCTTCAATTCTCACATACAAGAACCTATAGAATACAGGTGGTCCTATATTTTAAATATAGTGTATTCCTGAAAATGTGTTTGAAAGCCAAATATTTATAAAAGATGATTAGAAGATACATGCCATAAAGAAGTTTCCTTTTTGGAGAACTAAAAATATTATCCAGTCCCTAATTACTACACGTTTAGACACCATCTTCAGGCATACATTTCCAGCATTTTATATGTATTTCTTTAAATTTATTCTTTTGTTTCACAAATGCGCATGCAGTTGGCCAGCTTAAGTCTCCACTAAGGCTAAAAGGCACTGCTTTTGAACGACCTGGTGATTCTCAGCTTTGTCTCAATTGCATTGTTTGTTTGACATGCATGTCTTGTCTCCAATACAGTCAAATTAATTTTCTTGTTTTCACACATTTTTATAAGATAACTAGGGCAAAATCTACTATCATTTAAAAGTAACAGCAAAAATGTGCAGATCTGAATCTTTGTCTAGCAGGCAGTACAGCTATGTGAGCTTAAAATTAATTCATCATGCTTCAAATATGCTGCATGAAAGGGCTCAGTATGTAGTTGGGAAAGTCCAGTCAGCCTTTTACATAGTCAAATACACCACGATCACTGACTATCTTTATTCTTCCTGCACACATACACTTGTATGTGACATATGTTTTTCTGCTATTTTCTGCAAATTTTGGGTAGGGTGTTCCTGCGTAAAAGCAACCAGTTTGCATTGAGAGCCTGCTGTATGCAAGGGGTCGTGTTCAGTGTTGTAATATTTATCACACTGAGACAAGCTGGTAAAAGGGTGTGCCCGCACATAGTAATAAGCTCTAGGACCCAACCTCCAAAGAATCCCTCCAGTTATGGGTTAAATTGAAAAGAGAAATGGGGGCTCTATGCATTTACAAATTTACAAAATTTGTACGTCTTGTATAGAAGGCAGGAATTTTAATGACCATTTTTGCCTTGTTAATTATGATTTCTTAGGCATCATAAACATTTGTAAAACACTTGATCTTTCTCTCTTTCTGAGATTGACATTTTTATGTTTCTGAAGTAGGAAAATTAGGACTCAATTTTGTTTTTAATGGTCCTTATTCATTTAAATGTTGTTGCTAGTGAGACGTGTCTTTTTCTAGCCCATATAGACCTATATGTACGCAAAAACCCACATGCATACTTATAGGTAAGTAGTGTTAGTTTTAAAGTTATGTCTGTTTTTGTTTTTTTATTTTTTGTTTCTATTTATTTTTTTTATTGCGGTAACATTGGTTTATACTATTGTATAAATTTCAGGTGTACATCATTATACTTCTATTTCTGCGTAGATTACATCATGGTCACCACCCAAATGCTAATTACAATCCATCACCACACACATATTCCTAATCTTATTCTCACTCTGGTGAAAATTACTTGTGATGTTATTTCACACATTTTGGAAATACTCATTTTGCTTTTATCTTGACATTATATTGCTTTAGCTTGCGGTCCTTAGATATGAGCAGCAATGATATTCAATATCTACCAAGTCCTGCACACTGGAAATCTTTGAACTTAAGGGAACTCTTGTTTAGTCATAATCAGATCAGCATCTTGGACTTGAGTGAAAAAGCAAATGCATGGTCTAGAGTAGAGAAACTACATCTTTCTCATAATAAACTGAAGGAGGTAAGAGGTCATCTTTATTTGTTTAAAATTATTGCCAATTTGATAATATGCTTTTATAATTTGGATAATCACAAATTATCATTTTAAAATCTGTTATTTGATATTTGTTACTTCTTGAATAAGGTCTACTCCTACTCTGAGATAAATGGATTTATTAACAGTGCTTAATTTCCTTAAAAACAATCACCTTTTGTGCTCTATTTTTGAATTATATGAATATATATATTTAATTATGAATGTGTGAAATGCTTTAAGGGTGTCATTTTATCACTAAATCTCTGATCTGTTAACAGACTCCCAGATACTCTACGTTTCTCTAGTTGTCAGCAGGCCTGTGTTTTTCAGCTGACTTTCTCTCCTACATTCTGAAATTTCTGCATTTCTCCACCATGTTACCCCTCACCCAAATGGGCCAGCCTCCTTTGCTTCACTCCATTGCCTCTGTTATAAATCTGAAATTGATTATCCATTCATCTCAGAAAATATTTTTCTTTTGCCAAGTTCAAGCTTATTGCCTATAAAAGCCAAAAAGTATTAAGTGTCTGAAACTGTGAGGTTCAGAATAACTGTGCATATTTTTTGGTATCTGATGTTTTTGCCAGCAAATTAATGTTTTCTATTATGAAAGTAATGAACATTGCTTAAAAATTTGGAACAGAAAAAGGAAAAAACTCCCATTAGGATGCCACCTAAAGTATAAACTTTTAGTTGTGTTTTAAGAACATTAAGTTGTATATAAGTGTGTGATGACTAGATCTTTATAGCTTTACTGAAGAACATAGTGTGAGGGAACAGACTGAAGCCACAGATGATTGGATTTGAATAGCTATAAAGAACTTCTTGACTTTCAATGTTGTGAAGAAATGAAATATTTTTACTAAGGGAGAATGGGTTTTTAAAGATTATAAATAAGAGACATAGATTGTTTGGGGTAAGTCCTTTATACTTATGTTTTTAAACATTTCTTATGAAAACTATGACAAGCCTTTGGAAGGTTTGAGAATTCTGTTGAAAGGTTGTGCAAGTTGCTGATGAGATCTCTGAGCCTTTCTTGTTTCCTGTCAGCATCTTGTTTCTTGGCAGCACACGTTTCTTCCTTCCCACCAACAGGATTTGCCTCTTTTTGTTTCATTAAGATTCCTCCTGAGATTGGCTGTCTTGAAAATCTGACATCTCTTGATGTTAGTTACAACCTGGAACTGAGATCCTTTCCCAATGAAATGGGGAAATTAAGCAAAATATGGGATCTTCCTTTGGATGAGCTGCATCTTAATTTTGATTTTAAACATATAGGATGTAAAGCCAAAGACATCATAAGGTTAGATAATTTTATTTCCATTTGTTTTTGTTAAGTTTGTTTCAGATTTCCTCTGTCTGTGACGTTGATGGATATATGGTTAGAATTTAGGAAAAAATGTATAGGACTGTTTAATGTTAATATACTATGTGTCATTTGCCTTTTATTTAATGAGTGGGTTTATATGGTGCCACTGCAGAGCTTTTCATTTCCTCTTAGCCAAGCTAATGTTGAGAGAATGGCTTCTCTTCCTTATCATGTTTTTCAGTAGACATGGACTCTAAAAGAGTATTATTACTATTTGGTCTCTCATTACCAATTATACAATCTAAAGAAGTACAGCAGAATATAGTAACTTCTCAAGGTGCATTTCATATAGCAAATAGTTATCATATGTCTATTATATCTTAAAGCATTATAGTTATTTAAATAATATAAAATCACTAGCTTTGATTTTGTTTATAAGGATGAGTAACCTACTCACCCTGATTTTTTTTGAAACCACCAAAACTTCCCAGGAATCACTGTTTCTGGTCTTTACACTTTACAAACTTCAAATATCTTTGATAATGAACTTTATGCCACTCTTTGTTACCTTTTGAGTATGTTGGTCTTACTGTTACCTACTTATAAAATCATTTATTCCCATTTTTACAAAATTACTCCTATATGTATTTATCTTGCAGGTTTCAGCTCAATTATCACCTCTCAGTGTATCCTTGTCTTGACTGTAATATCCAGCAAGGCAGGGACCATGGCTGTGTTCACTCACTATTTACTTCTTGGCACCTAACACAGAGCCTGGCATACAATTAATAATTGTTGAGTTACCAGTGAACTATACTTACCTAATTCTCCTCTAGTTAAATTTTTGTTAAATTTACATTTAACTTTTTGTCTTTCTTTATGAGGAAAGATTTGGTTTTTTGTCCTCCTGAGGTTGATTTAACTTGAAAGGAAAGAGTTTGTTACCAGCTATGCTAAATACGAGTACCTTTCATCCTACGTAATTATTTCCCATGATTTTCCCTCCTGAAACTGGAAAAGATGTGCACATGAAAATTAGTTCAATTCTTACTAAACATCTAGTAGAACTAGTTTTTAATGTATTATGGTATATTATCAAGCCACTATGGAACTAACTATTTTTAAATGTTTAACATTTTTAGAAAAGACAGACACCTGGAGTAATTTAGCAACTGTAGGCATAATTTGCCTTTTTTAAAGCATGACTTTTTTCAAAGAGTGGTGAATTCTTAATAAATAGACATTTGGACCATTGATTTTCTTGTTTATTGGTGATGAAACAGAACTTAAGTTGTATGTGAGAGAATGACTGATTTCGGTAATAGCAGGCACAAGATCTGATCTGTCGGATCTTACTTTCTAAAGCCTAAAAGAAATCAAGAAAAGTAATGATGCCTTTTGTTCAGATTATCAGGAATGTTGGTCAGAGTCCTATTAGTTATGAGAATAGATCAGTCAATATTCCCTAAAATTCACATATGATTTAGTTTGCATCTCTAATTTTAAACTGTGGCAACATTTTAACGGAGTTAAACTATATCTTTCTATACGCATTATATTTTTGAGAACATTTAAAATCTACTATTAATTTAAAGGTGATTTTGTTAGCCACCTACAGCACTTCTAATTAGTTTCAATTATTTTTACATTAAGATTATTAGGAATATCAACATACTATCTGCTGATAGTATAATAGTTCATAAGTATTAATTTATAATGTAACCAATATGATATTGCTATCCATATAATTTATATACATGCAAATATGATATATGTGAATATATACATTATATATACCACATGTGAATATATATGTACACATACACATATATAATGTACCCAATATGACCTCACTATCAAAGTTTAGCGTAGCAGTATGCATATATATGCTACCTTGGTTCTCTCTTATATGGATTTATAAAATTTTATACTTTGTAATTTTTAGTGTTCTATTTGTGTTATTTAAAGAAATACATGTATGTGTGTGTGTATAATTCTAATTAGTATTGCAAGCATATTTTGACATTTTGATTATTTCTGGTGATAGTGTAACAGTCGTTATATTTGATAATGCTGCCAATCATCAACTACACTAACATCACTAACAAAATATATGCATTAACAGTGCATTGGAAGACATGTATGTTATTAGTTATCTAAGCTATGCACTCTTTTGCATACTATATTTTAGAACAGTCTAATATCTAAAAATATTCGATGTGTAAGAATTCACCTATATCTTAAGTACACTGTTCAGCAGTTTATTATTTTATTTTTGTCTTTCAAATACCAGGTTTCTTCAGCAGCGGTTAAAAAAGGCCGTGCCCTATAACCGAATGAAACTTATGATTGTGGGAAATACTGGGAGTGGTAAAACCACCTTATTGCAGCAATTGATGAAAATCAAGAAAACAGATCTTGGGATGCAAAGTGGCACAGTCGGCATAGACGTGAAAGACTGGCCTATCCAAATAAGAGGCAAAGGAAAGAAAGACCTCATTCTAAATGTGTGGGATTTTGCAGGTATTTCTTTCTCTACAATTTTTTATTCACATTTATCTTTTTTTAGAACAGGGATTTAAAAACAGAGTTTTCTCTTCCAATACTCCAAAGAAACCTGGTGGATCCTATGGAATTATTCCAAAGCCATGTATGTCTCCTGATTTTACCCTTGCCACCAGAATGGAGAAGTCCAGGGAGGGAAATGTTAGGAACCGGTAGGTGCCAGTTGAAGCCAAGTAGGTGGTTGGTGGCTGACACATATGCTAAAAGTTGTTAGTCCCCAATAAAAACCCTGTATAATCTTCTAAACATTGTCTGTTGATTACTTTTTCTCTTTTTCATATGCTAAATAGTAGATAGAATCACCTAAAAAAATTTTTTTTTGCAAAAGGTTCTTGCTTGTTATCTGGAAGGCTAAAAAAAGTCTCTAATCTTTATTTAGGTCGTGAGGAATTCTACAGCACTCACCCCCACTTTATGACCCAGCGAGCACTGTACCTTGCTGTCTATGACCTCAGCAGAGGGGAAGCTGAAGTCGACGCCATGAAGCCTTGGCTCTTCAACATAAAGGTCGTCTGTTCTAATTGTTTGAAAATAAAAAAATAATTCTCGTTTTTGTGTCTGTAAAGTAATTTATTTTGGGCAAATGTTTGCTTCAAATAGTCTCTTTAGATAGTTTTTAAATGAAAGTTAGAAGCACTGAAATTTTGAGTTGGGAAATTTTCAGAGTAATTAAGTGGTGACACAAAAATAGTGTGTTCCGTATTGGTGAATGTTATGGATACTTGAACCCTTTTAAGCTATAAAAATTGAAAATATAGATGTTAAACTATTTTTGATCATATTATTTCTTAAATAGAGCATGACTTCCCTAATTTAAAATAATCTGTACTAAAGAAAAGCAATCTGTGCATCACCAGCAATGTCCTCGGTGGCAATTTAGTATGAAGTCCTTCAGATCTTACACTTTTAAATGGTACCAGATTAATATGTTCTCATATTTGGAATATCTTTTTGTAATTTTCCACTTTGTCCCTTACTGTCATGCTGTCAGCTATTTCTTCATGTAATAAAGCTTTTTCAAACTGAGACTAAAGTAAGAGTGACACTCTTTGAATGACACTCCAGTGGACTCTTATGTGAGTCAAGGCTTTAAAAAGGTTTGTGTCGGGACATTTTGGCATGTGTTTTGGCTGTGTATAAGCTTTTTTTGTAATTTTTTAAACTTTTTTTTTCTTACTTTATTATAGTTAGCCAACATGAGCAAATGTTACAGTGACAGTCATACTTGCTTTAGTGGCTTTTTGTTTTCATCACAGACTCCAAATTGAATGACTTTAAAATGAATTCAGAAGATTGAATTTGCAGATAAAGATGAGAAAGTATAAGCCATATTATGTCACTTTGATATAATTTGGGGGCTTATTAAATGCTTGTTTTATTTAGCAGTCCAAAGCACACTTAGAGAATAACCTATTTTAAGGTGTAAAAAAAAAGAAAAGAAAGGAAAAGAAAAGAAAAGAAGAGTACACTACTACTCTTCTATAGGCCTTCTGAAAAGTGGTAATAATTGGATTAAAGGGGGCATAAAAATGACTTTTTAAAAATGTCTTAAGGTTACATTTTTTTGTTAGGTTAAAGGAAAGAAAGTCAGTGATTTTCTTCTTTTTGAAGTCTTTTAATTTCTCATTTCCACTCAAGTGCATGTCGTAGAAAGCAAGTATCAACTGAAACGTAAGCAGTCTTGATTTTGAAATAAACACGAATATTTTGCCTCTCTCCTGTAGGCTCGTGCTTCTTCTTCCCCTGTGATTCTCGTGGGCACACACTTGGATGTTTCTGACGAGAAGCAGCGCAAAGCCTGCATAAGTAAAATCACCAAGGAACTCTTGAACAAGCGAGGGTTTCCCGCGATACGGGATTACCACTTTGTGAATGCCACTGAGGAATCCGATGCTTTGGCAAAACTACGGAAAACCATCATAAATGAGAGCCTTAATTTCAAGGTAATGTGGTTTATGCCGACTGTAGGTTGGCAGATGAATAGAAGTTATTAGTTCTCAGGTTATGCAACTGCTTAGAAACATCAGAAGTCTTGAGAAGAGAACAATTATCTTAAAATTGTGGGGTTTTTTCATAGCTGTAAGCATTAATAAAGTACTTTCAATTTTAAAATTATTTATTTATGCCATACTTCATTTCAAGTTCATAGAAATGGGCATAAAAATAATTAGAGGATCCTGAGAGAAACTAAGAGCATGTCTGAGAGACTGAGAGAATGTTTCTGAGAGAATCTGAGAAAATCTCTTTCCCTTAGTGCTCTTTCTCTTCCAGCTTTCTGTAATGATGGTGTGATCAACAGGATAAAAGTGGATATTCGGGTCTTGGGATCATCTTTCTTCTATTATTCTTTGACTGTTCTTTTTCCATTTGCTCCATTCTTTTGGAATTCCTGTTTTATGCACATCTTGATCTTCTGTGCTGTTCCTTCATGTCTCTTGTCACTGTGATTCTCATTCTGAAGGTCTTTCCCTCAGTATTATGAGAGCTCTTTCATTTGGTCGCCAAGATCACTAATTTGGTTTTTTTAAAGTGTGTAAGCAATATTTTAGTTCATACAAACTGGCTTTTTCATTTTAGGCATTATGTTTTGATTTCCAAAGTTCTCTTCTGGCAAGCCAAATGTAATTCGTAAAGCTTTCATAGAACACAAATAAATTTGTTATCAGGGAGAGCACTTGTTTTTCATTCTTGCAGGAAAAAGAAATCTCTGGTTTCTACAGAAAGCATGGTATAAACGGTACTGAAAAATGCCCTGAATAGTTCAATATGACAAACACAATGGTGAATTTCATTGTTAGCCCCTGTTGACTTAGCTCATTAGTGCTAATGATCAAGGCCATGGCTTATAACTAGGTCTTGTTTTGCCTGGACAGTCCCAGCATAATTATTAATAGTGTCCCACTACATTCTCAAAAGCATTCCAGTTTGGATGATAAATTATATGGTCACCCTGGTTATAACGTGTCCGCCAGTTAGCTTAGTTTTGTTCCATTTTCACAGATTATGCTCCTATTCGAAACCTAATGAGCCACTTCTAAATGTGTTAGTCTTTGTGGTGCCCAGGGAGAGAATTTGCATGTTTGTATCTTTCAACACGTTTATCACAGTCACCAAAAGGTTTTACCAATGGTGGATCAGTAGTGGCATTTCATGTAAGAAGAATGACATATTATTTATTTGCAGATTTTCCTACTCTCTTGTGAAACATATAATTAGAAAGCAATATGATTTTTAAGAAACAAATATACAAAATTCACACATTCAATTAAAATATTCTCTTTTTCCAAGTGATTTTCTTCTGAGGCTATACCTATACTTATAGAACTTTGTTGTTACTTATAATACTTTAATAGCTTCTCTTTCTAACATTGTTGTCAGAGCATACATTATATTTTTAAGCAGACTTCTTGGAGGATGAGTTTGTTTTGAAAAAGCCCGAATTTATTTGAAGCTAAGTTCGTGGATAAAGTGGTTGGTTCATTGAGGTGGACCAGTACTGCTTTAGGCTAATAGCAATATCACTATCAATCAGTAAGACCAGGTTTCTTCCTGCTCTTATAAATGAACTCTGAAGGCAACACCATATAAGGAAGTAAAACAAATGCTTTGAGAAAGGCAGCATAATTTGGAGAAATGTGTATATTGCTAGTGGATGTGCCGTTCTGGCATATTGGTTTGAATATCCATTTGATTGCTTTGCAGGATACTGACTCTTTCAGGATGGCCCAGACCAGATGGCCTACCAGAACTTGAATATTCTTTCCTCCCTGAGTTGCTTCAACTTGTACTCAAATAGCAGCTTTTAATCTACTTGAGATCATTTGTTTTGCCCTCTCATTTGTTTTTCATCTTCTCCTTTTATCTTGACTCTTCTCTAATATTTCCCTGTCTCACTCTTATTAACATATATCTGTGCAGACTCTGGAATAAAAGTTTTTTTTTTCTAGCTGTTGGTGACCCAATAATCAAACTAAAAGGAAAAGTAAGACAAAATAGAGTTCAGTGCCAACAATACCCCTTTCAATCTTTTCCAGCCCCTTAGCAGAGTGGGATCCTTTGCTGGCCCTGTACCCCAGCCCTAGAAAATTCATCCCTTTGCTACTTGATTTGTTTTCTGTGATAACTTTTGTTTATTTCTACATGTAGATTTTCTTCCCTGAGTTAAAACATATACTTCAATCTGAAGTTCTATTTTATCTTAATTTGTAAATGATGAAGAGAGGGAATATGAAAAGTGGAGGTTAGTGGAATTACATTTAATTTTCTGGGGCAAGGGATACATGAAAAGATTTTTGACATGACTGTTTATGGATAAATATGTAAGTAATTGTTATGGTTGCTGTAAGTCAAGCTCCTTAAAGTTCTAGCTGCAAATAGAAAAAGAGCAAATTAAAATTTGTATGTGTGTGTAATAAAGTCCAATTTCTGTTTGTAATAAGTTTGAGAATTTAAATAGAAATTCTGATAGTTATTGGCAGGTAAAAAAGAATATACAAGGATATTTTCCTGGGTGGAGAATGGAGAGAGTTTGCCACCTGGTGGTTCTCAAAGACATTTTAGTTACTATTGTTAGAATTGCATTTCTATTTAAAATTAGATTTTCAAAAAAAAAAAAAAGGTTTGGAAAAGATTTTTGTTATAAAAACTATCATCTTAAGGCCATTCTTTTTAAAATTTTATTTTATGTATTTTTGAATTAGTAGACAGTGATTAAATTCTAAGGGAAACAGACCAAAAATAATCCTCTCACGTCGGAATCATTGGTATTTAGATGACTTGTTATTTTCCCAAGTTCAAGGTTTCATGAAAAAGCATAGCCTGGGTGAGGAGATTTCGTGTTTCTCTCCAGATTTCACTGTTGATATGTACATTCCACTAATATAACATTTTGCAAATGACAAGCACAGAATTTAATATTTTACCTCAGGGTGTGGGTATTTTCATCTAATAAACATGGTCCAAAAGCTCTTGTAATACTTACTGATTTCTTATGCTAGCATATCTCTGCATGTGAATTTAATGTCTTAGAAAATAGAAAATTCTTTACTTATGGTTAGTGATTTATCCTGGGTTTTGCCATGGATTTTCAGGATAGTTAGATAAATATTTCCATACTATTTTATTTGATAGTTCTTTCTAAATTGGGCTCTGTGTTCATATTTTTCTTATTTCATTATCATCTTATTTATTCCTCACGATTTAAATGGTTTTACATCACATTTTGATTTTATTAAAAAAAAAACTTCTCAGTAATATATTTTATATTTTATATATTTTATATTCTATATTTATATAGAATATTTTATATTCTATAAAAACTATTAGCACTGAATTTACCAACCACCTGACAAATGTATGAATAAAATGGATTGTTACAGCTTGTCATTTGTAATTATGTAGATCCGAGATCAGCCTGTTGTTGGGCAGCTGATTCCAGACTGCTATGTGGAACTTGAGAAAATCATTTTATCGGAGCGTAAAGATGTGCCAATTGAATTTCCTGTAATTAACCAGAAACGATTATTACAACTCGTGAAAGACAACCAACTGCAGTTAGATGAAAATGAGCTTCCTCATGCTGTTCACTTCCTAAATGAATCAGGTTTGTGTGTTTTCTCGTTTCCTACTTTTTCAAAGCTTGGCTGTTGTAGTTTATAAAGATGTATCTGAACCTTATTAGAATTTGTTTAATATTTAACAGAATATCTACAAAATTCTTTAATAGGCCATGGATTTTTTCTTTTTGGAAGATCTTCATTTGCATTGATGTCGAATCATATATCATGTCATAAGAAAAAAGTTTAGAAATCATCTAAGGGCACTAGTGGAAAGAGTCTCTGAGCAGGAGTTAAAAACATTTGGGTTCTAGAACTTGACTTTACCATTCAGGAGCTGTGGAACCGTGAGCACAAGCCATATCCTTTCATAGTATCAAATGAATTTAGTGTGTATGTAAGTTATTTGTAGAAGTTATTCTCCTATAAAGGAGAATTACTATTGGCATGGTCTAACTGGCACTTAGAGAATCACTGGTTGCCTGAGATGATGCAGCTACTGTGTAGCAGATCTTGCTCTGTTGCATCACACATTGTCGGTATGATCTCACGAATGAAAACTCTCAAACCAACTTCAGTGCGAATTATGTACTGGATCAGTATAACCATGTTGGAAAGAAATTTGTGAGTTGATTTGTAGTGCTAGAGTAAGTGGCTAGCAAGCTACTTTTGATCCCTAGATTCTGTGGTATGAAAAATAATCTTCATGTGGATTCTAATCTGTTCCTTTTCCCCGTCATTCTTAAACCAGTAGTTTTCTGAGATATTCTTTGTTTCTTACCTATATTTGAAAATAAGATGTGTCTTTGTAGAGTACAGTTAGAAAGCCAAGAAGAAATTTACAAATTTCTATTTGTTTGTAAATATTTGCTCTGCAATGCATGGCGTTGTCTCAAATATGCTTATATATCATCATTTTATATAGTTGAAAAAATACTTCTTTATAATATTGGGACTTTAGAGCTTGGGAACTAAGATGCCCAGGTTTTACTCCCAGCTTTGTCGCCAACTATCCTAAAGTTTCCTCTCCTGTAAAACGTGGAGGTTGGACTAGATTCTCTCTAAAGGCCCTTGATATTTGTATATTCCAGATTCCATGTTTCATTATTTGATTTTTGCTACAGGGGTCCTTCTTCATTTTCAAGACCCAGCCCTGCAGTTAAGTGACTTATATTTTGTGGATCCCAAGTGGCTTTGTAAAGTCATGGCACAGGTTGGTGTGTTGTATTTTTGTGACATGGGGGTAAGGATTGAAGAGAAGAACAAATGGCACTCAGAGCATTGAGCGTTATAGAGTTTGTGTTCAGTTAAGATAGAAACTACTGTAAATATAGAAAACTGTAGAACACTTCATGTAGAAGACTGCTTAAAGAAGAGCTTCATGGGAGAAGGGAAGATATCTTAGAGTTCACTTTAATGTCTTTGTTTCCAAGTCCCAGACAGATGTTTGTACCACTCTGTTCTGTGGTGCTTTTCTAGATCCTGATGATATCTTTGGTTTGGTTATTGACTTAGTCAATTGAATGAAAGCTTTGTGAAAATCCTTGGGGTAAATACATATAAGAAAATTGGGTTGATGAGCCTGTGAAACTTCTATCTAGAACATGGAGGGGAGTTTTGACTCTTGAGTGGAATGGTCTGAGCTCTAAATGCTTCCAATTTTTGAAAGTTTTGGGTGGCGGTGATTATGGCTGTCTTTTCTCCATTTGTATTTCATATGGAAAATTATTTCTTCTCCCAATGATAATCGATTACCACTGAGTTTATATTAATTAGTTATAATAATCCATCTTTATAGATTTGTCACAGAAAACCACTCAAGCAGAACACACTAGCTCAGGGTTTCTCAGTGTCAGCACTATTGACATTTTGGGCCAGATAATTCTTTGTTGTGTATTATAGGATAATGGCAGCATCTTTGGCCTCTACCCTGTGTATGTTAGTAGCACCTTCCCAGTTATAATAAGCAAAAATGTGTCCAGACATTTCCAAATATTCCCGGGGATGCAAAGTCACCCCAGTTGAGCTTAATCATGATCTGAAATGAGCTCAGGGAGGATGTCTCTAGCATGTGTACTCACTGGTAACTATTTTGTTTATGAGTATAATTTGATAATTTTGCATGTGGCTCCCTGAGTCCCTAAAATGATTATATCTTTTTACATTAGAAGTCTCTCTTCTAATTAAACCATAATGGTAATTAAATTCCCTCAGATAATCTTGAATGACAGTTCCTAAATTCTATCTAAGGAAAAAAAGGAAAATATTTGTAAGAGGGAGCTTATATGGGGCTAAATTCTATACCACAGAACTTGAGAGCATATTGAAACATTATCGTAACTGGCAATTAATTGTAATGTGGTAGTTATTATTATTTTGGTAGATGTTTTTAAAGTAGATTTCATCCTCTGAACATATGCCGTGAAAAGGGCGATTTTACTCATCTGCTAAATGATAATGGAGCCAGTGATGTGGAGTGGTCAAGAGGCACAGGCTCTAGAGTCAGCATGACCTGTGTTCAAATCTCTTCTAACACTTACTAACTTTGGGACATTTCTTAATGTTTTAAGCCTTTGTTTCTTCACTTGTAAAATAAGAACAATAACAATATCTTCTACAGTGCCTCCCTAGTTCAGTGTAAGTGAGCACTACATATTAACTAATTTTATATTTGACCTATTTACTAATGAAAGGCATTATTTTAGGAAATGAATCTTCACTTTGAAGACATATTCATGTAGTTTTGGAAAGCGTGCCAGGTATGGCACTAAGTAAAAAATATGTGAGGTCGATGCATTCTGGACAGCAAAGGGAGTTTTAAATATACTCTGAAGATTTTGTTGTCTTAGGTGACACACTATAACTCTCAGAAGATAATTAAACTCTGTGTAGTCAAGAAAAGGCTAAAGTTGTACCAAAAAGTGATATGTTTCCATATGCATTGAGAACATTTAAAGTTGCACACATGTGGATAACATTGGGGTGGGCATATCTTATTCAGTAGAATAAGGACGTGGTTTGAATCAGAATCACCATCTTTTAACATCTTTTAAATTTCCACCATGACCGCAATAAAATCTCTGAAGATTCTATGGAGTAATTAAGTTGAAACTCCATGAAAATTCTTCTCATTAGCATATTTATACTATAAACATGTTAATTTGAGTGAGAATTAAGTCAAGAATTTGAACAGCTCAAAGTTATTTTGAAAGATAGATCTAAGGGGTCAGTAAAATAATAATTTAAATTTCTCATTAACTTAAAAAATAAATACCATCCTTTTTATTTATGCTGATATATTGAAATATAATGTCATTTTCACTAAGGTTTAAAGAGAATGAAAGCTATAAATAATCAAGTGAAAATAAGAATGTCTTGTCTGACACCCATCAGCAAAAATAAATAGGGGTATTCACCTCCATGAATCATCAAGGCAAGGGCAGAAATAATTTCATGGTGCAGAAGCTCTAATAAGTCCACCCACCCTTTCTATGCCCCGAGCTGTTAGGTCACTAAACTTATTAAAGAAGTTTCCATCAATGCACAGAGAAGTTTGCAAAACTCATTTAACTGTATGATAAAAGAGATATGAAAAGGACTTCCTGAATTAATCAAGTGGAGCGTTAAAAAGCTTGCATGGCAATTTAATCTTGATAAAAACTTGTGTGAGGAATTTGGAAAATTCTCTTTCCTTGCACAAGGGCAAAAGTTAGCCTTATAAGTTACTAGGCAGAAGGAATAATAGGAGGTCTTTTAAAGGTGTTAAAACTAAGATAATGTTTCAATTTTTTATTGCTATTGACAAGATACCCCCAACCTTGGAGTAGGAACATTAACAGTTTATTATTTCACTATTTTGTGGGTTGGCTGGGCTCAGGTGAGTGGTTCTGCTTCACGTGACGTTGGCAAGGGTCATTCATTCACTTGACTTCTTTTATCGAGCTGGGCTGGAAAGTGCAAGAAGGCTACACTCACATTTTTGGTGTGTTGGTGCTCATCCATGTGGCCTCTCATTTGGCTAGTCGTCTTAAAAGCTAGGTCCAGAACTGGTAAAATGTCGGTTCTGCCACATTCTAGTGACCAGAGCAACGAAAAACCTTGTTCAGATTCAAGGGGAGGACAAACGGATGGACTCCATTTCTTGAAGGATTGAGCAGCGCACATGTTTAGGGAGAGAAGAAATTGACATGTCCATCTTTGGAAACTATCTACTACAAATAGTGGTAGCACACCATGGATCTATTAAAAAAAATTAAGCACAAACCTCTTTTTTAAATTCAATTTATCTAAGTAAAATAAATTAGAATAAGTATACAATAATGGCTAACATACAAAGAGTTACTTATGTGCTTTTCAAAGATTATCTCATTGAATTCTCGGAGCAGCTCTTTTAAATAGTACTACATTAACCCCATCTTGAAGATGAAGGAATTGATGGACAGAGAGTGTAAATAATTTATCCAAAGTTACATATTCAGGAAGAAGTAGAGTTAGGATTTCAAATCAAGTGGTTTGACTCCAGTGCCTATAAACCAAACCCTAGGATAAAAGTGCTCCAAACTTCATTTCTCCCAAATTCACCCATTCAACAATATTTATTCAACACCTGCCATGTTCCAGATATTGTTCTGGTGCTGGGGCTGTAGCAGTAGACGAAACAAGGTTCCTGCATTCATGGAGCTGACGTTCAAATGGGAAGAAATAACCAATAAATAAACACTCAGCATATCAGGTGGTATAGAGTGCTACAAAGAAAATATAAAGTATGGTTGGAGATAGCGAGTTGTCTGACAAGGGCTTAGCAACTTTAAAAACACTAAAACAGCAAACAATTTTCCTCACCACCTAAATTGTAAGAGCAATCTGGGCTGTAAAGTACACAATATGGAAGAAGCTGCAAACTATAATTTTTATTATTTAATGACCTATTGTACCTTGTCATTAGAACCATTATGTTCGATCAATCATGCATTCATTGACTCAATAAACATCATACATACAAAAGAGAAATATAGAGATGAATAAGACAAGTCCTTGGGCCTAAGAATTTTGCAATCCAGTGTCTCACCCAGCTACAGGGTAATGTAAATAATGTTTGCTCCTATTTATGTGTCCCTTAAACATTATAGATCTGCTAAAGAAAATTAAGCACAAACCTCTTTTTAAAATTAATTTGGCTAAGTAAAATGAATAGGAATATGTAGATAGTAAAGGCTAACATATGAGGGCTTACTATATACTAAAAATCATCATAGGTACTTTGCATGCTTTTTTTTCTGTTATCTTATTTCATTCTCATAGCATTTAAGAGTCACTCACTTTTTTAAATCTCATTTTACAGAGAAGGAAACTGTGGCTTAAAGAAATTAAATACCTTTCCCATGGTCACACAGCTAGAAGTAGAGCCTGGATTTGAACCTGGGTTCTTCTGACATATTTTTAACTGCTATGATGATAATCAAAGCTCAGAGTATGGTCTCCACATTAGAATAATCTGGGTTTCTTGTTAAAAAAGCAAATTCCCAAGCCTCATCTAAGACCTACTGATTCAGACTCGGTGGGGTCCAGCAAAATTCAGTAGTTACTTTGGTGAGAATCACTAAACTGTACTACATTGCCTCTCTTCCCATTGATGGAAGCCATCTCCTATTATATAAATGTAGAGTAACATTTCTATTGCAAACCTGTAGTGATAATACAGTCTGGGAGATAATTTCCCTAAGAAAATATTATTGATGAGACTGTAATAAGGACATGGAGTATTGGATTGATCTGTTAATTGGAGCTGGGGAAGGCTTGAGGTTCATTAGTTTCAGAGGATCTCCATAATTTCTGATCTGAATTCACTCCCTTAATTTAATAAATTTTTAGGAGGAGGAAGGGAAGTGGATGCCCCACTGGGCTTCTAGGCTATATGGCTGCTAGCTAGAGAAATTAGGTCCCGTGTTGTAGCTGACAACGTTAAAATTGTTCTGATCATTTTCAGTGAGCAAAGAGACATGAAATGCTTTAAATTCAAAACTTTTCAGAAAATAAATTCTGGTGCTTATTTACAAGTTTGAATCTTTCAGATTTTGACAGTGAAAGTGGAAGACTGTCCAAAACATCCTAAGGGAATTATTTCACGTAGAGATGTGGAAAAATTTCTTTCAAAGAAAAAGAGATTTCCAAAGAACTACATGTCACAGTACTTTAAACTCCTAGAAAAATTCCAGATTGCCTTGCCAATAGGAGAAGAATATTTGCTGGTTCCAAGCAGGTAAAACAAAACTTAAAAATTTGATTACCGTATGAAACTTGCCATCTATTAGATTGTTTTAATTGTCAAAATAACTTTGGTCTATGATAAATGTACAATTTTTTTTTTGCTTCTGTAAACTTTCTAGTGAAGTATAACATTTACGTTTAATAAAAACATTACAGTTAACATTTTAAAGATACTGTAACTGACATTTTATGTATATAATTACTATTTGGTTTACCACTGTTTAAATTATTTAAGAAAGGTAGATAGTGGAGATTATTTTTTATGTGTGTCCTTATATGGTACTGATTTATTATATTACACAAGTTCTGGGGAGATAGTGAGTTTTCAACAGTCTTAAAAGAGTTTATGGCAATGAATTTTCAGAGGAGCAAGGCAACATGGTGGAGCCTATGTTCTAGCCTTGTATTGTAGAAATTTTTCTTATTGCTTTATGAGCCACCTGGGAAATGTTATATAGTAATAGGACATTGAAAAGTCTCAATTGCATTAGTTAATATATGGTACCCAATTCCAAACATAGATATACAATTTTTTTTAGGACATGCACTTTTTCAAGTTTTATATGATTCCTTAACACTTATCTGTGCATAACTAATTGTAATAATTTATTTATTAGTGTAAATAGGATTACTGAAAAAAATTTCATGCATCTACTACATCTGAGCATGCATTTGAATTGATTAAATAACCACTGAATTTTTGAAGTAGGAAGAGCATGTAGCAAAAGAACATTATAAAAAAGTATAATTGCTTAGAATATTTATCTTCAGTTCATCAATTTCAGGCAGTAAAGTGCTTTGGTCAGCAGGGTCGGGGGTTTTATGAAGCTGTATAATGATGGTGTCCTCGTACCTTTAGTTTGTCTGACCACAGGCCTGTGATAGAGCTTCCGCATTGTGAGAACTCTGAAATTATCATTCGACTATATGAAATGCCATATTTTCCAATGGGATTTTGGTCGAGATTAATCAATCGATTACTTGAAATTTCACCTTACATGCTTTCAGGAAGAGGTATGTATTTAATTAAGACAATACTTAGAGAAGTTAGAGGGAAAGCATATTAAAATTCGTATGTCATTTTCCCAGAGTTTACTTATTTGTAAGGCAGCTGAAAATCAGAAAGTAAGCTCAGAAGACCTCAGAGTGGCGAATGTAAAGACGCATATGCTCATGTAAGTTCATGCAATTTGCAAGAAGAAATTCCTCAGGTCCTCACTCAAAGCCCATTTGTTCTTATTTTAGATACATTTACAATAACTATGAATATCTTGCTTTCTAAGCCAAAGCAGACTAGAGACAACAATTTTTAAAAGGTGAGATTACTAAGAGTCATTGATTTAAACACGCACACACACACACACACACACACACACACACAAATGAACAAACGAAAACTAGAAATGACCACCACTGCAAAGTCAGGGAGTTTTTCTTAACAAGTAGCAGGTCCTGATGATTCAGACCATTCTAACCGTTCCGTGTAGGGACTGTAATAGCTCTATCCTGCTGCAGAGTCCCTGAGGGGTTTACAAAATAAATAAATAAATATAAATGGGTGTTTATAATGCTAGCTCTTCCTCTAGAAGAAAGAAAGATGTTAGTGCTTCAAAGGGAAAATATTATTTTTTTAAATTTAAAATCAGCTTCATGCCGGTGTTACTGTACTCTGAAATAAACCTTATCTTGCTTGCAATTAATCAACATATAGGTAGTTACATTGTAGTAAAATGTTCAGGAAGTTTCAGTTTTGGCATGACCACTAACTTCTTTTTAAAAGTTATGAGAACTTATTTACAATTCTCTTTCATCATATATTAAACTACTTAACACCATGAACCTGAAATCGATCTTAGGATAGCTACTGGGCATTTTGTTAATTTCATTGCAAAATTAAGGATAAAATTTTTAATACCATATTTAATAGATATGGATGAAGACTCGTATCACTAACGATGCCAATAGTTTCTTTCAAAACAAATATATCTCTATTACTTTCACTCGTGGTGTAGGCAGTGCTTTTTTTCCCTTTAATTTACGGAGTAGTTAATAATTAATGGATACATTTGGGTCCATTTAAACTTCTTTCAGAACGAGCACTTCGCCCAAACAGAATGTATTGGCGACAAGGCATCTACTTGAATTGGTCTCCAGAAGCTTATTGTCTGGTAGGATCTGAAGTCTTAGACAATCACCTAGAGAGTTTCTTAAAAATTACAGTTCCTTCTTGTAGAAAAGGTAAGGAAATTAATTCAAAACTTTGAATTGTACCACTAAGGAAATCTAAACATTTTTTAACTGTATAGTTTTTCTTTTCTAGCTTTGAGACAGAATAAGGTTCAGATAGGGTGTTGATGAGCTCTTCTTTGTATCATGTAGGCTGTATTCTTTTGGGTCAAGTTGTGGACCACATTGATTCTCTCATGGAAGAATGGTTTCCTGGATTATTGGAGATTGATATTTGTGGTGAAGGAGAAACTCTGTTGAAGAAATGGGCATTGTATAGTTTTAATGATGGTGAAGAACATCAAAAAATCTTACTTGATGACTTGATGAAGAAAGCAGAAGAAGGTATCTGTTGATTAAAACTTATAGATGTTTTTAAGTGATCTTTTCAATATTTGTGAGTTTTGTGATAAATGTAAAAATTATTGTTATCCATAAGAGATGAGTTAGAAGATACTATATTCAATTATAGTGACAGTTCAGAAAAATGGATTATATTTATTACCAATAAGGTCTTGTGTTCTAGAGTCAGAAAAAAGTTGATTTGAGAGTTTGAATACTGGCTCATTGAGCAACATAACCTCATCTGTGAAAGGGAATACTAACCAAACCTACCTAATAGAATTGTTACGAGGATTAAGATAGATGATACATGGAAATAACTGAACAAAATGTTGGCCATATAATAAGTGCTCCATGGATGTGGTAAAAGTAGAGAATAGATAATTTCCTAGTCAGTTGTCAGATAGTCTAAGGCAGTTCTGAATTCTACTTTCTAATGAGTGACCCTGGGAGTAAGTTTTTAAAATTCCAAGTAGATAGATATTAATTGAACCTTTAAAACTTTCTCAAATTTTCTAGAGAAAAAGAGGATTGGTAAGAAAACCTGAAAGAGTGATTAGAAATCATAAAAAATATGTATCATTTTTGTAAGTCAAAAGCACAAATTTACGTACCTCCTTAAAAGTTTGTTTTTTAAAAAATGTCTTTTGTACTTCTTAGGAGACCTCCTAGTAAATCCAGATCAACCAAGGCTCACCATTCCAATATCTCAGATTGCTCCTGATTTGATTTTGGCTGACCTGCCTAGAAATATTATGTTGAATAATGATGGACTGGAATTTGAAAAAGCTCCAGAGTTTCTCTTAGGTAACTATTTTTGTTTATTTGAGAATAAAAATTAGGATTTTCCCTTATAATCTAGAAAATATTTAAATATAATTATATTGTCATAGTTTTTGGTATTTTCATATATTTTTTAAAATGTTTTTTCCTTTGCAATGATATATTTTCAAGTAATGTTGTATTACAGATCTGGAATTTGCTTTGCACACACTTTTGTAGACTAGGTTTAAGATGAGGATGGGACTACCCCATCCTCATATTTATGAAATATGTCCTTGCATTTGCTTTAATTGACAGGAATGGGGGAGGCAGAAAGGAGGTTTTCAGTCTCAAAAAGACAGAATAAGTATAAGATGGCACCTCTGTGTAATCATAGTAGCAGTTTTGTTACTCAGTATGACAATCATGAATTCTCATATAAATATTCATAAAAAACCAATTTGGGATTAAAAGTTCAAAAGCATTAAATTGGTGACATGCTCAAGTTCTAAACATTCCCGAGAGTCATTGGGAACTATGAGGACCATTGGGTTGATTTAATATAAAGTATTTGACGACAATTCTGACTTGACTTTGCAGAGTTTTTGTTGTGTGTATATACATTTAATTTTAATTAAATTTCCACAGAGGGAATGCCTAAAATATGTCTGTAAGGACATTAGTATTATTAACAAAACATGTCCAAAATTTGTGACATGACATGTAAAGGTGCATAAACTCCCTTGTACCTTTATTATTTACGTTGACTGGGAAATTTAGAATGGGTTTAAATGCTTTGGGACTCTGAAAGTGAATATGTTAGTAACAGTGGGTCAACACAAGGTGCTGAATTGTCAACTCTGAATCCTAGATCTTAACCAACACCAAACTTGACTTGTTATTCAGAGGTTACAGGCAAGTACCAGACATACTGTATTCTTTCTCTGAAGAGGTCTCAAGCCATCAGACGCAGCTCCCAAAAGTCTCTCTCTTTTTTTTTTTTGTTTAGATGTGTTTCAGATTAATGGACACGTTTTGAGCAATGTATGTAGAAATGTGTTCACAAGGTTCATTTTGAAGGACCTGTGTTTTTTGTTTCCAGTTTTATTGAGATATAGTTGACATACACCACTATATAAGTTTAAGGTGTACAGAATAATGATTTGACTTACATATATTATGAAATGATTACCACGATAAGTTTAGTTAACATCCATCATCTCATATAGATACAAAATAAAAGAAAAAGAAAAAAATGTTTTACTTGTGATGAGAACTCTTAGGATTTACTTTCTTAACAATTTTCATATATATCATATATCAGTGTTAACTATAGACATCATGTTGTATATTACATACCTAGTACTTATTTATATCTGGAAGTTTGTACCTTTTTATCACCTTCAAAAGCACCTGTGTTTTATATTCTATTAACTTCACAGATAGGAAAATGTTTATATGAGTACTCCCCATTCTCTAGCCCCATGTCCCATGAACCCATAAATTACATGTTTATTTATAAAAAGCAGTCTATATCAGGATTTCTCAACCTCTGTGCTGCTGCCATTATGGACTAGATAATTGTTTGTTATGGGAGCTGTCCTGTGCATTATAGGATGTTGAGCAGCGTCCTTGGGTTTGACCCACTAGATGTCAGTAGGATCTCCTCACCCATCTCCCCAGGTGTGACAATCAAAAATGTCTCCAGACATTGCAAAAGGTGGGAGGTGGGAATAGGGGAACGACATTACCCTGGCTGAGAACCACTTATCTAAACAAATCAGATATATCCTTCTAAAAACATATCACAGTCAGAGACTCCCCAGTATCTTGATGCTAGGGTGATCTGGGGGAGGTCATTCTTTGCCCTCCTCCTCCGTTTTCCTTGTAGGGCAGAAGTGAATTTCAGGCTTTCAGTTAACACTTTCCTTCCCGGAAAGGAGTTACTATTAGTTAGTGACTAATAAGATACATCTTAAGAGACTAGTGAATATTAATAGACTTGTTTTGTGAATATATTTTTAAATATACATGTATGGGGTTTTGTGTGTCTGTCTGAGGAGTTGTGGGGTGCATTTCCTCTTTGAGGGGCTGTTTTTCCAGAGAGCCACAAGAGAAAGATACTTCAGTGGTGTATTTGATGGGGTTAGGAAGATTTCCTTACCTTCAATTTTCTTTCACACCTTAGTGTCGCAAATACACAACAATAGTCCTTAACCTTATTTTTGCTCTTGTCAACCTGAAAGATATGACAGCCCACACTCCATTTTAGTATGGCAGTGATTCTGAAATGGCGAAGGGCTTTAAAAAAATTAGAAATCTCTACTACTCCCACCTGAAATTTTTATATATCTCCCTGGAGTGTATTTATTCTCACTGCTCATTAAAGGTTTTCTTTGTTGTTGATAGCTGTCCAGATTCAGGGAAACCAGAACAGGATGCATCTATGATTTAAGTCTCCATCTCTCCTACCCACTCTCTCCCTTCACCCTCCATTTGCTTTCTTTCTCTTTTCTATCTCCTGTTTACTCAATCCTATTTTGATTCCAATATCCAGTATAACTGTTCATATAGCCTTCATTTTCCCCTGAAACTCTCTCAATACCAACCATATTAACTAATGGTTTTAAAAGTTGAATATGTAGAGCCAGCCCTGATGGCCTAGTGGTTAAAGTTCGACGCTCTTACCACTTCAGCTGTCCAGGTTCGTTTCCCGGTTGTGGAACCAGAACACCCATCTGTCAGTTGCCATGCTGTGGTGGTGGTGCACACAGAAGAACTAGAAGGACTTACAACTAGGATATACAACCAGGCACTGGGGGACTTTGTGGAGAAAAAAAAAAAGTTAAATATTTATTGATTACTGGTGAGAAGGGATGAGAGGATACTTAAGACTGATAATACACAGATAATACTTTTAACATGTTTATAATCTAGTAGAAATACGACATATACTCAGATTAGTAATTTATTATTTTTATTTTTAATGTATATTGTTTCCCAGAATAAAATAATGTGTGCTTATATATACTTATCATAGAGATTTAAAAATTACAAATTACAAATACAATTACAATACAAATTACAAATTACAAATACAAATTACAAATACAAAAATACAAAATATCTAAGCTTCCCATAAATGTGTAATTTCACCACTTAGAAATAATGTAACATTGTTATATTTTCTTGTATATTTTTCTGAGTTCATTCACTTATGTTCATCAAGTGACGATATTTCAAGGTATTATATGAGAACCATAAATTCTATGCAAATAAGGATATACTGTATGTCAGTGAAGAGTAATAGTGCATGGAGTTGACCATGGTCCAGTTCTCAGGCCTTGGTTTTTCATTATGTATTGTGCTTTATAGACTTGATAAACCCCCCAAAGGTTGAAATGATGGGGTAGCAGAGCTCTTTAAGTAACGGCATAACAAGTGTATGGAGGACTGAAGATACAAAGCATGTTCAGGAAATTTTGGCTCTCCAGTTTGTCTAGAACAGTTGTTCTCAACCCTGGTTGTTCATTACTGTTACCCGGGGAATTAAAAGAAAAAAAATATCCTAATGACCAGTACCTCCTGGGACTTATTAGGTCAGAATCTTTGAGAGTGGACTAAGACATTAGTATTTTCAAAAAGCTTGTCACATGTACTGTGTGTCCAAAACTGGGAGGAGAACTACTGGACTAGGGCCTAGAGAATGAGAAGTAGACCAAGAAGAGAACTGGAAAGGGAATTCAGGGCCACAGTATGAATATGAAACTTATTTTGGATTTCATTTAGTAGTGGGGGACAGGAGTGGGGCAGCAAAGTCGACTGCCAATTAGCTTGGGGCTAGGCCTGGGCAAAGAGCTAAGATATTTTTCAGTTTTGACTCCAGAATGACCACAAAAAGAATTTTCTTTTGTTTTTATCAGATATATGGAAGGTGGAATAAAAATTAGTTTGGAGAAAAGATGATAAATTGGCTTTTGATGGAATGTGATGGAGATTTGGGGAGCATGCCAGTGGAAATCACCAACACAAAGTTGTAAATCTAGGATTGAGTTCAGGAGGTAGCTTGTGGCTAGAAATGAAAATGTGAAAATTCTCTACATATAGGGAGGGATAGATGAAATCAGGGAGTGGGTAAGGTAATTGAGCGTGGAGTGTGTAGATGGAAGACAGGAAGGCTAGGCACAAAAGCTTTAGGTGCATTTTAGTTCATGGAGTAGTACCAGAAAGAGGAAGCATTAAACGAGATTGATTCATTGACTCAATGAAACAAGTGGGTCAGATTTCTCTTTGAGTATACAACAGATATAACTTTTTTAGTTTTTCTGCTTCTTAAGATTAACGTAAATGCTTTGTACTTTCTTTTCAAAAGGTGATGGCAGTTTTGGATCAGTTTATCGAGCAACCTATGAAGGAGAAGAAGTGGCTGTGAAGATTTTTAATAAACATACCTCACTCAGACTGTTAAGACAAGTAAGAAATCCAGTAATATTATTACATTAAATCATACATTGTTAATCTCCTGGAACTCTTGTTTTGCCTGCCTTTGTGAAAATGCAAAATGATGACTACATTTCCCCCCAAAATTTACTTGAGTTTAATTATGAAATCCTGTTTTGTCTTTTCTTTATGGATTAAAAAAGATTTGTTTTGTTTCTCCTGTTGAGAAATAAAGAAAAGACAGTATTCTAAGAATTCTTGTTCTAGGGTTCACAGTTACATACCACAAGTACAGAAGAAAAGAGAGTACCTCTTTTGCAATCTTGTATTTCAAAGGAACCAAAATCCGTACACGTGTAAAGACTTCTCTGGGCCTCAGTTAAGTCACATGTTCTTTTCTCACCAAACACTTATGTTCAGGGCAGTGCTATATGCTGATTAGCTTAGGCCTGTGTTACTGAACCAATCACTGTGGTAATGAGGATGGTATTATTGAGAATATTCCCATCTTTCCCTGAGGCTGGGGTTGGGGTCAGTTCCCCTTAAAGTTCATGGGCCACATGAGTGAAGGTTGGACACCTCAGGAAAAATCAGATACCCTTAGGAAGAAAGACAGGTGAATGGATATTGAATGCATAATCGACAGTGGTCACTCCAGTACCCTCTCTTGTTTTGAGTTCTTGGGGGGATTTATTTCTTTTTTCTGAGTCTTTCCTGATAGTAGGAATGAGAGAGAGAGACCGCGTAAGAGGAGAGGTAAAATCCAATGCGAATGATTCAATCCTATGTCAGAACCTAACTGTATTTTTTAATCTGTTCAGTCCTACTCTTTCCCTTGGCTTATTACAAAAAAATAATGTGTGCTTATCTGAATCTAAATAACTTGTATAAACAAAGAAAAATAGGAATTTACAATATATTAGTTACTTTGAATAATGAAAATAATTTCATATCTGTGCAAAATATCCTGGAGTAATTTTGATTATTAGTACCAAAAGTTACACTGTCATTCTAGGAATAAGCTAATAAACATTTTGTATATAGAAGCAAGTTTATGGACCAAATCTGGGCCCAGTCTTTTTCAATCTGTAGGCAATTTGTTGTATAGATTTATTTTTCAACCTTGGTCATTAGTCTTCAATATGTTTCTTTTTTTTTTATTTATTTATTTATTTATTTATTTTTCCCCCAAAGCCCCAGTAGATAGTTGTCTGTCATAGCTGCACATCCTTCTAGTTGCTGTATGTGGGACGTGGCCTCAGCATGGCTGGAGAAGCGGTGCTTCTGTGCGCACCGGGGATCCGAACCCCGGCCGCTAGCAGCGGAGCGCGAGCACTTAACCGCTAAGCCAGAGGGCCGGCCCTTTCAATATGTTTCTAATATTATGTAATGTGATTGAGAAGCTTGTTGGAAATCAGAACACTAAACACGTATACAGGACTGATTAGTGTATAGGCAGCTAGGTGAAGCGAGGAAATGGTAGAAGAAATAGAAGCAGTAGAGTGTGCATAATGTGCTTCCTCTTTTAAAAAAAAGAAAAGGAAAGGAAAACTTTCAGTGTTGGGTGCTGCATTTTGAGGGTGATTCTACCAGTGGTCATGAATTCGGGCCAACCTATTACACTTCCTTGCTCCTTTCCCTTTGCAATCAATGAGCTGCTTTCCTAGGAGAAAAAAATTCGATTAGGTTTCTGCCTGTGCCTGCGAAAGAAAATAGACCTAACTTGACTTGTTTTCATCAGTTTTAACCAACTGAGCTTATCAGACATAGAAGAAAGAAAGATTTTTATCTACTAAGGAAATATGATTGCAGTCTGAAGCTTTTGTTCTTGGAAGATCCTCTCTCAGGGTATTCAGCCTTTCTTCTTCAGCTTGCAGAATTCGCCACACTTCAGTTTCCTGATAAATGCAGTTGGCACTGATACTTCTCGTTTTTGAAGCTGGTTGTTAAGAAGCAGAGCTTCTGCAGAAGTCACAGTTTGAAACATGAATCAATTTAATATCCCATAAGCTATAAATTTTAACTAAATTACAGTTGCAGAGTAAAGTGAAATCCACAGAATAGAGTGTATATGAAATTAAAAAACAATATTATAAAGGAGATTGTAAAGTCTTACATGTTGTGGTCTAGGAAAAGGATTCTATCAGAATGGAGACCTCTCTGTTCAAGATAAACTGATGTCTCTGACTTCTTGGGTTGGAGAGAGATTGTTGCTGCTGGGGATTGCTTTAGTAAGTGTGGTCCAAGGCAGGTCACTCTGAGGAAGTGATAGTATTTGAGCTAAGATCTGAATGGCGGGAAGCCTTTAGCTATGTGAAGGGTGAAGGGATTTCTAGGCAGGGGGATCAGCAAGGGCAGAGATCCTGTGGCTGGAAGGAGGGAGCTGGGCATGTGCCAGGGATTGAATGAATGCCAGTGTGGCAGAAGGGTGGTGAATGAAGAGGAGAGAGAAAGGAGATGGGGTCTGAGAGGTAGGCTGGTGCCAGATTAGGTCAGGCCATGAAAGCTGTGTAAGTACATGGGATTTTAATCTAGGAGAAATGGGAAGTCAGTAGAGCGTTTTCAGGAGAGGGGATACCGTATATTTCTGTCTTAGACATTACCCTCAGTAAACGCTTCTAGTCATTAAACCAGAGATGATAGGCAGGTTGTACCTCACATGCCAGTTGTAGCTGATCAGTAGTGGCTACTCAGAATCCTGGGCTGAGAAAGATTCTGTGGCTAACTATGATTCAGTAGATAAGATTGACATGACCCATTAGCGTGACCACAATGTGTGGACTGTTCCAGCATTAAATGTTCTGATAGAAGTAGAGCAAGGGAAAATAGAAATTAAAATTTTAATTCCAAATATAGTTTTAAAACCAACTGTTATTCCTGAAAATGTGAAAAATACAAAAAAGCTCAAAGAAGAAACAAAGTTTGCTATAATCGAATCACCCAGAGAAAACCATACTTAAGTGTTGATGCACTTCAGGAAGGAGATACATGGGTAAGAGCCGATGTGGTATTACTCTGAAATGATTGGACTTTTGCAGGAGCTGGTGGTGCTTTGCCACCTCCACCACCCCAGCTTGATATTTTTGCTGGCGGCTGGGATTCGTCCTCGAATGTTGGTGATGGAGTTGGCCTCCAAGGGCTCGCTGGACCGCCTGCTTCAGCAGGACAAAGCCAGTCTCACCAGAACCCTGCAGCACAGGATCGCACTACATGTGGCTGATGGCTTGAGGTAATTCATGAGGTCACGTTGTTTTCCATTCAGTGTATGACAAGTATTAGCCCAAATTTACTCTTAGGCTCTGAGAACAGCACTTCCCAGTAACCTTGTGTCCCAGTAACATTTCACAAAAGAATTTGAGTGAAAAACTACCATTTCCCTGATTAAATTTTAAAATTTGATAAAACAAGAGTAGGAAGACCATGTGGAACCCCATAGCTAGTAGTAGCAGAATTTGAACCCAGGAGTTCTGCTCCAGATCCCATGATCTTAACCCTGTATTCACCTCCCTCCCCTAAAAAAATATAGGTTGGTCTTCAAAGTATCAAGAAAAGTGTCAGTTATCATGGGTAGTTCTAATAAGGAAAGATTAGTCCATATTTCTGAATGGGACTAGAGTGATTTTCGTTGGGTTGTCCTACGGTACCCTAATGTGTTTCAGAGGCACACCCAACCCTGCAGCCAGATGGCAGCTAGGCAGAGCCTCGGAGAGGCAGCACAGCAGAATGGAAAGGTCATGGTCCTTGGAGACAACAGGACTGGGATAAATCACTGCTCCACACACTTAGTAACTGTAATTTCATATCTCTGATTCTCTTTTTTTTATAGTCTGTAAACTGTGACTAATACTTAATGCAAAACATTTTGAGGACTTTTGTAATAATTGATGGCATCGCAAATGAAACTTTCCATTTCCCCCTCCTCCTCTGCTCCCCGTCTCCAGTCATCCAGTTCTTTCACCATGCAGGCATCCTTCGTTCCTTCCTTTCTCTCACATCCCACACCCAATACTTCAGCAAATATTTTCAGCTCTGCTGTCAAAATATATCTTAATGCAGCTGCTTCTCACAACTTCTCTCCCTACCACCAGAGTCGAAGCTGCTGTCATCTCTCCTTGCCTAACTGGTCTCCCTACTTTCACCTTTGCCGCATAGAGCCTATTCTTCACACAGGACAAAAAACCACACAGAGTGTTTTTTCTAACATGGAAGTTGGATCAAGTCTTTCTCCTGTCATTAACCCTCTCCTACCTCACTTTCTAGTCACTGTGTTCAGCGACTCACCTCCCTGAGGTTTCCTGAATGTATCAGAGGGTTTATACCAGCTCTTCTCTCAGCCAGGAATGCCTAACCTCCAGATATCGTCTTGGCTCACTTCTCATTTCGCTCAGGTCTCTTCTCAGAGAGGATCTCCCTGACTACCTTTTGTCTCTTTAGCACCTATAGCACTTCTTGCTGACTACTATTCTTCATGTTTTCATTAAAAAAATTTTGTTTATTGTCTGTCTTTGCCACTAGACTCTAAGAGCCGCGATAGCAGGAACTTTTCATCTCATTCACCGACGCATCCCCAGCACCCAGAACAGTGGGCCCTCAGGAATATGTGTTGGCAGTAGGGAGAAGGGAGAAAGGAGGAAGGGAGGAAAACAGTGCCTGGCCATCGTAGCCATACAGTGGATGGAAATTTCCTTCCCTTTCTTCCCTTCTGAAATACTGTGTTTATTCCTTTAAGGCAGTATCCAGAAATGTAAATGAAGTGACAGTAAGGAAAACAAACACTGCTCACAAACAAAGCCAAACCAGCAGGATATAATTATTAGTAGTGCATAGAGAACACAGTAAGTGCATCAAATAAGTAGATTTCCTTTCCTGAAAGAGTCCAGAAACTACTGGAAAACACACAGATTATTAAATGAAACAGGAATACAAAGATTGGGCTTTGGGTTGATATATTGGCTTTTGAACACTAGGGGGAACCTTGTGTTAGATTAATCAAGATAAAGTGCATTTATGTCTCATCTATTTCAAAGCTGTCTTGGTCACGTTCCTTAATTTAACTAACTCCAGCTCCAATTTTTCCCTAATTCTTTCACATAATCCCCAAAGTGCTTATTTATAAAATGAAGAATTGCTATTTTTATCTTCACCAATATTTGTAAGACCTCATCTCTAAAATAACTTATTCTGGTTCTTTGATACCTTACTTTAAATAGCTAATCCAGCAATTTCTGATGAAGTAAATGAAGTTTCAGCATATTTTCCTATAATTTGCCTGATTTGTACTCAGTATAATGCCAAGACAGCTTTCTGGCTCTTGTGCCACAAGAGGCTAATAGATTTCGATGGCTATCAATCTTCTACCAGCACTAAGTATATTTTAAAAACTGAGCATTAAGATTTGTCTTCCCAAATATATTTTAGCTTAGAGCTGTAACTACAGAGGTAGAAAGAGACAATAAAATCACACTTCTTTGGAATCCCTTAAATGATGGAGCTGTTTAGAGTGACGTTCAAGAACTTTCTTCACATTACATATTCTCTCTTCCACAGTCTTGCCTTCAACTATTAGCTTACATCTCTAATTCAGTCCACTCTTTATTATAATTCTCAACTACCTATGAAGATATAGTCACCTATATTTCCCATAAGTTTCTATGTTTCAATATTTTCAAAATTGAGTTTGCTGTCTCTGCTACTCCTCCCACCATGAATCTGTTATTTCTCTTGTATCTCCCACTTACTGATGAAAATCCTTGTAGTCACACCAACCACCTTCCCCAAAAACTAAATATCCATTTGTCTACCAGGTCCTTGACTATTTTACATATCTTTTTAATCATTTATTTTTGTGTCACTACTGCTGTTTTGGTCCAGTACCTCCAGGGAGTCAGAATATTCTTAAATAAAAATCTAATTATGCTTGAAATTCCCTAGTATTTCCCAGTTATCTCCAAAGTACATTCAAACTCCTTAGGTAGCATCAAAACTCTTTATATATGCTTCTTGTCTGCCTCTCCAGCCTCCTGCCACTCCACTGCCCACACTCTGTATTCATGCTGAAGGTCTTGACTTTTCACTGACATCCATGTCTATCCGCATTTTTCATTCCTCTCTTTCCACAAATTTGTTGGCTTAGAGAACTCATTTTCCTCTTGCATTTGCTCACATACCATCTCCACGATGAAGGTGGATGGCCCCGTGAAGAGCTGGCTTCACTAACACTTGTTTCCTGAGTCGGCTCCGTGCAGGACTTTGTGTTAAGTGCAGAAGAGGGAAAGGTAGAGATTATATTGCTCTTATCAAGGTTGAAAACTTTCAGGCTAGTGGGAGAGTCTACTTTGCTATCCTTATCTCTGTGCTTTTCTCCCTCTGGCTTCTCTAGCATTTGGTACATATCACATTTGTGCAACCTCCTTTGAGCGCTTGTCTCCTAGATTGTGACCCCTCAAGAGCAGAGATACAAAGATGGCTTTATATTCCCTAGGGACTGGCTCTCAGAGATGCCCAATATATATTTGTTAAATGAATGAATGCATTCTATTTTTAGAATAATTCTATTTAGGATGAGATAAAGTTCACTTTAAATTATAAAGAAAGGAGTTTCTTAGCAATATTGATGATAATCACAATTAAAGAATGACTGAATATAGACCGGTTTATTTTAATAAAATATTTGACAATCCTCCTTGTCACATAATGCATAAATTATGGCTGAATTATTTTCAGTAAGGCAAGATCTACACTTGTTAATATTTCAACAGCTCTTTTGCTATTCTATTAAAAGCTGTTAAAACTGTACTTTTTAAGATTAAATTCTATAATTGAACATTTTAACTAACCCAGAGATCTCTCCCTCCCACTGACTTATTTCAAATTAAGTTTAACTACTTTTTTTTTAACTTTGGGAAGTATTCTGAGAGAGTCTGTATTCTACAAATATTTTGACAGAGGCGTGCATTGTGAAGGATTTGGATGCTATTCAGTTATACATGACTTGGCTTTCACTTTTTTCTCTTTAATCTCTCAGCTTTTCTCTGCTGCAGGGCAAGAGTAGCTAATGGCCTTTCAGTAAGCCCTTAGTAAATTTTTCTTTCAAGCCCATTACTTATTGTTAAGGTCAGCTTCATTAGTACATTTATCTTATTTTCAGCCAAAAATATGTATACGGAAATGAATAGGCCCAAGGTCAAATGTCCTAACTACATCCTGGAAGAGAAAGAAGCTTCTACGGCATTAGTTGATGCAATTAACTGATACATACACTCTAGGCTGTCATGCAATGGAAAGTTCAGGGTATTGCTGCCACTTGCTCCTAATTCCTCTAGCATATGATTGGTACTGTAAAATAGAGTAAATATTTATTGATATAATGTGAACCAAAACCAAAAGCCACAAACGAACAAAGGATTTAAATGTATCTCCATTAACTCCTGTGAAAAATTGTTCTTTCAAGGTAGGTCATAAGATACGTGTGAGATCACATGGAGAGCAAATTTGACGTCATGGGGGCAGGGAAGATGGAGTTGGGGAAAATCTGAATTTTGTGGATGTGTTAGGAAAGGTTAGTAATAGAGTAACTTTAGTAGTTGGGGCACAGTAGTAGCTCTCTGGCCGTGTTTCCAGAATGGGAAAGAACTGGTTGAGTTTAAAACTTTATTTTGTTTTTTTCGTATTAGCTAGTTTTTATTCTTTACCTCCAGTGTCTAACTTTAGTTGCTTATGATTGAATGGATCGGTCTCTATAAGGAAAGACTTTAACATCACCTAACATCACCTTTCCCAAACCAATGTTTTATTCATTCCAACTCTCAGTCCAAAATGTTCTTTATTAACCTTAATTTATAATAGAATTGGATTTAAAGTAAACTACATCTTCAAACAGGATCTGATACTGATAGCTAGAAAAGTCTTATATTTTGATTTATTATTGAAAAAGTAGAAAACATTTTCCAAAAAACTAAGAAGCATTTTAGTCAGAAAAAATAAATATCAAAAGAGAAATGGAATAGAGAGACTTTAAAAAGCTAAGATAAACTTCTATATGGTTTTAAGAAAATCAAAACTATTAAATGAGAGTGACAACAAAATCCTATGAAATCTTATTTAACATTTTTACATTTTAAACTCATTAAAATATTCGTATGATCATTGAGGGAATTCAGAATTCCTTTTACGTGATTATTAAGGTATAGGAAAGAAAACTCTCCAAAAATTGGTACTTTGTTTGAAGTGGTTGTACCTTAAAGTTTAAATCACTCACTTATCAGGATTGACCTGGTTTTTTTGTTTCTTTTTTTTTTTTGTGAGGAAGATCAGCCCTGAGCTAACATCCGATGCCAATCCTCCTCTTTTTGCTGAGGAGCGTTGGCCTGAGGCTAACATCCAAGCCCATGTTCATTTGCTTTATGTGTGGCACACTGCCACAGCATGGCTTGACAAGTGGTGTGTCGGTCCACACCCGAGATCCGAACCTGTGAACCCCAGGCAGCCGAAGTGGAGTGTGTGAACTTAACCGCCACACCGGGCCAGCCCCGCCCGTGTTTTTGTTTTTATTTAGAGCATAAATTTGCTTTATGATATTGGACTTGGTTTTTTTTGTTTTTTTTTTTTTTGAGAAAGATTAGCCCTGAGCTAACATCCATTGCCAGTCCTCCTCTTTTTGGTGAGAATGATTGGCCCTGGGCTAACATCCATGCCTGTCTTCCTCTACTTTATATGTGGGATGCCTGCCACAGCATGGCTTGATAAGTGGTGCATAGGTCTTTGCCTGGTATCCGAACCCATGAATCCTGGGCCGCCGAAGCAGAGCTTGCAAACTTAACTGCTATCCCACTGGGCCAGCCCCTGGACTTGTGTGTTTTGATTTCCTTCTATAATATCTCTTAACTTTAAGGGTCAAACTTAGCACAGAATTTTTGATGTTTTGCATAATGGACATACATATTTAAGGAAATCATGACAGAAATTGTAATAATGTAATCACATTTTAATAAGATGGCCTGTGCGTTTTCTGGCAGATACCTCCACTCGGCCATGATTATTTACCGTGACTTGAAGCCCCACAACGTGCTGCTTTTCACCCTGTATCCCAATGCCGCCATCATTGCAAAAATTGCCGACTACGGGATTGCTCAGTACTGCTGTAGAATGGGAATAAAAACATCAGAGGGCACACCAGGTAGGTGATAAGGTTTACTTGATAATTCCCTCTTCAAGATGGATAACCAGTGTCTTCAGTTGTGAGTTCAGGAGAATCAAGAGGACACCATAGCCAGTCATGTTGTGAACAAATATTTATTGTGTGAATAACTGTGGCCAATATATAAATATAAACATATTTGAGTACAGGGTGCTGGCCCTAACCATACTGAGGGTTTCTGTAATTATGTTATATGCATCATTATTAACTTTCTTAAATATGAAAAAGTATGAATTCCTAAATACTTCTGGCCTAAGAGTTTCGGATAAGGGCTTTGGGCCTGGAGTTCTTGGTTGCACTGTTCTTGATGCAAGCGTACTTTCTTTTTCTTGTCGGTTGGTGCAGGAGTTTAAACCTTTAAACACTGCACTTAGGTTTTCTTTCTTCATAATTTATAAGTCGTTAATACTTCAATAGTTAAAAATAATGGAGCTTCTCTATTTGGCCCTGTATAGCAAGATGAGTCATGGTTACTATATAAAACATACTCATTCTGGATACCATTATATCTATGGTCTCCAGGAATCACCAACATTGTTTTCTTGCCTTAGATTTTAATGTTGCCTTTTGGGGTCATCCCCAACCTTTTTTTTGTCATGCCTGTTCTAATAATCCTATTACTTCTGCTGTTAACTGACTTTCTACTGGTGAAAATCCATTTCCTGTGTTCTTGTGTTTTCATGGTCTTATGTTCAGATATGTTCTTTCTACATTATGTCTACCCCATGGAATCCTCCCTCCCTTTGTCAGCTCCCATTTCCCTTCCTCTAGCCTCAGGTTCATCGGAATCTCAGGTTCTGATGAGTAAGAAACAGTGATAGGGCAAGTGATCTGTACAGACATCTTGTCTTTCAGATTTCAGTTTGAGTGGGAATAGAAAATTGAGGTGTTGGCATCTGTTTAGGGGAGGACAGCTCTATCTTTAGAGAAGTCTTATTTAGTTTATTACCTGTAAATAAAGTTACAGGTGGCTTTACATCATTTTGATGATTACAGGTCAATTAAAATACATGCCTAAGACAGAAGAAAATACTCTATAGAGAATATCGGACTAGGCAAAACATCCTAGTTTGTTTCCTACCCAACCGCCCACAACTTGTGTACTTAGTAAAGCAGATAGCCCCAGCTTCCAATGCCTGGTTTTATTTTTGCCCTGGATACATATCCTCTCTTTTGTTTTACATAGCTATATGTTGGAAGTAGAAGGCGCATTCACATAAACATTTCAAAGTATATATTCTGGCTACCGGCGTCTCTGGGTTGTTCAATAATAATAAAATATCATCTCTTGAGCATCTGTTGTGTACCAGGCTCAGTGCCAGATTCATTAGACACACAGTGTCTTATGCTCATGCCAGGGCTGAACATTAGCTTTTATCTTCTCGTGTGTAAAATGAGGAAGCTGACTCTCAGCGAGATTATGTAATTTGCACAGTCACACAGAAAGTGGCCAAGATAAGGACTCAATCTAAATGAGAATTGAATCCAGAGCTATTTGGCTTTATATTCTATAGTGTCTCTCCTAGATCACATGCAACTCTAACATGTACTTACAGAGGTTTACGTATTCAGTTTTAATATGAATTAAGATTCATATTAATTCATGGTAATTTAATAAATGTTATTAAAAAACCAAAGTAAACAAAACAAAATGACAGGGCCACAAACAGCAAACGTCGTCAAGTATAGGTTTGGAAGAATAATCTTAGAGGATGGAATTCCACAGGTTTATATACTGCCACCTAGAAAATGTGGGCACATTGGGCCAGCCTGGTGGCGTAGTGGTTAAGTGTGTACGCTCCACTTCTGCGGCCCAATGGTTCGCAGGTTCGGATCACCGCTTGTCAAGCCATGCTGTGGGGTGTCCTATATAAAGTAGAGGAAATGGGCACGGATGTTAGACCAGGGCCAATCTTCCTCGGCAAAAAGAGGAGGATTGGTAGCGGATGTTAGCTCAGGGCTGATCTTCCTTACACACACACACAAAAAATGTGGGCACATAACAGGAGTCTTCTCTTGGAAGACCTGCTCATTACTCTCGTGTGACACAAAGGTGGGTTGGGCCACTCTACTGAGGCCTGCAATTCATTCCCCCTCCGTCCCCCAACCCAGTCACTCTGTTCATGGAGTGGAAATCCTGCCATTGAACCCTCATCCACCTACTTGGATAGGAGATCTCTCTGGTCCCTGTTGACTCTGCTCTGGGACTCGAGCCTGCCACCTCACTCCGTGGGCTGGGCCAGCTAGCAGCCAGCTCAGTTCAACTCTGTTCAAATTCATGGCTCTTTATGTTAAGTATCTGACTTCCTGATTTGGGTCAAAACTTCTCTAAAGTTCATTATCCAACTGATTCTTCATATCAAGCCAGATGCTTGTTCCTAATCCCATTTAATCTATTGTATCAAAGTGCGGTAACATAAATATGGAGAAAGATCATGACAAAAAAACTCAGAGCCTGATTCTTTTTGTTCTGACCCCCTCTTCCCCCAGGCTGCTTAGTATACTGTAAGCATTTTTTTCTCTCTTTATGCCGACCTTCTCTTTACCGTTATTGTATTTATTATTGTTAGAGCACTTCTAATCATGTCAGTCTTAAACTCTGCCTCAAATCGGAAATAACAGTAACTGTCACCATTGCTATCACCGTCACCAAACTTTTCCTTCCCCAAAGCAATTATGTTTGAGAAGAAAATCGTTCCCTTTCATATCATTTCAATTATCTCCTTGTCTTTTCCTTTTAATGGATCTTCCTGTTAATGTTATAACTTTTAACTTTGAAACTTCTAGAGAAAGAAAAGACCATGTATTTGTTAAACTTCTGTGTATTTTTGTACTAACCCTTATTGTGGTGCATTCACCCTGTGTGTGCATTCGAGTGTGGGTTCATTATCATTGTCTCGGAGAAGTCGGCAATGGGAGCAAACCTTTCTGTGGCACAATTACAGTTGAGCTGAGCCTCATGCTTAGCCCTTTGCATGGGTTGATTACTCATTTAATCCTTATGACCCTCTGACATAGGTCCTATTACTATTCCTGGTCTACAGATAAGGCAACTAAAGCTTAGGGACCATTAAAAATATCTACAGGGTTGTACAAGATGCAAACCCAAGTCGCCTGAGAGCAGAGCCCCTGACCAGGTACCATCACAGCTGGAATGCAAAGGTGGAAACAATTCAGTTATTGGCAAGAACCACAGTTCAGTGTTTGTCCACATTTTGAAAGGTAAATATGGGATGGATTCTTTCAACTTTAACTAACTTGGAGAGCTTCAACTTTAACACAATCAAATGGATATATTTATATTATATCCTGTTGGGAGTGACAGTTAATTCTGGGTCCTGTGACAGTTGCACTGTTGACTGAGATGGATGCTGACTGATGGCATCAACTCTGCCAACATCCATAGAAATACAACAATCTTTGGGTAAATAAAAATGTTATTCTCTGGTTATACACTATCCTCTGATAGAGATTATGAAACATGTTCTGCTCATATGTCTCTGAAAGTAAAAAAGAAAGAAAATATGTGTTTCTGTGCATTGTGTGATATATAATCAGACATAATTTATAAATTTCTCATATTTTTGATCTATGGATCATTTTTTAATTTACTCATTGCATTTGTTAAAGGCTTATCTGAAAAATTATATCTAAAAATAGTTTTTAGACAATGAATCCTTTTTCCCGATTATTTTAACATTATAATTGTTATGATGATTCTCCAAGGGAAAATTATCCTCATTTTTTGTTCATTTATTCATGCATTTGGCAATAATTTATTGAATGTTTGCCAAATACCAAACTGGTGCTACTACTTAATAGCTGTGTGGTATTCATCAAGGTTCGCTTTCTTGGGCTCAGTTTTAGTTTCTGTAAATTGTGATGAGAAAAATAATGCCTACCTCATAGGGTTGTTGGAAGGGTAAAATGAAATAATCCATATGAATAACATAGAACAGGGCCTGGCATATTGCAGTTGCTCCAAGTATGTTAGCAATTGCTCTAGTGGTGAATTTGGGGAATTCATGAATTTGCATGAATAAATGTAACTTTTATCCTCCGGAAGCACATGTTCTGTCAGGAGAAATAGGGCTGTAAACAATCTTAAAGCATTGTGTCAGTTTCAATAGGAGATCTAGGTCAAGGTAGAGAGACAGCACAAGAGAGCAAGTGATTAGCTGAGCTATAAGTTGTCAGGAATTCTTTCATAGGGAAGGTGATTCTGGAATTATATCTTAAAAGATAAGCTGGAGGCTTGAGAAAAAAATAATGAAAGAGCGGGAGGAGACATTCCAGGCAAAAGATACTAAGGTATAAAATGACTTACCTTATTCACGTAACTGCAAGAAATTCTGTATGGTGTAAGTGATAGGTGGAGGATGGAGGATTATTTAGTTAAGTATTTTTCAATTCTGGCTGTATATTAAATAACATGTAGAGCTTTAAAAAAAATGTATCCACTTGGATTGTATTCTTTACAATTCTATTTCAGTAGATGTAGAGCAGGGACTCTTAATCTGGCCACACGTTAGAAGCTCCTGGAGGACTTTCCAATATATGGGTTCCAGGACCCCACTCCCAAGGATTCTGATTTAACTTGTTTGGGTGGAGGCCAGACATTTATGCTATTTAAATGATCTCCAGGTGATTTCAATGTTCATCCAAGGTCAAGACTTACTGGTCTAGAAAGAAGTTCAACAACATCTGCAGTTTTTTAAGCACCACAAATGATTCTGAAAAAGTGTGACAATTTTCTGGCTCATGAAGTGCTTTTAAAATCATGCCAAATAGTTTAATCTCTTAGGTTACGGGAAGTCATTGAAAAGTATTCTTATTCGTTAGCAAAAGGTTCCCATCTCCACATCATATAAATAGTATCATTGCTTGTATAAATCAATTGTATGATGGGCAGCCAAAAATCTGGTACCGTTTCACAATGGGGGAAAATGTTATTTATAGAAAAAATTTTAACAAGATAATTAGCATTTATCTTGATTTAGATTTAAAATCTAGATTTAGATTTTAACAGTATGAGCCTGTGATATAAACAAAAAATTATGAGAGTGAGTAAATATGAATAGAGTTCAGATTTGTATTCAGATTAAAAAAAGGCAATCTCAATTATTTTAAATTGACCTTTCACAGTGGTGCACATTCTAGGCACTGCAGTGGATTCTGTAGATATAGAGATAGACATGACTAAGGGAACTGTTGACTGTCTGGAATCTATGCGACAAGGTTGTGGAGTCAGACTTTCCGGGTTTGAATCCTTGCTCTACCACTTACTAGGTGAGGCTGGAGAAATTACCTAACTTATGCAGTCCCTAGTAATAGTCTCTATCCCAGCAGATTGTTGTGAAAATTAAGTGAGAAATTCATGGAAAATATTTAGCACAGTGTCTGGCACATTCCTAGCTGCCTTTGCCCTCCAGGACTCCCTGCTCTGTCTTCTAACTCTGGGGGCCCAGGCTCTGTCTTCATTCCCCTTCCCGGTGGGCTGGAAACTCTGCCAGACGCTCTGAGGACTCACCTTGTTTGTGTGCTCTCTCTCAGGGATTACCGTCCTGTACTCCTGGTGTCCAATGTTTCATATATTTTTGTTTGGTTATTTTGTTGTTTTATGTAGGATGGTAAATCTAGTCCTTGTTATTCCACCTTAGCTGGAAATAGAAGTGACACGTGTTTAAATAAATGACTTGAACGGCCTAATACAACAATGTACATTTAGGATTTCAGTTAGCACTTAACATTTCTAGTTTTTGAGGGCCAAATGCTAAATAGGGTGTCCATGCATATGGTCGTTTGGTGTGCGAGCACCATAGTTCATTCACAATATCAGATCATAGATCGTGTGGCAATATTGTCCCTTTGTAAAGATGCAGGAAATGTTCCTATTTCTAGCCTTTCCCAACGGCAGGTAATATTAAAAGTGTTCATTTTCATCCCAAATTAAATTCAGTGGTGCATATATTGAATAGCTTGAAAGTTTATTCTTCTTGTCACTACTATGGTGACAAGTATAATTAAATATGTGGCAAAAACCTTTTAAGAACTTACAGTTGCTCTTCCAGAGAAGTCCTCAGTGATAAGGATACACATAAATAGCTTGGAGACTCTTCTCATGGTTTAGATTGATAAAGTTGGTAGTTTAGGTTTTAATACCCTCAGTCCCCCTCCCTGCAACCATTTTGGTTTTGTAGGTTAAGGACTCCATGATGAGGCATCTCAGGTAAGTCACTTTAAAGTAAGATTTGATTTGCAAAACATAAGGGCATAAGGTGAAAGCTGCAAATGCTGTTGAGCAGGTCAATAGATGTGTTTCTAATAAATTAGTAGAAATAATTCTTCACACTCTGGTAACATAGAGATATAACTATATCTAGATTTAGGTGTGCTTAAGGTTTTTAGGTAAGTATTTTATTGTAAGTTTTGCTTCATTAATTTGTTTTCTTTTTCTACTTAATATTTCATGGTCATCTTTCTATGTCAAATATCAGTTTTAATAGTTATATAATATTTCATTGCTAGTGTGTACAGTAATTTACTTAACCACATCTTGATGTATTTGTAAATTTTTTCTAACTTTTTGATATACTGAAAGTGCTTTAATTAACAGACTTGTAAATTAAAATTTTTTTCATTTATGAAACTAATTTTTTAAGCATTAAATGCTTAGGAATGGTATTGCTGGGCATACTATTTTGAATTTTGAAACACTGATTCCCTTCTAGAAAAGTTTGTCAATTAAAATTCCCTCAATACCTGAATTAGCTCACCCATTTCCCCTTCTAGGTTTGCTAGTGTTTTTAATCTTCATAAAGTTAATAGTCAAAAAGTGACAATTTGATATTTTTAGTTTTCATATATTTAATCATTTATTTGCTTATTTTTTTATTTGAAGCCAAGCAACCTGTTATATATAGGCCGTATATTTTTTCTTTCATGTTTTGTACATTTTTGTCTTTACTCATTTAATCCACTTTTTTTTCTTATTCATTTCTAAAGCTGATTTTAGCTAATGTTGAATCTTTGTCTTTCATGTATTACAATGTTTTCCAGTTTATGGTTTGTCTTTTAACCTTCTTTATGGCATTTGGCAGTTGCAGAGTTTGAATCTTTTAGGTAAACAAATTTTCTATTCTTTTACCTCTTGGAATCTGATTTTCCTGACGTGTTTAGTCAGTGACGTATGAAGGGCAGGGATGGTAGGAATCATCTGCCCCAACACAAGCAGTTGCTTATTATTTGTAAATTCTCTAAAGACAATATATCTCCCTCAGTTCTCAGCCTTTCGGCCTCTACCACCACACCTTTGGTACAGAGAGTGATTAGGAATTGAATTTTGAATTCCAATATTATCGCAATATTATCGTCTTAATTATGAATATTCCTTTAGTACTTAGCTTTATATTCTACATTCAAACTTTTGGTTCATCAAAATTTTATTAGGTGTAAGGAGTAATGTAGCTCCTCCCTTTTTCTTTAACAAACAACTGATGCTTTTATCATTTATTAAAATTCTATCTTCTCTCCACTGTTTTGAATGCCACCTTTACCTGTCTCACCTACATATTTGGGTCTAAGTCTTCCATGCAGTTTCAGTGTTGTGTCCTTTTGTTTTGATAGAATTTTGAATATTTTAATTTTATAATTTTATAGGACAATCTGATTTAAAGTGCTGTTTACACAGCATTTTTGAAATTCATGATTTTCAAGTGGATATTATACCCTTTTCCGAGAAACAAATTATGGTAATATTTTATGTATTTTTGTATTTAAAGGTATGGATTGTAGATAATATGTCTCATGTTATTCTACATGCTTTGTTGATTAAATGTTATTTTATTGCTAACTATGACAACGTATTTGATCCAGACTGGTCCATTTGATGGATTATAGTATATCATCATTCAATGTTTATTATTTGAGAGAGATTTTTCCTAACAGTTATCTACTCTCCATAGATAACTGTAGAGGAAATTATTAGTGCAATCAAGAAATTAGAAAATCATTAAGAAATTCATTGGATGACTTTCAAGAAGCATTTAGAAGTGCATTGTATTATAATTGAGATACCCCCTGAATATATAAATAAGGATTATGTTCTCCTGCTGGGGATCATGTCAATGAAAATATTTATTTTGAAAGGGAGAAGGTAAGAGGTTAAAACCATTTCCATTTAGAAGTAAATACTCCTTTCCATATACTCACAATTATCTTTTGCAGTGTCCCCTGACTCATTATGAAAATAAATTCTAACCTTCTGCACAGCTCTGAGATCTGTGGAATGATGCCTAGGGGTATAAAACTATTGTAAAGGATATATGCATTGGATGAGAATTTGGACTAAGTGACCCCTCAAGTCTCTTCCTGCTCTAAGACCCTGCGATTCCAAATCCTAAGGTTTCTAACAGTAAATTCATCAAGGAAAAATATGCTGAATATTTTAATAGTCTTTGAATAGTACCTTGATATAATAGATACCCAATAAATGTATTGAATGAATAATAAATAATTGGATAAGGTTTAAATTAGCCTCCAAAATCCTTTTTAAAATCTCGAAAGGTCAGCATAAATATTGTTAAGGAACTAGCTAATGTGTAGGTAACATTATTTTTAAGTACTCTTGACTTTACCATTCATTATCTGTGTGGACTTAGGAAAACATATAACATTTTTAAAAGGATTATATTATTTGTAAAATGAAAATTCCTCATCTGCCTACCGCAGGTGATTCTTGTGCACAGCAAATGAAATATTCAAGAAGGTATCTGTAAAATGCCATAGCAATATGAATTAGGAGCTATTGTGATATGTTTACATTATGTCACAGGTACAGTTTATTAGGGATCTATTTTAGAACTGTCTTAATTACTTACACAATTCTTTGGCTTAGAGTTTGAGACTGATATTATGGCTATGTAGGAAAATGTTCTTATTCTAAGGAAATGCATATTATCTTTAGGGCTGAAATATTGTATCTGCAATTTAATATAATATGTCAAATATCATGTATATAATATATACAATGTTATATGACATATAACATATGTTATATATGCTATATATAATATATACATATGTATGTGTCTATATGTATATATACAGAGAGAGAGAGAAAGAGACATAAAGTGAGAGACAGAGACAGAGAGGGAGAGAGACAGAGAGAGACAAATGTGTGAAATGGAAACAGTGAGTATGTGTTTGTGTATGTGTGTGTGTAGAAAGAGAGAGACTGAACAAATGTGGCAAAATATAACTAGAGAATGTTAACAATTAGTACAGTGGGGGCTATCGTGCTCAAATTTAACGTTTCCATTCTTTTGACGCTTCCTGTCCTTCCAGCCTGGTGAAGGACTGCTGAACTTTGTCTTTTGCTGCTAAGCTCTCTGTCAAAGAGAACTATTTCCAGATTTGGTCCATTTACTCCTTGAAGGTCATGAATTCATACTTTGTTATATTTTTCTGGCTGTTTATTTAAACCACTATAACCAGCATACATGTTCATGATAGAAAATTTGGAAGTATAGAAAGAAAATAAAAGCTACCCATAATTGCAGCACATGGAAATAATCATTGTTACATTTGGGTGTATTTCTTGGTAGTCTTTATGCACATTTTCCTCCACTTTTTATTTTGAAAATGTTTAAGGCTACAGAAAAGTTGAAAGAATAGTACAATATAAATTTATTGTACTATATATTGTACATTTTTTTGCCACATTATGCTTTTCTCTCTCACTCTCTTTGTATATGAATATTAGTCTTTGAAGTTGAGTTGCGACATCATGCTATGTCATCCCTAAACATATTGGCATGTATTTTCTTAGAATAAGGTTTTTTTTTTTTTACATAATCACAATACCATTATCACAGCTAAGAAAATTAATTCAGTTGATTTTTGTCACATATTTGATAAACTTTCTGTGTATTCAGAATTATATCCTACTTTTTTTTTTCATTTACATTATAACATGTCATTTTAAAAAATGATTTTTAAGTTTCTGCATGGTATACATTATTTAACCAATTTCCTTTCCTTTTATGGTTGTAATTCTTTAGATTGTTGTTATTTTTCCTATTATGAATAATGTTGAAATTACTCTTTTTTTCTGAAGAATTTAAGAGTGATGTATTTCTATTGTGGAATGAAAGGTTTTATTTCCCTTTAAAAGAATTTCAGGCATGAACCAACACCTGAGAGGGGCTTTTATTTGTTTTAGTTATGGTTTTATTTTTATTTTTCTATTGGGTAAAAGGAGCAGAGTCACAACTTCTTGAAATATTGAAGAGATTGGAATTTTGGTCAGGTTAAAGTGACTTGGAGTGAAGTCTAGAAATCTCCCTCCTGACCCCTCCTTTGTTGGAAACACTGTCCTGGGAATAGCCATTATTAGGAATGAGAAAAATGATATAGGTTTTTTTTTTTTCCCCTATTAGGCTTCATTTCTTCAATTATGAAACATTACTTAATAATTTATTATTGAATGTTTATCCTTATTATTCTTCAAGATCAACCTTGAATCGAAATGTCCCGGGACAGGGCTGTTAATTGCTTGATCAAGGTGTCACCTTATGAGATGACATGGCCTGGTTTAGAACTCATCTCCCTGACTCTTCATCAGCTTATATGCCTAGGTGTATGCCTCCTTGGGTGTATGGGCCTTGGTGTTGGGCATATTTATTAATATGTCTGTTTACTTTCAGGGTTTCGTGCACCTGAAGTTGCTAGAGGAAATGTTATTTATAACCAACAGGCTGATGTTTATTCATTTGGTTTACTACTCTATGACATTTTGACAACCGGAGGTAGAATAGCAGAGGGTTTGAAGTTTCCAAATGAGTTTGATGAATTGGCAATACAAGGAAAATTACCTGGTAAGTTTTATTTTATCTACAGTAAAGATTATTTTTTTTTAATTTCAGCAGCTTCATTTCCAAGTTATTTAATTGTTGTTGTATACTTAATTCATTTCACAGCTGATAATTTTTTGTTAAGTGCATGAATATTCTTAAATCCTGTGACTAATAAAAAGCACATGAGTAAGGTAGCAGTTTTAGGTTTTTGTTTTAATATCCCAAATTAATATTGATGTATTTGGTATACGTTTAGAAGAATACTCAGAAAAGGAAATTGCTATTGGAACTCCAGGTTAGTGATTTCTGTTCTCATAAAGAGTTACTACATGCCCATGAGCCTGGAGAGTTTTCATTTTCTTGGAGTGAAATAATTTATATGCAGGAATGGAAGCTTGAATTATTTAATAATAATTTGATAATTTTTAGCAGCAAATGGTAATAAGAATTAGTAAATGAGTATTTAATGAGGTCAAATCTCGTTTTGACTGGTTATCATTAAGAAATTCTAGGACTTTGTCATTCATTCCTTGACTACTACTTCAGTTCCTACTGCAAGATATTCTTTTAAATATATTTAGCTATTTCTCATATTTTCTGCTTTCCCTTTCATTTAAGAAATATTTTTGAGTGTATTATATGTGCCAGGTATAGAGAATGTAGCTTTAACTATCTCCTTTGAGGGAATCTTTAAAGATTCCCAGTAAAAGGAAATTTATTATACTTTGCATAAACTTTAGACACAATCTAGGTCACCTCCCTTGTCTTACCAGTTAGCTTTCCAGTGAAAGTTTCCAAGTCTCTATTCTACAACAACCAGAAGAATGGCATGCCTCTTATAAAAAACAAATGTACACAAACCAACTGTGGGGATCTGAGGATTAAATGCTTGCCTACTTTGAATATTTAAATAAAAAGTATTTCCATAGAAGTCTAATTATTATATGAACAAAAGTGTTTTCAGAGTCTATTTGAAATGCTGGAATGGAATGAAAATTTATTATTTTATTCAATTGGTATTTGTGTCTCTTTTTTATACCATAAAAAATCAAGAAATCTTTTTTGATATCTCTAGTAGAGATAAAGCTAATGAAATTAGCTGTTGTGAGAAGTAGATTCATAATAAATATAGGATTATGGAGATCAGTGTTTTCCTTTGCAATGTCTGGATCTTTTATATGCATTGAGAGGAAATAAAATAATTGTTCTGATTTGTCTAATGTTCTAGTATGATATGTTTTTGAATGTTTTAGATCCAGTTAAAGAATATGGTTGTGCCCCATGGCCTATGGTTGAGAAGTTAATTAAAAACTGTTTGAAAGAAAATCCTCAAGAAAGGCCTACTTCTGCCCAGGTATTCTTATAGTCAAAATTTATCAATATTTTGTACAGAACATCAAATACATACATATATGTATACACATACACATGCATATATATAGTCTTCACATATATATAATCAAACATATAAATAAACACACACACAGTTTAAAACAGTTATAAAGCAAAACTCCTATATCCTCCCCCACCCCAGGCACAAAGAAAAGAACATTGTCAACACCCCAACAGCCGCCATGTGCATCTTCCTGATTGTGTCATTCTCCTTTCCGTATAGAGGTAGCCACTCTCTTGACTTTTTACATAATCCTTGCTTTTCTTTTCTTTATGATTTTGCTACCCAGCTCAATTTTCCTGTATCCATAATTTATTTAAATTGAATCACAATCACAAAGTGTTCTGAGGTTTCTCAGCCATTCTCCCATCATTGTAAGCTTCATTCAGGTTGTTGAATGTAGCCGTTGATTATTTTCACTGCTAGTCCATTCCACTATTTGAGTGCACAATATATTTACCCATGATCGTGTCAATGAATATTGGTATTGTTTCCAGTTCTTTGCTATTATAAGCAGTGCTGCTGTGAGCGTGGTTGTATATGTCTCCTGCTGCAGCTTGTATGAGAATTGCTTTGTGGTATGTACCTAGGAGTTGAATTGCAGAATCATTGGATATGTGAATATCCAAACTGGTTTCTGAACAAGTTGTTCCGCCTTAACATTCCATCATCTGATATTAGGGTGGCTATTTCTCTATATATTCTCTTTAAATTTTGGTACTATATGACTTATTTTTTCCATATAGGTTCACTCTTGTGTATTGACTTACATTCCCATAACTACTAATAAGGATGAGCATCTCTTTATGTGTTCCTTGGTCATATATATGTCTCCTCTTCTGGGAAATGTTTATTCATTATTCTGCCCATTTTTCTATTGGGTTATTTGCATGCAAATGAAGTAAGAAAAAGATATTCTTTATATATTGTATAGCTAATTCTTCATTAGTTACATCTGTTGCAAATTTCCTTTCCCAATTTGTAGTTTTTTTAATTTCCTGTAGAGTGCCTTTTGATGAACAAAATTTCTTGATTTTAATACAGATAAATTTAACAGCCCTTTTTATGGTTATTATTTTTGGGGTCCTGTTTTAAGAAGCCATTATCTCTCCCAGAGTCACAAAAATACTAACCTATGGTTTCTTTCAAAAAGTTTAAGTTTTGCTTTGATATTTAAGTTCTTAATCCATCAGGAATTGACATTTTTATCTGGATCCAATTTCCTTTTTTTCATGTGGATAACCAGTTGTTTCAGCTTCGTCTATTAAGTAGTTTCTTCCTTTTTCCCCATTGATCTTTTTTTTTCCATTTCTACTGTGTAATTTGTCAACAATACATACACATATCCGCACACACACATTCACTTCCATTGGTGAACTTATCTATTCTTCCTCTAATACTATCCTGCCCTAATTCCTATAGCTTTATAATCTCCTTTCTCCACTTATTTTTCTTCTCTAGGAATGCTTTAGCTATCCGTAGGTTTAGTTTTTTCATATAAATTTTAAATTCACTTTGTCAACTTGTATGAAAAACCCTATTGTGCTTTGGATCAGACTTTCATTAAATCTGTAGACACGGGGGAGGATTATATCCTTGTGAAATTAAGTCTTTCTATTCTTGAAGGTGGGTTTTCAATTTAGGTCTTCTTAAGTGTCTTTCAATAAAGTATATAGGTCTCGCACATCTTTTTCTGGATTTTCTTGCTGCAAATTGCTTTAAACTCACTTCATGGCTTGAGAGTTTTTTTTTTTTTTTTTTTTGAACCCCCAGGTAATGGGAATCTGTTCTATAGATCTTCTTGAGAGCAACCTTGTGAATAACAATTCCTCAGGGTTCTTTTGGCCTTTCTCTCTTTGTCTGTAAAGTCTGAAGGCAACTTTCCTTGTGGAGTGGGAGCATGGAGTGACTTTATTTCTGGTTCCTATTTACTCTGACTTTCGGGTCCCAGCTTTAAGGGAACAGGACCTTTATTAGACTTTACTTTGGGCAGGCCTAAATTTAAGTGTCTTTTCCATCGGCCCCACAAGGTATCCAAAACCACACATCAATTTTGCCTTCAGTAGACAAATGCCTTCAGGGCGTTAGGGTTCAACTGACCTTTCTGGTTTCTATTTTTCTATGATTTTGACCTGATAATTCCTTATGGTATTGTCGGATCTTTAATGTTTTTAAGAGATAAAAAGTTGAAGAGTTAAATTTTTTAGGAGTTAAAAAAGTAATTTCTTCAGCATTTTAAGTTGTTTTTACCTGGAAGGTTTGTCCAAATAACCTTTTCTACCATATTATCAGAAACAGAACTCTTGCTATGTTTTAAACTGAAACAGATTTTAATAGACCAGAATAAGAGCTGTCTTTATGTTGTGGACTCTTGATTTGGTATCATAATTCATTGAAAAATTTTTTTCAACTTTAAATTTCATACTCAAAAATAGCTGAGTACTAATACATTGACTTTACTCAAACATTATATGATCATCTTGTCTACTTGCCCTACTTTTTTTTTAATTTTGGTTATTACCAGTATTAATCACATAGACTTTTAAAAAAATTTTTTCACAGTGAAATTTTCCATAGCTTAATTATTGTTTTACTTTTTTTCTTTCATTTTTAATTATGCTTCACCTGTTTTCTATAGATTACATAAGAACCTTGAGTTTTTTTTTAGTACATGGTAGTATTCAAAAACTTTGACATACCTATTGAATCTTTAAAATACCGTATATACTAGGTAAGGTGGGTAACTTCATCACCTTTGTCAGATGAGGCACCGAGAGAATGAGGAGCTTTCTCGCGGTCTCATGAGTGGCAGGCAAGTGGCTGTGTCATGGGTCCCTTATTCCAGTTTCCTGACTTCTGGTTCTGTTTCCTTACAGTGGCTCCACTCTGTCTCTCTAGTTCTTTAGTGCTTGAAGGAAAAATGTAAAAATAGAATCTAGAGGTGATTTGTGAATTTTGTTACCAAAGCTCAAAATGTCTTTTCCCTTCAACGGGTAGAAGGTCCATTCTACTGTTGGCCCAAGTGTTTATCGTCAACGTGATGTAGCTCTGCCGTATATAATGGAGTGAAGAATAGCTCCCGACTCTGCTAAATTTCTGTTCAGTTGGCACCTCTGAGATTTTCTTTTCTTTTCAAGTTATAAAACATACCATACAAACAAAGGAGTGTATATCATGCACAGTTTAAAAATAAGTCTTATTTTAATGTAATTTTATCTATCATTTGGATTATTAATCTTGTTGCTCTACGTGGGTTACAGTTTAGCCAACAGATTGAGGTTTTTCTTGATAGAGCTCTAATGTTTACTTCTACATTATGTGCAATAATATGATCTTTCACGAGGACATGTGTTAACTTGACGTGTGTTGTTTTTTTATTTTTAAACTTTCTCAGGTCTTTGACATTTTGAATTCAGCCGAGTTAATCTGCCTGATGAGACATATATCAATACCTAAAAACTTTATCGTTGAGTGCATGGTGGCCTCCAATCATAGCAGCAAGAATGCAAGCATTTGGCTGGGCTGTGGGCACCTAGACCAAGGACAGCTTTTGTTTCTTGACTTAAATACTGAAAGATACATGTGTGAGGTAAATCCAATTTTACATTTCAATTAGAGATACTTTAGAAAACTTACTTTGCGGATTATTTTAAAGCATGTACCAGTTAAAAAGTTACTTAAGAAGAAATTAAGTGAGAGCTAATACAGGAGTATTATTAAATTAGCTTTCTGTTAGAACAAGAATATTCACATGAAATTAAATAGTCTGTGTTTTGTTTTAAAATCACATATGGGTGTCTTAGGTCAGGATCCCTAGAAATGGAGCCTGAGATAGAGAATCTTGTATGAGTGATTTAAGGAGAGACAAACTTTTAAGGAAGTATAGGAAGCCAGAACGAGCAGGGGAAGAAGCTTAGCAAAAATGTAGTTTCCGAGGAAGTCTAGCTTTGGTCTTTACCCATAAGAAACCCTGGAGTATGAATAGCAGCACAGATGTATCCTTCCACCAAGCAAGGGGTCCAGTGGTTCATTCTCACATGTCTGTCAGTCATTGGCCACAATCTGCCCAAGGGTAGGGGTGCCATAACCTCCCAGCCATTTCTGGGCAAGCCAGCTCCCATCAGCTGAGGGCAGTTCCGTGGTGAAGGGTGTAACTCTGAGCTGTTCGTAGTCAACACTCAGAGCAGCTGGTGGTGGTGCACCTGACTGATAGAGGAGCTCTGGCCATGGATTCTATTAGATGGATCAATAAATTGTATTGGCAAATATAAATTTTGAAACAAAAAATAACCTAATATTTTGACTGTTGTTTTGAAATAAATGTTGTGCCTAAACATTATTATTATTTTTTTTTGCTGAGGAAGATTCGCCCTGAGCTAACATCTGTAGCCAGTCTTCCTCTATTTTGTATGTGGGTCACTGCCACAGCATGGCTAACAAGGGATGTAGCTCTGCACCCGAGGACCGAAGCTGCGAACCTGGGCCACCAAAGTGGAGTGCACCGAACTTAACTACTAGGGCACTGGGCCAGCCCCCTAAACATTATTCTTAAGATTGAACAGTCCTCTCGTATTATTTTGATGAGTGAGAAATGATACTGAGAAATAATTTTCAATATTTAATTTTAGTTTCAGATGCACTCTAGTTAGGCAAAGATTGTTTGCCAGTTAACCCATTTATCATTGAAAATTAAATAAAATTGGCATTGTTTTTATTTTTATTTATTTATTTTATTTATTTTTATTTATTTATTTTTTGTGAGGAAGATCGGCCCTGAGCTAACATCTGCCAATCCTCCTCTTTTTGCTGAGGAAGACTGGCCCTGGGCTAACATCCATGCCCATCTTCCTCCACTTTATATGGGATGCCACCACAGCATGGCTTGCCAAGCGGTGCGTTGGTGCGCGCCCGGGATCCGAACCAGCGAACCCCGGGCCACTGCAGCGGAACATGTGCACTTAACCGCTTGCGCCACCGGGCCGGCCCCTGGGATTGTTTTTAAAATTAAAAGCAAGAAAGTAAAAAGAGTTAAGTATGTGGATAACATGATATTTTCATTCTATACAAGTTCTAGTCCCTTAAGCTAGAACAAAGTCTTTTAGAGTGTGTTTTGTTTTCTTAACAGGAAGTAACTGATAGTAGAGTACTGTGCCTAGCATTGGTGCATCTTCCTGTTGAAAAAGAAAGCTGGATTGTGTCTGGGACACAGTCTGGCACGCTCCTGGTCATCAATACTGAAGATGAGAAAAAGAGACATACCCTTGCAAAGATGAGCGATTCCATTACTTGCTTGTATTGCAATTCCTTTTCCAAGCAAAGGTATGGTGGTGAATTTGACCACTGAGGGAAAATTACATACCTTTTAGATGACTTAATTGGTGCAGAATTGTTATAGCATCAGCAAAGATTGCTCATTTTAAACATTTTCCTATTGGTTTGAATATATTAAAGGGAATTGTGGGAGACCACAAAGGTATCTGTTACTTTTCTGTATGCAGATCAAACTGAGGCATTTATAAAATAGGTCAATCATTTCTTCAGGCCCTTCAGCCTTGCTCCTGGTGTTACCTCCCCTGTGACTTTAACTGTTTGCCATTCCTCACATCGATTTACCTTTGTAGGCCCTCTTCAAAGATGATTTCTCTCTCATTCTTTCTATGAATACATATATATTAATAGCCTATTATGTACCAGTCTAAAACCTATCAGTTAACTAACTTCCAAACTGGAAAAAAGATCCAATAAATGAATTTATAAGTTGTTAGTAGGTGAAGATGACTTAACCATCATCCGTTGCAGGGATCACATCCCAAAGGAATTTATCCAAATGGCAGAATTTCAGGTGTAATAGGTTGGTTGCTGCAATATTTGGGACAGGGTGATTTCTGGGAGCCATTAAGATTATATTGCTTATACTTCTCTAGTTTAAGTCAGTACCGGAAAATAAATATTAGAAAGATGTGAAGCACAAGTTTTTGGCGGCTGAAATGTAAACTCCACTGGCAGTTTTTGAGTTGAAATTATTTGGATATTGTCAAAGAAAAATTGCATTGGATGGAGTTAAATAGGCAAGGAAAACTTTGTTCAAGACTATTGCAATAGGGGAGAGAGACTGAACTCAACTCAGTTGAGACAAAAGGTGGGAGAGTTTTTAAGTGCTGGGATGAGCTAGTGGGAAAGTACTGGAGGATATTGGGGGGGGGGAGGTTGTTAATGTGATTAGGTCATCTATGTTTGCTAATGGTTGCTTATTGAAGTTAGGCTCCTACCCTCCCACAGAGACTGGGAGATAGGGGTTCTATTATTCTTGGTGATGACATTTCAAAGGGAGGCCTCCCAGGTCCTTGAGAAAGACATTCCTGGATTATAAAACTGGCAAGAGGGTAGGAGAAGATTTACATCTCAAATGGGCAGAGAAGGAAGTTACAATTTAAGTTTTTCAAAGTAAATGCTGTAAGAAAAGGAAAGTCAGAGGCCTATAGGCAGGAAGAACCCTGTCTAAAGTTTAGTCAAGCTAGAGGGAATGTTAAGGCCATCTTGGTCAATATAAGCATTGTTTTTGTAACTATCTTGAAATTTTTCCTTTTAGCAAGCAAAAAAATTTTCTTTTGGTGGGAACTGCTGATGGCAACTTAGCGATTTTTGAAGATAAATCTGTTAAGGTAAATGTTGAATGCATTCTACATCAAAATTTATAAGTTCTTTGTTTTATGTATGCTCATCCCACTCCCTTCCTAAATGATTATAAACTCCCTGAAAACAAGGATGATAAATTCTGCTTTGTATCTTTTTATTGCCTCATAAAGTCTTGTATAGAATAGATTCTGTATGAATACTTGCTGATTAACTGTATATTTTATATGAATGAACTAGGGATAAAATGATAAATGAGATCTGCTTTATAATGCTAGGTGTGGAGATAATTCTATTTTTATATAGGTGAAGTAGATAATTCCTTATAAATATATTGTGGAAAGAACAAAGGAAACAGGTTTTAAATCTGGTTTGCCACCACCTTTTTCTTTAGCCGTGAAGAAATCATTTAATTTTCTATTCTTTAGATTCTCCTTTATCGTTAAAGCATTTACTCTTGCATCCATCCGTTCATCTGTGATTCCATCTATTTATTCAACGTCTTACCCATTCATACTCTTTATTATCATAAAAGCTTATTATCTAATGAGAGACAAAGAAGTAGAATGTATTCCCTAGGTTAGTTCCTGTACAATTTTTGCATAGAGAAGTGAAGAGATTGGCTATAAGGATAATTGAATTGCGTTGAATCCTGTTTCTATAAATCCTTTGAAAAATGTAACATGAATTTTGATTTTAACTCCTCTAACCATTTAAGATGGGAAAGTAGCTTTTAGAAAGCTTAAATTTTACAGTGTTTCTTTCTGCAGGTACTCAATTTACTGAATGTGTCTTCTCTTTTTGGCAAAGTGTAAAGGAGCTGCTCCTTTGAGGATACTAAATATTGGAGATGTCAGCACTCCACTGATGTGTTTGAGTGAATCCACAAATTCAAGTGAAAAAAACATTATGTGGGGAGGATGTGGTACAAAAATTTTCTCATTTTCTGATGATTTTAGCATTCAGAAACTCATTGAGACCAGGACAAATCAGCTGTAAGTTATTCCTGTCTATACAACTAATTTACCATTTTATTCATGTTTATTCTTTATAATTGTGTCAATAATGCTATTGATAATCCCAAATGAAAATCTTTTAAAATGTATAATTTATTTTTCTATTATAAAATTAAACATCCATTATAGAAAACTTAGAAAATTCCAGAAAGCAGAGAGACGTTAAAAAATTACCCAGCCTAATCACATTTGGGATAAAATGTGAAAACCCATGGTAATCTTAATAGTATTTATCATTCTAAATTTTTAACATTTTCATTATCTCTGTATCAGATTAAACATATGGAATTTGAAAGGCAATCAACTCAGTATTTTACTAAATCTATGGATTTGATACTTATGTTATGTTTTAGATAATTTCCACTAACTATTGATTGTAGGAAACATAGGCCTCAGGAATAAAGTCCTCACTAGATTTGATAATTATACAGACGTCCCCTTTATAGAAAAGTTAGTGATACCAGTTTCAAGCAAGAATAAAATAAAATATAAACCTTGTCTCAATTTGTTGTTTAAATTTTTTAAGTTGTATTTTAAACAAATCATTGCAGTTCTTATTTAGTACATTCTTCAGTGAGAAGCAGTGTAGGGTGGTGAATAAGAGCGTAAATTGTTCAAATATTGGCTTTGCCATGTATTGGTTATGTGGACTTGGGCAAGAACTTCTCAAATCTTCAGTCCTCTCTAACCTGAGGAGTGTAATGTACTCTGTCTCAAAGGGATATTTGGAGGACTAAACAAGAAAATTAATATAAGGAGCTAATGTAATCCCCAGCACTTGGTAAGCTCTCGGTCGATATTAGCTATTATTATGAGTATTATTAGCTTTGAGTCACAAATCCTTATCTCAGGGAATATCTTAGTTTCTCAATATCCATCTAGTTGCCTAAGAGAAATTTGGGAGTAATCCTTGACTCCTTTGTCCTTTACTCTCTTTATTCACTTGACTCTCCTCCTGATTGACTTGCAAATCCTTGTACTTCCTACCGTTCCCACTGCTGCAGCCATGGGCCAGGCTGTTATCCATCATCTATGGCCGTGTTAACAACAGCATCTTTCTAGTCAGTTCTCAATCTCCAGTTGTGCTCCCTTCAATCCATTCTCAACATTGTAGACAGAAAGACTCTTCTAAAATGCAAATCATTCTAATGCCACTCTCCTGCTTAAAACCCTTCAGTGGTATCCAATTGTCCTTTGCATGAAGTCCAAATTCCTACCAGGCCCTTCATGACTTAGCCCTTGCTTACCTCTCTGAATTCATATTTTGCAGCCTCCTTGCCCTCTGTGCCTTATCCAAACTGAAATAGTCTCAGTTCTTGAAGACAACCTGCTCCCTTTCACCCCCTGCCTTCACATCTGGTTGTCCCTTTGCCTGAATAACTACTATACTTCCTACCTGTTTTAGTCCTAATGTCACTTCCTCCAAGTGGCTGTCTCTGATCCCACCTGTGCACATTAGGTGCCTGGGATACATTCTTCATTGCATCTGTTATTTTGTACACAACAGCTGTCACACATTTTTATAAATATATTTTCAAAAATCTTTCTTAATACCAGTAGACTTACAGGTTCTCAACATTGGCTGCACATTAGAAACCACTCGGTAGCTGAAAATAATCTGATGCCTAGGACCCACCTCAGCCCAATTAAAAAAGATGAATTAAGCCTGGGATGGGGCCCAGGCTTCAACATTTTTTTTTCAGCTCTTAGATGATTTTAAAGCGTAATCAGGGTTCAGTTACACTGCTATATACTGTAAATTCTCATAGATGAGGATTTTAGTTTTTTGTCTTGTTCATACATTTGTTTCCTAGCAGGTGGTAAATATTTGGATGGACTTATTCTCATTCTGTAGTTTCCATTTTAACCAACCTGTACAAGCCTGAAAATATTTAAAAAGAAAGGGCCCCTAATTCTTTTATTTCATAGAGCATATTATGAGATCATGGTATCAATCAACCTCCCAAAATTTCACATAAGATTTGGAGTATAGATGCTTTACTAGAGAGAACACCTATAAATATCAGGCTCTTAAAGATGTTCATCTCTCAAAAGAGATTAGGACTTCTTTCATAGACATTTGGAATTATTTGCTCTCTTCTCAAAAAGGGTCCCCTGTTGCCTACGTCTCTGCCCTGCTAAGCAGAGATCATATCACTAATTAGGGGCTATTTTCTCATCATTACCCTCCTTATCATCTTCAACATGCACCAACTGAGAGGCATAATGGACAGTGAAAGATGATTGTGGCCTCTGGAGCCACAGACTCCACAGGACTAGTTTGGAATCCTGGTTCTGGAACATGTTAGTCAAGTGGCCTTGAGGAAGTTATTTAGCATTTATACACTTCTCTTTCTGCAATTACAAACATTGAGATTTATAATATTTTGTAAGATTTTTATTGAGGGTCAAATGGGATAATACGCAAAAGTTATTTTATAAATTCCAGAACTCTGTGCAAAACTTCGTACTAGTTTGAACTGCCACCCCTTGTTATCTTCATCTCTCTTACCAGAATAGAAAAGGTGGAGGAAAAAAACATCTTCCTACCTTAGGATATAAAGATTATTACATCCCTGTGGTATTTGCATGTCATCTATCTGATTGAATTACAATTTTAACCATTTTACCTTTTTCCTGATTGCTCATTTCTCCTGTTAGTTTCTTCTTCATCCATCTATCCTTCTGTCCATCCACTTAACAAACTGCCTGCTTTGTTAACCAGGCAGTTATTAGATAGATACTAATCTATCTATCTACTGTATATATCTACTAGAGAGATAGGTACTTATCCATGATAATGCTACTGGATTGTGAGTTTATAGAAAAGACATGGTCCTTGTTCTTAAGAAATTACATTTATAGTCTAGTGTCAGGGACATATGAATAAATACAATTTTGTATTTAATAAGGTCTGTAATATTACAGCTACACCAGTAGGGGAAAGGGAATGATTGTTTTTTTTTTTTTTTTTGATAGGTCAGGGAAGAATTCTAGAGGAGCTGACATTTAAGTTAAGCCTCAAGGGATAACTTAGAGTTTGCTGTGCAGATGGGGCCTATGGTAGCCAATCTGTTTGCAAAATATGTAAATACCAGTGTCCTAGGTTGGAAGGTAGATCTTTAAAAATATTTGTCATTTTCCTTTATTTTCAAAGGGGGAAAATGACAATTTGTTTTCTATTTCTGTTTCGATGAAGATGTGGATTTTTTTTCCTCATACCTGGACTGGCTTGTGTTGATGAAAAGATACCCTTTAATATTTGAGGACACTGCCACTAATGTTTATTTTAACATTTTCTGTTTTATAACTCTAAGTGTAAATGGCTAACCCTTAATTTCCCAAGCATTCTCGACAATAAAGAGTTTATTGCAATATCATAAAGTCACAGATAATATTTCTTTTAGAAGTCAAGAAACTTTGCATATTTAGACAGTATAAAATTCTACAAGAACCAGATAAAACTGAAATTAAAACTAAACGACATTAGTCATAATCTTTATTTTATTATCAAGGGAAAAAAAACAAAGTAACCAAAAGTAAGTAAACTACCAAAGTAAATTATATATTCAATTCAAAGTGGTTAGGGGAGAATGTGAAATAATTGCCAATACTCTAGCCTGTTTCTTTCTTCGAAATGGGGTTAATTTTTTATATGCACTAAGAGCTAATATAAGGTTGCATTACATATGGAAATAGAAGAAAAATGAAATAGTGGTCACATTCTTTTTTTTCCCTCCTAGGTTTTCTTATGCAGCTTTCAGTGATTCCAACATCATAGCAGTGGTGGTAGACACGGCTCTCTATGTTGCTAAGAAAGATAGCCCATTTGTGGAAGTGCGGGATAAGAAAACCGAAAAACTCTGCGAACTAATAGACTGTGTGCACTTTTTAAAGTAAATTCATTGGTTTTTAAAAAAATTTTATTTTATCGTGGAAAGAACATAACATGCCATCTACCGTCTAAAATTTTTAAGTGTATAATATATTACTGTTGACTGTAGGTGAAATGTCATTGGTTCTTTATTTTATGTTTATAAGAGCTGTCTTTACACCTCAAATTTCACGGGAGGAAGTATGGCTTATTTTTCTTCCTTTCTACCTCTAAATAGAAAATTAAAAAAAAAAACCTCAGAAACAAAATTGTTAATGCTTTTCAGCACCATTTCTTGGTATCCAGAAAATGTCATTTTGAAAAAAAAAATAGGAACACAATATATATGGTTCTTTCAAGATATTATAAAGAATATTCTCTAATGAAAAGGAGTACATTATTAAAAGTGACCATACTGGATTCAGTGCTGGCTGTACACATATTTGCATCACACTGTCAAATTTTACGACTTATAATTAGATTATAGGTCCAAGGATACTCTGCTCTAAAGATAAAAAGTCGCAAAACAGTATAAAAATATGAGGGAAAAAAACCTACTGGATTGACCAGTGCACTAACTATAAGGTGAGAGATCAAGATGCCAGACTGAGAGCGCAGGTCTTAGTCTCATACAGCACACCACAGAGAAATCTCAGACTTTATGTCACGCATATCTTTTGTGCTGCTGCTGGGAAACAGGACTATTGCCAACCTTATTTGCTTGCCACTTTATATTTTTGTTTTGTTTTCTTATTTGTTTTATTGTATTTTTTTTTTTTTTTTTGCTGAGGGAGACTGACCATGAGCTAACATTTGTTGCCAATCTTGCTCTTTTTGCTGAGGAAGATTGGCCCTGAGCTAACATCTGTGCCCATCTTCCTGCATTTTATATATGGGACGCCGCCACAGCATGGCTTGATGAGTGATGTGTAGGTCTGTGCCCAGGATCTGAACCTGCACATCCTGGGCTGCCTAAGCAGAGCACGCAGACTTAACCACTACATCACCGGGCCAGCCCCTCTTTTATTTTTACTGAACATATTTTTTATACTCTGGAGATCATTTAGATTACACACTATATCCATAAAATGAGATTCGGAGTTTACTTTCCTGGAATCTTACAGTTTTTCTCAGGATGGCTGACGGTTCTGCCTAGTAAAGGGCCCCTTACTTCTTGAATTTCCAAAATTATTAGGATTCTTTTATTTCTAGACACCCCATTTTTGTCAAGAATTATTCATTGGCTCAGGGAAAAATTCAGTGGTTTGTATTGATATTTTTTACATGTAAATGACTATAATTTTATTTTTCTTTGTAACTTTTAGGCTTCATGGGAAGCTTTTGAAATGAAATTTTTTTTCTTTATATTGGGCAAATTTATTCTTTTTTTTTTTACTGGATTACATAGGCTTGTTATTTATAAAAATTGTATCTATCTTATTTCAGCATTTCTTGAAGTTAAGGGGCTATTGTGTTGTCCTTGATAATTTATGCTTCAAGTAGAGAAACGTGACTGGCATTCCGTATTTAGCAAAATTAGTTTTGTACAGTTTTAGTGATATATAATGTATACTGTTATGTATTCATAATTTAAAATGTTATATATGTGTATATATAAATAGAAACACATCTACTTTATTTCTTAATTGTTGATAAATTATTAATGCATACTTTCTTTATGATTTTAGGGAAGAAATGGTAAAAGTAAACAAAGAATCGAAACACAAAATGTCTTATTCTGGGCGAGTGAAAACTCTCTGCCTCCAGAAGAACACTGCTCTCTGGATAGGAACTGGAGGAGGCCATATTTTACTCCTTGATCTTTCAACTCGTCGAATTATACGTATAATTTGCAACTTTTGTGATTCTGTTAGAGTCATAATGATGGCACAGTTAGGCAAGTTTCTTTCCTTTAGATCTTTTTTTTAATTTTCTCTAAGACTATAAAAATATGCTTTTATTTTTAATTTAAGTTTTCAGTTTCCAATGCCATTTCAAGTATCTTATGAGTTCACATAATGAAAGATAGGACTGGGATAAATTTTGAATAGAGTCATTAAAAAAATGGAGAGAGTAGATGTGCTCAGTCCCATAAGAGAAGCAGGTTATTGCAGCTGCACACTAAATTTGGATCTTACTTTCTCTTTTTTCTTTATACCTAAGGCAAAAATGGGAAATACATAATGTTGTTTTTTTACTTTTTGATCAAAGAAATTAAAGCAAATGTTTATTTTTTGTTTGTTTTTGTGAGGAAGATCAGCCCTGAGCTAACACTCCTGCCAATCCTCCTCCTTTTGCTGAGGAAGACTGGCCCTGGGTTAACATCTGTGCCCATCTTCCTCCACTTTATATGGGACGCCACCACAGCATGGCCTGACAAGCTGTGCATCGGTGCATGCCCGGGATCCGAACCTGGGCTGCCGGCAGCAGAGCGCACGCACTTCACCGCTAGGCCGCAGGGATGGCCCAGCAAATGTTTATTTTGATGATGGTTTAAACTTCTCACCTTGTTAAAGAATCCTATTTGATTTTTCATGCTATAAACGGATTTATGTTCTTGTAGCAATATATACTGAACTCCACAATTTACAAATATTGACAAATCATGTTTTACTCAAGCTTTTATGTCTTTTCTTGTTCCTACTTTTCTATTTAAATAGGAAGAAATTATGATAGCGCATGAAATATATTTTCTGCATCAAAATTCACATTTCATTATGTTCTTTTGACTGACTGTCTGGTTTAGAGAATACTAACAGTATATATACAAAGTTGATCACAAAATTACACCATGGGGTTAAGTTCTCAAAATTAGAGTTTATGTAACTTTAGCAAATAAGTGAGAGAGTTTATGTAACTTTAGCAAATAAGTAAGAGAGTTTATGTAACTTTAGCAAATAAGTAATAAAAGGTTTGACAGGGTGAAGAAAATAGTAGATTTCTTTCACAGAATATAAAAGGAGGGACAAGTGTTTCTCCTCATCCTCACTCATTTTCCACTAATGGATGTCAGAGTTGCACAGAAGGAGTTAGATTAGATGCTCCTAGTGATTGGTTCCTCTCAGGATACATGTCTACACAAGCCGAGTGGTAGGTCTATACTTGCCTCTCTAGTCTTGTCCTACCAAGGTTGTTACATCATCTAATGTAATTTGTATATACTTTGGGACCCAAATGGTTGTCCATTACTGACGTTATATGGAATTTCAATGAGTTTAATAGATTATTAAAATAAAGATAAATTTAAACACAATCTACAAGGTGCGGCAGAGTCTGGCTTCGTCCCACCTCTCTAGCCTCCATCATTTACCACATGCCTCTCAGATGTTTCTGATCTAGAAGAACGTTCAGTCCCTCTTAAATACCGTGTTTCATCCTGCCTCAGGGTTTTGCGTGTGCTCTTTCCTTCTTTGCTTAGTTAACTTAGTTAATTTTGTTAACTTAATATACCTTTTTGGCTTACTTAACTCTTACTCTTTTTGAAATGGTAGCTTGTGTGTCAAAATCTCAGAGGAGTCGACACCAATTAGGTCCAAGTTCTCTCTTTTGGTTCTCATAGCACCTCTCTTGCATAGCATTGATCCTGTTCATGATTTTTTTTTTTCATTAATGTCAGTTTCCTCACTGGAACATAAACTCTATGTGGATCGGCTCTGCATGTGTTTGTTCATCCCTTTATTCCCAGGGCCTAGCCTAAGGCCTAGTATACAGAGACTTTTGATGAATGCTGAATAAATTAGTGACTAGAAGAAAGTATGGTTTTTGACAGAGTATCAATATATCCATCCATCCAACTCTGCATCCAAATGCTTCACATTTGACCAGTGCCTTATTGTATCCGAAAGCATATATGGATATTTCATGTACATTATTTCATTTAATATTATGACTTTGGGCAGAGGGGTAATGTATAAATATTAAGCCAATTTTGCAGAAAGGTTAAGCTATTTTCTCAGATTCACAAAATTAATAAGAATTATACCAAGGAGTGGATCACAAATTTTCTACCTTTAAAAAATTACTGGTATTCTTGGAGAGTTTTTTATTCAATATAATTGAGGTGTCTCCTAAAAAGTAGAATTGAAAATGAAGTTCCAAAGTTTTTGTGTCTGAAAATATGAACAACTGTACTCTTTTTAGTCCAACTTATACATATTGTTTTAACAGAAAAATCCTATTTTTTTTTTTTGTAAAGGAAGCCTTAAAAATGTAATGCTGGTTTTGGGGTATAACCAGAAAAGTACTGAAGATATGCAACACCAAAAAGGTAATGTTTAATAAGATACTATATTCCAAACACAGTGCAATGACATGGATGATAATAATATGTGTTTTATACATTTATAGTAAATATTACATATGCTATAAAACTTTAAGCATTTTTAATTGGTGGCTTCTTTTAGTGCAAATAATTTAGTAATAAATCTTCAAAATTAAGTTTCAGTGATTTAGGAGTGTTAAGTATTTATTTTTGCAGATGAAGTAGAAATATCAACCCCATACAATGAGAATTAGCCCAAGTTTAAACTAAATGTGGGTATTTTTCCTTACATCTTACCTATAGTCATACGAAGTCTGATTTTGAACAGTTTGAAAAAGCTTTATTTCTTTCAGAAAATCAAATGTTAAGTTATTAAATGTCCACACTTTTTGAAATTTAGTAGTTAGCGCTATAATGTATTTTAAACATTTTCCAAGTGTAATTTCTTATAAATGGCAATAATATAGTAGATTATTTTTAGCTGTATTTATAGTACATTTATCCAAGGCAACTAAATATAAATTAACCAAATTGGAATAAAATCAAAATGCCTTATGGCAGATCTTTGAAACATGATTTCATTTTTTCATTTTCTAGAGATACAATCTTGCTTGTCTGTTTGGGACATCAATCTTCCACATGAAGTGCAAAACTTAGAAAAACATATTGAAATGAGAAAAGAATTAGCTGAAAAGCTGAGAAGAATATCTGTTGAATAAGAGGGGTATGGGAAATCTTTGTCTTTGAATGGGAAAATTATTCTCTTCTCTCTATAAATATTTCTTTAAAAAATGTTTACATATGAAAAGGGTACCTCCGCTCTTTGAAATAGCTCATCTGTATATGAAGGAATGTTTATATGTTTTATTTTAAATATAAATATGTGTAAAAATAGTTACCAGTGGAAGTATGTTTTAAAGAACTATTTAAAATGTGATATTGTATTTCCTATATATTCTAATTAATTTTGTGGATTAGGTCATGAAAGGAAATCTAAAAAGCACTTAATTGCAGTACTCATACTAAAATTTACAAAGTGGATAATTTTTTGTTTTGTTATCCATGATGAAGGTAAATTTTATTTTTAATTCTGTGCTTAAGACAAGACTATTGCTTGATTACTTTCTAGATATTCTGCAAAGTGGAATAAAAATATTAGGACAGTTTCCATGTAATACATTCCTTCTTAGATTGCTTTTAAATGCAGTTATGTACGCTTGTAAATAGTCTATTAATTTTCACTAGTAAATGCCTTCATGAGGACGTGAGTTCTCTTTGTTGCTTATGCAAACAATGCATTTCACACAATTTCACTCAATCTAAAAGAAAAGGCTGTGAAAAGTGCTGATGAGAAAATGTAACATATTGTCAGAGTCCTCATCCAGGAAAGACACAGCCACTCTCTCTTTTCCTATTTTGCAACTCTGTCTTTGAATTGTGGATACCCTGAATTTCTATAATTGGTGTAAATACAATGTTCAGTCTTTTAAGTGGCATTTTTATGTTTTTATTTTGATTCTCAGCACTTAGCCAGATCACTGGCTACTTGTTCCTAATCTTTACTCTAATGCTTTTACTTGTCTTCTTCCTAAATTTGTGACCCTGCAAATCCTACATCATTCAGGTAGAAACCCTATTTTCCGAATTATGGAATTCCACAACTCCCGCCAAGACCATGGGGAGTATGTAACACTCTTCAATTTGCTGAAGAAGTGATGAGTACCTGCTAACCTAGTCTTCTAAATATACCTAACTTGTTTAAGTATCTTCCCGTGGTAGGAGTATCAGGGCCAAGTACGTAGGTAACAATTTGAGTGTCATTTCTGCTTTAAGGGAAAACATTTTTGGTAAATCCATTGGACTTGGCCAATATTCATTATTTCAAATGATTCCCTATGATAGGATAACTAGTCCATTTAATATTCTCAGAACTGACTGGCATTTTATTATATGAAAACTTTAAATTTCTTTATATTAAGGGTAATCAAATTCTTAACTCTGCAAGATTCTCCACTTTTCAAAGGGACCTATGTTTCAATTTATTATGTAGTTAAAAAAAGTCAGAAATGATGGAGGTATTTGTTCCTGTGATATTTCTTATTCTTACGTTGTATTTATATGCAACTTTTTTACAAAAGACAATTATGGAGAAATATGTAAATGAACATTGTATTTAAATGGAATAATAAACATTTTTTAAAGCATGTTGGTGAATTTGAAAACTTTGTGATAATGTTTAATTTTTTTACATATAGGTCTGTAATCCATCTAATATGAAACTTTGTATTAATTTGTGTATGGGACATTCCACTATAGGAAGTGCTAACTAAAGTTTTCTCTTGAGGATTTATTCAATTTTCTATAATATCACTAGTTGTCAGGATTCCAGGATAAAACCTGATAGGCATGATATAGTCTATTTTCAAGTTCTCATAAAAATTTTCTTGAGGAGAATTGTTCATTCTTGAGTACTGAAACAAAAAGTAAGATTTTAAAACAACTGATTTATAAAAAAAATAGACAGTCATTTAAAATTTTTCCTGATTAGAGCCGTAAAAATAAACTGCTAATCATTATCAAATCATAAGCATTTATCTTAACAGAAAATATTCTTTTGGGAGAAGTTTTGAATTCAAAAACGGGGAGCCTCTTTGAATCTAATTCTGCCAAGCACTATGGATTGTGTGAACTATTTGAACTAAAATGCAACTTATTTTTCATCAAGACAGTAAGATATATATTGATGAAACACAGCAGAAGTAGCAAAAAAGAGTGTGAACTTTCCAAAATTAAAGGTGAACATAGAAATGTTGAGATACCGAGAGGTGATAAAGTTCAAAACCCTTGGGACTTTGTGTCTGTATATAATCCATCATTGTGGATAGCTTAACACCTAAACTGAGAAACAGTGCTTTTCATGGTGAGTCATCAGAAATACAGTAAAATCTTAGACCATACCCACTCAGGAGAAACTGAAATCCTCATTCTCCATTCTGGCCAGTTTTCCAGGCTGGGTGTCATTGTTTCCAGTAACAATTCAGAAGCTGGCTGCTTAAAAGTGTGTAGGTACTTTCTGATCCCTTAAGGCATTTGGAGTGTTCCAGCACCTTGACTTCCAAGTGGGAGGCAGGGAGGCACCAGACCCAAAGGTCTACAGTCTGAGCTCCCTGTGAGTGGTGAGCAGAGGCACAGTTCTCTGTCTGCACTGTCCTTCCTCTGTTCTTGGTTCCCAGGCTCACCTGGGAAGTCTCTGCTTGGGGGTGTCTCAGCCTAAGGCAAAGAGTGGGGAGAGGGAAGGAGTCTCAGCATCTGGGTCATGGGGGCTGCTGCGTGGCCTCCATGAGAATCCACTGTCCCATAGCAATCAGGGCCTGGGAAACTAGACTTCATGGAGTACCTAATATGTGTCACTCTGACCTGGGCTTCACCACATTTACCCATCTGAACACCACCCCATTTATTTATGAAAATACAAACCGGTGTGATAAATATTGTGTTAGAAGGATTATGGGGAAGTAGAGAATATGTCTACCTGGCCAGAGAGTGGAGATGCTGGGAGGGTCACATACACACAAAAAGCTAATATTGAAGCAGAGCCATTCAGGATGAATAGGCACTCAACAATCCCGGGGTGGGATAAGCATTCTAGGCAGAGGAATCAGATATGAGCTGTCTTGAGAACATGAGGTTATTTTAAAAGTATTCCATCAAATATTGAAATTTGCGACAACTTCCCCCTCCTAGAGAACTTACATGTAGTGTGTACAGGAGACACTTAAGTAATTGAAGATGCAAAAGAAGTATGTATTTATGTATTGATATAGCATTTTTTATGAAAAGAGATTATAAAGTGAGTGAGCTTTTTTTGGGTGGGGGAGAGGAGTTGGTTTGTTAGGATGAACTGAGGAGAGATGTTTCAAACACAAAGTTTATCTTATAGGTTATAAAATCATAAAAAGAATCTATGACTTCATGTATACATACAGTATATGACATATGGGATTTTCCCTGTCGCATTGCAAAATGAGCCAAAAGTAACTAACTCAAAGCATTTGCTATCATGATAAAAATAAAAGAAGGTATGTTGAGCCGGCCTCATGGTTTAGCGGTTAAGTGTGCGCACTCTGCTGCTGGCCCAGGTTCGGATCCCGGGTGCGCAGCAACGCACCGCTTCTCCGGCCATGCTGAGGCCGCATCCCACATACAGCGACTAGAAGTATGTGCAACTATGACATACAACTATCTACTGGGGCTTTGGGGAAAAAAAAGGAGGAGGATGGCAATAGATGTTAGCTCAGAGCCGGTCTTCCTCAGCAAAAAAAAAAAAAAAGAGGAGGATTAGCATGGATGTTAGCTCAGGGCTGATCTTCCTCACAAAAAAAAAAAAAAAAGAAGAAGGTATAATGTGGAAATGTAATTTACTACAATGGAAGCCCAGTGAATAAAATGTTTTGCAAGCTGATTCTCTTATGCTGGCAATGTTTTGATTTCCTGTTATTCCTAGTACAATGCAGATGAGGTATATGTCAGAGTAATTAGGCCACCACAGATAGAAGCTGCTTGTTAGTAAGAGTATTCTCTGACCATAAGCTCTACTTAGATGGATTTCTGCTGCCAATCATCAGATGCATACATCTTTGTCACAAGACTGAATAAGAAAATCTTTGCTACACACAGATCAATAAGAACATTGCTATTTTTGACTGGAGTAATTGCTTTTGGAAAGAGTGTAAATGTGGGTTTCTTTGATGAGAGACTGCAATTCAGGATAAAGAAAGCATGCCTAAAAAGATATCTAAAAAGAGCTTGTACATTCAAATAAAACATATCCTTCAATAAAGTCACTTTTGGAGGCTCTGCATTTATTTCATCAATGCTGCCATTATCATTCATTCTTTTTTTACTTCACCCGTTTTGGCAACCCTCTCCCCCTCAACCCCTGCCCCAGCCTCTGGCAACCACCAATTTGTTCTCTGTATCTAAGAGCTTGGTTTCTTGTTTTTGTTTTGTTTTATTTTGTTTTTAGATTCCACATATATGCAAGATTATATGGTATTTGTCTTTCTCTGTCTGACTTATTTCACGTAGCATAATGCACTCAAAGTCCATCCGTGTTGTTGCAAATGGCAAGATTTCATTCTTTTTATGGCTGAATAGTATTCCATTATATGTATGTATGTATGTGTGTATATATATATATATATATACACGTGTACACCATATTTTCTTTATCCATTAGGTTGTTTCCATTTCTTGGATCTTAAGAACATGAGGGTGCATATATCTTTACAAGTTAGTGTTTTTCTTTTCTTCAGATTAATACTCAAAAGCTGAATTGCTGGAGATTTATTAACGCCCAGTTTAATAATTTAAAGAATTTAAATTATTAGCAATTTAAATTTAATTTTAATAAAAAAATTAATCTAAGAGTTACTTTAAAAAACAGAGTGAAAAAAGAAAAAGTTACAAAAGAAAGTAGTGAGAAGGATCATACATTAAGAATTAGAAAGACTTTGGACTAAATTTCAGATTCAGCGTTTACTAGCTCAGCGAACTGGATCAAGTTGCCCAAATGGCCAGAGAACCAGTTTCCTTATCTGTAAAATGACAACAGTAGTGTACCGACCTTCTAGAGAAATGAGATAATACATATGAAATTATGCAACTAATTTCCAGACAAGTCACATGTAAGGACCATCTTGTGGGATTTCATATTGGACCTCAGCTTCATTAAAACTGTATTTTTTTAATAAATTGTGCATTATTGTATGTCATGCATCTTTGGAAATTGCTCCTGCAACCATTAATGATAAATCCACTGGTGCCATAGGCTTTGATCTAATTTGCCAAACGATTAACTTAAAGCCTGAAAATAAAATACAAGTTAGATTTGTATTGTAGACAATACAAATTAGATTTATATTCTTTTAGTGAAACCCACGGCCAGATATGGGTAGAGAAATGATCTCTGCCTTCATCCTGTCTGTATCGTTGCCTTCTTGTCTGGTTCCATTGCTGCTTACTGATCTACTTTTCTATCCTACACTGGTTTAGATTCCATGTCAGCCTGTAACAGCAAGGGGATTTTGCTTGCATCGAAATGCAAGTGGTAGTTGCAAAGAGTTATCAGGGTTTCTTGGTCTGCAATTACTGAAATAAACACATTAAGTGCCACTTTATCCATGGTATTAACTACGGACATGCTTAATTTGCTAATATGGAGATCAGCGCAATTGATAACATTTGTGATTTTCTCTACTCCAGTGAACTGTCTGCAGCTGCCAATTTTCTGATGCTACATCCTCTGTTCTGAGCAGGGTAATGTTTTGTGCCGCAGAGGGGAGGGCTATTGCTCTTTTTATTGCTGTTGTTGTAGGGGGTAAGAGTGGGAAAAGAGAGCAACATTGAGGTTGAGAATCGTCCCATGAAAACTCTTCTGCCTTACCACAGAATTACTTTTTCTATGTAACTTCCATACATTACAATCAACCTGTGTGCTCACCTTCTCTCTTACAATATGGGATTTTGCTATTTACCTGTTTCATATCCACTATGTCTGAGCTACATTACTGACTAGCACAATGCCTGTGGCACATAATTATGTATGTCAAATCAAATTTGGCGTTCAAAACCCTCTATGAATTTCTGGACAGTTTTCTCTTCATGCAGTAGGAATTATAAAATAAACGAGATCATTTCAGTTTTATGTGTCTAGTGTGCTTGAGGAAAGCTGGGAGTATCTTTGTTTAGTAAGGGATTTTATCTTAAAGATAAACATAAGTTTTAACCACATATAATAGAATGTGTTCATTGGTATATAGCTATTTCAAAAGTAAAAACAATTGGTAGCAATATGTAGTAATATCCTAAGTGAACTATTATGTTAAGCTTTTAAGTCAACTCAATCACGTTTTCATTAAATGCTCTCAATTATTTTATATACTTTGGTGTTCCACAACGATAATTACTATGTGTCATTTACAGAGAAATAAATTGTCTTTCATCTGTTGACTGCTGACATTTTACTTTTTACCTCCTCCTTTTGGATTATTGACTTTGTATTAAAGAAAATGATTTTCCAGATGTTGACTTATTTTCTAAATGTCATGATATAAATTGGTCTATAAATTATTTAATCATTCCTTCAAATAATTTTTATATTTTCAAGGTAATGTAAATAGGAAGAAAGAAAATTGACATAATTTATAACATTGACTGAAGAAGATTTTTATAACATAATTGCACATTATGGATAAAGTGAAGAAGTATTCAACCTAAATCTTTAATCACTACTTGAAGGCCTGTCTGTCCAAAACTTGTGGAAAAATCTCCCTTGCAAGTTTACACAGACAGAAGAATTAATCTTTTTTTCATTTTATGTGTCAGAATCAAAGAAATTATAGAAGTTGGGAGCATGGGCTCTGGACTCATGGCTCCCATTTCCTAGTAATGCCCGCTCTGTTGCTCAATCTCTCTTTGTGTCAATGTCCTCATACGTAAAAAGGCAAAGAAATACTATCTCATACAGTTGTGAGGAGCATGTTCTTCTCAGATCCTCCTTATCCCCAAACCTAAAAACTTTTAGGTGCTTTATATCTGTTGATGAGAGGAAGGTGAGCTTTGAAGTTTGAAGCTGGTAGATGGATCCAATATTTGCTAACTATTCATTCTGCTGAGTTCCTTGAGTGACAGACTGAGGTTTTTGGATTATATATCACAGATATCAGTGACCGAGAAAGCTGGTTACTTGGCATCCCGTTGAACCAATTCTTTAAATATTTGTTTGGCATTTCTGTAGTAGGAGCTGGGAGAAACTAACTTTGTGTTAATGAAAATTACGTGAAAACAAACTTGCTTTGGTTTTATTTCCAGTAATACAGCAACGATGTAGAGAAGTCTGTCTGCTGACAACTAAAAAGTTTGGATAAAAAGAAAGGAAACATCTGATCAGATGGTATGGAATGATCAGACCAAAATCAAAGTGAGGGTGAGACCACAACTATGTAAGCAGAGCACCAAAGCTGTTTTTTGCCTGTGAACATTTGCTGATTCCAGTGAACTTGAGCTGCAGTTTCCTCAGCTTCGAAAGGATTGGAGGATAGAGGACAAATCCCAACACACCCGAAGGTCGAGAGTCAAATAGACCAATGTTCCCATTAGGCTGGGACACTGAAGGGGTACATCTCAATGTAAGTGAGAAGCAGAAGTACAACTGCCCCACTGTCTCTCCAGGGGGAACAGCGAGGTCCTGAGAAGGCCCGTAAGCCAACTCTCCTAGAGTTGCAATCCAAGTTCTCATCCTCTATATCATTGAGAAAGAATTACTCAAGCTATTAATTAAATGAAAAATTGAATTGAATTAGCTAGAAAGAGGGTCAAGTTATTTAGATTTTGATAAATATATATGTATTGTCATTTCTAGAGTAACTACTAAAAGAATAAGTACAGAGTCTATGATTTCCAAACTAGTTGAGGAGAAAAAAGAAATTATAAAATGTTTTTCAAACAAATAAAGGCAAGAAATGAATGAAATAGAAATATAGAAAAATGGGACAGATAAAAAAATATAACGTAGGTATAAATTCAAATATATTAGTGTTTACATTAAATGTAAATGAACTAAATGATCCAATGAAGACAAGATTTTAAGACGATAAAAAATAAAAATCTATCTGTACACTATGAGATACATCTACATTTTTAGAATACGTAAATGTTGAAAATAAAATAATAAAAATACACACACACACACACAAATGATAACCAAAATGAAGCCAAGGCAGCTATATTAATATCAGACAAAATAAACTTTAAGGCAAATATCATTACTAGAAAAACGAGGATCACTTCATAATGGCAAAATTCACCGTGAAGATATGACTTTTAAATTTATATGCACAATATGCATTTGAGTTTATATAATCCCATATTCTCAAATCTATAAAGCATAAGGTAGCAAAACTACAAAGAATAATTAGAAATCTCTGAGAGATTTTAACATACCTCTCTCAGTAATTGATAGAACCACTAGACAGAAGAAGAACAAATCAGTAAGGACAGAAGTTTGAATAGCACAATGAACAACTTTTGATGTAATGGACATAAGAACATTGCAACTAATATATTTACCATATGGGTTTTTTTCAACCACACAAGGAACATTTACAAAAAATGACCATAAACTGGCCCATAAGTCATTAATTTAATCATTGAATTTTTAAGGGCTGAAATCATACAAGTTTATTCTCTTACCAGAATGCAATTAAGATAAAAATCAATTGCAAAAAGCTGTCACAGGTTGGCTTTCCCGGCAAGCCGACTCAGAGATAGAAATTAGTGTGCAGAAAGTTTATCCGGGAGTGCTCTCTGGATCTACACGTGGTGGTGGGGGCGGTGGAGAAAGAAAGCAGGATGGGGCAGAGGGAGAAGTTGGATGGTGTCACAGATATAACAGGGCCTCAGTTAACCTCAGGGAGAACTTTGAAGCTGCTGTAGCCCTTCAGGGTTGTCCTAAGTTGGGGTGAGGGGCATAGGCCTTTATACCTGTATAGACCATTGCCTGTGAAGTACCTAAAGAAGGGAGAGTGACCTTGGGCACGACAACACTTTCAGTAGAGGCATCTCTAGGAAATGGCTGTAAGATAAGTTGACAAGCTTCCCGGCAAGGGGGAATGCATCCTTCAGTTCTAGGTGGCATCGAAGATCACCTATGGTAGATAACTAAAATATCAATGTTTCTAAAGTATAAATACGTGTGTATATAACCAACTTCCCTGAAAGTATTTGTTGATTCTGGTGAAATTGGGATGAGGTTTTGAAGGACTTGAGGGGTACATGGGACAGAAGATGTAAATGAGGACCCACCCAATGTGGAGAGTCTAATTAAAGACTCATTTCTCAAATAAAACTGTAACCCAAAAGAGCTATATTCTCAGAATAAAGGTAAACCAGACTCCACTCTCCCCTTACTTTTGCAGCCCCTCCCTCCAAGTAAAATTGTGTTGGTGCTGAGGGTAGAAAGGTGGTGATAAAAGAATCTGAGACGTTGTAACTCTGAAGTCATAATAGATTTACAGGCCAAATTTACATCAAGTGTGTCCAAAAAACATTAGGTTATTTATTACTGAAAGTAGTTAAACTGGTAGTGTTTAGGTGCCTGGAAGAAGAAAATCTATATCTTCTTTTAGATAATACACATTTATCCTATTTCTCAAATAATATAAATAAGTTTTTAAAGACAATAAGCAATGTACAGTCTAAATAAACAAAGCCGACAAGAAAAGAAGACAACACAAGAGAGAAGCTTCAGGATCAACTCAGAGCAGAAGGAGACCAGCTAAGAGTCCAAATGTTAGAATTGTGAAACATAGAATCTGAGAAAAAACAAACTTGAAAGTTTCTTCAGGGGGCAGGAAACTATAAGTATGACTAAGGAGATTTCAAAAAGAATCAAGTGGAACTTCTAAAAGAGAAGAATACAATAACTGTAATTAAAAGTATTGTGAGTGGGTTTAATAGCATTTTACACACAGATAAACAAAAAGTTAATAAACTGGAAGATAAACCAAAAAAGTTTTCTAGAATGCAGCATCAATAGAAAAATAGATTGAAAACATAAACTGAATTGTCAAGAATCTTGTAGGATGGAGCACAAAATGTCTCACATATGTCTGACTGGAGTGTCAAAAGAGGGAATATAGGGGAGAGGAATGTTTGAAGAAGTAATGGCTGGGAGATAGCTAGAACTGATGAAAGATACCAATCTATATATATTCAAGAAGCCTTGAGAATTGAAATCAGGATAAATTAAAAGACATTTCCACATAGACGCACCGAAGTGAAAAGCAGAACATCAAAGAAAAAGATCCTGATGATTCTCACACACACAATATTGAGTAAGAAAACAAAAAATATACACAGAATGCTTTGGTTCATGTAAAATGAAAAAGAAGAACTGAACTCTATTGTTTAGGGATACATAGATAGATGGTAAAACTATAAAGCAAATAAAGAAATGATGATTACAAGTGTCAAGATAGTGATCAACTGTATAAAAAAGGGAAGAAATTATGACTGAGAAGCAGGCAGTTGGGGGATTCTGCGATGCTGGAAAACCTTCTCTCTCTTGATCTAGTTGGTGGTTAGTTGGGTTTTTGTTATATAATATTCCTTAAGTTATGCATTTATTTTATATATTTATTAATGTATGTTTTATCTCAATTGAAGAATGGAACACATTAATTTACTTCCAGTGAATTCAGTAAAACTGTCCTGAAAATATTTCTTAAATTTCTGTAGCTTTCATCTCTTCAGGTTTAGTTTTTTCCCAGCCTTCCTACTGTCCTTCGGTCCTTTTTTCCTTTTTCCTTCTTCCTCCCTCCCTTCCTTCCTTCCTTGCTCTTTCCCTTTCTTTCCTTTTCTTCCTTCCTTCCTTCCTTCCTTCCTTCCTTCCTTCCTTCCTTCCTTCCTTCCTTCCTTCCTTTCTTTCTTCCCTCCCTCCCTCCCTCCTTCCTTCCTTCCTTTCTTTCTCTCTCTTTCTCTCTCTTTCCTGCCTTCCTTCTCTCTCTCTCTTTCTTTCTTTCTCTCTTTTCTCCCTCCCTCCCTTCCTTCCTTCCTTCTTTTTTTCTTTCTTGAGGTATAATTGACATGTAATATTACATTAATTTCAGTTGTACATGATTTGATATTTGTATATGTTGCAAAATGATCAGCAAAATAAGTCTAGTTAACATCCATCCCCACACCTAGTTACAAAATTTCTTTTTTCGTCATGAGAACTTTTAAGATCTGTTCTGTTAGCACTTTCAAATATGCAATACAGTATTATTAACTATAGTCACATTACTGTACATTACATTCCCATGACATTTGTTTTATAACTGGAAGTTTGTACCTTTTGACCCCCTTCACTCATTTCACCCCCCCCCATCTCCTGCCTCTGGTAACTACCAATCTCTTCTCTGTATCTGTGAGCTTGTTTGTTTGTTTTTTTAACATTCCATATATAAGTGACATCATATGATATTTGTCTTTGTCTGTCTGACTCATTTCACTTAACATAATGCCCTCAAGTTCTATCTATGTTCTTGTAAATGGCAAGATTTTAACATTGAGTTAAAATCATTCAGTTTCAACATTACAAATAAGACTATACATGTAAAATAATTCTGAAATTTTAAGCTTAGATTGTTGAGAATTGAGACATACTGGGAAGTAGAGAAGAGTAGCAGGTTTGGTGCAGGTGATTATTTAATTTTTTACATCTTTATTTAAACTTCTTGTAAAAGATAGAAATGTTCAGTAGGCAGTTGTGAATGCCGAGCCAAGACTCAGAAGAGATTGTGGGGTCAGAGGTAGATTTGTAACTATTGAGAGATCATTTGTATTAGTCTGTTAAGGGCTGCTATAGCAAAGTATCAAAGACCGGGTAGCTTGAACAACAGAGATCTATTTTCTCCGAGTTCTCAAGGCTAGAAATCTAACATCAAAGTATCGGCAGGTTGGTTCCTTCTGAGAGTTGCGAGGGAAGGAGCTGCTCCAGGCCTCTCTCCTTGGCTTGCAGATGACCATCTTCTCCCTGTGTCTTCACAGCGTCTTCCTTGTGTATACATCTCTGTTCAAACTTCCTCTTCTTATAAGAGAACCAATCATATTGGTTGCTGTTGCCCAATAATAGTCATATTAGATTAGAGCCTACCTTAATGATCTCATTTTAATTTAATTACCTCTTTAAAGGCCCTATCTCCAAATATGGTTACCTTTTGAGGGACTGGGGGTTAAAACTTCAACATATGAACTTTTGAGGGGACACAGTTCAGCCTATAACACCATCGTTTTAAAATGGGGGAGAGTATGAGATGGCCAATGCAGACAGCATACTGGAAAAAGAAGGCTCTGGAAAACATCCATATTCAGAAGAGATAGGAGAGGACAGGCTGAGAAGGAGATAGTTTAAAGAAGGAGATGATCAGTGGAATCAAAAGTGGCAGAACATTCACTGAGGGATCTATCCGGACTGAATAAAGCAAAAGAATGTGGTGATAAAGCCAGATGTGGTGACCGTTCAGAGAAGGGAGTGTATAGAGTGGAAGATTGACTGAAGTGGGTAGAGGAGAATGTGTAACTAAGAAGGTGCGGGCCAGCCCCGTGGCTTAGCATTTAAGTGCACTCGCTCCGCTACTGGCAGCCCGGGTTTGGATCCCGGGTGCGCACCAACACAGCACTTACCTGGCCGTGCTGAGGCAGCGTCCCACGTACAGCAACTAGAAAGATGTGCAACCATGACATACAACTATCTACTGGGGTTTTGGGGAGAAAAAGGGAAAAAAAATAAAAGGAGAAGGATTGGCAATAGATGTTAGCTCAGGGCCGGTCTTCCTCAGCACAAACAAAAAAAAACAATAAAAAGAGGAGGATTGGCGTGGACGTTAGCTCAGGGCTGATCTTCCTCACACACACACACACAAAAGAACGTGCAATGAGAATAGACAGACAGCAGTGCATGTTAAGAAGTAGGAGTAGAAAGAAGGCACTGATATAACTGTGGGGCTCATTATGGGGGACAGATGATCTTTAAAAATATGGCTTTAGATTGAGCACAAGAAACCATTTCAATGATATAAATGCAGAGAGAAGACACAGACATAAAGCTAATGTCAGAAATATGGCTTGCTACAGACTTCTTTATCAAGAGAAGGCCAGTGTTCAAATTGCTCTTAAAATTTTGTTCAGGGAAGTTGATGCTTTAGCTGTAAGTATCAATGCCACTATAACATCCTGCTTAGAATCCTGACAAAATTTCTTGTTTACTTTCTTATAAAATCACTATCTGAAAGTCTGTTCTAATGTTTCCAGTTTCTTCTGCCTACTCAATACTACTGTAAAAAATATTTAAGAAGTTAAATTGGAGGTGGTTATTTACTATAGAGAATTATTTATTGTCTATATCTAATGTTAAATATTACTTATGTTTAAATAATTATATCAATTTAAATAATATTTATTTAAAAATTTAATTGTATTTTTATTTCTCTTGGTATGAAACTTCTGATATAACAAAAATGTTTTAATTTTCAGCCAGTCAACTTTCCAATATAATTTCAGATTATAATACATATGAAAGTAGGAAACTTCTTGTTCCATGATCCAAATAGGTACTGTTTAACATTTTCTGTATTTCCTCCTGGTACAAATGGTATTAAAAAAACAAACTATCTTGTTCAAATGGATGCTATTGTTCTTTCAACCGTTGACCTTCCCTCTGACAGTGTATCATTAAGTGTACAGACACTTAAGCCACATCCCTTTAAATCAAGAAGGAAACATTTGACTACTGTTCTTTTTGATGGGTATGCTTTTAATCTATGTACAGTAGTTATGCAGTGTATGTTTTAGTATTAGTAGATGGTTTTATCCAATTGGTATACTAATACAAAAGAGTTAAAAAGTGCCTCATTTCCTTGTAAAAACAGGCTGCCAAATGAGAAGTTCCAGAACAAAAATGAGTCTGCCTCCTAGGACAATTATTTTCTTTTTAAGAACCCTATTTAACATTTGCTAAATTGATAGTTTTAATTCCTTTTAAAATACTTTTTCTCTTATAATAATATCAATCATGAATACTTTGAAATCTCAGAAGATAAAAAAGAATAACCTGCAGTGACGTTCTAAAAGAAGTGGTTTGGGCCGGCCCCGTGGCTTGACGGTTAAGTGCGCGCGCTCCGCTACTGGCGGCCCGGGTTCGGATCCCGGGTGCGCACTGACGCATCGCTTCTCCGGCCATGCTGAGGCCGCGTCCCACATACAGCAACTAGAAGGATGTGCAACTATGACATACAACTATCTACTGGGGCTTTGGGGGAACAAATAAATAAATAAAATTATAAAAAAAAAAAAAAAGAAGTGGTTTGAGGATAGAAGCACTAGAATCAAACAAATGTAGTTTGCAGCTTTTATTCATTACCACTGAATTATTTGGTCCTTCATGAAAATTTTAAAAACTCATAGGAAGGCCACAGATATGAATATAGTATACTGGCATTTTATTGTCATCTTGACTTTTAGCTCCACTATAAACCAAATTTCATCTGTGGTTATTAACATTATAGTGAAAAAGTTCTAGGAAACGTCATTAAAACTTTGTGACTATTTTTCACTACGAGGCAACTCTGAGCTGGTGAAATCAAACAAAACTGTTAACATTGTTAGTATAGCATTTTCCCTTGTAATAACTGACGATAAATCTGGACTAGAAGTTTCAAATGATGGGAATCTTTTTTTAACCATCAGTATTTTCGCAGTTTCGCTAGAGTGGGTCTAGCTCAATGCATGCTGTTACATTGAATTAAATCTCTTAATACAAATAGCTTCAGTACTAAAACTTATTTATGATTATTATTATTTAATGTAATACTCTATTTTTGAGCCCAACAAAATTATTCATTAAATCATTCATTCAATATTTATTGAGCACCTAGCATGTGACGGGTCTTTTCTAGGTACTGGGACTCAGCAGTGAAGAAAACACATAACGATCCCTGCCCTAATTGAATTTACATTCTGTTACTAAAGACAGATGATAATTAAATATATTAAACAGCTCAAATCAAAACGTATACATTAGATGGTGGTGAAAGCTATGGAGGAAAATAAAGCAGAAAGGAGGGTAGCGGGAAGGAGTGTTGTGGGGTGAGGTTTGTAATCTAAAGTAAAGTATTCAGGGAAGGTGTCCATGTGAATGTAGTATTTGAACAAAGACCCAAATGAGGTGGAGGAGTGATATCTGGGGGAAGAATTAGCAATTGTATAAAAGTATAAAATGACAGAGAGAATTTAAAAGATCTTTTAATTTATTTTGAAATTAAAATATTAATTTTAATTAATATTAATTTTAATAGTGTGCAATATTAATAGTGCCAAAGAATTATATTATCTAACCATGGACATCTGTTTAAAACATATGCAAATTATCCACATTTTAGTTCTCTTATGTATAGAGAGGCTTTAACTTATTAAGTCTAAAGTTTATAGCTCTGAGAAAAGTTATTTTGGAGGAAAAATAACTACAGCATTTAGAAGTGGATACTAACTATTTGCAAAATATGTCATCAAAACTCTAGCTTTAATGAGGCGAGGGAGCACATTCCACGGATATCTGAGGAGAGAGTATACCAGGGAGCAGAAAAAGCAAATGCAAAGGCTTTGAGGTGGGCTTAGCCTAGTGAGCTCCCATGGCAGCAGGGAGGCCTCCGAGGCTGGAACAGAGAGAGTGAGAGCAAGCAAGTAGTGGGAGAGATCAGAGTTGGGGCTGATGGAATAGTGCCATGTAGGCCATGTTAAGGGTCTTGGTTTTATTTTGTGCGAAATGTGGGGTCATGCAGGGTTTTGAGTAGAAGAATGCATGATATGAGTCAGTTTGCACAGGACCACTCTGGCTGATGTTCTGAGATTAGACCACAGGGGATAAGTGTATAAGCATGGAGACTAGCTGGAAGTCCACGGGGTAATCTAGGTGAGGGGTGATGGTGGCCCAAATGAGCGGAACCAGGGTGGTGGTAGAGGAGGTGGGGAGAAGAGGTTTCACTCTAGACTTATTTTAAAGTGAGAATCAATAGGATTTTCTGATGGAATAGGTGTGTGGGGAGGGGCTGGTGAGAGAAAAAGGGGAATCAAGGATGGCTACAAATTTTGGGGTGAGGTATCCAGACAGACTTTCCATTAAATGAGATGGAAAAGACACTGGGAGAAATACATTTGTGGAAGGGGTGGATCTGGAATTTCCTTTTGGACACCTTAAGTTTGAGCTGCCTATTAGATATTCAAGTGAAGATGCTGAATGCAAGCCTGGAGGTCAGGGGAGCAGTCCAGGCCAGATATATAAACCTGGAAGTCATGAGTGTATAAATGGTATGTAAATCCATGGAACTTGGGTACAATCACCAAGCGAGTGAAGTGTTTAGAAAAAAAAGAAGAGATCCAAATTTGAGCCTCAAGGCCTGCGTGTTACGAGATCCTGGAGATGAGAAGGAATCAGCAGAGGAAAATATGAGGGAGTGGCAAATGAAATAGAGAAAAACTGGGAACTGCAGAAATCAAAGTGTACCATGAAGGAAGACTTGATCAACTGTGTCTTAAATGTTGAGAGGTCAGTAAAATGAGGACTAACAACCTACCATCAGATTCACAAAAGAAGATCACCGATGTCCTTGACAAAAGCACATTTTGTGCAGTGATGGAGTGAAAGCATGGTGGGAGTTGAGTAAGTTCATGAGAGAATAAGAGGTCAGGAACTGGAGTCAATGAGCACAAGTATCTCTTTTGTGAAGTTGAACCATTAAGGGGAACAGAGAAATGAGAAGAGAGCTGGAAAGGAAGTGAATTCAACAGTTCTTTTTTTTTTTTTTTGGTGAGGAAGATTGGCCCTGAGCTAACATCCGTTGCCAATACTCCCCTTTTTGCTGAGGAAGATTGGCCCTGGGCTAACATCCGTGCCCATCTTCCTCTACTTCATATGTGGGATGCCTGCCACAGCATGGCTTGATGAGCAGTGCGTAGGCCCGTGCCCGGGATCCAAACCTGCAAACCCTGGGCCGCTGAAACAGAGTGCTTGAACCCAACTGCCACATCACCGGGCCGGCCCCAGCAATAGTTTTTGTTAAAAATAACAGCTTTATTGAGATATAATTCAGCTACCATAAACTTATTTTGTTTTGTTATATTATTCATTTTTTAGTAAGGACAAATAATAGCATGTATTTATGCTTTTGGGGAATAATCCAGAAGAAGAAGGAAACCTTGATGATATAGATAGAGATAAACAAATTACCTGCATAATGTTCTTGGATGGAATCCAGTGAACAAATAGGAGGGTCAATCTTAGATGGTGACACAGAAAGATTATCTGTATTAATAAGAAGGTAGGCAGAGTCCAGGGTACAAATACTAGTAGATGGGTATATGTGGAGATGAGAGCTTGCAGAGTTTCTCTTTTGATAGCTTTTATTTTCTCAGTGAAATTGGAAGTAAGGTCATTAACTGAGAAGGAGGATGGGAAGGAACTATTGGATGTCGCAGAAGAGAGACATTATAAAGTAGAAGAATGTGAAAGCAAATGAAGTATAAAATATAATTGTCTGACTGTCCTAAGGGCCCACTTGGAGTAAGGAATATAAGAGAGACAAGTTAGCATGACTGTGTATTTCTAACCTGTCATGTTCATCTGCATGGTTTAGGGAGAGAAAAGGAAAAAAGTTTCATTTAAGTCACGGTTGGAGTTTTGCCAAGCAAGTATAGAGAGGGTCAAGGGAATTGAGGGTTCATGCAAGGGAATGATGATAATGATTAACTATAGAATTTAAGCCAAGTAAGAAGGTACTTGAATTGTTGAGGAGAGTGAGGGTGAATGAAAGGCGTAGGATTAATGGATTGTGGGTCCCTGTGAGAGCCAGTAGATTGTTGCAGTCAGAGTACTAGAACACGTGATCTGGAAAGAGAGAAGTTGGTGGTAAGACATTAGAATGCTTGAGATTGCATTTGACTTTGTTCATAATGCATTTTCCACCTGGAATCCTTCCCTGATTCTGCATGCCCAAGTCCTATCTACTTTTCTTTGTCCAGCCCTTAAACCACCCTCTCCATTAAATTTTCCCTGATTCTCTTAAGCTAAAAGAAATTCAACCTTCCTTGGAGCTTCCATAGCATTTCACCTGAACTCTGCTAATGGAAATTTTCTGCCTTGAATGTATTCTTAGTTATCCCCAAAGCCCCCAAGTAACCTTATGTTTCATTCTGGTCTCCTACATATCTAAGCTCATTGCTGACACATAGAATAATCATGTCATAATGGTAATCTGAAAAATGGACTCTCCAAGACCAAATCTTCTTCACAATGAAGTCACGCATGATAAAGAAAAGAACATCATAATGTGAGTCATATATCTCAAAGGGCAATGTTGTCTCTTAACTATAATTTGTGTGTGTGTGTTGGAAGAAAATCCTCAATGTACAGTCTTCACTTATGAATTATTGAAACAATCAGAGCTGGGATATAGAAAAATTATGAGGTCAGCGAAGTCAGTCATTAGCCTCTACAACCTCTGTAACCTCCTTCTCTGTTCTCCGAGTGGGTCCTCTCATCCAGCACTCCTGTGTCCATTGTTTGCTGCTCTCCAAATCCCTGCCCACAGGGAAAACTCCGATACTTTCACTTAGATTAAAAAATGCATGGCCTTCAGTAAACGTGTTACCTTAAACAGGAAAATGCACTTTAAATATTTATGTGTGTTGAATTCTGTCCCCTTTCAAAATGATTTAAGGAATCAGCAAGTAGCCTAAGGAGGTTTGAGGGAGGCAGGGAGCACATGAGTAGAAGCATTCAATACGTATTGGTGAGGAGCTCAGAGAAGGCAGACATTGTTTATTTCCTTGAGATTAGTCAAGAAATGAGTGGGTAAAGGAAAAGGAAAGGGATGCATGTCCATAGTTTTTTTTTACCTTTCCTAGGACTCTTCTGCTTTTCTGGAGACAATAAACTGAGGACTGTTTTCCCTTTGGCTACTGAAGTCTTCTCAATAGTGATTGGGAGCAGACAAGAAGCAGATGGCATCATCAAAGCTATGGAGCTGGCCCTTCTGTTTTTCAGGTCCACCTGACTGGTATCAGGGATTCCTCTAATTGTAGATCCTCTCTGCCCTGCTCAGCACAGGCCAAGACTTCTCCTTTTAGATCCTAACTTGAACTTCCTCCCTCCATCCCAGAATATCTGCATATATGTTCACGGATGGTATTTTCTATTTTATTTTATTTTTGTCCTAAAACATTCTTTTTCTGATGTTCTAATTTTCATATGTTTTTCTACTTATTTATATATCTGATTATAAAGTTCATGGTAAAAATGTATATCATTGGAGTATTATGAATCCTTGTGAGTAATAAAGCTATTGCTGTAACCATGGTGAATTTATATGTTTTAGTATGTCTATACCTAAGCCTATGAGATAGTTATATATTTCTCTAAGGAAATATGTATTAATATATTGACAAAGAGTTCTTTGTTTCAAAGTAGGTTAATGTTTACAATACGTTCTGTTGTTAAGGGAGAGATGATTACAATATTTAATCACAGTATTTGAGTTTCTTGAGGTATTAAGACTTTTGCAATGATTAATAGGGTTCAGATAAATGTACATCATCAGCATATTTGGTTTTTAATCCTGGGGCTTTTGGTTCCTGCCTTTGCTGTTTGCACAGGGTGGCAAGAAGGCAGGGTCTGGGTTTCGCGTGAGCTGGACTTGGTCCAAGATAGAAGATGTCACAGAAATAAGACACTAAACTGACTTGAAACGGATTTCGTCTTTGGCATGCCATGATATTTACCTTTGCTCTGTCGTTGCTAAGTTTACCACACCTTCCCCATGACGAGAGACAGTGGTATGAGTGGATATAAAAACTCTGGTTAGAGGGTCCCTTGCGGATCTGGTTCTTCAGGATGACTGGTCTCTGTTTCTAGGTTCCAAATTCCCACCATGAAGTTGATCTTTTCATGCTTGGTTTCGGCACTTTGCGTCTTCTGCAAAGGTAAGGGACTAATGTAAATAATCCTTTCATATTTGATAGCTCCATGTATATATTTGCTTAAATGTTTAGTGTTCTCTACTTCAAACATTTTTCTCCCTGGGAGATCTTTCCTACACCTCAGAGTAAGATAAGTAAGAAAACTAGCTTTTCATCCTATTGGGTGTTATTTCAGCTTTAAAAACCCTGTCTTAAGGATATTTATCTTAAGGATAAGCTTTTAAGAATTAAAGGATAGAATCTTAAGGATTTTGTGTATTTATTTATAAGGCCATGGTGGGAAATAAGAAATATACCTGGAAAACTGCTCTTTGCAGAAAGTCCAGGTGGCTTAGTTGATAGGTAAATGCATTACTTAAAATGATATAGATGAGTTTTATTAAATAAGAAACTTCCAGAATAATAAATTAATGTTGAAATATCACAATTATTACATATAAAAGTATACGTAATGATATATATGTAAGATATATATGTAATATACGTAATGTATGTGTTATGTAACATATACGTGTAATACATATATTGTATATATATTTAGAAATATTAGTGAACAGGTTATTCAAGATGCATATGGTGTTATTGTTTGTTACTCTTATTCATCACAGTTTATCCTTAATGACTCTATCTTGAACTTAAATCCACATTTAGACTAAAGACCCATACTACTAACTGTGATTTTTATAAATCAAGAAAGTATCGCCAATTAAAAGAGCAGTTCATCATCAAAAGAAAATTTTATAGGGAAAATATGTCTTAAACTAACAACTTTCCTAGATACTTCAGAAAATCAGTTAATTAATTTCTGAAATTAATTGAAAGGTAAGATCACTAATTAATTTTGCTAATTAAAAATTGAGCAAAATGAAAAAATCTTTAGAAATGAATGTATTTCTTGCCCTTTGGTTCTGATTCTGAAAAGGGCAGAAATATAGTTTAATGTAATTGAATTAATGTAGAAATGTAATTAATACATCTAAACATAAGGGGAAAGGTCTGCAAAAGGGAGGATATTTGTTCTATATCTAAACTTAAAATCTATCTTCTAAATTTGGGAATGGGGTACATTTTACTTTTCTATGGGAAGCCAGAATATAGAGGACTACAATGATTTGTTGTGATTAAGAGAAAATATCTCTGTCCTTAATCCAACTACCTGAGAAGTTGTCTGATGGACCATTAGAAAATGATAACTTCAAGTAATGGTGACTTTCGTAATCTTATATAGCACTTTGCTATATTCTTCATTGAATGATATATCTCAACAAAATGTGTTTTAAGATTATTTTCTAAAGTATATTAAATTCACCAGAAAATTGGAGAACGTTTCTAAAGTAAATTTCTAGTTGTCAATGATAGTTCTGGGAAATGACTATGAGTATTTCAATAAGATTTCTATAGATTGGTGATTTATTGACAAAATTCAGAGATTTTGTGTATTTATTTATAAGGCCATGGTGGGAAATAAGGAATATACCTGGAAAACTGCTCTTTAGTTGAGCAATTTAGAAATTCCAGGTGGCTTAGTTAAAATGAATTTTTATTGCTTTTAATGAGGTAATGCTTGTCATTATGCTCCAAACTCAGACTTCCTTCATTTTCAGTAGGTTACAGAATGATCAAGTTCTGAGGATTGGAAGTTGGCGAAGGTAGATACTTAGGAGGCATCCATAAAATCAATCAGAAGAAAAATTTGTATTGTTTAACCAATAATAGCTATACAGAAAGAAAGAAAATTAGAAAACAGTTCCTTGGTTAAGTGGAAAAAACTTCAGTGATAGGAGATGTAGATCTGGCATGAAATAGATATGTATAATCAATTCTTATTTTTTCCCAGGTTATTCTATCTTCTTAGCAGAGAAAAATCTACACAATTGATTGTCTTTTCTTTTTTCTTTTTTGTCTAATTCATTGCTAAGGAACACCTTAGGCCAGAAAATGTTTAATGAAAATAAAATCAGGTGAAATTTATACTTCAGATTGACAGCCATATAGTGTTTTGATAGTGTGAAAAAGATTTAAAGTACTGCTAATATTAATTTGTGGGTTTAATTTATTTGGCCATATATATTTTGAAGAATGAGTTGACATTGAAAACTTAGATTTTAAGCATGTTGATAGGTAAATGCATTACTTAGAAAGATATAGATGAGTTTTGTTACATAAGAAAGTTCCAAAATAATAAACTAATATTGAAATATCACAATTATTAGATATAAAAGGTAGCTTGCTTATATTGAATTAAAAATAAAAATGGAAAAAAGACTATTCTCATAGTCTTAAAAAATGTGCTACAGAGAAGTATAAAATGACCTAACTGTTATTACTTCTTTCTTTCATTTTGTATAGATGGAGAAGCCTCATTTTACAGACAAAAATCAGGTCAGTATCTTTCAGAAATTAATCTTTACTTTGAGATATCAAGGTTTATTCTGAGCCTCCTTTTGGAACACAGAAAATATTTTCCAGGTTTATTGAGATGTAAGTGACGCATAACATTGTGTAAGTTTAAGATACACCATGTTTTGACTTGATAAACTATATATTCCAAAATGATTACCACAATACAATTAGTCAACACCTCTACCATCTCACATAATCACCATATTTTTTTTGTGGCAAAAACATTTAAGATCTACTCTCAGCAACTTTCAAGTATATAATACAATATTATTAACTATAACCACAATGCTGTACATTAGATCCCCAGAACTTACTCATCTTATAACTGGAAGTTTGTACCCTTTGGTCTACATCTCCCATTTTCCCCACCTCTCAGCCCCTGGCAACTACCATTTTACTCTTTGTTTTTATGAGTTCAATGTTTTTAGATGCCACATATGAGTATTTGTCCTATAGTATTTGTCTTTGTCTGACTTATTTCACTTAGAATAATGCCCTCAAAGTCCATCCACGTTGTCCAAAATGGCAGGATTTCTTTCTTTTTTATGGGTGGATAGTATTCCATTGTGTGTATGTGTGTGTGTGTGTATACACCACACTTTAGCCATTCACCTGTTGATTGACACTTAGGTTGTTTCCATGTATTGGCTATTGTGAATAATGCCTCAATGAACACGAGAGAGTTTAGATATCTCTTTGAAAAAGTTATTTCATTTCCTTTGCATATATACCCAGAAGTGGAATTGCTAGGTCACATGGTAGTTATATTTTTTAATTTTTTGAGGAAACTCCATATTGTTTTCCTTAATAGCTGTACCAATTTACATTCCCAACAACACTGAATATTGAAAATTGACATGTTTCATACACACTTGATTTGGGTGTTAACTACCATGACTCATTTATCTCACATGATTGTAAACTCCTGAAGGATAGGATTTTGATCTATTTTGTTGGTTCACAATGCCAAGAACAGTGGCTGCAATGGGACAGGCACTCAGTACATATTTGTTTTGAATTGATAAAATAATTTGGGATCATAGATATATGATTTTTTCTGCATACAAGAATTTTCTATATGAAAGTAACCAAATCCTTTGCAAGGTAAACTTTCTGAAATGAACCAGATATATCTTCTTACCCAAGAAGACAAGAGACTTCTGAACATCGTTTAGTCTTTCTTTTGAAGATGTCAAAATGAATGCCCTTGGGATCTACTGCTGTGTGCAAGACGGTTGGGCCCTACTGTAGAGATGGTTTCTGAGTTTCTGTGTGTGCTTTCGATTTGCTTTTCAGTCTCCTCACTTCTATTAAACATCTAAGCTCTGTATCCTGATAGGATCATTAGGTCTGCTTTTTGCACCCAGCTCCAATTGTTACTTATTGCTTTCGGTCTATTGGGATGAGAATACCATTGATCTAAGCTCATTAGCCTTGTATCTGTGGTAAGAGTGTGTGCACTATCAGTGAGACCTCAAGGGATTTTTTTCTGATGGATAAATTTCATGCGTGGGTTTCGCGACATCTCTATTTGTTACAAGAGGATTTGGAGATGACTCTTGACTGCAACCCACATTTTGGATAATTAGAATTTTCCAGGTATTTAACCTATATGGAGAATGTTATCATACATTTTTTTTCTTTAGAAACATTTATATTAAGTGTCTCCAAACCATATCTGTAAACCATTTCTTCTTAGCTTTTGGCTAAATATGTGTGTGTGTATTTGTATGTGTAACTACAAGCAATTTGGTTTTGGGAACAATTTATCAGAACACATGGGAAATCCTTTATCTTTTAGCTATCTCTGTTTGCTTATTTGACTTAATTTATACCTATACATCTGAGACAGGTTTGCTGACCATAAGTCCTGGATTTACCAAGACAGTTCCAATTTCTAAAAGTTTATCTTAGTATCTAACCATATACTTTCACTTTTTATTTGAGTAATGTAGTCAGTTTGGGTTTAGAAAATTTGTGAAGATTATGGAGCATGAATAAGCTTTAAAAAACAAACAAACCTGCAGTCCATTAAGTCCTCAAAATAAAAATGTTACTCAAAATGTTTTTTTTGAGGTTTCTTGAACATGTAATCATCATGCAACTTTGTGCAAAATTCTATTGCCGTTGTTAAGTATTTTATTTCACATAATTATTGAGTAAATTCTTTTGGAGACCAATGCTTTTATGTATTTGATAAAAATATTTTTATATCTGTAAATCTAACTAAGCTGTGTGCTTATGTAAATTATGCCATTTGTTACAAAGTACTTGCTCTTGTAAGTTTTTGACTCAGTTATGCTCATGATAGCTTGACAAGCTTGCAAATTTACATGCTATTTATTTAAACATGATGAAAATTTACCTTGATTCACAATAATAACACTTGAATCATTTGTAAGCTGTGTGTACACGAATTTTGGTATCCAGCTGTAAAATAGAAATTTGTAGCCATTTTATTCAAATTAAGTTGTTAGTTCATCCAGTACTTCTGTCACATGAAAAAATCTTTTAACTAAAGCTTCTGCATTTCACCAACAAAATAATAATGAACACTTCTAAGCACCTTTTCAGTCATCCAAGAATTATCGTTTTTTGCTGTGTTCTAATTCATGCATCTAGATTGTACTCTAAGCTGGCTGGAGGACCAGTGAAGCCTTTCTCCTTTATGGGGGTGTTCTGAAGGGGTATAAATATACCATGGTCAGTGGATAATTACCATATTTATGCCTGAGTATTATATTCAATAAGCATATCTCTGTGGTAACACTTCCCAAGGACAAGAAATGGCTGTAATCCAAAGTCACTTTCTATTGGCAAATCTGTCAGATACGCTACTAATGACAGCAATTCTCCCTTTTCTTCTTCAGTTGGTGAAATAGCTGAAAGCAGATCAAGTGAATTATTTTTTTTTTTCTGATACTGTGTATACTAAACAGCAATAGAGTGGCAATGCTTTTCTTTGGAAAGAGGGCATATCTCCCCTGGAAAAATGATTAAAACATTTAATATAAAATATTCCTTATTTTTACAAACAAACATACTCTAGTATATTTTTGTATAATCGGGGCCAGAAATTTTAGTATTTAATCAGTATTTATAGAGGTGATGACGTTTGAAATGGAAAATTGCTCTGGTTACTTAGTTTGTTAAAATTTCTGAACCTATAGGAGAAATGTGAATGTAGATTTAAGGTTTTACCTTCCTATATTTTTGTTGACAGACCATGCTTTTATTTTGTATTCTAAGATTAATTCCTTAGTGATCTATTTTAATTAAAATCGATCCTAGTCCCAATAGTTTTACTACAGATTCCTTTGGGCAATTGAATATCACTGACTATCACCCATTATTTTGTTTCCCTATCCACCAAAAAGAAAAACAAGCCATGGCAAATGAAGACTGCTTTTATAGAATTTTTCTTATATCTAACAATAGGATTTTTTGCTAATATCAATATAGATTCAATTTGATTCTAGTCTAATGTGTATAGCAATCAAAATAGCCCAAGGTTACTTTTATGTTTTTTTATAGGGCATTTTAGATCTCTGTGTCTTTCTATAACCTAAATACAATAAAACGTTAACTGGAAAATGTTTTCTTTGAGGTAAAACACAAACCGAGATTGAGCAGCAGGTCAGTTGCTTGATGAAGACAGCAAAATCACCTCATCATAACTACAGACAAGACTTATCAGGTCCTGTTATGATAGAGGAAGAGCTTCTCTAATTCCGAGTATACAAAATCTGGTTGTTAATTAGAATAAACTGACACATCTGAGTCTCTAACGTTCTCCTGGAAGGACTCATTTAAGAAATTAGAGTGAGGCAAGGGAACACTTGGAATTCTATAGTTCTTTGAAAATCCTCTGACGTTATGAGCAACTGAGTTTATTCCTATGTTTCTCGGGGAAGCTTCCAGGTCTGGGTATTATTTAGGAGGGACTTGAGGGTCTCTAAGGCTAGAGCTGCACTGGACGAATAAAAATGCCAAGCAAAGAAGCCTCAACTAACTGCTCAACCAGCCAACATAAAACTGGACGATCTCCAGAGCAATGTTATCCTCCACAATCTTCATTCCTCAATGAAACAAAGACTCACATATTTGAGAAAAGGATCCATAGGCACTGTAGGACTTAATGTTTTTTAATATTCTTTGGATTGACTGATTTCAGACAACGTAACTTTTAAAATTCCCCCTTCCATACAGCTCACCCATATTCACCTCTGGGATCTAGTAATTTTTCTCCATAGGGTGAGGGAGGAGGACCAGAATTATGTTTATTTCTCTTTTCTATTCCATTCCATGCTCTGAAGTATAAGCAAACTTTTCCAAACATTTGTGCAAAATGTATGCAAAGTATAGTATGACTTTACTCTGGAATAGGTAAATATGTTTTACCTATATTTGAGCTTTGAAGTAGATAAACATTTTATCTTTAACGTTGTATAAGCCATCTGCTTTTAAGCAAAGTGAAGACAATATACATCTTGCTTAAGACGAAAGGTTTTCTTGGCTCATTTTACCGTGTGATCTAGGGCAAGTTATTCAACCTCTTTTAAATATCAGTTTCCTCACCTACAAGTGAAGAACAATGATAGTACCTACCTCATAGGAGAGTTGTGAGGGAGTAAAGCAATGAGTCATGTAAAGAAAGGTATTGTTACACATCTAAGATGTGGGACATGCAAAGAACACACTGACCATTACTACCAGTGGCCCCGATGACGATATATTTTTGAGCAAGTTTTATATAATAAAACAAAAGGAATAAAATAGTTAATAGAAACTAATGTGGCCCACTAGCCAAGATACCAGGCTGTTCATTTCAAGAACAGAACAAATAAATTCAGAGGAGATATTGGTCTAACAAAACGAAGGATCTGATGTATCTGCAAGGCTAAACTTGGGAGAGGTGTGATGAGTAGAGTAACTAGTTATCATGAATTAAATGAAATGAAATGATTCTGCATGAGCTTGATGTGACAAGTTTGGTGATGAAAATGAAATATATTAAAGGATACTGTCTTTCCCAGTTGAATACCTATATGTGTCAGACACTGTGCTAGGTGCTTTCATCTCATTTAATTCTATCATTTAATTAATAACCATATTATGAAGTGGATATTGTTTTATCTTCATTTATTATGTAGTCTCCATTTAATAGATAAGGGAACTTTGTTTCAGAAGTATTAAATAATTTATCCAAGGAAAGGCCAAGGGCATAGCCAGGGGCAAGGATACAAATGCAGGTCGACATAGCATATGTATAGACAAAAAGAACAAAATTTTAAATAAAATGTGTTTTTCCTTCCACCTGGACAAAAATATATTCATGACAACCTAAAAGGCCACAATCCAATGCAGAATTTTCAGATCATTGGAGTTCAATGCAAGAATGGGGTGGGCTATGCCTTGCCAATGTCCCTGTCCCCCTGCTCTTTCCGTTCTTGGCTTTGCCCCACACTGAGAAAGATATCCTAGCCTCCATGTCTTAACTCCATCTACTTCTCCTGCAAACTGCCATTCCCTGGCCAACCCCCAGCCTAGGGGTTCTCACCCTTGCAATGTAGTCTAACCTTGGGGAGATGGTCTTGGGAAAGCTGTCCATGCAGGCCCTGTAGCGGGCTTGGAGCTGTAGGGTCCTGGGAGCTTTAGAGGGTCGTCTACAATGGGGGAAGGAAGATGGCCTAGCCTTTGGGTTGGCATGTCCCCTTGAGTCTCTGCCTGTATGCTTTACCGTCTGAGGAGGGCCATGACCTGAGGAAGGCCAGAGCGAGACTTGTGTGGCTTAGAATAGGAACCTCTCTTGCCTGAGTCTAAAAGAGGTATTGTCAAAGGCCATTGTGATTGCAAGTCTGGGAGTCCAGACGAGTTTGACTCAGAAGCCTATTCTTTTCCCTCTACTGAATACTACCTTATTTCTTTCTTCTTTGTCATCAAACTAAGATATTTAAATATTAAGATGCAGTTCTAAAACTACATGACAGTGAAGAAAGACAATAACACAGAGTGTAAAAGAGGAAAGGAGAGTGAGTATGTATTCAAGTAGAGTAAGTTGAGGGGATGAGGATACAAGGAGGAAAAAATATTGTCTATGGAGAAGAGTTGTATAAGTAATAGTGGTGTGAGGATTACTTAATAACATAATAATATAAATTGACTGTATCTGATTTAAGCACTTTTATTCCTCCTTAATTAAACACTTATAAGTAAATATTATAATTTCATAATGTCTTAAATGTTGGAGCCCTTTCCCTCAAACTACATAATAGACTAACTCCTATATTGACTATTCTCAAAATCACATTAATTTTTATTTCTGTATATTCGTTCTAGAAAAATATAAATATATTTGCTAGAAACATGGAAAATCGCTAAGAAGTCCAAGTGTAGTTGTTAAGGAAATATAATTAAAAACAAAATCTCTTGCCACCCCAGAAAACTTCTCCAAAAAGGTAGAAAAGAAAGAAAACAGTTTTATTATTGAATAAGCATTAAACCAGAATGTGATGCACATAGCAGGCAATCTGCTGAAGAGACTGTGAAGACAGAAAGAAATCTCACCTTTTACATAGCCAGGCAGATACATACATGTCCTCAAAATAAATGATAACTAGTCCTCAAGTAAGAGGACTTGAGAGAACCATTTGTCACACACAGTTTGTCCTAAATTTGCTTGGTAGTTAGGGTGGCCACCTGTGTTTGCTATTCTCTTTATAAGAAAAAATAAGTTTCTTGTGTCTTTATAACCATCAAAGAAGTAGGTTTACATCTGGGAGCCAGACACCAGGTGAAGTTAGGTTCCTGGGAGGTGGGGGGGCCGTCTTCCTTGATAATAACATTTCAAAGAGATGGTCACCAATCCCTTGAAGAAATATTCCTGGGTTGCTTATGTAGGTAAGGGAGGAAGAACTATCTTTCTACCCTCTAGGTCCTTCTGGCTGGTCTGAGAATTAAATTGACATGAGACAGAATAACAGGAGAAAACAAAACAAAGTTTAATAACATGTATACAAGGGAGAAACCCAAGAAAACTGAGTAACTTGCCAAAATGGCCAAAGCCACCACCTTAAATACCATCTTCAGCTAAAGACAAAAGAGGATGTTGGGGGTTGTATTTTGGCACTTCAAAGGGGAGGAAGGCAATTTACATGGAGATGGAAAAGCAAATGTTTGATAAACAAATGTTGACTGTGCCTTGCAAAGACAATGAGAAATGGAGAGGACTTGGATTAAAAAGCCCTTGTTAGGTTCCTCCCTGTCTATCACACCTAGTTTATATTAAACTATAGTTATCTTATGGTTTTAGCCCCTTCCTGGAAGAGGGCTTCTATCTTAAATTCTTTTAGGCAGTTAGGGGGAAGGTCAAAGTTTCTTCCTGAGTCTTTTGTTCTTAAAAAGTAATCAAGCCAGAGACACATAATGGGGTGGCAATTCTGATCCCCACACTTATATAGCCTGTAAAAAGATGATAAACATTTCAAAGAGGTAGAGAAAGAACTCAGAAGTTTTCTAAAGTAAATGATCTAAAAAAAAAGAGAAGGGGAGTCTCTTTTCCCTTATTTTCAACAAGGAGAATTTTCTCTGATTTTTATTAGTATTCTCTCTTACGTAGACTTCAAATTTTACTTACAAAAATCATACATTTCATTTTCTTGTCTATTCAGTGACCAAAAGGCATGTCTTTCACAACTTTACAGGAATATTTACAGCACAGTTATTAAGGCATTATTAAGTATAGATTATTTTAATTTTATCATAGAAATTTAAAAAAATATAAATTGTATGACAGAAAGCACAATATACTTCATGTGATACAGTATGTACTACCTTAACAAGAGGTCTTTGTTGATGAATGCATTTATTAAATAAATATTAATTGAATGTCCTCTATGGTTCAGGCATTGTTCTAGACAACTGGGATACCTTAGCAACTTAAACAGGCAAAAAGTCTTGAGTTAATGGGCTTAAAAATCTAGAAGAAGGAGACAATCAATAAACAATAAACATTATAAAGTAAACATGGTATATTACAAAGTGATAAAATCTACGCAATAAATTAGAGTAATATAACGATAATTGAGAGTGTTAGAATGGTGGGTGAAATTTTAAATTGTCAGAGTATGCCTCATTGAGATGACATTTAAGCTAAGACTTGAAGGAGGTGAATGCTACAATTAATTTATGAGTAAATGTTTTCATCTTTTTTTCTTTGCAGGAATACAGAAAAGAGAATCAGGTATGTCATCTTAATTTTACCAGCTATTGCTAAGCCAAAGGTGTGGATTCAACATGGCAGAATATTTTGATGGGGGGAGTTTGGACCCTGGAACTTGAGGCTTAGTAATGGAGAAGGAAGTAGACAGGGAAGTTTCTGTCCTGTCCACGAGAAGAAGAGTTTCTAGTATATAGCAACTAAATAGTCACAGCTGTATTCATCTCTCTTTCTTGAAGTCTTAGAACTATGACAAAAAGATATAGATACGATGATTAAGTCAATTAGCAGTGTCTGTTGTTCCAAGTGCTGCCAGAGTAACGGTTCTTACACAAAATAAAATCACGGCATTTCATAGTCACAATCAAATCACGTTTATTGTATTTGTAGTACTCTTTTCAAATAAAGTCTTCCGTTATTCGCATTAGGTGGCTTTTTGCTCGGTAGTTCATCCTTCGGTGACTCAGAGAGAAGAAAGAAATCTCTTGGTTCACTCCTTAACACTGGAATTAGTGCTTCAGGCGAGGCTGAAGACAGGTGGAGAGAATGTCTAGATACTAATAGTTTAGAGTCAGAAGATAGCCCTGCAGGTACTGTTAGAGGAAAATGCTTTCCCAGGAAACAAATGCTTTTTTGCACTTGGGATCATCTGTGTTTGATTTGCAGCACATGGCCTTAACAGTAATCGTGGAGAATTCAAAGGCACTAATTCCAGTGCCAATGAGAGTAATGAATTCTTTCTGTAGAGAATTTTGGCAAAGATGTTTACATTAAATTGAATATTTTCCTGGTAATTTTTATTTTCTTATGCTATCTTTCTACTTAGCATTATATTTATGACATCAATCATTTTTATGACATATAAATTAATGATTTAAAATGCTTCCTGGACCCAAATTTAGTGTGGGATCTCTCTTGGTTCTGCCTCCAACCACAATTCATTTTCTATACCAGGATTCTCTCTTTAAATTGCACGCTTGGTTTGCTGAGTAATATCATAAAGCAGGATTTCTAAACAGTTTGTGGCCTGCAATTTTGTTTCGTTTGGAAAAAAGATTAAGTTTCTTTGGGTGAGCAATGGCCTCTCTGGTTCAAAAGACTTCTCCCTGTTGGCTGATTCAAACTTCTACTTTACTGGCCTGGCCCCTGAAATCTCCATAGCGCATACCTCTACAAAAATGGGAAGAAGGAGATCCATTGAGGAAAACAGCTTCAATATTTTATATTAAAATTTAATATTTGAGTCCAGGTGGTGCTAACTGAAAAGGGAGAAACAGCTTTGGGTGTAGAAATGTGACTGAAATATATTCAAGAAGATCACAGAAGTTTCCTGTCTGTCCAGTCGTCTATTTTGGATTGGCAAACTCAGTATGACTAATAAGTTAACAGAGATATATCTGCTCTCGTTTACAATACTGAGGTGTTGGTAGCTTATGTTCTATAGAACACAGTGAAACTTACCTTAAGTGGCTCCAATGCTTCATTTTTCTTACGGAATTCAATCAAACATCGTGGTAAATTGGTTGCCATGCACACCTCCGATTACACTGTGTAGAATTATATATAGAAAGAAATATGGAGGGGAGGGGGGAAGGATACATTCAAAACTATAATGTAGGCCTAGTTCAAGCAATGTATATACATTAATTTCCTATACAATATGAATGAATGCAACTTTTCTCTGATAATGATTGTATTTTTGTATGGTAGAGTAAACCAATTCAGCAAGTGGTCTTGTCTACATTTTCTCTGGTGGTACAGAATTTGATGGCACTGTTCCAAATCAAAATGAAATTGGTAGGGGTCCATCTGGCCAGAGTGGATTTGATGTGAATGAAGTGTGTGGGTTAGCTGGCTCTGATTCTGTTGCTAGTGAAACAGGTATTCTAAGTTGTTTCTTAGTGTCGACTTTTGACAGAAAAATCAATCAATTAGCAAAGCAGGAATTTGTGGTGGCATTTTTGACCTGTACAGATTTAGTATTAAAGGGACTCATGGGAAAGATTTTTAAACTATGTTTGATTCTTAAAGTATCTATGTTATCTTCAACAGAAAACAGAAAATTTAAACATTTTAGTGAAGAGGCAAGTAGATTTAATGCTTTTATGAAAGAGCTTGGACCTGGAAGGAAAAAATCGTTTTTATCTCGTTTCTTGCTAACCCCCTGTGGACTTGGGAAAGCCTCTTAAACTCTCTTGTTCTCAAGTTTTGTCATAAGGAACAGAAAAATTTTGGTTTCATGTTTCCGTATGACTTTTGCAATGCTAACTTTTTAAGCTCTATTACTCTTATTTAAACTGATTTTCTTGAAAAAGAATGCCAGAAAAAAATAAATTTACAGAAGTGTGGATAAATAGAATTTTATATTTGGAAATTAAAGCCAGTGAAGAAGTGATTGTCAATAAAGTATAGTAAATCTAGGTATTTTTGTGTCAGAGCAATTTATCTTAAAAAATGTGGAACTTGGCGGAAACAGGAAGAATAGCTAGGAGTTTGTTGATAAATCCGTGGGCTTTGGCTTTTATGTCAGTGGCTCAGGAATTCTGATCCAGACTCCATCAAGAAAAAATACAAATCATTTACATCCTTTGTTTATTGCTCACGATAACAGTTTAATTTTCCATTTGCCTTTTGATTTTGGATTTGGTGGTGAAAAGAAGGGTGAACTTGCATTTGGTCTTGGTAATTCTAGCTCATGTGGAGTTGGTTCCAGTGGTCTGGAACAAAAAAGCTTTGGTAAAAATGAAATAGAGAACATTAGAAAATCAAGTTTTGAAGATCTAAGTATTACTATTTAGGCTTTGCACATAAAAGGGAAAAAGTCATAAGTTGTATTTAAATATTCGCTGGTGACGATATTTTTTTATTTCTATAGATAGCATTAACACAAGAAGTGGGGCTGGAATTAGTAGCAGTGTCTTTGGAAATTTGGGATTGGATTTGGGGACATCTTGTTAAAAGGGACTGTAAACCAGTGGAGCTGATTGGAGCAAATGAGCAGCAGAGGATCTGCTGGGGGTGAATCCATAGGTTTCAGATCAGATGCCCATAGCTCAGATATTCCAATTAAGACTCTTCCAAGAAAATTTAAAATTAATTAAATTAACTAATTGATTAAAAATACTTTTCTTTAACATTTAACAACAAACTAATTAACAAATGAAGGTTAATTTTTAATAACATTTTGATTTTTTCCATCAATTGGAACTGGGTCTTTTGGTTGGGAACTTGGAGCGGGGAAGAGCAATGCTACATGTGGTTTTGGAGTTTCTGGTTTGAGTTCATTTGGTGACAGTGGCATTAGTAGCAAAACAGTTGAAGGAAATTGGATGGGTGGTCTGGCAGATCTGTTTCCATTGACCTAGGTATTGCTATCTCATTTTTGTGCATAGAAATTTCTGAAACATAAAAGTTTGCAACACACTCTGTGACAATCATTTTATATTCTGCAGGTGATACCAGTTTGAGACGTGAGAATATATTTGTTGGTGATAACTTTGGAAATTTGGAATCCAATTTAGGGGCTTCTGATCAACAGGGATTTGGAATTAATGAAATTGGAGGAAATGGAATGAGTGGCAGTGGCTTTGTTGGGGCTGGATTCAAAGGCCTTGATTATGGTGACAGTAGCTCAGGTATTCCAATTAAGACTCATTCTGGAAAATTTAAAATTAATTAAGTTAACTGGTTAAAGTACTTTTTTAAAAAAACAACATTTAATAAAAAATTAGATAATTAATGAAGATTAATTTTTAATAACACTCTGATTTTTCCATCAGTTGGAACTGGGTCCTTTGGTTGGGAACTTGGAGCAGGGAAGAGTAATGCTACATTTGGGTTTGGAGCTTCTGGTTCCAGTTCATTTGGTGACAGTGGCATTAGTAGCAAAACAGTTGAAGGAAATTGGATGGGTGGTCTGGCAGATCTGTTTCCAATGACCTGGGTATTGCTGTCTGATTTTTGTGCATAGAAATTTCTGAATCATAAAATATTTGAAACACACACTGTGACAATCATTTTATATTCTGCAGGTGATACCAGTTTGAGACGTGAGAATATATTTGTTGGTGATAACTTTGGAAATTTGGAATCCAGTTTAGGGGCTTCTGATCAACAGGGATTTGGAATTAATGAAATTGGAGGAAATGGAATGAGTGGCAGTGGCTTTGTTGGGGCTGGATTCAAAAGCCTTGATTATGGTGACAGTAGCCCAGGTATTCCAATTAAGACTCATTCTGGAAAATTTAAAATTAATTAAGTTAACTGGTTAAAGTACTTTTGGAAAAAATAACATTTAATAAAAAATTAGATAATTAATGAAGATTAATTTTTAATAACACTTTGATTTTTCCATCAGTTGGAACCAGGTCTTTTGGTTGGGAACTTGGAGCAGGGAAGGGCAATGCTACATTTGGTTTTGGAGCTTCCGGTTCTAGTTCATTTGGTGACAGTGTCGTTAGTAGCGAAACAGTTGAAGGAAATTGGATGGGTGGTCTGGCAGATCTGTTTCCAATGAACTAGATATTGCTGTCTCATTTTTGTGCATAGAAATTTCTGAATCATAAAATGTTTGCAATACACTCTGTGACAATCATTTTATATTCTGCAGGTGATACCAGTTTGAGACGTGAGAATATATTTGTTGGTGATAACTTTGGAAATTTGGAATCCAGTTTAGGGGCTTCTGATCAACAGGGATTTGGAATTAATGAAATTGGAGGAAATGGAATGAGTGGCAGTGGCTTTGTTGGGGCTGGATTCAAAAGCCTTGATTATGGTGACAGTAGCCCAGGTATTCCAATTAAGACTCATTCTGGAAAATTTAAAATTAATTAAGTTAACTGGCTAAAGTACTTTTTAAAAATAATAACATTTAGGGGTGGGCCCAGTGGTGCAAGTGGTTAAGTGCGCGCGCTCCACTGTGGCAGCCAGGAGTTCACTGGTTTGGATCCTGGGTGCGCACCGACGCACTGCTTGGCAAACCATGCTGCGGCGGTGTCTCATATAAAAGTGGAGGAAGATGAGCACGGATGTTAACCCAGGGCCAGTCTTCCTCAGCAAAAAAGGAGGAGGATCGGCAGATGTTAGCACAGGGCTGATCTCCTCACAAAATAATAATAATAATGATAATAACATTTAGTAAAAAAAACTAGCTAAGTAATGAAGATTAATTTTTAATAACATTTTGATTTTTCCATCAGTTGGAACTGGGTCTTTTGGTTGGGAACTTGGAGCAGGGAAGGGGAATGCCACATTTGGTTTTGGAGCTTCTGGTTCTAGTTCATTTGGTGACAGTGGCATTAGTAGTGAAAGAGTTGAAAGAAATTGGATGGGTGGTCTGGCAGATCTGTTTCCAACGACCTGGGTATTGCTATGTCATTTTTGTGCATAGAAATTTCTGAAACATAAAATGTTTGCAACACACTCTGTGACAATCGTTTTATATTCTGCAGGTGATACCAGTTTGAGACGTGAGAATATATTTGTTGGTGATAACTTTGGAAATTTGGAATCCAGTTTAGGGGCTTCTGATCAACAGGGATTTGGAATTAATGAAATTGGAGGAAATGGAATGAGTGGCAGTGGCTTTGTTGGGGCTGGATTCAAAGGCCTTGAATATGGTGACAGTAGCCCAGGTATTCCAATTAAGACTCATTCTGGAGAATTTAAAATTAAGTTAACTGGCTAAAGTACTTTTTAAAAATAATAACATTTAATTAAAAAACTAGCTAATTAATGAAGATTAATTTTTAATAACATTTTGATTTTTCCATCAGTTGGAACCAGGTCTTTTGGTTGGGAACTAGGAGCAAGGAAGGGCAATGCTACATTTGGTTTTGGAGCTTCTGGTTCTAGTTCATTTGGTGTCAGTGGCATTAGTAGCGAAACAGTTGAAGGAAATTGGATGGGTGGTCTGGCAGATCTGTTTCCAATGACCTGGGTATTGCTGTCTCATTTTTGTGCATAGAAATTTCTGAATCATAAAATGTTTGCAACACACTCTGTGACAATCATTTTATATTCTGCAGGTGATACCAGTTTGAGACGTGAGAATATATTTGTTGGTGATAACTTTGGAAATTTGGAATCCAGTTTAGGGGCTTCTGATCAACAGGGATTTGGAATTAATGAAATTGGAGGAAATGGAATGAGTGGCAGTGGCTTTGTTGGGGCTGGATTCAAAGGCCTTGATTATGGTGACAGTAGCTCAGGTATTCCAATTAAGACTCATTCTGGAGAATTTAAAATTAACTAAGTTAACTGGTTGAAGTACTTTTTAAAAAAATAACATTTAACCAAAATACTAGCTAATTAATGAAGATTAATTTTTAATAACATTTTGATTTTTCCATCAGTTGGAACCAGGTCTTTTGGTCAGGAACTCAGAACAGGGAAGGGTGATGCTGTATTTATTTTTGGTGCTTCTGGTTCGAGTTTGAATTTAGTGCTTGGACATTTGGTCAAAAGGAATTTGGAGGCAGGAAACTGATGGAAGGGGCAGCAACATGTCTGTTTGGCCTGGATCCACCAATCTCAGGTCCAATGCCCATAACTCAGGCATTCTACAAATCTGGACTCTTTTGGTGAAATTGAAATGAATTTCATACTTTCATCATCTTTTAAAATAACGTTTTATTTTTTCTGTTAGAGGAGAGGACCTTGTTTTCTAACTTTGGAAATAGAGAAAGACAGGGTGGAACTCAATTTGGTTTTGAAGATTCTGGTCCAAATAGATTCGGTGACATTGGCTGTAGTGGTACAGACTTTGATGGAAATGTAGTAGGTGGTTCTGGAGGCTCTAGTTCTAGTGCTCTGGTCATTGATGGTTAATTTCTCTGCATAGAACAATTCCAAATCATGGTGTGCATTGAAAGTAATTCTTGTTACCATCATTTTGTATTCAGCAGGTGGCTCAAGTTCAAGAAATATTGAATATTCTGAATATTCTGGTGGTGTGTCTGAAGATTCAGGATTCAATTTGGGGTCATCTGATCAACGGGAATTTGGATTCAGTGTAATTGGAGGGAATGGAGAGAGTAGCAGTGGATATGCTAGGAATGGATACTTGAGTCCTGGATCTGATATCAGTGGCTCAGGTATCCTAACCTGGACTCTATTCCCAAGAAATCCAAATTAATTTCTACCTTCTTTATTTCTCTTAATCACATTTTGATTTTCCATTAGGAGGATACATTTGGTCTTCTGGTTCTGGAAGTGGTGGAGGAAGGAAGCGTGCAGCTGAACTTGGTGTTGGTGCTTCTGAACCAAATGAATTTGATGAAACTGGCCTTAGTGGTACAGGTACCTGTGATCCTAGAAAGGATGTTACTGGATCTGGTTCCCATCGCTTGGGAATTGAGATTAATTTCTGATGATTAGAAAGTCAGGATTCTAACATACATTTTAAAATAACAGTGATAATCATAAACATTATTAACAATAATACAAAAAGCAAGCCAAAAATCCTGAAATGATGAAATGTATTTAGATATGATCAGGCAAAAGCTATTCAATATTTGTTGGCATAGGATGTGGAACTAGTTTTGTGGCTGTGAATATGTTGATGTGGAATTGTTTTTGTTGCCTTTATGCAAAATTGATTTGGAGTTGCATAAGCTGAAGAGGTGGTTAGAGTAGCGGCTGATTTGTTGGATTTAGGCATTGTATCCTGGATCAGGTCTTGGTGGCTTAAGTCTTTTTTGCAGGTCCATTCCAGAGAACAATAAACAAGTTTCATCCTTTTTGAAAATCTCATAAAATTTAATATTTCCTCTTAATGGAAACATTAGATTAGATTTAAATAGATTAAATAGTCTTGGGATTTGTGGTACACATTGTTAAAAGAATGTTTATTATGATTTTGGGAATGAAAATATTTATTATGATATGGGAGTGATTTTGATGCTACTAGCAGTGTTGGAATGTCTTGGGAACCACTAGACTAAATGATCACAGAACTGTGGGCAGAAGATCCACTTGTAATGACATGTGTTCTGAAAAATATCCAGGATTCACATTTAGAACTCAAATTTAGCACTAATACTTTATTTTATTTCATTTTTTTAGTGAAATCTAGTTGCAAGAGATGTGATGTAGTGTCGTAATTGTTGACCTCAGTCAGGATTGACTTTCAATGAATCTGTTCAAAAAAAGCTTGGTCATACAGAAATAATAATTTTATTTTGGGTTGTTCTTAGCCTTTGGATATCAATTTTGAGGTCAACATTTCAACGGAACTGAGAAATTTAAATCATTCATTATTTATTGCACTGATTTTGTTTAAGCACAATTGGTACAAATGGTTTAAGAGACACTGAATTTCTGAACCCCAGGTCTGCCGCCATTAGCTGAGGTGTTCAAATTTATGTTTTGTGTCTGAGAAATGTACTGAGAAGTAATGGCCTCTTATACTTCTATTGTGGAGTTGTTATCAATTTGAGATTTTTCTGCTATTTGGTTGTCAGTTTTTGACTGCTTTCATTTTTCCAAATCAGATAGACTTTTATTAATTTAGTATTCTTTACGGTAGTATATCTAATGGCAGTAAATCTTGTTATTTTGAAATAGAGGGCTCTGGATCTCTTGACATTACACATCTTGTGATGAGCATCTCAGTTCATCTAGATTAGTGGTTTTCATATTTCCAGTTTCTGTGAATGCACAATCCTTTGCTCAGTTGACATCTTGAAATGGTACCTAGATTTCCCAAATGTAAAACAATTCGAAGTGGGAGTGAGTTTGGCTGAAACTGGAATAGGAGACCTGGAACCCTGTCTATGAAACCCTTTTTTCTTTCCCTGAACAAGTTTTAAGGCAATTGATCCAGAATAAATTAATTTGGTGTCAGTTCATTTAGTGGCGAGGTGTTTAATTTTGTTACTCCAGCAGGTTGTTGAGTTGACAATATTTTTTTTCTCATACAGCTCCACATCATTCTAAGCCTGCTAGCGTTAGCATTGCTGAACTTGGATCCGTGGTTTATCTACCAGATTAAAAACATTTGGGCCGGCCCCGTGGCTTAGCGGTTAAGTGCGCGCGCTCTGCTACTGGCGGCCTGGGTTCGGATCCGGGGCGCGCACCTATGCACCGCTTCTCCGGCCATGCTGAGGCCACGTCCCACGTACAGCAACTAGAAGGATGTGCAGCTATAACACACAACTATCTACTGGGGCTTTGGGGGAAAAAAACACATTTTTTTCATATTTTACCAAGTAAAATTACACACAGATTTCATATTTTACCAAGTAAAATTATACACAGAAACAGCCTAATCATTTTGTGTTAAAATAGGTGTCACAAGCTCATCTGACTACAGTACCTCTGGACAACTCAGTACTCCAGGTAGTTTGATTTATAACTTTCAGTGTTTAAAAAGTTTATATCTATAATGTATATGTATGGATATGTATATATAATTTTGCAATAAAATGTCCTGTTGATTATTACTTTTCTAGGACTTGATATTATTATGTGTTTCTCATGTTGAATTGAGCTTTGAAATGCTCTTCTCTTTGAGTACTAAAGTCCAGATGGCCAACTGAATATTTGAAACAATTTCATGAATAACAGAGATTAAATTATATTGTAAGGGAACTTGAATAAAAGATAGTGCAACTTCTCCTTTACCATTTTAGATATTTTATTTTAAAAATGACTTTATAAATAAATTACGAGTTCAATCTATTTCCACTCAACATGTGTAAATACAACCTGTAATAAAGAGAAGTGGCCTCAAAATATACAATAAATAGCCTTGTGAAAAATATTTTAAAATTCTGTCGAAATATTCACTTTTGTTATTGTTGTTGCTGTTCTATTCTGCTTGCTTTTAGACCTTGCTCTAAGATTTCATATAAATTCATTTGGTTACACAAAAGGGTCAGTGCATTAGGAATAATCATGGAAAACAAAGTTTCAAGTTATATAGATTTTTCCCTTTGATCAGGAAAATTGAGTTTTCTTCATATATAGATAATTGAATTATTAATATTATTTAGCAGACTGATTTAATTAAATCTACCTTGGGCCTGTTTGGGTAGTAGCTTCCAATAAAAATAGGCTAGCAAAGTTCTGTTTTCGAAGTTGAAAAAATAGTTCTCTAAGGGATGCAGCATATGTTAGTAATTGTACATGACCCCAAATAAACAAGCTCTTAATGATTTCTGAACATGCTATGGCTGACTGTTCCAAGAAAAATATAGACTTCAGAGATAATCATATATATGACCTTAGCAAATCACAGCTCTTACAAAATCAAATTATGTACTCAGGATAAAGGTATCCATTGATGGCCTTCAATAGCAACTTGTAAATTCCCATGTAGAAGTCCAAATATCCTATATATTTAACATAATTATATGTCTTGAAATTTAAATAATCTATGCATTGTGTTGAATAGAAAAAGGATCCCATATTCCGGAAGCAACTCCGAAATACTCAGAAATAAATGAAATTATTGGTGAGTAAAAATGACTCTGCTTTCTATCCATGTTTTTAGGCCCAAACCCGCCAGTACCTAATGAGGTTACAAAGTAACCAAAATTTGAAACTAGTTTTAAAAATTTGCCCATCGCCTGTCAGTTTGATCATTGCATGTTTGAATGACATCATATTTGTACTATTTTTCCTCCAAGATACCTACACACACACGCACACCACACACATACACAAACAACACATAAATTTATATACATACATATACATATATATGTATAGAGAGAAAATATAATTCTTTGCACTCCTTTGATATAAACACTAACTCATTTAGACAGCATTAGATAGACTCTCTCTACAAAAAGCAAAACAAGCAAACAAACCACAACTTCCCTCCACGTATCCTTCCTCGTAGTAGAGATAATTTCCCTTTTCCCATGGGAAACAAGATGTTTTTATTGATGTATTATTTTAGCCAGAATAGCCTACTTTGGGTATGCTAAAGGACTCGGGTACTACTCTTAGTGTGTCTTTGCAGTATGAGAGAAAGATAGTACTGATTTAAGGTGATAGCTGTGAGAAGAGAACCTTTCAGTGATTTTTTTTCCCTTTGTACATAAACACTTAAAAAAATCAGACAGAAGGTACGTTACTTGTTCTAAATAATTATGAATATTTTGCTCTAAATATCTTCTAGGTGAAGCTTCTACTTGGGGCAAAGGAGCGTATAAAGCTTTCAATGGCCGGATCTTTTCCTTTGAGTCTTCATGCACTTACACTTTCTGCCGTCACTGCGTTGAATCTGGAGGAGATTTCAATATTGAGATCAAACGAAACAATGACAGAGAGGTTGAAAATATAGTAATTGTAATCGACAGTAATGACATCTCTATTTTTGGTGATACCATTTTAGTTAACGGAGAAAGGTAAATGTTATAGTGTTTTGGATAAATGCTGTAGAATTACTTGAAGTTACTTCAAGAAAAAGAAAAAAAAGGTTGAATGCGGAAGAGATGGTATTCTTTCTACTTTGTCGCTCCTACTGATATTTATAATAAATTCTTGGATGAGAGTTTGATAAGTGTATAAGACTTTGCTATATGTGGGATTGTAAGGTATATTTATTCCTATAATAAGGTGGGAAAAAAAGAGTAGTTCTGTTGTTTGACTATTTTGAGTATCTAGATTTGGGGGCAATATGCATATTGCCCCCAAATAACAAAACCGATAATAGAATATTTTAACTTTCATTTGTGTTTAACACTAAACATAAATTTAAGGTTTTACCATAGATTGAAGCTTAGGCCATTATTTTTAGAAATAGCAACTCATATTTGGAAGGGATGGCATATTTGAATACTTTCCAGGATAATAAAATGAGGCATGATATTCTACTTGTGAACATTTCAAATTATTTGATCATTTTTTTCTCACACTGAACCAGTTTCTTCTTGTTCACTTCTCCAAAGCCCCAAAGATTTATTCATTGTTCCTTAAAAGTGCTCCCCAAATTGGAAAAAAGCCATTGTGTCTCTTCTTCTGAAATGATAAGAAAAAGAAAACTTTAATATTTACTAGACAGTATTATATTTATGATACTAAACATAGAAACATGAATTACCAGAAAAACATGTTACGATAATACTATTCTTACCTTTTAAATGTACTTGTATTTTATATTTTTCAGTGTACAGATACCATATGACAATAAGTTGATTCACATTAAAAAATATGGAGAACATAATGTCCTGAATAGCCGTAGAGGAATCCTGACCTTAATGTGGGACAAAAATAACAAACTCTCAGTAAGTCAATCTATGATTTTCTTAAAATCCTGTGCTTTTTGTTCTTTACTTTCAGTTATAAAAACAATATATTATAAGGAAAATAAGAGCTAAGGCTTGTTGAGAAATCTCTATGTATTAGTTACTGTACTAAACATTATCTTATTTAATATTTAAAATACCTTGAAGTGCAGCTATTATTAATCTTATCACAGATAGTGGAACTCAGAAAATTCAGGCTAACAAAAGTTAAATAATCTTGAGCCAGCCTTGGTGGCCTAGTGGTTAAGTTCAGCATGCTCCACTTCGTCGGTCCGGGTTCGGTTCCCATGCTGTCAGTGGCCATGCTGTGCTGGTGGCCCACATACTAAAAAATAGAGGAAGGTTGGCACAGATGTCAGCTCAGGGCAAATCTTCCTCAGCAAAAAAAAAAACAAGTTAAATAATCTGCCCAAAGACATATCTAAGAGGTGGATCTTTCAAATTCTAGATCCACGTCCTTTAAAAGAGGCCCCGTAGTTCATCTCTAAGTACGTAACCAGCTTAGGTAGAATTGAATGTGAAGAACCACTGTCCTTTGGTTCGGGTAAACTTTGTTTTGAGATAGTTTCAATATTTTATAAACATATTTATGTAATTTTTTTTTAAAGCTCACTCTTCACAAACAATATCCAACTTGTGGTCTTTGTGGCAACTTCAACAGCACTCCAGGTGAGATTTCAATGCATTATGTCTAAGAAAACTGCTCCCCAAAAGAAAATTATAAAGTAATTACTTGTATTTGGATAAATCTAACACAATTTGCATTTGCCTAAAGAATGAGAAATTAAAATAAAAAAATATATTTATGTTGCCAAGTCCATGTTTAGCTTTAAAATAATGTACACATATAATGAATATCTTAAACTAAACGTTGCTTTCTTTTTAAGGAGATGATATCAACGCGCACATTGCCAATAGTAAAATTCCTGATGATTGTCCGAACGCTATTAGTAAAAACTATGAATTTTGTGAAGATGGAATACAGGTAAGAAGTTTATATTTCATCTTCTAGTGAATTTCAGCAATATTCTTTTGGTTTCAATTTAGATAGCCGACATCGTCTTCTTAAGCACTCATACCTTACTCTTAGAATTCTGCCACTGCTTCCTCTCCAGTCTCCCTGTAGTCTATTTCTAAGCTTTAGTCTAGAAGTAGATGCTAAAATAAGTTTTTTTCGTAAAACTTTATGATATTTACTATATATTAGTGTAACAGTTCTAATTTCCTTTACATAATGTTTTAGTTTGTCTGTACACTGACATGCTTTGCTTCTCCATTACTATCTCTTGATGGGGTGCTGACTTGACTCTCAGTTTAGAAATCCAGGTACTGTGTCCCTAAGATCTACTTTCTGCTCTCATTCTTTTAATTTTTCTCCCAGTTAGCCAGTCTGAATTGTCATTCCCCATATCTTTTACCTTCTTTTCGAAAAAGTTACAGATAGTCTTTTTGACTACAACACTTGAAAAAATAGTCATCATTGACTCTGTGAATTTTCCACCTTTGTGTAATTCCATTATTTTGAATTTGATACATTCGTTTGATGACTGAATAAATGTTCACATATTCCTATTTCAATCTAAAACAAAATTCTCAAGATCAAGATATGTATGGATAGTGCGGATAGAAGAGACTTTTGTTTAAGTGACAATGGGTATTGCGTTTATAGCCATCCTGTCATCTTCTAGCAAAGCACATTAAGCCATGGCATTATATAAGATCATCTGCTATCTTCCTTGTGAAACCTTTTTGATCTTTGCAATTAGAATGGCTTTCTCTTCCTTCTGTTACCCTATGCCACTCATTGATACTTATGATAAGATACCATCTATAAAAATGTCCCATGTTTTTCTCATATGTTCTCTATAAGATTATGAATTCTATGATGATGTTTTCTCTGTTGTGGTAGTTGCATAGTGTGTGAGATCTTACTCCTGGTTGCTCAAAAATGTTGGTTGAATAAATATATAAATTTATGTTGAAGCCAATGCATATTTAGTAGCGACCTACTATGTACAAGACATTGTATTGAGCCCAGAGGATACTAAGTTATGTTTCTTACCCTAAAGGAACCTATGATCTAGTGAGAAAGAGACGCAAAAGATAATAGATGAGAAAAAATTTACTAAAGATTTTATTTCACTTAATTTTATACCTCACTTGGAGACTGTTATCAGTTGTCCTAGGGCTTAATTGGTGCAAATTGTGCGTTTGTTTGACAGTAGCTTTTATGTTTCTCTGAAAACAAACATGGTTAAAATAGAAAACAGCTATGCGGTCGTTAAAATATGTTGAAATTTGAACATTTTGGGGGTTCAATAAAGTATGTCTTTAGTTCCATAACCAACTGGGAACAAATATGTTGTTTCCAGGGCAAACTTACATAGTTTTCACCAAGAAAGCACAGAGTCACTGTATTTTACTGTCATCTGTTTGCTCATCAAATATAAGCAGACTAACAGTTAATGGGCCACTATCTCTTCTGTCTATTGTGGTATCAGTCACTTACCATCAGTCTCTGGCATCAATCAATCTCTCTTTTTCTTACCCCTTTCGTTTTCTTGAGTTCTAAACTTCATGTCACTTTTAGAGAAATTTTGGATAATTTTAGGCACAATTTTTGAAGTCCTCATATAGCAATCCAAAATGCCGGAGGTGAAGTTCTTTTAGGAGTCACTGCACCAACTATAATACTTCAAAACCCTCCATTTCAACCAGCGTTCAACAGCTCTCCCTGTCAAAGCTACAGGATATTATGCAAAAAAAAAAAAAGACTTTTGAATTTTTTTCCTAAATATTCATTTGATTGTCCATTTTTCTTATGTTTTCATAAAATTTCATGCTTTATTTTGTAGCACTGTGACAAAATTATTGGAACCTACTTTGAGAAATGTGGAAAGGTTGCTACTTTATCCAGTGACTACAAAATGATCTGCATTGATGAGTACTGCCAAAATAGAGACAAAAATTCTTCATGTGACACTTATTCAGAATTGTCCCGCCTCTGTGCCTCGGATGGTCCCGGCACCTATGAATTCTGGCGAGATGATTCTGATGTGGTTTGTGGTAAGTTTTTAATTTTATTGTAGATTCCAAATCAGGATGTTTATATAGCACTTAAAAGTTGAGCTATGTTTCAAAGTGATCATCTCAAATGCTTGTAAACCCTGGAAGGATCCTTAGAGGTGATAGAGTCTTGTCTCTCACATGTATTTATGAGAAAACTGAGGCTCGTTGTGGTGAAGTGATTTGCCTCAAGTCACAGTGCTTTGCATTAAGATCTTAATTAGGAACTTTATGGTCTTTACAATCAGTAAAAGTCACTGTGAAAAATGAGTAATTCTGTGAAAAAAAGTGGAAAAGTAACCAAAAGTATGTTGATTAGTACTATGATTTTCTTTCAAAAGGATTAATAAAACATAAATATAGGTTTCATGCAAACATATATTTTCCACTTATGTTTAGCTCAATGCTTGTAAGGTAAAATACAAGTAGAATATCAATTTCAAAGTAAGATGAAATGATATTATATACAAAATACATTTCCTCCAAATTAAACATTGTATCATAAAATAACGCATGGGAAATTGCCGTGATTTAGTTGCGCTGAGTATCTTTAAAGACTAATTTACATCTTGAAAATTAGACTCAAAGAATCCCATTTGAAAAGATCTCCGTTAGAATGTTATGTATTTATCACAATCATTTCCCTCTAATTTTCATGTATACATATGTCTATATTTCTCCAGAAAAACCTACATGCCCAGAAAAACATATCTACAAAGAATGTGGACCCTCAAATCCTGCAACTTGTTCTAATGTGGCTCCTTTTCAAGACAGTGAATGTGTGAGTGGTTGCACCTGCGTAGAAGGTAATATACCCTGTGAGAATATTTACACTAAAACTACCGAAAACGAAGTGACTCAAGTATAGTGGGGTCTTATCTGTAACAAGGTAGTAATGAATTCACCTATTCCTAATCTATCCTTTCAGCAAACTGTGGAGAGGGGTAGAGAGACTTTTAAAGTCAAGGTGTATTTCTGTGTCTACAGTACCTGAGCGCTGTGGTGCTCCACAGATCATCCTCTAGTCCTGTATTGGGCTCAGTGGGACTGCTCTGTGGCTCATAAAACTATCTATACTCTTGCCAGTTCTCAAGGTAGGAGTGATTGCTTAAACAGAAATTACCATTTCAAGTGCAAGTTCATACTTAAAAGAACTAGCTCAAGAGTGATTTCACAATACACTGCTTGAGAATTTACTGATGTTTCTATGGTTTTGAGATTAATCTTATATAATGTATTCTAGGTTATCTATTGGATGATATTGGAGAGAAAGGGAGATGTGTATTAAAGGCTGAATGTCCCTGTGAATCCAATGGAAAGGTGTATGAGTCAGGAGAAGTCCGAGAGGGTCCGTGTGGTTCTCAGTGGTATGTGTGCTTTCTGTCCATATTTTATTGATAGCGAAATAATACTAATGTTTTTAGCTAATTTGAAATAATTCCTAAATCCACCCTTAAAATAAAGTTTTCAGAAATAAAAAGGAACCTCATTGCATTTTCTGTGTTGATATTTTGTCTTTTACTTTTTGAGGAAAGTTTAGTGTGTTTTTTATGTAAAAATATATGAGCTTTCTGTGTATCTTTAACAGATAATTTTTCTTACTAACTGAAGTAGTGTTTTGAATAGTAAACCAATTGGTGGTTGCAAATATAGAGCAAAGAGTAATACAAGAGTATGGTTGCAATAATGAAACAATAATTATGCTAATTGCCAAGAATATTTAATAACATGTACAATCAGAAACAACCCAACACTTTTCAAATAATTTTTATATGAGGCTACATTGGGGAACATATATTTAATCCACAGTGGATTTTAATGTGCCAAAAGTTAGTGTATATTATTTCTGTTTTAATTGAATAGCTTGATTCTCCTTTTTTTGTGTATGTGTGGAAGATTGGCCCTGAGCTAACTTCTGTTGCCAGTCCTCCTCTTTTTGTTTGAGGAAGATTGTCACTGAGCTAACAACTGTGCCAGTCTTCCTCCACTTTATATATGGGACAGACCATCAAGCCACAGCATGGCTTGATGAGTGGTACATAGGTCCGCGCCTGAGATCCGAACCCACGAGCCCCAGGCCCCTGAAGCAGAGTGTACGAACTTAACCACTACACTACCGAGCCAGCCCCTTGATTCTCCTTTTGAGTTCAGTAACAATGTGCTGACCAGAGAGATTTCCCCCTTCCTTATTATGACTTTTCCCTGAAGTTCCAAATTTCTGCAGGACTCCAAAGGACTTTTCTAGAAATGTATGATGTCCTTGTGGGGAAATAATGTGACTCAATGAAAACTAATCTATTATTTATACTATAATATTTTCTCTATAAATAGGAAATGTTCTGTTAGTGTAGTAATAATATATTAATAATAATTATGAATAACAATAGCTATGATTTATTGAATGTCTATAACAGTGCAGTCCAAGAGAAATATAACATGAGCCACAAATATTACCTACAAATATGATTTAACATTTTTTATTTGATACATTTAAAAAAAACAAAAAGAAACAAGTGGAATTAATTTTAATCATGTATTTTGTATATCCAAAATATTATCATTTCAACCTGAAATTAGTATAAAAAGTTAATGAGAGATTTTACAATCTTTTTTTCATATTAAGTCTTAGAAGTCTGTTTGTATTTTACATTTACAGCAGATCTCAATCTGGACTAGCCACATTTCAAATAATCAGTGTCTCTGTACTGTATTGGAAAGTACAGATCTACAATGTGGTCTGTAGAAGGTGTTTTAATACTAATAGTGAAATATGTTCCATTTAAACAAACCCTGAAATCCAGTTTACAAGTTTTTATATGTTTGATGCAGGCAGAAATTATTATTTTAGTCAACGGAGTTCAAGTCTTTTAAAATACCGAGATACCACCATCAATGAGACATTTTATCAGAGATGAGATGTTGGGTGGGGAATGAAGATGGTCTGATAAAGCTTAACTAAGCATCTTAGTTTAAGTTGTGATTTTTTAATGTTGTGATATTTATTTTCACCATTAGAAAAAACTCTATTGATGACGTTTTACTTAACCATTGCATTTTGACAGCACATGCCAAGAAGCAAAGTGGTCTTGCACTGATGCATTATGTCCTGGAAGATGTAAGGTGGAAGGAAGTTCAATTACCACCTTTGATGGTGTTAAATACAACCATCCTGGAAACTGTCACTTCCTTGCCATCCACGTATGTAATAGCCCGGAACACTTGAGAAAACCAACACAGACGCCAAGCTATTTTTCAACCAATTTAAAACACAATCTTCACCTTGAATTACTATTTAAAAAAATAAATAACAGACATTATATATTATAATATTATTATATTTCAGTATCTGTTTTCTGTCACATATTGATGTTAACAATCAGTATTACCTGCGCTCCTTAGAAATTCCTTGTTAAATAAAAACCAAACAAAATCATGTTTATCACAATAATTTTCTAAATACATTGGGAAAATATTTCCTGCTTTTGCTTTGCTTTTCACGTGTTCACTAGTGCCTCAAATGAAACTATCTTTTACATTCCATAAAGCATATTCCTCTTTCATTATTATTCCTTTACATTTATTTTTAGTTTTTATGATACAACATCACCAGTATGATGGAAGCTATCTTTACGTTTAAATTCTTTTCAGTACTAAAATTTTAAGTCATTTGAATTTAAGTAAAAGGGAGATTCTATTTTGTAGCTTGTGCCTTCAGCTAGCATGAGAATAAGCAATTTTATTTAATCTTCCTGGTAAGACAAAGATGAGCAGAATTTGTGACTCCTGGGGTGAGAGATGTGGGTCAATGGCCAATAATCTGAAAAATATAGTTGCTGATACTAGAAGTCGGTTTTCTAAATCTTCTGTCCTTCTGTTATGCTCCTCACATAATCCATGAGGCTAGGGGATGGGCAAAGTGCGAGGGAAATATGCCAAAATATATGGAATATTTGCTTCTTGTAGATTGGAGATTCCTAGATCTTGAAAAGAGAACTGGAAGTCAGTATTTGACATGACATATTATGGTTTTAAAATTAAATACCTCTCACATTAGATTTAAATAGACATTGTGGATTGTCCAAAGAATAAACAAGCTATGTTACTTCTAATTCCTATTAGTCTCTACAATGCAGCACAATTCTCTTGAAGGAGAAGACAAAAAGTAAAGATAAAAGAAAAAAATGATGACTATGAAAATCTACCAATCACAGACTACATAGATATAGCTTATGCAAGATACTCAGACCATCTGTAAAGCTCTTGGCCAATCCTAGACTGTGTCATGGACTGAACTGGGTTTCTGTTTTCAGAACAGACTGATTGTAGGAATTGTGCATATTTGAAATGCAAATATACATTGTGAATGAATCACATAGTAATACATAATCAATGACATTTTAATAAACATTTAAATGATGTACATTTTTTAACAGGATAAAGATTGGTCTGTCAGTGTTGAGCTTCTTCCATGTCCAAGTGGTCAGTCAGGAACGTGCTTAAATACTGTTTCACTTCTTTTGAATTCGGTGAGTAATCAGCTTCCTAAAATTCATTCAGAGAAAAATCAGTTACTTCACAGATTCAGAAGTTTTGAGTTGAAGAAGAAAGGCTTTACTGTGTAAATTAAAAGCACAAATAAGATGGTACAGAAAATTGATAAAGTCTCTGGAAGAGCTGGGTAGTTCCCAAGGATCCTTAAGTTTATCAAAATTACCGTAGATACACAACTAAGGTGCTAATTACAGATCAACCTTATGTACTTGTTAGATTATTAAACTCTGTGGACAGTTTAAGAAGGCAACTGTATTTGTTTAGAATTTCATGTATTTGGAACTGACCTTATAAGTGGAAATAGACCAAAATGAGAAGGAAGGACACCTCGCCTGGCCTGTGGCACTTACAGGCTATCTGACCTTTGGAAATCTAAATTACCTTCTTGGGTCTCAGTTTCCTCATTTATAAATTGGGGATGAAGCATCCTTAGAATCCTTCTCAGAGAATTGCTAAGAGAAACAACAAAGCAAAGTATGAGAAATGCTTTTATAATATTCTATATTTTAAATATTTATAAATCAATCCAAAAAATGAAACATTTCTCTGGCACAAAATTTCAGGTTCATATATTACATTAAAATGAATTAATATTATAAGTTAATATGAACTAACAATGTGTTTTAAATATTAGCCTGTTTCAGTTGACAAATATGTGTTCAATAGAGATGGAACAGTCACAAATGACAAGATTAGAAATCAAACTTATTACTATTCAGGTAAGTTTAATAATACTATTTTAAAATAAATGTAAGATGCATTCATTTATTCAATTTTTAAGGATATTAAATATTTCTAATTTTTAAGAGACATTAAGGTATAAAAACATTTTAGGAAATTAAAAACTGTTTAATATGTTAATTATTGATATTAATGTTAATAATTATTTTGACAGACAAAATACAGATCTTCAAAGCATCTTCCTCATACCTTCAAGTAGAAACATACTTTCATGTAAAAATGCAAATACAAGTTGTTCCTGTGATGCAATTATATGTTTCCATGCCACCCAACCAATTCACAGACACTATAGGTAAGTCCTCTGAATATGTTTTATTTCCAAGGCTCTAATGTGACCATCATTTATTGTAATTTTCAGCTGTCTCTCAATGAATGACATTAGACCGTAAAGAATTTTTACTTAATCTTCCTTTCTGGAATTATTTTACAGTAAAATAATTCCAAATTGTAGTAAAGACAGCTTTAGTTATTACAAAATCTATTCCAAAATGGTTTTCAACAATTTAAACATTTTAAGGTTGTTAAATTAAGGCTTTTATTAAGTGATATTTGATGATATATGTTACATATCACTTTGCCAATATACATTACTAAAGCTTTGGCCCATAGAAGAATAAATGAAAATATTATAGATATAAATCTTTTGGAAATCAAGTTTCAAATACAAGCTATGTTATAACTTGTCTTTCTGCTGGTAGATCACATTGTCATATCTTTCACTGAGGTTTTCAATCACAGAAATCAGCTCTTACCTACTGTCATGGATGTTGAACAAAACAAACAAGACAATGGCAAATCCTACAGTTACTAATTCAAAATTGTCTAAACTTCTGCAATATACCTTTACTTGAGAAGGTGACTTATTTATACATAGGAAATAAATGTAACTCATGGGTCAGAAGGATCCAGATAAGAAAGGATTATAGCTCTTAACATTATTCAACTCTCCACATTGAAACTGTGAAAACGTGCAGTCATAAACTTCCTACTTGTAAGTATGCTTCCTATTACCTTGTCAAAGGAGGTTAAGTTACAGCAACAAACAAGAAAAACACAATATTCATGGAAAATGGTCTTTCATTGCTCCTGGAATTTGAATAAAAGGGAGTATTAATTTGAAGTGTCATGAAAGTTTACTTGTATGTATAAAGACTAACCAAGACATACTCTTGGGTAGCTTCTACATGTTTTGATTTGAGCAAAGAACTGAATATGAAGTGAGGATATGAATCCAAAAAGTTGAGTAGGTGAGGGGATGCTAAAATTTGTTCTGTGTTCTGTACAGGACTCTGTGGTTCCTACAACAACAAAGCAGAGGATGATTTCATGTCAAGTCAGAATATATTGGAGAAGACATCTCAGGCATTCGCTAATTCTTGGGAAATGATGTCTTGTTCTAAAGGAAACCCTGCTTCATGCATCAGTATAGAAACTGGTAATGTTAATTGAACATCACACTCTATAATTAAATATTTGTTGCTAGAAATTATATACTTAATCTGGTAATAATATGAGACTATCAGATAATCTTGGTTTTAGCCAGCATTTGTTGTACTGTCCCAGTTTTAGAGGGAACAGCAGAGAAACAGTCTCGCTGGCTGAAGGCACTGCTGGAAAACACATCTTTCATTGAGGAAGAGGGATCAGTATGGTTGTCCTTTTCCATATCCACTATTTTACGCCTTTTACTGTTTTCTCTATAGTTATAGAATAATAAGGTTACAGAAGACTTTACAGATGGTTTAGTTTATTATTCTTCTCCTTCAATTTAGTCATGGACGTGATCATTGTTGGAATAGTGAGATTCACCCAAACTGCTGAGCCACTAATAACAGAGCTGACTCTAGATCCAGGTCTCCTAACCACTGCTGTCATGTATATTTGTTATACCAAACCCCAAATATAGATCTTATTAGGAAAACTGTACACTTGTATGATTCAGCTCATGTTTTGTCTTACCAAAGAGTTCCATAAATATTAGTTCAGTTTATTCCCACAAAAATTCATGAAGGACGTGGATGAGGTTATTATCCTCATTAATGTAGATGTTGATAATAGAGTCCAAATAAGGGTGTTCTTAATAAGGGTTAAAGATTAAATTGGAATCCAAGTATTTTGAATCAAAGTCTAGTTCCGATTGCTCCCTTAGTATTGTTGATTTTAATAGGCACTTTATTTTATGTTGCTTCTTTCATAAATAATGCAATGCAATGGAAGATAAGCTAAAATGTTATGTTGGTATGTTAATGAGTTGTTTCTAAAATAATCTGCATATTTGAAATAATTGTCTGATCAGCTTATAACTATATTTAAAAATTACTAAAACAATTCCTTTTGAGAGTTTTATCTACGTGTTTTGATTTAAAAAATGAGTTGACAGAAGCATTAATATCAACATGGTGATACGTAGTTCAGGGTTTTAATTGTCATGTTATTTTGTTTTGTTGGTGTTGCAGTGAAAACAATTAAAATAAGAATAGGTTAAAAATGTATATTACGGGGGCCGGCTGGCAGGGTGGCACTGAGGTTAAGTGCACACACTCCGCTTCTGCAGCCCGGAGTTCACAGGTTCGGATCCCAGGCGTTCACCGACGCACCGCTTGTGAAGCCGCACTGTAGTGGTGTCCCATATAAAGTAGAGGAAGATGGGCATGGATGTTAGCCCAGGGCCAATCTTCCTCAGCAAAAAGAGGAGGATTAGCATCGGATGTTAGCTCAGGGCTAGTCTTCCTCACCAAAAAAAAAAAAAAAAAGTATATTTCCTGAGAAACCAAGCCAATTTATGTTAAGCAGACTATATGTTAACACTTTTGAGAGACATATAAATTATTTCAATTTTCAGTATTTTATATTTAATTTAATAAAATAAAATACAGAAAATTAAACCATACTTTAATAAGCTGCTAGTAATGTTTACAGAAAAAGTGGTAATACTTGGTTACCAGTTTGTCAAAATTTTAGAAATAATTGGCCTCAATGTCCTTTTAATAGATTCAGTCAGCTTCCTTTATTGCCTTCCAGTGACAGTAACTTTTAAAAACCAATCAACAATAGTTAAAATTTTTAGCAATGTTTGTCTTAGTCACAATCACCACCTTTAAGCATTTGCAAATCATTGAGCAAAGCATTTGCTACTCAGACGCTATTTTTGTAAATTTTCTCTTCTCTTAATGTCTGTTAGTATGAGGCTAGTTATTTATAAACCAACCAAATATCAAATTAAGCACTTAAAAAAATAAAACTAGTGGGGGCCGGCCCAGTGGCGCAAGTGGTTAAGTGCGCGAGCTCTGCTGCAGTGGCCTGGGGTTTGCTGGTTCAGATCCCGGGTGCGCACCGACGTAGGGCTTGTCAAGCCATGCTGTGGCGGCGTCCCATATAAAGTGGAGGAAGATGGGCATGAATGTTAGCCCAGGGCCAGTCTTCCTCAGCAAAAAGAGGAGGATTGGCAGATGTTAGCTCAGGGCCGATCTTCCTCACAGAAAAAATAAATAAATAAATAAAATTAGTGTATTTGAATTATTGATTTTGGTTGTCCTAATGTATGACCTTGAGAAAAACTGATAGGACCTTCTGGGGTGACAGGGTGGAGGTGGTGGTGGTGTTGTGGTGGCTTCATTTACCAACTTGTCATAATTTAGACAAAAATATATATTTTAAATTAAAAGACACCTGAATAAATAATCTGGTTTCCTTATTCCCATTTTTATACAGAAACTGCATTTCAGAAAAAGGTTAACTGATTTATACAAAAGTCCAAAGCTAATAAAGATTTTGCCTCTTAGTTTCAGGTGTTTCTGATTATATCATGCTATTTTTGTATGCAGTGGATAACAAATTAGATTTCTTATAGCAAAACAGTTTAAAAACAATTGTTTTAATAGAGACAAAATTCTGCTAAAAATTTGTACTTCTTCTGTCAATTAAAGAATTATGACATTATTGATACTAATTTTGGGTGCATTAATTGTCTTCCAGAAAGGTTTGCTGGCAGTCATTGTGGAATTCTTCTTGATTCAAGTGGGCCTTTTGCTTCCTGCCATCCAATTGTAAACCCTAAACCGTATCATGAGGTATGTGAGGGTCTAACATTAACAACTCTTTTTAAGAAATATTTTGATAATATCAAAAGAAGCAGGTAGATATTAAAAAATTTTCCAATAACAGCCATTGCCAGTAGATTAAGATGTATGTTTCAATTTAACATTAGATTCCACTAATTTATTCAATTGTTAGATATACCAACTTAAAAAAAAAGTGGTACTGGGAAATAACCCCAAATGAGACAAATCTGAAGTATCTCTTTTCTATCTTTTCCAAGTTCTTTGAAAACTCAGGTAATAATTGATTTGCTATTTTGCATGTTTTTGAAAAGAAATATTTCCAAAAGTTTCAAAGACAAATTTTTTGGGGGGAAGAGGTGTGGTTATGAACTGAATTATTATACCCAGTTTACCCGTTCTTCTGAACATTTTCATAATGTAATGTAAATGTGTTTCTTATTTTAAAGGAATGCAAAATATACACTTGTGCTTGTGAAGACAGTCAAGATTGCCTGTGTACAGTTTTAGGCAACTATGTGAAAGCATGTGCAGAGAAGGAAACGTACATAGAGGGATGGAGAGCCAACCTATGTGGTGAGCAGGAGAGAGGCCTTATATAACTCTACTTCCTTCTCAATTTTACTATAGTTTGTGTGTGTGTGTGTGTGTGTGTGTGCAGTTTAGGCGCATGTATTTACAAATTTGTACTTGGTTCTTTCAAAGATGATTTTCTGTCTTTTTAAAAATATATTTGAGCAATCCTTGCATTTTTATGTCTTGATTTATTTCTCATATCTTGATTTAGTATATTCATGTTTAAACAAGAACAGTATATCTATATAAATATATGTCTCTGTTCAGTTATTGTATGCTGAAATTTAAATAATATTCTGCCTCTTACTGCATTTTTGAATGATAGTCAAATATTAATAACTTACTTTGAAAAAAACAAAAATAAACTAGTAAATTAGGGGCTCAACTATTGCATTTATAAAATCTTGCTTTGTTTTAAAATATTTATTTCACTACTTGAATATGACTTCAGAAAAATACTTGATTTACCAAAAAAAATACTTTATAGAAATATATCCCTTATAGATCATACTTAATACCTCGCAGCCTGTATCCAGTCAATCAAGAAGGTCTGTCAAGTTCACCTCCAAAATTTCTCTCAAATCCATTCATATCTCTCCATCTCTATTGCCACCAAGCTAGTTCAAGAAACCATCATTTTTTTCTCCTGGGTGATTGCAATAGCCTCTTTCAATATCCACTCTTGGATGGATGGATCCCCTAATCCATTTTCCACAGAGAAATCAGTATAATCTTTAAAGTAAAACCAAATAAAACTAATCTGATCATGTGGCATTCCAGTCTAAAACAAAGTCAATGACTTCTCATTGCTCTAAGGCTGAAGATGAAACTGCTTAAGAGGGTCCTACAAGTTCTAACCGCTGATTCTGTCTCTGGGCTTATAGCTTCTACTTGCTCCTTGAAAGAATTTCTCCCTCTTCTAACTTAGGCTGCTCCCCAGACATAGAATTAATTTTCTCTAGGCTGCCTTCATGCTGTCCATCTACCTTTCTCATCATGAAGTGCAGGTTCCTAGTTGTACACACTTAGAGCTTCCCGTCTTGCTTCTCTGTAGCACATACTACAATTGTCCTTTCCCTAGGAAGGAACATAAACCACATGACAGCAGTGTATTATCTGTCTTGTTTGTGGGCTTTATCCCCAGCAGAACATGTAAACATATAATAGAGACTCAATATTGACCAAGAAAAAAAAAAGAATAAAAAACCAATGAACAATAAGTACCTTTTTCTTTATTATTCATATCCTCAATTATGAATAATTTGCTATAATATCTATAAATGTTAAGTTGAAATAAAATTGCTCATTTTACTGAATGTATACATATTTACTGTTTTTTGCCTGTATACCAACAGATCAGTCTTGTCCAAGTGGCCTAGTTTTCAACTACAATGTAAAAGGCTGCAATAGTTCTTGCCGATCATTGTCAGAGAGAGATAGGAGCTGTGATGTAGAAGATGTTCCAGTTGATGGATGCACTTGCCCTGATGGAATGTACCAGAATAATGAAGGAAATTGTGTTACAAAATCTCAGTGTGACTGCTACATAAACGACGAGGTCGTGCAACCAGGCAAGCTCATCAATATTGATGACAATAAATGGTATGGAGATTACATGTATACTTGTTATGACTTTGAAATCAAGGGACTGTCCTTTTCAGAGAAATAGTCTTTTGCTAGCCTGAAGTCTTCTCTAGACTTGTCATGTTTTTACTTTTGTATTTCTTATTAAGGTTAGTTATGGCCCCCTTTATTCTGGAGTGTTCACTGCATCATAATGGCTATAACTGGTTTATCCTACTCTTGTTTGGTTTCAAATATCAGTAGAAAAATATTCTAGCAGCTCCTAAATACAGACAATGCAAAACGATTTCATATTCAGACAAGGCTTTCTAGTTGACTCTCAGCATTCAACAAACACTTATTAAATAAATAGGTACTGTGTGTGAGGCCTTGTGCTGAATGGTGGAGTTACAAAGATTAGTGAACATTGTCTTGGACTCATAGAGTAAGCAGGATGCTGACTATTGCAAGGAGGTTTGCATACTATAATATGGTAGCAGAAAGGGCCAGTCGCTACCTGAGGAGATAAGGAAGATTTCTCAGAGGGGACCAGCATTTGAGTTTTCCTAAGGGATGAATCTTTTTTGAGACAAAATTAGGGTGTGAAGAGTGATTTCCAGTAGAGTAAACAGAATGCACTAATGTAGGAAATACTTGAAAAAGTAATGCACGTGTAGGTTATTGTTGCATAGGATTGGACTGGAAATGTAGACAGTGACCAGACATGCTCAAGAATTTGAACTTAGTTCCTGGGCAGTAGGAGAAGTTGAAGAATTGTGACTTTTTGTAATGGCTAAAGGGGGTTGTGATTTCTGCAGTTTGGGACAAAGTAATTTATCTGTATTTCTAATTCGATAGACCGACATAGCAATTCTTAACAATGTAACTGCAAAAATGAAGTAGCCATTCCGGAAAATTTTGGATGTGCCTTCTCTCTTTTCTTTAGTTCCATGAAATGATCAGTTAGCAATGAATGATTTTTCTTGGCCATTTAAAAGGGGAGCATGGATAATAACCCCTTTCCATCAAAGCACACAAAACATCTGGTTGGGGTTTAATAATGATATTTTCTTTGTAGATGTTGGGGAATCAGTAGATTACCTTTTTAATGAGACTTAGGCTAGCACCTCCAAATTATGGTTTCCTTCATTATTACCCTATTTCAGACTCCCATGAGCCTTTACTGGCACTACTGTGATAGCTAACTTAGCAGTTCTTTGCCCTCTGTCTCTGTCTCGTGTTTTCTGCCCGATGGCTAGCATATCTAACCTAAAGCACTATTCTGATTGTGCCACTTCGCTGCTCAGAAACTTTACTGGTGACAGTTGCCTGAAAAACAGAAATAAACTTGCATGTCATTTAAGGCCCTCTGAAATCTATCCCCAACTTACTTTTACAACTTCTGCTTATCATGCATCCTACCTTCTATCCAAACAAATCGTTGGAGCATACCTTGTTCTTTTCTACATAGCAGCTTTGTATCTTATCAGCATATCTGTTGAATCTTACTAATCCATCAAGATCCAGCCCTCTTTTCCATGAAGTTTTCTCTGATGTTCATAGAACCTTGTTTGTACCTTCCTATAATATAGAAATACTCATATAATATAGGAATGCACACGCAAGGCTATATCTTAGAATTTGGTACATTTTATGCATCTTCTGGGGGACCTTGTCTCATTCATCTAACTACATGTGATAAAACACATGGTTTAAGAATGAGGAGTTCAAGTTGCTGTAACAGTGTATTAAGAAGTTGTTATTGAAATTTGAGATTTAAATGTATCATTTTCTTTTATTTCTAGTGTCTGTCAGGATGGAATTCTTCTTTGCGAGATTCCCCTTAATTTAATCCTGCGTAAGTGTTGAAATCATGATGCAAGCTAAAGATATCTACTTTGATTAAAATAAGCACATTAAGAGGCCCTTGACTAACAACTTCCTTTATCCGGCAGAGAATTGTTCTGGAGGGGCTGAGTATGTTAACTGTAGCGATCCTAAGGCACAGAGAAGAGCTGATCGTACATGTAGCACTCGGAACATACCTAGCTTTGATGTAAGTAACATGGCATTAGAGTTTAGCTTTTTAAAATTTTTAATTGTTTCAGGGCAGAGGGAAACTAAAACAGCAATGAAAAATAATTAGAAGGTCATATTTATTGGGTGTTATTTTGACTTGTCAAATGTTGACTCTAAATGTATATTTGCTATATTTATGTATTGTAAATTAATGCTGATAATGTTACGTGTTCAGAGCTGTGCCTCATGGTGTATATTTTATATTTGTTCCTGTAGGAGAACTTGCCTTGCAAACGTGGGTGCTACTGTCCAGTAGGAATGGTTCGAAATTCTAAAGGGAACTGTGTCTTTCCTGATGACTGCCCATGCTCTTTTGGTGGACGAGAGTATGATCAAGGAAGTGTCACCTCAGTTAGCTGCAACAAATGGTACATAATCAAGGATTACTGTTTTATTTGTTTTGAATATTAGAAAGTGTACAGTCTGCTCTTATTTTTAGGGGAAAGAAGTCGTATTTTGGGATATTTGAAAAAATAATGGTCAAATGTAGTTAAAAAAGGCTATTTTTTAATATAGAAGCTTTATATAGCATTATATATGATGAATATCATATCATATAATGACAACCACAAAATTTAAGAGACTATGAAACATTGTTTTATGCTTATTTATGAGTATTTATGAGTTAAGTCTTTATGATTTCAAAAACAATATAAGTATACGATTCTTGGCATAATATAATTACCACACTCTATCATATTTTTTTAGTACTTGCATGAAGGGATCCTGGAACTGTACACAAAATGAATGTGAAACCACCTGCCACATCTATGGGGACGGTCATGTTAGAACTTTTGATGGAAAAAGTTACAGCTTTGATGGTCTCTGCCAGTATTCATTTCTTGAGGTAATTACAAGTGGGCTTTATCACAAATTTTTAATACTTATTAATTATTATTTGTTTGTAGAAGAGCTCTGGAGAATTTTACTCTCAAAATGTGAAATTTAAAAAAATGGCCTCAAATATTTCTCAAGGGCAGTAGAATGTAATATGTTGTAATGCTGACTCTGGAGGCAGTAGGCCTAGATTTCAATCCTGGTTCTGCCAATTTCTCAGATGTGTGACTTTGGGTACATTTCTTAACTTCTCTGTGTGTTTCCTTATCTGTAAAATGGAGATGGAAATAGTCCCTACTTGAAACCAAATTAGGGCAAATAAGTGCTCAATAAATGTTAGATATTATTTAACAACAGCATTATCAGTGACAATGACAGTTACCATTTTATAAGAGCTTCTATATTTTATTACATTTAATCATTACAGTATGAAAATGATGATATTACTATTCCTATGATGCAGATGAAGAAAGTGAGCTTTACAGAGGTGAAGCAGCGTAAACTACTAAGTAGAAAATGCCATATTCAGACCTAGATTTGTCTGATTCCAGAGTTCATGCTTGTTACATACAATTAAACTGCTTCCTAAGTAACGTCTAATGAGTGAAATGTGGATTGTTTTGCATTTATACATTAATTGTGATTCAATATTAAGTTTCATAAAAATCACTGAGGAAAAAACTCACCTTTATCTAGCTATTTTTTTTTCTTTTTTTTTTAAATTTTTTGTTTATTGCAGTAACATTGGTTTATAACATTGTAAAACTTTCAGGTGTACATCATTGTACTTCCATTTCTGCATGGACTACATCATGTTCACCACCACAATACTAATTACAACCCATCACCACACACATGTACCGAATTATCCCTTTCACCCTCCTCCCTCCCCCCTTCCCCTCTGGTAACCACCAATCCAATCTCTGTCCCTATGTGTTTGTTTATTGTTGTTATTATCTACTACTTAATGAAGGAAATCATACGGTATTTGACCTTCTGCCTCTGACTTATTTCACTTTGCATTATACCCTCAATGTCCATCCATGTTGTCACAAATGGCTGGATTTCGTCGTTTCTTATGGCTGAGTAGTATTCCATTGTGTATATATACCACAGCTTCTTTATCCATTCGTCCCTTGATGGGCACTTAGGTTGCTTCCAAGTCTTGGCTATTGTGAATAAGGCTGCAATGAACACAGGGGTGCATGTACCTTTGCAAATTGGTGTTTTCAAGTTCTTTGGATAAATACCCAACAGTGGAATAGCTGGATCATATGGTAGTTCTATCGTTGATTTTTGAGGAATCTCCATACTGTTTTCCATAGTGGCTGCACCAGTTTGCACTCCCACCAGCAGTGTATGAGAGTTCCCTTCTCTCCACATCCTCTCCAACACATGTTGTTTCCTGTCTTGTTAATTATAGCCATTCTAACGGGCGTGAGGTGATATCTCATTGTAGTTTTGATTTGCATTTCCCTGATAGTTAGTGATTTTGAACATCTTTTCATGTGTCTGTTGGCCATCTGTATATCTTCTTTGGAGAAATGTCTGTTCAGGTCTTTTGCCCATTTTTTAATTGGGTTGGTAGTTTTTTTGTTGTTGAGATGCATGAGTTCTTTATATATTTTGGAGATTAAGCCCTTATCAGAAGTATGGTTTGCAAATATCTTCTCCCAACTGTTAGGTTGTCTTTTCGTTTTGTTGATGGTTTCCTTTGCTGTGCAGAAGCTTTTTAGTTTGATGTAGTCCCATTTGTTTATTTTTTCTATTGTTTCTCTTGCCTGGTCAGACATGGTGCATGAAAATATGTTGCTAAGACCGATGTCAAAGAGCATACTGCCTATGTTTTCTTCTAGAAGTTTCATAGTTTCAGGTCTTACATTCAAGTCTTTAATCCATTTGGAGTTAATTTTTGTCTATGGTGTAAGGTAAGGATCTACTTTCATTTTTTTGCATGTGGCTATCCAGTTTTCCCAACACCATTTGTTGAAGAGACTTTCTTTTCCCCATTGTATGTTCTTGGCTCCTTTGTCAAAGATTAGCTGTCCATAGATGTGTGGGTTTATTTCTGGGCTTTCGATTCTATTCCATGGATCTGTGTGTCTGTTTTTGTGCCAGTACCATGCTGTTTTGGTTACTATAGCTTTGTAGTATATTTTGAAATCAGGTAGTGTGATACCTCCAGCTTTGTTCTTTCTTCTCAGGATTCCTTTAGCTATTCGGGGTCTTTTGTTGTTCCATATAAATTTTAGGATTCTTTGTTCTATTTCTGTGAAAAATGGTGTTGGAACTTTGATAGGGATTGCATTGAATCTATAGATGGCTTTAGGAAGTATGGACATCTTAACTATGTTAATTCTTCCAATCCAAGAGCACGGAATATCTTTCCATTTCTTTGTGTCTTCTTCAATTTCTTTCAGAAATGTTTTATAGTTTTCGGTGTACAGATCTTTCACCTCTTTGGTTAAGTTTATTCCTAGGTATTTTATTCTTTTTGTTGCAATTGTAAATGGGATGGTATTCTTAATTTCTCTTTCTGCTACTTCGTTGTTAGTGTACAGAAATGCAACTGATTTTTGTATGTTGATTTTGTATCCATAACTTTACCATATTCGCTTATTACTTCTAAAAGTTTTCTGGTGGATTCTTTAGGGTTTTCTATATATAAAATCATGTCATCTGCAAATAGTGACAGTTTCACTTCTTCCTTTCCAATTTGGATCCCTTTTATTTCTTTCTCTTGCCTGATTGCTCTGGCTAGGACTTCCAATACTATGTTAAATAGGAGTGGTGACAGTGGGCATCCTTGTCTGGTTCCTGTTCTTAGAGGGATAGCTTTCAGTTTTTCACCATTAAGGATGATATTAGCTGTGGGTTTGTCATATATGGTCTTTATTATGTTGAGGTACTTTCCTTCTATACCCATTTTATTCAGAGTTTTTATCATAAATGGATGCTGGATCTTGTCAAATGCTTTCTCTGCATCTATTGAGATGATCATGTGATTTTTGTTCTTCGTTTTATTAATGTGGTGTATTACGTTGATTGATTTGAGAATGTTAAACCATCCCTGCACACCTGGAATAAATCCCACTTGATCATGGTGTATAATCTTTTTAACGTATTGTTGTATGCGATTTGCTAGTATTTTGTTGAGGATTTTCGCATCGATGTTCATCAGTGATATTGGCCTGTAATTTTCTTTTTTTGTGTTGTCCTTGTCTGGTTTTGGTATCAGGGTAATGTCAGCTTCGTAGAATGAGTTAGGGAGCTTCCCCCCCTCCTCAATTTTTTGGAAGAGTTTGAGAAGGATAGGTATTAAGTCTTCTTTGAATGTTTGGTAGAATTCACCAGGGAAGCCGTCTTGTCCTGGACTTTTATTTTTGGGGAGGTTTGTGATTACTGTTTCGATCTCCTTACTGGTGATTGGTCTATTCAAATTCTCTACTTCTTCTTGATCCAGTTTTGGAAGGTTGTATGATTCTAAGAATTTATCCATTTCTTCCAGATTGTCGCATTGGTTGGCATATAGCTTTTTACAGTATTCTCTTATAATCTTTTGTATTTCTGAGGTGTCTGTTGTAACCTCTCCTCTTTCATTTCTTTTTTTTTTTTTTTTTAAAGATTTTGTTTGTTTATTTATTTTCACCCCAAAGCCCCAGTAGTTAGTTGTATGTCATAGTTGCAGAGCTTTCTAGTTGCCGTATGTGGGACACGGCCTCAGCGTAGCCGGAGAAGCGGTGCGTCGGTGTGCGCCCGGGATCCGAACCCGGGCCGCCAGCATCAGAGAGCACACACTTAACCGCTAAGCCACAGGGCCGGCCCTCCTCTTTCATTTCTGATTTTACTTATTTGTGCCTTCTCTCTTTTTTTCTTGGTGAGTCTAGCTAAAGGTTTGTCTATTTTGTTGATCTTTTCAAAGAACCAGCTCTTGGTTTTATTAATTTTTTCTATTGTTTTTTTGGTCTCTATTTCATTAATTTCTGCTCTGATTTTTATTATTTCCCTTCTTCTACTGATTTTGGGCTTTGTTTGTTCCTCTTTTTCCAGCTCCTTTAGGTGCATTGTTAGATTTTTTATTTGAGATTTTTCTTGTTTGTTGAGATAGGCCTGTATTGCTATAAACTTCCCTCTTAGAACTGCTTTTGCTGTATCCCATAAATTCTGGCATGTCGTATTTTCATTTTCATTTGTCTCCAGGTATTTTTTGATTTCTTCTTTGATTTCTTCGTTAACCCAGTCGTTGTTCAGTAGCATTTTGTTTAATCTCCATGTATTTGTGGCTTTTCTGATTTTCTTCCTATAGTTGATTTCTAGTTTCATACCGTTGTGGTCAGAAAAGATGCTTGGTATTATTTCAGTCTTCTTAAATGTATGGAGACTTGTTTTGTGGCCTAATATGTGATCAATCCTGGAGAATGTTCCATGTGCATTTGAAAAGAACGTGTATTCTTCGGTTTTTGGATGGAATGCTCTGTATATATCTACTAGGTCCATCTGTTCTAGTGTGTCGTTTAAGGCCAATGTTTCCTTATTGATCTTCTGTTTGGATGATCTATCCGTTGGTGTAAGTGGAGTGTTAAAGTCCCCTACTATTATTGTGTAACTGTCTATTTCTGTTTTTATGTCTGTTAACAATTGCTTTATATATTTAGGTGCACCTACATTGGGTGCGTAGATATTTACAAGTGTTATATCCTCTTGTTGGATTGTTCCCTTGATCATTATGTAATGCCCTTCTTTGTCTCTTTTTACAGTTTTTGTTTTAAAGTCTATTTTGTCTGATATGAGTACTGCTACCCCAGCTTTCTTTTCATTGCCATTTGCGTGGAGTATCTTTTTCCATCCCTTCACTTTCAGTTTGTGAGTGTCTTTAGGTCTGAAGTGTGTCTCTTGTATGCAGCATACATATGGGTCTTGTTTTTTTATCCAGTCAGCCACCCTATGCCTTTTAATTGGAGCATTTAGTCCATTGACGTTTAAAGTAGCTATTGATAAGTATGTACTTACTGCCATTTTTTAACTTTTTTTTTTTTCTCAGTGTTTTAGGAGTCCTTCTCTGTTCCTTACTTCTTCTATACAGAATTGATGGTCACTTTAGTTTGACCTCTGTCTGAAACCTGTACTCTTTAACTCCCCTCCTCCCTCCTTTTATGTTTTTGATATCATATTTAACCTCTTTTTTGTGCATTTGTATCCATTACATTCTAATCGTGGAAATAGATAATTTTTCCTATTTGTGGTCTTCTCTTTTCCCCTTAAATCAGTCCCTTTAACATTTCTTGTAACACTGGTTTCTTGGTGACAAACTCCTTTAATTTTTGCTTATCTGGGAAAATTTTGATCTCTCCTTCCATTTTGAATGATAACCTTGCTGGGTAGAGTATTCTTGGCTGTAAGTTTTTTCCTTTTAGCACTTTAAATATATCGTGCCATTCTCTTCTAGCCTGTAAGGTTTCTGCTGAGAAGTCAGCTGATAGCCTTATGGGGTTTCCTTTGTATGTAACTTGACATTCTCTTGCGGCTTTTAGGATTCTCTCTTTATCTTTAATTCTGGACATTTTGATTATGATGTGTCTTGGTGTGGGCCTCTTTGGGTTTATCTTGTTTGGGGCTCTCTGTGCCTCCTGTACCTGGATGTCTGTTTCCTTCCTTAGGTTAGGGAAGTTTTCATCTATTATTTCTTGAAATAGATTCTCTGCCCCCTTGTCTCGCTCTTCTCCTTCCGGGACACCTATAACACGGATGTTAGTGCGCTTGATGTTGTCCCAGAGGTCCCTTAGACTGTCCTCACTCTTTTTAGTTCTTTTCTCTTTTACCTGTTCACCTTGGGTAATTTCTTCTAGTCTTTCTTCCAGCTCACAGATCCGTTCTTCTGTATCCTCTACTCTGCTTTTGAGTCCCTCTAATGAATTTTTCATTTCCAGTATTGTATTCTTCATTTCTGATTGGTTCTTTTTTATATCTTCCATTTCTTTGTTGACATTCTCACTGAGTTCATCTATTCTTCTCCCCAGATCAGTGAGCATCCTTAACACTCTTAGTTTGAACTCTCTGTCGGGTAGGTTGCTCATTTCTGTTTCACTTAGTTCCTTTTCTGGGGTTTTGTCCTGTTCCCTTACTTGGAATGTATTCTTTTGCCTCCTCATTTTGCCTCTTTCCCTGTGCTTGTGTCTACGTATTAGGTAGGTCAGCTACGTCTCCTGCTCTTGGATAGGTGACCTTATGTAAGTGATGCCTTAGGAGGCTTCCAGTGTGCTTCTCTCAGTTCTCAATGTTCCAGGGTTGACCCCTATGTGGGCTACATGTGTCCTTCTATTGTGGCCTGTTTGCTCTCCCTGTAGGCGCCCAGGGAGGCTGAGTTATGCTCCTGGCCAGCTGTTGTAATGCTCAGCTGCTTGTAGTTGTTTTGGGCCCTTCAGTCTCTTTATCAGGTGTGGGGAGCCCCAGCACAGTTGGCTGCACGTTCTAATAGCACATTTGTGTCGCAGTATTTCTTTTAAATGAGTAGGCCCCCAGTGTGGCAGGTTGTTAGGTTCAGGGCCTTACAATTGCTGTAAGCCTGTAGCCTATTAGGTCTCTTGTCAGCTCTCTGAGGATTGCAGCTGGGTGGGGCTGGCCTCAGGCACAGGAGCACCCAATTGTTTCAGGCTTTGGAAGGTGGGGCAAACCCCCTATGTGGGTCCTTGAGAAACACAAGTCTTCTGCAGCTGACAAGCCCTGTTGCCCACAGGTCCACACACACAATCAACACAGTCCTGCCCCGTGTGTGTGCCCCGACCTCCTGAAGTGGACCCAGTCTCTCCATGGCAGGAGCCCCACACACTCCGCCACCACCCCACATTCTCCACCCGCTCCTTGTGCACACCCTGCCCTGCTAAAGCCGGCTCAGTTGCCAGGCTGCAGAGAATCCAGTCACCAATCTATGCAGGCCCACCAGTTGCCTGAGGGCTTGTTGTTGGGTGGACCAGTCTCTAGGGTGGGCTGCCTGCCCTGGCTGAGCTGGATTAAATCGGTGCTCTAGCGGGTGGGGCAGACCCTGGGTTAGCAGGCCTCAGGGAGAACTCTAATGGCATCTGTGTCAGCACGCCTACACCAGGCCACAACAATGGCCGCTGCCAATGTCCCAGTCCCTGGAGAGGTCTCACCTCTCACCGAGATGCATTCAGGGCCTATTAGGTGAGTCTCTTTTCACCACAGCACTGTGCACCTTTCTTTCTGGTGATTTTAGGATGCTTTCTGAAACGGGTGAGTTTGCGCACGGGCCCTTTAAGAGCCGGTTTTAGTTTCTTTGTGAACCAGCTTTTCTTGGGGTGCTCCCCAATGTTTTAGTAGCAGGCACAGTCAGATATTATGCCGCTGGTCTCGATTGTGCTGGGTCCACAAAATGTCCACAGCGGGGGCGCTCCCCGGCTCAGGGCCCTGCTCCTCCAGGGAGGCTGCGGACCTGTGAGCTGCTCCCAGCCAGCTGTGAAGCTGGCGGCTTGTGAAGGTGGGGTTTTTCTCTCCAGAAGGGAGTCTCTGCCTCTTCCACCTCAGTTAGGATTGTCCGTTGTTGCAGGAGTTCCTCTTATCCAGTTTTCAGTTCTGTCTCAGGGTTAATTTTTCCACGAGTAGTTGTAAATTGGCTGTGTCCACAGGAGGAGGTGAGTTCCGAGTCTGCTTACACCACCATCTTGAGTTCGCCCCTCTAAATTTATGTAATTTAAATACTTATATATCTATGGTATAATTCTAAACTTGTATGGAAGTAATGGGAAAAGGGCTGAGTCAAAGCAAGTTAACTAGTTTGTACTCAGCCAAGGCTACCTACTCATGAATGCTACCTACCCATTGTCTTTTGGAAATTCCATGACGTAGCATATGGTAATTTATTGAGCTTAAAGGGTCACTGTCTAAGAAATAGTTGTCTGATGTAAAAATTGTAATTGAGTTCCATGTTCCTGATATTAACAACTATTATTATCATTTAATTTTTAAAGGATTATTGTGGTAGTGAAAATGGCACATTCCGTATTTTAACTGAAAGTGTCCCATGCTGTGAAGATGGGCTTACTTGCTCAAGAAAAATCATAGTTGATTTTCAGGTACAGTACTATTTCTTATTTACTTTTTCTCTCAGATTATGAGCAGCCAAGTAAAACTGATGTTATTGTGAGTCTATCTTTTAATTTACAGGATCAGAATGTTGTCTTGCATGATGGTAAAGTGACGGCAGCCAAAACTACAGAAAGCAAAGAATGTGAACTGAATGGAAATGCATACTCCATACATACTGTTGGCCTATACTTGATTCTGAAATTTTTAAGTGGAATGACCATAATTTGGGACAAAAATACAAGATTGTCTGTTATATTGGATCCACACTGGAATGTATGTATATCTCTAATAATTGATTAATGGGGGAGCAAAATCATTTCTATTACTGAGAATTAGAGACATTCATGGGGGAAAGTGGGAGAATGGTAGTCTGTGTTATAGACTCCACATCTATTCAACCTTATTGTGAAATATGAAATGTAAGCAAAGATGACAGAATCTGGTGAAAAATAAGTGCATTAACCTGAGGCATTCTAGTTTAACCATACTTGCTTACTTAAGATTATCACATAATACAATTTTGAGGTAGCTGGTTTATATGTAGAATTAAATGTATTCCTTGGAGCAAATATTCTAAGAACCAAACAGTATACTCACATATAATTTGTAGTTAGTGAATATAATTATTTTTAATTCTTAAGGCATTTACTTATTTGATATTAGATCATTTGCCGATATAGGATATTTTGGACTAAACGGGAGCAGAATCTTATCCACAGGTTTTGGTTTCCTTCCAAAATTTGGAATTTAAAATGGATTCATGATACAACATATATAATCGTATATCTCTATCTGTCATCTATCTATCATCTATCCACCTATCTATCTACCTATCTATCTATCTATTTCTATATACCCTTGGTAAATCACACTTGTTATTTTTCCTTTCTGATCCATATAGGGCAAAGTGTGTGGTCTTTGTGGAAATAACAATGGCGATCTCAAGGATGATTTCACAACAAGATACTCATCACTAGCTGCTGGAGCACTGGAATTTGGAAATAGTTGGAAAACAAGTCAAGAATGTTCGGACACAGTAAATCAAACTTTCCCATGTGACTCAAATCCATACTGTAAAGCCTGGGCCGTGCGCAAATGTGAGATCATCCGGGACAGCACATTCAGAGACTGCCACAACAAGGTAGCATGGCTCTGAGAGCAATAACCTAAACGGGGTTTGCTCCCAGAGACTCACGTGCTGTGCTCTGCCTAGGTGGATCCCAATACGTACTATGATGCATGTATCGAAGAAGCCTGTGCATGCGACATGGAAGGGAAGTACCTGGGATTCTGCACGGCTGTGGCTATGTATGCAGAGGCGTGCAGTGCGGTGGGAGTCTGTGTCACATGGAGAAAACCAGATCTCTGTCGTAAGTGAAGTCCGTATGTTGTTATTCTTTCAAAACGTAATTAGATAGAATTGTTTTGTTAGATAATCTTCCTCTCATATTTTCCATAAAATACATATTCTTGTACCTGAAAAGTTTTAAAAACATGGTAACATGTTTGTTTATGATGGAAAAAATACCTCTTCTAAAATATATGGCACCTGGCACAGCACATCAAGTTTAATTTTAGTTTCAAATGTTCCTGTGTTCACAGGGAAAAAAATTAAATACTGATGAAAAATAACTCTTATTCATACTTTGATGAGCAGTGAACTGTTGCCTATCTTGGTATAGTTGTATATCCCTAAACATTTACCTCACATGTTACTTTTGTTGAAGTCCAAATTATCTTGAAAACTTTTATAGAGCCCTAGTCAAGATAAACTGTAAAATGGATATAAACTGAATCTTGATATATATGGAATGTGATAACTTTAATAGAAATCAGTCAAATCTTTTCCTTCTAATGGAAGTTATTATGAGAGAAAAATATGACAAATGAGAAATGTTGAAATTGAATCCTCATTTTATTCATTTTATTATGTACAGCATTATATTATGTTGAAATCTTTAGTTACCTCATTTGGGAACTCTTATTTATATATGAAAAAGCCTAATTTTTCCAGAGATTTATTTTTCTAATTTAAGTTTCAACATTAAAACCACGAATCTGGACATAACCTAAGATATCTAAAAATGGGAAAATTAAGGTTTACCTTTCCACCTCAAACCAACCTTAGTGTGAGATGTCAAAGGAAAGTGCTATTTTGATTCCATATGTTCCTCTTCCCTTGGTTTATGAGCTATTTTGGCTTATATGGCAATTCGGATAAAGCGCAAGGAACTTGATAAGATAGAATGCTATATTTTAGGTCTGTTTGTTGTTAGTATCATTCAAAATCCCTTTTAAAAATGCTTTGGAGAATGAAAGGTGCAAATTGTTATAATGAATGGAAGTAATTTGATATAATTCAATTGCAGCCGTCTACTGTGATTATTATAATGCCCCTGGGGAATGCAGCTGGCATTATGAACCTTGTGGTACAGTGACTGCAAAAACATGCAAAGATCGAGTTATTGGCCAGAAATTTTCTGCAGTTTTAGAAGGTAAGGCATGTTATAATAATATCCAAAAGTAGTGCAAATTATATTGATATTTTTAAACTGCAAAATGTTGTTAGTTCCTGCCAATTCAGTGTCTTACATTTTGTAATTTGATGAATTATTTATATTTATTATGACATTAATATTTCTACATTAGAAACATTTTCTCTAGACATAGTTATCTGTTTAATAAGAGAGAGAGAGGACACAGTGCTGTGATCCCATTATCGATCTTTATACCTTTCCTTAGACAATGTATTTTACTGAGAATGTAGTTTCAGAATGCAACATATAATATAGTCTCACTTGAATAGAGGCCAATAAACTATATCCCATCCTTAAACTGCACTTTATTTTTAGCATGTTATATCTGAGAGAAAAAAAAAGAAAACAAGCTGATGCAAAAACTTTCCAGAAGCCACATCTGTGTTAAATCCCAGGCTTTGGGATCCTTCAGCCCATTTTATTACGACTTCTGTATCTTCTTCTATCCTTGCAAAATATATATTTAGAATTGACATCCACATTTAAAGATACCTGTAGTCATGCACTGCATAACGACATTTCGGTCAAGGGTGGACCACATATACCACAGTGGTCCCCTAAGATTAGTATCATATAGCCTAGGTGTGTAGTAGGCTATACCATCGAGGTTTGTGTGTAAGTACACTCTGTGATGTTCGCACAATGATGAAATCACCTAACAATGTATTTCTCAGAATGTACTCCCATTGTTAAGCGATGCGTGGCTGTATAGCAAACCCTTGTATTATGTTCAACATCGTGCCCGTCATTAAAGTAGCAAATCATTTAAAAATACTTTAAGAAACACTTTAGAAAAAATTAAACCAGTCAAAATTTGTAAGTTCTTAGCTTGGTGTTTCATTGCAAGAGGATCTGAATCCTGTTCAATTTACATATTTTCGTTAAGAATGTGTTGTCGTTTTGCTATTATCTACTTCGGTTCATGGACTTATTTAAGTAACTTTACAAATATATACTGCAGTATGACAAGTTTTAGTAAGTAGAGATGAACTGCGCATCATTTTTCCCTACAGGTTGTTATGCTAAGTGTCCGGACAGTGCCCCCTATCTGGATGAGAACACCATGAAATGCGTCAGTCTGTCTGAGTGCAGCTGCTTCTATAATGATGTCGTACCACCGGGTGGAGTGATCCAAGATAACTGTGGAAGAACATGGTACATTCTCCACTACCTCTCCAATAAGCAATTCTGTTTCTTATATTTTCACTTAGAAAAAATTAAGAAAAAAGTACATAATTTTTAACTCTGTTATGTCTACATGAGAAGGCCAGCATTAGGTTCAGTTTTCTATCAGTTATGTTAGTTATTTTGTATTTTCAGTAAATCAACATATCAACAAATGGTTTGTTAAATCTTAATAATGCAGAAAACAGAACAGAAAATGTCACTATATAGTTTTAGGTAAAAAAATTTTAATTCTATACATGGAAGATCATGCTTATAGGCTTTCAGATGGTGACATGGAAGCAAAGAGGTGCGTTCTATACTAGAACAGCACAGTCATCAAATAATGTCACGTTTGAAACTGAAAATGAAAGGACTAACTTAGCGGCTTGACTGCCAAGCATTCCTTTTGGTCCTAAGAACTCCTCAGTGAAATGATTAGGACTAACAGTACGCACACAAGAAACAAGCAATTTGAATTGATAGCAGGCTCTTGGGGAAACAATTATTTACTGTTGTCTTATTTGGTTCTGTTTTGATTTTCGCTGTTAGACAATTTGTTGTTTTAAATTTCGGAGATGTACGTCATTAGGAGTTAAAATTTCAACCTCATTATTTGTTTTTTTTTTTTTTTTTAAACTTTCAGCTATTGTATTGCAGGAGAGTTGGAGTGCAGTGGTGAGTCATTACATTTTACTCTAATTGATATGGAAAGATGAGATAAAGGGTTTGGGATCTTTTCAGACCATCTACAGCAGAGGAGTAGGTACTTAATGCTTTGAACTGCTGCTCAGCGGATTGAGACAATTCTATTCCAGTGTATTTGCTCATGCTGGGTTACTTCAAAACCAATGTTGCCAAGGTATTTCGAACAACTGTTAGATGGGGCAGTTCTTTGCTGCATATGTGGCCCTGCCTATGTGTAGGTTCTGGGAATTAAGGGAGCAAGACATCAGTCAAAATAGTTTCGTAAAGCGATGGAGTGGAAGGTGAAGAGTCATATAGACGGAATTAAATAATTAAAGGATGGCTCATGAGCAGCACATATCTTAAAAATAAATCTCAATAAGCTTCAAAAGAATACATGAGCTACTCCTTTTTTGTATTAAAAAGTGCAAGAAGTAAAAAAGAGATGACTCATAGGCAACTTAAGATTTAGAATTCTTTTCCCGATTTTTCATTCCTGTCAATAATAATAATTTATGATTATTTCAGAAACTACACCTACAAATTCAACATTTACAGGTAAAATCATAATTATGTTTTAAATGTGTATTTCTGATTTCTTTTCTGGATAATCCCTTATAATTTCACATGAATCTGTGCCAGTAAAAGATATGCTGATAAATCTGCTGATACAAAAATTTTAAATTAAAATGAACATTTACTAGAAAATATGTCAAAATATTATTTGATTATACTCTTTTGAATTGTTAGGAGTATGATTAGAACATACCATAGGTAATGTATGCTTATTAGTTAAATAAATCGTCCAAAGCTTGACATTTTTAGATACTTGCAACAAGTGGAATGAAAAAGAAGAAAATGTGGTCTCCTGTGAAGTAAATATTTTAAAAGTGTGATTACACTGGGAGATGATTTGAAAACACAGAAATAAAAAGTTAATTCATTTTTCTTAACTCATATATTTGCTGTAAGCTATAAGGAAGGGCGTTTCAGTTATGTTCATTCAAGAGATAGCTGGACAAAATGCAGTTTAACTTTCGTTTTAGGACTTTTAATTTACTGGCAATATAAGTGTACTTGGAGTTGCTGAAATACACTTACATACTTCAGTCTCGTGTGAGTCAAAGAGGGATTTCATTTCCTCTTGACTGATAAAATTGGAGGTGGTGTCAATTAAGAGATAGTACAGTAAATTGGAAGCCTTAGGTTTTGATAATATATTTAGCTGTGTGATCATCTGTAAAATGCTATTTATTTTAGTTATTTTTGGTCACTTAAGGCTAACGTATCACATCTCAGCATTCTGAACCTTATTTCTTGGCCTATAAAAAGACCTTATAAAGTTCCTGTAAGATTTTGGTTAAGTAGTAATAAGAGAAAATAATTAGTTATTTTTGTTGGTGGGCATACAATAAATATATAGTGTTATATGTATTGATTTAAATGAAAAATTGTTTTGTCGCTTAACCTCTGCACACAATGTCAGAAATTTTTATTTGCTTATGGCAACTGGTTTTTTGAACTAAATTTCCCAGCAAAAATTATTCAAGTAATCTATTTTCATAAATATTGTCTTTTCTAAACAGTTTCTACTACAACAGCTACCTCCATATTAAGCACCGAAGCAGGTAAAAAAAATGCTTATTAGTTATTTGGCTTCTAAACTAGCAGCAAAGTGAATTTGCAATTCAGGCATTTTGGCCTTTTTTTCAAATTTGTCATTCTCCGTTTATTCATTTCCTAAATGACAAGTAGCAAGATCTACATCCAGTTGTAATATTAGTGAAGAATGTATTCCCTATTTAGAAGTTGTGTGTCCTAAAAAGAACATTCTGCATACTACTTATTCAGAGAAAGTTGCTACTGCAGAAAATTCTAAATTCTTTGAAAATAATTTACAATTTCCCATTACTAACACCAAAGAATTTTAACTTTAATTGAATTATTTGTAATTAAAGCAGTGGCCAAAGGAGTACAAAAGTATATTAAATGTGTCAACATCCGATAAATGAATTTACTGTTACGTTTAATCACTTATTTGCATTCTAGAGATATCTAAACATGTCTAAATAAATACTTTTTAATCTTGTCTTTCAACACCATGTTAACATACTTTTCCAAACATTTGTCTCCTCCTTTGTATAGCAATTACACTGATAACCAGTAGCTCAGGCACAGGTAAGCCCTTATCTCCAACCACAACTTCATCAACAGGGCAGTAAAAAAAAAATGCAAAACTTTCTTTTGCAGCATTATACCTCTGCAATGACATTTTTAGGGAAAGTTTTTCTTATGTTTTGTTTTTAATGTTTTAGAGGAATCCTTTGGAAAAAAATGTTATACAAGATGATAAATTTCTTTAACCTTTTACTTGTTGTCTATGGATTTTAAAACTTTAATTTCACATTTTGACATCTATTCACCTATATGATCAAATTCTCTGAAATGTTAATTTCAAGTTGATTCATTTTATGTATGACAGTAGTATTCTCAGAAACATAACATTCCCTCTACACAAAACTTATTTTTTTTCCATTGTTTTCCCCAATTCAGCAGCTTCCCTTCCAAGGATTACAGCAACAAGCAGTGAAACAATAGGTAGGTGAATCAGAAAGCCTATAAAATGACAAAGTTTTTTACATATATTAAAAATTTTTTTCAACTTATATATTAGAATCAACATACCCACTCGCCTATACTTAGAACCATTTTCTTCCCCCAACTGAGTACTTTTTCTCTTTCTTCTATTTATTACTTCCTCTAGTGTTTTTTTAAAATATACTTAAATTCATGATTTTTTAAAATTGAGGTATAATTGACATACAACATTATATTAGTTTCAGGTGTACAACAGAAATAATTTGCTATTTGTATACATTGCTAAATGATCACCACAATAAGTCTAGTTAACATCCTTGAAGTCACAAACCGTGGTTTGCCGTCCTTGTATTCTCAATTGCACCTAGTGCCAAGCTATATAATAGTTAGTTTTCAGTAAATATTTGTAGAATAAATGAATGACCCTTCTTTTTCCCTGTCTAAAATTTATAGCTCAGGTTTTTTGTTTTGCCATAGAATTTCTGGTGAAGGTTAAACTATTGGTTAGATATTATTTATACTGACAAATCTTACAGTTGATACATCTCATTTATTGGAGCTAATATTCCTTCTCTAGAATACAAAGATATAGTGTAAAATGAAGACTAATTTTGGATTATAATTTTATATCATGACAGAATTATGACTATAATCTGGGGTACTTTTGTAATTCATAATGTTATCTGATTTATTTGGTAATTAATATATTGCTTATATTCAGAGGGCAACTATATATATCTTAAAGTATCAGCCATCATGGTGTGGAATATAATTAAAAACGTCTAAACTAACATATATAATTCTTATCAAACTTTCTCTTATGTTGAATATCGTTGGCAATGCTAAGCACTACTAGCTCTTCAATGTAAATCTTAGAAAGACTGACATGTTTCAGAAATATTTTTCTCTAATCTGTAATTGTAAATTAATTTCCAAAGGCCTAGTAACAATTTCATCCCAATCGTTCTTCTACGTTGCTTCATATACACAGCAGAATAATTTTTCAGTTGCATGTCATCTCAGCTGTAATCAATGGACTGAATTCCAAATTCTCAGCCTGATTCTGTTTCTAAAATGATTAATTTGGCTCAGTTATATAGCTCTCTTTTAGTTAAAATAAAATCATTCATTCAGCTATTAAAACTCTTGCATCTTGTGACTATTTAAAGAAATAAAATTGTTCTTGACTGTTGGTTTGATGAGTTGTATAGCTATACATGAGTCATAAGCAATTTGGATAACTATTTCAATTTGATGATGATATCTGCATCTTATATCAAAATAGACACTCAGAACCAAAAAAATTGGTTTGATTTTTCCAGTTTAGACATATATTTGCTTCCCCCTGCCTAAGCATTCAGTTTTGAACATAATATTCTGGCAATTTTATTTTGTCAACACTTTGCATTATAGCAAGCAAACTTTTCAAACAAAACAGAAAGTCATGAGTAGATTACCTAAAGAGCTTCTGTGAGCAACTGATGAAGTTTTAGATGTAAAATGTTTAATTAACTTTAAAGCTCTTAAAAAAAAATCTCATCAATAATCTTCACCATAGCATTTAAAAATTATAAATCTAATGTAGAGCTGAATTATAAGGAAAATTACCTAGGCGATTTTTTTCCTGAATTCATTAGGTATTATTTATGACTTTTTATGCTTCATCTTACTAAGTCCTAATGCTTATTTAATTTCTCTGAAATTCCAGTAGATATTTCACACTCTGTAAGTATAATATTAATATTTACTAAAATACTTTATTAGTATTGTATTGTAAGATATAGTTAATAACTTTTAATGAAGGTTTACTACATTCTAGTCATTAAATCAAGTACTTTTCATTCAATATCTCATTAAATCTCAACAACCCCTTGATTAAGCACTATTATTGTCCACAACTCCTTTCTCCTACTTATTTTATATGGGAGGAAATGAAAAGAGCTTAAATAATTTTTCCAGGGTTACAGCAATGAAGAAAAAGGAATTTTCTGGTATGATGTAGAGAGAAATCAGAGTTGTTTTTCTTTTCCTTATTATCCATGAAAGCCAGAAATTATAATCAGAAATTATAACTTCAAAGATGTGAATCATTAAGGGTGCCCCAAAGTTATTCTAAAATCAGGAGACAAAACTAATTTTTAGAAGTTTATTTTTTTCATGCTAACATTGTCCAGTTCTACCACAAATTGTGTGTGTTTTAAATAAATTTATTCAAATAATCACAATATATAGAAAACATTGGTTATCAAATCAATATCTTTCCCACATTTATTAATAACGTACATATAGCTTATCTTGTTGCTGGCATAAATTAGTAAGTGCTTATTCCCAGATGAAGTAAGGCATACACAATTTTTGTTATTATTTAAATTTATATTTTAAAATGATTAGTGATAAGAGTTGGTTTAATTTAGCTCCTCATCCACTATGCCACATCTTTTTTTCTGAGACTGTGCCCATATCATAGGTAATAGGTGGAAATTTAGAAGTTATTGAAATAATATTGATTTAGTTTCCCCCAAAATCTGTGACTTGGGGGCTTGGATCATGCCACTTGGTCATCTTTGTTGATTCAGTTAACTGGATAGTCATAAATTGTCTACTTCAACTTGTGCTATGGACTCCTGGACTGGGTACAAAATATTTGGTATAAAATGTGACATTTCTGAATTTTAACAACTGAAATAGATAACATGTCCATTTCGGACTGAGGAATCACAATCTATATACAGTGAAGATGGCAATGAGAAGACTCTCAGAAAGTACTAGCTGTGTGTTTACTGATAGTTTTATTTTGAAGCTCTAAAAGAAAAAAAAAGCCAAGTGTAGTGTTCTATTGTTTTTCAGTTTCCGTGTAAGAATAAAACATTTCGTTTTAAGGCACACTAAAATATTTTTTCTTTTTAAACTTTTTTTCTAAATTCATCCACTAAGCATCATGCCATAGTAAATATAAAACAGTTTAAAGTGTTTGCTTTTAGAACGTTTTTAAAAGAAATAAAGATCCTTCTTGAGGAGCAATTGCCTTGCACAAATTGTGGGTTTGAAAGTCACATCCGTTTCTTTTCTGACATCAATGGTTTAAAAGTTAAACAGCGTTTGACGTATTGTGACAAATCCATTCCTACATTATGATTTTTGTTTTTAAGCTGTCTAGCAGTGAACCTCGCTTGATGAGTGATGAGAAAAATGGATCCATCCCCAAATAAGAGTTTAGTCATTATTACTAGCAAAGTTTCTTGTTTCTTTCTAAATACAGTATGCATCAACTAAAAATATTTAAATAGATACTGAAAAGCAAAAGTTTAATGTTTTCAGATATAATACAGCTAGGAAGATACATCATTTTGAACATGTATTGCCTCTCCATAAACTGTCTACAATAGATGGAAAGATTTCTTTCTTAGACATGGAAACCCATTTCATCCAGAATTTTGGTTTGTAGTCTCAGTGTTCTACATGTAATTTCATTTTGGATAATATATTAGTGCTTTTGAGTTGAACCAATATGATTAGTGTGGTAATTTAATTTAGTCAAATCTTTCTGCTTTTATTTTCTGCTTTGTCTTAAGATGAATCAATTATGTATAAAAACCTACAATTCTTGAACACATAGGTAAGGTTTATTTTAAAAAGAGACTGGGCAGGGAGGCAGCTTTTTGCCATTATCTTATTCCCTGGGTGAAAAACTTTTGATCAAGTACTGGATCAAATACTTTCCTAAATCAAATACTTTTCACTGGCCATTTTTTACTTTTTCATTTTTTACTTATAACTTGAAAAGATAAAACATGTTATTTTAAAGTTTCTTTCCATAAATTTAAATGACCTGTCTCGGATGGATCTAAGGCATTCCTGCCAGATAAAAGAAGGAATGAGTAGGTCCTCAGAAGAGGACTGATGATTCCTTTGACTTTACACTCAAGCATCTTGGATAGAAGTTGAGGTATGATTTTATTGTCGCACATATCTTTGAGGTAAATAGCATAGAAGCGAAGTGCACTTATGGTGAATTTAGAAAAACATTACAGAAAACTTTAAAAGCACGAGGGAAGCAACATACAAACCTTAAATTTTTTCCCCATGTTTTATATATCTATTTTCTTTTCTATACAGTAAATGCTTTCAATAGGTTAAAATACTTGGAGAGATTCCTAGCCAACCACTCCAATAAGTATGTTCTTTTTAGAAGAAAAATTATGCATTTGTTGTCTTTTTTCTTCTTTATATTGACAGATCTTGACACTGAACTCTGTTCTGAGTATTCGACATGTATTATCTCATTTGATACAGAAAACCCTATGAAGTGGGTACCATTATTTTCCCCAATTTACAAATGAGGAATTGGAAGCACAAAGAGGTTATGTGTCCAAGGTTACTTGCTAATAAGCAGCAGAGAGAGGATTAAAATCCAGGACATCTTTTTCTAGGTTCCAGCCCTATGCTTCTGTGTTTTGATGTTTAAGAAAGAGAATAAAGTTGAATTTAATTTAATCAGTTATTGAACTAGTGACATATGCTTGCAGATTCCAATTTCAAATTGGGACTGTGTTAAAATTTATAGTTTGTTTAGTAACTTTTCATTAAAACTAAAAAAAGCTCTTTGACAATATAGAATACTGATTCATATCATTAAAAAGAGGGTTTCTGTTACCTAACACTTTGATATCTTAAAACGCATTTTTTTCTTTTCTCAAAAAGTTAAAATCTCAGACTGTTACAACTATAAGTTATATATAAATTTTCTTTGTCTAATGTGCTTATTCTAAAATAGCATCAATCATAGAAAGAAAATAATTGCATCAGGCTATTATAAAGAGCCAGATGACTGTAGTGGGAAGTGGAGGCAGACAAATAAGAATCTGAATCCCTTCTTTTCTACTACTAGCTGTATGACCTTAGTTTAAGTCCCTCAAACACACTGAACATTAGTTTTCTCATTTGTTAAATGGGAAGAATGGTAATATCTACATTACAGGACTTGAGAAAGGAGAAAAGATGAGAGTGCAGCTTAGCAGAATACATAGTGAGGACTCAGTAAAGTCAACTTTATTACTAGTAACATTTTTTTAACGAATAACTCATTATGTAATTGAACTTAGATTTTAGCAGAGGAGTTTAGTGTTTTTCAGTAATTAATCAGAAACACATCGCTTCCTGAATTAAAACCAATTTTATGGATTTTTGATTTTCTTTCAGAAATAAGATATTTTGCAAAAACTATAAACTTTGCAGTACCACATTTGTTGTTTCTTAGGGAAAATGTTATGGATACTCCTAAAGCTTATCTTTCAGACATTTATATTAAGTAACATGGAATCCATTAAAGGAAAATGGCAGAATAACTTTTTTATAAAAATTAAAATGGTTCTTAGAAGTAACCAAAAAACTTAGTGGTAGCTGGAAAATTCTAAGATTTTATTTTAAGTTTAGCGTGAGGTGAAAAATAAATGGACACAGTCACTCTGAAAATTTTTAGAGTGGATTACTACCTTGTAATGCACAGAGCTATCAATATTTTGGTAAAGGCAGTTCTTCCTATTAGTATTTATGTTTTGGCACCAAGGAAGCTGATACACAGTAATTCACAATATCAATTACTTTAGCATGTATGTTCATTTGCAAGTAATGAAAAAATCAATTGAATTTGTAATGGTTATGGATGTCAAAAAATGAGAACAGTAATGCTTTTTGTATCAGTGTTGGTAATTAAACCATGAAGAAAAGTGGATTCTCATATATTCCTGTTAGTAAAGGCTTATCCAGACTTTTATTGCTGTATCAACAATTTTGGACTTATATCTTCTGAAGTTCATTAGTGGGAAAAGGCAACTATATCATAGTAGCCTGACTGGTATGTACTCCAATCTATGACTAGTTTAGATAACTCTTATGGTCGTGATAAAAGATAAGTTCTTGAGATCCACTTTGGAGCATGTTGCCATGTTAGCCACGCCAATTACAAGGAAAAGCCTATAAATGTGTTCTTTCATGCATATGCTAAAAATATTTGCCATCTGTTCACTACCATCTATAGTGTACCACTGTGTTCCCCTTAACTCCATGCTGATCAGAGTATATTCAGATGTGGAAATTTTGGAGAAGATGTGATTCTACTCCATGTGATATTGCTGCTTTTAATTAAATATAATTGTCTTCAATTTGAAAGAGCTCAAGTTACGATCACTGGAATTCTTTAAAGGTTAAATCTATACTGAGTAATGGAATCTGCACCAAAATCTTTTGGAGTATTGAGGTCGGTCCTGCTATGTCATTATAATCTTGATAGTCTCTGTGGACAATAGTATAATAGTCTTTCTATGCTATCCTTGCATCCAGATCAGCAAGACATTTTAATTCAGATGTCTAGTTATTGTGTTCATTAGTGAGAAAAGATATCAAGATCTGAACTGGTCTCTTGGTGGAGTCTGCTTGATACTGATTTGAGAATTCTTCTCAACTAAAGCTTGACACTAATTTTGAGAATTCTCACATAAACCTTCTCTCAAACTACTTAACATACTTATGATATATCCACTTGTGAAGTAATCAGGGGAGACAGGATATAGTTTATTTGATATTGTATTCTATAATTTATAGTCTAATTTCTAATATTTTCATTAATATGGTGAATGGGTAATAAAAAAACTTAAAAACTACAAGGGTGGTGTATTATACATAGTGGCAGCACATAAAAAGCAGTATGAGTGACAGTCCTAGGTACTAAGTGACTTAGATTTTAGTCCCAGCTTTGTCGCTGACAGCAGTGATCTTGAAATCACTTAACTTTTCTGAGCCTAATTCTTTATATACAGAGTAGGTATAATATTTTTACTTCATTCATTCATTCAATTGACAAATATTTATCAAGCACTTATTATGTGCTAGGCACTCTGCTATCGTGAGAGATTTAAAGGTGAGTTAAAATAGACGTGACCCCTGGCTTCATAGAGCCTATCGTCTAGTTAGGAAGACAGATATCAATCAAGTGATTACAAAAACAAATGGAAACTTGCATCAAAGACGAGAGTTATGAAGGCTTAAAATGGGGGTGGTGGGGTGGAGACGGAGTTTGATCAAGTCGAGATGGTCAGGGAAGACTGAAGAAAAGATGATTGAGTTGAGAACTGACCAATGAAAGGTTAACTAGGACAAGAGGAGAAGGAACGTGCTCCAAAGATGGGAAACTTCGAACAGCAGCTATGAAAGACTGAAGGAAGCCCAGTGTGGCCAGACAAAAAGTGAGGATCAATTAGAGAGATTGTGGGAGAAGTTTTTCTTCTTTTTTAAGTGGCAAAACTCTATAAAATTGTAATGTGACATTACCATATAAAAATATATTTCCAATAGAAATTAAGACTGAGATACAGAAAATACTTGACTTCAGTATTTATGAAAAACAGAAATTAATAAAGGCTTATTTTTAAGTCCACAGACCCCCTCAACAAACGTTTAATAAACTCCGACCACATTCCTGGCAATGGGGCAGGCATTGGGAATGCAAAGATAAAAACATGGCCTCTTCCTTCGGGAGTTTACTGGTAACTTCAAATTTATCTGCACACACTTCTGGGAATATATCCAAAGGAAATGGAAACACTAACTCAAAAAGATATCTGCACCCCCACGTTCATAGCAGCATTACAGTAGCCAACACATGGAAACAACCTAAGTGTCCATTGATGGGTAAATGGATAAAGAGATTGTGGTATATATATATAGTGGGATATTATTCAGCCACAAAAAATAAGGAAATCCTGGGGCCAGGCCAGTGGCGCGAGTAGTTAAGTGTGTACGCTCCGCTGCGGTGGCCTGGGGTTCGCCGGTTCAGATCCTGGGCTCGTACCGTCGTGCTGCTTGATGAGCCATGCTGTGGCGGCGTCCCATATACAGTAGAGGAAGATGGGCACGGATGCTAGCTCAGGGCCAGTCTTCCTCACTGAAAAAAAGAAGAGGATTGGCATCAGATGTTAGCTCTGGGCTGATCTTCCTCACCAAAAAAAAATAATAATAAAATAAGGAAATCCTACCATTTGTGACAATATGGATGGACCTTGAAGGCATTATGCTAAGTGAGGTAAGACAGAGGAAGACAAATACTGTATGGTTTCACTTATATGTGGAATCTAAAAAAAACAAAAAACAAAACCACCAACTCATAGAAAAAGAGATCAAACTTGTGGTTACCAGAGGCGGAGGGTGGGAGGAGGGGCAATTGGAATAAGATGATCAAAAGGTACAAACTTCCAGTTATAAAATACCTAAATACTAAGGATATAATATACAGCGTGATGACTATAGTTAACACTGCTGTGTGATGTATAGGAAAGTTGTTAAGAGACTAAATCCTAAGTGTTCTCATCACAAGGAGAAAATTTTTTTTCCTTTATTCTTCTTTTCTTTTTGTTGTATCTATATGACAAGACAGATGTTAGCTGAACCTATTGTGGTAATCATTTCACAATATATCTAAACCAAACTATCATGCTGTACACCTTAAACTTATACAGTGATGTGTGAATTATTTCTCAATAAAACTGGAAAAATACATTTAAAAAATAATAAAATAAATAAATATAAAAACAAAATAACAATAACAACAACAAAACATAGCCTCTTCCTTCAGGAGTTTACTGGTAACTTCAAATTTATCTCCACGTACCTGCTATATTAAATCATAAAAATAAATCCTAAAAGGTATTTCTCCTTCTCGCCACCCCAAACCCTTATAGACTAAATGCTACTTAGTGGAAAAAATATCCAAGCCACAGCCAAGAAGAAATAGAATGAATTCAAGGAAATCACAAACTGCAAAATCAGCCTTTGCCCAACAGAGAATTAACTTTGTCATTGTTGATATATATTTATTCCATACACACACACACACACACACACACATATGCATTGGAAAATACATCATAATGTTACTATTTTTAAAATGAAATAAAAATTTGTTAACTCTCAGCACTAAATATATTGCAAACTACTGTGTACTGAAAACTAACAAGTGAGCAATCTTTCTGGTATTCTCGCTGGAAGTCAGAAAAATTCACATTTCTCTTTTTCTTGTCAGGAACAACTCTAAGTCCTCTCAGTGAATCTTTTACTACAGGTCAGTATATTAATTCCTGGTTTTATATGTGAGATAAAAATATCTAACAGCATAAATTATTAGTAACTTTGGGTTTTTAAGGCAGAATTTATATGCGAGTTTGGCTTTTGAAAAAATATTTCAAATAAGTAGTTTACTAGGCTTTTCCCACTGGTTTTGAACTTTTTTAAAAGCTGAATTTAACTTGTGTTTGACCAGGTTATATTGATTGGCTGTAATATAGTTTCCAGTTTCATTTTCTTTCTTATCATTAACTATTAACATAGCGTCCACAACAGTACCAAATGATATAAAGCTCAGAATTTAAAAAAAAATGAATATGGGTTGAGAGAAAATGTGTATATCTAATGACATATTTTGCTCCTTTAGGTGTTTTAAGTGTAAAAGTAGCAATTAGCTATTTCACAATAATATTTCATCATTGTTACCATCAGCCCTGAGTGACAGTGTGATTAGGGCATAAAGTTCCATTGAGTTGAAAGCAACCTTGTTGAGAAAAATGTGGGAAGACCTAGTGTGATCCTATTCAAGATTCAGAGAACATGATTTTGTTAAAAAAAAAAAAAAATAGCAAAGACTAAACCAAAATCTTAAAGGAAAATAATATTAGAACAAAAATCTTAGGGAACTCTGGACAGAAAGTCACTAGATTTATTATTTTATTTTCTATGGTAGGAATTGGTTGAACAGTTAAATCGTCCGTTGGTAATAGAGTCCAACCACACTTTAGATGAGAAGTTCATTTTATGTTTTTCTCAGGCGTTACTAGAACAGTTCCTGTCACCTCGACAGCTGGACGTGCAGGCTCAACAGGAGTGGTGGGCCCCACCTTCACAAGTCCCGGCCTCATATCAGCTAAATTAAGTTCAGAACACAGTATACCAGCCACAGCTAAGCAGCTGGTTTCAGGCAATGCTGCAGAGTATAATATTTTACAAAATGAAAATATCAGACTTCAGTGTAAAAATCTTTAGTTTTCTCACAAGTTGCTCTCTTAAAGCATATGATGGTGCTACAATTATATATACCCATTACCTTGAGAGGTGGTAGTGTGCATGTACTTTTTTAGCAAGTGTTTGTTTTTTCTTTTCCTTCCTCGGGGACAACTGGGATGTCAGCGAGTGCAACTACGAGAGCTGAAAATGGGAGCACAAGTGATACGGGCTTCAGAGCAGGTGAGACAAAAAATGAGTCAAGTACCATCCTCTTTCCACAAGTAGTCCCCCATTTCAAGTCAAGAACAGCTGTACCCTGAGTACAGCATTAGGTCATGGGGGTGCAGTGTCAGTGCTAAGTCAGCTGGATGACTTTGGGAAAAAATTCAATAATTTGTATTTATATATTAATAAAATATTAGTGATATATTTCAATGGCACACCATAATTTCTAAATTATGCTTAAATATATAAAATGTAATTTAATCCACATTACTACGGTGGTAGTTAGGTGTCTTTATTCCTATGAGGAAGAAACTATTAAAAGTTCTCAGAGCTGGCAGAGGCGGGATTAGAACCCAGGACTGTTAGCCTCCTCTGTAATAGTTAGCTCCACAGTTCTGTACTCTGTGCATAAGAACATCCATCCAACAAAAACCAATGAGGATATGCTTGTCCTTGTGCATCATTAACTAAATTGCTACTATTGTTGGTTTCATGAATAAAATATTATTGCCATTCTTTAAGCATAGATGATTTTGATTAAAAACAAACAAGCCTGTGTTCACTCCTGCCCCTTATGCAGTCAGTTTCTAATTTTAAGTACTTAAATTTCCTCGCCTCTGCATCGTATTTGCCTCTGCTTTTGTTCAGCTGTTAAATATTTCCCACCTAATCTCTGCAGTCGTACACCTAGCTCACCTTCCTCTAACGCAATGTGTTCGAAGTGTGGTTCCCAGCCCGACAGTGTCAGCATCTCCTAGGAACTTGTTAGAAATGCACATTTTTGGGGCCACCTGCCCAGAAGCAGAAGCTCTTGGAAGGGAACCCAGCAATCGTGTATTAAGAAACCAATGCTTATCAAATTCGAGAACTACTGCTCTAATGTTTCCACTCTTTCCCCACATCCCTCCCGATTAACACTCTAGTCAATACCACGCCAGAATGAACTTCCCAAAATTCAACTTTCATCATGTCACTTCGCTACTTAAAATCCTTCAATTGTCCTGATTGCTTTTAGGGTAAATCAAAATTCCTTTACATACCATTAAAAGGCATTTCTTTAGTGTATGCGTGGGACTTCTCCCTATGCGTTTATTAACTGCTCCATGGCCTAATTTTATTTTTCATATATTTATTTTCCCTTAGCAAATTTCTTGATTTAAGATTTGTGTCTTAAGTACTTTTTGGAATAATATATAGTTTACATAAAAAATAATGTGTTCAAAGATATGATCTGTAGCAGCACAAGTTAAGAAACTGGTTAATTCCAGTTAGATCAGAGAACTGACTGAAATTTTAGGGTGATGACCATTTAGTTTATATTTCCTAAAATTTGAATCAGAATTATTTGAGTAATAATGACAAGTCAATTTTTCTGTTTTTTCCAAATCTTCCCTTCAAAACACTGTCATACTGGATTGTCACAATAATTCGTATACTCTCCCAATACTGTGTGTATCAGGCGTAACAGGAGAGTCTGTTGGAACTCCCACTGGAATTGGCGGTGGCATCACAGCTAGATCACCTTTCACTGGTTCCAACCCCGCTGGGAACTCGGCAGGCAAGGCGCAGGCTCACCTGGGCACTTTGTCGGTGCTCCATTGCAAGCTTAGATGAGACCCCAAGTTCTTATGAGGAGTTGAAGTGAGTTTAGCAATGGCTATGACTTTAATAGCTAATAATTTTAAGACAAATGAACATGGGTAGTTTGAGCATTTTCACACAACCGTCTATATAGACTAGAGTTGCCAGATAAAATACAGGATGCCATTTACATTTGAATTTCACATAACTAAGGAACAATTTTTTAGTGTAAGTATGTCCCATGCCATAATGGGGGACATGATTGTTGTTTATCTGGAATTCAAATTCAACTAGGTGTCCTGTATATTTATTTGCTAAATCCAGCAACCCCAATGTAGCCTGAGCGCCATTGTTCTTTTCAATTAGGAACAACAGGAGGGGAAAATGCAGCCACCACTGGAGCTGCTGGGGAAAACACTTCTGGAGCCTCAGGTACTGAAAGAATATAATCAGAATAAATCCAGACAATAGGAATGTGATTTCTTTACTTAAAATTTTGTCAGAGGCATGGTTTCCTGGGAAATTTAACTATTATTTGTGAAATGTCAAGACTGAAGTTTAGGGGCCAGCCCAGTGGCGTAGCGGTTAAGTTCCTGTGCTCCGCTTCAGCGGCCCAGGGTTTGCAGGTTCGGATCCCGGGCACGGACTGACGCGCCACTTATCAAGCCATACTGTGGCGGCGTCCCATGTAAAGTAGAGGCAGATGGGCACATATGTTAGCCCAGCGTCAATCTTCCTCAGCAAAAAAGAGGAGGATTGGCAATAGATGTTAGCTTAGGGCTAATCTTCCTCACACAGAAAAACAAAAAACAAAAAACCCCTGACGATCAGAAATAAATCAAGAGCTATTCACTGTGTGTGTCACATCACACTGGGTGCTCTAGACAACATAGGAGAGGAGTAAGGCCGTTGTTCTCTTAGAGTTTCATTTTTGAACAGGAGAAATGAATATTTATGTGCATGCAAAGGCAAGAACCATGCAAAGCAGAAGATAATCAAAGTCAAGGAAATATTCAGCGACAAGTGTTGGAGTGGGAACTCAAGAGGAAATTCCAGTAAGGGAACTGATTAGTTGGGGTTAAAAACAACAGAATTATTCTATTCTGAAAAGAATCTGATGTTATGATTAGCGCACTATGACTATATCTATGTGCTTTAACTTGAGCAAAAACTCAAAACATAAGTAAGCTGAGTGAAATTTTGGGGGTATGTTCGATTTTAGGGACGTAAAGAGCAGTTGTATTTCAGGTGTCGGAGAAATAGAATTGAAAACAAAATCTTCTCCAGACCTGGAGACCCTGTCCACAGAAATAGTAGAGAAAGAAAATAGTTTTATTATAGAGTATGCCTTAGACCAGAATGTGATATGAATCACAGGCAATTTGCTAAGCAATTGTAAAGACAGAAAGAGATCTCACCAAGTAGACACATCCCATTACATACCTGTTCTCAAGAAAAATAACTAGTCCTCAAGTAAGAGGGCTTAACAGCACCATTTATTACACATAGTTTATCCTAAATTCACTTGGTAATTGGAGTGATGATCTGGTTAGTTAATTGGTTTTATACAAAGGAAAAATAAACTATTTTGATGACAGCAGGAAGCTCTGTAAATAGAGAGAGATGGGAGTGCTCTCTCCCTTGATGTTTACATTTCAAATAGCTAGCGCCCAGGTCCTTGAGAAAGACATTCCTGGGTCATTAAGCTGGCAAGAGGCCTATTTAGTTTTTAAAAAGATTTACATACATTTCAAAGACACAGAGAAAGAACTTAAAATTACAAATTTTCAGAAGTAAATGCTCTAAGAAAAGGAAGGGGGAAGTCTGTTTCTTATTTTCAATAGACAGAATTATCCTTTTATTTTAAGTTTTTATTTGTGTTGATACAGACCATCCTCATAAGATGATCAGTTTTATATTTTACTTAGCTAACTTTTTTTTTCTATTATAAAATTAAGCCACTCCTGGGTTATCAACTGGAACAACCCCTGAAGCTCGAGGTGGCAGCACCCTTGGGGAACCAGCCATTGGCATCACAAGTTCTGGTAAGTCAGACAAGACTGGACCTGACTTTTCAGCTGTTCCCAGCCATACATTCCTCAGCAGAGTGTGATCTGGGCTAAGGACCTGATCCTTAGTTTGCATAGATGCTCTTAGAATTGAGTAGCATTTAAGCTCAAGGAACCAATGGAAAATTAAAAAAAAAAAAAAAAAAAAAAAGAACGAAAGAGTGAGGAAAATGGTGGCTGCATACACTAGAATCAACACATACCTCCTTCTAGAAACCATAAATATCAACACAGAGCCCACACCTAGAGTGATTAGAGGAGACAGAGAAGACTAAGACTCCAAATGTAGCTGGAAAAACCCAGGACCCTGTCACCGTGGCTGAAATCAATGAAAACAATGACCAGGGATGGAGGAAAAGAAAAATGGTTTAATTTTGCCAGCAAAGAGGCTGCAGTGGGCTCATGCCCCAAGACCCACAGTACTACTGAGGCATTGGGAGTTGGGGTTTTTAAAGGAAAATCTGTGAGAAAGAATGTACCCTTGGTGACTGTGAGTATTTGTTGGAGGCGAGATCCCAGCCCTCTGGCGCCAAGCCAGCTGTTATCTCTATCTACAGCAGGAGATTTAGGGCTCCATCAATCAGTCTTCCCGCCTCACCTGAAATTGGGCCCTGGGGAGTGGAAGGAAACTGCTGCCAATTAATGATTACAAGTTTACAAGGTTTAAGGTAGGGGAGGGGGAGCTGTGGCTTTGCAGTCCCGTGTCCTCCCATCAGCCTGCGTTTAGCCAAGATAAGGGAAGTTGCAGGTGTCCTCCGTTTGTCTGCCCCTGTGATGAATGGTGGATTCGGCGCCGGGAACCAGGATTTGGGGAGCTTTAGCTTCTTGATAATTTCAAGATATCAGTCTCCCTATAACAAACCTCAAGAACTGGTCATTAGCCAGAATTTCAGTTTGTTGCCACCTGGGCTTTTAACAATTTATTACCTCCATTTGTCTTGCGGAATTCAGGGACACAAAGGATAAAACAACCAATATCTACATGTGAATGTAACTTAGAGAAGCAGGGAAGGGGGAATGAGTGCTTCCTGGTTTTTAACCCCATATATCCTGGGTTCAACGTAGGGGAACAGATATCAGGGCCAGCATCACAAAGACCGGCAAAGATGGCTCTGGGGCTCGTAGTGGAGCTGAGATTTAGGTCAGGGCATCCCAAAAGAGTGGGAGGTATAGAGAGGTGCTTAAGAGTGGTAGAACATAAATAGCACCAACTAGAGTTCACCCCTGAAGGAAAGGGCCCCACTCTGAGTGGAGAATACTGAGAGAAGACCTGAGACTTGGCAAGTCAGAACACTTGTGGATGTGGAGTTGAAAGAAAAGGGATAGGAGATTTCATAGAATGAGAACTGGCAGCCTTGGGAAGGCACTTGACGGCTGGTGGAAGAGACAGAGGCATATTGGAAGATGGAGGAATCTTTGGAGCCTCGACGTCAAAGAAAAAAGAAAGAATTATTTGAAGCCAAGGGTTTCAAGAAAACAGATAATAATTAAGAATTAGAAGACAGACAACAGGAAGGTGCCACTTACAAAAGAAGCTTCCCTTCACTATAACATAAGAGGAAGCCCTGGATCTGAGAAATCTGGTGAGCCACAAAAAAGCCTCTTTGCTGCCCACTGCATAGGATCTCCTGCTACTGTTTTGAGAAAATCTAATGCAAAAAGCATGAAAAATAAAAATAAATTTCAATATCTATACGAAGCTATTCCTTTGTATACATTTTCAGAAATTTTCAGCCATAGCAAGGAAATTCTAAAAATCTAGTCACAAAGCAGAGGAACACTAAGCATAATATGAACATGAATTTAAAATAAAGAAACAACTGCAGATATAAAGAGGCATCAAAATTATAAATTAAAAAACTCAGGGTAAAAATACATAAACAGTAGGAAGATGATAATTGGAATTTATGAAAACTCAGGAGAGATATTAAAAAAATCATTCCAAAAGTAAACACCCGATAACAACCGATAGGTTCTTTACCTGCCCAATAAAACTGCTACACCAGGCTTATGGCAAGGAAAGTTTTTATTTCAGGTGACATCAGCCTAGAGACGAGAGCTCTCAAATTTGTCCTGTCTCCCCAAAAGATGGGAGGCAAGAGGTTTTACAAGTTGTGAGGAATGTAGCTGCTCATAGGGAGGGGGACCCTGTGGCCTTGCTGGTCGGGCCTTTCCCATCAGCCTGCGTTTGGCCTTGTGAGGCTGCTGGCAGGGAGGAGGAGGGCGACATAAGGTGGGTGTCCTTCAACCATCTCTGGAGTGGATGGTGGATTCTGGTGCCAGGAAGCCAAGGAGTTGAGGTCTGAGAAGCTTTAGCTTCTTGATAACAGTTTCCCTGTAACAAACCTCAAGAACTGCTAATTAGCCAAAACTTCAGTGTGAGCCCAGCTTGAGGCCACCTGGGCTTTGAACAATTTGTAACTTCTATCTGCCTTGTGAAGTTCAGGGATACAAAAGTTTAAAAAACTTATATTTATGTATGAATATAACTTAGAGAAGTAGGGAAAGAGGATGAGTGCTTTTGGTTTTAACCCCAGATATTCTGGATTTAATGTAAGGGAACTGATATCAGGGCCGGTATCAAAGGTACCCCACAGAGGAAAAATAAGACTGAAGTACAGCAAAGAGATTAGAGGGTAGATTTCAGAAGACTCCCCTGCCCCCGGCCCTCCCCAAAAATTGCAGACATTTTTTAAAAAGATAAAGTGGATCAGAGGAGGACATAGTTATAGGAAACAGACAAAAATATTCTACATATATATTATTGCAGTTTCTGGAGAAGAAAAAGCAATGAAACAGAAAAAATATTCAAAACTGTAAATCAGAACAAGTTTCCTGAAATTCAAAAAAAAATACCTAAATCTACATATTGAACGGACCTACCATATTAATCCGGAACAGCGAATTCTGTGACTTATTTTAGAAAACTGTTAGACTTGAAAGATAAAGAAATTCTCCAGACCTCAAGGAAAAAGACAAAGTCATTAAAAAAGAAAGAAGATCAGTTTAGCGTTAGACTTGTCAGGAGTAGAGTAGCATTTATAAGATACTCAAGGAAAATATGGGCCAAGGGTTTTCTATCCAGCTCAATGTAATTCAAGTAAAAAGGTTATAGGAAAATAGTTTAAAAAATGAAAAAATTCAGGGAATTATATACCCATGAACCCTTCATAATAAAATCCTAGAGGATGAAGTGTTAAGCAACAAAGAGATGCTGTGAAAATGAACAAAAAGATGATAGCACTGACTATTATTAACAGTTCCTCTAAAACTAGAACAAAGGTTGAAAGAAAGATGGAAAAAAAAATATATGAATGTTACATATTTGACCAAGTAGAAATATCACATCAATAAATAGACAGGAATAAGATAGAAAATGAGATAAGCTTATAGATTAGGTAACATGTAGTAGTAGTCAAACAAATTATTTAAAGTTCATAAACCAAATAAGAGAAACTTAAGTTTATTAAAGAATAAAAAAATGAACATTAAGAAAGAAAATGGTGGGCCGGCCCCGTGGCTCAGCGGTTAAGTGCTCGTGCTCCACTACTGGCGGCCCGGGTTCGGATCCCGGGCGCGCACTGATGCACCACTTGTCCGGCCATGCTGAGGCTGCGTCCCACATACAGCAAGTGGAAGGATGTACAACTATGACATACAACTATCTACTGGGGCATTGGGGGAAAAAAAAAAAAAGGAAGAGGATTGGCAATAGATGTTAGCTCAGAGCCAGTCTTCCTCAGCAAAAAAAAAAAAAAAGAAAAAGAAAAAGAGGAGGATTAGCATGGATGTTAGCTCAGGGCTGATCTTCCTCACAGAGAGAAAGAAAATGGTATTTACTTAAATTAGAAAGTACAGAAGAGGAAGAGGTGAAGGGAAGAAGAAATTATGGGTGAATTTTATTGCTGCTCACAGGGGAGAACCAATAGACACTACCTGAAGGAAAATTGGGAGGACACTAATGGGATTATATAAGAACATTACTATAAAAATATAACCTTTCTGGGCCGGCCTCGTGGCTTAGCGGTTAAGTGCGTGCGCTCCGCCGCTGGCAGCCCGGGTTCGGATCCCGGGCATGCACCGATGCACCGCTTCTCCAGCCATGCTGAGGCCATGTCCCACATGCAGCAACTGGAAGGATGTGCAACTATGACATACAACTATCTACTGGGGCTTTCGGGGAAATAATAAATAAATAAATAAAATTAAAGAATATATATATATAACCTAACTATCAAAGAGAAATAAGGAGACGGCCCGGTGGCGCAGTGCTTAAGTTCGCTCATTCCACTTCAGCTGCCTGGGGTTTGCTAGTTCGGATCCTGGGCTTGGACCTACTCACTGCTCATCAAGCCACCTGGGGCAGCGTCCCACATAGAAGAAGTAGAAGAACCTACAACTAGCATATACAACTATGTAGTGGGGCTTTGGGGAGAAAAAAGAAAAAGAGGAAGATTGGCAGCAGATGTTAGCTCGGGGCCAATCTTCCCCGCCCCCCAAAAAAGAAGAGAAATAACAAAGTAAAAAAAAAGCAATTTAAGAGTTTGCATAGCCAAAGACAAATGGATGAAATTAGAATCCAAAAGCACGTTAAAATAATGTTTAATAGTAATTGCTATTAACTTTTAAAATTTTTTTCAAAATTAGGAAATCCATTCATATAGTTCATGATACTAATAGATCTAAGAGAAATAAAAACAGCTAGGTATCTACATAGAAGCTAAAAAGGCGTTTGGTAAACATTCAATAACAATTTCTGACGGGAAAAAACACTCCAAAGTAAACCTGCTCAAGCAGTGTCCATATGTGAGCACTGCTCCTAGACTCAATATCATGCGATTCAGTGACCAAGTCACTTAACCTCTGTAACCTCAGTTTTCATACCTGTAAAAAGTGGGCAATGTAATCTATTGAATGGGATGGTGCTGAGGATCTAATGACATAATGAATAAATGTATGTCAAACACATTTTTTGAAATGTATAAAGGGTAATAATTATTATTGATATAGATAAATGGACATTTCTGTAATCTTTAGTTGGAAGTCAATTCAACTTAGAATTGGTTATCTCATAGTTTAAGAAATTCTGTGAATGAGCCCTTTCTGTTTTTTCCTTTATAACAGGTACACCTGGAACATCAGGTGGTGCAAGTAGTGGAGGTGAGAGTACATCTGGGTCCCCCAGTAGTGGTGCTACAAGCTCTTCAAATAAACCAGGTGAGATGAGCAAAACAAAAAGTTAGAGGGCCGGCCTGTGGCTTAGCGGTTAAGTGCATGCGCTCCGCTACTGGCGGCCCGGGTTCAGATCCTGGGTGCGCACTAACGCACCGCTTCTCCGGCCATGCTGAGGCCGCGACCCACATACAGCAACTACAAGGATGTGCAACTATGATGTATAACTATCTACTGGGGCTTTGGAGGGGAAAAACAAAAGGAGGAGGATTGGCAATAGATGTTAGCTCAGGGTTGATCTTCCTCACACACACACACAAAAAAAAGAAACAAAAAAGTTACAAAAATCTGAGCCAGTGTAGAAACTTGTTTATAAAATGTTATTCAGTAGAATATTTATTCAGCTGAAAGTCTTTCCTGCTTGAAAATTAGAGCACTGTAATTCAAATATTATGTGAATCAATTAGGAAGATTGCCATTAAATTCTTTGTTTGTTACTCAGTATTTATGCACTATTGGGGTATTAGTTAGTGCCACCCATGATGTCACCAATAATGACAGTGATCCAACGGTTCAGGTGTTCTCCATTACTAAACAAGACTAATGCAACATTTTAAATCTGATATTCTTATATGGCCAATTTAGAAATCACTGGTATGTTACTTGATATAACCATAGTGGAGTTAAGTAAAAAATAATAGTAACCATCTAACATTTCATCTTAAATTTGACCCTTAAATGTTGTTTCTGAGTTAGGGACTGTTTGCTTATCCAGTTAGTTACATTTCGTTATTTAAAGTCTGCATTGCTCTACACAAAATCACTTAGATAACAAACAAAAATAAATATGGATTAAAAGTACTAAATAATTAGAAAATGATTTGTCAGCTATTTTTGCATTTCATTGATTGATAATATGATTTTTCCATAACAGAAATATTTAAGAGTTCAATAAATTCTTTTCTTTCTTGAGTAATAGGCTGCTGGATATTAAAAAATTATTAGGCATCAATAAGGATATTTAAATTTCAAGTTAGAATTTTCCTTTTTGCAATCTCTTGCAAAAAAAGCACTATCTTTAGTATTAGAAATTTTTCATGGTTCTTTATATTAGAAAATGTCATGGTTTAAAATATTAGGGCCGACCCCGTGGCTTAGCAATTAAGTACACGTGCTCCACTACTGGCGGCCGGGGTTTGGATCCTGGGCGCGCACCTATGCGCCGCTTGTCTGGCCATGCTGAGGCCGCGTCCCACATACAGCAACTAGAAGGATGTGCAGCTATGACATACAACTATCTACTGGGGCTTTGGGGGAAAATAAAAGGAGGAGGATTGGCAATAGATGTTAGCTCAGAGCAAAAAGAGGAGGATTAGCATGGATGTTAGCTCAGGGCTGATCTTCCTCACAAAAAAAATATAATAAAATAAAAATAAAATATTAAACATGTTTTTTCATAAGTTCTTTATTGAACAGAAAAGTGATTTAGAACCTTGATAAACAGCTTTTCCCATTTCTGAGAATAATTTAATAAATAACATTGCTTTCTGATTTGTCTAAAAATTCAGAAAACAGTCTGCTTCCTAAAATCTCTACACATTGGTTTAAAAAAGTCTTCTTTTCTAGAATTTGCAAATAGGACAGACTATAACTCATTTGCTCAAAGCTTACCTGTCAGGGAACTATGTGAATATGCAATGGATGTTGCCACCCTTTATTAAAAATACTTAACTTGTTTCGAAGGACTAAAGATATGGACAACAAATAAATAAATAAATAGGAATGGCAAATATTTCTCATGAAATAGGCAAAAAAAAAAAAAAAAAAAAAAGGCCCGGCTGCATAGTGGTTAAGTTCGCATGGTCTGCTTCTGACAGCACCGGGGTTTGCAGGTTCGGATCCTGGGCGTGGACCTAGGCACTGCACATCAAGCCACACTGCGGCAGGTGTCCCACATAAAGTGGAGGAAGATGGGCACGCATGTTAGCCCAGAGCCAATCTTCCTCAGCAAAAAAGAGAAGGATTGGCAACAGGTGTTAGCTCAGGGCTAATCTTCCTCACAAAGAAAAAAAAAAAGTTCTTGAGGGGCGAGCCCCATGGTGTAATGATTAGGTTTGTGCTCTCTGCTTCGGCTGCCTGGGGTTTGCAGATTTGGATCCCGGGCACAGACCTATACTGGTCATCAAGCCATGCTATGGTGGCATCTCACATACAAAATAGAGGAAGATTGGCGCAGATGTTAGCTCAGCAACAATCTTCCTCAAGCAAAAAGAGGAAGATTGGCAACAGATGTTAGATCAGGGCCAATCTTCCTCACCAAAACAAAACAAAAAAAAGTGCTTGAAAAATGTAATTGGTAGAATAAAATAACACTGTTTTTATACTTTGGTTTCTACTGGATATATTGAGTACAACTTGGTAAGTTGACAAATAAAGATATGAGGCAGTCATTAACCATTGTATAACATCATTTGTGAGTCATCTTAATCTGTTTTAGCAAAAATAAAAATGATAATCAGAAAAAGTACACTAAGTTTAAAAAGGACAAAATATTTTCACATATATTTACTTGCTTGAATCGTAGAACCACCTGGTGCAATTGACAATATATCACTAATTATTCGCATTTCATATATGAAGTCAATGGGTTTACTGCAGTCACAGGATGAGTATGTTGTAGGGCCAGAGCAGGGCCTAGATTGTTGATTCTTCATCCAGTCATTCTCCATTACTAGACAGGCCACCAACATGATGGATTTCTGTCAAAATTAGAGAAAGATCTTGTTACCTTGCCTGTTTTAGTTTACACTTTTGTTCCCAGGGCCTAGCTCAGTGCCTGACTTGATAAATATCTGGTAAATAAGTAAACAAATGAATAGGAGCTTCCAGTCTGGTAAAAGATCAAGAGGCTTTATTCTTATCAATGAAATAAAAATAACAGGCTGTGTGAAAGAGAACCTTCTGGAAAGATTGGAGATGTGGGAGGGAGTAGGCTATATGCTGTTATACCCAAGTAAGGGAGCTTCGCTGGAAACATGCACCCATACACACACACACACACACACACACACATCACTGTGTAGATCTATATTTTTACAAATCCAAGGTTTCCATCCTCAATTCATCCCTTTGTAGAATTCTTGATATTAGGATCTCAGATCTAGAGCACGCTGGGTTATGCCAAGTTGTTGCAGAATTAGTCCCATTAGGTTAAGGCCAGGAAGAGGCAGAAGCATTTTGTAAAGCAGTTAAGCATATAGAAGAGATTTTTTAAATCACCGACTGGATTCCAGAGGACAGGGTAGAAACAATTGTGATATAGAATGGGCTGTGGAACAAGTCGGAGCTTAGAATAAAAGAGACAACGCCCAGCATGAGCTTAGAATGCCACAGATGAGAGATGAAACAGAGTGGAAAGAGGGATTTTAATTACAGATAAATCTACAATAGTCCCCCATTATCCACGGGGGATACATTCTAAGACCCCCAGTGGATGCCTGAAACTGCAGATAGTACTGAACCCAATATATGCTATGTTTTTTCCTATACACCCATACCTGTGATAAATTTAATTTATAAATTAGGCACAATAAGAGGTTAACAACAATAACTAATAATAAAATAGAACAATTATAATAATATACTGTAATAAAAGTTACCATAGATTTTAGCAACCTCAGCATACATTTTTTTTTCTTTCCTTGTTAAGTTGAGAATTTTCACCTTTTCACTTAAAGGAAACACTTTACAGCTTCTCTTTGGCATATCCAAATTGCCAGCATCACTACCACTGCACTGTGGGGCCATTATTAAGTAAAATAAGGGTTACTTGAACACAAGCACTGAGATACCTCCACAGTCATCTGATTACCAAGATGGCTACTAAGTGACTAACAGGCGGGTAATGTATACAGTGTGGATCCACTGGACAAAGGGGTGATTCACATCCCGTATGGACAGAGCAGGATGGTGTGAGATTTCATCACGCTACTCAGGACAGTATGCAAGTTAAAACTTAGGAATTGCTTATTTCTGAAATTTTTCATTTAATATTTTCAGACCACGGTTCACCATTGGTAAGTGAAACCACAGAAAATGAAACCATGGATAAGGGGGGACTACTGTATCACTCCCCTGCATAAAATTATATTCCATTGCATTTAGAAAAATGTCCAATTTCCCACCCTTGATTCATAGTAACTTGCCCAATCCTATGTATATGTCCTCATCTTCTAATGTCTTCCCCCAACCTCCCGTGATCCATATACATTCACTTTCTAATTCTGCTTCTCTAGCATATGTAGCTCATTTCACATCGTTGTCTGCTTCTTCTTGTCAGATCTCAAAATAAATGACATCTTTTCAGAGAGGTCTTTGCTAGCCAGGCAGTCTAAAGTAGAATCCCAGTTACTTCATATCACCTCACTTTATGTTAGTGCTCTGACACTTATCTTGTTTGTGAATTTGTTTGTTTGGTTGGATAGTAGTTTAATTTATACATCTGCATGTCTCTCACATCCAACTAGAATGTTCTATGGGAGCAGAGAACTATCTACTTGCTAGCTATATTATCTTAGAAAAGCCACAGTAGTCTCCGCCCATCCGCAGTTTTGCTTTTCATGGTTTCAGTTACCTGTGGCCAACCATGTTCCAAAAATATTAAATGGAAAATTCCAGAAAGAAAAACTCATAAGTTTTAAATTGCATGTTTTTCTGAGTCATGTGGTGAAATCTCGTGCTGTCCCACTCTATCATGCCCAGGATGTAAATCATCCCTTTGTCCAGTGTATCCACACTGTATATGTTACCCGCTCATTAGTCACTTAGTAGCCATCTCGGTTATCAGATGAACTGTCACGGTGTCACAGTACATGTGTCTGAATAACACTTATTTTACTTAATAATGTCCCCAAAGTGCAAGAGTAGTGATGCTGCAATTCGGATATTCCAAAGAGAGGCTGTAAAGGGTTTCCTTTAAGTGAAAAGGTGAAAGTTCTCAACTTAATAAGAAAAGAAAAAAAATGATGTGCTGAGGTTGCTAAAATCTATGGTAAGAAGCAATCTTCTATCTAAGAAATTGTGAAGAAGGAAAAAGAAATTTGTGCTAGTTTTCCTATTGCAACTCAAACTGAAAAAGTTATGACAGTGCATAAGTTCTTAGTTAAGAAGGAAAAGATTCCATTTGAACAGTAAGATATTTTGAAAGAGAGAGAGAGAGACCACATTCACATAAATTTTATTACATTTTGTGGTTACAATTTTTCTATTTTATTATTAGTTATGGTTGTTAAGCTCTTGCTATGCACGATTTATAAATTAAACTTTATCATAGGTATGTAAAAATAGGAAAAAACATAGTGACGATAGACTTGGGTGCTATTCGTGGTTTCAGTCATCCCTGGGGGTCTTGGAACATATCCCATGAGGATAAGGAGGGAATACTGTACTTAAAGTATCTGCTTTAGTTTCTCGCTATGAAAAGGGAAAGTAATATTACATATGTCAAAGGGTTGTTCTGAAGGTAAAATGAGGTAATAATTAAGTTGCTGAGAACTTACATGACATATGGATATTCAATTAATGATTGTTGAATGATTAAAAAGGTAGGAAGAATTTACACTGTAAAATAGTGAAAGGTATGAAATGTGGGGGGTAGGCATGGGGAGGACAATGCAAGAAAGCTATAGGGGAGAAGGAAAGCAGTATGAGCCTTTACGTTAAACAAGGACAAAGACACTTTAAAACAACATTCTATTTTCACTATTAGTTTTGACAAGTACGACTGGAGGTTCTGTTGGAGGATCAGGAAGAACTGGACAATCATCTGGAGTGACGAAGAGTATTGCAACATCACCCGGAGAATCAGTAACAACTGAGTTATCATCAGGAGGAATAGGGACAACGAGACCATCAGTTGTATCAGGAACCTCTGCAACATCAGCAGGACTGAGAGGGACAACTGTATCAGTAGCAGGAACATCTACAATATCAGCTGGACTGAGAGGAACAACTGGACCATCAGTTAGCCAAGGGGAGACAACTGGAAGATTAGTTGAAGAAACTGAGACACCTAGATCATCAATTGGATGGGCAGGGCAAGTAGACACAACAGGACCAGAGGCTGGAGTATCAGGAACCACAGGACCATCATCTGAAGCGTCAGTGACAACTAGACCCTCATCCGGAGTGACTGAGACACCTAGACCATCACCTGGAGGGTCAGGAACAACTGGAGCAACAGCTGGGCGATTAGAGACAACAGGACCAGAGGCTGGAGCATCAGGGACCACAGGACCATCAGCTGAAGGATCAGGAACCACTGCTCCACTTGTTGTAGGTTCCAGGACACCTGGGTCATCACCTGGAAGATCCGGAGCCACTGGGCCAACAGCTGGCGTCACGGGGGCAACAGGACCAGCAACTGCAGGACCAGGGACCACGGGACCATCAGCTGAAGGATCAGCGACAACTGGACCGTCGGTTGGAGGGTCCACCGTCAGCCAGACCGGACCATCAGCCAGAGTACCAGGGTCCACTGGACCATCTCCTGTAGGATCAGGGACCACTGGACCACCTGTTTCAGGATCGAGGGCAACTGGACCATCAGTTGGAGAGTCAGCGACAAGTGGACCAGCAGCTCCAGGATCGGGAACAAGTGGAACATCAGCTGGACGATTAGAGACAACAGGACCAGCAGCTGGAGGATCAGGGACCACAGCACCATCAGCTGAAGAACGAGGGACAACTGGACAGTCAGCCAGAGTATCAGGTTCCACGGGACCGTCTGTTCCAGGATCAGGGACCACTGTCCCATCGGTGGTGGGATCAGGGACAACCGGACCATCTGTTGGAGGGTCAGGGACAACTGGACCGTCAGATCGAAGATCAGGGACAACTGGATCATCAGGTGGAAGATCAGGAGCAACTGGACCATCAGCTGGAGACACAGGGGCTACAGGACCAGCAACTGGAGCAGCAGGGACCTCAAGGCCATCGGCTGAAGCGTCAGCGACCTCTGGACCAGGCGCCAGGGTAACAGGGACCAGTGGACCATCTGTGGTAGGATCAGAGACGACTGGACCAGCTGTTGTAGGATCGGGGACAACTGGACCTTCAGTTGAAGGGTCAGGGACAACTGGGCTGGCAGCTGAGGGGGCGAAGCCAACTGGACCATCATCTGGAGTGACAGAGTCACCTGGATCTTCACCTGGAGGGTCAGGAACAACTGGGCCAACAGCTGGAGTCACAGTGGCACCAGGACCAGCCACTGGAGGATCAGGGACCACAGGGCCATCAGCTGAAGCTTCAGGGACAACGGGACCGTCCACTGGGGGGTCAGGCTCTACTGGGCCTGCCGCTGGAGGATCGGGGACGACTGGAACGTCATCTGCAGCACCAGGGCCAAGTGCACCATCCCCAGGAGTGTCAGGAACAACGGGACCGTCAGCTGAAGGATCGGCGACACCCGGACCATCAACCGGAGTACCAGGAACCGCTGGGCCATCTGTTGTAGTGTCAGGGACAACTGGACCCTCAGCTGGAGGGTCAGGGACAACCGGACCAGCCGCTGGAGGGTCAGGGACAACCGGACCCTCAGCTCGAGGATCCGAGACCACTGGCTCATCAGCTGGGAGCTCAGGACCAGCTGGACCATCATCTGAAGCGTCAGTGACAACTAGACCCTCATCCGGAGTGACTGAGACACCTAGACCATCACCTGGAGGGTCAGGAACAACTGGAGCAACAGCTGGGCGATTAGAGACAACAGGACCAGAGGCTGGAGCATCAGGGACCACAGGACCATCAGCTGAAGGATCAGGAACCACTGCTCCACTTGTTGTAGGTTCCAGGACACCTGGGTCATCACCTGGAAGATCCGGAGCCACTGGGCCAACAGCTGGCGCCACGGGGGCAACAGGACCAGCAACTGCGGGACCAGGGACCACGGGACCATCAGCTGAAGGATCAGCGACAACTGGACCGTCGGTTGGAGGGTCCACCGTCAGCCAGACCGGACCATCAGCCAGAGTACCAGGGTCCACTGGACCATCTCCTGTAGGATCAGGGACCACTGGACCACCTGTTTCAGGATCGAGGGCAACTGGACCATCAGTTGGAGAGTCAGCGACAAGTGGACCAGCAGCTCCAGGATCGGGAACAAGTGGAACATCAGCTGGACGATTAGAGACAACAGGACCAGCAGCTGGAGGATCAGGGACCACAGCACCATCAGCTGAAGAACGAGGGACAACTGGACAGTCAGCCAGAGTATCAGGTTCCACGGGACCGTCTGTTCCAGGATCAGGGACCACTGTCCCATCGGTGGTGGGATCAGGGACAACCGGACCATCTGTTGGAGGGTCAGGGACAACTGGACCGTCAGATCGAAGATCAGGGACAACTGGATCATCAGGTGGAAGATCAGGAGCAACTGGACCATCAGCTGGAGACACAGGGGCTACAGGACCAGCAACTGGAGCAGCAGGGACCTCAAGGCCATCGGCTGAAGCGTCAGCGACCTCTGGACCAGGCGCCAGGGTAACAGGGACCAGTGGACCATCTGTGGTAGGATCAGAGACGACTGGACCAGCTGTTGTAGGATCGGGGACAACTGGACCTTCAGTTGAAGGGTCAGGGACAACTGGGCTGTCAGCTGAGGGGTCGAAGCCAACTGGACCATCATCTGGAGTGACAGAGTCACCTGGATCTTCACCTGGAGGGTCAGGAACAACTGGGCCAACAGCTGGAGTCACAGTGGCACCAGGACCAGCCACTGGAGGATCAGGGACCACAGGGCCATCAGCTGAAGCTTCAGGGACAACGGGACTGTCCACTGGGGGGTCAGGCTCTACTGGGCCTGCCGCTGGAGGATCGGGGACGACTGGAACGTCATCTGCAGCACCAGGGCCAAGTGCACCATCCCCAGGAGTGTCAGGAACAACGGGACCGTCAGCTGAAGGATCGGCGACACCCGGACCATCAACCGGAGTACCAGGAACCGCTGGGCCATCTGTTGTAGTGTCAGGGACAACTGGACCCTCAGCTGGAGGGTCAGGGACAACCGGACCAGCCGCTGGAGGGTCAGGGACAACCGGACCCTCAGCTCGAGGATCCGAGACCACTGGCTCATCAGCTGGGAGCTCAGGACCAGCTGGACCATCATCTGAAGCGTCAGTGACAACTAGACCCTCATCCGGGTGACTGAGACACCTAGACCATCACCTGGAGGGTCAGGAACAACTGGAGCAACAGCTGGGCGATTAGAGACAACAGGACCAGAGGCTGGAGCATCAGGGACCACAGGACCATCAGCTGAAGGATCAGGAACCACTGCTCCACTTGTTGTAGGTTCCAGGACACCTGGGTCATCACCTGGAAGATCCGGAGCCACTGGGCCAACAGCTGGCGTCACGGGGCAACAGGACCAGCAACTGCAGGACCAGGGACCACGGGACCATCAGCTGAAGGATCAGCGACAACTGGACCGTCGGTTGGAGGGTCCACCGTCAGCCAGACCGGACCATCAGCCAGAGTACCAGGGTCCACTGGACCATCTCCTGTAGGATCAGGGACCACTGGACCACCTGTTTCAGGATCGAGGGCAACTGGACCATCAGTTGGAGAGTCAGCGACAAGTGGACCAGCAGCTCCAGGATCGGGAACAAGTGGAACATCAGCTGGACGATTAGAGACAACAGGACCAGCAGCTGGAGGATCAGGGACCACAGCACCATCAGCTGAAGAACGAGGGACAACTGGACAGTCAGCCAGAGTATCAGGTTCCACGGGACCGTCTGTTCCAGGATCAGGGACCACTGTCCCATCGGTGGTGGGATCAGGGACAACCGGACCATCTGTTGGAGGGTCAGGGACAACTGGACCGTCAGATCGAAGATCAGGGACAACTGGATCATCAGGTGGAAGATCAGGAGCAACTGGACCATCAGCTGGAGACACAGGGGCTACAGGACCAGCAACTGGAGCAGCAGGGACCTCAAGGCCATCGGCTGAAGCGTCAGCGACCTCTGGACCAGGCGCCAGGGTAACAGGGACCAGTGGACCATCTGTGGTAGGATCAGAGACGACTGGACCAGCTGTTGTAGGATCGGGGACAACTGGACCTTCAGTTGAAGGGTCAGGGACAACTGGGCTGTCAGCTGAGGGGTCGAAGCCAACTGGACCATCATCTGGAGTGACAGAGTCACCTGGATCTTCACCTGGAGGGTCAGGAACAACTGGGCCAACAGCTGGAGTCACAGTGGCACCAGGACCAGCCACTGGAGGATCAGGGACCACAGGGCCATCAGCTGAAGCTTCAGGGACAACGGGACCGTCCACTGGGGGGTCAGGCTCTACTGGGCCTGCCGCTGGAGGATCGGGGACGACTGGAACGTCATCTGCAGCACCAGGGCCAAGTGCACCATCCCCAGGAGTGTCAGGAACAACGGGACCGTCAGCTGAAGGATCGGCGACACCCGGACCATCAACCGGAGTACCAGGAACCGCTGGGCCATCTGTTGTAGTGTCAGGGACAACTGGACCCTCAGCTGGAGGGTCAGGGACAACCGGACCAGCCGCTGGAGGGTCAGGGACAACCGGACCCTCAGCTCGAGGATCCGAGACCACTGGCTCATCAGCTGGGAGCTCAGGACCAGCTGGACCATCATCTGAAGCGTCAGTGACAACTAGACCCTCATCCGGAGTGACTGAGACACCTAGACCATCACCTGGAGGGTCAGGAACAACTGGAGCAACAGCTGGGCGATTAGAGACAACAGGACCAGAGGCTGGAGCATCAGGGACCACAGGACCATCAGCTGAAGGATCAGGAACCACTGCTCCACTTGTTGTAGGTTCCAGGACACCTGGGTCATCACCTGGAAGATCCGGAGCCACTGGGCCAACAGCTGGCGTCACGGGGCAACAGGACCAGCAACTGCAGGACCAGGGACCACGGGACCATCAGCTGAAGGATCAGCGACAACTGGACCGTCGGTTGGAGGGTCCACCGTCAGCCAGACCGGACCATCAGCCAGAGTACCAGGGTCCACTGGACCATCTCCTGTAGGATCAGGGACCACTGGACCACCTGTTTCAGGATCGAGGGCAACTGGACCATCAGTTGGAGAGTCAGCGACAAGTGGACCAGCAGCTCCAGGATCGGGAACAAGTGGAACATCAGCTGGACGATTAGAGACAACAGGACCAGCAGCTGGAGGATCAGGGACCACAGCACCATCAGCTGAAGAACGAGGGACAACTGGACAGTCAGCCAGAGTATCAGGTTCCACGGGACCGTCTGTTCCAGGATCAGGGACCACTGTCCCATCGGTGGTGGGATCAGGGACAACCGGACCATCTGTTGGAGGGTCAGGGACAACTGGACCGTCAGATCGAAGATCAGGGACAACTGGATCATCAGGTGGAAGATCAGGAGCAACTGGACCATCAGCTGGAGACACAGGGGCTACAGGACCAGCAACTGGAGCAGCAGGGACCTCAAGGCCATCGGCTGAAGCGCCAGCGACCTCTGGACCAGGCGCCAGGGTAACAGGGACCAGTGGACCATCTGTGGTAGGATCAGAGACGACTGGACCAGCTGTTGTAGGATCGGGGACAACTGGACCTTCAGTTGAAGGGTCAGGGACAACTGGGCTGTCAGCTGAGGGTCGAAGCCAACTGGACCATCATCTGGAGTGACAGAGTCACCTGGATCTTCACCTGGAGGGTCAGGAACAACTGGGCCAACAGCTGGAGTCACAGTGGCACCAGGACCAGCCACTGGAGGATCAGGGACCACAGGGCCATCAGCTGAAGCTTCAGGGACAACGGGACTGTCCACTGGGGGGTCAGGCTCTACTGGGCCTGCCGCTGGAGGATCGGGGACGACTGGAACGTCATCTGCAGCACCAGGGCCAAGTGCACCATCCCCAGGAGTGTCAGGAACAACGGGACCATCAGCTGAAGGATCGGCGACACCCGGACCATCAACCGGAGTACCAGGAACCGCTGGGCCATCTGTTGTAGTGTCAGGGACAACTGGACCCTCAGCTGGAGGGTCAGGGACAACCGGACCAGCCGCTGGAGGGTCAGGGACAACCGGACCCTCAGCTCGAGGATCCGAGACCACTGGCTCATCAGCTGGGAGCTCAGGACCAGCTGGACCATCATCTGAAGCGTCAGTGACAACTAGACCCTCATCCGGAGTGACTGAGACACCTAGACCATCACCTGGAGGGTCAGGAACAACTGGAGCAACAGCTGGGCGATTAGAGACAACAGGACCAGAGGCTGGAGCATCAGGGACCACAGGACCATCAGCTGAAGGATCAGGAACCACTGCTCCACTTGTTGTAGGTTCCAGGACACCTGGGTCATCACCTGGAAGATCCGGAGCCACTGGGCCAACAGCTGGCGTCACGGGGGCAACAGGACCAGCAACTGCAGGACCAGGGACCACGGGACCATCAGCTGAAGGATCAGCGACAACTGGACCGTCGGTTGGAGGGTCCACCGTCAGCCAGACCGGACCATCAGCCAGAGTACCAGGGTCCACTGGACCATCTCCTGTAGGATCAGGGACCACTGGACCACCTGTTTCAGGATCGAGGGCAACTGGACCATCAGTTGGAGAGTCAGCGACAAGTGGACCAGCAGCTCCAGGATCGGGAACAAGTGGAACATCAGCTGGACGATTAGAGACAACAGGACCAGCAGCTGGAGGATCAGGGACCACAGCACCATCAGCTGAAGAACGAGGGACAACTGGACAGTCAGCCAGAGTATCAGGTTCCACGGGACCGTCTGTTCCAGGATCAGGGACCACTGTCCCATCGGTGGTGGGATCAGGGACAACCGGACCATCTGTTGGAGGGTCAGGGACAACTGGACCGTCAGATCGAAGATCAGGGACAACTGGATCATCAGGTGGAAGATCAGGAGCAACTGGACCATCAGCTGGAGACACAGGGGCTACAGGACCAGCAACTGGAGCAGCAGGGACCTCAAGGCCATCGGCTGAAGCGTCAGCGACCTCTGGACCAGGCGCCAGGGTAACAGGGACCAGTGGACCATCTGTGGTAGGATCAGAGACGACTGGACCAGCTGTTGTAGGATCGGGGACAACTGGACCTTCAGTTGAAGGGTCAGGGACAACTGGGCTGTCAGCTGAGGGGTCGAAGCCAACTGGACCATCATCTGGAGTGACAGAGTCACCTGGATCTTCACCTGGAGGGTCAGGAACAACTGGGCCAACAGCTGGAGTCACAGTGGCACCAGGACCAGCCACTGGAGGATCAGGGACCACAGGGCCATCAGCTGAAGCTTCAGGGACAACGGGACCGTCCACTGGGGGGTCAGGCTCTACTGGGCCTGCCGCTGGAGGATCGGGGACGACTGGAACGTCATCTGCAGCACCAGGGCCAAGTGCACCATCCCCAGGAGTGTCAGGAACAACGGGACCGTCAGCTGAAGGATCGGCGACACCGGACCATCACCCGGAGTACCAGGAACCGCTGGGCCATCTGTTGTAGTGTCAGGGACAACTGGACCCTCAGCTGGAGGGTCAGGGACAACCGGACCAGCCGCTGGAGGGTCAGGGACAACCGGACCCTCAGCTCGAGGATCCGAGACCACTGGCTCATCAGCTGGGAGCTCAGGACCAGCTGGACCATCATCTGAAGCGTCAGTGACAACTAGACCCTCATCCGGGTGACTGAGACACCTAGACCATCACCTGGAGGGTCAGGAACAACTGGAGCAACAGCTGGGCGATTAGAGACAACAGGACCAGAGGCTGGAGCATCAGGGACCACAGGACCATCAGCTGAAGGATCAGGAACCACTGCTCCACTTGTTGTAGGTTCCAGGACACCTGGGTCATCACCTGGAAGATCCGGAGCCACTGGGCCAACAGCTGGCGTCACGGGGGCAACAGGACCAGCAACTGCGGGACCAGGGACCACGGGACCATCAGCTGAAGGATCAGCGACAACTGGACCGTCGGTTGGAGGGTCCACCGTCAGCCAGACCGGACCATCAGCCAGAGTACCAGGGTCCACTGGACCATCTCCTGTAGGATCAGGGACCACTGGACCACCTGTTTCAGGATCGAGGGCAACTGGACCATCAGTTGGAGAGTCAGCGACAAGTGGACCAGCAGCTCCAGGATCGGGAACAAGTGGAACATCAGCTGGACGATTAGAGACAACAGGACCAGCAGCTGGAGGATCAGGGACCACAGCACCATCAGCTGAAGAACGAGGGACAACTGGACAGTCAGCCAGAGTATCAGGTTCCACGGGACCGTCTGTTCCAGGATCAGGGACCACTGTCCCATCGGTGGTGGGATCAGGGACAACCGGACCATCTGTTGGAGGGTCAGGGACAACTGGACCGTCAGATCGAAGATCAGGGACAACTGGATCATCAGGTGGAAGATCAGGAGCAACTGGACCATCAGCTGGAGACACAGGGGCTACAGGACCAGCAACTGGAGCAGCAGGGACCTCAAGGCCATCGGCTGAAGCGTCAGCGACCTCTGGACCAGGCGCCAGGGTAACAGGGACCAGTGGACCATCTGTGGTAGGATCAGAGACGACTGGACCAGCTGTTGTAGGATCGGGGACAACTGGACCTTCAGTTGAAGGGTCAGGGACAACTGGGCTGTCAGCTGAGGGGTCGAAGCCAACTGGACCATCATCTGGAGTGACAGAGTCACCTGGATCTTCACCTGGAGGGTCAGGAACAACTGGGCCAACAGCTGGAGTCACAGTGGCACCAGGACCAGCCACTGGAGGATCAGGGACCACAGGGCCATCAGCTGAAGCTTCAGGGACAACGGGACCGTCCACTGGGGGGTCAGGCTCTACTGGGCCTGCCGCTGGAGGATCGGGGACGACTGGAACGTCATCTGCAGCACCAGGGCCAAGTGCACCATCCCCAGGAGTGTCAGGAACAACGGGACCGTCAGCTGAAGGATCGGCGACACCCGGACCATCAACCGGAGTACCAGGAACCGCTGGGCCATCTGTTGTAGTGTCAGGGACAACTGGACCCTCAGCTGGAGGGTCAGGGACAACCCGACCAGCCGCTGGAGGGTCAGGGACAACCGGACCCTCAGCTCGAGGATCCGAGACCACTGGCTCATCAGCTGGGAGCTCAGGACCAGCTGGACCATCATCTGAAGCGTCAGTGACAACTAGACCCTCATCCGGAGTGACTGAGACACCTAGACCATCACCTGGAGGGTCAGGAACAACTGGAGCAACAGCTGGGCGATTAGAGACAACAGGACCAGAGGCTGGAGCATCAGGGACCACAGGACCATCAGCTGAAGGATCAGGAACCACTGCTCCACTTGTTGTAGGTTCCAGGACACCTGGGTCATCACCTGGAAGATCCGGAGCCACTGGGCCAACAGCTGGCGTCACGGGGCAACAGGACCAGCAACTGCGGGACCAGGGACCACGGGACCATCAGCTGAAGGATCAGCGACAACTGGACCGTCGGTTGGAGGGTCCACCGTCAGCCAGACCGGACCATCAGCCAGAGTACCAGGGTCCACTGGACCATCTCCTGTAGGATCAGGGACCACTGGACCACCTGTTTCAGGATCGAGGGCAACTGGACCATCAGTTGGAGAGTCAGCGACAAGTGGACCAGCAGCTCCAGGATCGGGAACAAGTGGAACATCAGCTGGACGATTAGAGACAACAGGACCAGCAGCTGGAGGATCAGGGACCACAGCACCATCAGCTGAAGAACGAGGGACAACTGGACAGTCAGCCAGAGTATCAGGTTCCACGGGACCGTCTGTTCCAGGATCAGGGACCACTGTCCCATCGGTGGTGGGATCAGGGACAACCGGACCATCTGTTGGAGGGTCAGGGACAACTGGACCGTCAGATCGAAGATCAGGGACAACTGGATCATCAGGTGGAAGATCAGGAGCAACTGGACCATCAGCTGGAGACACAGGGGCTACAGGACCAGCAACTGGAGCAGCAGGGACCTCAAGGCCATCGGCTGAAGCGTCAGCGACCTCTGGACCAGGCGCCAGGGTAACAGGGACCAGTGGACCATCTGTGGTAGGATCAGAGACGACTGGACCAGCTGTTGTAGGATCGGGGACAACTGGACCTTCAGTTGAAGGGTCAGGGACAACTGGGCTGTCAGCTGAGGGGTCGAAGCCAACTGGACCATCATCTGGAGTGACAGAGTCACCTGGATCTTCACCTGGAGGGTCAGGAACAACTGGGCCAACAGCTGGAGTCACAGTGGCACCAGGACCAGCCACTGGAGGATCAGGGACCACAGGGCCATCAGCTGAAGCTTCAGGGACAACGGGACCGTCCACTGGGGGGTCAGGCTCTACTGGGCCTGCCGCTGGAGGCTCGGGGCCGACTGGAACGTCATCTGCAGCACCAGGGCCAAGTGCACCATCCCCAGGAGTGTCAGGAACAACGGGACCGTCAGCTGAAGGATCGGCGACACCCGGACCATCAACCGGAGTACCAGGAACCGCTGGGCCATCTGTTGTAGTGTCAGGGACAACTGGACCCTCAGCTGGAGGGTCAGGGACAACGGACCAGCCGCTGGAGGGTCAGGGACAACCGGACCCTCAGCTCGAGGATCCGAGACCACTGGCTCATCAGCTGGGAGCTCAGGACCAGCTGGACCATCATCTGAAGCGTCAGTGACAACTAGACCCTCATCCGGAGTGACTGAGACACCTAGACCATCACCTGGAGGGTCAGGAACAACTGGAGCAACAGCTGGGCGATTAGAGACAACAGGACCAGAGGCTGGAGCATCAGGGACCACAGGACCATCAGCTGAAGGATCAGGAACCACTGCTCCACTTGTTGTAGGTTCCAGGACACCTGGGTCATCACCTGGAAGATCCGGAGCCACTGGGCCAACAGCTGGCGTCACGGGGGCAACAGGACCAGCAACTGCAGGACCAGGGACCACGGGACCATCAGCTGAAGGATCAGCGACAACTGGACCGTCGGTTGGAGGGTCCACCGTCAGCCAGACCGGACCATCAGCCAGAGTACCAGGGTCCACTGGACCATCTCCTGTAGGATCAGGGACCACTGGACCACCTGTTTCAGGATCGAGGGCAACTGGACCATCAGTTGGAGAGTCAGCGACAAGTGGACCAGCAGCTCCAGGATCGGGAACAAGTGGAACATCAGCTGGGCGATTAGAGACAACAGGACCAGCAGCTGGAGGATCAGGGACCACAGCACCATCAGCTGAAGAACGAGGGACAACTGGACAGTCAGCCAGAGTATCAGGTTCCACGGGACCGTCTGTTCCAGGATCAGGGACCACTGTCCCATCGGTGGTGGGATCAGGGACAACCGGACCATCTGTTGGAGGGTCAGGGACAACTGGACCGTCAGATCGAAGATCAGGGACAACTGGATCATCAGGTGGAAGATCAGGAGCAACTGGACCATCAGCTGGAGACACAGGGGCTACAGGACCAGCAACTGGAGCAGCAGGGACCTCAAGGCCATCGGCTGAAGCGTCAGCGACCTCTGGACCAGGCGCCAGGGTAACAGGGACCAGTGGACCATCTGTGGTAGGATCAGAGACGACTGGACCAGCTGTTGTAGGATCGGGGACAACTGGACCTTCAGTTGAAGGGTCAGGGACAACTGGGCTGTCAGCTGAGGGGTCGAAGCCAACTGGACCATCATCTGGAGTGACAGAGTCACCTGGATCTTCACCTGGAGGGTCAGGAACAACTGGGCCAACAGCTGGAGTCACAGTGGCACCAGGACCAGCCACTGGAGGATCAGGGACCACAGGGCCATCAGCTGAAGCTTCAGGGACAACGGGACCGTCCACTGGGGGGTCAGGCTCTACTGGGCCTGCCGCTGGAGGATCGGGGACGACTGGAACGTCATCTGCAGCACCAGGGCCAAGTGCACCATCCCCAGGAGTGTCAGGAACAACGGGACCGTCAGCTGAAGGATCGGCGACACCGGACCATCAACCGGAGTACCAGGAACCGCTGGGCCATCTGTTGTAGTGTCAGGGACAACTGGACCCTCAGCTGGAGGGTCAGGGACAACCGGACCAGCCGCTGGAGGGTCAGGGACAACCGGACCCTCAGCTCGAGGATCCGAGACCACTGGCTCATCAGCTGGGAGCTCAGGACCAGCTGGACCATCATCTGAAGCGTCAGTGACAACTAGACCCTCATCCGGAGTGACTGAGACACCTAGACCATCACCTGGAGGGTCAGGAACAACTGGAGCAACAGCTGGGCGATTAGAGACAACAGGACCAGAGGCTGGAGCATCAGGGACCACAGGACCATCAGCTGAAGGATCAGGAACCACTGCTCCACTTGTTGTAGGTTCCAGGACACCTGGGTCATCACCTGGAAGATCCGGAGCCACTGGGCCAACAGCTGGCGTCACGGGGCAACAGGACCAGCAACTGCAGGACCAGGGACCACGGGACCATCAGCTGAAGGATCAGCGACAACTGGACCGTCGGTTGGAGGGTCCACCGTCAGCCAGACCGGACCATCAGCCAGAGTACCAGGGTCCACTGGACCATCTCCTGTAGGATCAGGGACCACTGGACCACCTGTTTCAGGATCGAGGGCAACTGGACCATCAGTTGGAGAGTCAGCGACAAGTGGACCAGCAGCTCCAGGATCGGGAACAAGTGGAACATCAGCTGGACGATTAGAGACAACAGGACCAGCAGCTGGAGGATCAGGGACCACAGCACCATCAGCTGAAGAACGAGGGACAACTGGACAGTCAGCCAGAGTATCAGGTTCCACGGGACCGTCTGTTCCAGGATCAGGGACCACTGTCCCATCGGTGGTGGGATCAGGGACAACCGGACCATCTGTTGGAGGGTCAGGGACAACTGGACCGTCAGATCGAAGATCAGGGACAACTGGATCATCAGGTGGAAGATCAGGAGCAACTGGACCATCAGCTGGAGACACAGGGGCTACAGGACCAGCAACTGGAGCAGCAGGGACCTCAAGGCCATCGGCTGAAGCGTCAGCGACCTCTGGACCAGGCGCCAGGGTAACAGGGACCAGTGGACCATCTGTGGTAGGATCAGAGACGACTGGACCAGCTGTTGTAGGATCGGGGACAACTGGACCTTCAGTTGAAGGGTCAGGGACAACTGGGCTGTCAGCTGAGGGTCGAAGCCAACTGGACCATCATCTGGAGTGACAGAGTCACCTGGATCTTCACCTGGAGGGTCAGGAACAACTGGGCCAACAGCTGGAGTCACAGTGGCACCAGGACCAGCCACTGGAGGATCAGGGACCACAGGGCCATCAGCTGAAGCTTCAGGGACAACGGGACTGTCCACTGGGGGGTCAGGCTCTACTGGGCCTGCCGCTGGAGGATCGGGGACGACTGGAACGTCATCTGCAGCACCAGGGCCAAGTGCACCATCCCCAGGAGTGTCAGGAACAACGGGACCGTCAGCTGAAGGATCGGCGACACCGGACCATCAACCGGAGTACCAGGAACCGCTGGGCCATCTGTTGTAGTGTCAGGGGACAACTGGACCCTCAGCTGGAGGGTCAGGGACAACCGGACCAGCCGCTGGAGGGTCAGGGACAACCGGACCCTCAGCTCGAGGATCCGAGACCACTGGCTCATCAGCTGGGAGCTCAGGACCAGCTGGACCATCATCTGAAGCGTCAGTGACAACTAGACCCTCATCCGGAGTGACTGAGACACCTAGACCATCACCTGGAGGGTCAGGAACAACTGGAGCAACAGCTGGGCGATTAGAGACAACAGGACCAGAGGCTGGAGCATCAGGGACCACAGGACCATCAGCTGAAGGATCAGGAACCACTGCTCCACTTGTTGTAGGTTCCAGGACACCTGGGTCATCACCTGGAAGATCCGGAGCCACTGGGCCAACAGCTGGCGTCACGGGGGCAACAGGACCAGCAACTGCAGGACCAGGGACCACGGGACCATCAGCTGAAGGATCAGCGACAACTGGACCGTCGGTTGGAGGGTCCACCGTCAGCCAGACCGGACCATCAGCCAGAGTACCAGGGTCCACTGGACCATCTCCTGTAGGATCAGGGACCACTGGACCACCTGTTTCAGGATCGAGGGCAACTGGACCATCAGTTGGAGAGTCAGCGACAAGTGGACCAGCAGCTCCAGGATCGGGAACAAGTGGAACATCAGCTGGACGATTAGAGACAACAGGACCAGCAGCTGGAGGATCAGGGACCACAGCACCATCAGCTGAAGAACGAGGGACAACTGGACAGTCAGCCAGAGTATCAGGTTCCACGGGACCGTCTGTTCCAGGATCAGGGACCACTGTCCCATCGGTGGTGGGATCAGGGACAACCGGACCATCTGTTGGAGGGTCAGGGACAACTGGACCGTCAGATCGAAGATCAGGGACAACTGGATCATCAGGTGGAAGATCAGGAGCAACTGGACCATCAGCTGGAGACACAGGGGCTACAGGACCAGCAACTGGAGCAGCAGGGACCTCAAGGCCATCGGGTGAGGCGTCAGCGACCTCTGGACCAGGCGCCAGGGTAACAGGGACCAGTGGACCATCTGTGGTAGGATCAGAGACGACTGGACCAGCTGTTGTAGGATCGGGGACAACTGGACCTTCAGTTGAAGGGTCAGGGACAACTGGGCTGTCAGCTGAGGGGTCGAAGCCAACTGGACCATCATCTGGAGTGACAGAGTCACCTGGATCTTCACCTGGAGGGTCAGGAACAACTGGGCCAACAGCTGGAGTCACAGTGGCACCAGGACCAGCCACTGGAGGATCAGGGACCACAGGGCCATCAGCTGAAGCTTCAGGGACAACGGGACCGTCCACTGGGGGGTCAGGCTCTACTGGGCCTGCCGCTGGAGGATCGGGGACGACTGGAACGTCATCTGCAGCACCAGGGCCAAGTGCACCATCCCCAGGAGTGTCAGGAACAACGGGACCGTCAGCTGAAGGATCGGCGACACCCGGACCATCAACCGGAGTACCAGGAACCGCTGGGCCATCTGTTGTAGTGTCAGGGACAACTGGACCCTCAGCTGGAGGGTCAGGGACAACCGGGCCAGCCGCTGGAGGGTCAGGGACAACCGGACCCTCAGCTCGAGGATCCGAGACCACTGGCTCATCAGCTGGGAGCTCAGGACCAGCTGGACCATCATCTGAAGCGTCAGTGACAACTAGACCCTCATCCGGAGTGACTGAGACACCTAGACCATCACCTGGAGGGTCAGGAACAACTGGAGCAACAGCTGGGCGATTAGAGACAACAGGACCAGAGGCTGGAGCATCAGGGACCACAGGACCATCAGCTGAAGGATCAGGAACCACTGCTCCACTTGTTGTAGGTTCCAGGACACCTGGGTCATCACCTGGAAGATCCGGAGCCACTGGGCCAACAGCTGGCGTCACGGGGGCAACAGGACCAGCAACTGCAGGACCAGGGACCACGGGACCATCAGCTGAAGGATCAGCGACAACTGGACCGTCGGTTGGAGGGTCCACCGTCAGCCAGACCGGACCATCAGCCAGAGTACCAGGGTCCACTGGACCATCTCCTGTAGGATCAGGGACCACTGGACCACCTGTTTCAGGATCGAGGGCAACTGGACCATCAGTTGGAGAGTCAGCGACAAGTGGACCAGCAGCTCCAGGATCGGGAACAAGTGGAACATCAGCTGGACGATTAGAGACAACAGGACCAGCAGCTGGAGGATCAGGGACCACAGCACCATCAGCTGAAGAACGAGGGACAACTGGACAGTCAGCCAGAGTATCAGGTTCCACGGGACCGTCTGTTCCAGGATCAGGGACCACTGTCCCATCGGTGGTGGGATCAGGGACAACCGGACCATCTGTTGGAGGGTCAGGGACAACTGGACCGTCAGATCGAAGATCAGGGACAACTGGATCATCAGGTGGAAGATCAGGAGCAACTGGACCATCAGCTGGAGACACAGGGGCTACAGGACCAGCAACTGGAGCAGCAGGGACCTCAAGGCCATCGGCTGAAGCGTCCGCGCCCTCTGGACCAGGCGCCAGGGTAACAGGGACCAGTGGACCATCTGTGGTAGGATCAGAGACGACTGGACCAGCTGTTGTAGGATCGGGGACAACTGGACCTTCAGTTGAAGGGTCAGGGACAACTGGGCTGTCAGCTGAGGGGTCGAAGCCAACTGGACCATCATCTGGGTGACAGAGTCACCTGGATCTTCACCTGGAGGGTCAGGAACAACTGGGCCAACAGCTGGAGTCACAGTGGCACCAGGACCAGCCACTGGAGGATCAGGGACCACAGGGCCATCAGCTGAAGCTTCAGGGACAACGGGACTGTCCACTGGGGGGTCAGGCTCTACTGGGCCTGCCGCTGGAGGATCGGGGACGACTGGAACGTCATCTGCAGCACCAGGGCCAAGTGCACCATCCCCAGGAGTGTCAGGAACAACGGGACCGTCAGCTGAAGGATCGGCGACACCCGGACCATCAACCGGAGTACCAGGAACCGCTGGGCCATCTGTTGTAGTGTCAGGGACAACTGGACCCTCAGCTGGAGGGTCAGGGACAACCGGACCAGCCGCTGGAGGGTCAGGGACAACCGGACCCTCAGCTCGAGGATCCGAGACCACTGGCTCATCAGCTGGGAGCTCAGGACCAGCTGGACCATCATCTGAAGCGTCAGTGACAACTAGACCCTCATCCGGAGTGACTGAGACACCTAGACCATCACCTGGAGGGTCAGGAACAACTGGAGCAACAGCTGGGCGATTAGAGACAACAGGACCAGAGGCTGGAGCATCAGGGACCACAGGACCATCAGCTGAAGGATCAGGAACCACTGCTCCACTTGTTGTAGGTTCCAGGACACCTGGGTCATCACCTGGAAGATCCGGAGCCACTGGGCCAACAGCTGGCGTCACGGGGGCAACAGGACCAGCAACTGCAGGACCAGGGACCACGGGACCATCAGCTGAAGGATCAGCGACAACTGGACCGTCGGTTGGAGGGTCCACCGTCAGCCAGACCGGACCATCAGCCAGAGTACCAGGGTCCACTGGACCATCTCCTGTAGGATCAGGGACCACTGGACCACCTGTTTCAGGATCGAGGGCAACTGGACCATCAGTTGGAGAGTCAGCGACAAGTGGACCAGCAGCTCCAGGATCGGGAACAAGTGGAACATCAGCTGGACGATTAGAGACAACAGGACCAGCAGCTGGAGGATCAGGGACCACAGCACCATCAGCTGAAGAACGAGGGACAACTGGACAGTCAGCCAGAGTATCAGGTTCCACGGGACCGTCTGTTCCAGGATCAGGGACCACTGTCCCATCGGTGGTGGGATCAGGGACAACCGGACCATCTGTTGGAGGGTCAGGGACAACTGGACCGTCAGATCGAAGATCAGGGACAACTGGATCATCAGGTGGAAGATCAGGAGCAACTGGACCATCAGCTGGAGACACAGGGGCTACAGGACCAGCAACTGGAGCAGCAGGGACCTCAAGGCCATCGGCTGAAGCGTCAGCGACCTCTGGACCAGGCGCCAGGGTAACAGGGACCAGTGGACCATCTGTGGTAGGATCAGAGACGACTGGACCAGCCGTTGTAGGATCGGGGACAACTGGACCTTCAGTTGAAGGGTCAGGGACAACTGGGCTGTCAGCTGAGGGGTCGAAGCCAACTGGACTATCATCTGGAGTGACAGAGTCACCTGGATCTTCACCTGGAGGGTCAGGAACAACTGGGCCAACAGCTGGAGTCACAGTGGCACCAGGACCAGCCACTGGAGGATCAGGGACCACAGGGCCATCAGCTGAAGCTTCAGGGACAACGGGACCGTCCACTGGGGGGTCAGGCTCTACTGGGCCTGCCGCTGGAGGATCGGGGACGACTGGAACGTCATCTGCAGCACCAGGGCCAAGTGCACCATCCCCAGGAGTGTCAGGAACAACGGGACCGTCAGCTGAAGGATCGGCGACACCCGGACCATCAACCGGAGTACCAGGAACCGCTGGGCCATCTGTTGTAGTGTCAGGGACAACTGGACCCTCAGCTGGAGGGTCAGGGACAACCGGACCAGCCGCTGGAGGGTCAGGGACAACCGGACCCTCAGCTCGAGGATCCGAGACCACTGGCTCATCAGCTGGGAGCTCAGGACCAGCTGGACCATCATCTGAAGCGTCAGTGACAACTAGACCCTCATCCGGAGTGACTGAGACACCTAGACCATCACCTGGAGGGTCAGGAACAACTGGAGCAACAGCTGGGCGATTAGAGACAACAGGACCAGAGGCTGGAGCATCAGGGACCACAGGACCATCAGCTGAAGGATCAGGAACCACTGCTCCACTTGTTGTAGGTTCCAGGACACCTGGGTCATCACCTGGAAGATCCGGAGCCACTGGGCCAACAGCTGGCGTCACGGGGGCAACAGGACCAGCAACTGCAGGACCAGGGACCACGGGACCATCAGCTGAAGGATCAGCGACAACTGGACCGTCGGTTGGAGGGTCCACCGTCAGCCAGACCGGACCATCAGCCAGAGTACCAGGGTCCACTGGACCATCTCCTGTAGGATCAGGGACCACTGGACCACCTGTTTCAGGATCGAGGGCAACTGGACCATCAGTTGGAGAGTCAGCGACAAGTGGACCAGCAGCTCCAGGATCGGGAACAAGTGGAACATCAGCTGGACGATTAGAGACAACAGGACCAGCAGCTGGAGGATCAGGGACCACAGCACCATCAGCTGAAGAACGAGGGACAACTGGACAGTCAGCCAGAGTATCAGGTTCCACGGGACCGTCTGTTCCAGGATCAGGGACCACTGTCCCATCGGTGGTGGGATCAGGGACAACCGGACCATCTGTTGGAGGGTCAGGGACAACTGGACCGTCAGATCGAAGATCAGGGACAACTGGATCATCAGGTGGAAGATCAGGAGCAACTGGACCATCAGCTGGAGACACAGGGGCTACAGGACCAGCAACTGGAGCAGCAGGGACCTCAAGGCCATCGGCTAAAGCGTCAGCGACCTCTGGACCAGGCGCCAGGGTAACAGGGACCAGTGGACCATCTGTGGTAGGATCAGAGACGACTGGACCAGCCGTTGTAGGATCGGGGACAACTGGACCTTCAGTTGAAGGGTCAGGGACAACTGGGCTGTCAGCTGAGGGGTCGAAGCCAACTGGACCATCATCTGGAGTGACAGAGTCACCTGGATCTTCACCTGGAGGGTCAGGAACAACTGGGCCAACAGCTGGAGTCACAGTGGCACCAGGACCAGCCACTGGAGGATCAGGGACCACAGGGCCATCAGCTGAAGCTTCAGGGACAACGGGCCCGTCCACTGGGGGGTCAGGCTCTACTGGGCCTGCCGCTGGAGGATCGGGGACGACTGGAACGTCATCTGCAGCACCAGGGCCAAGTGCACCATCCCCAGGAGTGTCAGGAACAACGGGACCGTCAGCTGAAGGATCGGCGACACCGGACCATCAACCGGAGTACCAGGAACCGCTGGGCCATCTGTTGTAGTGTCAGGGACAACTGGACCCTCAGCTGTAGGGTCAGGGACAACGGACCAGCCGCTGGAGGGTCAGGGACAACCGGACCCTCAGCTCGAGGATCCGAGACCACTGGCTCATCAGCTGGGAGCTCAGGACCAGCTGGACCATCATCTGAAGCGTCAGTGACAACTAGACCCTCATCCGGAGTGACTGAGACACCTAGACCATCACCTGGAGGGTCAGGAACAACTGGAGCAACAGCTGGGCGATTAGAGACAACAGGACCAGAGGCTGGAGCATCAGGGACCACAGGACCATCAGCTGAAGGATCAGGAACCACTGCTCCACTTGTTGTAGGTTCCAGGACACCTGGGTCATCACCTGGAAGATCCGGAGCCACTGGGCCAACAGCTGGCGTCACGGGGGCAACAGGACCAGCAACTGCAGGACCAGGGACCACGGGACCATCAGCTGAAGGATCAGCGACAACTGGACCGTCGGTTGGAGGGTCCACCGTCAGCCAGACCGGACCATCAGCCAGAGTACCAGGGTCCACTGGACCATCTCCTGTAGGATCAGGGACCACTGGACCACCTGTTTCAGGATCGAGGGCAACTGGACCATCAGTTGGAGAGTCAGCGACAAGTGGACCAGCAGCTCCAGGATCGGGAACAAGTGGAACATCAGCTGGACGATTAGAGACAACAGGACCAGCAGCTGGAGGATCAGGGACCACAGCACCATCAGCTGAAGAACGAGGGACAACTGGACAGTCAGCCAGAGTATCAGGTTCCACGGGACCGTCTGTTCCAGGATCAGGGACCACTGTCCCATCGGTGGTGGGATCAGGGACAACCGGACCATCTGTTGGAGGGTCAGGGACAACTGGACCGTCAGATCGAAGATCAGGGACAACTGGATCATCAGGTGGAAGATCAGGAGCAACTGGACCATCAGCTGGAGACACAGGGGCTACAGGACCAGCAACTGGAGCAGCAGGGACCTCAAGGCCATCGGCTGAAGCGTCAGCGACCTCTGGACCAGGCGCCAGGGTAACAGGGACCAGTGGACCATCTGTGGTAGGATCAGAGACGACTGGACCAGCTGTTGTAGGATCGGGACAACTGGACCTTCAGTTGAAGGGTCAGGGACAACTGGGCTGTCAGCTGAGGGGTCGAAGCCAACTGGACCATCATCTGGAGTGACAGAGTCACCTGGATCTTCACCTGGAGGGTCAGGAACAACTGGGCCAACAGCTGGAGTCACAGTGGCACCAGGACCAGCCACTGGAGGATCAGGGACCACAGGGCCATCAGCTGAAGCTTCAGGGACAACGGGACTGTCCACTGGTGGGTGAGACTCTACTGGGGCTGCCGCTGGAGGATCGGGACGACTGGAACGTCATCTGCAGCACCAGGGCCAAGTGCACCATCCCCAGGAGTGTCAGGAACAACGGGACCGTCAGCTGAAGGATCGGCGACACCGGACCATCAACCGGAGTACCAGGAACCGCTGGGCCATCTGTTGTAGTGTCAGGGACAACTGGACCCTCAGCTGGAGGGTCAGGGACAACCGGACCAGCCGCTGGAGGGTCAGGGACAACCGGACCCTCAGCTCGAGGATCCGAGACCACTGGCTCATCAGCTGGGAGCTCAGGACCAGCTGGACCATCATCTGAAGCGTCAGTGACAACTAGACCCTCATCCGGGTGACTGAGACACCTAGACCATCACCTGGAGGGTCAGGAACAACTGGAGCAACAGCTGGGCGATTAGAGACAACAGGACCAGAGGCTGGAGCATCAGGGACCACAGGACCATCAGCTGAAGGATCAGGAACCACTGCTCCACTTGTTGTAGGTTCCAGGACACCTGGGTCATCACCTGGAAGATCCGGAGCCACTGGGCCAACAGCTGGCGTCACGGGGGCAACAGGACCAGCAACTGCAGGACCAGGGACCACGGGACCATCAGCTGAAGGATCAGCGACAACTGGACCGTCGGTTGGAGGGTCCACCGTCAGCCAGACCGGACCATCAGCCAGAGTACCAGGGTCCACTGGACCATCTCCTGTAGGATCAGGGACCACTGGACCACCTGTTTCAGGATCGAGGGCAACTGGACCATCAGTTGGAGAGTCAGCGACAAGTGGACCAGCAGCTCCAGGATCGGGAACAAGTGGAACATCAGCTGGACGATTAGAGACAACAGGACCAGCAGCTGGAGGATCAGGGACCACAGCACCATCAGCTGAAGAACGAGGGACAACTGGACAGTCAGCCAGAGTATCAGGTTCCACGGGACCGTCTGTTCCAGGATCAGGGACCACTGTCCCATCGGTGGTGGGATCAGGGACAACCGGACCATCTGTTGGAGGGTCAGGGACAACTGGACCGTCAGATCGAAGATCAGGGACAACTGGATCATCAGGTGGAAGATCAGGAGCAACTGGACCATCAGCTGGAGACACAGGGGCTACAGGACCAGCAACTGGAGCAGCAGGGACCTCAAGGCCATCGGCTGAAGCGCCAGCGACCTCTGGACCAGGCGCCAGGGTAACAGGGACCAGTGGACCATCTGTGGTAGGATCAGAGACGACTGGACCAGCTGTTGTAGGATCGGGGACAACTGGACCTTCAGTTGAAGGGTCAGGGACAACTGGGCTGTCAGCTGAGGGTCGAAGCCAACTGGTCCCTCATCTGGCGTGACAGATTCACCTGGTTCTTCAGCTGGAGGGTCAGGACCAACTGGGCCAACAGCTGGAGTCACAGTGGCACCAGGACCAGCCACTGGAGGATCAGGGACCACAGGGCCATCAGCTGAAGCTTCAGGGACAACGGGACTGGCCACTGGGGGTCAGGCTCTACTGGGCCTGCCGCTGGAGGATCGGGACGACTGGAACGTCATCTGCAGCACCAGGGCCAAGTGCACCATCCCCAGGAGTGTCAGGAACAACGGGACCGTCAGCTGAAGGATCGGCGACACCGGACCATCAACCGGAGTACCAGGAACCGCTGGGCCATCTGTTGTAGTGTCAGGGGACAACTGGACCCTCAGCTGGAGGGTCAGGGACAACCGGACCAGCCGCTGGAGGGTCAGGGACAACCGGACCCTCAGCTCGAGGATCCGAGACCACTGGCTCATCAGCTGGGAGCTCAGGACCAGCTGGACCATCATCTGAAGCGTCAGTGACAACTAGACCCTCATCCGGAGTGACTGAGACACCTAGACCATCACCTGGAGGGTCAGGAACAACTGGAGCAACAGCTGGGCGATTAGAGACAACAGGACCAGAGGCTGGAGCATCAGGGACCACAGGACCATCAGCTGAAGGATCAGGAACCACTGCTCCACTTGTTGTAGGTTCCAGGACACCTGGGTCATCACCTGGAAGATCCGGAGCCACTGGGCCAACAGCTGGCGTCACGGGGCAACAGGACCAGCAACTGCAGGACCAGGGACCACGGGACCATCAGCTGAAGGATCAGCGACAACTGGACCGTCGGTTGGAGGGTCCACCGTCAGCCAGACCGGACCATCAGCCAGAGTACCAGGGTCCACTGGACCATCTCCTGTAGGATCAGGGACCACTGGACCACCTGTTTCAGGATCGAGGGCAACTGGACCATCAGTTGGAGAGTCAGCGACAAGTGGACCAGCAGCTCCAGGATCGGGAACAAGTGGAACATCAGCTGGACGATTAGAGACAACAGGACCAGCAGCTGGAGGATCAGGGACCACAGCACCATCAGCTGAAGAACGAGGGACAACTGGACAGTCAGCCAGAGTATCAGGTTCCACGGGACCGTCTGTTCCAGGATCAGGGACCACTGTCCCATCGGTGGTGGGATCAGGGACAACCGGACCATCTGTTGGAGGGTCAGGGACAACTGGACCGTCAGATCGAAGATCAGGGACAACTGGATCATCAGGTGGAAGATCAGGAGCAACTGGACCATCAGCTGGAGACACAGGGGCTACAGGACCAGCAACTGGAGCAGCAGGGACCTCAAGGCCATCGGCTGAAGCGTCAGCGACCTCTGGACCAGGCGCCAGGGTAACAGGGACCAGTGGACCATCTGTGGTAGGATCAGAGACGACTGGACCAGCTGTTGTAGGATCGGGGACAACTGGACCTTCAGTTGAAGGGTCAGGGACAACTGGGCTGTCAGCTGAGGGGTCGAAGCCAACTGGACCATCATCTGGAGTGACAGAGTCACCTGGATCTTCACCTGGAGGGTCAGGAACAACTGGGCCAACAGCTGGAGTCACAGTGGCACCAGGACCAGCCACTGGAGGATCAGGGACCACAGGGCCATCAGCTGAAGCTTCAGGGACAACGGGACTGTCCACTGGGGGGTCAGGCTCTACTGGGCCTGCCGCTGGAGGATCGGGGACGACTGGAACGTCATCTGCAGCACCAGGGCCAAGTGCACCATCCCCAGGAGTGTCAGGAACAACGGGACCGTCAGCTGAAGGATCGGCGACACCCGGACCATCAACCGGAGTACCAGGAACCGCTGGGCCATCTGTTGTAGTGTCAGGGACAACTGGACCCTCAGCTGGAGGGTCAGGGACAACCGGACCAGCCGCTGGAGGGTCAGGGACAACCGGACCCTCAGCTCGAGGATCCGAGACCACTGGCTCATCAGCTGGGAGCTCAGGACCAGCTGGACCATCATCTGAAGCGTCAGTGACAACTAGACCCTCATCCGGAGTGACTGAGACACCTAGACCATCACCTGGAGGGTCAGGAACAACTGGAGCAACAGCTGGGCGATTAGAGACAACAGGACCAGAGGCTGGAGCATCAGGGACCACAGGACCATCAGCTGAAGGATCAGGAACCACTGCTCCACTTGTTGTAGGTTCCAGGACACCTGGGTCATCACCTGGAAGATCCGGAGCCACTGGGCCAACAGCTGGCGCCACGGGGCAACAGGACCAGCAACTGCAGGACCAGGGACCACGGGACCATCAGCTGAAGGATCAGCGACAACTGGACCGTCGGTTGGAGGCTCCACCGTCAGCCAGACCGGACCATCAGCCAGAGTACCAGGGTCCACTGGACCATCTCCTGTAGGATCAGGGACCACTGGACCACCTGTTTCAGGATCGAGGGCAACTGGACCATCAGTTGGAGAGTCAGCGACAAGTGGACCAGCAGCTCCAGGATCGGGAACAAGTGGAACATCAGCTGGACGATTAGAGACAACAGGACCAGCAGCTGGAGGATCAGGGACCACAGCACCATCAGCTGAAGAACGAGGGACAACTGGACAGTCAGCCAGAGTATCAGGTTCCACGGGACCGTCTGTTCCAGGATCAGGGACCACTGTCCCATCGGTGGTGGGATCAGGGACAACCGGACCATCTGTTGGAGGGTCAGGGACAACTGGACCATCAGATCGAAGATCAGGGACAACTGGATCATCAGGTGGAAGATCAGGAGCAACTGGACCATCAGCTGGAGACACAGGGGCTACAGGAGCAGCAACTGGAGCAGCAGGGACCTCAAGGCCATCGGCTGAAGCGTCAGCGACCTCTGGACCAGGCGCCAGGGTAACAGGGACCAGTGGACCATCTGTGGTAGGATCAGAGACGACTGGACCAGCTGTTGTAGGATCGGGGACAACTGGACCTTCAGTTGAAGGGTCAGGGACAACTGGGCTGTCAGCTGAGGGGTCGAAGCCAACTGGACCATCATCTGGAGTGACAGAGTCACCTGGATCTTCACCTGGAGGGTCAGGAACAACTGGGCCAACAGCTGGAGTCACAGTGGCACCAGGACCAGCCACTGGAGGATCAGGGACCACAGGGCCATCAGCTGAAGCTTCAGGGACAACGGGACTGTCCACTGGGGGGTCAGGCTCTACTGGGCCTGCCGCTGGAGGATCGGGGACGACTGGAACGTCATCTGCAGCACCAGGGCCAAGTGCACCATCCCCAGGAGTGTCAGGAACAACGGGACCGTCAGCTGAAGGATCGGCGACACCCGGACCATCAACCGGAGTACCAGGAACCGCTGGGCCATCTGTTGTAGTGTCAGGGACAACTGGACCCTCAGCTGGAGGGTCAGGGACAACCGGACCCTCAGCTCGAGGATCCGAGACCACTGGCTCATCAGCTGGGAGCTCAGGACCAGCTGGACCATCATCTGAAGCGTCAGTGACAACTAGACCCTCATCCGGAGTGACTGAGACACCTAGACCATCACCTGGAGGGTCAGGAACAACTGGAGCAACAGCTGGGCGATTAGAGACAACAGGACCAGAGGCTGGAGCATCAGGGACCACAGGACCATCAGCTGAAGGATCAGGAACCACTGCTCCACTTGTTGTAGGTTCCAGGACACCTGGGTCATCACCTGGAAGATCCGGAGCCACTGGGCCAACAGCTGGCGTCACGGGGGCAACAGGACCAGCAACTGCAGGACCAGGGACCACGGGACCATCAGCTGAAGGATCAGCGACAACTGGACCGTCGGTTGGAGGGTCCACCGTCAGCCAGACCGGACCATCAGCCAGAGTACCAGGGTCCACTGGACCATCTCCTGTAGGATCAGGGACCACTGGACCACCTGTTTCAGGATCGAGGGCAACTGGACCATCAGTTGGAGAGTCAGCGACAAGTGGACCAGCAGCTCCAGGATCGGGAACAAGTGGAACATCAGCTGGACGATTAGAGACAACAGGACCAGCAGCTGGAGGATCAGGGACCACAGCACCATCAGCTGAAGAACGAGGGACAACTGGACAGTCAGCCAGAGTATCAGGTTCCACGGGACCGTCTGTTCCAGGATCAGGGACCACTGTCCCATCGGTGGTGGGATCAGGGACAACCGGACCATCTGTTGGAGGGTCAGGGACAACTGGACCGTCAGATCGAAGATCAGGGACAACTGGATCATCAGGTGGAAGATCAGGAGCAACTGGACCATCAGCTGGAGACACAGGGGCTACAGGACCAGCAACTGGAGCAGCAGGGACCTCAAGGCCATCGGCTGAAGCGTCAGCGACCTCTGGACCAGGCGCCAGGGTAACAGGGACCAGTGGACCATCTGTGGTAGGATCAGAGACGACTGGACCAGCTGTTGTAGGATCGGGGACAACTGGACCTTCAGTTGAAGGGTCAGGGACAACTGGGCTGTCAGCTGAGGGTCGAAGCCAACTGGACCATCATCTGGAGTGACAGAGTCACCTGGATCTTCACCTGGAGGGTCAGGAACAACTGGGCCAACAGCTGGAGTCACAGTGGCACCAGGACCAGCCACTGGAGGATCAGGGACCACAGGGCCATCAGCTGAAGCTTCAGGGACAACGGGACTGTCCACTGGGGGGTCAGGCTCTACTGGGCCTGCCGCTGGAGGATCGGGACGACTGGAACGTCATCTGCAGCACCAGGGCCAAGTGCACCATCCCCAGGAGTGTCAGGAACAACGGGACCGTCAGCTGAAGGATCGGCGACACCGGACCATCAACCGGAGTACCAGGAACCGCTGGGCCATCTGTTGTAGTGTCAGGGGACAACTGGACCCTCAGCTGGAGGGTCAGGGACAACCGGACCAGCCGCTGGAGGGTCAGGGACAACCGACCCTCAGCTCGAGGATCCGAGACCACTGGCTCATCAGCTGGGAGCTCAGGACCAGCTGGACCATCATCTGAAGCGTCAGTGACAACTAGACCCTCATCCGGGTGACTGAGACACCTAGACCATCACCTGGAGGGTCAGGAACAACTGGAGCAACAGCTGGGCGATTAGAGACAACAGGACCAGAGGCTGGAGCATCAGGGACCACAGGACCATCAGCTGAAGGATCAGGAACCACTGCTCCACTTGTTGTAGGTTCCAGGACACCTGGGTCATCACCTGGAAGATCCGGAGCCACTGGGCCAACAGCTGGCGCCACGGGGGCAACAGGACCAGCAACTGCAGGACCAGGGACCACGGGACCATCAGCTGAAGGATCAGCGACAACTGGACCGTCGGTTGGAGGGTCCACCGTCAGCCAGACCGGACCATCAGCCAGAGTACCAGGGTCCACTGGACCATCTCCTGTAGGATCAGGGACCACTGGACCACCTGTTTCAGGATCGAGGGCAACTGGACCATCAGTTGGAGAGTCAGCGACAAGTGGACCAGCAGCTCCAGGATCGGGAACAAGTGGAACATCAGCTGGACGATTAGAGACAACAGGACCAGCAGCTGGAGGATCAGGGACCACAGCACCATCAGCTGAAGAACGAGGGACAACTGGACAGTCAGCCAGAGTATCAGGTTCCACGGGACCGTCTGTTCCAGGATCAGGGACCACTGTCCCATCGGTGGTGGGATCAGGGACAACCGGACCATCTGTTGGAGGGTCAGGGACAACTGGACCGTCAGATCGAAGATCAGGGACAACTGGATCATCAGGTGGAAGATCAGGAGCAACTGGACCATCAGCTGGAGACACAGGGGCTACAGGACCAGCAACTGGAGCAGCAGGGACCTCAAGGCCATCGGCTGAAGCGCCAGCGACCTCTGGACCAGGCGCCAGGGTAACAGGGACCAGTGGACCATCTGTGGTAGGATCAGAGACGACTGGACCAGCTGTTGTAGGATCGGGGACAACTGGACCTTCAGTTGAAGGGTCAGGGACAACTGGGCTGTCAGCTGAGGGGTCGAAGCCAACTGGACCATCATCTGGAGTGACAGAGTCACCTGGATCTTCACCTGGAGGGTCAGGAACAACTGGGCCAACAGCTGGAGTCACAGTGGCACCAGGACCAGCCACTGGAGGATCAGGGACCACAGGGCCATCAGCTGAAGCTTCAGGGACAACGGGACTGTCCACTGGGGGGTCAGGCTCTACTGGGCCTGCCGCTGGAGGATCGGGGACGACTGGAACGTCATCTGCAGCACCAGGGCCAAGTGCACCATCCCCAGGAGTGTCAGGAACAACGGGACCGTCAGCTGAAGGATCGGCGACACCCGGACCATCAACCGGAGTACCAGGAACCGCTGGGCCATCTGTTGTAGTGTCAGGGACAACTGGACCCTCAGCTGGAGGGTCAGGGACCACAGCACCATCAGCTGAAGAACGAGGGACAACTGGACAGTCAGCCAGAGTATCAGGTTCCACGGGACCGTCTGTTCCAGGATCAGGGACCACTGTCCCATCGGTGCTGGGATCAGGGACAACCGGTCCATCTGTTGGAGGGTCAGGGACAACTGGACAGTCAGATCGAAGATCAGGCACAACTGGATCATCAAGTGGTATCTCAGAATTAACGAGCCCATCAGCTGCCTTTTCAGGCACAAGTGGACCATCACCTGGAGTGTCAGGTACCACTGGATCATATGTTGTAGCTTCATGGTCCATTGCACCATCGTCTGTATCTTCAGGTACAAGTGCACCCTCAACTCATGGATCAGGGACAATTCAATCATCATCTGAAGGATCAGGAACAACTGGATTGTCACGTGGGATAACCACTGGGGCAGGAAGAACAACTGAGGAGCCAGAACGTGAGGTTACCAGTACTGAAGGCAAGTACAGCCAGCTGACGGTGGACAGTTTCGTATAGGCAATTTCAATTTTGGTCAGATTCTTACTTTTGGAATATTTAAATTTGTCGGAATTTGGGTATTTAGAGCTGAAATTGTTGAATAAAGATCAGAGCTTTGTGGAAGACCATTGTTTTAAATTGATTCCTCAGACTTCTTGAGAAGTTTATGTTTTCATCTCTGATGCTTTGCTGTTTTGACCAGGTACAACTGGATGGTCAGTGGGAGCTACCACAGGTGCAGGCTGGGGAAGCACAGCTGGAGCTTCAGCTTCGGGCCTCACCACTGCTGGGAACCAAGCAGGCAAGGCTCACCTGGGTGTTTTGTTGGTGGTCCAACACAAGCCTAGCTGAGACCCAAATTACCATCCTAAATTCGAGCTAATTTACCCAAGAACCAAATTTTCAGAGAAGTGATTAAGAGTTGTTCTAGGTTTATTATTAACATCTAAATTTGAAATTTACTTAAATGGTAGTAAGTTTATTATTTTTAGTAAAACGAACCATGTAAAGATGATGATTATTCCTATAACCAGGCACAACTGAAGAACAATATGGAGAAACCACTGAAACAAGTGAAAACACGACTAGATTAATCACACCTGGAAAATCAGGTGAGTGGGAAAGGAAACTATTGGCCCAGGTTGTAGCTCAATGTAAGGTTTGCTGATAAATCTAATGAGAGATATTAGTGTATTGTAAGTATAGAAATCAGAAAATCAGATCCAAGTTATCTGGTATCTAGAACCTATTTTGTTTTTTCACACCAGGTACTGGAGCTGTAACACCTGGACTCAAAGTCCTTACATAGTTCAATATCCAGGTAGTTTCCCAATAAAATAAGAACACTGCTGATGACTTTCCGCTTTTAATCTCAGGTTCCACAGAAGCCATCCCTGGCTCAACAATTGCAGCAGGAAATTTCACTACTGGTAAGTAAGCTGGGAATGTCAGATGTATTTTTTGACTTGTTTTCATGCTAAGTGGCTAATTAAAAATAGTAAAATAATAAATAATGCCAGTTAAATAATTACAATGTCCTTAAATATATTATCATTTAACTATTTGAATAAGTATTGTTATCTCATTTTACTCGTGAGGAGCTTAGAAAAGACAGTACCTAAGTTGGTCCAGGTTCTACAGCAAATCAAATAGTGGAACCAATATTTTTATCATTGTTTACTTATTCGTTGTTGTTGTTGTTTTACATTTTCTAAGTTCAAGACTCTAGTCTTTAATTAAATGGAACCAAACTAGAATTATATATGGGTAAATATATTACTTGGGAAAAAGGCAATGGTTTTGCTTTCAGTTTGATCATTTGTAACTTATAGGTGATTTCATAGAAGAACACTTTATGATTTCTCTCCCAAGAGGTCTCTCACCCTGACTTCAATTTCTAAGATAAGCCTCTATGGAAATAACAGACTTCTGTTTTTTTAACAAAAATTTTACATGTCATGGCAGTTGAAACACTGAAGTGAATTTTTAAAATAAAATTGAAGTATGTTCTTTAATTGAAACGTGAATTTAATCTTTCCTTTATTAGTCTCAGTTAAAAGAATTCTACCAGTACTAATTGTAGGTAAGTTGAAATTAAAATGACAAAAATATGCTTCTGCATAATGTGGCTTGAGGTAGTATTTCTGTCTTTTCCACTTGAGCACTGAAAAATATCTAAGGGACTGTGATATTCTTCTCAAATTATAATCTAATACAAATTAATCTTTATGAATTGAGATAAAAAATGTATGTTTATAAATATATTTGTATTTTTAAATTTTAGAGCCCCAGAAAAAGCCTGAAGTAACAGGTGAGAAAATATGAGATTATAAATGTGCATTTGAAAAAAATGGTGTTACGGTAACTGAAATAGAAAATATGATAGCAGAAGTCTTAATTTATCAGATTAATAAAGCATGAACTTCAAATTAGATTTTGGTAGTACAGGGCTTTTTCTTTTTCTATTCTTATGCCTTCTTAAATCACAACAAATGTGTACTGAATCCCTTACATAATAGCTAAATTCTACACTGATTGTGTATAAATGTACAAAATCAATGAAATAAATAAACAAAAAGAACTTTTGAAATAGCTCCCTTATTTTAAAAAAGGCAATACCATATTTCTCAACATATTAGTGTTATTTGTCACCTACCATTTCCATGAAAATTTTTAGCTTTTATTGCATCCTGGTGTCTCTTTTTAAACTTAACAGTTTTAAAAGATAAGCAAAAGAAGTTTATCCTTTAAAATATCTCACTTTTTCATAATTGTTCCCCTCGTACATTCTTTTAGCATTTACATTTGAATATAAGCCCCATGAAGACAGACATTTTTGCCTTATTTTGTTCACTGATATAAAATCCCTTTCCGGTCCTTATCTGATGGGGTGATTGATTTCGATACTTGTCCACCTGATCCACTAGCTTCTACCTTTGTTGAATGGAGACCATTCAACAACATTGATGGTATTATGCAAAGTGAAATAAGTCAGAGGGAGAAGGTCAAATACCGTATGATCTCCCTCATTAAGTAGTAGATAATAACAACAACAAACAAACACATAGAGACAGAGATTGGATTGGTGGTTACCAGAGGGGAAGTGGGGGAGGGAGGAGGGTGAAAGGGATAATTCGGCACATGTGTGTGGTGATGGGTTGTAATTAGTATTTGGGTGGTGAACATGATGTAATCTATGCAGAAATAGAAGTATAATGATGTACACCTGAAATTTATACAATGTTATAAACCAATGTTACTGCAATAAACAAACAAACAAACAAACAAAAGCATGCATCACTCAGTGCATACTACCAGAGAGCTGAGAGATCCATTAAAACAGGCATTTCCAACACAGGTAGAATTGAAATAATAAGAAAACCATCTCTATGGACACTCAGGACATGAGGCTTTTTGTGGGGTTGCTGTGATAAAATAATACAACATACGTACCTCTTTCTAGCATCCCAAATGCCCAGCAATTACTGTTCTGCTATTTCCTCCCTTAGCGGCCGTAACTTCTGCAGAAGTCACTGGCACCACTGGAGGTGGATTCAGAGGAGGTGAGAAGGAGCAACTCCTATCTTCTTGTTATCACTAATTATGACGCTCATAGGAGAGCCTAAAGAGAAAAAGTTTCCGGAAAATGGTTCATATTTACTTTACTAATACTGCATTTTTGGCCAACTAATTCTTTTTCAGTTTTGTAACTTTTTCCTGAAAAGCTGCTAATAACAAAGTCCAGAATCATAGATGTAATGCCTGAAGATGGGATGACTGTACTAATTGTTCTGAGTCATTTCTCTCGTGAAATTACAAACGTGATAAGCTTTCGAAGAGGGAAGGGCAAGAAAACTTTCTATTCCCCAGAAATAGAGAAGAGAAATAGGGAAACATGTCTGCCCTATATAGATGTTTGCTTTTCACAAGAAAGCAATGAAGAGCGTGGTATTTTCCCAATGTCTGAAGGTCTCAGCACACCCATAACTTCTTCTGTTTCCACTCCACAGCAGGTAGCTCTGTAGCGTCAGAAAGCCAAGTCACTGGGAGTAAAACAGGTGAGTGTGGCAGAAACCCACCGTTTCCCTGACACAGAATGCCAGGTTGAGTTATCTCAGGTTGGGAACATGGAGACTCTGATTGCTTTGGTACTAAAATGGTTAACAAGAAAATACACAGGGCTCACCGTCAGAGGAGAACTAGAGAGCGAGCCAGTTAGATATGATGAAGATATACTAATGTTCTTTTTAGAGGCATGTTTTTAGGCAAGAAACACGAGCACCATGGTGACCATAGTTCCTTTTGTGTTTCAGGCACCACTGGAGTAGTCCCCAGCACAACTGTTGCCCCTGGCAGTTCCAACACAGGTATATCAACAGGTTGACATAGAATCTTCCACATGTCCTCCCACAAATTAGATGTCTCCTCTGGTATTATCCTTTGCAGGAGTACCATCATATCTTTTCCGTGATCCTGAAATAGTCTCCAATTATCTTTCCTCTTCTTTCCCTCAGACGCCACAACTTTCCTAGGAGGAAGTGAAACAACCAGAGTTGAAATAGCCACAGGTGAGCGCTGCTAAGCTATTGCCTGCACTTCATAATAACTTTTTAAAACAGTCTCCTGAAAATATATCTGCACTATTTACATATGTTATATTGAGCAAATTCAGGAAAAAAGTCAACACGATTATTACATTGTCTCCTTATTACCTGAGCCTACAAGAGCCTTCACTAGACCATCCTGAAGTCAAACTAATGACAGATAAATAGGTAATGTGGAGAGAAATTTCCTATCTCCCCTCCGAAGAAAGGGACGTGATAGTTGAGAATTTTCTCAGTAAAGTAGTTGTAGAAAGAAATGTTATATGGGGCACATATGGATTACTTCTTGGCACTAAAAGTCTCAGGGTTATAGTTTGCTGCTACTTGGAGACTTTAGAGTCCTATTTAAATCAATGCCGGACAAGCAGTTGAACTGGTGACCACACCCCCTTTCTTTTTTTTTTTTTTTTTTTTTTAAAGATTTTATTTATTCATTTTTTTCCCCCCAAAGCCCCAGTAGATAGTTGCATGTCATAGGTTCACATCCTTCTAGTTGCTGTACGTGGGACTCGGCCTCGCGTTGGACGGAGAAGTGGTGCCTCGGGGCGTGCCCGGGATCCGAACCCGGGCCGCCAGCATCAGAGCACGCGCACTTAACCGCTAAGCCACGGAGCCGGCCCACCCCCTTTCTTTTTTTTAGGTACTACTGGTATAGTCTCTGGAAAAACTCTGGAGCCTGGAAATTATAACACAGGTAAGTCTGAAAATACATGCAAAATCTAGACACTGGCACCTTGGATGATGTATTCTGACAATAGCACAGTGTGCACTTTCCCACACCCTAGTCTTTACTCCTTCCTTTGTTTTCTCTATCAGAGGCCACAATTTCCACTGGAGGAAGTGGGACCACCCAAGTGGAACTTCTAAGAGGTGAGTTTTTTTTAGTCTGAGGCTGTGGGGTTTTATCAAATCTCCGTGTAGTTACCATGAACACATAAGTGTGAAGGTGGGCCAAGGAAAGGGGCCTGCATTTCCTCTGGAAACATAATATGTCAGAATCACAAAGCTGAGTCTGCCTCCGAATTCCATGGCCTCAGATGTTACCATCTGGATTTCCAGAGGCCCAGGTTTGCAGAGCTAGTTGTTGGATGACAGGGATGAAGGCAACCTGCTGGCCAGCTCCTGCCTACCAAGGCCCCAATCCTTTTATATGGTTCGCCATCCTCCCATAGCTCTAACATCTATCCCACTGATTATTTATTGTGTTTCTTATTCACTGCTGGTCTCCAGCTGCTAGAATGTAAGCTGCATTAGGGGAGGAATCTTTGAATATTCTGCTCCCTGATACATCCAAAGGCCTAAAACAATATTGCACTGAAGAAATGCTTAATAAATATTAGTGGAATGATGAAATGCTTACTTATTTTGAAGCTTCACTGTATTTGCTTTAATAGGTACCACTGTGATTTCCCCTAGAGCCAGTAGCAGTTCACAGAGTTCCAAGCCAGGTAGGATGGACTAAATAAATTCACCACATGAGAATGTTAGGCTCAAGGAGTTCTATTTTAAACATCTGAATATCAAAATACCTCAAGTAATTGATGAGTAAAATTTAGAAAGATAAATCCATCATCTGTCTTTTTGCTCTTTTAGGCACCTCTGTTGCACCAGGGAGCCCAGGGTCTGGAAGTGAATCAGGTGAGGGTGACAGAAGGTCTCCTTCCACTTTAAGTGAGATCTGTGGAAAGGGAACTCTAGTAACAACAATGATCAACAGGTGGGTCAGGAAAGGAAATTGTGGGAAGTCGTTGACGGTTTATTTTCTTCAGAAACAGAGATCCTCAGGAAAGGTTTTCCAGTGGTTCAATGCCACATAGCTACTTTCGTATTAAAGGGGAAACTAATGCTGTATTGATCCCTTTATTTTTCTCATTTTTAGGTACTACAGGAGAATTCTCTAGGACAACCATTATCTTTGGGAGTTCCTACACAGGTAGGTTGACAAGAAGGAAATCTCCGTATTTAACCTCATAATATAATTAGTAGACCTGCTCTGATAAAAGATCGACATAATTCTTTCCCTTAAATCCCAAATCCTGAGACCTCACCATTCATCACTTTCTTCCCTCAGAGGCCACAACTTTAACCAAAGGCAGTGGCACTCCTGGAACTGGATCCAGACCCGGTGAGAATGAGTACCTCACAGTTGGGGTTTAGCATGAATTATGACTCTCCATACGCTCACCTGTTGGGACCGTGTGCTTTCCTGCAGAGTGGCTCCCATTTGCTTTCAATACTTTCTGAGATTTAACATGATTATGGAAGAGCTCTCAACACCAGGGTCTAGCCTCACAGCTATAACTTTCTAAAGAAGGACTGGTGGTGTAACTGGTGGGAGAGGTTTCTCCTGTGATGGCATACACATCACTAAGATCTCAGGGGAGCTGAGGAATATTCTATATCTGGGAAGAAGAGAAAGGCCTTAAACAGGCCTATCTTATATAAAGGTTTTGTTGCTCAAAAAAGCAATGATGATATTCAATATTTTCCTTGTCACATTCAAATATGTTTCTGATTTTCATCCCATGGTAGGCACCACTGCAGTACCAGGAGGCCAAGCAACTGGGAGTGTGACAGGTAAGCCTGGGAGAAAGCCACCAACTTTCTCTATCTTAGAATGGATGAAATGTTTGGAAAGGGTGCCTCAACTTGGGAACATTACTGTTTTTATTGCTTTCTTAATGATATGGGTCTTAGGAAAGGCATATGATTCTCACCTTATCAGGAAGTAGTGAAAGGGCCCTTTGACATAACAAAGATACACTTAGATTCCTTCTAGAGGCAGGTCTTCAGGAGACAAACACGAGTCACTGTAATGACTTCAGACCCTTTGTGTTTCAGGCACCGCTGGGGTAACCCCCAGTACGACTGTTGCCCCTAGCAGTTTCAACACAGGTGAGTCAGCAAGATGGCAGAGCATCTTCAATGAGTCTATCTATGATGAGATTCCTCTTCCAGTGTTATCCTGTGTAGGAGAACTACCATACCTACTCCATGGTCCTTAAATAGTTGCCAACCATCTCTATTCTGTTTTCCTCTCTCTCAGAGGCTACAACTTCTGTAGGAGAAAGTGGAACAAGAAGAATTGGAATAACCACAGGTGAGCTCTGTTAAGGCACTAATTGTACTTTCTAATAACTTCCCAATAAAAAGTCTTTTCTGAAATATATCAAAACGCTTTGAGTTTCCCATATTCAGCTTACTGGACAAAAATTTAGCACATGTTCAGTATTTGACATCAGTAATCAGTTCAGACACTTCAACTTTTCCTGCTTGTCTTGTGCTCTAAGGAGCCTTCATCAGAGCATCATGAGGCCCATGCCCTGATAGTTATATAGGTAATTTGGGTCCAAATCGATCTCCGTCTAACTAAACTCTAAAAAGGGGACTCAGTGGTGGAGGACTTTCTCTGCAAATTTGCGGAGGGAATGAATGATTCATGGGAAATATATGGATGGACTCTTGAAACTAGAAAGTCCAGAGAAATAAATTTACTGGTATATGGGAGACACCAAGGTGTTTTTTTTTTTTTAATTTTCCTTGAAGATCTCATGCCCATTTCACGATGGGCAACAAATTGACCAAATGACCACAGTTCTTTTCTTATTTCAGGCACAACCGAGGGCATCTCTGGCAAAGCTCTGAAACCTGGGAGTGCCAACACAGGTTAGGAATCCTGAATGTGGTCCCTCAGGAGATAGAGCCTACGGGAGCCCCAGAATATCCTGTCCACATCCCCTCTGTACTCTTGTTTTTTTTTCTCTCAGAAGCCACAACTTCCACAAGAGGCAGCAGGACCACCCAAGGAGGATTGCCAGGAGGTGAGCTTTTCAGTCCAAGGTCTAGGGCTCGCATCATTTCTCTGAGTTATTGCAGCGAACAAACGAATGGGAAGGAGTGTCAGGGAGGGACCTTCATTTTCGCTGTGGCCATATTGTCTGATAGCCTGGGTAATTATTCTGCTTGGGAATTCCAAGACCTCAGCTCTCTCCGCCAGGCTGTCCTCAGTGTTGTGGCTTTCAGAGATTTTCTTTTTTTTTTTCCTGAAAAAAGATATGAATGTATATTGCATAAAATTAAATTGCATAAAAATTATATTGCGTATATCCCAACCCCCAGTACTTCCAATCTTCCTTACTCAGCTTACCTTCCCCCCATAGCTTGCCACTTTTTATCGTCTCTCTCATTTATTTATACATGATGTTTATTGTTTGTTTTCTGTGTTTATTATTTATATCTCCCATTATTAGAAAGCTACATGAAGGCAACTGATTTTCAAAATGTTGCCTTCATTAAAAAGTATTACTTATAAAGATTAAAACTATGTTTTATTTCAAAAAGTTATACTTTTATTACTTATATCAAAGTTATATCAAAAAGTATTACTTATAAAGATTAAAACTATGTTGTATTTCCTTGTAGGCACCTCTGGCACACTAGGGGGTTATGTCCTTGGAAATGAAACGGGTCTGGGTCATTGAAAGCCCTGCTTTCCTCTTACCACATAGTGAAAGGGAAACCCAGTGGTAACGCATCCATTCCAGGCTGACCTGGGAAATAAGATGCTATGAAGTTGTTCATTTTCCATTTTCTTCAGAGATTGAGTGTTTTCAGGAAAGGGCGTCCAGGGCTTTCAGGCCCCATTGATGCTTCCAAGATGAACTGGGAAGGAAAAGCTCTATTGCTCTATTTACTTTTTACATTTTAGGTACCACTGGAGAGTTCTATGCAACAACCATTTCATCTGTCAGTTCCAGTGCGAGTAAGTTAACAAGAAGGAATTCCCCTTATTTAATCTCAGATGTCATGATCTCTGTTTGGGGGTTGCTAATAAAATAATGCCCTAATATCTCTTCCTAGTATTCCAAATTCCCAGACTCCATCATTCTCTTATTTCTTCTCTCAGAGGCCACAACTTCCACAAAAGAGACTGGAACTGGAGCCCAAACAGGTGAGAATGAAGAGCCTAAGGTTTGGAGTCATCAGGTTTAGGACTCTCTAGGTTTTCCTTGAGAGAGTGTGCATTTAATTTAGGGACACTGCAAGTGAGTCAAAATAGGCTTGCTTATTAGAGACAAAATCTTTCTGAAAATCGACTAAATTCCAGAATTGAGCTTCACCGCTCCAAGTCTGAAGATGGATTGGGATTTCTCCATTGCTGTTACAAATATCACCAGCATATTAGCTGGAATCCAGAAAGTTTTCCTTTTTTGTGAGTTCCTTCTAGCAATTCCAATTGGCTGAGATGCAGAGTGATTTCTGCCTTATGGAAATCTTTGTCTGAGCCTCCAAATTCCAGACTATTAATGCTTAACCCAAGTTCTTAAGTTTACGTACAGCGGAATATTCTCTCTCTCTCTTTTCTCCTCTTCAGAAGCCCAGACCACTGTACTGGGGAGCCAGGTCTCTGGCAGTCAAACAGGTGAGCACAAGAAAATATAAACATTTCCCTGATATTTGCCAGTATTCAGAGTAAGGAGACTCCTAATGTAGAAATATAGTCTTACTTCTTTTTTTTTTTTTTTTTGAAAGAAATGTACTTGTGGAATGATATTCTAGGGTTCCTCATATAGGCCTTCTATGACTTAAAAGAAACTTATAATGTTTTTCTTCTTAACCATTCTTTTAACGTAAAGAAATTACATATCAATCCCTTCCCTTTTGTGATTCCAGGTACCAGTGGAGTAGTCTCTGGCGCAACTATTGCACCTGGAAGTTCTAACACTGGTAAGTGAATATATTCAAAGGCAGTCATCCCTTGTCTAACCTCAAGGAGATATATGTATCCCCAGACATACTTTCCACTTTCTTCATTTCCTCTTCCAGAGGCCAAAGCTTCCTTAGAAAGCATCAGATCTACTGTGATGAAATCAGTGAGAACTAGGAGTCCCAGCTGTTAGCATTGCCATTGAGTACCACCATGAGTTTGCTTCTGGATCAGAAAGATTGTTGCAGAAGGACAGGTCCTTTAGCCCATACTCCGCACCAACCATGTTGTTGATTCACACCCCTAGGCTGGTTTCTGGACCAGTCTTTTCCAATGCCTGGTCTTGTGGTATAGATTTATGAAGAGGGTGGTAGGAGTAGTAATTCCCTGGAATATTAACCCACTGGATACTATAGATGTTACTGCAGAATCAGTAGGAATCAATAGTGTCCTAGAAGGTTCTGTCTCATGTGAGTAGATGACTAAAATGGACTTAGAAATTTTTTGCCTCCCATTTGACGTTTTGTGTGTGAGTGAGGATGATTAGCCCTGAGCTAACATCCATTGTCAATCCTCCTTTTTTTGCTGAGGAAGACTGGCTCTGGGCTAACATCCATGCCCATCTTCCTCTACTTTATATGAGACGCCGCCACAGCATGGCTTGACAAGCGTGCGTCAGTGTGTGCCCGGGATCCGAACCTGCGAACCTGGGGACGCGGAAGCGGAGTGCGTGCACTTAACCCCTATGCCACCGGGCCAGCCTCCTGCATTTGACTTTTTATCTTGAGCTTTAAATTCCAGTTTGCTTAATGGTTGCCTCAGAGATTGATTAATGGCCATAACATACTCAGTATCTTTTTCCTGCTTTCCACCATCAGGAACTACCTCTGGAGCATCAGACCATCGAGTCACTGGAAGTAAAACAGGTAAATGTGATGAAAAATTCCTCTGCTCCCAGTTGAAGATTTTACATTATATTTGCTAAGTAAGCCTACTAGAAGACAGGCTTCTTGAGAAAAAAAGTCATTTATTTTATTCGCTGATGAATCACTAGTACTCAACAAGACTCAATAAATGTATTGAATGAATGAAATAATTGATACAGGGGAAAAATACATGATTAAATCTGGGAGCAGAAAGGCCAGTGAAAGCACATGTTCATAGGGACATATGGACAAAATAGTTTCTGTGAATGGTGCCTCCAGGAGCTGTCCATGCACAGTACACCACTGAAAGATGTGGCCCTGGAACTATACATTTATTTTATATTCAGATTGCCTCAGTGCAGAAGATTCTCCATGATGGTCGCATGGCCTTCTTGTTTCAGGTACCACTGGTGTAGCTTCAAGTACAACTGTTGCACCTGGAAGTTCCAGTACAGGTAGGCTAACAAGCTGGGAAGAAAGCATTCTTCCAGGAAATAAGGTGACAAAAATGTCTTTCACATTGATCTTTTCGTGTAAGAACATCACAATATATTTTCCCTTCTTCCTAAATCCCCATCCTTTATCTATTTCTTCTTTTATCCTTCCAGAAGACACAACTTCCACAGGAATTAATAGAACTACTATAGTGGGATGGAAAACAATTGAGGATTAGTGTGGAGTGTGTGTGTGTGACTTTTGCTGATAAATGACTTTCGTTTCTTAGTAGGATAGTTTCTTGGGGAAGAGCTTTTTAGGAACTCTTATCTAAGATCAACAATGTTTTCTTTTCTTACTTGATTTTGAGTGAATTTGGGCAGAATTTTGAAGTCCTTCCATTTCCCTAGTCCAGCTTCGCATATGTAGATTCATGCAAATGAGAATGGAAGTGATAATTGGCTAGAAAGTTTTCTCTTTCCATTTGTCATTTTATGGAAATGATGATGGAAAGATGGTCCCAGAGGGTTCTATTTCAGGTAAACAGAAGGCCACAATCAACACAGAAAATTTATTTCACTTCATCTGATTCTTCCTTGAGTACAAAAGTGATTGAAATGTGCAGTGGTTATCCCAATAACTTGTTTATCTTTATGCTCAAAAGTTTTCCTATTTTCATCCTCTTAGGAGCTACCACTGCAGTATCAGTAAATGAAGGAGCTGGGAGCACATTAGGTAACTATGGTGGGAAGGGGGCCAGAAGAACAAGGGGAAGAGTATGAATAACCCTTGTCTTACTGCCATTAAATCCTGGAAAAGGGGGCTCCTAGGTTGAAGAATTTTGTCTCTATTTGATTTGGGAATAAAACTGTGCCTGAAAGAAGACAGATAATTCACCATAAGTTGAAAAAGCCCAAAAGATAAGCAGATTCCCCCTCATGAGAGGAAAAGTCACCACTTCCCTTCTTGTTGCAGGTACCACTAGGGTAGCTTTTGGCCCTACAGTTGAACCTGAGACTTCAAGCACAGGTAAGCCAGCCAGCTGGAGAGACTCTCCATAGGAAAACCTCTAGTAGTAAAGTCTCTCTCAGGGTGCTGTCATTGAGAAAATTACATCCTTAACTTTCTTCAGAATACCGAATCATCTTCACCTCACATTTTTCTACCTTTCTTCTCTCTTAGTAGCTACAGTGCTCTCTGGAGCCAGTAGAACCACAGGAAGGAATACAGGTGAGTTTACAAGCTTCCTAACCTCTTCACTTTTCAATGACAACAATAGCAATGATAACTAACACTTTCGAGCACTAATTATATGCCAGGCCCTATTCTATACCCTTCTCATTATTATTTCTTTTATCCCTCACTCCAAACTGTGAGGAAAGTACTATTGTTTTTACAGATGAGAAGACATATGGCTAGAGATGTTAATTAACTTGCTCAAGCTCACGCAGTGAATAAACAGCAGATTTGAACTTGAACAGTCTGACTCTAAAGTCCATCCTCTTAACCATGACACTGTACTACCACTATGCTATATCACTAGATTTCTTTGTTACATGTCTAAACTTTTCTAGAACACTAAAATTTCTGTGGCATCAATGCTTTACCCAAATGAAAATTCAACAGGCAATCAATCCTGCTTTGTTTCTTCTTCTGGGGGAATCTAGTAGCCAAGTCCCTGGCATTCAAACAGCTAAGGAAAGGAAAATACCTTTATCTCTCTGATGTTGATCCCAGAGAAAGGAATGTTATCATTGAGACTCCCCCCTACAAGCGCAAACTGCACCCTCCTCCCACAAATTTATATTGGGAATGAAACATTACATTAGAAAACACATAAAACAATCCTGGAACGAACTATCCCTGAAAATGGCATTTTCACATAATAAAAAAATTTATAGTTTCCCCATCCTAGTCTAGAGTATACTCTTCTTATTATAGGAATGAAATTAACATAATGATATCATTCAATTTTGCTTTCAGGAACTACTAGAGTGGCCCCTGGCAGTACCATCTCACCTGGAAGTTCCAACACAGGTGAATCAATGAGGAAATAGGGGCTATAATTTCTTTCTTGGGGCTAGATCTGAAGCATAGTACATGATACCTGTCTATGACTTTCCGTTAGCCCTTACTACTTTCCTTCTATTCCATCTCAGAAGCTACAACTTCCATAGAAGGACATATAACCAAGGAAAGTGGAATTGGCAACTCTTGAGTTCCTGCTAATTTATATTCTGCCTTTGCCTTTTCATGTGGACATTTGTTAAAGGAAGTCTATATTTATGAAAATCATATCATTTCTTCTGGGGGCAAACCTTATACTGTAGTTCTTAAGAGGAGACTCCAGAAAGGTTCCCCCTTTTTGATATTCAAGCTATTACCCTAGTCTCAGATGGAGGCAATATATGTCCATATAGTTCTATTTAGGGAAGCAGTGATGAAAATAACTCTGAAAGTTTTAGGTCTATCAAATTTTGGATTTTGGGTGTTATGAGTTTATTCACTGAATACAATGAAATACATTTACACAAATATTGTGTCTGTGTCTTGTCATTAGGAGCCACCACAGGCACATCTGGAAGGCCAAGCTCTGGAAGTGAAACAGGTAAACATGGGAAAGGCCCAGAGACCTTTAATATTTAATGCTAGGGAATCAAATCATCAAGGCTGGACCATGAGCCGATGTGTTTATTGTGGCCTTGAATTTAAAATGGAGAATGAACTTCATCTTGAAAGGATAGTCCTGAGAAGGGTCTTCTGCTGCTGTGGAGTGACAGACAGTCTTGTTGTTGGCCATGCTAGTCTCAGGATGGTAAATGCATCAGTGTTTGGATTCTCTCTTTCTCTATTCTACTTCAGGCAGCACTGGTGTAGTCTCTGGCACGACAGTTGCATCTGGAAGTTTCAACACAGGTAAATCAATAGCCTAACAGGGAATATAAGGAGCTTCAATAATGGGATATCCCCCTGCCTCCCTCCCTGTCAACCCCTCTGCCCAAACACACATTCCCTACCATACGCTGGGGATAGCTTTTCTCAATTATATAATTCTTCTGAATTTACTCTTTTTCTGCTTTCTTCCTTTCACTTAGGGGCCACAACTTCTTTGGAAAGTGGTGGAACCACTAAGGGTGGAATTAAAATAGGTGAGCACTAGCCGTCAAATAATTATTTGTCTCTTCATCTTAAAGTAAATCACCTTGGCTATAACAAACTTAGGGGAAATTTACTCAACCTAAATCTCTCTTTGAGTAAAAAATTGTTAGGATGTTAACACTTTACCTCATGTGAATTGCCCTTTACTTTGTATATTTGTAATAAAATGGGATAATTGAAACCATACGTGATATATCACTTAAGGCAAGAAAGTCCCTGATATAAACCTTTTAGTTTATACTTAAAGTTTATACTTATACTTAAAACTAAGTAAAAGGGAATTCATAAATTGATTCTCTCCTTTTGTGATTTCAGTTACCGCTGGAGTAACTACTGGCACAACCATCGCACCTGGGAGTTCCAAAACAAGTGAGTCATGAAAAAGTTGAAGATCTATAAGATCTTTAGAAACCTGATGTCTGCCATCAGAATATTACATCAAGTCATACTGTTACATATTTTTCCAAATTTCTGCATCCGATATCACTGTCTCCTATTTTTTCTCAGAGGCTACAACTTCTACGGAAATAAGAGCTACCACTGGAGTTAGAATAGCAACTGACGAGTGGTTTGCTTTCAGCCTTTTGGGTTCTCAATAATTTTCTGTTTGAGTTTGTGGTAGATTATGAATGAGTGAGAAGGTGGGCTGAGATAGGATTTTGTATTCCCTTCAAAGAGACAATATGTCAGGTCAATCAGATTTGGGTCTTTGCTCTTCAGACTGATTTTCTCCATACACCAGCCTTTTGGATGTGATTTTATGAAGCTAGGAATGATGTATTACTCTCAGTCCTTTATCTATCTTGCTTTTGCAAGTATTACTTCAGGGTCAACTGGAGTTTCCAGGGGCCCAGAAAATTCCAGTCCTGGTTAGTAGATATGCTTAATTCATCCATCTTGGGCTTCTCTTGCAGATAAAGCACATTTTCATGGGTTTATCCTCAAGACTAAGGTCCCAACAAATTAAAAATGTTTTTTTATTTACATCCCCCTTCCCCCCACACACACAACCAAGGAGTCCCCACTGAAGTACCAGGAAGCCAAGTCACAGGAAGTAAAACAAGTGAGCAGAGGAAAAACACTTTTTTCCAAAGCATTAAGCCGTAGAAAAAGGGCTCCAGCATTAGACTTTTGCCATACATTGGTTTGGAGAAATGAAAGAGTCTGTGGGAAAACATGGTATTTACTTCTCTTTGCATAGACAGAAGCCCTTTTATTGCTTTTAAGAAACATGTGAATTTATCCAGGTCCATGCTAGTCTCAAGGCAAAAAAAATTATTGCTATGATATCTTTCTCTCTCTCTCTCTCTCAATTGCACAATTTCTCTATCATTCTCTCTCAATCTTATTTTCATTTTCATTTCACATTCTACTGCTATAACTTCTTTTACCACACTTGTTCCTGGAAATTCCAACATGGGTTAGTCAAAGTTGCCACAGTGAGTTATCTATTGGTATCTCAGGCAAAAAGCCATCTTCTTTGGGAATATGTCTCCTACTATCACAATGCAAAACATTTTCCAGATTTCAAAATTGTTTAAAAGCACCTTAAATTTTTCTTTTTTACTCCCAGGGGCTACAACTTTGAGACTAAGTAATGACACCACTGGGAGTGGAATACAAACAGGTCAGTCATGGCATTGCAGAATTGTTGGGATTTCATTGATTACTAGCAGGATTTTGCTACTGACAGGAGATGAGAAAACTTTTCATTTGAAGACTCTTTTGAGCCAATTGGGGTTGGTCATCTTAATGCACTAGAATTTCCCGGACTAAAGATTTCATCAGATGCATCTTTATTAGGATATAACTTCCCAGCAGTAGATACCTTAATGGGGACAGGAGTCTTTTTTGATAAAATATTTTCTTACTTGTCTTCATAGGAACTACTCTCATATCAGGTGAAGTCACCAGTTACCAAGGAGTTTCCAACTCAGGTAAATGAAGATGACTGAAATAAACTTAGGGCATTTTTGGAGTCTCACATGAAGATTTTTTGTTTACTCAATGAAAATGATCAAGGAAAGAAATATTTTCTTTACTCTACTAAAAACAGTAGGGGCATGAAGTGGTTCAGGAAATAATAATAATCTAGTACGTTTGTGGAATACAACCTAGGTGTTGGGAGAACACTGCAAGAGTGGATGCTGGGAGGTTTTTTTGAGCTTCTAGATATTTCGTGACAGAAATTTCCGAAAATGAGGAAACAAAAGAGATCACTCATCAATTTTGTATTCCATAATGGCAATATTATAATATGGGGCTCAGTTATGACAAAAAAATTTAAAACATAATTCCATGGGCAATAAGGAGCAATTGAAAGATTTTTGGTAGATTGATTCTCATGCACAGATTTGCTTTTTTGGAAGATTAATGACATAAGTTAGAGGATTGATATGAAGGAGAGTAAGGGTGGAAGTGTGTGATCCAGTTTGAGACTGTTAGAATTGAGACATGAAATGAGGCAGTAATGTGGGGAAATATAGGGCAGAAGGAATGAGCAATGTGTTGACAATTTAGAATCAATTACAGTGTGGTGGGCAGTGGGGGATGAAGGAAGAAGTTTGGATGAGTTCTAGTTCATGGTTTGGGTGCTTGCATAGATTGATGACAGTGCCATCCACCAAATTTGGGAATATACTGGAGAAGGAAAAAAAATTGATAACTTATAAAAGATATAGTGAGGTCAAATTTTGACAGTTTGAGTTTAAAATGCTCTGAGGTATTCAGGTAGTGTGCGCAGCAAGAATGAGAAGTGCAACTAGAGCACAGAAGAGAAGCCAGCACTGGAGACAGAGATTTGCCAATCATTCACTTACAAATGATATTTGAAACTATGGATGCGTGTGAGTTTATTTAGGGTGAACACATAGAGTGAGAAGAGAAGACAAAGAAATTAAAACATGATTCCTTGGGCTTTAAAGGGTTGATAAATGCAAAGGAGCCTGAAAAGGGGAGGAGTGTGGGTTTAGCAATTGCCAATATGGATTTGACTTTGCGTAAGACAGAGTGTTGGAGTACTGGGATGTGACCCAGGAGACAATGCTGCTTGTAATTTGGGGATTTAGAATCTCAGATCAAACCGGATCAACTAGAATTTGCAAGGGATGTATGTGTTTTTGAATGTTTCATTTTTCAGAGATCCCAGGCTTACAGTTATAAAACTTTGAAATTAGAAGGGAGAACTGTCTTGAAATAATTAATTAAAATTTCAGGATTCCTAATTCTTTCCATTTTTTAACCTTCAGGAGTCACCATCATAATTCCAGGGAGCCAATTTACTGGTAAAACAGGTAAGCATGAGGAAGTAAGAAAGGTGAGGATAGGAAGGCACTCATCTTCATAATATTAGTTTCATAAAGGACGGATCTCAGAAGACTGGAATTCACCACAGGGAATAAAACAGAGCAAGAAAAAAGATGTTTATTTCACCTTTTGGAGCAAGGGATCCTGGAGAAGGAATAATTCTTTCACAGAAACACATGGACTTGGCCTAAACCGTGATCTGTATCCAATAAGAAAGACATTGCTACACATTACCCTCTCTTTCTTCTCTCTCCCACCCCAGGTACTATTGGGATAGGCTCTGGTATTACATCCTCACCTGGAGATTTCAAAACAAGTAAGTCAAGTAGTTTAAGGAATTCTCCTTTAAGTGGCTCTAGGGACAATATCATACTCTGCCATATCATTTTCACATTTATAAACTCTCGATCTTCCTCCTTTGCTCTTACAAAAGCCACAGCTTTTAAAGAAGGTGTTGGAACAACCAAAGCAGGAATTTCATCAGGTGAGTTCTCCCGGATTTTGGATTTTCAATGATTCTTCCATTTGAGTTTTCTACATACAGATTATGAATGAAAATGAGCATGGCTGGAAAGGGGTTGCTTTTAATTTAATAGCAAATCATAAGGCCAACCTAGGTTAGCTCCTTGATTTTTCCTAGAGAACACACTACAGGTGTAATTCTCTAGATACATCCCTTTTTTTTTTTTTTTAAACTTTGCTCCTTTTTTGTTTCAGGCAATACCACAGGATCAGTGGGAGTCACCAGTAGCCAAGCAGGTGAGTAGAGATCACCACAATTTAGCAATTTTTCTTGGAACAAATGTTAAACCTGGCATGTCATGTTAAATTGTTTTCTCTTGCTTCAGAGAAATGGGTACACTTGCCAATACCACACTCTTCTTAGGTTGAAAAAGACTTTATGAGGCTCATCCTTCTCTCTTATTACAGGAACTAGTGGGGTAGCATCTGGCACAACAGCTATTGCTGGAAGTTCCAACACAAGTAAGTGAATATTTATTAAGTGGCTGTAAGTATCTAAGCCTAGAAAAATTAAGGCCCCTCTCTGGAATTCACTGTTGTAACATCAACACAGCAGTCCCAACCTCATTCTTGTTTGCCTTTCTTAGAGGCTACCACTGGAGTTGGAATGCAAACAAGCAAGCATCAGTGGTTCAAATCTGTTGTGTTCTCGTTAGTGACTCCTATGCCTTTGCTTCAACGTAGGGGAATGTTGAGGGTAAAGATAAAGGGCTAGAAAATAGGGCAGAATCTCATTAGAAATGTACTTTTCCAGCCGTCTCAGGTTGTCTTCTTGCTCTGAGTTCCTGGGCTCAGATCAGGGTCCCCAGGCAAGTTTGTACAGGTGCACAAGAGTCCCTGCTGAAGGACAGAGTAGAGGTTGAAATCCAGCCGGTATTCCTCCTACTGGGTGTAAATCCATGAGGCCTTATTTGTCCAGAGGAGTTGTTTTCTGTAATTCACAAAGGTACTCTATGGGCTAGCCGCAGCATTGGTCCAGACTTTCATCTGATTTACTTTTTCTTCCTGCTGTTGATCTTTGAGGATAGCCATAGGAGGTGTGTCTAATATGCAATGTCCTCCATTTGCCTTTTCAGGTACCACTGTGGAATCAAGAATTACTGGTGTCCCAGAAAGTTCCAGCCCAGGTAATGGAAATGATTGACTCAAGTGAAGTTTACGTGCTCAACATTCCTGTCTCCTTTAACACCCAAATGTTTCAGATAACCAGATTATCTCTATGAATGAGTATCCAACTTGAACTGTAAAAGAAAAACTGTACCAGATGGGGTTAAATAGGCAAGAAAGACTTTATTTAAGATTATTGCAGTAGGGATCAAAACCATTGCAACAGAGGTGAGATTTTGAACTCAACTCTGCTGAAATAAAAGGCAAGAGAGTTTTAAGCACTGGGATGAACTAGTAGAAAAGTACTGGAGGGTTAGAGGACAAGTTGGTCTATGTGATTAGGCCATCTATATTTGCTAATTGGTGCTTATAGAATGAAGTTAGGCTCCTACTTAGAGATAGGGAGATAGGCATACTATTATTCTTGATGATTACATTTCAAAGAGGTGGCTCCCAGGTCTTTGAGAAAGACATTCCTGGATTGTAAAACTGGCCAGAGTCTGAGGGAAGATTTACAGCTCAAAGGGGCAGAGAAAGAATTTATAATTTCAACTTTTCTAAAGTAAATGCTCTAGGAAAAGGGAGTCCAGGGACCTATAATCAATAAGAAACCTATCTAAAGTTTAGTCAAGCTGAGGGGAACGTTAAGGCTGTCATGATCAACAGGAATGTTTTCCCATTTTCTCAAACTCTATTACAACTTCTCTCTCAAAAACTAATACAAGAGAACCAGGAAACCAAGTTATTGGAAGTAAAAGACTTAAGTGTGAAAAAAGTTCTTGCCATTTAGAAAAGGGGGACCATAAGTGAGAAATTCCCAAGGTCATAGAAAATATTCTATTCACTTCTGTGAGCAGGGAGTTGCTAAGATAGGGGCCTCTCATGTTTCAATGACAGGAGCATGAACTAGCATCTGTAGATAATGTTAGTTCACTCCAGGTGCTTTGAGGCCTGTTCCATGTGGAGATGTCTTAAGACATGCTCTTCTGAGACAAGAACAAATTCATTGCTCTTCCTCTACTCATTTTAGGAACCTCCAAGGAAGCATCTGAAACAACTATTGCTCCTGGAATTTCTACCACAGGTAAATCAATTAATAACAACTTTGCTTGGTGGCATCTCAGAAGACAGGACAGCATATCTGAAGTTAAACTCTGGCTTCTCCCCTATACTCACCACTTTCATTCCTCCCTTAACAGTCCCTGCTTCCTTAGGAATCAAGGAAACCTCTGGAACTGAAATGCAAATAGATGAATGCTGGCAATACAAACTCTTCAATGATCAGTGTGTCTGTGATTATGTATAAGAAGTTGAGTTTGGGGAAGAGATGTGGTGGGGAAGAAACACGAGAGATAGGCCAGGAAGATTATGCTAAATTTCCTTTTGGAACATGACTTTGAAGTTCAACTAGGGATAGTTTTTTTCTCTAGGATTTTCTGGGTTAGGCTTTCACCAGAACTCCTCTCCTGAAGACTTAGCTAAGCAGTGAAATCTCTGAGAATGAGATTATGAAATGTGCTATTCCCCCAATTTTTTTATGTTTCCTTTTGCAGGCTCCACCTCAGTATCAAATGGAATGACAAGAAGCCCGGAAGTATCCTACCCAGGTAAAATGAAATGACCCTAATGTACTGGAATGAATTGTCTGTTCCACATGAAGCTTTCCTTGAGCGTGAATTTGTGCAACCATTTGTGCATGCACACACATAGAGACTTGATATGTGTACGTGTTATTCTAATAAATAAAATGACAATGCCATCCTTTTGTTTCTCTTAGAAACCACTGGAGCAGCAACAGGAAATCAAGAAACTGAAAATAAGACAGGTCAGTATGGGAAGAGCCCTAATTTCTTTGTTACTTATTCAACTAATATTTCTTTAATATCATGTATGTGCTAGACTCTGCAGCAGACAATAACAGCAAAAATGTCAATAAAAAACAGGCTTTGTCGTTTTATTACTTTGTGTGTGTGTGGAGGGGGAGAGATGATTACGGGCACAGATACTATCATTACAGTATATTTAATGTTAACCCCAAAACTTGTACAGTTCTGGTCCTGGGGGTACAGTGAGAATAGAGTGTTAATTTCTGCTTGTTAGTTGGTAGTGTTGAGTGAAGGCATCAGAGAAAAGATGATTGAGTTTAATATTGGCTGGGGTAAGGAGGGAATTCCTGCCAAACAGTCCTCAAAAAGACAGAGACATGAGACAGCATGAACAAGTTCAGGAGTCAACCAGATATTGGTAATGGATATGAGGTTCGGGGAAGAAATGAGATTAGAGGTAAATTCATGAAGGACCTGTTTCCAAACTTAAATGAGACTTTATCCTGATAGTAAGTGGGATCTCCTTAAAGATTTTATTAAGAGAATAATATGATCAGGTAGATGTCTTAGACCAGTTACTCTGATACCAATGTGGAGAATATGAGATTTTGTGGCTATTTTATAGCTCCTCTTAAGAATTTCTTCAGTGAACATTTGGAATTCTGGCCAGGGAAGATTTTTATGCTGTATTTATGCATAATCATTTCTCTCTCCTGTTGCTGGTTTCTGCTAATCTGCTAAGCATTCATAATTGGGGATTAACCTAGCCTCCCTCAGGAAAGAGAAATATTTCATCCCCCCAACTCCCACGTCTTTAATTGATTTCTTTTTTGTCCTTCTGTAGCTATTAATTGTTGGAGTCCCTTTACCTAAACTTATAGAAATTTTAAGTTCCTCTTAAATATTTTGTTGCTCCTACCAAGCCTTTTACTGGGTAGCTAGGATAAAAATATTAATCTGATTTTTAGCAGTTTGGAAATAGAATTTGAAATTTGTGAGTGGAATGTTGGGTTGACCAAGATATAGCTTGTGTATACGTATTACAAAAGATATGTAATGTGTGAAGGCTCAAAAAAAAAAAACATATGAGCAGTTTAAAGCATTTGGTGGGGGTGGAGATAGAACAAGATTGAAGTATGCCAAAAAGACAAAAAGAGGATAAAAATTCTTAAATTAAACTAGGTGAATAGTAATACTTATATTTTTCCTATATCTGAATTATCCTTTTCCTTGTTTGATTATATATTTTATTGTCTTATTCATCAGAACTATCTTCTAAGAAAATTTTGAAGAGACGTTTACCTTGATTCTCATTTCTTCTTTTGATTCTCATATTTTTCTCCCATTAAAATTTGAGATCCAAAGGAAACGCTTTCTAATGATAGAATTTCAAAAGCCATGAGGAGCACAAAGGGAAGATAGATGGCAATATGTCTGTTTGTAAGACTAGCAATTTAGCCGATTATTTTCAGCAAATAGAAAACTACATTTACGCCGTAACTATTCCAATAGCTTTAGAGACTAATTTAAGGTGTCTGTTTTTACACAGGATGTCCAGCACCTCTCCCACCACCTCCGGGTAAGATTACTTCCACTTGAAAACCAATCGTTCTGCATTAATGGTTCTTCTTGTAAATCAGATTTCAGAGGTCATGCCAATAAAAGTTGCTAGCTATGGAAATGTTATGAATAAGATAATTTGAAGTGGATGAATTTAGCTTTTACTCACCAAATAGTGAATGGATAGTCTGTTTTCTCACACACAAACTAATGAAGCCAAACCAAACAGAAGCATCTTGTTACTTAGTCAAAATAGAGTTTACCTACTAAATAAAGTGTTTCATGTACTTGTATGATATATTGATCAAAATATTGTCACTTGATAGTATTTTTTAAACTAGATAATGCCAGCTTTTTTAAAGGACTGAATTGTAGCAGGAAAAATTAAGGTTAACCAGAGTTCAATAATTTTAGAAGACTTTGAGTTCTTACTATTCTCAAGGCAGTGTGATGGGCTTTATAGAAAGTGGCAAAAGTTACCAAAAAAATCATTCTCTGATCTTAGGATATAGTGGGAGAAGGGAGATTTTCAAAGAAACATAGGCAATTTTCATGTAAGGCTGAAAATAAATTTCACAGTAAAAATGTGAAGTGTGTATTATAGAGAGTACGTGTTATGTGCCACATGTGTTACATATATTGTATACTTTGGAGGGATACTCAGGTATTTCATTACAGAATTAGAATTTGAGAACAATACCTAGCATAGTCCGGGGTATGTAAATGAGAGAAGTAAGACATGGTTGAGAAGGTAGATTGTGGCCACGTTACACAGACCTTAGAAGCTGGAATGCTCAAGTAAGGTATTTATTTTACAAGACTATCGGGGCCATCAAAAGTTTTTAATCAAAGCAATGATGAGATGAAAATTAGGCTTTAGGAAAATTATTCTACCTGTGGTATAGAGAATTGATTGGATCAGGAAGAGGTCTGAGTCAGAGTAACCCCTGAAAAAGTCAGAGTATGCTAAATCAAAAGTAATAAAGTCCTGGAGTAGTATTGTAGCAAGTAGAACCAGGAAAGGAAGGGATGCAAGTGAGGATGAAGATATGGGATTTTGCTGCAGATTGGATGCCAAGTGATGGAAATGAAGTAATCAAAATGACTCCTAAGTTTTAAGCTTAAATAATTGAACAGTTCAGTCTTTAGCAAGAGCAAGCCAGTTTAGGTAAGAAACTGGTTTTAGGGTCAAGATGATACAATCTGTTTTGTGAGCAGTGAGTCTGAGGTTCTTATAGATCTGCCAGGATGCTATTAGGCCAAGGGAGACGTGGGTCTATAGCTCACAAGAAATGTCTGGACTGGAGCTAGAAGTTCGAGAGTCATCCACTTGATATTACAGTGGACATTGTGGAGATGGAGGAAAGTACCAGAGGAAAGACTAGAAACAAATGAGGGAGAGGAAGAAGAGCTGCTGATAGAGAAATTTCAGAGTGTTAAATCTGAAGGAAGGAGAACATTCTCAAGGTGAGAGTTAAAAATGTCAACCAATGTACGAAACTTGAAAAACTGAGACAGGGCCCTTGGGGCTGGTAATTATGAAGTCTTGGTGACTTGTAGGATTATGGAGGCAGAACTCAGCCTGAAAAACAGTAAGCAAAACAGTAGCCATAAGATGTATTGACCATGCCAAGAGAAATCAAGAATTATCTTTTGCTGGGGATTATAAAAATAGGAAATATATATATGCTGCTTAGGGACAATTTGCTCGAAGCAGGTAGGCGTGATTTATCCACCTTAAGTCACCATGCAGTCTTCCATAATTTTGTGTCTCTGAAATCCCAGTGCCAATTACAGTATTGGCCACCTGGTAGTTATCTACAAATAACAGATGGTTATATTTTGCCAAATTTAATTAGCGTTTATCATTTCATGTTAACAGTTTGTCATGGTCCACTGGGAGAAGAGAAATCTGTAAGTACACAGTTTTTCTCTACTTTAATCCAAATTTGCTGTTATTCTTGTATTTAAATGGAAGTCTGAACTTGGTTTGTATCTGTAGCCTGGAGACATTTGGACTGCCAATTGCCACCGATGCACCTGTACTGACGCAAACACTGTAGACTGTGAACTCCAGGAGTGCCCTTCTCCACCCACATGCAAAACTGGAGAGAGGCTTGTAAAGTTCAAAGCTAATGATACCTGCTGTGAAATAGGATACTGTGGTGTGTATTCATAATACATTATTGGAATTGAATTGAATAGTTGTTCACTTATTCACATATTCAAGAGATATTTATTGAGCTACTAATGCGTATGAAACACTATGCCAGACAGGCGTGATAAATAAAACAGAACCAGTACTTGCCTTCTTAAAACTTACTATCTTTGGTGGTGGAAACTTCAAATTAACAGGTATTAATATGATCAGTAGGTTAAAGGGAGGTGATGTTGTTGTGGGAAGAAACATTATAATTGGTTAATAAATATGAACACATATATAATTTCTGTTTTCTAAATAAAAGAAGCATTATATGCTTATTTTAGGATAAAATAATGTATTTATTTTTCAGAACCAAGAACATGTTTATTTAACAATACTGACTATGAGGTAAGGTCGTTTCTACTTTGAAATATTTTTATTAATATAATTATGAATAAAAGCAGGCTCTTTCAGCTTATGATATGAAAAAATCATAGGTAAAGGAGGAGCAGAATCTGTTCATTTTTTTTCTGTATTCATTTCAAAAAGAACATCAAATGTAACACTCAGCATGGCTCTCTTCAAAGGGGGAAAATATGCTCCATCGTTAACTACCTAGCAATGGAGCTTCTGAATAAAATTCCCAATGGGTCTCACCAGATGGAGAAGACACATTTGTAACATACAAATCAATGAAAAGAGTTAAAACTGTAATTATAACGAGAAAGATCAGAAGGCCAAACTGTCAGAGATCAAAATAAGAAAACCCAAAAGACTAGAGCCCCATTATGTGGATATAGCATCACTATATATCCAGGGCTGGATTTTGACAACTGATTTGGCATTTTGGAAAGTAGTTTAACTTTTTAGGAAAAGTATCAGGAACTCATAAAAACTAGATGATTTTCAAATTAGTATTAATACATTTGAACTAGTGGTGCTAAATATTTAAAAATCTAAAATAAAATATGTGGTGTGTTAGGAAATACATAAAACAGAGCCTATGAGAGCTTTAATTTGATAACTCTTTTATCACACTCAAATTTCTATCTGTGCTTATTAATTTTTGGTTTCCAAAGGTGATCTGACTTGAGACTCTATAAAAAAAATATGGTGATGTTTAAAGAACAAAGGAAAAGTTTTACCTCAATCATTTGTACGCAAAATAGTTGAAATAATAAAATTCCGGTTTTACCAGAAAGTTCATTTTGTGGTTTGAAGCCCTGAAATAAATACAACTTCCCAAACTAGTGTTTGAATTTTGAACATAAATTAATTATGTATAAAGCAATCTAGAGAACTTTTAAAGTACAGGAACACAAGCAAAGATAGAAGGAAGATGTCTTGTGGGACTCGTCATTTGTGCTAATCCCTAAACTTATTTTGTGCCATTTTTTTCCACTTAGAATTCTTATTTGTTTTTCCTCAGACTTAGAGCATAATAATTGGTCAATTACCTGCTCACTACAAAATAACCTTTCCTGAAAATACTTGAAAAATATAATAGGGTAACTGTAGGTGAATCTTTATTTGAGGATTGAGAATCTTGACACATTTTGTGCACTCAATGAGAAATTTTGATTTTTTATGGAAGTAAAAGGCCTTCAATCCACCTTTTCTTAAATATTAATCTATTGGCTGAAAGCACCTCTGGAAATTTACTAAACATTATGAATCTGAACTTTTTTTTTACAGGTTTTATTGTCAACCTCAAAAAGAAATCAAGGTGAATAATTATTTTGTTCTCTCCCCTTCCTTACCTCCCAGATTGGTGATTCATTTGATGACCCCAACAACCCATGCATCTCCTACTCCTGCAATGACACTGGTTTCGTTGCAGTGGTCCAAGACTGCCCAAAGCAGACCTGGTGTGCAGAAGTAAGTCATCTTCTTAAGTAATGAACAAGATTCACTTCTCATGTTAAATGCATACGCGACCTGTCATCTTTTTCATTTGGAAGTTTGTGTCTGGCCGATAGATATAAATCTCTTGTAGATTCCGTTTTAGACATGTTGTCAACCTTTTTGCCAAGTATATTTTTCATATCAAAGATATATTTACAGGCTCTATAAAACTTAATCTAGGGGTATTCTAGAAGAAGTAAGTAACTGTAGAAAGCATTTTTTTTTTATTTTTAAACAAACAAAAAGATTATTTTTTCAAGGCTCATGGATTCAAGTTAATCATTTTCTATAAAAATACAAATTTTTTATATAATCATATATATGTGTACTGTTCAGATCTTTCTTTGTGCCACAATCTTCATTTTTATCCCCCCAAAATATGGTGTGGGTTTTGTATTAATGAATGCTTAAGTTTAAATTATTAAGGAAGGTTTAAGCTTAACTAATTTTCCTTTCTGAAGAAATAATTGATGCTATAGAGTTTTATTTTAAAACTCCAATATTGGATTTCAACACTTGTTGAGTTTTTACTTTGAGACATTGATGGGTTTGAGATTATAATAATGTATAAGGTAAAAATCCTGCCTGTGAGAAACTTACAGTGTCTAGTAGTAATGTCATTATTAAAGTATTTTTCAATTAAAATGAGTAATATTTTTTTGCATTTTACTTTAAAAAAAGATTTAGTTTAAATATTGTTTTTTACTTTCTACCCACTGTTGAAAAAATTTGGTGTAAATACTGTCTCATTTTTATTACTACGCTCTCCCATCTGTGCTTATTCAATCTGAGATCAAGATGTTCATTGGTTCCATTTCCTCCTTTGTGATGCTATTTCTGTAAGTTAAGAAATGTTATATTATTTATAGAAAAATACAGAAGTTTTTAAATCTTTTTTCTTTCCCATATAGGAAGACAGAGTCTATGATTCAAAAAAATGTTGCTATACATGTAAGTAAAATTAAGCTCCACATGTAGAGGAAATATAAACTGTTGACAAAAATTTAGTGTATCTTTAAAACAAAATGGCAGATCATTAACAGAAAGTCTTCTGTGTTTTTAACACAACAGGTCATCTAACTTATATGCGTACACTAACAATTGATATTAGTACATAATGTATTATAGTTACTTATTCATGTTGGTTGCAACATTTTTCCCAGTAAAAATCACTGATGTGTAGAAGGAAGAAAATTTAATTTTCATGGAAAAAATTTAGCATGCTCTTCTAATATCAGAAAGTTATGTTGTAAATTGGTATATTAGATCATAAGGATGATCAACAATGAGAAACAACCTGTCAAAAACAAGCTATGCCCCTTTGTCTTCCCTTCCATCCCGTCTTCCTTACTTCTTCCTGCTCCCCTGTTCCTTTCCTCCTCCTCCTTCTTTCCCTTTCTCCTATGATAGCAATAATAGCAATAATATATAACATTTATTGAGTATTAACCAGGTACCTTGTGCTGCATGCTGAGATAGCAATAACGTTGTGAAATATTTGTTGTTATTATTCTCTACTCTATGGTTAAGAGAACTGCAACTTAGCAACTGACAATGTTAAACCTCATTTCTGACTGTTATCCGTTTCGTTTTAGGTAAAACTAATTGCAGATCTTCACTTGTGAATGTGACTCTTAAATACAATGATTGCAAGAAAAGAGTCGAGATGGCAAGATGCAGAGGGGAATGCAAAAAGACTGTCAAGTGAGTTTTTCTTTGAATGTGTACCGTGTGTTAACGTTGTAACATTGTGGAGGAGATTCAGTTTTTAAAATATTACATGGAAAAATTTTTACATGACAACTAATGCTCAGGATCTGATGAAACTAAAATATTTAAGATCTGAGAAATAAATATTTTCAGTAGTGATGAACCATTTTTAAGTAGTTTTCTAAATATGTCAAACATAATACATTTATGGCAAGTAAATTTATTTTCATACAGTGATTATAGAGAGTACTTAAGCAAATATTCTTGCTTAAAAGTGTGTTTTTAAACTGTCACGTGCGTTTTAGACATATTACATTTTTTTTCCTTTATGTACTTTTTCACATATAGATTAATATATGGAGAAAGTAATTTGGTATTAAGTTGTACATTTAAAAGTATGTTTTATTTTTTTGCACCATAATGCTCTAATTATGAAATTATGAATCTCCACTTTGGATTTCTTTTCTTATTTCTTTTGATCTTACATACCAATTATCACTGATCCACATCAGAAGTTTACAGTGAAGGGGGAGATGCAAGGTGTAGGAAAAGAATAAATTTGTTGGAAAAGTTGATAAATCATTAGACAATTAGAAGTTGAGCATTGATGTCAATTTATTTCAAAAGACATTCCAAAAATATTTATTACTGAATTTTCCTTTTTTTAGGTACAATTATGATATCTTGGAAAATTCATGCCTCTGCTGCCGAGAAGAAGACTACGAATTCAGAGACATTGTTCTTGACTGTCCTGATGGCAGTACGATACCTTACAGATACAGGCACATCACAACGTGTGCTTGCTTAGACATGTGCCAACAATCTATGACCACAGTGGCCAGTTAATGTTAACATTACCTTTCCAGTTATAACGCGCCAAGTATTTATTTTATAAGCGAACAAAAATAATCACTCGATAGTGAGAGTAACTAAACAGTTGTATCTCCCTCAAAAAGTGAGTTCTCATTATGAGGCATTTTGTTCTCTTGTTGACTGAATTTGAAAAATAAATACAACTTTGCAAGTGATTAGTGAGCACATGTATTTATTTTATAGCAATAAGAATTCTGCAAGTCAAGGAGAAACTGAGTCATATCATGGCTCTCCAGTATATTCTGCTTCTACTTCTACTCTGCATCTGATGAGGCCACTATGCTGTTTTATTCCTTCCCTTCATAGCTAACCTATTGAAAATGTAGTTTTTGTTCTCTTTTCCTACTTCTCTATGCCAGTTATCACCCCTTCATTCTACGGCAACTCCCTCTGCTCAGGACACCAGTGGCTCCTTATAATTCTTTCTGTAGGGTCTGACATCATTTCCACTCTTCCTTTCTTGAAACATTTTTCTTGCTGTTTCTGTGACATTATTTTTAATTAACACTTCTGCATTTTGTGGACACCTTTACTTTTGCCAGTCCTTTAAATCTCAGTTCTCCGTAGTTGCATCCTGTCCCTCTTCTCATTTTACTCAGGCTCCTTAGACAATTTCATTAACACGGGTAGATATGCTTATACACTGAGGATTTCCAATTTATATTTCCAGCCCTAACTTCTCTGAATTAGAGATGCACTGATACAACTCAGAATTTACATCTCTAACTGGATGTTCTATAGGTACCACAAACTCAACAAGACCAAAATTAAACTAAATGTCATTCCCCCTAACCCACTCCTCTATTTGTATTTTGTATACCCATTGAGGTAGCTAGAAGGAGAAGTTGAGGTTCAATACCATCATGACTGTCATCTTCAGTACATTCTACCACTTTGCAGCCTCACACACACATCCTTTTTCCTATATGTATATTTCCAAATGTGCCTTGTACAACATTATTTACATATGTAAAACATGTACATTTATTAACCCTCTTATTCCCTTCCCAAACCCAATTTATTATAACCCATTTATGTACTACTCACTTTTTTACATTATTTGGACTACTGGTAAATTTAGCCATCATCAAACACTGTGTGTCCAATGGTGGGGGAAGAAAATTGATATGTTAGCATATTGTTAACTGCCCACAAAACGTGGATAATAAATAAACACAGGTAGATATTATGGGTCTTACTTCTACAGTTGGTCCCAAGGCCTTTTACTTTCGTCCATGTCTGTCACTGGTTCCAGCTTTTTCTTTCTCTCAGTCAATACCAGAGTTTGTCACTTGGCAAAATTATGAGGAGTTTGAGCCCTTGAAAATCCAAATGGATGAGACTGCAGGAGTTTTCAATACCTTTTACCTCAAGGAATGATAAAACATGGAGTCAACAATGCAACTACATCTTAGTTCTTACCGTGTGGCAGTAACTCTATTTTCCCTTGATAGTCAGAATTGATCATCCCAGACAATATAATGACATCCTTTTCTGCTTAGAAAAGCTGCTCCAGCGTTGCAAAAGACCCAAAATCACTAGCAAGGAGTTTCAGCAAATGGGAGAGAATGTACATGTTGATTTGTGTTTTAGCTAATATATGGCATCCCACAATCAGCATACCAACCACACAAGTAGTATCCCTTAGCTGGTGTCGCAGCAGAGTTCTCAATAGGCCAATCTTTAAGGTCTACCATCTATGAATAATAAGACAAAATAAAATCATTGATGCTGTATGTACCTATTGGCTTTCCTTTGTCATTTTGAAACAAATTCTTTGATTGGAAGGAGTGCTGTGCAGCATTTCATGGTAGTGAATAAAATATTCATTAAGCCCATGGATAACAGTACTTCCTGAGGCATATTAGACACAAAAAGAAAATCCAAGTCAATAATTGTTTATATCAGAGAAAACAAGTACTGTCATCTCCCCATCAGAAAAGGATCAAAGTTGTCCACTTGTTACCAAGTGGCTGACTGGTACTCCATGATGATGCCAAAAAGGAAGATCACTTTATTGTTGGCATTATGGAATTCATCCTGGCTTCAGTGGAGGAAATTTAGGCTTTTGAGCCCATATGTGACCTCCATCCCTACCATAATTGCTACTTTACTCATGAACCTCATTGTTGGAGGAGGTCATCGAGAGGACATGACTGCCAATTGACCCACAAGCTGAACCCAGGCAATCAGAGGCTCCTTACTCTCTCCCCTGTCTTTGGAATATGTGTTCTGCTTGCCTTTCCCACACTACAAGTTACCTCAGTGACACAGCCTTGAAATAGTAAGGTGTTGTTGAGACCATCTGGACAGCATACATGACAACCCAGTTAAGGCCTCTATGTAAACCTTTAAGATTCTGGTGGGTGAGTGTGGAGATTTACTCATCTTGTGGTTGCCCAAGACAAGCCTCATAAGTAAGTTCCTTTGCTTATTAAAATCTACCACCTACCAGGCCGGCCCCGTGGCTTAGTGGTTAAGTGCGCGCACTCCACTGCTGGCGGCCCGGGTTCGGATCCTGGGCGTGCGCCAACGCACCGCTTCTCCGGCCATGCTGAGGCCGCGTCCCACATACAGCATCTAGGATGATATGCAGCTATGACATACAACTATCTACTGGGGCTTTGCAGGGGAAATAAATAAATAAAATTAAAAAAAAAAAAATCTGCCACCTACCAATCTGAAGTGGTCTGCCTCTTTCTTCAGTCTCTCCTTGCCCTCTGTGTACAGGGGCCAATTTATGAACAAACACTCATTTAGCAACTGCTGGGCAGGATAAGAAAGACGACATACTGACAACCACAAACTGTGACAACCACAGTTAACACATATTGTTTATTACCTGATTCTCCCATGAAAATCCCTAGTGAGGAACCTCTGGTAAGCACTCACTCGCTTATGTTCAGACCTGGATTTATTGTAGGTGACCCAAATGATTTCTCTAAACCTTTGTGTCATCCTGCAATTTTGCTCCTTTCAAGTCCTTGGTTATTTATGTAAATTGTTGGCTACTTCTCAGGAATCAGTGTAAATCCTGACTTCAAGCCAACCTTCTACCAAGCACAATAGCCAATGAGAAATTTCCTTACTAGTTGTCTTTCATGTCTGTGCCTGAGATAGGCTATAATGCCACACAGCTTGCTTTTTACTGATACTGGGGTCATTGGTAATTCAGCCTTGAGTCTTTTCCTCTCGTATTGACTGGTCATAAGCAAGTCCGCCACAGGCAAAATGCATAAATTCAGAGAAATGTGGCAGCCAGCTAGGTGGTAGGACATTGCAAGAATTAAGAAACCATCTCATGGTTCTGACATTTGTCTTTGAGACCTGAACGGGGCATGGGCCCATGCTGTATATGTGACTTTTTGATTGTTAGTAGATTGCTTCTGGGAATGCCTAACTTAATTGCTATATAGATAAGCTAATACCCAGTCCAGGATGAGTTGCTTTGGTTCATGGCTACCTGTTATTTCCAGATAGCAGTAGAAACCAGTATTTGTTAAAATAGAATAGCTACTCCAGAAGATAGTGTGGGCTTGCTCCAAAACCCCAAAAGCCTCTATTGCTATGATAATACTAGAACCTGTCATTGGCTCCAAGAAATTTTATTTTTCTGCTATAGATTCTCCCAAAATCATTGGATCAGCCAGATCATAAGAATAAAAAGTCAAGGCAGCTTTTATTGAAACCTTGACAATTCAAGCAGCAGGTTTTTTTGGTCAAAGTTCCTCTAAAGTTAGAAATTTTTAGGTCATCCAGTAAATGAACCTAAGAAAGACATCTATATATGTTTCATGATATTTCCAAAATCCAATGGGTCTATTTTGTAGTGTAGGGGAACAAAGGGCAACAGCATATCCTTCACTTTGGGAGTGATAGCCCACCATCTCTATATTGTTAGGAATTAAACTGATTACAGAAAACTCAAAAAACCAGTGACTCAAAAAAAGATAGGAGCCGGCCCCCGGGGTGTAGGGGTTAAGTGCACGCACTCGCTGCTGGTGGCCCGGGTTCGGATCCTGGGCGCGCACCCTCGCACCGCTTGTCAGGTCATGCTGTGGTGGCGTCCCACGTAAAGTGGAGGCAGAGCGGCAGGGATGTTAGCCCAGGGCCAGTCTTCCTCAGCGAAAAGAGGAGGATTGGCATGGATGTTGGCTCAGGGCTGATCTTCCTCACAATCAATATTTGCAAACAAAGCTCTGGGGCCCATATTGTTCCATTCAGTAACAGTAATGTCTAGAAGAGCAGCTGCAAATTCAGTCATCACTAAATTAAGCTTATTGTGAGGGATACTTTGATGCACTGCCCAGATTCCCCTTTAGAAATAAAAGATTTATTGTCCCAGCTTTTGAGACTGCTGCCAGAAGATTGCTTTCAGCTGTTAGCCTCCTTCGGGGATTGCCTTAGCTAAAGAAAACCTTATTGCTTAAAGTCATGTCCCCTTCAGGGGAAAGAGGAGCATCCAATGACTGATGGGGGGTAGTACAAAGGTTTGGCCCCCTCACTCCAACTTACTTCCACTGAAGATGCATAATGGCTTGACTTCTCCCTCTACCTAATTTTGCTTCCTTCCTTCTCTTCCACAAATTTGGATTCCAAGAGCATTCTCTAATAAACCTCTTGCATCTTAATATCCATCTCAGAGTTTGCTCCTGGGGATCCCAACCTGTGTTACTTATGGGAATTTAACATCATTTTCTAGGGGTCATCGATTGCTTATAGCATTCATGCCTGAAAATTGAATGGGGAAACATGCAGAAATGAGCCTATCTACGCCTCTTGTCTTTGATGGTGGCTTTAAAATGAGCTAAACATATGAATCCTCCACCACTGCCTCTATCTCTCATTCCCTTCCCGTTCCCCTTATATAATTAAAAAAGAGGGGCCGGCCCAGTGGCTTAGCGGTTAAGTGCGCGTGCTCTGCTACTGGCGGCCCAGGTTCACATCTCCGGCGTGCACTGACACACCACTTGTCAGGCCATGCTGAGGCAGTGTCCCACATAGAGCAACTAGAAGGATGTGCAAGTATGACACACAACTATCTACCGGGGCTTTGGGGGAAAAAAAAAGGAGGAGGAGTGGCAATAGATGTTAGCTCAGAGCTGGTCTTCCTCAGCAAAAAAAGGAGGATTGGTATGGATGTTAGCTCAAGGCTGATCTTCCTCACAAAAAAAAAAAAAAAAAAATTTACGTATATGCCAGTAACACCATTTTAGTGGCCCCAAAAGACAACTGGTCTTACCATATAATTAATGAAAGGAAAGGAAGTTGACTATTAATACTCAAAATCTAGAATTATAATTTTGTCAGAACACCTTTAAAACTCAATTAATATTCCTGTCTATTTTGATATCTCTATCTCCACCTGAAATCCATGTCCCAAATACTGGTCACTCTCCTCTCCTTGTCTATCTTTATATACTTTATAGCCCCATATGTACTTTAAAAAAATATCACTTTATTGAGGGATGATTGACATGTAAAAAGCTGTATGTGGAGTTGACCAAGATGGCGACAAAGGAGGCTCCTGAACCTTCCTCTTCCCATGGATTAACCAAAATATAGCTAAACATGGAGCAATTACCTTTGAAGGAAATTCAGAAACTAGCTGAGTGACTCCTACACATTGAGTGAACAAGAAAATATTTACAGAAGAATGGGTAGGAAAGGCTGAGACACATCTTTGCCGTAAACTCTGCTCAGGCATAGTGTCATGCAATTGGGAGGGAAGTCCCAACCTCTCTCTAGGGAGTAAAGGATTTGGACTATACACCTAGTGCCTCAACTTTTAAGACTCCTACCTGAGGGATAGGCCCTCCCAAAACATCTAGCTCAGAAAGCCAGAGTGGCATATATCCTCTAAACCCACAAGACAATAGCAAACAAATAAGCAGTTCTTAATAGTTGCACCAGCAGTCACCATAGCTATCCCCCCAGGACTCAGTGCAGAGGCAGAAGCCCATCTCCCAGTCTTTCTCTGAAAGGGTCTAACTGCATACTGTATAAGCTGCTGCCTGAGGATCTGGCTTCCAACTTTAGCATGCATCTAGAGGCTGACTACCATCTTCCTGGAGACCAATGAAGCTGGCAGATACTGCCTCTGCGTTCTCCACCTAGCCTGCTTCAACAACAAGCCCAAGTTGCCAGTGTCTCCCAGGAAGAAACTAGTACACATGTCTGGCACCCCAGCATCTGTGGCTGCTGCTTGAGGGATGGGTCCCCAAGTAACTTGACTCTGAAAGCCAATGGGGCTTACATTCATGAGTCTCACAGGACTGTGGCAAACAAACAAGCAGTTCTTAATGGATGTGCACATGCAAGGGCAATTGCTATGGCTATCACCCCCAGGCTCAGCTCAGAGGGAAGAGGAAAAACACAAATCTCTCAGTCTTTCCCTGGAAGGTGTCTAACTGCATACTTTACACGCTGCTGCCTGAGCGTCAAGCTTGTAATTTTAGCATGCACCTAGAGGCTGCCTGAATCTTTCTCAGAGACCAGGGAAGCTGGCAGACACCTGCTCCACCTACTTCTGCTAGCCTGCTTCAACAATAAAATCAAGTCACCAGTGTCTCCCTGAAAGGAGCTTGTACACGTATCTAGCACTGCAGCTTTAATGGCTGCCACCTGAGGGATGGGTCCCCAAACCACTTACTCTAATAGCTAACAGGGCATGTATTCATAAGTCTCATAGGACTATAGCAAACAAAGAAGCAGTTTTTAAATAGATACAGGAGCAAACTCCATGGCTATACACCTGGACTCAGCACAAAGGGACAGACAAATGCCCATCTCCCAGTTTTTCCCCGGAAGGAGTTTACATACTTTCCCAGTTGCTGCCAGAGGGCCTGGTTTCTAATCAGCTTGCAAGTAGATGCTGACTGCGATTGTCCCTGTTGGGACACAGATGGGTCTTGGCACACCCTCAACAACTGGGAACCACTAAGAACAAAGAAGGTAGCTTGGACAGTCAAAAAAGTTTGAGAGAAAACCAGAATTTTTGGCTGGGATGATCAATAAGATTCATCTCTTACACAAGACCACTCTATCCAGATTGGGAAATGTGGCTATTTTATCTAACGTGCAGAAGCCAACACAGAGAGTCAAGGAAAATGAAAAAACAGGAATATGTTCTAAACAAAAGAACAAGATGAATCTCCAGAAACAGATCTTAATGAAATGGAGATATGTGATTTACCTGATAAAGAGTTCAAAATAACGGTCACAAAGATGCTTACTGAGATCAAGACAGCAATGCATGAGCAAAGTGAGAAATTCAACGAAAAGAGAGAAGATATAAGAAAATATCAAACAGAAATCACAGATCTGAAGAATACAATAACTGAACTGAAAAATTCAATAGAGGGGTTCAATAGCAGACTAGATCAAGTAGAAGAAAACATCAGCAAACTCAAAGAAAGGAGAGTGGAATTCATCCAATCAGAGAAACAAAAAGAAAAAAGAAATGACTGAAGATAGCTTAGGGGACTTATAGAACAATGTCAATAGGACCAACATACACATTATAGGGGTCCTAAAAAGATAAGGGCAAAGGAAAGGGGCAAAAAGTTTATTCTAAGAAATAATGGTTTAAAATGTCCCTAATGTGTGGAACGAAACAGACAGCCAGATCTGGGAAGCCCAGGGATTTCAAAATAACATAAATCCAAAGAGACTCCCATCGATACACATTATAATTAAATTGTCAAAAGTTAAGACAGCGAGAGAATCTTAAAGGCAACAAGAAAAAAAGAATTTGTTACATACAAGGGAACCTCCATAAGATTATGAACAGATTTTTCAGCAAAAAACTTTGTAGGCCAAAAGGGAGTAGGATAACATATTCAAAGTGCTGAGAGCAAAAACTGCCAACTGAGAATACTTGACCTGGCAAAGTCGCCCTTCAGATTTGAAGAAGAGATAAAGAGTTTTCTAGATAAGCAGAAGCTGAAGGAGTTCATCATCACCAGACTGGCCTTATAAGAAATGCTAAAGAGAGTTTTCAACCTGAAATGATAGGATACAAATTAGTAACAGAAAAACATATGTAAATATAAATCTCACTGGTAAAGATAAATATATAGCTAAATTTGGAAGACTCTAACATAGTATTAGTGGTGGGTAAATCACGTATAACTTTGGTATGAAGAGTAAAAGATAAGTATTAAAAATATCTTTAATTACAATAATTTGTTAATGGATAACTACAATAATTTGTTAATTGAAGTTAGGTTATCAGCTTAAAATAGACTTTTATAAATATAGCATATTTTCTGTAAGTTTCAAGGTGACCACAAAAAGCCTATAGTAGATACAAAAAAGATAAAGAGAAAGGCACCAAAGCATAGTATTACAAAAAATCATCAAATCACCAAGAAAGAGAATAAGAGAGAAAAAGGAATTACAAAGCAACCCGAAAAGAATTAACAAAATGACAATAGTTTAAGCCCATACCTTTCAATAAGTACATTAAATGTAAATGGCTTAAATTCTCTGAACAAAAGACATAGAGTGGCTGAATAGATTAAAAAAAGAAGACCCAACTATACGCTGCCTACAAGAGACACACTTCAGCTTTAATGACACACATAGATTAAAAGTGACAGAATGGAAAAATGTATTCCATGCAAATGGAAACCAAAAGAAAGCAACTGCAGATACATTTATATCAGACAAAATAGACTTTAAGCCAAAGACTGTTACAAGAGACAAGGAAGGTTATTACATAATGACAAAGGGGTCAATCCATCAATAGCATATAACACTTGTAAATAATTATGAACCCAACATAGAAGCCCCTAAATATCTGAAGCAAATATCAACAGCACTAAAGGGAGAAATAGAGAGTAATACAATAACAGTAGAGAATTTCAATAACTCATTTTCAACGTTGGATAAATCATCCAGGCAGAAATTAATAAGAAAATATTGGATTTAAACTACACATTAGACCAGACGTACCTAACATATATATACAGAACATTCCATCAACAGCAGCAGAATACACATTTTTCTCAAGTTCACATTCTATAAGATATATTATATGTTAGGCCACAAAACAAGTCTTAATAAATTTAAGAAAGTTGAAATCATATCAAGCATCTACTCCAACCACAATGGTATGACCCTAGAAATCAATTATGAGAAGGAAACTGAAATATTCACAAATATGTGGAGATTTAACAACATGATACTGAACAACCAATAGGTCAAAGAAGAAATCAAAAGAGAAATCAAAAAATATCTTAAGATAAATGAAAATGGAAATATCACATACCAAAACTTATGGGATTCAGCAAAAGCAGTTCTAAGAGGGACATTCATAGCAAAAAAAAAACCCCACCTACGTTAAGAAACAAGTAAGATCTCAAATAAACAACCTAACTACATCTCAAGGAACTAGAAAAAGAAGAAAAAACTAAGCCCAAAGTTAGTAAAAAGAAGGAAATAACAAAGATCCAGAGCAGAAATAAATTAGAGATGAGAAAACAGTACAAAAGATCAATGGAACCAAGAACTGTTTTTTTGAAAAGATAAGCAAAATAGAAAACCTTTAGCTAAACTTACCAAGAAAAAAAAAGAAGACTCAAACTTAGAAATGAAAGAGGAGACATTACAACTGAAATGACAAAAATCCAAAGGATCATAAGAGACTACTATGAACAATTATATGCCAAAAAATTGGACAACCTAGAAAAAATGGATAAATTCCTAGAAATGTACAGCCTACTAAGGATGAAACATGAAGAAATAGGAAATCTGAACAGACTAAATACTACTAAGATTGAATCAGTAACCAAAAACCTCTCAACAAACAAAAGCCCAGGACCAGAGAGATACACTGGTGAATTCTAACAACCATTCAAGAAGAATTAATTACCAATTCTTGTCAAACTCTTCCAAAAAATAGAAGAGGATGTAACACTTCCAAACTCGTTTTATGAGGCCTGCATTAACTAATATCAAAACCAGATAAGGACATCGCAAGTAAAGAATATTACAGGCCAATATCCTTGATGAACATAGATGCAAAAATCCTCAACAAAATACTAGGAAACCAAATTCTACAATACATTAAAAGGATCATACACCATGATCAATTGGGATTTATTCCAAAGATGCAAGGATGGTTCGGCATTCACAAATCAAGTAATGGGATACACCACATCAACAAAATGAAGGATTTAAATCATATGATTATTTCAATAGATGCAGAAAAAACATTTGACAAAATTCAATATCCATTCATCATAAAAAGTCTCAACTAAGTGGGTATAGAGAGAATGTACCTCAACATATTAAAGGCCATATATGAGAAGCCCACAACTAACATCATACTCAATGGTGAAAAGCTGAAAGCTTCTCCTCTAAGACCAGGAACAAGACAAGAATGCCCATTCTCACCACTTTTATTCAACATAGTACTGGAAGTCATACCCAGACCAATTAGGTAAAATAAATAAATAAATAAAAGATATCCTAATTGGAAAGGAAGAAGCAAAATTGTCTCTATTTGCAGATGACATGATATTCTATAGAGAAAACTCTGAGGACTCTACTGAAAAACTGTTAGAACTAATAAATGAGTTCAGTAAAGTTGTAGGATACAAAATCAATATACAAAAATCACTTGTATTTCTATACACTAATAAGAAACTACCAGAAGAGAAATTAAGAAAACAATCCCATTTACAACAGCATCAAAAAGAATAAAATACCCAGGAATAAATTTAATAGGAGATGAAAGATCTATGTGCTGAAAACTGTAAGACACTGATGAAAGAAATGGAAGAACACACAAATAAATGGAAAGATATTCCATGTTCATGGATTGGAAGAATTAATATTGTTAAAATGTCCATACTACCCAAAGCAATCAACAGATTCGATGCAATTCCTATCGAAAATCCAATGGAATATTTCACAGAAATAGAAAAAAACAATCCTAAAGTTTGTATGGGACCACAAAAGAGTGCAAATAGACAAAGCAATCTTAAGAAAGAGGAACAAAGCTGGAGGAATCATCACACTTTTGATTTCAAAAAAAAGTTATAATCATCAAAACAGTTTGATATTGGCATAAAAACAGATACATACATCAATAGAACTGAATAGAGTTCCCCAGAAATAAACCCACAAATATATATGGTTAATTACTTTACAACAAAGGAACCAAGAACATACAATGGGGAAAGGATACTCTCTTCAACAAATGGTGCTTGGAAAATTGGACAGCTACATGCAAAAGAATGAAATTAGATTCCTATCTTATACCATACACAAACATTAACTCAAAATGGTTTAAAGACTTAAATATAGGACCTGAAACCATAAAATTCCTAGAAGAAAACATAGACAATAAGATCCTTGACATTGGTCTTGGCAATGATTTTTGGGATCTGACTCCAACAGCAAAGGAAACAAAAGCAAAAATAAAAAGTGGGGCTACATCAAACTAAAAAGGTTCTTCACAGCAAAGGAAATCATCAACAAAATGAAAAGGTAACCTACTGAATAGAAGAAAATATTTGCAAATCATATATACAATAAGGGGTTAATATCCAAAATATATAAAAAACTCATACAACTCACTAGCAAACAAACATCTGATATAAAAATGGGCAGAGAAATTGACTAGACATTTTTTCAAAGAAGACGTCCAGATGGCCAACAGGTATATAAAAAAAGTGCTCAAAATCAAAAATGATCAGGGAAATGCAAATCAAAATCACAATGAGATATCACCTCACACCAGTTAGAGCGTCTATTACCAAGAGGTCAAGAGATAAAAAATGCTGTTGAGGATGTGGAGAAAAGGGAACCCTTGTACGCTATTGGCAGGAATGCAAACTGTACAGCCACTATGGAAAACAGTATGGATTCTCTTCAAAAAACTAAAAATAGAACTACCACATGATCCAGCAATATACACCCACTTCTAGGTGTATATCCAAAGGAATCGAAATCATTATCTCCAAGAGATAGCTGTACTTGCATTTTCATTGCGGTATTATTTACAACAGCCCAGATGTGGAAACAACCTAAGTGTCCACTGATGGATGAATGAATAAAGAAAATGTAGTATACATATACAATGGAATAACATTCAGCATTAAAAAACCCCGAAATCCTGCCATTTACAACAACATGGATAGACCTGGAGGACATTATGATAAGTGAAATAAGCCAGACAGAGAAAGACAAACATTGCATGGTATCACTTACATGTGGAATCTATAAAAAAAGTCAAACTTATAGAAAGAGAAAGAAGAAAATGTTTGCCAGGGACTGGGGATGTAGGAAATAGGGCGAGACTGGTACAAAGGTACAAACTTTCGGTTATAAGATGAGTAAGATCTAAGTCAATAAATATCTCCATCACCTCCCAAATTTTTCTCCTGCCTCCTTTATTATTATTATCATTATTTTTTGTGTTATAAGAACACAACATAAGATCTACTTTCTTAGTAAATTTTAAGTATGCAATACATTATTGTTAGCTGTAGGCATTACGGTGTATAGTAGACCTCCAGAACCTACTTTTCTTGTATAACTGAAACTTTTACCATTTGGTCGTCACCTCCCAATTTTTCCCTCCCTTCAGGTCCTAACAACTAACATTCTAGTCTCTGCTTCTATGGGTTTGACTATTTATATTGCACATATAAGCGAGATCATAAAGTATTTGTCTTTCTGTGTCTGGCTTACTTCACTTAACATAATGCCCTCCAGGTCCATCCATATTGCTGCAAATGGCAAGATTTCCTTATTTTTAAAGTCTGAATAATATTCCTGTTGGAGGAGGTGATAGAAAGGATGTAACCACTGGTTGACCCAAATGCTAAACCTGGGCTATTGGAGGCTCTTCACCTCCTCTCCTGTCCTCGGAATGTATGTTCTGCCCACTATTCCCACACTAGGAACTGTTGTAAGGACATAGCCTTGAGAGAATAAGGTATTGTTGAAACATCTGGACTGAACACATGACTGAACCCAGTTAAGGCCTCTATATAAACTTTTAAGATTCCGGCGGGTGGATACAGAAATCTACTCATCTTGCAGCTGCCCAAGATAAGCTTCCTAAGTAAGTTCCCTTGCTTATTAAAACTGCTACTTACCAATCTGGAGTGGTCTGCCTCTTTCTTTGGTCACTCCTTGCTCTCTGTATACAGGTGCCAATTTACCAACCAATGATTCCATTGTATGTATATATCACATTTTCTTATTGATTCATCCACGATGGGCATTTAAGTTGTTTCCATATCTTGGCTGTTGTGAATTATGCTGCAATAAACATGAGAATGCAGGTATCTCTTCAAGATCTTGATTTAAGTTCCTTTGGATATATACTCTGAAGTGGGTACATATTGCTGGGTCATATGGTAGTTCTATTTTTAATTTTTTGAAGAACTTTCATACTATTTTCCATAATGGCTGTACCAATTTATATTCTCACTAACAATGTACAGGTATTCCCATTTATCCACATCCTTATCAACACTTGCTATTTTTGTTTTCTTTAATAATAACCATCTTAACAGGTGTAAGGTGATATCTCATGTGGTTTTGATTTCATTTCCCTGATGACTAGTGATGTTTAGCACGTTTTCATGTACCTGTTGGCCATATATATGCCTTCTTTGAAGGAATGTCTTTTAGGTTCTTTACCCATAGTTTAACTGGATTATTATTATTATTTGCTATTGAGGTACATGAGTTCCTTATATATTTTGGATATTAACCCTTTATCAGATACATGGTTGGCAAATATTTTCTCCCATTCCATAGGCTGCCTTTTCATTTTATTTATCGTTTCCGTTGCTGTGCCGAAGCTTTTTAGTTTGATGTAATCCCACTTGTTTAGGAGGGGCACACGGAGAGGATAATAAACAAATAAATATATGTTGAGTGGTGATAAATACTATTAAAAAATAAAGCAGGGGGGCCGGCCTGGTGGTATAGTGGTGAAGTTTGTGCACTCTGCTTTGGCGGCCTGGGGTTCGTGGGTTTGGATCCTGGATCCGTACTTACACACCACTCATCAAGCCATGCTGTGGCAGTGTCCCATGTACAAAACAGAGGAAGACTGGTGCAGATGTTAGCTCAGGGCCAATGTTCCTCAAGCAAAAAGAGGAAGATTGGCAACAGATGTTAGCTCAGGGCCAATCTTCCTCACACATACAAAAAAAGAATTAGTAAAAAAAGAAAAGAAAAAAAATAAAGCACAGAGAGATGTTATAGAGCATATCTTTTAGACAAGGTGTTTGGGAAAGACCTCTCTGTTAAGGTGATGTTGAGGAGAGAAGTGAACGAAGTGAGAGAGTCACGTGGATTACCGGGGCAAGAGCTACCTAGAAGGTAGTATGCATTCTTTGCACACTAAGTGCAAAGTTACTAAAGTACAACCAGATTATTATGTGAGATGTGAGACCAGAATATCTACAAGAGTGTGAGTAGATGAGGTAAGAAATGTCAGCAGATTTTAGAAGACTTTATAGCCATGGAAAGAGTTTAGATATTATACTGAGTGCAATGGGTTTTGAGCACAGGCAGAGGAGTAATCTGATCTGACATACATTTTTTAACATACACTTCTGGCTATTGTGTGGAGTAGATGTACTGGAGAGGAACAAGAGAGAAAGCAAGAACAGTTAGGAGGCTATTACAATATCATGGTGAAAGATGATGGTGGGCTGGATGAAGGTGATGTTGGTGGCAGCAATGAGAAGAGGTCAGATTTTGGATATATTTTGAAGACGGAGCCAGGATTTGTGATGGCTTGGATGTGAGGTGTGAGAATGAGAGAAATCAATAATGGGAAGTTAATGGATATTATTTGGCTTTTATCTGTAATGAAATATATAGCCTCCAGGTTCTAGCCAGTGATTATAAGTAATTATAACTGATTATGATCAAAAACTCTAATTTTAGGAAATAATTCATGGAAGATTGTCTTCAGTCTGGCCATTCCTCATGTGCTAAATTATATCCTTGGAGTAAATAAATGATAAATAAAATATCAACTGGTTTATTTCTTCTCACTAGAGATATAGACTGTAGGACAGTTAAAAATGCAGACTTTAGATCCAGACTGCCTTGGTTCAAATCTTGACTCACTCTTATCTAATTTTGTAATGCCGCATAAATTCTTAACCTCATTCTTTTCTGAGTTTATTGAAATCAAACCCACATGCTATAAAATCCACCCTTTTAAAGTGTACAATTCAGCAGTTTTTAGAGTATTTGTAAAGTTGTACAACTATCATCACTATATAATTCCAGAACATTTTCATCATTCCAAAAAGAAACTCCATGCCCATTTGCAGCCACTCCCCATTTCCTCTAGTCTCTGGAAACCATTAATCTACATTCTGTTTCTATGGATTTTCCAATTCTGGACATTTCACATAAATGGAATCAAACAATATGTGGCCTTTTGTGTCTGGCTTCTTTCACTTAGCATGTTCTCTAATTTCATCTAGGTTGTAGCATATATAAGTATTTTATTCCTTTTTATGGCTGAATAACATTCCAGTTTTGGGATCTACAACATTTTGTTTATCCCTTCATGGATATTTGGATTGTTTTTTGTGGTTGATATTTTGGCTAATATGAGTAATGCTGTTATGAACATTCAGTGAAGGTTTTTACGTGGACATGTATTTTCAGTTCTCTTGGGTATATATCTAGAGTGGAACTGCTGGGTCATGTGGTAGCTCTACGTTTAATGTTCCGAGGAACTGTCAAACTATTTTCCAAAGTCACTACACCATTCTACATTTCCACCACGAATGTTGCTCTACATCCTTGTCAGCACTTGCTCTTGCCCATCTTTGTTATTATAGCTGTCCTAGTGGTTTATTTAACCTCTTTAAAAAGGCCCCAGTTTTCTCATTTGTAAAATAGGACTAATAAAAATATCTGCTTCAGGGCCGGCCCCCTGGCATAGCAGTTAAGTGCGTGGGCTCCACTGCTGGCAGCCCAGGTTCGGAACCCTGGGCATGCACCGACACACCACTTGTCAGGCCATGCTGTGGAGGCATCCCAAATAAAATGGAGGAATATGGGCATGGATGTTAGCCCAGGGCCAGTCTTCCTCAGCAAAAAGAGGAGGATTGGCATGGATGTTAGCTCAGGGCAGATCTTCCTCACACAAAAAAAACAAAACAAAAAATTAAAAAAAAAAATATCTGCTTCATGGGTTTGTTTGAGGATGGAATGAGAAATATGTGTAATGTATAAACATTTGCTATCACATTGCCTAACAAAATAATATTTTTTCAATCAGTGTTATCATTCTACCTTTCCTCAACACTGCAAAGCAATCTTATGACAGTTCTATGAGATGATTTGCATACTACTTACTTTATTTCAACTTAGAAATTGAGAAAACTGAAATGGAAGTGACATCCCTGAGAAAATGGGAAATAGCTATTTCATGATAATAATTTGAAACGATATCTAAGATTAGATAGAGGCATTATCATAACTGAGTTTTGTCATAAAGAAATATTTCAAGCTTTGGTAGTTGAGAAGAGAAAGGAATACAGGACAACATATGTTCCACTGTGCTCTAAATGTAACGCAGTTGCTATTATCACTATTCTAAAAACTAGATCATGGAAAAGAAAAATTTTCAATTACTTTTGCAATAATTTTATTGTGTATCTGTAGACAATATTCCATGGTTCTATTTTCAAAATTTGTTTTGGAATCATTTTTGTTTGTTTTAATTCTATTTTTAGGCTGATTGGTAACTAATCTAGCTAAAACTGTGTGGACATTTGCCATCCTTCCAGAATGATCAAAAGCCAATTTCTCTTTCACTTATATGTAGGAATCCAAACTTGAGAGTAAAGAAATGCCAAATTTGTCACTGTGTAGGAAAACGGACTGGAGAGACATTATCTCACTATCCTTTCCTATTATCCGTGACATAAAGACACCACATAAATCACGGTGTAGTTGTCAGGATCAAATGAGATCCTTGATGTTTGGGATTTCTTATGAGAATGCTAGTCACATATAAAGGACTTTGCCATTGTTTGTTGCATTTTTTCCCCTGCTTTCCTTTTCTTATCCCACTGGGACCCTGACAGGTTCCCAGCCTCTCTCTACTCTCCCCAGGGCTCTTGCCATTTGACGCCCATCTAGTCCCAGCTCTGCAGTGTCTAGGGTCACTTCTACCTCAGGCATCAAGGATTAAGCATCTCCCATCCAACTTTCTACATCTTGGTTGCTAGTCTGGTGCTGACTTTGTGCCTCAATCCTGATAGTTGAGCTTTCACCTTGTTCCTGAAGTGGACCCATCTTGTTCTCCAATTTTGAGAGAACTTGCTTTATTTTCCTAGGACCTGATGTCGTTCTTGGTGACCTGTCAAATAGCACCATCTCAATTAGAGGATCCACCTTGCTATTTTAGTATCTCCCCCTCTCACTTTCTCTCTCTCTCTGTCTCTGTTTTGGATTCTGCTATTTGCTAACAAATTTCTCCTCTTCTATCCATGGTCTGCCTTGATTTCCAAACAAATTTTGGCTCAGTTAGATAGTTTTCTTAGACTAGTACGTAGCTTAGGCAACACTGCCCCCAAGAGTATTTCTGTTGCCCTAGGCAATAGCTCCCCTGTCAGAGAATGCTCAGGAAATTTCTTTGCTGTTACAGATTATTCATGGACATTGAGAGAGTTGTCCATCCATATTCCTTGATTCACATGGGCCCAAGAATCTTGTGACAATGAACATGAGCCTGCCATGAGGGTTTCAACCATGAAGGTTAGGTTTATATTCAATTATATTAGAGACTGAGTTCTTAATGATGCCAGAATCCTCACAAAGCATCAGCCACTACTTCTTATGAGGCTCATGAGAGAGCTACATGCTTCAGGAACAATGAGAATGAGATATCAGCTGCCCTTATACTGTTAGCCAGACTTGTCCTGGTGGCATGTGTGACATAGTCCCTTCTCTTTGAATGGGAATAGAGGTGAGGTAAAGAGGCAATGTTATCATGTCATCTTGATTCTCTTCATTTTTAGTTAATTCAGTGAACTTGATACCAACTCTATGGTCAATTAGGGTTAGGCTGTCTTAGAAAAGAAAAGAAATAAATGGAGTATCAGGAAAGTACCACTGGCATATTTGTGTAGCTATTCTCCAATGTTTTGCATTGTGCCTATGTATCCACCTGGTTCTAATAAAATAATGAGTGTTTTAGTTGTCTTCACACATGTCTATAATGGAAAGTATCAAAAGATATCATTTAAGTTACCATTAAAGTCCTGTAACACATTTGAATGAGAATGCACCTGTTCTATTTTACTTCTCAAATCATATCCAGCAGTGTAATCAAATCTGGTACACCAGAAGAGTGTTATGTAATAGACACCATATTGAGTCCTTCAATAAATATTTACTGAACAGCTGCTGTTCTAGACCCTGGAAATACAATGATTCATAAGCAGATAAGATTCCTTATACAGAGCTTACATTCTAGTTGAGTATGACAAGATATAAATAAATATTATTAGGAGCTATGAGGAAAATGAAACAAATTATTAAGACAGAGAACAAAAGCATGATGAAGAAGCTACTCAATTAAGACTTTGCCCTTAGAGTATCAGTTAGGATAGGATAGGATATGCTGTAATAACAAATTAACTCCAAAATCAATGGTAGTACCTTATAAAAACAAAAGCTTATTTCTCATTCATGCAGACTTCACTGTGGATTTGTAAAGTCTCCAAGACAACAATCCTTCATGTAACAACTCAGCAATCCAAGCTACTTTAATCTTGCAGTTTGTCATCTCAACATGAGACCCTCCCGTTGTGACAGAAAAGGAAGAAGAGAGATTAGAATACTGAGCAGGGGCTTCCCACTGACTCACCCTGGAAATAACACATTTTACTTTGGCTCATGGTCCACTAACCCGAACTAGTCAAATGTCCTTACCATGTTGCAATAGAGTTTGGAAGGATAATCTTCCATGTGTCCAGCAAAGAGACATGTGCACTAGTGATATTTACCCCACATAGGAAGATCTCTCTGAGACCTCAGTAAGAAGAAAAAGCCAGCTATTTGAAGATAAATGTGAGAAAAATTCCAGGCAGAAGAAACAGGTAGTGCAAGGGTCCTAAAGTAGGAACAGAAAGAAGACTAGTGCACTAGGGGAGATGTGGTATGAGATTACGTCAAAGGGGAAGTTGAGAGACTGACCACAGGATGCAAAGAGCAAGTAGTTTGGTTTTCTTTTCTTTTCTTTTTTTTTTTTAAGATAGGAAGAGAGTTTGTTTGTTTGTTTGCTTCTGGGAAAGATTCACCCTGAGCTAACATCTGTTGCCAGTCTTCCTCTTTTGCTTTTTTTCCTCCCCAAAGCCCCAGTACATAGTTTTATATTCTAGTTGTAAGTCCTTCTAGTTCTTCTATGTGAGCTGCTGCCACAGCATGTCTACTGACAGACGAGAGGTGTGGTTCCACACCCAGGAACCGAACCCAGGCCACCAAAGCAAAGCGTGCTGAACTTTAACCTCTAGGCCATGAGAGCTGGCTCAGTAGTTTGGTTTTATTGTAAATATGATAAGAAATCTTTGAAAGTTTTTAGAAAAGGGAATAATATATTTTGATTTATATTTTTAAAACAACAGACTGATATATACACAATAGTTTGCATGAAGGCAAAAGTGGAAACAGGGTATTAAGCAAGTGTCCACATGAGACAGAGTAGTGGTTTCGCCTTATGTGGTGTGGTAGATTGCAAAATGGCCACAAATTCCTCCCATCCTTTTATGCACAACCTTTGTCACTCGGCTTTGCCTTTCTTCCCATCAAAAAGTGGAGTCTATTTCTCCAGTCCTTGAATCTGGGGTCGGCCTGATGACTTGCAAAGAACTAGTTTGTTGGAATTTTTGCCATCATGATTCTGGGAATTCTTCTGTTATCTTATGAACAAGTCCTAGACTGGCATCCTTGAAGATGAATGACCACGAGGACAGATGTTCCAGTCATCCCCACCATCCCAGCCACCCCATGTAAGGCCTCGAATGTGCAAGCAAGATCATTCTAAATCATCCAGTCCTAGCCAGGCCAGCCTACACCAGAAGAACCACCCATCAACCCACATAACTGAAAAATGATAAATGCTTAATATTTTAAGCTACTAGGTCTTGGGGTGGTTTGCTATGTAGCAAAAGCTAACTAATGATTGGCAGCTGTTGGAAGAAGTAGTAGTAGTTTAGTGACAATGAGAAGAAGTAAAGAGATTTAGAATATGTTTTGGAAGTAAAGCTTATAGGACCTGCTGAAAGTTTAGAAACAGAGCAAGAGAGAGAAAGGAATTAAAGCTAGCTATTAGGGTTTTAGTATCTTTTATTAAGATGAGTAAGTCATTTGTAGGGAAGGGGTAGACCACTTCACAGATTTACCCACAATACTAACAATATGAAATGTTCCAAATCTACGCAATATTTACTCCTTCCCATTATTATATTTCCACAGAAAAACATACATCTTATAGTAAAATTAAGAGATAAGAGGTTAAGAGACATGTGATATAAATATAAAATCAAATAAATTAAGCAAAAATCCTATATTTTTTTCATTTTAATTGGAAGGATCAGTATGAACTCAGAATTTATTTTACTCATTCTAAAAGTTAAAAAAATACTCATTCCTAGCTTTGCCCACCCTATTTTCTAGAAGCAATAACAACTGGTAGAAACAAACATATTTTGAGCACAGATTTTCATCCTCAAACATTTCCGATAAAATGGAACCAGGTCTCCTTAGAGAAATGGCTGATTGCTCATCAGGGCAGTAAATGTACAAGATGAATCCCCAATATCTTGACATCTCTGAAAGCTAGGAAGCTACCAAAAACTCTTGAGATCACATGAAAAGACATAGAAGCCACCTTGAAAGAGCTCACACCAGCAAAAGATAGATCAGTTTGAGCATCAAAATAATAATTATTTAAATGCATTAAAACATACCAAATATATAAAAATACATGGGTTTGTAATGATGCTAAAAAGAAGAAAAAGAAACTCTCTAGGCACTTTAGGATAGTTGCTAGGTATCAAATGATTTTTCTAGAAATTGATAAAGGGAAAGAATCAAGTATTTATCCACCTATTCATGTATGTATATATAAGAATAATTGAATACTTGATGAGAGAAATTTCTTCTTTATAGAAACTAATACATGTGAGAAGAATGATAGAATTCAAAGATAGCCATTTTGTAACTCCTAATGAAATAATAAGCAATGATGATCAATGATGACTGCGTAAACCAATATGCAAAAGATTGAAGATGATTTTTTTTGTTTTGGTGAGAAAGATTGGCCCTGAGTGAACATCTGTTGCCAATCTTCCTCTTTTTGCTTAAGGAAGATTGTTACTAAGCTAACACCCATGCCAGTCCTCATCTATTTTGTACATGGGGTGCTGCCACAACATGGCTTGACGAGCGGTGTGTAGGTCCGTACCTAGGATCCGAACCCACGAACCCTGGGCCACCGAAGTGGAGCACATGAACTTAATCACTGCACCACTGGGCCGGCCCTGAGGATGATTTTACAAAGACTGTAACCTCCTGGTGCATTTTTTGTATTATTAATATTGCTAACAGTGGAGAAAGCAGACATTATGTTTGGTGATACAATAGCCAGAAATAGAACTAGTTATAAACTATCCTTGCCGTAAGTACAATATTGTCAAAAACCCAGAAATAGCAAAATTAAAACCACCAACTCAATAAATAGTATTTAGTAAGAGTTTATTGTGCATATAAGAACAGTTTGGGAACTGAGAGTTTTCAAATTTAAAACAGATATGAAGCTCAGGGGCATGATGCTACAGGATAGCTTATAAAGTGAAAATGAGGAAGTTGTTTAACCTTTACAATGATTGATTATTACAGTGTGGGCTTCCAGATGGCGGGAGATTGGTTAAAAGTGATTATCTCGTACTATTTTTAGGAAGAGGACATAAGTTTCCATTATGATTACCAGAGGCATTTAAAGAAATAACACAAGTTAAGTTTCACTTATGTTCATGAAATAATCTAGATTTAGTGTTGCTTACGTGGCTTAAATGGTTTTGTCTGCTAAGGGAATTTTCAAGTGTGGCCTCCATTTGTATTTAATTTTAACAGTATTAAACCTGAATCCAATCAAACATCTAAATCTAAGTACCAATTATAAGAACATGGTAAATGATACTGTGAAGATATAGAGTCAAAACAAGGAATAATGACCTAGTGTCTACAGCAAATAGAATTATAAAGGAGAAGGAAATGTAATATTAGAGGAGACTTTAGAATCATACAAATTAAATGCAATGCATGGATGTGATTTTATTTCTGACTGGAACAAATCAATCATAACAAGGCATTTTTGAGACAGGGAAAACAACATAGATTGTGTAGTAAGTGATATTAAGGAATTGACATTAATTCGATTGACTGTGATGATAGTATTGTGATCATACTTTCCTTTTTAATCCTTGTCTGTCAGATGTACATACTCAAGTATTTACTGGTGAAGTGATCTGATGTCTCTGATTTGCCTTAAAATCTTCAGGGGAAAAAAAAAGGATGATACTCTTTGAGTGTTTCCTATGTCACATGTTGGATGGAATTTGGCAAAAGAGTTTGTCCAGAGACAATGAGGCACAAAGGGGAAAATGTCTGGCTTTGACTACACAAAGGTTCGAAATAAAATTCATTTATATTTCAGAGAAATACCCAGACTATGGCTTTCTTCTTTTTATCGGAAAGTTACATTAGGTTCTCAACATGTTTATGTTCATTTCACACTTTTAAATATTATAACTGCTATCTGCAAACTTGAAGTGATTAAAAGACCCAATATAATATGAAACAAGTCCACAAGCATCGCAGAACATACTCTCACAGTGTGACAGCAGCTCAAAGGGTGTGCAGAGCATCGACTCATCACACCATGACCTTGATCGCCCTTCAGCACTGTAGGCTGTGGTTTATTGCCCTGACCATGCCCTCTTATCATTCATATGTCAAAAGTTCTTGCATATTTTAATAAAAATGAGATCTATTTTTGGTGCTAGCTTGAAAGTCTCACCGGCATTGCCATCATAGTATGCATATTCAATTAATTTACATAGTGCAAAAAGGTACAGCCTGAATGTGGGGTTTGAGGCATACAATTTGAGCACCCTAAGATCACATTACTGTACCTATTTTGGTAGATAGTCCAAATAATAGAGCTACATATATCTTTTTGATTCCCCCTTCAGCAAAATATTGAAGAGAAATGAGCCATGTGACACGGTCAAAGCTCAAACAATTCTTTTAGAACAGCCAATAGGCTATTCCTTTTAACATTTGTAATATGTTGGAAGTCAATGTCCTATAGCACAACATAATAATGTGTAAGTACCTTATGAAGAGGAAGTGGTTAAGTCTTGGGTTTAATCATACTAAATTACTACTTTTGTTGGTCAGTATATGATATTTAAACCTATACCTGTATATTGGAGACACTTATTCTCTATTACTTTAGAATTTTTTGGAGAGAAGCCTAAATTACTGTTGTGTACATGAAGGCTTTAGTAAATATATATATTTTCTACTTTAATTTTATCCCCAGCTTCTCGCAACAAAATTATTTACAAGAGCCTCCAATAAAAAGATAAACACCTTATGTTGTGGTTTGGACAAGTTCTTGGAAAATGTGAGAAGGGAAGAAGAGATGGGGCCAGATTTCAGTTCCAGGAGTATCCAACTGAGAGTCAGAGAACACTGTGATATACAGAGGATCTGACAGTGGTAGAATCTAGTTAGGAGAAAAAGTTAGAATTCGGGAGGTCAAGGTGCCTGCTCTGCTCATCCATAATCTTTAAAAAGCCGTGTGATATTGGTGTAATGTTGTGGTTTATAATAAGAAATATATATCTGGTTTTGGACCCTGTTCCTGTCGGAACTCCTAAAACGCTTGGAATTTCCTAAGTGATGAGAGCGATAAAAAGTGTCTTTGTTATATTAATTAGGTGACTTTTGGAAAACACCTGAGGATAGGGGCTGGTTACTAAGAGAACCAACCAGGTGATTAGAGGGTTAGAACTTTCTATCCCACCTCCCCCACGACCTCTGAGGAGAGGGGGGGGCTGGAGATTGAGTTGAATCACCAATGTCCAAAGATTTAATCAATCACGCCTATGTAATGAAGCTTCCATAAAAACCACAAGGACAGGGTTTGGAGAGCTCCTGGTTTGGTGAACACGTGGAAATTTGGGGAGAGTGGTGCTCTAGGAGATGGCATGGTAGCTCCGTGCGCCTTCCCTCATACCTTGCTTTATGCATCCATTCCATCTGGCTGTTCCTGAGTTATATCCTTTTATAATAAACCGGCAATATAGTAAGTAAAATGTTTCTCTGAGTTCTGTGAGCTGCTCTAGCAAATTAGTCAAACCCGGGGAGGAGGTCGTGAAAACCTCTGATCTGTATAGCTCGTTGGTCAGAACAGGTGACAACCTGGACATGCAATTGGCAGGAGGGGGAGCCAGTTTTGTGGAACTGAGTCCTTAACCTGGGGATCTGAGGCTATCTCCAGGTAGACAGTGTCAGAATTGAGTTAAATTGTAGGACACCCAGCTGGTGTCTGAGAATTGCTTCCTGATATGGGGGAAAAAACCTCCACACATTGTAATTGGTGCCAAAAATCTTAGGTGTAGAGACTACTGTAGCACTAAATGACCAAAATATAAAAGAGAGAAGAGGAAAGAAGGGAAACAGAGAAAAATTATACCAGAGTTCACATCTGAGCTACTTTTCTTGACTGTCTCACCAAAAGGAAATAATAAATTTTATAGCTCTAATTATCTTATATAAAATTGTATAGGACACCCACAGACACAAACTTTGTCCTAGTTCTAGGTTACGAGAAGAATTTTTCACCAGATTACTAGTTTTAATTTAAACACTTTTGAAAAGAAATAGGTGTGGAGAATGCAAATATTATGAACAAAACTGTGGGCAAAAACTGCGCTTGTTTAAATAAATTATTCTGATGGTTTAATAAGAATGAACGCATTTCAAGAAAGGAGATGAATGCTCATTCTATTTATCCCTCATCATAAATACTATTTATTCTTTCATTCATTTAGTCAATAAATTTTATCTGAGCATCTACTATGTGCTCTGCCCTGTAAATGTGCCATGAGCACGTTCTTGAACCCATGGATGGTTACAAGATGTGATTACAAAGGAAATAAAAGGAACTTACTTTAAATATGGCACAATGGGAGGCCTTTCTGAGGAAATGAGGTTTTAAGATGAGATCTGAAGAATGAGAAAGTGCTGGCCATGCTAAGAATCACAAGAATCATGGACAGAAGAAACAATATAAAAGCAGCTTGGCATGTTCAAAAGACAGAAAAATAGCTCCCTTAAGTTATTAAGGCAGAGGGTCCTGAGATGAGGCCAGAGAGCAGGCAGGTGCCTAACGTGCAAGGCCTGATAGGACAAGGCTTGGCTTTCGTACTTTATTCTAATTATAATTTTTATGTATGTATGTATGTCTTGAACTTGGCTGCTATGTGAAGAATGAATTGGAAAAAGGGCAAGAGAGGAAACATCTAAATGTTAAACCTAGTATTTATATATTATGTTTATATAAAGAAGAAAAATATAGCAGATACAGCCTTTCGTTTACAGATATGTGTTTTTCATATTGTTAATGAAGTGTTCTTGGATTCAGATTGCAACTGAATCCTTGTTGCTTGCAGATAAATGTGCAAACTTCAAAATTATCCAAATATGTTTGTGTCTTCTCTAAACTCTCATTTTGCATTCATTCATCTTTAGTCACTAATCCAGCTGATGAGTTGGCCATAATTCAATCAGACTCAATCAATATGGACTAGACATGATCTCTGCCTTGGAGAAATGTGGAATAAGGATGTGGGGCATAAAGCCTGATGTCCTCTCCTGAAGGATAATTACTGTAAATGTCTGTAAGTAAAAACAAAATAATTTAGATTTCCCTAGTCCTGTATTTATATGAATTATTTTATTGTCTGACTTGGATCAACTATAATACAAACATACTGACAAATATTGTTTAATATTGTGTGCTGAAAATTGGACTAAGAATTCATTTTCTAAATTGGATTAATTTGGAAAGGGAGAAAATATTTGCATAATAAAAGCAATTAACATAATCAAAGCTGAGAAACATTTTGCTAAGGAGTCTGGATCTCAAAGGCTAAGTGAACATAATAATAACCTACACTCTAGTATAAAATAGAATCCAAGTCCATCCCAGATCCAAAACTTGAGTGATTAGTAATCCAATTCAGCACTCAAATTCAGCGATGCAGACAATCAAAACATGACAGAGGAATTCATTTGTAGGAATAATACAACAGTTAATACTTCCCAGTGCTTTTACTTGAATTTATTACAGACATTTAAAAGAATGAAGACCAAGTATAGGCAAGTTTTTCCTTTATGACATTTAGTTTTACAAAAGGACAGAAGACAGGCAAATGTACACTTGAAGGACTTTAGAATATTTTATCTGTTGCCTGGACAAGTTAAAGAATTCTCTAGAGCACGAGTGTGGCAGGTTAATTTATTTCACATTGACCCAGCAACTAATGTATGCAATATTTCTGAAACCTTTGTCTATTGCCATGGCAGGGCTAAGAAATAGGAATTCCCCTGTGGTTTGCACCTTCAGAACTTTTTCAACATTCTCTGAAATATTTGATGTGTATTTCTGCAGAGGTCTTCTCTCTTGTTACCAGAAACCTAATTTGTTTAATTAAAAACTAACAAAACACAGACATTAATAGCAAATTAGCAAGCACCAGTGATAATTTATAACCCAGGGTCAAATTTAGCCACAATAGTTATATAGAAAGAAAATACCGTTCTGAACACCACATTTGGCATTTTAATGAATGGAATTAGCAGGCAGTTCTCATAAACTACATGCAAATAATTGAAGAATTAATGTAGAATATACAAATGATTTCACTCTCAATGTTATCTTTTACACCTTCTATTTTTCTTTTTAGTGCAAATTCACTGACCTACTTCTTTTGGTGCGTGTCCTTTCATGAAGAGATACTTTATCCTAGATATTTTTCTCTAGTCCCAATATATAAAGGATTAGACCAATACTTTCTTCTTCGATTTTTTTCTACCTATTTTCTAGTTGTCCTAAATATTTAAGCATTCTATGTTCTAAATAATCATACTGAAGTGCTTACATTTTCTTGAACATGCCGTTCTGTGTCATCATTTATTTTTTTCTTTCCTACTTTGTCCATATGAGAAATACCAACTTGCCTATCATTGCTTGCCTGTTCACAAGCCCTTCTCCTGAGAATGCAGAACTCCTGGAAAGGAAAAATCCTATATATCTAAAGACCCTGCTGCATCTGAGCATAGATGATTCTATCAGGATAGGTGATCGATACAATCAGGTCTAATCGGATCCTCTTGCCCAGGAATTTGGATTTGGGATACTGAGGGGCTGTACAAAGCAGCCTCACTTCAGGCTATGCAAAAACACACACTATGAGGGACAAAACCAGTAGTGGTCATGGGCATGGAAAGAACATACAAAAGTGAGTATACTTGGCACCAGCAAGCCACACCCACATGAAAACTGAAATAATGGCAAAGCAAAAACTAAAGGTCTTGAAGAATAGAAGTGAGGAGAATGCAAAGAAGCAAAATTGAGAAACCTGTTGTCCTAGAGAAAGAGTCAGAGAGAGAACAGATACTTAAATGTGCCATTTTCAAAAGGCCAAGCTGTTTGTTTTTTGGGTTTTTTTTGTTTTTTGTTTTTTTTTTTTGCAGAGAGAGAGACTGTTTTCCTTCCATAATTTTTACTAAATTCCTTTTCACTTTGAGCTAGTTGGAGTGGGTTTCTATACTTCTTAACCAAAAGTTGTTTTTTTTAAAACAACTTTTTTTGTAGTAAGATTTTTTATAACAACTTTTTTTTGTAGTAAGATTTTTTAAAACAACTTTTTATTGTAGTAAGAACACTTAACATGAGATCTACCTTCTTAACAAATTTTTAAGTGTACAATACAGTATTGTCGACTACAGACACAAAGTTGTACAGCTGATCCCCAGAACTTATCCATTTGTTTAACTGAAACTTTATACTTGTTAATTATTTTCTATTAGAACTCCATCTTTCTACATTTACCTCAATTCTACCCTCCCAGAACCACAGCCATCTCTCTCCTAAACAATTATTGTTTCCTTTCTGTCCCCAGTAGAAGGGCCCCTCTATGCTCGGATGCCTAATACATTCTGTACATGATCCTTTTACAACCCCCATGAATCTCTGCTGGATGTACTGTTATGTATCTGTCTCCCATGTGTTAGACGGTAAGCTTTCTAAGAGTTGGATGCTATATTTTTTGAGATTATATGCCTGTCTCCTAATACTGTGCCAAACACATAATTGGGTGTTTAATATATGTTTATGGAATAAATAAGTAAAAGAATGAATGGATGAGTAAATAAAATAAAATAAAAAACCTCGACTGTATAGTCCCTTAAAGCTATCTCCTTATCATTTTCTTTTTTCCTTCTTGAAGTTCTGGACTATACCAGTATTTTTCAAACTCTAGTCCACTATGTACTTGGTTGCCTCATAATAAGCCTGTTAAAAATTCAGATATAGTGGGACTGAGGTATGGGCTGCACCTTTGTATTTGTAAGCATGTTTGGGAACTCCTGCTTTCAGATAATATGACATCAGACGGCTTCTACTGTAGGAAAATGACTTTTCCCAAGATTAATGAACTTCAAACAGCCAAATCCTTTCTAGCTCTCACCCTGCTGGTGTTACTTTCAACAACTGCCACTGTTACCACCATCCATTTAAGAGTCTCTCTGTTCTAGTGGATTTGGAGGCAATTCTACTTTAATACTCATTCTAGTTTTCTAAATATTCCTTAGTCTTGATCTTTGGCTTCTCTTCTTAAATTTCAAACAGATGTGCCTCAAAGCCTAAATATTGGTCCAACAAAGCGAAGGGAACTGGAAAAAAAAAAAAAAAGACAACACAAATAACAAAATAGCCCAAGAAGTAGCATGTTTCAATGTCAGGTGATGGAAGGAGAGGCTGCATGGTAGTGTGGAAGCTGGAATGGTAACGTGTTGACCTTGCAGAGCCTCTGTTCCACTGTTTCTCATAGACTCAGAGTTTGGATGGATCTCATGCAGTCATCTACTCCAACTTTCTAGTCTGAAGAAAAGGTAACTCAGGCCTGAGAGGATAGGTGACTTGCCCAAGGTTACACAGTTGGTGGCAGAGTCAGGCTTGAAACTTAAGTCACTGGTGGTACAATCAAGGGCTCTTTCCAGGAAACAAATAGAATTTTTTTCCTTATTTTATATTTTTACTTGTTTTTTTTTCTGATTATATAAACAATACATGAATATGATAATTTTGGAAAGCTATTTGGCAGTATCCACTAAAGCATCTGCAACCATATGGCCCAGAAATTCCCCTTCTAGGTATATACCCAAGAGAAATGTGCACATATGTTTACCAAGAATGTTCATAGTAGCGCTAATTTTAATAACCCCCAAATAGAAACAACTCAAATGTCCATCAACACTAAAATCGATAAATTATGTACATTCATGAAACGGAATGCTACATAAGGTAATGAGAATGAAAGAAGCTTGCAACTATATACAATAATACAGATCAATTTTACACAAAATAATATAAAGGCAAATAAGCCAGATATAAAAGAGTTTACACTTTATAATTCCATTTTTAAAAAGTTCAAAAACAGGAAAAACTTGTCTATAATGAAAACAGAGAGTAGTTACCCTTAGGTGATAGTGTTAGAGGAATAAGCAGAATGGGGCAGAAGGGAGCTTCTGGACTTTCAGGAATGTTTTGTTCCTTGATCTGGATGCTGGTTACACAATGTATTCACTTTAAGAAAGAAAATTCACTGAGTTATAAATTTTTCTATGGAGTGCATGTTTTTGTAAATTTTATCGAAATAAAACATATATTAAAGAAAGGATAAATAATCTCTGTAGAAAGTTGGGAATGCAAAGAAAACATTCAAGTTGGAATCAACTATTAATATTTTTGCATATTTCCTACCATATTTTATACGTACATACACTATCTGCACTTTTGTAATCCCAAAGTTCAAAAACCAATTTTTTTCATAGCTCATATGGCAACAAAATTCTGATATGAGCTGAACTCATTTAGTGACAAAACTTGACCTCAACTGACATGAGGTTATTTATAGTCTTTATTTATGACACTTGGGGTGAATATTCATACATTTCCTACAGAAAGATTACTGTAATGAATATGGAATAATGCTGCAGACACCACTGAGGATGTGATCTTTACAATTATCTTTTAAATCCTAAAAATTCTGAATTCCAAAATATATCTGGTTCTAAGGATTTAATACTGGCTTTATGCACTTCTTTCTATATGTTTTAAAACTTTTATTCTTACTTTCAAAGAATTCAAAGAAGATATACAGCTGAAATCTGACAGCACATGTGGATTTATTATGGCTTTATGTATTGTGGTAAGCAAAAGAAAGGCCGCCTTCCCAAAAGACGTCTACACCCTAATCCCTGGAATCTGTGAATGCATTAGATAACACGGCAAAGGAGAACTAAGGTAGTAGATGGATGACAGTTGCTAATCAGCCGACCTTGAGATGGGAAGATTACCTTGAATTATCTAGGTGGGCCAAAGTAATCACAAGGAGTCGTATAAGTGGAACAACGGAGGCAGAAGAGAGATAACCAGAGAGATGGCAGTGTGAGAAGGACTCAGCCCAATATTGCTGACTTTGAAGATGGAGGAAGGGGGCCATGAGCAAAGAATAGTGAGAAGCCATAGAAGCTGAAGAAGGCAAGAAAACAGATTCTCTTTTAGAAACTCCAGAAAGACATACAGTCCTATAGACATCTTGATTTTAGCCCAGAGAGACTCATTTTGGACTTCTAACTTCCAGAACTGTGAGATCATAAATCTGTATTGTTTTAAACCATAGTTTATGGTAATTTGTTACAAGCAGCAATAAGAAAATTACACATGTATATACACGCATGTACATAAAATTTATACATACACATACACACATATATATGCATAATATGTGCATCCACATATGTAGTTGATACATATACTTATATGCATTTTTAATCAATATTTGAATCACATAGTGACTGGTACAGAGTAGAAACTCAATAGTAATTTTAAATATATGAATGAATGAATACATTGACTGAATACTCTATATATTATATATGCAGATGGGAGTGGGGATGCAAGGTTGTTGAGAGTGAAGAGGAGCCAGCTCTTGGCCTGTGTAATTGTCAACTATTGCTGCAGAACAAACTCAAAACTTCTGTGGCAAATGGCAGTAAACATTCTTTCTAAGGCATCAATTTGCAGGTCAGCTGGAGTAGCTTAGCTTCACATTTCATGTCGGATGGGTGGCTTTGCTCTGTGTGTCCCTCAGCCTCCTCTCATGGTGATGGCAGAAGCATGGTGGTGGCATGCCCAACCACCTAAGCACAAAAACTGCATCAAGTTTGCTAACTCACTGACCAAAGGAGGTTATATGGCCAAGTCCAAACTCAAGGGACAGGAAGTATATTCACCTTTTGTGGGAGGGATTTTCATGGAGATGTGAAGAATTGAGACCAAAAATTTAATTTACCGTAACTTCTCACTATTTATCAAAAAGTACTGCTGAAGCCAAATAAGGATATCGGGATATGCCAAACTGAATAAGACCTTCAAGGATCCAAGATGGAAACTGTACACTGTCATATAAGAAAGAACATATGAACGGTTTGCAGTTACCAAGAAAAGAGGTTTTCATCTAACTAGTAAGGAATTAACCAGGAGTGAGGATATGTTTTAAAATAGCAATTTATAAATATCAGGAAAATCATTCTTTTTTCCCCCTTTTATAGGACTTTATTTTTTAGAGTGGTTTTAGGTTCACAGCAAAACTGAGCAGAAAAAACAGAGCATTCCAAATAACTCCTGCCTGCTCCCCCTCCCCCTAGCCTTCCCCACCATCAACATCCTGCACCAGAGTGGGGCATTTGTTAAACTGATTAACTTCCATTGACATATCATTATCACCCATAGCCCATAGTTTATATTAGGTTCACTCTTGGTGTACATTCTATCGGTTTGGACAAATGTATAATGATGTGTATCCTCCATTATAGTATCTACAGAATAGTTGCAATGACCTAAAAGTCCTCTATGCTCCACCTATTCATCCTTCCCTCCCCACTACTTCCTGGCAATCACTAATCTTTTTACTGTCTCCATAGTTTTGCGTTTTCCAGAATGTCATATAGTTGGAATCATACACTGTGTAGCCATGTCACGCTGGCTTCTTTCACTTAGTAATATACATTTAAGGTCTCCCTATGTCTTTTCATGGCTTGATAGCTCATTTCGTTTTAGCACTGGATAATCTTCATTGCCTAGATGTACCACAGTTTATTTGTTCATTCACCTACTGAAGGGTATTTTGGTTGCTTCCAAGTTTTGGCAATTATGAATAAAGTTGCCATAAACATCGATGTGAAGGCTTTTTGTGGACATAAGTTTTAAACTCCCTTGAGAAAATACCAAGGAGCATGATTGCTGGATTTTATAGTTAGATTATGCTTAGTTTTATAAGAAACAGCCAAACTGCGTTCCAAAGTGGCTGTACCATTTTGCATTTCCACCAACAATGAATGAAAGTCCCCGTTGCTTCATATTTTCACCAGCATTTGGTGTTGCCAGTGTTCTGGTATGGGCCATTTTAATGAGTGTGTATAATGGTACCTTATTGTTGTTTTAATTTGCATTTCCCTGATAATATATGATATGTTTCATATGTTTCATATGTTTCAAATGTTTATTTGCCATCTGTATATCTTCTTTCATGAGGCGTCTGTTCAGATCTTTTGCTCATTTTTTAACTGAGTCATTTGTTTTCTTGTTGAGTTTTAAGAGTTCTTTGTATATTTTGAGTAACAGTACTTTACCCAATATGCCTTTTGCAAATATTTTCTCCCAGTCTGTGGCTTATCTTTTCATTCTCTTGACATTGTCTTTCACAGAGCATAAGTTTTTAATTCTAATGATGTTCAGTTTATCAATTATTTCTTTCATAGATTGTATCTTTGGTTTTATATCTAAAAAGTCATCACCATACCCAAGATCATCTAGATTTTCTTCTATGTTATCTTCTAGGAGTTTTATGGTTTTGCATTTTACATTTAGGTCTATGATCTATTTTGAGATAATTTTTGTAAAGGATGTAACATCTGTGTCTATACTTATTTTTTTGCATGTGGATGTCTGGTTGTTCTAGCACCATTTGTTGAAGAGACTATCTTTTCTCCATTATTATTGCTTTTGCTCCTTCGTTGAAGATCAGTTGACTATATTTACATGGATCTATTTTTGGATTCTCTATTCTGTTCCATTGACGTATTTGTTTATTCTTTCACCAATGTCACACTCTCTTGACTACTGTAGCTTTATGGTGATTCTTGAAGTCAGATAATGTCAGTCCTCCGAGCTCCAATATTATGTTGGCTATTCTGGGTTTTTTGTTTCTCTAAACTTCAGAATCAGTTTGTTGATATCTGCAAATAACTTGCTGGGATTTTGACTTGGATTGTGTTGAATCTATAGATCTAGTTGGGAAGAACTGACATCTTGACAATATGAGTGTTCCTATCCATGAACATGGAATATATTTCCATTTATTTAGTTCTTTGATTTTTTCATCAGAATTTTCTAGTTATTCCCGTTTGGATCTTGTACATATATTTTGTTAGATTTATACCTAAGTATTTCATTTTTGAGGATACTAATGAAAATGATATTGTGTTTTTAATTTCAAATTTTACTTGTTCATTCCTGGTATATAGGAAAGCTATTGACTTTTGCATATTAACCATGTACCCCACAACTTTGCTATAATTGCCTATTAGTTCCAGGAGGGTTTTTTGTTGTTCTTGATTCTTTCGGGTTTTCTTCATAGACAATCATGTCATCTGCAAACAAAGTTTTATTTCTTCCCTCCCAATCTGTACATTTTATTTCCTTTTCTTGTCTTATTCATCAGCTAGAAATTCCAGTATGATGTTTAAAAGGAGTGGTGAGAGGAGACATCCTTGTCCTGATTTTAGTGGGAAAGCTTTGAGTTTCTCACCATTAAGTAGATTTATATTAGCATAGGTTTTTTGTAGATGTTCTTTATTCAGTTGAGGAGAAAAATCACTCTTAAAGTCTACAACTATCAGGTTATGTAAAAAACAAGTATACACTCACTTAAAATGTTAAAAAGATGATCAGATTTATGTTGTGATTTCTTAATACAAAAATTGGTTTCAAAATTCTATGGATTAGGCAATTTTATCTTTAGGAAGAGATACAAGAAGTCACTTTAGTGCCCCTAGCTATCCCTTTACTACTCATGGGTAAGGTGTGCATCACCCCATAAAAGTGCAGATTCTCTCTCATGAGTCAAGAAGCATTTTCAGGTTTTGCCTCTAGCCTTCTCTCTGAATTCACTTGCTTGGATTTTCAATTCTTTCTTGCACTGTACCCTCTGCATAGCCACTTCAGATTCAGGCCAAGGAAGCAATTTCAGTTTTACTCATGAAAGCCTTGTGTCAGACTATCTTTAGTTCCACCTACTATAACCCATATCTCCATCCCCAGGCTATCCTGCCCCAGTTCTCAGAACTCCAGTAATAGTCTAGTATTTCAGGTTCCAGCTCATTGACAATAAGAGATCCAAGGATGTGAATAGCTTGGACTATTAATACTAACTAAACGTTTTATTTACGGATTTGTACTTTCTCAAAATTCTGTTTCATATCTTAATAATGGAAATATGATGCATACATCATGGGCAATGCTGTGATTATTTACCCATATTAGATCTATCAAAGCCTTTTCAAAACTTTACTCAGCTGGCTCCTTCGTGGGACAGATTCTAAAAATACAGTATGATTTTGGCTAATGGAACAGAAATAATCAACTGCTAAGAAACTTACTCTCATTAATCAAATTCATGAGATTACCAGTCTGTCAACATAAGCATATGAGAAATCATAATATAACTGCTACTTGGGGAAGATAGTACCAAACAAACAGAGGTATCTTGAAATAGTATTTCCTACCATAAAATACCCCTGTGAGTGCAACAGTAGAACTTGAAACCACTGACCAAGTTTTCGTCTCTGAAAAGTACCTGCTTTAGCTACTTACCAATTTCTGTATCTGTTCCTCCTTTTCTATATGCTATGTGATCTGTCTTCTGTTGCCAGCATCTCCCTTTAGATATGTTAAGACTGTTATATATGCCAAAGTGAGACTTTAGATACATGTCTTCGTTGGAACTTGGTTACTCAGGAAACTTATTAATCATACATGTTCCTGAGCTCTCATAGGTAGCATAGCTTGGGATCGTTCATTTTATTTGTTATGTGTTGATGTCATTGAATTAGATGTTTGGGCTCTAAGGAACCTCACTGATTTCTTCAACAAATGCTTACTGAGTGCCCACTATGTGAGAGGCACTGTTCTGAGTATTGCTGAAATAGCATTAAATTTTTTTTAAAAGTCTGTGACCTCATGGAGCTTATATTATAATAGAGGAGACTGCCTTTAGTTAAGCAAGTGAGAAAAGTAATAAACAGAAACCTCATTTAAAATGGAGTCAGGAGGCCAGAAGACAGAACTCATACATGTGCCACTCAATGCACATTACTGACCCCAACAGGAAGAGACATACCTTGCATCTCTGACAGGAAGTGATACTGCTTACTGACCCAGTAGAAGGAAGGAAGAAATTCCTCCTTGCCCAGCAACAGCTCAGCCAATGAAAGACTGCCATAACTCAGCCAATGAAAAGCCACTACACTTTGAACTCCCAGTCTCTTCCAGTGGACACTTTGTTTACAATAGCTCCTTCCAGCTTCATAAAAGAATGTTTCCCTCCTTTGTTTCTCTGGACCTGCATGTGGTTCATCATAGACTGCATGTCCTGAATGGCAATTCTTTGCCATCCCCAAATAAACCCATTCTACTGGTAAAATAACTAGATGTTTACTTGTTTGAGGTCAACATTATTTGGTGGCCTGTACAGGGATCCAGCTAAGACCCCTGACAACCTTGAGGCTAGTGGGCAGATAGGTGCGGTACCCACAGAGCGCATTCAGCTCACTGCTCTCTTCCTGACCCTGGCGTTTGAGGGTAAGTTTTCTCCTGGGTCTTGATCTCTGCTTTCTGCACTTTGAAGCTTTCCAGACCTTATTCGGGACCTGTCCTTTCTGTTAAAGGCTTTCACCCTTTCTGAAAATACTTGTCTGGCTTTTGGTCTGATTCCCTTTGGAATCAGGCTGTTCTATTGGAACTATGCTGGTATTTGGCCTGCAGCCTGTTTAGAAACTTTTTTTTTTTTTGCTCTACAGAAAAACCTCTGAGAAATGAGATCTCGGTCATCTGAATGTTTTAAGGGTGCCCCTCCTTCAGAGACTCCAGCCAGTTTTATGTTTAAAAACTTTGGTCCCTTCTCATGTACATTTCTGACTAAAAGGGCCAACTTAACCAAAAGTAATATAGAACACCAATGGCCATTATGGGGAACTTTTGAACTCCCCATACTTACTTTTCTTAAAACCAAATTGGACAGCCATAGCTCTGAAATTGCCAAAACTGAATGGAACTTCTATTTTGATCAGTATTTTCAGGCTTACAAATGTTACGAGGAGTCTAAAATTGCCTCTCTACAAAATAAAATTTTAAGATTGAGGAAAACAACTAAAAAAAAGACAAAATGGTTTCCAAAGTCTCTCTTTCCCCTCCCTTGTCTCCTTTGTCTCTGGATGCATGGCAGCCACCTTGTGCTTGGGCCCTGCCTTCAGTGCCATCTTCCTCCTTCCTTTGTATACTGCCTACACCAACTCTATACCCTCAGTTTCACCATTTTAACTCTCTCATCAAGCTTCCCTTTTTCTCTAAGCTTCTTCCTGGTACCTCCTCCTGGTATCAGAACCTGGTTCTGAACCTATCAGAACCTGCCCCTTTCAAGTTAAATCAAACAAACCTCGAATTTCTATGTTCCCTGAACTAAGGCCAAATTATGAGCCATTGTCAAAGAGTTTCCTAAAGTAACTGAGGACCCCCATAGGTTTCCTGAAGAATTTAACATAGTTATTCAAACATATCAACCTGATTTTTCAGACCTATGTCCGTTAGTCCACATGCTTGTTGGTGAGGGTCAAGCCAAACATTGGATGAAACTAGCCCAATGAGAAAATTCTGAAAGGGATTTAGAAAAACAAACCCCTAACTTTTGTCAAGAGGCTAGAACATTTGCTGGGAAACCACTAAGTAATTATGGTAGCCTTTCCTAAGCCTGTTGATTGGAACAAAATTCAGGCTTGCACACAAAAATCTGATGAACCTGTTCATGAATATTGTAATCGACTTCAGATTATTTTCAAAGAAAATTCTGGTCTTCCTTTGGATGTTAAATCCTCTTAGGTAGCTTTTACCTGTAGGTTTATGAACAAGCTAAACTGAAACCTTTCTCTTATAGTTAAAAGGACTGTGGTGGAATGGGAAACTATGTCCACTCCAGCTTTAGTTAATTTGGCAAATCATCTTGCTTGCACCCTAGATGAGTCACTTAAAAGAAAGACAGCCAAAATCTTCAACTCTTGCAAATGAAGATTGCTACATAAAACCAAAGACTTCCTAGCTTCTTCTTTTAATGCAAAGAGCCAGGACATTGGAAAAGAGATTGTTACAAAGAGGCACCTTCAGCCTTCTAACCAGCCTTTCCAATGTCCTCCTAATTTCCAATGATGGGGCTCCGAGGAGCTACAGAGGCTCTTCACAATCCTCCCTCTTTTTTTTTTTAATAATTTTATTTATTTATTTATTTTTCCCCCAAAGCCCCAGTAGATAGTTGTATGTCATAGTTGCACATCCTTCCAGTTGCTGTATGTGGGACACGGCCTCAGCATGGCCAGAGAAGCAGCGTGTTGGTGCGTGCCTGGGATCCGAACCCAGGCCGCCAGCAACAGAGCGTGCGCACTTTAACCGCTAAGCCACGGGGCCGGCCCCCAATCCTCCCTCGTAATTGGCTCAGAGAAACAACTTTCCAGATTAGGAATGCATCTCTCTCTGTCCTTGTGGACACTAGACCCACACTCTTGGTGTTCAATATCACTACTATAAAGCAGTCCCCGCCTTAGAGTACTAAAGGAGTTCAAATAGCAATAAACTTCAAAAATTTCCCATCCCTGAACTTATTCCCTTTTGTTTAGGCCCTTTGAGAAATATCCACCCTTTCTTCTTAGTTCCTCTACCCCTATTCATTCACTAGGTTGATACTTTTTTTTTTTTTTTTCTGTGAGGAAGATCAGCCCTGAGTTAACATCCATGCTAATCCTCCTCTTTTTGCTGAGGAAGACCGGCTCTGAGCTAACATCTATTGCCAATCCTCCTCCTTTTTTTTTTCCCCCCAAAACCCCAGTACATAGTTGTATGTCATAGTTGCACATCCTTCTAGTTGCTGTATGTGGGACGCCGCCTCAGCATGGCCAGAGAAGCGGTGCGTCAGTGCGCACCTGGGATCCGAACCCAGGCTGCCAGTAGCGCAGTGCACGCACTTCGCCGTTAAGCCACGGTGCCGGCCCTAGGTCGATGCTTCTTAGAAAAGTATCATGCTGGTATCTGTTTCTCCCCAAAGGGGAAAATAATTCTAGAATTTGATAATAACAATCAAAATAGCTAACCAAATGAATTAAATGACCCTTTTGACATCTTTTATTTGCTCTGTCTCTGACAGTACTAGAGCTGATTCTGGGCAGACTGATCATTTGTTCCTCTTGAATAAGCTACCACTCTCCTTGTGGGCAAAATCTCCAACTGATATTGGCAAAATTCACAGCGTACCTCCCATCAAGATTCAAATAGATCCTTCAAAACCTCTCCCCATAATTAATCAATATCCTATAAGTAAAGAAGCCCTTTAAGGTATAAAGCCCATGATAAAGATTACAAGGTTCAGGACTTCATTATCCCTTGTACTAGTCTCTATAATACTCCTATTTTACTTGTGAGAAAACTCAAGTGTCGAGGGTGGAGGTTTGTCTAGGACCTCTGAACAAAAACAACATTGTTATCCGTTGAAATCTTGTTGTTCCTAACCCTCATATGCTACAAATGTCTGTCCCAAATGGAAATAAATTCTGTACTGTCACTGATTTGTGCAGTGCATTCCTTACTATCCCAGTTGATGAAGCTAGCCAATACCTTTTTGCCTTCACTTGGGAAGGAAAATATTTCACCTGGACAGTAAAGCCTCAGGGTTTTACTGAGAGTCCTTCTTATTTCTCACAAATACTGAAGGCTGATCTAGATGATAAAAGGTTTTCTAGGGCTTCTACTTTGTTGCAGTATGTGGACAATTTGCTTCTTCGCTCTCCTTCCCAAGCCTCCTCACAGGTAGACAGCATCCACTTGCTGAAAAAGCTTTTAACTTAAAGAAATGCATGGTCGCCAAGGAAAAATTTGCCCAAACTCAGGTCCAATATTTAGGGCAGCTGATATCAGAACAAGGGCTACACCTAGATCTAGATAGGCTTCATGATGCTGTAAGTTTCCCAAGACCCAAAACTAAGCATCAACTGCATGATTTTTTTTGGGGGGGGAGGGGGTTAGCAGGTTATTGTCCAAATTGGATTCTAAATTTTCTCCTATGGCCAAACTTCTGTATATTTTACTAAAGAACAACAACCCTGACCCAATTTTATGGGAAGAACAGGACAAGATAACCATTAAAGACTTAAAAGAGAGTTTAGTGAACTCACTTGTTTTAGGCATCCCAATTATCAGCTTCTCATGACATCTGATGAGATAGCTTTCCCAAGATGTCCAGACCAGGTCTGTAGAAGGATACAGACTTAGATGGGAAATGCTGAGAGATCGCCCTCCTACCCCTCCTTGATACTTGAATGTGACCTCAATAGGTTTTCAGTCTGTTCACTTTCACTCTGACATGGGGCACAAAACCCAGAAAAGATCCTTCCTGGCATTGAAGGACAAAAGGACACTGAATCCAGAAAAACCTGACTCTTGATCAGTGATGCTTTCAGAGAAAGATCTTTTCAGAGAAAGATCAAAAGGGGAAAATGTGAAATTAGTAAAGAGAAAACTCATTTAAAGTGAAGTCAGGAGGCCAGAAGAAAGAACTCTCAAGCATGTACCACTCAACCCACACTACTGACCCCAACAGGAAGAAACACACCTTGCGTCTCTGACAGGAAGTGATACTATTTACTACCCCAGCAGAAAGAAGGAAGAAATTCCTCTTTGCCCAGCAACAGCTCAGCCAATAAGAGACTATCATAACTCAGCCAATAAAAAGCCACTACACTTTGAATTCCCAGTCTTCTCCAATGGACTCTTCAATTACAATAGTCTCTCCCAACTTCATAAAAGAACAATTTGCTCCTTTGTTTCTCTGGACTTGTATGTGGTTCACCACAGACAGCATGTCCCAAGTTGCAATTCTTTATCTTTTCTGAATTAACCCATTCTGCTGGTAAAATAACTGATTGTTTATTTGTTTGAGGTCAACACAAGAAAACAACTATAATTTGATATGAGGCTGAGATATGAGCAATAAAGAAAAAGCATGGGATAAGCAGAGTTGAGAAGGGGTGGGAAACAGCTATTTTAGATTGGGTTTTCAATAAAACTTCTCTTAGAAACTGATTATTGAATTTAGACATGAAAAGAATGAGGAAGCATGCCTTATAAATATCTGGGGGAAAAGTACCCAGACAATGAAAACTTGAGTTCAAAGGCAATGAGTTGGGAATATGGTTGATGTTTCCCAAAGTGGGGAGGATGGCTAGAAGGGTGAGTGAGAGGAAAATGGCAGGAAATCAGATCATATAGGACTTTGACGGCCATGAGGAGGACGTTGGATTTTTTTCTAAGTGTTATGGAAAACTAAAGGAAGGTCAAGAGCAGGAAATTGACGTCAACAGATTTAAATTTTAAAAGGATTACTAGTAATCCTTATAGTGTGGATTATAGGGTGAGGACTATGAGAGAGAGAGTAGGGAGACTGATCATTTGGATTTTGTAGTGGTTCAGGGAAAAGATGGTGTTGGCTAGGGCTGTGGCAGTGGTAGTGAGAAGGTGAGAAGTGACAAGGATGAGATAGAGAAGACATAAAGTTTTGGTCATGAATAATTGGATGGTACCCATTTTCTGAGACGGGCAATACTGGGAGAGGAAGAGTTTTGGGGGAAGAGTTTTGCATATAATAACTTTAAGATGCCTAATAAACAACCAAGTGGAGATGCCATAGAGAGAGTTGGGTATCTGATCCTGAAGTTCAGGGGATGGTTTGTACTAGAAATGCACATTAGGGAGTCATTCATGGACTATTGATAATCTTTGGAAACATGGTACTGGGCAAGATCACTGACGGATTGAGTTTAGCTAGAGAAGTTTTGAGGTTGGTTTGCTGGGGCACTCCAACAAGCAGAGAAAGAGGGCTCAGAAGAAATGGCTCATGATGGAGGAGGAAATCCCTAGTCTCCACCTTGTGTCTTTACACCATACACCCTGAATATCTCCACTAATCCATTCACCGGAATGCAACTTGATCACTGTTTCTCTAATTGTCACTACGTTAAGAACCGATATTTATGCCAGTAGTTATCAACACAATATTGGGAACGAAAAGAGCTTTGAGATATCAATTTGCCCACCTCCCTCTTCACAGTATGACTCAAAAACATATAAAAAAATCTGACTTTTCCATGTATATACTCTCCTCCAAATTCTAAATCTAAATTGCAAAAAACCCCACAAAATTCCTTGTTACATATTAAATATGCATAACTCTCACTCATTTGGGAGTAAACATAATGAATTACAGATATTCCAAAGAAGGCTTATGATTGACTTGGGGATTCACTCATGGACACACAGTAATGGGCACTTAGCATACATATTTATGTACCTGCCATGCCTCATAGTGTATGATAATTGGACACTGTGTACTGGTAATCTAGAAGCAACGTGGACAGACTGGTGAGGTGAGAAACTTGAAAGCTGACTCAGATTATCCAAGAAGTGAATAGTTCAATTGAGGATAATCTCAATTTCGTTTGGTTTTTTGTCTGCTCTTTGTAATTCTTTTGCCTTTGTTCAGCGTCTGGAATTTCCAACAGAATTAACAGATTTGGTTTAAAGAAATATTATTCGAAGCAAACGTTTAAAGTACAGCAAAAACTGAAAGAAATTTTAAAAGGTTAAATATATACCAAACATTGAGGCTAATTACTTTTTAAAAAATATAATGTTGTCAAACTCCCTGGAAGGGATTAAAAAATAACTTTAATTCAGTCCATTAGAGGAAACTGATTTTTTTTTTAAATAGAAAGAAGTTTCTGAGAAAGGAATTAATTAGTCATAAGGGCCATTAAATTTCCTAAAATGAACAAAGGATTCCAGCGAAAATTATATAAATATTCATAAAAATATTACTTTTACTGACAAGATGTCACTTGTTTTATTAAAATCACCTAATTTGAGGAAAGTATCCTCAGAGAAACATGAGAACACAGGGTGGCAGGAATATTAAATATGATAAATTTTTAACACCTAAATCCTCCTCTTTAATTCTTATTTTTCTTTTCGTAGCAAATAAGTTTAATGAGTTGTTTTAAAACTTGGAAATTGTTGCAGTGTGTTCTATCATAGTCTTTGGCGTGATGGCTTATTGGTAATGATCAACTACTTCTTGCTGATGGAGGAAGGCTATGCTGTCTAGAAAATAGCTTGCTGAGCATAGGACGGCAAATTAGGATCCCTGAGTTCTACTTCCAAGTCATCCAAGGAGTTGTAAAGCAAAGCATATAAAACTATATTTGGTCTACTCACTCTGGATGATCTTAGATGGATACTTTGGTTTTTAGTGAGGTAATCTCAAATTGCTAGATTCTAGGTGTAGCAATTATTTATAGTAGAGTTGGATAGGTAAGACAGCTTTTCTTAATTAAACAATAGGTGGTTTAAAAATCATCTCAGCTACATGAATATATACTTTTCTATTATGCATCTATGTTTCTCTAGAAAAATTATCAGCTCAACATATTCTAAAAATCAGCATTAAGGATGTATCAAAATTTTAAAAATTTCAGGAAGAAAAGAAAATATGCTTTCTTCTGAAAACTATAAGTCTCACTTTAGTAAGAGTTATCCTAGATTGAACTCTCTGCCACTATATTATTTCTATTTGTAGAAATAAAATGTCAGACATTAGAATTTCATTAGAATTAATCTGCTTTTTTAGAAGATATATTACTGTAGAAGACCCAAAATCTGGTTTACACATGTGTCTCCGAAACAGAAACATCTATCTTTAAGATATTGGCAATTTTCACCAGGCTAAAATTGTGCAAACCTTTTAAGTCACATATAATTTATTTTTTACCTTATATATTTTGAAACTTCATATTATTTTCTATTCCCCTTTCCAGTGGTCTCTGTCTTAGTCAGTTTGGAAGGCTATAACAAAATACTATAGACTGAGGGGCTTAAACAACAAACATTTATTTCCCACAGTTCTAGAAGCTAAGAAGCCCAAGATCAAGGTGCCAGCAGATTTGGTGTCCAGGGAGGACACTCTTCCTGGTTTGCAGACAGCTACCTTTTTGCTGTATCTTCCCATGGCAGAGAGAGAAAGGGCTCTGGTCTCTTTCTCTTCCTGTAAGGGCCCTAATCCCATCATGGGGGCTCCACTCTTATGACTTCATCTAAACCTCGTTACTTCCCAAAAGCCCCACCTCCAAATACCATCAAATTGGAGATTAGGGCTTCAATATATGAATTTTAGGGGGACACAAACATTCAGTTCATAGAAGTCTTTTTTTAAACACTTGAATCAATAAGAATGCCAATGCTAACAACTTTTACTTGTGGAACACTTGCTCTGAGCCAAGCACTGTTCTAAGGATATTATAGACATGTTTGCTCATATAATCCTCGCAACAACTCTGTGAAGTAGGTTACTATTATTACCTCCAATTTTATATGTGGGAAAACTGAGGAAAAGTGATATTAAGTAGCTTGCTTGAGGTCATTCAGCTGGAAAGTGGTGGAACTGGAATTTAAATTCAGGTTAATTTCAGAGCCCACTCTCTTAACCAGCATGCTACATGAATTATTTCTCTACTTCGTTTTTGCTTAGCTTATCGGTAACTTTTAAAGAAGAGTATAGTACACAAAACTAAGAAAATAAATCTCTAGTTCTTTCTTACTAACTGATCATTAGCTCTAGTGATTCTTAAACATGTAACTCCTTCAACAACCAAGGCTCTCCTGCGATCATCAGTGGATGTGTTGCAGGGCCCTGCACCGCACAGTGACTGTTTGATTTGATTACCGCTAAGCTGTACTAACTACTGTGAACGGTACCCAAGTACTTGCATTTAAGAAACATGTTAATGTAGAAGATGGGATAACTAAGGAAAGGATGGGTACCAGATGAGCAGCAGTCTGGGTAGGCCAAATTTCTGTAAATTTGGGGGATATTTTTTACTAGTAGCAGTATCTGACTTAATTCAGCAATTTTTTAACTTTAAAATTCAATTAGGGAGTTGATTATGAATTAAGTATAGTCTTATGTAACTATGGGTTTCTCTGAATAGATCAACAATTTCATTAAAATTGCTCACATCAAAACATAGAATAAAGCACGCCTTTATGTCTCTTTTATGTTCCGTTTTTATTTCAAAACCATTTTGATTATTCAGCCATTTTAGAGAAATCCCTAAGAAGACCTTTTACACTATTAATTTTCACTTGCCCATAATAGTATTCTCTGCTGGTCTTCAAAGAGGTTTTCAATAAAATGTTATTACATTAAGGGAAGTGGCAGACATCACCAATCATATCATGCAGGCGTTCGCTCTGAGGCATGGACATATAACGGTCTTGCCTGATATTGAGAAGAAAATTAGTTTCAGGGCTGGACTGTTGATCCAATCTGATATCCATGGCATAATCTGATAAAAAGTTAAAACACTCTTGTAATAAAAATAATAATAACATCAAGAAAACTTCTGTGGTAGGGCATGGAATTTGAGTACACATAAACATGTATTTATAGAATTCTTAGACTGAAAGCGACTTTAGGGAACAATCTTGTAAAACTCCCTGGTAATTTACAAGGAAGGATAGACTAAGCGATTTATCCAAAGCCACATGGTTTTCTCATGACTGAGAAAGTATTAGAATTTCATTTTATTTTCATTCTACTTTAATTGAGAGGACACTATATGCCAATTTTCTGCTGTGTGGCAGGAACTCAAAGTTGAATAATGCACTAAGATTGAGAGTAGGGGAGGAAAAGGAGGTAAAAGAATAATTGTAATATGGCGTGGTTGTTTCTGTGAGAGTAGAGTCCACTCCCATCCTTAATATGGCCATGCCCCCACACCACTGCCTCCTCATATTCCAAGTCAGGAAAACAAATGTACTGTTGTTAAAATGTTCAATTTTTGCTTGGAAACTATACTCATAATTATATTTCAAACTAAAATCTGGAAAAGTTAAGGTTATAGTTGGCAAAATGTTTTTTCAAATTTTGTCAAATATTATCTTTCTAGAAAGATTATCTATAAAGTATATATGGATATAAATGTGTGTTTACATTTATTAAAGTTATTAAAATTATTAAAGTTTATTAAAGTTAAATTGTAGGATATTCTAGTCCTTTAATTTGAACAGTTGAATATTCATTTTTGAGTTTTGTGCCCTAAACAAATAATCATAAACATGACCCTATTTCCCCTGAAGCTTACAATTTTTTATCACTGACCTATAGATGCACATACCTACCAGAAAAAGAAACACTGACTAGATGAGGAAGTCTAATAATTAATTTAAATGATTCTTTTTAATTTGGGGCTTTGGGAATGCTGATGGATTTCACAGTAGGAGAAGCTTAGCAGGAAAATGATGAAATGGAGGAAATCATCACTCAAATTCACCTCTAGGATTCCTGGAGGTATTGTGGCAGCAGCGCAAATCGGTACAATCAAAACATTCTTTTTTAATCCACAGAAGAAATATAAATTTGATCAGGTGCCTTAAATAGTACAAGCATCTGGTGTACATTACATTTCCCTGAATAGTCTGATAATGAAGATTTTTATATCTGCATATTCCCTTAGTACATGCTACTCTTTTCTAAATTCAAACTAAATTCATACTTCTGAAGGAAAAATAATAGCTTAGAAGCTCCTATAATCCCACATTGTATTTTACATAATTGCTTCTCTTTGAGCACATTATTACCATTTCTTAATATCTGATCATCATCTGGCTGATCCTAAGCATACCAAAGTTAGCATATCATTTTACACAGATGTTAAGTGTATAAAATTCGTTCTGCCAAAAAACATCTCTAATACAAAAGGCGTAGTTCTCACAGAAAGGGCTGCCACTGGTTTTCTGAACAGCGTTGGGTACGTCACTGAACCTCCTCAATTTTTCTTGGGTTAGTGTTCGATTAACATAAATTGAACAGAATCAATTCCCTAAATAAGCAGTCTTATTTACAAATTTAATTAATTAAATTTCCTAGAGCATTTGACACTGCTTTTATAAATACAACATATTCGAACTTCATTGCTGACAGAAACTATAAAACATTGCTGAAAGATATTAAAAAGTATCTAAATAAATGAAGAGATAGTCCATATTCACGGATCAGAAGGCTGAACATTATGAAGATAGCAATTCTCCCCAAGTTGATCTATAAATACAGTGTAAAGCCTATCAAAATCCCAATTAACTCTTTTTGTTAAAATTTATAAGCCAATCTTAAAGTTTATATGGAATAGCAAAAAATTCCTGAAATAGAACAAAATTGGAGGACTTAACACTACCCAATTTCTTTTTTTTTTTTTTTAAAGATTTTATTTATTTTACTTTTTCCCCCCAAAGCCCCAGTAGATAGTTGTATGTCATAGCTGCACATCCTTCTAGTTGCTGTATGCGGGACTCGGCCTCAGGATGGACGGAGAAGTGGTGCCTCGATGCACACCCGGGATCCGAACCCGGGCCACCAGCATTGCAGCGTGCGCACTTAACCACCAAGCCACAGGGCCGGCCCACACTACCCAATTTCAATAATTAGTACAAAGCTACGGTTATCAAGACAGTGTGGTAAAGATTGACATATAAATCAGTGAAAGAGAATTAAAGTCCAGAAATAAACCCTTATGTATATTATATCATAGTTCAGATAGGAATGCTAAAGCAATTCAATGGGGAAAGAATAATCTTTTCAACAGAGAGTACTGAGAAAATTGTTTTTCCATACGCAAAAAGATGAATTTACACCCTACATCACACTCTACACAAAAATTAACTCAAAATGGGCCATAGAGCTAATTTCACCAGCTAAAACTATAAACTCTCAGAACAAAACATAAAAGTAAATCTTCACGATCTTAGGGAAGTTTTTTAGGCGTGACACCAAGCACAAGTGATAAAAAAATGATAAATTAAAAGCCTTGTGTTTTAAAAGACACCATTTAAAAAGTGAAAAGAAAAACTATAGAAAGGAATAAAATATTTGCAAATCATATATCTGGTAAAGGACTTGTATCCAAAATATGTAAAAAACTTTTGTAAATCAATAAGAAGACAAATGATCCAAAGTAAAAAATGGTCAAAAGATTTGAATAGATATTTCACTAGAGAAGATTTACGAATAAGTACATGAAAAGATGCTTAGCACAATTAGTCATTAGGGAAATGCAAGTTAAAACCACGATGAGATACCACTTCACATCCACAATAATGATAATAATAAGAAAGACAATAACAGGTATTGGTGAGCATGTAGAGAAACGAGAACACTTATCCATTGCTGGTAGAAATATAAAATGGTGCAGTCACTTCAGAAAACAATTTAGAGTTTCTTAAACAGTTAAATATAAATTTACCATATGACCCAGCAATTCTACTCCTACCTTCATTGACTAATTCTTTCATACATCAACCCTTATTTCTTTTATACATCAACTTAATATGATTCGATTTATCTATTAACTATCTGATTGAATCCTGCATTATTTTCATCCTGCCCTTCTAGCTCACCACAACTTTAAAGTCATTCTAGTGGCATCTCTTAGATTCTGCTTTCCTTCCTGCTTTATTCTTGTTATCATAGCAAAACTCTACTTGCTAGTGGCCACGTTGAGGTTATGTTGAAGCTTTGCAAATAATACTTCTCTAAACTAGTTTACACTCTCCTTACCTTTGTGAACAGTCTATCAAACTGAATTTAACCGTTTCTTATTGATAATATATTGTCATATTTAGAAATTGTTCTGTGTTATTGATATTGATGAGTTCAGGCTCTGGCCTGGCCTTGTTCCTAGAATGTATACCAAAGTATTTTTTTTTGAAATGTGTGATCTCCACTGGCCTATTTTTACTAAAAGGAGTAGAAAATCTGCATGAGAAATATAACAAACTTACTTCCAGCAAAGTTAATTGCCATGTCAAGCACTGACAGTTTCTTCTGTTATATTGTATATGTACAATATATACCTGTATCTATGCAATATATTGTATCACATATATACATATCACATATTTACAGTAATATTACCGTTTCTATTTGCTTTATCCCATCTACTGAGTTGTTTGCAACTTGTAAATAAACAAGTAAACTTTCTGCACCATTGGAGGATTAATAATTCCTCCTTGTAAGCTTCAACCACTTATTTCTTGTTCAATCTGGGGATAGAGCTCAGCATCATGTACAGAATTCCTGATAGGATATATTTTTTTCACGTAAAAAAGGAGTCCAAAAGTCAGTGCGGTGGTGTAAGGCAGTCCTCAAAGACCTAGGTACCTTTTAGCTTTCTGTTTTCCTATCCTTAACATGAGGCTCCCATCCTCATGGTTGTGAGTGTCTATGGTCATACAAAGGCATATATTGGAGTCATTAATATAATCTTGTATAAGAACTGTTAATGGCATAAAAAAATTGATTAAAATATTGTCTTAGTCTCACCGAGTTGCTTTAACAAAATACCATATACTGGGTAGTTTATAAACAACAGAAATTTCTTTCTTGCAGTTCTGGAGGCTGGGACGTCCACGATCAAGGCACCAGCAGATTCAGTGTCTGGTGAGAGCCCACCTCCTCATTAATGGCCCTCTTTTCACCTTAATCTCCTGTGATTAAAGGGAAGAGCTAGCTGCCCAGATCTCTTTCATAAGGGGGCTAATTCAAATCATGAAGGTGGAGCTTTGGGGTTAGGATTTCAACATATGAATTTTGCAGGACACCGACATTCAGATCATACCAGATATATTAACTGAAGAAAGCAATAACTGAGAAGTATATATACTTTGCACCCTTTTTTAATAAAATTATTTTAAAAGAGCATATATATGTTTGTACAAAACACTAACAGATTATACATCAAGAGACTACCAATGATAATTGGTATAAGTGGAACTGTAGATGAATTTAATTATCTTTTTTCATTTCTCTATTTTCTATAACTAGTATGCATTATTTTCATAGTGCAAATATAAAATAAAAGTTATCATTTCAAAGGGGGGAAATTTAGCTTTCCCCAAAACTTTAACACTTCCATTTATATAACCTTGGCCAGAGTGGGGTTACCCTATCACTCCTAACTGTCAAGGAATGCAGGGAGCTAATTACTTCTGCCCTAAATAAAATTGGGGTTTTGATGGTAAATAAGAAGTGTGGGGAGGGCTGGCCCCGTGGCTTGGCGGTTAAGTGCGTGCGCTCCTCTGCTGGCGGCCCCGGTTTGGATCCTGGGCGCGCACCAACGCACCGCTTCTCTGGCCATGCTGAGGCCGTGTCCCACGTGCAGCAACTAGAAGGATGTGCAGCTATGACATGCAACTATCTACTGGGACTTGGGGGGGAAAAATAAATAAAATTAAAAAAAAAAAAGAAGTGTGGGGAGAACGTATACTGGGTCGGCAAATGGCAGTGTCCACTGTAGATGCAGTGTATGCTGAGCTCTGTATTTAATGATTTCTCAGCTGTAATTGCCTAAAAGACTGATTTGTAAACAGGCGTATATACCTAACAGTTATATGTCAGTTTGTGCATAAACAAGATCAGAGTGTCACGATGTATTGGAAAAGCCATGGTTGGATTCAGCCCTGGATTCCAATTCCATCTGTATATGTCTCATTTTCTATTCTGAAAAGAGTGAAAATAATACCTGTTTTTTTTGTGTGATGGTTAAGAACAAAGGTAGAACATCTCTTGGAATTTAAATGCACTGTATGCTAAATAGATACTTTTCTATTCATAGTGTTGGATTTGGGGTCCTTATTATTTCAAGATAATTTATGTTTGTTTCAAGGGTAAAATATTTCCTTATATGTTTTCCCATCATTGTAATACTTCTCTTTAATGTTTGTTACCAATGTAGCTCCAGCAAATAGCTGCCTTTATAAATTAACTTTGATATTACCTAAGTAATGAATATGAATGTGCCCAGTTTTTCCATTTCCTTTCAGGAGAAAGCACATCTGGTACTCAGAAGCATTGCTGCAATCTCACACAAAGAGGGTTAGTTGATGAAGCTTCTTGAATATCCCAAGTGCCAATGAAAGCAACTTGGCTTCCTCTGAATACGCTATTTCATGCCCCAAATACTGTGTGAGTGTCTAAAACTGCACATGTCTTTCTGATAGTTTTTTGCTTCCCTGAACCCAGGCCAGTATCAAAGGCATTCATCTAAATTCTTGGTGCATTAGCTGGATCCCAGGGTATCTTCCAAGCCTGATGTTTTCATGAGACTGAAAGTCAATAGGCCCATCTGCCCACCGGAAGTGGCTCCGCCATCTGGTTTTAGGAAATTGGGTCATGTCTTACTGGTTCAAAGTGAATTGGTAGTAAATCTTTCTTATGTTGCAGCACAAAACACAATCATGAAAAGATTGCCTTTGAAAGGTAGAAAGACACATCTTTGGCATGGTCCTCAGCTCATCTTACCCAATACGCTGACCAGGAAATCATCAGTCTATTACTGTTTATGGAGTATATATTATGTGCCAGATGTTTTATATTCATTATCTTTAATACTCACAAGAACAACATGTAAGTTTTATTTTCCCATTTAACAGATGTGCTCCTAGGAGAGATGGATTGAGATGCCCAAGGATGTGCATCTTGGATCCAAACCTACATCAGTAACATAGCTTCCACACACACTTGCTTTCCATGACCTAACACTGCCTTGCTGTGTCATTCTTCCCATTTCTACGCCACTCACTTATACTGTGGTTAAAGGAAGTTAGTAGGGTATTTTTTATTTGTGTTTATTATTTGTAAGGTTTTTTCCTGAAATAATAAACCAGCTTTGAATGTGAGCAAAAGAAAACAAACCAGCATTTGCACTCTAACATTTTCCAAAGCCAGAAAGGAATAGAGAGTCCTTGAAAGACTTCCACGAGTTTTCTTCTAGTACTTGTTAGTCATTCTGACTTTCAGCTCTTTCTCAGTAGCAAAAATTTGTTTACTTACTTGAAAACAAAATGTTTTAAGCAACTTATCAGTATTCATTTTGGCAGAAGGGAAACTTAAGTAGCATGCAAATGTGATTTAAAAGGAAAAATTATTATCTATTGCTTGATCATTTCAAATGATAAGGCTCAGTCAGAAAAGAAGACTAAGGCTAGATATGCCTCTATCCCAGCTAGGGAATAAAAAGTTCCAGGAGGAAATTGCTCTTTTGTTCAAAATCACAGTCTGTAAAATTTTGTAGACAGCAAACTCAACATACGTTTAAAATTGACCCTCTCATCTGTATTGTTGATTGAGCCAGGTCTTCTGGCTCAATTACCCAGTTGAAAATGCCAAAAGAGTGTTTTAGAACTCTTAGAATATTAATTTGAGAAGTCATTTTCTGTGGCAAATTGTGTACAAGAAAAAAATATTCTTTTCTGTGTGGAGTCTAGAACAAAAAGCTTTCTTTTTATCTCTTTTCAAGTCATTCTAGTTTAAGATGTAGAAATTGCATTTGCTTTCAGAGTAATTGAGATATTAGTTTTCAGAGAAGATATGTAGATGTATTCCAATGTAGTAAAATGGCATGAATTAAACCAATACAAATAAAGATCAGAAATCATTAATTTCATGCATTAATTTCTTTCTACTAGCAAATTCCTACTTTCCAAAATGAACAGACTTCTAAGAATGGAATCTGAGAAATTTCATTTTTCACGAAGCTTTTTCATGACATCCTTTCTTCATGGAAGTCCCTAGGTCACCCAGTCAGCTGGAGTAGACTTAAGTTCTGCTGATCCTGGTCAGAGGCCAGAGTGAACAGTTGCTGAGATTCAAGACTCTGGCTGCAAAAGTAATCAGGAACCAGGGCCCATAGATGTAAAATCCAATTCACCTGAATTGGCTACTGACTGATTCTCAGACAGAAGCAGGCTGGAGGTCAAACCTGGAAGATGGGACAGAGAATATAGTTTGGTATAGAGTTGGGGACTTTAGAAAGAACAAGAATGGGATACTATATGGTCACAGTTAGTTGGTTGAGATAAAGAAACCAGGTATTAGCACCAAATAACAAGATATGATTCCTATAGACCTGTTTTGTCTTGTCTTCTTTTGCTATCTATCTTCCCTATCTGGCATTTTCAATTATCATGGATTAAAATAACATCTTTATACTGGTCACTCCTGAATTTACATTTCAAGTTCATAGCTCCCTTTTGAGCAGCGATCTCACAAACTGCCCACGTGGTATCTCCACTAGGATGTTTCAAAGTTATAGTCTCCAAAACAGAAATCTTGCATTTTCCCCCAACTCGTTTTTCTCCTCTATCTTTTTTTCATTTCGGTAAATGGCACCATCACTCTCCTGCTAATTGCTCATGTCAAAACACCTTCCCTTTTCTTCACTCCCCTGAGTAAGTCTTGTTGATTTTATTTCCAAAAGATTTCTTGAATCTATGATTTCTCTGAAAGTTCATCACCGTCACAAAGTACAAGATAACTGTCAACTATTATTTAAATTACAATGTTAACCTCCTAACTCATTTTCTTACTTTCATTCCTGTCCCCTTATAATACACTGTTTGCCAGCAAGTAGTAACTTAAAAGATAAATTCTACCATGTTATTCTCTTGCTTAAAGCTTCCCAGTGTTTTTTCATTGAATTCACAATAAAATCCGAAGTCATTTCAGTGGCCTAAAGACCCTGCATTATCTAGGCCTGCCTTCATCTTTCACTACTCTTCCCACCCCACTACGCCTGTCTAACATCCTCTATGTACTCAGCATTCCAAGCTCTGGTTTATCTCATGCTTTTACACATGCTCTCTCCCCTGTGTCTAAAATGCACTTATCCCAAATTTCTACATCACCAGCTCATTGTCTTCCTGTAAGTCTCAACTTCAATGCTGCATCCTCAGGGAGTCTTCTCTGACAATCTTTCCTAACGTAGGTTCTCATCTGATATTCCATTTGGCCCTTGATTCCTTCAAAACCATTATTATGATTTGCCATTGTTAATTTGTCTATTTCCTTTTTTACCTGTCACCCTCACTACAATGTGAGCTCCATGTCTTCCTTTTTTACTAAAGTATCTCAGCCATTTGTTAAATGAATGAATTCATCAATAGTCAAATTAATCTTACTTGTTTGTACCAGGGAACCATTTGAGAAGATGGACCAAGGGAAGCTTCTCTGGTTAGGGGAAGTTCCCAAGGGGTTCTGGGTTGACCACATTCAAGAACAAGAGTTCCTCCAGGATTCCTTGTCAGCTTTGCCTTGCCTTAAAGTAGTCTGTTGCATCCCTTACATTAATTAATCTTCTTGTCATTCCACTTGCTAGTTGTTGAAGAAGAAGTAAAATTATTGAACATTTCAAGAACTATGGAGGTCAGAGAAGCCTTACGCTAGATGAAACACATTCTCTTGGGTTCTCAATAGACTGTTTACTAGTTAAGCTGACCTATTATCTTCACAGGGCCTTGGAAATAGGACTGGAAGAGATAGTCTAGTGGCAAAATGGGCTGCCATCAGATGGCAGCAAAGAGTTGTATCTTCTTGCTTGGCTACCTATTAACTTTGCCCCCGTTTAAAGATATTAAAATATGATTGTTTTCCAGATGTATCTAAAGCATTAATGGATTTCCCCATTTGGTATTTGTATCTGTTTATTTTGAACACTACTAATTTGTAGAATCAATGGGAAAATTCCACTGTATAAAGGGATATCTTCAGAAAAGAAAAAACTCAAAGTTGCAAATTTATTGAATTAAAGATGACGGGATTTCCTTTTCTAGAAAATATACAATGATATAAATATTTTATATTTGAAGATGAATTAATTCACTTGACACCAATTTGACTTAAAAAAAAGGTATGTGTTGTTGCATCAGGTGCTCTCAATAGTAATGCATTAACACTTGTATAATTTTATTTATCATTGTGATCATTTTGCTCCTCTGTTAGAATTAAACTACTTAGGGTGGCACAAAAGCCTTTAACATCCTGAACCTGAATTTGCTTTACCAACAGTAGCTACAATCATTTCCCTCCTCATCATCTAATCTAGTCACGGAAAGCTCACCATTCCCCAAACACTTCATTCGTGTCAGTGATTTTGCTCATGCTGGTTTCAGTTCTGGGAATAATCCACCACCTCTTTCTACCTGACAAGTCCTGCTTATTTTTCAAGATCCATCTCAAATATAACTCCCTCTGAAAGCTTTTCTTCCTTCCACTCTCCATCAGGCAAAAGAACCTCTTCTTTTAGTTTCTGTAATATTTTATATGGAGAAATGGCACTTCATTCAATCATCCATCTAGTAAATAATTATTATTTAATTTGCCATGCACTGTACTGGGTTTCAAGAAATATAATGATCATGTCAGTGCTGTCATAGACTCTAGCAGAGTAAGGAGACATTATATGAACAATTAACAGTATGATGAAGGCTCAGAAGACATATAGGAAAACATGTCTTTTACATATAATAGAGGCTATCCCGGGGAATGAATCTAAGAATGAGTAGAAGTTAGCTAGACAAAGACAAGCATTTCAGGCAGAGGAAAGAACATGTGCAAAACTCTTCAGTTAGAAAATGGTATATATTAGTTTAAGGAACGACCAGAAGCCCATGGTGCTACAGCAGAGAGAGTGAGGGGAAGAATAACACTCAGATGAGGTGAAGTAGGCAGTGGGCGGTTTGTGATGGTTTCTTAAAGCCTGGACTTTACCCAACAGTAAGAAGAAATCATCAGAAGCTTTTAACAAGAGGAATAAAATAATTAGATGTTGTGTTTTTTATCTTTTACTCTGATTGCAAAGTGGAGAATGGATGGAGGAGAACATGGTAGGTTTGGGAAAGTGTAGGGAGGTTATTGTAATAGTCTAGGCAGAGATTCGGGTAGATTGGACTAGAGCTGTAATCATGAGAAGGGAGAGAAGTGGAGAGATCTGAGTGTTATTAAGGGGCAAAGTTGACAGGACTTGGTGATTGGCTCTAAGAAGTGAAAGAGAAGAGGAAACCAGAGGGCCTTTAAAGTTTCTAGATTGAGTAGCTGGATAGATGGTTATGCTAATTCCAGGGATGAATAGATTTTTATATTATCAATAATATTTAAAATTATATTGATACTTTTTAATGTGGTCAAGAAACCAAATATAACACAAGTGAATGTGATGACACTTTAAATCTAGGATATAGAATTTCTAAAATTCATATTAAAGAGAATTTTGGGGGTTCCACAGAAATATGAATTGTAAACATTTCTTGTTATGATTAATGAATGGACATATTGGCCTGGGGTATTTGCAGTAATAATAATTCCTGCTGCTATCAAACTCTTTCTGTGGCTGCTTCTCAAAGGAAGCATTTGTAGCTCCCTCTCTTTATTTTCTTGTTCCTAGTGAGGTTCACACCCTTCTGCATTTTGCATACTTAATACCTTAAAAATTAAAAGTAGCATCTCCAAGCTGCAGGATTCTAATTGAACGTTTTAATAACTTCTCTTCTTTGTGTTAATCAACTTTCTAAAGTGTGAGCTATTTTTAGCATCAGTTACACTTGTACCTTTGAGTCCAATTGTAATTCTCTTCACATCGCAGACGATCTCTCTGCAGCGTTCTCTTTGAAATCAATCGGTGCTTTCAGGAGAGAAAGTTATGCAGGGGAGGATGAGAACTGGGTCATGGCCAGCATTCTGCCTCACATAATGCTGAATTCTTTTACTTCCAGGTGCAGAGACAGGGTAGGATGATTACCATTTAGAGAGCACAAAAGGAACCATTAGAGTGGACCAAAAATAAATAAATAAGTAAAAGCTCACCTCAGTAAGGTTATTTCAGACTGGCTGCATTGTTGTTTTGTTTCCAGAATTTTAACTCCACCAACAAACAAATTACACTGAGTAAAATTGCTATTTAAAAAAATTCCTAGTCTTAAAATTGGCAAGCAGTTTCTAATGCAGCCCCTTCACACCCACACTTCCTACTGAGAATCCTGAGAAGAGCCAGAAAAGACCAGCAGATAATCTACTGCCTGACAGATCATCTACTTCCAGGAACTTGAGCAATTTCCATTAATTTTAAGTTTGATGGGATTTGGAGTGAGGAAAATATAGTGATTTTCCCACTTTTTTTTTTTTTGGTGAGGAGATCAGCCCTGTGCTAACATCTGCCAATCCTCCTCTTTTTTTTGCTGAGGAAGATTGGCCCTGGGCTAACATCCTTGCCCATCTTCCTCCACTTTATATGGGACACCGCCACAGCATGGCTTGCCAAGCAGTGCGTCAGTGCACACCCGGGATCCGAACCGGCAAACCCAGGGCCAGCGCAGCGGAGCGCGCGCACTTAACCGCTTGTGCCACTGGGCCAGCCCCCCCACTTTTTTTTAAGGGAAAGAAAGCAGACCCATCCATCTGAAAGAATGTTGCAACATCTCTCATGCTTCTCCCCACTGTCTAGCTTTCCATTAGCTGTTCAGGTTCTATATCAACCAGAAAAAAAGAAAATCACTCCCTTGCTACGTTCATCTTGATTTTGAAGTGGTCAGAAGGCTGTTCTTTCAGTCTTTTCTCTCCACCTCCATTATTCAAGTAAAGTGGGGAAAGGTTATGTTGGGGTAGACGAGAGTCCTGAAGAATCCAGGAGGAGATTTTGATTGCATGTACTTCATTAATTCATGTTAGAAAACCAGGCAGGGGATGCAGGAGAATGTTTCCACCTCATAAAAAAAGCCTATTAGAGGAATATTTGGAGATTAGCATAAAATTTGGAGCTATTTCTCCTAAGTGTTTACACAGATGCAATCTCTTATTCATCCACCTACACACCTACCCAGCTACCGGTTGGAGCAACTGGTCCTTATTGCCTTAAGCACATTTTAGTTGCCTCTGAAAAGGAAGGGCACTAAAAATTCTAGGGAAAAAAGATAAGTTTCTGAATGAATTCTCAAGAAACAACATACCAGAAAGAATGGTCTCAAAATGCAAGAAAAGGAAAAATGATTTGAACTTCTAAAGTAAATAAATAAATAAATATAAAAACAGAAGCTTTGACTATCCTGAGACAAAACTTGAAGGAAGAAAATGTAACGTTGGACTGGAAAGTGAGTAGAAGGGGAGTCAATTTCAGATTCTCTCCACTATACACATCGTCCTCTTTCAAGGCACAGAAGATAGATAATAAAAGCCTTTTTATGGTCTAGGAGAGAGAGGTTGAAATCTGAGAAACAGACCAAGAATGTTCCCATGTGGACATCTGGGAAAGGTATCTTGCCTTTGCCTCTCTCAAGGCCGAGGTCTGGGTTGGGCTGGAAGGACCTTCAAGTAGGTTTGAGAATTGGAGAGCAGGGGTGCCATGTACCCTACCTCTTATCTGGATTGTTAGGAGGGGAAGTTAATGCAGAGTACCCCAATCATAACAGAGTAAGAATGGAGATAGGGCAGTTATAGAAAAGAGAGACTCTTACCTTTTTCCTCCTACTCTCTATGGGCCCAGAGCAATGTGGATGAGCATCTGAATGATTTCCATGTCCCCTTGAAAATGATACAGAGGAAGGCTGAGAAAGTACAGGTGGCATCGGATATGCCTTGGAGCTGGGATGAGGAATATGTGGAGTGAGCTATATTGTCTTGGCAGTTGGGGAGCAAGGCAGTACCACAGATATCAGCAGCTGATAGCAGAGGGGATGGATGCTGATCATTCAAGCCCAAGATGGATTATATATCTTGGTGAAGGCTAACTCTAAGGAAGAAAATGGCCATTGATGGATAGGAACTTTTCCTTGTAGCCTTAATCATATGTAAGTACATTCTCTTGTGGGGAGAAGGGATGAGAAAGAAGGAGTAAATATTACTGAATTAACAGAATTTGACTTTAATCTAAATTCAGTACAGACTGAGTTTAATGAGGACCGGCAAGACTAAAATTTCTGTCATCAATAAAAACAAAATGGAGGCTTGAGTTCTAAGTTTAGTTCAGTTAATGAGAAATCAAAAGAAAGTTCAATTTTTCACATCTGAGTTTTGTGATTCTGAAGATCTTCTGGATGCAATAGACACCTAATTTTAGGCATGGAGCTTACCTTCTGAGAAAGTGTTACTATAATACTCCAATGGATGATGTTCTTAGTCAAAAATGGTCCATATATTCTGTTTCTGGCACCCAATGGGTCTCTGTAGCTTTGGTTTCATTTATTGTTGAAAAGTACAATAGAAAAAAAGATCCTCAATATAGGATTTCTGAGAAAATGCTGCAGGACTAAGAAAACAAACATTACCCTGAAGAGCAAAGAAAAACAAACTCTGAGAAATTAATTATTACAAGACAACATTTTGGGATCCTGAATAGCATAAGGAAATACGTAGTCACAATGAAATAAGTTGACTCTAGGAGATGAAACAATGGATAAGAAAATGAAGAGGATTTGAAAAGCAAAGAAACAAACAAACACAAAACAAAAAACAAATACCAAATACCATCAATGAATTAAAAGATATTTTGCAGGAGGCTAAGGTACTAAATTGACTCTCAGGAAAAGGGAACCACTGATATTGGGGATCAACTTGGATAGCAATTACTGAATACAGAGGAAAGAACAAGGAGCTGACAATAACAAGCTAGACAATGATAGATGTAGAGGATGGAGAGCAGAAAACCAATCAAAGAATCAAGGTTATTCTTAAGGAAGATAACATAATTACAATAGAAGTGATTGTTAAAGGCAAAATTAAAGATAAAAATTCTGACTCCCATTCTCCTCCCTCTCTTCCAGACCCCAAAAAGAGATCAAATGATTTTATAAGTACCTAATTTCCTTTAGGTATTTGATTCCTTTATGCTTAAGATAACTACAGTGTAGAGTGGCTCTTCTTTTCTGCAACTGAATCCTGAATAACAGCACATGCAGCACCATATGTAGGAAGTGATTATAGTCAATGGACACTCGTGGATGGAAATCTGGGATTGGACATCGGATCAAGTTTGGGTTTAAAGGCGGGGAGGAACCAGCTACCATTGGAAAATGAGACACTGGTAGCACATGGTCTGTAGTGATAAAGTAGTTCCTGAAATTATCACTTTTGGTCTGGGACGAAGTGTCTTGCTAAAGGCCGGGCTTGGTGGATAAAGTCGCTACTTCAATAAAAATGATAAGTATACTAAAAATCATTAATTTTATACTTTGAAGGAGTGAATTTTATGTTACATGAATTATATGTCAATAAAGTTTTTATCAAGATAAAGAAATTCCTGGAAAATTTGAAATAGGAAATAAAGTTTTTGTGTTATTAACAAAATCCATGGAATAGGTGTCATGAATGCATTCTTATGAAGTGATTGTAGAGTCTGGGAAGTTACTAAGTGATCAAGTTACAGAGTAGAAGAAATCACTTTTTATACAGTGTTTTTTTTTGGAGGGGTCATTTATTTAAGATGTATGCATTTTATTGGACAGTGACAACCTGAAAAAGATAAAAAATGTATTGCTAATGATATTCAGCAAAACCAGAAACAAGAGAAATAAAGCAAAGTCAAAAAAAAGGAAAAATAAATGGTGCTGGGAAGCAGATATAAGTCCTCTATGAAGCGTCATCCCAGACCATGGTAACTATGATGGAGAATATAGATTAGTTTTTGTGACATTTTATCTTCTTGTACCTGTTTCCTATTTGCTATAATTCCTTCAACATGCAGTATGACTTCTTTTCCTTTCAGTTTCTCCAAATGCTACGAAAAAAAGAATGTTGGTTTTTAACTCCTTGACAATTAGTTATTAATGCAATGAAAGAAACTTGGATCCTGCTGCCACAAAATTAAAATTAATAAAAGAAGTTTGTACTAAATCATAGTAAGAGAAATCCTAATAGCATTGTTATAATTGCTATTTGGTTGCAGAGTAGCAGAGTCACAGAACTGGAAACAAATTCTTATGTATCAACAAATTGTGTAGCATTTATCAGTACCACTCGGAAACAGCCTTAACCATGCCTCCCTGAACTACTTTGTAACTTGTTGAGAAAAAACAAACAAAAAAAGTTTGCAACAGGGCATGTGGTGGGTGATTGATATTAAACATATTTGGTTTAAAGCACTGTGTTCAACTTTTAAAAATAAATTGTGAAGTAGGCTGTTAATTTGAGAATGAAGATATTGAGGCTGAAAAATCCACGTGTTTGAGACTTGCAAATGTAAAAAACCAAAACTCTCCAACTTTGAAGCTCAAGAAAGTGGCATTACAACTTGTGAAATATCTTGAGAGCTACGCTATAGACAGTGTAGTTTATATTTACTAGAATATTCCTACTGAAGCAGCTCTTCAGATGGGAAAGAGAAATTTTTTTCGTGTTTCATTATTGGCCTGATTCAAATGTCTGAGAGACAGAATCTCCTTTGTCTCCTAAGCTGCAATGGAACCACTATCTCAGGGATTTGGCATTTCCCTTCCTTTACGACACATGCTCAGCAAACTGTACCAGTTAACTACAGATTGGTAAATTGGTATTCTTATAATTGTGACATTTGTAATTTTTTTGTAAAGCAGCTGATTTAATAAAATAACAACTGTGAGAACTCAAAAAAAAATCACATGAATAAGAATCATGCGTGTCCATTTGCCTTTGTCGCCAGCTAGTCCAGTGCTTACTCAAGGTCTCAGGAACGAAATGGCCATGGTGGTGAGGGTGGCATTTATACACAGGCTTCCCTTCACCAAGGCTAATCTGAGTACCAGTACTCTTAAATGTCCCACTTGCCAAAATAGAGACTAACGCTGCACGTAATATGCCGGCATGTCCCAGAGGCACCAGAAAATATCTGGGGGAGGGTTGATTACTTAGAACCACATCATAGTGATTTGTTCACCCTGGAACAGACACTTATCCATGGACTCACTGAATATCTCATTCACAATTTCAGGATTCCTCATAATGTTTTTTCTCACCAAAGGACTCGTGTTCTAGTGAGAAAAGTGGGACAATGTGTTGAAGGTCTGAGGAACTTCCTGGTTGTGCTATCTCCTGGTACCCCAAAGAAGATATCCTTATAGAATAATGAAACAGCATATTGAACTTAGTTACAGCATTTTCTGGAAGAAAGTACCTTGTGAGGTTAAGAGGCTCTTATGGAGAATGCATTATATGATTTTAAGCAGTGATTCATACTCTAATTGACCTTAATTGTAAGGAACACCATTATTTTAAGTACTATTAAGAAGGAAAGAAAAAAAGTGCTATCAAGTAAACTGTAACTTGCAATCACTGTAAGAAGCAGACCAATGTCAGAGATAAAAACATCTAAAAAAAAAAGACAAAATAGAAGAAATATGGTAAATGGTACTTTTTTTTTCCATAGCCATAATATTACAGTTGAGGGACGAAGGAGTGGAAATGAAAGTGATGCTCTAACCCACATACCAATGTCACCTTCAAAAAAATCCCTGCCATTTTTCTAAAACATGTTCTGACAATTTAATTATGTGGGCTTGTCAAAATTTTATTTCAAGGTTGTTCAAGGAAAGGGACCTAAGCAGACCAATTCAAAGGTCTATCTCTTGCTAGTGACATTTATAGAAAAAAGACTTTTTAGATAATCAAGACTTTCTGATTAGAGATCATTAGAGTTCTGACTGACAATCAACTGACAGTTAAAAGTGGGTGGGTGATTACTTTTCCAGAACAGATCCTTTAGGCTTATTAAAGTTCATCAGGCAAGTATGCAATGGTGCCTAAGCAGTTTCTCTAAATGTGCCATTTCTTCCTCAGAAGGAGGTTGTGAATACCCTGTACATACCAGACCAGGCTTGGGGTAATATTTTCTTCAAGTTACCAAAGAGATAAATGCTTCCACAGGTGACATAGTGATGGTTGCATTTTAGGTTTTTCTAAAACAAAATAAAATAAAACAACATCAAATGGGGCAGGAGTAGGATGGCTGTATTTTCCAGTGACTTATCTACTTACTAAAGGGGAAAAGGGCTAGTGTTTCACAATGGGAACAAAGAGGAATATGTCTGGAGTCAAGTGATCTTCTGAGTTGCCTCCTATACTGGCCTATCTAGTGGTAAAAGTTAATAGAAGATTATATTGACCGAATGATCATTCAAGTAAGACCATGAAGGAGACAGAGAACTCAGAATAAAGATTTGGATCAACCTACAGACTAAACAAATAAACCATCAAACAAAACTAGCCAGCTAAGGTGTTGGGTGAAAGCAAGAGGATGTGGCCTAGGAATCAGGACTTCCTGTAGAAATGACTACTTAGAGAAATATGTAATTTCTTTCTCTCTAGGTTATGTATATATCTATACCTACTAATTAATTTTTTCTTCTCTTCCCTTCTTTTACTCTTTTATATAGGATGTTTCATTGATATTCAATTTCTCCTTGAATTTATAGGTTTATACATAAAAGAACAATCTAGGCTGCAGAGTAAGAGAGTCCAAAATAGAGTGGCTTAAGATAAAAGTTTGTTTTTCTCTCATGTATTCATCTTGAGTTGTGGTCTACAGCTGGATGGTAGTTTGAGCCATTGCCAGGGATCAGCGCTCATTTCATTGCCTAGTCTCGCATTCCTCGACTGCTGTCCCTGCCCATCATGCCAAAAATAGCTCAACCCCACATCCATATTTCAGCTCGGAGGAAAGAGGAATGAAAAAAGGAGGACAGCATGTTTAAGGTGGCATTTTGGCTGAACAGAAGAGGAATGAGTATCACCCAAAGACGAATATAGTGATCGATGAGACTTTGATTCTCTCCTCTCAGGGAGAGGGTGAATGCATTTATATCTGTATGGCAATGAGTATTTTAGGTTGCCCTTTTTTTTTGTTGGAAGTTTAAGTATAGGGAGAAATGTAAATGTGTATAAATGTTTCCTATCAAAAAGATTGGATTTGGTGGGTATAGTGAAATGGTACTGTCATTCACTCCGACTTACTCCTAATGTGGCCTCCTACACTGCAAAGGTTGGAAAGCTAGAAACTCCATTTTTAGAACTCCCATGAAGCTGAGGTTGAGGATGAGACTTAGGTTCTGTCTATTAGATGTCTATTAGATGGAACTGTCTGAGATATCGAAGGTAGAAGTCTTCCTGTTTCTTTGGATATTGTTTCTGGCAAGCACCATTGTATACTTGTTTGTTTCTAAGACAGCATTGCAACCACTGACTTCTAGAGTAGAAGTTGGCATTAATTTTTCTGTAAAGGTAGTTGTGGAGGTGCTGGCTTCTTAGTGTCTGGATCACAGCTGTTCTTTGGATTATAATTTCAGAGATGGGCTCCTCGTTTCTCCATCTCCCTAATATGGTAAAGATTGTAGTTTCCTGGTGAGTCAGTTCAATGGTATTAATCTGGGAATCATTCCTGGAGGCCCAGGCTAAAGCTTGCTTTTCCACTCCTTCGGTGATTTTTGTAAGCACTCAATTCCCTACATTAAACTAATGTCTGCTTAAAATATACCTGGAGTGGTTTGTGTTTCCTGCAACTGAAAACTGTCCAATCCTAGTTTATCTCTATATATCATTCAGAGACCATAACTCGCAATAGATAATATACCAGGAAAGAGGAGCAAAGGCTAAGTGCATTCTGGGATATTTGATTGCCTAAAGAAATACTTTTTTTTGTTCTCAATAGAAAGCAGGAATAACACTGTGAGTGCATGTTGGTAATTAGTCTGAAATCTTGGCAAGAAAAGTATAAGATTTGACCTTACACTCAACAAAATCACGCTGGATTATGGATAGGTATCACAAATTGAGTCCATCAAGCTTTCTTTCCATTTGGACCAAAAAGCTACCAGCACTCAAGTGGACAATAAGTGGTACAAGAGATGTTCTACTTTGTCTTTTAGCAAATGCTAGGCCTGGATTGGGGGTTCCCTATTCCAAATTAGGAAAGAGAAAATAATTCATAGATATGTTAAAAAATGATAGTGACTAAGGGATAGATAAAGTTGTGAACACTCCGTTCCATTAGAAATGGAACATTAGAAATTGTTAGAAGACGTCTGATTGAAGCGGATATGAAATAGTAGAAACCTAGAGATGAGAAGGAGTGAAGGCAAGGATGCAAAAGCCGATGGTAGAAGTAAAAAAATTATGGATAGAAATACTAAGAGCAGTTACAAAACGAAAATCGATGCTGAAGAAGAAGAGAACACAATAAACTTGCAAAATACCAAATCAGTGATATAGTGGAAGAACTTCAGTATTTCTCCGTCACACAGAGGAAAAGACATAATTGAAAATTAAGGAAAAAATGACATCTAGAGAGGAGATAAAAATAGAGATCTAACCTAAGAAATATATGCATTCCAAAGGAAACTGGACATAATAAGCAACTACTTCATAGAAAATTTTTCTGATCTGAAGAAGAATCTGCATTTGTTAGGCTGAATGTGCTCACCAAATTCCAGGCAATAGTAATGGAAAAAAACAACAGAAAAAGAAGACCTGTGAAAATTTACATTTCAAAAGAAACAAAGTAAAATAATTAAAAAGCAACCTGAAGGATATTCAAAGTAATGTATTTAACAACCAGTCTGGCATAAAAATGGACCAATGTGATGGATGCTGGCACTGGCTTGGTATGGCCTTACTAGTAAGTCCTGGCTGAATAGGTTATGACATAAGTGCATGTTTTCATCTTCGTGTGAACCCAATGAAAGATCTTTTTAAGTATGTGCAAGGTCTCAGATAATATATTGCTAAAAACATACTCTTACCAAGAAAACTACTTGAAAGTGCTCCCAACAAACAAGGGATAAATTAAAATCAAGACTTGGTGGTGATAATTGAAACTAATTAAATATAGAGATTTATTGTAACTACTTCCATATGTAAAGTTATAAAATTAAATGCAAACCCAAGAAGTATTTTCTTTTGTATAGGTTGAATTTATGTATAATAAGTACACAGATTACAAGTTTATAGCTTGATGTAAATATATATACATCTTGAAATCAACATCAATTATATCAAGATATAGAATATTATCAGCACTCCTAATGGCTCTCCTATGCTCCCTCATGGTCAATAGTGCCCCCTTAAGATAACCAATATTCTGAACTTTCTCTTTAGTCTTGTCTGTTTTTGGCCTTTGTATCAATATTGTATCTGAAAGATTCATTCCTCTTGTTGTGCATAGTAGTAATTTATTCTTTTTAATATCTGTATAGTATGCCATTAAATGAATATATGACAAGTTATTTAACTTGATACTATTTATAGGCATTTGATCTGTTTCTAGGTTTTGGTCACTGGATTTTCGCTAATAAAATTATTTTGGACATTGTTGTGCATGCTTTTTGGTGGATAAAATTCTATTGGCTATATACTAACAGATGAAATTGCTAGGTCATAGAGTATAGCTGTGATCAACTTTTATAGATATTGTCAGTTATCCAAGTGGTTGATCCCTCTTCTGTGATGGTTAGTTTTATGTGTCAACTTGGCTAGGCTATCATAACCAGTTTTCAATCAAATACCAGTTTAAGTGTTGCTGTAAATGTATTTTACAGAAGTTGTTATCATCTATAATCAGTTGACTTTAAGTAGAGGAGATTATGTAATCTGAGTGGACCTCATTCATTCAGTTGAAAGGGTTTAAGAGCAAAAGTGAAGTGTCCTTGAGGAAGAAGAAATTCCTCCTGTGGACTACAGCTCCGGCCTGCGAGTTTGCAGCTGTATGTAATGCAAATATCTTCTTCCAAAATGTGACTTTACTGTTCCCTCTCTTACAGTATCTTTTAATGATTGAATTTCTTAATTTAATGAAGGACAATTTATTGATCTTTCCTTTTTTGGTTGGTGCTTTGTGTTCTGTTCAGAAATCTTTGTGTACCTGAGGTCATGAAATTATTTACCTATGTTTTCTTCTAAAATTTTTTTATTTATATTGCACAATTAGGTCTATGAATTAATTATTGTGTATGCTGTAACGTGGGAGTCAATATTTGTTTTTTCATATGGATAGCCACTTGATCCAGCACCATTTATTGAAAAAATCATTTCCCTACTTGTAGTTGGTGACATTTTTGTCATATATTAGATAACATATATGTGTCTACTTCTGGATTCTCTATTCTATTTCACTGGTCCACGTACTGTCCTCGTGCAAGACTACATTGTCGTAATTACTGTAGCTTTATAAGTCATGATATCTGGAATGGTAAGTCCTCTACCTATATTCTTCAAGATTGTCTTGTGCTGTTTTTTTTCTTTTAACTTCCTTTGCATTTCATATAAATTTTAGAATCAATTTGACAATTCCCACATAGACACCTACACAAACTTGCTGAGAATTTAATTGCAATAGCACTAGATCTATAAATCAATTTAGGAAGAATTGGCATTATCTATACTGTTACAAATACAAAAATGGTGATTCTCTTGATAGATTTGTAATTTAAATAGTGAAAACAGCTTAAAAAAATAAGGAGAAATTTTAAGGTATCTTTTGAAGTCACCGAGCTTTGTTAGCTTAGAAGGATGCCCTGAGCTCTTGCAAGTCAAAAGCAGTAATTTCTATCTCAGGGAATATGCATAATAACACAGTGAAAATGTTGCCTGATATACTTCTTTTTCTTCAAAAGAACCTGGGACTAGCAGCACTCTAGATAATTGTACTTATTTATGGGCTGCTACTGGTAGCAAATGCTTACACAGAGCTTTCTGCTGTAACTATAGTTTTATAAGTGCAAATTTCTGCTAGTTGCTGAATTCCCCACAGTGATATTAAGGGAAATTATTTAAGGAAAATTTGCAACAAAATAAACAATGTCAAACAAAGGTCACTTCCTCTTGACTGAGATGAGATGCAATTACAATATTCATGTGAAATGACACAAACAAAATTTGTAAACATAGCATCCTAGCCACTAAGGAGGGTGACTAGTGGAAGAAGCAATATGCTTTAAATATTAGAAAAATAATTAAACTTTCATTAATGCCTGATCAAAATAAAATAATATTAGAGATTGTTTATCTCAACTTGACCCCAATTCCCGTTCTGCGTTGGAAAGATTGCTGATGGAAACTGTCAAACTGGAGAATAACTTTTTGACTTCAATATACATCTAATTTGACTATCTATCATCTTTATATCTATCATTTCACATTCCATGGTGATACTTGCAGTCTTGCACAGGGCGTGTTAACAGAGCCAGCTTCGAAGATTGCTGTCAAGTAGGTAGAGATTTATCTCCACTCCCCTCCTTTCTGTACCCTTTCCTACCTCCCCTCCTCACTCCCAACTCCCATACCTTCAGAGGCTTGCATACTGCTGCTGTCAGTCTGCTTGCCACTGCTTCCAGAGATTGCTAGTAGTTTCTAATATCCATGTTCGCCTCTGCTTCCCATTGACACTGCCACAGTACATTTTCCAGGCCTTTTCGCAAGTCCGGCAATGAGACTGAGTTCAATGATGTGCAATATTTACAAGCCTAACTCCTAAAATCTCCTTCAAGATCCACCTTCTCTTGTTCTTCCCTTCTCTGTTAGCCAGATGCAAAGCATTCAGTGGATGACTTGGAGGCCCTAGGTGACAGTCATTTGATAAATGGAACCTGGGTGCATGAAGGACTGTATGGGGCAGGGCCATTCCAACCAACCTCCATATTGGACCTTAATGGGAGCCAAAATTAATTTATTATTTTGTTAAGTCATGGGATTTAGGGGTTGTTTCTAACAGAAGTCAGTATTTTGACAAATGCAGTGTCCTCATTCCAGATCATTTGTCCACTTTCTGCTTACCCTTTAGGACAGGAGTTAGGAAACTACAGACTGTTGGCTAAATCCAGCCATGTACTGTTTATGTACAGCCTGCAATCTAAAAATGTGCTTTTAAAAAATTTTTTAAAAGGTTTATTTCATGAAAAAGGAGGTGGAGGAAGAAGAGAAGGAGGAGGGTGATGGAGAGAGGAGACACAATGTGACAGAGATAGCATGTGGCATGAAAACCAAAAATATTTACCATCTGGTCTTTTACAGAAAAAGTTTGCCAACCTCTGCTCTAGAATATAGACAGTCCAAAAGTCTTTGTAAAAGCCTCAGTGTGCCAGGATTGCCTATCACAAGATTACCAATATCTATGCCAAGAATGCTGACTCTGCATGTGACCACAGCTTTCAGCATCCAAGTATTGAACAGTGCAGGGCTCTCTGCAGAGATACAAGCTTGCCATGGGGGGTGAGTGTCCTAATGCAGCCCTGAGCCTCACTTTTCTATCTAGGCCCCCAAGACAGCTCTCTTTGTGCTGAGTCTCACCACTTCCCCTTAAGTAGGACTATGGGCTTTGGTCTTAAGTCTCCAGGTGCTGACAATCAGTCTCAAATACTTCGGGAAGGAAAACATCCTCACTATCCCTCTTATGATTTTCATGTTCTAATTTATGTCCCAAACTTCTTTTCTCTATTAGAGTAAACCTTGTCCCCACAAAATATCTCATGGACCTAAAGGCAATAATAGAGACTAACTGGTACCTGCTATGTATGTAGGGAGGGTGCATCTGAGTGTGGTGTGTGTGTGTGTATGTGTAGTGTGTAGACTGTTGTCTACACTAGCAAGCAGTTGGTTAAAAATATCCTTTTACACTTGCATTTATATAGGGTTGACCTTCTAATAAAAATATTTAAGATTTCAAGTGGCCAGTAAAGAAGATATCTATGCCGAGCGTTGTGTTTTGGAAATGTGAGTTTCCTGCCCCTGAAATTACAAAAAATTGGTAACTACTCAGTCAAATATATTTAAGAACACTTTGCAAAGTAAAAACTGAGGTACTGGGGACGGGGAGCAAATACTATGGCTTCTCTTGGCTGAGAAAAATCATGTGAACCTCATTAGGTGGTGAGAGGCATAGTTTTAGTATCTAAAGGAGGGATGAATTTTATAATGGCAGTACCTAACCCAAACTATCCTACCATACACTAGTAAATCTGACAACTGTACTATCATAGAATATAAAAGACAATTTACAATCAATGAAGAACTTTAAAATCTCTTAGAATTCAAAATGATGTTGGACTAAATCATAGTTTCACTAGAATAAATTTAAAGGCAAAAATGTAGTACAAAGAAATGGCTGATTGCCCAAACAATTCCAGACTTCATGACACCTGTTGACCACGCATTGATTTGGTCTTTGCAGTGTTTTGCTGAAAAACAATCTTATCCCAGATATGTAATCATATCTAAGCAATCATTGAACCTTTAAGGTGGTTGTGTTGGGAAAGTTTCCAAGAGGAATTAAACTTTAAATCGTGGGTTTCAGAGAACAGGCAAGCGTGTTATTATGTTGTACAGATATTTTAAGATCACATACCTGGACCTGAATAAATCACCTATTTCTCCAAAATAAAAGGACCATGGAATGTGATGGTCAACTCTCTCTTGCATGTCTGCAAGAACTATCACACAGCCAAGGAGACTTTGCGCATGGAAGAACACATGGATGAAAGAAATCCTCTTGCCAAGCTCCCTCCGCTGACTTCCAGGGAATTAACACTGACAGGTTTCCTGATGTCAGTCCATCTCCTCCTCCAGGCTTCTTATCCATTTTAATTCCCTGATGGCTAGACCAGATAAGCAAATCCACACTATGTTGGCATCAAAAACTAATATTTTATGTGCCTTCAAAGAATTTAATAACTTTGACTTTTTGGCAAGGTTTGCCTTCTGAGGGAATAGAATGTCAAAATCTTTTGTAAAATCCTACAATTATTCTTACTTGTTCAAAGTTATTTCACACAGAATGCTCGAAGACACAAAAATTGGCATGACCTGTCAGCTGTTAACATTGTTGATTTACACTGGAAGCAACATGGCATACAAGATCTTTCTGTGTTTCTGGGGAAAATGGTGATGTTTCTTAGCAGGTAAGAGTTTTAGGATTTATAGGAGGGATTTTTTAAATTTGCTCTTTTCCCAGAGGAAAAACACTAATTTTGTAGAAAATCTATTTTAACATACTTAAACATATTTTAATCATTTCAAGAATGACTGGCTAATTTAAATTTCAGTTCAGAGAAGAACTTAGGGTGAAATTCTAAAAAAGACTAGCATCAAAGACTGCACCCTGGACAAGGCTCATGTTTCTTGTACATGGTCAAAATCTAAAGCCAGCCATATGGTTTCTATAGGAGGGCAGTTTGCCTGAATGAGCAGGTCTGTACTCTTGGAATGACACACCATCATCAGCTTACAGACCATTCCCATCTTTGTCTGTTCATCACAAAAGAAAAGTGGGAGAAATTTTCTTCTGGCATTTTATTCCCTTGTTTTCCCAATCACCTTCTTTTTCTTCTCTTCAACAACAGAGCCCCTTGAATAGCGATCTCTAGGAAGACTGCAGTATTTCTGCCCACTCAAGACCCTTATGTTGAAATTCTATAGCGTTGGGTCTCATATTCTCTAGTGCTAATTTTGATTTGGTCTTAAAACAATATTCCCTAAAATAAAGTTAATTGCAATTCCTCTGTAATAGTTTATATTATCTATACATTTTTAGAACTATACAATGAAAGCTAATTTACCACTATTTGATGTTGTATTTTATATTCCCCTGTATTACTTAATAATTTATGTGAATAGTGGACGGTTTCTCACAAAACTGAGTATAGATCTTTGAGTTTTTAATGCCTATTTTCTTTTCTACTTTAAAAATTGATATACAGGAGACGGCTGTATATCAGCCATTAAGTGCGCGCGCTCCGCTACTGTCGGCCCAGGTTTGGATCCTGGGGGCGCACTGACGCACCGCTTGTCCGGCCATGCTGAGGTGGCATCCCACATACAGAAAGTAGAAGGATGTGCAGCTATGACATACAACTATCTACTGGGGCTTTGGGGAGAAAAAGGGAAAAAAAGGAGGAGGATTGGCAATAGATGTTAGCTCAGGGCCAGTCTTCCTCAGCAAAAAGAGGAGGATTGGCATGGATGTTAGCTAAGGGCTGATCTTCCTCACATACAAAAAGAAAATTGATATACAAAAAATTGCACGTTTAATTTATACATTTTGATGAGTTTGGACATATTCATACACCCATGATATCATCACCACAATGAAGGTACTAAACATCCCCATCACCTCCAAAAATTTTCTTGTATTCTTTTGTGTGTGTATATTTGTGTGTTTTGTGGTAAGAACACAACATGAGATTTATCCTCAACATATTTTACCTTAGTTTTATTTTTTTTGCTGAAGAAGATTCACCCTGTGCTAACATCCACTGCCAATTTTCCTCTTTTTTTTTGCTTATGGAGGATTAGCCCTGAGCTAACATCTGTGCCAATCTTCCTCTACTTTGTGTGTAGGTTGCCACCACAGCATGGCTGATGAGTGGTGTATGTTCGCACCTGGGATCTGAACCCGCGAACCCGGGCTGCCGAAGCAAAGCACGCCAAGTTTAACCATTACACCACGGGGCCGGCCCCAATCCTCAACATATTTTAAAGTGCACAATACCGTATTGTTAACTATAGACACTATGTTCTACGGTAGACAGATCTCTAGAACTTATTCATCTCCCATAACTGAAACATTATTCCCATTGAGCAACAACTCCCCCTTTCCCCTCCTCCACATCTATTTTGTTATATTCTCAATATTACCATTCCTTGGCAATATGATTATAAAAACCAACTCTTTGTAGAAAAATCATTCAAAAATAATAATCTTGATAAAATGTTAATTTAATACAATTTTATATTTTTATGTATAATTTATCATTTCTATTCTTCCGTAAAACAGCAATGCATCATTTTTTAGGAATGCCTGTGAAAGTGCAAAGCTGTATTTTACTTATGTCCTGAAGAAGGAAAGAATCTCCTAGAATATTTTGTTTCACATTTTTTAATTAAAATAATTAACTGCTTAAACCATGGATAAGAATATTAATAAAATACTTCCTTAACTCTGAGATGGTTCATAATCTTGAATAAAATTATTTGAATCAAGCTAAGTACAGACTATGGAGAGATTTTCCACAAAGAGAATTTGACGATTTAGAGAGGAATCAACAACAAAGGCCATTAATCATCCTGCTGAAAGAGGTAATTTCACAACCTTGTGATGTTTCTGAGAGGATGGAAGGCCAAGCAGATGAGAAAGCTGCTGTGGCTATTAAGAGTTCAAGAACTTTTTGTCCAAGCAAAAATAACGTGTATCATGTAGGCAGGAACAGGAGACTGAATTTCAGGATAGTTGCTTAAAGGCAGCTATTTCTTTTTCCAGATTTGAGATTTTTTGAGATACCTAAGATCTTACATTTATAAAGCAATATACAGAAATGTGATAACCATACCTCCCCAAAAAGCTTCTGTTACCTTAAAGGAAAGTGCCTGAAATATTGTAGGAAATGCATTCTCACTTTACCCATTCCAAATTAGCATTCACAAAAGCAGGGTCAACAGGCAACTTTCTGGGGAGTCATACTAAATCTCAGGGGCAGAGATGCTATAAAATGAATGTAATTAGCAAATTTCAAATGCAAGTCAGAATTAAAGCAATGGAATTCTGTGACAAATAGCAGACATATTTCCCGTAAGTACATGAATTTAGACCTTTATCACACTTTCCACTTTAGCTGGGGGGAAAGAAAAAAATAATACCTTTAAATAAAATGTGACCAGTAAACACCTCTTGGTAATGAGATTTAGTGCCTGAAAAAGGAAAGGAAGAAAAGGAGGGAAGGAGAAGGGACAGGTTGAGAATGAGAGAAGGAGAGAGTGAGTTCAAAAAGAGAAGGAAAGAGAAAAGCAAATAAACCATCTTCTAAGGACTCACTATGATTTAAGCACTGTAATAGGTACTTTCATATATGTCACCTGATATAATCTTTAAAATAATTTTCTAGACAAATATTATTACCCCATTTATATAGATGAAGAAACTGAGACCCATGAACAATTAACTAAGATAAACTGAAGCCAGGATTCAAATTCATTTTGAATATTAAGCTCATTCATTTTCCATGCTCTCATAATTCATTCTTTGGAAATCATAAAGATTAACCTTCTTGCATTTAAATGACTAATCATTGCCCAGTGAAGTGGATGTAAGTAGCAGAGATTCTCATTTTCCATTCAAAGCTTGAATCTCCAAAGGGACTTCAGTGTTTTGGCTCTAGACCATGTACAGGGTGTTTTAACTGTGGAAACCACAATGTGGAAATCAGGGGAGGCAATCCAAAGAGCATCTGATGTCCCTCAAACTGTTAGAATGCACTAATGGAGAAATCCTGTGATGGCTCCTGTTTTCTGATTCAGGAATAGTGAGCTCCCTTTAAGATACAGAATAATGTAGCTTTTGAGACGGAAGAATGTCATTATGGAGAAATACTCTCCTTTATAATTAACCTCTGAATTCCTGGACTAGATATAACTGGCTTTGCACCCCAAGGTTTCGATCATCTCCTATACTACTCCCTTTCTTTGATTTTGTTCCATATGTCCAGTTGTACTCCCTCACAAACTCCACTCTTAGTTACTAACCAGACTTTCTTCCTGTTCCACGTCCTTTTATCTGAGGTCACTTCAATCCCTGCTTTGTCTCTTGCACCCTCTTGTTGATTCCATCTTGGCTACTTATCTGGATTTGCCTATTGACTGATTTTTACTTTATGCCCTGTTGTGTCTTGTGGTTTGGGCCATGCTGCCCCCCAAAAACACCAGAACCAATGACCAGGATCTTATGTGATTCCCTTCTTTCTGCATTTATGCTAAATCTCTGGGGGCCGCACTAAAGTTGGGACACTGTAGACAATATAAACCTAATGACTGTGCTGGACTATATTAACTTTACCATTCTCTTGCATACTCTCGTCCCTTTTTCCTTCCACTATTCTGACCTTCATTCTCAAGTGGGCCCTCAATGTCACCCAGCAACTCCACCATGTTTTCCTAGTACATTCATTTTCACATTGTCATAGATGATTATTTCATACCTTCATCTCTCTCCTCCAACCACCAGTACCTGCTTCTCTGTTTCCAATCTCAACTCCAGGCCTTTCTTCCTCCACAGAAACTAGAAGAAACCAGATGCGGAAATTCCACATGCTCCCAAAACCATTCCTACAAACCTACTGGTAATTTTGCCTTTCCCCATCACTATGGATGAAATACGCACCATCCTGTCTAAGGTCAACCCCTCCATTTAGTCTCTGGATTCTAACCTTTCGTGCCAATTTGACTACATTAACTCAGCCACTCTCTCTTCTCTATGACATCATCAATTTCCCTTTTTACTGGATCTTTCCCAACATCACACCAATATGCTACAATAACTCCAATCTATGCCTCTCTTGCTACTGTCCCATTTCCCAATCCCTTGCCAGTAAAACTTTCTGAAAATGTTGTCTACGTTTGCTGTCTTTATTCCTCTCTTCTAATCTTTTTCTGAACCCATGCCAATCAGGCTTTTAATTCCCTGAAACAGCTCCTGCCAAGGTCTCCAATGACCTGTTTGTTGCCAAGTGCAATGGTCAAGTCTCTGTTCTCATCCAATATTTAAGAGAGTTGATCGTTTCCTCAGTCTCACTTTCTTCGCTTGGCTTCTGGAATATCTCTCTCCCTCTCTTTCTGTGTCTTTCTCTCTCTCCGTGTCTCTCTCCCTTTGTCTCTCCCTTCACCTCCTCTCTCAGAACTCTTTTCCCTTATTAGCTACTCATTCACAATCTCCTTTGCTGGTTCCTACTCGTCTCTCCTAATTCTAAATTGGAGGCCCCAGAACTCAGTACTCAGATGACTTTCCTCACTTCCTGGATGATCTCAGCCGGATTCATGGCTTTCAACGTGCTGACAATTTCACAGTTGTACCTCTAACCCAGGTGTCTCCACTGAACTCCAGTCTCACGTTCCCGAGTATCTACTTGACTTTTCCACTTGAATGTCTGATAGGCATCTCAAGCTTAATATGTCCAAACCAAATACTAATTTCCCTCATCCTTGCTCCAACCTGCCCCTCATGCAGCCTACTCCATCTCAGTAAATGGCCATTTCATTCTTCCATTGCCCAGACCAAAACATTACCCTTCTCTTTTTCTTTCACCATATTCATCCTATTAACTAATCCTACTTGGTCTATGTTCAAAATATATCTAGAATCTCACTACTTCTCATCAACTCTACCATTACCACCACTGTGCAAGCCATTGGACATTACAGCAGTAAGCTATTAACTACTCTCTCTACTTTCACACTTGTTTCAATATTCAGCCTATTTACTATACAGCAGCTAGAATGACCTTTTCAAAAATGTATGGTCAGGTCGTATTACGTTTCTGATCAATACCATCTGATGACTTCACAATTCATTCAGAGTAACAGCTGAAGTTCTTGAGGTGGCTACAAAGCCCTCTCTCCTCTTCCCAACCTTTCAACCTTGTACCACTTCCCCTCTCACGGCTTATTCTGCTTTAGCCACACCAGCTTTACTGCTGTTCTGAGAAAAAGCAGTTTCAGGAATTTTGCACTAGAGTTTCTTCCACCTGGAATGTTCTTCCCCTGACAGTCTCATTGCTCCTTTCCTCACTTTCTTCAGGTCACTACACTCATGTAGCCTCCATCCCAAAAGCCTCCCTGACCCAGTGTTAAGAGACATCCACACCTCACAAGTGTCCCCTCCACTCTCTGCTTTTTCATGTCGTTCTTTCTTCATTTGTTTTGTTTATTTTTTGTTATCAGCTATCTCCTCTCCCTAGACTATACACTCCATGCTTCTTGCCCTGTTATTTTATATGTCCCTCCTGCCTGGAATAATATCTGTCTTAGAGTAAATTTCAATAAATCTTGTTGAATGAATAAACGGGCATCATAATAAGATTAACTAATCTGACTTGTTTGGTGAGGAGGTATTTTCATAGAATGAATAAAAAGCTATAAATATTAAAGGTCTTAGGCAAAAGAAAATAACATTAAGATGTCCTAGTAAAGTTCTTAGGTTGTGAAGAAATAAAATATTGTTTATTTATCCAGGAATCAAGAGAAATTCAGTGAGTTTTGCCTCTGTTACTCTGTTCCGTGAGGAATACTGTCATCTTTTTAGACATAGCTGAAATTGTTCATGGTCTACCATTATCTACTGTGGCCAAGGTCAGGCTCTGGAGACAGACTAGCCCATTAAATGGAGCAGCTCTCAGGTGTAGGTCCAACAAAGAGAAACTATCATGGGACAAATGTCAATAGGTAGGTAATCTAGGCAAGCAAGTCTCACAGGGATGGGGATTTTAAAATATGTAAAATAACAAGGTATTCTGGCACATGGATGGGGCATAGACCATGCAATTCAGGAATTAGTTTTTTAGTCAAGAATCCTTCCATTGTAAATGACAGAAACCCAACTCAAAATAGCTTTCTCACAAAGGGGAGTATATTGGTTCATGTACCAAGAAGTCTAAAAGCACTGAAGTTTCAGTCACAGCTAGACCCAGGGGCTCAGATGAGGATATTAGTACTCTCTCTTGCTCTTCATCTCTTGAACAGGCTCATGCTACACAGTAGGTCAGATGGCTGGCCACAGCCCCACTTCATAGCCCACCAGCGTATCAACCCCAACAGGATAGGTCCTTTCTGATAGCCTCAGAAGAAGTGTTCCAGGAGAGATTCTGCTTGGCCTGGCTTGAGTCTTGTACTTATTCCTGAACCAATCACAATGTCCAGAAAGTTGGGAGAACTTTGGCCAGACCTAGATCATATTCCCTCCCTTGTGTTTCACAGGGAGTGACAAAACCCACATGACCACATCAGATGAGTTCCCCAAAGGAAAGAAGAATTCTATTTCAGAATAAGGAGGGAAAGCTGTGTAGGCGAAAACAATACACATCCACGACATAGGCAATAAAAAGTCAGAAAGACAGTTGCATGTTTGACATGAGGGAAGCCTTTCAATGTGTAAAGAAAAAATGAATTCTTTATGTATACCAGGAAGGCCCAGAGGTGGTAAAGACACCAGTGGGAAATGGACAGGATGGCACTGTGATATTTATTTTTACCCAGAATACGCATCAAAAAAAGGTAACAATTGAATAACATCAAACTAAAAGATAAAAGATGAATTCTCTATCACCTTTTTTTTGTCTTCTACATGAGTGACAGGTAAAAATGTGCTCCCACAATATGAAATATTAGTTTAAAAATAGCTAGACTTAAGATGTCAGAAATATCAGAGTATGGACCCTCAGTAAAGTTAGTGAAAATATAAAGTATTTAATTGCTTACAAATGAAAATAAAACACAAACCATTTCTACCGTTAAAAATGATTTACCACTTACTTGTGGCCCAATTTTTAAGTTAGAATCATCTGTATATATTTCCTATAGAATTCATTATAGTTTACATTATCTTTGACTGGTTCTATTTTTCACTTTTTTTATTTGACTAATTCTAGTTCCGTTTTTACATATTGCCTTTTACAGTTAATTAACAGATATTTCTCTTCCAGTGTAAGAGACAAGGACATCTTTAGTAGAGAAAAACTATATTAGGTTTGGGGTTATTGGCTGATCGTATATGCTTTCCTCTGATCTACTGCTTCTATCTAACAGGGAGTGAAAAAAATATTTTGGATACAGCATTAATTATCTATGGTTCGGTCCTGGAAGCCAAAATGAATTTCTCTGAATAATGAGGAACTGCTGAAAATAAACATTAATAATAAAGTATTACTGACCAAGAATTCTTACATTTGCGAATCGTTTTGTTTATGTTTGACTCTTTTAAGAACATAATGTCCCTAGGTTCTGCAGCCTTCTGTGTCACTCCTCTCTTTAAATCCGAAATAACAGTAGTTTGCATTTTCCCTCTTTTGCTTGATTTACAGAAGATAGCGTTTTTTATCAAGTTTCCCTCCCCAAATATTCCTTGGTAACTTTCAGGAACATTTTATTCTTTCATGAATGCTTCCTGTATGTCACTTGGCATCTTCAATTCAGACTGCTTCTCTGGGTTTCTATATAGATCACAGCTTGCCAGGTCAATGTTACTCCTCCACGTTGGACCTCTCCTAAGTGTGAGAACACATCCATCCAATAATTCCTTAAAGCTTACTGTTTAACTCGAAGTTTTACTCAAAGTCTTGAGAACAGAAAAAATTATGATGTAGACTGGGGAAAGGAGGCATGGAAATCCCATCATTTCCCCCGTTTACCAGATAGTAGACATAATAGTTTCTAGAATCCATGTGTCATACCCCTCCTCCAGGGATCTGACATCACTCTCTTAAGCCCCAGACTTCTCACTCTGTTTCAGCAACCAATTTCTGTTCTATGATCACATTTCTTTCCATTAGGACCTCCCTATTCAGAGTCCAGACATCTAAATTCAAGAGATAGTATGTAGAGCATTTAGTACTTCAATGTACAAAATTCTCCTTTCTAGAATAGAATTGACTTCATATTTGCATAATTAAAAGCCCCCTTTAATGAATTTCCCAATCCAAACCCAATCACATGTACATATATGACACACACGCAATCTTCATGGGAAGATCAATTCAGCCTCCATCTTAAAAGCAACATGCAAAGTAGTAGTTTGTCCTGACAACAGTATTTGAGAGGTGAAGTCAGTAAATACATTTTAATGTCACGAATCACATTTTGAAAATGAAAGTACAAAACTTAAGCCTCTCTGGGAATGCAAGAGTATGAAATGTATTCTCCTATTTTCATGAATACACACCTCTGTTAGTCTCTAAGAATGATCCTGACTTTCAAATATGCAAATGTATCACTAGGAATTTAGGGAGTAAATGACTGCCATGATTGAATCTGCAATCAATTCTATGGGCCATTTCTAAAATTGCCATGATTTGGAAGTTTCTGGAGCAGAAAGTGAATTATAAGAGACTATGTTTGCAAACTGTCAGCATAGTTTGTAATAGTTCCACACTGATATAATTATGAAAACAATGCTTCCCTTTCTGAGGGTTTGAATATCCACATTAAATTAAAAGAATAGCACATGAAAGACGCAATGTCAGAAGATGGCGCTACTCTCCAAGAGAGAGGCGATTTTTTTGTGAAGCAAGGTTTCTGCACTCTTTGACTGACTGGTAGATAACACGCAACAGACGGAAGGACAACTGATGTTTGGATGATAACTGTGAGACTGAAAAATCTTCATGTCAATCAGAATGGTGGTTTTATTAGGAAATATAATCATTTAATCTTTTATTCAATGCACATTTATCGAGTACTTACTGTTGTAATGTTATGAATTGTGGAGGATACAAACCAGAAAACACGTCTGCGAAAATCGAACAGTTTAGCAACATTATACGCATACACATACTTGCGCGTGCACCCTGGACTGTTAAACAAGCTGACATGTAACACATATAATGAAAAAAGGTAGAAAATGATGAGGCAGTTCAGAGGACAGCCATGCTAGGAAGAGAATAAAGACAGAATTAAGAATAGCAAGGGGAATAAATTTGTCTGGAAAAACAGAATACATGTAAATGAAAGGTGGAATATACGAGTAAGAACCTAAACTGAACGTGGTGGCCTTTGAGTACCACACGAATATGCTTGTATATTATTTCATAATAATGAGGTCTACCAAAAGCCTGAGCCAGCGAGTGACACGATTAGAGCTGCGCTTTGGAAGTCAATCTGTTTGGTGATACGGGGAAGGTAAAGTTAGGATAGAGGAAGAAAATGAAACGTCTGGAAAAAAATTTGACCTGCTAACAGCTGGTTCTCGAAATTCGTCATACAGATATTATTAATGCATTTCGCACAAGGGAAAAATAGTTTGACCTTTAAGAGTCTGCATTTAATGTTTATCCAGGCTTATGTAAGTTATTAAGCTAAAATTATTCCAGACGTTTTACAATGTTTAATAAACGAAAGATCCTTCCTGGTATTTCTTGTATTTGCAAATATATTGCAGTAATGTGATAAATGCTTAGAAGTGGGAGAAAGGAAAATCTGCTCTTTACCCCTATGTCGTGTCATACATATGTTTAGTGACTGTATGGAGCAGACTGTCCATAGGATTACTCTAAAAGCACCGAGCTGGCTACACTTGGGCTGTGGCGGAGGATGGAGAAGGCAATCACAAAGGGTTCCTCGGAACGTATTTGCTATTTCTACTTTTCTTTCCAAACCCTTTTCATGTTGAACATTTTAACTGATCTAGCCTTTGGAGAGTTAAAAGAGTGTCAGGAAGATGGCATTGAAAGCTGCTTCAGGAGAATTCTTGTGAAAAAAACAATGCTGAGGAGATTTTTTTATTACTCTGTGTCTGGTAAAATACATTGTTAGCATTCATGCAAAAAGAGTAGAAGAAAAACTTCAAAAGTATCCAGCAATGATTCTTCTTTATCCATTTCCTCATTTATCTAATGAAGGTTTATGAGTACCAAACATACATTAGCATGCTAAGGCCTGGGGAAACTGTCAAGGACTCCAGCTGTGGGCACAATTAGCAGTGCAACAGCTAAGGCAACGTGGAAACATGGAATAGCAAGGTGTAATGAGACTGAGTGGAAGGCAGAGATCAGATCATGATCTGCCTTGCATAAATCATTAAAAAGTCTGGAATTTAGGGGCCAGCCCAGTGGTGTGGTGGTTAAGTTCACGTGCTCCGCTTCGGTGGCCCAGGGTTTGTGGGTTCGGATCCCGGCCACAGACTGACACACCACTTGTCAAGCCATGCTGTGGCGGCGTCCCATATAAAGCAGAGAAAGATGGGCACAGATGTTAGCCCAGGGCCAATCTTCCTCAGCAAAAAGAGGAGGATTGGCAATGGATGTTAGCTCAGGGCTAGTCTTCCTCACAAAAAAAAAAAAAGTATGGAATTTACCCTGTAGTAAGTGTGATTCTTTTTGATGGACATTTCATATACTCAAAACCTGAAATGTATAAACAACATACTTGCAAACAAAATCTGTTCTGGTTGGCATTCTTTTTGATCCTCTTCTGAATTTTTATATGACTCATTCAATATTGACACAATAAAGAAAGACAGTTGCTACAGCCAGAGTATCTGGACTGCCAGGATCTGGCATAACTAGTTTATGGCCTATATGTGAAGTCGGGCAAATTGAAGTACTTTGCAGTGGAGGCCATTTTGTGGTCAAAGAACAACATCTGAAAGTGAAATTTAGATTGTGAAATATGCAGTGGGAGAAGAACTAAGAACGCTCACTTAATTTGCTTTACTAAGTGAGTTAATTCACGTGATGTGCTTAGAACAGTATTTGGCACAAAGCACTCAACAAATGTTAGCTACTAATATTAATAATATTATTGAATTTTTTAAAAGAGAATTAGAGTAGGAAGAAATAAAGAAGATTATAAATGTGGAATAGGATTATTAGCTTGTTAAATCAACATGAATATACCCCAACTGATACATTCAACAAGCACTTATCAGCATAACCTCTGTCCCAGGCACTGATGTAGGCTGTGGGGACACAGCAGGGATCAGAGGAGACCAAAAGCCCTGCTTTGTGGAGTTTATACTCTGGGAGTTTGGCTTAGGCTTCAGAGTCTGGAGCCAGGGTCATATAATCGATTTCCAAATTTGTGGGTACTGCAATGACCCTTCATACCTCCTCCTGCAAAACCTGCTGAAGAAGGTTCTGGTAAGGAGCAAGATGATGGCAGGAGGGATGGCACCAACCCAAGGGCTATCAGCTGAGTGCAGGACTCACTATTCTGCCTGCTGCTTCTGGATATCCTGGTCCAATGCTAACCCCACTCCCTCACACTGACTTCTCCCCATGAGGAGTGGTGGTCTCTTTAAGGCGATTTGTTTTGTGTAAGGATGTTGCTCTTGCTGCATGGAGGGTACCAGAATAGCTGAGTCCAATTGTGAACTGAGTGCTAATCAATTATTAGATCAATTATGACTCAGAAGCTTTTGAAGCGTGTTTTTCTAACAGCCTGACCTAATCTATCACTGCCAAGCTGATACTTTCCAGGAAAGTAAAAATCTCCTTTTCTTTTGTTTAAACTATATATTAAATGTGGGAGTAGACGATGTCAATAGAGTGAAGAGTTCTCAGGTCTAAAAATATCTTTATTATTGTTTAAACCATATCTTTTCTATTTAAAATTAAGAACTTACTTTGAAAACCTATAAAAATGTTACACAAATATCTGTGAAAGTTGTTAAATTGATTCTACTTACTGATTCTTTTAACTGTCCTCTGTAAAACGTCAAAAACTTGCTATAATACATTTGTTCTACAGGGCCATTCTGTCCATACTTCATCAGCCCAAGCACCTAAAACAACTCTTTTGGGTGTCTTTTTATCTTTTCACCTGCATAAATGTAGGGTCAACTATATTATTGATTCTGAAGGAGTTCTTATACCTGGAGGTATACTCAGGCTTTCAGAATTGAAGCATGGTGTTTGAAATGATGTGGATAGGTTCAACAACTCTGTCCTTTATACATGCACACACGCTCATACACAGACACACACACACACCTACACACACATGACTATCTTCTGCTAATAATGGAATTAGGCTGAATTAAGACAGCCAGTAAAAGAACAGGAATTCAAGACAATTGGTGTGCGAGAACTTGGAATGAAAAGTGTTATTTACTTAGAAAATGGATTCCATAAGTGTAAATTAACATAAATTATGCTCTTTAGGGGGTTGGGATAAAGACATTGCTAAGTCAGGAGAATTATATATATTGCTGTGTATCATTTTCATTAAAATTTTTAACAAATTGTCTCAAGATATTGTTGAGGAATATCCCCAGAGCAATGTATATTAGATCATAAGACAGGAGAATTTTTAAAATAGATGAACAATTGTTTCCAAATATATTCTAATCAGATATACCTTAGGGAATCTTCTTCTATTTAATACTGTATCAAGAACGTAGTAACACAAACTATCTTCCCAAATCTGCTAATCAAACAAAACTGGAAGAGAAAGGCAATGTAATAGATAATACAATCAAGATTCCAGAGAAATGCCCAAGAACTCAACAGTTCAAAAGCCTGCAACTAACAATGTTATATTTAAGCAAGATTAAAGTTTTGCATTTTAATAGAAACAAACAATTTTTAATTTAAAAAATAAAGTATAGGGTGAGAGGTACCTGGCTTCGTAGAAGTTTATGTGAAAAAAAAATACAGGAAGTTTTAATTGACTAGAGATTAATATAAATATCTCATGACTATTAAAGATATTGTATAGACTGAGGAAAGCAAAACAATTTTAATCTTCAGTGGTCATGATACATCTGGATTATTATGTTTAGTACCTGATGTAATATTTTAATAAAAACATTTGCAAACAATGGTATCTCCAAAGGAATTAAAGTGATATGGTGAAAGGAATGGAAACTATCTAATGTGAGGAAGCACTGAAGGGCCTAGGAATGTTTAGATTCTAGTTAGAAGAGAGCACTTGCAAGAAAAATGTCAGTTGTATTAAAATACATAGAGCAACATTAGGTAGATTTATTCTATAATGGTCAAGAAGACAAATCTAGAATCAATAAGTGAAAATTAAAGAGAGGCATTTGACTCAATGTAAAGACTTTCCCATTCATCAGAATTATAATGGAAAAAACCTTAAGATGTAAAAGTCCCTTATTACTGGAAGTTTTCAACTAGAAATTAAATAACCATGTGTTCAAAGTTGTTAAAGAAAATATTTCTGCACCGTGTAGAAGTTTGAGCCTTGTACTAGTTGGACTCTTATGGATTTTCCAAATATATTTAAATTTTCTAAAATTGTTCAACTAAAATTTTAATTTCCATATTTTGATATATAGTTCTCTGGGGTAATCTCCTTTACTTTTTTTTAAAAACCAAACTCACAGAAAATGTAAATGCAAAATGGATGCCAGTACTCTTTCCAACTCTTTCAATAAAAGCAAAGTGAACATTTTTTTTTCCGCCTTGACATGGCCAAGCAAGCTTACATTGAAATTACGCATTGAAATTATTTCCAAACAAAACAACCAGTTTTTCTTTAACCAACTTGCACAACATGCCTTAATTTCAGTTATATGTGAGTAAATGGTCTTGATCCTTGCTTGGAAACATTCTCTTTCTTTTTTCTCTCTTGTTTGAACCCACATATATCCACCCTTTTTTCTTCCTTATTCTTAGAGGATCAAATTTACTATCAAAATTACAGCCATAATTTCTTCCATTGGCCTGTTTCCTGGGAGCATTTTATGGCTACACCCTATGTCTGGTCATGTGCCTCTCTTCTTTGGGTTCACTTAGAGATAGGCAGGAGCCAGATAACATAGGGTCTTTCAGTCCATGGGAAAAAGTTTATTCTTTCCTTCTGAGAGCTGGCAAGTTATTAGGATATTTTTTAGCATAGAGATGACATGATCTATTTACAATGTAAAAATACCATTCTGTCTACTGCTGAGTAGTGAAATGATGGCAGAGGGCCAAGAGGAGGCAGGCAGCCAAGGGCTGTTATCAAGCCAGAATTGACTATAGCTTGGGCTAGAGGGGTAGTTAGTAGTAGGGGTGGTTAAGAAACACTAGGATTTAGGATACACTGTGTTTTAAAATATATTTCTCGTAAAGCATGTAACTGGTATGAGAGCATCTTTTGCTACATAAAAACTGGAATTTGGTCTCTGAAATTATTATTTTATGGCTTTTCTCATTTGGTAATTACTAAAACAAGGGAAAATTTAAAAGAGCACCGTATTATACTAGTAAGCATTTTGCAATAGGGCTGAGAACAGTTGCTACTCATCAGTTTAGATTTTCTTTGCCTCTTTTTCTCAGAAAACGAGAGAAAATGGACCCTCTAACACTAAAGAAGTTACAAAGGGGATAAAGTTATAAGGGCATGGTTTTTACATAGCTTCCAGTAATCATTTTTGTCTTTGTTCTTCCTAGTGCATACACACAAAGAATCATCTGCATTAGCCATACTGTTCGGTAAACAAATGTCTGACTTGGCAGACACACACATTTTCTGAAAATATAAGCACTTCAGCATATATGGAAAAGCATTAATAAAACAGGACTACCTCACTACCATTAGTCTGCTTAGATATTATATAAAATTACTTGGCAGCGGGTCAATGTGCCTTCCCTCTTAGGTTGTGGTAAATTTGGGGGTTTTGAATTGTCCAATACAGTAAGTGTAATGTGTATAATTTTTTGACTTAAATTGTTCAGTAGAGTTCAGAATTAATGTGCTCAACAGAATAACTGTACATCAATTCTTCAAGTACCTGTTTTGTCTGAATATCCTAACCTTCTATTTAGGATGGTTAGTTGGATGGGTGGCAGGGAGGATGGGTGAGTCTAATAAAGCATCATTGTTCCTCTGTCACATCACTGTTCCTCTCTCCCATCATAACTCATGGCTACACAGAAACTTGGAGTCTACCTGGAGAAACCCCTATGTACTGACAATTTGGTAGTTTTTTTCACCTTTTGAGAGGGAAGTGGATATTTGTCTTGTGTTCTCATAGTTTGGGAAACAATGCAAAATTTATGTAACTGGGATTTTTAGAATAAAATGAAAAATTACTTGGCTACTATTGAGAATAGTTATAAATAATAGAATAGTTTGAGTGTGTGCTTATTTACTAGATTGAATGTACAAAGTTTTTTATTTCTTTTTTTTTTTTTAGTTTAAGCTGCAAGATTTCACTTGGCACAGCTCCTAGAATGTAAGGGAAATTTAGAAGCAGCTAGAGTTGTGCTCCTTTTCACTTTTGTTGAGATTGATGCCTGAGGCTTGCTAGAATATAAATTTGTGCTACTGCATCTTGTAAGCGGGGGCATCCTGTTTACTTAGGCACAATGCGCATGTTATTGTGTTGTTTTGACTCTTTGCATAAACGATGAGAGCAGCAACGTCAGAACAACAAAGGGGGAAAGAAAAAGCGATTGTTGACTTGCTGAACTTGAGCACTGTTGAACTTGAGTAAGCTGCAGTGAAGCGACACGAAGTAATTGAGAAAATGGTGGAATTGGAGTCCAAATATCTGGATTTGAACCACAACCCAACACTCATTAGATTTATGACCTTGGGTAAGCTATTCGCTTTCTCTGAGTTTCAGTCTCCTCATTTGTAAAAATGAGGATAATGATGCCTGTCTTAAAGATTTGCGATGAAATCCTGCCTCAAAAGGAACCTGGCACATAGAGGCTGCTCCAAAAACACTAGTTGAATCTGAGAACTCATTGTTCCTGTATTCCAAGATGCCTGGATTCTGCTATATTTTATTACCTTTGAAAGTTTTGGCTTAACTGTTTAACAATAATACCTCAAAGGAATTCCAAAATAGGACAAGGTTAAAAGGAAGGACATTGAATGAGCTGTAGATTTATTTTTTCTATCTTCTTTTCTTGAAAGACTCTCCTAAAGATTTGGACAATATACGTCTTGTTTTATTCGTTTGGTGGTGGCCTATACATTAAAAACTGCATTTCAACCAATTTTATTTAACTATCAATGTTTAAAGCTATTATATAATAGAAAAAAGGACAAAGCAATGACCTAGAGTATCATCCCAGGAGAATATTTCTAGAATGAGACCACCAGATCATTCTGTGATCTTCTCTAACCCAGCTCCTCAGATATTTCACGATTTCAAGAATAATTTCCTAGTAGGGGTACAAACTTTTAAAAATCATTAATACTACAAAATATAAGCAAATGTCCCCGACTCTACCCGCTTCTCACTCCCAGTTTCTGTTTCCCCAAGGCAAGACACTTTTAACACTTTTGATTATTTTTTCTGGTGTTTAGCCCCACAATCATTAATTGTATGTTTATTCCACAAATCTTCTATTGTCTATATGTCATTTTCAAAACATCTAAAGATCTAAAGATGAAGATTAACCTCTCTTAAGTTTCCTCCCAAACCTTCCACATTCCTCCTCTCCTCCTTCTTGTAAAACCGTTTAACTAAAACTTTTACAAAGTAGAAGCTTGTTGTGTTCTATAATGACATTTCCTTTAGCTGAATAATATTTTTTTATCCTGGAATTGATAAAAATTTTATATATTTATGATATATGTATATGGATGCATTATATTTATATGGTATATTTTATATTTATATACACAGTCATGTATTTCTTAACGACAGGAATACGTTCTGAGAAATGTGTCATTAGGTGATTTCGTCGTTGTGTGAATATCATCAAGTATACTTACACAAGCTTAGATGGTATAGCCTACTACACACCTAGGCTATACGATACAAATCTTATGGGACAACCTTTGTATATTTGGCCTGTCATTGACCGAAACATCGCTATGGGGTGCATGACTGTATTATATTTATATTTATATTTATATTTATATTATTATTTATATTTATATTTATATTTATATTTATATTTATATGACACATTTTTTGGAAGAGTATTCCTTCTGGAATCCTCTGTTGCCTCACTTCAACCAGGACTTAGTATCACCTTAGCTTATTGCACAGCTGGTTTCCTTGTCCTTCTTTTGCACTGACCCTAGGGGATTTCTAGGATTCCTTTCTAGAAGGAATCCCCTATATTTCTCTCCTCTGTTTGATCGCTTGTTTCCTGGGTGCTACATCTTGTCCTAGATTGCCACAAGGATGTCCTTGCTTCTAGGACCAACAGACAGAAATCATAAATTTATAATGACATTTTTAATTTCAATGCCAAACCACGAGTTATTCTTTGCCCTTTCCCCATTCCATATTTGCATTTTCTTCTTTCACAGTATGAACCGTAACACCAACAATATTATCCAATTTTCTCATTTGCTCAGTCCTACAATACATGTAGTATAGAATCAGAATTGATACAGTTACGACAAATATACTTACTAAAACATCCTTAAGATTTGGTTTGATTCTTTCTTTTTTTCTAGAGTGTAGATATATAGTTAAAGTATTCTGTTTAAAAGTTACTTGTGTTAGGTCTCCCCACACCACTTCAGTATGATTATCTTATTCATTTGGGTTTATTTGTTTCTGATTACACACAGTTTTAGGGTTTTTTCCTCTCACTTAAAAAAATTTTAGTAGTTTAATGTGGAGAACATTAATATGCTTCTAAAAGTCAAAACCACACAAAAATTAAACCAGAGAAGTATCATTCTCAGCTGCGTACATCCTCCTGGCTCCCTGCTACACTGTATCTCTTGTAAGTAACCAATTTCATTGTTTTCTGGCTTATCCTTCCTGCTTCTTTTTGCATAAATAAGCATGTGCACGTGGGTGCGCGCGCGCACACACACAGCATTCCATATACTGATACGGGCTTTGCTTTTCATTGCTATATCCTAAAAATCACTCCATATCTATTCATATAAGTCTTCCTCATTCTTTTTACAGCTGCATAATCTGCCACTGCATGGATGAATGATAGTTTAGTCAATCAATCCCTATATTTGGGCATCAAGCTAGTTTCCAGTATTTTGCAGTTACAAATAATATGCAACAAGACGAATTTGAGAGCTCTCTCGGTCTTCCGGCTGACATTGCCAGAAATAAAAACCCTGTCCTTGCCACAAGCCTAGTGTTCCATTTTATTTGGCCCCTCTTGTGTGGCAGGTAAAGAACCTATGTTTGTATCTGGTAACAATGGGAATGTCCTAGAAGTGGGATTTCTGGAACAAAGGGTAAATGCATATATAATTTTGTTAGATATTGCCAAATTCTCCAGAAGGGTTGTATAATTTTGCATTCCCACAGCAATGCATGGGAATGCCCGTTTCCCCACAGTCTAGCCAACAGAGAGCATTACTAAGCTTTTAAATTTTCACCAATTTAATGGTGAGAAATGGTATCTTAGTGAGGTTTTAATTTGCATGTCTTTGTTATAAATAACATTGAACACCATTTCATGTATTTAACAATCACATGCTTTTTGTGAATTCGTCCGTATTCATATCTTTTGCCACTTTTTCTACAGGATTTTTGGTCTTTTTCCTTCCCCAAATTAAAAAAATCTTCTTTATATACTAGGTGTATTATCACTTTATCTGTGATATGTGTTACAAAAAATTTCTCCCTATTTGTTGTTTTGTTTTTTTGACTTTGATAACTTTCTCTATATCTTTTAGGGAAATTACTTTATTGTTGACTAGACAATTTTGATAAATTTTATTTTTCTAATGAATTATCAATTTCACCTGTGTTTTCAATTTTTTTATGCAGGTGTGTAAATTTTGTTTCTTTATTATATTATATTATATTATACTATACCATATTATATTATTATTATATTATAAATTTTCCCCTCTGTATCAAATTATTTCTTCTATGTCATTTCTTCTGCCTTTTTGAAAAATATTTATTTAGTTAGTGTTTTGTCTATTTTGTTGATTTTTTTAAAGATCAGAATTTTGATTTAATTTAATAGACTATTTTCTGTTCTCTACCTAATTAACCTCTGCTTTAATCTCTATTATTTTCTTCATTGTGCTTTTTCTGGCTTACTTTTTTGAACTTTTAAGTTGGGAATTTATTTATTTACTTTTCATCTATCTTTCTATTGATATGGAGCAAGAATTGGCAAAGTTTTCTCGTAAAGGGCATATAAATAGTATATATTTTAGGTTTTGTGAGCTGTATAGTCTCTGTCACCACTATTCAAGTCTGCAGTTGTCATACAAAAGCAGCCATAAATGAAGAAGCCAGACTGTTTTTGCAGGTTATACAAGACAGGCATTGGGCTGGATCTGCCCTGGGGACTGTAGCTTCCTCACCCCTGATAGAGATGTTTAAGGCTATGAATTTTCCTCTGATCACTGCTTTAAATATATCCCTCAGATTCTAATATGTAGTGTTTTTGTTATCATTCTTTTTTTCAGAAACTTTGTAACTTATGATTATATTTCCTCTTCCACCCAAGAGTTATTAATGGAAGGTTTTTTATTTCCATGGGAATTTCTTTTAATTTCTAATCATTTTGCATTGTGATCAGAGAGTTGTAATTTTTTCTAATTTATAGAAGTTACTGATGCTTTCTTTGTGACTTAATATATAGTTAATTTTTGTGAATATTCCATGGGTGTTTGAGAAGAAAGTATATTCTCCATATGACTGTGTAGTGTTTGATATATCCCATGAATTCTATATTGTTGATTATGACATTTAGACTTTCTATAGCCCAATTTTTTTTATTTGATCTGTCTTGAACTGAGAATAATGTGTTAAAAACTCCTATTTTTAATGATTCTCTTTCATCTTATATCTCTTGTGGTTTGTTTTAAATAAATGTTTACAGTATTATTTGGTTCATAGATAATATAACTCCCATTTCTTCTTTATGAATTGTGTCATGTGTGTAAGGCAGTGAAAGTTTGGGTACATAAGGCTTTTAGCATTTTAAGTGCCTTTTTATTCTCATTTCATGCTTTTTTTTGGCTTGAATTTTACTTTGATGTCAGAAACACAGGCCCTGCTTCCTTATTGTTCCCATTTGTCTAGTATATCTTTGCCATTTCCTTTATTTTTAGCACTTTTGAGTTACTGTTTTAAGTATGTCTCTTGTACACAGCAGAGAGCAGGGTTTGCTCTATGATCCAATTTGAAAATCTCTTCTTTTGGTACATGAGTGAAGCCTGTTTATATTGAGTGATATGATTGATATGTTGCTTCTCACACTATTTTATAATTACTGTGTCTATTGTGTTATATTTACTCCACCTCTTTCTGTATTTATTGAGTCTTCTTTCCTTTACTTAATATTTTCTTTTGGTGTTGAGGAAGTTTTATATTTTGTTTTAGCTGTTACCTACTCATGAACACCTTCTATATTGCCTTTAATCACCTTATTCTTACTTAATGTTTCACTAGGCAATTTGTGAAATTTAAATGATATTCTTTGACTCTCACCTATTATCTTTGCAACAGTCAATGATTTTACTGCACTTCCCCCTTCTCTCTCTTTTCTCCTTCTGTTTATTAATTGCATTATTTCTACTTTGTCAGAATATGTAATGTTTACATACATTTTTTCACTCATGTATCTAAACCTATATCTAACCCTGTATTAGTTCTACATTTAAGTATATTAAATGCTCACCTTCTGTCCTTTTGTAGAAGCTTCCCAGTCATCTTTTGTTCTGATGAAGTTCGTCTTATAGTAAAATCCTCATGGAGAGCTCATGGTTTCAGCATATCTTGAGTTCCTTCTCATTCAAAGTTGTTTATTTTTATAGGCTTGATATTTGAAGGATTGCTTGGCTGGTTATAAAATTCTTGGCTCACATTTTTCTTAGATTTTTTAAAATGTTGCTACACTGTGGCCTTGCTTTTTATGTTGCTCTCGAAAAGCCTGGCATCAGTGCAATTTTGTTATCCTTATAATTTAATATTTTTGTCCAGGAATCCTGATGATTTTGTTTTCATCTTTAAAGCCTGATAGTTTTTCTAAGATCGTCTCAGAGGTTATTGTTGGGTCAATTTTCCCAGGTACATAATGGGCCCTTTCAGTACGTAAATTTATCTTTCTTTAGAATGTTTTGTTAGATTATAATTTTAAATATTACTTCTGTTAGATTGTTTTGCTTTTCTTCTTCTGAAACTCTAGTTATTCACATGCTGGGCCTTCTTTGCTTGTTATCTGTTTCATTTGCTCTCTCTCTAACCATTTTTATTTCTTTATTTCATTTCCTTTTCTTCATTGTTTTTCTTTCTTTCTTCAGTGTCCCTTATGAAATTTTCAGTTGACTCTATTATTCCTTGAGCACTTTGTAATTTAGTCTTCTTTTCAGAGATGGTGTATCTTTTTGTTAAATTTCTTTCCTGAGTTCACTAACCTCTTGTTACTTTCTCCCTGTTAGGGTTTTTTGAGGTTTTGGTTGTTTTTTGGACCATTTCTATTGTTACTTTTTGAATTTTTGATTCTTGCTTTTTAAAAATATCTTCGAATTCTTGTTTGAGGAATTAAAATTCAGATTCTAGTGTTGTGTTGCAATTTTCTCCTGCTTTGTGTTTATTTTATTTTGGGGGGAGAAATTTTCTCAACTGAAATCTTTGATTCACATTTTCTGTTTTCTTCTTTCAATAGCTTTGTATGAAATTCATCTGATTGTTTTTTTTTCTATTCTTGAACATCTAATGCACAAGATTCCTGGTTTGAAAGCTACCTCATTCAGTTTGTCAAAATATAGGTTAGTTAAAGGATACTATTGTTTCTTTTGGTGATGGTAGAGCATGACAAGTTGTTTTATTTTTCCTCCTTTTGTTTCCACAAGATTGTTACTTCCCTCCCCCTTACATTTTCTTTCCCCTTTTCTACCATGTCTTCCCAAGAGGCGTCACTCTTCTCTATTTACCTTTCTCTCCCAGAAGTAGCTCTTCTCTAAGGCTGCCACCTCCATTTCTTCTGATTGTCAAGTATCTTCCCTATGGTTGCTGCTGTGAATTCCTAGGTCTCAGACCAATATTTAAGCATTTGGTGTTGAATTTTTTTTTTCCCTAAGGGTGCTTTTTCTGTACTTAGTGCCTGTGCTCTCTTCCCCTTCTCAAGGAATCTCTCAAGCTTACCGTCTCTTACTTCTCATACCCACAGACGTGTAGCAGCGGTGAGAACTCTGCTGGAATTTGGTGCTTATTTCTTTACGTACACGTAATTTGAACTTGGTGGCATTTTCTGTCTTCTAATAATGCTGAAGATTCAGATCATGTGTAGTTTTATTTCCCTTCCTTGTTGCTCTTATGTTTTCTGGGATAGTGTGTGAAGAAATTCAGGTTCAGGGAATCACCATTATCCTACATACATGAAGTTTTAATTAACTAGATAGATTTTTTTGAAATTGAAACTGTATTAGAAAATACATGGCAAAGCCTCCATAGGCACTGTCCTAGCAAGATAAGCCTTAATCTGCAGGTTTATATTCTTCTGAAAATATCTATTTCTTTATAGCAGAGCAATATTGTTTTATTCTCCTAGAAAACCATCTTTCTCTGAATAAGTTTGTATGTTTCAAGAAATGTCTTTCACAAATCTATGATATAAATAAATTAGAGTTAGTCTCTCTGAACTCAATCTTGTAACCCCGCTGCTTAATCTGGTCAGTTTATGGTTTAATCGAGTAGTTTTTCAGCTCTTCCTTTCTTCCCTTACCACAAGTAAAGCTTATGCTTACTCTAAGTTTAGGGAAATCTAGTGTGTGTAGGGCAGTGAAAGTTTGGGTACATAAGCAGAAATGATGAGAGTAGTTCAATTAGTTGAAGGAATTAGGAAATTACCTCCATTTAGCAAATAAAACACTGGGGTGTTTAATATAAAAGTGTCAGAAAGCTTTTCTTAGATGGACTGTCTGCATCAACAGAGTGCTAACTAACTCTCTTGAGCCCACCAACTGCCTAAGAAGCAAAACCAAGCAGCTTGCTCTGGAGAGTCCAGATGGACCACTCTACAGGACACTGCATCCAGAGGGAGCTGTCAGTCTGTGACTGTGTGAGTCACACAGTGAGTGCTCACCAACAGTGTTCATTGATTATTTTACTGCCTGCCATGGATATTAAAAAAAAAAAAAAGTAGTTATGTGTCATAATTGTTGTTTATTTATTCTAAAATATTTCTCGAGCATGTACCATGTGCCATGCACTATTCTAGCCTTGGGGAGACAGCAGTGAATAAGACACACCAGGTTCTTGTCCTCACGTAGCGTATACTCTAGGCGGAGAGAAATAACGTATACAAATAAACATTAAATACCAAATATTATTTCCTTTTTTTTTTTTTAATTTTTTATTTCTTTTATTGTTTTTTCCCCAAAGCCCCAGTGGATAGTTGTATGTCATAGCCGCACATCCTTCTTAGTTGCTGTATGTGGGTCACGGCCTCAGCATGGCCGGAGAAGCGGTGCGTCGGTGCGCGCCCGGGATCCAAACCTGGGCCGCCAGCAGCGGAGCACGCGCACTTAACTGCTAAGTCACGGGGCCGGCCCCCAAATATTATTTCTTATAGTAAAGTGTTATGAAGGAAAACAACAGTGTGATATGACAGAGAATCTGAGTTAGGTGATATACTTTAGGAGTGTTGTCACAGAAGTCTTCTCTGAGAGGTGACATTTCAGGTTAGACTTGAAAGCTCATAGAAAGCCCATCATATGAAGAACCACGAGAAGAGCCTTTTAGAAAAAGGAACAGCAACTGGATTCGGCACATTTGAGGAACAGCATCAAGACCAGTGTGGTTGGAGTGCATTAAGCAAAGAGATGAGTGGTTTGAGATGAGATAGAGGGGTAGAGACTAGCCAGATCATATGTAATGATAAAAGAGTTGGACCTTCAAACTGTAATGCAGGGCTGTCGGAGAACTTAAAATGGGGAGAACTTAAATGCTAGGGGACTTTCAGAATGAGAGGGCATCCTAGGGTGGAGTAAGCCTAGCTCTGACAACCCTGCATCTCCCATCAATTCTGTTGACCTCTTCCAAACATCCTTTCCAAAGAATTGTAGAACACGTGAAAAACTCCAGCCTCCCATATCATTTTCAGGACTACAGTCCAAATAAACCCCTGTAGTCTCTTTTTCCTTTTGTAACTGGCCTGACCTACGTCCTATTTCTTTAAGTTAATACCGGAAATTTGTTAGTCAACAAAGGAATTCTTGATAGTATAAGAAACGAGAGTGACTAATAGGATTATAAAGAACAATAGCAATGTAGGAAAAATCCAGGCATTCAGATAAACTGGGAAGATAGGGTGAGCAGCTCCTAGCCATATATATATGATTGACATATACATATATATCCAAAATATATGACATATATCTAAGATATATACATCAACTCCCTCCAAGTAGACAATCAGTTGGAGAGAAATCCAGGCATTGAGCCAATTTTATTTCAATGTCAAATGGTACTGATATTTGGGAAAAGGAATAATTATGTCCACGTAAAGGTTAAAGTAAATTTTCTTTTAAGCAGAGCTTCTCATTTGATAATTGGATGGTGGCTAAATGCTCACATTTACTGGCAGTAGGTAATGATTCCCTCCTAAGCTATGCTTTGTGCCCCCCTTGTGTGTGGAGATATGTGTGCTACCTGTTCCTCATATTATTACTGAACACTCAAAGGAAGGGCAACAGAACTAACAGAATGACATTTCTGACCTCATTTTCTTCAGAAACAAGCAAGAATTCAGAGTTCCAAAATTTGAATTTTACACATTCTCTACTTATCTAGATGGATTTATAATTTTCTGTGCTTTTATCAGCAAATTACTATATTTCTCATAGCTAACCTTCAAGTTAATAGCTCATTAAGATAAAAAGTGATAGAGATGTTCTTTCCATGGTGACTAACTGTTAATGTGACCCTAAAAAATCTATGCTTCCGGGCGGGCCCCGTGGTTTAGCAGTTAAGTGCACGTGCTCCGCTACTGGCAGCCCAGGTTCGGATCCTGGGCATGCACCGAGGCACCGCTTCTCCTGCCATGCTGAGGCCGCGTCCCACATACACCAACTAGAAGGATGTGCAACTGTCTACTGGGGCTTTGGGGAGAAAAAAAGGAGGAGGATTGGCAATAGATGTTAGCTCAGAGCCGGTCTTCCTCAGCAAAAAGAGGAGGATTAGCATGGATGTTAGCTCAGGGCTGACCTTCCAGACAAAAAAAAAAAAAAAAATCTATGCTTCCCATTTCAAATATAAGCAAAAGAAAAAAATTGCAATTCTTAACTATAAAACTGTATCTATGCTAAACCTTACACTCTATCTAGTTAATTTCTATTTGATTTTAAAGATCTAACTTGTATGTCACCTTCTTTGAAGGCTTCTCAGATAGCATGTAACAGAAGGTAGAAGGAAATTCTTATCAGGATTCCCAATCAACCAAAGATAGCCCTTGCCTTCAAGGAGCTTTTTTATTTGTAATGAAGAGACATATACCAACAAATACCTACAATAAAATATTCTAGTATCATGATGAATTTGTGTGTAAAGTATAGACATACAGAAGAGGAAGTGACTGTATCTGGGTGTGGGTGTGAAAAGGGTTTGGGTTTCACAAAAGCAATAATAACTAACACATTCTGGGAGGATAAACAAGAGTTCATCTGGTTGAAAACAGTCTGGGTAGGGAAGAGGAAGGAATAGTTTCCAGGTTTAGAGAACAACAGATGTGAAGACAAAGTCGAGCAAAAAGCATGACATTATGGGTGCTCTGCTTGGTTTGAGTTCCTAGTTCTTCAATCCTTTCTTTTCCACAGCAACAAATGTTTATTGAGTACCTTTTATGCCCCGTGGACTGTTTGGTCTGTGAAATGACAGAGAGCAGTGAACAAAAGAGAGCCAACTTAAGCCCTATTGGAGCTTAAATTCTAGAGGGGAGGTAGAGTGGGCATATGCTACAAGACAGGCAATAAACCAAATGGATACAAAAAATGTATCGTACTGTAGTCGATGAAAATTGTCATTGAGAAATATGAAGTAGGAAAAACAAATGGGAGTTCTGGGGTAGGGGAACGTCAATTGTAAATGAGATGATCAGGGATAGGCTCATTGATAAGATAACATCTTAATAAAAATCTGAAAAGTGTTCACACAGAAAACAAGGAGGAGCATTTCAGCTTAAGATTTGGATAGAGTTTATACTCTGAACTGAGGACTCTCCCTTTCTGGATCTCTCTTTTCTGGGATTACCCTGTCTCATTTTCTTTCTTCTATCATTATCCAGAATGCTGTCCTCTGTTTTTTCAAGCCAGAAAGATTTTTTTTAGCTTTATCCATCTCATTTGGAACCTGCTGGGACCTTTCCTAAAGATCAAAGCTGTGTAAAATGGGAAACTCACCCTCTGCCATTTCCTTTTTCCATGTACAGATATCTCTTAGATTCTGGTTGCTCGTGGTTATTCTCCAGTGCCTCATGTAGGTGTTTTTTATTTCTTTTTTGCCAGAGCCTATAGTTTGTATCTATAGGATGGATGGTTCAACAGTAGCTACTCCTCTATTACTAGATGCTGAATTTCCATATTCTTTTCAAGAGTACATGGGACATATACCGAAAATGCAAATTTTACATTGTCAACAAGCTTTAGCAAATCAGATTGAAATCCTCTCAGAGCATTTTTCTGACAAAAATAAAATTAAACTAAAAATTTCAAACCAAAAGATAAGTAGAAAAACTCTAAGTCACTATAAATTAAGCAATATATTCTTAAATAATCTTTGGATTAAAAAAGAAAATCAGAGATTAGAAAATATTTGAATGATAATGAAGATAAGACATATTAAAACTTGTCAGATACACTAAAGCACTACTTGGAGAAAATATTATAGTCTTAAAGGCAAATATTAAAAAAAGAAGAAAGGCTGAAAAATCAATGAAATGTACTTCCATCTCAAGAATAGAGAAAAAGAACACCAAATCAAAACTAAGGAAAGTAAGAGGAAGGAAACAATGGAGATAATAGCAGAAATCAATAAAATACAAAACAAACATACATTAGAGAAAAGTAACAAAGCCAAAACTGATATTCAAAATGACTAATATATTTCTAAACACTGGAAAACTGACAAGGGAAAAACCCCCACAATTTATTAATATCGAGAAGGACACTTGAATGGTAAATACAGATCCAATAGATATTAAACACATAATAAGGGGATATCATGAAAAACTCTAGGCCAATAAATTTGAAAATTTGGATGAAATGGACAAATTCTTTCCGCTGTTCCTTTTCTCTTGCTTCTTTCAGTTGTTTTGGGGGTAGGATGTCTATTTGGATAGATGATCTCTTACAAAGATGGTGATGCCGTATTCTTAGCAAGTGGTTTCGTGTAACTCTGTCCCTCATTTTATGGCATAGGAAACAGGTTTACAGTCCTGTCCCTATCTTCCCAATTATTTACTAGTCTAGAGTAGAACAAAGATCTTCTAAGCTCCTGTCCTATGTCCACTCCAGATGGTGAAGGTATTCATCACTTCAAGGACATACTCTAAAAATGGAATTTTCAGTGTCTGTGATGGCAGTTAGGAAAGAAGAGAAAGGACATGTTAATTAAAGTTGACAGTGGGAGTTCACTAATAGTAACTGACTGCCTACTCTCCATGAATAACAGAAACCAGAAGCTACAATTTAACAATTGATTTGAGCCCTGCTCCCCATGTGTTCCACGAGTTGAAAGAATTTGGAGGACTTATCGGCTATGAACCAAGGAGTAACTTGCCCTTTTGTTATATTAAACATTGATTCCTATTATGCAAATGGGGCTATATTAAAGAGAAGTAGTGGCTTCTACTGTGAAACAATGGAATCTGTGTGAAGATATCCATGCAATATTAGCATGTGGCTTTTTTGTAAACTTGCCCTTTTGGCGCACAGCAGTCGCTGACAAAACAAAAGGAATTCTAATCTTACTCTTAATCTCCAAAATGATTGCAGTGGCTCTGGGTGAGTAGCAAGCTGCTGCTGTTGACAATATTTCCAGTATTTAGTATTTGAAAACTATCTTCTCAGCCTCTGTTTCCAGCCACATGGTACTGAGAGAGAGACAGAGAGAGGGAGAGAGAGTGTGTGTATTCCTTTGCCTGCGTTCCCAGTTGGCCATGTAAAAGCTAGGTCAGTGGGCTGATGTGATCTTTGAGATGCTGCAGGCTGGGTTTAGCATGATTCTCTTCAAACTAGTGGGCAGAGCCTCTGTTGTCCTTCTGCTGTGTTAAGTTTAGCTTGAAATTTTGGTTGGAAAAGCCCCTTTTTCCTTACTCTCGCCTTTCTTTGCTATATCAGGCTGTGTTAGCAACTGTTCTCCTGGGAAGCTTCAAAGTGAGGAAATGGTGGGTGGAGTAGAGGAGAAAGAACAGGAATACATGCTGTGGAAAGCTGTACTGTTGCTGTAGTTTCCTTTCCTCTCACTGAGATTTAATCACTGGTTGGAGGAAATTGGAATGTTTCAAGAATGAGAGCCAAAGCAGGGTGCAGGAAGGAGGGGAAGGCAGGAGAATTCAATAATAGGGTCAAGGGAAGTTTAGCAATGTAATGCCCAAGAAGCCGTGCTATGGAACTGTGCGACTGATTAGGGAAATAGAGCCATCCAGAGAACAAGGAAATTTTCCTACTGTTTCTTTTGAAGATTTGCAAATAGGTTCTATACCAGGCTTTCAGATATGGGGGATTGAGACTAATGTTTCTGCAGTTCTCCTCTTCCTCACTTTAAGGACAGTATGTACCACAGGCAATCTGTCTAGCTGGCCATTCATTTCCATCAGTTTTCTTCACATCTCAACAGCAGCCACAATTACTCTGATCCCAATCTCTTGAAGCAGACCCCAAACTTACAAGCAAATTGAGTTGCAACTACTGATTATGCCCTGCTTAATTTCTAGTTAAAGTGGCATGCTGTCACATATTTTTATAAATGCTGGAAGATGAGTACAATGTTGGGTCAGTCCTGAAAACTTCAAAAGGCTGGGTGGTTCAGGGAGGACAAGGGACAAGAACTCTGCTGGAAGAGATACCAGAACAAGTTATTGTTCATTGTGATGGAAAAAATGAGGAATGAGTAGCCCTAAGGTCTGGGTTCTAGACTCAGCTTTGCGCCTAACTAGATACATGACCTTGGGCGAGTTATAACGTCTGATCCTTTCCTTCACAGAGTAGTGAGTGGAACTTAATGGTTTTTAAAGTTCTTCAAACTCTCACGTTTCATAACCATATCAATAAGTATACATTGAATGACCCCAATATAGCAAGCATTATATACACAATTATTTTTTTTTATTACCTTTACTTTGAAAGGGGTACATTTCTCTGGCTACTTCAATTTCCTCAATTGAGAAATGGGGCTATCAGTGACTTTTCTGCTTACTTAAGAACAAAGAGGAGATTGTATCTGAAAGTGATTTGGAAAATGTAAAATGCTCTGCCACAGACACTTTTGATATATTCATGTACATAAGAATATATGTATTCCAGGAATGCAGGTTTTGCTCTGCAAGATAATAAGCAATAACCTGGAGACGGCCTGTTTTGTCTGAAAATATGTGAGGTGCTTAATGACCAGATAAAAATTACAATTATCCTAATACTGTTCCCAAGTTGTGTGCGTGTGTATGTGTGTGCACACACACACCCAAACACACAAAGCTACAGTTATATCAGTAAATACACAAAGTAACATTGTCTGTTAAGAATAAAGAGTATGCTCCATGAGAGCTTGCCTATCTCACTCACCACCAGGTTTACAATAGTGATATTTACTGAAAGAATGAATGAAGGAATGAAAGAATGAAGATAGCAGAGATTTCTTTAGTATTCTCTTCACTTTCAGTTTCAACTTCTGTGCCAATTTCAATGCTCAGTTTGTTTCCTTGATACTCTGCCTTCTTCTCACTGCTTAAATCTAGAAGAGGGTCTGCTGGAGTTCATTGTGACTCAAAATAATCTATGCTCAGGGATCAAAAGATCTTGGTGTTGAAAATAAATACACATTCCCTACTACAACATTTTACTATCTTAATTGCTTCCTGAGTGCCTCTTTAACAAGTTCAATGCATTATTCTTGTTTAGTTCCCCAGCACCAACACAGGCTGTGGCACAGAACAAGAGCTCAGAAATGCACCAAATCATGAATGATTTGTCAATTCTATGGAACAATTTGTGTGGGTGCCTGGGGTGGAGGTGCAAGATGAACGAGCATGTTATGTAGAAACATGACCGATGGGTTTTTTGAAACTTGCCATTACATTTTTAGTTATTCCCATTCAGTGATAAGTGGTTTCCCAGCATGAGAGTCATATCTATTCTCTATAAGTTATCTCTGGGGTCCCTTCCCACTTCCAAATACATTAATTTGATTCTTCCAGTTTTATGAAGAGAATATTTCATGCAGAGTCTGGCCTAATAGTAATAACAGCCATAGCACTAAGCTAACAGCCTACACTCATTTAGCATTTAATAGCAATGTCATCTTCTCTAACAGTTATCCAGTGACCCACGTCTATCATAAGCTCTTTGAAGACGGGAGCTGTGTCACGCTCAGCACTAGTTAAGATGGCTACTTAATTTAGGAGATGAAGAACTTGGCTATTTGCAAAAAGGAGGCAGCCTGAGAGGGAGGAGATTGTTTCCTTATATGGCACTAAAATAAGAGACACCCTACCCCCTGTGTTACTTGTGATCTTTCTATCGTTTTCCCCCATTTAAGAAGTCCCTTGAATTCCACAGCTTCCGGATTCCACTTGGACAAGTGGCAGAGATAGAAGACGGGCACAAAGTTGTTTTATCCTCGTCTCCCTTTACCTAAAAGGCAGACTTGGGATCACCTGGGTTTGGGTTGACTTATACATTCTCTGCAGCCTCAGAGTTTGAGCACAAAAGGAATGATGGACTAATATTACCAGAAAGGGAACAGATTTATTATCGGTTTGCCTGGTGATTATTATTTTAACATTTCTGTCACCAGATGAACTGCCCAAGGCAAGTCCCTGATGCAGTTTGGTCTTATTTCCTTCCTTTACTCTTTCTTGAGAAGTTATTATTGCAACGCTTTCCTATGTAAAATACTGTTCCTACAGGGGATATTTTGGAGTCTCTCTGCACTACAGAACAAGCATTTCTGCACACGAAAAACTGCCATGTTACAGTTAGGCAAAAATGGAAACTTGAAACAAATAAAACCCTTACGTCTTTTTTTCCCCTTGTAATTTTTTTCACCTAAGTATATGCATATTTCTGTTTTGCTCCATTCTTAACCGAACGGCGTGCTTCTCTGTGGAGCCACTGCTCCTGATATTTTCGCCTGTCAAATCTCCCAGAGCAGATGGTCCCTTCAGTGCTGGGTGTCTGGTTATGCCTGGCCCCTCCCTCCCTCTTGGGGTCTCAGATGACAAGTCATCAAGCCAGTTTCCCTCCTCTTGGGGGTCCTTGACACAGTAGCAGCAGGGTTTGGTTTCAAAGACTGCAGAGACCCTTTGCAGTTCGGTTTAGCGGCTACCCCAGTCCACAGCAAGCCATGGTCCTGGGTGAGAGTGACATCCCGCCTGTCCAATCAAAGACGCAGGTTTCTCTCCGGCCCCCGCCCCGCATTCCCCGTAGCTCCAATAACCGCTCTAAAAGGCCCGGCTTCTGCTGTCAAGTAGCTAGGGTGGGCTCGGCCGAGGCGAGGAGGGGCGCCCGGTGGGGCGATGCGCTCCCAGGTGTTTGCAGCGGAAGTGGGAAACCTGTAGGTTATGGTCCAGTTGTGCCGCGCCGAGGCGAGCAGGAGCAGGGAACAGGTAGGAGGCAGGACTTTTCCTTCTTTGCCGATAGAATAAAGAATGCGTATTTTCAGGCTACTGTTGCCTCCCTTCCCCTTCCCCCAGCCCTGCCTCGTCCTCGTCACCCCCAAATCTCCTGTGGTCGCCGCAGCTCTCGTTGTGAAGTACGGCAGGAAGGACTGGGGTGGAGGTTGTCTGGGTGCTGGGAAGGAGGCGTGCGGGATGCGGGAGCCAGGGGTGACGAGTGGGGCAGGGCTGCAGTGCCCTGGGAGAGGGGACCAAGCCCCTCGCTGTGTCTTGTCAACTTTCCTCTCCGAGGCTTCAGCCGCCCCCGCCGGTGACTCGGCCGAGGGATGCCATGTCGACCCGGCAGGGAGGGTCTGGGGGAGCAGACGTGTCAGCAGCCGGGGAGCCGCAGGTCTTCCTACGTCGGGAAGAGCTGCTCCTCCCCACGCCTGTCCGCACCTCCTCATTTTCCCTCTCCTACCTGGCGTCTAGACTCGAGCACATCCCTGAGAAAACTGGGAATGATCGCGCTGAGCGGAGGAAGGCACTTGTTTGTTCCCTGGCTCCTCGGTTAAGAACTGGTTCCCTTCGGGATTTGAGGGTGGGGAAAAAGCCTGCAACTCGGTGGAAGGGCATTTTCCAATTAATTACGTCTCTGTGGAGAAGACGCGGGCCCTTCTCGCCTATCTGCGGCAGACTGAGGAGGGGACAGCGAAGGTTTCTCCTCTTCCCTCCTAACCTGGGGTTGTCTATTGGAAATCACCTTCTCGCCTAGTTCCTAAAAGGTGGGTTTATCCTCGGGGGATTCCCAGAGAGTCAAGCAATTGTGCCCGGATGGACTCCCAGCGGCTGCAAGGCAGCCTCCCTGGGTGACCGCATCTGGGTAGTAGGTGTTGGCCCAGTGCCGGTTCCTGCCGGAGTCAGATTGCTGGAAACAGCAGGCAGAATTGCAGAGAAATTAGATGCTGCATCTCTCTCGGGGACTGATGACACCCTGCTTTGAAAATGACTGAAAAATTGGGGTGATGGGAAAGAGAGAGAGGGGAGACCTGCAACCTTTTCTCATTTATTCGTGCCAAATCCAGCATGGGCATTTGTACGCGTGCTCGCGTGTGCACATCTCCAAGGTGGAGCTATATATAGCTTCTGCACACCCAGCCCTGTTTGCCTGCTCTGAACAGGCTGCCTTGGCCTTCTGAAGCAATCTGGAAGCACTGAGTGGGAGGGACAAAAGGGAATCAAATTCCCCATTGGGTGAAAAGCCAGAAAAGATGAACTCAGACTGAGGAAACCCGGCATGAAATAATGTTTCTGTAATGCACATGAAGATCAATATTTCTAAATATTCTTTTGAATACATTCTTAGAGTGGTCTTTGATCTTCATCCGTTTCCCTGCATTTTTCAGCTTCACAGTGTACAGATGAACCTTACCAGCCTGAAATATAACACACATATCAAATAAATACAAATCGTATCTGAGATATTTTATTAAACTCGTCAGAGCATAATGGTTTGTTTATGCCTGTATCTTGGTTTTTTGGTAGTAGATTTATTTGGGTGGTAAATTAGCCAGCAGCATTTGGGGATCTGGCAGAAAAGGATCCACCCACTTTACAGGATGTAGAACTAAGAGACCTTTAGAAATTTTAAGGGTAGTGTTGATATATTTCTTTGTAAAAATTTTACTGTGGACCTGGTATTTAAACGTGTGCTGCTGTTTCATATCATATCTGTTTGCACTAGTGGACTTTCTTTTATGGATGTATGTGCATTTATTTTTTCCACTGCCTGGAATTATTTAATCCTAATGATAACTTTTCCATTTTCTTAGATGAGAAAACTAAGATTTAGAGGACATAAGTAATTTGCTTAAAGTTTTCCAAAAATGCGCTATTTTGACCCTAATATTCCAACAACCTACTGTGAATTATATTGCATAGCAGTTTCCCCTCAAATAGAACACTTTAGCTTCCCATAGTTTTTGGTCCTGGTGACAAAATTTGGTCAACATCGATACCAGTAACTATATAGGCCAAGGTTATTCAGTTATTCAGATGCTCCATCTTATTTTGTTCCTTACCCCCAAATGTCTGATTTGTCTTCTAAGTAGACAGGAAATACTTTGCAGAAAAAGACTATGACCTATACTTTTGTATACCCAACTCCACTGAATACAGTCGTTCTAAGTAAGCTCAAAGATTCTTATTGAGGGAGCATCATCATAAGGAACTGTTTGGATGGATGCAGCAATGGCTTGGGGGTAATCTATTTACTGATAGAAGGCTATGTGTTGGGAACTATTTTTGGAAACTTCCTTTGGCTCTATTATCCTTTCCATGAGGAGTGATAAATGACATGAGATATCCCTCTACATATCCTTCCACTGAATGATCCAATTTTCCAATAGAGGTTATGACTATGTACAGATTTTTCTATACATTCTCTCATAACTTGTGTCCCTTGAGACCAACTAGAGACCAAGTTGAAAGATAGACAATTCATATTTCTCTTTGAATTGGCAAAAACATGCCATGTAATTGCCTTATTAAAGAAAACATCGACAATGTCCATCCATTTCCATTTCCCATTCGTATCCATGTCTACACGTAAATTGGCCATGGCCTGTGTCATATCACAGAACCTAGCCTCTCTAGGTCATCTGTAAGCTCTTCTTCTTTGAGTCCAATGTTTGTTTCCTTTTTATTGGTATATTGCTCATTTTTCTTCCCTTCTGATCTGCCATTTTCCATACTGTCCTTCTCCTCCTTGAAATTTTACTTCTTGATACCACAATGATCTGTCATAATTTTTTTCTTACTTTTTCTAACCCTCTGTTCTTTGTGTCCCTCTCATCTCCTCTACCTGCTTCTACCTTTCAAATGAGTCCCCTCAATTGATGACAATTTATTTTACTGGAAATAAAATTCTCCTTCTGCATTTCCATTCCTAATCTCTTCTCCATTAGCCATTCCAAAATACTCTCCTAGTGGAGAGCACAGGCTTCTGGGGGCCGGCCCCGTGGCGCAAGCGGTTAAGTGTGCGTGCTCCGCTGTGGGGGGCCCAGGTTCGCTGATTCGGATCCCTGGCGCGAACCAACGTGCCGCTTGGCAAGCCGCACTGTGGCGGTGTCCCATATAAAGTAGAGGAAGATGGGCATGGCTGTTAGCCCAGGGCCAGTCTTCCTCAGCAAAAAAAAAAAAAAAGAGGAGGATTGGCAGATGTTAGCACAGGGCTGATCTTCCTTACACACACACACACACAAAGCACAGGCTTTGGAAGGAAGCCTATGTGTGTAAATATTTATATATTGTTGTACAGATAAGTGAACGCAGTAAGTCGATTGGGGATTCTAATAGCACTTACCTCAGAGTTCTTTGTGCGATTTTTTCTTTGAGTATTAAATGAGATAATTGATGTAACATTTAAAATAGGGCTTAGCCCATAGTAATTACTCATAAATAATAGCTGTTAGGAGTAGAAGTACTCTTTACGGTAATGATAATTTACATAGTGAAAACCATTTTTTGCTTTCCCCCCATCAATAGGCATCACCCTTAAACTGGGTTTCAGCAAAGGATACTACAATTTTCCAGACTTTCTGTGTTGTGATTAGTGTTTTTTTAGACTTCCTTTCCTCTACCTCCAAATGCCCACCAACTATTCAGTAACTAATTTATGCATTTTTATTCTCAACTCTAATTTGCATCTTTCTCTGTTTTCCCCAATACTAGTTTCATCTGTCATTGCATGCCTGGATTAGTGCAGTAGGCAATTTATCCCGTCTCCCAGTGTATATGTCTCTCTGCTTTAATCTAAGATGCCACATATTATTATTGGTATAATGTATTTTTAATTTTCATGATTGGTTCTACTCTGCTTTGAAACTTTCACGGTGCTTTACTTCATGTCTTGAAGAGCACTGACTTTGGAGTGAGAACACTTGGCTTCAATTCCTGAGAATAGGACTTACCAGTTGTGTGACCTTGAAAATGTAGGAGGAAGAGGACAGGGCATTACTTCATTATTGTTATATGAGTGACTTACTGAGTAAAATTGCATTCAGAGTATATCCATTTAATATTACTTTTAAAATAACATTTTTATGATTATAAGGAAAATACAGGATCATTCAGGAAAAATTGGAAATAAAAGAAAATTTACCATACAGAGAGATCCACTTTCAACTTTCCAGTTTTATTTCCATTTTAAATTGACAGATTTGGAATTAGAGTGAATATTCATTTTTGTATTTAGCTTTTTTCCTACTTAACATACCATAAGCATTCATTTATTTCATTTAATATTCTTACTAATCATTTTTTATGGCTGCCAAATATTCTTTTATATAGAGCCTGTAGATTGTTTCTGGTTTTTCACACTTATGGAAATGAGCATAAGTATTCATTAATCTTTGCATTTCTGCCCATTTCCTTACAATAACTTCTTAGATGTTACCTGGTCAAACATATAAGTATTTCCAGACTCCTAATGCTTATTGCCAAATTGCCCCAGCAAAAAGTTTATACACAAATTGATACTCAGTATAAATCAATTTGGCAATGTTCTCATTAACCATTGGTATTGTGGTTAAAAACATTGTGACTATTTCGCTAGTAGAAATTCTGTATCTAGTTATTCTTTTAGGTTGTGTTTCTATGATTTTGGATGAGTTCGAGAAATGTTTTCATGTTCATTGGCTCTTTGTATTTCTTAATTTGTGTATTTTATTTGACTATTTCTTTATTGAGATATTCATGTTTTCTTCATTTAATAAAAAATCTGTTGAATACTGTGAAAATTTTCCTTACTTTGTTTTTTGCTGTTTATTTTTTATGTTTTTATTTTTAATTTTTTGTTTATTGCAGTAACATTGGTTTATAACATTGTATAAATTTCAGGTGTACGTCATTATACTTCTATTTCTGCATAGATTACATCATGTTCACCACCCAAATACTAATTACAACCCATCACCACACACATGTGCCTTAGACATACAGAGATTTGTAACTTTGCTGTAGTTTAACCTATAAATCTATTTGCGGTAGTATCTCTCATTGCTTTAACACTCAGAAAACTCTACTATGTGACAAAAAATTAAATATAAAAACACACATTTGAGGTGCTACTGTGGAACTCCTTCTTTGAAGTGGGATTTGGCTTATGTATATCATGTATATATCACTGTGTGAAATGGCTCCTGGGGACATATAAAATATCCTCTCAGTCTATTAAGATCCCATTATTATTTATGTGGCTCTCCCATGAAGTGAATAGTACCTTAATTCTTTCTGAGCTACTATTGTCCATTTCAAAAGTGCCGCAGGGCAAAACACACTCTAGGAGATATTAATGACCAGGTTACTCAGCCAGAGCAGGGCACATTGTTTGCACAATTATCTGAATGACTCAGGCACTAAATCTGCTTTTGCCAGGATTATCCAGATGGTCCTTAATTCACTGAATAATTGCTCACCCCTCTACTTGATTCTGATGATGTAGACCTGACTGTGTCATCGCTTTTCCTGCGCTGTTTTATTTGTTGCCACTCTTTAAATGCTTATTGTTGGCCACGTTAGTTTCTTTTATGAGATGCACTTTCCCTGGTCCTTAAGAGCGCATGGGTTAAAGTTATGCAGAAGCCCAGCTCCGCCAGTGATAAACTGTGTGATTTGTAGCAAGTTACTTAATCTTTTTAAGTCTTTGTTTCTTATGTGGGAAATGAGAATATTTGGAGTTCAGAGTCCCTACTTCTGTCCCGCTCTCTCGTAGTCTTCTTTTTCTCAAGCACATTCTTCACCACATAACCAAAATTATCCTTCTAAAACCAATCTCATCAGGGATCTCCTCTGCTAAATATCTTTTGATAAAGCACTTTTTTTTTTCTGTCTATAACAATGTCCGGAGTCCTTTGCATTGCACCTAAAGTCCTTTATTAAATGATCCCTTTTTACATCTCTAAATTCATTTTCTCATCATACCAGTCTCTTTCATCTCCATTCTCTCACAAAGCCAATCACACAGAACTGTTTGTATTTCCCCTAATATGTCATGTTTTTCCTCTCTTTCCCCAAACTCCACTCCCCCTCCATACTCTCTTCTCTGACAGAAATGGCCTCCTTGTCTGCCCTGTAACTGATCTGCCTAAACTCTTCAAGGCTCAGGTCAGCTGTCACCTTCTCTATGAGGACTTCCCTGAACTTCCAGGCTGAGATTGGAGCCCTTATTCAGTGCTTCCATAAGAAAATGTGGACACTTCAACAATAGCACTTACTACACTGTATTGTAACTGATTGTTTGCTTGTCTGTTACCCCCACTGTAAGCCCTTGAGGATAGAAACCATGCCTTATTTCTTTTTGTGTTCAGTGAAAGCCCTGACATATAGTTGATACTCAGTAAATGTTTTCTGAGAAAACGAATAAAAGGAGGTTAACACTAAACTCATTTTTAATATTTCAACAAATTAAGGGTTTATATCTCTACCTTGGAAACCAACAAATAAACTCTATGCCAATCTTCACAATTTTTCAAGAATTAACTTCCGGGTTTTGTTGATTTAAACAACAAGATAGATATAAGAGAGGCCTTTAACAACCAGTTTTATAATGAAAACCATGCCTAGGACGTTGAGTAATTCCCAAATGCTAAATCAACAGGTAACTCTCTTTCAAGTAATTCTACATTTTAGAAGGAAGAGGAAATGTATAGTTACATGGGTAGAGTAGATGTATAAATTTAGCTGTGTTAAAACTAAATATTGGCAAAATTAATCCCCCTTTTCTTCATTTAATAAAAGGTCTTCCATTGGTGTGATCTTTGGAAGTTTACAAAGCAGGGTTACATGCATAACCTTGTTTGATCCTTTGCAACAATTCTGAAAGTTAGATTGAAAGGTGTGATTATCCACACTTGCAGAGAAAGAAACAAGATCAGAGAAATAAGTAACTTGCCTAAGATCATGTTAGTGGCAAATTTGGGCAAGAAGTAAGATAATCTTACTCATAGTTGCATGTTTAGTGTGTTATGCTTAGCCAAACCATCTCATTGAGGGATGCTGGCCACCATTGGTCCAGGTCAAGGACATTGGTCTTAATATTAATAATCCACTGAGAATCCTGAACAATCTAGTAAAAATTCACTGCACTAATACCTATATATAGTTTTCATTTTGGTTTTTAATAGTCTGAGAAGAAAACCACTAACAGCAATTTTTGTTTTAAACATACCTTAAATTCTTGTATTTATTTAATTGATCATTTAGACTATATATATTATATATATATACACATATACACACACTCATATTACACTTATACTTTTTTTTACTTTAGAGTGTATTTCTTTTTATTTTTGGCCACAAGTACAACGCCCCTTCCCTTATCTTTTTTTTCACTAAAATTATTAAAATACTTTTTCTAGATATTCTTAATTAAGTACACAAGATCCAACTTTTCAACTTGGCTTAGCTTATATTCTATACAATCTTGGAGAATGAGATGAGTCAAATATGCTTTTCAGAAACAGTGCAAGTGTTGAAAAAGAAATAGGTGAGAAATAGATGGATACTTACCTAGAGCACTGATCTAGGCTAGTTTGAAAATTAAAAATACTGAGGTATAAGACTGATTTTTCTCGTGCAAACAATGTTTTTTCTATAATCCCACTTCAATTATTAACAACAACCACTTATTGAGTGCTCACTCTGTGCTGGGCATTATTTTGAATGTGTTGCATCTGATATCTCATAACTTAACCAAACCGAGTGAAGTGGATTTTATTTATTATTTTTACCATTTTACAGATGAGAAAAATTAGAGATATTAAAAACCTAATGATTAGAGAAGCTGGAATTCACAAGCAGGTTATCTAACTCCTAAGCCTAAGTTATTAATCACTGTATTATTCTGCCTCTCCATGATATCTGGTTTTAGTATTTTGTTAGTGGCAATTTAAATTATCTCCATTGTAGGTAACCAGTATCTATCCCTAGACCATATGTTTTGTTTATGGATTTCTCATAAACAAAATGGTCTTGCCCTACAATGATTTACATGCAGCAGTTTCCCAAACATGAATTAAGCAATAACAATGTGCTATTTAAAAATTCATTATTTTAACTTTGAACTAAGCATCAGAAGTTTTTATGCCTTTCTGCTCTAATTTTACTTCCTGACATCACAAATCATAAACAGTAATTCTATGCTAAGACATCTAATCTGATAGTATTTAATTGTCATGGTTACTGAAAGTACAGATTTGCTATCTGTAACAGGCAAGATTGCCTGCTAAGATATTATAAACAATATTTATAATATTCTAGTTTGAGACTCAACTTGTATAATATAGCAATATTTTATATCAGATAAAAATTCCCATTGCATATATTAAATGCAATATATTTTAATTACAAATCTTTTAAAATACCTACTGGGTTGATTTACTGTATTTTTCTTTTGGTTTTCATATATATTTTAGAGATTATAGCAACTCTTTTGGTACTAGAAAATTAACCTAGTTTTTCCCAAAATTTATTTTCAAATTTTGGTTAATGCACAAGTTGAGTGGTGATGAAACTAAGACATCTGCTTTCAATAAATTGTTGTATTGCTTTTCTTAAAAAACCTTTTTAACTAAAGAATAACAGAAATACAGAAAAGGGTCATCTCAATGAATTATAAAAAAATATTTGTACCCATAAAATCAACACACAGTTCAGGATAAAGAACCTTGTCAGCACCCCAAGAGCCCCTCTTCCAGCCCCTCCCAATCACTAAGACCTTGCTCTTCCCCAAAGGTAACCACTATTCTGACTTCCAGACCATAGAATAGTTTTGCCTGTTTTTGAAATTTATATAAACAAAATAATACAGTACGCATGTGTTTGCATCAGCTTTCTTTTGCTCAACCTTTTTGGTGCAATATATCCGTGTTTTTGCATGTAACAATAGTTCATTTGTGTTGCTCGATGGAAATCCATTCTATGAATACTCCAAAATATATGTATCTGTTCTACTTGTTGGACCTCTGGGTTATTTCCAGTTTTGTGTTATTATTAATAGTTCTCCTATGAGCATTCATTATTGTACATGTCTTTTGTAGCAAATGTATGTGTGTGCATTTTTATTAAGATACACCTAAGATCAAAATTGCCGAGCCATAGGCTAATGCTTAGTAGAACTTGCTAGCTTTTCCCAAGTGGTTGAACCAATTTCAAATCCAACCTGTGGTGTATGAGATTTCAAGTTGCTCCTTAACTTTGCCGACACTTGGTATTAATACTTTTTAACTTAAACTATTTTAGTAGGTGGGAATGTGTGGAGATGGATATCTAATTATGGTTTTATGGTTTTAATTTGCATTTTCTTCATTAATAAGTTAAACACCTTTATATATGTGTTTTGGCCATTTGAATATTGTTTTGAAGTGCCATTCAAAAGTTTTGTCCATTTTACTATTAAATTGTGTCTTTTCCTTAGTGATTCCTAGGCGGTTCCTCACATGTTCTGAATTTGAGCCCTTAGAAAATATTTGCGAATATTTTCTCCCACTCTATGATTTGCTTACCACTCTCATAATGTTATCTTTTATAAATAGATATTCTCAGCTTTAATGTAGTCCATAGTATTTTTTGTGTCTTGTTTAATAAATCTTTATTACACGTCATGGAGATATTTTTCTGTATTTTGTTTTAGACACTATATTGTTTTACATTTTATCTGGAATTGATTTTTGTGCATGATTTGAGTTTTGTTTTCTTACTGATATGGATATAAAATTGATCCAGAGACATTTATTGAAAAGACTATCCTTTCCCCACTGTTTGGCAATGCTACCTTATGACAAATCAGAATCATCTATGGGCAGATCTGTTTTTGGATTTTCTATTCTGTTTCACTGGTTCATTTGTCTATCCTTGTGCCCACACTCACAGTCTTAATTACTGTAGATTTAAAATATGTCTTAATATTTGCTAGAGTACGTCCTGCAGCTTGATTATTCTTTAAGTCCGTCTTGACTATTATTGACTCTTTCTCTTGCTATATAAGTTTCAAAGTCAGCTTGTTAATTTCTACAAAATCCTTGCTAGCATTTGATTAGGATGATGTTGAATCTACAAATCAATTTGAGGACAATTGACATTTAAAAAATTAAGTCTTTCAATTTGTGATCATGGCCTATATATCACTTTCTTTAGATCTTTTAAAGTTTCCCTAAATGATGTTTAAAGGTTTCAGTGTCAAAACCTTGCCCATCTTTTGTTAGATTTACTCCTAGGTGTTTGATTTTTTTCTGCTATTGTAAGCACTGTAATTTCTAAATTTTAGTTTCTCTTTGTTGACAGTAAAAGGAAGTATAATTTATTTTTTATGTTGACCTTTTATAAACTTATAAAACTCACTTATCAATATTAATAATTTCTGTTGATTCTTTTTAATTTTCTAGATAATCAATTATATCATTTGAGAATAATGAGTTTATTTCTTTTTATCCATTCTTTGTAACTTACTAAAATCTTGCCTTATTATGCTGGCTAATATCTCTAGTGCAATGTTGAGTAGAAGTGGTGATAACTGACATCTTTGTCTCATTCTTGATCTCATGAGAAAATTTCTCAAAATTTCATCATTAAGTATTAGATTTTTTCATAGATAACCTTTATCAGATTAAGGAAGTTCCCTCCTATATCTTTTTGTTAAGATTTAAAATATTTTTAATAATTTTAAATTTATTCAGATGACTATATGAGTTTTCTCTTATGTTAGGTTTATGCAATGAATTATATTGATTGATTTTCAAATGGTAAACCAGAATTCCTGAAATAAATTTAACTTGCTCATGATGTATTTATTACTCCTTGTGTGTATTTCTGGATTAGAGTTGATAATGTTTTATTTAGGATTTTTTCATCTATGTTTTTCAATTTTTGAAATATTATTTGGTCACATTTTGGTGTCAAGTTTATGTTGAGTGGACTTATGAAATGAGTTGGAATATATTTCCTTTTTATTTTGGTAAGAGTCTATGGATGATACATGTTAATTTCTTTGTTAAATATTTTGTAGAATCCACTGGTGAAGCCATTTGGCCCTAGAATTTTTTTGTGGCACAATTTTAAATTAAAAATTCAATTACTTTGTGAGTTATGGTACTTATATTTTCTAATTATTATTTAATCTTTTTTGGTGAGTTGTATTTTTCTAGGAGTTTGTCCATCTAAATTTTCAAATATATTGGACATAGTTTTTCAAAATAATCTCATACTATCTTTTTAATAGCTATACAATTTTTAATGATGACTTCCTTTCATTTATTTAAATCTACCCAAGAGCTGACTATTCTTGACATTTTGCAAATATTTTTAAAAGATTTTTATGTATAGAATATAGTTTTAAATATAATATTATTACTATGATCAAAATTACATCATATTATATGTAATGTTCTGTCACTTTTTTTTATCTTGGCCAATTTTTATTTCCACACATTATAGTGTTAACACGTTCTTTTTTAGCATTTGCATAGTATCCATTTGTGTGGAACATAATTTATATTTCATCATTGCATCTTTGAGTTATTTCCAGTGTCTTTTTAAAAAGAATGCCACAAGAATATTATTCTACATGCACTTTTGTAGATTCCTGGAAATATTTCTCTAAGATATTTCTAGAGTGAAATTGCTAGCAAAGAGGTATATCTTTTATAGATTATTTCCAAATTGTCCTTCAAAAAGATTGTAGAAATATATAATCCTAGTAACGTGTAAGAATGTTTGCTTTTGCATATCCTCCCCAGTACTGAGTATTATCAATCTTTCAAATGTTTTTGGAGGATTTTGTCTTTCCAAATCAAACTATTACTAGAGAAATAATATAAATTAAGCAAAACTGTGCACTGAAGACATCATAAAACATAAAATTGGGTATTTCCCTACAGACTGTTTTGTTATTTTATATATAAAAATATTTCAATTATTATTGGAATTGTACAACATTTCAGTTAAAATGGATCCTAAGTTGTTTTTATAAAATTCAAGTGCTAAAAAACTTCCCTGCTGTCGTTGTTTGTTGCTTTAATGTCATAGACTTTGAATATGATATATGACTATGTTTGCTTGTGCGGGAAAGAGTATAATACTAACAGCTTCAATAGACATTGATTTAAATCTACATTCCAACACTTAGTAGATATATATTCTTGGGAAATCTATTCAACTACTGTAACTCTGAGTGGCTTCATTTTCTAAAGTGGGGAAATAGGTATGAAAGTAAGTTTGCTGTATTGTCTGTCATCTGATAGTTTTCTAGGTTTGATTTAGGTGATTAGGCTAGTTAGGCAGGTGTCTCTTCTCTCTCACTTGCACATTTTATGACCCTCTCAAAGTTGTTTGTTCTTCAAGGAGCACAGTTTCCAGACATGAAAAAAAGACCTATCTCCCGTGAATAATCTACAAAGTAGGTCCTTCTGCTAGAAATGGAAATAAATAAGGTGAATAATACTTCTTTTTTTTCTTCACTTATTATATATTGTATTTGTAAACGGAGGGGAAGAGAAAGGGAGGGAGAGAGAGAGAGAGAGAGCATGCACAGAAACACAGATCTACTGTGTGGTAGGCATGGTGTTGGGTCCTGGAGATATAGTAGTAATGAATAAGTCAAAGTTTTCCCTGCCTTCAAGAGGCTTCTAATCTAAGTGGGGAAAATAGAAAAAATGATAATCCAAAATTGTGTGATGAGTGCTTTAATGCAGGGAGAGTCAACATGTTAGGTGAATGTTCTATGCCAGAGACACTTAGGAGAGAGTGACTGGTTTAAATAACTGAAAGAAATCTAATACATCATAGAGTATAAACCACGAAATAGCAAGACATATGGCTGGAGAGGAGAAAATAGTAGATCAAAAAATTCTTTTGAGGTGTTAAAGACTGTATTCTACCCTGGGAGCAATGGTTTCAATTAAGGCAGTGATTTAATCATATGTCTTAAAATGGTTTTTGAGGATTTGATGAAATAAAAGAAAGATATTAGGTATGAAAGGACTTTGTAATTTCAGAAAATGTTAAGGAAATTAACTGTAGATTTGAAGCAGCATATCTAGATAATTCTTTTTTTTTTTTTTAAGATTTCATTTATTTATTTTTGCCCCCAAAGCCCCAGTAGATAGTTGTATGTCATAGCTGCACATCCTTCTAGTTGCTGTATGTGGGACGCGGCCTCAGCATGGCCGGAGAAGTGGTGCGTTGGTGCGTGCCCGGGATCCGAACCCGGGCTGCCGGCAGCAGAGCGCGTGCACTTAACTGCTAAGCCACGGGGCCGGCCCTAGATAATTCTTGATAAGAAATCTTTCTACAAAATTGACAGGCCTATACTCTCCAAATCATCTCTTTTAATAAACTCTAATAATTTCATTTTTTTTTTCCTGAGGAAGATTCACTCTGAGCCAAAATCCATTGCCAATCTTCCTCTTTTTTTTTGCTTGAGGAAGATTAGCCCTGAGCTAACATCTGTACCAATCTTACTCTACTTTATATGTAGATTGCTGCCACAGCGTGGCTGACAATTGGTGTAGGTCCGTGCCTGGGATCCAAACCTGAGAACTCGGGCTGCCAAAGCAGAGCACCCCAAACAACCACTATGCCACAGGGCCAGCCCCTCTAATAATTTCATTTTTGACTTCATTTTGTTATTAGTGTGCTATGAAAAATTCTTTCGAGTAATTATGGAAAGAAAATTAAATAAATGTACTGAGTCATATACTTCCATCTTTATCTTTTTTAAAGCTTCTTTGAGAGCTGGATTTCTGCTAAGGCATGCATATTTTTTTAAAAGGCATAGAAGTTCGCAGATGTCCTGGAGTTTGGATTTCATCCCTGACCATTGCTGAGAACACCACCATGCTTTTGTTATAAACACATATGGTCTCCTATTTGCATGCAATCGTATTTTTATAGGAGCATATAAAAATAGTCATTTATAACAGGACTAAATCACTAAAAAAGGTGTCCTGTAGTACTGGGATTTTTAGAAATATTTGAAACAGAAGGTTTTTATAAAATGCTTCCTATGTGTGACATCACCAGACTAGAATTTTGTCCTTATTTGTTTTTACTGTGGTAAAAAGGAAAAGTTGTAAAGAGGAAAAATTGCCTTTACTATTGACCTAAATGATTTTATTAGTCACAGTAAAATGCGCTCAAAGAATCGCTCCTTGGCATGTGAAAGGCTTATACTTGCAATAAAAATTTCCATATTTTCTGATACTCTGGAAATTATATATTGAGAAGTCACAACAAATAACTGATATAAAGTGAGTGTGCATAATTTCTTTTTTGTTTCTTTATCTTCTGTCTCCTTTTAATGCTGCTGTTGTTCAGGAAAGTGTCATGCTGAGGCATATTGACAATACTGGTTGTTTTTCATATGTCCAAAAACATGTGTGCTTTTCAAAGCCAGTTATTGCCTATTATTTGATTCATTAGGGAATTAGAATCTAAGTCAGCCTTTCCCCAAGAGGCTTTTGTTTCATCTTCAGAATATTTTCCTTCACAATTGCTTACAATATCCTTTGACTTGATGCCACCATTTGAATCTTGATCTATTATTTCTGCTTCATTATTGCCGTGGACATTCTGCTCAGCTTACATATGCTTATCTGTTCATTTATTCTAAACTTACTCATGTTTGAGATGAGGCAAATGCTGTGGATGATGGGTAGTAATGGAGAATTATTTCATCTATACCAGATCATAGTTTTCTTCACTATTTCTTTAATAATGGACTTCAGAAAGAATTCTGAATGAAAGCAAAATTTAATTAATTAATTAATTAATTAATTAATGAGGAATATTAGCCCTGAGCTAACATCTGTTGCCAATCTTCCTCTTTTTGCTGAGGAAGATTGGCCCTGGGCTAACATCCATGCCCATCTTCCTCTACTTTATCTGGGACGCCGTCACAGCATGGCTTGATAAGCGAGCGTCAGTCCACGCCTGGGATCTGAACCCTTGAACCCTGGGCTGTTGAAGCAGAGCGCATGAACTTAACAGCTATGCCACTGGGCCGGCCCCAGCAAAATTTATTTTTAAAAGTTTCTTTCATGCTCTAATGAGATAGAGAGTTTTCCTTGCGTCTGCATTGTATATCTAGCAAGCTTCTGCTCATATTTCAAGATTACTCTGTGCCACATCATTCAAGGAGTTTCTCCTAGCCTGACTTCTCCCAGTTAGAGTGGTACCTCCCTTGTTTGTGTCCCCAGTGTATTCCTTATAAACCTCTACCATAGCCCCTTTATCATCCACAGTTATATGTATGTCTGCCTTTATTTACTAGATTGTAAATGTCTTATTGGTTTTTTGTTTTTTGAATCTTCAGTGCCTAGAACATTGCCTCACACTTAGTATTCCTCAATACTCCATGTATGTCTTTTTTTTTAGTAAACAAAATATTTTAGAAATGTTCCCTTGTAATAATATTCCATACTCTGAAATTGTCAGACGGAATTAGCTGGTGCCCACACTACTTTCTCCGTAGTGGTAGATACAAGCGTGATCACACAATTGTTCTGCAACTGATGTACTAGAGGGCAGTGGTTCTCAGACTTTATCGTTCATAAGAATTGCCTGATATTGATTGCTGAAAATGAGGCATCCTGACTTCCGTCCCTGCAGATTCTGGTTGAGTAGATCTGGAATATGATCCAGAAGTCTGCATTTCTGACAGCAGCTCTGGTATTCCTCAGGCTACATTGGAGAAAGAAAAATTTGTCGACCTAGATGGAGCTAATGCTTATATCCCAACAATACATACATATAAATACACACACATACATCTGCTCAGACTAAGCCTAAACGATTGCTTTTAAATACCTCAAGGATCACCATGATGCCAGAGCAATTGCTTCTTTTTTATTTTTGCTGAGGAAGATTCCCCCTGAGCTTCCTCTTTTTGCTTGAGGAAGATTCGCCCTGACCTAACATTTGTGTCAATCTTCCTCTATTTTGTATGTGGGTCGCCATCACAGCGTGGCCCCCAATGATTGGTGTAGGTCAGGGCGCAGGAATTGAACCTGGGCTGCTGAAGTAGAATGCACTGAACTTAACCACTAGGCCATGGGGCCAGCCCCCGCCATTGCTTGTGTTTATCACTCTGTTCACTACTTTTCTCTCCTTCCTTTTTAATTTCAATTATCAAAAGATGACTTTATAAACATCACTGGCCAATCAGAGCATCCCTTTTCTTTCATGTTAAATACTAACTTATTTCATTGCATAAAATGGTCTAATCTTTGGGTTTTCTCTTCTGCTTGGCTGTACATATTTTTCAATGACTAATCACGAGTGACTGATTTGTGTCCAAAAAAGGTGTTTTATTGGTGGAGGAGGGAAATTTGAAGAAGGAACAATATTTTGGAATCTTCAATTTCCCGAGTGACCTCTAGAGGGATGGTTTCTGGATTGCTAAAAATATTAAAATAAGACTTTTGCAGCCTACCAAATTCTCAAGGGAAAAATGAATAATTTATTTATAAACTCAGAGCAAAGATTACTTGCTCTAATTCTTATATAAACATTAACAAAATTGATGCATTATTTTGTAATATTAACCCGTCCACTTGCTTTTTATTCCTGGGTACTTTTCTCCAATGTAAATTGTATTATGTGCTAGAATTTGAAGTCTAATTTGAAATTACATTTTTTTGCTTTATTTTGTTTTATAGTTGAGAGAAATTATGGTATATTACTTATGGCTATACTTCTATTTTGGAAATCAAAATCATATCACTCAGATTTTCTATTCACATTTTCCAGTAAGAGTTTCTGATAAAATTTCCACTCAATATTGTCCAATATGAATGTAATGACTGCTAGTCAATTAAAATATTTTTTGAGAAACAATGTTACAAATGTTACCACAAATTATGTTTATTCATATTGCCTTCTATTTTTAAAAAGAATACTGTAGAACAAAGGAATTTCTTTTGGGTTCTTGCTAATAGATAGGTAAAGAGACAGTCTTGCTGGACTCAGCAATTATTTTATTTATCTTGTTAGATTTCTTAGTGTAATTCACACATAACCTAGTTATTTCTGTTTTTGAATTTTAAATCCAGCCTTCCTTCACAACTCTTCCAGAACATATTCTGGAAGATGACACTAATATTTATATTACTAAAAATGTCAAGTAAAGTGGAATGCATTTGTTAAATTTGGCTTCACTCAATGTGGTCTTTTTTTTTTTTTAATTTTATTTATTTATTTTTTCCCCCAAAGCCCCAGTAGATAGTTGTATGTCATAGCTGCACATCCTTCTAGTTGCTGCATGTGGGACGCGGCCTCAGCATGGCCAGAGAAGCGGGGCGTTGGTGCACACCCGGGATTGAACCCGGGCCGCCAGCAGTGGAGCACGAGCATTTAACCGCTGAGCCACGGGGCCGGCCCTCAATGTGGTCTTTATCTCTACTGCTGTGCTTTAAACCTGGGAGAGAGACGGATCTCTTCTCTTTACTAATTCCAATCCCTCTACTTGCAACTGGGTCTCAATTTTCCCTAACGTGAGAAAAAATTTGATCTCATACTCATGCTTCTTCCCCAGAAATTCCGCAACTCCCTGATTTTCTCCTCTCTTCAGACTTTTATGTTTTCCTATTAACTTTTCTAGCTACTTTTTTAATTTCATTTTTTTTCTCTTTCTTTTTCCAGAGTTACTAGTCTGTAGTTTCTCAATATATGACCTGAGCTACAATCTCTTTCCATTCTTCCAATTCATTATAATAAAGGGGAAAGCCAATTTCTGCCTAAGGCTTCTTGTTCTTCCTGGGTTCTGCATTACATCCTTCCACCTTTTTAGGGGCCTCACTATGTCCATTATCACCTCTTTTTTGGATCTTTAATCTCGACCTCTCCACTGGCTTCCTGATGTCAGCACTATAGCATGCCTAATTCTCTTTCATTTTAGAAGCAGTGCAGACAAAATTAAACAAACAAAAACCCTCCTCGAATTCTCACTCCCCACAAGCTACGGCAGCCATTTCTCCCTTTTTCTTTCACAGCCAAAATTTCTTTGAACATTCATCTATTTACTTCACCATTCTTTGCCTTCAATTCATTCTCTAACCTCTGAAACCTGGTTCTTATACCAGACATTTGAGTAAAACTACACTTTACAAGGTCACCAAAATATTCCTTAGTTCCTAAATCCTATGGGTACTTTTCAGATATTACCTACTTGGCCTTTCAGCTGAAATCAACACTGTCGAATTTTCCTTCTTGAAAAGGTGTTTTGATAGTTTGGATTTATTGTTAAGCAAATATTCGTTTCTCTTCCATTCCCACTATTTATACAGAGCATATGGCCACAGCAATTGATGTGCTCGGTCATGTGACTTGCCCAATGTAACAGTAGTGGATGTGAACTAAGCAGAGGTTATGTATCTGCAGTTTGCCTTGGTTCTTATACCCTCTCATCTGCCGTAAGAAACACGAATGCTGGGAACCTGCTGATTCAGTGTGAATGTGGAGATGTGAGCAGACATGAAGTCAGTATAAAGCTTGGAGCCAAGCCCAGTCACCTTGCAGCCTAAAGCTCATAGTGGACCCATGAGCAAGAAAAAGTCTTGTTGTAATTTTAGGATGCTTGTTTTGCAACATTATTGGGCAGTAGCTGATTGATGTAACTCAGTTCTCTGGGATTCCATGAAACCATCTTCTGGTTTTTCTTTTAAGTCTGAGAAACCTTTGTTACCTTTGTTGTCTTTTCTTCCTTTACCTTGCTTTTAAGCATCAAAGTTCCTGAGGCTTCTGCCCTAAACCCCTTACCTCAATTTACATATACTTACTGTGAGATCTTATTCCCAGTGATGGTTTTGATTGCTGTCTATATGCTGATAACTTCTAAATCTTGAACTTCAATTTGACCTGTACATCAGACCCATCTTGTCAAAAATGCATTGGGCATCTCCACTTGGTGGTTTCACAAGCACACTAAACTCCATTTCCTGAACACAATGCTTCTGCTCCACAATCCATTTCATACTCAACCACAAGGGGAAAAAAATCTAAAACAGTTCCGTACCATCAACATTGCAAAAATTAGTATAGGGGTTATGATTTATTGTATTCTTACTTTATCCCTTTAAGTGCCTTATCTGACTTAATTGTCACAACTTCGCGGGTTATATAGTATTATCCCTCCTTTGCAGTTGAGGGACATGGAGCCCAATGAAGTTAAATAACCCAAGATTAATAGCAAGTAAGGGACCAAGCCAGAACAAATGCAAATCTGTCTGACCCCTATGGCTACATTCTATGGACCTACTTATAAAATTTTATAGAAGTTTATCTAAAATCTAAAGTTAAGGGCCAAACTCTCCAATAATCTTTTCAGAGTGCCGTGTTTCGTATTCATATTACCTGTGCAACAATAACTATCACTACTCCCAAAAAGAAAGATCCTTGTTAGCCTCCAAACAAACCACCCACATTAGTGCTTTTGTGTCTATTTATTATAAATAATACTATTTATTATAAATAATGGTGCCCTATCTCCACGTTTATCCAGATTCTCCCCTTCTCTGATGCACTTCATTTAAAGCTTCAGGTTACTGTAAAAGATTCTCAGATTATTTCCAATGACACTGGTCAATTACTTAAACTCCTATAGTATTTTTTTCCCATAATCAGATCGACTAAGATTCATTGCAAATTACCTGCAAGGCACTGATCGTAATCATATGGAAGTTTTCACACTATATATAAATAGTATCTACCCCACAGGAATTTTCAATTTAGTTGGAATTATGCAAGTAAAATATTACTAAAATACAATTCTTCTATGTTATTTGTTTTATATTCCAACTTTCTTAGTTGTCTCTTGAACACGAAGACTGTGTGGTCAGCCTGTTTTGTGTTCATTTCAGCACCAAGTACATTTCATTGAAGAGTTGTTAAATGAACTGAGTGTTTTATTTTTAACTCTATATCATTGCTTTTTCTTTTACCACTCTCAAAAATATCATTGAAGTGGCATATCATCTAGAGAAATATTCCTCTCCCTCAAATCATGGCTTCATATAATTCATGGCAGTAATTATGAGAATTGATTTATTTATTGAGCAGAAATTTAAATAAACTTGAAGTTAGACAAAATCAAAGCTACAATCTCAAGGAGGTTTTTTATCAGGGTCTTCGTCATATTTGTTTATATGATACTAAATAAAGTATGTGAGTAGATTTACTCAGTGATTTCTATTTCTTTAAATAATCTCTTGACTATTTGACATATTTTTATGGGTAGATTTTTCTATTTATGAAACGGCATAACATGCAAATTGTTTAGCATAGTTTCTCACAAAAGAAGCATTTGATAATGAAGGTGGTGAGGAAGTCATGCTGTAGATGTTCTGTTTTTAATGTCCGATCATGTTAAAAAAATGTGTCATGAAGTCAGAGGAGAAGACAGTCGGTATTCAGGAAGAGTACTGAGGAGCTATCTATGTACATAAAAAATAAATGAAAAAGTAGTGTCCAGCCAAGAATCTTGTGCTTTGTTACCCTGAGAACTATTGGGAAGTAAAGTCATATGTCTTTTCAACATTTAGTGCTTTGGTGTAATCAATTATTAAATGACAGAATCATACTGTTTTTTTCCCTGGTATTTTCAAATTACACTCTGCTCTATTTCTCACTGCTAAGAGGAACAAGATGAGGTCAAGTGACCTACCGGATAGTAATTGGGATTCTTCTGATCGCTCCAAAGGTTCTTTCTCCTTGTCTACCTAAGTGGTAAGAGATGGGATGATTAATTATGGCTTCATTCTACTCTGTTGTTAGAATTTGGGGTACTAACTTAAAAAAATTCAGGTTTAACCACATATGAATATAAATATGTAGTCTAAAGTCAATATAAAGGTTAAAATTATTAGTTTTTTTTCTTGGATTACCCATATAATAGGTCTTCTCTAATTATGAGTATAATTGAGAATTGGCTTAAGCGTCTTGTCTGTTTGAAATTTCTTCACCGATAAATACATTAAAGAGTTTCAGAATTTCAAGAACTAGATGTTCATTTTAAGCCATTGTAAACCCAGGAAGTTCATGCAATTTGGGCAACTCATGAAAAAATGCAGCAGACTTCCTGGAGTCATAGTATGAGGCATTTCTGGAATTAATAAGTTGGGGAGCAGCAATTAAAAATCTTACTCAAAGGATCACATATTTCTGACTTATAGCCCCCTGGATCTTTCTATCCAGGCATGATTCAAATGTTCATCATTAATGAAGTTATGTTATCCACCTTTATTAGCAAATGAAAAGATACAGTAGCATAACTAATTGCTAATCCTTTATTGTTAAGATGCTCTCATCTCTTATTTCTTCTCAGAAATACATGTTGCTGGACAATACTATATATTATTGGTTTTAAGAAATGACACTTTGAATTAGCTTTCCTATAGACTTTCCTTTATTCAATTCTGAACTTGTTACCTTATAAGATATAAGAGTTGTCAAGAACTCCATTTAATATTACTTCTTTTATGAACACATATATAGGCATTCATCAAAAAGCAACCAAAATGCGAGATTTTATTTCAGTGAGCTAAAAGTGAGTGTATCAGGTTAACATTCTACAGCTTGTGCAACTTTTGTATTTTATACTATCCAGCTCCTAAGGGATTCTGATTTCTTCAGGACCTGCTGAAACAGAATATGACTTCGATATTAAACTCTGTGTTCCGTATGCAATCCACTCACTCAAAAAAGGATTGCAAGTGTTTCATTTCTTATTAAAAAGTAAATATTGATCCTTTTAGACTAGAACCTCATCAAGTCCTCATGGCCATTCTACAGCCGATTGAAGAAATTCCCTCTCCATGAAAATTATTTTGTAAGCTTTTTTGTGGAAAAAGGAAAAATAGATGCAGAAAGGAATGAGAGGAGAATATATAACACCACAGATTATGAACTGAATTTTATTCGCTTTAGATATAGCCCATGATTCTCAAGCATGAATAGGCGTTAAGTATCACTGGAATAGCTTGTTAAAATAGATGCTTTCAAAGATTCTGAATCAGTAGTCTGGAGTGGGGCCTGATAATTTTCATTTTAACAAGCTCTCAAGTGATGCTGATGCTGCCTTTTGAAGAACCACTCTTCAGGTAGTACTGCGCTAAATAACTTTGGTACCAACCTTCTTTGTCGACTGGTAACACTTATCTCCAGAAAATGATAACTACACCGAGTATTAGCTAATGGAAGAAAATAACAAAACAGCTTAGTTTATTGTATAGAATGATGCCATATTACTCTCAAAGAATAACACAAGTAATCTTCCAGGGCCTGATTTGATGATTCTTGTCTTGGAGAAAATATTGCCATTCCTGTTGCTTTTAAGAAATAAATCTGCTAGGGTCTCAAGTTTTTATTACAATCAAGTCTGGAGGGAGAAACTGGGACATCCCTGATGTTTTCTCATTAACAAGTACTTTCAAGCTTCTTATAGTTTAACAGAGAATATGGGGATGAATGCAATTTGCTGTGATAAATAGCTAGTAAATGAACCTTTGAGATTAAGGATTAAATGCCACAAATATTTCTAATATTTTGAAAGTCAGGATGATAGAGTATCTTGCAACCTTAGCTGGACATTAAAATCAACTGTGTAACTTTAGCAATACTGATGCCTGGGCCCTACCACTCAGACATTCAGATTTAATTGGTTTGGGTCCAGTCTTGACATAGAGAAATGGGTAGAGGAGAATGATTGAGGGAGGAAGCCAATTACCATTTCTTGAGACCTACTTTCCATATGTCAGGCACTACATGAGATATTTTATAAATGTTGTCCCTAAACCTCACATAAACTCACAAGATAATTATTAATTAAGAGCCTGTTTTTAATCTAAGGAAAGAGACTTCCATATAGGGATAAAATAGCTTTCCCATGACAAATTGTTTAGTAAGTGGAGCACTATTGGAACCTAGGTCAAGGTGGCTCCAGTGTCCAGCTCTTCCTTCCTTCCTCTCTTCCTCTCTTCCTTCCTCCCTTCCTTCCTCCTTCCTCCCTCCCTCCCTCCCTTCCTCTCTCCCTTCCTCTCTCTCTCTTTCTCTCTCTTTCTCTCACTCTCTCCTTCTCTCTTTCTCTCCTTGTCTTGCTCTCTTTCTTCCTTCCTCTCTTTCTTTCTTCCTCTTTCTCTCTCTGTCTTTCCCTCTCTCTTTCTCTGTTTCTTTCTCTCTCTTCCTCCTTCCTTCCTCCCTTCCTTCCTTCCTACCTTTCCTCCCTCCCTCCTTTCTTCTTCTTCTTCTTTTTTTTTACTACACATCTAAATACCTGGAAATAGGAGACAAACTCTAACAAGTGCTGAAAGGCGATAGCACCATGAGGGGCAATGTATCCTTTAGAATACAGGCTCAATACAAATGGTAAGTAAAAGCTTTGCCTATAGTACCTTGCTGCTGGATGCTGGCAAATATGAGTGTCTGGAGACAGGAACACTAGCTGCATTTCCCAAGCACATCTGGATCTCATAGGTTTAACCTGCAGTGAAAAGGGCATCGGAAGATGGGAAGATACATAGTCTAAATTCAGAATCTGGCAACAATTATTGCTGAATTATGGTTGAAAACCAACTGTCATCTCTTCACATGGCTGTAGGGACAATAAAATCAATAAAGGATATTCACTATACTAAAATATTAAATAATAAATTCATTAAACAAAACTAAAATGAATATTGAGCCACTTTTCGTATAAAGAGCTTAGAATAGTATTTGTCATATAGTATGGTTATTATATTGTTTTTATATGTTGGCTTTGCAACATAAAAAAATTTTCTTTAAGTTCTGGAGTAAACTCTTACTTAAACTTCAGCTAGTCATGTAAATTAATATTTAAAATGAGAGAATTTCTGCTCATCAACTAGACATCAACATTAGCAAATATAAAATCATCTTCAAATGTGCTTCACTTCTTCTATGTCAAGTCCATCCTATTGTTGCCTTGAAGGAGCATTATAACTTCATGAGGAAAATAGTGTCACAGCTCTATATAAAATATAGTTTTCTTTTTGTTGCATTGGTTTAAGTTGAAACTTGAGCATTACAATCGCCATTGGATAAAATCATTCCTTTAAGCATGGTGGACCTAGTAACTTGGAGGAATCTCTTTTTGTATTTCTCAAGCAAAATAAGGGCTTTTGTAAAGTAATTGTGCCTATGAATTCCTGTGAAATTAGGTTTGTCATATTTAGGTCTGTGTTATTCATTCTTTAATCAGCTTTAAGGCTACTAAGTAAAATGGAGTTTCTTTGGGAATAGGTTATATATTTTACCTTTCAAGAAGAAATATTCTAAATTTTTAATTGACTGACTTATAAGTCCAGTAGATTACATTTTACTTTTTTTCTCAGTTCTTTAATTATGTTTTCCTGTGGAATTGGGCCTTTATAATCTGTTTCTTTTATTCCATCTGATGGATATCTGTTTTAATGCAATATGCGTTCTCATTTGAAACTAAGAACATGCTGGATAGTTTTAAAGATACTCCTGAGAATTATGAAAGTTTTTCAGTGTCTTCTCTGATAAGGAACCCAGGAGGCTTCCAGTCAACACTAAGAGCTGGCTTCAGTGAATTCACTCATGTCTGTAGAGCCCATTAGTCTATTTCTGTCCCAGAGGGCAAAAAAAGAAGCCACTGGGGCAATGGATGAAGGCTCTAAGAGCCCAAAATGCTGGAGCAATGTGATTAAATCGAGTACTTATGTGGCACTATGAGGCAGAGATTATCCTCTCTTTACAGATGAAGAAACTGAGGCCGATTGAGGTTACATATTTATAATCATAAGTCGTAGGCTGGGATTTGAACTCAGATCTGATGGACTTTGCACCTATCCTTCAAAGTTTTCCCAGGCTCTACTATTATTTTTATTTGAACAGACTGTTTTGTGCATTTCTGGCCCTGGCTGTCCATCTGATGAAAATTTGGGATTTCTTTCCATCAAAGCATATTTTCCAAAGGTTCCCTTAGGGGGATATCCTCATTGAATTTTGTTTCCCTTCACCTTAGATGGCATGAGGTGTTAAATCTTTTAAGAGAGGCTATTTGAGATCACCACTGTCTGATTACCTCCATATTATTACAGTTCAAAACTTTTTAAACACCAGACAATTAAAGTTAATTATATAGTTATTTGTCCCTTGAGGACAGAAGTATTGCTCATTCAGTTGGAAATAATGTGCTGAAGAAAGAAAAGTTAAAAGTTGCTGATTCATCACATGGAAAAATGCATATTCTAATGGATATTCTTTTACAATATTAGAGCACGCACTAAATAAATCAGTAATGTGTGAACACAATGGAAAGATGAAGTCATAGTCACTTTGATTTAAAATTGAGGATAGTTATATTTTCAGAATATAGTATTCAGGGAAGCTTTAAATATAGGCCTAATCATTTAGTCATTCTAAAATTCTTTTAGCCCAAGAATTTGCTATATAATTTCTAAGCTATTTTATAAGCAACTTCTAAATAGCAGTCCTTCTTAACCTGATCATCTGGCATATAAAATACAGTTACTAAATATAGCAACTGAAAGAAAAGAAGCAGTGGCTTTTATTGAAAAGGGCATTCAACTTTGAATGGGGACCAGAACCTTGACTGTATTTCCTGTGAAATTATGGAATTCACCTTATCTCATTGTGCTTTGTGGTCAATAAAATAAATCATTCTTGTTTGCTTAATATACTCTTGCATGGTTCAGAGGAAGTACATAATACACTTGCTACATAACTGTAGGGCTCTGAGACAACAAAGAAATTTATTAGGTATTTACCATGTGTCAATATCATGTTTAAGTTAAAAGAGTAGCATATTGTTAAAAGATCTACCTTGCTGGTCCTAACACTTTGGCTTTCAACAATGTGACTTTCTTCTTAGACTATTCTACTCATGAATCTCCTCTCTCTATATTTGTCTCTCAAATTTATCTCTCAAGTATGTCGGAGTCAAAAAGGTAAGTTTAGAAGAGCACATTTATTAGCAGTAATTTGAGCTCTTAAGTTTTAGCTTTTTTCATTCACTTTCAAAAATGCTTGTTTCATTCTTAAACACTATAGACAGATCTCAGTCTAAGTAATAGTTACTCATCTCAAAGCTTGTGTGTGTGTGTGTGTGTGTGTGTGTGTGTGTGTGTATAAACATGAGAGTAGAGCAGTATAAAAAATGGTTAGGACACACAGTCAAATAGCATTGAGTTTGTGTGGCTATCTGTTTTGTGTTTTTGAAAATTGAATTTTATTTGAAGTGCAAAGGTAATATGGTTGCTGGATAATTGAATCCTGTTATAAATCTCTTTGAAAATTAACCATAACCAAAATCATTTTTTTGCTTAATTCAACATTTTTTGAAAATAATCTTGTCAGATTATTCAAGCTGAAGCCCAGCTACAGTTGTGTAAAATGTAAAGCAAGGAAAATACATTTTTGCTCTTTGAAAAAACAGTTAACTTTATTAGTTGATCCTCTCTCTCCTCTTTCCAAACTCTAACCATCACAGTTCATCTAGATGTCCTCATTTTTCAGTTATGTTTCAGACAATGATGCTCCTATAAAGGATGCAATACTTTGTATCTCAGTCCTTCTTCATAACAATCTCAAGTGCTCAGCTTTTCACCTTTCCTATCATATTGCCTGCCCGAAAAAGTCAATAAAATAAGCTACGTGGATGACGGCCATCAAAACGCTCAGGACCAGTTCCTATTTTCTCTTTTACGTTGGATCGTTTTTCTAAGTTTTAACATTCTTAGTGTTATATAAAGAACTCTAAAAATATCATCTTATTTTCAGTGCCAGAAAGAAATGCCAATTTGACTTTGATATTCAATCTCAGAACATTGTAATGTAATTTTCAAAGGATGCTGTTTGCTAAATTGGGGGCATGTTTTATGAATCTGAGCTGTGGGGAACAACAGACTTCTCCACCAACTAACAAGAACCTCGTGGTGGAGCTACACAGGGTACAAAAGAAGTACAGTACAACATTTCCTTTCTTATAATTCAAGTATTCAAAAAAGCTCTAAACGTGCAGTCTTTGTGACTCATTTGGTGACAAACTTGATCTTGACCTGAATTCATTTGGTGGCAAAATCTGTTCTGAACTAATTTGAGGCCATTTATACCTTATTTTTTCTATCTGGCATGAATATTCACAATTTTTGCCGAAGAAATATTGATGTCCCTGATTACATATTGCTACTCCAAACACGTGTATACCCTTCCAAAATTCCAAAAACTATCTTAATCTAAAACATATCTGGCCCCGTGGGCTTTGGGAAAGGGTTTGCAGGTCTCTATTAGATGTTGTCCATCACGCAGCTTCTGGTTTATTGAGGTGAGGGACTGTAAACTGCGCCCTTAAACAAGTAGTCAGCAAATAGTTATTGCAAGTCTGCCAGTTGGTAGCTACTCACATACATACATACTATATATGTGTGTGTGTGTGTATATATATATAAAACTATGTTTTATATACAATGTATATAATGTTAATTTTTCAGTATAGGAGAAAAGTAGTATTAGTTTAGAATAAGTCTAGTAATATGAAAGGTTTCAGAGAGCAGTAGAACTTCTGTCTTTTCTTTCTTTCTTTATTTTATTGAGGTCACATTGGTTTATAACATTATATACAATTTCAGGTGTAAATCATTATATTTTGACTTCTGTATAGATTGCATCATGTTCACCACCAAAAGTCCAGTTGCCCTGTGTCGCCATACACATGTCCCCCTGCACATGAAAAGATGTTCAGCGTCACTGATTATTAGGGAAATGCAAATCAAAACTACAATGAGATATCACCTCACACCCATCAGAAGGGCTATTATTAAAAAACAAGAAATAACAAGTGTTGGAGAGGATGTGGAGAAAAAAGAACCCTCATACACTGCTGGTGGGAATGTAAATTGGTGCAACCACTATGGAAAACAGCACGAAGATTTCTTTTCTCTTTTCCTAACCATCTTTGAATTTATTTCTTAAACAAATAAAGCAAAACCACAGTCAATAAGTAAAACTCTGTATGTACACTGAAGGAGAAACAAATACGGCAGTAAAATTTTTCTGAAAACTCTCCAGCAAGTATGTTTTTCTTTCCATGTAATAGAAAGTTGTTTTGAGGATGGATCAGTTAACAAGTTTAGAGCAAAGAACCAAACAGAATTTAGTTGACTTTCATTTCTGCCCTTATTAGGTACGACTTTAAGTTACTTAAAAATCTCTAAGCCTGCTTTATTATCTGTAAAATATTAATAATAAAAGTAGCTGCGATATAGAGTTGCTAGAGGATTAATTGGGTAATGCATGAATTGGAGGATGCCTGGCAGATAGGCAGCATGCAGTAAATGCTGCATATTATGAAACTGTTCTCATCCAGTCCCAGTGGATAAAGATATTCTTAGGCCACAGAATTCTACATCATTAATTCTTAGCTATTCAAGAGAGTTACTTTCACTGCATGTTAGATTTCTTTTGATAGGATAAATTGTTCCACAATCTTTTAAGATTTCGTATCTAATAACTAAAGCAGATATCTGGTGAGGAAGCCATCTTCAGCTGTGTTAGGCCTTCATATTTATTCCTGGAATCCTCTCGATTGACTCACATAAGACTGTTAGATCTAACTTCTAGAATTTTTCCAGGAAGCAGAGGAAATTAGAACTGCAAAGTGTTTTATCTTATGAAACACTTAATGTCTTATTTATGGGATTACTCCCAGGGACTCCAAGTTTAATAGCTATGGAATTTAATACACTCATAAGGTGATCACACCCTCTGCCTTATAAGATCTCACTAAAATAAGCAACAAGGTATAAAAACTGGGGGGTCGGGGGGGTGGGATATGGCAATGGATGATATTCACAATTAGAAACTCTGACATATTTCTGCTAGATTTAGTGATGTCACACTAGAATGAAGGAACTACTAATGTGACCAAGAATCATTCTCTGTGTTAATAAGATTCATTTAAAAAGGCAGTGGAAGAGATGATAGCAGGGCCACGTTATGATTTGCATGAAGCCTAGGAACTACTACCTTTGTGGGCCCCTTCCTCCATAAAAAATCATTACAAGTTATATTTTATGACTGAGTATAAAGATGAATATAATCTAGGCTGGATTTATTATTATATACTGATTATTATTATTGTATTTATTTTTCCTTTAATTTTAAAGCAAATTAAAATTAAAACATTTTTGTGAACGCCTAAAAGTAACATGAACCCTAGGCATTGTGCCTACTTTGCCTGCCTCATGGATAAAGTCCACCGTGCACACTAGTGAACTTCACTAATCCTTCCTCTTAAAAGCCAAGTGTGGACAGATTTTAGTGTAGGTATTCAGGGAACAAAGGATAATCAATACAATACCTGGATTTCTACAAGAGCATTTTACAGGCATAGAATAGAGGCATGAACAGATGGTACCAACTACTGGCTCCCTCAACAAACAAAGAAAAAGAAAATTCATCTTCAACATAGGCTGACCCACCTGTCCTGACTTATTTCAGTTCAGCTTAATTTCTCTCCACCACCATCACAGGCTACGGGAACTCCTGCTTAGCAAAATGAAAGTAAAGTAATTGAAAACTACTCCCTTCTCTTTTCATTTGTACTTGGAAGATTTGGAAATAGATCCACAAGATTTTTGCAGAACCCATCTCAATAATCAGTACAGTATTGAAAAAGCACAGACTCTATTCTGTGAGCACAAGCAAACAAAAGAACACTTAACAAAAGACGATGACATTCAAAAATAAGACAGAGTCTATTTTTATGCATTGGTTACTATAACATAATAGAAAAATTTTGAATATATTAAGTTGATACAAAAAATAAATTGACTTTTGATTTTGATCAAATAAATAAATCAAATCTTTGCAATTAAGGTAGAGCAAAAATCATAATGAGAGAATGAGCTGAAACAAGAAAAATTGCATGGAGTCAAAAACACAATTGTCAAATAAAAATCTGAATGAAAATAGAGACCACTGATGGAATTTCACCAAATCAGTAATGAAGATGACAAATAAAAGAAATTCTCCCAGAACTCAGAAGTATGAAGGGGCCAAAATAACAAAAGGCAAGTGACATGTGACCTTAAAGTTCCCTTTAGCTTGACTAATTTTAGACAGGCTTCTTCCTGACTCTAGGCCCCTGATTTCCCTTTTCTTGGAGGATTTACTTTAGAAAACTTGTAATTGCAAATTCTTTCTCTGCCCCTGTGAAATGTATGTAAATCATTTCCCAGCCTCTAGCCAGTTTTACAATCCAGGAATGTCTTTCTCAAGGACCTGGAACCACCCCTTTGAAATGTAATCATCAAGAAAGATCTACCTCCCCCAGCTCCCAGTTTCTGGGGGAGGGTAGGAACCTGACTTCAGTATGCAACAATTAGCAAACACAGATGGCCTAATCACGTTGACCTTCCCCCCACATGTCTCTCAGGACTTTTCCTGTAGCTCACCCCAGCTTTTAAAACCTCTCCCACCTTTTGTTTCAGTGGAGTTGAGTTAAATGGCTTTCCCCTACTGCAATAGTCTTGAATGGTCTTCCTTGCCTGTTTTAATATGTCTGGTGCAGTTTTAATTTGACACACGGAGACCAGATCTTTGAGATTCAAGTTTAATAGGCATTCAATAATAATAATAATAATAATAAAGACCAGAGAAGACAGAGGAGAAGCAGTCATTTAAGACAATGGAAGAAAACTTCATGAATTCAAGGAAATCTTGAGTCAGCAAATTAAAATGGCAAAGTACAAGAATAACTGATGAGGAGAAATCAACACATAGGTGTGGCAAAATGTCTTACATTTCAAGGATAATAAAATATTTATAAGTTTTTGGTAGTGGGGAAGAAGGTGGCAAACAGAGGAAAATCAGTTTGACTAACCTCAGAATTAGAACATAAATAATTATTCTTTATTACTGATGTCTTGATTATAAGGTAACAAAAATGTCAAAATATTTTGGAAAAATAAAAACATTAAAACAATTCAAGAATCACACTCTAGATGTGAATTATTACTATATATGCAAAGACTTGGTAAATGAATTTTACCAAGACAATAGACCGTTTTACTTTTGTGTTGATAATAACAAGGAAAGATGTTAAATGTATTGAAATTTAAAAAACAATCTCTGTTGGAGTAAAAATACAATGTCTATCTTCAAAATCACTGGACAACTAGTAAAGAAAAATGAGTTAAAATAGCCACACACACAAAAAATACTAACGATAAAAAGGAACATGAGGAAGGATTTAAAAGAAAATCTGTGACACATCACAATAAATGTGAGTGGCTAACAGCACTCCTTCAAAGACAAAGTCTCAAAATAGGAAAGAAGAGAAAAAAAACAAACTCTAAGACTGGGGCAAAAAATAAAATTCTAATATATGTTATTTAGAAGACAGAAGTTTAAAAGTGATATACAATGACATAAAGGTTTAAGTAACACTGGGGCCGGCTCCATGGCTTAGCGGTTAAGTGCATGCGCTCCGATGCAGGCGGCCCAGGTTAGGATCTCGGGCGCGCACCGACGCACTGCTTCTCCGACCATGCTGAGGCCGCGTCCCACATACAGCAGCTAGAAGAATGTGCAACTATGACATGCAACTATCTACTGGGACTTTGGGGGAAAAATAAATAAATAAATAAAATTATAAAAAAAAAAAGGTTTAAGTAACAGTGGAAAATACGTCAGGCAAATACAATAGCAAATAAAAAGCAGAGTGTCAATATTGAAATAATCAACAAAATTCAAAGCAAAGAGCATAAAATGAATATAGAGGATTAATTTTATTCATAACACGAAAATTTACGTCACAGATAAAAGACAGATGTCTACCTGAATGGGGTCAGAAAACATACATGCAATTTTAAAAAATAAAGAAAAATTGTTATAAATAAAAGGAGAGTCAAATGATAAATAAATTGAACATACTGGATTTAAGTGATGTAACTTATACATCAAACTTGGTAATTTAGAGAAAAAAACACTTTGTTTTCAAAGGTCCATGCATCTAAACAAAATTAGTCGTATATTAGGCCATAGAGAAATTATTTAAAAATTACAAGAAGCAGAAATTATACATGCTATATCCTTGATTCATAATGTAATAAAACTAGGTATTTACAAAAAATACTGATATAAAAATATTCGCTGATTTAGGTAGGATTCCCTAGAAGAAAATGATTGCCTGATAGAGTACATGCAAGAAAAATCTATAAGGAAGTGTGCGGATCAGAATAGAGTCAGGGTGAGAAGAATTGAAATCTAGCGTCCATCACTCCCACAAGCAACTATGGAGTATAAGGATCCCATAGAAGTATCCCACTTTCAGGCAAGAGGGGTGGGCTCTTGTACTGCCTTATCGTTGAACTATTGACTGTGGGACACACCCAGCGTGAGGAAGCTCTTCTTTGTCCAGGACAATTTTCCAGAAAGGGGTACAGCTATGAGCCCCCAGTAGCTGGTGGACATGTGCACTGACCAGTAAAGGAGATCTGAGGGGGAGCTGACAACATCTACTACAGTCATGCTTTCAGTTAAGAGTAATTTTGGCTGCAAGAAAGAGAAAATCTGATGCAAGTGGTTTAAACAAAGTAAAGGTTTTATTTTTCTCATGAAACGAAGTCCAGAGATAGGCAGTTGAGAGCTGTGCACCAGCTCCAGGATATTCTTAAGTATCCCTGCTCTTTCTCTCTTACTGCTATTGTATCCTAAGTGTGTGGTTTCATCTTCATGTTCAAGATGGCAGCTAAAGGTTTGGGCATATGACCACATTCCAGCCAGGAACAGAGGAAGAGCAGGGGACCAAAGGGACAAGCCAACCAGCATAATAAACTCTATAAGAAAAAAATCTCTTATAGAGCTTTCCTGGTTGTACTAGCCAGCTACTTCTGTTAATATCTCATTGGTTAGAACTAGACCACACATTCACCCTTGGTTCCAAGGACTTGTGAATTTTAGCTGTCCATCTTCTATAGGAAAGGCAGCCAGCTGAGAAGGGGGATTTGGGTTGACTGTAAACACCCCTGGCATTTGCCAAAGTGAACTATTTTACTAGTCGTTTGAGATAAACGACTCTCTTAACTCTTAGGGAAATAGAGATTCAATTCTACAATTATATTGTGCTTGGAAAAAAGTACATATAAAATTATGCACTATGCCTAAGCTATACTCAGAAGAAAATTATTTCACATAGTAAGGACTGAAAATAAGTGAACTAAGTATTAAATTAAGCAAAAATTAGAAAAAGAGTAGGAAAATATACTTAAGGAGAATAAAGAAGAAAAAATCACCAAAAGCAAAAGTGACATTTAAAAATTAGGAAAAAAAGGGGAAAATGCCATTGTTAACATAATCCAATATTTGTTCTTTGACAAGGTCAATAAAATAGACCAACCCTTGGCAAGACTTACAGGAAAACAAGGGAGAAAGGCACTATATTATATTTGGAATGATGGAGGGGATATAACAACATGTTTTGGGTGTTTTTCCCCCTAGGAATAAAGAAAATACTATACCAGTTCTATGTTAAGAAAAGGCAAAAATGTGGATGAAGTGAAAGTTTTTTTAGTAAAAAAGCCAAATGACCAAAATTGATTCAATAGATGATAGAAAATGCATAAAAGTTGTTTAGTTTCAAAGCAACATAAGTCAAATGGAAATGGAACTAACAATTGAACAAAATATTCTCAGCACAATTTACAAATATATTTTAAGATTGGACAAAAAGTACATATCCTCTAGATTAGATATTTTGCTTACAGGAATTTTTCTTGGAAGAGAATGAGAAATGTAGATAAAGATTTATGTGACTGGAAATGCAACGTAGTACTATTTATTAGCACTACTTATTATAGAAAAATACGGAAAATTATTTAAATACACAACTGTTGAGGATTGTGGTTCATACACACAGTGAAATATATTAGATTGAATTGTATGACATTGCTGCTATTGACTCTTTCAAAACTATAAACACAGTGATTTCATATGCTCCAACCTAATGAATACACACAAATGCATACTTGCACGCCCCAGTATTTTAACTGTGGTTATGGCTGAATGGCAGGATTATTAGCGATTTTAATTGTTTAATTAATTCTAATAAATAAACAAAATGAGCACATAACATGCATGTATTGCTTTGTAATAGTCCACTAAACTGCACTCTTGGGGTACAGGCATTTAGTTTTGGTCATTATTATATTCCTGGTGCAGGGGGAGGTCTGCAAATATTTATTAAACCAATGACTGAAAAAATATTTATACCATAAAATAGAAAATTTTAAATTGCAAATGAGGAGGGCTAGGGAAATTGCTCATTAAATTATTTGCCTCACCATGTGGAAGGGTTAAAGCGATTTTAAACCTATCATGCTCAATTTAGACAATTATTTTTTCTTCATGTATTCAATATGGGTAGTATCTGATAAGATGTTATTATGAGATGTTATGTCAACTTTATGGTTATCTTTGAAAACATCCAATTAAATTTCAAAATGAAACTTGTGGGAAATAATGAAAACACCAATGATAAATGGAGATATACATTCTCAAGAGAAAAATTTCTGCCCAAAAGTTCGGAATAGAATGGTAACATAAAATTTTAATCTTTTATAGTGGTTTATGAAATTGCATCAAATACATTTTACTGATTCACTATCCAAATTCTCAAATTTCAAAAATGGAGACCTGGAAGATGTCACACAGTTTTGTAACCCAGGCTCATGATCTAACCAGGGAAACTGCATTTCAGCATTGTGGTTGAATTAATTTCTTCTCTAATATGAAGAGAGGCAAAAGAAACCACTGACTGGGATGGTCTTTAGCGCAAAAGAAGATTGAAATCCACATTTGTTCAGAAATCCTATTAGTGCCTCTATTGAGGAAAAGGCAAAGAAAAGCGCTGAAGTGTTAATGATTTGCCTACAAAATTTTTTGTCCAAATGTTTGGATAAGCTGACAAGAGTTAATTCCATAAAAATACTTTCAAATGATTTCACTCAAGTAAAACTAATCCAGTAGCATTCTTTGATAGTTCTCTTAAATATCAAAATGCTCATTTTTGCCTACATAATATTAATAAATGAATTGGGCATTTTGTATCATTCTCTGCTTTTACTCATAGAGTTGGTGTGTATTTTAATTAGACACAAAAATTACAATTGCTTTGTTATTTTTACTAGAAAATTTATTCTTCCAGTCATGGATGTGTAACCTATAGAGAGATGAGGAGCCACAGTCTTTGCATTCTGTTTATAAAAGAGATGTATTGCTGGGTGTGACCTTGGGGTTTGAGTGGAGACAGGTAGCCCAGGTGAGGATATCTATGAATATTTTAAGTACATAAATTTGCTTATAATATTTTGTGGCTGATGTTATACTTGATTTGCAGTTTTTGAAATACAAAATAGTGTTCTTTAAATACAATGTTGGGGCCGGCCCTGTGGCTTAGCGGTTAAGTGCGTGCGCTCTGATGCAGGCGGCCCGGGTTCGGATCCCGGGCGCGCACAGACGCACTGCTTCTCTGGCCATGCTGAGGCCGCGTCCCACATACAGCAACTAGAAGAATGTGCAACTATGACTTACAACTATCGACTGGGGCTTTAGGGGAAAAATAAAAAAATAAATAAATAAATAAAAAATAATTACAATGTTGCCTGGTAACAAAGAGCTTATGAACCCAAATGAGGTTCCATTTATTTTCTGGTATTGTTTTTTCATGGTCATAAAAAAATAGCTTAAAAATGAAAGCTGAAATATACATTCAAGACTTGTATTCCTTATATGCTGTAACAGATTTTTTTTTTTTACCAGAAATTGAAATATATTTAGTGGCAAAATTTGGCAGCAAAACACAAGGCTTATGTTTTCCTATCATGCTGGTATTTTTAAAAGTGTTCAGGTAAGGAGATCTTTTTCCTGAGAGGAAGAAGTCCAAGAAATTTTTGTCACCATGAGACAAAGAGGGCAACAGCCTTAAAAAGCAGCATGAAGGACTTAGCTTGACTGTGAGGAAGTCTTTATTCCCAATGGTATTTGTTTCATATCGAACTAAGAAGAAACTGCAGAATATTTCTTTTTTTTTTTAAGGTTTGATTTTGTTTTATATATTTATTTATTTTTGTTGCGAAGAAGACCAGCCCTGAGCTAACATTTGTGCCCATCCTCCTCCACTTTATATGGGATGCTGCCACAGCATGGCTTGACAAACAGTGCCTCGGTGCACACCCGGGATCCGAACCTGCGAACCCCGGGCCGACGCAGCGGAGTGTGCGTTCTTAACCGCTGCACCACAGGGCCGGCCCAGCAGAATATTTCTAATTTGATCAAAAACTATATAATAAATTATAAATATTTTATATTTAAAAAGAATACATTTTCTTCCCTGTCCTGCTTTTTCAATTCACGCATAGTGCCACACAGCTCCATTTAATGGAATTCGGAAATTTTGTACCTGAAAGACAGAGTACAGTCTCTCAGTTGGTCTCTGTGTATGTCAAGAGCACTGATGATTAATTTGATTACAGCTCCAGCAATTAAAGGAGTGTTCATTTCATGATCAAATAGCCTGAAAACACTTCTATAAAAGGAATGCTTCTTTTATATTTAGTGATTCTTTCAGTGCACACCAGGGTCCCTCCTGCCTGGGCTTTCCCTGCAATGCTCCTTTTGACATTTCCATTAAACTCTAAAAAATTAGTGTTGACTGATTAACATCTCACTTTAAGAGCTCTGCTAAAAGCCATATTCATGAATCAAAGTCAGTGTGTACCACTGGTAATTAACTTGACAAAATTCAGCTTTCCAAGCTAATCATCTTCTGGCTGCTTTATGTGATGGCTGTCAGTTCAGGTCTGTGAAACAATTGGAGTCCACTAAAAGGGAAGGGGAAGCATAAGAACTAGTGATTAGGCCAAGTTCTCTAGCTGGGAACATATTCTAATTAAAATTCTGAAGTATAATGAGTAAACAGAAACATTCAAAAATGTTGACTTGAGATTCCCACATTTATAATTTTATAAAAGCAGCCTAAATAAGATCAAACTAATGGTAGAGGTTAAATGGTGAGATACAATGTAATAAATATCCTAGAGTTTACCATGTGAAAGTTACTGAGCAACACCTGAAAAGGCAATAGATCATCTGGCACTACAGAACATCGTGGTTAAGAATGCTGCCTCTGCAGTGAGACGTGTTCAAATACTGGCCTTTTGCTGGCTGTGTGATTTTGGAAGAATTACTCAACTTCATTCTGCCCATGTTTTCTCATTAGGAAAATAGAAAAAATAATTTTACATACCTTAAATTTTTCTTTTTTTTTTTTTTTGTGAGGAAGATTGACCCTGAGCTAACATCTGTTGCCAATTTTCCTCTATTTTTGTATGTGGGATGCTGCCACAGCATGGCTTGATGAGTGGTGTGTAGGTCTGTGCCTGGGATCTGAACTAGCAAACCCTGGGCCACTGAAGTGGAGCATGCCAACTTAACCACTACACCACTGGGCCAGCCCCTTAAATGTTTATTTTAAGGGTTAAAGCAAATAATGACCTTATCTCATTGCCTGGCATTTAGTAGATGCTAAATAATTATCACATATTATAATTCTATTATCATTAAAATTTATCACTAAGGGAAAAGTCAAGTACACAAATTATTATAATATAATAATATAATAAGCATGCTAAGAATTATGCAAATGATTGCCCTTAGGATTCAGAAATGGAGAACCAACATCTGGGTTGTCAGATCTTGAAGGAAGAGGAGAAGTTGATTTTGGAGATGGTCTTTAAAAAGATAGGTATAATTTATCAACTAAGGTGAGGCTATCTATTTTAGTTAAAGAGTTTGAGCAAAATCATGCAGCAGGAAAAGCATGATGTATAATTGAGGAACAGTAAAGCAATCATTTTACTAGAGCATAAGATTTTGTAAATGAATAAAAGAAGATTACACTGCAAAGAAAGGTTGGATAAATATTATGTGTTAACTATATTTAATCATCAATAGATTGTTAAAAGTTTCAAAGGATATTTTGTTCACTTTTTACAGGCCAAAATATTCCAACTTCATGAAGTCCAACTGAACCAAAACAGACCCAACCTTCCTATAAAATCTCAGTTAACTTATGTTTAATAATTAAAAATATATAACGAGATGCTGCAAAATGTACATTTGGTTCATCCAAAAGGGAAAGTTAAGTAGAATTTTAAAAATATTAAAACCCTGTCTTTGTTTGGCTCGGGCAATGATTCTCATTCCCACAGAAGAATCATCTGTGGAGTTCATCAACTTACATAGCTTTTGAACTGACCCTCGAAGATTCTGATTCCACTTGTTTAGAATGTAGCTCAAGAGATCAGTAATTTTCAAAGGCACACGGGAATTGCAATTGTGAGAAAGAGGGGAAAGACACTTCTTTCTCTTTTCTATTCTGAAATCATTGAAACAAGAATAAAAAAATAAATATAAACCATGTTTTTGACAAAACTAGGATTATCTGTACTCTTGAATCACAATTTAAGATGAAGCATTGTCAAATGCAGTAAATGTCAATCCAGGGTACAGAAAGATACTGACAGAGGACATGTGCAGTTTTATGTCTCTGACACAGCCAGCTAAACACAAACGTTCAGACCATTGGAATATGCTAAACAGAAAAAGCAACAATCCTTGGTTTGAGCCAATGGAAACAACATGTTTGAACTATTTACATAACTTTTGAAGACATGCAAAACAATGTTATGAAGTGTTTAAGATCACATAATGTGTACCAGTAGAGTTTTGAAATGTTTAAGAATGACAAAAAGCAAATTCAGGATATTTCTATACCTCTGGAGGTAAGGTTGTCAGATTTAGCAAATAAAAATACATTTAAATTGCATATCATATGAGATATATTAAAAATTGATTCATTGTTTATCTGAAATTCAAGTTCAAGAAGGAATCTTGAATTTTGTATGTCAATCCCACTCAGGAGGGGGTCTGGAAAGGTAAACAGAGGCTCCAATCATATCTGTAATGTTTGATTTCTTTAAGAAAAAATCTGAAGCAAATATGGTCAAATGCTAGAATTTGACAGAGCTTGGTGTTTAGTATGGGGTATCCATTTTATGATCCTATTTAGTATTGTAAAAATAATTTTAAAGAAAATATAATGGATGAACAGACATCGTTGGTAGTAACAACACAAAAGAGAAGCTACCTTGACATAAACTTATCAATAAATGTCCAAGATCCATATGAAGAAAACATACTACACTATCGAGAGTTAGAACGCAAGATATGCGTAGATAGAAAGACATGCTATATGTTGTTCCTGGATAGGAAGACTTATGATGTAAAGAAACCTGTGCTTCCTATGTTAATCAATAAATTTAACGAATTCTCCTCAAAAATCTCAATATAAATTTTTGTGAACTACACCACATAATGGAGTCTAAACTTCATAAGGATAAGTAAATTTGCAAGAATTGCCAGATAAATCTGAGAATGATGAATAATAAAGAGGATAAGACAACCTTGTAACAAAATATATTATAAATCTACTGTTATTATGAATAGTATGTAAAAATATCGTTACATTTGAACTAAAGTTCTGCCCTGTCTTAACACCTCAGGTGGCCACAGAAGTAAAATTGTGAAAATTATTGAATAATGTGGATTTACATTATAATATAATTATCAATTATATCAATTATCAATATAATTTTGAGTCTTTGCTTTCTTTTTTTTTTAATTTTTTGTTTATTGCAGTAACATTGGTTTATAACATTGTAAAAATTTTAGGTGTACATCATTGTACTTCTATTTCTGCATAGATTACATCATGTTCACCACCAAAATACTAATTACAACCCATCACCACACACATGTACCGAATTATCCCTTTCACCCTCCTCCCTCCCCACTTCCCCTCTGGTAACCACCATTCCAATCTCTGTCCCTATGTGTTTGTTTATTGTTGTTATTATATACTACTTAATGAAGGAAATCATACGGTATTTGACCTTCTCCCTCTGACTTATTTCACTTTGCATTATACCCTCAATGTCCATCCATGTTGTCACAAATGGCTGGATTTCATCGTTTCTTATGGCTGAGTAGTATTCCATTGTGTATATATACCACATCTTCTTTCTCCATTCGTCCCTTCATGGGCACTTAGGTTGCTTCCAAGTCTTGGATATTGTGAATAATGCTGCAATGAACACAGGGGTGCATGTACCTTTACAAATTGGTGTTTTCAAGTTCTTTGGATAAATACCCAACAGTGGAATAGCTGGATCGTATGGTAGTTCTATCCTTGATTTTTTGAGGAATCTCCATACTTTTTTCCATAGTGGCTGCACCAGTTTGCACTCCCACCAGCAGTGTATGAGAGTTCCCTTCTCTCCACATCCTCTCCAACACATGTTGTTTCCTGTCTTGTTAATTATAGCCATTGTGATGGGCGTGAGGTGATATCTCATTGTAGTTTTGATTTGCATTTCCCTGATAGCTAGTGATTTTGAACATCTTTTCATGTGTCTGTTGGCCATCTGTATATCTTCTTTGGAGAAATGTCTGTTCAGGTCTTTTGCCCATTTTTTAATAGGGTTGGTAGTTTTTTTGTTGTTGAGATGCATGAGTTCTTTATATATTTTGGAGATTAAGCCCTTATCAGAAGTATGGTTTGCAAATATCTTCTCCCAATTGTTAGGTTGTCTTTTCGTTTTGTTGATGGTTTCCTTTGCTGTGCAGAAGCTTTTTAGTTTGATGTAGTCCCATTTGTTTATTTTTTCTATTGTTTCTCTTGCCTGGTCAGACGTGGTGTTTGAAAAGATGTTGCTAAGACCAATGTCGAAGAGTGTACTGCCTATGTTTTCTTCTAGAAGTTTCACAGTTTCAGGTCTTACATTCAAGTCTTTAATCCATTTGGAGTTAATTTTTGTGTATGGTGTAAGGTAAGGGTCTACTTTCATTTTTTTGCATATGGCTATCCAGTTTTCCCAACACCATTTGTTGAAGAGACTTTCTTTTCCCCATTGTATGTTCTTGGCTCCTTTGTCAAAGATTAGCTGTCCATAGATGTGTGGGTTTATTTCTGGGCTTTCGATTCTGTTCCATTGATCTGTGTGTCTGTTTTTGTGCCAGTACCATGCTGTTTTGGTTACTATAGCTTTGTAGTATATTTTGAAATCAGGGAGTGTGATACCTCCAGCTTTGTTCTTTTTTCTCAGGATTCCTTTAGCTATTCGGGGTCTTTTGTTGTTCCATATAAATTTTAGGATTCTTTGTTCTATTTCTGTGAAAAATGTTGTTGGAACTTTGATAGGGATTGCATTGAATCTATAGATGGCTTTAGGAAGTATGGACATCTTAACTATGTTAATTCTTCCAATCCAAGAGCACGGAATATCTTTCCATTTCTTTGTGTCTTCTTCAATTTCTTTCAGAAATGTTTTATAGTTTTCGGTGTACGGATCTTTCACCTCTTTGGTTAAGTTTATTCCTAGGTATTTTATTCTTTTTGTTGCAGTTGTAAATGGGATGGTATTCTTAATTTCTCTTTCTGCTACTTCGTTGTTAGTGTACAGAAATGCAACTGATTTTTTCATGTTGATTTTGTATCCTGCAACTTTACCATATTCGTTTATTACTTCTAAAAGTTTTCTGGTGGATTCTTTAGGGTTTTCTATATATAAAATCATGTCATCTGCAAATAGTGACAGTTTCACTTCTTCCTTTCCAATTTGGATCCCTTTTATTTCTTTCTCTTGCCTGATTGCTCTGGCTAGGACTTCCAGTACTATGTTAAATAAGAGTGGTGAGAGTGGGCATCCTTGTCTGGTTCCTATTCTTAGAGGGATAGCTTTCAGTTTTTCACCACTGAGGATGATATTAGCTGTGGGTTTGTCATATATGGTCTTTATTATGTTGAGGTACTTTCCTTCTATACCCATTTTATTCAGAGTTTTTATCATAAATGGATGCTGTATCTTGTCAAATGCTTTCTCTGCATCTATTGAGATGATCATGTGATTTTTATTCTTCATTTTATTAATGTGGTGTATTACGTTGATTGATTTGCAAATGTTAAACCATCCCTGCATACCTGGAATACATCCCACTTGATCATGGTGTATAACCTTTTAGCTTATTGTTGTATGCGATTTGCTAGTATTTTGTTGAGGATTTTTGCATCGATGTTCATCAGTGATATTGGCCTGTAATTTTCTTTTTTTGTGTTGTCCTTGTCTGGTTTTGGTATCAGGGTAATGTCAGCTTCGTAGAATGAGTTAGGGAGCTTCCCCCCTCCTCAATTTTTTGGAAGAGTTTGAGAAGGATAGGTATTAAGTCTTCTTTGAATGTTTGGTAGAATTCACCAGGGAAGCCGTCTTGTCCTGGACTTTTATTTTTGGGGAGGTTTGTGATTACTGTTTCGATCTCCTTACTGGTGATTGGTCTATTCAAATTCTCTACTTCTTCTTGATCCAGTTTTGGAAGGTTGTATGATTCTAAGAATTTATCCATTTCTTCCAGATTTTCGAATTTGTTGGCATATGGCTTTTCATAGTATTCTCTTATAATCTGAGGTGTCTGTTGTAACCTCTCCTCTTTCATTTCTGATTTTACTTATTTGTGCCTTCTCTCTTTTTTTCTTGGTGAGTCTAGCTAAAGGTTTGTCAATTTTGTTGATCTTTTCAAAGAACCAGGTCTTGGTTTTATTAATTTTTTCTATTGTTTTTTTGGTCTCTATTTCATTAATTTCTGCTCTGATTTTTATTATTTCCCTTCTTCTACTGATTTTGGGCTCTTTTGTTCTTCTTTTTCCAGTTCCTTTAGGTGCATTGTTAGATTGTTTATTTGAGATTTTTCTTGTTTGTTGAGATAGGCCTGTATTGCTATAAACTTCCCTCTTAGAACCGCTTTTGCTGTATCCCATAAATTCTGGCATGTCGTATTTTCATTTTCATTTGTCTCCAGGTATTTTTTGATTTCTTCTTTGATTTCGTCGTTAACCCAGTCGTTGTTCAGTAGCATTTTGTTTAATCTCCACGTATTTGTGGCTTTTCTGATTTTCTTCCTATAGTTGATTTCTAGTTTCATACCGTTGTGGTCAGAAAAGATGCTTGGTATTATTTCAATCTTCTTAAATTTATGGAGACTTGTTTTGTGGCTTAATATGTGATCAATCCTGGAGAATGTTCCATGTGCATTTGAAAAGAACGTGTATTCTTCGGTTTTTGGATGGAATGCTCTGTATATATCTACTAGGTCCATCTGTTCTAGTGTGTCGTTTAAGGCCAATGTTTCCTTATTGATCTTCTGTTTGGATGATCTATCCGTTGGTGTAAGTGGAGTGTTAAAGTCCCCTACTATTATTGTGTAACTGTCTATTTCTGTTTTTATGTCTGTTAATAATTGCTTTATATATTTAGGTGCACCTACATTGGGTGCGTAGATATTTACTAGTGTTATATCCTCTTGTTGGATTGTTCCCTTGATCATTATGTAATGCCCATCTTTGTCTCTTTTTACATTTTTTGTTTTAAAGTCTATTTTGTCTGATATGAGTACTGCTACCCCAGCTTTCTTTTCATTGCCATTTGCATGGAGTACCTTTTTCCATCCCTTCACTTTCAGTTTGTGAGTGTCTTTAGGTCTGAAGTGTGTCTCTTGTATGCAGCATATATATGGGTCTTGTTTTTTTATCTAGTCAGCCACCCTATGCCTTTTAATTGGAGCATTTAGTCCATTGACGTTTAAAGTAGCTATTGATAAGTATGTACTTACTGCCATTTTTTAACTTTTTTTTTTTCTCTCAGTGTTTTAGTAGTCCTTATCTGTTCCTTTCTTCTTCTATACAGAATTGATGGTCACTTTAGTTTGACTTCTGTCTGAAAGCTGTACTCTTTAACTCCCCTCCTCCCTCCTTTTATGTTTTTGATATCATATCTAACCTCTTTTTTGTGCATTTGTATCCATTACATTCTAATCATGGAAATAGATAATTTTTCCTATTTGTGGTCTTCTCTTTTCCCCTTAAATCAGTCCCTTTAACATTTCTTGTAGCACTGGTTTCTTGGTGACAAACCCCTTTAATTTTTGCTTATCTGGGAAAATTTTGATCTCTCCTTCCATTTTGAAGATTTTATTTATTTATCTTTTCCCCCCAAAGCCCCAGTAGATAGTTGTAGGTCATAGCTGCACATCCTTCCAGTTGCTGTATGTGGGACGCGGCACTCGCATAGCCGGAGAAGCGGTGCGCGCCCAGGATCTGAACTCGGGCTGCCAGCAGCGGAGCGTGTGCACTTAACCGCTGAGCCATGGGTCCGGCCCTTTCCTTCCATTTTGAATCATAACCTTGCTGGGTAGAGTATTCTTGGCTGTAAGTTTTTTCCTTTTAGCACTTTAAATATATCGTGCCATTCTCTTCTAGCCTGTAAGGTTTCTGCTGAGAAGTCAGCTGATAGCCTTATGGGGTTTCCTTTGTATGTAACTTGACATTCTCTTGCCGCTTTTAGAATTCTCTCTTTATCTTTAATTCTGGACATTTTGATTATGATGTGTCTTGGTGTGGGCCTCTTTGGGTTTATCTTGTTTGTGGCTCTCTGTGCTTCCTGTACCTGGATGTCTGTTTCCTTCCTTAGGTTAGGGAAGTTTTCATCTATTATTTCTTGAAATAGATTCTCTGCCCCCTTGTCTCGCTCTACTCCTTCCGGGACACCTATAACATGGATGTTAGTGCCCTTGATGTTGTCCCAGAGGTCCCTTAGACTGTCCTCACTCTTTTTAATTCTTTTCTCTCTTACCTGTTCACCTTGGGTAATTTCTTCTAGTCTTTCATCCAGCTCACAGATCCGTTCTTCTGTGTCCTCTACTCTGCTTTTGAGTCCCTCTAATGAATTTTTCATTTCCAGTATTGTATTCTTCATTTCTGATTGGTTCTTTTTTATATCTTCCATTTCTTTGTTGACATTCTCACTGAGTTCATCTATTCTTCTCGCCAGATCAGTGAGCATCCTTAACACTCTTAATTTGAACTCTCTGTCAAATAGGTTGGTCATTTCTGTTTCACTTAGTTCCTTTTCTGGGGTTTTGTCCTGTTCCCTTACTTGGAATGTATTCTTTTGCCTCCTCATTTTGCCTCTTTCCCTGTGCTTGTGTCTACGTATTAGGTAGGTCAGCTACGTCTCCTGCTCTTGGATAGGTGACCTTATGTAAGTGATGCCTTAGGAGGCTTCCAGTGTGCTTCTCTCAGTTCTCAATGTTCCAGGGTTGACCCCTATGTGGGCTACGTGTGTCCTTCTATTGTGGCCTGTTTGCTCTCCCTGTAGGCGCCCAGGGAGGCTGAGTTATGCTCCTGGCCAGCTGTTGTAATGCTCAGCTGCTTGTAGTTGTTTTGGGCCCTTCAGTCTCTTTATCAGGTGTGGGGAGCCCCAGCACAGTTGGCTGTACGTTCTAATAGCACATTTGTGTTGCAGTATTTCTTTTAAGTGAGTAGGTGCCCAGCATGGCAGGTTGTTAGGCTCAGGGCCTTACAATTGCTGTAAGCCTCTAGCCTATTAGGTCTCTTGTCAACTCTCTGAGGATTGCAGCTGGGTGGGGCTGGCCTCAGGCACAGGAGCACCCGATTGTTTCAGGCTTTGGAAGGTGTGGCAAACCCCCTATGTGGGTCTTTGAGAAGCACAAGTCTTCTGCAGCTGACAAGCCCTGCCGCCCACAGGTCCACAAACACAGTCAACACAGTCCTGCCCCGTGTGAGCGCCCCGACCTCCCCAAGCGGACCCAGTCTCTCCACGGCAGGAGTCCCACACAGTCCGCCACTGCCCCACACTCTCCACCCACTCCTTGTGCACACCCTGCCCCGCTCAAGTCGGCTCAGTTACCAGCCTGCAGAGAATCCAGTCACCAATTTGTGCAGGCCCACACGTTGCCTGAGGGCTTGTTGTTGGGTGGGGCCAGTCTCTAGGGTGGGCTGCCCGCCCTGGCTGGCTGGATTAAATCGGTGCTCTAGCGGGTGGGGCAGACCCTGGGCTAGCAGGCCTCAGGGAGAACTCCAATGGTGTCTGTGTCAGCACACTCACACCAGGCCACAACAATGGCCGCCGCCAATGTCCCAGTCCCTGGAGAGGTCTCACCCCTCACTGAGATGCACTCAGGGCTTATTAGGTGAGTCTCTTGTCACCAAAGCACTGTGCACCTTTCTTTCTGGTGATTTTAGAATGCTTTCTGAACCGGGTGAGTTTGTGCGCGGGCCCTTTAAGAGCCGGTTTTAGTTTCTTTGTGAACCGGGTTTTCTGGGGGTGCTCCCCAATGCTTTAGTAGCAGGCACAGTCAGATATTATGCCACTGGTCTCGATTGTGCTGGGTCCACAAAATGCCCACAGTGGGGGCGCTCCCCAGCTCAAGGCCCCGCGCCTCCAGGGAGGCTGCGTACCTGTGAGCTGCTCCCTGCGACCGTGAAGCTGGCGGCTTGTGAAGGCGGCGTTTTTCCTCTCCAGAAGGGAGTCTCTGCCTCTTCCACCTCAGTTAGGATTGTCCGTTGTTGCAGGAGTTCCTTTTATCCAGTTTTCAGTTCTGTCTCAGGGGTAATTTTTCCACGAGTAGTTGTAAATTGGCTGTGTCCTCGGGAGGAGGTGAGTTCAGAGTCTGCCTACGCCGCCATCTTGACCGAGTCTTTGCTTTCTTATCTCTTTTCTTTATGCCCCAGTTCAGTTCTCCATCACCTGTCATCTGGAAATTGTAATAGCTCTTTAACTGCTCTTCATACTTGCAGTATTTTCTTCAAATCTTTCCTCCACCTCAGGCAAAATGATCTATTGCAAACACACATAACGGGTTAACTTCTTTACATCAAATGTAAAATGTTTGATTCCTCTTTATTGCATACTAGACAAATGTAATCACATTAGCAAGGAATGAAGGACACCCTGGGATCTAGCTCTGCCTACCTCATCAGTCTTGACTTTTAGCACCCAAATGACTCTGAAAGCGTCTCCCCATCCCTTCCCACACACCAGGCCGTTTCTTACTGCCTGGAATTTCCTTTCATCTTGCTTCAACTGGCCAATTTTTATTCATCCTAAAAAATAACTCAACTACAATACCTGCCCCCACCCCGCAGTGGGTTGGACTAAGTGTACTTCCTCTGGGTATCTCCCTGTAAGTGTCTATTTTACAGCTCATGAGTGAATCTTGCAATTTTTAAATTATGTACCAGACTTTCCCACTACTTGGAGCACTCCTCGAGACAAAATTTCATTTATCTTTTTGCATTTAGTTCCCAGCATAGTGTATACATAGTCAATGGTTAATAAATATTGAAGTGACTTGTTGAATTTCAATTCATGTCCTTTCAGTAAAATATCACACACATGCCCAGACAAGTAATACCTCAAACAAGCAGGCAAACAAACACACTAAAATACATGGAATGGGAAGTTGGGCAGCAGTATTTCTAGTTTTACTGGCTGTATCCTTACATCTATTTGTTTACTTCACTTCAAATCAGCTTCAATAATTTTGATTTTTTTGGGGGCTGGCCCCATGGCTTAGTGGTTAAGTGCGTGCACTCCGCTACTGGCAGCCTGGGTTCGGATCCTGGGCGCGCACCAACGCACCACTTCTCCGGCCATGCTGAGGCCGTGTCCCACATACAGCAACTAGAAGGATGTGCAACTATGACATACAACTATCTACTGGAGCTTTGGGGGAAAAAAAAAAAGGAGGAGGATTGGCAATAGATGTTAGCTCAGAGCTGGTCTTCCTCAGCAAAAAGAGGAGGATTAGCATGGATGTTAGCTCAGGGCTGATCTTCCTCACAAAAAAAGAAAAAAAAAGAAGAAAATAAAAAAAAATAATTTTGATTTTTGACTTTAATTAAACTTGTAGATAAAATAAATAAATAAATCATAATCCATACTTATTCATTTTTCCAAATGTGGTTCTAAGAAAACCCCTAATCAGCAAAGTTCCCTCTTTTTTATGGTCCACCTATCTTCTTCCTATATATGCTCTGTAAAGTATCATACACTTTACCAGAAAAAGATATAGGAATGATGAACTGAAACAATGGATTTAATTAGAAGTAATCTGACCATTTAGCTTTAATTAAAGGCTATTGACGATTAAGTGCGCGCGCTCCGCTGCTGGCGGCCCGGGTTCGGATCCCGGGCGTGCACCGACGCACCGCTTCTCTGGCCATGCTGAGGCCGGTCCCACATACAGCAACTAGAAGGATGTGCAGCTATGACATACCACTATCTACTGGGGCTTTGGGGGGAAAAAAAAAGTAAAAAAAAATAAAAAATAAAGGCTATTGAGCAATCCCCTCAGTGAGAGACTTGGAATTTAATCACTTTAATGTATTTAAATTTCATTTTAAATGACATCTATTGATCACCTATTTGTACAAGATATTATAAATATCAACTGAATACTTGAAACAACCTGTGCATTACATTTTATTTTTATTTTATAGATGAGGAAATGTGACATTGAGTGGGGAAGTAAATTGTTCAAGGTGACAAATAGTAAATGCTAATTCTCAAAGAAGAAAAGGAGCATGCTAATCTATTTTACTTAGATTTATTTTCCATGATTGCAAGTATGATCCTGTTTTTCTTACCTTTTCTGATAGATGTTTATAAATAATAACTATTATTAGATAAATTGAATTTTAATGGAAAAGTTTGAAAATTCTAGAAATAAATTCATAATGTATTATCATTACTAATTAAATACATTTGAACTTATTACGTTTCTTAATTTGCTTTGAGAGGCAGAATTTCTTTTCTTTTTCTTCCCGTGTACTCTAGGGGAAAAAAATCTAGGTTTCTAGCCTTTCCAAGAGTTTTATGTATACTCTCAAGAAGTGAAGCAAAACTAATTCTGCGTATAACAGGGTTTTCTCTCAAGTTAAACAAATTGGCCCAATAATATCACATTACAGTGGGAGTTTAGCCTAAAATGTTTAAAATATAACCCGTGTAACCTAGCCACAACTGGAGGGAGCCAATAATGTTCTCCTACTGTTTGATGATAAAAAAGAACTTCAGGGAAGTTTCTTTTATCCTGCTCTTTCACTGTGCAGCAAGGTGACTGCCAAGTTGAGTTTTACAATAGCTTAAATGGGCTAAAACTAAAAGCATTTGGTAGAGTGGTATTTCACCACAGTAGCTCCATTGGTCAATAGCTGAACTGAGAGTTTACACAGGAAAGAGGAAAATACTTTGTCTTTGTTGCAGAGAATTCTATCCAAATTAACATGCATTTGATTACGTAATATTTCAGAAATGACAAAATTTTCAAGAGAGTGAAGTTTGTCTTTGCTGCTTTTCAACTCTTCGGTCATTTTTATATCTCATCCTCTTTCATGTCCTTTGCTTTCTATCCTTAGAGACCTTTCAGGCTTTGCTATTAGTTCTCTTCTAAGTCTCTTTGACCTTGAGACTGCCTGATATGAATTACCCTTTCCATGAATATCTGCTTTTTCATATGGTGCTCTGATAATTTTCCACATCAACCATTTATTGAATGTCTGTGATGTGCTGGGCACTGTTAAGCATTAGCATGTGGTGAATATACAATTAATAGTATTAGATGAGAAAATGACACAATGATGAATAAGACACACTTCCTATTCTGGAGGAGATTATCATTTCGTGAAGAAGATAGATTAACCAATAATTAAATTCTGTTACCTTACAGTAGATAATGTGTCAGATATATGAATATGGTATAATGGACATGTGGAGAGCAGAAGTTATCTTGTGGACTGGGGACAGAGGGAGAGGAAGTTTCATTGAAGAAGAAACCTTTGACCCTTGTTGTAAAGTATTTTTGTGGGGACTGATTGGGGCAGACAGTTTTCTAAGCAGTTAAGGGATGCACAAAAGGATGGGGTTGAGGAAGGACCCAGCATGTTCTGAGTCTGTTCAGTTTGCCGGGAGCACAGGGTGTGAGGTAGGGAGTGTCAAGAGATAAGCTTGCACAATTACACTTGCCCTAGACTTTCAAGAGCTTTCTTTGAGACACTAATGAGTTTGAATTGTTATCATATGGGCAACTGGGGAGAAATCAATATTTAAAAAAATAATTAGGAGTGACATAGAGACAGGGAGATTGTTGCAATAGGTAAGGATGTCAGCTCTGCCACTTACTAGCTATATTATCAAATTACGTATCTTTTTTGTGCATCAGTGTTATCTATAAAATGGTGTTAATGCATATGATTGGTGTAAGATTAAATGAGATGATATAGACTAAGTATTCAGAATGAGTATATGAAAAAAAAAAATAAAAGAACACCAGAGCTGAATGCATGAATGGAGTGAGAGTGGAGAAGATGCATCAAATGTAGGAGACTTCTCGAGTGGAATCCCCTGTATTTGGTGACTAGCTACTTGTGATGGGAGGGGTAGAGAAAGAAGAGAAGTTTGCTATTAATGTTGCCAGCTTGGTAAACAGGTACGGTGACGTGAAACCCTACAAGAGACCACAGGTGATTGAAAGGACTCCTGTTAATATTTTTGTGCAAAATCTTTTCAAGAAAACTCTGGAACATTCAATTCCTGTTAGAATACATAGAATAGGAACTTAGAAGAGAGGTAGTAGTTGGGAGAGAAAGATTTAGGAGTCAGTGGAATAAAAGATCGTTGTTAAAGCCATTCAGGATGAATGTGTGGAGGAAGAGATAGAAAGAATCCCTGGGTACCCCAGTTTTTAAGGATGGACAGAGGAGAAATTTTCTAATGATAGATTCATAGATATATTTTGTGCAAGGACTCTTGCATGGATGCATAAAACATATGCAACCTTATGTAGTCCAAAAATAAAGTCACTTTTTTGAGAGAACATTAGAGTGAATGTCTTCTTCCAATCACAACCATGGTTATAATTTTATGTGTTTATTTTTAGCTTTTTGTTTCCTAAACAAATGTTTCTTTACATATTTGTGATTGGATTATAACAATTTATAACCTGCTTCATTCACTTAACATTTAATATGATCCATATTGCCACATGATCTTCATAATCACCAAGTTTAGCAGCTATAAAATAATCCATGTTGAATTGTACCGTATTTATTTAACTATTTCCCTATTGGGAGGTATAATACAATTTTATTTATTTCTTTATTTTGTTCTGGCAAATATCTTCAGACCTAAAACTCCTTTCTGTTTCTCATTTTTAATTAGGTAGTCCTATTTTTGAGAATAGACATTGATCGCAAAATATCTGTTCAACAGAATTGTTACTTACTTTTACAACAAGCTAACATATTTAACTTTCTAATAATTATTATTCACATAACAATTATTATTGGCATCTTCAATCCCCTCATTATTACAGTCATTTTTAATCAAGATATGGGTATTGGCATCAAATGCTTCATTTTTTTAAAACAGATCCAGTGTTGGCCAGTCTTACTATTACCAAATGATATTTAATTGTTAAAACATTTTAAAGTGTTAAGAATACTGCTTCAAATTATCTTGGCTATTCCAACATTTATTAAAGAGCTTAGTTCTTTATCCATTATTAATTAAAGAACTAACTATATGAGTCACTAACGTATATAGGCTAGATATGTGACACATAATTAGGGAAATTAATTTGATAACATAGGTAATATAAAAACCCATTCTATTTCTGTCATTTAGTCTCCAGTTGAAAAAATCATATTTCCAGGGCTGGCCTGGTGGCACAAGTGGTTAAGTGCTCGCGCTCCACTGCGGCGGCCCCGGGGTTCGCCTGTTCGGATCCCAGGCGCGCACCAACACACCGCTTGTCAAGCCATGCTGTGGCGGCATCCCATATTAAGTGGAGGAAGATGGGCATGGATGTTAGCCCGGGGCCAGTCTTCCTCAGCAAAGAGAGGAGGAGTGGCAGATGTTAGCTCAGGGCTGATCTTCCTCACAAAACAAGACAAAACAAAAAAAAACATATTTCCTTTTGTCTCACTTTGTGCATCTTTTACAAATGAAATTATCACGCACTGCATTTGTATCTCACTTTTTCAAGCCCGTTGAATTTTGTATACATTATAATAATATTCTGGGTCCAGATATTTTGTCAGGCTCCTTATTGAGGACCTTTTAAATTGTTTTATTCATTCATTTAACAATAATCATTGAATGATAATCATGTGCCAGGCATTTTGCTCACATATTCTTGTCTGCTTTTTTAAACTTTTCACTGTAAACTTTAGCATCAAGGTTGATTTAGGGGGAAGGAAAAAAGAAATAGCTCAGCAAAATAGTTTGTTTTAGAAGACTTTGAAAATATTTTGGTATGAATTATTTTGGTTTCCTTTGAAGTTTTATGGCTGTTGGTATTTTTACCGATTTGTGCCACCTATCTATATTATCACAAAGAAAAATGTGTCTGCTGACACTAAGAAAAAAAAAGCTTAAAAACATTGCCTTGGTTTTAGAAATATACATTTGACACAAAGTCCCCTTGCAGACTTTGTGGGATTTGGAGTTAATGAATTCAACTCATTTAGGATTGCAAAGCCTTGTGGTTTAGTTTGATTTCAATAGAGCTGAAATTCTGTACGAAATAATTCTGCAGATGACTTTGCCAATAAAACATTTACATAAAGTAGAGTAGATCTTCATAGTACATTGAATAAGAAACTAGCTATTTTATAAAATGCATAGAGGGATATTTTTATTTTATGTTCTATATTCTGTTTCACTTTGGAAATTCTATTTGTTTGCATGTAATTCTTAGCATTCATTTTACTTTAACCTGTGATTCTAGTTGATATAAAAAAATACAAAAGCAAATATTTGAGCGCCTACCATGTTCAAGCCACTCTCCTGGATTCAAAAACACTAGAGCATTGAGACAGACATTTTTCCTTAAGGAATTTATATTCTGGTTAAAGAAACAGATTAAATTCTTCTTAATAGAAGGATTAATTTACTAATTGAACAAATGTTTATTGAGCATTTCCAATATACTGACTTAGGGAAACAATTATAAAGAAGACTACCTCTATTCCAGGAGGTTTATATTCCATTTGAGGAGTAGGGAGTCTAGTAGCATCAGAAATTAATAAATAAGTTCAGATAATAATAAATTCTAAGAAGACAGCAAAGCACAGGAGGGGATTGAGGGTGGTCTTCTGTGCATGAGTGTGTGTATGTGTACCTGTGTGTGTGTGCATGCATGTGTGTTTTGGTGACTATTTTAGAAAAGGTCATTAGAGAAGATCTTGTCAGAGAAGTTAGCCGTGCAAAGATGTGGGGGATGAATTAAACAGACAAAGAAGAACAAAAGTGCAGGGTTCCAGGAGCCTAGTGAGCAAGGGCACAATGATAAATCCCAGAGCAGAAATGAGGAGGCAGAGCAGACAGGTGCAGAGTGATGTGTGATGCTTCTGTCTTTTCTTCTAAGTATAGGAACTAACTAGAGGGTTTTCAGCAGGGCTGTGACCTGAATGATTTGCATTTTTAAAATATCATTTGGCTGCTGAATGAAGAATGGATTGCAAAGGGCAAAAGAAGAAGGAAAGAGTCTAGGCAAGAGGTTATTGCTGTAAGATAATAGCATAAATAAAAATACAAAGAAGTTGTAAGAAAAAGAAGTCATACTTGGTGTCAATGGACTTGACTGTGATGTGCTGTAAAAAAATGTTCTATAGTAGGAAGCAAAGATACAAAGAAGGGGAAGTCTATTTTAGGGAATAGAAACTGTTTTGGTAAAGGAGGTTTGAATTTGCATTACCTCTTTGTAGGCAAGGAGTGGTCCAAGTTGAGTGAAATAGAGTATTCATGAAGGAGAATATTAGACAATAAAGCTATGCAGGCAAGACCCAGACTTTGGAGGGCATAAAATACAAGTTCAGGAATTTGTGCTTCAATCTGTAGGCAGCAGGAGTAACTGCAGATATTTGAAGAGAATGATGGAATGTACAATTCGGTGCTTTAGACAAGTTGATCTGGCAGTGGTTCATAGTATTTTTTGAGGAGCTAGTATTGGATGCAAGAGAACCTACTGGGCAGTAACGTCATAGGTGGGATATGAGATAAGCATCTGGGCAGAGGCCACATTTAGTGATAATTGTTAGATGAGAGACATTGGAAAGAAAGACTGCATGTTGAAGGGTTGAAAGAGAAGAAAGAATGAAAGGTAGGTCCAAGGTTTAAAAGATAATTCCTGCAACAATCCCTTTAATCCCTGCAACAAACAGATGAGGTAGGTAATATTCCTATTTTAGAGATGAAGTCACTGAGGTGCTCAAAGCATAGTAGCTTGCCAAATTCTCACAGCTAGTGAATGTCAGATGGGATTTTTAAACCCAGGTAAATTATATAACACTGTTCCCAAAATGTTCTGAAATAATTCCAAGTTTCTAAAGATTGGTTGTGCGTGCATATTCTCAGGATATTTATTTTCCCGTTGGAATAGTTATATTTGAAAACTGATGTGCTCATGTATAAACACTGCTGATGTTGTGCTCCTGGTATTTAAAACACAATGCAAACTCCAACTGTGCTTAAATAGAACTTGCCTTTTATTCTCATTGTTTTCATTCAATCTCAAAGATGATATTACTGTATTGGTAGCTAATGTCATATATTAGATATTTTATCACATTTATTTCCTTGCTGATTTAATCAACTATTTATCTATGACAACTCTAATTGGAGACCACCAAGCATAAAAAAAAGCAAGATAAAATCAGAGGAATAAAGCTGAAGAAACAATTTAGTAGAAGAAAAAATGCTTTTACAATAGGCAATACTGTAAATTATAGGTGCAATATGAATTTTAAATCTGTCTTTTCTTGCCAAGTTAAAATTAACATGTGTTAGACTTAAAAATAGATAGAACATCCCTTAGGTTCTTATACTTCATCTTATACCATAGCATTCTTTGACATTAATGAATTATTTCTGTTTAGTTCTTTCAATTGTTATAGAAATGATTAGCTTGGTGTTCTGATTTATTAGTGCTATCCAAAGAGCACCAATACTTTATTATCTCTCTGGAATTCTATTCCATTTTTAAAGAACAGTTCAGAGACTGAGCTAAATAATATTTGCACTGAGCTGTCCCCTTTTAAAGATTTAAGGTAAATCACCATAAATTAATATTCATTGATTTCACACAGTGGACTAGGTATTGTAGCAAAGTACATATGCAATATATTTAAAGTAGACAGCCTATATCTCCATTGTCCATCTTTCAGTTTAACCCACCACAGCACAGTGGTATTTTTGATTGAAAAAATATTTCTTTTGATGATTATGCTTAGTCCTCTACATGTGTTTGCAGATATTGTGAGGTATGTTAATATTACTTGAGATATCTTTCAAATGAAGGAAATAAGTCTTCTTTAGGTGGCTAGGAGCCAGAATAGAAGTTTAGTTCAATAAGTTTTTTTAATAACCTGGTAGATATGAGGTTCTGAGTGAGCAACAAGCAAAATGAGTATCTATATAATAGCAATAGTAGTAGTTAACGCCTATTAGTCCACATAATTCTCCCAACAACCCTGGGAACCAGCTCTTATTTATGATCACCCCATTATTATGGATAATAAAAATGAGGTTCAGACATGACCAAAGTCATGGAATGGCAGAGCCACAATTATAGTCCAGGTATATATGACCTCAAGTGCTATAAAGTGCTCCTAAGTACTATATACATGTATATATATATTTTGGTGTGGAAGATTTGCACTGATCTAACATCTGTTGCCAATCTTCCTCTTTTTTTTGTTTGAGGAAGATTCGCCCTGAGCTATCTGTGCCAGTCTTTCTCTATTTGGTATGTGGGTCGCTGCCACAGCATGGCTTGACGAATGGTGTAGGTCTGTACCCAGCATCTGAACCCATGAACCTGAGCTGCCAAAGCTGAGCGTGCCAGACTTAACCACTACGCTTACCCCCCTAAGTACTATATTCTTAATAGCAATTAAAAGACATGTCAATTGGCTAATGCAAATGTTCAGTAAAATAAGAGTTTTCCTGTACTTTGATCAAGTCGTGCAAGATATTATATTGATTGTTCCTTTTTCTTAGCATGTTACCATTGTTGTAGATTTATTTACTACATAACTTGATTTATGCTTTGGAATGATAACAGCATGGAAAGTAGATTTAAAGGGAAAGAAAATTGAGATAGAAATATTCATTTGGTTGTCACATGATATAGTGCAGGTAAGAATTAGGAGGGTCTGAAATAAATTCATTAATTAGTATAATAGTATAAATAGTATAAATGATATTTAATGAGTGCCTAATATGAGCTGGAGACTGGTATAAACACAAAGACCTTGCCCTTATTGAGCTTACATTTCACAACAAGTAAATATATGTCAGATAGCAATAGATACTGTGAAGAGCTTCAGTAAAGCTGGACAAGGGGGAGAGGGAGTCTGGGGTAAGGGACAATGGGGTCTGGGGTGTTGGGGACAGGATTTTCACATGGTTTGGGAAGTCTTGAAACTGTCTCCAGAAGGAAGAAGTGATGTACTGTGTCAAATGCTCCTACTAGTTCCTATAAAATGAGAACTGAGGATTGATCATCAATTTGGTGGTGGAGATGTCACTGGGGCCTTTATAAGAGCTATTTCATGGATTGGTAAGAATATAAGCCTGATTGAGTTGGTTCAAGAGAATGAGAGAAAAGGAAAAGGAGATGTATTAACAGCTCTTTTGAGTTTCGCCATAAAGGAAACAAAGAGATGGAACGGTGGTTGAACGGGGATGTGGATCAAGAGAGGTTTGTTGTAATTTTTAAGCTGGAAAATTTTTTAAGATCAGGTTTGCATGGTGATGGGAATCATCCAGTACAGAGGAAAAATCAAGGAGGCGGGGGTGGGGCGGGGGTTGATATTCTGGATTATTGTCTTTGAGTAGCTAAAAAGTTATAGATGGGTTTCAGATAAGTGAGGAAGGATTGCCTCTAGGTTAGGAGTAGGGCAGCTCATGCATATTAACAGAAGATGTAATATATGGGTCCAGATGAAGCTAAGTTGGTGGACGTGGTGCTGGCAGTATTGAGAAGTTCTCTTTGGAGTGCATCTATTTTTTTTTTTTTTCCAAAGAAATAGAAAGCTTAGACATCTGTTGAGAACCAGAAAAAGAGAAAAATGCTAGTGAGGGAATGTAAGTGTGAAAACTCGAGAACTCAGTTTGGTAAAAGAGCATTATAAAGAAAAAAAATGTTTATTTTGAGGATGTTATGTTCGAGGTCCTGTGGGTCATTTAAGAAGAGAGGATATTCAATCCTTTTGCTCAGTCAGGAGATGAAGACTAGAAACAGATTTGGATATTAGTGGCACAGATATGGTAATTTAAACCGTGATGTAAAAGATATGGCTGGGGAGAACTAGCAAAGTGAGAAGAGGCCAAGGTCATAATGAAAGAATTTCATTATTTGTTTAGGTAGCAAAAGGAGAAAGAAAACAGCACAGGATACGGAAAACTAGACTAAAATAGCAATAGTGATAAATAGATGAACATTTACAAGAGAGAGTGTTCAGTTTTTAAATGAGTTCTAAAGAAGACTAAAAAGAGACCTTTACATTTGAAAATAGGGAGATTATTGATTATCTAACTGGCAGTTGTTGCTGAAGAAGGGTGGGTTTGAAGCTACAATACAGTTGGCTGGTATTTCAAGATATTTAACCATGACAGTGAAAGGAAACATCATGAGAGATTGGTGACTTTAGAGTGAGGTGGAGTTAAGGCAAGTTTTGTATTTTAATAAAAGTTTGCTAAGTTTCTCCTCTATGGCAGACACTACTCCAGGTAGCCTTGAACAAAGTGGACATTGGTAACAAAACTGACAAAAATCCCAGTCCTCAAATATCTTACATTCTGGTTTAGGTTGTTTCTTTTAGCCTGGGGAGCCTTGAGCATTTTTAAATTTTATATCAGGAGAAAGAATCAAAGGAGAAAGAAATAAAAAAGGTAGTTCCAGGGCATGGCAGAGCTAAGCGAAGTTCACCAAGTGCTTGGGGTCACTTGACATCACAAGAGGAAGCCATAATAAAGTGCAAAACAGCAACCTTGATTTTCAGTTTATGCCATTTACATGAACAAGGATTTTGTACAGAAACCCCATGGTTCAGTGAAAAGAACAACGTAGTAGGTTTCAGAAGACTGTGGTTCTATGCTCACAACTTGACTAGCTACATGCGCAAAGGAAAGAGCCTTGTGGAGCCATAGCTTCTGCATGTCTAAATTAGCGATATCTGTTCAATCGCAAAGTGTTGTTACGTTGGTCAAACGAGATTATATGTTCTCTAAAGAGGCTTATAAATCAAAGGTTTTATTACAAGAAAATGATCATTGACAGGGCACATCTGCAAAATCTTGTGACCTATATTTTGTGGTTCTTAAAATCCAATTTTTTAATAATCATTATTTATTTTTGTTTATCTGAGTATGATTAGAGTGAAACTTCACCTTTTTATCTTAATTTTTTTATTTTATATTTGTAAAATATATTTATATTTATAGAACACTTGATTGCTTATTATGAGCAAGTTAACGAAATAAATTTAGAATGTATAAATCCCTTTGACAACTGTGCGCTAACAGAAGAACAAAGACTTTATTGTGGTCTGCGTAGTCACATGTTTATAATAGATGAGACTTGGCTTACAATGACTGCTCTGTTTGATGTTTATTAGCCCATGCCTTGGTGCAATTGAACTTGTCCTAAATTCACTGTTTCAGGGCTACAACGTGTGCAGCACATTCACTGTCCCCTGAATAATACTCTTGCTTGAGTCAAGAGACTATATCCTTAGGACTTTTAAGGTTCTTTCCTTATAGGTTCTAGAAACTCCTGTTAAAATGCTGAAATATGTGAAGACATTAAAATATTTCATACGGTAGGAACTTTATCTGGTACGGTTTTGAAAAATATCTAACTATGTTATCTGTACAGGATTAGGCTTGTCCCTCATTCTCCCCCTTGGTGTTAGTGTTAATGAATATATCCAAGTGTGGATTTCAATTTGTGGTGATTTTATTTAATTCCAAATAAGACAATTCCATGTATGTTAAATTGTCTATAATTCTAATCTCTATTACCAGGAGTTTCTAATAATTTTGAAGATTATTACTTAGTGTTTTAAAATGATATCACAAAAGTTAAAGGCAAGATTGGCAAAGTAACGTTTTAAATTCTAGAATGCTTTAGAATCTTTTTTTTTAATAAATTTATTTATTTACTTCTTTTTCCCTAAAGCCCCAGTAGATAGTTGTATGTCGTAGTTGCACATCCTTCTAGTTGCTGTATGTGGGACGCGGCCTCAGCATGGCCGGAGAAGCAGTGAGTCGGTGCCCGCCCGGGGTTCCGAACCCGGGCCGCCAGCAGCGGAGCGCGCGCACTTAACCGCTAAGCCAGGGGCCGGCCATAGAATCTTTTTTTAGATATGTAACATGTGATTTATAAAAATGATAGTGCTATGTTTCCCCTTATTCTCTTCTATATTACTAAATAAATAAGTAATTTAAGGTATAAAGGTAAAGAGGGCATCTCATTTAATCTGTTTATTTTATAATTAAAACTGAAGTTCAGAAATGTTCTATGACTGCCTAAGTTACATGCTTGGAATGTAGAACCTAGAATCTCTTCATCACTGCAGTATATGTCATTGCCCTTGGTGGTTTTAATAATTAACTATCTGCAGGTGTGGTGGTAGTCATGGTGAGGATAGAGTGGGATTTATCCCAACCTTGCAATAAGCTAGTTTTTCCCATGCAAGGGGCCGAAAACCACGTGACTATCTTAAGGCTCTAGTGATTCTGACTCATTCCGACTAAAAGGAGTGAAGAGAAGAAAACCTATTCTCCTTCCCAACTTGTCTCCTTTCTTTTCATCATCTTCATCTTCAATATTTTTTGCTTTCTTAACTTTCTGAATACACTGCTATAAAAAAGGCAGAAAATATTGAAGGAAATTAAAATTACCCATAGCTTCATAACTCAGAATAGCCGCTCTTAATACTCTGCTATCCTATCATTTTTTGGTGTATTATTTATAATGACTATTTTAGAAAAATGAGACCATTTATTTCACACCGTTTTGTAACCTACTTTTAGATCTGGCAGTGTGCCTAGAGCAACATCAGATATCTTTACACATTCTTCCAGATTATGATTTTTAATTGCTCTATCATGGTCTAACATAAGGAGGTATTATAATTTATTTAATTAATCTCCTACTATTAGAAATTTATATTGTTTTTAATCTTTTGCTGTCATAAAATAACAACATTTTTTAGGCTTTTGCCTCATATTACCAAGTGACCTTCATGAAGTTATCAGTTCATATCCCAACTAGTATGAGAATCCTCACTTTCTTGTATGTTTCACAATATTAGGTACATTATATTTATAGATAGATGGATAGATAGATATGTGTGTGTATATTGTGTGTGTATATACACATATATATGATAAATTATCATATAGATAGATATGTGTGTATATTGTGTGTGTATATACACATATATATGATAAATTATCATATATAAAATTTAAATATATTAAATATATAATATAAGCAATAATGAGATCTCATTTTTTGTTTTGTTTTATATAATTAAATATTTGTAAAGTTAAATATTTTTCATAAATTATTGGCTATCTCTAAATCTCCTTTTGAACTTCTTAATCATGTACATTGCCCAATTTTTTATTTTGTAACAATTATTTGAGTTTTGATATTTTCTCTTTTTCTAATATTTATGATGCAAATTTTCCCCGGTTATCAGTATGTTCATAGTTTTTTTTTTAATCTACCTGTTTTTTTGTTGTTGTTGTGAAGTGCCATAATTATCACATCTAATGTTAGATCTGTTTATGTACCCCTACTCTATTTTTAAAAACTCTATTTCTATTTTTAGTACTATTTTTTGTATATTGTTGTTTTTTAATATGTTCTAATTCTTTTAATACAACCACACCTTCATAAATTCTGTAAGTTTTTAAAATTACTTGGTTATTTTTACTATTTATTTATTTATACTTCCTGAAAAAACACTTATTTATTTTCTTATTTCTTATTTACTTATTCTTGTAAAGAACTCCACCTGGGAAAAGAAAAGTAACAGCAAGTTTGTATGTTGATGGGAATGAACAATGGGTGTTGAAAAAAATTGTTGATTCAAGAAGAAAAGGAGAGATTTACTGTAGTGATGTGAGTAGGTTAGAGGGATAGGATCTTATACACAAGTGGAAGTTTTGGCTTTGTAGAATAATAACACTTACATGGTATATACTCAATAAGGATGGAAATAGAGGAGGATGTGTTCACAGTTTAAGGAGAGAAGAGTAAGTATGAAATAATAATCTAAGAGAATGGGAGAGTGAACAGTCTGGTTTAGTAGCCTTTTTCAGGACACTGTTCATGAATGTAAGGTGAAACCATTCAGTATGATTGTGTGGTGTGATTTGTTTTTCCAGCTATGTTTAGATACACAGGTGCAGAATAGGTGGAATTGACTTTAACTAGGGTTGGATTTAGTCAAGAATAGAGTGAAGTAAGAAAGGGTCAAGGGAGTTGGAGTTTTATACAGTGGAGTGATTTTAGTGATGTATCATGAAATTTATTATGGGTAGGGAAAATAGTGAGGGCATTAGTTGGGGATGAGGAACAGAAAATAGGTGGTAAATCCATGGATTGTAGCTCCTGGTGGCATAGGAGAATTGTTGGAGTCAGTGTACTTAAAGCAAATGAACTGGAAAGGAAGGAGGTGGTGTTACCGAACACGAACACAGGTTTGTTTACCTGCTGCATAGTAGGGCCAGTAATGGGAGTGTCAGGCCTGTGGCACAGAAAGGTTTATTATCGAAAGGCAGCCAGATGAGGAGATGGGAGCTAGAACTCAGATCCACCTCCTTGAAGGGAAAAAGGTAGGGGCTTTTATCTGGGGTTTTAGGTAGGGGAGGGAGAGCGTGTGCTGAGGTTTTAGGTAGGGGAGGAGGAGCCTGTGGCCTTACTGGTTGGCACCTTCCCACCAGCCTGCTTTTGACCTTGAAGACTGAATTTCTTTTCCCTTGACAGTCTGGACTTTTCTGGTTAGTTTTCATCTTCAGCCTGTGTTTGGCCTTGTGAGGCCAAATCTTGATATCTGGACCTTGACCTCCTGGGAAAGACAGCTCACTCATGTAGTAAGGAGGGACAGAAAGACCTGGTTTGTTTTGAACAACAGTTGATTATGCTGAGTATGCACAGCTGCAGTTAGCAAAGCTTATCTCAAAGTTTTTACTCTAGGGAAGATTTTTTAACTTCTTCTTTCTCAGTTTCAATGGTAGTCAGGGAGTGTGATGCTAGAAATTGAGATTATGGAGGGTTTCCTTACTGGTATGACCAGAGGAGCTAAAGTAGTATTGATGACAATATCACTGAATGAGAGGAGGTTGAGGAACCCAGAGGTCAGGGTTCTGAAGGAATCATGCACATAGATATTGAAACCACCAAAAACTGAGATGAGATTAGTGTTGGAGATTGTGACAGTGAGCAAAGATTTCTGAGAAAATGGTAGATGACCAGACCAAGATAGGGTACTGGATGGTGCAATCTATTATCAAGAGATTCAAAGTTGAAGGTTGTTAGGCAGAGTCTGTGTACTAGATGTTTCCTATGCCAAGAATGTTTTTCCTCCAGACCTCCCAATAGTGTGTTCTTTCTCATTAATTAGGTCTTGCTCTTCAAGAGGCTTTGTCTAAATCTAAATAGTCCCTCAAGGCACACTCTACTTTGTATTTTTACTTGTTTTATATTTTAATAGAATTTATAACTAATTGAAACTATCTTGTTTATTTCCTTGTTTTTATACACTGGATCTCTTATAGAATATAAGTACTTTGAAAACAGTGATTTTTCTCGTCTTGTTTGTGGCTGATTTCCCAGACTTACAATTACTGGCACGTAGTAGGCAGCCAATAATTAGTTGTTGACTGAATGCATGAAAATTTATAAGGTCAAATATTCTCTCCCATTTTCCTGTGACTTCCTCCAGAAACAAAATATATTTTTTAAAGCAATCTTCCAACTCAGAGCATTCTTTCTTCATATAAGAATTCCTATTCACAACCCTTTCCTCAAGAAAGGTGTATTAGAAACACAAGTAGGAAAAAGGTATAAAGGCAAGATGCTGTTTGCCTTGTGATAGTTATTAAAGTTAGGACTCAAAGTTGATGTCACTCATTACTTCAAGAAATTCTCACCACTGGGATAATGAACTTGAAGTATAGTTATCTCCTGATTTATTGGTTTCAACTGTCACTATCATACACACTGTTGTACTTAGCCAATAGTCAGCTGTTAGGACAGATTAGCACCCACAACTGTAAGCTTGATGCTCTCCTCAGTATGACTGTATCCTTTACTCACTTTTTTTAAAAACCAAACTAAAGATGAATTGAAAATCTTATTAGAAAAAAATGAAAAAAGAGGCGGCCGGCCTGGTGGCATAGTGGTTAAGTTTGTGCACTCCGCTTCAGCGGCCTGGGATTCACAAGTTTGGATCCCGGGTGTGGACTGACGCACTGCTTTTTAAGCCATGCTGTGGTGGCGTCCATATCAAGTGGAAGAAGATAGGCATGGCTATCAGCCCAGCGCCAATCGTCCTCAGCAAAAAAGAGGAGGATTGGCAATGGATGTTAGCTCAGGGCTAATCTTCGTCACACAAACAAAGGAAACCATTTATGTATCTTTAGTTATTTTCTCTTTATATAAAAAAATTAAATATCTTTATATTTTTGTGCTAAATACAAAGTACTAGAGATAAATTTGTGTTCTTATGTTTTGCTAAGTAGAAATATTAAGTAATTAATTAATGTGCTGTTTAGTTTATCTATAAAAAACTAGAAATAGCATGGTGTAGTAGAATGAGCCCTTGGCATTGTCAAGGATTAATTAAGATAACAAGTGTAAATTCATTTCCCCTTCTTTTCTCTTTAACAGACCAGATATGTGCTATTCGTTTTCTTACACAGAATAAAACTATACACCTTAATTTGATGCCCAAGGCAAGAAATATTTTCCACATTGTAGATGATTATTATGTAGCATGATTCTAATTGTTGTTGCTCTATTTTTATAACATGTCATTCTGTAATCACATCAGTGATTTAATGTTTCTAATCACTTACATTTTTAAGCCTCTGGTATTATGAATATTTTACACAGTAGCTGATTTATGTTTATATACTCAGTACATTTCAAGTTCAAAACAAAGTGTTCTTTTGGTGTTTTGAGAATTTTATAGGCCACTTAAAGAGAAATCTGCTACCATTTTGAATTCTGCCACTGTTTATTGAGCACCAAGTCAAAGGCCCTGTCTTAGTAGCTTGGGCTGCATTAACAAAATACCATAAACTGAGGGGGCTTAAGCAACAGAAATTTGTTTTGTCTCAGTTCTGGAGGCTGGGAAGTCCAAGATCATGGTCAGCTTTTGGTGAGGACTCTTCCTTCCTTGCAGATGGTCACTTTCTCATTGTGTCCTCACATGCCAGAGAGAGAGGAAAGCAAGTTCTCTAAAGTCTCTTCATCTAAGGACATTAATCCCATCATGAGGACCCCACCCTCATGACCTCTTCTAAACCTAGTTATCTCCCAAAGTCTTCATCTCCAAATCTTGTCACTTTGGGGGTTAAGGCTTCAACATATGAATTTGAGGGAGACAGAATTCAGTCCATAGCAGACCTTGAGCTAAGAAATACACACAAGTTTTTTGGAGTAAAAAGCAGTTAGACTATAATTATAAGAGGTTACCATCACTTAGATTTCCTGTTGCAATGTAGCCCTTTATAGCTGCTTGAAAATTGTGTTTTCTGTAGATTATGAAACATGTATGGACAATCTATGTTGTAAGATTTTGCATCCAAACAGACTATGAGATCTGGTTCTTTTTTGTTTTGTTTTGTTTGTACTATGAAAAATTTCTTATATGACAAAACTAGACAAAAAAGTATAATGAACCCTTACACATTCATGACCCAGTTTCAACAGTTACCAACAAAGGTGACTCTGGTTTTCTCTATACCCACTTGTACATAACTTACCTCAGATCTGGAATCAACCATTTGCTTCAAGTTCTATGATTCCTTTAGTATTTCAAGTCTTCATTTTTGGTGCTAGGGAATCTTGTTGCCACTGGTTGATTATTGTTTTTTGTTTTTTTAATTGACAGAGTAGGAAAAATATGTTTTGTTTTGATTTCGAACATCAAATATATTATTAGTTCATACTGACTTATACAACTGAAATTTAAGACTTTGGGAATTCTAGTTAATCTCTTCTATCTTACATCTGTATCTCCTTTCTCCCATGGCAAGAATCCCTATGTCAGGAAAATCAGGGGTGATAAGATGATACTATCACAAAAATCACACATTTATTTTATCCAACGTTATACACAGAACAGTGTCTACAATACCAACACTACTACCAACATTATTATTACTGATAGCAGATAATTTTTTCTTTTTTTGCCGGTCTTTTCCCCCATAAAACAGCCCACTAGGAATCTGCAGTCAAATTACTGTGTGTATTTAAAAAAAATGTTATTGTGGCAAGAACATGAGATCTACCTTCTTAACAAATTTTTATACGTACGATACAATGCTGTTAACTATAGGAACAATGTTGTACAGCAGATCACTAGAATTTATTCATCTTGCATAATTGAGACTTTATGCCCATTGATTAGCAACTCCTCATTAGGAATAGTTCCTCTTACTGTGATTATACCACCAATGGGATACACACATGGATTCATTTTTTTTTTGTTTTATTTTTAATCATAGAATCTGCTTGTTTAAAACCTGATTTTGTTTTATAAATACCAGAAATATTTACATGGTTCAGTGACAAAAATACAAAAACAAATTATATTAAAAAAATCTAGTTTGTAGCTCATGTCCTGCACTCTATTCTTTTCATCCCCTTATTTATCAAAAAAATAGTTTATGCTTACCTTGTTTGTTTTTAAAATATATGTATATTTTAGTAGATGAATGGTAGCATGAATAGGCCCTATACACACACACACACACACACACACACACACACACACACACACACACGTAAAGAGCTGCTATTGAAATGACCGGTCGGAATTTCTTTCTCTGTTAAGTGACTTGCTCATTGTATATGGATGCCCAAACAATTTTTCTCTTTTTCTTTAAAGTTTGATAATTTTACTAGGATATGGTTTGGTGTGGGGTGGGTTATTTTTTGAAGTATGCAGTGTGACTTTTCAAAATAGTTTCAAATCTTTTCCCTTTTTTCAGGAAATGTTTTTAAATTGTATTTTTTGGTATTTGTTCTGTATTTTGTTTTTTTTAATAAGGATAAATATGAGCTACAGTTCAAATTATTCAGTTAATAGTCATTAACATAAGGTTTATCACATGCAGTCAGTTTTGACTAATACAATCAGAATCTTACTAGCTCTATTTAGAGGTATGTTACACAGCATTTCTTCTTTGATCTCATAGTTAAAGGCTAGGGATGTAATCTCTTACCTGGCTTCCTCGAATTCAGCTTTACCCAAACTGTATGCCCCCGAACCCTGAATTATTTCAGTGGAAAAAGAATTACTGTCAAATAAGTGTAGAAAAAAACTAGATTAGTCAAATGAAACAGGTTTATTGGAAATGTGCATTATAATCTTCAGAGAAGATTTCACGTAGCATTCTTCTTCAGGGAGGAATACATGTAGTATTTCACAGCTAACCTTTTTTTCAAATAAACACAGTATTTGACAGGTAACCTTTTTTTCAAATAAACACACTAACATCTCCAAGTGAAATACAATTTGGAAGATATTGACTTAATTCATTTACTATGGAACTGTCAGATTTATCTAAACATGTTCAGATTTTTAATATTGCCCATTTGTATCAATTCTTAGGAAAAATACTCTATGAATTAGTGTGGTAACACTTCTCTTATTTATGCAACACAATTTTCTTATAAAATAGTAGAAGGCATCCTTTTTAAGTGTCTGACTCAGGAAATTACGATAATACAAGATTTGTTCTTTTCTCAACACTCACTGGAGTACTTCTACTCTTTATTTTGCAGTTTTCTTTTGTCCTCCTGTAAAGTTTTAGTAAACTATTTCTAAAATATATGATTCAGTTAATTTTGATTACTGGCTCTCAACTTGGCGTTGGACGTGTGGCATTAGAACACACTTTGAATTTTATGTTATTTCTTGGATGGATAAGTTTAAAATACTCTGAAGAGTAAGAATTGTTTTTTACTACTGATTTGTAGCAGTTGCAGTTATAAGTATTTATTTTAATTCATTTTATTATTATTATTTTAAACTTACCATTTTTTTCCTTAGCTAGAATTTTCTTGTGTGTTCATTTGGATTTTGGGAGCTCTTTGTTTTTTCAATGAATAATCACTAAGGGCTAGAATCATAGAGAAATTAGAATGTTGTTTTGAATAGGCTCAATTTCTAAGCTTAATCAAACTTTCAAATTAACACCAGAATTCTAATTTAAGCTGAACGGCAATGCAGGATAACTGATTGCTCTGTGTTGTTTGTTAGTATCAGTTGTCACCATGCATATTAACTAGCATAGACATGACAAGGTCTTCATATTCCAAATTATATACTTTTTATTCCTCTTTAATTCACAATCAAGTTCAACTGTATTAACCTTTAGGTTACTCCAACTAAGCATATATTTAACTTAAACTAGATTATTTTTTCTTTGAGAGGAATACCGAATACCTACATCATGGATTTCACTTTTATAAATACAAAAAGATTATTTCTAAGCTAGCCATTTATAATCTCCAGAGAAGAAGAAATTGGTTTAAACCACCACACAAGAGAGATTTAGGGCAAACCCTTAACTTTTTATGAAATACATTTATCAGTGATGGCCTGCTAAGTGTGCTCTTTAACTTTGTAGGTAATATTCAAGATGAGAGAGAAAAGAATTAGCCTAAGGTCACACAGCAGAGGCTGTCATTTTAGAGGACAGATGAGAATTTAAAATGATCTTGAAAATTCAGAAAAATGATCAGAATTTACCCAAAATAAAATTCTACTTAAGCAGAAAAATTATCTGCAATATTTGAGATGAGGAATATGTATAATCACAAAAACTGAGCATGAATTTAAAATAAATTAAGCCTCCTTATATGATGTACGAGGGTAAATACTGCATATAATTGTGAGAGGAGGAATGGTCTTGTGCAAAACGAGCTGAGTTGGAATCTTCCCTAGAACTGACAGAGAGCTTGCTTCGTGCTATACCGCATGCAGGCTCCAGAGATATGGTGAGTAAAATCTTACATGGTCCCTTATCTTCTATGGCTTATATCTAGTGGCTGAGACAGAAATTACTCACATAATAATAATAATAAAAATGAAAGTATATAATTAAAAAGTGAGATGAGCGGTCTGAAGGCAAATAAGATGAGTTTATAAATCTGCATATTAAAGAGACTTTAACCTTGAGTGAAGGTCAGCAAAGACTTTGCTGATGGAGGCATTTAAGTGGAGATCTGAAGGTCTAGTAGAACTTTATTAAGTAAACAAGCTGATGGGAGAGGGAGCCGTGCAGCTAAGAATAATCTAGCGTGGAAAAAAATAGTAAGAGCAAATGTGTGGAGGGAAGGAACATAGTGTATTGGGAGAAGAGAAAGAAGGCTACTGTGGCTAGTGTGCAGAGAAAGAAAAGAAAACGGAAGTAAGGTGAGGTTAAAGAGATAATTGGGGACAGATCACAGAGGGTGTTGTAGGTCATGTTGTTCAGGGTGCCACAGAACAAAAAGAGGAAAACAGAATGAGGCTTCAGAAGCATGTAACTCCCATATCTGATTCACTGAAAAGCACACGTATTTACTGTAAGTATGTTGCGTTATGCTCAAAATCTTGGTGGCTTACAAGAACACTTGTTTCTCACTCATGAGTCTAGGCACTTCCTGAAGCGGCTTTGCTCCATGCTTCAAACTCCAGGCCTGGAGTCTCTCAGAATTTCTCATTAGGGATTCCGTATCTACCTGGTCATGCTTTTCTTATAGCGGGAGGTGGAGGAAGTGTGGGCGGGGTGTAGGATTTGGGGACAAGTCAAACCAGGCAAACACTTTTAAAGGCTTTGCTCAGAGATGGCTCATATACCTCTGCCCACATCAGTGCTTTCCATTAGGCAAAGCTAGTCACATGGCTAAGTGCAAAATTAATCAAGTGGGAAAACATGCTCCTTCTATTGAGAGGATGGGGGAAAGTAATTATTTGGTGAACAATAATATATTCTACCAATGGGCTTTTCTGGAAGCTATGGCTTGGAAGTATAAAAGAAAAATTGTACCACACCAGTTACATGGGCAAGGAAGACTTTATTCAAGTCTGTTGCAACCGAGGAGAGAGACTATTGCATTGGAGGAAGGAAAGAGATTGAACCCAACTCCACTGAGATAAAAGGCAGGATGATTTTTAAATGCTAGAGTGAGCTAATGGAAAAGTACTGGAGAACCTTAAGGGGGAGAGATTGGTCAAAGTGATTAGGCCATTTGTTTTTGCTAATTGTTGCTTATTAAAGTTAGGCTCCTACTTTCCCATTAGACTGGGAGATAGGGTTGCTATTTTTCCTGATGATTACATTTCAAAAGGATGGCTCCCAGGTCCTTGAGAAAGACGGTCCTGGCTTGTAGAAAATTTACTGTCTCAAGGGGCAGAGAAAGAATTTATAATTGCCAGTTTTCTAAAGTAAATACTCTAAGATAAGGGAGATCAGGGGCCAATAGGAAGAAACCTGTTTAAAGTTTAATCAAGCTGAGAGGAACTTAAAGTCTTCTTTGGTTGGAAAGAAGAACAAGCATACAGTTAGAAGCATCTCAGAAATCTCACTTATAATCCCTTCCTTCAGGAAATGATACACTCCAGGCAAAGTTTAATTTCTTCTTTGAACCATAGATTATTTAGCAGAATATTGCTTAATTTTCCAACATTTGAGGATTTTGTTATCTTTTGCTAATGATTTCAAGTTAAATTTTCATAGAGATTAGAGAAAACATTCTATTTGATTTGTGCATCTTGCTTTATGGTCCAACAAAAGAACAATATTTGTAAATGTTCCATAAGGACGTGAAAAGGACGTATATTTGCAGTAATTCAGTGCAATGTTTTATATTATATATTTTAGGTCATACATATAAATAGAATATGTAACATACCTGAATACATATATTAAGATATTAGGTCAGTTGAGGATATTGCTAACAAGACTTGATAATAGATTGGATATGGGAAGAATAAGGTAAATAAAAAAATCAAGAATAACTAAATTTTTGTTTTATGGCTTGAGCTACAGTGTGAATGATGATGACATTTTCTGAGAAGACTGAGAAAGGAACTAGTCAAGTTTGAAGAATATGTCAAGTTTGGCCATGCTAGGTTTAGATGCCTATTTAACATCCAAGTGGGGATGTCAGTTCACCAGTAGGATAAGAGTTTAGAGCTCAGGGGAAAAGTGGAAAAGTTGGAAATGGATATATAGATTAGGGATTCATATAAATGGTACTTACAAGCATCGATTTAATGAGGTCACCTGGGGAGAGTGTTTAGATAGAGAAGATTCCTAAAGCATTCCAACTTCAGAGATAGAACAGAGGGGGAAGAACCAGCAAAAGAGAGCAAGAAGGAACGGTTAGCAAAGTAAGAGGAAAACCATAAGCATTTAGCTAATAGAGCTAAGGAAAAACTGGGTTTCAAGATGGAGTTAAGTGGTTAACTTTGATGAATGCCTCTAAGAGGTTAAGTAACATGAGAAGAGAAAAGTGACTTGATTTTGATAACCTGAGATCCTTGGTAACCTTAACAAGAACAGTTAGAAAAGCTTATATAACGTATATCCATATTTTTTGCTAATAGAGAATTTAAAACATTATTTAATCAGGAAATGAATGGAATCACACATTTATTAATCTCCTACTGTATGCAGGTCCCTGGGGATATAAAAATGCAAAACCATGGTTTATGCCTTGATGGAGCTCATCGTGCTGAAGGGAATCAGACATGCCAAAACAAATGAAAATTTTGCAGGTCCTATGCAAAAGATTTATCTAGTGCTATGGAAGATAGAAATGAGTATGGGCAGTTTAGCTAGAGGAAGCTTTCGGAGAAGAAAAGGTCCTATAGGCTGAGGCTTTAGAAGTACCTGGCAGTTTTCTAGGCAGATTTTGGAAAAGCGAGCATTCCAAAGGCACTGAGGAGTAGGTTTTAAAGGGGCCAGCCCGGTGGCGTAGTGGTTAAGTTCACGTGCTCTGCTTTGGCGGCCCAGGGTTGACGGGTTAGGAACCCCGGGCACGGACCTATGCACTGCTCATCAGGTCGTGCTGTGGCAGCGTCCCACTTATAAAATAGGGGAAGATGGGCACAGATGTTAGCTCAGGGCTAATCTTCCTCAGCAAAAAAGAGGAGGATTGGCAAGGGATGTTAGCTCAGAGCCAGTCTTCCTCACACACACACACACACACACACACACACACAAAGGCCCAGAGGCAGGACCTTTAATGAGATATTGAGAGAACTGTATCATCACCCTTTGAGGTATTTAGAAATGTGTATCATGGGGAAGGTTGATCATGCCAATGACCGTGAGGTGCTACTAGCATTTAGTAGAGGTTAGGGATACTAAATTTTCTGTAGTCCTAAATGGATTCTTCTGCTCAACTTATCCAGTAAACCTCAACAGGGTGTTTCTAAACAGGGAAACACTATATTAGAGTACAACACATGGGAGAGAGGATGAGAACAGTAGTTGGAGAGTGGGGATGAAATTCAATATGACAAATAGTTTAGAAGTAGAATTCACCGAATTTGGTGACTTATCGGATGGGCCTGAGGTCAGGCAAGGTTGTGACTGCCACATTTTAGACATGAGTCACTGTGTGAGTCTCAGTTCTTTTCAATCAGACAGGAATGTAGGGACAGAAGCAGTTGTCAGTGGGTGAGAGATATTAAGGATTTCTTGCAACAGGCTAAGGGTTCTGTGGGAAATATTCAAGTATGAGGTCCAGTAGATAATTGAAAATAGGAATGTGGATTTCAGAAGGGAGATTGGGAATGGAAATAGATTTGAGAATCATATGTTAATAGTAAAGAAAACCCAGAGTGAGTAACATTTCTCGGGAAGAGTTAGTAGAATAAAGAGAAAAGAGAAATTGATCAAGATAAAAAATAAAATTTACTAATTTTATATCCTTTATTCAAAATTCTTTTGCCATACAAAGCATGTCTGTGTTTTATAAAGTTATTTTAAGGAAAGTAAATGTAATGATGCAAGAAACTACACAATTTTGTATACTCACTAAGCGTATTGGAAATTTCCAATTTATTTTACACAATATCTACTCTGGTAATTACTAGTGGTCCAATACTACTATGTTGTAAAATGTTTACTCTTCAATTATTCCTTAATAATGGAATTACATTGTTTTTAGTGACCATTCTTTTTATGTTACTTAAATACTACTTGGAAAGTTATCAAACCGAGATAATTTTCTAACCACTTTTTTGTTTTTTTTCTTGTTTTTTGGTAAGTAAAAATAACTTTTTTTTTTTTTTGTGAGGAAGATCAGCTCTGAGCTAACATCCATGCCAATCCTCTTTTTGCTGAGGAAGACTGGCCCTGGGCTAACATCTGTGCCCATCTTCCCCCACTTTATATGGGACGCCACCACAGCATGGCCTGACAACCGGTGCATCAGTGCGCACCTGGGATCCGAACCCAGGCCACTGGCAGCGGAGCGTGCGCACTTAACCACTGCGCCACAGGGCAGGACCCCCATAAAAATAACTTTTAAAGTGTTTTTCTTAATGAATTGACTTCCCTAACCTAGTAAATTGTAAGGATCATTAATATTTCTTCAATCTTTGAGTTCATGTTCCTAAGAGGGAAAATTTTAATGTTAGAAATGATTTCCTTGCAATATCTTTATTTACCAGCCTATACTTCTGTGGATGATGACAATAATTTTAAAATTAATTTTCTTCCCAGTACAAGTGGAGATTGGCTTTACAACCTTACTTCATATTCTTATTATATTTTATTATCTTTTAAATTCCTTCATGACATTTGTGTAACAGTTCATAATTTACGAATTAGTTACAGTAGTCATATTACTTAATTCTTAGCACCACTCTGTGACATGGCTATTAGTAATGCCATTTTGTGGAAAAGGACACTTCAAATCAGAAGTCAACATCGTACAGCTAGTAAGGGTAGAGAAGGCCCTCAAATCAGCTCCTCCTCCTCTATGTCCAGCATTCTTTGACCATACCTGAGCAATTTCAAAATGATATTATATTTTTGTTAAAGCACTTGGCTTTCACTGCTCTTACAAATCGCTTGCGAACACATACTAAGTTAGGAAATCATAGCCTTTGTAGAAAATGGCTAGGGCATGACTGATTCCACCCCCCTACCCCCCCACCCCCACTTCTTTTTAACTAGGTACAAGAGTCTCCTATGAGGTTGAAACAAGTACTACATTTTTGGATTATAACAAAGAAAGGTTATTTTCATCTCTAACAGTTCCTGGCTGATCACAGTGTTCCATGCCACAGAAAGGCCTGAATAATTTCTTTAAAGAAAGCACTGAAGCCAAGAACTAGCATTCTTTCTGGCTGAACTGCAACTGCACACAGGTTGGCATCTCATTTTTGCAGCAGTGTTTTCATTAGGTCAGCTGAAAGGATGCCCGCTCCGTTCAAATGCAAAATGAGAAACTTAGACAAGGCGGTGGAGCTTCAGCAAGAAATGATCTCCACAGTGCCCATTGTCAACATTTTCTCAAATCTTAAATAATTGAAACCTCTATGCTTATTGTACTCGAGGACTACTTATTTTGATTTTATCATACTTAAGCATCTGTTTTTTATGTGTAACTATTTAAGCTCTGGCGGTCTTCCCAAAAACAGTGTGCTGTGATGGTCAGTGTGAGCTACACCTCCAAAAACAGCATCAACAATGGGTCTGAAAGGGTGTAGGTGTCCTCTAGTTGCAATTCATTATTATAAATTACAAAGTCACACTTAACCATAGTGCTTCTGTGTGGAAGTATAAAAGAATTTATTATTGTTATTTTTATTTATGAATTCAAAATGCTTTTTAAAAAAACCTTAAAATTAAGTAGGATAATTCCATCAAAGTGAAATTAAGTAGTTATCTTTTATCTAAAACACATGAACAGTTTGGTTATTATTCATAAGGGAAGAATAGCATTATATTAAATTGGACCTCCTAGTAAACATGATTTTTAGTACTATTAAATATCACAACCAATTGTGATTCTTTTGGAAACAGCAGCAGAATATAAAGAGCATCTCACATTTGCCCATGGTCAACAATTAAAATTCTATTTATAAGGGAGGAAAAACAATTAAATTATAGATTTAATGTTTAAAGTTTTTTATACCGACATTTATGAATTGAACTGTTGTTACTCTACAGTTAACCAATGTGAAATGAAACAAATGGTAAGTGTGAGGACTTATTTAGCTAGATTTAGTATATAAGATCCTTTCTTTATCTAAAATTTTAATATTTTGTTCATCATGGATTTTTGCATTAATTTTGATGTTTTAGAATATTACATTAAAATATTACTTATCTTGACTACTGATTTCTTGGAGGTTCCCCTTAAATTTTACACTTGAGGAAAGTGCCTTATTGTTATCACCATGGTCCTGGCCCTGGACTGTGTTTGTTTATTTATTTATTTTTATAATTTTACATATTTATTTATTTTTCCCCCGAAGCCCCAGTAGATAGTTGTATGTCATAGTTGCACATCCTTCTAGTTGCTGTATGTGGGACTCGGCCTCAGCATGGCAGGAGAAGCGGTGCGTCGGTGCGCTCCCGGGGCCACCAGTAGCAGAGCGTGCGTACTTAACCACTAAGCCATGGGGCCGGCCCATGTGTTTAGATACTTTTAAGACAATAATAAGTTGTGATATCTGTAGAAATATACCTCTAGGAAAAGTTCATCCTTAGCTCGTTATCTTAGCTAGTTGTCTGTAAATATCTCTTTGACACAACATTATTAGGAAAAACAAGAAAGAGAACTATATATTGAGGGGAGAAAACACAAGGACTTCAGCACTGTATTGCAGAGAAGTGAGAAGAGAGTTCTGCTAAATTGCTCTGCACTCTGGTTGTGTTCTTTTTAGAGGTTGTGAAACAAACTGTAACCCTATCAAGTTTGGAGAAACCTTGTAGCCTTAGTTATGCCAAGCTTTGTATTTCAATAAATATTACCAAATCTTTCTTCTTTATGAAGCAATCAGATTACCTTAGCACCTTAAAGGTTGCCAATGTTACCTGGAGAGAAGGCCCCTTGTGGAATAAATTGGCAGTCTTTATATCCCCAGTGATTCTGGAGAGGCAGGTTCACCAAGTCGACCGCCTGGAGAAAGATAGCTCTCAGGCTCAGTGTTTCATTTAGAAAATTTTCAAAGGAAGTAATTATATCCCCTTGAGCCTTTTCTAAAAAGCCATTTAGGTGTGATATTTGGAACTGAAAACAAAATTAGTGCTAGAAGAATTAAATTTGTGCTAAAAAAGTATATAAGAATAAAACCAGAAAATTTCTATCTCAAAATTTTGTTTAAATATTGTCATTATATTTTATTAACTCTATATCTATGTATATGTTCAGAGCTTTGGATATTGAAGCCATGAAAATAATTTTTAAAGAGTGTCTATATAGTTTAAACCAATTTGCATATCAAGGTTCAAACTGGAATTTTAGAGGCTTGATGCTGTCATGAGGGGTACAGAGGCTTAAGAGATAACGTATAATTAACAAAAATGTAATCATAAGAATTTCCAAAATGTGTGTATAAAAGAGCAGGATCGGAGACTATGCAAAAGAGACTGAGACTGGCCTGGCTTAATTAATGCTTTTTCTATTACTTGAGGTATATTGGATAATCTAAAGCACATGCTATATGTAAAATAATAAATATGAAATATTAAGCAATTGAATTTTACTAGTGACAGTGAAATAAGCAGAGGCAGGTGCATTATGAAACTAATGACATGGAAACCTCCTTATTAGGGTTTCAATTTTAATTAATTGTTTTCCAATCCCATGAGTTGAATCTTACTTTGCTTATCAAGTCAAGTCAGAAGCCTCAGTGCATTTTCATTTGTTGAAAAAATATTTTCTGCACATTCTAGAGAAGCCTCCTCCAGGGGAAACCCAGGAAAGAAATCCAATAGGGTCTCATGAAACCATTAGACATGTATGTTATTCTAATAGGAAATCACACTAGAAATGAATCTCATTGTACTACAGCCAAGAAAAAAAATTGACACCTGTAAAAGCTTGTTGACTTACTCAGACTCATAGTTATGTATTAGAATCTGAGCTAAAACCACTTCTTATGGATTACAGACCAGAATTTTTTCCTCTACATCAGCCTGGCTCCCAGTAGTCTTTTCTTGAATGGTCAATATGCACATTTTTTCACACTGGCTTTAGGATAACTTGCTGAGCAGGTTAATTTTCAACTAAATTAAAGTCAATGTCTAATAAAATTGCCACTTCACATGCATTTACTTTCCAAGAGAAGTGGAAGTAAAATGCACTAATGTTTCAAGCTTAGAAAAGTAGGAAGAAAGGACTAAGAAATACTGAGCCTGTGTGCCATCTGCAATATGCCATTTACACATATTATTTAATAGTAACAGAAATAAAGTCCACAGGAAAAGAAAGAAGTTGTGAAGCGGATTAAAGAAGAGGGGCACTATGAGTTTCAGACACAGAAGACCTCTAGGAGCATTTGGAAATTGGCACCACCTTTCATGATCCTTGGAGAGTTCTGATACTGTAATCTGGATTCAGGGTTTAATAGAAGAATAGATATTACCTAGCAAGACACTGTCTCTTTCCTGCAGCAAGACATTGGTTTTTCTATTAAACCCTGGATGTGTGTGAAGAAAAGATATATATAGGAAGGAAATAAAAGCCAAGACAGATCTCTGTGAAATGGCTACATTAAAGGATGAGCAAAGGAACTCACAAAGGAAACCAAGGAGTGGCTAAAGGAGTGGGGACTATCTAAGGCGAGTGTGGTGTTGCCTGAAGAAAGAAAGCTTTTCCAAACAGAAAGGGGGCTTACGGGTTATAAAGCTGCGTACAGGTCACATAAGCTCAGAACTAAAAAAAATATCTGAATCTTTTGAATTACTTGTAATTAGGCATTGACCTTGATGAGAGAACTTTCAGGACAACAGAGGAGGAGGGAGCCATCTGCAGTGTTAAGGCGTGGGCTAGAAGGGAGATCTCGGAGTCAGCAAGTGTGATGGGGAAGCTAGACAGGGTTGAGGGAGAGGGATGTAAGACTGAAATAGAGAGCGAGGGTTCAAGCTCCTCTTTTCAGAAGTTGAGTGTTGGATGATAAAACAGGCCTAGAAGTTTACATTATTATAATATATCCCCAGGCTTCCTCCCAAAGTGACTCCTGTAACATGGAGTGACTTGCATGTAGATAAAGGACAGGGTCCAAAACACTAACTGTGTATTTTTCGGTTTTCTCTGTTATTCAGAGTTGCGGACAGGAAAGAGAGGAAGCATTATAGTGAGTCGTCCTCTTTTTTCTCTCTTCTCTCAATTTTCTAAAAGCAGAGAAATCCCATAGTCCTTTACCATAGTCCTTCCTTCACTCCATCATTTTCTCACTTTCCTTATCTTCTTGTGATTCAAAACAGGCCAGAATATTTTGTCTTTTCTTTACCCGAGATATAATATAGGGTTCTAGAAGTATTCCTGTCATGGAATTTTGGATTACCCAGTTTACCCAAATTATGTAGTTTATGAAAACCTTAAAAGTGCCACAATGTATCATATTGTTAAGCTTTAAATGATTCCTCTTCTTTAAGAATAACAATATGATATTTTGTTTTCCAGAATTCCAGATTTGTTTTATGAAACAAACTTATAAAACATTCTATGTAAGCCTGTAGCCTATTTTCTTTCTGCAATGACTGGCTTGGCACTTTCCATTTGAGAAAATGACGGTATGGTTAAGTGCATTTAATTTTTACTTTTATGTTCATCCTCTGGAACAGTGAGGATTCAGACATTTTTCCATCCTTTCAAATCCTCAACAGCTATATTTATTTTTTAAAATATAAGAATAGATGTATAAACCTGGGAAATGATTTTAGTATACATAATATAGTATTATAAATGTATTATAAATATAGTATTATAAATGATTATATTATACATAATATAGTAGTACAGTATTTTATTGACTTTCATACATTAAATTTGTGCTATTATAAACAGTAAGAAGCTACAGAGACTTCAAAAACCAAAACTAAAAGCAAAATGAAAATAAAACAAAAGGCATTAGCTTTATGATGATGCTCAGCATTCTTAAAAAAAAAATTTTTCCCACCTCTGCTTTGTTTACGTTGCTATTCTAAGTACTTTGTGGCAAGTGTTAGATGTGATCTCTGTTCTTAAGAAGGAAATTGTGCACAGAAGATAGAGAACAATTCCAAGCCAATGTATCAGCAAACGATTTGCATGATTTATATTTTACACGTAATTGTTAGAAGCATATGTTTAGTATAGGACATAAGACTCCTGATATGGTTTGATCAAATATAATCTTCATGGTACTTATTTTTACCAGCACACTTAGCATCTCCCTTCTCTAAAATTTAAGTTCAATAGGAGCAAGGATGTATTTGACTTGTTCTCATTGGTTACCACTATATTTGCAATACCCAGAAGTGTCTGGCACCTAGAACAAGCTCAATAGACTTTGTTAATGATTTTTATTATCCTTAACATAAATTCTTAATTTGGTGGTTATTGATGCAATTTTATTGTGCAGTCCCTTTTTACCTCTCTCATTATAGTATTGACTCATATTCAACATTATCAATTTAGACTTCCAGAGTTTTGTTTGTTTTTCCCTTGCTTGTTTTTAAAGCCAAGACTTATCCATCCTATATGAATATAATTTAAAATCTGTAGTTGATACTGGTTTGCAGAAGGTAGGGAGAATATGATGAGCAAAAATATGGAATTGCAAACCAAGAAGATTGTAAGGTAAGATAATCACTTGACTGATCTAAGTGGGCTGAGTTGATCGGTGAAGAGAGATGAGGACAAAACAATTGGACATCAGAGAATTTCTTTCAAAATTAGGATCTAATAGTGAGTATTGTTGATGGAAGGAGCCTCACATTTGAAAGAGTTGCTTGGAATATTTCCAAGTCGTATGGGCTTTGTCTGGTTAGAATGGCACTCTGAGAAGGCAATAATGATTACAGTGTCAGGAGACTTTCAAAGACTAGAATTCATTTTTGGATGATTAAGGTAAGAAATGAATCTATCAGTAGTTCTATCATCCATAAGAGGAAATTTTGCAATCTTACAGGACAATGTATAGTTGAATAATGATTATAGAAAAGGCATTTAAGCTGGTAATAGTCCCATTTCATGGATAAAAAAATGAATGATGATTGTCAACTTTTGTGAAAATTTTAACAAACAAACTCAAGGTGATAAAGTCTGTGCTTTGAAAAAGTACTTCACCTCTTCCTACCCAGTCTAATTTTATGAATACCTATAGAAATCACACATTTAACTCTCATCTCAATATATAGTTTAGTTGTTAATCTTTCATTATGATAAAAGAACATTTAAATTATATTTAATATTTTCCTACTTTTAAGTTTTTTTTTTTTTTTTTTTTACCTTTCTTTAGGCTTCTTTTTAAATCAAGGTTTACTAAAATCTTTGAGAAAGAAATTAGAGCAAAGTAAATCTTAAGAAGTATTTCTTTCCAATGTTTAACAAGAAAGTGGTCATTTTTCTTTACTTACTTTATGGAGGAGATATTTATTTTAATAACTTTACATACTGAATTTGAAGAAGAGCTAACATATTCAAATGAAGAGTCTGATTAAATTTTTTTAATATAATGCATGTTTCTTTAGGTAGATTTCCTTCTGTAGATTTTAATTTGGGGAAATTTTTAGATAAGAAGTATAACTACCTAGAAGCTTGGGTAGTTCAGCTTTAGCTAAATCTTTTCTCCATTACATTTTCCAATACAAAATAAGTATATATCTTTGCTTATGTCTCTCTAAGTCTGATCCTGTTGATAGGTAATGTATGTAGGTATATTATGACTAGGCCGTGGTTCATCTTTATTTTTGTACTGTTAATTTTTTACTTCATATGAAGAGGCTTTTCTCCAAAATACATGAACATGTTGTGTCTAGAAATCATCATTCAGAAATCAAAGTGTGCAAATGTCTAAATCCAGGAATTTCACGAAAGACTGCAGAAAGAGAGAGTTACATGATGTTTTGTTATTTGTATGCACCCAGCCAAGTTTTCACAACCCAAGATGGAGGTTAAACACAAAGAGCTAACACAGTGGCTACTTGAAATGGTACAAAATTGCCCTAGGAAGTAATGCCAAAAATAAACAAGTGAGGGGCTCGTCCGGTGGCATAGTGGTTAAGTTCACATGCTCTGCTTCAGTGGCCTGGAGTTTGCAGGTTCAGATCCTGGGTGCAGACCTACACATTGCTTATCAAGCCATGCTGTGGCAAAGGAAGATGGGCATCAATGTTAGCCCAGGGCCAATCTTCCTCAGCAAAAAAAAAAGAGGAGGATTGGCAACAGATGTTAGCTCAGGGCTAATCTTCCTCAAAAAAATAAATAAATAAAATAAACAAGCAAACAAAAACAAACCTTAGAGATCAATATGAAATAGAAGTATAATGATGTACACCTGAAATTTGTACAATGTTATAAACCAATGTTACTGCAATAAACAAGAAATTTAAAAAAAAAGTCAACATGAGGCAAAAATGTACTGTAAGTAGTATGTTACTGCATAGTTACTTTATGAGTCAATTACAGATCTAGATAGATTCTTAATGTTATAAAGCAAATGTTTATTTGATTCATACAGTGTGGGTTATTAATTATCTATTGTAAAAGCTGCAAAAGCAACTATTTAGGGCATTTGCCTCATTCCTCACGATGAGCTGTAATGTTATTGCAGCCCTTAGCACTGATATTTCTCTGTTATTCTTTTATTTTATATGTCTATTCTCATGATTGAGTTTAGAATTCCTACAACATTCTAAGACAAATAAGACCAAGAGTTCTTATTGTTATGGCAATTACTGGACACATAAAAGTAAAGCCTCTGTAAATATGCTAAAATTCATTGAATTATATACTTAAGATTGGTCAGTTTTATGGTAAGCAAATTATATCTCATTGAAGCTGCTTTAAAAAATGGTAGAATCAGGGCATATTTCACTTGCTGCCACTACTGATTTGTGACTTGGGATGCTCGGGTCTTCTGCGAAATACAGTGGTATCAATTATTCATCCCCCATTTTTATATCTTAAATTGCTCCTTTTCCCTTGGATGCTTTCCTAACTACAAAAATATCCAATGAGCTTCCATTCTTAAAAACGAACATGAAAGAAAACAAAACAAATCTTTCTCTATTCTTTGTTCTTCTTTTTCTGCTTTCTCCTAAGTTTTAGATTTAAAAAAATAGTCTGCACACTCTATTTCTACATCTTTATCCTCCATGCTATTCTGACACCTTCCTTTACTATTGGATTGAGAGTGACTTTGCAGAATTCACAAGTTACTCTTGAATTGCCAGCTGGAATGGTTTCTGCACAGTTCTCATCTTCCTGGAACTCGCTGAAGAAGGGATCATTCTTGAGAACCTCTTTTCATTAACATGTTTTTTGTTTGTTTTTGGCTTCAGTGACCCTATTTTTAACTTGTCATATGCCTTCTCTGATCACACTTTCACAGTGTTATTTCTTTTTTGGCTCATCTTGTAGGTCCCATCTCTCCCAGTCCTAGACTCTTCCCACTTATGTTCTCTCCTTCTCTTGGCATTGGCTCTCACACCTCTATGAAAATGACACCCAAATCCCTGATTCTAGCCTTGATCACTCTCTTAACTTCAGGTACATATTTTCAACATCCTTTTGATTTCTTCATCATCTCTCACTGAACCTTAAAAAAAAAGTCATCTTCCCTCTTTCCCCAGACTCTATCTCTCAATCTTAATTAATAACATATCCATACATCTAGTCTACCATGCTAGAATGTTCAGAGTATCTTTAATTTTTATCTCTGTTTTCATTTCCTATATCCAGTCAGTTATCAAGTCCTGTCAATTCTATCTTGAAATTTCTTTCATATGCATAAAACCTTTCTCTATTTTCATAGTAATGAACTCTTCCCAAGACTTAAAGGCAGAGAAGGGGCTAATGTTACATATACAGTTTAGGAACACAGAATTCCCTCAAAACCTTACTATTTGCAACACTCCAGGCAGCCCTTGTGGCACAGAGTTCAGCATAATGTAATAGAATAAGGTCTTTAGAGTTAGGCCAGGACTGGCGCCATCATATATGGCATATTGCTGTTAATTAGAAAAAGATTCCTTCTAAAATATACATCCTTTAATTTTAAAACACAGTCATAATACTGATTTTGTAAAAAAAAAAAAAAAACCTTTACTGCCATCTGTGGGAAAATTTCTGTAATGAATATACAAATCTCCACCATCAATGCTCTTATATGTAGTGTTCTAAGGGGTGCATAAATTGCAACCATACATGGCAGCTCTGAGTAGGTCTTTGTTGTTCAAATCCTGGCCCCACAGTTTAGTAGCTATATAACCTTGGTAATATACTTAACCGTTTTAAACTTCAGATTCATGACCTATAAAATGTGGCTAATAACACTATCTTTTTCAGAGTGCTTTTAGCAAGAGTGAAAAAGACAATACATTTGTAAAATTAGCAATTTCAAATTTACCTGCAGATGTTCTCAGTCTACTGCCTCAATAGCACAAATCATTTTAAGGTGCCAGATTATGGAATTCCTTACACTAATATAAAGAGGAGATGCATATACTGTTGGTTTTAACATCTCACTATAAATCATTAAAAATTTTGTCTTCGAGAATATTTCATTTGAAGACATTCTAAAAGAAGCAGAGGAAGGGTCATCCTATTTTTCTAATGACTGAAGATGTAGCCCAGAACCTACTGTTTATTCCTGAGTGTTGCTGCTATGCTATTTTGACAAAACAATGAGAAAACTTTTAACAGACTACAAGAAAGTATCTTGGCTTCACCATTTCCACATTATGATCATATTTTATTATTCTCCTATTTCAGAGGTTAGCAAACTACAGGCCGTGGGCCATATCCAGCCCATGTACTGTTTTTGTAAATAAAGTTTTATTGGGACACAGTCACCCACATTCATTTATGTATTGTATAGGCTGCTTTCCTGCTGCAAGCATAGAGTTGAGTGCCACAGAAAGCATATGGTCCATCAAGCATAAAATATTTACCCATCTGGTCCTTCACATAAAAAGTTTGCTGACCCCTGCTTTTTTGATCCCTTTTAAAATATTCACTTGAACTTCCATTTTGCTCAATTCTACACATAGAAAAATACGAAGATTACATTAAACTGGAGTATGGCAAGTCTTATTTTTCCTTCCAAAATATCTTTTATGGATGAACAATGGAAAGCTAGTTGCAATATGCTGCCTTCAACATGCATAGTTCCTTAGGTTTTGTTAAAAACGAAACAGTACAAACAAACAAAAAAAAACCCTAAGGCAGAACAAACTGTTCCTTTTCACCCGATTTTCATTGGCACTACCTAGAAAATGTTTCCTATAAGAAATAAGGTTTTCAACAACTGGTATTTTTCCTTCTTTTGAAATTAAAAAGTGATAGTGGGGAAAAGTCCATTTAATAGTCGGAAGAGCCACGTATTTGATGACACAATGACTAAGTTAGTTCCCCATTGGGAACTATTTTTGATTGAAACTCAGGGAATTCTATGAGTACTTATTTTATTCATTAAAGCAAGTAGTTGAAACCATACCTTTCATGTGGAAAAATAATCCCAATTTTGCAAGCTATTTTTATAATAATGTATGTTAGCTTGATGAAATATAGTTTCTCAATAAATTGTAGCTATTATTTCTATTGTAAAGATTAAGTTCAAGTAAAATGTGTCAAATTAATTCAACGTTTTTTCAAAAAGTCTATTTAATACTCAATTCTCTGTTTGTTCTGAATTATTTAGCAATTCATTCTCTGTGTTACTTCTTATTCTTTAAGAGAAGAATTTAACCTTCCTCACCTTTTTCACCAGCCACTTAAAAGAATTCTACCAAGGAGACCTATAATTTAAACGCTAGTTGTCTGGTGTCATTTGGATGTGTAGATACACCTAAAGGTATAATTAGTTAAGGAGCAAGAAAATACACAGCAAGCCTTAAGAGATTTATTTTTTTATTACGCCTTCCAATGTCCTAAATATCATTGGCCAGAGATTGGACCTTAAGTGTAAGTACATCCTCCAAGAAGTTTGCTGTCACTTAAGACATTCTTTGTAATGTGTTTTAGAGTCAAATTGTGAAAGTTAAGTTTTCCTATTATTAACTGTGAAGCAGTTAAGAGATACTTTGGGATCCGATATAGAAAATCCTCAAAGTTAAAAGAAAATGGGAACAGAAGTGAAATCTCTTTTTGAAAGAAGAAATTGATTATAAAAAGTACCATTTCCACTGATATTAAAATGTAGGTCCAATCAAAATACAACAGGATGCATTTTGCCTGGATTATGCAAGATTTTCACACATGAGCATAGTTCAAAGCAATCTAGTTCTGGTTCCTGCTCTGCCATTATTATGAGGACTCATTTTAGGGTAGAAATCTAAATCTCCCTAAAGTCATTGTAGTTTTGGAGCAAATCTAAGGAGTTTGAGGTTAGAATTTAATCTGGATTCCTAAGAGTTTCTGGACCATGTATCTTTCTCCTGAAAAGTCTTCAGACCACAGTGTGATCTATATTTCATATTCTATTTTAGATCGTGGTCCTACAAAGCTTAAAAGTTACCTACTTTGGGGACTACAGCCTATTCAGTACAAGGATATGATAGATAAGGATAAGAAGAGATGCTCTGTGCTCTTACTATACCAGGAACACCACTCACCAAAACAAACAGATGTTCAAGTATACTAGAATTTGAAGTAATTGGAAACCAATGTGGAGTATTTTTTTTTTTTTTGTGAGGAAGATCAGCCCTGAGCTAACATCCATGCCAATCCTCCTCTTTTTGCTGAGGAAGACCAGCCCTGGGCTCACATCTATTGCCAATCCTCATCTTTTTTTCCCCCTTTTCTCCCCAAAGCCCCAGTAGATAGTTGTACGTCATAGTTGCACATCCCTCTAGTTTCTGTATGTGGGACACCACCTCAGCATGGCCGGATAAGCGGTGCGTGGATCCGAACCCAGGCCACCAGTAGCGGAGTGCATGCACTTGACCGCTACACCACAGGGCCGGCCCCCAATGTGGAGTATTTATGTACAAAGAGTACAGCTGAAAACAATAACCATAGGTTGGGGAAAATTATAAGAAGTTATCAAGGTTGGACAAGATGATCATGAGAAGCCGTCTCTCTCATAGTTTGTGTAAGATGGGCAATAGACTTGTTACATGCACATCTCAATTGGGAAAAGGGATAATGAATCATCTGAATGATTAGGCTTTGAAGTTTATGGCCATTAAGGATTTGGAATATTTGAGACAAAGATCTGAAACATCAGCCAAGAATTTATTTAGTTGTCAATACTGTGGGGAACTACAATATGATTTTAGGATATCCAACATATAAAATAAAATTTGAAAAGGTTTCTCATATTTGTCTTTGTCTCGTATCTTTATAGAGAATGTCTTTTTTGAGAAAAAGAATGACCAAGCCTCATTTTAAGGTTCATCTCAAAATTGCATGAATCAAAAGAGAAGGACTTTGAGGAATGGTCAGTGCACTCTATTCAAGCCTCTGGTTTTGGTTAGAGGTTCAGGGATCATTGAGTAGGAGGGTGTGATGTGTTTCCTAGAATAACTGATCACACCAAAGGGTAGACTTTTCTTTTTAAAAGAATTTTATGCAAGGATGACAGAAATCTCTTTTCTTTATGAAGATGGCATGACTCATTAATGAATCATGCTTTGTCTTATACTAGAAAATAATCATATTCTCATTAGTAAGGTTACCTCTGTTAGCAAGGCTGTCTTACCCATAAACAGCTAAAAGTAGGAGCCAAATACGTGAAAATAAATTGATAGTGAAACAAATTCAAGATCCTTGCAATGTAGGTGAGCAGCAAAAGGAATGGTAATCTTGGGCTATAAGCAATGACTGTATTAAGCATCTTAAGCCATCTTTGCACAGACAGAAAAAGTGCTTGGAACAGGTGAACTCAAAGCCATATCTTTGGCACAAAAGACCTCAAATGAGACAAAGGCTGAAGTCAGACTTGGAGAGATTTCATGTAAGCCACCAGAAGACACACTAACACTGCACTCTCACACTTGGATCTCTATCCCATTGGGCATCTGTCTTGATCATTCAAAACAGAAAATTTAAATTTCAGTTCAGGCTGGGCCATTGAACACAGCCCAATCCTGTGTTGAGAATGTATCAGATCCTGGGTAAACTCTCTTTTCCTTTCCTAATGGTGCCATCAGAGACAAGTATTTCTCTCCTGTGAATTAGGAACAACTTAAATGTAGTATGAATTTTATCTTATTATGTTATGTGGGATAAAGGGAGGTTTGGTCCTTGTTCTTTCTGCCTTCCGTAAAATTAGTTGCCAAAATGAAGCACTGGAAGAAGAGAACCCCAAAACAACACCATTAGGTGAATACAGCAGCATAAAAAGCCCTAACTTTAATTTTCTCTGCATGTGCACTGTGTCTTCTCAATTCTTCTCTATTACGGTCAAAATGGACTTGATTGATTTATTTAATGCATGTTTACACTTTGGTTTCTGCATCTGTTTTCATATTTGCTTTATTTTTTTTTAATAATTTTATTTATTTATTTTTTCTCCCAAAGCCCCAGTAGATAGTTGTATGTCATAGCTGCACATCCTTCTAGTTGCTGCGTGTGGGACGCGGCCTCAGCATGGCCGGAGAAGCGGTGCGTCGGTGAGCGCCTGGGATCCGAACCCGGGCCGCCAGCAGCGGAGCACGTGCACTTAACCGCTAAGCCACGGGGCCGGCCCCTGTTTTCATATTTTCTTAGGAGAAAAGAATGCCTTTCCCTTAGAGGAGCAATGTAAATAATCAAAGTAACAGATTTGGAAATCAAATGTTCTCTTTCTTTTACTAATTTTTCATTAGTCATCTTGTGAGATGAAATATTCTTTAGAATACTTCTTGTGTGTAATTTTGCCTTGTCACATAAGAAATTGTTAATCCTTGAAGTTCAATTTTGTAACGAAACATTTCGATTGATTTACTTGTCAAGTCAGCTGTCATTGGCAAGTGTGTCTAATTCTTGATGAAGAGGTATATAATTCTCTTGTATGAAAATATTGAGTGATAAAATATGTCTGTAAAATATTTCTTGTCCTCAGTCCATCACATGACTTTTCTTCTCCATTAAAACAAACAAAAGGGGTTCTAAAATGCCAACTCTACTTTTTTAATTGACCAGAGGAGAGTCAGTATCAGCCTCCTCTATCTCATTGAATCCAGTGAACATTCTTCACTCCTCATCTGATTTGCTCTCAGCAGCACTCCACACTCTCGCTCAGTCAGAGTCTCTCCTTCCACAGATCCTTCTTCTTGGCTTCTGTCATATCACGCTTTCTTGGGTTTTCCTGGGTTTCGTTGTTTCTCTTCAGTCCCCTTTGCTGGTTCATTTTCCTCTGCTCATTCTTTAAATGGCTGCATTCTTCAGGGCTCTTCTCACTTTCCCAACTCTTCTACCTTACGCAGCATAGCTAAGTCTTTAACAGCACAGGCTTTGTAAACTGACTACCTAGGTTTAGTCACGTGCTTTAGTTTTTTATTGCTGTGTAACAAATTACCACAAACTTAGTTGCTTAAAACAATATACCTCTTTAGTATGTTACAGTTCTGTAGGTCAGAAGTCCGGGTGGAATTTAGCTGGGTCCTCTGCTAAAACACGGTGAAATTAAGCTGTCAACTAAAGCTGAGGGCTCATCTGAGGCTGAGATCCTCTTCCAAGCTCACTGGTGTTGGCTGAATTCAATTTCTTGTGGTTATAGGACTGAAGTCCCCATTTTTTTGATGGCTGTTGGCCAGGGGCTATTCTCAGCTCTTGGGAGCTTCCTGCAATTCTCTGCCGTGTGGCGCCTACATAGGTCCTCTCACACTTCCAATCTCTGACATCAGGAAGGGTCCAATCCCTTCTCAAGGGATAAACTGATTAGGTCAAACCCACAAGGATCTCCCTTTTAGTTTTGATTAACTCAGTCAACTGGTTAGTAATTAAGTCATGGGAATTATATCCCGTCACATTTACAGGGTCTGCCCTGCACAGGAGAGGAAACTGTACAAGCTGTGTACACCAGAATTTGGGAATATTGGAGGCCATTTTAGAATTCTGCCTACCACACCCTACTTCTGCCACTTACTAGCTGTGTGAATTTGGCAAGTTATATAATTTCTCTGTGCCTTGGTTTTCTCATCTTTGAAGTGGGATAACAGAATATTTTTTATGGGGTTATTGGGAGGATTAATTGGATTGATACAGGTAAAAGCCTTAGAACAATGCCTGATACATAGTAAGAGACTGTAAATATTCAGTTATTATTCATCTATTTTCTCCCCAAAGATATTGCATGTACTCCCATGGCTTCAATGTTACTGATATTCCTATGACTTCCAAATATCTGTCTTCACTCAAGATCTCTTTTCTGAGCTTCAGACACGTAAAATTTCCTACTGCACATCTGCACTTGGATGTCTAATAAACAATCCAAGGATAATTTGTCTAAATCTAAACTCGTGATTTCACTTGCAAACCAGATCCTTTCTAGTGACTCTTATCACAGTAAATAGTACTCTTTCAGGAAGTTCCTTACACTTTTTTCCAATTTCTTCTTCCTTTCCTATCATTCATTTATTTAAAAACAATTTTTTGGAGTGTGTACTATGTGCAAAGCCTTGTGGCAGAGGACATAATGGTCAGTAGAACAGATATAGTCTCTGTCACCATAGAGCTTACAATCAAGAGAGAGAGACAAATTATACTCTATCCCCCAAAACTTATTAAAACAAACCTATTTTCTCAATCTCCTTTACAAATACTCTAGTCAAAGCCATTTTCTCTCTTTCCTGAACTAGAGTGATAACCCCTCACTGGGTCCCTGCATTCACTCTTCCTCCACTTTCTCTTCCCCTCACCAGAGCTGCCATCATAAAATATCTCACTCCTCTGCCTAAATCCTTTCAATGACCTCCTGTGGTGTGTAAGGTAAAAACAAACCTTGGGGCCGGCCCCATGGCTTAGCGGTTAAGTGCACATGCTCCACTACTGGCGGCCCGGGTTCAGATCCTGGGCGCGCACCGACGCACCGCTTGTCCGGCCATGCTGAGGCAGCAACCCGCGTACAGCAACTGGAAGGATGTGCAACTATGACATACAACTATCTACCGGGCCTTTAGGGATAAAAAGGGAAAAAAAGGAGGAGGATTGGCAATAGATGTTAGCTCAGGGCCAGTCTTCCTCAGCAAAAAGAGGAGGATTGGCATGGATGTTAGCTCAGGGCTGATCTTCCTCACAAAAAAATAAAAAACAAAACCAAAGAAACCTTCTTCGTAGCCTGCCACGGCCCTGCCTAACCTCTCTAGCTTTATGCACCCCTAGTCGCCGCTCCATTTCTGTGTTTTAGCCTTATGGCCTCTTGCTGCTCCTCAGCAGTGCCACGCTCCTTCATGCCTCAGCACTTTGTACCTGCCAGTCCTAAAAGGGGCACTCTCTCCCTTTCCTCCTCTGTCTTTGCCTGATAACTCTCAGCTCAAATTTTATTCCTCATGGAAGTCTCCTCTGAACCCTCTAGACTAAATCAGGATCTCTATTATGCTCAAAGTACTGTATGAGTCTTTTTCATGACATTTAATATGGTATATTGTTATGTATTAAGTCATTATTTGATTAACATCTCCCGTCAGGGATGTTTGAGGCAAAATCTAAATGATGAGCTTCAACTATATGAAAAGGTAGATTTCACAACTGTGTTTTGCTTATGAGGGAACATGACATAGTGTGTATTTTAAACGTCAAGGCTATTCTCAGAATGTGCATTTGATGGACAAGCTTCCTATGTAACTACCTCTGTATCAACTCATACCAAGCTTACCCTAATAGTATTTGGAAGGCAACATGTTTATAGTCATGAGGGTTACTGATGACCTGAACAAGAATGTGAGAACGTGTTCTGTAAACTATAAAACTCAATACGCAATTTTTGTTGCTGGTATTGTTTTTAAGAGCACCAAAATATCAGTTTATCCAAACACTTCAGCTAGGTTGAATTTGATCCATTCGATTGCACCCAAATACTTGGTTTTCTCTGTCAAATATTTTAGGTCTCCTTGGTTCTTTTTCCTCTTAAATTTACAAGTGTGTGTGTGTGTGTGTATGTGTGTGTGTGTGTGTATTACCATGCTATCTATCAATATGTATACACACATATGGGATACACACACACACATATACGCATGGTGTATGTATGCTGTATATGGTATATACACATGTTCTTCTAAAATAAGTCTAGTGTTAGTATCATAAAACAAGGCAAGTTCAGCAGTGTTATTATAGTTTCACTTAAAATGTTAATTTTTAATACAATTCAGTGATGCTGAATAAGATGATATTTGGGTTTATAAACCATCAATAGGCTTTGCAAACAATAAAAAACGTCAAATCCCTTTAGCTTAAAAGTTTACTGATTTTATAAATGTATTTTACAAATATGCCAAAACTATACTGTAGTGGTCAAAGCAGCAAATAAAAACTTCCAAAGGACTAATTTTTTGTAGAAAATATTAAAAATCATTGCTAAAAGAAAAAACATCTTTATCTTCAATCTAACTGACTGTAATTTCATAATTATCCATTTGTAGATACCCACCTTCGATCATTTCTGAAGCTGAATTCAGAACAATCTTAAGGTAAGCTTTTTACTTGGAGTATAAGTGTGTGTGTCTGTGTGTTTCAGTTTTAAGGAATAAAAATATGTGGCCAAACTGTGTGTAATAGAATATTCTAGAATATTCAAACATATTTCTAGTTACTGAGCACCTAGCAATTTTCTGGTCCATGATAAACACTCAATGATATTAGTTCCATTTTATCTTTCTGTAATATTTCTCAATTTTAAAACATACCAAAACATATGATAAATTGTTTGATGACTACTTATTAAACGTCCTTTTAGTGCCCTCTCTGACAATACTCTTACAAGTAAATCACTGTGCAATACACAAAGCAATTAGAGAACAATTAATACTGAATAGTGAGTGCTCGATATTGCTGAGTTAGTAGAGGCTGGAATGAGTTATCAGACGTGGGCTGGCTTAATGGGAACATGTCATGGAATTAATAATAATAACAATAATAATACCAACAGCAATAATAATATTATTTACTTAACCTTATAATCAAGACATTCTACTAAACACTTTATATGCTGTATGTAATACAACCCTCGCAATTTTATGAAGCAAAAATATTATTATTCTTGTTATTATTATTAATCTCATTTTACAATTAGAAACCTGAGGTTTATCTGAAGTTACGGAAATGGTAAGTGGCATAGTTATCAGCTAAGGCCTATCTAAGACCCAAGTTTTGGTTTCCTACCACTATGTAAACTACCTGGAAAAAATAAGAATTAAGCAGCATTTTGTGTATTTTGGATTGAGGAGACAATGAGAGGGAAAGTGTTTTGCAGTATGAAGATCACTAATGAAAGCATGAAAGATGATATAGATATTGCACCGTGCTAGAGAGGTAAGTTGGAATGAAGGGCATTTAAGGATAATGTAATAAAAATTGCATAGCCAGAGCCGATGGAGGTTATGGACATATTTCAGTGGATAATATTAAGTGATCGTTCCAGATTCATCTCCAGTGTCCTCTACCTGCAAACCTACTAAGTTGGATTTTTACAGTTGTACTGTGGAGTACAAGAATCCACAATCTAGTCAGGGTGATCAATTCAAAAAATTAACAATAAAATACTAGAATTAAGCAGGATCTTTGAAAATTATCTAGTCTTGTCAAGGCATGAAAGACTAATCCTGATAAGAGGCAGTGGAAATAGAGAAGCATGCTATTGCCAGAAGATAAGAAAGCAAACAAATATGACAGTTCTTTATGACTGACTAGATAAAAGGAATAAAGGAGAAGGAAGAGCAGAGATGGTTTTAAGTTTACTCCTACAGCAAAAAGGAAAAAATTCAAAACCAATAGAAATGGGAATAGAGACTGTTTTGTTGGAGAACAGAATGAGTTTTGTTTCTCTACGTTGCATTTGAAATATCGATGAAGACCCACATTCATATATCCTTTAGGACATAAAAATTAAATGAAGAAAAGAGGTGAAGATTAGGTCCTAATTCCTTTAAATGTCTTTATTAAAATCTTTAGACTAGGTGATTACCATGGAAGGATTAGTATAAAACTGGAAACTATGGGTCTGATATTTTAAACACCATTTTCACTTGAACATTTTTTAAATAAAATATGGCTATGCAAGCTTGAAAGACAATGTAACGTGTATAATAGTCTTGCCTTTTGTGCCTAACACTAAATTCTCAAAGATTTTGTCTGTTTGGGATTTGTTTATTTCTTTGTTTGGCAATATAATGCTTTTTTTTTTTTCTTTTTAAGTAAGTAAATGAAAATTACTTAAAACTCAACTCTGGAAAACATTTATTTTAAATACTGACAATCTTACTTCCCTTACTTGAAGTAATTAATGGCATTTTCTTTCATTGGGCATTATCATTATCCTGTTAACAATGCTTCAGGTAAAATACAATTTCAAATCAATTTTATTTCAGAATCAATACACTCATTCATTCATTGTGTAATGAAACGTGAATTAGATGATAAACAAATAAGAAGAGAAAGAAAGAAGGGAAGCTCTACTTAGGGTACAAGTTACTTCATTTGGAATGATGTCTTTCACTAATACTGGCCTGTAATACTATACTATTTTTTATAATACTGTAACAATTTTTTTCCTATTATTAGTAAAAAAACAAATTGAAATTATATGTATTTCAGAATTATAAGCTTCTTACATTTTACTAAACGTCTTCACTCATAGATTAAATTCATGAAATATTTATTCAGTACCTAAATTCAGTGCTAAATTCTAGGCCTACCACAATGCTTTTAGTAGATATGATTTCTCTTTTCAAGATGCTTGCAGTCTAGTAAAAAAAAAATATGTAAACAATATATTACATCATAGTGTAATCTCTTCCTATGGAAGCATACAAGATGGGATTACTTCTTCTGATTGAGCGGATCAAGACTGCTCATAAACATCATCAATGAAATGTGGATCTTTAGTTTATAAATCTAAAAGAAGATATACTTTCTAAATTTAGATTTGAGCTTAATTACGTTTATTTAAAATATAAAGGCAATACAAGGACTAATAGTAGGCTTTGAATTTCTTAGAATATTATTCTCAAAAGCATGTTTTTTCCTGCATTTGGAGTCTGGAGGAGAGTCTTCATATAGTGCTATCAATATATTTTTAGAAAGTAGGGATTTAAAATGTGAAACAGATTGGCTGTGGTCTGCTACTTATTTTTAATATTGGTACCATCAAGAATGGTACTTGTTAACTGCATTAAGAAATTGAGTGGAAAAGCTATCACTTTGGTAATAGTTTTACTTAAGGTAATAAAACCCTTGCTGTACAGGCAATGAAATGTATTACTTCAATTTTTTAAAATAAATTTGGGCAGGTTTAAAAAATATATGGAGAGTTCCTTTTCTGACAGCTGTTAAATGAAAAACTCTCAACATATGACTACAAAACACTTCTTTTTAAACGCTTTTATGGGATGGTAAGAAAGTAAAAAATCCAAAGAAGCCAAAAACAAAGTGAAAACAGCAACCTTGAGAGGTAAGCAAGGGCAAAGCTGGGGGCAGAAGATGAAGCCTAGGGCTAGCCCAAGTTGGAGTCTACTAGAAGAGCCTCTCAGAGAACCAGGATCCTTAAGGACAACACTCTAAGAGTAAGAATCTATAAGAAATAACCTACCACCAAGAAGGTGCATCAAAGAAACATGCATATCTAGACTTTGCCACTGAGTGGAGGGGCCCAGATTTGCCCTTAGAATTCAGAACTATCAGGCAGCTTTCACTGAGGTTTGGTGGCAGAACTCACCTGTGTGATCCAATAAACTTCATCCAATAGTTTAGAGTGGTTCCAGATTCAGTCAGTGGGTGGAAGCAAAAGAAATCATTTACAGTATGAATCCAAATTCAATGTTTCCAAGATAAATTCCTAAAGAAATTAGTTAATAATTTAAAAATTACAAAGCATAAAATACACTTGAGAGAAGGCTAAAAAAAACTATGACAAAAGATATAGTCCCACAAAGGTATATTATATTGGAACAACCAGATTAAAAAAAAAAAATGTTTATTATTGTATTAATTTTCTAGTGCTGCCCTAGCAAATGACCACACATTTAGTGTCATAAAACAGCACAAATTTATCTTCTTACAGTTCTGTAGATCAGGAGTCCAGTACAGGTGTCACCGGATTAAAATCAAAGTATAGGCAGGATGCATTTCCTTCTGGAGGCTCTAGGAAAGAATTGAATCAGTTTCTTACTCATTTGGCTTGTTGGCAGAATTCAGTTCCCTGTGGTTGTAGGACTGAGCTCCTTGTTTTGTTGCTGGCTCTAAGTTGAGGGTTTCTCCCAGCTTCCAGATGCTGCCACATGCCTTGGCATTCAGCCTCTTTTTTATTTTCTAAGCCAGTAATGACAGGTTGAGCCCTCTCATATCATATCTCTCTGAACCTTTCAGTCCAAGTTGGCATTTTTCTCCGCTTGTATAAAATTCTCAAGAACTCTGTGGATCTTTCATGTATATCACAAGGATTCAATCCATTAAACAAGAGGCTCGTGCACAGATATTTCCAAGGAAATCTCTTCTCTATTTTTACCTTCTGCTGAGAAGGCTGAGAGGATCTATGATCACTGCCCTAATCTCTTCAAAGAGTCTTTTTTGTTACTGAATACTCTGATCTTTTGATCTCTCTGAAGTATCTCAGAAAATTAATCTCTTAATTTTAAATTAAAATAAAAATTAATCTCTTGATTTTAACATCTTTGTTATATGGGTAGGCTAAAAATTTACAAAATTGTCAAGTCCTGGTTTCTTTTTGTTTAACAGTTCCTCCGCCAATTTCTCTGTCTCCTCTCACATTTTACTCTAAGGAGAAAGAAGAAAGAGGTCTGCACCTTCAACACTTTGCTTGGAAATATCCTCAGCTAAATATCCAAGCTCCTTGCTTACAAGCTCTGCTTTCCACATAGTTGCATGACACGATCCTGCTAAGATTTCTGCCACTGTGCAACAAACATCCCCTTTCCTTTGGTTTCCAGTAACATGTTCTCATTTCCGTCTGAGTCCTCATTAGCAGCATCCTTAAAATCTATATTTCTATTAATAGTCTGTTCATGACCATTTATGTTTTCTCTGAGGCAATTTAGAATTTCTCTGTAATGCTCCTCACTTCCTTCTGAGCCCTCATGGACTGTCTTTAATGTCCATATTTCTTCTAACAGTTATTCAAAGAAATCTAGGCTTTTCCTTTCATGCTTCTCAAAATCCTTCCAACCTTCCAATTCAAGCCCATTGTCTGATATCATAATCAATTCCACATTTTTAGATATTTGTTATAGCAACTCGTCACTTCTGGTACTGAAATCTATATTAATTTTCTATTACTGCTAATAAATTACCACAAACTTAGTAGTTTACAACAACACAAATTTATTTATTTAACAGTTCTATTGATCAGAACTCCAGTACAGTTCTCATTGGACTAAAATTAAGGGTGTAAGACTATGTTCCTTTCTGGAGGCTCTAGGGGAGAATCAGTTTCCTGCTCACTCAAATTACTGACTGAGTTAAATTCCTTGTGGCTGTAGGACTGATGTCACCATTTTTTGCTGACTATATAAACTGAAGGTTGTTCCCAGCCTTTAGAGGCTGCTGCATTTCTTGGTTATGGCCTCTTCCTTATCTTTCTAAAGCCAGCAACTGTGGGGTGGGTCATTTTCACATTACATCTCTTTGACACATTCTTCTGCCTTCCTCTTCTGCATTTAAGAGCTCATGTGATTAGATTGGGCCCATCCACGTAATCCAGGATAATCTCACCATCTCAGGGCCATTACCTTGATCACAACTACAAAGTCTCTTTTGCCATGTAAGGTAACATATTCACAGGTTCTGAGGATTAGGTCATGGGCATCCTGGTAGTAGGGGGGTGGGCATTATTCTAACTACTCAAAATATATTTAAAGAAAAAAGTGCTTGAAAATATGAGCAAGGAACTAGAGACTAAAAATGAGAAGTAGTTTTGAAAAATAATCTAATAGAAATGAAATATTATAATTGAAACTATAAACTTAAAGATCAGTTTAGTAGAACTGACACAGCTGAAGAGAGAATTTGTGATCAAAGAAATAGTCATCATAGAGAAAAACAAAGATGGAAATTACCAAAGAGAAAGTGGACCGTGCAATGGATGATGAACAGAATAAAAAGGTATAATATGTGTAATTGGTGTTCTAAAAAGAAAAAAATAGAAAGAAGAAAGAGGAGGAAATACTTGAAGAAGTAATAGCAGAAAATTTTCCAGGATTGTTGAAAAATACTTAATCTTCAGATCCTGGAAGACTGAGAAAGCTAAAACAGGATAAATTATTAGAAAATTACATCTAAACACACAAAAATGAAACTGCAGAATGCCAACAATAAAGAAGAACTGGAAGCAGCAAGAAAAACTAGCGGCGACACCACTAAAGGAAAGGCAGTTAGACTAATGGACAACTTCTAAATAGCTAAAATGGAATCCAGAAGTTATTGGGATATGGGATCTATCCAGAAGATTCTATTTTTCTGTGAACAGCTCCTATTTGTTGCTACTCACTTCTATCTGCCAATTATGTGTTATTGTGAAGGGCTTATTTGTATTTCTTCACTCAACTTTTAAATACAGTGTAACGTTGTTAATATCTAACAAATATGAGCATAAATAAATGTATAACATATTTAGCTATCAATGTATTCAACAAATATTTGTTATCAACTCACTGTAATGCTCATTATAACCCAGGTTCTATGCTAAGCATTGAGGATATAAAAAAAAATCTATTCCTCTGTCAAGTTATCTATATATATTAATCTTTCATGAATTAGAAGTTGTAAGCATAAAGTCATACCTTTCTTCTTGTTTTTAAGATAACGTCTCTCACTTGTTTTTCCCTTAAAAACCTTTATATCTTTATAACTTTTAGCTTAGATGATTTTCAGCAATTCCATGGACTCTCCTAAATGCTACAATTTCCTCAGGACTTGGCAGTTATCATCAATCAAAAGTAATTTGTTTAACACCAAATATGTGCTCACTATTCTGGTTGGCACTTTCAGGAACACTGGGAAAAGTATTACAGCACTACTGTATCTTTCAGTATCATTAAGACTATTTATTGTAGTAAATTTTGGCAGACTCTCCCATTGTTATTTCTGTTGCACAGTTGAATTATTTTGGATGTTTAATAACTTGAGTTCCTCATCAATTATATTAGAATGAATTATAGAATAGATATTAAAAGTCATTGCTTTATTTTTCGAGCATGATTAATATAAGAAAATCTCATGAATTTTTATTCTATTTCATCAAAACAAGAATTCTTTTTTCAATAAAAGGAAATCCAAGAATGTACAGGGGATTTAGTGCCTGAGATTCAATGAAGAATAAAATGAAGTGACTGTGAAATTCATAAAGCAAACATAAGCTTTATTTTCTCCCAGAATTGCACAATAGCATTCATCTGGAGTTTAAGAGAACATTTTACTAATTATAAGTGAATAATAATTTACTAAGTTTTGCTAGATGTATAATTTTATCTGGAAAATATATAATGTCTCGTGACGTCTCTTTTGTAGAGGATAGACTATAAGTGTCAAAGAGAATTGGTTTGAATCCTAGTTTTGCAGATTACTAGCTATAACTCTCCTTAGGCAAGCTATATATCTTTTCTGAGCGTTCATCTCACCATAAAAAAATAAAAACAACCAGAATCCAAATGCAGTCACATCTCTCATTTTTTTGCATAACTCTAAACTTGGCATGCCCACATTAGCAGGAAGTCCAATGTCTCTCTCTTGAGGTCGTTGCTACTCCTACTCCCATTGCCCAAGATTTCCAAAGGATTACTCCGTCTAATGTAGTCTGCCTTGCTTCCAAATCCCAAGCAGAGAGAAAACTCGGACGTTCATCCGTTGCTTTCTATCACTACACGTGGAGCTGCTATGGAAAACTGGTTCTCCAGTACATTCCAACTGGTGATTTTGCACTGCTACAGGAATGTCCTAACTGAAATTAATCCCTGTATACTTGTGGGCTTCATGATTCCTTCTGTCATCTAGAAGCTCAGCCATTGTTCCTACAGTGTCCACTATCGTTCAATGCCCAGGACAGGAAAAGTTGCTGGCCTCAGTCTTTCCTCAGGAATCTCTAAACCATAGTTCTGAGCCTGGGTCAATGGGTATGCTCTCCCTTGCCTCATGGTGACCTCTTTGAGGTTCCTGATATCCTTTTCTGCCAACAGCATCAATCAGGAACAGAAATACCTCAAAGAAGTTCCAAGAACATTAAATCGCAAAAGGATCCTACTCCATCTCCAAGTAAACTCTTTTTATTTTTTTTATTTTTTGGTGAGGAAGACTGTCTCTGACCTAACATCCATTGCCAGTCCTCCTCTTTTTGCTGAGGAAGATTAGCTCTGAGCTAACATCTGTGCGCATCTTTCTCTGTTTTGTTTTGTAAATGGGATGCCACCACAGCATAGCTTTATGAGCGGTGCATATGTCCATGCCTGGGATCCGAACCCACGAACCCTGGGCTGCTGAAGCGGAGTGCTGGAACTTAACCACTGTGCCACCAGGCCAGCCCCCTCCAAGTAAACTCTTGAAAATTTACTCAGTGACCAGCTCTCTTGGAGGGTGAGCCATAATTTAGCAAGTCATAGAAGGTCCTATTGGGGCCAGCCCAATGGCGCAGTGGTTAAGTTCATGAGCTCCACTTCAGGTGGCCCTGGGTTAGCAGTTTCAGATCCTGGGAGCGGACCTATGCACTGCTTATCAAGCCATGCTGTGGCAGGTGTCCCACATATAAAGTAGAGGAAGAGGGTCATGGATGTTAGCCCAGGGCCAATCTTCCTCAGCAAAAAGAAAAGGATTGGCAACAGATGTTAGCTCAGGGCTAATCTTCCTCACCAAAAAAAAAAAAAAAAGGGTCCTGTTATTACCTTTCCCTAGGGGAATAGGTACCTACTAGGTTACTAGGAACAAATAAAAATGACTCTTTAAAAAGAAGTTCTTTCTAGATGACTTGTTAGGTTTACTACAGAAGCTTCTCTTCCTTTTAGGTTCTGCCTGATCAGATACATCATACATCGCGTTGCTGTGAGGATTAATGAGATGACATATAGCAAGTGCCTAGCAGTGCCCAGTACATAGTAGACGCCTAACACATTTTAATTTCCTCCTTTGTCCTATTTTCTTAATTTTTAGTTTAAACCTTTATTGTTCTTTTTCTTTTTCACATATATATCCCAAATGAGATTACAAAACCTGTAAGGGAAAAGAGTTATGTCTTGTGCATCTTTCAAGCCTCCACAGATTATTCAGCATAATGCTTTATAGAAAAATATTGATTGCTATATAATTATTCATTTAGTGATTACTTTGAGATTGATTTCTGCATATGTAGATAGTATAATTTGCTTTTTAAATTTCCTTGTATGACTTTTTGCTATCACACTAAGGTTAAGTTATTTTGAACAGAAGTTTGGCAAGGAAAGGAGAGGAAATTCTAACCCATATATTTGCATTTTGATTACTGAATCACCTATCAGTCAATAACACTTAAATTTCTTAGAAATTTCATGCAACACTTGAAATGATGGGTTTCTTTCTTTCTCAGAAATGCAAAGGCAAGAATGCATTTGTATATATTTCAGTAAAAAGAACCTAAAGAAATTTAAATTTGAATTCTAGATCTCCACCGATACCTGTAAGAGTATAGGCAAGCCATCTAATATTCCTTGTGTGGCAAAAAAGGGTAATGGTGAAAAGATCTTTATAATGATTAGGAAAAAAATCTGTGATAAGTGCTCTATAATAGGAGCTCTTTAATTTAAAAAATACACTTATTTTGAAAAAACTTGAAAAATAAGAGAAATAACTCATAACACATCTTAGAGATAAGCTTTTGTTAACATCTTGAAATATTTTAAAGTCATATATACATAAATTTTAATATCCTATTTTTTCACTTCATCTTATATTATTTTGAATTTTGAAACTTTCCATGTCACAAATTCTTCAAAAACATTATTTTAGTGTTATCCCTTATGTAATTTGGCCATTTCTCATAGCTACATATGAGAAATGTTTCACTTAAAAATAATTTTATTGCCAATACCTTGTAATATTCCCATATTTATGTATATTTCTCTAGAAAATATCCTATGAACATTTGTAAGATTCTTACATTTAGATTTACATCCTTGATATTTTCTACCGCAACATTCCTTGATCCATCTAATCTTGAAATACCTCCATAGCCCCATGACTTGTATAAATCTGTTATTTTGCTGAAGTTCACAATTGAATGCTGCCCAGGGCTGGTGTTAATAGCATTCTCTTCATCTATTGAGTGAGTCTAGTGGCTACATGCCCCTCTCCTACTCAACTTAATTGTTCTCTCCACTCCATGGTCCACCTTAAATCCGTCTTTACTACAGTGTTATAATAATTCATAGATTTCCTAACACCAAACTGTTCTTTCCCCCAGAAGAGTATTCTTTTAATTAATTTTGAAACTTGACTTGCTAGGATTTTATTTATTTAGCACCTATGACCACATTTATATTTTTCCTTTTTGTGCTTTGCTTGTTAGGTTTAGTATCAGAGCTGTAGTTCTATGTTTATACAATGAAAGTGGTAGCCTAAATCGTATTCTACAGAGTGCAATGCAAACATGGGGAAATTAAAGTTAAACATAACAACAAATTGCCATTATATAGCCCAGTAGCTAATACTTTGGACAACAGAATCAGTATTCAAACTTAATGCAGCAATTATAGCAATGAGTTCAAACCAACAAGGTAAAATATGTCAGATATAAATATAAAATTCCTGTTTTACACTTGAAAATATGATTTGATAAGTGTTGGGTGGTAAAGGCTCTGACTTGACACCAATTCATATGAAATAAATAATTGTACACTTTAGAAGGACCACAAGTGTTACATGCACAAGCAGAGTGCCCCAGCTGCTGATGAAGCTAGTGTCAGATTACCTCATGTTCATAAAACAGAAAAAAGATGCCACTTTTCTCACCATGTTTCTGAGATTCTTTCCAGCAGCAAATTCTAGTACATGAAAGACTTGTGCAATATGTATGACTCCTGCTGTTACGGCGCACTTCTGGTTGGTCCTTGGCATTTGTCATATCCAGCTGATGTCTTTTGCTGCCTCTAAGGGGTAACACAGATCATCTTCAGGAGCCAGTGAATCTCTGCCACAGCTTTCTGAGGTGGGCATTCTTATACGTAGGAAGCCACATTCCTCTCTTTTCCCAAGAGGATTACCACTTCTATGATACTATCACTTCATTCTACCAAGATAAGATATCTCTTATAAGACTTAATCTCTAGGTTAGTGCTTCCAACTACTGACTACCTAAACCAATAGGAAACTCACAATTTTCTCTGCATCACTAAGTCTCATAAGAAACCAGAGTGGGCTTTACCCTCTTCTCCCTATCTGTGCCTCTTGGCCATCTCACAGCTGTCCATCCTCAGACCCTGGCAGCACTGAAAATATCTGGGACTCTGCTGCATTTGCAGTAACCTGCAAAAGGACAGGAGGGCCAGCACTCCACATTCAAAATTACTTCCAAATCTCAAGGGAGGATTTTCTGTCCACCTCTTCTACCCCTACTACCAACCAGCAGAGGAGGGGGAGCAGTGTGAATCTCCTATTTCTCCATAAATTCTTCTCTCCAACTCTCTTTCTGAAGCTTCTTTTTAAATTTCTTCTATGTTAAAAGATCCCAGAAAACCAGTTCTGCCTGTTTCCCAGCAAACAATGACTGTAACTCAAACTTGAGGGAGGCTGCTTTGCACCAATTAAGGGCTGGGCATTTATTCTCAGCCAGCTGAGGATTACCTCTACTGAATCCCCCTGCCTTCTCCTTTTAGACACAGCTTGTAAAAAGGCTTCCCACTAGTCTATGGCTGAGGTTAGGAAGGAGCATTTTCCTCAAATTCTTTACCTTATATTGTTACAACAATTTTTATTACTTATTGCAGTTAGAACTAATAATTTTCTACCCTAAGTGCTATATTTGAAAAATTTAGAATTGTTTGCACACATTGATGCATATGATATGTATGTAGTTTATCAACTGGTTCCTTTTTACATTTTAACAAATGAAAAGGTGATCATTTTTAAAGTGGCATGTTAGCTTTGATTTTGCTTATTAATTCATGTCATTGTATTACCTCCAGAAATGGTTTATCACTTTGTTCTAGCAATGAGTATTGTTGGGGAAGAGGGAGAATCCCCCTCCACCCTTTCCCTTAAGGTTCTTATGGCTGGACAAATAATTAAAAGACAGGTTAGCAGGTGAAAATAATACCAAGTTTAATAACATGTATGCATGGGAGAAACCAGGGAAGCTGAGTTTCTCAACACAATGGCAGCGATTCTCATCTTAAATACTATCTTCAGATAAAGACAAAGGAGGATGTTGAGGGTGGGGGGACTCAGTTATGGGAGATTACCAGAAAAGCACAGTAAGCAAGAGTAAGGTTATTATGCAGATTTAAGGCCTCACCTTCCACCTGATAAGTTTCTAGAGATGAGGTCATCCCCTCCTCTTCCCAGTACAGAGAGGGAGATACCTTACAAGCGGAGATTTCCTTTATAAATGTAAATGTTTGTCTGGCAACTCTTTTCAGGGCCACCTAGAGAATGTGGCCGGGGAGGGACAGAATTTTTGATAAGATGGGCTTGTTGGTGCCTTTCCTATTGTAACATCTATTTTACGTTATATTACAGCCATCATATGAAGTGACTCCTTCCTGAAACAGGTCTTCTATGTTAAATTCTTTAGGCAGTTTGGGGGAGGTCACATGTCCATCAGAGAAAATAATCAAGGTAAAGAGATGTATTTCAGAGTGGCCAATTTTGATCTTCCACAGTGTAAACAGGGGTTTGATCACCTCAATTACCCTTCAGTGACATCCCAAATTCTCTACTATGGTCTGAAATTCCCACTGTTCAATTTACCAATGCTCTTTGTGATCAAAGTTGCACTTTTTTCCCTAGCAGGTCAGTTATAATACGTATGGGCACTGATTTTTTCTTTTGAAACAAGGGCATTGATTCAATTATCCAATTACCTCAGGGATAAATTTGGTAGGAATTAAGAAATATAAGTAGATCATTTCTTTAAATATTGTAATCATATACCTGTATTTCATTACTTTAAAGTCTATAACATTAATTTACATACCTAATCATTTTTAACCTTCACAAAATGCCTGTGAAGTAGGTAGATTGTGCAGGCTCACAGAGCGTTAGTGATAGAACAACGAGGTAATATACAGATACCAGGTAATATACAGATATAATAGAGATACCACTTTGTTAGGATATACAATAATTGACTCTGAAAATACACCTCACATCATAAAATAACCTATCCACGTTTTCACACTGAGCACTGGCAATGGTTGATGATTCATCACTGTGGGGAGAGGGTTATATTGAAGTGAAATAAGGGATAAAACTCCAGAAGTTGCAGCCTAATCAATCTACAGATATTTCAAGGCACTTGCTATGTGATCAGCACTGTTTGGAGTTTTATGGGTGATGCAAGAGAACATAAAATGTGGTTCTATCCATCAAAGATCTCATAATCCATGTGAAGGGATGAAACTAACATGAAGAATTATTAGAAAAAAATTAAGTGTTAGGTTGTGGGATGCTGATCGTAGGATATCAGAGGAAAGAGAGGACAGTAGATGTTGGTGTCCTAAGAACATGATTCATAGAGAAAATAACAAGTGAGCTGAGCTTTGGAAAGAAAGGAAATAGAACTGGGCTCCACTCTCACCTCCTCCACTCGCTGTTTATATTTTCTTGGGAATATTACTTAACCTCTTTGAATCATACATGGCTATAGTGGTAAGGCAAGGAGAGAATGCCTACTTTACTCACTTCAAATGTTGTGAGGATTAAAGATGTTTTACATAAAACACTTATATAAAACCCTGGGCTAACATCTGTGCCCATCTTCCTCTACTTTATATGAGATGCCACCACAGCATGGCTTGACAAGGGGTGTGTCGGTCTGCTCCCAGGATCCAAACCTGCTAACCCTGGGCTGCCAAAGTGGAGCACGTGAACTTAACCGCTACACCCCCGGGCCGGCCCTAGCTATCATTTCTTTTTCTTCTCTTTTTTTCGAGATTGGCAAAATCTGGATATATAAAAGAAGGAAATTAAAGCATTTAAGAAGGCAAGGAAGGAAAAATATTGTAAGCTCAAACACTAAAGTAGGAATGAACAGAGTAGGCGCAGAAAGCATTAAAGACACAGGCTTACCTGGGAAGCAATGAAAATGTTACCGAGCAAAGAGCATGATCTGCTCCCCACAAGAAGCCAAACTGTCAAGAGTCAAGATGGTGGTAGAGAAAGGGCTTTTATTAAGCGATAAGCTAGCTGATCAGAAGATGATGGAATAATAGCATCCTAAAGAACCGTCTTAAGAGGGGCACAGAACCTTGAAGCAGTTATATAGGCCAGTGGGTTACAGGAGAGGAGATTAGGAATGTTGACCCTCTGGTGTTACAGACTGGGAGTCACTACAACCAGATCTTTCAGCTGTCATTGATGATGGATATCAGCATAGAATCTCTGTCTGGGGGTCATTACATTCCTAGGGAACCTAAAAAAAAATTATTGTCATATTGCAGCTGGGCAGTATATATGCAAGAAGGGGTCATAAATCTATAAAGCATGAATTTTCCCCAAAGGGTGGCTATTAATTACCTAGACTATGCACAACCTGGAGCAGATCCACCTGGGCTAGTTCTCCAGAGGTCATTTGCAGTTGCAATATGGCTTCTTTTCTACAATATGGCTTCCCTTATGTCAATCTTGTGTTGAGCTGGTATCAGAAACAATATATTCTTAATTTCCAAATACTTCCTCTACATTACTTTCTATCTTGATTTACAATTAATTATCATATTTTATATTTAAGTATGAGGTCTTCATTGTTTTTGTTTTCCCTTTTTTTTTAGTTATAGCTGTTTGTTTTTATTCTCCATAAACCTTGGCAAAGTTCCCTGCATATAGATACTTAGGAAATGTTATTCATTTGTGTATTCATTAAGTAAATATTTGTTCAGCACGTACTGTGTGAATAAATTCAGGTGGTATAGATAGCATGAAACCAGAGCATGAAGCACGTTAGACTTGGACATCAAATTTTGATATTCATGGAATGGAAAATAATGCCTTGTCTCCCTCTTCCGCTCTTATGCCTCATTTTCTACCATTCTTTAAACAGAATGAGCCAAGCTGTGTCATTCCTTGCTGCTTCTTTTATGTGGCTTCCTCTTCCTGGAATAACTCTTCTGTCCTCCACCTTTTCTATCTGGAAAATATCTACTCTTGTTCCAACACTCAATTGAATGAAACCTTTCCTGAGCTTCTTCTTCCCTACCTACTCAGGGGGATTACTCCGGTCTATCCTTTCTGCTTCCTCTGAATCTGGTACTTATATTTATCATTGCACCTATAATACATTATTTCATCTGTTTGTTCACATCTCTCTCTATTAGTTTAGAAATTTAAATACTGGATGAGGGAGGGGTAAGGAGGACTCTCACGTGGGTAAATTTAGATCCTTTCTCTCATACATACCTAATAAAAGTTCCACAATGCAGGATTTTACCTAGACATACATAAAATGAGAAAATATTCAGGATCTTGACAAAATAAGGAATTTAGTTTAATATCGCTATCATTGCACAATGAGGAAACCAACTGAGATAAATATGCTCTTTGAGCAGCACTTTTCACGAATACTTTTTAGCTGTGGCTGTAAGAGACAGCAACATTATTTTTGTATTGCTGAAGTGCTTCGAGAGTAATGCCCTGGTGACAGCATAAACAAAATACAAAGGCCAGTTTGTTTTTATATCTAAATGGGGGATTGTTGGTGAAGAGTTGTGCCAGCCAGTACAGAGTGGAGTAGTGTTTTATTCCTCTCAAGATAGATGGATTGCTGAATTGCCTGAGTTCCTGCTGTTTTATACGCTGCCCCTTGAATTTGAAAATGAATAACTGCTCTTTTCTCCTTGAATGGATAGTGAGAAAATATATAATTTAAATAAAACTGAACTCATAATATTGTCATTATAAAATATGTCCACCTGGTCTTTTACCCACATGTTATATTGCCAAAAATATTAAATGTCTCATTTATTAAATACTGGATTTTTTAGTAATCACATCATTAAAACAGGGAATGGACAACTTGCCAATATGTTACACTTTTAAAATTTAGTTCCTTCAAATGAAGTGAATTAAATTTTATGTCATTGATAAAGCCCTTATTTGAAACTTTTTGCTGGGAGATAATTTAATAAATTCAACAAATGTCTTTTGAGTGCCATGGTGAATAGTCTTTGTAGGGATAGAAATAAAAGGAAAGCATAGTCCCTGTAATCAAGGAGCTCTCAACAAATAGAGAAAAATTATTACATACACAGAGGATTACAACAGAGAGGGATGCAGGAAAGTTACAAAGAATATTGAAAACAGAGAAGGGAAAGTACTTCCCATGGAAATGAATGATCAGAGAAGCTTCACAAAATGATGGAACTTGAAAAATGAATCTCGCAATTAAGGAGGGTGGAATTAGAACAGAGAAATTGAGCTGGATCATGGAGATCCTTAAATACCAAAAGAGAATTTGGTTTTTGTTCTATAGATATAAAGGAGGTGTGATGGCTAATTTTATGTGTCAACTTGACTAGGCTTTAGTACCCAGTTATTTAATCAAATGCTCATCTAAGTGTTGCTGTGAAGGTATTTTGTAGATGTGGTTAGCATCTAAAATCAGATGAATTTAAGTAAAGCAGACTACCCTCCATAATGTGGGAGGGCCTGATCCAATCACTTGAAGGCCTTAAGAGAAAAAAGTGAAGTTTTCCAAAAGAAAGAAATTCTGCCTCAAGTCAACACATAAACTCCTGCTGAGTTTCCAGCCTTCTGGCCTACCTAGGGATTTCTTCCTTGCCAGCCTTACACCCATAATAATGTGAGCCAATTCCTTCAAGTAAATCTCTTTAAATATATAAACATATATATATTCTATAAATCTACATCCTATAACTCTATATATTCTATATATTATACATATATATTTTATAAATATATGTTCTATATATTATACATACACACATGTTACATATATATATATATATTCACTCTTTTGTATCTCTCTTATTGATCACTGTATTTGTACATAGAGGGTGCCAAAAATATTTTTTGAATTTATAAGTGAATGAACTAGTGGCACAATTAAATATACATATATATATTCTCTTGGTTCTGTTGTTTTTCTGAAGCACACTTACTGAATCAGGAGTTTGTTTTATTATTTTTATGGCAGACATTGTCATGTAGTTTTAAAGTTTTATTAAACACCAATTTATGCCAGGTTTGTGCTACATGCTATAGTGTAAACAGAAGCATAAAACATAGTGTCAGTTTTTGTGATTTTCTGCAACAATAGCTAACAGCTTTTAGCACCCCTGTGTGGCAGGAAATCTGCTAAGATTTTTCCAAATTCTTCTGTTTAATCAACCAATGCAGCATTCCTATGAGAAAGATATTATTAATGTAACTATTATTATCTTTCTAATTTGAGAGATGAATAAACTAATTTGTAGCTAATAAATGTCAGACCCAGAACCAAACCCCAGGCTACAGCACGTGAAATGTTGTGTATTTAACCATTAAAATGTACATTTATTCCTAATGTAAAACAGTTTGACCATGGTCAATGACCAATGAGCAAAATAAAACTACACTTTTAAATACTCATAAAAGAAAACATGAACAGCTATGTTTGTTATAGAAAAGAGTTTCTAGCAGAGGATTCTTCATAGGTTGTAGAAGGGTGCTGATGGCTTAAACAGTAAAAATAGAGAAGTAGCTTAGATCGTGATTACCAGATCTAAGAAAAGTTAAGGCAACATGGCTTTTCAAAACCTCAGGCAACTTCCACCAGATTTTAACAAACTTGCCTCAAACCATTACAGTAGTGCCATTTTAAGTGTGATTCTAAGACTATCAGCATCAGTATGACCCAGGAGCTTGCTAGAAATGCAAATTTGGGGGCTTCACCCCAGATTTTATATATCACAATTTCTCAGAGTGGGGCCTGAGAATACGTGCTTTAAAAGAGCTTTCCAAATGCTCCATGTCATGTAAAGTTCGAAAAGCACTGCACTACAGCAACAGGGAGCAGCAAAGAAGAGTCTTGTGATGCTGAGGTAGACTTCCCCAGGAAAGCAGAATGAAGAAACCAAGCTGGAATTAACTAGAATTAATAATGATTGATGACTGTTCTGTCCTTGGCTGAGATGCAAGATGGGAATCTGGGACAAAAATAAATTCAGGAGGGACAGAACTTAAGGAGGGTCATGGAGAAGATGAAACTCTCTCACTTAAGTGAAGATGAGTTTGGACACAAAGCCAGAGCAGGTTACACAGCATAAGTGAAAGAGATCAAGGTGGTATGCATCAAGGATGGAAGCAGAGTTAAAGATTAGGGCAGACATGGTAAGCCAAGGCAGCAAAAATCCTGGGACCAAAGAAAAACTATTTTAGAGAGAAACTAAAGATGTAAGAATCCATAGCCAAATGTCTGAAGTTGAGTATAAAATATTTATTTGAAAGCAGGCAGCCCAGATCTATTAGGCCAAGCCTATCGCAGTTCTCCAATTCTCCATCCTAAAGAATCTGGTCCTGTTAATAGCTAATACGACCATTTAATTTATAAATGAATGACCACTGGTTCATTCATTTATAAATTAAAAAAATATTTTTGGTACCCTCTATGTGCCAAATACAGCGATAAATGTTAGAGACAGAGAAGAGTGAGACGAATGTGATCTCTGCCATAGGGAGAGTCAAGTATTAAATAAACAATTATACAAGTAAGTATTGAATTAGATTATCATAAAGTGTTACACAGAAAACGTAGAGGAGTATTATGAGACTGAATCACAAGACACTTAATCTAGCCTGCAAGGAGGAAGGATGGGAGGATGATTCGGGAAGTTTCCCAGATGAAGTTTATTTTAAGCTACAACCTCAAAGATGAGATAAAGTTGGCTAAGAAAAGAGCTGGAGGAAAGCATTCTAGATCAAGAGATCAGCCCAGTAGATTACTGGGTCTAGAGCTCAGAAAAGACATTTACTTGGAGATATAAGTTTGGATTCATTATATGTGATAGGTAGAGTTATTAAAGTGGATGAAAATACCTAGGAAGAGAGAATTAAATGAGAAAAGATTTCCTATCCTTTAATCTTTAAAGGATGGTAATAAAAATGTTACACTGGCAAGGGACACTGCCAAGGAACGGACAGAGAAGCAAGAGGCAAAGGAGGCAAGCCTGTGTCCCAGAAACCAGTTGAAGAGATGTTCCCACTAAGAAAGAGCCAGTAATTTTGTGACAGAATGCTAAGGAGTTAAAAAGAATGAAGTAAATGGGACAGACCAATTCACTATCCTCTATTTTCCTATATTTATTGAACTTTCTTATCAATCAATAATTTAGGCCTACATCCATTGATTTTTTTCAAGCCAGAACCTCAGTGTCGTTCTTAACATTTTCTCTCCAATCTCCCACTTAGAACCTGCATCTTTAAAGAATAACATCTTTAAAGTACTGAAGATAAAGAAAAAAATCAATCTAGAATTCTGTACCTAGCAAAAATATCTCTCAAAAATGTAGGTGAAATAAAGACTTTTTTCAGATAAACAAAAGTTAAACAAATTCATCACCATCAGACTTGCACTGGAAGTAATGCCAAAGGAAGTTCTTCAGGCAGAGAGAAAATGATACCAGATGGTGTTCCTTGAAGTTATGCAATATGGAGACCCAGAGTATCAATGCTCGTATTCTATCCACACTACTTTAGAGACAGAAGCTGAAAACAATATGAACATAAACTGAAGTGTCATTCTAACTTATTTTCTAACTTTTTATATATCTATAAATGAGCATCAGTAAATTAAATTAATGTATAAGTCTCAGGTTATTGGAGCATTACTGAAAAAAAACAAGGCATTAGACAGTTGGTCATTGGAAATATTAGATTTGATAAGTCATGTCAAGTACTTAGGACAATACCTGGCACAAATAAATCTCAATATTTGTAAGCCATTATTATTTGATACTGTATAATAAAATCTATTACCTATAATCAAATCTATTGTTTGATATTTCTATACATAATTGATGTTTGTAGGCCCAATAAATTCTATTACTGAGTAGTTACTTAATAGTGTATGATACTAAAATCTATTACTTCCTAGAATTTGCACTAAGATAACCTGTTTCACCATGCTGGAGTATAAAATAAAGTTATATTATGCTCAATACTTAAATTAAATTACTTTAAATACCTGATAAGGATATTTTTTTTCCCTCTCAGTATTAAGAAGTCAGTGAAAAGTGTAAAGAAAAATAAATAAACACTTTAATAATGTTTTTATATCATTTTTTTGGCCAAAAGTAACCCTTGTGTTTCTAGGAATGGCTTTCCTACTGGGAGACAGTATTTTCTGAATCATTAAGACCTGACAGAACAAAAGTAGTCAAAAAATCTGGTTGAATTCATCAATCAATCAATCAATCGATCAATAAGTATTTATTGTAAATTATTTTATGCAAGCTCTGTGATAGTTTTGCATGACGTAGAAGCATAAAGCATGGTGCTAGCTTGCAGGGAGTTTATGCCATAATGGTAACAAACAACTTTAAGCCCATGGTTTGTTGAGGTACTCTACTAGGTAGTTCTTTGTGTGTTCTTTTGTTTAATCAATTCTCACAGTATTCTTATCATGTAGGCATTATTATTGTTATTAGTATTTTCATTTCACGAATATATTGAAATTTAAGGAGCTTAAGTAATTTGGCTATGGACAAACACTGAGTAAGTGTAAACATGATACTAAACCCTAGAGTGTAAGAAATGAAAGCTTATGCTTTCAACTATTAGATATATTGCCCCTCTCTCTTTACAACTCATTGGAGATATAAAGATGAACAATACAAGTTAGAAGAAAATATACTCTATAATTTTTCTTTTTTGCAAAACAATATTCTCTACTGTTAAGCAATATTTGTTAAAATATTAAATTTAAAAAATTATTAGTAAGCTTCACCAACTGAAATTTTCCTAGTTTTGATGAAGAAGGAAAATGACAGCTTAATTACTGAGAGTACAGAAATAGATCACAGTCTGGAAACCAGAAGTTAGAAAAGTTAAAGCTGTCAAGAGTTTTTCAACATCTCTGGCAGTCATCTCCACTCCAGATTTGAACATGTCGGCCACAAATTACTAGAAATTTAGGAGCCAGCTAAGAAAATTCTTAAAGGGCCGAGGAGAATCTCCCTGGAGAAAGCAAAGGGAAAACAACAGCTAGCGTCGTTAGAATTAATAACAGTTAATCAGTGTTCTGTCTTCGGCTCAACTTAAGTGGGAATCCAAGACAACAGAGAATTCAAGTAGGTCAGGGCATAGGTAGGGCTGTGGAGATAATAAAACTTCCCCACTTAAGAATAAATGAGTTTGGACACAAAACCAGAGCAGATTGTCCACTATGGGTAGCAACAGGTCAAAGTCTACTAACCTGTTCAGATTTGACAAGCTAGACAGGCAAAATACTGGGACAGAGACAAATTTGTAGTGCAGATTTTTAGAGAGAAGCTTAATACACAAGTATTCTTAGCCAAAGATCTGAAGTTAAAAATGAACCATTTATTCAAAGGCAGGCAGCTCAGTGCTATCTGGTCAACTCTATCACAGTGACTGATAAGTCAAACCTAAAGAATCAGATCTTGATGCAAGCATACCCTGTGCCAGTGATTCATTGCATTTGGTAAATACCGTTTGGTACCCTCTGTGTGCCAATCACAGGAATGAACACCAGACATATGATAAATGAAAGGCAAATAAAACAAATATGGTCTTTGCTGTAGTGAAAATTACATTATAGTGGAAGAGTTAGGCATTAAATAAATAATTACAAAAAATGTGTTTTTAATTACAATTTTGATCAGCTGTAAAGGAAATGTACTGGGTATTGTGAGAATGAATTGCAGAAGGAACTATCTTAGTTTGCAAAGTGATAAAGTAGAAGATACAGCCTGAAAGATGAGTCAGTTAGCCAAGCAAATATTTGGAGAAAAACCATTCCTGACAGAGGAAGAATAAAGTTTTTAAATTAGGAAGAAACAGGGAGATGGCCAGTGCGCCTGAAATATAGTGAAGGAGGGGGAAAAGAGAACACAATGAAGCTGGAGGATTGGTTAGAGGCCAACAAGACGTTATATGCTATGTTAAAGATTTAGAATATTATCTTAATTGTATTGGGAAAACACTAAACATTTTTATGCCAGTAGATAATACGATGACATCTGCATTTTTAAAAGATCCTTTTAGATAATCTAATATGGTATTTGGAAAGGATTAGCAGACAGCAGGGTGGATATGGGGACATCACCTATAAGGCTATTTTAATATGTAAGGAAGAGATGATGATAGCTTGAACTTGGTTATTGACAATCAAGATAGAAAAAAGTGGATGAATTTAGCATATAATTAGGAGGTAGACAAAGAGGGTTGTAGCCATAGGCTTTAGGCATGAGCAGATGTTGTAGGGTGGTGTCATTTATCAAGACAGGAATGACTGGAGGAAAACTAGATTTGCAAAAAATATTGAAAATTCAATTATCTCAAAGTGAGAGAACCAAGTGGAAATACGAAGTTGATGTGTCTGGACTTCAGAAAAGATATCTTGCCTAGAGACAAAGTTTTAGTTCATCAGCATGTATATATATCTATATCTATATATATATCTATATGTATGATCTTTGAAGTATAGAAAATGATATCTCAGTTTCTAACATGAGCAGATGAGTGGGTGGTGGTGCCATTTCATAGCACAGAGAAAAAAAAGGAAAACTAAATTTAGAGAAAGGAATTTGAGTTCATTTGTGAGCTGCCTGAGTTTAAGATGCTTGTGAGATACACAAGTGTAAACATCAAGCATATAAGTGGGCTGATGGGTCTGGTGTTCAGAAAAGACATTTTGCTTGGAGACGGAAGTTTGAATTTATTAAACATTATCTGTCAAGTTATGAGAGTACATGAGAATACCTAGGGAGAGAGAACAAAATGAAGAGAGAAGAGAAGAGCAGAGGAGAGGAGAGGGAAAAAGAGGAGAGGAGTGAGAAATTTTAGGGCTACAGATCTTTAAGTGGGAATAAAGTGAATGAGCTAATAAAGAGAAAGAGATGTCAGAGAAACAAAAGAGGTAACCAGGAGAGTATAGTGTCCCAGGATTCAAATGAAGAGATGTTCCAGCTATTGGGAAGTGGTCAGAGCACTGAAGAGTCGAGAAGAGAAGGTGAAGTAGACATATACAGTTCACTGTGTTCTGTTATTTTAAATTTATTCTAACTTTTGGATAATCAGTTTTAGTTGTTGGTGTCAACATCCAACGATTTTTCAAGGTGGAAACCTAAGTATTATTCTGAACATTTTCTTTTCTATCCCCCATGTAGGATCAGCCAGCAAATCCTATCAATCCCACCTCAGAAAGGTCTTTGGTCTCTTCTTGCCTCTTATGCTTACAGTCAATGCCTTCTTTCAGATTTAGTTTATCTTCACCATTTGACTACAATATGCATTTTAAAGACTCATCTCCTCAGACATCTTCCAATCCTAAAATATCCTATGTTCCTATATTATTGGATCTGCTTCTATTGACTATTTACTCTCTTCACTATGGGGCATAGTTTCTTGTTCCTTTTTATATCTTATAATTTTTTTTATTGTATGCTATAGATTGTGTATTAAAGGACAAAAGAGACTAAAGTAATAATATTTATCCCCAGAATTGATTATGCCCCTTCTTCTGTCGGATCACCAGTCTGGACATCTGAGTCAATGTAATTTGTAGTAGATCCAGATCTAGGCTTTGCGCCACTTTAATTAAATTTAATTTACTACTAATTCAGATATTTCAGATATTTTAAAGGGTAGGATAGAGACTTTCACTTCAGCATGGCTTAGGATATCAGTGTACAGAGCTCACAGAGCTCTAGCAGAGCTCAGATGGTAGACATTTTCAAAGAGCTAGCCTAAGAAAACCTAAAGATGGTTCTAGCCTTGTCCAAAAGCTAGTGCCACCCTCTTCTGAAGTTTAAGCTTTCTGCCGTACCAAAACCAAAGCCCATCACTTTCAAAGACTCTGAGGTAGTCCTGCAAGTGCTCCAAGTTTGGAGGGATATGAGGATCCTAGTTAAGACTGTGTAGGAGTAGGCCTCCCAACATCCTTCTCAAATACTGTCAAAACCTCAGTATCATTCTTTGTTTCTATATTCCTTCAAGTGGAATGTATAATACTTATTTTCTATCTTACACTGTTAAACAATTGCACTATTCTTAAATTACTGTTATACATTTTTAGGTGGCTGCCTTATTAACCTATTCAACTATAGCAAAAATGCACATCTGGGATTGATCGTAAATACAATTATTTCAGCATTTAAAAAAATCTTTTAATGTTATTATGGAAGGTGGAAGCATAATCAGATGGTTGAAAGCATATTTATAGATAATTTTTATGTAACATTTTTCTATAATTTGATGAAGAAATTTTAACCTTAATTTTTTTTCTAAACTTGTCATTTACCTGGATATATAATATCACCACCTTTGAAAGGATCCTGATTTTTTTTCCCATTCTTAATAGGGAAAAAGTGTAGATCTTTTGGGATAAACATTCCTTGGACATTCCTTTATGTTCAATCATTCTTCAGTTGACCAAAGAGAGCTTAACATAACTCAGCTTTTGCCTGACAACAGTAGTTGAAATTTTGAGTGAACACTGTTAAAATCAAAATTGGAAAATACTGTTGTTGGAATAGATTAGAACTAATTGTTTTTAAGTTTCTAGACCCTGAATTGTAGGCTGAGGCGTGCTGTTAAATGTTTAACCACTGGTTCTCCAGGGGAAAATAAAAAGACCTGGTTTGTAGCATTTGCTGCTTTTGGTCCTGTAAATATTTCCACCGTGGTTGATTTCAAGCTACCAACATGCTGTTACTGAACGTGAGTTGGGACGAGGTGCCCAATAGCACACTATTACATAACATTTTCACCAAGCAGATAAATAGGTGTAAACAATCTGTAAAGCACTGATAATAGTAAAATGTATAGGGAGTGATGTATTTTGAGTATTTATTTCTTTTTTAAATATAATTTATTTAATTGTAAGATTACATCATTTAATTATTAATAATGTTTAACAACTGGCTTGCAAAATTTCTGAAAATTAAAATAGGCTTTTACAAGCTGGTATAGGCTAGCTCCAAGAGACCACTGGTTCTAAGCCTTTGAGACCAAAGGTGGTTCAATTCCCAGCACCAAGTTGGATTTTGACCCATAGCCCTTGTCAATGAATATTTGTGAAAGAAAGGGTTTAAGTCAATGTTAGCTGTATTGAAAGAAAGCCAGGTGTTCTTTGCATTCACACCTGCATGCCCCAAGCCAGTTTTTATTTCTCCTTCATTCCATAAACCAGTTTTTCTTTTTATCACTAATGCGTATTAAATTATTCCTCAGTCATATAATGGTCTCTTCAGCCAAGAGTTTTGCTTCTCTTGCACCAAGAAGGCAGTCTAGATCCTACGTTATCCTTATAAATTAGGACTTTTAATCTCTACTTTAAATCATTATCTATTTTTAATTTAAATCCTCATGTATTTCATTCAAGTATCACTTTGTTCAGAAAGATCCCTGTACCCACTCCCTAGAATTAAAATATTAGTTATATTTTCAAGACACTTTTATGAGTGCCTCTTTAATAACGTAGGACAAATGTCTACGATGAAATCTTTTCCAGGAAATTACAGTTGCAGGTTTAAAGATAAAACTCCTTATGAAAAAGCTGAGTTGATTGCCTTATGCAGTAACTTCACAAAAAACAAATATTTTACAAAAGAACTTACTGGTACATTAATATCCTGCTATGAGACCTACTTATGGGTAGAAAAATAAAATGTGTTCCAAAGTATTCATATCAAAAAGGACTTACACAAAATTGCCTTATTAAATGAAAGTATAACAGTTACGTTTTACATCTTGAACTTATGGTCAAACAAGAATGGGAAGAGTATGAATACAAAACTTTTGTCCAAACTGTTTTTGAAATGGTGCTATATCTGGAGAATTCTACAGCACTACAGATTGGTTTTAAATGATTGTGTAAAAAATCAGGTGAAGCTTATGTTAGCAGTCAGGACAGTGACTATCTTTGGGGGTGGTGGAGGATGGAATGGAGAACCCAGGCCCTCTGGGCTGCTAGTATTGCTTGTTGATCTGAATGTGGGTGACATAGCTGTGTCAATTTGCGAAAGTTCAAAAAATTGGACAGCTATATGTACACTAATGTGAAATATAGTTTACTTCAATAAAAGTTCTAAAATATTTGTACACATACACACATCCATATATATGCACACAATATATACTTGTGCACTATAATCATGATGTGGTTATTTTTAAAATATCTCTATATAGAAGTTTTAAAATAAGTACCTTTTTAGTGATAATGAGACTAAAATTCATATAAAGTCCATAAAAGGAGCCTGTGCTTTTAATGTGTTAATCAAATATTGCAGTGAATGTATCATCTATTTTGTTGTTGGCATTTATTCATTCATGAATTCAAACAGTAAAACCTTCTTAAAGGAGTTACTTATGGGTTGAGTTATTCTTTTCAAAAGCTCAAAAATCCTAAAAGACCTAAGAGTGTACAGACTTTTGTTGAATAAAAAAATTGAGACATAATAAGTTAGGTCTAAATTGTCTTGGGACTAGAATATATTTAGACTAAACTCTTGAAAATATTTAAATTTGTTACTAGAGAAGAGAAGTAGGATATAATTTTTTAAAGCTCTTCGCTACTGTGTATCTAGAGAGACAGATTGGCATGTACCCAGAGCTGTTCTATGAATCTCATGGGGATAAAACTGGTTGTTGATATCTTTCGACTTGGAGTTAAATACGACTTCCTCCAAGAAAAACTGCCTCTCTTAAAATAACTAAAAGTAAATATGACTAAATAGGGATTATTATAATTATTTGGGAGTTGTTTCATTTTCATAGACTTAAAAGACTTTAAATTATATTTTTCAATGATACCTGTAACCATTAGTAGGATTCTTAGTAGCTTCATTTTGTGGGGAGAATGAACTGCAATTGGGTTATTTTTATGAAACCTGGGAAATCATTTGGGTATACTGATATCTATAAGCTAACTGGAATATTGAGAAAATGTTGGGTATTTTAATGGAACGAGGAATCTTTTAATATTACGTGGACAATGTACAAGTATCTCAAATTTTTGAGACATTAGGATACCTGTTCCCTATGGCTTTTTTCTTCTTCTTCTTCATTTAACTGAATTTCTTTCTTATTGAGTAGAGAGATGTTTCAAGTGGAGTTGGATATTATTAGGAGTATTTTTTTCTTCTGCTTACCATCTTGGAAAGGAACGAAGAAACAGACGAAAAGAGAATCCAACTGTAAAATCTTCTGGGCTCTCTTTCTTATGTATTTTTTCTCACTTAAAATTTCTTATTAATATTTAAAATATTTAGATAGTATAAAAAATCGAAAAAAAACCATGTGCCCACTACCAGCTTAACAAATAGAAGTACATGCAAATGAAGTCCGCTGTGTACTCCTCCCCAATAATACCCTTCTTTTTCTCCGTAGAAGTAATTATAACCCAGAATGTGGTATTTATATACTTCTCAGACCTTAATTTTCATTTATCTGCATATATCTCTAGACAAAATATAATTTTATCATACTCGCTTGCTTTAAATTTTATATAACTGGGATTATGATGTATGGGTTCTGCACTGTTTCCCTCAGCATTAAGCTTGTAGCTCCATCATGGTGATACTTTTAGCTCTATTTTATTCATTTTTTGGTCAATTAAAAAAATATCATTAAAAAGGGTGTTACAGTGTTATGAACATGGGCTTTGTCTTATGGAACTTAAATTCTGTCTTATTCTTTATATCTATGTAGCCTTGAGAAAGTTACTTAAACTATTTCAGTCTGTTTTCTTACCAGTAGAGTAGGATTATACTATCTTCTTTATAACTAGTTCAGACATAATGACATAATGTACATTTGGACATATATATGTGTATATGTGTGTGTGTGTATAATATGTGTAGAACAATAATAAATGTTCTTTCTTTTCCATATTCTAATTTGTTCTTTTTTATCTATTTTTAAAACTAGTAATGATTACCAGACATACTTTTTTTGGTGTACTTTAATGCAAAACTGACCATTTGTTGGTCTTCTGGGATGTGAAAAAGCAAAGAGATGGAGAGAATACATTCCATTATGACTGTGGTTCTGGGAGTTGGTTCAGCGGCTTGATGTGGTGGAAGGGGCGTGAATTGTGAACTGAGAAAACCTGGATGTGACTTCAGGCTCACCTGTTCAATGGTCATGTGACTTGGCCAAGTTTCTTAACCTGTCTTTGACTGGGACTGCTCATTGATAAGTGAAAGTAAATGCTACTTATCTCACAAAGGCTTTGTGATGATCAAATGAAATCAGTTTATTAAAGTCCTAAGCATTGTTCTAGCCTTATAGGATATGTTTAATGTGTATTAGAAGTTTTCCCTTTTGCAATCAATTTAGTAATGTCAAGATATTAAGTTAACATAAGTCTTTTATGTACATTTTCTTATCTACATCTCAGGGTTTCATCCTCGACCTTCTTTTCATTGCACGCTTTCAACCCTGAGTTGTTTCTTTGACTTCCATAGCTTAAACAATTCTAGTCACTCTTAAACCTGTTTAATGGGCTACAGCTTCATTATCCAAGTGTCTACTGGCAATTCTATAAGTATCCAATTCTTTACCAGCTCTTCATCTTGCTTCCTAGTTTATTTCTCCTTTGCTATGTTTAATATTATAATTTCATTATCTCCCCAGCTTCTCATAATATCAGTAGTTCTTTTATTTCTCTTTTTGGATAGGGATGAGATGATACTGAGTTACCCAAGTCACAATCTTAAAAGTCATCCATGATTCCTCCCAATCTCTTAATCCTACTTAGTTCTACTGACTCTAGTGTTTAAATATCTCTGGAATATTTTTCTTATATCTATATCCCTATATCTGCCTTGTTTAGGCCTTCACTTCTAGTGGACTACAAATGGTATTCTATGAAACATATTCTTTTCATCTGGTTTCTACATCCAGTCTGTCTTCCAGCCACAAAATCTAGTCACATTACTATCTTGGTGAAATCTTTAAATATCTCTTTCTCTGCAGAATAGCTTCAAACTCCTTAACAGTGTTAAAAATGTTAAAAAAGTGTTCAAAATGCTCCATATAATCAGGATTTTAACAGAGTTTTTAAAAAGACCCCCATATAAATCAGATTTTAAGTATTTTTGCCTTATCACCTGACAAAATGTCTATTGTATCCCAGATTTTCATAATATACATACTTTAGTTTCTCAGGCATATCATGTTACGTACGTCCTGCCTCCCTACAAATGCACATTGTTCTCTTTATTGGAAAGACAGAAATTTCCAAATGACAGTAGTCAGGCATTCTAGTTATACATCTTAATAGATATCACAAATTTCGCAGACTAAATATGCTTTGATTTATTCTCAAATTTTGATTTATTTTATTGACCCTATTGTGCATTACAAAGTCACTCCATATTTTACATGCATTATAAATTCAAAACACTGAAAAGCCTCTTGGTCTTCAAAGAGATCAAATTCATCTAAAATAGCCACCTCTGTTTTCTATCCATTTGAAAGGATCGGTTAAGTGTGTTTCTCAGGCATAGCCAGACTTCTGGAAAGTGGAAATTGGTTCTTATTACAGCCTTGGGCTTTGTTTTACTTGGGAGTACAATTGACTACTTTTCCTCAATTGTTTCCATTTAGGGCTCACTTGCTGCCCACACCCTGATTCATTAGGGACTTACCATCTCCATAGCTTTTCTCATACTGTGCTCTTTTCTTCTTTGCTGACTTCTAATATTGTTCCATTCTAGATTGTTGAGGTGTTTGTGTGTGTGTGTTTTTCATCTCTCTCTCCCCACCTCTAAAACAGTTGAATCTCAAAATTCACCAAGTAGATGCAAAGTTGCTATCTTTATTTTAGACTTGGGTCTTGGATATTTGTATGTGAGAAAAGATACTGACTTTCCTCTCACTCACCGCAGAAGGCAAGATGGACTAAACTAATGCTCTTCCTATCCAGCTGGTTATGCATTATTGAAACATGTCATCTCAGAGAGCTTAAATTTCTAACGCTTACATTTGCAATTATTTTAGGTTGGGTCAGCAATCCTAAATGATTATACTCTATGTCTTCTTACCTGATAAATTTCAAAGTTTTCAATTTTCTACTATTTTTAAATGAGATGTGAGCTTCATACAAAATTGTTTCCATAGATGATTAAATTGATAAAATTCTTGGCAGGATATTAATTCTTAGCTATAACTTCTGTAATTTTTTAAATGTTTGAGGTCTTTCAATATTCTGTTTAAAACATAAAGAATATTACTCAATAAATATTATAAAATAATGTCTACTATGTAGTTTACTTGATGTTTATTAGGTTAGAGGCAATATATATAAAAGTACAATTAGAATCTGCCCAGGGCAGAACGAAACATTATGGAATATGGGATATATAATATACATAGTAACTAGATGGTTAATTTCTCAGACTTCCATTTAGAAAATCTTGCATAATCTTTATCAGTGAGGTGCAGTTATCTTCTCTGTGGCCTAGCAGGGATTATGTTCTTACATGCACCTGGAAGAAGGCGATATCTCCCTGAACATCCCTGAACTCCGTCTCTAATGTCATCAGCACTCCTTCCACCTTCGCAGGCTGATAGCAATTGTTACTGGTTTATTGACTGAAAATCACTGTGACCGTGCCACCTCCAAGGGTAAATTGCTCCCTGCAGTATGATTGTTAGATGGGAAACCTCCCTTATACTCTGAAAGTTATTCTCCACTCTAGCCCTGTGTCGTGAACTTGAAGATGTCACTCTGGTCTTACAAATGGTCAGATGTGACCACATAGAAATATGATACTTATGATTGTGTCTATGGTACCTGTGTGTATATAAAGAGGCTTTGGAAAGACATGGCATTAGGCTGCCAAGTAATCTTAATAACATCCATATTCAGTCCTCTTCTGTTGGATGAACAAAGCTTAATTAGTTTTTACATTGAAGATACATTGGGAAATAGACAAACATTTCTTGTATATATATGCATTTGCTATTTTACATGGATCTCCCACTACAATATTTTTGCAAATACTATTATGACATATTAAAATGCTACCTGTGTTTTCCTTTGATGAATATTAGCATAATAAATTGTGCACATTTTGTTTTAAAGCCTGCTTTTTTGAGGCAGCGAAAAAAGATTAATAAAAACTATGGTGTGTTCTTAAAAGCTTAAATTCTAAGAGAAAGGGCTGTCAGAACTACTGACACACCCAGAATAAAGGTGCTTACGGTCCAAAATAGTTAACAATGATGAGCACATATACCAACTATGATGAATTAAAAAAAAAAAGTAACCTCTTCCACATTATTGAAATGAAAAGTAATTATTTTTAAATTAATGTCTTCTAAGAAAGGTTATTCAAATGAGCCTAGGTAAAAATCTCCTATGATTTATAGCCATACATCCCTCTTTCTGTTTTTTTTTTCCTTAATTTTCAGTTCAGCCTTGTTGATTTTGCAGAAATGGTAGGAAAAAATCAACTCTGCGTATCTCACTTATAATGTAAAATATTCAGCCTAAACCTGCAGAAAGTATGTCTTTTAAATAAAAGAAAACAGATGTTCTAGCGTTTCTGCCGAAGAGAGTCCGGTTTAAACATTCTGCAGTATGCAAATATCGTCTTGTCTATGTGAGCGTTTTACCCGAGTGGATGCTGCAGGGTTGGAGGCTTCTGCCTGTGATTTAGGTTGTAATTTTATTTGTGGAAATAAACCAGTCGCGGAGCTCCAATTGTCTTAGCGATGAGGTGATCAATAGCCCATTACTGGATAGAACAGTGGCTACAGGAAGTGCATTGAAGATTTTAATGCATGAATTATGCATGCCGTGCTCATTCTTTAGTCTCAGAACAAAATGACAGGTTTGTGAAGTTGCCTCAGATAGTTTCTTGCATTAAGTGACTGCAGTGAAATGCTTAATATTTTCAGGCATAGAAGCAGCATTGACTCAGGCCAGCGGAATTTGGAAGATGTAAATACCCCAGCTCCCAGCACAGAATGCTTTATTTGAAAGTATTGCTATGTAGAGAGCCAGCTTTACTGTCATCTAACCTGCTCTCGCCAGAAGGTTGGCTGAAGGATGGGAGCGGCTGTGCCTGCTTCTGAGGTCACAGCTTGAAGTCCCTTTAACTTGCTTTCTACTGCAGGAGAGAGACGTATTGTGGTATAACTGTCGCCGCATTTATTCAAATGGACAATTTGCTATAAATATTATACCCAGAACGACAGATAACTCAACATATGAGGTAAGTCGGATGTTTTCTCTAGGTTAGATCATTGTAAGTGAGAATGTGCTGAGTTAGGATAACGGTGATGCAATGTTAGTGAGGTTGACTCAGACCTCAGTATTGCCATGCAGTGTCAGGGTTCTCAATTGTTATGTTAATAGAAAGCTGACTTTATTTTATATTTTTGACAGGATTGTGCCAGAGGGTATTTTATTTTGCACACAAAAGCTTTTCAAGAATGTACTAGAGCTCAGATGCATGTGTCTTGGATAGATAGAAGCCTGCAGCTTGGGGAGGGGCAGCACTGAGAGTGAGCTGAATTAATAAAAAAATTACCTCCTTGCGGAGAAGTTTTAGCAAGGCTGTGGTATTCCCTTGGCTCAGATTATTTCCTTAATGTCAACATTTCCAAATTATGGTAAAAGATGTTGGTAGACACCAAAATTCTCAATCCTCCCAGAAGTAGAGGAAAGCAGTGAGGTACTCAAACTCAGATACTGTATTGCATACAAATTGAACAGATGGAATTAAAATAATTTGGATAGCATGTCCTTGAAGGAAGACCTTGTTGTCAGAAACAAAACAGTTTGACTTCTGCCTGTAGTGTTTTATTTTTGCCTCCTGTTCAGAATGCCTTACACCAAAAGGAATGAATAGATGGCATATTTTGAAATTTACCAAAAAGAAAGTTTTATTTCTTTCTTGATATTTTAAAAATTAAACTTATACAATTGTAGAACCCACCATAAAAAAGTAAAATAGAATTTACAAAAACTCTGCAAAATGGAAAAATATAGTTCTATACCACTATATTGGCCAGTCTTTGTGAATTATAGCTGCTTGCTTAAATATCATGGCAAATAATTAATAAATATGCAAATAATGTGCTATATGATATGAATTCCTGAACGTTTCTTTAGGGTGGGAAAATAGCATTAACAAACATTCAGTAAGAAACTCTACATATAGTAAAATGATATAGTAAAATTCTTGAAGGATTGCTTTTCAACAGTAAATTTATACTATTGGTGGATATATATACACACACATACATACACATATACATATACACACATACATATACACTATAATATATAATTTATAAAGCGTATGTGATATAACATGAACATATATCTATTTCTTCAAGTATGTTAATTGATGCTAGTTTTTAAAAATATGTTTGCTAAATAAGCAGTCAAGAACTAGTAATAGAGAAGGCCCAGTATGCTTTGTAAAATAGGCATCATTTATTAAAAAAAGAGAAGAAAGAAATATAGAGCAATGATAACAGCACAGGAAAACTACTTTTCAAGCATTTCACAGTGCGTTTCAATTCTTCTACAGTGTTACTCTATTACTTGGGTTTCCTGTCAACTGTCTGGTAGAGTTGTGGCACAGAACTCCCAGCACTGTAGAATGTGTTTAAATCTTCAAAGCTGATCTAGTTTATGTACATGAGGAAACTCACACGTGGAGTTTTTCCTTAGGGAGGGGGAAAAAGGAAGAAGTAACTGCCTATACACCTTAGAGGTCTCCTGCTGCTGAGTCATGGTGTTTAGTTCTGCTCAAATGCCTCCTGGCTGAGGTGGCCCATTAACAGCTAGTAAAATGGAATCTAAAGGAAAATGAGAGAGAATGGAGGGGGCAGAAACTTACAGATATTTATTGCCTAATGACACACACTAAATTCTGACTAACGAGTATACTAACGCAGTGCTACTTGTTGGATCTGGCTGAGGTGACAGTAGGAGAAGAAAAGCCCCCGTGCTGGGTGACAAGATCACAGCAGTAAAATTAATGGACTAACATGGGAAGACTGTATAAACAAAGAGGTCCATGTAACACTGCACTTGTACTTATCTAAACCTGTCATTGTTGTAGTCTCAACTGAAGTCATTAATCAATCTCAGTGAAAATACTTGATGGTCAGATAAAGAATATTTCCTGGATTATGTGAGAGAAATCTGAAATGAGAAGTGCTCAGTTCCCAATTCCCACAGAAGTTATAATTAATTTTTATAGATTATCAATTAGGAGAAACTAACAAGAGATAAATGAGAGTATTTGAATGTCACCCACAATACATGAGTTGAAACACCAAAACGAGTTTAGATACAGATTATTATTGCAAAGTATAATCATATCAGATGCAGTTGGAAAGGAGACTGAATATATAAAAAAGAGATAATAAAAAGGGAAACTGGAATGAGAACTATAGCTGTGCAACATCAAATATAAGATTTTTGAAAGAAAAATGTACTTAATTCATATTTGATATATATTATTAATGCCTCAAAATCAGTTTATAAGAATTCTTAAATAATATGATTTACTAATATGAGGTTTTATAGTTTACTTTAAAAATGAATCTTAAAGGTGATGAGTGAGAAATCAGTTGAGAAGAATATTTTAAAATGGTAAGCTGTCAATTTTCTTATAGGGAATAAATACTTATACTTATAAGGGATGTTTGACATACAATAAAATCTAAGTAGAAAACTCTCTATATCTATACTCCTTTATGTACTACATTTAACATTAACTGTAAACCGTAGGATAATGAAAAAGTTATGAATCACTTATGGAAGATTAGGAGAGTAAGAATATTTGAAGAGAGATGATATGCTCATTTTCCAAACTTAAAATATCCATACAAATTGACTAAATCTGAGCTTATATTTATATGACAAGCAAATCTCCCATAGGATTCTTTAGTAAATAGTCCTGATGAGTTATAAGCTTTGTAAAATTCACAGAAAACTTTTCAAGTTTGAATATATAACAAGCAGTGATACCAAGAGGTTTCATCTTCTTTTCTCTCCCACTGGAGAAAATGATAAATCAGTTCCTCCTTAAAATATTTTCCCTAAGAAATTAGTTTATGAAACATTTTCCTTTCACATATGCTCTTAGGAGTTGACTCAAAGAGATGTGTTTTAATATAGCTTCATGTATGTTTCACCAATTTATTCTCTCTGATTATAAATATACATTTCACCCCATATTTCATTGTTTCCTAATCATTTTCCTCTCACAAGACAACTCAGTGCAGTGAAGAAGCATTTATTAAAGATCTTCCTGTGTGCTTTTGCTGGGTATGCTGGTTCTGTAGTTGCAAAATAAAGATGAAGCGCTATGCTTCCTATAGAACAAAAAACTCAAAAAGAGAAAAAAAATTTACAACATGGCATCAGCCAAAATATTTGGTAAAACAGTTTTGGTGTCATAGGAGAAATGAAGACCCATACTCAAAATGTTAAAATGGAGCTCAGAAGAATATGCATAAAGGCATGGAGGCAAAAATTAATACTATATATTCTAGTGTCAGGACTGAAACAAAGGAATTGGAAAGGTATAGCTGAGAATAAACAAGGTGGGAGCAGATTATTAAGACCGTAACGACCAGAGTAACATGTTTAGGCGGGTTTTACAATCATTGGGCATTCACACATAATATTTAATGCCACTGGAGGCATTTAATGCTAAAGAAGTTTCTGAGCCCTCTATCAGATGAATTCTGAACATTTCTTTTTAATGATTGTTAATCCTAAATTAAATTCGTATTAACTATATCTTTTATTTTCTGTATGCTAATGCTTTACCTTGCTGACCCTACGGTGACTGCCCCTCCTAGGGTTAGTAAACCACTGGTTAGTAAATTCCTGGAGTTAGTAAACTGCCGCCCTTGAGTGCACTTTTCAAATGCAAACCAACCAATCCAGAGCCCACACCTTCAACCTTCTTTATCAGCGTTCTCACACTCTGGGCCACTTTCTTCCTGCCCCAGAGTGTGTCACCCCAGGGACAAGTACTAGACAAGTACGGACAGCCCCTATGCCCCAGAACTCCCTGAAATAATTCAAACTACCCAATCCTAAATCTGCTATTACCTTGCCTTTTTCCTATGAAAACCACAATGAAGGCTCTTGCCCACAGATCCCCTCTCCCTCTGCCTCCTGACTGACCCCTTCCCGTGAATCCCTCTGTATCCCCAGGCTTGGCATGCCCCCTCCTTCTCTTGGGATCTGTGAGTATGGTAAGCTATCATTTCAATGGCAATCATTACCAGATCTGTTGGCTTTACCATATCTAAATAATAATAAAACCTATATTAAAACAAACATGAAAAACTTCTTAACATCTTTTTTAATAAAATTTAACATCAATAGAAATATTATATTCCTAGTGTTTAAAATAAATCAGTCAAGTCTTTTTGTTAAAGTCATTACCTTTTTATTAAACTGCTATATTATTTTGAATTTAAGGGTAAATTCTGAGTGAAACCTCTTATAAACATAAGCTTAACTCTTTTCTAAGTTGTGGTTCATAGAGGGAGGGTATAGCCTCCAGAAATATGAATGGACAATTAGAAGTTTTCAGTCTCATGACAGATGAGTCTCATAGGTCTAAAGTTTTAAATATTTTCCTGAAAGTGCTTTAACTTGTAGTATTTCATATCTGGTACATGAAAATAAACATCTACCTTGTCAAGCAACTAAATCAACGTCAAGGGAAAAATGCCACCTTATGCTCTTTAAATACCAAATTCTGAAACTGTGATTATCAAATGCTAGCATTGTTTACATAATGTCTTTAATATCCAGTAGGCAATTATAATGCAAATCCTAATTAAAAAATATTTCTGCTACTTTAAGCCTAAAAAATTGAATTGAACTGTCTTGAGAATGTGGTGTCCAAGAAGAGGTTGTTGCTAATCAGTGAATGCAAAACTTTGCAATAATGAACCAAACACAATTAGCCACAGGACTAACAAGAACTGGGCCACAGGAAGTAGTGCTCTGAGGAATATATAGCAAAAGACATTAGCAATATCTTTCAGCGGTACACTCTATTACTTCAAAACACCATCACTGAAAGAAGTTGAGAACAGTAAATGACTTTAAAGGGTAGAAGAATTCAAACATTAAATGCATGTTTGAACTTTATGGCTTTTAACTTTCCTTTCTACTTCAAGATTGTACGATTATAAGTTATTATTGCAATCACAATAGCCCTTTAAGAGAGAAACTTTTGATCAAGAAATTCAGGTGGGAAATTGGAGATGATTTAGATTGGGACTAGGTTAGAAAAGATACTAGTCATGCTAGCAGATGGAAGGACAGCAAGGTAGGTGGCGGAGAGGGAATCTGGAGGCGGAGCAGTGCCAGAAAGAACATAGGAATTTAAACAGATGGAAGATGATATATTAGTTGGCAAGAAGAGAAGCTGGGTGACAAACAGCAGAATCTATTGAAGAACTGGATGAGTAGGCAGCCAAGAGGTGAATTAGTAATAAACTAAATAGGTCACTATGAAGGCACCCAAGTTCCAGAACTAATAGGTAAGAATAGTATAAATCAACTACGATTTTTCCCCTTACTTGAATCTGGGAAATGACTTTTATTATAATTTTTTTAAAGTGCTTTGAAATCATGGTGAACAATGATCTTCTACGGAGGGAAAATTTTAGTAGAAAATTCAGAGATGCTTACCACTGAGGAAATTTATTCTGTAAAATTATCATGAGCATAAAATTTATTTTTTATTTCCTAATTTTCTGTTTCCTATAACTTGAATTCTGGCCCTGTCTTGGTTACTATATGCAGATTTGGCTGGAAAATAATACTGAGTGGTAATAAAAGTATAGAATAAGAACTTTAATCTCGACAAAAAGAGAATTCTTTGGAAATTCAGACTATGGAAAATCTGAATATAACTTTATCATTAGAAAAATTCCTTATGTTGTCTTTGTCTATTAAAAATGATAATAGCAGTGTCTCAATGAACATAAGAAGATGATGACAAGTCATCTGGTCTCTCTTCTGTCTTCAGATTTATCTACCCTTAAATCACTATATTCTTGGACAATTAGTCATACTTACAAACACTTAGTGAAATTATGTGACATAGTTAAACACTTTTTAAATGACAATTGTCATTATAGATTAATAAAGAAGTGCCATGCACAGTAATATTTTCCGGAAGGGCTTGGCTTAATATCTGTCTGATTGACCTTCAGATAGACAATGGGTTCTAAGTGGAAGAGATGCTTCCATTTGTCACATATATAAACTTAGAATTAACATCACTATTTCCTTTCCTTCTCCCATCTAACCTATGTACTTATTTTTTCTAATACTGTCAACCATAATTCTCAGACCAATTTCTGTCTATTTAACTAGCCAAGCCTTTATGCCATTATACCTGAAACTTTGATGTTTTATTGACAATATGATCATTTCTAAAATGTCTACGTTCCAATTAATCCCATACACAGAAGCAAAGATCATTTATCAAGGGTTGTCTGGGTATATGACTATTCTTTTCAGCTGATACTTTTAGTTGCCACTTTAATCCCCTGAATTAAACTTTTGAGCACAAGGCTAGTAGCAGTATCTTCCCAAGTTTTAAGTGTCCATTATATATGCAATATGTATATGAGCTGGAGCAATTCTCTTGAGCTGAGAAAACATATTTGGCAAGTCCTACACATATGCCAGCCACTACACCAGACTTTGGATCTGTAAAACATGAACCTTTCCATCAAGAATTTGTATTCTAGTGGAATAAACTGATTTGTATGTACCAGATACTATGGTACAATTTAATAGATGGAATTATGTTGTATCCATGTGTAATAGATAAGTATATCACCTGCCATAATTGTGAATCTCTTGAGGTCAGGGAATACACTAATTTATTAATTCAGCAAATGTTTGTTAAGCCCCTTCTGTGTGCTGTGGCTATGCAAAGGGAAGTATATTCCCTGCAGCCATGGACAAAACTGTCTATTGAATAAGAGAGAGGAACAAACAGAAAGTTCACTGAACAAAGATTGCTCTTGTAAAGGTGTAAACTGGGTATAATAAGTGCATATGAATTGGGCTCTAGCCAAAATTAGAAGAAAGCATCAAGAATAACTTCCTGGATGAGACAATCAAAGGATACTTAAAACAGTTTTAAAACGTTTGTATAATGGTTTATTCAGTATAATTATGAAATAATTATACTGTTGACTATAAAACAGAGGTTCACACTAAAAAGAGATAGGTAGTTAGTGAACACAACTGAAAAGGAAAGAAGAAACAAACTATGTGTTGGTGTTGAGATCATGCTTAAATGCATTATCTCATTTAATCCTCTCTAGAAAACTATGAGAACCTTACTTTAAAGATGGGGAAAACTGAGATCCAGATCACACTGTCACTAAAACTCTACATTCAGGATTAGACGACTAAAGTTTCTCTTCTATATCCCCATAATTTTACTAAGTTTTCTCGTCACTTTGCAAGAACTTCAAATGTCAATGCGCGTATATATTCAATGATATTTTGGACCCCTATATTCATAAATTTGTTCATTTTTCTTTCATTTTAACTAAAATGGACAAGTGGAGCCAGTGCAAAGTTGCAAATTAACTTTTATTAAGATGTTTTTAATTAGAAGAAAGTCAAGTGTAATTTGAAAATAAACCATCTGTAAACATAATCTAAGTTTTAAAAAAGGTCACTTTGCTCAAGTATGGAAAATTTGACTGATGGATAAGGAATAAAATGCCATTTGAGGAAATACATAAATTTTACAAGGTGTCTGTATACTCAGCTGAAATATCACTGAGTAGATTGTTGAATAAGTTTTCAATAAATTTATATTAGTTTATTACTGATTCCTCTAAAATATGAATTATTTTAAAATATAATAAGAATAATTTTTTAATGCTTTTCCCTGGGGAGATGCTTGTAGACCCTTTTTTTTCTTCTTAACTCCTTCAGGAAAAAAAGTGATATTAACCAGAGGAGTCTCCTATATACAACTGAAGAATAGAAAGGGCATCACTTCTGTTTTGTCCATCACTGCATTTCCAGTGTCTAGTACAGTGCTATAGACATAGTAAATGTTCAATAAATATAGGTTGAATAAATGTTTACATGAATGAATATCACATTTTATTAATTCTAAGACACTATTGTTGCAGTCACACCATCAAATTAATAGATTTTTGGAGAGAACATTCATTATATTAAATGTACATATCAAATGTAAGATGAATCCTGTAGTAGTAGGATCTTTTTTCAATGATAAAAATCTATCTTAGACTAGCTTAAGCAACAGGGGGGTTTATTGGAAGGATATAGCATCACGTGGCTGAGGCTGTACAAGCAAATGTTGGGAAGGATGGGATTGGGGTGTAGCTGGATTAAAGTACACCTGTAACTGGAGATGTGAATGTCATGTCAACACTGTCAGCTTCTTTATGAGTGTGGGCTTCCATCTCAGTGAAGTCCAACTTTGCTATGCCTTAGGGAACATGCCTGGCTACCAAGATTTAGATATCTTCATATCATATACCACCTTCTCTCCCACCACCACCAGTGATTACATTTTGTGATAGTTTCTATGGGGATGATGTTGTAAATAGCAAGTTCAGGTAATTGGAATGAGCGTACTGTTTTTGTTGATATACTGATTGGAAAATGAATGTAAAAACATTTGGTGATTTAAAAATTGGACAGATATTCTGCCCAGCAAAAGTATTGTAGATATTTTAATAAAAGAGAAATGGTGTCTTATGTAGAAAAGTTATGTGAATAGCAGGCATGAAAATAATTAAAATATTTTAAATTATTTTAAATAATATTCAACATGTTTTCAGACTCCATGGGAACAATTATTGTTCTGCTTTCGTCCATAGCCTCAGCATTTAGCACATTGCTTCATATATTGCAAACAGTTGTAAATGTTTCTCACTAATATATTGATAATAAGGTTGTAGGGGAGGAAGACAAGTCCTCTACCCTCTAGGTCCTTCTGGCTAGTCTAAGAATTAAATTGACATGAGAGAGTATAACAGGAGAAAATCAAACAAAGCTTTATAACATGTATACATGGGAGAAGCCCAAGAAAACTGAGTAACTCGCCAGAACTGTGGAGGTTGCCACATTAAATACCATCTTCAGCTAAAGACAAAGGAGGATGTTGGGAGTGGAGGGTCACTCAGTTATGGGAGATTACCAGAAAAAGTTCGATAAACAAGAGTAAGGTTATTATGCAGATTTAAGTCCTTGCCTTCTGCATTGATAAGAGTTTCTAGAGATAAGGTCATCCCCCTCTTCCTGGTACAGAGCAGAAAATACCTTTAAAAATGGAGGTTTCCCTTACAAATATAAATGTCTCCTACAAAGGGTAATTTCTACTTGGTTTTTAGAGCTTCTCTCATGTCTGCAGTTTTTTAAAAAAATAACCAGCCCCAAATAATCCTTATGCCAAAGAGACACAACTTGAGGTGGCAAATTCTGCTCCCCTCCAAGGTCTTCTTGACTCACATAATTAATTCATAATAGTTATGGTGAAATGGACTACAAGGAGACAGTAGGAATGTTAAGATAGTATTTTAAAAAACCAGTGAATATATTCTATATTGTGACTTACTCATAGCTTAAATTACATAAAACAAAATGTTTGGAAATAAATAACCTGCAAGATAAGCAAGGATCTAGGCCAAAAAGAATGTGTCTTGTGAGGTCTGGGTTTGTTTCACATTGTTAAAGATGGCTTGAAATAGTACACTGTTTCCTTGGAACTTACTAAAGGTGTTAAATACATGAGAAATTCTTGAGAGGAGTAGAAGTGAGACCGGAACTAGCCTAATGAGACAGGGCCATCTGCAAAGCCCTTGGCCTAACAAGATAAAGCCCCTAACCTATTGGCAAACTAAGAGAATCAGAGGCCAGCAAGACCCACATTCCGCAGCCTCCGGACTCTCCCCAGCTACGCATGAGCCCTAGCACCCGGGAGTCCACTGAAGGTGACCCTAGCTGCATTACCATAGTACAAATCACACCCAGGAGTGGAGGGAGCTAGCATACTAATGATACATGCGTCACACGTAGTGGCATGTTAAACAACAGCACAGGCACGAGCACGACCCCACTTCTACATGGCATGACAAGACACTCGTCCCCAGCCTTTGCCTAATAAAAAGCCCCACAATCCCGCTCCCTAATGAGCTGGTCACCTGCCCCCTTCCGCACCGGCTCCCTTGTGCCTCTCCTATAAACAAGCTAATAAACTTTTACTTTCGTACTCTTTACTTTCGTACTCCCGTTTGTTGTCTCTCTTGATTTCCATCCTGGGGGACAACAAGAACCCAATGTGCCGGTAACAGAACTAAGTAGAAAATAATAATAAAGATATTGGGAGAAGTGGTTATTTGTGCCAGAATACTCAGCCAGAAGAGAGAGAAAGAACATGGCCAAATGTTTACATGGATATATTTGGATGAGACCTTTGCAGGAGAGCATGAATGCCAAATATTGTCGATTTTTAAATAATTGACATATTTTAATCATTTTTGTAGGAAAAAAGAAAATTCTTTGGCACAATCATTGGTTTGAAGTTATTAAATGCAAGACAAATCATAGATACAGTTATTTTCTCTTTACTGCAGTAGGATGTAGCCCTCATCTATGGAAATATTAATGCCCTTAGATGAAACTCTCCTTTCATTTGAATTAAACTTAAATAGCTGCTTCATGCAGTAATGAAGAAAATATTTTTGTAATTCAAGAGGGGTATCATTTAGAGTGTCTCTGTCTAGTCCTTCATCAAGAATAAAATGAAATCTTAAGAGTTGGAAGGGGTCGTATACAAATTGTGACTAATCCTTAATTTTTATATGCAGAAACTGAATTTCTGATGAGTGAGCCTTACTATCTAAGGGCCTACTATTTAGGCATACGTATATATAGAAAAATAAATTTCAAAGTATACAAGGTTAAAAATTCAATAATAATATAAAAATTGCAGTAGTTTTTTCCTTAATTGTAGAATTCTTGATTCAGATTTAATGTTCTTCATGTAATTAATTTCTTAGTTGAAGGGAAAATATTTTTTAATGAATTACTTTTGCTTCTCTGAATTATCTATTTCAAGAAACATTCTTAAGAAAATAAAAAAACGTCCATGAAAGAAAATCATTCCTCTGTGATTCAAAACACATAGAATTCTTAGATCTTAATCACAGAAGTATAACTTTGGAAGAAATCATTCATGAGCATTGATTAAGAAATGAGCACCCATTGAGATATACTCAGCATCAATATAAACTTAATTCTTCTTTAAAAGAGCTAATCATGTGTCAATCGACCATGCTGAAAATAAAAGCTTTAGTTATATATTAAAAACCGAAAGTTCAGTAGCTTGTAACTTAGGAAGAAACAAGAGTAAATGTGTCAAAGTTGAAATGGTGGTTGTATGAATCTCCATTTCTTGTATAGAAGACTGATTAGGGTTAAATTAGCCCAGCAAAGTGTAGACATGCAATAGATATTAAATGTAGAAAAACTGTGAAGATCCTATTGCCTAGCAATTGGTAAAATAAGGAGAATGAAGAATACAAATTTAATTTGTTAATTGCCCATAGATGTTATCACCTGTTTCACAGCAAAATTACTGTTTATTTTGTTTTGTTGACAGAATAAAGCACTGTTTAGAGGGAGAAATGGGTACACCAATATTTATTCATATTATACTTTGGGCTAGGCAGTGTGATAAGTTTTTTCATATTTATTTAAATGCTATTTCTGAAGTAACAATAAATATTTTAAAGTGTGTTAATAAAACACAATACTTTAATTTTGTTTAGGAAATGATATTTTTGTCATATATGTGTCATATATATGTGATTATTTATTTAAAAATAATTTAGTATTTAGTCTTTATAGGCCATTACATAATTGCATATGAGACAAATTACTAAGAAATATAGCCCCCTATTTATTTATTGTTTTGTTAAGAATGGAGTGATTAAGTTTGGGCTATAAGAAAACATATCAAAAATGCATATGAGGGGGCTGGCCCCGTGGCATAGCGGTTAAGCGCATGCGCTCCACTGCTGGCAGCCTGGGTTCGGATCCCGAGCGCGCACTGACGCACCACTTGTCAGGCCATGCTGTAGTAGAAAGGGGAGGAAGATTGGCATGGATGTTAGCTCAGGGCCAGTCTTGCTCACACACAAAAAAATGCATATGAGTAGAACGGAAATTAAATATTCCACATAGGCAGTAAAAATGATTATATACAGATTCAGTTAATTAGGGAATGTGAATCATGTGAAGACTTTAGAGACTGATCTAAAATGAATTCAGCAAACAAATCGATGGAAAAGATTTAGTTTATAGATGATAGAAGACATTACTTTAGCAATGGCACTGCAGTGGAAGTGAGAAAAACAGTAACTTATATGAACAATTGATGTGAAAAAGATAGAGCAAATCTACTAGTAATTAAAAAAAAAAGCAGGAATTGGGGGTGAGAGTATTGAGAACTCAAATGCTTCCATGAAGTCTCCTGCAGACTTTATATTCATTTCCTTTCTCCCTATGCATCATCACCACAGAGAGCAGTTTTTCATTTTCAATATCTGTAACAAAGCAATTCAAGTCAGCCAGAGCTTTCCTTCTTTTTTCCTTTTTTACATGCATATTTCAGAGGAAAAGATTGAATTCACTAATGTTACTTCTTTCAACTTTTGTTACTTTCAAACATTGTCAGCCTACTTATGCCAATTAAATACGTGAACTGAAAATTATTTGAATTTTATTATTTTCAAAGATCTTTAGAAAAAAGTTGAAAAACAGTGAATTTGTAACATGGGTAGTGATTAGAATTATATCTTACTAGTTATGTCACAGGCACATTCCTAAATAGAGAACAGTTGAGTTACAGGATGAAGGAGTGAGTTGTTCCTTAAGAGCTTTAAACTCTACACATGCATTGTCACAGGAACAGCAACCTTTATGCCTAGATAGAATGGATTCTCAGGGCTGCAATCTGCAAAACACCAGAATTAATATAAGAATTCATATATGAAGAATGTATCTGATATTCTTTTAAAATTTTCTTTTAAGTTCTTTTTTATCCCATGACATTTCTGTAAAGTCAAAATTTCTCTTAGTGTTCAGCGTTAGGAGAACATTTTAATTTTATTAAAAATTCTTATTTTTTATTAGATATGAGCTATACAATTGATTGCCTTTTCTTTTTTTCTTTTTTTTTTGTCTTTGGCAGCTAGGCAGCTTATAGCTAAATTTCTGTTCAATTAATATATAATATGCCCTAGGCTAGGTTGCTTGATCCCTTCATACTGGGATCTCATTCTTTTATCACTGTGTTAAAAGCATTATTGACTATGTAAGCTGTCATATATTTTTTTTGAAAGTATTAGTGCATATATAATGAACAATAAATATGAGAATAATTTATGAGTTAGCATCTGGATCCTCATCTGTTTTGACTGAGTCAAGAGATTCAAATGCTATCTTGGAATTTATGATAAACATTAATCTGAGGACATCCAGTTCTCTTTAAAAGAGATACAGGTGTAATAAAATGAAAAAAGGACAATTCAAAGAGGCTTTTCTGATTAAATTATTTTTTTTTTTCCAGACTTTTCAAGGATGTGTGTCATACATCTGGCAGCTGGTACTTAGCCTTTAGGTCTTCTTAAAGACAGAAACTCCTGCTGAAGTTATACTATATTGAATTATATATCATGGCTTTGTAGTACAGGCAGAATCTAGAGCATCAGCTTTTTTTATTGAAAAAAAAGGCAATAGGGACTGGTTATAAAGGAGAAAAATCACTTCTTTCTCCATGAATTGCCGTCTCAGACAAAATAATTAAATATAATGTAAGATTGTAATGTGGTAGAATTTGTGGTAGATCCATATTACAAAGCAATAGATAACGAAGTGTCAAAAGAAAACATCCCTGCACAGTTAGAAGGATCAATAAATATTAGTGTGATAGTATCATGAAAGTACTGGATGGACTCAGAACCAGAAAACTTGAATTTATTCCCTTGAGATTTTAGACAATTGGCTTAATCCCTCTAAGCTTCAGGTTACTAATCTTTAAAATGGGGATTAGTAATATCTGGCCACTCCAATTCTCAAACTGCTTGTGAAGTACAAATAAAGAGTTCACGGAACTGTTAATAACTTTTACACCTCTAAAAGGAAAGGTATAAAGACCGAAAAAGTAAACTTAACATTAATAGAAACAATAAAACCTACACTCTTTATTAAAAGGGCTAATTTTATATGATATATAATATATATGTATAGATAAGATATACGTGTATAATCATTCAGGGAATGTAAAACATGAACAAATGCAAAACTTACATTAATGATTGACCCCCCCCAAACAAGCATATTGTAGAGTAGAAATCATAGTCAAATCTTTGAACCATTTCCTGGACAACTGACTCACAATTATGATCCAATCCAATCTATCTTTTTGTTCCACAGATGCCAGTAAAGAAGCCTGGTTGGCTTTTACGAGGGGAAACAGAGTTAACTAGTGCTAGACATTATGCTAGGCTCTCTGATTTATTATCCTGTCATCTGAAGAATTTCTATTAGGGAGACAGAGTCTCCATGAAATATGGAATGCTAACAGTACCTTCTTAAATACTTTTCCAATAATTGTTAATATCAATAGTGATTTGTATTATTAAAATAAAGATTTTCAAACAATTTTCCAGCCATGTCATATGCAACCAAAGTAAAACAAACTGTTAGGAAGAGCCTCTCTATTTTTTTTCCTGTGAGATATAGAATACTATCTTAGTGGGACATATATATGAATCCAGTAAAGAATCAATCGATCGACCAATCAGCTCTTTAGAGAATGGTATCAAAGTAATGTATTTGTTAATGCTTACATCTTTAGCATTACAAGTGCTGCTTGTAGATTTCTATTTAAATTGTATTTTAAACAAAGGCACCCAATAATTTGTTCATTTTTTTCTGATCTCTCTTACTATGGATATTTCTTACAAACATAGCTATATTGTTCGTTATGAAATCAACTGATAACAGATCTAACTTTGTTCATTTCATATTTTTAAAGACTATCAGCTTGCAGTCATTTAGCTTGATGTTTCTAAGGAGTTGGTCAGAATTATTTTTCTTTCTCTTGATTTTTCAGACAAGAGTCTGAACTGATTTAGTAATTTTCAACTGTTAGATGCATCCCTAACAATATCCTGCAGGGCCACCCAGGAGGGTGGTAAAAGGAATGAATAGCTATTGAAAGCTCTGCTCCTTTATGTGTTATAAAACAAAATGGAATTGTTAAAGCCTCCAATCTATTCCTTGATCATGCTTTGTATTTTAGAAAAAGCTTTCAGAAGATGCGGACACAGTCTGAATCTATTATTGTTCCTATTTCAGCTGACATAATCAGAATTATCCAAAGTGATGATATCAAAATATGAGCTAGTCTTCAGTAAGTTGCATGTCTAGATGAATAAATATAGATAGCTTTTGTATTCTTCAGCTGTTTATGAGATTACAGTTGATTCACTTATATACCAATTGATTTGAGAGTATTTCTTTTATTTAGTGGGAGTTGTGGATGAGGCTATTTTCTCATCTTTGCATTATTACTGCACTAAACCTAAACCAATTATGAATTATCCAGTCTCCATTTTATTCTTTTTCATTCTAAGTTTTAAAATACCCCCTTTTTTGGCATAAGGATGACAAAAATGAACTCAGTATTAATGGTTTTGTCCATTCAATTGTCTTTAACAAGGATATCTAGATCATTTATCTAGATCACTTTCAGACTTTAGGACATAAAATGGAAATATTCCTGCTGGAATTCTATGTGAGATAGTATTTACCATGCAGTCAATCTTTGATTCACTACAAAGTCTCTTCCAAGCCTTTGAATAGATTTCTAATAATGGTGGAAATGGGGACTCTTTGGATCAAGCTCTTAGTCAAAGGTATAGACAGAGTTCCCATGTGCCTAGAGTGTTAAAAAATACTTTAGTACACACAGAGCTTGGGAGTAGGGATGACTCTCTATCTTTAGTTTGTTCATTCTCTTTTTGCTTTTCTCTTTCCTTCTTAGGCTCCTTGCTTTTTCCAGTGCACTGGAGATGAAAGCCCTAGCTAAAAAATATATATGTGCATGCACACACATGTATGTGTGCATTTGCATGCACATGTATGTGCTTTAAATCATATTTCACAAAGAAGTAAATACTTCATGTGAAATATACAGTCAAAATGGAAGTTCCATCGACATTTTGGGAGCCAGGTGGGACATCTGACTTTCAGCCATTTACATCTTAGGCTCTCTGCAGTTAGTCTTGCTACAGAGCTATAGGTTCATTTTTGTTAAACTTTAATTTGCAAAGTCATTATACATATCCTATCCTCCCATAATAATTCCCCCAGCTATTCTTAAGGTTGGTATAAAAGGTATTTTTATTACCATTTCATAAATGAGGAAACAGATTTGGAGAAGTTGGCTTGATAAATATCACCAGGCTGAGCAGCAGTACTTATTTTTTCATAATTTTATTTATTTATTATTTCCCCAAAAGCCCCAGTAGATAGTTGTATGTCATAGCTGCACATCCTTCTAGTTGCTATATGTGGGATGTGGCCTCAGCATGGCCCGAGAAGCAGTGGGTCGGTGCACGCCCGGGATCCGAACCGGGGCTGCCAGCAGCGGAGCACGTGCACTTAACTGCTAAGCCATGGGCTGACCCAGCAGTATTTATTTTTAATCTAGACCAGCTCTATCTGGGACCACTGCTCTTTCTGTACCTAGTGTGGTTGTGGCTTGGCTTTCAAGCTTTTACCAGATTTCTTAGATTTCACTCTATTTATCTAAAAATGTTTATTAATATTTTGTGAATCACGTGTCTTCTTTTTTTAACACCATATTTTTCCAATTCTAAATGACACATTTTCTTCATTTAATGTTACTGAAATTAAGATGCCACAAAAATTAATGTCAGAATGACATTTTTACAAAATCTGAAATTAAATTGACAAAAGAAATGGTATAATAGAACTGAGAAGGCACGATATTTTGTGTCTCATCCCTATGTTTAGGAAACTTATTTTATATATATGCCTTTGAATTCTTTTCCTCTGGGGGAAATAAAAAACTTGTCTGCTTTTGTATGAAACCTTCATACAAAAATACAAATACTATTTCATTATTTCTGTTCTTACAGTTCCCCTAAATCACTGGTAAATTTTCCTTTATTAATTTTTATAATCTTCTAAATTTATTTTTTTTGAAGTTACTCAGTTTCCTCCTGAGAAGATAACCCTCATTGTATAGTTTTCTTTTCTGAGAGAATTTGATCTAATATCTGTCAGTTTTTCAATGATCTCACTAAATGATTACTGAAGTTTTTCAATAACTGCTTGATTTATTGGAGTGTCTTTCCCCCTTTGTGTTAATATAAACCTTACCCTGTCTTCAAACTTACCTGAATTTCATGACATCTCCTCAGTACTCTTTCAATATGATGGGGAAAAATATATGTAAAAAACTGAGTTTTAGAATTTCTTGCTGAACTTTGCAATCTTTGCCTTACCATGTGCAGGTTTTATTACTAGGGATGACAGGACTTAAGCAGAGTGAAAGTCAGAGTTGAAAAAAATTAAACTGTCTAAACAACTGACCCTGAGAGTTAGGGAAAAAGCAGAGGTAGATAGCATCCCTAAGGATCATGTTCATTCACACTCAAAGAATGGCTCCATTTTTGGTGGCAAATTAAAGTGTAGAACAGGAAACTGAGGCTGAATCCTTGTTGAATGGACCTGGCCACATGGAAAGGTTAGGGAAAAATTCAGTTGAGGGCTCAATCCAAGGCACAATTTGTATTAGACCTATGGCATCAAAACTATTTCCAACAAACAATGAAACAGAAGCCACTCATGTTTTCATTGTCTTGGTCTGGTTTCATTCATTCATTTAGCACCATTTATTGAACACCTACTATGTGTGAGATACTATGGATCCTTAACAGTAAACAATAGATATGACAGTCCTTTTCTCTATAGAGCTTGTCAGCTTGTTATAAATGCTGGGGAGGAATTCGCAGAAGTATAGAATTTCCTCATGGGGTAAGAGTGAGTGAGAGCTAATTTAGATAGAAGAAGAAAGACTCCTGATTGAAATGTGATTTATTTTGACTTCTAAAGGATAAAGATTTATCCAAACCAGAGCATGGGGGAGTAATTAGGAGTCAGCCTATCTTCTCATATTCCTAGATTTACAAATTTAGTTTTGTTTTATGAGGATGTGAATTACCTTAAGCTTATGTATCTATAAACCTGGATGAGAAATTAGCTGGAGAAATAAGAAAACATAAAAGACTGTCATGCAAGCATCTAACCATTTAAAATATGAGATTCAAGGAGCCAAATCAAGATGTTTCTAAATCTGAAGTTATGTTCTATGGATTTCTAACTTAGAATTGGAGGGCCAAGGATTATTTTCTGAACAACTTATTTCAGAATTGAGACTTGAGTGATGATTAGGAGCTAATTAGGAGAAGGGCAGATGGTGGAAGGAGGGGAAGTGGAGAGAGGGAGTGAGGATGAGTCAGGAAGGGAGGATTTGAGAAAGGTCCCAGAGGCAGGAGGCAGGGAAGTATTGTAGTTCAGTTTCTTTGGAGTGGTGGTAAAGGGCAGCCTTGGTAATGGTCACTGGAAAGATACACAAGGAAGGACAATGAGAAGCCATTGCATTGTATTAAGTAGAGAAGTAACTTGGGTGAATTATTTGCATTTAGGAAAGATCACTCTGACTGCAATTTTGAAAACATTTTTGAGTAGGACATGGCTGCCGAACAGGAAGAATACTAGAAAGTATTGCGGTAACCCCAGTGAGAGATAACAATGGCCTAGACTAGTGGTTTTCAAACCTTTTTCCTTAAATGCCCCCAAAGGCATTGTTTAAAATTCTATGTGCTCTCATATACTAATAAATTGACATACAAATTCCTCATAAGTTTAAATAGTTGCAAAAGATGTAATTTTCAGCATACTGTAAATTTTGAATTTTAAAATAGATCTGTTAATATATTTAAATTTGAAATTTAAAATAGATCTGTTAAATATATCTGTTAGAGTCTGAATAGTATTGAGATCCCATACTTATGTGGGAGATCAAAATTGGCCACCTCAAAATATGTCTCTTTACCTTGATTGTTTTTTCTAATGGACATTGGACCTCCCCAACTAACTGCCTAAACAAATTTAACTCTGGGTATGGATAGACTGGCAGGGTCCTCAGCCCATTCTTATCGAAGTTCTGTTTACCAAACATTTACATTTGTAAAGGTATCTCCCTCTCTGTGCTGGGAAGAGGGGGGGAGGACCTTATCTCTGGAAACTCTTATCAGTGTGGATGGAGAGGACTTAAATCTACATACTCTTGATTGCTGTGCTTTCTGGGAATCTTCCATAGCTGTCTCCTCCCTCATCCCCAACATCCTCCTTTGTCTCCCTGAATATGCTGTTTAAGGTGAAAAACTACCGCCATTTCTTGAGAAACTCAGTTTCCCTGGTTTCTCCCATGTATACATGTTACAAAACTTTATTTGCTTTTCTCCTGTTATTCAGTCTCATGTCAATTTAATTTGTAGCCCAGCCAGAAAGGACCCAGAGTGGGTAGAGGACAGTCTTCCTTCCCTTCACTTATCATTATCTATTTAAAAATATTTGAAATAGCTCTTGTAGAACTTTAAAAAATTTTATGTGGTTCTCTTTTCTTTTGAATTTATATTTTCATTCCCACAGAAATTCACCCTTTTATTACCTATCTTATGGTTGAAAGTATGCTTGAAGAGTATACTTTAAAGTATTTAATTCATTACCCTATCACATTTTTTAGTTGTGAAATATATTTAAAATTTGATTTTTAAAATTTCTTATAACTGTAAAGTTTAAGGGTAAATTTTTCCTTCCAGAATTGTCACTGAAACCAAAGTGGGTTCACCTCCTGGTGAGTAAATCAGACTCTCCAGCAGAAGTAGTTGTCACACAAAGTAAGGTATATTTACAGCAAATAGGAGACCATGTGGAATCATTTCCAAAGTCATGGCTTTCCCCGAACGAAGGGAAGCAGGGACCTTTTATTTCATATTGGGAATGAATATTCAAAAGGGAGAGGCGAGTATTTTCTTGTTCAGGCTCAGTTGGAAAACATACTTCCACATACACTGCAGGTTATGGTAGTAAGGCCTAAACTCCTCTTGGAGAGATCTTAGCATTAAAAATAAGGCAAACAGGGGGGCCGGCCTGGTGGCGCAAGCGGTTAAGTGTGCCCACTAGGCTGCGGCAGCTCAGGGTTCACCGGTTCGCGGATCCCGGGCGCGCACCGACCCACTGCTTGGCAAGCCATGCTGTGGCGGCGTCCCGTATAAAGTAGAGGAAGATGGGCACAGATGTTAGCCCAATGGCCTGTCTTCCTCAGCAAAAAGAGGAGGATTGGCAGCTCAGGGATAATCTTCCTCGCACAAAAAAAATAATAATAAGGCAAAGGTTATAGGCGTAACTCTTGTGGTGAAGCTTGGTCTGGGTCAAGGTGGTTGGTGATGGCAACTCCTTAACATAAAAGGAAAAAAAAAAACCACTTTGGCAAGACAGTTAAATGCTTCCAAACCCACCCTTGATTTCCTCCAGGCAATTAGTCGACAGATGAGTTGTCATTGTAATTTTTATTAACGCGCAATTGACCAAAACTATGTAACTATATTTTAAATTCTGAAAAATTGCTAGTGACAAAAAAGTACAACGTTGTTAGAAATGCAGTGCTAAACGTGACAGATGGGCTTCTTTATTTCATTAATTCCTCTAACTTTGGAACAATGTTACTTATTGCCAAAATGAGACGAGGTTTAGTATTAATCCTATTTTGACTTTTCACTTTTATAGATGTGAACTAGTAGTTGAAGAGTTGAGTTATAACAATGTCATTGAATTACTTGAACTCCTGATCATATGTAAAAAGTCACATGGTGATCTATTATCAAAATTTATCTTTAATAATTTATTAATTTTGTAGAAAGCAAAGAATTCACATTACCTGATTTACAAAATAATTTCTTTGCCAGTCATTCAACAGTAACATTAGTATTTCTCAACATTTGTAATCAAATGTCCTTTTGTTTGGTGCCCCCAGAGACTTTACATGCTGAGTCAATGCACATAAAATTTTGGATGGGTAAGAAGTATGTTTTTGTTTTGTAAAATAAGAGAAAGGTAACCAGGAACGTAGTGGTTGGAGAGTAGAAACTGCACCTCTGCCATAGATATGTCTTCAGTTGTTCCTCAAATCTCTTTCCGGGTACACTTTGGAGAGGATTTTTGTACTCTCAAGAGTGTATGTACACCAGTCTGAAGACCACTAAGCTAGATTAAGGCAGTAATAGTGTTCATGAAAAAAACTAGAAAGACATTAGAAATAGAGAAATATAAGGTGGAAAAATTCAATATATTTTGGTAGTCTATTGGATTGGGAGCATGTGTAAAAGTTCTAGAATTTGAGAAGAGTAGAGTACATTTTAAATATTCCTTTAGAGAGTGGAAAAGAGTTGACCAGGGAAACATGGACCACTTTGATAACTGAAGATGGTAAGTTTACAGGGTACTGACCTGCAATTTGCTTGGCTGTCACTATCGACCAGGGTGAAGGTGCAGAGAAGGCAGCCACTGAGTGTGTTTATGCTAATTTCAGAAAGTTGGTTTTGAGGGATATGGGATGAATGTGCTTATTAAGAATGGAGGTCACAAGCTCTTTTCTCTCGACTATGCCGCCAGAAACACCTCGCAGAAAGGAGCTGGAGGACTCTTGATAGAGAAGAGGAAACTGAGGCCCCAGGTGGGTCCTGCCTTAAGGGAATAGACTTGTGCATAATTATAGCAATAATAGTTCAATTTATGGAGGAGTATTAATCTTACCTGAAGCTCTTTTCCTCCATTAGCTCCTTTCTTCTTTACAAAGTAGGAATTTGGAGCTGTGAGGCTGAGAGAGATGAACTTACTTGCACACAGCTGAGAAGGGGTCAAGTCCGAACTGGAAGCCAAGTTTGTGCTCCTTACACTACACCAACAACCTATCCAAGGACCTTGAGGGAGCTTTTCTCTGATCACATTTTGTTGGTTCTTCATTCATTCACTTAATTATTTACTGAGCACCACTGTGTGCCAAGACTACTAGACACCGGGGAAACAATGGGAGCAAGATGCGGTACCTCTCATGGCTTTTACTTTCAGGAGAAGGAAGCAGAAAATAACAGGGAAAAACGCAGAGTATGTAGATGCTGAGAAGAAAATGAACAGGTTGCTGAAGTAAAAGAATAACTGGATGTGAGGAAAGTCTTTCAGTAACGGGAAGTGCAAACATCTTAAGGTAGAAATAAGCTAAATGTGTTCCAGAACAGAAAGAAGCTCGTTGTAGCTGGAGCAGCATAGGTAGAAGGAGATTGACAAAGGATGAGGCTGGAGAGGTGGACAGGGGTTGTACCATATATGGCCTTAGGGGTCCTGGTAAGGACTTTGGATTTTATTGATTTTTTTCTAAGCCATCGGAAAGTTTTAAACTAAAGAGTGATGTGTTCACATTTGTATTTTAAAAGATCACTCAGCTGTATAGAGAATGGAATGTGAGCAGGAAAGAGTGGAAGCATGGAGAGCTATTATGAGGCTATTGGAATAATCCAGATTAGAGATTACGATGATGCTTGAACTAAGGAGGTGGCAGTAAGGATGGAGAGACTGGATGGATTTAAGGTGTGTTTTGGAGGTGGAGTTAACAGGACTTTCCTGAAGGATTAGATGTAGAGGGTGAGGATAAGAAATGAATTAAGGATAACTTCCAGATGTCTGGCTTAAGCAACTGGATAGTTGATGGTGCCATTCAGTGAATGAAAGACTTGATGGGTGTGAAGGTCGGGGAATCCAGAGTTCTTTCCTATCTAGGTTCGTGTGAGATACCAGATGATAAGTCAAATAAACAACTGAATGTTGTGGTGGAGACTTAGGTCGCCCACCAAAATTATTCCTCTCTTTCTTGGCCATACACCTACACTACACTACATTCCTCAGCCCCCTTAAATTAGGTGTGGCCGTGTGCCTATGCTCTTCCAACAGAAAGTGAGCAGAAGAGATGCACACAGTTTCCAGGCCTGGCCCATTAAAATCCATCAACAGGTGTTCCTCTATGCTCTTACTTATTTTGCCAGCTGGGAGCAGATAATGACCTGGTTCTAGAGAAGGCAAGGTCTCAAGATGGAAGATTCCCAGGTAGAGGAGAACTCCACCCTATTGACCTAAATATCTACCTAGGACTGTTATATGAGGGGGGAAAGAAAAGCTTTTATTGTATTAAGCTTTGAAAAAAAAAAAACAGTAGAGGTGAGAAAATTAGAAAGTGGCTCAACTTCTCTGGAAAGGATAAAATAAAAGTGTACTCAAACAGAGGAATATATACCTTATAGTACAGGAAGAATGCCAGCATTTATCAGGAAGGAAGAAGAACTTGAGACAGGGCTCAGAGGCAGGACAGCTGGGAGGTCCAACTTGAAGTCACCCTAGGAGGGTGACTTTAAGACAATACATATCCAAAGATAGCTTAAGAATGTATAGCTCCTGAGAAGGACTCCCTTGAGATCAAAGCAATGATTATTTCTTACCATAAGAAATAATCAGAGTGACACACCTTATTTCATTCAGGAGACAAAGTCATGGAGCATTCTAAGCTTTATCTAACTATTTAATCTATCTCCAAGGTTTTAAATATATATATAGAAAGCAAGAATATAATATATAATACACTGAAAATTATATTCTTTCAAAATATTTTTACATATCTTAATAAGAGTTTAGATGTCAACTTATAATATGCAAAGGGCTATATAGCTTATTCAAAATTATTTTAGGGAATTCACATGCAAAAATTTTTAAGACCACTGAAATGAAGTACTGACAACTAGAGAGATTTAGAGAGGATGGTGTTATATCTAGACGCTGGGTGATGTAATTGTGGTGGTAGTTTTAGAGACAAAAATTAATGTATGATTAATCTACATTGTTTTTCCAAAGAATTGAGTTACTATGAGTATTCCAAAGGTGTTCACCCAATGACTCATTCTAAGAGATTGGTAGGGCTATAGAAAATAATGGAGGAAATATGGGGAAGTAATGTTCCTTTTAGTGGGGAAGAATTTGATAAATTTGTTATTACGTTATGGCTTGGAGAGATTTGTTCACAGTGGAGATGCCCTGTGAGTACTTAGGGAAAGATGATGGGCAAACAGGCTTGAGGCTAGAAACACTTACGTCTTTAAATCATTCACAGGTAAGTAATGACTTGAAAGGAGGTGGAGTCTCAGAAAGTAGGCAGAACTATGGTGTTTCTCCAGTAAAGATAGGAAGTTGCTTACTGTAGAAAACATGGCAGAACTCTGAAGCCTTAAAGCAAAAGAGTATACAATTGATGAATCAAATTATTCCAAATGCGTAAATTCTCATGCATTTATACAAAAAAACTCAAGGATGTCAGTCCTTGTTGAATTTCAGGCCCAAAAGGCTGAGCTCTGCAGGTACAACTCTTTTTAGTTTATGAGATAATTCATAACCGTGAGTGATCTAGCCGGGCTCCCAATTCCCTGGTTCAATCTAACAGCACCTTTGTGTTGTTGTTTTTTTGTTTTGTTTTGATTTTTTTGTCTTTTGTGTTGGTTGTGGGATATTACTTTTCTATTCTGCATACAAATTGCTGCAAATTTAGTGTCTTAAACCTGATTTATCTCAATTTCGGTGAGTCAGGAGTATGGGCATAGCTTAGCTGGGTCCTCGGCTCAGAGTCTCATGAGGTTGCAGTCAAGTTCAGCTGGCTCTGTTCCTTTCTGGAGCTTGGGGTTCTCTTTTGTCTGTCGGCAGAATTCTGTTCCTTGTGGTTGTAGGACTAAGGTCCCCATTTTCTTGCTGGCTGTCAGCTCCTAGAGTCCACTCGCCCCTTTCACAGGGCCCACACTGGCCCTCTCACAACGTGGCAGTTTACTTCTTCAAGGCCAGCAGGAGAATCTTTCTCTTCAGGAAGGGCCCAAGCCCTCTTTTAAGGACTGTCACCTGACTAAGATAGTCTCATGAAGGATAACTTCTCTTTTGATTAACTCAAAATTTACTGATTCAGGACCTTAATTAGCTTTGCAGTATCTTTTTACCTTTGCTGTATAAGGTAACCTATTGACAAGAGAGGTATCCCATCATATTCACAGCTCACACCCACACTCAAGGGGAGAATGTACAGGAAGTTTTACACCAGAGGGGCAAGAATCTTGAGGCCATTTTAGAATTCTGTCTACCACAAGAGTGAAGGATACAGAGATATAGCATCATTTGATTAACTTATTCTTATCCTGTCCCTTTATCATAAAACTTCCTGATTCAAGTTTTAATGGGTTTTTACTAATGCTGGTGTTTTCAGTTTGGGTCAAATAATTCACCATTCACAACTTTATTTATTTTTTTTTTTTGTGAGGAAGATCAGCCCTGAGCTAACATCGTGTTAATCCTCCTCTTGTTTTTTGCTGAGGAAGACCAGCTGTGAGCTAACATCTATTGCCAATCCTCCTCCTTTTTTTTCCCCCAAAGCCCCAGTAGATAGTTGTATGTCATAGTTGCACATCCTTCTAGTTGCTGTATGTGGGACGCCGCCTCAGCATGGCCAGAGAAGCGATGCGTCGGTGCACACCCAGGATCCGAACCCAGGCCGCCAGTAGCGGAGCGTGCACACTTAACCGCTAAGCCACGGGGCCGGCCCTCACAACTTTCTACTTTCAATGTTCAAAACTGAAGATTGCTTTTCATAGCCTGTGTCATTGAAAAATCCATTAATAACATTATCAGTTTAATTGCTCTTTTCTAAAACTTTTCCAACTCAATTTTCCTTGAAATAGATCATCCACTATCTTACATAGTCGATTTTAGTTCTGAGCCTGCTATTGTCCTGTAACACTTTACATTTTTTTTTTAATTTCCTACATAATGCTCACCGGAAACTAGACTTTTGAACCCTGAGTACATTAGGCCCAACTCAATTCAACAAAGCCAATTCATCTTTATAAACATATATTGTATATTCTATATTAGCCAGTCATCTTGTCACCATATAAACCTGGAAAAAGATTTTTCTGTACTCAGGTAGCTTGTAAAGTTCCACATGATATATTGGGATAATTTTTAATGTTTTGCCTAGATATCTCCCAGGGTAATTAACAACTCAGAAATCATCATTGTATAATATTATAATTTAAATTACTTTAAAAAAACACGACAAAATTTCCTTGATGCTTATCTGCCAACTTAATGAATTTATGAGAGTTTCTTGAAATTTGCTCCAATTGAGTTGACATGTCCCATATTAAGGGTTTCTTCTCCTTCTGCAAAATTGAGAGGTTTGACTGCATTTTTATCAGCTTTTATATAAAACATTAAATAAAACTAAAACTGCTCCCAGCACTGATCCTTGGGGAAACTCTATGGTTAAAAGTTTTTTATTCAGAAAAAAAGATATGTATTGGTGATATAATTTGCCTTTTTTTAAAATTCAGAAATGTCTTTCAAGCATCATTGAAGTGTTTTAGATGTTTTTCTATAGAATCTTGATACATAAATTAAGAAAATAATATAAGTAATTCCTTCTGGTTTCCTTTCTCTTTGATTTTTTTCTCCTATTTAGAGATAATTTAGGAATATATTTCTTCTTTCAAATACTGGTTTGATTGGTCCACATTGCAATCAAACGTGAGAACTGAGATTTTTTTATAGAAGTGAGATTCATTAACTTGAGAACAATCCTTATGGATAGCTCTGTGCCAATTTATATCTATCAATTTTTCAAAACTTAACAGTCTTCAAAAAAAGTTTGTTTCAACCTATTCATTAATTTTTTAGTGGTTGCCTTAGAGTTTACAATATACATCTTTAATTAATCACAGGGTACCTTCCAAAATTGTATGCCACTTCATGTATAGTGCAAGAACTTTTACAGCAGCATACCTCCAATTCCTCCTGCCATCCCTGCCTCACAGTTGTCAAACATTTTACTTTTGCTTATGTCATAAACCCTACAACACAGTGTTATTATTTTTGCTCTAGATAGTAGATTTTCTTTTGCAGCAGTGAAAAATAAGGGGAAATGTCTTCTGTATTTACCTTCATTTTGACCTTTTCTGGTCCTCTTCACTTCTTTGTGTAGATCTGGGCTTCTGTTTGGTGTCATACTCTTCCTGTTTAAAGAACTTCCTTTGACATTTCATACAGCACAAGTCCTCTTGTGTGGTGGCTACTGATTTCCCCTGTACTCTAACAAACATAAAACACTCCATGTGTTTCCTTTCCTTTTGGAGGAACTTGTCCTTTTTTGTAACTTGGTTGCCTTGTAACATCAGCTCTCTGACACACTCAAGAAAAGTTATGATTTTGTAGATTATCTGTTTTTTTTTCAATGTTACATGGGGACAAGTTTCTTTGAGGTTTTCTAGATCCAATGCGGAAGCAGAAGTCCACTCTTACATTTCATCCCTTCAGTGATTGTACGCTATGTCTCACAACATAAACTTGTGAAAAAAATCTCCTTGTTGGTTCATGAACTTAACCCTATTCCCTGAACTTACTCCTTTCATCAAATCCTCCTTAACAACAAGATATTTCTGTAAACCTTGTAAGTACTGAATACGTGCTTGTTGAAGTTGACATCACATTAGTTTTTCTCCCCATTTCGTCCTAAATGGAGGAATAATAATTTGAAATCTTTTGAAATCCACCTCTACTATGATGGTAGAAACATTTTTATGTTGATTAAATCTTCACACCTTTTCATTACCTTATTAAATTAAAATATATTAAAGAAAGCATGTGTAGATTCATTCATTTAAAACAGATTAGCTCAGGAAAGAACTGGCCAATTTGCAAGAGGAATATAAGGGAATAGAGTGAGTCCAGAAATGCATGGTATTTCAGAGTTGAAAAAGACAAATGCTTCTAGATACAAAACAACAAGACAAATGAATAAAATAGATTTTAAGTGACAAAAGCCCAGGAAAACTTCTCAGTTAAATAAAGTGACTAGAGAAAAGTTTGATTAAGGGTGTGGCCTTCCCATCAATTCTTCCAGATACCCTTGGTAGCTGCCATGGAGTTGATAGAGAGATGAAGGAGATGCCATGATAAAGGAAAAAATAAATCAGATCTCAGGACTATGTATGGAAAAAATTTTGAAGTGTGTTTACTAGAACATGGACAAACCAGAACTGAAATATCAGGTCTTAGACAAATGTAGACAAGTGATCTTTGTATGTCATCTAGCCTTCCATTTTCTAAATGGTATATATAATTATACTTTTCCTGCCCCTGCCCCACTGGTTTATGTTAGGTGTATATATTGATGTAGAGTTGGGGGAAAGATCTTGTCTTTTTATTTTTCAGATCACTAGACCAAGTAGATGCATATCCTGACCTGAGACTTCCTGGATTTTGAACTAGATGCAGTGATTTTGGGTTGAACCCCACAGAAAGGAGGGTGATAGGAATTGTGTGTATGGAAAAGGGAGCAAAGGGATGTTTGGTGACTGGAAAATTGGACTGTGGCAGAGATTACTGGTGCTCACCAAATAACACTGTGCTTCTTTACCTTTCCCAGCCCCTCTTGCAGTTACGGTCACACATCCAAATTCTGGCATTTGAGATTGGGGCAGATGTGATGTATGCAACTTACTAGGTTCGGCCCTTAAAAAAATTCTGCACAGAAATAGATTTCACAGAATATTTCAGCCAAGTCACTAAAAAAATAAACAAATGGCCAAAAAACCCAAACCACAATAATAACCCCCTGGTAGGGGGGATCAGTATTCAGAGTTACTACAATATTATTATCTAAAATGTCAGTTCTCAACAAAAAAGTTATGAGATATGAAAAGAAACAGTAAGTGTGGCCCATAGAGGTAAAAATCATCAACAAATTAGTAGCAAACTGAATCCAGCAATTTATAAAAAAAGATTATACATCAAGTGATATTTTTCCCAGGAATGCAAAGTTTGTTGAAAATTCAATCAACAAAAATCAACAGATATAATACACTATATTAATAGAATAAAGAACAAAACCACATGATTACTCCAAAAGCCATAAAAAAAACATTTGACAAAACCCAAAATCTTTTACAATAAAAATGCTCAATAAACTAAAAATAGCTAGGAATTTCTCAGTTGATTAAGGGCAGCTATGAATAATCCAGTGCTAATGTCATATTAATGATGAAAGACTGAATGCTTTCCCTCTAAGTTTAGGAACAAGACAAGGATGTTTGCTATTGCCACTTCTATTGAAAATTTTACTGGAAGTTCTAGCCAGAGCAATTAGACAAGAAAAAAGAAGTCATCCAGATTGTAAAGGAAGAAGTAAAAACATCTCTACTTGCAAATGACATGATCTTATATATAGAAAATCCCAAGGAACTCACTAAAAAAACAAAAAACACATGATTAGAATTAATAAAAGAGTTCAGCAAGGTTGCAGAATACAAGGTCAACATATAAAAATCAATCATATTCTATACACTTGCAATGAAAATGAAATTAAAACAGTTACATTTACAATAGCATCAAGAAGAATAACATACTTGGGAATAAATTTAACAAAAGAAGTGCAAGAATTTTACTTTGAAAACTGCAAAACATTGTTTAAGAAGGTAAAGACAATGTAAATTAATGGAAAGTCATCTTGTGTTCATGGATCAGAAGACTTAATATCTTTAAGATGTCAATATTCCCCAAAGTGTTCTACAGATTGAATGCAATCCCTTTCAAAATCCCACTCAGCTTTTTTGAAGAATTTGACAGGTCAATCCTAAAATTAATATGGTAATCCAAAGGACCCAGAAGAGTCAAAAGAATAGTGAAAAGAAGCACAAAGTTGGTGAATTCACAGTTCCAAATTTCAAATTTCTACAAAGCAATAGTAATCAAGACAGTGTAGTGCTGGTATAATGATAGATATACAGATTAATAGAATAGAATTCAGAGTACAGAAAAAAACCCTTATCTTTATGGTCAATTGATTTTGAAAAGAACATTTTAATATTATGATTTATAAGAAATATATATTTGGTCATTCAGATGACAGAAATATATTTCTCATATATATTTGGTCTTCATCCACATTTCCTGGCTCATAGCTCCCAAAACCCTTGGAATTTCTTAAGCATTGAGAGTGAAAAAGGTGTCTTTTGTCATGTTAATGAAGTGACTTCTGAAAAGCACCTAAGGGTGGATACTGGTTGCCAGAAGAACTAACCACATGATTAGAGGGTTGGGACTTTCAGTCCCAATCCCTGACCTCCCCGGAGGGGAGAGGGGTTGGAGGTTGAGCCAGTCTCTAATGGTCAGTGATTTAATCAGTCCTGCCTATGTAATGAATCCTCCATAAAACCACAAAAAGACATTGTTCAGAGAGCTTCTGGGTTGGTGAACACATGACTGGGGAGAGTAGCATGCCTAAAGAGGGCATGGAAGCTCCATATCCTTTCCCCATACCTTGCTTTGTGTGTTTCTTCCATCTGGCTGTTCCTGAGTTATATCCTTTTATAATAAACCAGTCATCTAGTAAGTAAAATGCTTCTCGAGTTCTGGGAGCCACTTTAGCAAATTAATTGAACCTGAGGATGGGGATCATTGGAACCTCTGATTTATAGCTAGTTGGTAACAGGCACAGGTGACAGCCTGGACTTGCAACTGGCCTCTGAAGTTGAGTTGTGGGGGGCAGTTTTATAGGACTGAACCCTTAACCTGTGAAATCTCATGCTATGTCTTGGTAGATAGTGTCAGATTTGAGTTGAATGTTTGGACACTCAGCTGGTGTCTAGAGAATTGCTTGTTGGAGGTGTGGGAACACCCAACACCCCCCCCCCACATGGAAATTGGGTACTCAGAACCAATTTAAGCATAAGACAATTGAAGGGGTAAAGGGTACTGGGACAATGAGATAAATCAAATACAAAATAACAGATTTGGACCTCTACCTCACACCATGCAAAAAATTACTCAAAATGAATCATAACCTAAATGTAAGAGCTAAAACTATAAATTCCTGGAAGAAAATATAGGAGTAAATCTTCATGATCTTGGGTTAGGCAATGGGTTCTTAGATACAATACCGAAAGCACACATGACAAAAGAAAAAATAGAAGAATTGGACTTCATCAAAATTAATTATGCATCAAGGTACACCATCAGGAAAGTGAAGAGACCACCCACAGAATAGCAACAATATTTGTAAGACATATTTCTGATAAACGACTTGTACCCAGAATCTACAAAGAACTCTTAGAACTCAATGCTTAAAAAGACAAATAGCCCAATTAAATAAATGGGCAGAGGATTCAAAGATGTGTTTCCCCAAAGAAGATATACAAATGGACAATAATCACATGAGAAAACACTCAAATCATTAGTCGTTACTGAAATGCAAATCAAAATCACAGTGAGCTATAATTTCACACCCACTATGATGGCTCTAATAAAAAAGACAGGCAGGAACAAGTGCTGGGGAGGATATGGAGAAATTCACACCTTCATCCATGGCTGGTGGGAATGTAAAATGGTAAGATTACTTTGGAAAACAGTTTGGCAGTGCCTCAAGAGTTAAGAATAGGGTTACTATACGACCCAACAATTCCACTCCTGGTAACACAAGAGAAATGAAAACATACATGCACACAAAAACTTGTACGCAAATGTTCATAGCTGCATTTGTCATAATAGCCAAAAAGGAGAAACAACTCAACTGCTTAACAACTAATGAATATATATAGAAAATATAGTATACTAATACATGCTAATTATACATTCAGCAATAAAAAAAGGAATGAAGTAGTAGTGATACGTGATACAACATGAATGAACTTAAAACCATCATGCTAAGTGAAAGAAAACAGTCACAAAAGATCACATATTGCATGATTTAATTCATATGAAAGGTCCAGAATAATCAAATCCATAGAGACAGAAATTAGATTAGTGATTGTTTAAGGAGAAGGATAGGAGATGGGGGCAGATGAGACTAATAGATACAGGATTTCTTTTATGGAAATGAAACTGTTCTAAACTGTTCTAAAAATTAGATTGTAGTGATGTTTGCACAACTCTACGAATGTACTAAAAATCAGTAAATTGTACATTTTAAATGGGTGAATTTTGTGCTATGTGAATTATGTCTCAATAAATAAGGCTGTTAAAAAAACAAGAAAAAAATCCCACCCAATCCTCTAGCCCTTTCTTGCTTTTCAGGGGATCCTTGGAGCTCATGTGCTGTAGATAAATTAACAGTGAAATAGAAGTGTATTAGACTGCAACGTGAATAAGAAATAAACATTTACTGTGCTAAACTCCTGAGGTTTCAGGGATGGTTGTTAACACAACATGGCTTATCTTATCCTAGCCTATCTTGACTAATATGGAAATATGGCATTTTAGAATTAGGAATTATCTCTCTCTCAATTATATTTTAACTAAATAACAGTGTAGAAAGAAAATTGAGATAATGTGAGCTTTCCCAAGTATCATGGATGCTAATCTGTTTTGGGTAATATTTAGCCACACATGACCACTAATAATCAACATTCACTACAAGACTTTTTAACCTCTCTTCCTGGAGATACTAGGTCTGTACACATATGATCTGCTTCGCAGGATTCTGTAAGAAACATCTTTACTAAAATTTGCCACTGTTTAACACGAATCAAGGTCTTTTAGCATCCACTATTAGCGTCCACACTGCCCACAATGTGACCATTATACTCTTATCTCACATTTTAAGATTTCTTTTGAATTTGTAGCAGCACTCCTCTTCAAGGTACCAATTTCTTTATTAGTCACATATGCTAAACTATGCATAAGATCAGCTTACTCAGAATTTATTTTCTTCTAATTTATATGTTTTGCTCTTTACTTTGTTAAATATTTAACAGTATAAATGGACTAACACTGATTCCTTTACGTAAAGGAAGAGAAGAATAGATCCGGGTTTTTTGGATTCGTTTGTATTTATTTATTATTATTTACTTATTATAATTTATTTGTTTTTAGTGATATCTTTGGTGGTACTTTTATGTTTGTTTTAGTATGGATAGAAACACCTTTGCGTTACATCTTAGCTTTGGACATTACTTATGGGATCTGTTGTAATTTGTGGCTTTGACTTTATTAGAAACTACTGGAAAAAAGACTTGCTTTGAGAAATTAAAAGTTTCATTAATCAAAAGTCACAAATTATTAAGATTTTTTTAGATTCTATTCTTTCATGAAATGATGACTCCTGTTTCTTTTGTGTGTTTTTATTTCTAATGTAATTCCTTTCTCCTAGTACAGAAAATTTTTACCTCCATAAATCAAAATAATCATCCTCATGGAAATTTTTTATTTATTAAAACTAGGTAGTCATTTGAATACTAACTTTTTTTATACAGAAGCCATTAAGATTTTAATTGAGACAGACATTTGTAATTTGTAAATAAAGCTTCAAAGCAAAGTTTATGTTCCAGTTTGTTAAACAGGATTACAGAGTATGTCTATTTCTATTATTATTGTCATTTGAAAGAACTTTAAAAGTTATCTACTCCAACTTCCTCTCAAAGTAATGTCTTACTTAGAGCCCCCAGATTATGCAAGGGTGCTTGCTTAAGTAAATGTTTTTAAAGCCCTGTTATTGTGAGTCACAGGCTTTAGCAACTACAGATGACATGCTGAACTATGAAAAGATCAATTGGAAAATTGTATTTCCTTTGTGTAAGGTGTGTAAGTTATATATGGAAAAGTTAAGTGTCTTTTAAAAACTTTTCATTCCCCTCTTAAGTGTGACAGGCTATCTGCCGTAGAATGAATGTTTGTGTCCCCTCAAAATTCGTATTTTGAAATCTAATCACCAATGTGATGGTATTTGGAGGTGGGGCCTTTGGGAGGTGATTAGGTTATGATGACAGAACCTTCACAATTGAGATTACTGTCCTAATAGTAGAGGCCCCAGGAAGCTCTTTGTCCCCTTCCACCATGTGAGGACACAGCAAAAAGACCACCATCTATGAACCAGGAAGTGGACCTTCACTAGACACTAAATCTGCTAGTGCCTTGATCTTGGACCTCCCAGCCTCTAGAATTGTGAGAAATAAATTACTGTTGTCTATAAGCCACTTAGTGTGTGGTGTTCTGTTATAGCAGCCCAAATAAACTAAGACACTATCCATCTCAAATATTTTCAAATAATTCAACTAGTTCAATATTTTCTATGCTTTTCATCATTGAAATGTGTCAATACACGTGGCGATATTTCTACATAGCATCAACTAAAACAAAATATGTGGAACATTTCTAACCACATCTAACTCAAATTCGTTTCTTAAAATTAGGAAGGATAAATCAATATTGAGAAATCTATTGTTTTAATTTATACAATTAATAGGCCAGAGTATTCAAGAAGCCAAAAATTGATCTTCATTTAAAAAAAATTGGTAGTTTAAGTATAATTTCTAAAATATGTCAGAGTGTATTTCAGAGAGAATGTGAAAGTCGTGTAAGCGAAAACTAGAGAATCTGAGGATTGTGTAACCAACTACATGGAACACGTTCTTACTTTAAGTAGGATTTGTTTTTTTAATTTATCAAATTCACAAACGTCAATATAGTTATAAATATATTCATGTAATTTTACTGGTAAGAATTTTAGATTTTCCTCTGGTTTTTATTATTTATAACATGCTGCTAGATCAAAGTTTTTGTTTGTTTGTTTGTTACACCCTCCATCTTCAGCATTAATATCTTCTAAAGGATACCCACTTTTTGATTCACTTGCTGTAAAGATTAGGTCAATTTTATGTGGAATGCTTGAATCAGAGTGAATGTTTATTATTATTATAGTGAGCACTCGAGATATTAAGTGAATCATAAAGTAATTTATCCTAATTAAATTATGTCATTGGCTGTTTATGATCCCATTAATTTATTCTGTAAGTATCTCTTTGTAAAGCACTATGCTGGGTACTATGGGATCTATCCATATGAATTTAGCCATATCTGACCTAAAAGGTTTATAAGCAATGGCAGAGCAAGAGACAATTATTTACTTAATAGAGTTTTTGTTTCAGGTTATCGTGTCTCCCACACATCTTCAGCTATGTCCCAGTTGAACATTCATTGGGCTATTGCTCCTAGTTAAGTAATTTTGTCTTAAAAACCCCTGTTCAAATCTTAAGATACCACTTGGAAATAGTAGCCATTGAAGCTATCATGGTCTGTTATCACAAGAGCACAGATGAGTTTATTGTGCTAGCCAGTATCCCCACAAAGTTCAGGAGAATGTAACAGAAATCGTTATATTTTCATTAGAAGTGAGTGCACAGGTAAGAGAAAAACAGTGACATAAATTCTGTAGCATTACGAATGAAAGTTGAAGGCCCCCACTAGGATAGAAGTTTTGCTTTTATTTATTTAGTCCATGGGAAAGCTTGATATTCATGTTGATTCTTGGATTTATTGCAGTTATCTCTGGTACACTTGTGGGCCACATCCTATGTGTTGGGAATCACTGTATGAGAGATGGGGGCAAATGTTCAAGTTGAGAAGGTACTTATATGACTAAGAATTAGAATAAAAACTCAGACTGCCTGAGGTACCATAGCCGTAACAATTTCTATAAAAGCTACAAAAGGCATAGTATGAGACCATCAGGCTCAGGAGTCAGTTCTCTTAACCACATGTCTCTGAGTATACATGTGAGAATGGCTCTAAGACTGGTTCTCAATCCTATCTGCACATTAGAATCATTTACTTAAAAATGACATATGCCCAATCCTCTCTCCAGATCAATTGACTCAAAGTCTCTGGGGATAGGGTCTGTACAAAAATAGTTTTTAATCTTATTTTGAATTTTTTTTTCATTTTGAGGTAATTGTAAATTTACATGCAGTTGTAAAAAGTAATACAGAGCAATCCCATGTACCATTTACCCAGTTTTCTTCAGTGATAAAATCTTGCAAAACTATAGTACAATCTCACAACCAGGATTGACATTAATCCAGTCAAGATAGAGAATATTTCTATCACCACAAGAATCCCATATATTGCCCTTTTACAGCCATACCCATTTCCCTTCCACCAACCCCCCTCTTAAACCGTGGTACCGCTAATCTGTTCTCCATTTCAGTAATTTTGTCATTTCAAGAATATTATGTAAATGGAATTATACGGTATTGTAACCTTTTGGGATTAACATTTTCACTTAGCATAATTCTCTGAAGATTCATCCAGGTTGTTTCACATTTAAATAGTTTGTTGCCTTTTATCGCTAGTGGTATTCCACGGTATGGTTGTACCACAATTGTTTAACCGTTCACCTGTTGAAGGACATCTCCATTGTTTCTAGTTTTTTGGCTATTGCATATAAAAATGCTATGAATATTTACTTATAGGTTTTTGTTTGAACATGTTTGTATTTCTCTTGGATAAATGCCCAGGAATGCAATTGCTGGGTCTTATAGTAATTGCATGTTTAGTTTTTTAACTTCCAAATGGCCCTGATGTGAGTATTTTAACAGCTCCTCGTAATTTGAGTATCACTGTGTTAGGGTTTATGTCCGTGAGTGGCATTTCTAGGACTTAGGGCTTATGTATTTTCAACTTTACTAGATTTTGGCAAACTGGCTTCCAAAATGAAAGTGACCATTTATATTCCTATAAGTGAGCCTGTTGCTCCTTCCTCACCGTTACTTGGTATTTTCAAAATCTTAAAATGTTTTCAAATTGATGAGTTTAATGACTTTTTTTATGGTTTTGTTTTGCATCACAAATAACTACTGAGATGATTAAGCATCTTTCTGTACATTTATTGACTTTGTAGTTTTCATCTTCTCTATATTGTTTGGTCAAAGTCTCTGCCTACTTTTCTAATTTTTTCTCTTTTTTGTCTCTTTGTTTATTGATATAGTGTGCCTTTTTCAACATATTCTTGACATTAAACTTTTGTTAGTTATATGAATTACAAATAGGTTTCCCTGAGCTGTTGCTTGTTTTTTTTTACATTGTTTATGGTGTCTTTTAATGAACAGAAGGTATTTTTGTTTTTGATCTTTTTTGGAACTATAGTAAAATTTACAAACTTTTCGTTGTGATTTGTGCTTTTATTTTTTTTAAAGGAATTCTTTCCCAATATGATGTCATGAATATAATTCTATTTTTTTCTAAAAGTTTTGAAGTTCTGTCCTTCAAGTTTCCTTTCTTTGTTAATTTTGGAATTAATGTGAGGGTAGGGTCATCATCATTTGGATTATTAATTGTCTCAGCCCCCAATTATTAAATGATCTGTTCTTCCCCTACTAATTGCAGGGATAGTTCTATCATTTATCTCATCTCCTCATATCATGGATCGGTTTCTGGACTTTCTATTTTCTTCCACTGGTTTATTATTCCACCTTGGCACTGTTACTATACTGCTTTAATTATTATAACATTATGATAAATCATGGATCTGCTGAAGGACCCCACGTATTTCTTTTTCAAAATTGTCTTGACTATTCTTGGCTGTTTGCTCTTCAGCATAAGTTTTAAAATCATTTTACTGAATTCCCTACTAAACACTGCTAATATTTTGACAAGAATTGTACTGAATTTATAGATTAATTTGGGAGCAAATTGAAATCCTTGATATATTAAGTTTTCCTATCCATGGACATTTAACAATATTTGTTCATTGAATTAGCTCTTCTTCAAAGTCTTTTAATGAAGTTTTGCAATTTTCTCCAGAAAGGTTTCATACCACTTTCGTGAAATTTTTTCTTAAATGTCTAATAGTTTTGTTGCTAATGCACATATTATTTTTAATTACATTTTAACAGTTCGCTGCTTGTTTATAGGACTGCAACTGATTTTTAGAATTGATCTTACATGAAGAAAATTGCTGTACTATTATTAGCAATAACGTAATTTTTGTTTTAGATTTTCTCTGTAGAGAATCATTGTCTATAAATAATGACAGTTTTCTTTCCTCCTTTCTAGTTCTTCTTTTATTTATTTTTCTGACCTTATGGCCCAAGACTCAAGTGCAATGTTGCGAAGAAGGAGTAGAAGCAGACATCCTGACTTATTCTTGACTTTTAAGGCAATTATGTTAACCTACTAACACCTCTTTCTTTGATTACACTTGAAGGTAAAAGTCAGTGTCAATCTCAGTGTAAAATTAATTTTTTTTACTCCAATGATGATTTTTATCACTAATCTCTTATTTTTGATTTTGAATATAAATGTTGTTTCTAAGACCTTGGAAAACACAAGATAGCCACAGGTTAAATATTGCTAACATTATTTATTAAAAAACAGAACTTATTGTTTAAGGTTTTCCAATCTATAAGCCTCTTACCAGTTTATTAGGAAATTAATAGCAGTATGCATCCATTTTACTTTGTTTCCTAGATATAACATATGAGAGAAAAAAAAATAATCCCAATGCTTAAGCACTTTTGTCCTCTCCTAGAACCAAATTAAAAGACGTGTGTTTTTCTAATGGTATGTTCATTGCCTTGAAATTAAAGTAACAGGAACACTTTGAAGAATAATATACCCAACACTTTTTGGAGTAAGCTAGATATAAAGTTACATTTAAATGTTATGGCATCTCATGGAAAAATTAATTGACTAGCACTGAATAATAACCACATCCTAGAAGCATGTGTCTTGTCTACTAGAAATTTTATTAATCCATTAATATGTCCACCTTTATCCTCGATTTTTTTTAGGATACTAGAGCCAACAAAAATACAGCATAATGCTATATACAGGGAACATAATTAAATTATCACAGAAATTAAAAAATTCCATTATAATTATTAAAATATTTTAATATGACTATTTCTATACCAAAGCATTTCTTATTAAATATATGTACTAAACATATTTTAGTTATTAGCTTTTCTTTTTCTCACCTGCTGCAACCAGGAATTTCTCTGCTTCCTCAGGACAGAAGCATAATTGTATATCTGTAAGACACATGTTATTTTCCCCCTTTAACAAAACTCTGATAGAAGTGCTTTATGATATCATTTTCATGAGTTCAATACACTTATAAAGGAACCGATAAATCCAATATGTTTGCCTCTGTGCATTATTTTTCTCTAAAATTTAGCCTTCATAAATTTAAATTATTTGTATGTAACCTAAAAATTCACGTTTTCATTTTTTATCACAGTTAATCACTTGGTTTTGAGTTGTGCTAAGAACTGAATTTCAACCAAATAATTGTGAACGTGAACTTTCTTGTTTTCTGACTTTCAAGTCTGAACAATTTAGCCTACTTTCCCATCAACAACCTTCATCGTCTGCCAATGTGCCGTGATAGCTAGCCTAACATTTAAGTTTAATTCTCCTACTTTGGGCTCAGTGAAGGTCAGGGATATTTATTTAGTCAGTATTTTCCACATATAAGTCAAATTTTATACCTTGAGTTTCCTTGTGATTGCTACTGTGCATTTAGCAACTGTTCTAGATTATACCCAAAATGGTATGTTCAATTAAATATACTCATGAATGATTAACAAATGTACCCACACCATGTTGCAATAAGTTTTAAAATTTTTGAAAATTTAATTTTAAAAATTTCTTATTAATTTTAATAGAACACTAGTTTTCACTCTAGAATTTCTTTTTGTGAAAGAATCAAAGTGAAAAACTTAAACATATTAAAATATATTTCTTTTCTAAGGAAGAGATCATCTTGCCTTTATGAGGCTGACATGCCTAATGTACTTTCTATTTGTTAATGAGATTTGTTCACACTGTTTAGCCTCCTATGAGATGTTTTAGATTAATTTTTTGTACTCTATCTAAAATTAGTAACATTATGAAAATAAAATCAACATGACTGAGGAGTTTGAAGGGCAGTAAGGTCAGATCTCTCAGCCTTGGTTTATTCAGAGATCGATTAATAACTAAGCCGTGCCTTGGAGTGGGCTCATATGCAGGAACTAAATCAATGTCATGGTTTTTCAAGTTGAGATTTTGAAGCATTATGATGACCTTAATTACATATTAAATCATTTATCAAATATTATACACAGCATATTTTTCCCTTTTCTTATAGAACATTCATCAGCATCTCTTTTGGAAGAGTAATATTTTATTTACCGTTTCTCCAGGATATTTTCCTATTCTTCTTACAATAAATAAAAATCCATTTCTCTGGTAAATGTTCTCTGGAATTCCTTAGTTTAATTAAAAATTCTGAGAAAGAAAACAAAGATCCTACTGCTCAAAGAAATACCACATATGGGATTTCCAGGAAGAGAAATAAATTGAAGCATTTTATGCTGCACCTAGTGCTCTTTGCCTCTCTCCTTAGTGTACGTGTTATGCAAAATGAGTCAAATGGCAGAGATTAGGAACAAGTGGAAAAAAATCAGGAAAGAAGTGAGAAGATTAGAAGTGAGGAAGGGACTAGTGTTACCACCACAAAGTAACGGGTCATATGTGTCAGTAAGCAAGGAAGGAAACTAGAGAAACTAACTGCAGGCTGGGATAAGAAAATTCTCTCACTCTTGTTCTTGACTTCCTATGTATGGGAGGAAAGTATGGTCCCCGGTAGGAGGGGGGAAGATAAGAGGGTGATAGAGACACATACATTTTTCCTTACAATCAGTCCTATGTATATAGTGACTTTTACCTTGAGTCTAACTTTATTTCATAGGTTGTTCATCTGTTGGGAATTTATAGATTTGTAACAAGAAAAAGAAAATAATAGTTAACTCTTTACAAGCAAGAAATTATTAGTGATAATTGTATGCTACATGAAATAAATAACATCATCAAATAAACTGAATAGAGATTGTAAAAATATCTATAATAATACCTATGTTCCAGGGAGTTTGCTGCTGATTGCTGTAAGGAATACAGGGTAGTGTAATACAGAATGTTCTCCTTAGGAGCAGATTTACTTGAGGTGATAAATATTCATAAAGTAACTTATTATGCAATAGAGAGATAAGACAGAATAACAATGAAGAAAAGGCAAATTATATAGCTGATACATACCAAGAGTATGTTCATTCATTCAACAACTATTTGTTGAATATCAAGAAATCTAGAATCAACTAGATATTAGAGGTTGAAAGATCGTTGTGAATTCCGTGATTTAGGAAGTCTTTTAGGGGAGGATTCCATTTTGCTGAGTTTTTATGGGTAGGTAGATTTGAAGAGGAAGCAGGATAGCATTCTTGCATGAGTAAGTGGATGCAAATACATTTACTGACTAAAGCAAAGCCATTGAGTTTCCAGGGTATAGTAGTGGGTGAAAGTTCTGAAAAAGACAGATTTTAATCACTAGCTAGGATATTTGCAATTGGTGTTCTGGGCAAAAAAGGATTTACCCTTAAGCAGATGATAAATGACGTAGTGAAAGATTGTGCATCCCTTAGGACTTCTTTGACAGTAAGTGTCAGAGAACCCGAATACAGCTCACTGAAGAAGGAACCACGAAGGGTTTATCTGGTACATCACACTGAAAAGTTCAGAGGTAACGAGGGCTTCAGGAACATCCTGGGGCACAGATGATTTAACTGTGACCCTTGACTCTGTTTTCATTCTCAGGCTCCAAATGGTGCCTTCATTCAATTTTAGGCTCACATCCTCCTAGGATTACGTCCAGCAGAAAAAAAGAGAAATTTCTGTAAACTCCTGAATAAAGTTACTGTATTTTATGCTTGAAACTTCTAGAGTCATAAACTCATCTCAGAGCCAATCATTGTGGCTAAAAGGATGGAATTCTACAGATTTCCCAGGCGTGGATCACAAGCCTATCCTTGAAACATACCTCTTGTGAATAAAAGAATTCAATAATTCAATATTATGATTGGCCATGCATAGAAACTATGTGCCATCTCCCACATCCACATAAATGAGAATTGAGGAAGGGTTGTTTCCCAGAGGAAATTTTTTGTCCAATACAGAGAGAGAGAGAAAGAGAAAGAGAGAATGCAATGTGGATTTTTGCTGCCAAAATCAACCCAAATGTTTACTCCAGGGTGTTGTATGACAGCAGTATGTAGAACGGATTGGAAAAAAGAAAGCCTGGAGACAGAAAGACCAAATACTGTTGCTATAAATTGCATGAATATATGCTATATAAATTGGAATGTGTAAAAATTTTCAAATTTTTGCTAGAACTTGGTGATTGATTAGTTATTGGTGGTGATGATGGTGATAATTAGCTTGGTAATCTGTTAGCCATTCCAATATTAGGCATTTTTCATAGTTACATATGATTTAGAGTTATATTATGGCCCAGAGGGTCCCAAAGTTTTCCAAATTATAGCACCCTTAATATCTCAGTCATTTTTTGCATAACACCCCTATACCAAATAAATACCTAAGAGATCTGTTTAATAAGTATTTAGATCTGAGAAATAATATGATTGGCTTTCACTCAAAAAATTTAAAACGCCCCTTGGGATCTCTATTTTGTGAACCATGGCTATAGCCATTCACTTACAAAAATGTGTCATTTTACTTCCTAAAAGTAATATGGAAATGAAAAATAGATAACATAAGAGTTTCACAGCTGCTAGTTCAGTAACACCGTGTGTAAAAGACTATCACACTCATTCATGCAGATCTTGAGTAGGTGATTAGTTTTTACCATTTTGTGCAGATTTTTGCTAGTTTGAGTTCTGGTTAATGAAGTCTGATTAGAAAGTAAAATTTGATAAAACTAATTTTGCGTATCAGGCATTTGTAGTTAGAGAAGAAATTGACTTTTTTCCTATATATTCAGTCTAGACCATTTTGTCCCCTTTGCAGACTGTGATTTGGTTTTGGATATGTGAAGTGATTTTTATATCATTTATAACAGTGTGAATGATGAGGAAACAGTTTTTTGGGGGGGAAGGGAAGATGGAAGGATGGACCCTCCTTACAATGGTCATCAGGTGGTGAGAGAAAGAGACACAGGGACAGGAAAGATACATAGAAGTGGAGCAAGAATAACCTGAGATATACTTGGGTAGTTTCTCAGTTTTCTAAGAGTGAACCTTGATTGTGATTGGATAAGGCAACCAAAGAGCCAAGTAAGTATCAGGAAAATAGGCATACAGATAGATATAGAAAGGACAAGTTGAACTACCAAGCATTTTGAAATACTTTAAACACTATTAGTGATTCATTCTGATTATTTAGACACATGGGATAAATAAACCTTATCAGTATATTTGTGCCTTTTCTTAATTTGATTCAAAACCTGTTACATACAAGAAGAAACACGTCATTAACAACAATAGAAGTAGACAATTCGAAGGCTGTGAAGAGTGAAAATAAATGATATAGTGTCCCAGTTGATTTTTGGTTTCCGATTCACTCTCCCGCAGAGTTCTCTATATACTATCTGGAATGTGCAATACAGAAAATTGAGTGATATAAGCACTGTTTATTTGAGATCTTCTCTCCTTTAGGACCCTATAGTCCTTTTAGAGGAAACACTCTTATCTGGACCTCTTCTTCCTGTTGCTTACCTCGTAGGATCTGTGCCACACTTAATTGTATGTTAGAGCTCAATATAGTATTCCATCTTCGATAAGCCCGTGTGGTATACACACCCTACTAAAAATATAAATGTCAACACACATGCATGTCATCTCCTTTTAAAATCCTTTGAATTTTACATATTCCATATTTAGTATAAGTAAAATAGTTTATAGTAAAATAAAGACATTTTAAAAACTATTTATTCATTTCTCACTAGCTTTTAACAAATGAAGTATTGACTTCATTTTGAGTTCTTTGTGATTTCGTTATTTGCACTTTTCATTTGATTCATGATAGTGAATCTATGTATAAATTAGTTATTTAAGATATACCTGAGGACCATCTTTCATTAATTTATTCTAGAAACTTTTTTTGTCACTTACTTACTACACACCTTGCACAGTGTTAGGGAAACAAAGACTGGTGCCGAGAACACTATAATGATGCAGTGGTTTTCAGTTCAGGTTGTATGTTGCTGTCACATGGGGAGCTTTAAATCAAGCCTCACTCCAGAGAGAATAACTGGGGTCTTGAACCAGGGCATGAGTATCTTTTAAAAGATTCCTAGATAATTCTAATTTGCATTCAAGGTAGGGAATGACTGATCTAATGAGAAGGCTGCTTTTTTAAGTTAAATGTGTTCTTTAGAATCAATTGCTAACTATATCTGGTCTTGAGAAAATAAGGATGATACAGTTATGGTGTCTGTTTTTTTTCAGTCCAAATCCTTGACAATTAAAAGTGTTACTGAAATCATAAAACTGTGACTGGAAAAAATGCGAATATATTCATCTAAACTTAAAGCACAGGCATCGCTGTATTTCAAAGTGAATAAGAGAATTCTAGTGATTATAGAATGGATATTCCTTTTCTCTCTTTGCAGCTGCTTGCTAGCCTAATTCACATTGTTTATTCACAGGATGAAAGAGAGTTTTTAAGCATTCTCCACAGATGTGAGTGATGGATATAAAAAAAGACACTCTGGCTTTAAGAGTGTTGCTAGGAAACACAATTTGAGGATGAAATCTCCTACAGAGCAGTCTTCCATCTCATAACAAAAAAGTGTAGTGGTAGCGTGTTCTGCTTTAAAAAGTAGAAAAATAATCTGTTAAAGCTGTATCCTGAGGATATCTGTTATAGGTTCACTTAAATAGCTTCATTTTGGAAATAGTTTTGGTTTATTTATGTTGCACTGAAACCTCCAGGTATTCTGTTTTTTATTTGTGTAAGGATAAAATTGTGAGCATTTAATGATATTTTTGTCAAATAACAACTTTTAAAAGAAATACACATAAACACAAAAGTAAACTCATCTTAATTTTTACTTTAATAATAATTTGCTTACTATTAAAGTAATATATCCTGCATCACAGGAAAATTTGGATACATAGGAAATATGAAGAAGATAATAAACATCACCCAAAATGCCACCACACAGCAATAACGATATTTTGCTGTTATTCCTCCATGTTTTTTTATTCTAAAAACTCAGTTATGGTAGTTAAGCATTTTTAAAGTTAGTTTTTTTTTTTGTGAGGAAGATCAGCCCTGAGCTAACATCCATGACAATCCTTCTCCTTTTGCTGAGGAAGACTGGCCCTGAGCCAACATCCATTGCCAATCCTCCTCCCTTTATTTTCCCCAAAGCCCCAGCAGATAGCTGCATGCCACAGTTGCACATCCCTCCAGCTGCTGCATGTGGGACACAGCCTCAGCACAGCCAGATAAGCGGTGCGTCGGTGCGCACCCAGGATCTGAACCCAGACCACCAGCAGCGGAGTGCATGCACTTAACCGCTAAGCCACAGAGCCAGCCCTAAAGTTTTCTTTTTTAAGTATGTTCTGTAAGTCTCTGCCTTTTAGCGGATAGATTAGATTAATCCATTTATATTTATTGTAATTTATGTATCGATGTATTTTTAAAATCTTATTTTATTTTTTTTACTGCCCATACTTTTTCTTTTTTTTTTTTTCTCCTTTCCTACCTTCTATTTGGTTGATAATCCCTTGTATACCTTGTGTTTTTCTGGTCATACTGTGTAATATTTAGTCCTGCTTTTTCACATAATATTATAGTATATTCTGATTCTGAATCTGATGATTATAAAGCATAATTTAAAGGCCCCCTAATATTTCATCATATTGCTCCATTATAATGTAAATAACTTCAATTATTTTCTTAGAATAGATTTCTCTATGGGAAATCACTGTATCAAAATATCTGAACACTTTTAAAACTCTTAATGCATATTACTAAATTATTTTCTCAAAAAATGATTTTAGTTACTACTTCTTATAGCAATACAGGAAAATATTAATCACTTCATCCATACCAACACTGAGTATTATTAATTTTAATGCTGTGCAAATTTGATCAAATAAAATATACAAAGCATTTTTAAAAATTTGCATTTTTTGATTCACTTAGTCATTCATATTTTTCTTTCATGTAAGTATCTAATCATGTCCCTCATCCATTTATCTATTGTGATCTTAATATTTTTTCACATCTGTTGCCGTGAGATCCTTATAGCTGTGTCTGTAATCTTTTTGAAGCTTTTCTCCAGTTTATATTTTGACTTTTAAATTTGTTCATAATTTTTAGTATATGCAATTTAAGAATTCTCCTTTGTGTTTTTCTATTCAGGGATTAGTATATGTATTTCCTTGTTCTGTAATTTTTTTTTGAGTGGGTTTAATTTTTACATTTCAACCTTTAACTCTTCTGCGTTTATGTTGATGTATGAAGTGAGATTAGAATATTTATTGATTTTTCCAACTAGCTATATATTTGCCTCAGTTCCCTTTATTAAATCATATTTCATATCTTTATCTGTTAGCACTTTTAAAAATGGAAAATGTAAGCAGTATAAATGTAAGCCTGGGTTCAAATCTCAGTTCTGCTACTTACTAGCACCACCATCTTGGGCAAATTGCCTAATCTATGTGCCTCAATTTTGTCATCGCTAAAATGAACACAAAGAGTCTATGTCACAGGGTGATTGTGAGGGGTAAGTGACATAATCTATCTAAGGTGCTTGGCAAATAGTAAATGCTCAGGAAATGTTACTTATTATTGAATCTGTTTATTCTTAGGAGAGCATCATACTTCTATTTGTGGAGGTTTATCCTGTGATTTTCTATCTTCTGGGATTTTTCTCATTTGATTAGCCTTGGGAAACAATTTGGCACAGTATTTAAGCACATAGACTCTAGAGCTGGACTACCTGGGTGTGAATCCCAATATCCAAACTAATTAACTGTTGTGACCTTGGGTAAATTACTTCACATCTTTGTGTTTTAATTTCTCTATTTGTAAAATTGAGATATTTATAGCATTTACCTCAGAGATTTACTGTGAGGATTAAATGAGGATTAAATATATTTAAAATGGTTAGTAGTAAATGCAATACTAGCATTAGCTATTATTTGTTTCAAAATGTTCTTAATATCCTTTCATCCATTTTTATTCTCTAATGAAATTAAGACATTCTGTCAAGTTCAGAGAGATCCCATTTGTATTTAGATTGAAAGTACGTTATTTTGAAAAATTTAATAATATTGAGTCTTCTTATCAGGGAAAATTGTATATCTAATTTTTCAATGCTTCTTTTTGATCTATCAGTAACTATTTACAACTTTTTCATTTTTCACACTATTAAGAGTATTACTAGGTAATTAATTATGTTTCTTAATATTGCAAATAGGGGCTTTATTTTTCTTAGTTCTAAATAGTTATTGTTAGTACACAAAAAAACATTGTTTGGCTTATATTTAGCTTCTGCTTAGCCACTTTACTGAACTCTCTTAATGCTAGTATTTCATTTAAATCCATTTTCTTTTCTATTCTGGTATATAATCATGCTGTACGCGAATAACAGTTTTGCCTCCTCTTCTCTAATTGTTTGAAATCTGATTTTTACTTCATTTTGAACTGTATATGCCTAGCTTCCATTTTGATTGGAAGTGCTACATTTATGATTAACAAATATTAATTGGGTGTTTTCCACGTTTTGGGTACTCTGGAAAGCACTTCGTGTAAATCAACAGACAGCACAGCCGTGGGCCCTGTCCTCACAGAACTTTAAATCTAGCCCCGTGATCTTAACATGGTATCAGTCTGTCAAATGCTGTGCGTGGGTTTACATTATTTAGGAAAGATGGTATATAGCTTCCATTAGGTTATCAAAAGAGTTTATGACCATAAAAGTTTGAGTCATTAATGCTAATTTATAGTAATAAATTATAGCCTTGTTTATTTTTTGGTTAATTTTTGCTTTGTGATGATTTAAATGTTCTTATTCTCTATTACAGACCTTCTAAAATTAGAAAGCAACTATAATAGTTTTATCAGTTTCCTTATATGTATACATATTTGAAAATTTATCCACATCCTCAAAAATCAGTTACTAATTTTCCATAGAAATATGTTAAAATAACCTATACGTTCAAAAAAGGACTCTTTATAGATACATTAATATAAATTTTAAAAAGAAGTATATTGAGTGTTAAAAGACAATATTGAAAACAGAATTCAAGTCTGTAAGCATAGATTGGTCACCTATGGCTTCTAAGGAACATAAAAATAAATCGAGGTATGGTTTGCAATCTTAGTTTGTGGTTATTTGTTCTAGACTCAAGATTAGGTATTGAAAGAAATGTGGTTAACAAATAAAAAGCAAACAAATAGACTTGTAAGCGTTTGTTTGTTTTTTCTTTTGCTAGCAATTATTCTCTTCACATTTCTATTGCTGAGACGGGGGAAAAGACAAAGTATTTTCTCAAATAAAATTGCCTGATGGGTAGGGAAGGCAGCAGTATTTTCTCAAGGTTCGGTAGAGAGACTACAGGAGCACTTTATCAGTTCCATAAACAGAATAAGAGTCTAACAAGGGAGGTAGTTCTCCTCAAACAAAACAAGGTTGAGCAGTGTAAGAGGTGCAGCACAGGGAAGAAGTCACCTTCCTTGATTTAGCATCTAGGAAAAAACATTCACAGGAGGGGCACTCATGTGGGTAAAGAACAAGCCTCACTTCCCTGGCGGCCTCCCCATGCAGCCCACAATACCAAGCCAGCGGCTGTGCAGGCCTGGGCCAGCGGGTGTTTGCTCCATGGGGCCAGTTATTTGAAATCCCTTGAAAGCAGTTTAGTTGGAGCTGTAAAAAGTTAAAGCATTTAAAAATTCCTTCTCAGGGTATTCACTATAAGGGTTCAACCCACTGTCTTAAGAAATCCACTTTCCATCTGTCCATTTAATGTATTTATAGTAGGAGGGAGATTCTTTAAAAGGTTGGTGAGAAGAAGCCAGGCCTGTAACTAGAATCACAGCCCCTTCATTAACTGTATTTTAGACCATAATGTGAAGAGGTAAAAACAAAGACAGTGGATGTTACATGTGGTTTAAAACAAAGCAAAACAAACAAGACAGTTAAACATGGTGGTACAGTTAGAATGCGTTTGAAGAAAAGGAAAAGGGCAATTGACATGTCATTACTTCTCTTTTCAGTCTCTTCAATTTATCCTTCAGGAGTTGTGCAAATATTAGGTAATTATGATATTTTTAGGTCAATGAAATAGTGATAACTGTCAAGGCATTTGTTAATTTATACATTCAGGGATTTTAAAAAATGTTTAATAAGCATTTCCTCTGTAATAAGCATTATGGTAGCTTTTGGAGGTTCCATTTTGAAGCTTATAGATCAGTGGGGGAGTCAGGCACTGATAATTGTTTAATCATAAAATACAATACTTGTTATGGAAGAAAGGCACAGGGCATCGTGAAAGTGCAACAGGAAAACTTGATTTCAGTTGGGGATCCAGAGAAAGCCTCTCTATGGAAAACATATTTAGGTTGCAACCTGAGAAATGAATCCGAGTTAGACAGATGAAAAGTATGTGATAGGCAAGCAGGGACTAGATCAGGCAGAACATTGTGGCCCATGTTGATGAATTTATTATGTTCTAAATTTGGTGGGCAGTCATTGAAGGAGGAGGACCATGACTATATTTCCAACATTAAAAAGGTCTAGTTTCAGTTTGGGAATATGAAAAAGTTCAGGAGATGGATCGTGGTGATGGTTATACAACAATGTGAATGTAGTTAATGCCACTGAAATGTACACTTAAAAATGGTTAAAATGGTAAATATTATGTTGTGTACATTTTATCACAATAAAAAAATATATTCAATCTCTGAATATATCCCCTCATATAAAAATGGAGATAATCATATTATCCATCTGTGTGTCATTATAGTATTAAAATAGATAACTCATGTAAAGAACTTGACAGAGACCCTGATAAAGTTGAATTATTATATATATTCCAATGATGAGAAGAATGAAGATGAGCACTATTCTGTGGAGAAGATGTTAGGATCCAGGTACCATCACTTATTATCATTGGCAAGTTGTTTAACTGCTCTTAACCTCATTTTCTTGATTGGTTAATTGGGGTTAATAACAGTTACCTACGGGTTATTGTGATGATGAAAGATAAATGCAAAACACCTGTCCAGTATCTGAAACATACTAGATGTTCAACAAATATATAATTTCTTTTATTGGACTACTACATATGGGATATTAATCCCTGAAACTATGCAAAAATTGTCAATGAAAATCAAATGCAAATAAATCAGTGGTAAATTCTGAGAATAACACTAGATACTGGAGTATCTCTAAGGTCATTTGTAAGCTGAGTATGAATATCACCTTCTCCTGTAAACTCCCATTGTTACTTTATTTCTTGTTATCTTTTTATTATTATTACTTAATAGACTTTATTTTTTCAAGCAGTTTTAGGTTCACAGCAAAACTGAGCAGAATGTACGGAGTTTCCATATACCCCCTCCCCCACTATCAACATCCTGCACCCGAGTGGTACATTTGTTACAGTTGTTGCATTGACACATGATCATCATCCAAAGTCCATAATTTACATTAAGTTCACTCTTGCTATTATGCGTTCTGTGGATTTGGACAAATTTATAATGACATGTATCACCCATTATAGTATCATACAGAATAGTTTCACTGCCCTAAAAATTCTCTGTGCTCTGCCTATTCATGCCTCTGTCCCTCCCAACCCCTGGAAACCACTGATCTTTTTACTATCTCCATAGTTTTGCCTTTTCTAGAATGTCATGTAGTTGGAATAATACAGTATGTAGCCTTTTTGAATTGATTTCTTTCCTTGAGTAATGTGCATTTAAGGTTCTTCCACATCTTTTTTTAAAAAAGACTTGAGGGGCCATCCCCGTGCTTAGCGGTTAAGTGCGCACGCTCCACTGCTGGCAGCCCAGGTTCAGATCCCGGCCAGATTCTCTGGCCATGCTGAGGCCGCGTCCCACGTACAGCAACTATAAGGATGTGCAACTATGACATACAACTATCTACTGGGGCTTTGGGGAAAGAAAAAAAAAGGAGAAGCATTGGCAATAGATGTTAGCTCAGAGCCGGTCTTCCTCAACAAAAAGAGGAGGATTAGCATGGATGTTAGCTCAGGGCTGATATTTCTCACAAAAAAATTAAATAAATAAAAAAGACTTGAATTTTTTAAAGCAGTTTAAGGTTTACAACAAAATTGAGAGGGAGATAGAGAGGTTTCCCATATACCCACACAGGAATAGTTTCCCCCATTATCAACATCACTCATCAGAATGGTACATTTTTTTTACCAAGGATAAACTTACATTGTTACATTATAACTATGCAAAGTCCATAGTTTACCTTAGGGTTTACTCTTGGTGTTGTAAATTCTATGGGTTTAGACAAATGTATAATGACACGTATCCACCATTACACTGCCCTAAAAATCGTCTGTGCTCTGCCTATTCATCCCTTCATCCCACACCACCCAACTCCAGGCAACCACTGATTTTTTTACTGTCTCTGTAGTTTTGCCTTTTCCAGAATATCATAAAGTTGGAATCCTACAGTATGTAACTTTTACAGATTGGCTTCTTTCGCTTAGTAATATGCATTTAAGATTCCAGTCTGTTTTTTCATGGCTTGATAGCTCATTTCTTTTTAGCTCTGAATAATAGTCTATTGTCTGGATGTACCACAGTTTATTAATCCATTCACCCACTGAAGGACATCTTGTTTGCTTCTAAGTTTTGGCAATTATGAAAAAAGCTGCAATAAACATCTGTGTTCAGGTTTTTGTGTGGACATACATTTTCCACTCCTTTGTGTAAATAACAAGGAGTGTGATTGCTGGATCATATGGTAAGAGTGTGTTTAGTTTTGTAAGAAACTTCCAAACTGTCTTCTAAAGTGGCTGTATCATTTTGCATTCCCACCAGCAATGAATGAGAATTCCTGTTGCTCCACATCCTCACCAGCATTTGGTGGTGTCATTCTAGCAGGTGTGCAGTGATATCTTCTTGTTGTTTTAATTTACAATTCCCTAATCACATATGGTGTTGAGCATCTTTTCATATGCTTATTTTCCAATTGTATTTCTTCTTTGGTGAGGTGTCTGTTAAGGCTTTTGCCCATTTTTAAACCAGGTTGTTCATTTTCTTATTGTTGAGTTTTAAGTGTTCTTTGTATATTTTGGATAACAATCCTTTATCAGATGTGTCTTTTGCAAATATTTTCTCCCAGTCTTGGCTTGTCATCTAATTATCTTGATATTGTCATTCAGAGAGCAGAAGTTTTAAATTTTGATCAAGTCTGACCTATTAATTATTTTTTTCATGGATTATGCCTTTGGTGTTGTATTTAAAACGTCTTCGCCATACCCAAGGTCATCTAGGTTTTATCCTATGTTACCATCTAGTTTTATAATTTTGAATATTATATTTAGGTCTGTGATCCATTTTGAGTTAATTTTTGTCAAGGGTGTAAGGTTTGTATCTAGATTCATTTTTTTGCACGTGGATGTCTAGTTGTTCCAGCACCATTTGTTGAAAAGACTATCTTTGCTCCACTGTTTTGCTGTTCTCCTTTGTCAAAGATCAGTTGACAATGTTATGTGGATCTATCTCTGGGCTCTCTATTCTGTTCCGTTGGTCTATATGTCTCTTCTTTTGTAATACCACACTGTTTTGATTATTACAACTTTATAACAATTCTTGAAGTTAAGTAGTGTCAGTCCTCTGACTTTGTTCTCCTCCTTCAATATTTGTGTTGGCTATTCTGGGTCTTTTGCCTCTTCATATAAACTTTAGAATCAGTTTGTCAATACACAAAATAACACAAAATAACTTTCTGGGATTTTGATTGGGATTGTATTGAATCTATAGATCAAATTGGGAAGAACTGACATCTTGACAATATTGAGTCTTCCTCCCTTTTCATCTTTGCATGAATATTTGCTAAAATATTTGTTCAAAGAAAGAATAAATTGAACTCTTCCATAGCACAGCCATATCTCAAGAGTTTATCCTCCTTCTGCTGTTTACTTCTGGCCAAATAACCAGCTGGCTGACAAGGTTAAATAAAGATCTACCACTGAGAAGTTGCATCTTTGCATCAGGCCTGTCTGAAGCTGAAGGATTGTATAGATTAGATGCAATTAGCAGAAGGTGGCAAGAAGGACATAACTACATTGTAGCTGAGCTTATCTCAGGTTCAAAATCTATGCAACTGTGTACACCTCTCAAAATGTTGTGATCGGAGTTTTTCAGCTTTATAATATGTATGTTCCAGATGAGTCAGGGATATTTCTCATTCTCAGCAAAACATCGTATCCCAATGAGGTTAGAATTTTTTCTATGAAAGGCTTTGTTAGATACTGACTCCTATTCAAATAAAAATATTAATTGCAAAAAACAAAATGAAATCCATCCCAAAGAAGGAGCCACATTTATAGAAGATAACAGAACCATAACTAAACAATCACTATTATTGGCATTTTTAAGGAAGATCTGAGCATGAGTACCTGTAATAATCTACAAACCTCCTGTGTGTATATCAGGAATAACATAATGCCTGATTTAATTAAGATATTATCTTTTGACAGAAATGTTCATCATTTTTGGGGGACACAACTTATTCAACAACCATATACTCTTAGTTTCTTAAACAAAAGTCCACTTCTACAAGGGCAAGAGATTTGCAACCTGAAATTTTTAACTTTTAAGCTGAACTGGCTAAAGGCAATTTGCCAAACTCTCATTGTATAATGTATTTTAAAAGAAATATAAAAGGCAACACATGGTGCTTTTTGTTTTTGCTGGAAAGCTGAGAGTCAGAGAGGTTCAGTTCAGCAGAATATAAATCATTACAAATTCTCCTTCCCAGAAATTCAAGGCACATTAATCAAAACCAATGGAACTCAGACAAAAATGAAAATAACTGGAGGGTGATTAAACAAAACCATGATGGAGTTAAAAGCATAATATATCTGTGGATATGCAAAAATTTACTTATTAAGATACAAAAAATATTAAGAAAGAATATTCTGGTTATTATTATTAAAGATTTCACGTATAGTCAAATATAAATAAAGAATGGCCACGTGGATAATTCAAGTAAAAATTTTGCTTTTTGCCTAAAGTTTTCTGGTTAATTGCAAAACATTCCCTTTCACTTTAATTGTGGAGATCATTATATCATTCTGCATAGTCATATAAGGGGTTTAATTTTCAATCTAAATCAAAATCTCTTAAAATATCAATGATAATTTAAGATTTGAGGATAAAAATATGGACGTATTGAACTCAACACTGATACTTTGAATAAGACTGAAAGTCCTTGAATAGCCGTAATAAACTTTATATTGTACATTCAAAATTAGATGACAAAAATAAGAGAACAATTTTCTGCAATCTATAACCTATGAGTTTCCAATATCATTTTTCTAAGAAAATGAAATTATAGTAGTGATATTCCTTAAATCTTCAAAACACCCAAGAAGCGATTTTTTTAAAGTTGTTTTACTTCAGCAGGAACTTTTAGAACAAAAACCAAAAAATATTTCTTTTAAGCTTGTAAAGAAAGTAAATAATTCTGGCAAGATGACAAAGAGCTGCAGGGCTCCTGCCAATAGACACAGCTGTCACTGTTTTCTTCCCTTATTTTGTGGTTTTTGTTAGTGGGAGGGCCATGATGGGGAAAAATCATTTCAGGTTTATATTTCTGCTATTTCATTTATTTTCCTTTCATTTCTTCATTGCATAAAAACAAATTGATTTGAGGTTCTACCTGTTACCAGGCTTCAAATATTATCTCTATGCAGATCACTTCTACATACCTATTCCCAACTCCTATCTTGCCTCCAAATTCTTTGTCTCATTTATTCAAATATTTACTTGGTATCTCCACTTGACTGCCTAATGAGCAACTCAAACCTAACATTTTCAAAACTAAATTCTTGGTCAACTCACTTCCCCACCAAAATCTTATCTCCCCTTTGTTGAATGGCAGCATCTTCTACTCCAATGGGCAAGTCAAGAGAGAAAGACTCATCTCTGAACCTCCTACCTCTAATCAGTGTTTATTTCTCACTGGTCTATACCCCACTTGAAGCTACGGATCATGTATCTTGGGTCCGTTGAATCTCTAGGTCTTAGCACAGTGTACATGATAGACATTTAAACATTTTAAAACAAATAAAATTACCTATATAACTGTTTCTACATTTGCTAAGTAAATTACTGATTTTACATATCTACATTGCAAATTGTATTGGCAACTGCACTGCATTAGAGAAGTCATTAGATCTTGGAACAGAAGTGGTCTCACATTGTTCCTCCTAAGTGTAGAAAGGCATAGAATTATCCTTGAACCAGTGTTAACTGCTCATTACTGATTCTTGTGCTTTAAGAGTTCTAAATGAATCCAGATGGATAGCTATTCTCAGGTGCTTTTTCTTTGAATTATCAGCTTTCTTCTATGACACCTAAATCTTTGGTAGCATTAAACACACACACACACACACACAACTCATACACACACGCACACACATATATTTATTGATCAAAAACTCTGTGCAAAGTATTTAAGCCCCAAAAGGAACATGAAGATACAGACAAGGCATGTTCTTTTTCCTCAGTAACTTACAATCTAGTTAGTGGTGAAGAAAAACTAACAGATATCTTATGTACATTTTTAATATAATTCTTACAATTATATATTATTGTTCCCCTTTGACAAACGCTGAAATAACTTTCCCAAAGCAAACTAGCCATAGGAACAAGTTCTGACTATATCCACTGTCTATACTCTTGTCTCTCAATCTCCTTTTGATGATACAAAAATCTAAAATGCTGTGACCATATGTTCAGATTTTCCAAGACAGTTTCATGGTCAGATACTCTGCTCTACTTCTTATCTTCACAAGCTGTCAAGACCTAGCAGAAATACCAAATTTTGGCAAAGAAACCACTTCTCTAAAGTACTTTTTTCTCGACCTCTGAAATTGTCTTCAGATATGTTTTCTAATTGAGTGTCTCTATATTTAGGTGGAAGTGGCCTTGTATTTGAAAGATAAGCAAGAACATAATAGTAAGGAATCAGTGAGTGAGTCAAATAACTGCTCCAAGAGTTTAGACAAGGGAGAGGACCTCATAGAAGATTGTCAGAGGATGGCTTTTCTTAAAAGATAAGGCTTGATCTAGGTCTTGAAATATGAGAGATTTTTGTTTTCTCATCTATAAACTGAGGTTAATAATAGTAGCTACATGTGAAGATTGCTTGAGTTAATACTTAAGCTTCTAGAATACAGCCTGGCTTGCAAGTTGACAGATGACGGAGTGTGGGTATCTTAACTACTAAGCTAAGGACTTTTTAATTGATTTTTTAATTTCTGTAACCTAATGTAATGCCTAACACATGAAATAGATACTCAATAGATATTTGTTGAATGAATTATGAAATGATGATGTATCACTGATAAATAATTTTGAGGCAGAGAGTACAAGAGAGTTAAATTTTCTGAAAATCGTATTGAATTTTATATTACTTACTAAGCTTCAGATATTTGGAAACATGTTCTTTAAAATAATAAATACGTGGACAAAGGTTCCTGTTGGTAGCAGGGATCATAAGTAGATCCATTGAGATTGCTCTGATGCTTGTGCCTAACTAGACTCCAAGCTTTGGAAGTTGAGAATTTGCCTCCACTTCTATCACCAACTGGGGCTTGTGTGGAGCCTTTCACATAGCAGGTACTCGATAATTATTTGCTGATTGATAAGACTTGGGTTTGATACAAAGAAATAATTACATTAAGAGAGAATAAAATTATTTTCAGAAACTATGAATCATTCTCCTTTAGATTTCAGTTTTTGAATAATCCACATCTTTGTTCTGTAATTTGATGTAAAAGGAGGGATATATCCACTCCTGCCTTATTGGCAATTTAATTAATCTTTGACACAAATTCAAATAAAAAGGGATAAAGGTCTCTGTACAGCCCAAGACCATGCTGTCACTCTAAATCTGAAACCTTGATGTTCTGAGGGGATCAGGATGCAGGAGTTGGGAATTTCCCCAATATTTGTTCTGGTAATGGAGCATTGAAAAGGAGCCTGAAGAACAGAGCACTCATCAACCAATGTACTTAGGATTAAATGTTATGATGATATTTTCTTGCAGAACAATTCAGCAGTGGAAACTCACCCACTGTCTGCGGAAAAAAGCAAAAGTTCAACACAAGGCACTTAAGGTCCCATAATTTGACTACACTTTTCCCCCCACTTACCTTTCTCAAATGTGCCCATGAGTGCATGCCCTGGCCTTATTAAACTCCTCAGAGTTCTCTGAATTTGACCTTTACTTTCCTACTTTATGCTTTCACTATTGCCACTTCCTCCTGCTCGCAAAGATCTCTCGGTCAAATATAGACCAATGATTTGCTTTTAGTAATTGCTCAATAAATTTATTCAACAGATGTTAACTTGAGTATCTTCAATGTGTAAGGCATCATATTAGTCAATATGGGGTATAGAAAAAGAAATGAGACAATTTACTGTGTAGGTGTTTAGAATCTAGAAACTTCCCCCCTGAATGTGTATCTTTGATTTACTAATACTTATGCTGCTGCTACAAAACGTCTCAGCTTGGTAGATACTTCATAAATATGTATGAAATAAACTCATGAGTAATTAAAAATTACCATCCAGCTACCTTTATGTGATTATTTTGTTTTATACTCTTCAAAGAAAATGAATAAATTCCTTCGTCGTTGAAAAGCATACAAAAAAACTGATGTCTGATTAAATTGCACAAATGCTCAATGATATCTTTTTATATGTTTCAAAAATAACTTGAATTGAATTGAAGTACATTTAAAATAATAATTCTCTTATGCTGTTTCTGGGAATAAGAGCTTAAATTATTTGGGTAGGTATCACTCATCAGTTTATGTACTAATACAACGACCTATACTCAGTGACTTTTCCCTGTATTTAACAAATAGAATGTCAAAGGTTACATTATGCTCTTTCAGAAGGAATATGCCTTCTGTATGGTGTCTCTCTTAACCTGAACAGCAGCTAATAGGAGTTGCAAGATCATCAGCCTCACTCTCTAATCATGGGGGGGTCTGTTGTCAGAAGACAGTAAGAAATTCTACGTACCTTTAGATGGTAAGGTAGAATAAATACCTGCTCTTTTATGCACAGGACATACAGCTACTGTGCAGTGAGGAGCAGCCACTGACATCCTGGGCCTTTGCAACTTCAGTAGGGAGAATGGCTTAGAGTGAATCCTCAGAAAGCAGAATGGCAGTAGCAACGAAGCCTATTTATTAAACATGGACATCTCCACAGAGGAATAAAGCCATACAAAGCGGAGATTACAGCCCAGGAAGTCTTTAAAACTCCCAGTGTAAATTGAGTGAGCATTTCAACCTGGTACCTTTTCTTCACAGGTCTTGTCCTTTTGTGCATGTGTGGGAGAGCAAAGGGGAAAGAAGTCTGAAAGTTCTGTCTTGCTGGCATGGGAATTTTTTTCTGCTGTCAAAGACTTATTAAATCCTACTTTGGATTTTTAGACAGGATTCACGGGCAAGATATCACAGAACACATTTCTTTGTAGTAGTCTCGCCATCTCAGATCAGTTTGAACTGCAGTGGGGCAACGAAAGAAGTTAATAGCACTTTCAGTCATGTCATTACAGTGCAACAAGAGAGTATCATTTAAAAGTAGGAAACCTTCCAGGTATTTGTCAAAGCAATATATCAAGATGCCTTGTTCATTATGATATAGTAAAGTAAATCAGATGTAGACATAGATGATATTCAATTCTCACCCAGACCAAACGCCACGACAAAGTACAGTACAGACATAATTGTAAGAGGTAGATTATTAAATGTTGCCTATCTTCTGATTTTTAGAGTTCCTGGGCTAAAGATGTGGCCTAATGAATTCAGAACACATTTGCATGTTCTCTGTGAGTGGTGGAAATATTCCAACCTTTACTTAACACACTTACTACAATAATTTTTCAACTTTAGTATGCCTACAAATTACCTGGGAAGCTTGATTAAAATGCAGATTCTTGGGCTATTCCACCAGAGACTCTAATTATTCTTGGGAGTTGCTCAGAAATCTATTTTATTAATAAGTACACCAAATACTGTTAAAGTAGGTGGCCCCTTGACCACAGTTTGGGAAACACTGACTTAGCTTTTTGAAAAATATGTTAGTCATTGAATATACAAAATATCCTTTCTTATGATCTAGAGCAAGAACAGATTCTAAATATCTTTTTAAAAAAATTAAACAATAAAAAATATAGGATTTAAATTTGTCTGGAATAGGATTTAAGCCTTGGCTCTGTAACTAGCTGTGTGTCGTTGGGCAATCTGCATGATCCACATAACTCAGTCTATCTCTAAAAATCTCACAGAGATTTGACAGGATCAGATGAGATAAGATTCAGATTAGTAGTTTGTAAAATTATTAGCACATATGCTTGTTATTGCTCCTTTACTGTCCTCATGTATCTGAGGTCACCTTGTTACCTTCAGTCCTCCCGTTCATCACCTGGCTCCATTCAGTTCCTTCCACCCTGATCCTGCATGTAAATCATTGATGATAGAGGGATTATTCCTTCCACTCCCCATTATCCTTCTCCAATTCCTGCTAAAACTCACCTGCCATGTTTTACCTTTTGTTCAATATTCATCTGATATTTTGAGTAGCAATTCTTTGCCAAACTTAGCACTAGATTGTGGTGATTCCAAGTAGAATAAAATATGGCTTTACCCTTGAGTAATAAACTGATTCCTATTAATGTACTGATTGATAGGAAAGAGGTTGAGTGGAATCCCACAAATATATGTAATGAGTTTTAAATCTTGCTTGATAGAACAACCCCTCCCTTGTTCACTGACTGAATCAGTGATTCTTGGAATTGCAAATAATCAAGAAAGCGTATTGCCTGATTTGCTTATTATTACTTATTTCCATTTTCCATTAGCATTTCCATTTTGTAATTTCAAGCAAAATGATTGTGTAAAATTGGCATCACATCAGTTCCACAGGGGAGGTGGTTTGGAATAAGCGGGGCTTGTCTGTATTTTCTCAAATTTTAAGAGGTATCTAACCACAAATACACACAATCCTGAAATGTGGGACAAAATATATGAAGGACTTTCTATTTATTCTACTACCTAAAAATGATGATTTCCTGAAATTATCCCAACAAATAAAGATGACTCCATCAGTTATAGTCTTGTGTGATATCATGGGCTTAAAATAGCCTGTGAGGAAAATGTGCTATAAATATCACAAACGGAGTTCCACTATTTTTAAGTCGCTCTGCATGCATACATCATTTTAAAAATAAATGAATAATTAATTTAATCATAAATCCAATTATCTAAAAATTTGAGCCATCAGTTGTTCTGTAAAATGCAGGCTGTGCTGTCAGCATTCAATTAATACTCATATCTTCAAAAAGTCTTCAGATATTTTTTCCCTCAGCAGGCTCTGAGTCATTATATATTTCACAGTCTGATGATGTTATATTTATTGATGTTCTGAAACGTATTGTATTGCTGCTTTTTTTTACATATTCTTCACACACAGTCAAGTGGCAAGCTGCTTCCTGCTAAGGCTGTTGCACTCCGAAGACCATCACACTCTACCTGGTAGCTGAGCAGTGTATGATTCCATTCTGGAAAAGAAGGATACTGTTTATAATCATTTTCAGAAAATGGGGTGTTTTCCTGGGGTGTGTACTGTTATTCCTTGGCTTAGAACAACACGTTCTTCAGAAAATTTTACTAAATATATTTGATCATAGCAGGAAGTTGCTAAAACATTGTTAATGACTTTGCAGAAAAACTATTAAACTGAGACAATAATAATTTGATGATATAGTTTTAAAAAGTCAATGTGAGGCTAGAGAAGAACATATAAAGTATGCAATTATTCAGCTAGAGGGAGCTGTGTCACTGATGTTTAAATTATATTTAATAATCTGAAAATTAACTGGAGAGATATAATATTGATATGAAAGTCTTAATGTACAGTATATATAGTATCCCCTTTATAAAAGATTAGCACTTTAAAATATATAGCATCCCCTTTCTAAAGGATTAGCATTTTTTAAGTTCAAAACTAATTTTATTTCTGGAAAATTTCATTTATTCCACTTTAATGTTTTGACTTCTGTAATGTTCATATGTGAAAGGGCATTTACTTACACACACACACACATACACGTATCCATACACAGAGACGATTAGTCTTCTTGGATTTTCATTTTACAGGCTGGGTGACTGACAGCTCAGGATGATTGAATGACTTGTATAGCAGAGGCAGAATTTCAGATTGAGTCTGAGGATAAAATATCCTCTGGTTTTAAAATGTAGAGTAGGAGACACTGGTGTCTTTTCACTTAGACTAATCTGTGCTCAACTCTAACAAGCTTCCTCTATTTCCTGGAAATAGAACTTTATAGCAAATCTTCTTCAGAACCAGAGCAGAGTGATGAGCATTGTAAGTAAAATTTTAGGTTAAATATTCTTTTTTTGTGTGTGTGGAAGATCAGCCCTGAGCTAACATCCATGCCAATCCTCCTCTTTTTGCTGAGGAAGACTGGCCCTGAGCTCACATCCGTGCCTGTGGTCTTCCACTTTATGTGGGACGCCGCCACAGCATGGCCTGACAAGCGGTGCCTCGGTGCGCGCCCGGGATCTGAACCTGGGCCTCCAGCAGCGGAGCGTGCGCACTTAACCGCTACGCCATGGGGCCGGCCCCTAAATATTCTTTTTAACGTGGCTTTTCATGAGCTGTGTTGAGGATCGGTTAGGATAGATTCCTACATCCCCCCAAAAATCTTTTTTTCTTTCTAAAATAGAGATGTGACCGTTTACTAGTATATATTAATATTTTATCCATATTTCTAAGATCTTGTTCTCTATCAACGTAAATGATTGTATGACCATCAGTTCAATGACATTTTAGTTTTATTGGTCTTAATGGAACATTGTTTCATTATATAGCAGGACTAAATACTTTGTAATTGTTAGTGGCTAAATGATTGCTAATGTATTGTTGTTGAAGCTTTTTTGAATAATTTATTGGGGCTATCCTATGACAGAGCAAAACATAAGAAGAGCATGATGATGTCTGTCCAGCAGAAAAATGCATATCTAGATATGGACCAAATTTCTCAAAGGAGAGCCTTAGCATTGTCTAAAGCAAAGAAAGAGAGGTGAGGAGAAAGACAAGCATGGAAAGAAAGAAGGGTGAAGGAAGAGAATGTGTCCCACTAGGTTGCCTGATTATATCTTTTGTTGTTGTTGTTGTTGTTGTTTTAATGTATGAGTAAGAGTTTATAAAGGATGCTGGAGAACAGAAGTTCAATTCTCTTGGAAATTAATATAGTGCCAGTACGTGTTAGGGAAGCCCCAGTCACTAGACACCTATAGAGCTGTGATGGATTGTGGGATGCATCTGCAGCACCAGGTGTAAGGCCTAGGCTGGGAGTATGAGAAGCCACAGGGCTCTGAAGCCCAGTGAGTTCAGGCAGCTGGCCGGCACAGTGCAGCCCTGGGGACAGGAGTGCATCCCCATGTTCCTGTTTCTGGTCGTTCCGTTATTTTGGTTATTGAGAAGAAAAATGGCTGCTCCTATAACTGGCACATCTTTGTCAGAGTTGTTTATTTCCTCCCTCCGCCACTTCATTTGCTGCAACACTTTCAGGCCCAAGGGAGCTGGGGAGCTAGCTGTGAATTACTGAATGGTATGTCCTCAAGGGAGAAAGAAGAGCAGTTTCTTCTGCATTAGCAGCAATGGACTCAGCCTCGCTGCCTCTCTCCTCTACTGCGCTGCTGAGGGGATGTGATCAGGGAGCCACAAATGATGGGATAACTGGTGACACCATGGAATAAATCACCAGCAGAAAACAAATGTGTGAACAAGATGTGAAAGATGCTTTCATACTTGAACAGCAAGAAACCCGTTAAATGAAATAAATTACATGTTGCCAGGGTGATGACTCACTGTCCTATTGAAAGAGGCAATATTTTGGAGTGAAGGAAAAGATAGTATGGTATGATACAGAGAGGCTCAAAATAATGAAAAACTTTTCCGTCTGACTAGAGTGTGCATATTCGATGGGAAGACAGAAACTTCCAACAACACTCAGTAAAATGCATATTAAAAATGCTTTAAAATATTGGTAAATAGAATATCTTCTGGAGTAAATATCCTCTTTTAGAATATATTTATAAGCAGCAATAATCTCTAACAAAGACCAAAGTCCCAATGAGAGACATTCCTTATTACCTATTGTCACCATCCTATCCTTATTTTAAGGAATTAAAGTTAGATTTCAGTTTGTTTATGGCAAGTGCTTTGGAATACAGTTATGGAACGGTCCATTCCTTCCTTCATTTATTCATTAAATATATATTGAATGACTCCCTTGTGCCAGACATTAGAGATGTAACAATGAACAAGGGCATGTCCCCTGGCCTGATGGGCTTATGGCCTAGTAGAATAATAAGTTAATATTTATTGAATACTTTCATAGTAAACATTTCACATGCACAATCTTATGCAACCCTTACAGTAGTCCTATGAATTAGGCATTCTTTCCATATTTTATACATGAGGAAAATCTGAGTCAAGAGGTTGAATAACTTGCCCAAAGTTGCAGGCTAAAGAAGGGTTGAGCCGAACTTCAGACAAGATCTGGCTGACTTCCCTGATCTCTTTTGACTATGCCTTGCCACATGTTCCCATATACTATGGTTGTTATCTGAAAAGAAAATGTTAAATAACATCCTTGACCTAGAAAATTCTTCTGCGTTTTATTTTCAATTTCCTGAAATCACTTGCTCTGTGTGGACACAGCTTATCTTCCTTTAGACCTGCCCTCCTTCTTTCCCAGACTACCTGTAAAGTTAATGAGATAAAATGACCAAAATCTCACGTAATTCATCAAAATTAAAAATCTGAGGGATGCTCTCACAGTAATCATTCTTCACTTTTACCTCTTTTTATCTGATTCTTTTTCTCTCTGGTCAGTGCTCTTTCTTTACACTCAATACCAAATTACAACAGCATCCCTTGCTCTTAACAATGAATATCTTTATTATTTAGAGTTATTATTTAGAATTATTTAAAGTTCTCAAATTATAACAGTTTATTAATTGGTAAATTAGAGCTATTTAAAATCCAATAATTACTGCCACATCAAACTGCGCATGCTTTATAATCTTCAAAATGTTTGCACATATATTATCTAAGTTATCTTTGCAAAAACAATTGTTTGATTGACATAACAATTTTGGCATAGTTTATCTATTTGCTTTTTCTACCTTCCTCCTCATTAAAGGAACTCATCCTAAGCCAGCCCTGATGGCCAAGTGGTTAAAGTTCGGTGCTCTCACTGCTTCAGCGGCCTGGGTTTGTTTCCTGGTCATGGAACCACACCACCCGTCTGTCAGTTGCCATGCTGTGGTGGTGGCTCACATAGAAGAACTAGAAGGACTTACAACTAGGATATACAACCATGAACTGGGGTTTTGGGAAGAACAAAAAAGGAACTCATCCTAATTAGTGTGCATAACTCAATGACAGGAATTAGAAGCCAACAGGCCAAGAAAGTGCTCAAATGTACATTTTTTGAGACAAACTTTAGAAGACATACACAATGTGTACAATTTTCAATAATTTTCATTTAGATCTATATTTAGATACTAATGATACCATACATCATCAAAATAAAAAGCTAAAAATCCTTCCTTAGATCATTTATTTGATTTCCCTGCCTTCTGAAGGAATTTTTCTTCATGCTTCATCTTTATTTACATTTTCTCTCTGATCAGTCCTGCTTAATAAAAGAAATAAAATTAAAATTAAAAAGCCCAGACAATACAAACTATACAGATGTGTAGTTCTCACCTTCTCACCTATGTTCAAGAGAAAGAAATTGGTCATAGTTTGATCCTGGCATTTAAAAATTATCTGTTGAATATTTTTTCTCTTGCAAAGATATTTTAAATATTTCCTGTTGCTAATTTGACCCATTTCCACTATGTTTTCTCTAAGAATTCAACTCACTGTTTTCTAGAAATAAATGATTTTTTGCTGGAGAATAATCTATACACCAAAAGGGAAAAATATGTTTATCCTGGCCTACATAGTACTACTAAATATTTTTAACAGTCCCTGCAAATGCTAGGATTCTGGCAAATCAGGGGAGTTAATATGGTCTTAAAATCCATTACAATTATAAAAAATAAGTAGGATACCATGTTTTTCTTTTTAACATATCAGTACAATGTAAACAATCAGTACCATTTTATTTTTGCTGTTTTAGATAATGTTTAAGTATACTTTTATACTGGGCATCATAACATTAGGTATTTTCCTTTCAGAATTACTTTCATGCTCTATCTTAATTTATATTTTACAATCAACTCTACGTCATGAGATTTTTCTACGCTATTATATATTCTTAGAAAACATGATTTGATGTCTTTTCGTATTGAAGCTCCTATTGTGTCCCAGTTGCAGAGATCTCTCTCTAATGCCCTGGGACTGTTGCTTTCAAGGAGTTCCAGTAAGAAGTGGGTGGTTTCTGAAGCCACCAAACAACTTAGATCTAAGAGTGTAATACTTCCACCGTAATGCCCTGCCTACCACAGTCAGACTCATTCCCACTGTGATGTATTTTACAATGCTCTTAATTAAAATGATTAACACGTATTCAAGTTTAATAGCATATAGATCCAAACACCTTTCTCATTGTACTGACGTGTGTACACATATGTGTTTCCATTGATCTGTGAACTTCTTAAAGGCAAGCAAACTATGTCTTCTTGATTCCTTTATCTATATGCTTGGTCACAGAGGGGGATTTACCATGAAGATGATTGACACTTGAGTCGTGGGGCTCCTCACTTACATGAGGCAAGGCCCTGGGTGAAACCTCACCAATGTAATCATGTGGTCATAAGTTTTTGCAAAATTTATAAAAACAAGATGTTTTAATTATACTGCTACATAATTTTATAGCTTATTTTATATTAGTAATTTTGTCTTCTTGTCCTTAAAGATGGCTCTCTGACTTTTAAAGATTTGGTCCCACAAAACCTAGACATATAAGAGCAATTGCTGAGATATAAGGAGAAATTATTTACTTTTTGTTGAATGAATGAATGAAAGAAATGAAGGAGGAGAAGGGGAAAGAATATATTATTAATCAATGTATTTTAACATTTAAAAATTAGCATTTCTGGCAAAAAGTTTCTACAAGCCACCAACAGGTAATGCTAACATATCACCCTCGGATAATGTTTATGAATTTACAAACCTCTTATACAAACATATCTTTAATTGAATCTTTCTACTGCCCCTTAAATGATTGATATTAAAATGTTTACAACTGTGCTATTTGTAGAAAAGGTATTATTATACTCAGTTGTTAAAGAGTTAAAAACTGAAACATACTGATTGAGTGACTTACTTATATTCATATGGTATCAATATTGGAAGGCAGCTGAAGCCCTGATACTGAATCCATTCTTTTCATACAACATGGTTTTTACAAATGTATTTATATAAACTAAAACTTATTCTGCAACCAAGGAACATAAAATACAATAGAATTGATAATGTTGTTGACCCCAAATGACGAACGTTTACTTTTCTTTACCATATGCTTCTTTTTGTTCCTTTTCTTTTCTTGTCTGTTCTTTTCTTTCCTCTTCTTTTCTTGATACAGGTGTTTAATATTAGCCAACTGCCATAAAGCTAACGATTTTTCGGAAAATTGAACCTAACCTCTACTGAACACAAGATGAAAATGTGGTTGCTGGTTAGTCACCTTGTGATAATATCTTTTACAACCTGTCTATCAGGTAAAAAATATCCTTTACATAATCTCCATAAATTATATCAATATAATCAATATGTGTGTTTATGTCATTAGATCTGAGATATGAAGTTAGAATTAATATTTTCTTTTGACACCTGGGTTAGACCACTAAATAAATATATATTAAGGTTGACCCTATTTTCTTTTTATTTTTACTTTCAATTAAAATTTCATAAGATTTAGTCAATCTTACCTAGTGGTGTGCTGGTAAATGTTTAAAATCTGGATCTCTGGGAAGGAAAAAAAATCCCTGCTGTATAGCATTTGTCAATCCCCAGGGAGTAAATATTGCTACTATGGCCAATTTCAACTTGACATCATTTAATGTGGTGTCAAAAAACATATACAGCAGCTCACCATTATATGGTATTTTTATCATATAGACACCGTAGACTTAAATAACCTCAATAGCATAAATAAGAGTAAAATGCTGTATAATAACTAGAAATATGTTTTAGGCATTTGTTACATTTGTTCTTAATTTATTTATTTGTAAGTTAATATAATTTAATTTTTATTACAGGCTGGTCAGTCTTATGAAAAACAATTTTAAAATAACCTACAGTGTGTGCAGGGACATTAGGAATAACAAAGCAGTTTTAAGAATGCTCTAGTTTTAGGACAAATCCTATATTTCTATCTTTCAAAAACAAGTATGAAGGATTCAGAGTTATTTCTTACAAGGAGAGGTGTATTTTTATCTGAAAGCAGCAAGTTTTCTAAATCAGTTTTTCTAATACCTTCATCTCAATTACCTTAACTCAATAAGTACTTGTTGAGTTGCCATTAAGTTCAAGACATAGGTGGATGTCATCCTTTCACGTATCAATCCCCATTGATTGCTTTAATGATGAACCTGATAGACATCCTATTGTATTTTTTACTTATTATTAAGGAAATAAAAATGCTGTTTTATTTTGGACAGTAATTTTTATTATGATGACTTTAGAATCCAAAAAATAGAATAATTTCATTAGTACTTAAGAATTTTAATGACATTGATATAACCACAGTAATTATACACACATACACACACATAATTATGTGCACGTATATACATATTTAATATGCAAATATAATAAAGAAAATTTTTGTGGTAGGGTCATTGTGGCTGTCTTATTTTTATGAATAAAATAAAATAAAAATTATCTTATTAGTACTGCAAATTCCTACTAATTCTGTTGACCACAAATTTTAGTGCTATAACTATAAAATACAAAGACAAGAAATAAGGATCTGCAGAGATATGATGATACTTCAATCTTAGTAGTGAAGGGCCAAAAATCTCATTTCATTAACTAGTATGTCAGTTATTTGAGTGATGTTTGAAACCACATACTTGAAGAGCTGCTTTGAGATTAAAATTGTTTTTTCTTTCATTTTTAGAGTTTACCTGGCACAGAAGGTATGGTCATGGAGGTAAGTTGCTGAAAGGATAAACATTTTAAGGAGCTTTTCTCAAATGAATCACATTTCACCTCTGCTTTAAGCTATTAACTCTCCAAAATTAAAGGCAAATGGTTAATGTTAGCACTTGGAAATTTTGTAAGATGGTTTGTCTGGGATCAAAAGACAATTTGTTTGATTGCCAAAATGAATGAATGGGTACACACAAAGAAATATCCTATTAGATGATTGTAGCAGATAGAAAATATTCAGTGTGGCCTGTATTTTTTTCTGCATGCTTATAACAATCCTATGCTACTAAATTTTGAAGCAATATTTTAAATATTATAAACACCTAAAATATTTGAAAGCCTCTTGCTTTGTTGCAAGTGAGAACTAAAGTTAATGAATTTGGAACATTAAGATTCAGTTTAATTTGGAGTCCAAAGATGTTACAAAATTTATTTTTAATGATTTAATGAATATAATTAGCAATCCTCCTACTTTAGATTCTACTTCAAACACTGAACAGTTCTTGCCAGAAATAGAGGCAGTAAGGCATACTGGAAAAAATAGAGTCTAGAGTAAGACCAGCCGGGATTTGCATATTCAACCTGGTCTTCACTAGCTGTCATCTTATGCAAATTATACAACTTCTATGAGCTTTGACTTTCCAGTATGTAAAAATCATAGGATTCTTGTGGGGACTAAAAAAAGAATGTGGTGGTATCTTTTAGCACAGTGACCTATATAATAGTAGCTCAATGAACATAAGTGAAACTGGCAACTTATAAAAGCCACTGCATAGTGGTATGAGAATGAGTAATCAGGAAGAATCGCTGAGCAACCAATGCTACAACTTGCTGCCAAATCAAGGATATTCATGCCACAGTTGGTCAGAAGAACCTCCACTTGTGGCTATGAGGATTAAGGGAAAGTCTCATCCTGAATCCCACCAGGGCTATTTCTGTTTCCACCTTGTGAGTTAGGAATCACTACGTGTAGGCTATATAAAGAACAATAAGATATGTTCGTTGACTTCAAGAACCTTACCATGTAATAGGGAATAAGAAAAGTAGGAGATAACAAATTTATAAGAAAAATATAATAAACACTTTAAAAGAATTACTTTGAGGAATTAAGAAATATTTAATGATGGGCATAGTAGGTAAGGGAACCTTGAAGTATTTCAAATGTGAGAAATGGAGCAAATTCTAAGAAGAAGAAGTGGCACAAAAAAAAGTACAGAGGTGGGGAAATATGGCTAATAGGTCAGAATTTTAAAGAACACTTGTTCTGCAGGATGTTAGTAAGAGTTTCATTAAAAAGGACTTAATTGTCAGATAAATTTGGGCAAGGCAAGTTCATTAAAGTTCAACAGTTTATTATTATTAACTTTAAGTAATAAGTATTTATACTACTTATATAATAAGTAGAATACATATTTTTGTTTCCTAGAACTGCTGTGACTATAATCAAGTACCACAAACTGGGTGGGTTAGAACAACAGCAATTTATTGTCTCACAGTTTGGGAGGCTAGAAGTCCAAAACCAAGGTGTCATCAGGGCTGTGCTCTCTGTAGGGGAAGGCTCCTTCCTTGCCTTTTTCAGCTTCTGGTACCCTCAGACATTCCTTGGCTTGTGGTAGCCTGCAGAGTCAGACATGAGGCAGCTGTAAGAAGATGCTCAGACAGTTATGCAAAACACAGTGTCCACTAGCTTCAGAGGTGGACCATAGGTTATGGAAGTGGTTGCTATCAAGAGTCGTGATAGGGGGCCGGCCCCGGGGCTTGGCGGTTAAGTGCGTGTGCTCTGCTACTGGCGGCCCGGGTTCGGATCCCGGGTGCGCACCAACACACCGCTTCTCCGGCCATGCTGAGGCCCTGTCCCACATACAGCAACTAGAAGGATGTGCAACTATGACGTACAACTATCTACTGGGGGGCTTTGAGGGAAAAAAAGGAGGAGGATTAGGCAATGGATGTTAGCTCAGAGCCGGTCTTCCTCAGCAAAAAGAGGAGGAGTAGCACAGACGTTAGCTCAGGGCTGATCTTCCTCACACACACACAAAAAAAAAACCTTGTCGTTATAGGCTCTTCTTGGGCAGGTAAAGCCAGGCCGATGAAAATTTAGTTGACAACTTTTCTGCTAACCTGACCCTAGTCTTCATTCTAATTATTGAATTGATGCATGTTCTTGAGACCAACTCCTTTACATCCAAGTTATGGTAAATTACTACAATGTTACTTTTTATCCATGAGCCTAAAGTGTTGGGGCACCAGAATATTCAAAGCCCAAGCCCTAAACATCCTTGTTCTCTTATCAGCGGAGAATGGATAAAGACAAGGGGCTGTACTGTCTGGAAGAAGGATGCTTTGAGACAATTTAAATATTGTCTCATTTAGAGAGTTGATTGTATTTCAAGAGAACTTGTAATGCTCCCCAACCTGTAACCACTTTAACATTGTAAATATTGGAAAATTCAAATATTAGAGTCTGTTCAAATTTTGTTGCCATTGCTTTTTTCTAAGAGATTTTTTCTGGAGACTCTTTGCGACATACTTATGTAAAATTATGTTTGATAACTAACAGATTGAGATGACATATTACAGAATGAGAAATAGAATTTGTTTCAAAATGGATATAAAATGAATAAAAAATAACTCTCAAGCACAAATCATAATTATACTTTCAATTTCCAGAAATAAAATAGAATAGTAAGATTATAGTGGACCAACTCCATGTAGTGAGAATCCCATGTAGTGAAGTAATCCCATTTTAGATCATCCAGCTGACTGATTTCATTAATTGTAAAACTGAGCATAGGACCGAAAAAAGCAACAGCTTTTGCCTGTCACTCATATTTGCAAATCTGATGGCAAATATTCATATATGATTTTTTTCTTGCTTGTGAATTTTCTTGATCAAATTTAAGAAATGAACTTCTGCAGTAGATTACCACTATATGGTAGAAAATAAATCAATTTGCAATAAGAGCAGATCAAAATGAAGAGTAATTTGAAGTGTTGTCTTCAATTAGCTTGAGAAGTCATCTATAATTTTGTGCTCCTTTTTAGAAGGATCTATCCAGTAAGAAAAAGGGCACTTATTTAAAAAGTAATCTTATTTTTTAAAACATAATACCTGTTTCTTCTTTCTTATGCCCTTTAATCCCATAATATTTCCAAAACATCATAATTTGTAATCTAATTATTTCCATGTCTCTAGAAGAAAGCAATAGGTGGCTTACATTTTTGTTGGCTGAGCGTATAATGCGTGCATTAATTGGTCCCTTGCTGAGCCTCATGTTGTATTTGCCCTAAAAATTTTTTTCTCTTGATCTGAGCACCCTGGTTGAGTTAATAGAGTGATAAGTTTAGATACTCTTCAAGGGGGTTATGAGGTTCCCATTCAGAGGTTCATAGTGAACATGCCAATGTGGTTCTAAAGCTTGTTTTGAGTAATTTAACTTTCAAGGGCCCAAATATGTTCTCAAAATAAAATGTACAGAGTAATTGCTAAACCATCTAATGGAAAACATTATTTTATTCAGGCTTGAAATTTTTAGAAAAGCAAGAAACATAGATTTATAAAATAATACTTACCTGAAACACTAATGTGATGTGAAGTGCGTCTTATTCTGCTTTTTGATCTAGAAAATGGGCAAAGAGAACTATCTCAAATGTAGTATTTTCTCAAATTGAAAAATTAATTCAATATTTTGTTGGAAATTAGTTTCATATTTTTATCCCCTAAATGTTTTGTTGTCTGTTCCTATAAAAGCCAAATGGAAGTGGAGTATTAGGAAATATATACATATAATTTGTGAAGACTACTTGTCATTGAGAAGAAAAATAACATGAGGCACTAATATTATCCAGTTTGGCCTATAAACTTCTACCCAATTCACCCCAAAAGTGTTTAATCTTTCCATATACCCTTTGAGGGACTGCCTATCAATAGATATAGTCTCATCATTGTTAGTATGTGATATTCCATTATTTTCAATGGAAATTTCCATCACTAGTATCTTTTCTAGAAAAAATTAAACTCATTTTTTAATATGTATAATCAAGATGAAGAAACTACTTAAAACATGTTGTCAGTTTTCTAAAAGCTGACCAGTTTTTATCTTAAAAGCATATGCCTTAAAATCAAAAGAAATATTTAAGATTCTGCATTTTATTAAAATAAGCAAGTGTCCCAATTAATCTCCACCTTCACAAAGATGTATGCTTATGTGCATCTGTCTTTGTTGTATTTGAAGTCATCATACAATACTTTAAATAATTAGGGCTATTCAGAATGAACATCTAACTTCAAAGTGGTAAAAGTATTTCTTTCAAGGAAGCTAATGAAATTATAAATTAAATTGAGAATACAGGATTATTACAATCCCCATAACGGCACTGCCAGAGGGCAGTATAGAAGCAGATGCTAGACAGGTCAAGACTGTCTATTTCTACATTGGAAATACAGCAATATTACAGAGTCTTTAGCTAATGCAATCCTGCACCTGTTGAGATGAATTCAAATTTTATGAAATAGTATGCAATCACTACTGTATTCCCCATTATTAACAGAGACAAATATTTAGTTAGTTGAAAGTCTCTCCAATTTGATTCTTGTAGAATGCAAGTTGGAGAAGACCCCCCCAAAAACCCCTAACCTTGAAGACTTGAGATTCTCTTAACAGGGTCTTTCATAGAACAGAAATTTTTAATTTTAATAAAGTCCAACTTACCAATTTTTTTCTTTCATGGATCATACTTTCGGTGTTGTGTCTAAAAACTCTTTGCCATACCCAAGGTTAGAATCAAGTCACTGACTTAATTAAGGACAACTAATACCTATAGTTCATCAAACTGTATACTTTCAGATGTGCATTTGAAATTCTTATGCTACCACTGATGTAGCAAATGGAAACTCAAGACCCAATCCAGTGCAGATCAGTGGGCTTCTGTTTGAATTATATGGATAATTGCATCAAACATCCATTTCTCCTTAAATCTGATTATCTTTTCCGTCGGTAATAATAATAATGACATAATCATCAGGCTTGTCATATAAATACAATGTACTTAGAAGATATTTAGGAGCTTTAAACCCCACTAAGCAATATTCATTTTCAGTCTTTTAAATATTTCGTGTATTTTGATTTTTAAAAGCTGTTTGAAAAATTTCACATTAAAATCCTTATTCCTCATGGGGTAGAGTTGGAATAAAAGTCATCTTGCCTTCAAGAAGAAAGTCTATATATATTGATAAAATTGCACTTTTCTGCTTGTATTTCTAAGCATTTTTGTGTGAAATGGGAAGAAACAACACAATCTCCAGGTCAGCAGGTGTTACTAAATTGCTCCAGTCAGAAAAGCTGTGCAATTGGAGAGACCCAAAGAAGAGCTTATGAAGTCATCCAAGTGGGAAGAAAATAGCATATAATTTTTATCATGGATAAGCACAAGGTCATTTCTTTCACAGACTGGAAAATCTAGACCCTACATTCAAATGAAAGTCTCTAGTTATCAGAGATTTGGGATTCATTTCTCATTTTTCCCCGGTGTGCTGTTACATCCTGAAAAGCCCGAAAATATTGGGCACTATCAGGAAAGTTGTTGGAAACGAAGCAGAAAACATTATATGCATTTACGGTTTTTAAAACCTCAGAAGGATAGGAAACTAAACAGCTCAGAGCAGGACTTTCAAAATCGTTAGCAGAGGGCTTCTGTGAACACCTCGGGTTCGTGATTCTCTTATGGTTGTAGTCGGCTTGTGGGGTCTTTAGGGCACGTACCCTTATTCTTTTCTCACTTAAATGTAGAAGCCATGTAGAACAAATGGCTGCATAAAACAATAGCCAGAAAAACGCATAATGCTGGAGTTAAATTTCAGTTCCTCTGGTTCCTCTGATTCAGATCCAGCAATTTCTCTGCTATCTGAAACGGGGTGGTGGTTATAGAATGTAAATGAGGTCTATGAATTCTTGAATGGCAATTTCAGCAAATTCCAACTAAAGATGAGACATCTCCTTTGAAATATTTCAAGTCAGTTTAGAAAAATGAACGTTTCATGCTGGAAGAAACTAACTTAAGGATTTTATTAATCACCTATGTGTATACAAATACGTATTGACACAGTGCTAATAGCACCAGAGCTACAAGAGCAAATAAATCTTGGCCCCTGGCTTTTAGAAACTTCATGATTCATCTAAGCATTGATGTACATAAGATATATAAATTAAATTTTGAAAGGATTGGCAAATTCATGAAAATGTTGGCAAAATCAGCATTTACTTATTGCTAACTATGGGCCAGGTACACTACTGTCTTGCATGCTTTGTCTCAAAGTAATTCTCACAATAACCTAATGAGGTAGATTTTATTATTATCCCCATTTTATAAAAGGTGATATTGAGGCTTGGAAAAATAAAATAATTTTTCCAAAGTCACTGCTAAACAGTACTGAAGCAAGATTTAAATGACATAATGATACTGTTTGTTAGGGGAAGCTGGAACAAAGCTCTCATCAAGGTGGATATTAGAGCAGAAAAAATGTCTGTGTGGCATCTGCCTTAAACTCTCTCTTAAAAAAATAAATTGGAGGAGTGAAACATAGCTTTGATCTAGCAGAGACATTCCAACGATCCCACGCAAGAATATTCCTCCTCTCTAGCCATACACATCAGTGCTAATTCATTTGGGGCATGCGACTCTTAGCTGTGTTCTGTAAATGCTGCCATGTTGATGACATGTGAGTGATTCTCTTCTCCTCATCCTGCTGTGAGATGTTACTCTTCCCTTTCGGACAGGATAGACTGTCAGGAACAACTGCTTCCCAATATGGGTATGTTTGTGATGGATTTTAAACCAGTTGGTCAGATCCCATGTCCATGTAATTTGTTTATTGACTGTTCTAGATGTTGCTAAGTACCGATGCTGGTCACATGTTTAGAAAAATAAAATAAACAAGAACTGACCCAGGAAAGAGACTAATATCCCCGGAGCATCTAGAAATTCATTCATTCTCTGGTTCAAAAATCATGAAGCACCTATCATGTTCCAGACTGCTAGTCAGCTATCTAGGAGGGTGGTGTATAGAGATTATGGGCATAGCCACCTGTCCCCGAACATTTGCAATCTAGTGGAACAGAAAGTTTCGACAAGAATCACAGAAGGTGGGATAAATACTATAAGCTGTATAGGGAGTTATGAGAACACATATGAGGACCAACTGAAGCTCGGAGGGGCGAGAGGTCGCTTCCTGAAGAAACGACCTAATGGCTAAGTCATATAGGACAGTACGAATTTTGATAGGAGGAAAAAAGTGAGATGGTAATTACAGAAAGAGGAAAAGCATGTGCAAAGGCTCAGAGGCATGAAAGCATGGCTTGTTTGAGGAGCTGTAAGTAGTTAAGGATGGCAACACAGGGTGCTTTGGGAGAAATGATGAGAGATGAGCAGAAAAGAATTTTGAATAAAGAACCTAAATGTTTTCCTCAAGATTATGGAGGGAAACGTCTTTGTTTTGGATGAAAACCGGGGTTCTGTGTTTCTGACATTTTTTTTTCAAAAAACTTTTTTAATGTATCCAAATTTTCTTTGTCTTATAAAACAATTTTTTCTTGCAGTTTCTGAGGAAGACAAAGGATTTGGACCAATTTTTGAAGAGCAACCAATCAATACCATTTATCCAGAGGAATCACCGGAAGGAAAAGTTTCGCTAAACTGCAGGGCACGAGCCAGCCCTTTCCCGATTTACAAGTAATGTACCTCACTGCTCTTTTCACAATGGAGGGTTGGACTAAAGATTACAGATCAGCATCTATCACCCTGTGCTGATAGAGAAAGCTATAATATAAGGCTTCCCACAAGGTCCAGGGACGTTAGCAAAAATATCGGTATACAAGCCATTTATAAAAAAAGTTGTTTAATGCCCAAATAGATAGCAAGTTTTCTCAAATATATGCAAATAATTTACTTGCCATTTCCTGCCCAGATAATGCCAGTGCCATTTGACATTATCCACTTAAAAATTGTCTAATGGAGACCATGCTATTAGGCATGCAAAAGGTTATATGAAAATCATGCACAATTTAAATATACATATCTGATGATAAAATGTTCGTTTATGCATTGGCCTGGATAATTCATACCTACAGATGATGGATAATATTTTTATATTAACTATATTTAAAGAGCTTGTATAGGTAATTCAAGAAAGTACCACTATTTCGATATTCTCAAATCTATATTCCAGACAACACAGCAAGTTTTTTAAATGTCTCTACCTATTGGACAATCTATATAAACATATCTCTTTCTGTTTTTCTGGGGTACCTATTTATGCTATCAAAAATAACTTTATAGAAAGTTACAATGGGTTTTCCTGCTTTGGATGGTTCAGAAAAGTATACTAACAGTTTCTATTTTGATGCAAAGAATAAGGTTAAAAAATTAACCAAATGCCAACGGATTTTAAGTTCACCTGTGAAATGGCTCCATGAAGACACAGCAAGTGATTGATGGGGAAATTGGGGCTCTAGTGCATTAACGTCGCCTGACTTAATTGAAGGTTGTCACTCAACAAGTTTGACTTTAATAGTAGATTTTTTTCCTGGATAGAAAAATAACTTTCTATTGTTATAAAAAGTTATCAAAGAGAATACTCCTTCCCCTCATTTAATTGTAGTTGAATTCATTTTCTCTTGCCTCTGGCTATAATTACAAAATTAGTCTTTGGGGCCAGCCCAGTGGCGCAAGCGGTTAAGTGCGCATGCTCTGTTTCTGTGGCCTGGGGTTCGCAGGTTTGGATTCCTGGTGTGCACCAATGCTCCACTTGTTAAGCCATGCTGTGGCTGCATCCCACATAAAGTAGAGGAAGATGGGCACGGATGTTAGCCCAGGGCCAATCTTCCTCAAGAAAAAAAAAGGGTAGGATTGACATCAGATATTAGCTCAGGGCTAGTCCTCCTCACAAAAAAAAAAAAAAATTAGTCCTAAAATAAAATATGAATTTAGATACAAAATCACCATCCCTTTTTATTGTTTCAATTTCATGCATGGGAGTACAGTATAAGTAGATATTTTATCAATTCTAAATAATACATTTGTTCTGAAAATATTTGATGGGCTAGACTTATTTCTACCTTTAAGCCATACGTAATGAGAATCTATACACATAGTCATGGACATGGACTAGTATAACTAATAGGGCTGTAGAGGAGATCTAATTTAAGCATGTATTTTTACAAGAGGGAAAGCTGAGTCCTGAATAAGTAAATTGGCTTGCTCCAGAGCTAGTAAATCACAGATCCAGGACTAAAACACAGGTTTTAGGACTTTCCAAAAAGCATATAATTTTTTCAGTATGTATCTATCTAGATAGTTTGATAGCATCTCAAAAGCTATTTCTGTGACACTCTGTCCTTGACATCCATACATGGAAACTTAGCAAATCAGCCTCCAAGCTGGAATAGAGGTGACAAAACAAAAGAGTTTGTTCTCAGATAGTGTCCTAGACACATGTACTTCTCCTGGGCGCCTTCACCAACGCCACCCCACAGGGACAGTAAGAAGTTAAGTTTGCATAACTAAAATTTTTCACACATTGATTAGCAACTCCCTGTTTCCTCTCCCTCCAGTCCCTGGCAATCACCTTTCTATTCTTTGCTTCTATGAGTTTCACTATTTTAGAGATACCTCCTATAAGTAGATCTCGTATTTAGTGTTCTTACCAAAATTAAAAAAAAAAAAAAAAAAAGAAGCAAAGTTTTGCTTGGCAAATACGTCACCAACACCCTCCCAGAGGTTGCACCAGCACCGAAGACCCCAGGGTGAGTTTGGCCTGACTATCCACACATTAATGTAGAGAGCTGGAGGGGAGAGGCAGACGTTTAATTCTGTTATGAAGGCAGTCTGTGTTTGACAGCACAAAAAAAGAAAAAAAATTCAGCTCATGACTCACTTGTCTGATGGAAAAGAACATTTGAAGTTTATAAAATTTACTTAATATTCAGGGCAAGCCATGCTAACCTTGGTAATCATGCAATTTGTCATTCACACAGTTGTTTTATATTTCTGGCATGTTTTGTGATAATTTCTTATTCATGGCAACATCCTGAAAGGTACAACAGGGAATTTTACCTTCCACTTATCAGCCTTGAGGCTTTCATTATCCTGTCTTGACCCCCAAAATAACAAGAACTCCAATAAAATTGCATTTAAAGCTGTATGAAAGGCATTACAACAATGATGTATGTTCCTGAAAATAAAATAGACCAGTGAACTTACCCAAACACAGCAAAACTTGATCATTATATGACATCAAAGGCAGAATCAGATCCACTGGTGGAAGTTAACGCAATAAACAAAAATTGGGAGTCAACGTAATGGGAAAAACAAACGTGACAAGTGGAATTGCTCAACAAGGAAACCCATTGCCTTGGCAAATGCTAAGCAGCTTGACATTGGATGGTTCAAGCAGGGACAATATTGCCATCAATGGGGAAGAGGGGGAAGATTTATTCATTGGGTTGGAATTTGGTAGGTTTTCAAAATGCAAAAGCACAGTTTTCTGTGTTTGCTCTTAAATTACCTCCTACATTGTAAAAATTGAAACTAAAAATGTTCCAGTAATTTGAATTAATAAAAGATAGTCTAAAATCATGAGGCCTTTTTGACAAGATTCTGGCCTTAATCAGAAATGTGCCAGGCAAGGAGTGATGTGGCCACAGCCCGCTGTTTGACCATGGCTCTTGTCTTACGACATTGTTGAAGACCTGGAACCTTAGGGATAAATCCTGGTACAGAATGATTATAACATTATGCAGGTGGTCAGCTTAATTGAAAAGTATTTTCTACGTGCATTCTTCTCATCATATCACCAAGAAAGTTATATTCCTGTTTCTAGTCAACTTATTTCTAACAATTGCCATAAATATACCTGCAATAGTATATTTGTGTCTTGGAAACGTAAAAGCTCAATTGACTTTTATCATTTTCAAATTGTGATCGACCTCTAGTGGTCAGAAGACGCCATTTACTGAGCAGAGCCCTGATTTCAATTAGTTTGTTTTATTGAAAAACTACTTTGATATTTAGAATCAGATATAGTGTTTGTCATTTGGGACGCCTCATGAGAAAAGAGGAAATATTTCATGCGCTTGAACATTTACCTTTCCGTGCCTGAGCTAAATTATAAATCATGAGCCCAGACACATGGAATTATAGGGTGTGAAGAAATACCACATGGAATCATCTACTTAATCATCTGCCTTCACATGGAGCTCTATCCATATTATTTTAGAACAATGTTAGCCCAGTACACTGTTTTCAGGCCTCATGACCTTTGACGTGACATTTATTTCTTTTTCTCATAGATGGAGAATGAATAATGGGGATGTTGACCTGACAAGTGATCGGTACAGTATGGTAGGAGGAAACCTTGTTATCAACAACCCTGACAAGCAGAATGATGCAGGAGTATACTACTGTTTAGCATCAAATAACTACGGGATGGTCAGAAGCACTGAAGCAACCCTGAGCTTTGGTTGTAAGCAATTGTAACTTTAAAAAGGGCACGTGTATTTAGTGTAAGGGCAAGTGTATTGTGAAGTAAAACCTAGATGTTATTATAAGAGCTCAGCAAGAAGAGAAATCAAGATGAAAAGCAAGTGAAAGGGTCCACAGATGAGGGGAGTCTTACAAGATCAGTGGGCCTTAATTATGTGGAGATGAAAACATTTCAAGAGAGCAAAGTGTCATGAGGATTATTATAATAGTGAAAGATAAGACTGGAAAATAAACGAAGACCATATTCTGAAGGATCCTGAATAACTTTCTAGAAACCAACATCAATGGAAATGCTAAGCCATGCATTCTCAATGGGGATGATATCACCCCCAGGGGGTAAAAATTTGTTCTCATGGAAAGAAACCATCTTAAACGTTACAAGATAATGGTTTGTGTCTCACTTAAGCTCAACTCTACCTGACAAAATCTTATTCCTTAGTATTTAATTTCTCTTATTAGGAATAAAGTAGATTAAATTAGTTAATTAAATCATTTTAAGTTTAAATTAAATTAAGATTTTTTCCTTACGGGGACCATAATGAAAAATATTTTGGGAAACACTGAGCTAAACTAAAAGTTAGAGGTCATTCTGAAAGGAAATTGTGCATTGGGAGAGGGTTGAGCTGGATGATCTCCAGTATGTGATTTCATAAGTCAGCATTTAAATCTTTTGCAAAATGGATTATAGGATGAAACTGATGTTTTAAGAGGACCCACATGTCAGTGATTACGAGGAGGGAGTGAGACAGGGTCAAGAAGGGTAGTCAGATTAAATTAATGTGGAGAGAGCAGGGATGTAAATAAATACAAACTTTGAAGAAATAATTGACACAATGCGTTGCACCAAAGGAAAAAAAATGCCAAACGTTTTTTTAAGGAAAGTCTAGTCAAAGGGCAGAAACATTCTGCTCTGTTTAAAAATGGGATGAGGGCAAGTAAAACCAATTTCAAGGATGAGAGGAAGCATTTAAATCGTTGTTTCACATGTAGAGGTTATGGCGACATTAAGTTGTCCACATCTAAATGTCAACTAAGTATTTGAGGATAGGGCTGGCGTTTAAGTGAGGCATCAGGACTAGAGATGTAGATCTGAAGGGTTCTCTGCAAAGAGTAACAATTAGAATGATGATTTTTTAGAGATATACAATAGATTGAGAGAAGTTAAATATTACAATTTGAGTAGCGATCACAGATAAGAAATAGGAGGTAAGGCAGGACTGAATGAGCACCAGTAAAACAAATGAAGAATCAAATAGTAGAGTATCAAGAAACAAAGCAAAATGTGAGTTCCAAATACGCAGGAAAGAGTAAAGGAAATGAGAACTGAGGAAAACTCAGAATTTGAAGAAGAGCAAGAGATTGGTGACCTTCACATTCCTCAACAAGGATCCTGTCTTTCATTCTTATTCCTTCTCCATATTGGAGTCCTCCCTCAGGAAGGGAAATGCATCTTTCAAATGAGTCTGTTCCTCTCAGTCATTCCTCTTTACTTACCTTCTTTGGTAGATCTCTGGTTTTGTCTGAGCCCGTTATATTTCCAGATACCTTTACAGAAATTCTTCCAAAATCTTAAGCAGCAGTTTAGGGTATCTGTAATCTTCAGGGCTGTCGGAATACTTATGCAGGCTGCTACCAACATCCGTAGGCTTGAGTTCACCATGGAACTCTTCTGTGGTTTATGCAAATCCCAGCAAGTAAAAATGGGAATTGACTTTCATAGGCTTCACTAAACCAGCTGAGAAGTATTATATCCAAAAATAAGTTAGTATTTATTATAAGGTAAACTTCAATGAATCTCTTTGTATTGACCGGAGAGTGAAAGTTTTCTTTCTTTCTTTCATAATTAGATCTTGATCCTTTCCCACCTGAGGAACGTCCTGAGGTCAGAGTGAAGGAAGGGAAAGGAATGGTACTTCTCTGTGACCCTCCATACCATTTTCCAGGTAAATTTAATTTCTCTGTGACTATAAGCATCTATGAAATGAAATGGGCAAGTTTTTATTTTCTCAACTATAATGATACATGTATAATTAAATAAGACTCAATATTTGTGTAATCTTATAATACATCACTTACTAGTGGTTATAGATGCTTCTTTTCTTGGCTCTTCAATCACTAGGCCCTAATTCCAAAGATCTATGATCATTTCAGGTTATAAACAATATATATGTTGGATTATGTCTTCATTAAAGTTCCTGTTGCACAGGAGAAAATATGATAGATTTTCTATAAATTATTCCTGAAAAAGAAGAGTACCAAGCAATGATATATAATCAATCATTTTATTAACAATTTAACATCTCTAATATACTGTGAACTGTAATTAAACACTAGAAAGGGATAAAGACATACTAAATTATTAATCTCTTTAGGAGCACCAATCTGCAAGAGTAATCATCCAATTTAGAAAGGGGCTAAATTAAGTGTCATCTGTTATAAGATTCAACCTTCGGGAATACATGTTTTCAGTAATTTGATATGACCAAAAAGCCACCAAAGTACTAACTAAAAGATGAGTACTTCCTATAAATTCACTAATTTTCACTTGTTTTATTTATCAAATATCCCCTTGAAATAATATATTAATACAAGTTTCTCACTGAAAAAATATTTTGTATTGTTATAGTTCTAATATTATGTTATAAATTTGACCTTAAATACCTCCACAGAGAATATGTGGAATATATTAATCTGGTATATATAGATGTGTATATATACTCCAATTATATATATAAATTCTCATTGTGTATTGAATATTGATAATTTTCTCTCTAATAACTATAGGCCAAAGATTATTAATTGATAAATATAGGACGAACATATGAATTCGAAATATTGTAACAACCTTTCAATGAGAAAATAGTCTTTTTCTTTGAAGAACTGTCAAAATTATGGAAAAAATCTCCTCATGTTCATAGTGTTTCCCACAAAGTAAATGATCATAAGTAGCCAACGACTGCATTTGACCATAGTCAACACTGGATGGGCTTCATTCAATCACTCATTCACTCAACAAATCTCTGGTGTGCACTTGCTGTATATCAAGCACTGTTTATGACACAGGAACACTGTAGTGAGCAAAACAGGAAAAGCTTTCCACTATTAGAGACCTTCTACTGGAAGAGACAGACAATAGGTGAGATAAATAGTTAAAAGATATAGCATGTTAGATATTGATAGTTTAGCACTAGGTAGAAAAAAAATAATGCAGGGAAGGGGGTAGAGTAAGTGTTGAGGGGATGATTGAACCTTATAAAGGACATTATTGAGAAGGTAACTTTGAATAAAGGCCAGAAGGAAATGAAGAAGCTAACAATGCAGATATCAGAGGGAAAGACATGCCCGGCAGATATAGCAGCATGAGCAAAGGCCTGAGATGGGACTATGGAGGAAGACCAAGGAAGCCAGGGTGGCTGAAATAGAGTGAATAAGGTAGAGAGTAGTAAGAAATAAAATCAAAGAGATACAAGGGCTGTATCATGTGGGATCTTAGAATTCATAGTAATTACATTGGCTTTTACTTTGAGTGAGATTTACACTGGAGGGCTTTGAGCAAAGGAGTCACATGACATTACTTAGGTTATAAAAGATGAGTCTGGCTACCATTTTAAGAAAAGACTTAGAGGAGGGTAAAAGTGAAGGCAGGAGATCAGTAAGAGGTATTGCAATAATCTAGGCAACATATGATGGACCAGAATGGTTGTAGCTGAGGTGGGAAGAAGTGGTTAAATTCAAGATATATTTTGAAGGAAGAGCCAAGAAGACTGGCTGGTAGACTTTATGTAAAGTGTAAGAGGAACAGAGGAGTCAGTGATGGCATCAAAGTTTTGTCATGCACTCCTGAAAGAATGGAGTCATCATTACCTGGAGGAATAGGTGTGGACGTGTTAAGTGTGAGGTGCCTATTAAACTTTCAAAAGGAGCTGTCTAGTTGGCAGTTCTATATGGGTGTGGAGCCCAGGGGCAGTGCCTGGGCTGGGAATATCAATTTGTAATTTATCATTGTAAAAATTGTTTTCAAAGCCGGGGTCGGACTGCATGTGGTTAACCAGGGACTTAGTATAGACAGAAAGGAGGAAGAAGAGGTCCACGGAACAGGCTTGAAGATTTTTCTGAGATAAGTCTTGCTTTTAGTCTCTGTGGCATCTTAACTACTGTGCTGAATGAAGAATTTCATGGACCAAAACAAGATTGGTAGAAGCTTGAAATCATTAAGCCAAAAGAGTTAACTACCTCTTCATCCTGATAAACATACATATATTTACATGGAGTGGGGGACCACTAAGATGGTCTTTTAAATAAGTCCAAGAAACATCATTAATCACAGAACAGAATCTGAACAGCTCTTCATCTCCTTCTGACAGTTTATGTTATTAGCATATTATGACCTTTTTGAACATCAGTCATGCCACCTTCAAATATAAGAATGGCCATATGCTTCAAAACCATAATGCATGTATGTACTGTTTTACCATCTCCATGCCATAAATCTTCCTTCCTCCTAAGTGCAGTTAAATTAAGGTTTTCTGCTTTACTGCTTAAAACTATGGGGTTGAAGGTAGAAAGGACCTGTCTCTGGGTTCTGAACCTCGCGGAATGTTATATGTGCAACCATCTATAGTTGTCAAGCTCTCTTGCTCTGGCTGGTGATCGGGTACCCTGGGACTCAGTCCTTTCTGTGTCGAGTAAACTTAGGCATGTCTCCATCTCAATTTCCTCATTTTAAATTTGGGAATAACAACTCCTATGCCCCCTATTCCACAGAGCTTGTTATGAGTCTTAAATTTAATAATATATTCAAAAATGGTAAAATGAATATATAATCTCAATGGATTAGGATTAAAGTGAATAAAATCTATTTTAGTACACTTAATATTTTGAATTAATTATTATTAAATAGAGTACATTTTACTATACAAAAGATTTTTGATTCACAATTTTAGAAATGTTGTCTCGTTTATGCACAGGAAAAAGATCCAGAAGGAAAGTCTCATCTTTCATGATCCATTACATTTTTCTGTGGATTTGGGTGCTCTACAGTTTCTTGCAAAGGGGAAGACTCTGATTGGAACATAGATAACTTAATTACCAAGAACAGTTTTAAATAAGCATCTCGGGACAAATGCTTATTCAATTTTATAATAACATTTGATGTACAACTGATTGCCTAATGCCGAGCACAGAGTAAGTGCTCAACAAATATTTGAGGAATGAGGAAGTGAAAGAGTAAATAACTGTGTTCATTAAACTGACGGATGTGTAGTTGTTACAATTTCACGAAAAGGCAAATTTACCTGTTTACCTTTTGTTTTATTAAATTGCAATCAGTAATTCACAAATGCATATGACAGACTCCTAGATGCTCCAAAAACGAAAACATAATGCTTTATTTCCAGCTGATTTTCTATTTAGTATAACCATCAGAAATTGAGTTGCCACATCTCACAAAATATAAATCATATATGTGTAAATTGAGAGAAAGAATAAAGAAAAAGCTCCATCACTCGAAGGGAGGGTACTATTGACAAAATACACAATAATACCTAATAATAGACATAGGTGTGAATCTTAAAATGAATGAGAAAGTGGGAATACTCTTCAGAAAAATAACTCCTACCATGTTGAATATGATATTGAATGCATCTCAATTCATTTTTTGACTAAAAAGATGAGCACAAAATTAGACACAAAGGGGAGCCGGCCCGGTGGCGCAAGCGGTTAAGTGCGCGCGCTCCGATGCGGCGGCCTGGGGTTCACCAGTTCGGATCCCGGGGGCGCACCGACGCACTGCTTGTCAAGACATGCTGTGGCGGCGTCCCATATAAAGTGGAGGAAGATGGGCATGGATGTTAGCCCAGGGCCAGTCTTTCTCAGCAAAAAAAGAGGATTGGCAGATGTTAGCTCAGGGCTGATCTTCCTCACACACACACACAAAATAGACACAAAGGAGAGAGCCTAGTAGAAAATACATGAGCCTATAGTATAATTTGGTATAAATTTCTTTCTAAATAGGTTTAATATATAGTTTACTGTGGATATCAATGCACTAATCAGAAGCTATCATGATTTTATTGGTATAGGTAAATTCTGTTCTATGGAGGTTAATTAAAAAAGAAAGCACAAACATCTTCTCCAAACAAGTCTGCAAACTATTCATCCAGAGAATACTAAAGTACTTCAAATGTATTTCAAGGAGAAACACAGATTATTTAGCAAGGTTAAATGAGTGATGTATTCCAAGTAATCCAGTGAAATTAGCCAAATGCACCGTAATTGGCCAAAACAAATTTCCCCTTTAATGTGGTCCAGACTCTCTTGAGGCAAATGGAAGAAATCTCAGACATCTATCAATAAAAGCAACATTGCTGAAATAGGTGCCGTTACTTACTCTTTCTAAAAAATTAACTTTGTAGTAATTTATTATTTAAGGCAGTCAACAATGCTATGAAGAAACAGGTGTTGGCCTTTTCAGAGATGGTTAATTTTACCATCTGCATGGGTCAGGGAAAGACAGATAAAAAGATAATCCGTTGAGTCCCTGTGAGAACTGGGTCAGTGCTCAGCTCTTGATTGCCAAAATTGTCTCATTTTTAAGTCAGAGGCAGGGCAGCTACCACACCAATCAGGGAACAGTTTTGGTAGTTCTGGAGTGGAGAGGAAGGTTAGAAAGTTCGTTCTGCCTCCCTATTGCTGTATGGCCTTGGCCGAGTCAATTAACCCTGCTAAACCTTGGTGTCCCTGTTTAAAAATAGCAATACAATTCCTACCTTAGTATTAATGAGAAATGATAGCTTCTAACATATTGCAATTGTTATTTTGTCGAAGCAATGGCTTATCAGTAGGCTAAAATTTGTTAGATAAATTTAGATTAATTATTAATCTTAAATTACAAGTCCAGCAAGGGCAAAGACCACATCTGTCTTGTTTAGTGGCATATAGAAGGTACTCATTATGTGTTAAGTGTGTAAATTGGAGAATCCATATTGGGCATTAAATTAGCCAGACCAATTGCTCTATTGTCCAAGACTTATATTCATGCAAACATCATCACAATATCTTCTCTCATCTAGCTTTTGTCCCTTAAAGGTTCAAATATTAAAATATTATCCCATTCCTCTTCACACATCTCTTATGAGTGGGATACAGAAGAATTTCTTAAAATTTAGAGAAAACGAGTAATAGAGTGATTAAAACAGTCTGACCACAGTCATATTTATTCTAGAATTAAAATGCAGGTCTCCATAGTCACATAACTATGGAGTACCCAGACAATTCTAAATGCATTTTCTGTGTGGTATCTTGAAAACATTGTATGATTAAGAAAATCCTTTTTCTGTAAGGAAATCTACACTTTCTTGATTTTTTTTTTGATCTTTTAGAATTTAATTGTGATCAGAAATCATTGTAAAAATACTGATTTTCTTTTTAAGTGAGAATAGGAAAAATTATATCAAAATCAAATGGGGTCACAGTCTGTTTTAAAATGTAATATAAATATAATTTTGGATTAACCATTATATGGCATTATTTCTTGCTCAATTCTAAGAATCTGATTTCAGTAATTTAAGCGGTCTCCTAAGTTTCTTCCTATCGTGATGCTTCTGTGGTTTTTACTGACCCTAAATCAGCATAAGAATAACAATTAATATAATAGCATCATTCACAGATATAAATGTCTAGAAAGATATACGCTAACAACGATAACTCGGAGTTGGAGAATTATGGTGGTTTAGTTTTCTTTCTCTTTTTTAACTTTATCTGTATTTTCTATTTTTTGACAATAAAAATATACTCACTCTATAATTAAAAAGTTAAGATTAAAAAACAGAATGATCATCTTCATTCGCTTTCTTGATATTATATATTGCTGGAGAAAACTACATAGCTAATCTAAATGGAATCCCCTGGATTATTATTCCAATCACTCTGGATTTATATAGTGTGCAGTTCTTTGTTTTTCATAGTCACTTCTCTTTCACACTCCCTATAGCAGCTTTACTAGTCACCTTGAGCTCCCTAAAGCAAAAGGGTGGTGTGTCATGATTATTTCATTTGTAAAAGATCTTGGCCTTCCATCATCTTGTACCTAAAATCCTATCTAACTTGACCTAAGAGACTCCCCATTATAGTCTTCCTAGTGGCAGTTGTCTTCACATGGTCATGATTTTTGAAAGGGAATCAACATTTTGTGACTGAGAAGTAGGCAATGCCCATAGTTGCCTCTTGTGCATTACTGCTGTGCATAACCACTGGGGAGTCATTCCTCACAGCAGGAAGGGGAGATAGGAATACAAAACTACATGAAAAGCAGCAAATTAACGAGGAAATTCAACTTTTGGCCTAACCAGCCAGTGTGTTCAGCCAAAGGAATTTCCTGTGGTGAAGTTACCACATGATATACTTCTGAATATTTAAGAAACCAGCAACATGCCTTTCTCTGTTTGTGTGGTTTTTACTTTTTAATGTGGCCAAAACAGGTTATGTAAACTCATTTCTAAATCTATAATTTAAGATAGGAGTTAAAAAAAGAGAAAGATACAAAGCCACAGTATGGTTAGTAATTTTATTTTTAAAATGAGGTAGGGACGATGGGTTATGAGCTTTGGAATTATCAGACCTGGATTCAAAATCCCAATTCTACTTAACAGTCATGAAATTTTAATCAAGTCATTTAACCTCTCTGAGTTTCATTTAGCCCATCAATGAAATTGAAGTAAAAAAATTAATAGTCCATAAAATAATTGAGAGAGAAAGATGGATATAATTGCTTAGCATCATGCTTATACTCACTCAAAATATGGTAGCTTTTAGAAAATTTGTACTGTTTGTCTTGGCCTACTTCCAACATTTGCTCTACAATAGCCTAGATTAGATTATGCAAGCTATCTTGTTACTAGAAAACAAAATCTTTGCTTTTGGAGAAGAGCTTCATATTTAGTAGACAATATTTTCTCCTATTAGATGATCTTAGCTACCGCTGGCTTTTAAATGAATTTCCTGTGTTTATCACAATGGATAAACGAAGATTTGTGTCCCAGACAAATGGCAATCTCTACATTGCGAATGTCGAGGCATCAGACAAAGGCAATTATTCCTGCTTTGTATCCAGTCCTTCTATTACAAAGAGTGTGTTCAGCAAATTTATCCCACTCATTCCACTACCTGAACGTAAGTATTTTATTTGTTACACTCTGTTTTTGCAAGCTTGTCTGCTTATGGCACTCATAATAACAAAAAGAAATATCCAGTGGGAAGATGAGCTGGTTGCTCAGTCAGGGCAAACAGGATACACACTTTGAAAGTCTTGGTCCTTCCTTATTTTTTCCGATAGAGATTTACATCATAAAAGTGTCCTAAGATGGTTGAGTTCAGACTGATTGACTCTATTTCAGAGACTGCATTGGCGACTGATTCATTAGTTAAATACCTGAACATTGGTTACAGTGGGAATCACCAGCATCTGCTTTTTGTTTCACGGCCATTCCTATTTCTTAGTAAGCACATGAAAGAGAACAAATGATTAGATCAAAACAAACTATAGTTATTACAGAATTAGGGGGAAAAAAAGACAGTTGTATTATTTTTATATTTTTAAGGAACTAATTACATGAAGCACATAAGTATATAAACTGTGTTTCTACTGTAAATAATTAGCATAGGATATTACTACAGTGGCACCATATTTGATGACCATAATACTGACTGCCCTTTTTCCAGGCTCCAACTGAACTGCTTTCCTTTTTCTAACACACCACCACCTGAGAGAATCTGATCCCAGCATATTTGCTTACTTTGCATGATTTTTATTGCAGTCCTGTTGCTACACTCATATCACCGAGTTCAAGCTTCTGGGGAAATACTGGTTTCATTTCATATTGTTGACAAGCTCAGGTTTGGTTCCTGCCTCTACCCCTAGGTAGTGTATGACAATGGGGAAAATGCCACCATATCACTGTGACTCCATTTTTATTACTCTCTTCAAGATAGAGATCACGTGGTTGGTATTCCATAAATACTTTTTGACTTTCTGGCTCTTACTTCCCTCCACAATCATGGGAGATACTCTGATCCACTACTGCACAGAGTTAAAAGAAGCCATCATGTAAGAAGCTCCTTAATTTTCTTTCTTACTCTTCCCCAGAAATTCAGCACTTCTATTTATTTCATGCTTTCTGTCTTTGTGGAAGAAAGGTTTCTCCTCCTGCTCAAGCTAATTTCTCCAGTTGCTCTGGTTCACATTCCATTTGATTCATTTAGGGACTTCACTACATCACTTATTTCCCCTAAATCTTCAAACTCTCCTCCATTTCTTCCCCTCTCCATATTCTTTTGTATTCAATGCAAACAATCTTGGATAATCAAAACAACTTCTCATTTTCTAAATCCAAAGGACACTTCAGTCCTGATTCTATATGAAGGTTGACACTGTGTCTCTTCTGCCTCTCTTGAACTCTCCCATCTTTTCCTAATTTCCCTGACTCTTTCCACTCTCTCCTCATCTCCCACTAGCCTCTCTGACAAATCCTATGCAGTATCCTTCACCTGATCTTCCTCCTTCTTATATTTCTCTTGAATCTTTTTCTAGATATTCTCACCCATTTATACCTTTTCAACAGTAGCCCTATGCAGATAACTGCAAAATCATATCTCCAAAACTTTTCCCTGTGTTTAGTCCTTAATTCTACCTACCTCTTGGACTTATCACCCAGAAGGTTCTCAAGGATGTTAAGCTCAAAATGTTCCAAACACACCTGTTATCTCCCCTCTAAACTTCCTCTTCTGGTCATCTTCATCTCATTTAGCAATACCGTCGTATTTCTACTAACTCAGGGTAGCATTTTTAATCATCAACTCCTCTCCTCCCCTCATCTTCAGGACAGAGCCAATCGTTCTCATTTAGTATGTAAGCACTTGGGAAGTTTGAGGAAAATGTGGAACCTACAGGTACTGATTCAGCAGACCTGGGAATATGACCGAGGCACCTGAAGGTTCAGCAAGCATCCCAGGTGATTCCGATCAATTGGATCTTTGATCTACACCTTGAGAAAACATTGATCTATGGGGATCTGTTGTTTCTGCCCCTAAAATACAACTTGGATCTGTTCTTTCCTTTCTTTTCCTACTGTGACCGTGCCCTACTTCAGGCCTTCATTTGTTATTCTGAATTTATGAAACAGCCTCTCTCAGATCTTTGACTCTCCTCTATATTTCTCTTCTCCATGGTCCATCCTTTAAAACTGCCAGCAAGGTCTTCTACTTAAAGCAAAAGTAAGATTTATATTACTTCTCTCTTTTTTTTAAAATTTTTTGTTTATTGCAGTAACATTGGTTTATAACATTGTATAAATTTCAGGTGTACATCATTATACTTCTATTTCTGCATAGATTACATCATGTTCACCACCCAAATACTAATTACAACCCATCACCACACTCATGTGCCGAATTATACCTTTCACCCTCCTCCCTCCCCACTTCCCCTCTGGTAACCACCAATCCAATCTCTGTTTCTATATGTTTGTTTATTGTTGTTATTATCTACTACTTGATGAAGGAAATCATACGGTATTTGTCCTTCTCCCTCTGACTTATTTCACTCTGCATAATACCCTCAATGTCCATCCATGTTGTCACAAATGGCTGGATTTCATCGTTTCTTATGGCTGAGTAGTATTCCATTGTGCATATATACCACAGCTTCTTTATCCATTCGTCCCTTGATGGGCACTTAGGTTGCTTCCAAGTCTTGGCTATTGTGAATAACACTGCAATGAACACAGGGGTGCATGTATCTTTATGCATTGATGTTTTCAAGTTCTTTGGATAAATACCCAGCAGTGGAATAGCTGGATCATATGGTAGTTCTATCCTTGATTTTTTGAGGAATCGCCATACTGTTTTCCATAGTGGCTGCACCAGTTTGCACTCCCACCAGCTGTTCCCTTCTCCCCACATCCTCTCCAACACATGTTGTTTCCTGTCTTGTTAATTATAGCCATTCTGACGGGTGTGAGGTGATATCTCATTGTAGTTTTGATTTGCATTTCCCTGCTAGTTAATGATTTTGAACATCTTTTCATGTGTCTGTTGGCCATATGTATATCTTCTTTGGAGAAATGTCTGTTCAGGTCTTTTGCCCATTTTTTGATTGGGTTGTTAGTTTTTTTGTTGTTGAGATGCATCAGTTCTTTGTATATTTTGGAGATTAAGCCCTGATAAGATGTATAGTTTGCAAATATCTTCTCCCAATTGTTAGGTTGTCTTTTCATTTTGTTGATGGTTTCTTCTGCTGTGCAGAAGCTTTTTAGTTTGATGTAGTCCCATTGGTTTATTTTTTCTATTGTTTCTCTTGCCCGGTCAGACATGGTGCTTGAAAATATGTTGTTAAGACCGATGTCGAAGAGCGTACTGCCTATGTTTTCTTCTAGAAGTTTCATAGTTTCAGGTCTTACATTCAAGTCTTTAATCCATTTGGAGTTTTGTGTATGGTGTAAGGTAAGGGTCTACTTTCATTTTTTTGCATGTGGCTATCCAGTTTTCCCAACACCATTTGTTGAAGAGACTTTCTTTTCTCCATTGTATGTTCTTGGCTCCTTTGTCAAAGATTAGCTGTCCATAGATGTGTGGGTTTATTTCTGGGCTTTCGATTCTATTCCATTGATCTGTGTGTCTGTTTTTGTGCCAGTACCATGCTGTTTTGGTTACTATAGCTTTGTAGTATATTTTGAAATCAGGGAGTGTGATACCTGCAGCTTTGTTCTTTTTTCTCAGGATTCCTTTAGCTATTCGGGGTCTTTTGTTGTTCCATATAAATTTTAGGATTCTTTATTCTATTTCTGTGAAAAATGTTGTTGGAACTTCGATAGGGATTGCATTGAATCTATAGATGGCTTTAGGAAGTATGGACATCTTAACTATGTTAATTCTTCCAATCCAAGAGCACGGAATATCTTTCCATTTCTTTGTGTCTTCTTCAATTTCTTTCAGAAATGTTTTATAGTTGTCAGTGTGCAGCTCTTTCACCTCTTTGGTTAAGTTTATTCCTAGGTATTTTATTCTTTTTGTTGCAATTGTAAATGGGATTGTATTCTTAATTTCTCTTTCTGCTACTTCATTGTTAGTGTATAGAAATGCAACTGATTTTTGTATGTTGATTTTGTATCCTGCAACTTTACCATATTCATTTATTACTTCTAAAAGTTTTCTGGTGGATTCTTTAGGGTTTTCTATATATACAATCATGTCATTTGCAAATAGTGACAGTTTCACTTCTTCTTTTCCAATTTGGATCCCTTTTATTTCTTTCTCTTGCCTGATTGCTCTGGCTAGGACTTCCAGTACTATGTTAAATAGGAGTGGTGACAGTGGGCATCCTTGTCTGGTTCCTGTTCTTAGAGGGATAGCTTTCACTTTTTCACCATTGAGGATGATATTAGCTGTGGGTTTCTCTTATATGGTCTTTATTATGCTGAGGTACTTTCCTTCTATACCCATTTTATTCAGAGTTTTTATCATAAATGGATGCTGGATCTTGTCAAATGCTTTCTCTGCATCTATTGAGATGATCATGTGATTTTTATTCTTCATTTTATTGATGTGGTGTATCACGTTGATTGATTTGCGAATGTTAAACCATCCCTGCATACCTGGAATAAATCCCACTTGATCATGGTGTATAATCTTTTTAACGTATTGTTGTATGCGATTTGCTAGTATTTTGTTGAGGATTTTTGCATCGATGTTCATCAGTGATATTGGCCTGTAGTTTTCTTTTTTTGTGTTGTCCTTGTCTGGTTTTGGTATCAGGGTAATGTCGGCTTCATAGAATGAATTAGGGAGCTTCCCTCCCTCTTCAGTTTTCTGGAAGAGTTTGAGAAGGATAGGTATTAAGTCTTCTTTGAATGTTTGGTAGAATTCAGCAGGGAAGCTGTCTGGTCCTGGACTTTTAGTTTTCGGGAAGTTTTTGATTACTGTTTCGATCTCCTTACTGGTGATTGGTCTATTCAAATTCTCTACTTCTTCTTGATCCAGTTTTGGAAGGTTGTATGATTCTAAGAATTTATCCATTTCTTCCAGGTGTCGAATTGGTTGGCATATAGCTTTGCATAGTATTCTCTTATAATCTTTTGTATTTCTGAGGTGTCTGTTGTAATTTCTCCTCTTTCGTTTCTGATTTTACTTATTTGTGCCTTCTCTCTTTTTTTCTTGGTGAGTCTAGCTAAAGGTCTGTCAATTTTGTTGATCTTTTCAAAGAACCAGCTCTTGGTTTTATTAATTTTTTCTATTGTTTTTTTGGTCTCTATTTCATTTATTTCTGCTCTGATTTTTATTATTTCCGTTCTTCTACTGATTTGGGGCTTTGTTTTTTCTTCTTTTTCCAGTTCCTTTAGGTGCATTGTTAGATTGTTTATTTGAGATTTTTCTTGTTTGTTGAGATAGGCCTGTATCGCTATAAACTTCCCTCTTAGAGCTGCTTTTGCTGTATCAGATAAATTCTGGCATGTCGTATTTTCATTTTCATTTGTCTCCAGGTATTTTTTGATTTCTTCTTTGATTTCTTTGTTGACCCAGTCGTTGTTAGGTAGCATTTTGTTTAATCTCCACGTATTTGTGGCTTTTCTGATTTTCTTCCTATAGTTGATGTCTAGTTTCATACCTTTGTGGTCAGAAAAGATGCTTGGTATTATTTCAATCTTCTTAAATTTACGGAGACTTGTTTTGTGGCCTAATATGTGATCAATCCTGGAGAATGTTCAATGTGCATTTGAAAAGAATGTGTAGTCTTTGGTTTTTGGATGGAATGCTCTGTATGTATCTACTAGGTCCATCTGTTCTAGTGTATCATTTAAGGCCAATGTTTCCTTATTAATCTTCTGTTTGGATGATCTATCCATTGGTGTAAGTGGAGTGTTAAACTCCCATACTATTATTGTGTTACTGTCTATTTCTGTTTTTATGTCTGTTAATAATTGCTTTATATATTTAGGTGCACCTACATTGGGTGCGCAGATATTTATAAGTGTTATATCCTCTTGTTGGATTGTTCCCTTGATCATTATGTAATGCCCTTCTTTGTCTCTTTTTGCAGTTTTTGTTTTAAAGTCTATTTTGTCTGATATGAGTACTGCTACTCCAGCTTTCTTTTCATTGCCATTTGCGTGGAGTATCTTTTTCCATCCCTTCACTTTCAGTTTGTGAGTGTCTTTAGGTCTGAAGTGTGTCTCTTGTATGCAGCATATATATGGGTCTTGTTGTTTTATCCAATCAGCCACCCTATGCCTTTTAATTGGAGCATTTAGTCCACTGACATTTAAAGCAGCTATTGATAAGTATGTACTTACTGCCATTTTTTAACTTTTGTTTTTCTCAGTGTTTTAGTAGTCCTTCTCTGTTCCTTTCTTCTATACAGAATTGATGGTCTCTTTAGTTTGACCTCTGTCTGAAAGCTCTACTCTTTAACTCCCCTCCTCCCTCCTTTTATGTTTTTGATATCATATCTAACCTCTTTTTTTGTGCATTTGTATCCATTACCCTCTTATCATGGAAATAGATAATTTTTCCTATTTGTGGTCCTCTCTTTTCCCCTTAAATCAGTCCCTTTAACATTTCTTGTAGCGCTGGTTTCTTGGTGACAAACTCCTTTAATTTTTGCTTGTCTGGGAAATTTTTGATCTCTCCTTCCATTTTGAATGACAACCTTGCTGGGTAGAGTATTCTTGGCTGTAAGTTTTTTCCTTTTAGCACTTTAAATATATCGTGCCATTCTCTTCTAGCCTGTAAGGTTTCTGCTGAGAAGTCAGCTGATAGCCTTATGGGGTTTCCTTTGTATGTAACTTCCCTTTCTCTTGCAGCTTTTAGGATTCTCTCTTTATCTTTAATTCTGGACATTTTGATTATGATCGTGTCTTGGTGTGGGTCTCTTTGGGTTTATCTTGTTTGGGGCGCTCTGTGCTTCCTGTACCTGGATGTCTGTTTCCTTCCTTAGGTTAGGGAAGTTTTCATCTATTATTTATTGAAATAGATTCTCTGCCCCTTTGTCTCGCTCTTCTCCTTCTGGGACACCTATAACACGGATGTTAGTATGCTTGATGTTGTCCCAGAGGTCCCTTAGACTGTCCTCACTCTTTTTAATTCTTTTCTCTCTTACCTGTTCACCTTGGGTAATTTCTTCTATTCTTTTGTCCAGCTCGCAGATCCGTTCTTCTGTATCCTCTACTCTGCTTTTGAGTCCCTCTAGTGAATTTTTCATTTCCGGTATTGTATTCTTCATTTCTGATTGGTTCTTTTTTATATCTTCCATTTCTTTGTTGACATTCTCACTGAGTTCATCTATTCTTCTCCCCACATCAGTGAGCATCCTTAACACTCTTAGTTTGAACTCTCTGTCAGGTAGGTTGCTCATTTCTGTTTTACTTAGTTCCTTTTCTGGGGTTTTGTCCTGTTCCCTTACTTGGAATATATTCCTTTGCCTCCTCATTTTGCCTCTTTCCCTGTGCTCGTGACTACGTATTAGGTAGGTCAGCTAAGTCTCCTGCTCTTGGATAGGTGACCTTATGTAAGTGATGGCTTAGGAGGCCTGCAGTGTGCTTCCCTCAGTTCTCAATGTTCCAGGGGTGACCCCTATGTGGGCTACGTGTGTCCTTCTGTTGTGGCCTGTTTGTTCTCCCTGTAGGCGCCCAGCTTGGCCAAGTTATGCTCCTGGCCCGCTGTTGACATGCTCAGCTGCTTGTAGTTGTTGTGGGCCCTTCAGTCTCTTTATCAGGTGTGGGGAGCCCCAACACAGTTGGCTGCAAGTTCTAATACCACATTTGTGTTGCAGTATTTCTTTTAATTAAGTAGGCCCCCAGCGTGGCAGGTTGTTAGTCTCAGGGCCTTACAATTACTATAAGCCTCCAGCCTTTAGGTCTCTTGTCAGCTCTCTGAGGATTGCAGCTGGCTGGGGCTGGCCTCAGGCACAGGAGCACCCAATTGTTTCAGGCTTTGGAAGGTGGGGCAAACCCCCTATGTGGGTCTTTGAGAAGCACAAGTCTCCTGCAGCTGACAAGCCCTGCCATCCACAGGTTCACACACACAGTCAACACAGTCCTGCCCTGTGTGCGTGCCCTGACCTCCCAAAGCAGACCCAGTCTCTCCACGGCAGGAGCCCCCCACACTCCACCAGTGCCCCACACTCTCCACCTGCTCCCTGTGCACGCCCTGCCCCACTGAAGTCGGCTCAGTTGCCAGGCTGCAGAGAATCCAGTCACCAATCTATGCAGGCCCACACGTTGCCTGAGGGCTTGTTGTTGGGTGGGGCCAGTCTCTAGGGTGGGCTGCCTGCCCTGGCTGAGCTGGATTAAATCAGTGCTCTAGCGGGTGGGGTAGACCCTGGGCTAGCAGGCCCCAGGGAGAACTCCAATGGCATCTGTATCAGCACGCCCACACCAGGCCACAACAATGGCCGCCGCCAATGTCCCAGTCCCTGGAGAGGTCTCATTTCTCACTGAGATGCACACAGGTCCTATTAGGTGAGTCTCTTTTCACCAAAGCACGGTCCACCTTTGTTTCTGGTGATTTTAGGTTGCTTTCTGAAATGGGTGAGCTTGCGCGTGGGCCCTTTAAGAGCCGGTTTTAATTTCTTTGTGAGCCAGCTTTTCTGGGGGTACTCCCCAATGTTTTAGTAGCAGGCAAAGTTCGATATTATGCCACTCGTCTCGATTGTGCTGGGTCCACAAAATGCCCACAGCGGGGGCGTTCCCTGGCTCAGGGCTCCGCGCCTCCAGGGAGGCTGTGTACCTTTGGGCTGCTCCCGGGCGGCCATGTGAAGCTGGCAGCTTGTGAAGGCGGTGTTTTTCCTCTCCAGAAGGCAGTTTCTGCCTCTTGCACCTCAGTTAGGATTGTCCGTTGTTGCAGGAGTTCCTCTTATCCAGTTTTCAGTTCTGTCTCAGGGGTAATTTTTCCACGAGTAGTTGTAAATTGGCTGTGTCTTCGGGAGGAGGTGAGCTCAGAGTCTGCCTACGCCGCCATCTTGACTTCCTCTCCCCTGTATTACTTCTCTTACCAAAACCCATTGGTGGTTACCGGCTGACAAAATTAGTCTCAAAATATTTACTATCACAGTTTCAAGTCTTCTAGATTATAGGTTCAAGCTTATTTTCAACTACATATACTTAAATATCATTTGAATTCCTAGACCTTTTTTAATTCGCTGCACACTCCTGGAGTTTTGTCATAATATGCTATTTCTTCACTCGGAACTGGTCCAGGTCAAATGCCCTCTTGTCTGAAATTCCCATGGCCCCTACATACTTCCAACAATCTTCCTCAGCTGCCACTTTTTCAGACCATCTATTTTTGTCTTGGTTTGTATTTCAGGTTATTTGTCTCCTTGCATTACACAGTATAAAGTACACACTCACTTTGTGATCCTAAACAATGTATTTAGCCTTTCTGAGCCTATTTCTTCCCCTCTAAGATTGAGAGAATAATACATCTTTTAGGACTGATATGCTGAATGAATGAAATGAAGCGCCTATATTGATGAGCATGGTGATGTCTGAACAAACATTTTTTTCTTTCCCTTTCTCCTTCCCTCTTTTCAACTTGTTTCCCCTTTGCCCTCATTTCAATGGACATGTCTTTCTTTTCTCCCCTGACTTCTTTCTTTTCCACTCTCCTCTCTTCCTTCTTCCCTTCTCCCTTATTTCCTTTCTTCCTTCTCTTTCTTCTTGAGTTAGCAGGAAGCAGTTATAGCACCTGGCACAATGGTTTACATGTATTTGATGCTCCCTAAAGACTTGGATTTTTTTAGTGAATTGAGTCAGATTGGTTACACAGCTGTCAGAATGAGCCAATATGATTCAAAATGCTTGATGAAATTTATACTATACATATACTATGCATAAACAAATGTATACATTGTGACACAGTCAGATATTTTCCAATACTTCTACAGAGAAAAGCCTTCCATATTGAAGTTGTTCTAATTCTATAAAAATCATGATATTAAAAAAATACTATTCTTATTAATTAGTTGATATTTCTATTTTTCTTAATATTAGGAACGACAAAACCATATCCTGCTGATATCGTAGTTCAGTTCAAGGATGTATATGCATTGATGGGCCAAAATGTGACTTTAGAGTGTTTTGCACTTGGCAAGTAAGTATACTTACATTTTTCATTAATGTATATAGAAATATATTAATTTTGTGCTGTTTTAGGAAATATAAGATGTAAATGTTTAGCTAGAAACATAAACATAAAATTGCCTTGTAAGCTTTGTGGACCCTTAGCTCTTTTATCTCCTATTTAAAGTCCCGTTCCTGATATCCGATGGCGGAAGGTCCTAGAACCAATGCCAAGCACTGCTGAGATCAGCACCTCTGGGGCTGTCCTCAAGATCTTCAATATTCAGCTAGAAGATGAAGGCACATATGAATGTGAGGCTGAGAACATTAGAGGAAAGGATAAACATCATGGAAGAATTTATGTTCAAGGTAGATGATATATTATTTTAATTTTCTATAAATTTCATCAATATCTTATTTACAGACATTTCCATACTTGAAAAACTAGTATATGCTGATTAATAGTTTAACAACAGTGATGTATATTACATTATGCATAAAGAAGAAATATTTATCCTATGTTAAATTAAGTCACAAATGCGAGTTATAGATGTGAACTTATGCCATTAGTTTCATACTAACACCAATGTATTGATAGTGGTGTTTCTGATAATTTTCAGAAAATACAATTCATGTAGCTTGTTGACTCCCTTCTTTGTTCTCTTTTTTCAATACCTTTTTGTGTGTGTCTGAAGAAGATGAGCCCTGAACTAACATCTGTTGTCAATCCTCCTCTTTTTGCTGAGGAAGATTGGCCCTGGGCTAACATCCGTGCCCATCTTCCTCTACTTTATATGTGGGACGCCTGCCACAGCATGGTTTGATGAGTAGTATGTAGGTCCGAACCTGGGATCCAAACCCAGGAACCCTGGGCCGCTGAAGCGGAGCCTGTGAACTTAACCACTACACTAGCAGGCTGGCCTTCAATATCTTTTTATTTGTAGAAGAATCTATGCATTATGACTTGGTCTAAGCCTCTGGTTTACAAACTTCAATATGCCTCAAAATCACCTGGAGGGCTTGTTAAAAAACCACAGATTACTGGTTCTCACCCTCAGAATTTCTGAGTTAGAAGGTCTATTTGGGGCCCAAGAATTTGTGTTTCTAACATGTTCCTAGGAGATGCTAATGCTACTGGTCCAGGAACCACACTTTGAGAACCACTGGTCTAAGGAAACATTTTTCCGTGATACAGTTTTCTTGGTACAAGTGTTTGATTCTCATACATTGAAATAAACTTATATTTTGGAGGATAGGATGTTGTTTTTCAGGCAACAGCTGAAACTTTTCAGGTTGAAGTCATCTCTGTAATGTTCTACAGTGTGAAACATGCAGGTCACACTGAATAAACATCTAAGACTTCAACAAGATCATTTATTTAAAGGATAAGCATACATTGAGTGTCTACTCAGAGGCAGAGTATGATAGGGGCGAGGATAATTAGACAAAAAAAATACTCTCTCTATACTTGAGAAATTCATACTCTAGTCATATTATACACAAAACTCCCAAGTTTATACAAGTGTACTTAGGTAAACAAATATATACCTACCTGCACACACACGCGCGCGTGCACACACACACACACATGAGTAATTATAAAGATAACTGTGAGAGTGCAATATGGGAATTTACATAGGATATTGATAAATCGTATGGTGAGGGGCTCCTTAGCCACACTGAGATGGTTGGCGATAGGAGAAACTGGAGATGATGCCTAGCCAAATTGGAATACCAGAATGAGGAAAGGGCATTGTGGCAGCGTCAGGGCCAAGCCGCCCTCCCCAGACCCCAGGGCTTTGTTTATAGAGGGATGAAGTAAATGCATCTGATGACCCAGCACATGCAGCCTCACCACCACCATCCCATAGAGTCCAGTAGGATTAGGGTCATTTCTCCTTTCTTGTTCATTTCATTTGCCTTAAGAAGCCCTGGACCCCAGGGCCCCCTCATGGCCTGCACTTTAATACCCACACAGCTCTGCACATGTCCTACTCAGTCTCCATCTCCTCTCCATCCCCAACTTCTGAAATCCTTGCACTGAACACATAGTCCACCATTATCAGAACTGCCAATATTCTCAGCTTATACGCTGAACATTCTCTTAGTCCTCTCGCCCTAACTGAAATTTAGCTCTCCCTTAAAGACACTGCTTCCTCTGTAGCCCTCTCAAATAGTGGCTAATTTTTCCTCCACAGCCCTCATCCCCCTTGACTTGCAGTATACCTGCCCTCCTTGTTCCTCATGCCGTTTCTAGACTATATTCCTTTTCCTTTAAACATCCAGCTAACAATCTTATGTCAGGTCAATCCCCGTCATTGCCCTAAGGTTTTCACTGTTGGCAGCTCTCGCTAACTACAACACTACTCCTGACTTCATACTTGGTGACATCAAAATCAACATAGCCTGTAACTATTTTTTTAATAGTTTGGCCTCTCGCTTCCTTGAATTTCTCTTCTCCAATGATCTTGTCTATCAGTCCACCTCAGCAGCCCACTCCCAAGGCCATAATTTAGATCTCATTGTTACCAAAGTTGCAAATCCCCTTAGAATCTCAGTTTCAGGAAATCACTCTCTGACCACTACCTCCTATCTTTCCAGCTCACTCCTTGCAGTGCCCAGATTCGTACAATCCTTTGACTCAATCAGGAGCTATAATCAATCATTCTTACTCTGTTTTAGCTTTCTCTTACTTCTCCTAACCCCTATCCACCTCTTTCCTAAATCCTTCATCAATCATTGTTGTTCCTCTGCACACGCCCTCAGCTCACTCACCTCTCTCTACTTTGTCTTATTACTTTGGCAAAAGGCTAGAAAAATCTAGCTCTCTGCCTTATCAGTGCCCAAACCCAGGAACTTGAATGCTACTTGAAATAAACACTACCATGCTGATTAGTCCATTTTAAATTAATCATTACTAACTTTAAATGGGCCCTCAATGTTGCCAGGCAACTATACTAAACTTCCCTGGTCCACTTACTCTCCTACTCTCCTTAGGTGACGGTTTCATGCCTTCATGGTTTCCTTCAAACTCATAACACCTCCTCCTTCTCCCTTACTCTCAACTGATAACTTGGCTTCCTACTACACAAATGGAGAGAAAATGGAAGCCATCAAGTTAGGACTTCTAGAAGCTCCCACCCCACATTTCCTACCCCAGATCTTTGCACCTCTGCCCGTATCTCTTATTACTATAGTTTCAGCTGCTATCTGAGGCTAACACCTCCACGTGTTGACTAGATTCCCCATCTCTTATTGTTTAAGGATATTGTTCCAGCAATTCTCTCTCCCTACAACATAAGCAATTTTTTCTCTTTACTGAATCATTCACATCAGTGTATAGTGGCTCTTGTTTCCTCCTTCTTTAAAATTCTTTTTTTTTTTTTTAACTCTGGCTACTGCCCCATTTCTCTTCTTGTCTCCCCCAAACATAATAAAAATCTTGACAGATTTGTCTATACTCTGTAAAAATGTTGCCTCCAATTTTTTTCTCTCTTAAATGCTCTCTGATTTGATTTTCATCCCCCCTTCCTCACTGAGACCTTTCTTCTCATTATCACCAATGACTTCCATGTTGCTGAAGCTGATGGTCAATTCTCAGTTGTTTCTTACCTGAAGGAACAGCAGCAGTTGCTACAGTTGATCCCTCCCTCCTCCATGATTCACCTTCTGTACTTGGCATCCGGAACCCACTCTTTGTTAACATCCTGTACCCCACTCTCATTCTGCTTTGCTGTCTCCTCCTAACTCCATGCCCTTCTAACATTAGAGCAATCAGGGTTTGGTCTTTGAACCTCTTCTCTATTTAATTCACCCCTTTTATGATCTCATTCATGATCATGGCTTTAAATACGCTCTGTATCCTGAAAACTCTGACCCAGACATTTCCCCTGAACTCTAGACTTGTATATCCAATACTCCAACAAAATTCACTGATACATATTAAGTGTACATGAGTGGCCTCCTGAGGGGAAGAAAATTCTGGTTAGACCCTTAAATTTTTGACATAAAGCTGCCACTTTCTACTAGGTTTCTAAAACTTATAGATCTGTTTTTAACCAACACATTAAGAAATCTATACTCCAGGTTCTCAGCAGAGTAGAATTCTGAACTGTCTAATATCTAATTCTTTTGAAGAATCAAGGTGACAGGGCAGATATTTATAGGAGGTAATTTAAGAGAACTGTTATTTCTCCTTTACTAATGAGGCATACTATCTTTTGGTGTAACCAGGAGGTTACATAACTAAATCATATATAGCATGTATCAATGTATTCTTCTCATTGTATTTTTTTAATTGATGTTTTAATAGTTTTTAACATTGTGAAATTTTGGGTTCTACATTTTTGTTTGTCCATCACCATATATATGACTCCTTTCACCCCTTGTGCCCACCCTCCACCCCCATTGCCCCTGGTAACCACAATACAGTTTTCTCTGTCCATGTGTTGGTTTATATTCCACATGTGAGTGAGATCATACAGTGTTTGTCTTTCTCCTTCTGGCTTACTTCACTTAACATAATACCCTCCAAGCCCATCCATGTTGTTGCAAATGGGACGATTTTGTCTTTTTTTATGGCTGAGTAGTGTTCCATTCTATATCTTCTTGATCCAATTGTCAGTCAAGGGACACTTGGGTTGCTTCCATTTCCTGGCTATAGTGAATAATGCTGCAATGAACGTAAGGGTGCATAAGCCTCTTTAGATTGTTGATTACAGGTTCGTTGGATAGATTCCCAGTAGTGGGATAGCTGGATCATAGGGTATTTCTATTTTTAATTCTTTGAGGAATCTCCATAACATTTTCCATAGAGGCTGCACCAGTTTGCATTCCCACCAGCTGTGTATGAGGGTTCCTGTTTCTCCACATCCTCTCCAACATTTGTTGTTTTTTGTCTTGGTGATTATAGCCATTCTAACAGGCATGAGGTGATATCTTAGTGTTGTTTTGATTTGCATTTCCCTGATGATTAGTGATGTTGAACATCTTTTCATGTGCCTATTTGTTATCTGTATATCTTCTTTGGAGAAGTGTCTGTTCATTTCCTCTGCCCAATTTTTGATTGGGTTGTTTGTTTTTTTGTTGTTCAGTTGTGTGAGTTCTTTATATATTATGGAGATCAAGCCCTTGTCAGATGTATGTTTTGCAAATATTCTCTCCCAGCTGGTGGGTTGTCTGTTCATCTTGATTCTGGTTTCATTTGCCTTGTAGAAGCTCGTTAATCTGATAAAGTCCCACTTGTTTATTTTTTCTTTAGTTTCCCTAGACTTGGTAGGCATGCCATCTGAAAAGATTCCTTTATGACCAATGTCAAATAGTGTGTTGCCTATATTTTCTTCTATGAGTTTTATAGTTTCAGGTCTCACCTTCAGGTCTTTGATCCATTTTGAGTTAATTTTTGTGAATGGCGATAGCAGATCGTCCACTTTCATTCTTTTGCATGTGGCTGTCCAGTTTTCCCAACACCATTTATTGAAGAGACTTTCCTTTCTCCATTGTATGTTCTTAGCACCTTGTCAAAAATTAGCTGTCCATATATGTGTGGTTTTATTTCTGGGCTTTCAATTCTGTTCCATTGATCTGTGTGTCTGTTTTTGTACCAGCACCATGCTGTTTTGATTACTATTGCTTTGTAGTATGTTTTGAAGTCAGGGATTGTGATGCCTCCTGCTTTGTTCTTTTTTCTTATGATTGCTTTAGCTATTTGGGGTCTTTTGTTGCCCCATATAAATTTTAGTATTCTTTTTTCTATTTCCGTGAAGAATGTCATTGGGATTCTGATTGGGATTGCATTGAATCTGTAGATTGCTTTAGGTAATATAGACATTTTAACTATGTTTATTCTTCCAATCCACGTGCATGGGATATCTTTCCATTTCTTTATGTCACCATCGATTTCTTTCAATAATGTCTTGCAGTTCTCATTGTATAGGTCATTCACCTCCTTGGTAAGATTTATTCCACAGTTTTTATTCTTTTTAATGCAATTGAAAATGGTATTATCTTTTTGAGCTCTCTTTCTGTTAGTTCATTATTAGCATACAGAAATGCAACTGATTTTTGTAGATTGATTTTGTACCCTGCAACTTTGCTGTAGTTGTTGATTATTTCTAATAGTTTTCCAATGGATTCTCTAGGGTTTTCTATATATAAAATCATGTCATCTGCAAATAGTGAGAGTTTCACTTCTTCGTTACCTCTTTGGATTCCTTTTATTCCTTTTTCTTGCCTAATTGCTCTGGCCAAAACCTCCAGTACTATGTTGAACAGGAGTGGTGAGAGTGGGCAGCCCTGCCTCATTCCTATTCTCAGAGGAATGGCTTTCAGTCTTTCCCCGTTGAGTATGATGTTGGCTGTGGGTTTGCCATAAATAGTCTTTATTATGTTGAGGTACTTTCCTTCTATACACATTTTGTTGAGAGTTTTTATCATAAATGGATGTTGTGTCTTGTCAAATGCCTTCTCTGTGTCTATTGAGACGACCATGTGGTTTTTATTCTTTGTTTTGTTGATGTGATGTATCACATTGATTGATTTGCAGATGTTGAACCATCCCTGTGTCCCTGGTATAAATCCCACTTGATCATGGTGTATGATCTTTTTAATGTATTGCTGTATTTGGTTTGCCAATATTTTGTTGAGGATTTTTGCATCTATGTTCATCAGCGATATTGGCCTGTAATTTTCTTTCTTTGTATTGTCTTTGTCTGGCTTTGGTGTCAGGGTGATATTGGCCTCATAGAATGGTTTAGGAAGTGTTCCATCTTCCTCTATTTTTTGGAATAGTTTGAGAAGGATGGGTATTAAATCTTCTTTGAATGTTTGGTAAAATTCACCTGAGAAGCCATCTGGTTCTGGACTTTTATTTTTTGGGAGGTTTTTGATTACTATTTCAATCTCTTTACTTGTGATTGGTCTATTCAGATTCTCCATTTCTTCTTGGTTCAGTTTTGGGAGGTTGTATGAGTCTAAGAATTAATCCATTTCTTCTAGATTGTCCAATTTGTTGGCATATAATTTCTCATAGTATTCTCTTATAATCCTCTGTATTTCCATGGTATCCATTGTAATTTCTCCTCTTTCATTTCTAATTTTATTTACTTGAGCCTTTTCTCTTTTTTTCTTAGTAAGCCTGGCTAAGGGTTTGTCGATTTTGTTTATCTTCTCAAAGAACCAACTCTTTGTTTCATTTATCCTTTCTACTGCTTTTTGGTCTCAATTTCATTTATTTCTGCTCTGATTTGTGTTATTTCTCTCCTACTGCTGACTTTGGGCTTTATTTGTTCTTCTTTTTCTAGTTATGTTAGGTGTAATTTAAGGTTGCTTATTTGGGTTTTTTCTTGTTTGTTAAGGTGGGCTTGTATCGCTATGAGTTTCCCTCTCAGGACCACTTTTGCTGCATCCCATATGGTTTGGTATGGCATATTTTCATTTTCGTTTGTTTCCAGATAGTTTTTGATTTCTCCTTTAATTTCATCAATGATCCATTGGTTGTTCAGTAGCATGTTGTTTAATCTCCACATTTTTGTCACTTTCCCATTTTTTTTTTCATGGTTCCTTTCCAGTTTTATAGCATTGTGGTCTGAAAAGATGCTTGTTATGATTTCAATCTTAAATTTATTGAGGCTTGCTTTGTTTCCCATCATATGGTCTATCTTTGAGAATGTTCCATGTGCACTTGAGAAGAATGTGTAGTCAGCTGTTTTTGGATGGAGTGCTCTGTATATGTCTACTAGATCCATCTCGTCCAGTTTTTCATTTAAGTCTACTATTTCTTTATTGACTTTTTTGTCTGGATGATCTATCCATTGATGTAAGTGGGGTATTAAGATCCGCTACTATTATTGTGTTGTTGTTAATGTCTCCTTTTAGGTTTGTTAATAGTTGCTTTATGTACATTGGTGCTTCTATGTTGGGTGCATATATATTTATAACTGATATGTCTTCTTGTAGTGTCCCTTTTATCATTATATATTTCCCTTCTTTGTCTTTCTTGACCTGTTTTATCTTGCAGTCCACTTTGTCTGATATGAGTATGGCAACACCTGCTTTCTTTTGTTTGTCATTAGGTTGGAGTATTGTCTTCCATCCTTTCACTGTGAGCCTGTGCTTGTCTTTAGTGCTGCGATGTGTTTCCTGGAGGCAGCATATTGTTGGGTCTTGCTTTTTAATCCATCCTGCCACTCTGTATCTTTTGATTGGAGAATTCAATCCATTTACATTTAGGGTAATTATTGATATGAGGGCTTGATGTTGCTGTTTTGTCACTTATTTTCTGGTTATTTTGCGTTTCCTTTGTTTCTTGTCCCATTTGTTTTGGACTGCCAATTCAGTTTGGTTGTTCTGTCTTATGACTCTTCTAGTTTTCTCTTTGTTTATCATATGTGATTTTGTTTTGATTATTTGTTTAGTGGTTACCTTGAGGTTTGTGTAAAATATCTTGTGTATGAGATAGTCCATTATCTGATGGCCTCCTATTTCCTTATACTAAGTCAATTCAATCACTTTCCTCTTCCCCTTCTAAGTTGTTCTTGTTATACCTTAGTCTATCTTGTGTTGTGGGTGTGTGTTTACAGTGATGAGGTTAAATTTATTTTTGGTGAATTCCTTCCTTTGATTTTTGATTTTAGTATTTAAGTGGTTGCTAACCTATTCCGGTAAAGATCTACTATTTTTCTGAGTTTATCTACCTATTTTTCTCCTTGCTCCAAGCTTTGTATTCCCTTTCTCTTCTTTTTCTCAGGCTTGAGGGCCTTCTTGAGTATTTCTTGTAGTGGGGGTCTTGTGGCCATGAACTCCCTTAGCTTTTGTTTATCTGGGAGAGTTACTATTTCTCCATCATATTTGAAGGATAATTTTGCTGGATAGAGTATTCTTGGCTGAAAGTTTTTGTCTTTCAGTATTTTGAATATATCATTCCAGTCTCTCCTAGTCTGTAAAGTTTCTGTTGAGAAATCCACTGAAAGTCTGATGGGAGTTCCTTTGTATGTTATTTTTTGTTTTTGTCTAGCTGCTCTTAATATTGTTTCTTTGTCATTGACTCTGGCTAGCCTTACCACTAGGTGTCGTGGAGTGGGCCTTTGCCTGTTGACATATTTAGGTGACCTGTTGGCTTTGCTTACTGGTTTTTCCTGCTCCTTCTCCAGATTTGGGAAATTCTCAGCTATTATTTCCTTGAATAGGCTCTCTGTTCCTCTTTCCCTCCCTTCTCCCTCAGGAATACCTATAATTCTTATGTTACATTTCCTAATAGAGTCAGATATTTCTCGGAGACTTTCTTCATTTCTTTTTAGTCTTAGTTCTCTCTCCTCTTCATCTGGAGCATATCTGTATTCCTATCTTCTAAAATGCTAATTCTTTCCTCCATATCGTCAGCTCTGTTCTTTAAAGATTCCAGATTCTCCTTTATCTCCTCCATTGTGTTCTTCATCTCCATCAGCGCTGATTGGTTTTTCTTTATGATTTCAATCTCTTTTGTGAAGAAACTCCTAATCTTATTGAATTGTTTGTCTGTGTTGTCTTGTACTTCGTTGAGTGTTTTTATGATAGCTATTTTGAAATTTTGAAATCATTTAGGTATGGATTTCTGTGTCTTCAGGGTTGGTTTCTGGGTGCTTGTCATTTTCCTTCTGGTCTGGTGATTCCATGTATCTTTGCATTGTGGTTCCTGTGTTAGCTTTGTTTTTCCTCATCCTGGAAGTCTCTGGTTGTAATTTCCACCCGCTGCCACTGTGTGGTGGTAAAGGGCTGTGTAATCTGAGCCCCCTGTGCTCTGCTGTGGTTTTTCCGCTGCCATCCGTGGGTCAGATCGCTTGGTCTGGTCTGGTCGGCTGAGCTGCAGAGTCTGGTTTGCGGGGGAGGGGGGCTCTCTCTTTTGCCCTCTGGGTCCCTGGCATGGGGGGTTTCTCCTTTGCCCCTCGTTATCTGCTCTCTGGGGTGCTCAGATGTTGATGGTACCCCGTGGCAGTTCTGAGTCCTCTGTGTGGGAGTTTCCCACTGGCTGAGAGAGCCCGAAGAGCTATGGTTTCCCCACAGAGGGCCGCCACTCTCCCCTCTCTGGGAGCTGCACCACCAGGATCGCTGATCTGATGGGGAGGGAGAGGAGTTGTCCTTACCTCTCCCCACTTCCTCCAGGGTCCCAGCATGTTCCAGTCTCAGATGTGCAGCAGTGTGGATCTTTCCGATCTTGCTTTTCACTGTCTGGGATTCCATTGTTGGTCTGTGACTGTTCCTTTTGTTGTATCTTATCAGGGGAAGAGTTCATGGGAAAGCTCACTCCGCCATGAAGCTCTCATTGTATTTTTTTAACGTGACATTTTTGTGTCACCTGTGTGAGGCCAAGGCAGGAAAGGTGCTGATATTCCTGTTTTATGTATTGCCAAAATTGTGTACAAAATAAAACCTCTATCAATTAATACTATCAATTTAAAAAATTATCTCCATATGTTAGAGACAAAATGTAATGGTGAGTGAAAAATGTACTAAATCAGATTGTATGTGTTATAAAAATATATATGTGTACATATATATGTGTATATACATATAATTTTGAAGGGGTTTGGTGAGATCTTAAAAATGTTTTATGTTCTTTTTATTTGCTTGAGGTAAATACTTTCTACAGGTTATGATAGTACTTTTGTCATAAAATGAATATAATAAAAATGATCATTTTCAAAGAATTAAAATACTACCCTCCACCCAGGATTCTCTCCTTCTACCTTCTTCTTTATTTTATATTAATTTATTTACCTACATTTATTTGGACTAATTAATTTAAACAATTTAAATACTCAAAAGCATTATCAGATTATTTGCTTGCTATGTAGAAATATTTTTTTCTTTTGGAAAATTCCTAGCGTTTTCTCATTTTCCTGGCATTTTTCTTTAGCTATCTGTAGATCAGATCAAATGATGAGGCTGAAATCAATTTCACTCAAGCATAGATTTCACTTTTCATAGCTAGTGTATGTAATTTCTCATAGCAAAGGGTATTTAAGTGACCAAGTCATTTTTCTAGTACTACAGTAAGACATTACGGTGACTACTAGCTGAAAGTCCCATCAAAAGGAAGATAATGTATACATGAAGGAGTGGGAAAAAACTTGCATCTTTATCCAAAAAGGGAAGAGGTAGTGTCATAATAAATTAAGACATAATTCTTTAAAACATTAATTGTCATTTTTAAAGATTTATGTTATAAGAAAAAGATCATTTTAGTTCTATTCATGAATTAGCTTTCCAACAAAGCAAGGTTCACAAATAAAAAAATAATTATGAATTGAATTATAGTTACCTCATGCTATAATAATGTAGGATAAAGTTTACTGCAAACCTATAGAAATACAATTCCAATGGCTGTAACATCAATTTTAGGACACACACAATATCTGATATATTCTCCAGAAGAAGGTCAACTAAATGTAATATTTGTACTCTTGAGATGATGATGAATGTTGAGACTTGCATTTGACATTTACAATGTTCATTACTTTTTAGCATTTCCAGAGTGGGTAGAACACATCAATGACACAGAGGTGGATATAGGCAGTGATCTCTATTGGCCTTGTGTGGCCACAGGGAAGCCCATCCCTACAATCCGATGGCTGAAAAATGGATATTCGGTATGTATGTTCAAGTGCTTTGCATAAGTCCATGTTTAGGCAACATTTACAAGGTGTCCTGGGATAAATCTAGCAGGAGAGTCAATAGAGTTAGGGTAGCTGAGCCCTGAAATATAAAAGTTTCCTAAAAAAAGCAAATAAGAAAGTGAACATAAAGTATCTTCTTTCAACTTAAACAACTTTCTGTAATCTTATGTTTACCTTCTCTCTCTCTCTCCTTATTTTTTCCTTTGTTCCACTTTTTATCCCTCTTCCTACTGATCCATCTCCACTACCTGATATTGCCCTCTTTTTCTTGCCACTGTTTCCCTGACCCCACAGAAACATAGGTAAGAGTGAAAGTCCTACCTTTAGCCCTGGGGACAAGTAGCAGCAGTGGGGTCCTTCTCTACCTTCCCACTGTAATCTCCCAGCTGGGCCAAGAGGGAAACAGGTGGACTCTCAGCTCTGTAGGATGAATAGAACAAGAGCCACTGGGCATGGTAAGTGGCTTTTACTTCCCCATGCCATGAACACCCCACTTCACTCGGCTTAGTTAACAGTATGTATCTAAATTAAAAGGCAACCAAACCCAAACATAAATGAAAGAAATTCTATTAAAGTTTATTGAGGAAACGTTTTCTACTTTGTGTTCTTTTCAGTATCATAAAGGGGAATTGAGGCTATATGACGTGACTTTTGAAAATGCTGGAATGTACCAGTGCATAGCTGAAAACACACATGGAGTCATTTATGCAAATGCGGAGTTGAAGATCCTGGGTCAGTATAATTTCTAGTTTCTGTTAACCTTCAGCAAGAGAACAACATGTTAAAAAATGATCATAGGGTATCTATAGATGATATTTAATTTCACATTACTTTCTTTAATTGCTGAAGTTAAAAAATTTTTAAATGTGGTTTGGAATAAAATGTATTATTATTTTTCCTTTCATTAGAGAACAGTAAATAAATTTGAGGCAACATGGAGTATAATGGTTTAAAAAATTTTTTTAAATGGTAAAGCAAACTTTACACATGCCCATTTTTATAAGTCTTATCATTTCCTACATCTGGGCAGCTAAACACACTCTGAAAATCACCTAGTGCAGATTGATGCTTCCACAATGCGTGTGACTCAGCAGCAGAGGAGGCTTTAGCACTTGCTGGCTTCATCAGTCCCTGCGTTTCATGCTCTACAATTGCTATTTAAAAGCTTGTGGACATTCCTCAAGCCCTTTACTTTCCCTGACTCCCACTTTCATATTGCCTTCTTATTTCTTCATGAAAATTGAAACCCTTTGAAATAAAATAATTCAACTTCCCATCCCTCATTCAAAAATATCTAAATCTTTACTACATTTCCCCTTTCAGACTCTTCATCCAGAGGAAGAAGTATCTCTCCTCCTAAATAACCCCTTTACCTCTGCCCTATATTCATTCCTTTTCCCTTACTCTGATACTTGATATCAACAGATATCCCTTTTCCCCTGTGTGTGCGTGCGTGCGTGCGTGCGTGTGTGTGTGTGTGTATGCATATTCCTCAAGCTGCCTCTCTTTCTGGTCATGTTTTATCCTGGAATTCTCCTCTTCCTTGTCTTTGGTGATTCCATGCTCTCATACCTCCCAGATGGTTTCTTCTCCAACACCTTCATTATCTCCTTTTCATTCCTTCCTCTACGCAGCTAGAAATCATTCTCTCTCCCAGAGTTCTATTCCTCTAGTTCCATTCCATTCTTTTCCTCATTCTTCCACATATTCTATATTATTATTCTTGGATTATTGTTACCTTTAAATTTTTTTAAAATTCATGGATAATTTATTAATCTTCTTCTGTTATCTATCAATGATCCTGTAATTTATATCTCTGGCCACATTTTTTTTTTTTTTTTGTGAGGAAGATCAGCCCTGTTCTAACATCTGCCAATCCTCCTCTTTTTTTTGCTAAGGAAGACTGTCCCTGGGCTAACATCCGTGCCCATCTTCCTCTACTTGATATGGGACGCCGCCACAGCATGGCTTGCCAAGTGGTGCGTTGGTGTGTGCCTGGGATCCGAACCTGCGAAACCCGGGCCGCTGCAGCAGAGCGCGCACTTAACCGCTTGTGCCACCAGGCCGGCCCCATCTGGCCAGATTTTCATCCTCAGTTTCAAGCTCAATTTAAAAGCTTCCTAGTAGAAACGTTCAACTGGGTAACCTAAAAGATAACCCAAACTTAGCAAGTCTGAAAGTGAATTCATTTTCTCTTACCCATATCCACATCTTCTCTTCCTGAAAAATTCTCTGTTCTAGAAACTGACACAATCCACTACATCCTTTTCTCCCATCACATCTACTAAATGTCTCAATTTTACACCATAAATCTCTCGGAGATTTTTCACATTCTCATTATTTTCATTACAACTACTTTAATTAAGGTCTTACTGTTTCATGTCTTTTTCATATTATTTGAAGTAGCTGCAACCAGCTTCAGTCATATTGTAAGCAACGATTCCAGTTTATTCTTGCTACACCAAAGGCAAATTCTTTAAAACACGCGTATCACTACAAATTCAGCGACACTAAAAGAACATGAAAGGAAATGAGATAATTGTAAGAAAGTATTAAAGAAAACTATCTTTAAGAAGAGTTGAGACTTTCTTAATTTTAACTTGCCCTGTCTCTTATTATAATGCTGAGGATCATATTTCATTTCTTCCCCCCTCAAGTCAAAATTCCTTGATAATGTATTTACTCTAGTTTATTCGGTATCAAGCAAGCGTTCAGGCTTAGTTTTTATACTATATCACTTTCGTATGAAGTAAAATAAAATCGTTTTGATTCTTAGAAAAAATATGAGGTGGATTTGAATTCTTTCCCCAATGTAAACTTTCTATTTTCTATTTAAAAAGAACCTTTGTTTTCTTGTTTATCATCATACATTACAAGAGAATATGAAAAGTCAACAGCCCAGACTGAAAGATCTCTCTATAGTCAAGCCTAAAATCTTTCAGTCATTTAATGACTATTCAGGTAGTATTAAGCAAACCATTTGAACATTTCAACCTGAGATCAATGTTCCTGGGCATCTTTATATTTGTCTTAATCTATTTTTATTTATTATCTTTAGAAACATTGCTTTTCTCCCTTTTTTCCTGAGTTTTCTGGTTAATCCCTTTATTCATCCACCAAATGATTATTGAGTACTTACTCCACAGCAGTTACTGTTCTTTTAATAGGCATAGTAAAGAGCCAAAGAGCCAAAAAATGCATGTCCTCTTCTTAGCTGGGGAAAAATATTCCCTTATTTCTTCCCACTTCTAAAATATATAGGAACATAGTCTAGATTCTGTTACTAGAAATTCAAATATTAGATAAGTATGAAGTCATTTAAATGACCATACCAAATCAACTATTTCATTAAAACTTAATTGATTCAAGAAAAATTCTCATTTTTTAGATGAATTTAGACTTTTTAAATATAATCCTACTAAATTTTCTCTCACATTTTACAAACAATATGTCATCCACAATATTTATTGAGCCTACACAAAATACCACACGCTGTGTTAAGTGTACAACACAGATTGGTTGGTTACTTATTTATTTATTGCCAATTATATAAACTCAGACTAAAGGAACAATGGGATAAACTGGATCCTGGCTACAAAAGGGGTGTTCCTCAGAGCAGCAGCAGCAGCAGTAGCAACACCTGGGAGCTTGTTAGAAATGCCAAATCTCAGGCCTCCCCCAGACCTACTGAATTAACATTTTAACAAGATCCTCAGATGATTTTAATGCACAGATAAAATTTGAGAATCACTGGACTAGATGATGAAGAATCAAGACCTAGATGAAGATAGACTTAGAAAAGGCTCCTTAAAAAACACAGTTACAGATGATTGGAATGTGTGGAAATGGATGGAATTTCCCTGGAGTCTGCTAATAGACAAGGAGATTGAGAAATGGGCTAGATGTGGGGACCCTAAAGAAAGTTAAAGCATGTCATCAATGGAGTAAACATTTATGAGACTCTATATCCCGTTTTCATAATGATTGTTCTGTACTTTGAGGTAAGGATGAACTATAGGTGAATCATGTACTGCTCAGTTAATTAATTGGATCCATCACTCCCATAGCTGTTTATAGGTAGGTCCTGAAGGCAGGGCTCTCTCTATTTATTTTGGCATCTCATGGTGTCTGCACACAGTTGGTGCTCAATAAATGTTTGTATAATGCGGAGGAGCCATATTGTTTAATGAAAAGAGCATGCTTGTGAATCAGAAGGAACTAAAGATTCAAATGTGAATCCCACCTGATACTTACTGCCTGAGGCACCTTTGGCAAATTCTATAATCCTAATAGATACCAGTTCTCTCATTTGTAAACTGGGAATAATTCATTCAAAGTGTGGTTGAGACTATTGATTATGACCATATGTCAATATTGATAATGGTGCGCAATTCCCTCCAGCCTTTCACTTAACTTCGCTTGTACAATTGAGTCAAAACAATTGAATTAGATGTTACGTGCAAGGTAAATATGTATACAGCATTTGATTGTAACTAAAGTTTATAATAGTTTATATAGTTATCACTAAGAGGTGTACATTTAAAATGATTGAATTTTATGATAAATAAAATATACCTTAATAAAAATAAAAGAAAAAAAGTATTAGGCATGGAATGTATGTTGGTCGTAGATGATAATATTTGGTGAGATTAATCTTTTCTATTGATTATTAATCGAAAGGGAATAAGCATGCCATAGTACAGAAGAAATTTTTTTTTCTTTTTTAGCAAAAGACAAAAATAATAATTTATTTCCTTTTAGCTTTGGCTCCAACTTTTGAAATGAATCCTATGAAGAAAAAGATCCTGGCTGCCAAAGGAGGAAGGGTTATAATTGAATGCAAACCTAAAGCTGCACCAAAACCAAAATTTTCATGGAGCAAAGGGACAGAGTGGCTTGTCAACAGCAGCAGGTCAGTTTAGAAACTAGAAATCCAACTGCAATTTTTTAGTGGGAAAGGTTATAGAGGACTTGTTGTCATATTAATAATGTAAATGTTGTTTGTTCCAACTTTTCCCCACAGAAGCTACCATAGTTCTAAGATGAACAGAAATACCTATCCCTGTCAGTATCTATTATAATCAGGGTTCAATTTTTATGCTTCTATAATTTATAAAGAATTTAGAAAATTGAGGCTCAGTGATTTTTGGTAAATTGTCCAAGGCCACAGAAATAGCAAACGGTAGGAAATAAAATAGAATCTCTCTAACTTTTTTTTTCTCCTAACAAGGGCATCTGTACTCATACACATTTGATTTAATTTTATGCAATGAGTCTATTAAATATTTCAATAGGAAAATAAAAGGGTGACTTCAAAGTGTAACTCACCTCTTCCCATCTTCTTAAATAAGCAGGAACTTCTCATCTTTCTAATAAGTAGACCATCTACCAATGTTATGGTGGCTTTGGGACAAAACAAAAATATGTGATGCATAGATTATGTGTATAAAAGCCACACTGAATGGTTTCTGTAAGTTTCCTAGAAAAAGTTATAGTTACATTAAGTACTAAAGTATGAGAAGGAGAAAGCCAAGATAGGAAATAGGAGGAATGGGATGAGAACGCAGGGGAGCAGGAGATATTTCAGGCAATAAGAGCAGCATGTGCAAAGGCCCTAAGGCAGAGAGTGTAGAATGTGAAAGGAATGCAAAAACTAAAGTCAATATGGTTTGTTATTAGAGGAAAATGGAGAAGAGTTTTAACACATGAGATATAGTAAGCCTCATCATCATTAACAAAGTTTTCTATGCTAAGGGGCTTTGGCTTCATCTAAGAGTAATGGAAATCTGTCTAAAGGCTCAAATAAGGGAGGAAAAAGTAGTTTTTGCCTTTAAAAAGAATATTCTGGCAAAAGTGAAGAAAACAGATCTTCTTCGCAATAATCCAATAAAGTAGGTAAGATGAGTATTATCACCTCTATTTTGATGTATCTAAAGTCTGGAAAGGTTAAAGTGCTCTTCTGAAAATATATTGATAATCTCCAAACTGGAACTTGAACTTGTTCTTGTTGACATGGAACGAAAACTTGCCAACATGGTTCTCTTATTAGGATGATTACAAGTATGGCTGTGTATGGGACAGAGGTGGGTTGGGGAGGAGAGGGTATGCAGGGACAGCAGTTGCTTCCCTGAACACATTAACTTTTAAAGTTAATATGTTTGACCTAAGAGGTATTAAGACTTTAATGAATTGATACTAGATGAATCAGTGTTAAAGGAAGAGTCAATTTGTTCAATTTTCTGCTGAAACATTAACAGTCAGACAATGAGCAATGCAGAGACTGTGATCTAAGGATAGTTCCATTTTGGGGTACTCATTCCTGCAATAACCTATGGCCTAGCATTCCCCATGGGCTCCACCACGAGCTCTCTCTCCTTAATGAAAAAAATTTTGCTCTGATTCTGATGAGGATCAATGTTATGGGCCTCTCCAACCATGGATTGCTCAGAACCATGTTTCATGGACTTGTTTTTCCTAGATATCAACATGTGTTCAAAAAAAGCAAAGAAAATTCTAGTTCCTAAATTCTTACTATTTTGGTCACATTATAATATTTTTAAAGTCTTTGAGTCATATTGTATTACTTCTTGATGAAAGAGTCTATAAGTCCAATTCTTTCTCACTACTTTAATCCATTAATATCTCAGGTTATTTAAGTACTGCTTTATCATAGATACAGTATTTCATGTACAAATAAGTTTGACTGTTGTTAAATAGTATATATAAAAAAAGTTAAATTACTAAATTATTGTTAGAGAAATAAAATATTTCTATTGAAAAATAATGGTAAAGAGTAACTAAATAACTGTCTTTAAGCATAACTATAATCTCATTCTGATTAATACAATTACAAAAAAATGGTTCCACAACACAAAGTTATTTCTGTGCCTGGTTGGTGGCTTGTAAAATGGTTTATGCAATATTTGCAATCAGTGGAGAGGAGACATAGATCTCGATAAGTTGTAATTAAGTTCTCAATTGTATGATTTCATTTTGGTCTAAAATGATATGCATTCTCCAAAAGCATTTCTTTGTAGTTGTTAAGTTACATCTGATGGACTGCTATCAGCTCTAATGTGATCTTTATCTGAGCCATTTATGTGAGACTATCTCCAAGATTCTTTTCTACTCCAGAGTTGGTACGATTTAACAATTAACAAATAAGATGGATATTATCTTGGAATAATTTTGGCAACAATAGGTGACTAATTTATTAAAGACCAGATTGTTCCTAGTTTGTTTGACTGCTTATCCATATTATATTATCTGAAAATAAGGATAAGATCCTGAAAGTTTAATCTACATTCACTTAAGTATAAGGACCATTATTATAAAAAAGTCGTTTCCTAAATCGTCTTACTAAAAATTAATTTTAATGTCATGGAAGAAGTTCCTGAAAGTATAGGTGAGATGAATGACATAAGGGAGTATACACGTTAAAGATCATAAAGATCAATTGAGAGCTAATATTTATGAGAAAACTAAGAATATTAGTGTGGATTCTAGAAAGCAGAGTTGTTGCTGTTGTTTCCATTGCAACTTGACTACAATTTTCATTGCGTTACTTGCAAAATAATTAAATGAGAAGGGGTGGAAAACTGGCTAAGGAGTTACACTAGAGCTTAGTGAGAAAAAATGTGGCCCATTAACGTTGGTACTATGTTAATATGGATTTTATAAAATGCAGATACCAATACAGGATTAGCCATGCAAGAGATTTATTGATGGCAATGCCTAGGAGGGAAAATAGAGAGGAAACCAGGTGGAGGCTAGAAGAGCCATCTGACTAAGATGCAGGTCTGATCCCAGATGGAGAGAGGGAAGGAAGGAAAAAAAGTTGGGTGGAAATGCCTTGGACTGAGTCCAGTTCTAAGAGAATATGGTAAGGCCACTGGAGAGTACTCCAACCAAAAATGCCCATCAGAAGCATCTGAGGTCTTCCAGAAACAAGCCTGCCTTAAAATTCCTCCCAGGCTCAGTCATTGGCTGAGAGAAACCTGTGGAAAGTGTGGCCTTGGCTCAACACAGCGATGGATCTCTGAGTGCAGCAGCTGGGGCAGTGAATCAGTTACAATCCTCACAGTTAGAGAACTTAAATATGGACATTGTCAAAACTTCCACAATGTCGAATAATTACTTTTATGGTTATATCCTTTTGATACTGCATTTCTTCTTCAAGAAGCAAAAAAGTATTCTGAAGTGAACTTAAGTTGGAATTGGATAGTTAAAGAAGGGAAAGGAAATCCTGGAATATATTATTGGTGGAATTTTTGGTATTATATGGAGATTTTTATTAATAAGGTAAATATACAGTATTTTCCCTTTATCAAGCTGTGCCCTGAAAATGGAGTATATGGAGAATTATTTACATGTGTTGTGCAAAGCTTCAGAGATAATTTAAGGTTTTGGAAATGACACATTTTTTAAAGAAAGTAAAAACCCAATGACAAGCAATTAAATATTGAATCTCAATGCAAGGCATCACATAATGAATTTATATAATAAATATACGTTATATATAATAAAGTTATATATAATGAATTCTCCAGCCTCTAGGGAAGAAGCAGACAAGCAGGGGAAATAGATTTCAGTTCCGCTCAATACTAAAGATTTAGGTTCTGTTCAAAGAAGAATTTCCTAATTAATTAATCTGTTACAGAAACTGTTACTAAGGGAGGTTTTAGAATATCTTTCTTTAGAAGTTCCTAAAAATAAAACATGTTTGTATTTCTCTGTAAAAGTGGAAATGACAGTCTGTGCTAACTTCAAAGTCTGAATTGAAGTCCTGAGGTCACATTTCTGCAGTTCTGAGGGCTCATTTCTTTCAGGCCTGTGACTGGTTTGAGCCTGCCCCCCAGTGGTTTAAAAGTCATTTTATGGTGGTGTGTGGAAAACCACTTGCCTCAATCAAACTCCCTGTATTTTATTCATTCACAAAAAGGTTGGATGAATGCCTACCAGTGATTGGTGTCTCACTACTTAATGAGTTCCTGGCACACAGAAGAATTTTTTTGTTCTAATGAATGAATAGGTTAATGGATATGTTACCTGTTGGAGACAGAGCCACAAACAAAGCAGATACAAATTCCTGACATCAGGATATTACCATCTAATGGAAGGATCGATTAATAAGTAAAAATGAAGTAGGTCAGATGAAATATGTATTTGGAAAAAAAAACCTGGGAAGAGGGATAGGGATGGAAAATGCCAGGGCAGCAGCAGTGCCCTGTGTGTGTGTGTGTGTGTGTGTGCATGTGTGATGTGTGTACATGCATGCATGCATGCAATGCTAACCAGAATGATTAGGCAAAGCTTTACTGAAGGTGCCCCTGTGCAAAAACTTGAAGGATATGAGGAACAAATTATAAGTTTGTCCAGGGCCTAAAAGGACAATCAGAGGACCGTGGCTCTTACCATGCATGAGATGGAAAGTCACTGGAGTGTTTTGAGCTGTAGAGTGACATCACTGAGCACAAGAGTGACATGATATGACGTGTCACTTCTGTTTTCATGTCTGGCTTATATGTGGAAAAGAGACTATAGAGAAGCAAGGGTAGAAGCAGGATGCCAGTTAGAGACTACCACAATAGTCCAAGAAAAAGATGAAGGTGCCTTTCTAAAACAATTTGTCAATGCTGAGAAAGAATATAAACAAAGGCTAGAATGTTTCATCTTAAAAAAAAAATCTTACTGTCAAGTAACTTGTGTAAAATGTACTGATCAAAAGGTATTCATGTCCTAATGTAAGATATCCAAGAGTAAAGTATTTCCTTAAATTAATTTTGTGAAGTATGAGGTTTTTTTCATTTCAACAGAATACTCATTTGGGAAGATGGCAGCTTGGAAATCAATAACATTACAAGAAATGATGGGGGCATCTATACATGCTTTGCAGAAAATAACAGAGGGAAGGCTAATAGCACTGGGACTCTTGTTATCACAGGTAAGAAACCATTTGATTACTACTGGGCTTTTTTTTTTAGTTTGATGGTGCTTCATTTCTAATGTACTATAAGACACGATACAGCGCTAAGCTTCTAAGTCCACGTATTGATAAATTTCCATTTCAAAAGCCTTCTGGACAAATCTCTAGCTTGATGAAATTGTTCCTAGAATTTGGATTTGAAGACATCTTATTCCTTTGCACAGAGACATAAAAATATATTGATTTTTATTCTTGTAATTTACTAGATAATATGGTGTCTCATATTTTCTTGAATTGTGCTTATTCCTTTATTTGAAAATGTCTAGATCCCACTCGAATTATATTGGCCCCAATTAATGCTGATATCACTGTTGGAGAAAATGCCACCATGCAGTGTGCTGCTTCCTTTGATCCTGCCCTGGATCTCACATTTATTTGGTCCTTCAATGGCTATGTGATCGATTTTAACAAAGAGAACATTCATTACCAGCGGAATTTTATGGTATGTGTTTTAAGTTTTATCTTATTAACATCCCATGTGTGTACACTGCAACTTCTATTACTATAATCATTTTCATGAGACTGAAAAACAGGCCAAAAAAACTTTTCATGGATTTCCTTGTAGTAACTGGAATACTCCTGAACCTTTCTAAAAATGTCTAGTCCTAAGGATTTTGGTAGAAATATTAATCAATAAATATTAATTGGGTATTAGGCCCATTTTCCCCTTAACCATAATACAACTTTTATAGTGATGCCTATTATGCCTCAGTACATCTGTACTCTAGGTTCTAGTGCCTTCACATTCACTTTAAATGTGGTAAGAGCACAGAACTTATCCTTTGTTATAATGATGACTTTAAGGCATTTATTTTATTCTTTGAGGATAAGAAATAGACAGAATGTATTTGTGGGTGGGTTTGGAGAGCTAGTCCATGTGATTTGAAAAGGGTTAAATGGCTATATTTTATTTTTAAGAATAGGAAAGCATATATGATACAAGTCCTATAATTAAGCAAAGTGACACCTTTGTATATAAAGAAATAGAGGAAAGAGACTGGAAAGTAATGCGGAAATAATGACTCATATAGGAACATCATTGCTGCACTAATAGAGCTGTCTAGTTTACAGTGTATTTAAAAGGCAAATTGATCACTGTTCCTACCAGTTTGTAGAAAGGAGACTGTTTAGAAGCCTAAAGAGATGCATAGAGCATATGCTTAGTTAAGAAACTTTAATTTAATTTTAGAAGTCAATTATTAACATAGAAATAAAAGTTTGAATTTGAGTTAATTCTGAGTTGTAAAATATTTAAGATTTTTAAAGCCCTATGAAATTTGAAGAATGATATGTATATATTATGTTTTCAAATAGTCTAGCTCTTTTTAAAAAAATTCTTCCAGGGCCGGCCCCATGGCTTAGTGGTTGGGTGCGTGCGCTCCGCTGCTGGCGGCCCGGGTTCGGATCCCGGGCGTGCACCGACGCACCTCTTCTCCGGCCATGCTGAGGCCGCGTCCCACATACAGCAACTAGAAGGATGTGCAGCTATGACATACAACTATCTACTGGGGGCTTTGGGGAGAAAAAATAAATAAATAAAATCTTTAAAAAAAAAATTATAAAAAATTCTTCCAGAACTTTTCACTTTAGAAAGCCAAAACAAGCTTTCAGTCAGGTTAAGAAAGACTGATTTTAACTAGATGGAAATATTTCTTCTTAAATTTTTGTTAGGTCGATTCGTAGAGCGACTATCAATACAGTATCAATGTTTATGCCTTCCATATGTTAACTGCAGTTCTAGTTCCTTTTTCTTTAATCTAACAGATCTGGCTGTAATGTAACCCACAGTAAACCCACCAAACTGACACTTTAAAAAATAACAACCGGGAATTGTTACAGAACAATTTTAACATTATACCACGTGATATTTTTTCCTCATATGTCTGAAACTATTTTGTTGCACTTAATCATAAATGTGCCCACACACTAGTAAAATTGACACCAATATCTTTAATAACATCTTCAAATTATGTTTTGTTTTGCAAGAAAAGCAAATACCACTTAGTTTTTACTCATTTTAAGGGGGAAAAAGTGAGTTAAACTGAGATCTTATTTTTAAAAAATAGACTTTTGAAATCGCTTAGTTCCTTGGTGTTATAAATTGAATAATTTCAAAAATATGACAATGGTAATTTATACAAGTAGTTACTTAATAGCTGCAGTAAAGTCTATGTAAGTAAATCTTGGCGTGTAAATTGCCCTAAATTAAGCTGCAACTTCATATTTGGCAGCTCTTTATGTTCTTTAAAATAATAGTTACATTGTGTTGGTTGATGTAAATAAACATTTCAAAAAAAGAAATAAAGAAAGGAATGGAGAGAGGGAGAGAAAGAGAACAGAACCTCATCCTTTAAAAGGAGAGAAAAATAAAGAAATTACTGGAAAACTAATTAAGAAATAAATAATATATGGGACCTTTGATAAAAAGACTTTGATCATCACTTATTGTACTCCCTCCTTTTGCAGACAGCAGCCACAGAGGTTCCTGTAGTTGCCCCTCAGCTAGTCCAGAGCAGAAGCTAACTGCAGGCCCATGGTCTGGTCTCACCAACTCAGGTTTCAGCTCATTCCACCAAATAATGATCTATCAGAGGAAGAAAACATACTCAGTGGCTACATATGCAACATAATTGAGTAAAAATATCAAATGCAAGTTTTTATCACTTTGTAGATGGACAGATGCATTCAATTCTCTAAATACTAAAAAAAAAAATAAGAATATTTAAAATAAATTATTAAACTTAATTCTGTCTTTGAACCTAAGAAATCTATAAAGATTTCTCTCACTTTTTCCTTCTCTTTTAAGGCAAACTTCAATGTCAGATTTCACGGCTAAATATATCACGCAAAATTTGAGTAAAAATTCCATATGTATTTGATCTACCTTTTGGAAGATAGTCCTAATGGCTAGTAATTATTTCTGGGCTCGTTAACAGGCATTCTCAGAAGGAGTGGCTCTTCCTACCTACAGCTTAGTGATTAAAAACATAATGGGGATGGCAGGATTGGGGTCAGCAAATGCAAAGGAAAGAACGTTGCTGAGTGCATTTGTCTGTTATTCAAGTTGCACAGGAAGAAATGTCAGTATATAATTTTTTTGGTTTCTTAAATAATGTTTTAATATTTCATTTAATTCTGGCAACATTTCAATAATTGAATATCATTTGTTTGTTTAAAAATATTTACTAAACCCCATACCACAGCAGGAGCAGTGGTAGGCACCAGGATGAATAAAACACTGAGTAAGACAAACACAGGCCCTGATCCAAAATAAATCAGAGCTACCTTGTGAGTTTAAAATTCAGATAGATGTAAATATTTTGGTAGCTATCATGGTTGTCAAAACTGTTGTCATTATCGTCATATTTTCTAATTTTAAATAGCAGAATCTCTAATTAATGAAGAAAGAATATAGAATTCAATATTTAAAACTTTTATTTCAAGAACCTGTTTGTATTTTCCAATTTATTTTAATAATACATTTTATTCAATAATCAAGTATGCTTTGATTTTGGTTTGCTATTCTTCATTTTGACCACCATGTGGCAACCTTGCATAAGGTTTCAAATTTCACAGCCCTGGCATAACGGTTTATGAAATTAAACCAATTCATTTTCCCATACTTATGTCTATGAAGTGCGAGTATAGGTGATTTTAACATTTTTTTCTTTCTACTTTTTTACTTTCTTTCTTTTTCCAATTATATCTATATAATTATCAGGAAAAAAGTAACTGCACATTTTTGAAGATGTGCATTTCTTTTAAGAATTTATAGTGAGCACCAAAAAAGTAAAAATAACATTGCCGTTACATTTAATGATCCTGTTTTAAGTAAAACTCCTTTGATTAATTATTTTCTTAAAAATATAGTTATTAATTTTAAAGCTGTAAGTACACTTAATACCGATTATAGAAAGATGTTAAGAAGTTAAATATTTAATTTACCTGTTATGTCATTTATTCTTTCATTTATTCGGTAAATATTTGCTGAGTGCTATATTATGTGATCAAGATCCTTAAATGTTTCATTTGAACTTAAATTTATGCATAGGAGGATGTTTAGAATATACATATATGAATCAAATTTAATAAATTTGAGGCTTTGACACAACAAACTATTAAAGCAGATTATCTAGCATTCTTTTATTCTGTCAAAGTTATGTGGCAAATACTCACGTAAAGTTTTCAAGTCCAGCTGTAAAACGGCTACTATTTTGATTTTCCAATTCAATAGCTACTTACTCCCTTAGTGTAAATACAAAAGACAGAGTCATTTTACTTATTAATATAATTTATAATCCTTCCTGTTGTAGAAAGAACTTTAGACTATCTACCGAAAAATATATATTTGTAATATTTAATTTTATTTCTCTCCCATGGTGGTACCTCATCTGTTTATTGGATGAGATATTTTTTTCAATAGCCACCTAACTTTTGACAACTATTTTGAGTCATTTTCTTTCAACTGTTGGACAACGTTCTCCCTGTCATAGCCATTATCTTAGTTAACCACATGCGTTTCTTAAACTTTCCAATTCTGATGGTTGCTGCTGTATTTTTTTATGATTCCCTTATTACAAATAAATCTTAAAATTGTAATTCAGCAAGAAGTTATTGAAGGTCTGGTTTGAATTAATAAATTCCACATGAATTGTTCAGAGGCTGTGCCTCAACCAGAGCTGGACTCTAGGCTTCATGTTTTCACTTCTTATTCTGTGACTCTAAGCCAGCGATTAAACCTCTCTAAGCCTCAGATTTCCCCCTCTGTAAAATTTTATTAATAATTCACTTACTTCATTCAGGTTACTTTACTGGTTTTGCAAAACTGGTTACTTCGTAGTATTTTTGTGAGAATTCAATGAGAGAATGCCTATAAAGTGCTTGGCACAAGATCTGGCATATTGTAATTGGTAATTATTAATACTCCTTATCATAGAGCAATCATTCCCCATTTAAAATTCAGAAGCTTTTGCCAGATAGGTTTTTCTGGTTGCAGATCTCATTTTTCATAATTTAATTCTTGCACTGCTTGCTGCACTGGCTACCTAGTCTGAGAGAAAAAATTCTCAGTATTTCCTCGCTTAAGGCAATGGAGAGGTAGTAACTGTCAATGTTTATGAGTGCTTATTGTTTGGCCAGCATTGGGTTAAACGCTTTTCGTGTATTTCTCAGTTGATTTCCACAGTAATCCTCTATGGAGCACATATTAATGTGATTCTCTCAACTTTCGAGATGAGGAAACTGAGGATCAGAAAAGTTAAGTAACATGCCTAAAGTAATCATACAACTTGCTAGTGAGACAGGGAGGATTTGAAACCAGGTGGTCTGACTGCAGACCCTGTGCTCTTCACCACTTCAGTTTTTAATCCATTGGTTAATATTCATGTCTATATCTAAGTAATCCTCCTCTGATTGTTTGAAACACTGTAAGACAGTACTGTTCAATTCATAATTCATTTTGTAATCTTGCTTAATGAACCTTTTATGCTCACTCGAGGTTATCCAAATGACTTCACGCTTCCTATACTATTTGCTACCTTTGTAAATCAAGTCTGTAGTGTCTCAGGTGGTCTAACTATAAAGTTTTAGTCAATTCTTAATGATCTCCTTTAGGTAGGTAGGTGTGTGTGTGTGTTTGCAGGTGTGTGGGCATGCATTTGCTCTGACTGTGGAGAGAACACCATAAGACAAAAGAAGACAGATTTCTTACTGTAAGGCTATTTTTCTTTTTCAAAGAAAATATTAATTATACTTAACATGTCACAAAAAGGTGTTTAAATCTGAGACATATATATTCCATACTAAAGCATGTTATGAACTTGAACAGAAATTTTGCTTCTGCAAGACATGCAAAAAAAAAAAGAGAGAGAGGAGCAGTAGTAATAAAACAGAAGTCATTTTGTTTTTTTCAATTTCATTGGATGTCTGCTCGATGTTGAATATTCACTGAGTGTTATATTGTTATGTGAGCAGGGTCAGTAAATGTTTCATTTGAACTTGAACTTATGCATAGTAGGATGTTTAGACTGTGTAGTTATCATTTGTCACTATATAAAGTTATTAAAATATTATTGACTATATTCCCTATGCTGTACATTACATTCCATGACTTATTTACTTTGTAACTGGAAGTTTGTACCTCTTAATCCCCTTCACCTATTTTGCCCATCCCCCTCAACCTCTCACCTCTCTGGTAACCACCAGTTTGTTTTCTGTAACTATGAGTCTGTTTCTGTTTTATTTGTTTTGTTTTTTAGTTTCCTTATATCAGTGAAATCATACGGTATTTGTCTGTCTCTGTCTGACTTAGCTCCCTTAGCATAATACCCTCTAGGTCCATCCATGGTGTCACAAATGACGAGGTTTCATTCTTTTTTATGGCTGAGTAATATGTTAATGTATATACATACCACATCTTTATCCATTCATCTATTGCTGGACACTTGGATTGCTTCCATACCTTGCCATTTACGTTTAAAGTAATTATTGATAGGTATGTACTTATTGCCATTTTATTGGTTGCTTTCTGATTATTTCTGTAGTTCTTTTTTGTTCCTTTCTTCTCTTCCCTTGTGGTTTGATAGTTTTCTTTAGTGTTATGTTTGGGTTCCTTCCTTTTTATTTTCTGTGTATCTGTTGTAGGTTTTGGTTTGTGGGTGCCATGAGGTTTATATATATTGATCTCTATATATAGCAGTCTATTTTAAGGTGATAGTCACTTAAGTTCAAACGCATTCTAAAAGCACTACATTTTTACTCTCCCCCAACGTTTTATGTTTTTGATGTTATATTTTATATCTTTTTATTTTGTGTATCCTTTAACTACCTACTGTAGTTACAGTTGATTTTACTAATTTTATCTTTTAACCTTCATACTAGCTTTTTAAGTGGCTGATCATTGCCTTTACTAAATATTTGCCTTTATCAGTGAGATTTTTTTCTTTCTTAAATTTTCTTGTTTCTAATTATGGCCTTTTCTTTTCTGCTTAAAGAAGACCTTTTAACATTTCTTGTAAGGTAGTTTAGCGGTGATGGAATCCATCAGTTTTTGCTTGTCTGGGAAACTGTTTATCTCTTCTTTAATTCTGAATTATAACCCTACCAGGTAGAATATTCTTGGTTGTAAGTTTTTTCCTTTCATCACTTGAAATTTATCATGCCACTCTCTTCTGGTCTGTAAAGTTTCTGCCGAAAAATCAGCTGATGGCCTTATGGGGGTTTCCCTTGTATATGTCTTGTTGTTTTTCTCTTGCTACTTTTAAGATTCTCTCTTTAACTTTTGTCGTTTTATTATAATATGTCTTGGTGAGGGTCTCTTTGGGTTCATCTTGTTTGAGAATCTCTGTGCTTCCTGGACCTGGATGTCTGTTTCCTTCCCCAGGTTAGGGAAGTTTTCAGCCATTATTTTTTCAAATAGGTTTTCTGATCCCTTCTCTCTCTCTTCTTCTGGGACAACTATAGTGCGAATGTTAGTACTCGATGTTGTCCCAGCAGTCCTTTAGATGATCCTCATTTTTTAAAATTCCTTTTTCTTTTTGCTGTTCTCATTGGGTGATTTCTAGTATTTTTTCTTCTAGATTGCTGATCTGTTTTTCTGTATCAACTAATCTGCTATTGATTCCCTCTAGTGTATGTTTTTCATTTTAGTTATGACATTCTTCAGCTCTGATTGGTTCTTTCTTATATTTTCTAACTTTTTGTTAAAGTTCTCACTGTGTTACTTCATTGTTCTCCTGAGTTCAGTGAGCATCTTTTTTTTTTTTTTTTTGTGAGGAAGATCAGCCCTGAGCTAACATCTGTTGCAAATCCTCCTCTTTTTGCTGAGGAAGACTGGTCCTGGGATAACATCCGTGCCACCTTCCTCTACTTTATATGCGGAATGCCTGCCACAGCATGGCCTGATAAGCAGTGCGTCAGTGCATGCCCGGGATCCAAACCCTGGGCTGCTGCAGTGGAGCACGCGCACTTAACCGCTACGCCACCAGGCTGGCCCCTCGGTGAGCATCTTTATGAGCATGACTTTGAAATCTTTAGCAGGTAAATTACTTATCTCCATTTCCTAGGGTTTTATCTTGTTTTTTTGTTTGGAACATATTCCTCTATCTCCTCATTTTGTTTGACTTTCTGTATTTGTTCCTATGAATTAGTCAAAACAGCTCTTTCTCTTGGTCTTGAAGGAGTGGTCCTGTATAGGAGTGTCCCTTGTTTGGACTGTGTGTGCCAGGTGGCTTTGGCAAGCCAGCTGGAGCTGGAGTGGATGAAGGCTGGGGGTCTGGGTGTACCACACCAGGGCTGCCCTGGTGGGACAGTTGGAGCTGGAATGGGTACAAGCCGGGAGTTCCAGGGCGTACTGTGCCAGGGCTGCCTTGGCGAGAAAGCTGGAGCTGGAATGGGTGCAGGACGGGGGATTTTCCCAGAGTGCTGTGCTGGGACTGCCTTGATGAGAGGGCTGAAGCTGGGGCTGGTGTGGTGGGGGACACCTGCAGGGACAGCTGGAGCTGGTGTGGGCCAGGGACCACGGCGCACTGGAGTGTGCTCCCACCTGTGCTATCAAGATGAAGGAGGAACACAAAAAATGGCACTCGCTGGCACCTCCAGACCCCAGAGAGAGTTCCAGCAGTTCCCTGCTCGTTTGGCAGTTGCTCTAGCATTGGCTAATGGATTTCCTTCCTGTATAGTGTAGGTGCCCTTTAAACTCCTGTTTTTCCACTGTGCCCCAGGGCAGGCAAGCCTGTGTGTGGGCCCCTCAGTAATAGCCCTCTTTGCTGCAGGTCACTGTGTTGAGGTGGGGTTCTGTTGATACTGTGTTTCCATCTCTCTTACCAGTCTTTATGTGGTCCCTCTATCATTTGTTGTGCAGAAGTTGTTCAATTAGCCCTCAGTTCTTCAGGAGGAATTGCTCTATATGTAGGTGTAGCTGCAGTGTGTCCATAGGAGGAGGTGAGTTTAGGGTCTTCCTATGCTGCCTTGGAGCCTCTCTCCTCCTAAATGTCGTCTTTTATTTGCTACTTTCCATCCATAAATATGGAGAAAGGTATCTATGGTCATTAGAAGTGCCTACGCTTGGGCCAGCTTCTTCCAGATCATCACACTTCCAGTGTAGAGTCCATGTCAACTAAAGTTACTCCCTAGAATAGCATCCCATAGTCTAATCCTTAGTAAGCATTTGTTGATGACAATGCTAAGTAAATGGAATTAAACAGGTATAGCAGCACATCTTTGTTCTTCAGAGATACATTGGCTTGGAGGAATCTCCAAAAATTCATTCAAAGTTAAAGACTCATTTGTTTTACATAGAACTCCTTGTATACTTAAGCATCACTACAGTAATTATGCTGACTCTTTATGCTTGCAAAATACAGCAAATATTTAAAATAAAACTAGTGTGAAATAAACATGTAAACTTTGTTGTCTTAGGAATTTTAACATTTTACATTGTGGGCTTTATTTTTGATATCACACTAGAAATACACTAGTTTGCCATTAGCTGTCGTATTCCAATAAAATTATCTGATTTTTTTCAGTGTGTTTTTAAGAACATAACATTATCAGGGCCGGCCCAGTGGCATAGCGGACTCCTCTTCAGTGGCCCGGGGTTTGCGGGTCCGGATCCTGGGCACGGACATATGCACCACTTATCAGGCCATGCTATGGCGGGATCCCATATAAAGTAGAGGAAGATGGGCACGGATGTTAGCCCAGGTCCAATCTGCCTCAGCAAAAAGAGGAGGATTGGCAACAGATGTTAGCTCAGGGCTAATCTTCATCACACACACACAAAAAGAAAAGAACAGAACATTATCTCAAGATCTGGAGTTTTGTTTTGGTTTTGCCTTTGACAAGTTATATGACCTTGGGCAAAACAGTCCCTCTGAGCCTGACTTCTCATCTGTAATATGAGGAAGTTGGGCCACAGCAGAAATTTTGAAAAACAACCAAGAAAAATTTTTTTTTTAGCAGCAGAATCCTTTTTGCAAAGAAATTTAAATCAGAACCCCAATAAATAAAAAGGATGAAAGTGAGGTTGCTCTGACTGAAGAAATTGTGTGCATGTGTGTGCATATGTAAGAGACTACATAGCCAAAAGCCCTAACCACAGGGCCTCTCACTTCTTCCTATCCCAAAAAACTCCCCATTTTGATCCCTTCTTTGTACCAAGTGGTCCATGAAGATCTTCAGAACCCTAACACTAATGGGAACCAATTTGAAAACCATAGGAATTAAAGGATACCCAAGTTTTCTTTCAACTCTAAAACATAGGTTCTAAATCCAAGGCTTTGGTGTTTTATTCGTCATTCAAAATGCTTAGCAGAGACTGCAAAGAAAAGTCCCTTCTTTTTGAATTTTAATTTAAAAGGAGCCAATTGATCAAAATTGGACTCTTCAGCCATCAAATAGCCAAATTTAGGGATATTCAACATTTCCTTTGATTCTGTAAATACTGGATGACCTCTTCATAATTATCCTAGACCACTTCCCTAATTTATTTGTTTTTTTTATTTATAATGATATTACTTCATTCTTATAAGCTTGTTTTAATCATATCTATTTTAAATTTTTTATATTCAATCTTAATGCATTACTTAAAATAACACTAACTTGAATATTAGATAATATTAGGAAATTAGTGTTAATTATGTTATGTGTCAAAGTGGTTTTGTGATTATGTAAGAGAATGGCCTTACTTTGTTGGAGATTCAATCTGGTGTTTTGAAGAGTGATGTATGATGATATCAGTAATTTGTTTTTTAAGGATTTAGCAATAGACAGATAGTAGATAGAGAAAAGGGAAGGTAGAGCTAGGTGGCTAGACCATTAGATAAACCAAATATGGCAAGAAATTTACAATTGTTGAATCTAATTGGTTGCTATACAGGTGGCCACAGTACATACTATTCTTTCTATTTTCTTATGTTTGAACATTTAAATAGTTAAAAAAATTAATAAATAAATAAAATAAATAACATGTTGTATTCTTCCTGTTATGAGAAAGTACCCACTTTTACCTCTCAAACACTAAACCTAAATCCAGTTGTTTGATCCATAAAGCACTACCTAGGAAACCTGGACTATATATTAACTATCGAACCTTCCACCAGTAGCTTAACTTAAAATCTCAAATTCATTATCTCTAAAATGGAAACCTTAACAGTAGCTCCCCAAGTATTATAAAAATTAAAGATGAAAATGTATGTAAAATAGCTATCACATGGCCAGGCATTTAATAAATTAGTTCAGGTATTAGTCGGAGTTTAGTAGCAGTGGCCGCAGTGGCAGTAGCAATAGTAGAAGCAGTAATAGTTGTAATTATAGGAGTATTGTGTCCTCATCTGTAAAATATGGTTAAGAATAGTACCTATCTCATGGGGCTGTTGTTGAGAGTGAGTGAGTTTGCACGTGTCAAGCATTTATAACGGCACCTAGCGCCTACAAAACCCTTACTAAATATTTGCTGTTAGTCATGTTGGTGATGGTGGTGTTCAAGTCTGCAGTTGCATACTATGCATCTGCTATAGTTATTTCTTCTTTATCCTAACGAGCCAAAAGTAGAAAAGAAAAAAATTTCATTGTTTCATGGATTTAGCGTGTATCATGTATATTTAATAATTTTTGCTGATAAGTTTCTAGAATATTCTTTTTAAAGGGTATGCTTTCCTCCCACCTTCTATGTCTGTCCCTTCAGTCTCAACTTCAATGGAACAAGAGAGATATTTTTGTTGATATACGACCATTATGCTTTCTAAGCTTTATCTAGACTTGTACATACGGCACCGCTTATTTCTTTCTTCATCACGATTAATTAATTCGCTAATATAATTTAGTAATTCAGATTTATTTGTACTGCAGGAATGATTTTGCAGAGTTAGTTTATGGGGGAGGGGGAAGGAAGGAATGGGAATTTATATTTTGGAAGCCTTTTGATTTAAACTTGGGAAATTTCTAAGTGGTAAACCACATATACACTTTGGAACATCCCTGAGCTTTGCTATCACAATTTCCAGTATGTGATTCAACTCTCCTCATATGAAGGGAAGCATTTTGTAATTCAGCCAAATTGTGGTTTTTAGTGAAAATATGGAGCATTCGTATCTAATTTGTGGCTAGAATGTGCTGAGGTCCGTGATCTTTACTTGCTTTGTAAGCGTTCTGTCGACCACTGAGAACCTCAACTTCTCCTGAGGTATGGAAAGTGCTAGTACCATTTATAAAAACTTCAGGAAAGCTTTTATACATATACAACTATATTAGAAATGATATTGTATATTTTTCCTTTGCTTTCTTTCTGAGGCATTTCAGTGCCACACCTTCACCAAATATAGAGAAAATGAGAATAAATGTTCAAGATACTTATTATTGCTTTATACAAGTAGGGCTATCATTATCTACCTAAGGCCTAATGTTGAAAACAGAGCTGACTTTTAAAATGAGTTTAGCATTACATTTTTAGAATAGTTTAATTAAAAGTTTTTAAAGAGTTTATTCTGAAGATTCAATAAGATTCAATAAGTGTAAATTTAATATGATATTATGACATGAAATAGTTTATTTTTCATTACACGTGAAAAGTATAAAAAGCATGACCACATTATTCCTCTCAGAATAAAATGAATGAATAAGTAAACTGAAATATGTTTCAAACTGAGAGTTTGGGGAAAAAAAGATAGCAATTTTATTAAGAAAAAAGAATATTAGGTCTACATCATAGAAATATTTTTAAAAGGGCAATTTTGGTGCCACAACTTGTTTATTTTATATTATTTTTCTGCCCTCAATTTTTTTTATTGCAAGGTTGATTAAAAAACATTTTAAATTTCTGAAGCATTTAATTTTTTTAATTCTAATCTAATCACATGGCTCATTGAAATAGTGGGAGTTTAACAACAGAATTATCTTTCAATTAGACACATGAAGCAACCAAAGTAGTGAGTTCACATAATGAAAGAATATAATAGAACTAAGTGCTTTTTATTTTTATGCAAAAATTATTCTTTCTCAAATATAGCTATGATCTTGTGTCATAATAGTTTGAAAGATTTTACTTAATATGTTCCTATTAATGAATATTTAGTGTCAAAGTGCAGTGCTCTTGAGAATGCTAAAGCACATTAAAGCAGTCTGTTTTACAAATATATAATGTTTAAATTGTTTTATTTTACTATAATTATTTTATGTTATTTTATTTTTCTCACTAGAAGATTACCGAGAAATATTTACAATTAGCCTTATAACAGCTCAAGAAAAAATCTTTTATTATCTTCCCCATATACACAATTTTACTCCCTCCTTACCTCAAATATTTTTTAAATAGAATTATAAATAATAAAATAATATTTCTTTACCTCCTCTCTGAGATGAATTCTAACAAGTATAGTACGAGGAGTTAGACCAACTACAAAGTCGGGCACAGTCTCCAAGACCATCTTCACTTCTGAAATCAACTTCAAGTTTCAGGGGTTGCCAAAACCATCCTCAGTTTCAGTGTGCTAGAAGAGACTCACAAAACTCCCTGAAAGCTATTATATTCAGGGTTACAGTTTATTAAAGGAAAAGCACACAGATTAAAATCTGCCAAGAGAAGAAGTGCATAGGGCAGAGTCCAGGAGAAGTACCAAACACAGAGCTTCCATTGTTCTCTCTCTGTGGAGTCAAGATGCACTACTCTGTCAGCTTTGGTGTGTGGCAATATGCACAGAGTATTGCCAACCAGGGAAGCTTACTTGAGCTTTGGTGTCGAGATTTTTCTCAGGGCTTAATCATGGTTGATTGATAGCCCAAAGAGTTAAACTCTAGGTTGACTGATACCGCATGACCCTAAGCTCCTACCCTAAATCACCATGATGGTCTTTCCAACATGACCAGCCTCTACTCTAAAACTATATAGGTGTGGCTGACTCCCACCCTAAATCACATTGTTAGATGACCCAGTACGACCCAAGATACCCAGGCAAAGAAAGATAGTATAGATTACCTTCCAGAAACTGAGGCAAAGAGCAGACCTCTCTTGGGGCAAGGCCAAATTCTTTCTTTTTTTCCTTAACAACGAAGGGCAATTGTACTTTTTTTTTTTTTTTTCTAGAAAAGATTCACCCTGAGCTAACATCTGTTGCCAATCTTCCTCTCTCTCTTTTTTTTTACCCCACCCAAAACCCCAGTACATAGTTGTATATTCTACTTGTAAGTCCTTCTAGTTCTTCTATGTGAGCTGCTGCCGCAGCATGGCTACTGACAGAAGAGTGGTTGTGTTCCATGCCTGGGAACTGAACCCGGGCTGCCGAAGCGGAGCGGAGCGAACTTTAACCATTAGGCCATCAAGGCTGGCTCAAGGCCAAATTCTTTACAACACTTATGGGTGGCTGGAAAACTTAGAGGTTTCCATTTTCTTATATATTAACTGCATTTTTTTCTCTATAAATTTGCACGTTATTCCTAAAACTTTTATATTTCTTCATGAAATTAGTGTATAAATAATTTAAAATGTATTAATGAAGTTGATCTCATGTATATGAATATGTTCTCAATTCAGCTATTTTATCTTATAACATTATCATTATCTTACCTGAAAAAATCATATGAAATTACCAAAAGAATTTAATAAAAACGTTTTAGGTGATAGGTATTTATTAGTTCATTTATGCAATATTTATTTGTTGAATTCCTCCTTCATGTCAGATATTACATTAAGTAATTTGTATGTAATAATAAATAAGACCTAGTCCCTCCCTCAAGGAATTAGAGTCTAGTAGAAGAAATGAACAATTAAACAATTATAGTAGAAAGGGATGGTTACAATGAACATGTACAAAGGACAACCCCTAGCCCAGACTTTGGATTCCAGAGAAGAAAGGAGCATCTAAACTATGACTTGAAGTTAGCCAAATGATAGAAATGGGAGACCGGGGAATCCAGGCAATGCAAGTGATATGTACAAAGGTCTACAGGAAAGAGAACTCTTGGAAAAGGTAAGTTGCTCACAGCGGCTGGGGCACAGGAGGTCAGTGAGGGGGTAATCGGAGGAGGTACCAAGAGAGTGCACTTTTTCCTGACACCAAAATAAGTCTTATTATGTGCTTAAGAAATGTTGTGATTGTCGGGCCAGCCCCGTGGCTTAGCGGTTAAGTGCGCGTACTCCGCTGCTGGCGGCTGGGGTTCAGATCCCCGGCGCGCACCGACGCACCGCTTCTCCGGCCATGCTGAGGCCGCGTCCCACATACAGCAACTAGAAGGATGTGCAGCTATGACAGACAACTATCTACTGGGGCTTTGGGGGGAAAATAAATAAATAAATAAAATCTTTAAAAAAAAAAAAAAAGAAATGTTGTGATTGTCATGGGCTATATGAACTTGCTAACCTAATTCTGCTTGTAGCTGAAAAGAAGTGAACATGTATTATCTTAAGAGCAGATGCCAGAATTCTTGATAAGCAAGTTGACTAGTTCATTCAAACAATGCGTATTTAGTATTATTGTCTTCCTGGCACTGTGCTGCTCCTGCAGATACAACACATAGAGCTCATTGTATTCCTGGAATACAATGCTGAGCAAAACAGACATATTTCCTCCTCGCATAAAACTTACAGTCCTCCAGGGAGACCAACTTTAATCATATAAGGTAGAAATATGTATTGCAATTGAGATAGATAATATGAGATAAGATGCTATGACAAAATATAAGAAGAGAAAATGGAAAGACTTGCTTGAGGAAATGACTTGAACTGGTATCGGTGGAGGGAAGGTATGTGTTATTTAGGTGAAAGGGGTAAGGGGGTGGGGTATGAGGGGATCACATTCCAGGAGAGGAAAGACCATGGAGAGACAGAGATGGGAGAGAACAAGACGCATGTAAGGTCCTAAAAAGGGAATGTTTTTCTGAAGAGCAGAGTGTAAGTAAAATGGTGGCACTAGAGGAGCTGGAATATTGGACCAAATCTAGAGAATGGACCAGGTTGGCCATTATGACACTTTGGGCTTTTATTCCAGGAAGGGGAAAATTTTTAAAGGTTTCAGTTTGTTTGTTTTTACAGTTGGGGTGATTTGATAATATTTGCATTTTTAAAAGGTAACTCTAGGTGCCAAGTGGAGAAAAGAATAAAGTGGGATGGGGTGGAGGTCATGACCAAATAGGATATAATAGTTCAGTGAGAGATATTAGTAGCTTGGATAAGGACAGAGGCAGTAGTGATGGAAAGGAATGGATAAATTCAAGAATTTATGATGGAATTATAAGGAAGTTGAGGAAGAGGAGGGGTTGAGAATGTCCTCAAAGTTTTTGGAAAGTGTGTTGTCACAGATGACCAGAAAAGTTGAGTGTTTTGGGAAGGAAGGTCAAATGCTATTAGGAAGTCAAGTAAGATGAGTTGAAGAAGTGGGAACCAGATTAGAATGGATTGAGGAGTCGAGGTGAAGAAATGGAAAAAACTAACAGCAGAAAGTAAGGTTTTGAGCAATAGGTATTGTCAGAGTCCAGGCAACCATCAAAGAACTAAGCAGCTTAATACAAGGAAAGAAAAATAATTCTTTGTTTCGAGAAGGGAGAAGTAAGAGATGGGAGTGGGAGTGGGTGTCAGCAAGACGGCAGGGCACTGGGAAAGGTGAAGGTCACTGAGAAATTCCTAGCAAAAATATAACCAATAGGACTTTTAAGAACAGAACCATGTAATGGATGATAATTTTTAGTGTTGCCTTGCCCTGCCTCGGGGGATACAACCAGTTCCATCACCTTCAATTCTTCAGTAACCCCACTTTACTAGGGAATACTTCTTGTGGTTTTATGATAAAGTAGAGAAAGGGCTGAATTTCTAGTCTGGGGCTCCTTGGTGTGTCAAAGAAATAGCAGACTAAGAGAACAGAAGAAAAGAGCTCGTTTTCCCCAGAAATTTGCAGAAATCTTGGAAACTGGATTTTTAGCCAATCTAGACCTCAAGGGACAGGAAGACCCCAACTGATATTAAATTGTATAACCTCTAGCTATGTTTTTATTGAGTGGCTGATATCAAGGAACTATGACGAGTTCTTTATCTAGAGAGATCCGTATTCTATTACAACCAACTGAACCAATCTGCTCAGATTATAACTAGCCATTATTAACCTCATTAATCAAGCAAGGATTGCAAACCTAAACACTTTCCAAGACCAGCAGACGACATAAAATATGAAGGGACCTCTGGTAGAAACTATGGTGAAGAGCATTCATTCCACATATAGTCATCAAAAATTGAAAATTTAAAAATTTGCAGGCCTAACATGTCACATAAATAATTCCCTTAACTATTATGTAAAACATTAACCTAACCATTAATTTTTCATCCTTTGATATATCTGGACATCTATGATTGGAATAGTAAATCAGTATCTTTGGTTCTCAGGAAAACCAAATGTTTATTTAAAAATTGAGTTTTCCAAATTTTTCTCTAAGTAATATTTTGGAGATAATGAGTATGGACTTTGGCATATTCCCACCACCCAACAAGTTGATCTTAAGTTAAATTACTTGGCTACTCTAAGTCTCACTTTTATCTTTAATAAAATGAACATAATAGGACCTATCTCAGAGGAAAAGAGTTGAATGAGATAATATATCTGTTTGCATAGCCCAGGACCTGGTACAGAATAGGCATTCAAGAAATATTAGCTATTTTTAGAAATTGCTTTAAGATGGTGCCTTATCATTCACAAGCAAAATTTCCCCAAGCCTCCTTCAAAATATACAGTGAATGCTCTTCCGAGCACTGGAAATAGAGCAATGAACAAAACAGAAATTCTTGCCAACATGGAGCTTATATTTTGGCAAAAAGAGATCGTGTAAGTAGAATTGTCCTTTTTGACAGTTTCTGCAAACTTTTAGTATCTTTCTAAAATGAACTGTGGCACATCTTGAAATTAATCAATTAGATAGGCTTGGCCAAACCAAGTTAATAATTCTTCCTAGCCGTGTAGTACTTATTTATCCTTATTGACATTTAGCACTAAGATTTTTAGACTTTAACATTTCTCTTTAAAAGATACCGAGGAAATAGTTTCATCCCTTGGTTTCTCTCAGTGTGGCCCTCTGATAATAGAAATAATAGAATGTTAAAGATGTTATAGCTAAAAAGGACCTTAAGTAATTAATTCACTCATTTTATTTTTCAGTTGAGATAACGGAAGCCCAGAGTGTAAGTAACCTGAGCAAAGATGTACGGTTAGCATATCTAAAACAGATGCCTTTTAATGGTGTTCATTTCATTAGGGGGAAAATGTACCTCTTGTATCCTAAATGCCATATAATTGGTGGAAAATGTACTGATTTGAATGACTGCTGTTTTTGCTAACAGCTGGATTCCAATGGGGAACTGCTCATCCGGAATGCCCAGCTGAAACATGCCGGGAGATACACATGCACCGCTCAGACCATTGTGGACAATTCCTCAGCCTCAGCTGACCTTGTTGTGCGAGGTAAGAGTTTCAACAGCTCAAAATTACAAAACCAAAGGTATTTGACTTGCATAAATATGTATAATCTTCTGGTAACTCTGGCACATATTCTTATATATTTAGAGTCTTGATCCTTGAGAACAGCTTCTCATCCATGCCCAAGAATGATTTGTGCCAGACAATTAGTAAACAACATTGATTTTGTTTGTTTTACTAACTACATTTCTTCTAGAAGCTTATACCACATACCTCCCACTAAATGTTTATGCCTTTAAACTTAGTACTTACCAGAATTTCTCAGTTTCTGCTAATACTTTTAGTGTTTTGAGTTTAGTGCTGTTTCCTTTTTTATTTTTTATTGAAAAAATATACTGGTGCTGTTTACTATAACCCCAATTGTTACGTATTTATCACTATCATCTTAGAATAAAAAGTTAATTTATACAATTTATACATGTACCATTTTTCTAACGTTGCTGGTTTTTAGACCAGTACTTTTGTTCTTATAAATAATTGAGAATGTGCTGGGATACACACTTATCGAAAATACAACCCCTTTGCTACTGGCCTCTGCCGTATAGCTGTGAGGCCAGGTCAGAATGTGTCACATCATGTCTAAAATCATTCATTGGCTCTTCACTCATTGCCTACAGAATGAAGATCATTCCTTTTAGCTAAGCACCCAAGAAGTTCCATGCATTGACCTCAGCCTATTTAGCTTTAATGTCTCATCACCAACTCCACTGTCCCACTAGTCCAAAAAATATCCTAGGATTTCTACCTCTGTTCCTTGGTTTACAGCGTTCCTTCCATGTCCTGTTCTCATTGTTTACTGCTCAGATCTTATCTATCCTTCATGGCTTGGCTCAACTATTACCAAATTCATGAGTGCTTTCCTATGTCCTAAATATAAGGCCCTCTCTTCTAAACTTTCATAACAGTTACTCCTTTCTCGAGTGTGTTTTATAGCAATCTGTGCACATGAATTATCTTCTCTACTAAGTTGTGAAATTCACATAAGCATTTTTTAGTAATATTTAGTGAGCTGCAGAATTCAGTTGCCTAGTTTCGTAGCTCTCTTTTTCTCTCTCTTTCTCAGTATCAGGTTAAAATTTCTATTTTTTCACATTTCACCTACTAGAAATATTTGTTGACCATCATTTAATTGCACATTTTCAGTCAATTTTTGCACAGACAAATAATTAGTAAATAAGATGATATCTGTGATTTGCTTGTCTTAATACCCCTTCCAGATCCAGATCAATATAATTTCACTCAATCTCATGCACCTCCTGCATTTCCCTCCAGAGCAATGATAATATGGAGTCCCCAAGTCACACTGAGAAAATGCTGAAAAACCTTTTATTCCAATTTAATAAGTTATTCAATAGAGTAATAAGAAGTCTACGCAGTTTCTTATCCAAATGACCTTAGACATTCATTCCACACACCACTTATTGAAAATTAATAAAACTCCAAGGCTACAAAATGCTAAATCAAAGAAAGTTCATTTAGGTTCAGTATTCTCATTAAGAGTATTTTGTTATCTGGGATATCTGCTGTCTTTGAGAATTATCAGGGAGGGAGACTAGTTCACTGTTCTCTCTGGTCAGACCACTTAGCTGTTAAGCTATAGCCTATATATATATGTATATATATATGTATTTAATTGCAATAGCCTATATATGTATTTAATTGCAATTGTTTGCATATTAAATGATTTAGCACTAATGTTACAATAGGGGTTATGTTAGAATGCACATACATCAGTGTCTTCATATAATTACGTCTTAGTAAACTCCCAGTGTTCAGAGAGCAGAGGAAGTTTTACAGATATAATCGAGAGTAGTAATAATATTATCCATACATCCTTAGGTTATTAATAATCATCATAACGTGTATTTTTTATGGAGGTAAAACCAACAAAAAGAAGCTATAGCAGGTATTATATAGAAATATGAAGTTTTTTTCCTAAAGCCTTTTAGTCCCCAGAAAAATACCTTAAAGCAATTGAACCTGGGAAGTGCACTCAGTAGAAATATTATACAGCACTTTAAGTCCCTTCCCTCTAGCAAGATGTTAATAAAGTAATTCAAGTAGATGAAAAGTATTGCTTAGCACTGTTTTCAGAGTCATAATCATTCTACAAACTTTGTTTCTAATAATATAAAAGGTATTCATTTTATATCAAGAGAAATTTGCAATTAAAATAGTCAAATGCATTTCTGCATAGCTTGCATCAAAATGTATATGAAGTAGACCTTCAAATATACTTTGTGTATTTAAACCACGGGATATAAAATTAAGTAGTTTTCTTTATTTCTTATAATAATGATGAGTAACATATAAGAAGACGTACCACGCCTTAAATAATATTATTATTGGTCCATTTAACCACTTACTTATGTTTTTTCATCTAGTTCAGGAAATTATAACCTGGAGTCCATGGATAGGCTTCAAGGGGTCCATGAACCTCCTGAAATTGTATGTAAAATTCCATGTGTATGAGCATTTTCCTAGGAAGAGTATTTATAATTTTTATCAGATTTCCATAGCCAGCAATGGCCCAAAAGGCCGTTTTTGGCTACAAGGTTAAAAAGCTTAATCTATTATTCTTTTTTCATCATTTAGGTCAAGACTCTCTAAAAAGAGAAACTAAAGGATGATAATTCATTTCATACTAGTAAAAAAACTAATAAATTTCATGTAGTAAAGTCTAATAGCACATTTAGATTGTGAATTACTTTAGAAAAATTCAATTTTCACTCAACGCCTCAAGAATATACCTGTTTCTCAAGGCATATTAAACATGTTATATATTAAAGACGTTAGACCTCTATAAGAACTTGCCAGATTTGAGATGAACTATTTCTAATTCATATTCAGATATCAATGATCTGAACTACAGATTCTGAAATTAGTGCTATGAGAGGAACAGTGAACAGAGTAGAGGGGAAAGTAATTTCTTCTGATGATCACTAAGAAATATTTTGATAATAAAGCTAGTTTAGTGCATAAACTATTATGAAGCCTATCAGAAAGCTAAAACAAAAGTAGAAATATTCAGACATAATTTAGGCATAACTTAGACAATCTTTTAGCCTATGTTACCTTGAGAGAAATTAATATATAGTGAAAATTGTTGTGCTCTCCATATCCTCTGTGTATATGTGTGTGTGTGTGTGTGCGTGTGTGTGTGTGTACACATTTATAGTCATGGATGGGTGAGTGTGAGTATATGCATAAAGCTTGATGGAATTAATTTGTATGAGAGAGAAAAATGTATTTTAGGCTTATGCCTTTTATCGTTATTTTAAATTGAGTTTAGAATGGAGGCTGTAAATTAGTTAAATCTGAGTGCTTCTAAATATAAAACTGAAATTAAATATAGGAAAAACATGGCCGAAGGAAAGTGTAACATTGGATCTGATTTCATGAAGCGTTTTCCCCAGAGAAAACTTACTCCTCCTTTTATCTGTTTAATGTGTGGTAGGACTGAGAAATAAGGAAGACAATAGCAATTGTTGTCAACCAAAAACAGTTTACAGAAAATGGCCCAGTAATCAGATACGAGCTATTGTCTTTTTGTAACAGCCATAAATGTTTACTTGCAAAAAGCTTTAGCACTTCAATTTATTTACCCACTAACTGAGTCCACAGATGCTCAAGGAAAAGAGACCATAAAAGTGGCACGCATCGTCTGTTTCTCCAATTATGTGAACAATTTCAAATCAAGGGGTCATATTGGCCATGTAATTTTCACTTTCGATTTCCAAAGCTGCCTTTTATATTAGTTCTATCCTTTCAGTTTGGAAATATTTCTGCTAGTCTTTCTACGGTATAGAGATTATTTTTGCAAAAAGTAACCTTTATTCAAACAATATTGTCCTGGAAGCCCAATATATAGAATTCAAGCTGCGCTGACTGAAAGAAGTCAAAACTATTTATTATCATCTGGCAATACGTTGATTCACTGCTCTAAAATCTCTTTCACTAAAAGTACCAACAATTTTAGATAAATCAATAAACATTCTTCCTCACAGCCCCGGCAAAGGCAAAAGACTACCCTCTCTGAAATAGCAAGGCTTCAACTCAGCCCCCTCAGGATTCCACCAAATTTAGATGAATCAAATATGAAATTATGCAAAAAATGACAAACAAGCCCATGATGAAAGAGAATCGGGGGGGGGGGAACTAAACAATAGAATTAGGTACTCTAATAGTACTTCATATACTCTAATCATCAGAATAAGAACAAAAATAATCATGCCAAAACCTTTAAATAAATAAGAGAGGAAATGGTAAAAATGAGGTGGAAATAAGATACTATAAAAATGAGGCAGTTTTGGGGAAAAAAGAAGAATACCTATAAATGATAAACATAATTGTTAAAAAAAAATCAATAGATGGGTTAAACAACAATTAGAGACAGATTAGGAAAAGATAAGAGACCTAAAAGATACATATGGGGAAATTACCATATTTCAGCACAGAAAAACAAAGACAGATTATGAAAAAAAGATTATGACATTAAGGATGTAATGAGAAAGTAATATTTGTCAAATTGGATTGCCAGAAGAAATATTAGAGAAAGAAGGAGAGAAACAATTTTCAAAAGATAATGACTACAAATTTGGGGGAATTAGTGACAAACATGACTCCTCATTTTCAAGAATGACGATGAAACAGAAGAAAAATTAATAAAAATAAATAAATAAAACTGTAGAACATTCAAGACACATAGAAGATTATAAGAACAGCAAGAGTGAAAAATATATTTTTTTTGCAAAGGCAGAGCAATACACCGACAGCAGACTGCTCAGCAGCAACAGTAAAAGTCACAAGGTAATTGAGGAAGCCAGATTTCAACATGGCCCCCAGTGATCCTCACTTTCTGGTATACCAACCCTTGTGTAATCCCTCTCACTCTTGGTCTATGTGCCCGCAGAGGTGACAGTGCTGACCACTGTCATAGATCACATTGCTGCTTCTGCCGTGGTTTTTGGAACTCTCAATCGGGAGGAAGCCAGCTGCCATGTCATGAGGATGTTTCAGCAGTCTCTTAGAGAAGCCTACATGAGGAGGAAATGAGGCCTTCTATGATAACCAGCACTGACTTCCCAGTCATTTGAGAGAGCCATCTAGAGAGCATATTCTTCATCCTGGAGCAGATCCTCCAGTCAAGGTTTCAGATGACTGTTGCCTTGACCAACATCTTGATTATAACTTTCATGAGAGTCCCTGATTGAGAACTGTAGATAACCAATACAACCATGGAATAATGTCTTCAACGTGCGGAAAGAAAAATAACCATCCACCAAGAAGTGTATATCCAGACAAATTATCACTTCATAATGAGGAAAAAATAAACTTATATTCAGGCAAACAGAAACAAAGTTCATCCCCCGAGAGACTCTTATGTCCAAAGGAATGTCTAATGGCTAAATTTCAGGAAGAAGGAAAATAATCCCAGAATAAAGTTCTGAGATGTCAAAAAGCCTGGTGAACAAAGAAACCAGTAAACATATGGATGCGTCTAAGCAAACTGAGCTAAATCAGACTTCAGAGTATGCTGTGGTCTGGGTTTAAAGACTGGTGAGAATGATAAGTTGCCCTCTGATCAAGTTGGTAGTTGTTTTTACTTCAGGTTTCTATTAAAATCACAAATCAGGCGTGTATCGGTATGTATGTGTGTATATGCATGTGTGTGTGTGCATATTTTATATGGTCAAATGTAGCAAATGCATGAAAATGATCATCATGAAATATAGCGGAGTGGTTACCTCGGGTTGGAGACAGGAGGGAGGAGGATATAATGAAGAAGGGAGAGAACCCACAAGAGGCTACGTCTGTATAAGTGACATTCTATTTCTTAAGCAGAGTGGTTAGGACGTAGGTAGCCATTTCTTAATTTTTATAGATTCCCCTAAATGTTAAATATTTCTTAATAAATGTAATTTGATGAAAGGCAGTCACAGAGTCACCTGCCATCTTCCACTTCCTCACCACCAACCTTCTCAGCAAAGATTCATGAAAAATCTTTGTGCAACCTCTGGGCAGAGTTCCCAAACTTGGCTGTACAGCAGATTTACCACTATGATTATTTTAAAATACATAATTCTAAATCCCCTTTTGGAAGTTTCTGAATTAAAAGCTCTGGGATGGATTTACTTAAGCCAGATTAAAGATTGGCCTGGTGAACCGTGATACATCAGCACTGGACACAGAAAATGACCCATAAAAATATGCTCAACTGATTTTTAACAAGGATGCAAAAGTAATTCAGTGGAAGAAGGATAGCCTTTTATATAAACGATTCTGGAACAACTGGGCATTCATAGACAAAAAAAAAAAAGAACCTTGGCCTAAATCTCAAATGTTATACAAAATTAACTTGAAATAGAACATGGACTTAAATGTAAAGTGTAAAACTATGAACTTTTAGGAAAAAAATTATAGGTGAAAATCTTCAGGACCTAGGGCTAGGTGAAGAGTTCTTAGACCTGACCCAAAAAGCGTAATGAATAAAATGAAAAAGTGATAAACTGGACCTCATCAAAATTAAAAACTTTTGCTTTGTGAAAGTCCCGATGAAGATTATGAAAAGACGAACTACAGACTGGGAGAAAATGTTTGCAAATCACAAATCCAACAAAAGATTTGTATGTAGAATACATAAAGAACTCTCAAAATTCAAAATAAAATAATCAAGTATGAAAAAGGACAAAAGACGTGAATAGACATTTCATTGAAGATGATATACAAATGGCAAGTAAACACATAAAAAATGTTGAACATCATTAGTCATTAGGGAAATGCACATTTAAAACCACAATGATATATCACTACATACCTAACAGAATGGCTAAACTGAAAAAAAAAAATAGTGATGCAGAGAAATGGAGTCACTCACACATTGCTGGTGAAAATGTAAAATGGGACATCCACTCTGGAAAGAATATGGCAGTTTCTAAACATATGTTTATCATACGACCTGGTATTTGCACTCTTGGGCATTTATATCCGGGACATAAAAACTTATGTTCACATAAAAATATATACACAAATGTTTATAGCAGCTTTATTCATAATAGCCAAAAATTGGAAACAACCCAAATGCCTTTCAACAGGTGAATGGTTAAACAAACTGTGGTATATCAGTACCATGGACTACTATTCAGCAATAAAAGAGGAATGATCCTACTGATACACACAACTTGGATGTATCTGAAAGGAATGACGCTGAGTGAAAAAAGCCAATCTCAGAAGGTTATATACTATATGATTCCATTTATATAGCATTCATGAATTGACAAAATTATAGAGATAGAGAATAGATTAATCGTTGTCATGGGTTAGGGAGGGCGGTGGAGGGGAAATAGCTGTAGCCATAAAAGGGTACCATGGGAGATCCTTAAAATCAAATTGTTCTGCATCTTAACTGTGGTGTGGTCCCACAAGTCTACACATGTGATAAAACTAAAAGTTGTTTAGAACTAAACAAACACACAGACACACAAATGAATGCACGTAAAACTAGTGAAATCTGAATTAGGTTGGTGGATTATATGAATGTTAATTTTCTGGCTGTGTTATTGTACCTTAGTTATGCGAAATGTTATGGTGAGGAGATGAGTGAAGGATATACAGGACCTCCCTGTATTATTTTTCACAATTGCATGTGAATCTACAATTATCTCTAAAAAGTTTTAAAAAATCACCAGACATAAAATACATTGAAAATATGTACTTATGGGCTCTTTTTTCAAGGATAGTATAATATGATTAGACGGCATGGAGTATGGCACACCCAGAGACAATGTTTGAGCAAGTGATGGCCACTAAACTGCCTTAGAAGGAAGTGGGTTCAGTTAACCTCCAGATCTGGGAAAGATCAAGTGGGACTTGCAGCTTTGGGACCAGAGTTGAATTACTGAAGACAGTAGAGGAAAGTGTGTGCTGTGCTTCCTTCCCCAGAACCCTCCTTCACTCTTTTTTTCCCTATGCATTTCTCTCTCTCCTTTAAATAAATTTTGAATATATTTTTAGAGAATATCATTATGATGGGCATCAAATTAATAGCATTCCAAAGTGAGCAAATGTTTAAACCTGGTTTGAGTTGGCAAATCTCTATTTTTAATAAGGTCCTAAGATGATTGTGATGAAGTGGTCTCTAACTGGTGTTTTTTGTTTTGTGTGTGTGTGTTTTTTTTTGTGTGTGTGAGGAAGATCAGCCCTGAGCTAACATCCATGCCAATCCTCCTCTTTTTGCTGAGGAAGACCGGCTCTGAGCTAACATCTATTGCCAATCCTCCTCTTTTTTTTTCCCCAAAGCCCCAGTAGATAGCTGTATGTCATAGTTGCACATCCTTCTAGTTGCTGTATGTGGGACGCGGCCTCAGCATGGCCGAAGAAGCGGTGCATCCGTGAGAGCCCGAGATCCGAACCCAGGCCGCCAATAGCAGAGCATGCGCAGTTAACCGATAAGCCACAGGGCCGGTCATCTAACTGGTGTTTAGAAATTATTGTTCTAGGGAATCCATGGAAAGTAGTTTGCAAGTCATATTGTTTTGTTTATAAAATATATTTTTAGTGTAAGTTACTTTAGCAGGGTGTTTCAAAAAGATAGTAAGGACCTCTTTTTCTCCAGTTTGTCCTGTGCAAACCAAATAGAAGTCAATCAGCAGACAATTGAAAAACTGATATTAATGTTTTGCTAGAAGTCACAGAAGGGAGATCTGACAAAAGGCCGGGAGTGACATGGGAATGAGGAAGGTGGCCCATGTGGGGAGACAGGAGTTGACTCCATGATTTTTCCCTCACCCTCATCATCATTTTAGCCGGCTAAACTTAAGCAGTAAGTTACATTAAGTAAGATAGTTAGTTTCAAAAGTTATTTAGAGTTAATCACAGAACCCTTCAACCTGACTATGTATCAACAGTAAGAAAAAAACAAAAGCAAAATAACCATGAAACATTCCCCAGCTACAGAACTAATATAAAAGTTAACTTTACAAGATATTATAATGCCATTCTTAGTATTATGACATTTAAAGTTGTTTATAGAAGATTTTAGTGAAAGATTTTTTTCTATCAAGAGAGCATATATATTGACATCAATTTAAAATAATGTTGTGTCAATGAAAGAGGTAATTTCAGAATCTACCTTTTAAAACAATGTGTGTAAAATATAGCCAAAGGGATTTAGAACTCAAACCACTATAAATTGCTTAATATTTAAAAGACCTTTATAGTTTAAAACTATTCTTACTTAAAAAACAAAAAAAGAACCAGCTATCAGACCTCAAATGTTTTTAGGCTTCTTATGTAAAAATGCAAATTAAGAGGAGTGATACAAATTTCCTTTTTTTGTTGTTGTAGTAAGTGTTCTACTTCTGAGGTCCCATAAAAGTGTAGTCCAGGTTACTTCATCAAGTAAGTTTTGACACATGTGAACAGCCCTGTAGGAATGTTCTTTAGCAAAAGACATTTCTGGAGGGCTTAAAGCTCTTCAGCTAAAAACGTGTCATACGAGGGAACGGTTTTTCAGGATTTATTCGGCAGCACTTGTGGAAACATTTATGCAGCTTGCCAAATCTAAATTCTCTTTCATGAGTGCACTATTGGACAATATTCAAAAATGGACCATAAAATTAGGCCACAAAAGCAAGAAATTAGGCCTTGACATCATGTTTTGCCACTCTCCGTGGCATTTCTGCTGTATTATAAATGTTCCTTGGCAATGCTACTGGCTCTTAGGAAGATCTTCCTGACACCTGGCTGAACGTAATGATTGCCACTAAAATTGCCAAAATAGAAAATGCAATCATGAGTATACTTTTCAGATCCTCCCTTTTCTACCTCTTATATGCTGTATTAAACAAAATTTCTTAATGCAAGATTAAGTTTAAAAACAAACAAAAGAAAAGAGATTTTAACTATCTGAAACTTTTCTTTTGGTCTGATTTGCAACCTAACATAATGCTATGTGAAATTTGAAAATGTTTTGGAAAAAGAGTAACTGAAGTTAAAGCAGATAATACAAAACATGTAAATCACTGTATCTCCAGATCAAGTTTATATTGTTTATACTGTTATATTAGAAGCTTATATTCATATTTTTTATGTAGATTTTTATTTAGATGGGAACAGTGTATGTGTGTGTGTGTATGAAGCTTTCCACTTTATTTCTAAGGCCAAAATGCAGTTGCAGAATGGAAATGGATATACGTTAGATGTCATCTTTCTTTGATGTAATTCATTGAAGTTTTTATTACTTGGCCAAATGACACGGTTACCAGATTCTTTCTTAAGGAGATCATTTTGGTTGATGACTAACTGACTTTTAAATCCTGTGTTGGATAAGTTAAGGTAACATAGCCAAATAAATAACCTGATGGAAGTTGTCAACACATTTTTTAGTCTTAATAATATTGCTATATTTTAAACCATCATAATGGTTGGCTAATGGTCTTTTCTACAGAAACCAGTCTTGAGTATTTATTACTCCCAGCTGTTCTATATTAGCAGCGTACATATCCAGAGCATACCTCTCTTCGCTGTCCAGGCAAAATTATTTTTGAATCATTTTCTTGGAAATGTTCCAGATTAATTAGTACTCTTTCTTTGAAAAATATGGAAACATTTTCTTGGTCCTATTATTGGCAAATCATGCATTAATTACATCTTTTCCTTCCAACTTCTTCACAGCAGCTCTAGGAAATCTCTGCATTTATGTTCAAATTTGAATATATAATTTAAAATCTAGAGTTATTCCTAGAAGTCATCGAGACAATTTCTATTGCTTCATTTTACAAATGTGGACTCTGAAAGAGCCCTGCCCTGTATTACCCATCTACCTCGTGACAATCATCTTGGAACCCCAGGCCAGTTTTCTCATTGTACTAGAATTCTGCCAGACAGTGTGAATAAATAAAATCTATAACTAATTTCTAAAACTTCTATAGCTAATATTTTAAAACTTTAAAACATAGAACTTTCTATAGTTAATTTGGTATAGTACCAGAGAGATTACCAAGTCTGTTCTAGAATTGCTTCTGCTGAGTAGTAAAAAGTTAGTGATTGCAGCTTCTGCTCTTTCCTCTTTCCCTTCCCATTGTCTGGCATACGCTAACAAAGAGTAGTTTCATTTTTAAAACATTGTAGGAAAAGATAAAGCCAAAGAAATTCATTTAAAAAAGGTTAAATTACTAACTCTTGGATTATTTAGAGTTCTGTTTGTATGGCTAACTCAGGGACCTGGGATATTAGGGAAGGCAAAAGGATGGAGAGTCTGTCATCATGGTAAAAGTTTGTGGAACTCTTGGTGCTAAGTCAGGATTTAGATTTCTGTGGTATCTGGCGTAAATATTCACGTGTTCAAGCATTTTTATATTCAAATTACTACTAAATAAGGAAATGTGGATTTATTTTTAAAATTATTATTACGGCATGGCATACCTAAAGTAATTCAAAAGGACTTTTAAGTTAATCAATTTAATCACTGTAAAATTAGGAAGAACAGACAAAAAGGTTTCATGTAGTATACACACCAAGTTAGACAGGCATACCTTACCCCGCTCCACACGCACACATTCATGTGAAGAGATCCAGAAAAGAGACATGATTATATAGGCATCATAGTCAAATCAAAGAGAATAGCTGAGGTAGTTTTTCAAGTATTTGGGTCAGAAAAACACACATTTACCTCAGATACTTGGATAATTGCCTCTGCTTTCCACTTACTTTGGCCAAGAAAGTTTGCCACAGAGACAGACTGAAGATTCCAGCTCATCAGCCCCTGTAGGAGCGAGATGGGAAAATGGCCCTTGCTGCCCACACTGGCTGGAACAATGACTGACTGGGCGCCATTCTGAGGTATCCTGACCCCACTTGGCACTAAATGACAGTGATACATCTATTAATAGAGAAGTCTGCCCAGAAATTAAGTATTCTTCTTTCCATTGAGAATCAACAAATTCAAAAGCTACTAGCGGCCAGTTCTCCATAACTGTTATGCGCTAAAGCTGAAATAATAGGCTGAAATGTGTATCTGTTTATAATAAATACAGAATTTAGAAAGTAGCTTGTTTTAAAGTTATAACTTATTAGTAGTTCTAGTTTTTAAAAGCTCTAGTAAAAATAACAGCTTTGCCATTTACTACTGAAGTTATAAACACGTCGATTTCAAATTGTATTTCTCAGTGTAAGTTCAATGTAAATTCGAGGAAATTTTCGAATATATCAACAAAGTATGTAATTCATTCAGAATGAGTCACACTCTTTTAAGCTTTAAGATGAGTCTTGAAAATGATCTAATTTAACACTTCATTTTACAATTCAAAAATTAAAACGTAACGGTGTAAGGGTTATAAACTAGTAGATGACACTATTAAAGCATGCACTGGTGTAAATTTAGATTACTTTTCTTTTTCCTCACTGGACTACTGTGAGAGAAGTTTCCTTGGAGGATTTCTTTTCCTCTTCTTCAATTAATTGCTTCTGACTCTCTTTGTCTTATAATCAAATTGGTCAGCTTTTGGAAAACTGGAATTTATTCTTTGCTACACAGTTGGTCTGTATCCATGGCTCTCTTAAAAAATAATCAGCAAACTTGCTGCTCCTCACTCTGATTCCAGAAGAGAAAGCAGAGACACCCTACAGAACTTAATACGTGGGGCATGGTCTTAGATGCTCCACTTCAGTGCTCCATCATAGACTTTATACATCAGTGTATGTTTACCAGGCAGTGATGCCAAATTAAGCTGACAATTATGCAATTATGTCAAATTACAAGAGCAGTACAGATGATCAGTGATATCCAAAAGTCTTTATGAACATAAATAAATGGTAATTAGTTCATATTTTAAAAATAATTTCAATTTATGTTGGCAAAATATTATGTTTGCAACCAATCTTTATGCTTTGAAAATACATTTATGAATATAAAATAAAAATTGAAGATATATAATTATATAATTTAATGTATAATATATGAGATAAAATATTATATAGTATATATTATAATAAAATACATATTATATCATGTATTTATTATATTATGTAAGGATATATAATATTTATTGAAGGCTTATTATTCACCAGGCACTATATTAAAAGACAGATACTATTATTATCCCCATTTTACACGTAAGGAAATTGAGTCCCAGTGAGGCTAAGACCTAATACGTAGAAGAGCAAGATTTGAATCCAGTCAGTCTGCCTTCAGATATAACACTCAGCTCATTGCTGTAACACAATATAACCAAACACTAATTCAGATGTATTCAATGAGATAAAATAATCAATGTGGAAAAATTTAAGTGTAGACCTTTTTCTTTTTTGGTAAGAAATATTTACTCTATAGAAAGTCACTGATCCTGATTTTGCAATTTTGTTTCTGCCCATGATATATTTATAGCTGGCCTAATACCGAGTGGAAACTATAGTAATTTAAAATATATTTTTTTCAGATAGCCAACATCAAACAGTTATAATTACAATAGCAAAAAAAGTAAATAAATTATAGTAAATGGTTTTAAAGTTTGGTTTTATAATGTGCTCTTTGGCCTTAAAAATAGTTCATTCAAAATGTTTAAATATCTTAGATTATAATGTATATGTCTACAGGACTTTCATATAAATTTTATCATGTCAGCCTAACAAAATTACGGTGAGGTAGTAATGCAAAGACTGGTAATCCCATTTCATAGGCAAAAGAAGTTTTAAAAAGAAAAATAAATATTTCTCAGCTCTCACATTATAAAGCCAGAAGGTGACCAGATATCAGTGCTCCAATTTCACTACATAACTGACTTTTTCTCACTACTCCTTAATGTTTAATTTCCCCAAATATAAAAATCAGATCATATAATTTTTATTGTACATCTGTTTCACTATTGGCATATGGTTTACTTTATCAAATTAAATTATCTACCCAAAACACTCTGCGGCATTGATAATTTGAAGTTAAGTTAGAGAGTAGAATAAAATTTTAACTTATTTGAAATTAGAATTTCATATCTTCTCTTTATGGTTCATTTTATTAAATAAAAGAAGATAAAAACACCTTAACTTCATTACTGAAAAAGGAAAAGACTTAATGGTGTAAAATTCCTTTTAAGCAAAACAATTTTCCTATGTGTGATTTTTGTGGAGTCTGCCATTTCAAGTCTCAGGAATGTGCAATTCTTTCCTGATGGTGCCTTTTGCAGACTGGCTTCCTGCCACCACCATCTCCTAGCTGCCAGCCAACCTCACCAGCCCAGCCCCTGGGAATTTGATTAGGTCACAAAATTTTTTACACCTAAGCAAATGGGAATGAAGGAAATTCAGAAAAAGCTTTTACTCTCTAACCTCTGGTCAATTTAAGAAGCTGCAGTGAGGAGATTTTAGTACTTTGAATTCCTGTCACATAGCTCATCAAACTACCATCGCTGGGATTAATTGAGATATACTCAAAGAGAAAGGAAGAAATGTTAAAAGGATTCTACAACTGACTCTGTAGACTCTTTCTTGGTATTCCACAAATCCAGCTGTTTCATAGTTTGTATCCCACCCACTTCCTCCTTGAAAGTGACTATAGAATCCTGTACTTGTGTAACAGAACACCCCCTGTGTTATCTACATTTGACTCAGGACATCTCATTGGATCAGCACCACAGGGGGTTCTCTTTTCTCTGCTACAGCACTTTTCCATTATAATGTTTAACTGCACATACATTCATAAGTGAATGCAGATTCTGGCATCAATCCAAAAGCTCTCTTTTTTTAAAAAAGTAAAACACTTTTAATTTCTGATTGCCCAATGCTAGCCGTCAATAATGGTCACTCTGTGGACTTGGGACGAGGTGAGGAAATTGGCTGTGGTTCATGTGCATTTCCCAGGGCACTGCTGGCACACCAACCCCTTTATTTGAAAGTGCACTGGGATGCAAGTGAATGAGAGTTGGCATATTGCAGGGATAACCGTGAATCTACTTCACTTTTACAAAAAGACAATGCGCAAACTTACGAATATTCAATATTATTAGTAGCAAATAACTTGTGACATGCCAGAGTGTAGTGATTCCTCATGTGAGTGTCACTGAATAGTCTGGGGTCCGTCACTGAAGAACACACTTCTGAGCATCAGCTCCCTACAATCTTAGTGGCTCTCAACAACCAGCACTTGAGCCCCTCCACACCTTCCTGAGAATTTCTCCAGGAGCAAGGGACTGTTTCTGACAGGAATACCTCAGATCCATCTGAGGTCTGCAGTTTAAACAACTTGGAGAACCACTATTTGATACGTTTCTGCATAAGCTGGTAGCTACGGTGACTAATTCAAGGAAATGGTACTCCACTGTGGAGCGTGTCAGGGAGGCTCCTGTGTGACTGTTCACAGCCTCGTCTCTCCAGACTTGAAACCTCAGGTTGCAGATAAATAAACTCTGGTAACATAGCAAAAACTACCAAAACTTCACTTAAAAGGGACGAAAAAAGAATATATCTAAAATTAGCAGTTTCAGTTTTCATCAAAAAGACTTAGAAATCTCATCTGCTTAAAGTGATAGAGTTTTGTGACCTTTATCATTTATCATAAGGACTAAATTTGCAAGAGGTAGTCAGCAGAGGCAAGTTTTCCCAGATACTGTTTCTCCTATTTAAATAACTATCACCAGGAAACAGTAGTGGTTATAAAGTGGCCTAATTCTAATAATCAGACTATCCTTAGTTTTGTGTAAGGGAAAGAGATGGACAATCATCTTATTAATTACATGACTTTCTATAATAATACAGTTATGTTAATATATGCATACAATCAAGAGATCTGCATGGTGCAATGAAAAAGTTACGGCTTTTGGCATTAGATAAATACAGATTAGAAATCCACTTCACCTGCTAAATAATCTGTCATCTTGGGCTAGTCAGTAAATCACTGTAAGTCTCAGATTCCATATTTATAAAAGAGAATAATAATAATAAAGTTCACACATTGCCCATGGTGACTTTTTATAAATATTTTCCTTTACTTCCTTACCCTATGCTATTAATGTATATAATATATATACAAAATAAATATACTGAATATAGACACAATAAATAAATACAGTATTACTCAAGACACAAGTTCCCATGACATCAATCCCAACCAGTGACTAACTCTTTAGAATCATTGCTTAAATTCATCCTCAGTATTTTTTTCTTGGTTAGAAGCCTTCAAGGCATAAGCATATGTTTAAGTAGGTAGACTTGTGCTGTGTGGAGTGAAATTACAAAGGATCTAGGAGTTTGGGTTTTTTTTTTTTTTTTGCAGGGAGTGAGAAGCTCCAGTTACAACTCTTGTTCTTTCAAAAGTCAGTCACTGTTTACGGGGCAAAGAGGTTTGATTGGGCCAAAGCTTGTCACCTCAGCCTTCTCTCTTTTGGACTCCCATCTCCAATATCTAGCAGAAGATGTTTTTCTTTTTTCATGTTTTGAACTTTCTCGTCAAGGACACATGCAAATCCCCAAAGTACATGGCTTCCTGCCTCTAACTGGGCATCCACACTCTCCCTTCAGCCTTGATCTTTCCTCTTGCAGGTAAAAACAGAAAAGATGGAGAGAAAAACATGGTGGATCCTTTTCTCCCCGTCTGTGCGAGCCTGCCTCCAACCTGGTGATCGTTGACACTCACCATTTGTGTGAAAGTCTTTCTTTTTTTAACCTATTATGCTAGATTTTACTAATTAACTCAAAGTCATAACTTCTGCAGCCTTTTCCTCCCAATCTAGTTCTTAGAGGATTTTTCACCTTTTGAAACTTCTAAACATACTTTGAGCAGAAAGATATTTAAAGATATAATTATACAGCTTCACTAACATCTGAAAAATGCTAGTGAACTAACCCAGTACAGTATATAATGGCCAAGTGAAATTTTTGTGTTTTCATACCCTGTTTTTCTTTGAAATTACATATATCAGAAATTAGCTCATTATGTGAAAAAATTATGAAGAACTAGTGAATTACAATACAGGAGTATTGCCACTGAATGGACTGTTTGATTTACCCAAGCAGGTAATGAACAATGTTGTCAAATTCACTAATGAGTCATCTTTATTAGGACGTAAGCGAAAGGGCATTACTCCAGCAGCCTTTTGTATCCTGGTGCCATACATATTCTTTGGCATGAAAGGATGAATAGCAGCAGTAAACAACCGAAGATTGTCCATGGCTCTGTAGGGCTTTTGGAACAATTCCTGGGATTGGAAAGTGAAAATGGACAGCAGGTGGAGGAAACTGTCATCTCAATAGCAGGATTTACATGAAGATGACTAAGCCATTAACAGCATGCATGCATATTTAATTTTATTAACTGCTACCATCAGCCTTCTTGGATCTTTTCTTTTAAGAGGAAGGTTGAAACTTTTGTTCAAAGGACTTGGGCAGAAGTGAAGGATTAAAATAGAAGTATATGTAATTCTTTCTGTAACTGCTTAAATTTCATTGCTCAAAAATACTTTCATTTTCCTCCTTTGATCAAAGAGACATACTTAAAATTCTTGTTTCTTTACAAGAAGTAATTTTGCTCTTCTTAGACAGGCTTATATTTAGATGCAGGATATTACATAGACATCTCATTTAGTAACTCTAGCAATGCCATCTGTGGTTGGAAGAACCTCAGGAAAGCTTTGAGGGATATGGATTTGAATCTTAAATACAGAAAGAGTTCTTTTTTTAGAATAATTTACTAGTCATCTTAAAGGAATATATATCTCTGGCTCAGATGTTAGTTATTTCCATCTTTTTTTAATTTTTTATTTTCTAGTCTCAATTACTGTCACAGAAGGAATTAGGATTTAGACTAGAGATCCAGATCGATTGCCACTTTAATAAGTTATTTAAAATTAATTTGAGGATCTTGATGTATCAATAAACATCACCATGGAGACATGTGCATGAATCATCATTGCAGGCATCTTCTTACATAGCCCATAATTGAAAGTATACCACCAAGATCAGATAGAAATATAGTTTTGGAAAAAAGGAATAAAAATTAGAAAAGAAAACCACATGACAAGTGTGACTAGTGCCAGGGAATGGAGAATATTCTTCTTTAGATAAATGGCATCGATTATCAGCTAGAATTACACAGATTCATTTACCTCCCTTTAGCCTCATTCTCATTTCTAATTGGGATCTAAGTTCATTTTCATCAATGTTAGAGATTTAAAAACTAACATCCTCCTATTAAATGGTAAAGTAGAGATATTTAATATTCAGCTTTATCTTAGTACAGCCTTAAATATAGACGAGACCACACAACATCAATTTGTGTTTTGTAACCTTACCTAAGAGCTGTTGTCTTCACCCGTTTTTAGAGCAAGAATGAACCTGCTAGTAATAAAGAGACTTTGACATATTTTGGTAAAGAAGAAGCCACCTGCCCTAACATAACTAATGTTCGTTCAGCATTGCTATTTTAAGATTATTGTATTTTAAAAGGGAGGGTAATTTGTTCTGAAAAGTTTTTTGTTTCCTTAACGTTCAAACTTTTCATTAAAATTTGCTATTTTAGTAAAAATAAATGATGAACCACAGGATATTTGTATGTGGTGCTTTGCTTTTAATTACTTACTGGGGAAATTACAAGTGGAAAGAGAATGACACTAGGATGACTTTCCTGCTTAACATCCAGGTTTATGTTAGACATGTGTGCTATGCGAGTGGCATGTCAAAAGGGCCAGTGGTTTTTTGGGTCCAGTTCCAAATATTGTTGTTTATAAAGCCAGTCAGTGTTAAGAAGGAGAAGATATGTTAGGCCTACTGCCTAAGTTTTGGCATCGGGGTATAGTCACAGCTACTATGCATCCTGTTTAATCCACGTGGGTCCTAATTTCAAATCTTCTATTCTGTTTGACTTATCAGAAAAGGAATTTCAATTATTGATTGAGGAAATATGGTCAGTTAGCTTATAATGTGTGAATAATCCTTTTGAAAATTTTTTTTCTGGCTATTTTTCCTCTAATAGCTAATTTTGTTGCCTCTAATGTCTAAACTCTTCTTCATTGAATATTTCTACATTCCTAAAGAGGAAATGACAGAACTGATAAATAATTGTATTTTTTCTCATTTTCCCTTCTAAGTACTTTACCTAAGAATGAGAAGTAAGTGGAAATCACTTCTTGGTTTTGTTCATACATAAGTATTTTTTCCGAAAAACACCAGTAAAATTCAGGAAAGATTAATAAATAACTTTATGGTGATCAAGAAAGACTGGAGATGTATTGAGTATAAATTTATGAATGGGCGATGTGTTTATCTTTACTTATCTGAGTTAACAGATCAAAGATTTAAAAAGCTATGATCAATGTATTACAGTTTTTTGTCATTTTTTCCAAAATATACATTTGTGCCCAATAATTCATATTCTCCCCAAGAAAGGTCTCCAAAGGAAAGCAATCAATACCATTTTTGAATTTGATTCTGCTAATGCTATTTTTAAATGATTGTTTTTACTATAGTTAATGAAAAGTTGGTCCCATGGCAAATTGGTTGAGTTTAAATCATAGCTTTCCCATTTGCTTGCTGGATGATGTGGGCATTTTTTTTAATCTATCCATATCTCTGTTTCCTCATGTGTAAAATAGGAAAAATAATAGCACCTACATCATAGAGTTATTGGTAAGAATTGTAAAAGATTTAGCAATGACTCTGATATAATAAGGACTAAGTAAAACATATTGTTTTTATTAAAATATACAGTACAAATTTCCTTTTTTGATTCACTAATATTTTATGTCGTGTAAATTTTATATTGTTATGAGTTCTTACTTGTTTAAAAAATACAGACAAATCCAAGAGAACAATAGCGTAAACTTGTCGGTGTTCAAGTAGTTCTTTGGACGTCTTTTGCAGACAGGCACATTTGGGCTGCATGAGCTGAACTTCAAATGGGCTTTTTCAAATTTCAAGTAGGTTGTGCCAAGAAACCCAGTCTCTTGTCCTGATTCTGCACTCTGCCACAGACTAGCTGTGTGATTCTAGCAATAACCCTTCTAGACTTTAGCATCCTTTTGTAAAATGTACAGATATTGGCTTAAGTGAACTCTAAAATGTGTGTGATCTACACTACATACCAAAATGTTTCCATTATTTATCTGTAGCCAATGATTTAATCGTAAAAACATTGAGAACCTAGAGAAATTTAGGGAAAGAGAATATGGATATGGCAAATGAGACTCTGCATCGAACCACAGATGATAGGGGACCATTCTGGCTATTTCCACAGTCCTTCACTAGGTAAAAAAGTGACAAAAACAAGCTTCAGTAATTATACACTCTTTTTGCCTGACTTTGAAGACCCACAATGTAGAAACATCACACTAACAAGGACCTTGAGAGACTAATTACCCCATAGGTGAGATTTTATGGAGCATTCTCAATCAGTAATCTCCCAGAGGGATGTTTAAAGCTAGAGAGAAAGAATATAATGGGTGAAAAACCAGAATAGTAAGAATGAGGGTAATGCAAATAAAATAGGAAGAACAGTCCATGGTGGCAACCTCCATCTGAAGAGGTACAGAGAGGTAATTCCATAGAAGGTAGCATTGAACACTATGATTTTGAATAGGAAAAGAAGATGCAAAGAATCAACATTGGAGATTGTACTGTTAATTTTATAAAAGAAGGATGGGGTCAGCTGGATAGGCCTAACACAGTTAGCGATGTCCACCCTTAATGACATCTGTCAGCATTTGGAAGAATCAAGAAACAAAAATAGCAGCACCGTCTTATGGATATGATATATGAACTTAATAAAATGCATTTCAGACACTCCAGGGGGTGCGGGTGGTGATGACAAACAAGTGGTGTAGATAAAACTGTGCTCACAAAAACTAAAAACAAAAAGCATGCTTTTAATAACTTTTTATCCCCTCCCTTGTATCTCTTTTTCTCCTCATTTTCTTCTCTTTCCAACTCCCCAAGTCTTTAATGTTAGTGAGAAGAACTGAAGAAAAGCCTTTGCCAGGGCTAGTCAGAGAAATATTCCAGTTCCTTTTTTGCTCCCCCCTGCAGATCTTTAATGATAAAAACAAAAGAAAAAAACGGGAGACAGATAATTTGTCATCTAGTGTATCTAGGCATTTAAAATGTAGGTCAAATTCCAAAGGTCCTTTCCATCTGACCAATCTCTCTGTTTCACTATAATTTAAATTTGGCATAAATGGTGTTCTTAGGAATCATTAGCTGTCCACCTGAGGACCGCCTAAGAAACTAGAAGGAGCTATCAGTGGAGTAATGACAAAATAAGCTGCATGTAGCAGTCCATTTGCTTACGTGTTCCCTGGCTTCAATTCTCTCCTTAAAGATTCCTTGAGAGTGTTTGCACAGCAATGGAAGCTTGAAAAATAGAAAGAAAGAAGCTCTTAGAGTCAGAATTATGTATTGCTTTTTTTTTCATTGATGAAAGAATCAGAAGGGTGGCCAATTCCTAAATGCCTTCCTTTGTGCTGAGGAACATGTAGCTACGTTATTTTATCTTGTACCACACTTTTCTCTCTAGTCTGAACAGAAAAATTGAACAAATACTATCAGCTACACTGCCTTAAAAACCTTCCTTCTGGGAGACAGTGCAGGGCTGGCCCTGGGTTGAACTCGCAGGCTATCCAAGTTTGTCTCCATAGTACCACATCTCTGTTTTTGCTACATTTTGATTCCTTAGTATGCACTAAAGCAACATTTCCTCCCCTCCAACAAATTCACCAGAAACTACTTTACTTTTAAGTAAAAACAAGCGGTAAATGAACAATCTGGTAAACAGATGCCTGCCAATTATTAACAAATACGAATAATTACTCCTGCCAGGTAGCTCTGATGCTCAGAAAACTCTTACAGGAATAACGATAATATTGTTAATAGCTAAAGTTTACTAAGAGCTTTCTATGGACCGGGCCTAGCGCTACAGTCTGAAAGATGTTATTTCAATCCTAATAACAATCCTATATGGTCAATTTTTATTACTCCTATTTTACAGATGAGAAAATGAAAGCTTAATAAATTCAAGAAACTTGCCCAAATTGGGGCACAGAATTTAAAGTCAAGCCTATTTTAATTCAAAATCCCTGCTCTTTAATAGTATATTTTCTCTCAGGTATTTTCTGGGAGATATTCGTAATCAATTCCTAAATGGAAAAGTCGACCTCACATCAAGTGAACTAAGTAATCTTGCCACACCAGGGTTTTGAGCTATCAACTAATGCTTTTCATCTGTTCTCTCAGTTTCACCTCCTTATGATGATATAGTATTTGAAGGCAAGTGGGAGAATGGAGATTGTACTGTGGATGACCGTTATGCTTATAAAACTGTCTGAAGATCAATTGTGATAAATTCATTTATGTCTTCACCAAATATGTATTAAGAACCCACTATAGGCCACGCATATATCAGAGAAAAAAATGGACATAGTTACAGTGTTTTACTTGACAATGTTGCTCTTTAATGAATGGATGACTGGATAAAATTATTGTGCATATAATATTCCAACAGGGGGGCAGGCCTGGTGGTGCAAGCGGTTAAGTGCGCGCGCTCCGCTGCAGTGGCCCAGGGTTCGGCGGTTCGGATCCTGGGCACGTACCGACGCACTGCCTGACAAGCCATGCTGTGGCGGCATCCCATATAAAGTGGAGGAAGATGGGCCTGGATGTTACCCCAGGGCCAGTCTTCCTCAGAAAAAAAGAGGAGGATTGGCAGATGTTAGCACAGGGCTGATCTTCCTCACACAAAAAAAAATTCCAACAAATACACTAATAATATGTGACTTTAATCTGAACTTTTAAAATATTATTCATTTGCCACCCCAAGAACTTCAGAGAATAAAAGCAGGGAAATGATTTACACTTTAATGGTTATCAACTAACCTATGGCAATTTTATCTTAAATTCCTTTCAACATTTTCTGAATGCCATACCCTTATGCTCTGAATAATTGTCTGAGTGCGTGACTTTCTCTTCCTTTTCAAAATTATTTCTTTTATTTTTCATCTATAATTTTTTACTTAAAACTCTGAAATATATCACTCAATAATTGATTTGGGATGATGCTTTATGTGAAATAATGAACTTCTTCATTCTGATCAAGAATGTACACTGTATTTCAATGTGGTTTTTACATATGAAAAATGCAATATGTTCTTTCTGAATATGGAATGTGTTCTATATTTATGTGTCTATTTTCATTTATTTTAGATGGTGCATTGCTACTTTTAATTAGTACCAAGAAGTATAAATACACTATTACAGATTATACATTTACAAAAGTTTACCTTTATTATATATGTTATATATATATCAAAATAATAAAATCTACTCCCATCAATAGGGTGTGTCTTGTGTTATTTTAATATTGGTAGTAACGCATTTGTGTTGATCTACACACACGTTTTCCTCCTTGAGACCAACCACAAGGAAAGTGGTGAAGGTTTGGGATGTTTTCTGTACCGTTGCAAAGACCGAAGCTCATATGAAGAAAAAAAGCCATGTAGGCAAAGCACCTGATCTGATACATAAGTATTATTTGTTTAGGTATTTATTTTCAGCTAAAAGATAAAAACAAATTATTTTGTCCTATATTCAAAGCAAAAAAATAAAAGTGCCACTTTATCAAAAATTGTCAATTATTATATTCAATATACCTAACTCAGTTGGGAATGGACTCCTTTCAGGTGCAAAGAAACAAGTGATGGCATTTTCTGAAATGTCTATTCTAGGAGCTGTCTCTTAACTGACAGCCTTCTATAGCACTGTAAGCCGTGGATGCCACTCTACCACTCAAAGGACTTTTTCTCATTTTTAAAAATGACAATTTGTGATGCCGAGTATAAGTATCTTGTATACCATTATCATGGCATTTACTACCATCTATTCCAGTTATTTATGTGCTGATCCATTTCATCCTTTACCAGAAAAAGATCTCTTCGAAACTCAAAAGTTATGTCTCACTTATCTTTTCATCTCTACCACCCAGCACAGTGCTCTCAGTTTAAAGGATAAATAAAATAATATTGGGTACTGAGTTATGAAGCATGTATGAAAACCTATATATGTTCTTGTATGTTCTGCAGTAATAATTCTTCTGTCCTAAGACATTTTTAATTTTATGTTTTTAGAGCATTTCTGGTATATCTCTGAGTTGACAATTGTTTTCTACGTTTTATAGAAGTAGAAATATTTCTTTTAATATTATTTGTTTCTATTACTATAGCTAACATGAAATGTATTACCCAAAATGATACACACAGTCATTCCCAGAAGTTTCTACTCCAAGTTAAATAAGTTACCTATAACATTTAGAGTTATAAAAAAAATATTTGTTCCATTTTCAGGAGGCAGAATGAAACATTTGACTCACTATTCTGATATCTGGACTGCACTGGGCTACCATCTCTGATTCATGCATTCAGCAAGCATTCATTAAATCTCACTATCCTACAATCTGTATTAGGTCCTGTTGATGCCAATTGCATTTTAGGAGTCAAAGATTATCATATGTATCCATTTTGTGAGTCAAAGATTTTCATACATATCCTGAATAATAATGCCATTTTAAATGACAGCATTTATCTCCTTTCTTAAGAAGAGACATCATGAAATCATTTAGTGAAAATCATAAATACTATTATCACTTCTTATAGTTTATATTTAAAAGGAATGTGACAACACTGATCATATCATATAAATGTTGCTTAGATTAATTGCAAGGAAGACATTTTTGTATTCTAATGTGCATTTAATCCACTAGTTGGGATTCACTGATTTATTACCCAAATTTTCATTCCAGGCCCTCCAGGCCCTCCAGGTGGTCTGCGAATTGAAGACATTAGAGCCACTTCTGCGGCACTCACTTGGAGCCGTGGTTCAGACAATCACAGCCCTATATCTAAATACAACATCCAAACCAAGACTATACTCTCAGATGACTGGAAAGATGCGAAGACAGGTGAGTTTTATTTCTCTGATTAATCTGCACATATTATTAAGTCAATTCTTTTATCAAAAACAAAAACCTGGATGTCTTAACAATTTCATCATCTACCCTGAAATGCCTTTTTTTTAATATCCCCATGCTTTGGTAGTGAAGAAAACCACAAGGAACTTGAACACTTTAAAGCTATAGAGGAAGAAGTAGCATGTCTAAAAGTATAATGAGAAAGCAAAGAGAGGCATCCTGGATTTCTTATTTGAGCTACATGTAATTCTAAGATTTATTAGGAAAAAATCATTGAGAAGTCTTTTTTTGGCAAATGGCATCTATAAATTGTTATTTGTGACCCATTTTATTCAATTGTGTAGGTACTATAGTTTTGCACTTTGAAAAAGCTACATTGATCATAAAAATTGAGCACCCAAATCTCACCACCGTACCCCGTACTTTCTGTTTTTTTTTTTTTTTCTGTGAGGAAGATCAGCCCTGAGCTAACATCTGCCAACCCTCCTCTTTTTGCTGAGAAAGACTGGCCATGGGCTAACATCCATGACCATCTTCCTCCACTTGATATGGGACGCCACCACAGCATGGCTTGCCAAGCGGTGCGTTGGTGTGTGCCCAGGGATCCAAACTGGTGAACCCCAGGCCGCCGCAGCGGAGTGCGCGCACTTAACCACTTGCACCACCGGGCAGGCCCCACCCCTGTACTTTCTGAGGATGATCTTGCCTGGCTTGAATTTCCTCAAAATAGGTTTTCAAAGAAGTTTTGTATTTCAACCTTCAAATCTTATATTAAGATTTTCTAAAAGAAAAAAATAATTAAGAGTAGGTGGGTACTTTCCCTTGTCTGTAACTATTACCATGGCCATTTCTCATGACTAGCCTACAACATTGCACATCAGTTTATTTTCTCCTGTAACATCACAGAAGATATAGAGGATCCTTTTGATAAAATGACCTACTTAATGTTTGTCATTACTGACAATATTTTAAAGCAAATTTGTAGTTGTCAGAATTTCTTTTAGATGCATAAATAAGAGACATAGAAATATGGACTCAGGTGCCATCAGAGGGGAGAAAAGAAGACAAAAGTGGTCAATAAAATGTTTCTCTCTTTTAAAAACTGAAAAAAGAATTAATACCAGCATATCCCAAACCTGCTCTCATTTTATCTTTATCTTAATGTAATGGAATTTATTTGTATTGCTCACTGAGAGGTTTTAATTTAGATGTCTTTTTCCTTGATAATTTCTTCCTATGTTGGGAAATGAACCAAATATAAACTTGAAGCCTGTTACAAGAGTTTGGGATACATTTTAGGACTAAGTGATCCTCCACATAAAAAGTATAAGGTTCAAATGAATTAGAAATAGATGAAATATTTCCATTACATTATGCTTGTGAGTATAAGTATTATCTATAAATATAATCAGACCATATGGCAAATAGACCATTTGAAAAATAGTTTTAAAAACTGGCAAAATCAGGCCATTTGAAAAATAGTTTTAAAAGCTGTTCAGATGTTTGATAAACCTAAAACATGGGCAATTTCTGTTTCTCTGAAGAGAATGAAAATGCATGATGATGAAACTGTAGATAATATTAGATATCTAGCCAAATTGATACTGATTATAGATATTGGAGAACATAATTAAGTAAACAAATGACTACTATTTGGTTTGGCTATGAAAAAGAAATATTAATTACAATCATTTCCATTAATTATTTATGCTTATCATGTAGCTCAATTAAAGAATACTTTTCATTAAAAAGAAAAAAATCCGCTAAAAAGTAAGTTTCGTGGAGGTGAAGACTGTGTTTATTCACTGTTCTATCCCTAGCACCTAGATCAGGGCCCATAGTGTTCATTCATTAAACACATATTTATTGAGCTCCCACTGTATGCCAGAACCTGTCCTAGATGCTGGATATACACCTGACCATCAGTGAACAAAACAGAGAGAAAAAACAGAAAAGGCAAATCCTGCCTTTAAGGAACTTACATTCTAGTAGGAGAGATGGCAATAAATAATTAAAATGTATAGTAAATCATAGGATGATTAATGCTAAAGAGAAAAAACAGAAAAGGATGGGGAGGTGGGAGTAGTATTTTAAATAATGTGCTTCTGATATTAGTGTAGCCACCCCGACTTTCTCATGGTTCCTGTTTGCATGTTGTATCTTTTCCAACTGTCAACCTATTTGTGTCTTTGAATCTAAAGTATGTTTCCTGCTGATAGCATAGAGTTGGATCTTTTTTTATCCAGTCTGGCAATATCTACCTTTTGATAGATTCTTTACTCCATTAACTTTTAATGTTATTAATATTCTTGGATATATATCTGCCATTGTACTTTTTCTATCTAAATGTTACACTTGTTTTTGTTCCTCTGTTCCTTCTTTATTGCTTTCTTTTGCATTAAGTGAATATTTTCTAGTGTAACATTTTAATTATTTAGTGATATTCACTATTGATAGATAGGTAGATATAGATATAGATATATAGATAGAGATATACTTAATGGTTACTCTAGGGCTAACCATATGCATCTGAACTTATCAGAATAGACTTCATATTTTTACTAACTTAATTTCAGTGAGATATAGAGCTTTTACTCCTGGATAGTTCTATTCCATCTTACCCCTTTTATGTGCTCTATATTATTGTCATATGTGTTACATCCATAAATATTACAAACCTGATAATCTTCTGTTAAAATTATTGCTTTCTATAATTTTAATATCTTTTAAAGCAGTTAAAAGAAGAAAGGAAAGCAAGTATATATTTGTAAAGTTTGTTAGATAAACCTTTTTATTTACCATTTCTGGTCCTCTCTGTTTGTTCCTGTGGATTTAAGTTACTCTCTGATGTTATTTCCTTATTTTAATACAGCTTTGTTTCCACTTGCCCCTCTAAATTATTGTCAAATATATTACATTTCTATATGGTGTAGGCCCAACAACACAATTTTATCTATTTTAACACAATTAATTTTATTTTACACAGTAACACACATATATGCATATATATACTTATACTTATGTATATATATATGATAGGTACATAGATATAGTTTTCTACAATGGCTTTTAAATTGGATAAGAGAAGAGAGGTGAAGAAATACATATTTATATTATCTTTTATAAGTACAGAATTACCTTTATGAGTGCTCCCTATTTTTTGGATGTTTTTCTAAATTACTCTCTAGGGTCAACTGCTTTCAGCCTGAAGAACTTCCTTTAGTATTTCTTGTAAGGCAGGTCTGCTAACAAGCAATTCTCTTAGTTTTTGTTTATCTTGGAATGTCTTTATTTCATGTTCCATTTTAAAAGATAGCTTTATTGGATACAATATTCTTGATTGACAGTTTTTATTTTCTTCAGTGCTTTGAATATATAATCTTAGATGCCCTTTATCAGGTTGAAGAAGTTTTTTTCTATGCTCAGTTTGCTGGAAGTTGTTTCTAAGTCTCTTTATATTTACCAATATATTTACTGGGTTCTTCATTCCCTTCTGTAGAACTAGATTTCTATCTGGTATATTTCCCTAAAAGAAGTTCTTTTAACATTTCTAATTGTTCAGGTTGCTGGAGTCAAAGACCTTAGCTTTTGTACATTAGAAAATGACTTTAATTTTATTTTAGGTGATTTTTTTGGATATAAGTTCTATTTTTTTTTGAACACTTTAAAAATATTGTGCCTTTGTCTTTTTGCCTTCATTGTTTCTGTTAAGGCAACTATTATTTTTACCTTATATCTCGGTATTTAATGTGCCCATTTTTCTAGCTACTTTCAAGATTTCTCTTCATATTTGCTTTCTGGCTTCATGGGAATGTATTTATCCTGATGGGGTTTTACTGGCATCTTGGATCTTTAAGTTGATACCTCCCTTCGACTTTGGAAATCCTCAGCTATTATCTCTTCAGATATTTCCTCTACCCTACTCTCTTTCTCTCTCTTCTTGGTCTCTATTGATTCGGTGTTAGATTGTTTGATGTGTTCCACAGACCATGGACACTGCGTGTGTGTGTGTGTGTGTGTGTGTGTGTGTATGTATGTTTGTGTTTCTGTGTGGATAATATCTAATAACTTGTCTTCACTTTCATAGATCCTTTCCTCTGCTATGTTCAGTCTGCTGAAAATCTCATTAAAATTGTTTTAATCTTACATATTTTTTTATTTCCAGGATTTTTTTGTTTCTAGCATTTGGCTCCTTTTAACATTGCTCACATAGTGTTCCATGGAAATTCCCTATTTGTTTATACAAGTGGTGCACCTTTTCCACTTGATACTTTTACGTATTTATAATAGTTGTCCTAAAGTCCCTGTCTGATCATCTAACATCTAGGCCATCTTTAAGTCTGGCTCTACTGAATTTGTTTTTCCTTTCTTGACAATGGGTCATATTTCTTTGTTTTCTCATATGCCTGATAATATTTATTGATTTTCAAACATTGTGTTTAAAAGAATAGTAGAGGTTGAAGTAAATATTATTTGTGCCAATGAAAATGCATGTCTTTGTTTCAGGGGTTGTACCAATCTAATCTGTAGTTGAGATGATCGGAGCTTTGCTGTTAGATTCAGTTCAATACAGGCTTCAAGTGATTTAGGTATAGGATCAGAACCCTCCTTCATATCAGTGTCTGGAGGTTTTCCAGCATTACCATCAGACTTCAGCTTGCTCCTCTAGCTTGGACCTCATGGAGGACTCCCTCAGCTTCCCTGCTTCCGCCCCAGAAAGCTCTTGTCTGATAATAAGTCTAAATCCCAGAATGCCTGGGGAGGGGTTGTTTCTCAGTTCTCCTGCCCTGATTAGCAGACATTTGGTCCTGTCCAAAACGTCCATGGAAACATTCAGTGCACACCAAAAGGCCCTTGACATTTGGTCCTATCCGAAATGTTTTTAGATATTTGGTCCATAAGACATCTGGTCCTGTCCAAAATGTCTGTGAGCATATTTGGTCCATGCCAAATGGTTTTGGACAGGACGAAATTTCAAGGACCTTTTGGCCTGGACCAAATCTCTTCTGGACGTTTTGGACAGGACCAAATGTCCTGCAAGGCCTACCCTGCCCTCAGACTTGAGCAAACCCAAAGCACCTGTCCCTCACAAAGGAGGCAGGTCTCTCTTAGCTCTCCTGCCACTCACCTAGCCACACATGGCCAAGTATTCATGCTCAGTGTAAGCCCAGATTGCATGTGGGGTCTCAGCTTTCCTGCTCAGCATTTAGATTTAAGCGGAACTGAGGTGTCTGCCTCAAAGGGAATTCTCTCTTGGCTCTCTTGTCCTGCCTCCAGACTTTCTTGAGTATACTTGCTGGAGACCTGTGAAAAAAAATTTGCCAGTGGGTGCAATCAACTCTCCTTGATTTGGGATTCAATCCCACGGATTCAAACCAGCCATGCCAGCCTGTACTTTGTCTTTAAATATCTGTGAAAAGTTACACTTTCTTCTTATGAACATCTTCGACCAGGTCCTCCTCTCCCCATTGCTCTGCCAATGATGACTTTTAGTTCATTAGATTTCTTCACAAACGCAGCTTTCTGGTGGGCTCTTAAAAATGATGATTTTATAGGTTCTCTTGTGTGTTCTTTTTGTTAGTTGTGTAAGTCAAGTTCTCTTGTGACTATATCCTAAGTGGAATTGAAAAATACTTTTTGCAACAAATACAGAAATAAAAATCAAGTGGTTTTTATTTATGGTGGTGTCCACTAAAAGAGGAAGGTACAGGATTAAATTCAGTCTTATAAAGGTAATTATTTAAGGTGTTCAATAAATATTTTTCAAAGATATCAACTTTCAGTGGTCCAAGGATTAAATTTAGAATAATGAGATGAAAGAATAGATGGTATATCTTTAAAGCGATCTACTGTACATATTATTTCTCTTGGACTTTTTAGGGGATGAACAGCAGAAATTTGATGCCATTCCCGGGGTTCTACGAGATGCTCAGGTCACATTTGGAATGTTGTGTTCCTTTACTTTCAGAGGAAATATTATAGAATATTGTTGGTGATGGAATGTGTGTGTGTGTGTGTAAGGGGGATGTTGGCCAGAGCATAAAGAGGCCTGGAAACCATGTTATGAGGTGCAATTGAGAGAACCTGGGATATGTTCTGTAAGAAGGAAAAGAAAAATGTCTTGTATTTAAAGTTCTGTCATATGGAAGACTAGAATTGATTGTTACAAATCTTCTGCAATTAAGAGCTTAGCAAATAAATGTTTCTCTGGACTTCATATTATTTCCTTAGAACAGATATTTGTAAGTTAAATTATTGAGTGTAAACATGCTTTAGCTCATGAGCTATACTATAAAATTACTCTGTAGAAAGGTAGAAGCAGTTTTTACTCCCACTACTAGCATATGCGTATCTCTTCCTCCATACCTTTATTTAGCATTTTCTTTCTAAATCTTTGCCAAATTGATAGGTTAAAAAAACAGAAATAACACTAGGCTCATTGTAAGATATTTACTTTTTAGAATTCACTATTTTCTTTTTGCTTTTTTGTAGCTTCACTTTTTCTTGTCCTTATTTCAAATATGAATTTCTGGGTTTTTATGAGGTTACATTCAAATTTTCCTTAGAGGAGGATCAATGAATCACACCTTCCGGGATGCCAAAGCACAATTTGCTTCTTTCGCTGCAAGGAACTTTGCCACACCTATGCTTCCTCCCTGAGTCCTGCCAGATGACCTATGTGTTGGGTCTAGAGCCTCTAACGTAACACTGAGTAGTTGTATTGGAGCCGGTGAGAAGCCTTGAAATGCCCATTTCCATTCTCAACCCATTCTCTGCTTTTTCAGTTAGAACCTCTGAGGGGTAATTCTATCTGGGTAGTTTCAAATACTTGAGTTTTGGATTGAGATGGAGGGTTCTGGTTGAATTTAAAGGTTCTGGTTGAATTTAAACCCTAAGGAAATACCAGGACTCACTAAGGCAACTTCCAAGAATCTAGAACAGGTGGCATTACATTGCCTGAAATTATTCTCACAACAGTCTACTTTTTAGTCCCGAGGTCATTCTAGCTGTTTCTGAAGCTGCTGAAACAGCTAATTGGTGTGGTCTGAGGGCAGAGTACCACATCATGGCTGCTAGTGAATTAAAACACTGTGCATTATGGCCTTAGGATACCTGTGCAGCTTGCTTCTCTTCTCCTCCAAAGAGTAGGCAGAAACTTTTTATTCTGAGCCTTACGGAGTCGAAGTATTTGCAAATAGATCTATGGACTACTGCTCATGGCTGGTTGCTAAAATAAGACATTCTCAAGGGGGTCTTTTGACCTGAGTATTAAAACAAGGAGTATGTCTCCTGCTCTATATCCCTTTACTTGCAATTTACACTCAGAAGTAAAACCAAGATTTAAATACCTATCAGGTTAATATACAACATTTTAGTTTTTTAGAGAGAGAAAACTCTGACGGGCATTATACAGTTAAGATCTGATTTTCAATCCTGAGATGGTCTGTAAAAAGTGGCCTGACTCAGAATTGGCCCAGTTAACACCCAGGAACTTGAGACCCCGGTCCTGATTCCCAGTACTTGCCTCTATTGTGCAAAGTGCCCTCCTCTCTTTCTGACTCCAGGGATAACAAACAGGTTGCAAGGAGCTTGGCTGGAGAGAAGGGACACAAAGTCCCTTGGCTCCTAACTGTTCTTTTCTACTTGGCTTGGGGCAGGAATCTGCTTCCAAAGCAAAGCTGACCTCTGCTCCCAATCTGTCTGTGTGGGTGGTTTTAGAAAAATAAAATGTATCCAGTAGTTCATACCAGTGCTGAAGGGGTCCAAGAAGATTGCACGCATGAGGTACAAATCCATTTATAGGGACACATAGGGCTTAGAATAAAACAAATAAAAATTTGTACTGGAGATAAAACATAGTAGCAGTGGAGGAGAGAAATCAGAAAGGATCAACTCAACAGTTAAAGAGAGTGGGAGAGGGCTTAAGAGGATGGAGATAAGGTCTACCTTCTGCTTTAGACAAGGCAGGATAATTTACGGACTGAATATAGGCATAAGGTTGGATATTTTGTGGCAGGTGAGGTAAAGGACACTGGGTGATTAGCATTGATTGTGGAGATGGGTACAACACCTTAAAAAGCTACTTATTCATGGTGTGCATGGCCAGATAAAAATTCCCTAAATAATAAGATGAGTCATAGACAAGCCTAAAGGAAAAACTTTTCCAAATTAGTGGTGTACAGGTATTTCCATGCATATGTATGTGTAGGTTAATTATTAAAAACATATGTGGAAATATTTTGAGAGCTTAAAATGATGTATAGTCCTACTTTGGTTGTATGTGTTATCAGACCTCAGTTAAAAAAGCAATCTCGAATCTTATCCTACCCATAATTTGTAATCTTCCCATTAGTATCTACTAGCATATAAATCTACAAAACCAACTAAACAGTGTATAAACATATAGGTAGCCTGGTAATAAATCATTCACTACCATACACTACATCAGTGACAGTCCATAAAATTTTAACTGCCCCAGTTATACCCTTGCCTCAGGAAATCATTCTAGATTCCACCTTCAGCCTACAGCTCCTTGCTATTCAAGGTGTAGCCCAGAGACTAGCAGCATAGTCCACGACATGGGAGCTTGTTAGAAGTGTGGAGTCTCGGTCCTCCCACCCAAGACTTACTAAATAGATGATTCATTTGCACATCACTCTTTCTAGTTTATTATTTATTAATGACCTCTCCTCTTACTCCCTTGAACTTAACATTTTGTCATTCCTAGTTTTTATTTTTATTTCAGCTCAATGGAATATGTGCCATTTTCTCAAAACAGTAAAAGGAAAACTGGGAGTTATAAAAGTGATGTTACTCAACTAATATTCTCTATTTAATGTTCATTTTATTTAGATCCCCCAATTATTGAAGGAAATATGGAGGCAGCCAGAGCAGTGGATTTAATCCCGTGGATGGAGTATGAATTTCGTGTGGTAGCAACCAATACATTGGGTATAGGAGAGCCTAGTATACCATCAAACAAAATTAAAACGGATGGTGCCGGTAAGTAGAAGGAATTTTTTAAAATTTAAAAGGTTTGTAAATATAGTGCAACTTTAATAGATAGTTGAATGTATTTGGAAATAAATAATGCTCTGAGATAAGTGATTCATCCAAAAAATGTGTGTGTATATGTATTTCACACATATGTGTGTATTCTATGTCAAGACAGTCAAAAATCAAAAAAGGAAATACAGTAGTCCTCTCTTATTCAAGGAAGATACATTCTGAGACCCCCCAGTGAATAGTACCGAAACCTAGATATACTACATTCCTTTCACTTAAAAGAAGCACTTTACGTCTTCTTTTTGGCATGTCCGAATTGCCAGCATCACTACTCTTGCACTTTGGGGCACTTGTTAAGTAAAATAAGTGTTACTTGAATATAAGCACTGTAATACCATGACAGTCAATCTGAAAACCCATGGCTACGAAGTGACTACCAGATGGACAGCATATACAGTGTGGATACACTGGACAAAGGGATAATTCACGTCTTGGGTGGGATGAAGTGGGATGGCGTGAGGTTTCATCACACGACTCAGATTGGCTGCAATTTAAAACTCATAAATTGTTTATTTATGGATTTTCCATTTAATATTTTCGGACTGCCGTTGACCATGGGTGACTGAAACCGCAGAAACCGAAACCGATGATAAGGGGCGGACTGCTGTATAAAATTTAAGAATATTTTTACATAAATAACGTAGGGGAGAGGTAAATAGAAACCACTGCATATTCCACTAGAGACCACTTCAATGAAGTTGGTGTTTAGAATATAAAATTTAATGTAAATTCTGAACTGTAACCAGACTCTTGATTGAGCAGGTTCCCTGATTTAGAAGGTTCACAATTTTGCATGTTTCTCAAAGACATTTACAACTGAATGGCCACGTGGAGGGAGGGTAGGGTGCGTGAGGAGTGGAGAGACTGATGAGGGCTTCTCAGATCTGTACCACTTCTGGAGTCATAGCATCTCTGAGAAATAGCTATAATGTGTCTTTTAATGTTAGATGCCACTCTAAATATGCTCTTTTATCACAGCTCAACCTTGGCTGTTCTTCCAATTTAGGTTCACATTTTTATGCTAAATACCAACTCAATTTGAACGGCCTTCAGTACAAGATGTCCTCCACTCTATTTTCCTTTTCGCCTGCATCACTCAGCTAAAATATTGTTCTGCTTCTAATAATAGCTCTTTTTGATTATTCTCTGTCTATGAAAAAGAAAATGTTTTGTAGGCTGTCTGAGTTCGTTTATTTTTACTATGCCTTGCCAAACTTCTGTGCTTTATTTGGGGCAAAAGGGTTTAATCGGATGACAGACTGCCATTAAAATTCTGCTGTGATATTTGAAAATCACTTATCCACATTTCTGGCCACCTCAATTCCTTAGCATAACTTGTAAACAGAATTATGAATTCTAATGTCTTTAGTTTTTAAAGCCAATTTATTCACAGGACTGCCATCAATAAACTGTCTCAAAGTTTCATGTAATTTTGTGTAATGTACCAGATAAAAATGATGATTCTTTAATAAAGGAAGAAAATAAACACTAAAATACTGATCTGTGCTGAGTATTTTCACACACATTTCAGTTGATCCTCATAATAATATTTTGAGGCAGGTATTACTATCCAATGCTCATTAATGGGCAGTAGATTCAGAGACACTAAATAGTTTACCTAAGTAAATATAACTACTTGCAGGATTCAGAACTCAAATACCTATTCTCCTACGTTGATCTTTCGCTCTTAAAAGTGATTTCTCAAGCAGGACTCTAGAAACGCATCCATTTATGTGAACCTTTATTAGCGTTCTAGTAGAAGCTTAGATTTCATCCTTCACTGCAAGACTAGATATGACCTAAATACTAATTTTTTTGTTTCAGTATATCCACCTGCAAAACAGACACAGTTGTTCCTTTTTCTCTACCTCACAGAAATCTCATTAGGATATGGAGGTAATATAAGTTGAAGCCCTATAGAACATAGATACCACATGGCCAGGATCCTTGTGTTTGGTTCTTCTTATTATTTCTTAGAGCCTCCTATGTTTGTAATAGAGGCTTCTGTGTGATGGACTGAACACAGTCGCCCTTTCTTGAAAAACAAAAATAAAAAGGAACTGAGGCATGATCTGACAGGTGGTTTTAACCACATCATTTCCTGCTGAGAGATCACAAACTTGGATTTGATTTAACAAGTATTCATTTTCAAAATAAAATTGCAATCAAATGATTAAGTTGGTCTAAGTAAAATTATTTCAGTTAAAAAATTATAATATTTATCTCAAAATATAGACCTTTTAATCTCATTGAGCTTGATTAATTTTCCATGATCTCTTGACTAATACAATATGAACAAAGTCTTATCTGAACACATTTCTTTTTTTTTTTTTTTTTGATGAGGAAGATTGTTGCTGAGCTAACATCTGTGCCAATCCTCCTCTATTTTTGTACGTGAGATGCTGCCACAGCATGGCTTGATAAGTGGTGTGTAGGTCTGTGCCTGGGATCCGAACCCACAAACCCCGTGCCTATGAAGCAGAGCATGCGAACTTAACCACTACGCCACCAGGCCAGCCCTGAACACATTTTTTGAAGTACAAAATTGTTCGTGGGGGTGGAGGGAGGATGCTTTCTCTGGCATTGATGGTAGGTGTAGACTTTCCTCTCTCCTCTTTAGGAATTTTGTTACAAACAATATCTTTATTGTTTATCTCAGAAAATGATTGTTTAATATACATCAGTTGATCATCTGGACAGAATTATCATAAAATCTTAGATTTTTTTAAATCTCAGAGTAGAAGTGATTAAATACGTTTTTAAGAACATCAACAATTAAAAAAAATGTTTCAGAGAGAAAGAGATTCAATCTGATTCTTTCGTATCTGAACCTATGAATGTAATTTATATTTAATATCATATTTATAAGATAAGGATACTTTTTGATGTGATCGCTACCAGTAGTTTGTATATAACTCTGGGGACTTTTCAACCTCAATGTCTTCTTATCCTTAGAAATGCTAGGAAAAATTTGTTCCAGAATGATATCAAATCTAAAATTTTGGCAAAGTTGTTAATTTCAACTGACAACTTTTGGCATCACCTTCTTTAAGCATCACTTCTTACATTTGTTTGCTCAAGAGGTATTTTGTTAAGGAATTAATTCTTTCTCTAGGGTGCTTAGAAAATAACTTCCTTTAAAAGGCTTCAGAGCCAAAATAAACAAACAAACCTATGACGTGATAACAGTCTTACTCACAATGCAAGATACAGCCCTATAGAGATATAATGAAATGATTCATTCCATTCAATTGTGAAAAAATAAATCCAGGGGCCGGCTCAGTGGTGTAGTGGTTAGGTTCGGCATGTTCCACTTGGGTGGCCCCGGTTCGCAGGTTTGATCCCAGGCACGGACTTACACCACTGGTCAGCCACGCTGTGGCAGCAACTCACATATAAAAAAAGTAGAAGATTGGCACAGATGTTAGCTCAGAGCTAATCTTGCTCAAGCAACGGAGAGGAAGATTGGCAACATCTGTTAGCTCAGGGCAACTCTTCCTCAGAAAAAAATAATAAATAAATAAATAAAATAAATCCTATAACCTCTAACACATTTGTTAAGCTTTCATAAGAAAATATTTTAGGGGCCGGCCACCTGGCTTAGCGGTTAAGTGCACATGCTCCACTACTGGCGTTCCGGGTTCGGATCCCGGGCATGCACCAACGCACCGCTTGTCAGGCCATGCTGAGGCAGCATCCCACATAAAGCAACTAGAAGGATGTGCAGCTGTGACATACAACTATCTACTGGGGCTTTGGGGAGAAAAAGGGGAAAAAAAAGAAAAAAGGAGGAAGATTGGCAATAGATGTTAGCTCAGGGCCAGTCTTCCTCAGAAAAAAGAAGATTGGCATGGATGTTAGCTCAGGGCTGATCTTCCTCACAAAAAAAAATTAAGAAGAAAATATTTTAGGATCTTTTATTAATCAACTTTTATGGCTACCATCGTTTATGCACTTGCTACATGTTATCAGACACAGTGCTAAGCTCTCTACCTTCATTGCTCCACTTAATTCCCACAATAACTTCATGAAATTGGTATTATTATTCCTAATTTTACAGACAAAGAAGTTAAGATTACACCCAGCTAATGTGAAGCAGAGCTAGGATTCAATTCCAGGGTTTTCTAATTCTAAAAGCTTTGCTCATAAACCACTTTCTGGAAGGGCAATGTGCAGTATTGAAGCTCCAAGACACTGATCCTTCAGTAGAATCCTGGTGCCATCATTTAAAAGCTCTGTGATTAGGGGCACATTACTTAACCTCTCGGAGCTTCATTTTTCTCATCTCTAATGAAAATTATTTACCTTATGAGATTATATTTTATGGTTAAAAAACATGTAAGGAAAGCAGTTATACTGTCTAGTGCATAATATTTGCTGAATACATTTACTTATTATGCTATTAATGCTCATTTTCAACTTTAATATACTTGTAAGAAAATATTGTGTACTCTATAATTGATCCCCTTATTTGGCAATATATTTCCATATTTTATAAGCTGATAAAGGATCGTATAATTTCATGTAATATCTAATCATCTTAAAGGAATAATTTTATATATTTAATATAATAAAATTCCACAGATTTTCTCTTTAAATGTTGTTTTTCCTTTTATCCTGCTTTTTAAAAGATTGAATATGCATAAAATTGAACATTTACATTTTTCATCTTTGCAAGAAAATAAATAAAAATACTTTCTAAAACAGGGGGATGTTTGCCTTGTCATGTACCATTATAACAACCATCTAAGAGATGCCAGCATGTGTTATGTGGAATAAAGGCTGGTTCCCATTTGATGGAAAGGTTGCTCCTGCGCTTCATTATGCTGATTGAAAGGCACAACATTATCTAATGCAGCACACGCCCTTATCTGTCCAATTACTTAATGTTAAGATCGCAGTGCACAGTTGGGTATATTCTTTAGATTCAGACAAGTGCATTATAAAATGGATGGTCCCAAATGAAGAATTAGAAGATGTGTTTGTAATTCATTGTAACCCATTTAATTTTGACTGTAAGAAAGAGATAACGAAAACATCCTTCAAAGTAATGTGTCATTGTAAGACGTACCCCCATAGCTAATAGATCCGCACGTGCATTTGGTGAGTCAATATCCTAAAGTGGTACATTCAGGTTTGTTTTGACAGCTTTGGCATTTATTTGCCAGGTGAACCTACGAAGGAAAAGAGAAAAAGTAACAGAACACCAGAATCAACAATTTCATACTATGTATAGAGCTCTAATTTGATGTCTAATGAAGCTATTCTGCTCTGTCATTTAGTTTTTGTTTTTTTTTTTTTAGATAGATTTGATAAAGGAGAGGAATGGGGCTAAGAACATATTTGTAGCTAGTAAGGTACTATGTTAAAGTCAGTTGCTGTCATTAGTAATAAAATAGATAAATCTTTTTTAAAAGAAGCAAAGAGTATAGATTTTTAAGCCATCAGAAGGCCTGATTAAGTTGCAGCTTCTCTACATGTAAGCAGTGTGACCCGGGGCTGCTTAACTAACTTTTGGGACTCATTTGCCTTTCCTGTAAAAAGAGGATAACGCTACTTACCATGTACTTATTTCAAAGTGCTGATCTGAGTATCCAATTAGGTGTGGTATGTAAAAATCATTTCTAGGTTCTAGATGAGTCTTTTATCAAGCTGGGCTTCTTCATTCATTAGGCAAACTTTTACAAATTGGGGATATTTAACACATTGAATTCAAAGTAGTTGTATGTATTTAATTTCTACTACATTAAAGAGAGCCTCTTCAGGACTGGAATCAGATTTTATTCATTTTGTTGTCTTTAGTGCTTAACACAGCACAATGTCCATAATTGGTGCTCAAAATTATGTGTAGAAGAAAAGGGAGGAACAAGAACGGTAAGATGATGGCTCTGGCAATTGGAAGTTAATAGAGGGTGATGAAAAGAGAAGCAGTGACCAAAGCAACGGTATATTTGCATATCACGATTTAGAAGAATCCGTTACCAAATATTTGTTTTGTTTGAAAACAAAGTTAACAAATGCATTAGATGTTTTTGTTTTTAATACACAGAGAGAGATAAACTAGGAAGTATAAATTCTTTTATATAATTTAAACAAATAATCCAAAATTAGTTTGAGTCCTTCATGATAATTTTACTATGCATTATCATTATTTCAGTTTGTAGCATTCATTTCTGCTCATCCAAACGTTTCCCCAGATGACATATTTTTGGATTATCATTCCACTGAGCAGTTAATAAATTTACTCTGCTCTGCCCATTTAAATTTCCTATTTGAGAACAAAGCCTAGATTAATAAACAAACCTACAATTTTAGCCTGTCAAGATTCTAAGACATTAATATTATTGTAAACTGTTTCACACCCTATCTTTTTTTACCTACTGTGGAAGGAACATCAGTTTAACATGGTAGATGCAATAGGAGTGTTACCAATCTGCTCCACCGTCAGAGCAGGCAATGATAAGAGTTACAAAGAATCATTCTCATTTGAATACCAAAATATTACCCAGTTCACTTGATTTTACTAAAGGCTCTTCAGAAAGAATATATATTTAGAGATAGAATAAAAACAAATGTAAGACTTTAATCTCTTTGGATCTCTAGACTCTAGAGCATTGCTTCTATAACCATTTTGAATCTCTTACTAAAAAATTTGTTTTAAATCACAATGAAATTTCAATGCAAATTAAAGTGAAAAGTTACATTCACGGTAACTTTATTTCTGTAAAAATGACTATAAAGATAAAGCAATAATGAATAAGAACAAAGTAGCAACATATTTTGAATCAAAAGCCTATTTTCACGTACTCTATGATTTTCATAACTTAAAATTTGTCACAAGCCAATTTGTTCATTGTTAAATAAAACATCAAAGCCCAAATTGGTACTTATATGCAAATTATTTAAGCATTCAAATATAAAAGTAAAATTAGTAGCATTGGTTTCCTTTCCTAGGACCGAATAGTCATGGCATTGGCTTGATTTTCTTTTAAAATACTTTTTAGATCTATGACTGAAATACAGAAGCACTCTTATAAGGATCATTAGGGAATTGCTATTAGACTGAAATTGGATAAGTTAAAAAAAATAAAAGTAAGTTAAAAAAACCTCATTATTTTTAACCTTTCACAGTAAAATTATAAAAATTGTTTGTCCATGATTAATTCAATAATTCTGTATTTTTCCTAAATATTTGTTTAAATTCTTTTTAATGATTTATCATTGAAAGAAAGTCTAGTTTGTTCACTGTTAGAGCCCTGGAGCCTAAAGTTCAATAAGCTTCCTTGTGCTTAGGCTGATTTACTTCCCTGAAAGGAATCACTATTTGGCCAAGTCCTCCTGTTCCTGCAGGCTGAAAGCAAATACACAGCACCTAGCTGCTCCCCTCAGATTCATGGCAGAAATGTATGTTATGTGTCAATTCCATCTGTGAAAAAATGTCCCTTAGCTGCTGAGGCTACAACTGAACATTCAAAGCTAAATGGAGGAAATTAAGTTAATAAGTAATCCAAGAAAGATATAAGAACACTCTATTAAGAGATCCAGTTACCTTTATTTCTGTGCTTTTGTGTGTCTTATTTTCAGCACCATGAGCTCAATGGGTGATTTTTGAAGAGCAAATCAATCTTGAAATTACTTATTTGAAGTGTGTTAAATAGAGCTTCAGATAAACATTATAAAATGGAAAAAAAATTCAATCTAACATAAACATACTCCATTTTTAGCTCTGTTCTAAATAAAAAGGTTAGTATTGATTATAATGAAAAGGATTACAGTGAAATGCTTTGGCAAATAATACTTGTCCTGATAAAGGCAATATTTGTTTCAACAAATTGCAGTATAAATTATTCTAGAGTTGTTTTTGAAATTACTTGCCTGTGACCACTATACTTATACATAGAGTTAAACACACAAAATTTGATTTATTCATTGATTATAAGACAACATGGCCTTTGTTTCTCTATAGCATGAGAGTTTTAACTTCAGAATATGAGTTATGGGGTTTAAAGAGTTTCCAGGAGTTATTTTAATATCCCAGCCTTCAATCTGTATTTTATCTTAAGTGCTACAAGTAACTTACCTTCTAACATCCCTGTGCTCTCAGTTTCATTCCTAACACTCATGTGGTGACAGTTGAATAGTAAAATAAAATCTCTCAAGCTTCATATTATTTTCTTCATCAGGAAGGGCAATCATAATATAGTTTTATAGATACAGAAAAAAGTATACATTTTGCTTGTTTCAGTGCAATTAACATACATACTTCACCAAAGAATTTACATGGCTATCATTAGGAGAAGTTTCGAAGTATCTACCTTTGAATCACAATTATTTGTTAGGATCTGCAATTCAGTAAACCAATGCCTTGATTTCAGCACTGAGGAAGGTGTGATTATTTTCTATTGGGAAGGGATTTGAGAATTCAAGGGAGAACTGATGTTTCATCTCTCCTTAAAATGTTAACAGATCTGGGAATGATATCTCAGACTGGAGGCACAGCGTTTGCGTGGGAAAAACTATGTCCTCTGTAAAAACACCGACTTCATCCACATAGCTGAGTAGGTGGTCTCTAAGTGCAAGTGCAGGGACAAACTATGCTTTATTTACCCATACAACTCCAGTTAGTGCTAAGTATACAAATTGAGTAGGAGAGAGCGCCTACTCTGAAGTAGGAGTAGAAAAGGAGAGAAAATAACTTGGAGAAAAACAGAGAAGACACCATTGGACTTGGCAGTTAGAAGCAATTTTGCGATTTTTGAGAGAGTGATTTCAGTAATATAAAGTATTGAAATAATAAAAATTTTTGAAATATGAAATATTTCATATGAAATAACATGAAAACAGGTTATGGGTTGTTAAAAAATGATTATGGAATAAAGTACAAAAAATAGTCATATATCAATTCTTTCCAGATCAGTGACAGGAAAGGGTATGATGTGGAGATTGAGGAAAGCAGTATTACAGAAAGACCTGTAAGGATGCAGAGACTGCAAAGAGTAGTCTCTACAGTAGAGAGACTGAAAACTGAAGGATGATATAACAGGATGGGAGTAGGGGAGAGTTGGAGTCACTGATGGGGCAAGGTTCCAGAAGAGATTTAGGAATTGGAAGTGAGAGCACAAGGAACAATATTAGATTTCTAATATTTCCAGATATCTTGGAGAAACATTATCCAATGTTAATGCACATGCACCATTTCTTAACGGTTATTTGTAGATTGAAGCATGAAACTAACATAACAGTAAGTAAGGTCATAGGGTTCAAAAGTAAGAGCAGTGAAATATTTTCCCAACAAAGTACATCTCATTGTTCAAAATCGTATTAAATGTAAGGACACACACACACAAAGACGGGGGAGGCCAATTTGCTTCCCTACGCTTTGTTGAAGAAAATCAGCACATTTCCTATGGCACTGAATCAATTTTTATCTTGGCAGTAAAACAGATTATTACAGCTACTATGAGGCATTGTTATTATAATTGAGTGGATCATGTATGCAGCTTGTCTTTCCTAATAAAAGAAAAAATTTATGGTTTCTGTAGTGAATGAGAACACTAATGTCAGAAAAAAATTGCGTAGCCTCTATTTTTTGTTGTTTTGTTTATTTTTTTGTTTCAGCACCTAATGTGGCTCCTTCAGATGTAGGAGGTGGGGGTGGAAGCAACAGAGAGCTGACCATAACGTGGGCAGTAAGTATTCATAAGTTGCATATATTATAGGCTGCTTTACCTGTACTTAATCTCAAACCCATTTTGTTTCCTGAAATAAATCAAAAGAAAAGACAATGCTCAAAGTACAAGCAAGAATAAATTACTAAAACTATTTTTTTTCTTAAATGCATGTCAGATTTACCTGGCTTACTCTGACTTAGCGTGCAGTTTCTATGCAAAAATAGATCCTTGATGCTAAGGAATCAGGGGGCCTAAAAAATTAAACATTCGAGTATCTGATTCCAGAGAAATTTTGAACTCCTTGTCACCCAGTAACCCAATTGTAATTTATAACATTTCCTCTGGACATTCAAAACTTCAAAGATTCAGTTAATAAACTTTTGTATCAGCACCTGTTTTTAAATTGGAGTTTGCTTTTTGACTTGAGACTTACTTTGATCACTAGTGTAATCTGTCATGATGGGTCAGTCTTAGAAGTCACCCAAGTGACTTGCTGTTGAGGTGTCCAAAACATTTTATTAAATTTTTATGACCTAAAAAGGAGTTCTATATCAGAGACTATAACATCTGGAAAACCATGCACCTTAGCTTGATTTTTGAAATGAGAGATACTGGGTGTGGGAAAGGCTGTGATAGCACCAACTTGTCTGAATTAGTCATCTGGCATTTATCTAGGTAACGTGTTATATATAGTTCTATGTATCCATTAAATATTTTTAGTATTTAATCACTACACATAGTCAAAGAACTCAACTTAGGCTCCAAAGGATTTTGAGGACTGCAGAAAAAAAATGACAGATTTTATTCTTTACATGAACCAAATTGATTTATATAGTAAGTGGATATTTAGCAAAAATTGACTTCACTCTGTGCTGTGTAGTCAGATTTTATACTTGGCGTCTAAATCACATTTTTAAGTAAGATTTAGAAAAGGAATTGCTTTTTGCCTGTCCAAATCTCAAATTATTTATTTGTAAGTTTTAATGTCAATGTTACATACAAAAGTGCAGATATTAGGAAAATTAGAACATCTTACTCTTTCTGTATGGCTTAATTTTCTTAAACTTTATGGGTATCTGCGTTAGGATAAGATGGGGAGCTTGTTAGATTTCAAAAATTTGAAATCAAGTCTCTGGGAATAGGGTCTGAGAATCATTAATTTTTGAAAGATCCGTAGCTAGTTCTGATATACTTTAAATTGCAAAAACTAAGTAAAGAACTATCGATAAGAAAAAAATGTTTAAACTATTGTGGAAATGTTAGGCTATACTATCTAATAATCTAAAATCACATTTTGTACATTCTTGTGATCATGATTCAGGATATCTATACTGTGCAACCAAGTACAACTTCTTCTATCCTTTGGACTGTATATATTTCTGTATCTTCCTGTTTAGCATAAGCATTCAAGCAACTATGTTATGTTAGTTCAAGGTATTTCCTCAAGAAAGCTTAACTTTGATTTTCTGGTGAAAAAATAAATATACAATTTGCACATTTACCTTATTGGCTAAAAAGACTAAATGATGAGTATTCACTAGGACTAGCTTTAAGTCAGTATTATAAATAATGGATTGTCAGGGCTGACATAGACTTCTTTATTGGGCAATTGACATGTGTAATAATAAGAAACTCTGAGAAAACAATGCAAAACAGAGCACTTTCTTCAATATTGCAGTCAGACCAGGGCCCAGATCAGCCTCCGACAGATGAGTGCAATGTTATCTCTTCCTCCTTTCATCTGCTTTCTTTTTTCCCTCTGACCAGTTTCTACTGTTTGATAGCAATACAGATATTCTAGAGTATTGTATAACTCTCTCATGATAGCCTTTCAACTCTAAAGAAATTTGTGTACTCATTCATTGAATAAATATTACTTGCGGTCTTGTTCTAGGGGTAAAGAGGCAAATGAAACTGACAGAAGCTCTGCCCTCATGAAACTTATATTCTAGTAGCTGAGAGAGACAATAAAGTAGATGATAAGTAAAGTATATAGTGTAGATCATGATGGTGTTAAAGAGAAAAACATAAAGCAAAGAGGTTGGATATGGAGTATTGTGGAAAGTGTCTTGACCAGGCAGATCCTGTGGCCAGGGAAAAGATCAAGTAGGTGATTTTTACCTCAAGAAACTGGGGGAGGGGCCTTCTGACATATGGGAGGGCATTCTAGGTAGAAGGAACTGAAAGTACAAAGCCCAGAGTGGGAGCCTCCCTGGGATGTTCCAGGAAGAGCAAACTTGGTTGGGTGAAGTCATCATGTGTTTGAGTATGTTTTTGCCTGTTTTCAGGCAACACTAACATATGAACTAAGTATGTTTTTACAAAGAACGTGCTTCCGTGTGTATCATTATCATTATTTATATGGGTTTTTTTCCCCCTGTTAATTGTATTGCTTAAACTTATTTAATACTGCAATTTCTATTTAGCCTTTGTCCAGAGAATACCACTATGGCAACAACTTTGGTTACATCGTGGCATTTAAACCATTTGATGGGGAAGAATGGAAAAAAGTTACAGTTACTAATCCAGATACTGGCCGATATGTCCATAAAGATGAGACCATGCGCCCTTCCACTGCCTTTCAAGTCAAGGTTAAGGCCTTCAACAACAAAGGAGACGGACCTTACAGCCTCACAGCAGTCATTAATTCAGCACAAGACGGTAGGTAAAGGAAGACCTTGCTGACATGATGAGGGAGGGAAAACTAATTCTCCGGTAGGCATTTCATATGATGTCTTTTGGGCTTTACTGATTAAGATCTTTTTACAATACTCTGCATTTAGTAAACGAGTATTATTTTGAGCCAAATTAATATGTCAATCTCTCCATCTAAAGGACAATAATGTCGCCAAAATCTTTTTCATCCTTTAGATCGTGTTCATGGTAGTTAGGATATCTCCACTAAAATAATCGGTTTAGACCCCTGTTCCTGGCCTCTTGATTATAATTTTCGGTCAGAAATTCTCCATACTTGATCAGAGGCTGAGTATGTCTGTACATTCACAAATAGTACTTACAAATTCTTTAACATGTACTTTTTTTGTCAAATTTCCCGTTTAATTTCAAAGTTGTGTAATTGTAGTATTTTTCACTTTTTTGTCATGACAAGAGTGCAGGAGTTTATTAAAGGGAATCAAGGCATACTTCTATGAAAAAGGAGTCAGAAAGCAAGTTGAAATTTTTTCTTGGAAAGAGAAAAATTTGTCTGGAAGGCCATTTAGGGGAAAAAAATACAGATACTGGCTCTCTGTTTTTTTAGAAACTTGAACTGAACTGAGCATTCTCCTGGAGGACTTTATATATCTATGCTAAATAATATATAGTTTTAGATTAAACATAATTACATTGATTTCTATGATGTCCTATTTAAGCTACTATGCTTTTTATTATTTACGTTCCTGTTAGAAAAGATAAGACCTCATTATAGCTCTGTACTCATGTGCACTATGTAAATAATTAATGGCTAGAAAAGCAAATAGAGATTTCACTGCCCTCTGACCCAATCCGTTCTTCCTTGGCCAAGTTTCTCTTTGCACATGTGTGAGAAGCAGAAATGGAAGTTTGAATGTAAAACCGTGAGATACTCTTCTGATGTCTGAGAGGAAAAGCACTCTATTAGTTCACCCAATTTCATTATTTTTACTCCAAAATAAACATTTAGATATCCTTTAGAACTTACATATGCTGTTCAGTCATAGAGTTATTAGCTTTCATATTTGTTAAAAATTTCACATGTATTCAAACCATTACATTATCTTTACTTCCAATAGAAACGTGAAAAGCAATATATATGTATATATTTGTATTCACACACATATTTTTTTAAGTTAGCTCAACTAAGTACATAGAAAGAATAAAAAGTAGAAATTATTTAGGTTTATAATAAATTCAGGACTTTTTAATCTTCAGTAATAAATCTTACATTCTGTATGCTTGTTCTGATTCAGCAGAAATGTAACTTGACTCAATGTTAATAGTTTGAACAACATGATTACATCTCACTGAGACAATGAAATTAAAAAGCATTTTACAAGTTATCTTCTCACCCAATATCAATTTTTTACTGCTTTATTTGATGCTGAAGTAATCAGGCATAAGGCCACGCTTGTCATCTTTTTAGTCATAGCCATCTGTATTTAATTATGTTTCTTTCCTAAATGGTTCATGAGTCTCATAAAACCTGCATGTGCTAAAACTTGTGTGTGTCCATCTTTCCTTCCACTGCTAAGAAATCAATCATAGTTAAATGTTTGCCTTGATTTGGAAAAGAAATGGTGTTAATATATGGGAAATTTTTAGCATAAAAGAGGATTATGGCTTGTTAATAAACGACAATAAAAATTGATCACTCTTGCTTAAAGATTTCCTTAATTTCTTTGTGTAATTTTCATAAAGGATGTAAATTACTTTTTTTTTCACTGAACAGAAGCCCTTTTGATACATATTTGACTTGATGCCCAGGTGGAAGATTAGACTTATAAAAGCTTTCCTGAGCCCAAGAAGCAGTGGATGTCACAACTTGTTTCAAAGATCTTAAAAAAAAAAAAAAAAAAAACTTAGCTTAAACATAAAAGAGAAAGAGGGAAGTATTGCTATGTATCTTAAGCTCATATAAATAGAAAGTATGAGAAAATTGAAAGTTAATTGTAATGAATAATTTTCTATATGTTTCCTATTTTTGATAATGTAGAATCGATAAGCTAAATATAATGAATTTTAATTTGCACACAAGCTTTCTTAAACAGATTAGTTGGGAGAAACACACAAAAAAAATTAGAATGGTTCTTGCTCACAGATATCAGAGAAATCCACGATCTTTCTACACTTTGTAAAAGTGTGTGTATACGTATGTATGTATATGGATGTCTATATTAACATTCATGTATATGCATGTGTGTGTGCATATATCACTGATGACCATTAAATAAAGTAACATTAGTAAAAATAGAGGAAGAGGTAATAAAATTATCAGATGTGTTTTATTTTGGAAATATTAAAACTATTTGAAACTATTAAAATATAATTTTAGTTCATTCTTACAGAAATGGTGCTGTTTGAATTTTGTTAAACAGGCATCTTATATAAGAATGTTATGTTCTCATCAAATTTCAGCTCCCAGTGAAGCCCCAACAGAAGTAGGCGTAAAAGTGTTATCATCTTCAGAGATATCTGTTCATTGGGAACATGTTGTAGAAAAAATAGTGGAAAGCTATCAGGTGAGTTCAATTTTTATCAAACTAAATACATTTATTCATAAATATATCATCATAAGTTTTCAAATATGTTGCATATTTCAATATTATGTGTCCCGTTAATTTATGTGGCAACTAACTCTATATTCTCTGTGTTTCATATGTTGGGCATTTATAAGCTAATTGTTAAGAGTAAAGCAAAGGTTCCTAACCACCTTGGAGTGATGTAGAGTCCGTGTGTTGACAAACAATTGGCCAGAATAAAAACTAAGGTAATAATGCTCATGGTTAAGCAAGATCTCTTGAGATAAATGTTTTCATAAAATGCTGGTGAATCTTACCTTTTTTTGGAAAGCATTTTGGTAATTTATAAAAGCATTCTTAAAATGTTCATCCTGTTTGGCTCAATGGTTCCACTTCTAAAAGTCACTCTAAGGGAAACACTTATAAATATACGAAATACATGTCTCATAATATTATCTATGAAGGCAGAAAATTGGCAAAACTCAAAATGTCCCAAAGAAAACTCCCCTTGCACTGAGTCTTAAAGGACCCGTGGAAATTAGCCAGATAGAAAGTGGAGGATTTGTCTTAGTGAAAGGGAACAAGACCTAGAAAATTGAAGCTAGAGCGATAGTTAGGGTCTTTATTATGATGCTAACAAAATTTAGACTTGATTGCGTAGGAAAAATGAATTCACCTCATATTTTTAAGCACAAAGATTGAAAATTAAGAGGAATTGACATCATCTTAACTTTGCAGATGAGCAAATGAATGCCAAAGAGATTCAACGACATGCGTCAGTTAGTGCCAATGAAAAGTGTCAGAGCAGCGTCCAAAACTCAGGTTTTCTGTTCAAAGTTCAGGGCTTTATGCCAAACCACAAACTCCCTTTTGTTTTACTCAGTGAGTGGCCAGTGAGTGCCCTTCTGGAGCCACGGGCAGTGAACTCCCCACCCAGTCAGCTTGACCCCTGAATACTTGTCCCCCTTCTTCATCTGTCTGTGGAATATTAGTTCCACGAGGGCAGGATTCTGTCTGTTTTGTTCTCAGTGCCGAGAACAGTGCTGGGCAGATGGCAGGCAGTAAACAGATATTCTCCGAGTGCTGATAGAGATCAAATAAAGTGTTAAATCTGGCTTTCTCAAGGCCATGTTTCTGAGATGGTACCACAAAACTATCCCAAATTTTTAAGTTTTAAACACTCAAACTAACAGGAAGCTTTTTTTGGTACTGTAGGTTATGATTTGGGTAGATCTCAAAATGTCTTCAGATAATCTTTACAAGGGTTCAGCTGAAGTTATTACAAAGAGAATGGAATGATAGGAGTGGACTTGGAAGATGCAATATTCATAACTTATTAAACTGACAATTACATTTACAGCTAGTAGAAAAGAAATGAGAAAGAGAGAGAAATTCACTAGATGTTACAAACCCCTGTGATAAACAAGTCCAAGTTATCTTGGGAGAAGACATGAATAGTTGGAGCTTTTAAGCCATATTTTGGACCACAGGATTTTTTTCTTCTTTTATATTATTCATTCTTAACTAATTAAAAAGAGAAAAAAGATTATTTAATTTATAACCCATCATTGAGTCAAAGTGCTAAATACATATTTTACCTTGTTAAAAACATGCCAGAGAATTATGTATTGTCTTTGCCTAAGAATTATGTATTGACTATAACTTCCAACACGCAGAGTACAAAGGAAATATGAGATACAAAGGAAATATGAGATGGGTAGCAATGCACTGGCACCAATGAATTCAGACAATAATGAGAATATAAGCTCTTTTGATGGGGAAGTAAACATCAATTGAGGATTCTCAATGAAATAGTCAGCAAAAAATAATATTTAGGGGCTAGCCCTGTGGTGGTTGAGTCTGGTGTGCTCCACTTTGGCGGCCTGGGTTTGTGGGTTTGGATCCCGGGCGTGGACCTACACCAACACCATGCATCAGGCTATGCTGTGGTGGCGACCCACATACAAAGTAGAGGAAGACTGGCACAGATGTTAGCTCAGGGCTAATCTTCCTCAAGCGAAAAAAAAGAGGAAGATTGGCAACAGATGTTAGCTCAGAGCAAGTCTTCCTCATCAAAGAAAAAATCTGTAGCAGATAAGATTTTCTCAAATGATAATTTCAAGGCAAAAGTGTTTGCCATCAAGGAGTTTAGTTTCACAGATTTCTGACTTTTTGCAACTCCACGCTAAGTACAAAATTATGAGCTTTGTTGCTGAGCAGACATGGGTTTATATCTCAGCTCTGTCACTTAGGAATTTTGGGGAAAATTTGCTTGAACTTTCTGAGCCTTGGTTTCTTCACCTGTAAAGCATGAGAGTAATCACTGCCTCATATCCTATTGTGTGGAAGAAATGAAATAACCTGCATGTAATGCTTTTCTCTATTCTACGTCATTGGACATTTGAAGACGATGATGATGACGATAATGATGATAATGTTAGTGATGATAAGAATGATAATATTTGTTGTGACTTTACTATGCTAAACACTTAATTAAGTTTACTGTATTGAATCCACACAATCTTAGACGTAGACACTATTATTATCCCCATTTTAAAGATGGAGAACTTGAGGTTTAGAAATGTTTGTCTGAGTAATAATTGGCATAACCAGATTTGAACCTAGTTCTTGTCTTTCCAGAAAACGCTTGGTTAAAAATCCTGGAAGTAAATCACAGAATTATTGTCTCCATTCCTTCTTTATTAAAAACATTTTAAGTCTTTCACACAGAGGCTTGAATATCAAAGAGACAAGCACGAAAGCTTAAAAGAGAAAATCCGTAACATTTATTCTCCTGTAAGAAAATGCCCCTGTTTTTGGGGGTAAAAGCTTGACTGATTATGATGTGGTTACTGTTTCGATTTCAAAGTATGAAGGGAGAAGCCAATGGTTTAACAAGATAGATGGCTAAGCAAGTTAAGACCCCAGCACTTCCCAGGAAAATGTACTACGGGTCTAAGTTATAAAAAAATAGAGGAGAAAAAACCCAGTATATTAAAAAAATTAAAAGCTGGAGAAGCCCGAGTACTCTGTGATTGACCCAATCTCAAGGTTAATTTCCTGACATTTCAAGTGAGAATTGTAGGCAATTGGGTTTAAAAATAATCTTCTCTTCCCTTGTGGTTTTAAAGTGTATCTCAGTAGAACGTTTAAGTTTTACCCAATTTTTCCCTCTTGCCTAGTTAAAGAGCTCCCACTTCTAATCTTAACACTCAGTTTTCCTGCAGTGTAGGTGAACTAGAAGAATGCAAGAAGTCCTGCTTATCAAAAGCATATTAGAACTTTGGGCTCCTGCCCAGGAATCTGCAAAAGACTTAGTTTGCTCACCCAGCAGGTAAAACATTCACTTAATTTAATGAAAACAAGCCAAATATGCTATCAGGAGTAGTGAATACAAAAGCTCTTAGCAGCTGAATTGGAGATTAGTGCAGATGATTGATTTCACAATTATCTTAAAATATTATTAATCTTGAGTAGTTTACTCAAATGTTTTTAAAAGTTAAATTATTATGGTGAGCATAAACTAATATTTAGGAAGTGCTTCTTTTTCTTACTTTGGGGAACATGTCTATCTTCCTCTGGATCTCCCCAAAGTAGAGCCTGACACACAGGTGTGGGAAATTTTGGTTTTTTGCTGTTGCTGTTGTTTATTTTAAGTATGATCCCAGGGAGCAGGTATGAGGAAAAAGCAGAGTGAACAGGAAAAGGGGAAGTTCAGATAGAAAGACGCTTTACCTTATTGGCAACCACTGTGGGCAACTGGTACTCCATCCCTTGGGATCTTTGAGGAGCTTTATAAATGTGGCTCAGAATTGCCCCACCTGGGATGAAAGGGGAAGCATTCATCCACTCCAGTTCACCATTGGTTAAGGGTGGCCCCAGGGGCATCGCCTCCCCTCCTGCTTCCATTGGCTGTTGAGCAAAGGTCACACTGCAGCATCAAAGACTACCCAGGACAGGGCATAAGATATTAGCGGCACTAGCAGAGGTGAAATGATAACTAGCAGTACTTATGGGAAGCTGGTTGAAGCAGGCAGAGAATTGTTTGGTTCTTGCACCAATGGCTAGAATAAAAGAGAACTTTGAATGGCTCCCGAGAGGTATAAGAAGAGAGATTTTGAACGATTTGTATTATTGCTATTTCTAGCCCATAGAATGTACTAATACTTGAATTAGTCTTGGATCTGGATGATACCAAGTTATTCTATCTTTTTAGAGCTTAAGCTTAAGTGTCAAAGTCTCATTTTTTCACTTACATGAGCATATTTAGATTTTTCCTAAAAACTGTATTAAATCCTTAGCAAAGAATATTCACTTGTCAGAAGATTTTTTTTCCAGAAAACTCAGAATTGAAAGGAGAGAACTTGAAAATCAGATACAAAAGTTTAATGAAGTAGAAAATAATAAAATGGAGCAAGCCTAAATTTCAAAAGCGCTAACCATTTTTGAGCACTTCATAATTGTAACATCCCTTTCTTTATTCTAAGCCTCTTTGGAGAAAATGAGATTAAAGAGCTATTTTTCCTATAAATTTCTTAAATTTTCCTGGGAAGGGATATAACTATTATCTATGTACAAAAGTCGTGTTATTGTAGCCCATAAATTTATGGAAAGTATAATTATTCTTGATTAAAAATATGAGTTAGCCCCTTTTCTGAGGCTTGTCTTTTTAGCGTCCTAATACTTTTATAAAGAGTAAATTTTCTTAGGGCAAAATTATACACTTAGATCTCTCTATCAAAGATGCTAGTAATTTTATGTGAACTTAAGCATTTGATTTCTTCCTTTATTTATAAGATCTCTGAAGGCACAAAATATGTTTGCTTGGTTCTCTACTGCATTCCCAGCATCGCAGTAACTGGTACAAAGCAAGTGCCCAATAAATATTTATTCAGTGAAAGAATGAGTGCTGTACATCAGATGCAGCCCTGTGCACACCGTGTTCAAAAATAAATCATGAATACCTGTCCTCAAGGAGTTTATAATCTAGTAGTAGTAGAGACCAGTAACGAAGCAATTCTATAATTGTTTCATAAGCACTATGATAGGTCGACACTAGACACAGGATGCTGTGGAGACTTTAGAAATGTGTAGAGAAAGAGTTAAAATTATAAAATGCCACAGCATTAAATAGAAGTAAAGACACTATATGTTGCTCGAGCATATGGAAATGAATTTGTGTTCTACTATCCGTAAAGCAGGACCTACTTTATTTGTTTATTGTCCACTAATTCATGCAGGCTCTCTTTTGGTCTCCCTAGTGATTAATCAAAAGCCATACGTTTGTTCTGCTCCAATGACTACAGGTTGCACCCTTCACTCCGAGCAATTTTCTCATAAATTCATATTGGTGCTTCACTGCAATGGGAAACCCAGCGAGAGGATCGAGATGCAATAGCTCAAATTTATCATCTATTTGGAAATTAACTCTAAGTGCATGGCCAGTGGCTAGTTCAGATAAAAAGGATGATGCTATATTTTATGTATATCCATCTACTATTTATTTTAGGATTCTTTGAAAACATTGTAAATCATATTTAAACATATGCTTTAAGTTAAGGAGAGACAGATTATTCAATCAAATCATTTTGTATCAGATGCTCTCATTTGTAAATGTTGAGTACACTGTGACAATGTCATGCAACTCGCATATTCTAAAATAAAGAAACCAGGGAGTATTTGGCACACTCAAAAACTCTTTCTGCTCCCTACTTACCAGGGCATAACTAACGCACTGCTTTAATTTATTGTGAATTTTAGTGGAGACTGTGTGACCACACAGATCCCTGCCAAAGTCAGATGAATAAAGTCATTGGTCATTTAGGATATAGATACAAAGAGAAAATTAAGGAAAGCTTTATTTCCTTTTGTATTGCCAAACTGCCTCATGGAATTTTGAGCAAGACGACAGAAAAATTTTGTCACTTTAATTCCTCATTTTAGTACATAGTATCTTTTAGAAATGGCCTTTATCATAGTAATCTAGTTAAAAAGCTTCTCTTCTTTAAAATGGATGAAAAGTTGTTACAATGAAATGAAGATTTAAAAATGTGGGGGCCGGCCCAGTGGCGCAAGCGGTTAAGTGCGCGCGCTCCGCTGCGGCGGCCAGGGGTTCGCTGGTTCGGATCCCGGGCGCGCACCGACGCACCGCTTGGCAAGCCATGCTGTGGCGGCGTCCCATATAAAGTGGAGGAAGATGGGCACAGATGTTAGCCCAGGGTCGTCTTCCTCAGCAAAAAAAGAGGAGGATTGGCGGATGTTAGCACAGGGCTGATCTCCTCACAAAAAAACAAAACAAAACAAAAAAAATGTGATATACATCTCAGGCAACAAGCATACTGTAAAAATGCCTGAACCTCACGGACTTCAGTTTTGATTGCAATAAAATGAGGTAAATCTTACCATTCTAGGTTTATTGAGAAGATAATGTATACGGATGATCTTATTTTAGTGCCTGGCATTTCATTAGAATATAAATGTTCATTGTATTTCTCTTCAGTCAAGCAGTCGAAGAGACCTTAACGCATTATTTAGTTCAAATGCTCGCTAAAATTAGGCCATTTTCTTCCTTCTAAGATGAATGTAGTCACAGCCTAAACACATCCAGAACCAGGAAACGCGTGCCTTCATGAGGAGGCTTCCATCCTTGGAAAGTCCTTTCTCTGCCAACTGAGATCTGCCTTCAGCTCCACTTGGTGCAATTCCACGTCTTCAGTTCTGAGGCCATCCTTCTGGTCGGATGACAGAAATGCCCAAGAGATTCTATCAAAACCGTTAGGAAATATATTACTGGCATCAAAAAAATGAACACTAGTAAACAAAATAAAAATATTGCGAAGGAAACCAATAAACAATTAGTAACTAGCCTTTGTTCTGGAATGTGCTCATTCTACATATAAACCTTGCTTTGTTACCAAGTGAACTTGAGCCATCCAGTGCCATTTTATAATGGTTTCATGTGTGTTTTATGTAAATGAAAATTTCAGGATTATATAAATATTAGATATTATTATAATCTAGGTACTTTGGTTAATTGTGAAATTAAAATTCCCTTATTTTATAGACAGGGCATCTAAAATATGTAAAATATTCTTTTTATTTTTATTTACACCTTAGATATAATTACAGATTTTTGACCAATAAAACAGCCTTATTTGAAGAATGTAAGTTATAATTCATAGCTTTTACTTAAACTTTAAGAGATAAGAAAGGCTGTCATTGGTACCTTGGTTGGTAAAAGTAATCATTTCTAATCACAACACGGATACAATTTTAAAAAAATACATTTATTTTAAAGATAAATAATTTCTGCAACTAATCAAGTTATTAGGCATAAAATTTCTCTGCTATCTGGCAGAAACAAGATAGGAAATAAATGATAAAAATTATTGGCAAATACTTCCAAACAGAAACCAGTTTTATGTTTTGAAAGTAAATCTTCTGTAGAATTTTTTCTCTTTAGTCTCTGTGAGACTATTTCAGGCAATAAAGTGAGCCCTTGATTTGCCTTTGACATCTTTAATCAGATCTGCATTGTGTGTCTTGCCATATTCTAAGACTGATAGCAAGTGTAAGCAGAATTAAGTAACATTTGAGAATATGATGCTCAGCCAACATCAATGGTGTCAGAGCCAATTGAAGAGAAATTTTCACAACTGAAATGTCTGAATCGTTGATAAAATATTATTGAACTTGACTGTTTGCAGATTCGGTACTGGTCCACCCATGACAAAGAAGCGGCTGCACACAGAGTTCAAGTCACCAGCCAAGAGTACTCGGCCAGGCTGGAGAACCTTCTGCCCGACACCCAGTACTTTGTGGAAGTCAGGGCCTGCAATAGCGCAGGATGTGGACCTCCTAGTGACATGATTGAGACCTTCACCAAGAAAGCACGTGAGTCTCAATATTTGCATTTTAGACTTGTCAAAAACCACCAATTAATTCAATCAGGATGCAGGTACATTTGAGAGAAATTTACTACCTAGCATTCTGAGCACATTTGGTTTTCAATTTTAACCTTTAAACTTACGTGAGATTTAAAAAAAAACAAAAAACAAAATTTTGTTAGTTATTGTAGATGATGAAAAAATGTGGAGAATGCCTTCTCACATCTAACGTTCTATTATAGAAATAAAATTATAGAACTTCCTCTGGTAAAGATTATCCTCAAAATCACATTAGGTAATTAATTTTATTCATTCTGTTGTTATTTTAAGCATTGTTATCATAGGAATGCATCAACAGCATGAGAAAACTAAAATTCTGCTAATTTTTCTGTGCTTCGATTTATAAACCTTTGTCATTGCCCAATGCAAATGCAAGTTAAATGTTGCATTTATGCAACATTTTGTTGCATACGTTTGTTGCTTATGTTTACTCTTTTATCATTATATGTTCTCACTGTTCATATAACATGACCACCTACCCTACTCAGATTTTCTGATTGTTCTCATCTCTCTGGCTTCACTTTGGTATCTCCTTCTTGAACCAAAGTTGAATATATAGAAAATGAGAGTTTATATTCAGGACTCTAGGGTGTTTCACAAAAATTTGAAAACATGATTACCATTAGGTAATTAGGGTTTGAAAATTTATGAAATTCACTTGAGGAAAAGAAACTCCTAGTGAGATAATAGAACATGGTGATAAGAACCAGACTTTGGTAACAAACAGAGGTTTCGGATCTGTTTCTACCACTTACTAAATGTGTCACAATAGACATCTTTAAACTTTAGTTTTCTAATTTGTACAAGGAGCATTCATTCTTTGTTCTTTTTTCAATTTATTGATTCATAAAAGTATGCTATGTGCCCAGCCCTGTTTTAGGTGTTGAGGATACAAAAGGGATCAAGCTAAACCCAGATTCTCTTCTCACAGGGTTTACAAACTAATGGAAGAAGAGAGAGAGAGAGAAAAAACTGTGAAAAATAAATATGATAATATCAGATGACAGGGCAATAAAGTGAATACACAGATAATAAAATTGAAAATGACTTGGCTGGAAGCCAAATGCCAATTGGGTGGTCAGGAAAGTTCTCTTTGAGAAGATGTCATTTGAGCTAGGATATGAGCAATAAGAAGGACCCTCTGTGTGACAACTGTGGGGGAGGGGATTGTTTCAGGCAGAGAAAGTAACTAGCGCAAAGCCTTTAGGTGGGAAGAGTTTGATATGTTTTAAGTATAGAAAGGCCAATGCGGCCGAAGCCTGGGTTCTTAGACGAGGAGGAGGAAGTGTGCTGAGTACAAAATATGAAGGGCCTTATACGTCATAGTAAGGAGTATGAGTTCTTTCTAAGTGTGATAAGAAGTCATTGGAAGATTTTTAAGCAGAGAGTAATATCTAATTTATATTTTTTAAAAAACTCATTCTGACTTCTGGGTTGACAATGGATACTGGTGCAATAAGAGTGAAAGCAGAATAGCCAATTAGGAGGCTTTTTTATTAGTCAAGGAGAGAAATGATGGTGGTCAGCACTAGGTAATAATAGAGATAGACAGAAGTGGAAAATTTTCTGCAGGCAGACATGATAACTTGCTGCCAATTTGGATGTTGGCAATGAAGAGAATGGAAGACTCAATACTAGATTTTTGCTTGAGAAACTGGGGTTTGGTTGTGTCATTTACTAAAGATGGGAAAGACTCAGAGAAGCAGATTTGGGGGTACATAGCAAACGTTCCATCTTGATTATGTTATATTTGAGAAGCCTTTTAGATATTCAAGTGGAGATAGGCAGTTGGACACATATGTCTAGAAGTCAAGAGAGAGCTCAGACTTTGAGATAGAATTGCGAGTACTTAAAGCCATGGGCCAGATGTAAGATTTAGGAAAGACTCATAGAGGAGAGAAAGGTGCTCAGGATCAAGTTCTAAGTCATTCCAACATTTAGAAATCGGGCAGAGGACATGGAGCTAGCAAAAGATGGTTAATGAGAAGGAGCAACTTGAGAGGTAGGAGGAAAACCCAGACACTAAGGGATCATGAATTTAAGAAAAGAATGAGATTCAAGAAGGAATTAGAAGGTCAACTCTGTGGAATGCTGCAAAGATGTTAAATTTGAAAAGAATAAATAAGTGACATTGGGTTTGGCCAAGTGGAGATGATTGATGACCTTGAAAACAATAGTTTCAAAAGACTGGTGGAGAAAGAAACCCAAATGAAGAATGATGAGAAGAGAATAAAAGATAGTCATATTACCTACCTCACAGGGCCATGGGGTACATTAAATGAACTCAGGGATGTAAAGCGCTTAGCACAGTGCCTAGCAGATAGTAAGCACTCATCAAAATTAGCTGTTGTTGTCATATCATCAGCAGCATTATAATTCCTGATGCCATGCAGCTTCCAGAACTAAAGTTGGGTATAGTGACAGTCAGTTGCATATTATTACTTTTCACAGCTCCAAGCCAGCCACCAAGGATCATCAGTTCCATAAGGTCTGGTTCACGCTACATAATCACCTGGGATCATGTGGTCGCGCTATCAAATGAATCTACAGTGACAGGATATAAGGTATATAAAAAATTACTACATTATTCCCCACACAAGCTTATTCTTACAAAGAATGATTAATGTCTGGACTTTTGAAAACTCATTCAGCTTTCTTATTCTAGCTTTATAGCAGAATCAGATGAAATAGTGCCACGACAAATTTTGAAATAGAGAGAAGATCTTCAGTGAATTTTAAGAAAATGCTATGTCAAGAGAGCAAGATAGATACAATAACTGCTTTAAAGAATAGAATTGTTAGAATAATCAGTGCTTAACAAGGGACAGAAAGAATCCATTTTTGTTTGGCAATGATATAGATAGTATCGCCCAGCACACAGCCAACTCTTTGATGTATTGAGTTGCCTTCTGTAAATGAACAAAAAAGGAAAAAAGATTATTTCCATATATTCTCTGTATCACACACTATCACATTTTTCCTTGAATACTAAATTTTAGAAATAATATGAAAAAAATTTAAATTGTGAGGCAATTTTTTTAGACTACTTCAATATATTGAAAGAGCCCTCATTTTATACCTTTTTCATAAAAAGACACATTCTTTCCCTCTCTTTATCTTAAGTCATCTCAAAAAATAAAGTTCAGATGATTAAGGCACATCCTTTTGGATCACCCTACAAATAGATGAAATCAGTATCTGTGAATTAAAAATAACATGAATTTTCCAGCTAGTGTTACACATAGCTTCCTGGATGTTTTTTATTAATAAAAGCATTTTTATTCTACTTTTAGTGTTAGGTCATTGGCTCATTATTATCACTTTATTATCACAAAATATATATATTTTGGGACTTTTCAAGGTACTCTATAGACCTGATGGTCAGCATGATGGCAAGCTGTATTCAACTCATAAACACTCCATAGAAGTCCCAATCCCCAGGGATGGAGAGTATGTTGTAGAGGTTCGTGCACACAGTGATGGAGGAGATGGAGTGGTGTCTCAAGTCAAAATTTCAGGTAAGCCAGACATTTAAGACACATTTCAATTAAGCACTTGTAAGTTTCTAGGCCCATATGGATTCCCCAGAGTAAAGGTAAGACTGATATTCACATCAATATCAGTGTTTCCCTAAGTAGATTTGAAATGTCAAGGATGCCCTGAAACTTGATATTTCTTCCCTTATGAGTCACAAAAGTAAATTTGCAGCATACTACCTACTTGATTATTATTTGGATGTCAAAGCACAATTAAAATACCGTAATGCATTAAAATGGTACATAATACTAGACCATTAGATGATAATATCCAAACTTCTCTTATCAAAAAGAAATTCACTGAACTACTATTAACATTCTTCCAACCTCCTTTTCCTTGTCCTAAATATATTAACATGGTAATGAAATAGAAAGACAGTAAAAGATAGCTCCTTCCTTTGCCATCTCCCACTCTTTGTCTCTGCATATCTCTTCCTTTTCTGCAAACTATTTCTGACTAGTTCACAAACTTTGCACTATTTAATTCAAAATAGATTTTTGAGGCAGTGATTTCTTCCCTTTTTTGGATTTGTAGAACTCTATTATTTGTTTAAATTTTGATACTTTTTTCTCACCCCGTATGCATGATACAGTTTAATTATACTGAATTAAAATTGATGTTAATTTGAGAGTTTTATGAGAGACTATCAAATACTAGAAGACGCTAAATCAAAGATGGGAATAATTGACTTAGAAGAAAATTTGGTTTTATGGCTAAATAGATGAATATGTTATATATTAAACTAATAAATCCTTTAACACAATGCCAGAGTTTTTAGTCCCACAACTGTACAAAAAAAACTGTAGAATTAACATTAGGAAATGTTGGATGTTTGGTAAATAGTACCATTCTAGAATTTTCTTATTTAAATTTGGATTTATTTGCAAATTGTTTAAATTATTTGTAATGAAAAAAGTATATAAATACAAATAGAAATTTTAGGCTTTCTTGTAAATTTAAATTGTTTACTTTGAAAACTTTTTTAGTTTGTACATTACTATTATCTTCTAAGATAGCAAAGTTATGTTAGAAACTTTGGAAATTACAAAAATCTGAAAGGAAAAGAAAATAATCAGTTGGAATTTACTTCTAGTTACCCTTTTTTTTTATATATAATTTTATTTATTTATTTATTTATTTTTTCCCCCAAAGCCCCAGTAGATAGTTGTATGTCGTAGTTGCACATCCTTCTAGTTGCTGTATGTGGGACGCAGCCTCAGCATGGCCGGAGAAGTGGTGCGTTGGTGCACGCCCAGGATCCGAACCCGGGCCTCCAGTAGTGGAGTGTGCATACTTAACTGCTAAGCCATGGGGCCGGCCCTCTAGTTACCCTTTATACGTATATAATTTCATGTGTAATCTTCTATTAAATATATCATGTTATATGCTACTTTTATCAATTATGTTACATGAATATTCCCCATGTCATTCAAAATTTTGTAAATTTTGTTTAAAATTATACATAATATTCTCTCAAACGTATAAAATGTATCTACCTATTCTAGTTTTTCCTATCATAAATAATACTATCTTGAATACATTTTTATAAATTAATCTGGCATTTTTTTCATTTTTAAAATGTTTTCTAAATTCTGAACTTTGATAACAGATACCTTCAGTATTTTTACACTTAGCAGGGCTGTTTTGCAAAGGGAAATCTGAGGGAAATGTGGACAGTATTTGAGGGTGGCAAAGTGCAAAAGAATTCCGTAAGCTGCTTTTGAACATTGACCTTCCCGGTCAGAAGCCAGCCGTAGCACACTGTTGCTCTCTTCATTTCCTTACCTTTCATTTGTCATCCCTAATGCGAAGCAGAACTTAGTTTCTGGGGTTTAGACAACAGAAGTTTGTAGCTAGAGATGCTGTAGCAGTGACAGTAGCATCAGTATAGTTATAACTAGTGGTATGCTGATAAATGTTAAATGACTGGCTCTCTGGGGATGAAGGGAAGCCCTGGTTTATAGTGTTTGCCAATTTCTGTGGAGTGAATATTTTCACATGTCCGACCTCAAGCTTCCCACGTGATGTCACTAAATGAGGAGCTGGGAAGAGATGCTCAGTAGCACACCATTATATAGCATTGCCACCACACAGATGCAATAGGCATAACTTCAAGAGTATTGGTGACATTAAAATGTAGTAAAATAATTAGGAAGTGATGAGTTTTGGGTATTTACTACCTTTGTTTTAAATTTTTAAATTTAACTAATAAGTTTACATAATTTTGATTTTAATAACAGTGTTTTTAACAACTCACTCATACATTTCCTGAAAATTTAACAGTTGGCTCTTGAGAGGTGGTATGGACCAGCTGTAGCTGCAACATACCATGGTTATAGTCTGACATCCCAGTGTAAACAGCCCATGTACAGAAGACAGAGTATGGTTTTTAGAAACCTCAAATATACTCAGAATAGTTTCCTCTTTTTTTGCCAACCTAACGGACAATATTCTTATTAATGCAGAATTTCTGTTATTTATGTCTTAGTCTGACCATCACTGTACAAAGAAACTTAGTCTTAACATTAGGAAATGTCAGATGTTTGGTAACTAGTACTATTTTAGAATTTTCTTAAGTTCTGGTTTATTTGCAAATTGTTTAAATTATTTGTAATGAGAAAAGCATGTAAATACAAATGGAAATTTTAGGCTTTCTTGTAAATTTAAAAGACTCAATTCTTTCCTTTGCTTCTGTTTTCATGCCTAAAATACATAGCCAGAATATAATACATTGCTAGGTTTTAATGTTTATATGCATTATGCTGTTCATTCATTCATTCATTCATTCAACAAATATACATCAAATGCCTACAATACATCAGCACAGTTCATATATTTAAAATGTGCTACCATTTATATATTTCCACAGCCCTTCTAGTCCACATCACAATCATCCCCTGATGGCCCTATTGCAATTCTAAAATTTTTCTTGGCTTCCAATTTTGGCCTCCTACAGTTCATTCTCCATGCAGCAGCCAGAGGGATCTTTCCAAACATAAGTCAAATCATATAACTCTCCTCTTAGAAAGACATCCTATAGAATAAAATCTAAATTCCTTACCATGGTCAATAGTGCCCCGTAAAACCTGGCCCTGCCAAACTCTCTCTCACCTCAATTAAGCGATTTCTCCTTTGCTCCATTAACCTTCTTTCTCTTCTTGAAGGTACCATCACCGTTCCTACCTTGAGGCATCTGTACTTGTTCTTGTTGCTGCCTGGCATTCTCTGGATCTTGTCATGGCAGGTTTATTCTTGTCATTTTTATTTTGCTTTGATGTCACCTCCTTAGGAAGAATTACATGGCTGTCAGTGTAAGGAAGCTTCCTATTCTAATTCTTTGTCAGATCACATCCCTGTTTTATTTCCTTGATAATATTTATAACTATTTAAAATTATCTTATTTATTAATTTATACTGTTTATTGCCTATCTCCATCCTTACTTGAATGTAAGCACCATGGGGGCAAGCTCTTGTCTGCCTTATTTGACTTTTGATTCCCCAGCACCAAAGGGACCTATCTGACACGTAACAGGGTTTTAACAATAATTGCTGAATGAATTCATGATTTCTGTATAATGTCAAATTTAGTAATAAGAATAATTTGAGCAACTTAAGCTATAGTTTAGATGCTTAGAATGTTGATACACTTTCCCAGTAGGCACATGATTTGTATTATGCCAAGTGCTAATCCACAAGTTTGATTCTTAAAAAGATTAAGACTTCATATTGGAGATATTCTAGAAAATTTAATACACATGGTAATCTGTAAACTCCGTTTCTGTCTGACCTAAACACTGTTATCTACTGTCTTAAGAAATTATTCCCTGTTGGATGTTTATAGTTCACTCGAGGCAAACGTAACATCACAAATGTTTCATCACAAACATACTGTCTCTAATAAGTTCTATGTTGTCTTTTAAGACTCTTGTTTTTATACATCATTGTGAGCTAAATTAAGAATAATATGAAGATAGGTACAATATTTTGAATATAAATTTTAGTAAGCTAATTTGGCTTGTTACATATTCACTATAAATTTTAGAATGTAGATTAACAGGGATCTTTGGTCATAAATAAATATCCACAGAGAAGCACGAATTTCATTATTTATGTGTGAATTGCATATTTTGAGCTTTTATTTTTCTTTTTAGTTTTAAACAGACTACAGATATCTTAGTCAAATCAAGGGAGACTTTCAAGGACACTTTAGTCTGGACTTCTTCCTAAGGGCAAGAAGTAGTGATTCGAAACTTTTAAGGTGGGAGTAACATAATCAAATGTTTGCTTTTGAAAAAATCACTTTGCTGATTGTGGAAAATGTGTGTATATAGTAGAGTAAGATGTAAGATGAATCACAAGGTTATTGTCATAGAATGATTAAAAGATGATGGTGGTCTGGACTGGAAAGAGGGCAGTGGTGATGTCGAGGGTAGGTTCTAAAGGAACAAGGCATTTTTCCATTTGATTTAAAGTTTCTATCTATTCATTTTGTTGGCTTTATGTTTTCTAATAAATCTGTAATTTATCCTGATGTTACCATAGATGATGTAATCTAAACATTTAACCCACTATTTTTGGTAACTCCAAGCTATTAAGTTAAACTATATAACCAAAGCCACTGACTTAAACACTGATGAAAAACATATTTAGTTTTTTCACTTTGTCCTCTTCTTCCCGGTAGCAGAAGAAGGGCTAGGAAACCATTCTGTAGGTCGAACCTTTAGACGTTTAACTTCATTACTTACATGCTTCTTTTTCCAGTGACTAAGTAAGTGGTACGGTAGAAAAGGAACAAGAGGATAGTTGGGTTATTTAGATTTAATTCATACATTATGAAATTAAAATGCTATATTGACATCATCACTTTTGCAAGTATCTCCTCTGTAAGCATTTTCAAAAACCAAAATTATTTTGAATGTCTAATCTTGTACAATAGCCTATATACAGATGGAAAGGGTAATATACATGGTTGTCTTAGGTTTCCTTCATCCTGCCTTCTTTAATGACAGGATGCTATATAATTCAGTGATCCCCAAATCTGTAACTTTGTAAATGTCCTGTATCATTTGGGAAAAATAGATTTCCAAAAATAAATTAACGACTAACCTCAAATTTTGGAATGGTATAAATACATGACAATAATTTTACAGTTGAATGCCATTCTTATAAGTCCCTCATCATAAATTTAAAGTTTTATATTTGTGATTCTTATACACTCAAATATTATCATTCAGGAAATGCTATCTCTCCAACCACTTTGAAATGATGAAATATTTTGTTTTCCTTCATTACATTTTGTGTGGGATCAGTTAGAGAGTTCAAGTGGAATCTATGTATTCCTAGGCTGAATCCTATATATTTCTAGCTTGTATTTAAAATTACTTATAAAATATATATTCCTTTCATTACCATTCAATCATGACTATCCACTCAAAACCTTTTCCAACTATATAGCTGTACTTCACACTCCTAGTTTTATAACAAGCATGAAAACAGAGGAGAAATTATGTAAACAAAGTAATATTTTGTGCATCTCTAAATTTGACTTTGAGTGGTTACTCACTGCCCTGATCATTATTAATGTAACTCTATGTAATGACCTAGATTTGCCCCAGCAGTTGAGGGACAACTCCCACCACAGGGAGTTCCCAGAGTCTTACTTATTCTTCAGAAGCTTTGAGCACTAGTTCTAGAAGCAGATTTTACCATTTGTCAAGCCATGGATAGCACCTCTGCATCTAAACTAACTTGGGTCTTCCTGAATCTTCCCAAAGATTTCTTTAGCTACTAGTAACTTCATACAACAGTCCTAACATATTTTTTTGTTCATTTACTTAGACTCAGAAATAATTTGATTGGAATATTGCTCAGTGGAATACAGTATAAGAATAGAAAGGAATATTAAAAATAATCCTCCAAGATTTGCTTACTACCAAAATAAATTTGGTTTATGAACTACAATCTTATTCTTTAGAGCTATACTTTAGCTTTATGATGTGCAAATACTTTTTTTCCTCTAATAAAATAAAGCTTACTCTTAATAATTTTGGTTTTTCATAACACTTTTGTTCTCCAGAAAATTGATTCATTCAATAAACATCTACTGAACTACTACAATATGTCAGGCATTCTGCTAGGATATCGATTACAATAATTGGCAAGCCCTCCTGAGGCTTGCCTTCTTGTGGATATCAAGAAAATAAAGAACTAACACTAAATAATAAAATTATTTATATATAGGCATATTAAGGATTATAACGAAAAAATAAGCAGTTATTATAAAGAGTAACAGAGGTAGAACTGATTTGAGTAGGATGATCAGGTCTAGCCCCTATAAGAAGGTGATGTTTAGGTTGAAATCTAAAGGAAAGGAACTAGCCAGACTACAAAAGTGGGGATAAGAGTCCCAGGTACAGGAATGGTAGGAAGGAACTTGTCATATTCAAGAGGCTGAAAGAAGGCCAGCGTGACAAGTGTGTAGTGGTGTGGGATGAGTCAGAGAGATGAGAGGGGCAAAGCCACGAATGGCCTGGCGTTGATTACATCTCAGACCCATCTGATACTATTCTCTCATTCTAACTCTCTTCCCCACCCCATCCTAAAAGGCTATTGTCAGAAGTTTGTATTTTATTCCAAATTCAATGGAAAAATATTGATGTGCTTTCAGGAGGTGAGTGATGCCATCTGATTTAGGATCACTTTTGCTGTGGTGCAGGAAATGGAGTGGAGGAAAAGGAGAATGGGTGGAGCTTGTGAGAAGACAGAAAGTCTTTTCTTCAGAAAGAATGAATTTATAGGATAACTTAAGATTTTTATTGCCCTAAGATGCAAAGCAAATTACAAAACCTTTTCCAGGATAAATGGTTAAAGAACATATATGGAGACGTTTCATACAATTCGGAGAGGGAAATGTACATTTTAGAATGTTTCTTATAAAAATTATCAGGTGTAAAGCATATCAGTTAGTAATAAAAAGATGTGGAAAATAAAGATTCATCAACTTGCTGGAGGAAAATGTCTAGGTTATCTTGTTCGACTCCTTCCCAAGGGTTGAAATTTTTTGCAGGACCTTCCTGGCTTATGCTCCCTCAGTCTCAGCTTAAATACTCTCTGTGATGGGGTGGGAATTCACCCATTTTACAAGCATCCCTTAGGTTTATCAATGGCTTTAATCAATAGATGGTAGACCTCTGATCATTTCTATAATGATTGAATTAGTTTCCAATAAAATCAAGCTCACAGGATCAAACGATAGATTACTATAAAGTTTTTTTCTTTTCTCTCTTCTATTGGTGAAGTTTCTGTCAGAAAAGATGAAACATCTCTGGATATCTTAATCAAGCTTTGAATTTGAATCTTAAAAAAGAAAACAAGGGGCTGGCCCAGTGGCGTGGTGGTTAAGTTTGCGCGCTCCACTTCAGAGGCGCAGGGTTCACAGGTTCGGATCCCGGGCGCAGACCTACACCACTCATCAAGCCATGCTGTGGCGGTGTCCCACATACAAAATAGAGGAAGACTGGCATGGATGAAGGCTCAGAGACAATCTTCCTCAAGCAAAAACGAGGAAGGTTGGCAATAGATGTTAGCTCAGGGCCAATCTTCCTCACCAAAAAAAAAAAAAAAGGAAGAAAACAAACCCTTCATAAGAGCTGTGAGAGTGTCTGCTGGCTTTGAGGAAAGCAAGAAATTGTATTGAAGGGAATGCGCATTGGTGGTCCATCTGCCTGCAGCACCAAAATGGGAGATCCATGGGAGAATCCTCAACCGTGCTGGCACCACCTTGCCTTTGACCCCTGCTGAGGCCCACAGGCCTGCCCACCACTGCCAGAGCAGTAGTGGCTTCTGCTTTTCTGTGACCTTCCAATTCTCTCTTTAGTGCCTCTCAGTGGCAAGAGAGTCTAGGCAATATACTTTCCACATTTTTACCCCAGAAATAGAGAAAAGAGCATAGAAAGCAAGAGTAATGGTGCTGAAATTACAACAAAAAATGCAGCACATCTTCTCCAAAAATAAGTAGATTTACGTGATAACCATCAAACCTAACAAGAAAAACCCAGCCAAATGTGGATTTTTAGGAAATGTTAAATAAAGGAAAGAAAGAAATTGACTCAACTTCTAAATTAATTTCATAATATAGAAATTCATATTAGTAGAAAAACTATTAAAATTATAGGACAAGAAAACCTGCAGATATTGAAGCTATATCATGAAAATATAAAAAGGAAGATTTACCAAGGTATAATAAATAATGGTTAATATCACTTGATCACAAGACTCACAGATAATAATGTGGCTACTATATTTAGTGACTCCTCATATTTTCTTTTTCAGTATTATGATAACATCATAATGGACATCTTTGTATATAGACTTTTTTTCTGAATTTCTAATTATTTTCTTAGAAAAGATTCCTAGAAGTAAAATTACTGGATTAAAGGGCAGGACCTTTAGAACTTGGCAAATACTTGACAACTGCCAAATTGCTATCCAAACAGCAATGCCCACATTTTATCATTAAACAAATTTTTTACTAGCATTTTGTTATTTAGAAAATCCATATTAATTAAACAAAGATACTATCTTGTAATTTTACTTATATTTTTATTACTATTGAGCTGAATATTAATGTTTAATAGCTATTTATAGTTCCATTTCTGTGAATTTCTGTTTCTATTTTTTTCTCTGTTTAATATTAATAATTTTCTTTAAAATTCTATGATCAATTTATGAAGATTATTAACATTTTTATGCCATATTTGTAGCAAATACTTTTCCAAGTTTGTATTTAAATGTTATTGATGTTAGATCAATATGGTTTATTTTTATGCAAAATAATGAATTCTCATTTAAAAAATTCTCCAATATTTAATGCACATAAACAAGAAGTCATGAAATAATAGATACAATGTAAGTCCATTTATATGAATTTCAAAAGCAGAACATAATGAAACACTGTAAAGAGGTGCATATATGACATGTACAACTTCCCAAAAAAGAGAATGATTAACACAAAATTCGGTACAGTGTTGCCTTGTTGTGTGGGGAGGGGCGGTGGGCAGAGGGTAATCAGGAAGAGACTTAACAGGCTGGCGACAATGTGATTTCTTTGCCTAGCCGGTAAGTATTTAGGTGTTTTTTGTTATTGTCATTGTTTTTAAATTATGTTTTTAAAAATACTAATTTACATAATTTATTTCAATGCTGCAAAATTTAAAAGGGGTTTGAAGAAATTGAAGAGTAGAGAAAAGTTATTGAATTTGACATTTTAGAGGTCTGTATTAGTTTGCTAGGGCTGCCATAACAAAGTACCACAAATTGAGTGATTTTAACAACAGAAATTTATTTTTTCACAATTCTGGAGGCTGGAAGTCTGAGATGAAGATGTCAGCAGGATTGGCTTCTTCTGAGACCTCTCTCTTTGGCTTGTGGATGGCTGTCTTCTGCCTGAGTCTTCATATGGCCTTCCTTCTGTGTATCTTGGTGTCCTAACTTCCCCATCTTATAAGGACACCAGTCATATTGGATTATAGCCCACCCTAAAGCCCTTGTTTTAACTTAATTACCCCTTAAAAGATCCTATCTCCAAATGCAGTCACATTCTGAGGTACTGGAGGCTTGGGCTTCAACATATGAATTTTGAGGGGACAAAATTCAGCCCATAACAAAGTCATTGGTAATTTCAAGAGATCAACTTTCACAAACTAGTGTGGGCAAAAGTCTTATTTCTCTAAGCAAACCTCTTAGAGCTTATATTCTAAAGGGAGGAGGTAAAATTAATCCATAAATCTATAACAGTATGTAACAGTGATAGTATCTGAAGATAGCTGAAGAAGGGAAAGCAGAGGAAGGTGGGTAAGAAGTGACGGAAGAAGACTAGGGTCTATGTTTTCAATAGAGTGGCAGGAAAGTCCTGTTCTGATGAGATGACACTGGAAAAGACAATCAAATGAAGTGAGGGAATGTCCATGCAGTTATCTGGAAGGAAAACTATTCCTACCAGAGCAATACAAAAGCCCTGAGCTAGGAGTATGGATGCTCAAAGAATAGCAAGGAGACCACTGTGGCTGGGGCCAAGCAGCCCATGGGGAGAGCAGACACAGGAGCCTGGAGAGATAGGCAGGACCTGAATTATAGGTTTACAGGTTCTGCTTAAGGACTTTGGATTTTATTCTAAATGTGATGAGAAGCCATTGAAACAGTTTAAGGTGGGAAGTGACATGATCAGATTTACAGTTTATAAGTCTCATTCCAGCTGCTCTTTGGAAGGAAGTAGAAATCTAGTGTAGGGTGGGAAAAAATCTCTGAATCTCTGGAAATAGTGAGGGCAGTTAGAAGTTAAAAAGTTGATAGTCCAAGCAAGAGATGAAGTCAGCTTTGACTAGTATGGTCACAGTAGAAGAAGTGAGAAGTAGTTACACTCAGGGTTTATTTGGAAGAAGACTCAACAATATTTTCTTATGATTTGATAAGGGATGTGAAAGAGAATTTGGCATAACTCTTAGGAGTTAGATTGACCAACAAAATCATCTATTGAAATGACGAACAGAATCATCTACTGAAAACAGATGATTGGAGAAAATAAGTAAAGTTCAAATTTTGACGTGCTAGGTCTTGCTATGTCCATTAGACATCCAGGTGCAGATAGATTAAAAAAAAAAAAAAAGAATCATCTTGCAAAACTGAGAAACCAGCTGACGTCAGACAACAAATTTGTCAGAGAACCAATTGGCACAATTATATAACTATCAACAACCCGTACCAGCCTAGATACAGAAATGGAGATAGCAGATGGTTGTTGGTGTTGCCCAAAGCTGGCAACGTGTATGATTGATATAGTAGGAGATTAGGGAAATAAGGATTAATTACTTCTAGTTAAAGGATAATTTAAATAGCTGAACAGAGGGTTTGTATCTGTTAGAATATTTTCAGCTGTCAGCAACAAACACGCAACTCAAAATTGCTTGAGAGATAGGTGGCCTTTAGGCCTTATGGAATCAATGTCTTTAAAATATAATCAAGGACCTGATTCCCCCCCTCTTTCTCCACTTGGGAGATCTCAGTATCAGCTTCATTCTTTGTGGTTGCAAGATGGCTGCAGCAATGCCAGGAATTGTTGCATGCAGACTCGAGAATGTCCAAGGAAGAAGGCTGACTCTCTCTTTCAGAGCTCTATCTTAAAATGAAGGACCTTCCCCAGAAGCCCCTCTGAAAACCTCTCCCGTATTGTCCAGAACTGGGTCACAAGTCCACCCCTACACTAGTAAAATGTCATTTTCATGATTGCCCAAAGTGATCAAGATTTACCACTCATCTGGGGATGGGAAAACCTTCTTTGAGGAGTAAACATTCAAACAAAATCAGTAAACACAGGTTTATCCTATAAAACAATATATTTGGCACTACCACTGTGCAAGAATATTAAAATAGGTAAATAGGAATATTTAAGGAACAGTATAAGTCACTACTGCCATAGGAAAAATGCAAATGTTTTTGTTTTGTTTTGTATTTTAGAGTAGATACTCCTTAACAGCTGCATTTGGTGGTGTTTTCTAAATTTTATAAAGTTATACTAGGAGGGTAGAATCTGGAAAGAATACGGTCGAAGGAACTAAAATTGGAACCTAGCATGAGAAGAGACTCCCATATATAGTACATGGTTTGGAAAAGGGAATTGTGAATTAAAGGAATTTATCATTTTTGAAGAATACAATTACATTGAAGAAGTTTCAGAAAATGAACTAAAGGTCCTAAGGGAGATACCTTGATTCAAAGATAAGCTTTATTTTTCTGAATTGGGGTATTAGCAAAATTCCAGTTTTACTAAGTAATAATCTGTTTATTTCACTTTGCATAATACCAAGCTTTGTGGAATTTACTTGTAAGGTTCAACAGATTTTATCATGGGTCATAATATTTTGCGTCAATAAATTGGCCATGAGAAAATGAGTAATCTTGTGCAATGGCATATCTTATATGTATAATTTTAATTATTAGTTCAATTTTGCATTTTTATGAATATCGATATATTATTGGCATAAAAAATTATATTAAGATATCTCTTCTGTATACGCAAATGGTTTGGAAACATTCTGTAATCCTAAAGAAGGAATATTAGGGTAGATGTACCTCCCCTCAAATCATAGGATATTACTTTATATTCTCTCCTGAAATAAAAGCAACAAATAAATGAATTAAAACAATCAGATTATCTTTAATTGATATATGCATCAACCATTAAAACAATATTTTAAAATTAATTTTCCTTTGAAACATTATAGGCTCTGTTGAAATTTGTAACCCTCTCAGGAAAATATAAAGACGATTGTCTGCGCTGAGAACAGGAGTTGGGTTTTAAATTTTCTCTCCTGAGGTTTGACATTTGTTCACTGTAACATAAATTTGAAAACCATTTAAAAAAGAAAATGAGTTTGTCATTGTTAAAAATAAAACCCTGGAAATTTCTCACAAATAGAACTAGAAACCTTTAATGCTATAATGAGAGGGAATATAAAACACTTAAATTGGAAAGTGATATATCAACATATTGAAATGATCCATTTGATACTACTTTAGGGACCAGCTTTAGTGATTTACGTAGCAATGTTTAGGTCTCAAAGTACTTCCCATAGTTGAGTAAGGCTAGAAGCCAGGCCCCTTGGTAGATTATTCACAGTATGAAAGCAATGCAATGAATCAAACGACATTCCAGAGGAAGTTTTACCGACACCTTCTGCAAAATGAGCCAGACCAAGAGAAAATAAATCATTTAGAACATATTCCAAGAGTATGAATTTCTCCAGCCAGTCGTCTTTCCTCTATAACCTTTTATTCCAGGACCCGAAAAATTGACTCTTATCTAAAGCAAATTGTCAATCTTGGTCACATGGCCATGAGAAGCAGGAAGAGTAAGGGTGTTGTAGGTTACAGAGAACTCATGGAGAGTCCAGGGTGTTGTAGATTACAGAGGACTAGCTCAACAAGACCCCACAGGAGATGCCTCAGAGTCCAGATGTGCCTGGAAATTGTGCATTCTTAAGATATCAACATCTGTGTAGATGACCCTTCCAGTGCCCTGACCTCTTAATCTGTTTAACGCCTCTCTCCTGATGATCTTGCTCTCCACCCTGCCTCAGCCAACCACCCATGATTACAATCTAGTCATGGGTTCACAGACTTGAATGTGAATTAGAATTTGAGAGGTCCCTGAAACTTGAATGGGAAAAAATTGCATTGTAATTTTTACTAATTTCTAGCTGAAATTCAGCATTTCTTCAAACATGAATTTAAGCAACAAATCACTGTCACTAATAACAATCATAGATATTCCCATATAATATTTGAGGTGTTGCAATATCACATCTTCAAAAATATGATATTTATTAGACTTGACCGTAGTGCTTGTTATTTAATGTGTTAATAAACATATATTTGCCTTCTTGATATTTTTATAAATGTATTTCAATATAATTGGTTTCCTTTTAACTGTATATGTTGTATTTTATGCATGTAAAAGCATCATTTTCAGTATTCTCGAGATGCACAGACTGCCAAGGCGTCCACGACACAAAAACAGGTTAAGAATCCCTGCAAATCTTGATATTGCAGTTATTAAACTGCAAAAAATCAGATTTTTAATTCTAAGCATTCTATTTTCTCAACACTAGCCCTTTTATCTTTCCAGTTTATTCCCTCAAATCTCCTCCCAACTCCAACAGTTCTTCCACCCTCTCCCACCCAGATCTACCTTAGATCTTTCCATGTTTTTCTATCCCTCATTCCCCCTCAGATCCTCAGTTTCCTCCTTAAAGAGCTGAGATTTCATGGTCAATAATTAAAACCACTGCCTTATCTATACCTTGCCTTAATATCCCTTCATGCTCCTCACATGGCCAAACCCAAACTCTGATTAAATACAACTTTCCACTTATATGCCCACATACAAGCAGAACTCCGTATGTTCCCTCCGAGATTGCCCCCTTCCATCCCAACCCCCACATTCACCACCTCCCCAACACTACCTGCCTGGAGAGATCCTCGGGTCTCCTCATGCCCTTAGGCCTTGTTTATAACAGTAACCAAAAGAAGCCTAGGACTCTCAGATTAATACAGCTCTGTATGCCTCATTTTCTGACTCCATTTCTTTCCAGACTTAACTCTTAAAACCTTCTCACTCTGCCTTCTGGATTCGTTGTCAGTCACCAGGAAAGTCTCCTATAATGTTCATCTCTTCACTGAATGTTTCTTTCAGCTTCTTAATTTATCTGAAACATGGTCTCCTGTATGACATTGCTCCTCCAGTAGTCTATTCAAACCTCTTGGGCCTGGCGACAGGGTAGGTGTCCTCCTTGCTTCTTGTTCTTGCTTCCATATTATCTCCTTCCTTCTTGCCCAGAAAGCCCTGCTTGGAATCTGGTATCATCAGCCTCTCCCACCTATTTCTCCTTCTTGTTGAAGTTTTCTGCCAACATCCTGCGTCACTCCTACTCATTCCTTGAAGACTTTAGTGCCCGGATCACTGTCACTCTCTCTAATACTACTTCTCTCAGAGTTTTTCTTGATTTCAGTATACATGTAGATGATCCTTAAATTACCCTGTCCTCTCAGTTCCTTGAAACACTTCCTCTCATTTTTGTTGCCATTCCCGTGGTTCTACTCTAACCCTTATCATTGCTATCTTCATAATCTCATTCTAGTCACTGACCACCACCTATCTTTCCTCTCACTCCTAGTATTCAGATTCCTGAAATTTTTTGACCCACCAAAAACCACAAGCCACTGATCTTACCACTTTTTCTATGTCTCTTACCTTTCTTAGTCTCTCCATATCTAGCTTAAATCCCACAGGCACAAATTATAATTACTCCCTTGCGTAGAACCTGCCCCCCTCCCAGTTCTCTCACTTCATCGTACTCACTTGCATAAATCATGGGTTGCTCTGATTTTTTTTATTCTTTTTTGCCCATCTGTCAATGAATATGTTATCAATAAGTCAAGAGCCCCAATAATTCTATTGTCTTATTATTCTCTAATACTTTAAGGAATATTTTCTATATCAACTATTAATTATATTCAGAGGAATTTTTAAAAAATAATCAATATTTATGTCAGATAAAAGAAATATAAAAAATATTCTATATCTGAATTTCATAAACTAATTCCCTTTCCTCAAAAGAGAGAAAAGTTACATTGTTCTCAAAGAAATTAAAATGAAAATGAGTATGTTTTTGTTATTATACAATTATTTAAAATTATATTGTATTTTTAAATCTCCTTACTAATCTTCCTGGAAGAAGATTTATTGTACTAAAATTTGAAATTAGTAAAATGAGTAATAAATTGTGCTAGGAGTTATAGCATCGATACTGGGGGAAAAAATAAGGTATGTATGTTACAGGCAATATTAAATTCAGTATTATAAGTGGGTTTCCTAGGGCATATTTGATTGTAAACATTTCTCTATAAATTAAATAAGAATTATTGTCAATGTCTAGTATCCTAGATTGTATATTTTCCCTGTAACATGGGATGTATGAGGCAAGGTTAGCTAGACAAAAAATGGAAAATCACAATGAGAATATGATCAGAGACAGTTTTTGTTTAGCAAAGAAAGAAATGATATTCTCTCCTTACTTTAAATTTCAACAAATTTCTTGTCTTTAAAATTAACCTATTGATAATCTAGGCAAAAGTACTTATCACAGTGCACAGCAATTACTCAGCGATTTTATTTAATATTCAGCAGTTACTAGTAAACACTGCAAACTAGCATGTGAATGATGTGCTTCACACAGGAAAATGTCTTCATGTTACATTACCAATGACCAAGCCATATTTAAAGAATTAATTCTTTAATTACTAGATGAACTAAAGTATTTGTATGGCTTAGAGATTGTTAAGTCAGGGGGTACATTTTTGCAAACTTGATTAATTCCTATTTATATGTGTTAATTTTAAAATACTGTGTTTCTGTTGTTTAATGTATTTTCTATACCAATATGTTGTGTAGTCAGTGAACAATATGCCCTTTACGGCTTATCCTCAGCCATTTTTAATTAGATAACATACAACATTGCAAGTTTTAAAACTAAAGATAGGTGTCATGCCAAGTAGCAAAAGTTTCTTTGATGGCTCTTTTCCCAGGTTAGTAACTTCTCCGGTGTTTGAACAACTATGTTTGAAATACAGTCTAACAGAATATCTATTTGCCTTCTCCTAAATTTACATTCAGGAAGATGATGATAAAATACTTCCTTAAATTTTAAGGGATTTGCATGTTCTTATTCTTTTGGAGTGTTCTATGAATTAATGAAATGAAAGTTAATATCCTTTAGGGGATTAACTGTAACTTTACGATAAATTAGATCATTATAAAGCAATGGCTTAGAATAAGAGTTTACTTCTCTTTGAATATCAAGGATTACTTTTCATTAGATTCTCTCTTTTTAGTAATGCATTTCTCGGTAAATATTTTATTATCACAATTGAAGGGCATTTGTAAATCCCATACATATATTTTATCCCATCTCTTTTTTCTTGGCTCATGTCCCTCCTCCTCCAGGAAACTCTTTTTCTGCCACCACCTGCAGCTGCCCCTCATTTTTGCTCCCATGGTGACTTGGACATCCTAAGTGCAATAGGCACGACAGTTGTGGTTTACTTGTGACTCAACTGTGATCTCTAGGAAGAGATCAGGGAGGAAAGGCTATTTCTGCACCCAGCACGGAGTGCACACAGTAGTAGTAGGCTCTCATTATGTGTAAACTGAATTCATGAACAAACGTTAGACAATTAAGTTTTTTCTATTCTATTAAAACTTAGAGAAGCTATCTTAAAAAAAAAGAAGCAGAATTAATCAGAATCAAATTTTAATCACATTCAGACATTTATTGCCTACTTAGCTAAAAAATCCAGCAACTCTATCTACAAGTTGGATCACATTGTGTACCATTCTCAGCAGTGACTTCCTCTTTCTGTCTTCTCAGCTTCCTCTTGGGGCATAACAGCCTAGGATCTGTTCTTACCTTGAGAGAAGCATAAGCCTCACATCAGTAACCAGGCCCCTTTTCAAGTCTGCACAACCTTGAAAATCCAGAGAGGTTAAATTATAGTCCGAACAGCTTGATCCCTCCTAACTTGTCTTCAATGGTGTCCTAAATCTCAGTGGTTACTGTGCAAATGCCCTTCAGTTTGGGCCTGACCTGGTACCTTTTCTTTCCTGAGTCCAGTAAGGATTTCTTTGGAATGTGGCCTGCAGAAACCACAGATGAATGGCACTCATTTCTTTGACAAATGGACCAGGTCAGAAAAGAACTGCCTAGTAATAACAATAAGAAGAGTATTACTAACACATATTTGGTGCTCAGTACACTTTTTACTTTTTCTTGTGTTTAAATAAGAGGTGCTGAGGTCCTAAATTACTAAGGCTGAGGCAGTAGAGAGAGTGGAAGAGAGAGATTCTAGAGTTGGATTGGAAATCAAATCAGTTGTACGTGGTGACCAAGTTGATATATTGCAGGTGAGGGAAAAAGCATTTTGAAAATGACTCTGTGTTTTCTCCTATGAATAATTAAATGCATGACAACATCATTAACTGAGCTAAGTAATTCAGAAGCGCGGGCAAATTTTATAAGAATAATGATGAAATGGAGAGTGTGGAGGAAGAGAGAAATGGTCCTGTGACAAACTCTGAAGAACCTTAACATGGTAAGGTAAACAAGAGGTGGGACAGTCCAGGTAAGACATACTATGTCAAAATGAATCATTGTTCTCAAACTTCTTTCTAGATTTTATAATATTTCTTTCAATACCTAGAAAATTAATTATGAATTATTTTAACCATGTTAGTATATCATTATCAATCAACATCTAAAAGTCCCTCTGTATAAAAAACGCTATCAAGAGACATAAAGACAGAAGGAACAAGTCGTGAGGAGAGAGTCAATAGTAAGTCCGAAAATTTTGTAATAGAATGACTAGAAGAAGACTGGCACTACTGGTAGAAATACAGATGTTGAAGGAAAAATTTTAATTTCCATTCACTGTGTGGGAATGTGACTTGTTCAATACAAACAAATGGTTCTTTAAAGAATTTCCCAGAATTCCTGTTAGCAAGGAGTAACTACTCTGTTGATTTTTTTAAATAAACTCCTTGCAGAGGTGATGAAAGCCAATCTTTTCTTCTATTTTTTTGAACCTGAAAGAATTTGAAAAGAACTTAAAATTTCAGGGTTTAGCACCATGAAAATATGACTAAGAATGAGCCTTCTAGAAAGAAAAGGCATTCTGAAAAATATATAAACAGAATGGAAATTTCATGCCGATACCATCTAAAGTGATTGGAATTATTTTATATCTTCTGGATGAGAAGCTGAACAAGCAGAAACTCTTAGAAATCCTTTAATCAGTGTTGAGTTCCAGCCAGTAACTCCTTACACATTTCAGACTGTTGTTAAAACCGTCGAGAAATTGTTTCTCCTGTGGAAGCAGAAAAAGATTCAGTTGATTATGATCCTCTGAATAGTTGTAGGGATTCAATGAATCCAGGCACTTTCTTATAAGAACTTTATGTGCATGTGGAACAACAGAGAGGCACCAATTAATCCTTGTTGATAGGTGGATGACGCTGAAGCCTGCAGTAAGGCCTGCAGGTCTGACAAACAAATGAGTTCAGGATCATAGTAGGAAGGAAAATCTTAATACCAAAATACTACCTCAAACACGTGGAGTCACTTATTTGTCATAGCCCCAAAGCAAAGATGAATCAAGAAAGATCAAATGGGACCTTTGCCCCTCTTTTACCCTGGGAAAGCTTCCAAGGTAGTCGCCTCTCTGAATCACCACGTGAAACCAGTGGGGGACTAGGATCCTTGACTGTTGTGGCTGTGCAGGTGTACAGATACCGGTAATAATTTCCAACTTTCAACTCGTTACGTTTAGGAAGGTTAGATCACTGCATTGTCCAGCCATATTAAGAGATATTCATGAACCATCTGTGGGTATCTGTGGGGTAGAGAAAATAGCGCTGGTCTTAGAATCAGAATTCAATACCCAATTTGCCTATGCTAGATGGGCAAATCTGAGCCTTAGGCCCCTCATCTATAAATGAGGATAATGATACATACTTCAACTGCATATTATAAGAATTAAGCAAAATAACATGTTGTAAACTTCCCTGGACAGAGTAGGCACTTAATAAATTATAAAAAATAAAAACAACCCATTGAACAGATATTTGTTGATAACATGTTATGGGCCAGACTGTCCAGAAAACTTCTGACTATATGAAATAATTTTTTATTATTCTCATATTTATTATTCCTTTTTATTATTCTCATATCATCGCTATCTGTATATTTAAATTTTGGAGCTTTCCTCATTGTTAGGTGAAGATTTTATTTAAAAAGAAAAGCAGAGGTAAAATTGAAATTGAAATTAATCTGCATCTATACTTTGCTGAAACCAGACAAGTGACATGAAAATCATCCCCAGGTAGGCCAGCCATTTGAATGACTGCGTCTAATTAGGGTCCCACAAAGAAGCCACATGAAAGTGGATACAACTTCCACTTTCGGGCTCCGATTGACAGAGGCTTTTCTGGATCATCCCCATAGCTCTCATCTTCTTGAAGGGCCTGCTGTTCTAAGCAAATTTAAAAGGCAGCATTCTTATCCTTTTCTAAAATTGGGGAATGATTTATTCCACAAATATTGGTACTAGAAACAGGCATGCAAATATGTGTCTCCTAAAAATATGTCATCTTTCATATAATTTTAGGGATACCTATGCAAAATAGACCCTCTATGAATGAATAGTCATGACGTCCAGCAACATGATAGAGTAAGACTTTTAGGTTCCATTGTCTCACCTACAAACATTGTGCCCCACCATAACCTTAAGCACAGGTATTAAAATCAGCAAAAGATCATTTACTCTAATTTACATAAAAGAAGAATGAGAAGAACTCAGGGGGCTTTGTGGGAAGACATATGTGCTGTTTCCCTTTGGATTTCATTTGATTAGATACACTTGTAAGTTTAAGGAAAATTGACTGTCATGACCAATTAGTTTTATTCTTACTCTTTATTGTCAGTACTCCAAAACACCAGCTGGTCTCCCAAAAGCATAAAGAGGCAAAACTATAGAACAAACAAGTGTGTTTGTGAGGGAGGTGGGGGAGATGCAGGGAACAGTCCTCCTTCCTCCCTAAGTAAACCCAATAGGCTGTGTATCTATAGCTCCTGAAAATGTCCAGGAAGTCTTAGTCACAGATGTGCTCAACTGGTCCCTCAAGCCTAGCACTAAAGAGGAACCATTAGCCTTGGCATGGGTCACACACAGATTCTTTACCTTTCTCTCTGTCTCTACTTGCTGTCCCTTTGCCTCAAAAACAGATTGGGGAAAGACAAGGTTGGGACAGCGGAGGGAATAATTTAGTTCTTGGTTTTATGAGTATGGCAAAATACAATAGGCTATTTTGCCACGCTGAAGTCCCAGACTTTCTAACTTTAATCAAGGTTGAGAAAAACTGATCCTGGTGGTAGTTTGATGCATTCCACAAAGCTGGGGCTACCCATGTAAGAATGTTATGTCAGACAGCTATTTCCAAAGCTAAATGCAAAGAAGATCAAATAAGCTGGCTCTGGTTGGTTGTGAATTAATCAAAAATCAAGAACTTGAATGTTATTTGTTAAAAATTTTCTATAAATTGAGGAGAAAATAAACCCATGAAATCCATTGTATGTTGGTTGCATATTTTATAGAATAGGACCCAAGTACTAAGATCTGGGTCTCTTCTGTCTCATCCTAGACTCGGTATATTCTCACTAAATCAGAATTTTTTTTTTTTTTTTTTGAAATGAACAAACTAAATTTCATATTTCAAATTCGCAGTTATCAGCTGGTTTTTACAATGCATTTTTTAAAATTTAATTCTCACAAATACTCTGCTAAGTATTACACTCCCCATTTTACAGATAAGGAAATGGAGGCTCTGAGAAGTTAAGTGCCTTGTGAGAGGTCACATACTTAAGTGAGGGCAACAATATTCAAATAGAATTCTTTCTTGTGCCAAGTCTCATGCTCTTGTGAAAACATCACCTTGCATTTCTAAAGAAGTAGGTAAACCAGTTTTAAAAGTCCTCATAATTATGAGGGCTAATACATAAAATTATTATGATTTTGTATTAAAAATTTTATCAAAATTAGGTTGTACGAGCATGTGCTTATTGGCCAATAGGCAGTTAGAAGTTACTTTTACATTTCCCAGCAAATAATTTGTCATCACTCTTTTGGAAATGCTCGTTCCTTTCTCAAAGACGAAATGCATCCTGGCAATCTAGCATTTTCTGGCAGGGAAAGGGCCAGAGTCAACAGTAAGGAAAGGATACAACTGCCAGGAGAAGCTGCCAGCAAACCATGTACCCCTGCCAAAAAAAAATTTATTTTGTTTGGCATATGGGTTCATAGTTACCAAACAAGTCGAAGCAGCAAGATTAGTGGGTTTCACCAGTTTGAAAAAACCCATCAAAGCCATTATCACTTATATGATCAAACTTTTAATGTATATTTATAAACCAATATCAACTTTGATTATCCTAAATAAGGGGAAATATAACAAATGTGTTTGCAAATTTTATGGCTCCATGCTCCATATTCTTAAATACATTATGGTTTCCTTAGAATCATAGACTCATAGCCATAGTAGGAACTTTAGGACTTAAAACAGTGAGCCCTATCATTTTCCAGAAGGAAAATCCACATTCTTGACAAAAAATAGCCAAAGATCACACCAGCCTCAGAGCCACATCTTGAGTCCAAATATTCCCTTTTGCCCAAAGTTATACAACTAGCTATTGACAGAACTGGAAGTAGGCCTTCAGCTGTCTTTTTTCTTCTCCACATAGCTTAGTATTTTGCTATCTCAAAGAGGAATAAAGAGATAAAGTTATGAAAAGCAAAATAAATAAGCTGATATACTCAGACATTATAATAAAATAGATATCCAAAGGCAAAAAATATCATCAAAAGTAGAAAGAGTCTACTGTAACTCAAAGATCAAATTCATTTTATTTTCTGATTTCTCTTTTGTTTTCTTTTCCAGAAACCCTTAAAACCAACTGGGGTAAATATCTGTTACTTCATTTTGTCGAAGGCAGGTAGTTAATGCTTATAATAATTGATTTAAAATTCGAAACTGTCTTGGCATTTTCCCCTGGTGACCTATTTGAAGCAAACTCAACTAACTTTCTAAAGAGCTAATTCCTTTAATTTTTAATGAACATTAGACAATATATAAAAATAATAATTTTGGTGTATGGCCTAAAGGAAATTTTAATATTAACTTCACTGAATTACAAAAGTTTTACTGCTAATTTTATGCCAGTTTCCAGGCAAGTAAAACGTTTCTACTTTGTAAGTTTGTAAGTTTTATACCTTAGCTCTACTCTCTACTCTCACTGTGATAATGTTTAGACAAAATGAAGAATGGGGTGGGAACCCAGGGGGGAATCTTAAGAGACAATGTGCGAGAAAGAAGAGTCAAGGAAAAGATCGAAATTCCTGAAATTAATCAACGAAAAATAATTCTAAGATTGTTTTGTTTTGTCTCAGATATTTTGTAAAATCTCAGTGGTCAAGACAAATTTTAAAATATTTGTTTTTGCCTCAGTGGCTTCACATTGATCAACTGTTAAGTCCTGCAAGAAAATTGGATTGCATGAATTTTTTTCAATTATCTTTCTTATTTATTTATTTATTTATTTATTTATTTATTTATTTATTTATTTATTGTGGTAACATTGGTTTATAACATTGTATAAATTTCAGGTGTACGTCATTATACTTCTATTTCTGCATAGACTACATCGTGTTCACCACCCAAATACTAATTACAATCTATCACCACACACATATGCCTAATCATCCCTTTATCAATTATCTTTGTCAGCAACTTCTTCCATACATTAAGTTATGTTTCAGTATCTCAAAGTGAGAAACAGCTCTTGCTCCTTTAACCTTTGTTTTCACCCATTTCTGCCACAAAAAAATTTAAGAAATTAAGTACCATTTTTTCACTTAATTCTCACAACAATCCAATGGGGAAACAGACACAATTAAATAATTTGCTGAAGGTTACATAGCTAGTAAAAGACCCAGAATTCCCAGCTGGTTAGGCTAACCTCCAAAACAAAGCTGTTAACCACTACTTTACCATTTTTTTCAGACTAAATTCTTATGATTAATTGAATTTATAAAATCAGAAACTCCTACTAGGCCTTACTCTACAAATAAGTAAGATCAGAAATGCTTACCTTTCATAGACCAATCACAGTAGTTTATTAAATTTCTTAGCTTGTTTTTCTTTATGTATTCATCATTGTTGCTGAAATTCCAGATCTTAGAGTAAATATAACCATACACATTTGTGTACTCCACCAAAAAATATAAGTAAATAAAAGTAGCTTCCATGCTTGCAAATTCTAATACTACACCTTTCCTGAATGGCTCTCAATGATTTCTCATAAAAATGGCTCCAATACTGTTATTAGTTTACAGAAATAAATATTCTTTAACTTTTCAGTAGCTAAATAGATCACTTGCTTTTATTATCTTGATCAGCCTCAAGCAATGGGGAAAAATAGGTAAAAGTTGAGGAAGGCAAGTTTAGAGAGGTTGTAAATAACTCAGGTAAGCAATTACCTGAAACATACTTCTCCAATTACCACAAAACACATTTTTCCAAAGTTGGAGACAGATCATTATTCTTGTGACTTGTTCCTTGACAAAAAGCTTACCACAGTCAAATTTGGGAGATAAAGATTATTCTATGTTGCTTTTGATGACTCTCAATGTGCATTTGCACTTTTTAGTTGAGGTTTACTCTCTTTTTCCCAGAACACTTCTTTTGCTTCTGGATCTGCACAGCCCTTTCACTGGCAGAAAGTCTAGTCCTCCTGAGAGCAGAATGAAGGTTGACATTTTCTTAAGTCACCCTGCCTCCTCAGCCACAGTGATTGGTTGAGGGATGGGAACCTGTTCCAAGCTAGTTCAATCATAGATAGCCACTAATTCAGCCACGGTAATTGGTCTGGTGGTGGGGGTGTGACCTAGACTTTGCAGATCAGAATCTTTCCTTGAGAGCTTTCTCACTGGAGTTGGGGTAAAAAAGTATTATCTCTTTGTTCTTGAGAATATGATTGTGAGCTGGGGGATCTTGTCTATCTTGAGGAGAAGTCAGTCTGAGAATGTGAGGCAATATGCAAAGGAAGAAGAGATGAAAGCCAGAGAGACAGAAGACACGGGGGTTCAATTCTCTGGCTCTAGTTGTCCCAAAGCACTACAACATTGGCTCTTTCTTCAGTTGAGTTCCTGTTGCTTAAAACCAAAGATCCTGACTACCATGCCACAGAGGAGGTAACACTTGAGCTAGACTACTACAGAAAGTTCAATATGCCCGGTGTTTGATACATGAAAGGACATTCTAGGAAAGTTTGTGCTCTAAAAGGACACATGTGATTGGGGAACAGTAAGTAGACACGTATGTCTCAAATGTAAGTTGTGTTCAGGGAATAGCTGCTTTATTTATTGTTTTGATTTGCTTTTTACCCAACTACTTTTAAAAAAATACAGTGCGGGTCTATAGCAAGAAATATACAACATCAAACGTAGTATGAATTGCTACCATTATGGGAGTTTTCTATTAGCCATGCATTTTCTGAAGTGCTTTGCATAAAGCAGCTGTTTTCAAACGCGATAAGCAGAGCCCCATACATTGCATGGAGTGACGGACTTGGGGAAGTATAGGTACCAGCATGAACATAGAGGAGGCAAAATTTGGTGGTCTCCTGTCCCAGGCCCACATTTGAATAAAGCATCCCCTCTCTCTCTTTGTTCAGTAATGGGCTTTCACATATGATTGCTTCTGAACAAATGTTATGCTCCTAAAATGTATATAAAACTATTGATGGACATCTCAATTCTCGTGATAAAGCCCTGAGACATAGTATTATCCCCAGTTTATAGCTGTAGGAACTAAGCCTTAAAAAGAGTAAAGAACGTGCTCAACATTACCTAGCCAGTAAAAGACAGAGGCAAGTTTTAGGCTTTGCTTTCTTAGCCTGGCCCCAGAGCCCCATGATACTGTTCGCAGAACACCCTAACAACTCCTTCCAGGACAGTGGCCTGCTTACTGCTCCTCATATTTTCTTCTTCTTTCTGTTAAAACTGAAATAGCCAAAGACCAAGCATAAATCTGTAGTCTGACAGGTAGTTAGACTACCTGTAATTGACTTGATGCAGCAATGAAACATACCCCAGAGCAGTTGTAGAACATCTTTCAAGTGGGAAGGAGAAGCATCCTACATAAGTTTTGAGTTCCTGCTGAAGAATTCAGAGGCAGGTCTAAGCGAAGTAGCAATCAGTTCTGGATTAGTTGCTGTTTCTGAGATGGGAATGGGAGATGCAGGGATTAACTAGGGTTGGGGGTGGTCATGAGGGGAAGGCAGTGTAGCAATTGAGTGTTCGCAGTAATAGATGGGAAGAATAAAGCAGATCTGGAGCATGATTGGTAACACAACACCAGGCACTCAACGAAGGGGTCATTATGGCATTTTACAGCTGCTGCGTGACCTTGGAAGTGTCTCCAGTTAAGTTTAGAGTTGGCATTATCTCTGTCTATCATTCTAACTTGAATCAAGACAGGCGGCTTGGTTCTTTTTCCATCTGAGCTTAATTTCACTCTTTCAGTCCCAGAAGACTTTTACTCTGTTACTTCTCTAAACCAGCAGGAGTGTTATTGAACTTGACAAATTTCAATAGCAAACAGCCACTGATGTGTACCTAACACACCTATATATATTAAGCATGCCTCTAGGCAGTGGGGAATCAACCATCTTATCAAACTTCTTTCTTCCCTCAGCCCAGGGCCAATTATAAGACTTTGAAAGAATTCAAAGTAATGTCCTACCAAGACAAGTTGGAGGACCCCTGGACTGAGCAGTAAAATAAATGCCTTTTTGATGTTGTGGATTTTTAATATCATCTCTCTGATAGGGAAAAAAACTACTTCCTGAGTAAAAACATTAATGGGAATGGGTAACCCCTTCCTTATCCCAGGTCCCTAAAAGTGGAGAGAGTATGCGATAGAAGAAGTATATGGAGAGACATAGCAAAGGTTCCATTGAGGTCACCGTGGTGTCCTTTGGCTTCTTCCTTAAACCCCTTTGCCAACCTTTTTACTTTCTCTCCCACCTGTGCTCCGTAATCAGAAAAGGTTCCGGGCTTATGCGTGAAAGAATTATTCATATTATAACATTATGGGCTAGTACTCACTATATGCAGAGCTTCGTGTTAGTCAACACAGCTGAAAATATCATTTGGATATATTCCATGTCCTGAAGTTGTCAACAGTCTAGAGATATTAATAGTTGTGAACACAAAAAGTGACACGATGTGGAGAAAATTCTAAGTATTATGGCATCATCGGTGATAGCAAAGCAGTAGCAGTTTGGACTGGACCATGGTTTCCAAATTTAAGTATCATAAAAGAGATTTGTATTAAAAACTGACTAGAGTGGGTCTCTACTTATAAAACCTGCAGAGATTGTCAAGCACTGCTTAACTTTTAACTGAAATATCTCTTCTGAATATGTAAGTCCCTCTAGCAGGAATCCTTCCTGAAGGAAATAAATCTGGACAGTTTGGGTAAAAAATCAAGAAAATCCATTAGAAAAGACATAGTACTCTAAATTGGCTTTACATTTATTCTGATAGGGAAAAATGATTCACCAGATTGATGATTTGTTCATGTTTGACATCAAGTAGATAAGTGAAAAGCAAAATATATGTTTACTGCATACCGTGTAAGTACCGAAATTATGTTTGATAACAGTATTCTGATATACATTTTGTTAGATATAAAACCAATATATGTTGAAAACCCCTCAAGAATATAAGGATCCCACATTTAAAGTGACTTTAAATAGGAATTCAGTCAGCTCTCTAATTTGTGCTTGGAATGTGGAAGAGAATTGAAGACAAAGACCACAATTACATAAGCTTGAGCCATTAGAGAAATTAAATATAACACACATAAACATGAAGAGTTTATTTAAAATAAATCAAATATCCTGATGTTGAAGCCACAAATTATGAAATTGTGTTTGGTTTTCATTCTAACACCAGAACTTCAAAATGGCATTCACAATTGACCAAACTTCTCTCTGTGGCCGCAGTTTGCACTGAGCCAACCCCCATATTCAGGCAAGTACATGAATGTGTACCCGTCACTGATGTAATTTGTGGTCAAAGGACAGAGCATTGCAGAGACCCTGCAGTCATTCTCAGACTAAGGTCTTTAGGACAGATCATTTAAATCAGGTCAAACATTGAAAACCGATGTTTTTCTGTGTGATTGAGGTTTATTATTGGTCATCTTATCGGAATAAAATAACGTGTGGGTTGTGGCATATTTTAAAAATATCTATGTAGAAAAATAGAAGGAAAAATATGGTAAGAATAAAAAGACTCTTTGAAACAGCTTAGGTGCTGTGTTTTCCTGTATGTCGTTAATTTCCCTTCGGTGCCTTTTCCTTGACACATTGAGTACAGGGTGTAGTATCCTTCTGCATTTCTAGAACTGGTCCCTTTCCAAAGCTATATGCAGAAAGTGGCAGAGAGGTAGAAAAAGCATGTCCTTTGGAGGGGGACCAATCTGAGATCTAATCCTGGCCCTGCCCTCTACTGGCTATTGGCCTTGAACCAGTCATTTTACCTGAATCTGAGTTACATAAGCTATAAGATCAACATGATAAGACCTTCAATGTTAAAAATTATTATCCCCACCCTGATACTAATCCCGCTAACATGACTGTCAAAAAACAACATAATCTGAATTAACAGCACAACTTAGAGCCTATTAATTAGCCTTATCAGCCTATCATTCCTAAACCAATTCAGTGAAAACAGCCTTAATATCTCCCTGACATTCTTTTCCGACCCCTTATCAGCACCCTTGCTAGTACTAACCACATGGCTGCTTCCACTCATAATTATACCCAGCCAACATCACCTATCCAAAGAACCCCTAGCCCGAGAAAAGCTCTATATTACAATACTTATACTCCAAACATTCCTAGGCTGTTGTATTAATGTGGTAATATATATAAAGGGCCAGCACAGTGTCTGTCTCATGGCTGTAGAACAGTAAATAGGAGCTTTCATAGTTGTTATTAGTGTTATGATTCTTATTGATAATATTAGTTTGCAGCATCTGCATTGATGAGGCCAGAAGCAGTTACTCGAGGGCCATTTATATTGCCCTTGCTGTTCTACCCTCACTTTTTGACCCTCACAGTCCTGCTCATTTCTAAGAACCACTTCATCTGTGTCTGATAACGCTTTCTCTCTCATGTTTTCCATGCAGCACCGAACGCTGCTAACGGGGCAATAGTGGAATACAGGCGTGTAGATAGACACAGTCATCTTCCACCGTATAGGGAACATGACTGTGCTCTCAATGACCAGAGATTCAAGAGAAATGCCTTGAATCTTCCTGAATATAAGAGGAATATTCCAAAGAAAGGGCTGTTTTAGGCCACTGTTAATATGGCACATAATAATGATTTAAGGTTTCAAATTTAGAGAATAAACTTTAAAAAATGGACACAAAGCTGGTATATTTACAAGCTCTTGACTGTATTTTTTAGCCGGTCACTCACTCCAGCAGTGAGGTCACTGAAGATAGTGCCTAATAGGTGTGGAGAGTTGGAAGGAAGAGTACGCCTTTTTGGTCCCACTTTTCAGCCCTTTCTCAAAAATGCCAGTGTGAACAGGACCTTCACCCATGAACTTACCTGACCACAGGAAGAGCCCTTCTAGGTGGCACCCCAGACATAATTTAAGTCCATAGTGTATGACATCATTTTTGGGGGTTTTTTGGTGAGGAAGATTGGCCCTGGGCTAACATCCACTCCCATCTTTCTCTACTTTATATGTGGGACATCTGCCACAGCATGGCTTGTTGAGCAGTATGTAGGTCTGCACCCAGGATCTAAACCCGAAAACCCCAGGCTGCCGAAGTGCAGGGTGCAAACTTAACCATTCCACCACCGGGCCGGCCCCACATCGTTTTTATTTTTAATTCACAGCATAATATCTCAGAGGAATTGTTCTATAGGTAAAAATTTGAATAGAAAATTATTTACTATTATCAAAAATACATTCCTCAAATCATTGTTTATAATAAGCACCTAAATGTCTTAAAACCATTAGCATATGAAATTATGCAAGATCTATCCAGTATTCCTATGATGTCATTATCCCATTATTAGCATTTATAATAATGCTAACATTATGAGCATTTTTACTGCATTTCTTTGTCTTACTTTTTAACAGCTTACTTATGTTTTTTTACTTATCTGTATATGTTTCTTGACCTATTGCCTTCTGGTAGGAATTTGGGACTGATGGATCATATGGAAAACATAAAACATTTGTGATCTTATTATCTTAAATGATTTATATGAACATGTTGTATAAACAGTCCACGTGCTCTCACATGCAAAATCCTTGATCGAACATTTTTGGTTTTCTTAAATCACTCAAGAATACAAGCTGTTTGCTTTTATTTGTTTGCTTGTTTGTTTTGCTTTTTGTTTTTTTTTTTAAAGGAACCACTTAGTTTTCAGGGTTACATATCTGGCCTTCCCCAAAGCAGGGTAAATGAGCTATAGTGACTGTTATCAATGAAATAATACGCACATTTTTGGTTCACTTTATAGGTGCATCCACTGTCTTACCAAGTCTTCTCGGCTTACTGCTGCCTGCCCTTGGCATCCTTGCCTTCTTGGAGTTCTGAATGTGGTGTGACAGCTGCTGTTCCCAACCCAGCTCAGAGAACATCCTTCATCCCTGTGATGACTAAAATTTCCTCCAACTCCTGCGGCTCCCTCCTAAGCCAAATAAATTATTCTTTAACAAACTATCAACTGATTTATAACACATGTTATGACTGAGGCATTCAGGAACCCCTTCATCCAAAAGAATAAACTTTTAAATGGATATAAAATGATTCTTAACTCGTTCCAATATGCCTTATAAACCATTTAACCTGATTCTGTGACAGTTGCATGATTTAATCCCATGGGACAAGTTACAGTGTTCAATCCAATACTATAGGCTGTAGAGTGAAAGTAAAATCACCATACACAGGTGCTTTAAATTTAATAACAAGTTGTGAAATAAATAGAGGTTGAAATGTTGATCGTATGTGGTAAATGTAAGAGTAATACAGTCTCTTGTATTATCCTCTCTGTCTTGGGTCCTGCATATTTTCAAATGGCCCCTGTCATTCATGACATTTTGAGTTTTCTTGAAATAAACATATAGAGTATAACTGAAACATTTTGACGTCATTCCATTACCAAATCATTTGACTGAAAGATTTTGAATATTGAAAACCAAATTCTAGAACTTATTATCAGTATTCTTATTTTGAAAGTAATTTTATAAATATTTAATTTTCAGAATCAGTAATACTTTTAAGTTAGTTTTTTAATAGTAAAGTTAACATGCCGTATGAAGATTTCTTTTTACTTTTGTATTCTACTCTGAAGTTATTTTATGCTTTTCTTATCAGTTTCAAACCTCAAAAATCACAGCTCTTATCTAGAGTATCATCATATTGCTGTATTTATTCATATGTGAAATGATGAATTTTGAAAAGTAGAGTGCTTCCATTTTTTAATTGAGATGTGACCATCTTTACACAGCTAGGAATAAATGACAATTAAGTGAATGTCAGAATTATCTAATAATATTCTAGTATCTTTGTTTTTGTGCTTCATTTCTTTATTAAAGGTATGGGATCAAGAAATCACCTATAGATTGGAAAACTACAGTGTTCCTTATTTTTTTTAATTTAGTTTTAAACTCATTTCCTGCTTCAATGCAATACTGAAAACTGGCTAAAAATACCAAATCAATATGTTGCTAATGGTACTTTGAAGAGTATGCAAAACCGGAAGGCCAAGAGGCGAAAAATAATGCATCTGTCCAATGGTGTCTCCCAAGGGTTGGTGCTTTAGGTTTTTATAAGTTGTGAAAAGGAATATGCACATTTCATTCTCCATGGTGTGCACGGAAATGTGTTTGAGTGTGGATGTGAAAGAAATCGAGTAATAAAGGATTAGCTGGCTCGTGAAATAGTGCAATGTCTGATGCTTCAAGAGGTATAATCCTATTTTATTAGCACAACTTTGCTAGCTAATTAGAGATAGAGTTTATCTTTTTAGAAAGGATACCTTACAGGTTCATTAAAAAGTATTTACAGGCAGCAAAATAGATCTATTACTACTTTACCCCCTTTTCTTTAATTTGTATAATTTTTGTACTATATATCTATGTGTAAATGTTTAGAGCTTTCATTATGAAAAAATCAATAAATATTTCATTAGTTTACATTTAACTCTTTGTTATAAAATGAAACTTTTTAAAAGTAAGTGAAATGGATGATTTCCCAGTGGAAGTATGTCAACAGTCTTAAGATCATTACCAGATTTCATAAAATATTTAATTATTTAAAAGAGAAACAAAATCTCTTCATACTTTAGGAAAACAAATACTCTGTAAGCTTTCTGTACAAATGTTTGTGCTTTCATTGTTACACTTTGGGGTTTTCCTTTTGCAATGTGACCCACCTTGGGCATTTTTATATAATCAACAACAACTAAATCTTTTGCCAAATGCATGCTTGCCTTTTATTTTCTAATGTATGGTAATAAAGAGCAAAACTGGTTAGATTTTGCATGAAGTGGTTCTGAAAGGTAAGAAGAAAACAGACTTTGGAGGTTGTTTAATTTTAAATTTGTGACAGAGATAAGGTAGATTAAAATCTCTCATATACTGATAACTGAAGCTTTTCATTTCCTCATACGATTGTAAAATTTGACTGGGACCATCAGTTTTAAACTGTTGTCAAAAACTAATGTATCATCTGCTTTAAGACGCAAGATTCTTAATTAAACTTTATATAGATATAGACACATCTGTTGTTTCTTTGTATTTCAGGAAAGGTGATAGTAGTTTTATTTGATACTGATAAATATTGAATTGATTTTTTTAGTTATTTTTTATCATTTTTTCAATGGAGTAGTATAGGACTGTGCTTTGTCCTTTTTATGAATGAAAACAAATTATAAAGAAATAAATGTCTTACTGTTACCCAAAAAATAACAACTGTCCTTTCAATTCACCTAAACTTGAAAATTCATTTTTAGAAGGTTTTCATTATAAGTTCAATAGCATGGACTAAATATTACTTCTTAAGCAACAGTTCAATTAAAGGTTCTACAAAAAGTGTACGCACATACATCAAGACACACACACACACACTCTAGCTTGTGTGTGTGCACACAACACATTGTCATTACATTGAAATAATACCAGCCAGTAGGTAACTTCAGTTTATGGAGATGTCAGTTTATATCACTCAGTCTAATGCTAAACACCAAAGTAAGCTGCTAGATGCTGAAAAGACAGACTAGTTTACCCCTAAATGAGCTGATACTCTAATAGAGGAATTTGCATAAAAGCATGACTCTACAGACAGGAGTCTGGTATAGGTAAAGGCTTCTCTGAGTCCTGAGCCAGACTGAGCCCCAAATTCTGAATCCCAGGGCTTACTGTGTTCTGTTTCACAATCTTCTCTTGTGTTCTGATTGTGATTTCGCATTGCCATTCTGACCTCCCTTCCTGTTTCGTGAAGCTTGCTTCTACCCTGGATCCTGGTTTCCCTTTTGGACCCTGCCTCTGTTTCTTGACCCTAAGTATTAGATTACTTCCATTCTAATATTTTGCTTTTGGTATTTGACCTTGGATTGACCCCAGCTCTAATTCCCCAGGCTTTGGGAGATCAAAGCTTCTTTCTGTGAGAGAGATTTCTGTGTTAATGGTTCTCAAAGCTGGTTGCCCATCAGGATGACCTGGAGAATTTGAAAAAATAAAATAGATTCCCTGGGCCCCAGTCTAGACTTACCAAATCAGAATCTGGGAAATGAGGCACAGGAACCTTTCTTCTTAGGTTGTTCAGGAGTATCTGATAGGGAGCCAGGTTTAAAAATCACAGATTCTCATGATTACTACAAATTAGATTAACTGATGTTTTTAACTGAATCAACAATATCAATATATTGTGTACTATATTGTATATGTATATCAATATACAACATATTGATAAATATCTCTTAGAAAAACAAATTCATTCTCTTGGTTTATCTAAAATGCTAATTTGCTCATTCGTTCTTATCTTTTGGTTCTACATCTTAAGTATCAAAATACTATACACTTTTTTCAAATTAGGGGATATTTTTAATAGTCAAAAACAAAATATTCCCTAATTTGTTTGTAGCTAAAATCCAAGCAGCAGACTCAAATGTACTTCAGAAGAATTCTTCTTTAAAGGAATGTGGATTCCCTTTACTTTGTTTTTTCCTTTTTTCTTCATGTGATTTGGAAAGTTAATTAAATTTTAATACTTAATTTCCTAAGTCTGGAATCTTCTTGAAGCTGCTAATAAAGATTGATGAAAGGTACCCCCTCCCCAACTTCAACAGTTGATTTTTTTTATAGGATGGAAACATGGTTTTGAATGAGTTGACCTTAAAATTAGTTGATGGGAGGCCAGGGTTAGGTTTTTATGTTGCTTATCATATTTTAAATACAGGTTTCACTCTCTAGTTACTAGTAGTAAATTTGATACTTGGAGTAATATGTATCAGTACCTATGATGCTATTACTATTTGGCTCTAGAATTCAGTCAGGCTCATCCTAAAGCAAAATTGTGTAGTGAAGGAACTTGGTCTTCATCTATCCTATCTCCTCAGACAGGCTCCTTTGCTTTGACGGAAAGCAATGTGGAATACGTTCATACCTTCTTATATTATTTTCCTAGGGTTGACACAACAAATGACCACAAACTAAGCGGCTTCAAACAACAGAAATCTATCTCTCACAGTTCTGGAAGCTGGAAGTTCAAAATCAAAGTGTCAACAAGGTAGGTTCCTTGTGTAGACTCTGAGGGAGAATCTGTTCCATGCCTCTCTCCTAGCTTTTTGTGGTTGCAGGCAATCCTTGGCATTCCTTGGCTTGCAACTTCATCTCTCCGATCTCTGCTTTCGTTGTCACATGGAATTCTCCCTGTGTGTCATGGTGTTCAAATTTCTCCCTTCTTATAAGCCCCAGTCATTGGATTAGAGCCCACCCTAATCCAGTATGACCTCGTCTTCATTTGATTACATTTGCAAAGACCCTATTTTCAAATAAGGTCCCATTCACAGATTCCAGCTGGATGTAAATCTTGGGAGAATACTATTCAACCCAGTATACTTCTCCATTTCTTTTTTTAAAACCTGTATCTGCTCCAGTCATACTAATGAGGATATGATTGAAATGCTGCTCCAAGCATGCTTTCAGAAAGCATTTATGTTGATAACATGCAACAATGTGGGTGAATCTCAAATGCATTATGCTAAGTGAAAATAAGCCAGATTCAAAAGGCTGTGTGGTTCCATTTATATGACATTCTGGAAAAGACAAAACTCTAGGGACGGAGAACGGGTCAGTAGTTGCCAGGCATTAAGAGTAGGAGGAGGGTTTGACTACAAAGGAACAGCATGAGGGAAGTCGTGGGGTTGATGGACCTAGTGGCAGTGACTCAAATCTATGCATTTGTCAAAACTCATAAAACTGTACAGCAACAGGGTGAGTTTTAAAAAACGTACATACATTTTTTAAAACTTTTTAGCAATGCGGTTATGCAAAGATCATAGGCATTGGACAGACTTATGGTCATATTCTAATTCTATCTCTTATTACCTGTGAGACCACAGGCAAGTCACGTGACATTTGGAAGATAAGTTTCCTCTTCTGTAAAATGAGGATAACACTTCTCCAACATTCAGAATTCTGTCACTTGCAAGTGACAGACACTCAACTCAAATAAGCTTAAGAAAAAAAAAGAAATTTATTGGCTCAAATAATGGGATCTACAAAATAGACTGGATATAAGGGCTTAATAATGTCCTCAGGGAACTGTCTCTCCTTCCTGGATTCTGCTTCTCTCTGTGCACAGGTTTCATTCTCAGGCAGGCTACCTCCTTGTGTCAGGAATCATGGGTGCTGACAGTTTCAAGCCTACATCCTACTGGTCAGTGGTTCAAAAGTGACGGAGGCTCTCTTTCTGCCCTACTACATATACCAAGTCTCATTGAAGACTCATCTCTAGGAGTTTGGTGTATTTTATTTAGCCATCTTGGGCCTCCTGGTTACGCTTCTGGATTACTGGAAGGTGGCAAGGCACTGTAATAGAAATTCCCGCCAGGACCACATGGAATGGAGAAGGGACGATTCCCCTGGAAGAAACAGCAGGTGCTATTAACAGAAGGAGGATGTTGGACCAACAGAAACATTCTCCACTCCACGTATTCTCCCTAAAATTCTATGAGAATTTAAAAAGATGATAGAGATAAGGCCTGACATATAGTAAATCCCCAACAAATCTTAAATTTCCCCTCCCACCATTACTTTTCAATGGATATATGCAATTTAGCATTTAGAGCTTCTAAAACTCTTAGTTCTGGTAACTGCATAGCTATCTGTTTATACCTAGCACAGAGCTTAGCATTCACAGTCAACTCAAAGTCAGTTTCCCCTTGATCAGGTAGAGCTGATTTAGTTGAACTGAATGCAATATCAGAATGTAAAAGAATAGGAAAAAGGGCCTGTTGGCACTGAAACCTTCTTTTTACGGTATTTTAAATATATACCATTTCTAATGATGAGGGATGAGGGGAAACCACTGTCAAGCAGTCCCATCCACACTTTTTCGTCATTTCTAAGAAAGAATGATGTGTGTATCTAGATATAGTACAAGTTTTCAACGGACTTTAGAACTTCATTGGAAAAGCTTATCCACATAGACAATCATTCCAGTTAATCAATGGGAAGGGGCATGTTAAAGTGCTGAAAACACACACACCATTTTAAGTGAACTACACTGGTTATTTATTGCCACAATAATGCTGCAGAAGCACAACCACAAAACCTCAGTGGCATATAACAATAAACATTAATTGTTCACAGATCTAGGTCAGCAGTGGATCAGATATGTGGCTTTGCTAATGTGAGCTGGGCTTCCTCACATGCTTGAGAGCCGGCTGACTGTCAGCTGGTAGAGGCTGCATTTAGTTGGGGCCTTTAGGGCAACTTGGCTCTGCCCCACTTTTTTCTCATCCTTCAGCAGGCTAGTTCTGGCATGTTCTCATGACAATGACAGAGGTTCAAGGAAGCGAGTGGAAATATGTACGTACTCTTTCAAGCCTTTGCCTCCCTTGTCTCTGCTAATATCCTATTGACCAAATCAAGTCACATTATAAACCCAGAGCCAAGGGCCAGGGCAAGTCACTTGCATATGTGGGTGGGCTCTTTAAATTTATAAGCGAAGGGTGTGGATATAGGGAGTGTTGAAGAATTTGAGCCAAACAATGCAATCTACCACAGATACTTACCAAATTCCATTGGATCAAAGAAGCCATCAATTTTACCATTAAGAAAGAAAAAATATTCCTAATTAAACTATAACAATGTTTGCTTATCACGTAGAATTTTTATTTTATATTTATTGGAATAGCTATTTCTTTGCACAAAGATTTTTATGCTTTGTTATTCTTATGCATAGACAAGAAGGAAACCATACACAAAATAAATTGTGTAATATACTCCTAAAAATTCTCCACATTCAGAATATGACTCTTCTAAATCATTTTAAAATTCTGAGTAGTCGATATTTGTATTTTGCCACAAAAATATCATCCTTTGGTGGTATTGGTACAGCATCATTTCTTAAAAGAATGCTGCACTATTTATTCCAAGCTTTTTGTTATTATTGTTGTTAGTGCCATCGAGTTGATCCTGACTCCTACTGTAAGGACAATATGGCTGGAGTGGATGGAAGTGGATCATGAGGGTTTTATGAGCCCTGTTAACAAAACTGTGCTTTATCTTACCACACTGGAAGGCAAGTAAACGATCAAATAACAAGGTTTGCCTTTTAGGCCCAGTTCAGACTACAATGTAGAGAGTGGCTTAGAAATGAGCAGCATTGGAGTGAGGGAAAACAGTCAGAGAGAGGACAGTCACAATAATCCAGGTGAAAAAGGATGGTGGCTTGAAATCCTCATGTGGTAGAGGAAAATAATAATGTGGAAAGACTTTAGAGATAGCTAATAGGCCAAATTAAGAGAACTCCTGATTTGAATGGATATGGTAAATAGAAGAAATGAAAAAAGTTGCGTATTATTTACCGGTTTCAGGTTTAGCTATTTTTCTTAGAAATTAACCCATACTTTCAAATGACTTCAGGAATGATTTGAGTGCTTTTAAATATTTGCACTGAATTTTCATAATTATAGCATTTATATTGTGCTCATACTCTTCGCAGCCATGACTAGGAATAAAAATAGAACATCTAGAGGAGGACAGCTTAATGCATGATAGTCTGTTGAAGTAAAGTAAAAGTCTGAAATATCTTCATGAGACTAAAAAGACTTGCTTAAGTAGGCAGAAATAAATCAGATTGTTTAAAAGTTTCTCAAACTTTTTATGGTTTATAAATGATGAGATTTCAGATCCCTTTTGAGAACATGGTCATAGAGACATTTTAAAAGAGGATAAATTAACATTTCCCTCCTCCTTTAATCTGCTGTGCTCAGAAACATTGACTGATTGACTGCTTACATACTTACAAATATTGGGAAGACAACTGCTGGTACTGTGTGATTTGAGAATTGCCAAAAAGACCATGGGTCTGATGCATTTTAGATTTCTATATTACTATCTCTTTTAGCTTTGTGTCCGTTAAACTTGAAGAAAGCACATATGAAACCAAACAAATTATCCAAGCAAACACAAACTATCCATGCTGACTAAAATCATCATTATTGAAATATTGCCTAAATATATACAACATAAAATGAGTTATAGACTTTTTGTGCTTATAACTCATACCAAAGCAAATTTAAAAATTAGACAAAGCTCCAAGACTAGTAACATTGAAATTAATAATTGATTTAATATGATCACCGATGTTGTTTTGCTGAAATTAATTTGCTGCTCACAGCCCTGTACCAGATGACTGAATTCTCCTACCACTTTTCAATCGTAATTGCTATGAAACCTTTGGCAAGCGGTGCTCACATTTGGGCATCACTTAGTGCAAACTCATCATTTACCATTAAGTGCATGTCTGTTTATTTCTTGTTAGCCAGAGAAAATAAAATGATTCTGCTTGGCACCAATAGAATTGAAAACACAAACTCCAGGGCTAAAATTATAGGAAATATTAAGCTATTTAGTGGTCATTCAGACCATGCTTATGTTATTTTTAAGACATCATCTAAAGATAATCATCAAATGATCACGTTTTAAATTTTCCTTGAGAACTCTAAGAATTTGTGGAAGCAGGTTCTTTGACCAGACCCAGCTTGAGGAAAACTATTAAGACTTGATGGCAAGAGTTTAAATGCAAATATAACTTGTAAAGAATAGCACACCGAATCTTTTCACATCCTAACTCAAAATAATTTGAGTAGAGAAGGGAATTGCCTTGAAGAAAAGGAGACAATCTTCTTTGACTGGAGTTAAGGGGTTAAGAAATAAAGCATTTGTACATAAAGCATTTGTAGTCATGATATGAAGATTTTGGAAGGTACTAGAAGGCACTAGGTAACAGAGTCCAAAGCGACCATCATATAGGAGAAAGGAGAAGGTATTTAAAAAGGATCTGAGGGAGAAAGTAAAGCATAATTTGAATATTTAAAAAATTTTTATTCATGACATTAGTAAATATTATAGACGCAGTTATATTATTCTATTCGTTTCAGCTGTGCTCATGCAGAATTAAAGAGCTAAGGAAAGCAAAAAGGGAGATTTCGAAAATAAACAGTTTCAATCCCCAGAGAGATTGTTTACACTGCAAAGTGAGGCAAATCAGCTCTCAGAAAACATTAACTGATTGGCATTTTTGGCATATGTGACACTATAGATTCTGTATATTTATGAATTTCTCTGATTTAAGTAGAAATGCCTATTTTTAAAAATAATTCTATTTTGGATTTACAGATTGTATATTTTAGAAATGTTAATCTGGTATGAAATTGAGTATTCTAAGCAATCCAGTTTGGGGAGGACTTTACCATATAAAAATCTTGGGAAATATAGCAACCTTTTGAAAAAAATAATTTACTGGGAGTCTTAAACCATAGATGTGAGCCCCAGATCTAGTGATATTGAGCTAGCTACATGATTCCTATGGGTTTAAGTTTTGTTCACTATAATAGGAGAGACTTGGCACAAATAATCACTGGCTCAACCTCTCTGTATCATTAAATGATGCAGCTGGAGAAATTCTCTCCAATCTACATCCTAAACCTCTGCAATATTAATATTAAACAAAAAGAGAAATAGACTATTTCTCTCTTTAATTATTCAGTTGAATCTCACATGTATCATATAAAGAGTATTTCCATCTCATCCTAAGTAAGCGTTTGGTCTTCAGAGCCTGTGTACTAAGTCCTAACTGACTTAGTTACTTTGACACTGTTTCTGCGCTTCTATTGCAGGAAGGAAGAAAAAGACACCATATTTTTATAATAATGTTTTCATTATCTCAATCTTTGGAAAAAAAATCATTCTGATCTTTCTCACTGCCAACCCCAGGAAAAGAACCTATCCCCAGGACTTTATGATGAGTTTATTTTTCTGTTTATTTATCATAATCAAGCATTCTTTAGCCAGAGAAAGGGTGCCTCAAGGCCACTACAGAGCTATAAAAAATCCTGGTTCATTAATAATCAAAAAAAGAATGTGACCTTTCCAACTTCCTAAAATATTTTCTTACTAAGAATCTGTTTTGGTTTTTTGTTTTGCTTTTTTTCTTTCTTTCTCCCCCCGCCTTACAACTATTTTTTAAACTTCTAATTAATTTAACAATGGTTTTCCTAGAGATGACTCTTCAAGGCAAGCAAAACCAAGTTGGTTAGATCTCCTTTCCTTTCCATGACATAGTCTGCTGTCTGGCACTCAGAAAAGCTCAATTTGGGTGGCCGTTCTAGAGAGGCATAAAATGCATGTGGGTGGGCAAGCCTAAAATCAAAGAGTTGCCTCAGACTTCTCTCCCCAGAATAGCCACAGGAAGCTTTTTGATCTCCAGTTTGTCCCATCTGCCTCTACCTACTGCAACAGGCTCTCCTTCAGGGTGGGTTCTTGAGGAGCTGATCCTTTTCTGCTCATTCTTTAGAATCTGCTGTGGATAATGTCATCTTATCAATCATTCCTTAGATTGTTTTCCTTTACTTGAGTCTTCTGATAATACTTCTTTGGAACCTAGAGTTCTAGAAAGTTCCTATGAGGTTTCTATAATTTCAAATATATTATTTAAATATGCAGCCACTTAAACTAAACCACAGAAAATCCATCAATTGCTATTTAGAAAATAAATTTTAAAAGATAGACTATTCTTGCTTTGAAGACATAGACCCATAAAATCAGGGGAGGCTGGGGAGGTGAGTAATCGAAAGCATCTGCTTCTCATGAGCTGAAAGGCACCTGGTGACATACTTGAATATTATAATGCAGACCTTTTTAAAGCCATTAAAATATATTTTCTCATTAATTATTTAAAGAGTCTACCAAATTTGATTTGATTTGGTTGGCATTTTAGTTTTTATCCCTGGGAATTGATGCCAAAGGTTGATAACAGAGGTGAAAATAAATATAGACTTATTTGAACTTAATAGTGAATTTCTGTTTATCTTCTCTCACAACCAGTGGCATCCAAAAATTAAATAATTGTAACCACATATAATAAAATAGCTCATTAGGTAATTTCCAATACATAATCTCTTAGGTGGCAAAATTGTTATTGCTTTAGAAAATAAGGTCATCCCCTTTGATAACTGTATTAGTTTCCTACGGCTGCTGTAACAAACTGTATTAGTTTCCTACGGCTGCTGTAACAAATTACCACAAGCTTGGTGGCTTAACATAATAGAAATTTATTCTCTCACAGCTCTGGAGGCCTGAAGTCCTAAATCAGTATCACTGAACTAAAATCAAGGTGTTGTCAGGACCATCCTCCCTTTGGAGGCTCTGGGGGAGATTCTGATCCTTGCCTTTCCAGTTTTCAATAGCTGTTGGCATTCCCTGGATTATGGCTACATCATTCCGGTCTCTGCCTCCGTGGTCACATCCCCTTTTTCTCTTCTGTGTGTAGTCAAATCTCCTTATACCTCCCTCTTATAAGGATACAGGTGATTGCCTTTAGGACTCACTCTCATAATCCAGGATAATCTCCCCATCTCAAGATACTTAATCACATCTGCAAAGTCTTTGCCATATAAGTTAATATTTACAAACGTAAATTTAGATTACAGGGATTAGCATCTGATATCTTTGGGGGCCGTTGTTCAACCCACTACAAAAACCCTCTGTTCTTTCAATTTATGCTTCTCTTCTTGGAGTGATGATTTCAATAAACAACTTGATACGAAACTTGAGTCTTATGCAGTACACACTTTTATGTTAATATTTTGAATAACAAAACATTTAAAATGTTATAATATAAATTATTTGATAAACTTTTTAAACTGTTTTAAGAAGCTATTTCTTAGAGATGTGGTTTGCAAAATTGCTTATTAACGTCACTTATTTCACACCTGAATCAGTATATTTGCCAGCTAAATTTTCCCAGGTAATCAGCATCAAGGACCTTTCTACTCCCATTTCCTTTCCTGGTTCTCCTGAACATAGGTGAAATAAAGTACAAAACTTTACCTTTTACTTAGTTTTTATTTAACAGAACAATTCCATTTATTATATACAGTAAACATTAAGTAGGTGGATTCTAAATCTGAGAATTTCCTAGATACCGTCAGTCTAAAAATCCATTCTTCTTACCTGCTACCATTGATAATTTATTTCTTTTCTGTACTCACATGCAAGATTTGGGGGCTGCTTGATGCTGTGTTGAAGCTGCTGCTGCTTTTTTTGTTTTTTTTTAAAGACACTACTGCATGAGCTGATCTTAGACCCCTCCTAGACTCATATTAGAAATATCTTCACTGAGGTGAGTAACTCACATGTTCCTTGGGGATGATACTCACAAGCTTGCAGTCTGAAGCAGCCACAAACACTTTCTCCGATTTGCTCCGAGCCCTCCTTCCACCACCTAGTTACTGGGGTTGTCATCTCTTCATTTTCTGCCTCCATCTTTGGATGCCTCTCTAACATACTCTCCATGAGGGAAACACATCATCAAACTCAAACAATTCCCAAGGGAGAAAACTAAATTCCTTGGCTGTTAGTCTTCATGTTTGTCTATTTCCTCTTCAATCCCTTTCTATCAAACCTGTACACCACTCGCTTTCTAATGTATTGACCTGGTCATTTCCTTCTACCTCTTTGAGCAGGTTTTTGTTTTTCATTTTTCCAAAACAATTCACAGTCTCCATTTCTAAGACACATGTTTAGCCATCCATTATTTACCATCCAGCATGCCTTTTCCCACTTTCCAGGGCATAATATCACACTCTCCTCCTCTAAGGCATGTGGTTTAAGTTCAATTAAACTCCGTCCTGTTATTAAGAATGGATTCTTATTGACTTAAACCCGTTCTATCCTGCAGGCTCTAGAGATTGGTGCAGGGGTGGAATACGAGTTAAAATGTATTTGAATACAAGCAACAGAAAGCTCATCCAATAGGACATTTATTATTACTTTATCAAAAAGTCTAGATATGTGATATCTCCAGGTTGGCTCAGCTGTTCAGTGATGTCATCAGACCCAGGCTCTCCTACATTCCTGTTATTCAAAGTGATTTACTTGGAACTTCCAAGTTTGGAGAACTATGGTAAAAATAAAACCAACAAAGAGAACGAATAATATCACACGTCCCCCACCTTCAACATATTAGAAAACAGATAAGCAATAAAATATTCAAATAACTGTAAGTTGAGAAAAAAAATCCAAATTCCAACAGAGCTCCTGCCTTCCTCTTGCTGTTGCAATTCTGTAGTGAGGAGAGTGGAGGAGGGATGGCTTAGAGACTCCATAAAAAAAGGGGTAGAGTGCAGTAAACGTCTTAGATGCAACAAGGCAAAATCACCTCCATAAACAGAAAGGTCAACATTAAATGCCAAAATAATCAAACAAGTCAGAACTTGGTGGTTCACAGCACTGGTTATAGGAGAGAAGCTTGAAAGTGTGTATGACTGGAATGGTAGCATTGTTTCTGGGGTAGAATCAGATACACAGAAAAATCTAACAGTCCTGTGAGATGAGGCTATGATATAAAAGAAAAATTAAGGATCTTACAGAAACTAAAGAGAAAAAGACATACCATGCCATCCCCATAAAAAAGACCACAACAGATGAGCGCTGGACTGACAGAACTAAAACTCTCAAACTAAAAACCCTATCCATGAAATAAATACGAATAGGAAAAAGCAAGCCACATTCCCATGAAACTACTGTAAATAATGAGAAAATACACATCAATACACCCCCTTCACATCCCCTCAAAACAAATCATGGAACTGAAGAAAATGGTAACACATGACTCCAAAATCAATTCTATATCTTCATACAGATATATAGGGCTATAAAAATGTACCTTGAATCAGAAATACAAACATTAAGAAGAGATATGGATAAAAAACAGGAAGAAATAAAATGAAAATTGATTGAACTCAGAAAAGAAATAGAAGAAAATGACAAAAGTCATATAATAAGTGAAGAATAAATTACAAGACGGGGCCAAGGTAGAATAGATTCTAATGAAAATTTAACAAAGTGAAGGTAATTGAAGGAAAGTAGAAAAATAACCAAGATCATGAAAATAAGATAAAGAAAGAAAGAAAAGGGATCAGGAAAAAAATAATGTCAGATGAAAATTGGTTAAAATGAAAAACAATCAAATGATATTCAACATATATGTAACTTGTATCTCTGAGGAAGAAAATTAAAACAATATAATGGAAATAATATGTGAAATTATAACACAAGGAAAGTTTTTGGAAACAAAAGAATATCTAAACCTTCATATGGAAAGTGCACAGAATAGTAGGACTAGGAAATGGACTAGGAACAACCAACTCTAAGACAATCTGGTAAAACTATTAAAACTTAAAGGTGAAGAAAACAATCCTCAGGGCTTCTTTTTGAGGAATTAATTTACAGAGACAAGAGAATTCAGACTTCTCAAAAACAAGATACAAAGTAAGACAACAGTAGAGCTGCATTTCAAGAAATATAAAGAAAGAAAATTCAAACCACAGACATTATGTCCATCCAAGCTGCTTTCAAATATAAAGGCTGGAGAGGCACAGTTTGAACATGCAAGAACTCAGGGAATGCTCTACACATGCGCCCTTCCTGAGGAATCTACTAGAGGGTGAGCTACATCCAATCTAAAGCATATTGCAAAGGAACTAATAATAGTATTTCGCACATGCAATTGACAAGCTAAAACTTAAACCATCATAGAGTCATTGGTAGAGAATAATTTCTAAACATTGTATGTTCTGACAAAGTAGAAGTAACTCAACTAAAAAAAGTTGGAGAGAGAATGGGGAAAGTAGAATAATATTATTAACTTTTGTGTAGGTAAAAGGTGGATATCAAAACATACCATTTAAAACTAATATCGTAGATACCAAAAGGTTAAATACAGAACAAAATTAAAAGCATTATTAAAAAATCAATGCAAAATTAACCACTAGAATAAAACATAAAGCTTCTTAAATACCAAAAGAAATTTTTTTTAAAAAAAGGAAAAAGGATACATCAGGGGCCGACCCAGTGGCGTAGTGGTTAAGTTGATGTGCTCTGCTTCCATAGCCTGGGATTTGCTGGTTTGTATTCCGGGCGCAGACCTACACACTGCTCATCAAGCCATGCTGTGCTGGCATCCCACATACAAAATAGAGGAAGATTGGCACAGATGTTAGCTCAGGGCCAGTCTTCCTCACCAAAAAAATAAAAAAAGAAAGAAAGAAAAAGGACATGTCGAAGAAGAAAGAAACATAGTAAATATAATATAATATACATATATAAAGCATAGATGATACAACAGAATTGACACTGAACATATCACTTATACCAATAATGTAAATGAGCTTACTTGCTTGTTAAAAGAAAAATATTTCCAAATTGTCTCATGAAGCAGAAGTCAAATCTATTCTCTATGAAAGACCCATCTAGAATGCAGTAAATCAAAAGGCTAAAGAAAATGAATAGCCAAATATATATCAGGCAAATGGAATAAATAAGAAGATAGAAGTTGAGATCTTATGAAAAGTAGAATTCAAGGCAAAAACAACCACGCTGAAAAATGGCCCTTTTTAATGTTAAAACCCACATATATTCCACAATGAAGATATAAGAGTTATGAATATTTATGCACCAACAGCAACTATCTACATAAAGCAAAAACTACAAGAGATGCAATGAGAAGTAAATAGAAACATACTAATTATAGGAGACTTTAACATATCCTTCTCAGTAAAAGATAGAACAAGTGGTGAAAAAATAAATAAGTACATAAAAGATCTACACAATATAATCAATGATAGATCTTGTTGGATATATATCAAATACAATACCCCAATAACAGAGAATATATCTTTCTCTCAAGTACACATGGAATAGTCACAAAAATTGACCATCTATAAGAGTACGTAAAAAAATAAGTTCCACGAAGCAGAAATATTTCATAAACACTCCCTGATCTCAGTGCAATACAACTAGAAACTAAAAATAAAAACAAAAAACAAAAATGCCCTCCTACCTAGAAGAAGGGGCATATAAATATGAAATGGGGCAAAGCAAGAAAGGACCCTATGGGGATGGATTAGAACTGGAGATAATAGTGTAAATTAATGATTTCCAAGATATGTGTGTGACGTATATATGCATGCATACGTGCCTGTGTATACATATATACAGTAATAGTGTATCTTGCATTTATGGCATCTTAGACTGAGGAAATCTAGAAGCGGACAATTTCTTTAGCACTCCAGTATTTTTAGGTCCTGATGTCATTTTGATCAAGATTCAAATTCCAAGGAAAAGGGCACTGAGTAGCCTTTTTAAAATCACTTGCTAATCCCTTGTCCTTGAGGAGAGTGAGTGCTTTGATTGGGAGTTCCAACAAGATTTAATCCAATGAAGATGGCGTAGACTCCCAAAGGAATATCAGAATTTTATCACAAAAAGAAGGAGACGTGGATATTGAGCAATCAATAAAATTAAGTAACAGAAATGTGCATTATTAACATTTATACTTGGATACTGCCAGGATGCATCGTAAAAAAGAACTGAAGCAATTTAAATTAGTCAACAGATAAGAGACCATTAATTTCCCAGCATCTTCACCAACATTTGATATCACCAAACTTCTTCTCAATCTGATGGGAGAGAAAGACATTTCACAGTTGTTTTACTTTTCATTTCCCTGCTTGCTACTTAAGATAAGCATCTTTTACACATTTTTGGTTATTTGTATTTACTCTTTTGCAGACGGCCTATTAAAAATTTTTGCCTATTTTTCTATTGTGATTTTGTTTTTTTCCTATAGACATGAGGGAATATTCTGGCTATTTATTTTCTGTTATATATGTTACATATTTTTTTAGTCTATTATTTTACTTTAAACTTTGTTTCCATAGTGCTTTTTCATACAGACAATTCTTATTTTGATATTGTCAAGCAAGATCTCCCAGTCCATAAAGGAAAGGCAGCTAAGCTCAGCAGAATATGTTTCTTTGAAAGCAGCCAGTGTAATTGGGTTCAATGCAGCTAGAGAAGGGAGGCAGATCCTCCAGTATGTACTAACTAGACTACCCAAAATAGCTAAGGGTCACGGTCTTCACTCAAGACTTCAAAAAAGGGGCAGGTCCCTCCTATGTCACTGGGTCTTCAGCTTGTTCCTCCCTTATGCCTTGTTCTAAATAACAATACACAGAAGACATCCTCCACTGGGTCACTCTTGATCCTTGAGGATCCCCAAAGTTCAGGAATGTGTGAATCATATCAAGTCTCCAGCATTAGGTTAATCAAACCATGTGCACCCCCAAACACCCTTGTCTGACACTGACTTGGTTACATTATTTCCATGACACTTTTCTCACAAGCATGTGCAACTTTAGCCTTTAAGACATCTAGATTTTTTTCTGTCTGTGTTAAACCTCTACCTCAGTAGAAAGTGATAACTGAATAAATGTAGTATTTATCCCAAGAGCTGTTTATTAAATATTTAAAAATGCTAACAGAGATGGAAAATGTGTATATAAAGCTTTGCAATTTAGAAAATAAGAGCAATAATCATTCAACCAAATATTTTGGCTCTAGTTTTCTTTAATACATTCTGATTTTATTTTTTTATTTTAGAACTGGTTTGTTTTTTTAATCTATAAACAACATTAAGACAAATAATGAAATTCTTAACTCCAGAAATATAACTTATAAGGCTATATTTTCATTCATACACATAAAAATTAAATGCCATCTTCATGCTTCAAGATAAGGACCTGTTTGCAAGCAAATGTTTAAAAACTTGGAAAATGTTATGAAACCAAATATCCGAAATGATGCAGGAGAGACGGAAAATCTCTGAACCAAAATGTGTAAAGCATAACCGCTCACAACGTTAATTTCATCACAAGTTCATAGAACATTTGCAGAAAGCAATTCCAAGTTTACACAATAATCCATTTTAAGTGCTGTTCAATATGATTTGTGTGTGGTCCTGGAAGCCACAAATACTACTGTTTTTTGAAAAGCAATTAATATAAATTGGTGGTATTAATGGGTATCAACAGAGTAACTCATTAATATAAATGTTTTTCCTTGGTTATGGAGAGAGGTGTTGATTATCCTTAGGTAGAGGAAATTAAGTAAACTTAATATCTAGGGCCTTGACATTTTGCTTAGTAAGCAAGAGATATTGTAAACTAATCCGTGAGATTGGTTGGCTGACTGCCATTATTACTTTAGATCCTGGGTTGCTGAAGTGAAAAGTTTGTTCTAAGAAAAAGTCACCCCCGGTGGTACCTTAAATGTAGTTGATGCAGATACTATAAATTCCCAGAAATAGAAAAATTAAGTAAATTTCGAGAATGCATTTCCAACATGTCCAATAAATATTTTTGGAAGCTTTGTAAAATGCCTTATCAAAAAGTCAAAAGTAATGAAAATTATTTGCATTTACTCTGAATTGTAACTTACATGATAGTTTGTTGTTAGACTAACACTATAAATTAAATCTATGGCCAATACTTGCTTATTCAAAGACTAAGATCTGAAGGTTATTCCAAATCCTTGTTAGCCCTGAGACCAGAGCTCTGTCTACAATGACATCATCATCTGAAAGTCACCTTTAACTCCCACTCACAATGTTATTTTTTATCTTTTATTCCAAGTTCTTAATCTAGTTAAATCACAGGATAATGTATAGCATATCTTGCTTATTTTTGAAATAGTAATTTTCAAAAAGTGACCTAGAGAAATAGAGAGAGATAACATATTTTAGAGAAGCATTTCAAAAAACTTTCTTCATGGAACAAACTAGCTTTGTCATTACCCTTAAATATAGTAACTCATGTATATTTATATAATTATAAAATTTGCATGTTTAATATCCAAACCATTCAACATAAGAAACAAAGTTTAAAAAAACAAGAAACCATTCCGTCACCTAGAAATAATCATTGTTAAATTTAAGTGAACTTAATTCCAGACTTTTCTCTATTCAAACATAAACATGGAGGTATAGATATCTAGATTGAGAGAACAAAATAATATTATTCAAATGGAACTGTACTCGCTTCTTTTCAAAATTATTACATACCATTTTATTTTAATTTAAAAGAAAAAAGCTGAATTGAAACTAAATGAAGCGTTGAAGTTTTGATAATTGTTTCTTCATCAAAAAAGATACCATGACCTAAAATATCTTTCCAAACTAAATTTTAAATGGTCATGAAAACTCAAAGATGCTACATCATTTTTTTTAACTATCTCAGCTGCAGGTGGTCATACCTGACTGCTTAAAGTAAAGAGGAGGAAATGAACATTCAAATTCATTCTCCTACCACCCACCTCCTGTTCTTCCACATAGCTTAACATTTGTTATATTGTTTTTGGCGTTTGTTTGATATTTCATTTTTGGTTTTGCTTTTAATTACAACATGAAGGTTTATATCATTTACACTCTATTCTGTGACTAATTGGCTTCCTAATAAGCATATCAAACTTCGTATGCCCAACATCCAGCTCTCCAGGAGCTTAAAACCTGCTCTAAACACATCCGGAACCTGCCCATCTTCTCAGCACCTTCATCGCCACCACCCTGGTACAAGTCATCCCTCTGTCTCACCTGGATCTTTGCAACAGCCTCCTGACTGGTCTCCCGGCTTGCCTTTGTGCCCCCTCAGTCACTTCTCAACACAGCAGCTGGAATGATCCTTTTATAAAAACAGTACGGTTATCTCAACCTTTCCAGGGAAACCCGTCAGAGTCTTAACAATGGCCTACAAGGCCCTGCACAATCTCGGCCTGTAACTCATTTCACCTCATCTCCTACTACTTCACTCCAGCACACTGGGCTCCTCGAATATGGCGGGCATGCTCCTGCCTCATGGCTTTTATACTTGATGTTTCCTCCGCCTGGAATCACTTTGCTTCCAGATCTCTGCATAGCTCACGCCCCCATCGTGCAGGTTTTACCTACATGCCACCTTCTCAGGAAGTCCGTTCCTGACCACACTATACAAATTGCAACCCTCCCTCCAAACTTTCTCTCCACTTTCCCTGGTTTATTTTTCTCCATAGCACTTATCACCATGTAACACGTTACACATTTTACTTATTTTGTTTATTGTCTGCTTTCCTATTCCCCATTAGAATGTAAACTTCACGAGGGCAGAGAAATTTGCCTGTTTAAAGAAAAAAGTTGAGTGAATAGTTGCTATTGATTTCTTTGTGTTATTTGTAATTAGTTATTTATATCATTTCTGTTTGTATAAATTCACCAATCAAACCTATAGCCGTTGCTTCTATGTTCCTGAGCTCTTTATTGTGAATTGTTTTTTGTCTGGTTAGGTTTTGTATTTGTTTTCTATTGCCATGTAACAAATTACCACGAACTTAGTTGCTTCACACAACACCCATTTATTAACTTAGAGTTCTTAGATCAGAAGACTGGCACAGCATGACTGGGTTCTATGCCCTGGGTATAACAAGGCTGAAATAAAGATGTCAGACAGGTTGAGTTCTCATCTGGAGACTCTGAACCTGCTTCCAAGCAACTCTAATTGTTGGCTGGATTCATATACATACAGTTGTAGGACTTAGATCCCTGTTTACTTGCTGAATGTCAACAGGGGGTTGCTCGCAGCAACTAGAGGCTGCTTGCCTTCCTTGTAACACTGCCCCCTCCATCTTCAAGCCTCAACATTATACTAAATCCTTCTCATGCTACAAATCTCTGACTTTTTTATTTTGCAAACAGTTTGAGAAAATGCTCTGTTTTAAAGGTTCATGTGATTAGGTCTGGCATATCTGGATAACCTCCCTATTTTAAGATCAACTGATTTGGAAACAATTATTTCTGCAAAACTCATCACAGCTGTACCTAGATTGGTGTTTAATTGAATAACTGAGAGCAGAGGCTGGGAATCTTAGGGGGCCATCTTAGAATTCTACCTACCACAAATTTCAATAAGTAAGATTCTTTTCTTCTCACAAGAAGGATTTGGAAGATCTGTACTCCTGAACTGCTGCAAGCTTGAGAAACTTGTCTTATAACTGCGTAAACAATTATTGATTTACATGTTTTCTACCAGAAAGCTGGAGACCTCGCCCTTCTGTTTCCTGCCTTTGCACTGCTCTTTTTGCTGCCAGCTCCCCAATTATCTTCTGATTTGCTGTATTTAATCATTCAGTCATTGGGTTTTCTTTCAAGAAGGAATCATGGGGCCATATTTCCTGAGTTTGTAACATGTTTGAAAACCACTTGTTTGTCGAACGGAAAAATAGCTGGACATAATACTCTTCCCTTCAAGACTTGGTAAACACGATCTGTTATCTTCTGATACTGACTACTGCTGGGAGGGTGTTCCACACCAGCCTGATCTCTTCTCTTTTCTGGCGACTTGCTTCTTCCACTCTCATGCCTGAAAAAATCTTTATCTTTGAGGTTCAGTAACTCAGCCAGAACACATCTCACTATTTCTATCTTTTATATAAACTTTTAAGAAATGAATTCAACTCACATCAAAGAATGGTTTTTCTATTATTTCTTCAAATACATTTTATTTTAGGAGTTTTCTACTTCAAAAACACACTTATCCTTCTGAGGCATATTTATCTTCTTTTCAGGGCCTTCAAGCTTTTCCTTAGGTCATTAACTGGATTTTTCCTTTCTGTGTTCTCTTCCTTTCCTCAAATTCAGAATGGAGCCCTAGGGAACCACGAGCCCTGGTGATAGGTTTTGTCTCTGCTGGTATGCAGCTATGGTAAGAATGGGCTTCTGCACTTACATATTTTTCATTGGTTTTCCTCCAGGCTGCCTACTTTCCCCTAGTCCACTTCTCTTCAAGTTGTAGAGTAAAAGGAAAAAATTCTCCAAATTTTTCCAGATTTCCAGTACCACGTTTGGAGAGTGGCAGTGTGGATATGTTTAGGAATTGTACTAAGTCATGAGAGAACATTTTGTTTCTTTTCTTTCTATTTTCTTTTGTTTCATTTCTTTCATTTGAAAAATGATATTAAATTGTATTCTTTCGTTGTTTGGTTTCTGCTGGTGAGATATTCTTTCTAATTTTTATGTTTTGCTTGTTTGCATTTTTACTTTTTGTTTATTATATTTTTATCTTTGTTATTATGATGTATAAGTCATGAAGAGCAATCAAAATATAATTGTACAACTCATTGAATTATTACAATGTGAATAATTTTTCCAAGAAATAGATGATTTTCAGTAACCAGAGTATTACTCCTCCTTATTTTGATGACTACTCCTTGCTCCTCCCTGAAGATAACCAGTATCTTGACTCCTAACACAATAGTTCACTCTTGCCTGCTTTTTTTTTTCCCCCTTTTTCTCCCCAAAGCCCCAGTAGATAGTTGTATGTCATAGCTGCACATCCTTCTAGTTGCTGTATGTGGGACGCGGCCTCAGCAAGGCCAGACAAGCGGTGCATCGGTACCCCACTCTTGCCTGCTTTTAAACATTATATGGATGAAATCCTAAGGTATGTACATTTTTCTGGTTTCTTTCAGACAACATAACATTTGTGAAATTCATCCTGTTGCTGCATATAGGTATAGTTTGTATATTTTACTATGCATAGTATTTTATAGTTTGAGTATACCACGATTTAGCCATTCTACTATTTATTTATTGGCAATGGGATTGTCTCAAGTTTCTGTCTACTACAAATAATACAGCTGTGGTCATTATTGGACATGGCCCTTGGTACATGTTTTCACACATTTTTGCTGGATATATACTCAGGAGTGGAATGAGTCATATAATATGCATATGCTCAACTTCATAGATAATGCCAAATGATTTTCCAATGCAGTTTTACCAATTTACACTTCCACCTACAATGTTTGAGAATTGCTATCGCTCCACACACTTACGAATACTTAGAATTGCTAGTGTTTTTATTTCTGACCATCTAGTGGGTATGTAGTGAACCTGCTTGCAGGCTGACTTTTTATTTCTCTGATTACCAATGAGGTTGGACATTGTTCTAAACTATCTGTTGTCAACTTGGCATCACTACCAAGATATTTTCTGCATCACAGAAGAGAAGCCAGAGATTACATTTCCAAGAACTTTCTGTCTTTTTGCTTCTGAATTGAAGTCTGATGTTGAGAAACAATTATAAGAAGAGAAGGAAAGGTCATATTCTCCAAAGGAGGTTGTAGCCAGACTGACAGGCTGACATGAGATTCTCAGCTGTTTCTTGATGAGCTCTTGAGCACTGCTCACTTTACTGATGCAGACTAAGCGATGGCAGGAGCTTGTCTGAGCTTTACTCCACCAGCTCTTTAAATAGTTGTTTAAGCTTCTAATTCCCTATGCTAAAGCCCTTCATATCCAAATACATAATGTGGCTTCTGTTTTCCCATCCAGAGTCCTGATGGTATCAATGCCCTTTCACATATTTATTGGCCCCCGAGATTCTTTGGTGAAGTGCTTGTTCAAGTCTCTTGCCTTTTTTTCTGTGCTGGGTTGTCTGTCTTTTCCTTATTGATTGGTAGGAATCTTTTATATTATTTTTGGGTTCAGTTATAAACGATGTAAAAACTTCTCCAGCTCCATAGCCTGCTTTTTTATTCTCTCAAATGATGTATTTTGATGTTTACTTAATTTTGAAGTAGGTAAACAAATTTATGATGAATGCTTCCATGTTTTATTATAAAAAAACTATTTCCTACCTATAGTCATAAAGACATTCTCCTGTTATCTTTCTCTTTGTTTTTCTTTCACATTTATGTCTAAAATGTATCAGGAAATAATTTTTTTCAATGAGGCATGAGGAAGAGGTCATTTTTTTTTCCCATATAGCTACCCAATTGACTCAATACTCTTTAACAAATAGACCATTCTTTCTCCCATTTCTCTGAAGTGCTAACTTTCGCATAAATCAAGTGTCTATATCTATGTGGGTCTCTTTCCGGGTTATCTATTCTGTTGTTTTGATATATTTGTCTATTCTTCAGTCAACCCCACACTCTCTTAATTATTTACCTTTATAACAAACCTTGATATTCATTAAAGTAAGCCTATCCATTAAAGCAAAAACCTTTTCTTCTTCTTCAAGACTATCCTAACTACTCTTGGTCTTTTGCATTTCTATATAAATTTTAAAATAAGACTGTCAATTTCCATTTTGAAAAACTGCAAATCTATTTGGTTTATTCTGTTTTGGTTTGATTTAGTTTCCTTTTGGAGGCTGGGGGAAGAGTGCAGTGTTAAATCAATACTTCCTGCGGCCAGAGCTAACACACAAATATAATCTCACTCTTCCAATTTTCATTCATAAAGTCACCCTCAAGATAAAATCTAAAATACTTAGACTACGAGACTGTTAGGCAAGACCCTACATTGACTTGTTGTTGCCTTCATTCCAGCCACAATACAGGCCACAGTCACCCTTCATTTGACATTTTGAACACTTACTATATGCCAAGAATAGAGCTTGGCAAATATAACCTGAACTCATCCTTTTTCTTTAGACGTGAGCCTGGATGTCATATTTTTCCAGAAGTCTTTTTTGAGTCCCTAAAGCAAGGCTAAGGACTTTCTTCTCTGGACAAATGATAATTGCACAAACCTCTATATTACTGCCTGTATATTTTTCTGTAGCCTTAAAATTATTTAGGCATTATTCCCATCTCCCTAATAAGAAGGCAAAGATCTAATATAATCATCTTGAATAACAAACACTTAGAGCCCTCTACTTTAGAAATATAGATAGATAGATAGATAGATAGATAGATAGATAGATAGATAGAGATTGAGAGAGAGAGAAAGAGCTGGCATTTCAGTTTGGTATCATATTAGTTTACAGTATTTTTCTATGTCATTTCTATAGACTTTTTGGTGATTATAAAGGACACAGGGACACATATTTTAGAGCAGCATTACAAATAGATTGGGAATTCTATAGGGAATGGCTCTGCCACATGCGCTGTCATCTGCATGCCTCTGTATGGGCCACGTGGCCCACTTTGACCATAGTCTAACCCAAGACTTCATGGAGAGTTTGGTGACTCCTTTTGGAGCAAGGAGAGGTAAGCCTCATAAGGAGTTGCCGCGAGGCAGTTTCTCATACCAATCTTGTGGCAGACTGCCACAAAGCTGATTCCCGTCCATCTCCTTACTTTCAGTTGATCATAGCACTTTCCACTACAGCTCATCCCTTCGAGTACAGCTGCAGGCATCAGCGTAAGTTTATAAAACTGCTTGGCTGCGGTTTAGAGGCTGCTTCTCAATGGCAGAGTGACCCTTCGCCTGTGTTGTCTGTCATCTGACACTTCTGGTTTAGTTTAATAATATGAAACTAGGGACATAGGGACCTGCCACTATGCTGATCTCACTTTGCTTTTACATAAGTAATAAACAGCCTGAATCTATTTGGGGTCATTGACTCCGTACTGGCCAAATCTATGGAAGGATAGCAGGGCAGCCTGACAATTGCATTGGTCATATTTGTGGTCCTTTTAGCTGTCATGTTGCTGGTGGGAATGCTTGACCACTTGATAGATTCTTCTTGAAATGTCAGCTGGTTAGCAAATCCTGCTGCAAATTCTGCCAACCGCCAACAAAAATACTCATAAATATGCTGTTAAAGATTGAAAGCTCATGATAAACTAAAAAGAAGAACCTATGATCTGCCTGTTGAAATAAAAGTAACACAATAAAACAACAACAAAAAAGATAGTGGCCTATGTGAACCAGATTCACTTGTAGGGAAAATCATGCTTCATGTCTCCTTCACTGCATGGTTTCTGTTTCACAGACAAGATCCACGCCAAGTTCTTTCCTACCTCAGGACGTTTAACAGGCTGGGTTCCCTCCGCCTGCTCACTACCCCTGCTCTCACCTGACCATCACACATACACTCATCACATGCTTGACCCCTTTTCATTCTTTAGTCCTCAGTTTAAATGTCATTTACCCATGTCTCTGCAGGGGTGTGGGGACTGAGTTGAGGGTTTGGTGGAGTAAAGTGATGTCATTGAAGGGAGACAGGTAGGACGGAAGGATATTGGTAAATTCACGTTGCAACTTTACAAGTAGAGTCCTCACAAGGAAATTATGCAGGTGGAGCAGACACAGGAAAAGTGTGGAAATATTTTAAATGAAGGGGTAGTTTTTTTAAAAATATATCTTTTCCTTTAGTTTCACATCAAAATAACAGGCTAAGGAATTACAAAGCGTTTCCATGTCTGTCTCTCAGATCTGAATTAGACATTGGTTTTGGGGTTTGGAGCTGTAGACATCAAGAAACAATATATCTGAGTAGTCATGATCATCACCTAAGTGATAGTCCACATCAACCAAATGAACAGAGCAAATCACCAACTTTAGTGGTCTGCCTGTCATATTCTATAATGATTTCTATGAAGCCAAGAATGAAGTAAAGAAAAAAAACACACATAATGACCAAGCAAAGTTAATGCAAAACAGGTAAAAGAAACCAGTATCCTAAAGATTCAGAGGAATACCAATAGTTACTAAACCAGATGAAAATGTTACAAAATTGACATCCTAACCTAAGGAAAAAAGACCCTAACCTTGGAGCAGGAATCATTATAAAAGCAGTTGTAGATGCAAAGTTCACAGATAAGAGAAAATGGATGTGGTAGATGTCAATGGAGTGGAGGAAAATTGAAAAACAAAACAAATTAACAAAAACCAAGTAACAATCAAAATCAGTAGCCGGAAGACAGACTTGAGAAACTCTGCCAGGTTGCAGAAGAAAAAGACAGATGAAAGTAATAAGATGTAACATAAAGGAGAGATAATGGTGAGTGAACTCAAGTATTATAGTTATTCCTGAGGAAGCTACCAGAATGGTAAGAAAATAATACAAAATCTATCCTGTAAAATTTCTAAAAGCAATCTTCCTTGAAGAAAGCTAATATAATTCGTAAAAAGGAACTGAGTTATCTTAAGATACATGGTTGGAAGGGAAAAAATGTGTGGCACGTAAGCTTCACCATAAAAAATTACAACTGTTATTTTTACTAAGGCACTAAAATGGAGGAGAACAGACTCGTGTAGTGGATACCAGAGGTCCATGAAGAAAAATAAAAGACTGTAGACCTAACTAAACTCGGGTAACAGGATCCCAAACCAGGGGAATTTACTAACAGGTGTGAATCAAATGTGACTTTCTAAATCTACTCTGTTTTTGATCTTCTACCTGTAAAATTTATATCAACATTCTCTCCATTTCCTATTAAAAAAAGCCATTTTGTGAACATGCTAAAAAAAAAAAAAGGTGTTTAAAATACCCCAGATAAGGATCAAGGTCAAGATGGCGGCGTAGGCAGACTCGGAACTCACCTTCTCTGGCGGACACAGCCAATTTACAACTACTCGTGGAAAAATTACCCCTGAAACAGAACTGAAAACTGGATGAGAGGAACTCCTGCAACAACGGACAATCCTAACTGAGGTGGAAGAGGCAGAGACTCGCTTCTGGAGAGAAAAACGCCGCCTTCACAAGCCGCCAGCCTCACGGCCGCCGGGAGCAGCTCACAGGTACGCAGCCTCCCTGGAGGCGCGGGGCCCTGAGCCGGGGAGCGCCCCTGCTGTGGGCATTTTGTGGACCCAGCACAGTCGAGACCAGCGGCATAATATCTGACTTTGCCTGCTACTAAAGCATTGGGGAGCATCCCCAGAAAACCCGGTTCACAAAGAAACTAAAACCGATTCTTAAAGGGCCCACACACAAACTCACCCATTTCAGAAAGCATCCTAAAATCACCAGAAAGAAAGGTGCACAGTGCTTTGGTGACAAGAGACTCACCTAATAGGCCCTGAGTGCATCTTGGTGAGGGGTGAGACCTCTCCAGGGACTGGGACATTGGCGGCGGCCACTGTTGTGGCCTGGTGTGGGCGTGCTGACACAGACACCATTGGAGTTCTCCCTGAGGCCAGCAAGCCCAGGTCTGCACCACCCGCTAGAGCACTGATTTAATCCAGCTCAGCTAGAGCAGGCAGCCCACCCTAGAGACTGGTCCCACCCAACAACAAGCCCTGGGGCAACTTGTGGGCCTGCATAGATTGGTGACTGGATTCTCTGCTGCATGGCAACTGAGCCTACTTCAGCGGGGCAGGACGTGCACAAGGAGTGGGTGGAGAGTGTGGGGCTCCCGCCGTGGAGAGACTGGGTCTGCTTCGGGAGGTCAGGGCACGCACACAGGGCAGGACTGTGTTGACTGTGTGTGTGAACCTGTGGGCGGCAGGGCTTGTCAGCTGCAGAAGACTTGTGCTTCTCAAAGACTCACATAGGGGGTTTGCCCCACCTTCCAAAGCCTGAAACAATTGAGTGCTCCTGTGCCAGAGGCCAGCCCCACCCAGCTGCAATCCTCAGAGAGCTGACAAGAGACCTAAAGGCTGGAGGCTTATAGCAATTGTAAAGCCCTGAGCCTAACAACCTGCCATGCTGGGGGCCTACTCACTTAAATACTGCAACACAAATGTGGTATTAGAACTTGCAGCCAACTATGCTGGGGCTCCCCACACCTGATAAAGAGACTGAAGGGCCCACAACAACTACAAGCAGCTGAGCATTACAACAGCAGGCCAGGAGCATAACTCAGCCTCCCTGGGCGCCTACAGGGAGAGCAAACAGGCCACAACAGAAGGTCACACGTAGCCCACATAGGGGTCACCCCTGGAACATTGAGAACTGAGGAAAGCATGCTGCAGGCCTCCTAAGCCATCACTTACATAAGGTCACCTATCAAAGAGCAGGAGACGTAGCTGACCTACCTAATACGTAGACACAAGCACAGGGAAAGAGGCAAAATGAGGAGGCAAAGGAATACATTCCAAGTAAGGAAACAGGACAAAACCCCAGAAAAGGAACTAAGTGAAACAGAAATCAGCAACCTACCTGACAGAGTTCAAACAAAGAGTGTTAAGGATGCTCACTGATCTGGGGAGAAGAATAGATGAACTCATTGAGAATGTCGACAAAGAAATGGAAGATATAAAAAAGAACCAATCAGAAATGAAGAATACAATACTGGAAATGAAAAATTCACTAGAGGGAGTCAAAAGCAGAGTAGAGGATACAGAAGAACGGATCTGTGAGCTAGACGAAAGACTAGAAGAAATTACCCAAGCTGAACAGGTAAAAGAGAAAAGAATTAAAAAGAGTGAGGACAGTCTAAGGGACCTCTGTGACAACATCAAGCGAACTAACATCCGTTATAGGTGTCCTGGAAGGAGAAGAGCGAGACAAAGGGGCACAGAATCTATTTCAAGAAATAATAGATGAAAACTTCCCTAACCTAAAGAAGGAAACAGACATCCAGGTACAGGAAGCACAGAGAGCCCCAAATAAGATAAACCTGAAGAGGCCCACACCAAGACACATCATAATCAAAATGTCCAGAATTAAAGATAAGGAGAAAAAACTAAAAGCCGCAAGAGAAAGTCAAGTAACGTACAAAGGAAACCCCATAAGGCTATCAGCTGACTTCCCAGAAGAAACCTTACAGGCTAGAAGAGAGTGGCACAATGTATTTAAAGTGCTAAAAGGAAAATACTTACAGCCAGGAATACTCTACCCAGCAAGGTTGTCATTCAAAATGGAAGGAGAGATCAAAAATTTCCCAGACAAGCAAAAATTAAAGGAGTTCGTCAACAAGAAACCAGTGCTACAAGAAATGTTAAAGGGACTGATTTAAGGGGAAAGGAGAAGACCACAAATAGGAAAAATTATCTATTTCCATGATAAGAACATAATGGATACAAATGCACAAAAAAGAGGTTAGATATGATACCGAAAACATAAAAGGAGGGAGGAGGGGAGTTAAAGAGTAGAGCTTTCAGACAGAGGTCAAACTAAAGAGACCATCAATTCTGTATAGAATAAGAAAGGAACAGAGAAGGACTACTAAAACACTGAGAAAAAAGAAGTTAAAAAATGGCAGTAAGTACATGCTTATCAATAGCTACTTTAAATGTCAATGGACTAAATGCTCCAATTAAAAGGCACAGGGTGGCTGAATGGATAAAACAACAAGACCCATATATATGCTGCATACAAGAGACACATTTCAGACCTAAAGACACTAACAAACTGAAAGTGAAGGGATGGAAAAAGATACTCCACGCAAATGACAATGAAAAGAAAGCTGGGGTAACAGTACTCATATCAGACAAAATAGACTTTAAAACAAAATGTAAAAAGAGACAAAGAAGGGCATTACATAATGATCAAGGGAACAATCCAACAAGAGGATATAACACTTGTAAATATCTATGCACCCAATGTAGGTGCACCTAAATATATAAAGCATTTATTAACAGACATAAAAACAGAAATAGACAGTAACACAATAATAGTAGGGGACTTTAACACTCCACTTACACCAAGGGGTAGATCATCCAAACAGAAGATTAATAAGGAAACATTGGCCTTAAATGACACACTAGAACAGATGGACCTAGTAGATATATACAGAGCATTCCATCCAAAAACTGAAGAATACATGTTCTTTTCAAATGCACATGGAACATTCTCCAGGATTGATCACATATTAGGCCACAAAACAAGTCTCCATAAATTTAAGAAGATTGAAATAATACCAAGCATCTTTTCTGACCACAACAGTATGAAACTGGAAATCAACTATAGGAAGAAAATCAGAAAAGCCACAAATACGTGGAGATTAAACAAAATGCTACTGAACAATGACTGGCTCAATGAAGAAATCAAAGAAGAAATCAAAAAGTACCTGGAGACAAATGAAAATGAAAATACGACATGCCAGAATTTATGGGATACAGCAAAAGCGGTTCTAAGAGGGAAGTTTATAGCAATACAGGCCTATCTCAACAAACAAGAAAAATCTCAAACAATCTAACAATGCACCTAAAGGAACTGGAAAAAGAAGAAAAAACAAAGCCCCAAATCAGTAGAAGAACGGAAATAATAAAAATCGAGCAGAAATAAATGAAATAGAGACCAAAACACAATAGAAAAAATTAATAAAACCAAGAGCTGGTTCTTTGAAAAGATCAACAAAATTGACAAACCGTTAGGTAGACTCACCAAGAAAAAAAGAGAGAAGGAACAAATAAGTAAAATCAGAAATGAAAGAGGAGAAATTACAACAGACACCTCAGAAATACAAAAGATTATAAGAGAATACTATGAAAAACTATATGCCAACAAATTCGACAATCTGGAAGAAATGGATAAATTCTTAGAATCATACAACCTTCCAAAACTGGATCAAGAAGAAGTAGAGAATTTGAATAGACCAATCACCAGTAAGGAGATCGAAACAGTAATCACAAACCTCCCCAAAACTAAAAGTCCAGGACCAGACGGCTTCCCTGGTGAATTCTACCAAACATTCAAAGAAGAGTTAATACCTATCCTTCTCAAACTCTTCCAAAAAATTGAGGCGGGAAGGAAGCTCCCTACCTCATTCTACGAAGCCAACATTACCCTGATACCAAAACCGGACAAGGACAACACAAAAAAATAAAACTACAGGCCAATATCACTGATGAACATCGATGCAAAAATCCTCAACAAAATACTAGCAAATCGCATACAACAATACGCTAAAAAGATTATACATCATGATCAAGTGGGATTTATTCCAGGTATGCAGGGATGGTTTAGCATTCGCAAATCAATCAACGTGATACACCACATTAATAAAATGAAGAACAAAAATCACATGATCATCTCAATAGATGCAGAGAAAGCATTTGACAAGATACAGCATCCATTTATGATAAAAACTCTGAATAAAATGGGTATAGAAGGAAAGTACTTCAACATAATAAAGACCATATATGACAAACCCACAGCTAATATAATCCTCAGTGGTGAAAAACTGAAAGCTATCCCTCTAAGAATAGGAACCAGACAAGGATGCCCACTCTCACCACTCTTATTTGACATAGTACTGGAAGTCCTAGCCAGAGCAATCAGGCAAGAGAAAGAAATAAAAGGGATCCAAATTGGAAAGGAAGAAGTGAAACTCTCACTATTTGCAGATGACATGATTTTATATATAGAAAACCCTAAAGAATCCACCAGAAAACTTTTAGAAGTAATAAACAAATATGGTAAAGTTGCAGGATACAAAATCAACATACAAAAATCAGTTGCATTTCTATACACTAACAACGAAGTAGCAGAAAGAGAAATTAAGAATACCATCCCATTTACAATTGCAACAAAATAATAAAATACCTAGGAATAAACTTAACCAAAGAGGTGAAAGAGCTGTACACCGAAAACTATAAAACATTGCTGAAAGAAACTGAAGACACAAAGAAATGGAATGATATTCCATGCTCTTGGATTGGAAGAATTAACATAGTTAAGATGTCCATACTTCCTACAGCAATCTTTAGATTCAATGCAATCCCTATCAAAGTTCCAACAACATTTTTCACAGAAATAGAACAAAGAATCCTAAAATTTATATGGAACAACTAAAGACCCCGAATGGCTAAAGGAATCCTGAGAAAAAAGAACAAAGCTGGAGGTATCACACTCCCTGATTTCAAAATATACTACAAAACTATAGTAACCAAAACAGCATGGTACTGGCACAAAAACAGACACACAGATCCATGGAATAGAATCGAAAGCCCAGAAATAAACCCACACATCTATGGACAGCTAATCTTTGACAAAGGAGTCAAGAACATACAATGGAGAAAAGAAAGTCTCTTCAACAAATGGTGTTGGGAAAACTGGATAGCCACATGCAAAAAAATGAAAGTAGACCCTTACCTGACACTATACAGAAAAATTAACTCCAAATGGATTAAAGACTTGAATGTAAGACCTGAAACTATGAAACTTCTAGAAGAAAACATAGGCAGTATGCTCTTCAACATCGGTCTTAGCAACATATTTTCAAGCACCATGTCTGACTGGGCAAGAGAAGCAATAGAAAAAATAAACCAATGGGACTACATCAAACTAAAAAGCTTCTGCACAGCAAAGGAAACCACCAACAAAACGAGAAGACAACCTAACAATTGGGAGAAGATATTTGCAAACCATACATCTGATAAGGGCTTAATCTCCAAAATATATAAAGAACTCATGCATCTCAACAACAAAAAAACTAACAACCCAATTAAAAAATGGGCAAAAGACCTGAACAGACATTTCTCCAAAGAAGATATACAGATGGCCAACAGACACATGAAAAGATGTTCAAAATCATTAACTATCAGGGAAATGCAAATCAACACTACAATGAGATATCACCTCACGCCCATCAGAATGGCTATAATTAACAAGGCAGGAAACAACATGTGTTGGAGAGGATGTGGAGAGAAGGGAACTCTCATACACTGCTGGTGGGAGTGCAAACTGGTGCAGCCACTATGGAAAACAGTATGGAGATTCCTCAAAAAATCAAGGATAGAACTACCATATGTTCCAGCTATTCCACTGCTGGGTATTTATCTAAAGAACTTGAAAACACCAATGCGTAAAGATATATGCACCCCTGTGTTCATTGCAGCGTTATTCACAATAGCCAAGACTTGGAAGCAAACTAAGTGCCCATGAAGGGACGAATAGATAAAGAAGATGTGGTATATATACACAATGGAATACTACTCAGGCATAAGAAATGATGAAATCCAGCCATTTGTGACAACATGATGGACACTGAGGGTATTATGCAAAGTGAAATAAGTCAGAGGGAGAAGGACAAATACCGTATGATTTCCTTCATTAAGTAGTAGATAATAACAACAATAAACAAACACATAGAGACAGAGATTGGATTGGTGGTTACCAGAAGGGAAGGGGAGAGGGGGGAGGGCGAAAGGGTTAATTCGGCACATGTGTGTGGTGATGGGTTGTAATTAGTATTTGGGTGGTAAACATGATGTAATCTATGCAGAAATAGAAGTATAATGATGTACACCTGAAATTTATACAATGTTATAAACCAATGTTACTGCAATAAATAAAAAATTAAAAAAAAAATACCCCAGATATAATTTGGCAGAAATAAAGAAATCGAAGGAGCCCAGTGTAGGAAAAATAAAGAATAAGAATAGAAAATGGAAAATCATTTTATAAGAAGTTACAGACAAATTGTGAAATGTTTGTGTGTACCTTAAAGAAACATAATTTTAAACTGTATTCTGAATACCTTCAGAAGAGATTAGTTAAGAATTAATTTAATAAACCTCTCTTTAATTTAAGAAATTAAGGGGCTGGCCCGGTAGCGTAGCAGTTAAGTTCACATACTCCACTTGAGCGGCCTGGGGTTCGCAGGTTTGGATCCCGGCACGGACCGACACACCGCTTGTCAAAGCCATGCTGTCGCAGCATCGCATATAAAGTAGAGGAAGATGGGCATGGATGTTAGCCCAGGGCCGATCTTCCTCAGCAAAAAGAGGAGGATTGGCAACAGATGTTAGCTCAGGGCTAATCTTCCTCACAAAAAGAAAAGAAAAGAAAAGAAAAGAAATTAATTACTGGCAGTTTGTGTAAGAGTTTTAGTAAATAAATTATAGAAAATAATTAAAGGATAAGAGTTTAAAGATAGCTATTCTGCAAGTAACATAAAGCCCAACACAAACAGAATGGTATGTCCCATCTAACTTTACCCATCAGACTGCAGTAATATGTCCCTTTTAATCTATTTCATAATATAGGTTCACTTGATTATGTTTTAAAGGTAAGTCATGTCAGTTCATCAACCACAAATCTTCAGATATTTTTCCCGGACTAAAAACTGGAAATTGTAGGAGATGATTTCACCACCCAATAGAACAACTATGATTGTTTTGTTATAATCCCATCCAATAATTTTTCATACATTACTTCACTTGCTTGCAATTATTGCACACATGTAATTTTATATCCTGACTTTTTACATTGAATTATGAGTACTTTTTTATGTAGCAACATAGTCCTCATAATTATTTTAATAGTTACATAATATTCCATCGACTATTTATGTCATAATTTTCTCATCCATTTTTTCCATTTTAATATTCAAGTTGCTTCCTATTTTTGGCAACTATAGGAAACAAATCATGCATATCATTTTTAATTTATTTATTATTTCTTAAAATGGCTTTCATGAATGTTACTATGATATCAAAATGTCTTAATTATGTTTTGATCTATATGCCCTATTAAACTAAAGCATGGTTTTACCAGTATGCATGAATGAGATCACCAGTTATGCTCCATGTTTATTATCACTTATCATTGAATTTTAATAATTTTTCTAATTTGAAAGATAATATGTTTCATTATTTTAAAAATATCTTTGAAAATTAACAAAATCAAAAATTTTCCATATATTTGTTTATTAGTTGTGTTAACTACAAAACTTTAATAGCTAGGAGTAGAATGCAACAAATAACACAACCTAAAATGTAGCATTGACTTAGTGGAGGTGGAGAGTACCTAGACATGGAGTTTGGAAACTTGATAATGTTAAGAAATGGCAAAGGATTTGCTCAAAATATTGCCTACCATACTTTGGAAGGCAGATCAAGTGCCAGCAAAGACGGTAGGCTTAAGTAATAAGTGGGAAAAAAGCAGAATGGTGTTATGTGCTAACTGCTTATTGACACTTCCAGCAAACAATTTTATAAAAAAAATCTCTGCAGAAAATTCACATTAGAATGAACTAGTCTGCAAGCAGAGACAAAAGGTAATACAGCTTTGCTTAGAAGGATACTACCTGTTGCCTACAGTCTAAATTGACTGAGAATCCAGGAATTTGAAATCTTGTAACATGAAAAAACCAATCTACCCATGGGCCGGCCCCGTGGCTTGGCGGTTAAGTGCGTGCGCTCCGATGCAGGCTGCCCGGGTTCGGTTCCCGGGCGCGCACAGACGCACTGCTTCTCCGGCCATGCTGAGGCCGCGTCCCACATGCAGCAACTAGAAGAATGTGCAACTTTGACTTACAACTATCGCTTGGGGCTTTAGGGGAAAAATAAATAAATTAAAAAAAAAAAAAATTAAAAAAAAAAAAAAAAAACCAATCTACCCAAATTGAAGCTATTAGACATCAGTACTCCCACGCTATGAACTTTGTGAGACTGCCAATAAAGACAAGATTAGGGAGGTTGCTTTACTACTCCCACCCATTATTTCAAATTGGGGTATGGGGAAGAGAAGAGAGGCGAGAAGCTAAAATATCATAGTCTATGTCTAAATAAGAAGTTTCATAATGGTTACCCCCATCTTAGTCAGCTCAGGCTCCTATAACAAAGTACCATAGACTGGGAGGATTAGAAACAACAGACATTTATTCTCACTGTTCTGGAGGATGGAAGTTCAAGATCAAGGTGCCAGCTTGAGGAAGCAAGCTCTCTGATGACTCTTATAAGTGCACTAATCCTACTCCTAAGATCTTCAGCCTCATGCCCTCCTCTAATCCTAATTATCTCCCAAAGGCCCCACCTTCTAACACCATCATATTGGAGGGTAGGGTTTCAACATATGAATTTTGGGAGGAAACAAACATTTAGTGCATGGTATTCTGTCCCTGACCCCCCATAATTCACTTCCTTCTCACATGCAAATACATTCATTCCATCCCAACAACTCCAAAACTCTTGACTCATTCTAACATCAACTCTAAAACCTAAAGTCCAAAGTCTCATCTAAGTGTCATCTAAAACAGGTACAAGTGAGACTGGAGGTACTATTCATCCTGAGGCAAAATTCCTCTTCAGCTGTGAACCTGTGAAACCAGACAAGTTGTGTTCTTCCAAAATACAATGGCGAGATGGGCATAGAAGAGATATTCTCATTCCAAAAAAGGAGAAACAGGAAAGAAGAAAGGGATGACAGGTCCCAAGTAAGTCCAAAACCTAGCAGAGTAAACTACATTAGACCTTAAGTCACAGGGCAAACTATGATAGACCTTAAGTCTTGGAAATAATCATCTTTGGCTCAACGCTCTGCCTTCTAGGCCCACTGGGGTGGTAGTCCTGTGCCAGCAGCTCTGTATCCCCAGGGCTCTGCCAGATGTCCCCGCTCCCAAGATTTTGGGCAGAAGCCATCCGACCAGTTGAAAGCAAGGTGATTGCCCCCTCTTTTGAAATCAAGGAGACAGCTCTGATGATCTCTGAATGGCCTTTAGGGTCATTCTTCCCTGTCTCAAAGAATAGTGAAAGTTCAGAGCCAAATAGCTTTATGATCCTGTCCTATAAAATCCAAGTTCAACAGCCTTCCTTAATCCCTTCCTGTCTCCTTCCTCTTCAGCTCACACTGTCAGTTTCCTACTGGAGTGGCTGATTGAGTGCCTGGTTCTCAGGCATACTAATCTCCTTATCAAATAGATGCTTGGCCACAATTTTAGTGTCCTCTTCTGAACATGCTTTCTTATCTTTTACAATATGGATAAGCTGAGATTTTTCCAAATCTTTTAGCTCTGCTTTCTTTTTGCTTAATTCAATTTTTAAGTCATTTTTCTTTTCTTGCACTTTATTAGAAGCAGCTAGAAGCCAAGCTGCACCTTCAAAACTTTGATTAGAAATTTCCTCAGCTAAATATCCAATTTCATTACTCAGAAGTGTTACACTCCACAAAACACAATTCAGCAAAATTCTTTGCCACTTTATAACAAGAATCGCCTTTCCTCCAGTTTCCGATTACGTGTTCCTCGTTGCAGCCTGAGATCTCATCAAAATGACCTTTACTGTCCATATTTCTACCAACATTCTCTTCGGGGTTACTTAGGTATTATCTAACAAGACTGAGGCTTTCTCTACGGTTCTCCTCTTTTCTTTCTGTGTTGTCACCAGAATTGCTTTTAAAGGTCTGTTCACAGCAATGTAGGCTTTTTCTAGCATGCACCTCAAAGCTCTTCCAGCCTCTACCCATTACCTAGTTCTAAAGTTGCTTCCACATTTTTGGTATTTGTTACAGCAGCATCCTCATTTCTTGGTACTAATTTCTGTCTCATTTCAGACTGCTATAACAAAGTACCATAGATTGGATGATTTATAAAGGATAGGAATTTATTTCTCACAATTCTGGAGGCCGGAAGTCCAAGATCAGGGTGCCAGTATGATCACGTTCTGGTGAGGGCCCTCTTCCGGGTTGTAGAGTGCAAGCTTCTCATTGTATCCTCACATGGCTAGAGCAGAGAGAGGAAGCAAGTTCTTTCATGACTCATAAGGGCACAAATCCCACTCATGAGGGCTCCAACCTCATAACTTCAGCTAATCCTAATTACCTCCCAAGACCCCACCTCCCAATACCATCACAAGAGGGGTAGGGTTTTAACATATGAATACTGGGGGGAACACACAAACATTCAGTCCGTCACACCCCTGTATGGAACTGACCAGAATAAATTCTGGATTCTTTTGAATAGCATACACTATGTTACCTTGCCCTTCCTACCTTATCAGTTTCGTCTGTAGCTGCCATCTCTCCATTCTCCACCATCCTACAGAAGTACAAGACACCTTCTATTTCCCAGGGTGTCTTGCTTTAATAAAGTCCATTTATTTTTAGAGATAGCTCATTGTGACTGTCACTCTCTGTCTACTTTTGCCCTGATTAATCCTCTATGCATCTTGGCAGCCATAATAGAATCTCTCACAGTTTTGTAAATAGAGAAATAAAATTTTTATAAGATTAAATAGAAACAAATCACCAGAGAAAAGTGCCTCATTCTGGTGATTCAAAATGGTAGAGAGGGCACCTTACTTTAAGTGGGACTGTTTCATCATATTTTCCCTATTCAGTTAGGATAGAATACATATTTTTATTTAGGTAATATATATCTAGCAATAGAAAGAATAAGGAGAATAAAGGAAAAATTACTCTCTCTCTCTCTCACACACACACTCACACACACACAGACACACACACAGAGATAACACTTTATAACCATTATTACATGAAACATGTTAGCTGAATGCAAACCACATGCCCCAAACTCCACTACCAACAAATTATTGAAAAATCACTTAAACTAAAACCTGGTAAATAACTGGTATATTGTTTTGCTTCCCTGTACATAAAATTTTCTTATTTTTCCCATATTTTTGTTATTCCAAGGTATTGCCAAGACCATGTGTGAACCTCAGAAAGCCTCCTTTCCTCAGGGTAGCCCCACAGCAGGCAGGAAATGTTCTTATAAGCAAATGAATGGCACAGCATAAAAGGCTCAGAATTAATAATTTTATCCCATTGCCGATATAGATCTATTCCTTGTTTTAAAATAACATTGTCCCTTTTACAGAATAGCAAGCCAAATGTGATCATATTCACAAAGCAGCAGGCTGAAGAGCATGTGGAATCCTGAAGAAATAATAACCAAAAATGTAAATGAAACTGGGCATTCTGCCTAGAAAACAGAATCTGTGTGCAAACAACACATAGTGATGCCAAATTTTAGAGCCTTTGAGAGGCCATTCAACTGTGTTTCTCTCTAAGCATACGGCCAGAGGAAATAGGTGAATTTTCCATCAATACATAGCAGGAAGGTATAAGGTGTAAAGATGATAAATCTACTCCAGGAGAGACTGAACAAAAGGGTGAAGATTCAACCAAGCTTCATCCCTAACTTGACAGGTTGACAGGTGAACATAGGAATAACAACCGACTGTCACCCAACAGCAAGTCCCAGGAATCATTTCATAATCGAGCTTCGTTTTTTTCTGTTTCTTTTGGTTCATCAAAGGCTATTTTTTGTAGCAGTATGAGAGATCTCAAAGTCTAGAATTGGTATTAAATGATATGTATCTTATCTCAGATTATGTGCTTGGACAAATTACTTTCTTCTGGTCCCATCTTTAAAAGAAAGTTAACCATTTCACAAAGTCATAAGTATAAAACACTCTGTAAATATCAGGTGCTATTATCGTTATAGGGCATTCCTGACAGGATACTGCTCCATCAGGTTGCAGATCCTAAATGCAGCAGTAAGAAATAGCCAGGCCACAGCGGGGAGACAAGTAGTACACCTCTCATGCTGGTCTGAAAAAGTACAAATCTTTTAACACTTCCACTAGTCTGTAACTATTAGTTCAGAATAACCATCTCTTCCTTTGATTTTGATGGCTTCTCCAACTCATTTCTCCACAGGCAGCTAATTCCTTGCTTTGATTATTATCTGAAAATTAGGAAAAATTATCTTCTATCAGATTTGAGGTCCTATGACCTCAGTTTCGCTCCATTCCAATCCATCATGTCAAAATTTCTCACATATAGTTTTCATGTGTCTGCTGAAAATTCTAACGAAAGTTCACTACAAGAAACTCACTATTCTAGATCCATTCACTACCAGGATTTCAAAGTCTTTTATTATCTACTCCCGCTCAAGCAATCTAAGTTTATTTTCCATTAAATTCTGGTCAGGGCAATCCCTTCCATTTCTGGAGAACATTCTCAACCAGGTCCACCTCTCCTCCAAAGCTCAGTTTCTTTCTTCTCCTGAAATTTCTTTCTTCTCTTCCTGCCTCTTCATTCTTTGCCCACTCATCAAGGGCAGGTGGTCTTGAAGTCTCTGCCAACTTTTGCAGCCTATTTACTCCTTTGATTTCATTTAGCCCTTTCCAATTATATCACACTATTTAACACTTCATTATATTTTGTCGTGTATATATTATATTTTGAGATGGCCCAATTGGACTCTAATCGGGCACAGGGAATTTTGCTTTTCCCATACATAGTAGCTGTCTCAAAATGCAACCTGATTGGTGTATTAACTGATTGGGAGTGAATCTGGAAAGTGATTCAGACATCTGAAAATACAACAAAGCCAGTCCTACTTAGCATTCAAATTCAAATTTGACAAAAGCCTACTCAACTTGGAGCTATACCTTAAAAATCACAGTGAATATCAATGGAGAATAAAAAACTTTTCTTGAATCAAATTTGTAGGTTTAAGCTACCATGGAAAGGAAAGAATATTTGTTTAGAATAACAAATTATCTCTTTTGAGTTTTGTGGCAGGATGTGCAATAAGTTTCCTCTGAGGATTAAGATATGATTTAGTAGTGATCCATAGGGGCTGCTCTAAAATCAGCAACATGGCTTTCTGAAATGGAAACTATCCATCTGATTTGGTGTAAACCATGTGGTATGTGCGTGGTAAGCATTATTTACATTTAGGATTTAGATTTTACATGGAATGAAAAAAATCATACCACACCTAGAGTGCAGCACTCATGGAAAAGTCTGTGTCTTGATAATATTTTTGATCTAAAGTTGTTTCACATAGTTACAATACTATTCACCTTATTGTGCACAATGTGACAAGCCACTGTATTTTTTAATGTTACTTGGTTACTAAAATATGAAATTCATGTAAAACCAAATGATTACTTAAAATTTCTATTGAATATATATTTAAAAATAAAGCAGCCTCATCCACTATGCTTTTTCTCTAAATGAGAAAGACGTGTTGCTTTAAAGTTTCATGTAATTTAGTCTTTTGGAAATGGTTATGGCTGGGTCTATTCTCAGAGAAATTATCCCTTCTAAAGAGCTTGATTTGAGTGGCTGTATTTATTATTAATATTTGATTTTACTCTTAACCTATTAAGTAAAATAATACTGTGCTCCAAAAAAATGAATACATTCTCTGAATGTGCAGAAAACTATTTATTGACATAATATTTACCCCCTCTTTCAAAAACAAATTTAGGCCGGTTTTTTATGGAGAAATTTAGGCAGAAGATGAAGAACAAAGTCTTCAGCCACTGAAAGCTGTGTCACACTGTTCCTTCTGAGAGTTTCCAATTTTACAGGTCAAATTTGATCTATTTTGCAGAGCCATGGCATGAAGTCAGACTAGAAAGGTTTATGATGCACCTGAAATATTGCATGCCTTATGCCTTTAAACTTGGGGAATTCCTTTCATAGATAAATTACTCTGAGCAGCAATTTGGAGGAGTGCGATAATTGGGGCACCTGATATGAAGAGGTTTGAAAGTGTTGGGAGAAGGAGAGGACACAATGGAAGAGCAGAGGGAAGAGGGGCTCGGAGGGCATGGTCACCCTGCAGCACCCCAGGGCCCGGCCAGGAGCTCCACTGGGGAAGCCAGAAGCTTAATCAAGTCCTGAAATAAATGGAACTGTGGGCGTTAGAGTTTTCTCAGTTGTTTCCTCCTACAAAGAACTTTTGTTACCATTGGAGAAACAAAAGCACATTTACGTCCATCAATGTCCATTACTCAAACTTCCCTGCATTATATCTATTGACTACATATTTACAGATTAAATATGATGGGCAAAAATATCAGTTAAGTGGCTGCGAAGTTAAATAGCAACAGTGTAATATAAGGTAAGACTAACTTGATCTGATCCATCTGTCCATGCCAAGAACTCCAAAGTGTTTGCCATTTTATAATCCCCGCACCTGGATTCTGTATTAAATTTCAGATGGACTTTTATATATATTTCACTTTAATTTAATACCAAAACCGTGAAATGAATTCACCCTAAATGCACCATGTGGACTCGGGGAAGTTAGATGCTTTGATATGATAGTTACAGTTATATATTATAAAAATAAGTTTAGCGCTATTGTATTTCTGTGTTTATTTTCCAGTTAGTCATATAAAATTTTAATGTTCACAAATTTTCCCAAAGGAAACTTCAATTTCTCTGCATGGCATTGTGATAGTAATGGCACCATTTAAAAAATAATGGTAGTTGTACCTCTGATTTATGGACTTGGGTGAACCATATGATATATTTGGCTTTAATTGAGTTGGATAAAATCCAGAAGCAGGCAAATACTCATCTTCCCATCTCTGCACAAAGGTTCTGAATTCTGATCTGCCAGAAACATTATTTATTAGCACATTCGATGCTTCATGCTCTGAAATGCTCAAAACTCTGTCAGCACTTTCTGCTTAAACCTTTGACTATTCCTATCAACTTTTGCTCTTTCCTTTGAGCCTGTTTTTCTGTTTCTCTTTCTCTCGCTCATGCACACACACAGACACATACACGGCTTATACTTCTTGTCTTGGTTTGCAATGCATTTGCTTTTGTAAATTTGAATTTACAGACTTTTGATCATGTTTATTTTTTATTGTTTTATGAAAAAGAAAGTTTGAATAAACAAGCTTCCCATCAACACTTTGTCTTCTCACAGAGCCCAATTTTTCTCTCTCAATTTCTTTTAACTCTAAGGAGACAAGAAGAGAGAGTTTAGCCAGTCCCGATTATGAGACAGGCACTGTCTTGGGTACTTTTGGTGCTTATGCAATCCTCATGCCTGCTCTAGAAGATTCATTCATTTTATTCCTATCTCTGTTCAAACATCACCCTGCCAGGAAAGCTTTCTAGATAAAGGCTTTATCTACATTAACCTCTCTAATAAGACACCCTCCTACCATCTCAGTCCCCTTTCCCTAAGTTATTTTTCTTCTTAGCACTTTTTATCACCTGGCATATTCTATAGATTTTGTTTGATTATTGTGTTTCCCCCTGCTGTACATAAACATCATGAGAGTAACCATTTTTTCTGCTTTTATTCCCAGCTGTGTCTTTATTGTAACTGACGCATAATAGATGCAAGTAAATATCTGCAGGATGAATGATTAGAAAAGTGATTGACCTAGGGGTAAAGAGCGAAGACTGTGGTCTTAACGTCTGGACTCAGCTCCCCAGATAAACAATATAAGGTGGCTGTTAAGCGTGTAGCTTTGGAGTCAGACTGCTTGGAATCGCAGCGTTACCATTCGTTAGCTATGTGACCTCGGACGAAGTACTTAACTGCCCTGGGCTCCAGGTTTCTCATTGGAAAGATGGTGATAATAAGAGCAACCACCTCATCCGGCTGTGTGAAAATTGAATTAATAAATACTATCTGCTTACAAAAGTACCTGGCATTCCATATTAAAAGTTATCATTAACCTCAGTTCACAGATGAAGAAACTGAGGTTCAGAGAAGTCACCCAACATATTAGGTGGGAAAACAGGGCTTCAAAGAGAGCTTCTTCTGATGCCACAGACGATTGTTTTCCTCTAAACTGGACTTCTTCTCTTCTTCCTGTTCCTTGTTGTTTATAACTTGTTTTTTTTTTGAGGAAGATTGGCCCTGCACTAACATCTGTTGCCAATTTTCCTCTTTTTCCCTTTTTCTCCCCAAAGCCCCAGTACATAGTGGTGTAGCATAGTTGTAGAGTTGTGGCTCTTCTATATGGGATGCTGCCTCAGCATGGCTTGATGAGCAGTGAATAGGTCTCCGCCCAGGAACTGAACCAGCAAACCCCGGACGGCCGAAGTGGAATGCGCGAACCTCACTGCTACGCCGCCGGGCTGGCCTCGTGTTGTTTATAATTTTAATAACAGTATTATTAAAAATAATAATTACATGTTGAGGTATTACTTAGATGTGAACGTTGTAGGTTGTAAATAAAATGAACTTCTCTCCTTAAGGAAATCATCACGGGAAAAGATAAATAGGGTGTACAGAAATACACTTGGATACGTAAAAGGAATAATAACTCATAATCCCATTTTCCTCTCAAATCTTTGAATACTGAATTTTCTACCTACAGAGATAGCTTTGAGTTACTTATTTACAAAATGCTTGACCATGAAATGCTATGCTGTGAGAGTACACAAATATAGATCCTTTTATAGTGTTAATAAGGCCCCTTGATTGCTAATTTTACTAAATTTGTCTTAGTCCTTTCATATGATAGATATTTTTAGCTTTGTAGATTTTTAAAAACTATAGTAGCATCTACCTTTTATTCTATTGTACATCATTTCTCTGATACCCTATAGCAGTTTTTTATATACTTTTTTTCTCTTTTGTTAAGAGAATCCTTTCTTCAGAAAGCAATTTACTAGAAAGTCCGATATAGAAAATATCTAAGTGGAGTTGCTCTGATTGAAATAAGATTGAGTATTGCAGCGTCAGCTTACTCAGCACCGTCTCCTCCCACAGGAGTCCTTTACAATACAAAGAAGCCTCCAGGGTAAGATTTTCATTTCAAAAGAAATATTGTGAAGACTAGTTCCTTATATTATAGAGTAATGTCTACTTAAAGGAGATTAAAAAAAGAAAAATAGCATTTAAACTGACAATTTTAGAAGCTTCAGATGAGCTTCGAATCAGAATTAATTTTCCTTTGTTCCCCCTTCTCACTCTAAGCTTGATTTATTACTGTCCTTTTGACTTTTTAAAAACCACTCAGTGATTTCTAATTTATTCCAATTATTAAAGCCTTATCTCAAAACTCATCACTGTCTTCTCACTTACCTTTAAAATGTGACCAGAAATATGGCTAACATGGCAACCTGGGTCAATTCTCTCTACATGTTCAACCTTTTCCCTCCACTCCACCGGGTTCCCCCTGCCCCAGTTTGAAGCATAAGCCTGTAGCCAGGCTGTGTAAGAGTGCTTGCCCTGGGGAGAAATGCAGTCTGAAGGCAAGAGTGGTTCTGGTCTCTGGGCCCTGAAGAAGTTAGTAAAGAGGCTCTACCAGCCCCTGGCCACGCATACACATGCACAGGCATATACACGAGAAATAGCTGGGGAGCTACTTCCAGAGACAAGGAAAGGGGTGGACTTGTGGGTGAAGTGAGCCCCAGGGCCCAGGCCCCACTCTGGCCTTCCGGAAACTGAACTGGACTCTGCAATACCCAACTGGCCTTCAGGAAAGTGAGCCCCAAGCCCGGCTAGTCCATCCATACCCCATACCCAGTACTGAATGACAGAGCCATCTCAGGTCAGGGGCGCTCTGCTTGCTTGGAAAATGATTACATGCGAGATTCCAGCTAGGGACCCTTTCCCTGAAGGGGAGCGCACAAAAGCCTCCTAGGTGCTGCCTCCAATAATGACTAAACAGCCATTTTTCACAGTTTCAATAGGATGGGAGTTTAAAGCAGATCAAGAAATTGAATTTCCTTTTTTTGCGCATCATTTGCTGTGTACAATGTATCTCTGCTATGTTTTAATTTTGGAATTTTTTTTCTGATAACCTCTAAATATACAAAAATTATTTCATATGTTTTGGGTGTACACTTGTGGTTTTTTTCCCCCTCAAGTGGGATATTAACTCAATATGTTTGCCTAACAGTATTTCCAAATAGACAGAGTCATCAAAGACTGAGACTCAGTAGATGGTGATGGCCTGATTGGCCCTGACTACACAACATACATAAGTGAGTGTTTAAACTGCTGTTAGTGAATAGAGTCCCTTAAATATGTCCAATTTCCAACCTGATATTTGGTTTATAGTATTAATTTGTAAACAAATATTTCTTTAGGAGTAAAATGTTAAAGTTTGTTAAAAATCATTTCAGCTACAATCATATGATGAATTATTACAAATTATATTGAAGTTTTGTTGTATTTACAACGCTGAGATTTAAACAATACAAAAGACACTGTTCAGCATTGATAGCAACAATTTTAATTTCATAAAATAGAGATGAGAAAAGACAAACACAATGGAATGTCTGCATATCCTTTCAGAGGTGTTTAACCTTCTTTCTAAGCCTATTTCATGCTGTAATAAAGGGCACCATCCTCTACCCAGCCCCCCATAGAGGCTTAATAATTGTTTTTTGTTGATGAAGGGGTGGAAGATGATTAATAATGAGGAGAATTCAACTTCATAAATGTTCTATATGCTTTGTATTAAAAAGAATTAAACTAGCTGTGATCACTAGCTTTGTGGACATTTGTAACTACAAAACTCATTAGGTGACCAATAGCTACAATGCAGTCTTGTAGAGATCACCCTTTGATTTGGATTAGAGCTGATTAATAGCTCTTTTTGTACAAAACCAGCTCCATTTGCTGCTTGACTTCACTTTAGGACCTTCTGCTGCGATCTCATCCATCATAAAGCCTGGGTTGTCCACTGTGATAGCGGATTCCCAAAGGGTTATAATATGGCGCACCATGTGAAACTTACTGCTCTAGGTTCTTGAGGAATGTCTTTGGTCCATTTCTTTTGTTCAGAGTTGCTATATACCAATTGTACCCTATTAGCTATTCTGTCAGTAAAATATATTATTATTAAATTTAAAATGGTGCCTAATATTTGTTAAATACTTAATATGCTAGGCACCGTGCTAAGCATCTTAGGATTCCTAACTTATCCCTATTGTATAGATGTTGAAACTGGGAAAGATAAGGTAATTTTTCCATGGTTAACATCAGCTAACCAGTGTCAAAAGTGGAATTCAAATCTAGATCTGATTCTAAAGCGTGCTTTTTTACATCTTGACAACTTGTTGCTCTATAAACCCAATCTGCATCATTGTGTTAGTTCATTCATTCATTGGTTTAACCAACACTTATTAAGTACCTACAGTAAGGTGTGGGAATATAAAAATGCGTAGAACAGAGTGCCTGGCCTCTTAGGACTTTCACATGATGAGAGATAGAGAAGTAAAAAAATAATAATAACGAATAAAAAAATAAATGTTAATTGGGTAGGGAGAAAAACACAATTCAATTCTTCTTGTGGAACCCAAGGATAAACTTCTCAAATGAGAGTGATATTGGAATTGATTCTTGAAAGATGAATGAGTATTGGGATATGGAGAAGCATGTTGACTTTAAAGAAGAACATCAAGATTACAGCACAAAATTGGCAAAGCTTGAGAGATAGACAAAGTCATGTCTTGTTTAACATTCTAATAAGAATGAATATTATTCTAGATGTAGTTACAGGGTAAAAATAAGAGTATTTTAAGCAGAAGATTTCCATAAGGTTGAACTTTTACAAAGATTACTATAGATAAAGCATCGCAGAGTACATTAAGCCTCTTGAAGACTGGCTAAATTCTGGATCTCAATTTTAGTAATCTCCTTTTCTTCTAGAAAAGAAATAACAATGGTTTTTGGAATAATTATAATAAAAAAACCTCTGATTATCTGTTTCTCCTCTGATCATATTTCTTTTTAGAGCTGAGTAGAAAGTTTAAAGAAATTGAAGAAGCAACAAGCTTCTGAATGAAAGGGCACCGGTAGAACATTCATAAATGAGTTCTAAAAAGTAATAGGGTTGTAATTAGAAAAACTGGGTTTAAATTTTGAATCACTAATTAGGAACGTTCATTGTCCTTCATTAAAATGGGAATATTTTTCTCTACCTATCTCATAGGAATAACTTGAGCTGCAAATGCTAATATCTGTGAAAGTGCTTTGTGAATTACACAAATATCATGGAAGATGTGAGCTTGAGCTTACAAGGGGTGCAGAAGTTTGAGATGGAGGTCTGTTTGATTAGCTTTAAAGTTTTAGTGTGGTTAACAGGGTGGTGATTGCCATGCATAACACTGCTCAGAATAGATAAATCTACTCTTGTGAGTGACATCATCTGCGAAATATCTTCCTTAGTGATGGAGAAAAAAATTCTGAAGATAAGAAAGAACTCATAAAGTAGAGGAGAGTTGTAGCAAAGGAAGTTCTGACAGCTTTTTCCCCCATGTATGGCTGTAAGTCTTCTCAACAGTCAGCTAAGGGCTTCCTTTTAATATTGGGACCTCAATTTGATACAAAAGATTTTCCAATATAAAGCTTTGTTTTTGGAATTCTCTTCCCTTTTGAATGTGGCAGAGCAGAGTACAGCCACATGAGTTTTATAACAGATAGAGAAATTACTATAATACATCATTTCAATTTATTTGGAGCTATTAATTTCATCCTCTGTTAATGATTGAATTGTGTCCCCTGCAAATTCATATATTGAAGCCTTAACACCCAATGTGAATATATTTGGAAAAAGGGTCTTTAAAGAGGTAATTAAGGTTAAATTAGATCATAAGGATGGAGCCCTAATCTGTAGGACTGGCATTCTTATAATAAGAGGAAGAGACACCAGAGCTCTCTCTCTCTGCATGTGCCCAGGGAGAAGACCACGTGAGAACATAGCAAGAAGCCGGCTGTTTTTGCACCCAGAAACTCATATCCGGTTCTTGCCTCACACAGAACCTATTTTTTCCCCGGCTATACCAATCTATTTGTAGTTCCTTCAAAGGAACTACACCCTTCTTTGCTTTCATTTGCTATTTCCTAGAATACCTTTACCATCATATTTGTTTAGCCAAATACTAATCATCCTTCAAACCTTGGCTTATATATCTGTGCCTTCAGGGCTCTTCTCTTTCTCTTCCTGTCTGATTGAATTAACTCTCCACTGTGCTTCCATTACACCTAAAGTACACCTTTATCAAACACTGATTCTGTTTTGCTGTAAATCAGAATTTTCTTACCATCTCTGTGACTATGAGGTAAGCTCTCTAAGATTCTCATCTTGGCATTCAGCACTGTTCCTAGCCTTTTAGAGGTGCTCAGTAACTATTTTCTGATCCACTTAGTGATTTATAAGGAAGAGATGTAAGGAATTAAAGTCAAAAAGAAATTAAGGAAAAACTCCTTGAAAGGGAATAAGAGACAAGTAGCCTCAGTTGAGAATAGCTTGAGCGCAAAAGCACTAGCTGTTGAAAATTAGAAGAACAGTGGAAATTTGAGTGTATGAATGTGGCAAAGCACTGTGCAGAGAGTAAGCGATCACATATAGAACTTTATATGGGTGCAAAATATATAAAAGGATGTACCACCTGGCACACGGTAAGGGCTCAATACGTGTTGGCTTAAAGAAAAATGAATAGATGAATATTTATCAGATAATTGGAGAAGTGAAGGAATGGGCGGTAGTGTGAACAGAAGGTTAGAAAATACTAAGGAAAAATTGCAGAGTGAATGGTACAGCAAAAATGATAAAATGTTGCTGATATGCCATATGATGAATTTCCAAATGATGACTCCCAATGATAGATTTCTTAGACATTATAAGACTAGTATCCAGCTCCCCTGAATAATTACCTCTTTTACTCATCTTTAATAATAATGATAACTTACACTTGAATGGATTTGTATTTTTTAAAGGGCTTTCATATGCATAATCTCACTTAATTGTACAATAATTATGTGAGGCGCTCAAGGCAGTTATTTCTCCCATTTTGCAAATAAGGAAGCAGAGGGTAGACGAAATCACTTGCCCAGTGGTACTTTTCAGTCCATGTTGGAGCCAGAGTAGATCCTCAGATCATGGCAGCCAGCCAATTATTTTGCAGATAAAGAACAGCCTCAGGTATATGCCTGAACTAACTCCAGGTAAAAGAGGTGGCAGTGAGGTCTACTCATCTCATATCTCCCAGTCAAGTGCATTTCTTGTTATTCCAGATTGTTTCTTTCTTTTTTTACTTTCTGCTGAGGAAGATTAGCCCTGAGCTAACATCTGTGCCAATCTTCCTCTATTTTGTATGTGGGTCACCGCCACAGCATAGCTGACAAGTGGTGTAGGTCTGTGCCCAGGATGTGAATCCAGGAACCCAGGCTGCCAAAGCAGAGCATGCCAAACTCAATCACTATGCCACGGGGCCAGCTCCCAGATTGTTTCTTTATCATTGTCTATAGCATATGCTTTTAAAATGTCAGAATTTTTTATTTATCGTTGTGCAACATTTTTAGATTGATACTATCCCTCTATTAAAATATTGCACCTCATAACTTTGTCCTGGGGAGGTTTTATATGCAGAAACCCTGATTGATAAATTTTTGTGAAGAAAATGAGGTAATCTAAGAAAGTGAGGTAATCCTGTTCTTTTTTGATTCCTTAGCTGAACCAAGACAACGGGGGAGAGTTTGCAAATAAAAATAAAGTTCGGAATATGTCATTCTTACTGGCATAACCTCAGTTTCGAGGTCCTTCTCTGTGGCTGCCAATGTCTGCCTTACTAAAGAGGCAGTGCAGAGGAAGAAATCAACATGCTCGCCTGATTTTCTACAAACACATTTGTACCTCCACCAACCCCAATCCCATCCAACCACACATGTAAATCTAAGATTAGAATTCCTCTGCTTGTTAGCTCCCACTATTTTCTCTTTAAATATTTGAAAAAACTCCTTGCTGATTATTCAAAATACCCAGAACATGCCTACATCTAACAGAGGAGATAATTCCACATCTAACACCTTATTTTATTCAAAGGCTTATTTTGAGGAATGCAAACTTTTGCAACCACTATGAAAAACATTATGGACGTTTCCCAAAAATACAATCCAGCTATCCCACTACTGGGTATTTATCCAGAGACCTTGACATCAACAATTCAAAGAGACTTATGCACCCTTATGTACATTGCAGCATTATTCACATAGCCAAGACATGGAAGCAATCCAAGTACCCATCAACTGATGAATGGACAAAGAAGATGTGGTGTATATATATACAATGGAATATTACTTAGCCATAAAAAAGACAAAATTGTCCCATTTGCAACAACATGGATGACCTTGAGGGTATTATGTCAAGCAAAATAAGCCAGACAGAAAAAGACAAACACCGCATGATTTCACTCATATGTGGAAGATAAACAAATACATCGACAAAGAGAACAGATTAGTGGTTACCAGAGAGGAAGGGGGGTGGGGGTGGGTGAAAGGGGTAAAGGGGCACATATATATGGTGACAGAAAAAATTAGACTATTGGTGGTGAGCACAATGCAGTCTATACAGAAACTGATAAATAATAATGTACTCTTGAAATTTCACAATGTTATAAACCATTATGACCTCAATAAAATATTTTTTTTTAAAAAGGCTTATTTTAAGGGTATTGCATTCAGGAAAATTCTATAAACAATGAAATGATGCACTTCAATTTGGGGGGAAAACATAGACTTCACTGAAGATGGAAAGACAAGAAAAAACATTTTTAAAACCTACCTCAGGCTTTTGTGAAGGTTAATGAGCTAATGTTTAAGAAACATGATGGAATCTGCCTTGAAAAGTACTTTGCAAGCAAAAAGTTTTATTAATATTGTCACATATTCGCATGATACAAAGATTTAAAATTACAAGTTTAAGTATGTGCAGTGGAGAGTTACTGCTCAATTTGAAGAGTTCTCAATTAACACTCCACCAATTAGGGTTAAACTTCAAGGTGCCTAGCTCAATTCAGACAGTATGCTGTTAGACCAGTAAGGAAGAGAGCAAAAGTCTCCTTCCACTTTGCTTATTTTTGTCTTTTAGACCCAATAATCTCTAAATGTTTTAAAAAAAACAAAATATTTTAATGTTTTACCACCTAGCTGCAATGTTAAAGCAGAAATATTTGTAAATGTTAACACTGCTACTTCTGTGAAAAGGAATCATATTTATTAAACTTAACTCATTTGGCTTCTACAACTCAATTTCTGTTTGCACAATACAAAGATGATAATGCACCACAGAGATTTATCATACTATCTGACTTCATAACTACAATCACAGTGAAGTTTCAGCCAGGATTTCAGGTATCAAAGCTTTGCCACAGAGAGATGCAGAATTAAAATTATTTCTAAGTAAAATGCAGTTTGACTCAAATAATCCAAGAGAAAACTTTGGAGAGGAGATGGAAGAAAGGAGAGGAGAGAGAAGGGAGAAGGGGAGAGAGAAAGATTGGTAACATTTTTTGCCTATTTGATATACACCCTCCCTTACAAGATCTTTTTCTCATAGATAAGGCAATTTACTAAGTAATGAACACTATGCCTTTGTCTATCCTTATCCCTTCCTTCAGGGAACCATCTTTTCTGTCTCCATGTGTTCCTGGTGGGACTGTCAATTATGATGCTCCATCCATTCCTAAAGATATGTATACAACTATTTAACTGGCAGTTCTGTATTCCTCAGGATATAGTGATTAGTATAGGAACAAGCATGTGACCTAGGCTAATCATAATCTTTCTACAAAATAATAGAGAGTCTCAGTTCCCTGTGGATTATGAGATGTAAGAATACAAGTTGGAGGCTGCCAGCATCCCTCTTTTTGTACACACAGAAAGAGGCTGCTTGAGATTTAAGCCTCTTAAATGGACAAACCAAAGTAATATTGTTCCAGGCCCTGGTTCTAGCTCTCCTTGGACTTCTCATTACGTAAGTAAGTATGTTTTCTTTTCTTTTTTGAATTAGCCTAAACTTTCTTGAGTTTCTTGCAACCCAAAAGATTTGATTAATACAGCCTTTGTATAAATGTTTTTCAATTAATTCTCTCAAAAACCTAATTTTGCAGATGAGAGGCTTATCCAAGTTCACATCTAGAAAATGTCACAGCTAGATTCAAATCCACATAATCTGACTGGGGTTTCCCTGAGCACAATACGAATGCCAATAAAAGGCTGGACTTTGTGGACCTGGCATTCATGAGGGTCATACTCTTTTTCCTTTTTCTTTGATTTTCTTTTATTCCATTATTTATATTAAATTAACATTCTTTATTTCTTTTTATTCTAATACATCTTTCATAGAAGTTCAGATGGTTTAGTTTGTCCCCTGTCCCTAGGAAAAACTCACCTTCAGCAAATATGAGAGCAATGTTGTCTATATACTTTGATGATTTAGAATTATTTACACTGATAAAGAACAAATAAAACAATCACTTATGATTCTCAATTTATATTACTGATATCATGCACTTTTTATAGATCAATCACATTTCTGGTATTTTTTTTCTAAGATGTTTTGGGGAGATGTTGAGAGAGAATTGCTAGGCAGCAAAACATTTTCATGTCCCCAATATGCCCCTTCCTTCTGTCACTAAATCCAGCTTATTCTGTCTCTACTCTACCCATGAAATCTCTGTTCCAATGTCATGATACTAAAGTTTTGCATACATAAATCAAAAACTCCCTTTTTCTAGCCCTCTCTTATTCTTCCTCTTTGGTCTTACTGTTCCATTCACTGCTACCAAACTTATATGGAATTTAATTTTCTGCCTGCCTACTTGCTCTGTCACATGTGAAAAAATTGTACTAATTAGGGCCTTCCACTCTTTTCAACCATGGATATGCAAAAATTATGACATGATCCATAGCCTTAAAAAGCAATATGTTTAGTTGGGAAGATAGACATGTTAATAAAATTCTGTAGAGAAGCCATTGGTCTTATGATATGGTTATACACAACTTACAAAATGAGCCCAGATACAGGAGCAAATAACACAAATAAGACCCAGTGAGAATGTGAGATCTCAATCATCAAGGACAGACAAGGCTGTAGTGACATACTCGGAGAGGGAGCAATTGTGTCAAACAGAGGCATACCAGACGGATGAAACAACAGGCACAGAGACATGAACCATAAAGGAGCTTAGCTTGGGTCACAAAGACGTTTTTGGAATATCTACCTTATTTATAAGGAACCCTTTATCAGCATCTCCCTCCCTTGACACTTCATATCCACAGTAGTTGGTCCCCCATCAGCAATATTTGTACCATATGTCTATAACTACACACTCCTGATTATGGTTCATTAGATCAGAGTGCTTCCTGATTCAAGTTGAGTGAATAAGCATCGCTTCCACCAGAATTTAGAATTTGGCTTAAAAGAGAAAAAGACAGAAAGAGGGATTTCAAGCTATTGAATCTCTACTTTGTGAGTTTCTCTACTAGAGAAACAGGTGCACCTGCTATGGGAAGAAGAGAAGCAAAGTAAGCTATGGAGCCATGAAGAGAACAATGGATCCGGCTGGAACAGAGAGAAGCCTGATCCATTCATGCATACATCAAAACGTATTACAGAATTATGATATGGGAGGCATTGTGAAAGTTCCAGAGCAAAAGGGTAAGAATATAAAAATACAGATCCTGCTCTCATGAAACAAATAGCCTAATGCAAAGAATAGACAATAAACAAACAAACAAGAAGGCACCAGATAGTGATTAAGGCTATAGTGCAATAAATCCAGAGGGTGTGGTAAAAAATTTCTTGGGGACTAATTTGGATTGGGGATTCAGAGAAGGCCTCTGTAAGGAAGTAACATCTAAACTAAGATCTTAGTGAGGAGAAAAATTCGTAAAGATATGGGGATGAACTTTCCAAGCTGAGAGTACAGGAGGAAGTAAATTTAGCATGTTAAAGGCACAGAAAGAAGGTCAAAGTGATGGGAACTTAGTGAGCGAAGTCAAGAATAGGAAGAAGTGGAGTAGAGAAGAAACAACACTAGATGAGGTAGGACCTTTACGCCAGGTTAAGGATTTGGGATTTTATTTTAAATTCAATCATAAACCCTTGAAGTATAGTAAGTAGACCAATGATATGCTCTGATTTAAGTGTTGACAAATTACTTTAACTTGCAAAATGGATTTCAGTAAGGAAAGAAGGAAGCAAGAAAACCAGGTCACAGATAACCTGAAATAGCTCAAGTTAGGGAAGATGGAAACTCTTACCAGGCTGGTAATAATGGATGTAAGAGATGGGACATTTGGAGATAGAGAAAAGGCTTGCTAATAGATTAGACATAGAAGATGAAGAAAAAAGAGAAATCAAGAACGATTCCTAGGTTTTTGGCTTACGCAATTAAGTAGATGAAGATGCAATTTTCTGAGATGGGTATGACCGTGAGAAAAACAAGTCTGGGTTGAGTGGGGTGAATTAGGAGTTCTGCTTTGACTATTCTGAACTTGAGGTGCCCATTGGGCATCCAGGTGGATATGTCAAGTGGGCAGTTGGATATTTGAGTCTTCATCCAGGCAAGTGGTCTGGGGTAAAGATATAAATATGGTGTTAATCATCATGTAGATAGTATTCAAAGTCCTGAGCTGGAGGATATTACCTAGACAAAAGCATAGATAGAATAAAAAGCTCTGGCCATTTAGAGATTAGGACAAGGAGAAAAGTCAGCCAGGAAAACTGAGAAAGAGTGCCAGTGTGGTAGACAGAAAACACTACAGTGTGATATATCAGAAACCAAGAGAAGAAAGAGTTTCAGGAAGGAGGTGAAGCCAGGTACCTGAGGGTTACCGTAGGTATACAGATGAAGACGGTGGGGACAGTGGGGATTGAAGCTGGGTACGCGAGGTTTACTGTAGATATTCAATAAGAACATGATTTCCTGTCGCAATTTGCTGTTTTCTTGTTTAACCTGAGGGATGACTCAGGGGTTGTGAAGATTTGTGCGCTCATTTTGCAGAAGAAAGAGAATGCCTTCAGGGAGGTTTCGATCACTGGATGACCCACCCCCAGCTGCCATTAACGCCCAGAAGTCAGATTGACCAAGGGCTTCTCTGGAGTGAAAAATTACCCCTTTGTTTCTTCGAAACTCATCCTGCCAAGCGCCTTAGCTCTGTAAACCCCCCTGCTTTCTTCACTTGTTAAGGTGGATTTGAGAGAACCCATCCTCCCGCCTTCTCATTTTACCCAATTTGAATAAAACTTTTTTTCCATCTCCAAGCACCTATGGCTCAGTGATTGGTTTACTGCACATTAGGCACATGAACTTGAGATTAAGAGGTTCGGTATCAGGCTGAGTATTTAACTACATTGAATAGTTTGGGAAGTTGAGTAAGATGAGGACATAAGTGCAACTACTGGGTTTGGAAATGTGGAAAACTTTGATATTTTGATAGTATCAGTGCCAGGATAGTGATCGAGATAGAGACCCTACTAGAGTAAGTTGAGGAGAGAATAGGAAATGATTTAGTGGAGGAATTGTATTGGCACAACTCTTTCAAGATTCTATTGTTAAGGAGACCAGAAATAGGCCGGAGGAGCTGAAGGAGTAAATTCTGTAATATGGCTGTGCACTGATGAGAATGAACCGGTTGAACAGTAAAGGCAGTGAAACTGATGATAACAGGAGAGAGCGGAGATAGTTGGAGAAAAGAGGTTCTTGAGACAGCGTTAGGGGATAGGACCAAAGAAGAAGTGAATGAATGACCTTTGAGTGAGGGCACCTCATCTATTGTAGCAGGAGAGCAAGCACAGGGTGCTGGTATAGATGCCAGAGGAGCAGTAGATTTGGGGTTATGAAGGTGCAGGAGTTCCTGCCCAATCCTATATTCTCCTTGAGGGCATTAGCTAAGAATAAGAAAGGAAGGTGGAGAGTTGGAGCTTGAGGAAAGGGAAGCAGTTTGAAATGATTGTTTTAGAGAATGGGAGAGCAAATATTCTAGGGTAGTATGCAGGATTCCTGACCAAAGCTGAGTCATCCCTGGAGATTTGTGGTCATAAATATAAGATGAGACTGGTTGGTGTAGTTGTGTTTTTTCCAGCAACACTTACTTGCTCAAGGATTGATATGGGAATATCTGGGATTCACCAGAGTTGGAGCTTTCCCAAGCAGGAATTTAAGGAAGGAGAGAGATGCATGATAGTTAAGAGTTTTTGCAAGAAAACGATTTTAATTACTGGCCATGGAATCTCACCTGTATAACCATAGCAATGAAAATTAGAGCAGTATGATTGATATGGAAAAAAGCAGTGAAGAATTAAAGGTCTCAAAGAGGGCAAAGAATTACTGGAGTAGAAGAACTAGAATAAGTAGGCTAAACAGGTAGGAGGTGGTGGTTAGAGTCTGAAGACTGAAATAGAAATTCTGACAGCATTTCAGTTTTTGATGATTATAAATGTCAAAGGTAAGACTATAGGTGTCGGTAAACAAGGTGAGATGAAGAAAAAAAAAATGCAAGTGAGGCCAAAGAATTAAGAAGCCAACATAATTAGATAGATCGTCTAAGCAGATACTGAGCCAGCAAGAACTGTCCCAGAGAAAACGTGGTGAAGAAGAAAGGAAGCAACTGCTCAAGTCCCCATAAATGAAAGGGAGGTGGCCGGGAGGTTTGCAGACGAAACTCAGAAGAGAGAGTGGCAGTTGATCATCTCGGTTGACGTAAACTTCAAAGAACCTGGTGTATTTGAATCAGAAGGATGTAGACCATTGGGAAGCAGCATTGGGGAGAAAGAAAGGCAGACACATTCCCCTTCTCTGAGCCCTGAGGCATGTAGAGGGAAAAAACGAACAAAAACTCTCCACTCTCAAATTTTGCCAGGAGTGCAGCGTCAGCAAAAGGTGGCCAGATTTCATTTAGGACAAGGAAGGAGAAGAAATCTTCAGAAAAGAAGTTACTGAAAAAGAGGAATGGCTCTTAATCAACCTCATGTTCCAGAGACACAATGGAAGAGTATTGGAGGGTGGAGGGTGGTGACAGATCGGGTCCTGTTAGCCTTTGCAACATTAGATTGTAATCCACCCAAGGAATCTATTTTACATTAAAGACCCAGCACACATACGCTGCACGCACATATGTAACTGAGAGCAGTTTCACAAAGGAACACTTCCATACTTATGTGCGATGCACTCTGACCAGTTGTAATCATTTATATACAAAGGAAATGCTATTCTGGACCCACTAAATCACTTTTATAAGTGATTAAACACTTGTAAACTACTCAGTGTTTGAAAATACTGGATTGGCTCCTGCGTTTTCTTCAGGTGTCTCAGAGAGTTTTCCTTGTTGCTTTCTGAAGTAGCTCAGTTATTCTCTATCTTCTTTCCTTGTTTATTTGCTTTGTGATGCATATAACCTATAATTATCTTGTTTATCTGTCTAGTTATTATTGTGCACATCCTCTCTAAAAAGTAAATTCTATGGGGGCAGGGGTCTATCTGTCTTATCTTTTCACTACCAGCACAGTATCCAGAGCATAACACACTCTACATAAATAGGGAATTGATGAATTCTTGAGAATACCAATTTTAGTTTTTCTAGACTAGAAAATATCTGAGTTGTCTCTAGCACTAAGTTTTAGACCTCGACTATTCTCACTAAATAAATATCCTCTAGTGGATGCCTAAGAAGTTTTCTTTATCTTTTTACTTAGTCTATATGTTAAACAATCAAATAAAGAAGAAAACCCTGTCAGGTATTCACCATTTGTCCCACCAGGTTCACTTTATTCTCCTTTCCGTGCTGTTCTGTGACCCTTTGTTGATTGCATTGTCCTTTGACTCCAGTTGGGTCTGGCCAATAAAGGCACCCATAGGAGATCCAGAAGTAGGAGGAGCGGGAGGCCAGGTGTCTATTCACTGGACTCTGACTCTTTCCCTCTGGGACATGAGTTGCAATGGCTGTGTTTCTCCCTGGAAAGCTTTCTCAGGTTTCTGTGACTGCTCCTTCCCTTTGCCCCTTGAGGCCTAGAGGTGATAGTCTTCTCCCGGCCCCCAGCCACAACACCTTGTTTCCTTCTCTTAACTCTTCCCACAACTTTCGAAATAGTTTCTTTATTAAAACTCTCCCCGATCATCTCATGTGAGTGCACCATTTGTTTCCTGCTTGGACCCTGGTTGAAACAGAAATACTTTTTATGTAAAATATTACAGTAGCATCCTAGCTGCCTCTGGGTTTAAAAGTCATGCCAAGGGCATTTCTGAACAAGTCTATAGATGCCTTAGAAAATACATTCTGCACTTCCCACCTCTTAACTTACAGAATTAAGAGGGTGTTTTGTAGCTACAGGCAAACATTCCTTTGTCACCACGCCAATGTCATTCCTTCAATTGAAAAACATTCACCAACCACCTACTGTGTGCCAGGCTGTGCTAGGCACTAAGACACACAGTCGAATAGGTCACAGTGCCTACTGTCAAGAAACTTGAAACGTTCCTATGCAAATACTGACCTAGGCTTGGTATTCAAAGAAAAGTGAGAGTTGAGAGCAATCTCACAATATACAAAAATATTCAGTGAGAAAGCTCAGGAAAGAGCAACTAATTATATCAACACTAAAATGTCTCAATTTGATAGAAGATATTTAGTATTTTGACAGATAAGAAGTAAAAATAGGGCCGGCCCCGTGGCTTGGTGGTTAAGTGCGTGCGCTCCGCTGCTGGTGGCCCGGGTTCGGATCCCGGGATCGCACCGACGCACCGCTTCTCCGGCCATGCTGAGGCCGCGTCCCACGTACGGCAACTGGAAGGATGTGCAGCTATGACAGACAACTATCTACTGGGGCATTGGGGGAAAAATAAATAAATAAAATCTTTAAAAAAAAAAAAAAAGAAGTAAAAATACTAGTTCTTTTTGAAGCATACACTTAGCTGTTATTTGATATAGAATAAAAAATCAGAAAGAAAATATACATATATATATATATACTTTTGCCTTTGAGGAACTAAAGAGTAATAAATTATACTTATAAAGCAGAAAGCAGTTACTTAATCTACAACAAAATTTTTTTTGGATTAGATAAGAGACTGTCTTCAGTGTAACATTCAAATATGAAGCACTTGCACTTCTAATTTAAGATTTATTCCACAAAGAGATTTTTATTAGGGCTCAATAAGTTTATTTTGTAGTGTGCACATTATTTTGACCTAAACCACTTAGCTGTAATAAACTTTTTCTTTCTGCTAGCCTCAAGGGGATACCGAGTGTGTCTCACGAATTGGGTTTTGAGATATCAAAGTATTATTGGAAGTTTCCAAAGCAAACCTTAGATTCAGACCTTAGTAACCAGCTTTCTTTTTATCATGAGTGCAAAGGTAGGTTGGTAATTTAGTGCTCTTTAACGCACGCTAAAAGGTTTCTCCACCTTACTTTTTTATAAAATGAAAGAAGCCATTATCGATCCTTTGATACTTGTTCATAAATTGTTAAATTTACATAAATGAATACGCAAAATCAAAAAGGTACTCATATCATGAACACTAAGTAATATTCAACATCATGAAAAAAAGGAAAAGCCTTAAAAAATCACATTTAGATGAAAGTGATGTTGGATTTATTAAATTTGTTAAAACGTCACATAACATTTTCTTTCCTTTTTCTGGAAGTTAGAAAAATGTACCAATTAAAAATAGAATAGGGAGCTTGAAGTTGATTGTTATCTCAGGGTGGGTAAAATGCTTGGTATGTGTTGTGGGTGAATTGTGTGCTCTCAAAAGATGTGCTGAAATCCTGACACTGGTACCTGTGAAGGTGACCTTATTTGGATATATAGGGTCTTTGCAGATGGAATCAAGTTAAGATGAGATCATCTTGGATTAGGCTGAGCCCTAAATCCAATGACTAGTTACGTTATAAGAAAAGAGAAATTTGGACACAGACACACACTCACAGGGGAAAGGTGATGTGATGACGATGCAGAGAGAGAATGAAGTGATGCAGTGACCAGCCAAGGAACAAGGATTGCTCCTACCACCAGAAGCTAGGAGCAGGCAAGGAAGGATTCTTCCCTAGAACCTTCAGGTGGGGAACATGGCCCTGCTGACACCTTAATATTGGACTTGTTGCCTCCAGAACCGGGAGAGGATAAATTCCTACTGTTTTAAGCCACCTAGCTTGTGGTACTGTGTTATGGCAGCCTCAGGAAACTAATACAGTATGTAAGGTTTTCACAGTGACCAGATCTTTCTCATTCATGGATAAAGAGGGCCAAATACATGCATTACATTAAAACAAGCATGCAAAATATATGTAATTACGAGAAAAGCCTAAATGGAACATGAGGCCATCCAGAGAAGCATGCCAGAGTAGCTGCACTAAAGACTTCTGGAAATTCCAGGACAAAACATTTATTTTACATTCAGCAGTGATTTACGGCTAGCTCTAGAATTACAAGAAACATAAAATTCATTTCAAAATTTTATTATTTTAAAAGATGTTAAAAAAGAGAAGAACTAAAATTTATAGTGTTGAATAAATGCCAAGCCCAGTAAAAGACATTTTATTCGATTAGTATGTAATCTAATCCTTACAATGACTCTGAGATAGAAATGATAGCATCTTCATTTTCCAAATAAGGAAATTATAAAGAAGTTGCCTAAGTGATAAAGTGAGTTGCCTAATATCACACAGTAATAAGCAATAGAGCTAGGATTTGAACCTACGTCCATGGGCAAATCTAGGTTTTGTGGGGACAAAAGCTTATACCATATGTAGGTGGAGGCCTTATTTAAGCAAAAGAAAACAAATTGTGAATCAAAATTCCTGCCTCGGGCAAGTGAGGGGCCCTGAAGCTTAAGCATCATTTGGTCAGCTCCTGTCTGGGTGTCTCTGATTTTCAGGCATTTTCTTCCAGGCATTAGACAATTAATACAAGTTAGTTAAAGAAAAATTATAAAATACAATTAATTACTTTTTAAATCAGCCAAAATTCTCCGACCCAGAGTTAACTACTATTAACTACAAATTTATATACCCTTCCAGCACTCTTTCTATACATATGCTTTTCTTTTTTTCCTGAGGAAGATTCGCCCTGAGCTAACATCTATGCCAGTCTTCCTCTATTTTGTATGTGGGTTGTCGCCACAGCATGGCTGCCAATGGGTGGTGTAGGTACGCACCCAGGAACTGAACGCAGGCCACGAAAGTGGAGAGCACCAAACTTAACCACTAGGCCACGGGGCCGGCCCCTACATATGCTTTGATAGTCTGCTTTTTCTTTTACTTAATATATTATTGGCATTTAAAATGTAAACCAGATCACAGCACTCCTGTTCATAACTATATAACAGGGCCCTCTTGTCACACCATCATCAAATTGCACATTCTAAATACAACCTTTTTAAATTCTTTAGCTATTTCTTCTTGCATTTTCTCTAAAGTTTAAATAGGATATTTATACAGACACTATTTAAGATATTATCATAACTGGCCTTCTAATATGGAATATATGAATTCAGTATTTTCACATTCCCCTTCCCCAATTTTCTTTCATTTCATTTTCCTAACTTTTTTGGTTAACTCAATATTCAGGATTTATCTTACTATGATTATGTTAATATTATTCAGTGTGAAGCCAAGAGATGCATATTTTCTTTCTTGTGCACCAACAACTTTTCTTCTGGAGTTAATAATTCTCTTTGTTTGTTTATTATTTGTTGTTCCCTTATTACTAATTCTTCAAAAATTCTCAACAGAATTCTAAAACCTTCTAAGTGCTACATTCCACATGGTCACATGTTAAATAATCTTTCAATCTCAGTTTGTTGTTTTAAATAAAGATATTCCTTCTGGATCTCCAAATACACTGCTGTCCTCTGGGCTTGCAGCACAGCTGCTGCCCTGAGATCTCCCTGGGCTTCTCTATTGTGCTGATTCCACTGTTTTCTTTATCCCAACACCTAACATCAAGTGGTTCTCTTTGTTCACTTCCTCACTTTGGTGGAGTGCATCCTATAGTAGCTTCCGAAGAAGGTATACATGGAAGATAAATTCTTTAAGAACCTTGAACCTTCATCCTACCCCTATACGTATGTATAGAATTCTATCTGGGAATTAATATTAGGATATTATCTCTGATGGAGTTTTTTTCTGCTGCCTGCATTGTGTCTGTTTTCTCTACTACTCTCTTTCTCAGCACATTTTGTTATCTGTATTTCATATGAAAATCTCTTCACAAATGAATGGAAATACTTGTCTATCCATTCAAAATACTTAAGTGGGGGGCACTTTTTAGTTAATGGAAATTAGCTAATTGAAAATTCTGTGTGTCGGGGGATAAAGCGTATCAACTGATAGGTTTCTCAGAGAGTGATTGGGTGGTGACCTGGCTATTTCAATGGAGGAACTACTACATGTTGGGAGAGTGATACAGTAAGCAGGTGTAATGGTGTGTATACTGGGCTACATTCTTCTTGAAGTTTCACCATTATTTGTTGACTTTTACTGAATTTCCCTGTTTCAGTACAAGAGTTGAGCTTCCCAATTACACACTGCAAATGGGTTTCAGGTGTACCATGAGATATTGATTTCCTAAGCCCTTGAAATACCAGATAGAGCTTGAGTGGGGCCATGGGTTATCCCCTGGGTGGGATAACCATACTTCCCATTCGACCTAACAGTCTTTGTTTATACCAGTTGCCCCAGTGTAATTAAATAGCACCCCCTTTTACTCTTAAATGTGTTCTGGTTTGGATGATAGATTATATGATCACCAGCCTGTCACCTATAACAGCAGCAAGGAACCTTGCTCAGGGCATCTCAAGGGTAGAAGAAGTGAAGTGGGCTGTGGTCCCTTCAATCCTTGCAGGTAGCAGGCATGATGAGCAAATCCAGCACTAGCTGATTGCTGAGTTGCATCCCATCCCCTTGACAGGTACTTCAGCATCTAGATACCAAGTGTCCCACTGACCATCATAGACAAGAATCCCATGGAGGTGATAGAGAATTCAGTGTTCTTTTGACAAAGAGGCTCCTGGAAGGGACTGGGGAACAGGGACTTCAGATAGAGGTTCCCAGAAGACACAGCTCCAGGAGGTAGCCTGACTTTTTTTATTTTTTTGTGAGGAAGATTGTCCCTGAGCTAACATCTGTGCCAATCTTCCTCTATTTTGTATGTGGGATGCTGCCAAAGCAGGGCTCGATGAATGGTGTGTAGGTCTGCACCCAGGATCCAAACCCATGAACCCCGGGCTGCCAAAGCACAGCGTGGGAACTTAACCACTACGCCACCAGGCCGGCCCCTCCAGGAGGTGGCCTGACTTTTTATCTTTGTTTATTGGATACTTAATTCATAGTTTATGTACTTGTATGTGTTTATGTACTGTGCCTTTATAGTTCTTTTCAAGCTAGCTGCAGGGAGACTGTTCTAGCAAAGCAGGCATCTTCTACAAATTACAGCTTCATCTTTTTGTTGAAAGAATTTGTATGAAAAAGTTAAATTAGAAATAAACTTTATTCAAAATATCATAAGTAACTTTAACATTTCATGTTAATGAAAGAAAAGGAAGGCATTATATTATTTAATTACTGTTTCAACTTATAACTTTTAAATGGTTGTGAAAAATATGATTTCATTCTAGTGGGAAAATTTTCTTTTCTAATAATGACAGATTGTGTAATTTGGAGCAACCAATTAAGGAAGTTGAAAGAAATATTTTTAAAATTTTAAAATATTTAAAAAATTTATTTTAAAAGCATCAAAGAACAAACTAATAATTTAGTGTTTTTCCTAACACTTTTCATTGTTAATCAAGAATTGCATGAAGTCATTTTAATTAAAAAAAACTGACACAAAAAACAGTAATATTCAGACTAGTAATCTCACTCTTATTAAAAATTAAGATATTTTCTATGAAAGTTTTATATGAATTCAATATTTAATATTTTTCCTATCACTTTGTATTTTTTCTTATAATTATTAAATATAAGTAAAGATGTTGAATGTTTCATCACATTCATATAGATGCTTGCCAACTACCCTGAGGGCCTTGTATATATTTTTATTTTATATTTGTAGCATGATATATTAAAAAGTACGAGAAGCACTTTCTAGAGTCACTCTGGTTCAATTTTTCCATATATCAAATCTCAACTTTCCCCTGTTTTTATCCCTACAACTTACTCTGCTTCCTGGTACCTCCAACTTTGGAACATTTCTAGGGTCCTGTGGTATTAATCAGTTTGCTTTTCACTGGTATTTGCACTCAACTTTCTCCTCTCTGGCAACAAGTCCATCCTCTTTTAAATTCTAAAAGCGTGTTGCCGTCTCCATATCACCATTTCACTGCACCATTCTCTCTGCACTGTATGTTTGTACATTTTTATTACTTTACCCTAATTTAAGTATCTATACTTTTTATACAAAAAATATAGCACTTGAGATTATTGGGAATCATACAGCTTGATTGGTGTTCGAACCTCTCTAGGAAAGTTGCTTCAAATCTCTAAATCTCAGTCTCTTCATTTGTAAATATTAGTTCTCATCTCTTAAGGATGTCATGAGAACTAAATAGTATAGCACATGTAACATACTTAGCACAGTGCTTGATAGTGTAATAGGTACTTAATATGTGTAGGCATGCTAGTGGCTTTGCACAGCTTCATACTGTATTTTATGCCAGATTAGTTACTATTTGCCTTGTGTTCTTCTAGGCCCCCTATACTGTGTAACTTAGAAAAATGTTTAGTCACCTAGTTAATGCAGCTGAGAATTTAAAATAAACAACTAACTTCATGATCAAAAATTCAAATAACATATAAAATTGTTTTTTATTAAGCAAAACACTGCTTTCTTTCCACCTGTAAGCTTGAAAGCCAGAGAGAGAAAATGTAGAAAGATAACATAAGAATATGTGAAAGAGAATATGAGCAAAAGAATTGAGAGCAAGCGTGAGAGAGCACAGTCATGCGCCAAATAATGACATTTTGGTCAATGATGGGCCGCATACACGATGGTGATCCCATAAGATTAATACAATATGGCCTAGGTGTGTAGTAGGCTATACCATCTAGGTTTGTGTAAGTACACTTTATGATGTTCACAAAATGACAAAATCGCCTAACTACAAATTTCTCATCAAGTATCCCCGTCATTAAGTGGCACATGACTGTATGCCAAATAATCTACGTCAGTGGTTCTCAAATTTTAGTACCCATTTGTTCAACTTACAGTATGCTTATAAAAATAATATATTTTCCTGGATCTAACTCCAATAGATTATGATTCAGTCCTGTGGTAGGACCCAGGAATGCATATATTTAATAAGCACCCTATTTGGGCAGCAGGTGGCTGGTGGGCTATATTTTGAGACACATGTTATCTTACAAGGGCAAGACATGAAAATTGTGCATAAAACTCTACTGGCCTTTTATTCTATGAAAATATAATGCATGTTCTCCCAGTTGTGAAGGAGAGAACAGAGCCATAATATAAACACTGAAAGGAAAAGATATGTGAAACAAGCACACAGCAGCCCAAAATAAATTTAACACAATTGTTTACTAACAACTGTCAGAAATAACATCACAACTTCACAAAACCATTTGGGAAACCTGAACTTATTAAAAAGAAACAAATGATAAGTAAAATGGCAAACACTTTCAACTTCCAGTTTGTGCCAGTAACTAATCTAAAAACTTAAATGAGTTAATCTTCACAACAACCCTAAAAGGTAGATGTTTTAATAGTCTAAAGATGAGGAAACTGAGGCACAGAAAAGTTATGTAATTAGCTTGAGAACACACAACTAGTAAGTGGCAAATGTAGGCAACCCTCCAGAGACATGCTCTTGATTTTGTTGAAATTAGGAACAACTTTGTTGAAAGGAACAAGATAAACTGACTCCAATTTTAATATTTATTCTTCGCCATTATATGGTTTCATGTATTTTACTGAAATTAAGGTTAGTTTTCCTTTAAATATCTTGTCTTTTTTCAGTTTCTTTTCTAACTTTTCAAGTTAGCATGTTTGAGGTAGTGATGAATACCAAAGAACAAATTGAACACAATTTAGCAAGAGGAATGAGTAATGTTCGGCTGCTTACATAAATATCACAGCAAAACAAACCCACAATCCTGTGCTCTTTTTAACGTTAATGAACTATTCTGTTCTGACAAATTGGATTAGTCTCCCATCACATCATCTTATGGTATGAAATAACACCATCAGACTCCGCATTATTAGCTTATATAATGCTGAACCACCAGCTTACTGCGTTAATGTTTAGCACTCAACTTTACATTTTAACAGGAGAAAAAATAATTCTTATTTTTTGAAGCTGTTCTCTATTATTATGATATACCAAAATAGTCACCAAAGCAATGATATTTGCAAAGGTCATTTTTGTTTTTGAAAGAATATGATTTTTATCTGAATGCTTCCAGAATGTTCTAGATAACATGCAAACTCTTTTTGTTCACTCTCCAACTTTTCCAAAGATTGATGATGCTTTTTAATTCAACAGATCCACTCATTCTGGTCTTTGTTACTTTTTCTCAAATGGTACCAATGACTTAGTGCTTGCTGATTCAGTATTATTTCCTATCTCACTCAAGCTCCTTTGATACTGTTAACTACTCACTTACTACTCTTAGCACCTAAGATAAATAATTGCTCTGCATCTCTCAAAGTCAATCGTTGTATTTGACATCACTCTGTCCTTGGTTCTTTGTTTCTGTCTCTAAGTCCAGTTGCTCAAGTTTGTGCATGTTCATAATCTCAATTGCAGAGTGTTAATGACTGCAAAATGCATGACTACCCATATAATTTTTCATTGCATTAAACTTTTGTGTCCTAAACAATTGGCAGGGTATACAGTTATCTTTTTATGTGCCTGTTCAGCTACGTGTGTATGGAAATCAGCTTGTAGAAACAAGGAGACTACTGAAATGCCTTCCATTGGCACATCTTCTTGAAATTTACCTTCTAGGCAATGTTATTTTCTGATCATTCCAATTCTCATAGTTCTTATCCTTAGATCTCCTATAGTATTTCATTCTTAGCCATTGAACTTTTACTTTTCATTTTAAATCTGCTCATTTTCTTTACCCAATCATATTGTAAATTCATGGGGAGCAGAGATTATATCTTCTACCATTATATGCCCTTGAGTGCCCTTCACTGGGCACTGGGTAGGTAGTTATTAAATACTCATTGAAAGCTTTTTAATCATATTGGTGGGATTTTCCCCCATACTTTGGATTGAACGCAAACATCATTTAATACATATTCTTTCTTAGCAAAAAAAATTACAAACTAAGACTTTTTAATCTGGTCACTGGCCTTTAATTATGCTAACTGCCACTATTAAGTTGCATTACCGACCCAAAGAAAATACTAACTGTTGGTTACTTTCTGACTTGTGATTGATGAAATGTTATTGAGTAACATTAGGTCATATTCTTTGTCAGAAAGTGACTTGCTATTTGGCAGCTACACCATCAATTAGCAATACTGCTGATAACCTCTACTTTATACAGCAAGTAATTTGTTTTTCCATACGAGCTGGGAGAAGGAGAGAAGGAAATGATAGTTGCTCATTGCCACAAGTCATCTGCAGTAAAAATAATAGACAAAAAATATTATTTAAAGCTTTTTAAAAATTTTCTTAAAATCTTTATGTGGTTAAGTGCATGTGTAGGCATGCATACATGGCCATCTTGGTAGGATTTCTGATTTACCGTTAAGTATTAATTTATTTTTATCGCCAACTTTTAATCAAGTTATTTGGTCCTTTATTTCTTACCAAAATTTTTGGGTCAGAGTCAAATATCTATGTCTCCATATCAAGGTTCCAAGAGCATTCACATCTCCAAACCAGAGTTGCTAACTTAGCCTATTTTTTTTCCCCTTTTCTGAAATGCATTCTATTGAAGCAAATTCAGACCTCAATGCTTTTGTTCTATGTTCTAGAAAGGGAGAAAAAGTATTTATTCAATGTCGACTATGTGCCAAGCAATATGGTAGGCATTTCTGATAAATTTATAAATAAGAAAAAAATAGGCCTTGAATAACTTAGACCAAAATAATCCATAGCTTGTTAGGTGCCAATCTGGTTTTTAATCTTCAGTCTTTTTCATGCTCAAGTTCAAGTTCCAACTATTGCTCTACTACTAACACAGACATAATCATCCCTCTATACAATTCTGGAATCATAATTGACATTGATATTTTAAGGCACACAATAAAAACTTTCATGACCATGCACTAGTTTAAGGCCATGCTCTGTAATGTTGGTTGATTTATATTAAATTGGCATAGAAGCAACTCAACAAGTCTAAGAAGGAAAAACTATTTTTCAGTGTTCTAAGTAACATAATTAACATGCAATCGATAAGAATCATCTAGGTTGGAATTAGACTATCAAAATCATCTATATTAGTGCCATAAGGTCAGTTCCTCTTTTTCTCTAAAAATAAGAATTTTAAAGATTTTTTACTTATCCAACCTCTTTTTTATTTTTACCAAGACTATCAGTTGGTGTGGGGAAATATAAATTCAATATGGATTCCTAAAGAGTATAAAGAATACATCCCAAGCTCCAAAAAAATAAACATATATAGAAAAGTAGGCAGGGAGAGGAAAGAGATCTTTTGATAGAGACTGAAGCACTTTGGCTAAATAGTAAACTCCAACAGTTTTTAATATAATGAGTCATTATTTTAAAAATTCTTAAACTGAGAAGAAAATAAAGGATTAATGGCTTAGATTCAGATTCACAAAATCCAAGATGCTTCTGTAATTGATTTAATGTTTTCTATACACAAATTAACACATTTTAAAGATAAAGTTAGGCGTTATTCCCATTAACCTTCACTTCTTAATGTATAGTAGCCGATTAATAAATATTGACCAATCATTCCAAGACTCACCTCTATCAGTCGCTCCCTCTGCCATGCCTCTAAACCCCATGTGTATTTTTCTTGGTAATCCAGGCATACATCCAATGTATGAAGAGCTATGTTCAGGCATACATGAATTTACAGAATATGAGTGCAGTCTATAAAGAGTAGTAAGTACAAAGTGCAATGGAAACCAAGGCATTCCATGTAATTTGGGGAAAAAAGTACATTTTTCTGAATTACATCTGCGTTCAAATTCTAAGTTAAAGTTGTTCTAAACAGTTATTTGAGAGTGACATTGAAAACCACACCCAAGCAGTTAAATTTAAGAATGATATGGATACTTTCAGCATTTATTTCCAAATGAGCCCTTCAGACAAGTACACCTATCTCTTGCTTAATAATTTCAGTTCGTTCCTGAAAACTCTTCTGCTAGGTGAAAAATTATTTAATGAAAGTTAGGAAAATAGAGGTTTATCATATTCACCAAAGAAAAGAATACTTGATGGTGGGTTAAGGTTGGTGGAATTAGTGGAAGAAGGGTGCAAAGGAGTCATTCTTCAGAAGATGGTGGAAATTCAAGTGATCAGCTTCTGGGCAGGTCTTCAATATCAGTTACATGTGCTTGATGATAACCACAGGTTAAACATGCAGACCCTTTGAAACACATAGAAATAGCACGCAGTCTAACAGACTGAATTTTCACATGATGCTATCTCTTTGTCTCTCTTGGTGGTATAGATTTGCAAAGCAAAACATTTTAGGTTTATCCAAATAGGACATACAATCCAAATTTGTTCCAAATGACAGTCTTTGACTAGAAACTTTGTTTCATGTTAAGTGGTGAACATAACATATAACATATTTAGTGTATGTTTGAGTGAAAAAGTATATATGGAATCGTTGTCCAAAAAGTGTTATAACTTTTCAAGCATGATTAGGCAAGAAATAATGAACTGAATAGCCCTTATGTGGAATAGGTCTATGTAATTATACTATAATCAGAGGAAACATGCGACAACCCAGATGAGAGGTAATAGGGCTCAAATCAGGCTGGCAACTATGGCAATGTTGAGAAATGGCTAATTATGAATATATTTTTATGTTCTTCCCAGCAGGATTTCTGAAGAATTCAAAATGGAATATGAAAGAGAAAAATCAAGGATAACTATACAGTTTTTAGCCTGAGCAACTGGAAGAGTGAAATTGAAGGTTGGGAGTAGAGCAGATTTAGGCGAGAAAATAAGGAACTCATTTCTTACATAAGTTTTAAATATCCATTAGCTATCCAATTAGAAATGTTGGAGATTGAGGGAGAGGCTAGCCTGGAGATATAAGTTTGGCAGTCTTTGGCAAGTAGATGGTATTTAAAGCTATGAGAACAAGCCTTGGGACACGCCACCAATGAAGTCAAGGAAAAGCGAAGGAACCAACAAAGGAGATGGAGAAGGCGTGTCTAGCTTGGTAGAAAGACAACTGGGTTAGTTCACGGTCCTGGGAGCCAAGAGAGAAAAAGAAAAAAGTGCTGTGTCAAATGCTGCTGATAGATCAAGAAAGATGAGGAATGAGAATTGATCTTTGGATTTACCAACATGGAAGTCGTTGATGATCTTGAAAAGAATGGTCCCTATGGAGATTAATAAAGTCTTATTAATTTATCTTTTTATTACTATATTTGCAGTAGGTTCAAATTGGTCTTCTGGAGTATAATGAGTTAGGCTAATTATTTCAAATAGAATGAGCAAGATCCTTATTTAAAATAACTTGAGATATCAAATTTTACTGCTTTAGCACCAACATTTAAATACAAATTCTTTTCCCTTTTTCAACTAATTATTATGCATCTCCTGTACACATATTCACTTTCTAATGTACAAAATTAAATGAGGTACATCATATCTTACTCTTAAAAGCTTTATAACAGAATAAGATATTTCATGATGACGAGCAGTATAGAATCAGACAGGGCTTGGTTCAGATCCCAGCCTCAACCCTCTTCAAGAGTCCATATTATACTGCCAATAGATGAGTGTAAAACACTATTAGTTAATGTGATCTCATGGTAAATTTCTTCATCTGGAAGAGAGAGAAAAATGTACCTTAAAACATTTAGTACAGCACTGATATCTAATAATTGAAAGATGTTAATCTTATAACTTCCCTAAAGCTCTCTAGCCACCAGTAGTGATAACATCTCATTTCATTAAAATATAATTTTCAAAATAATAAAACTCCATTAAAAACTTCAGATTTTTGACAAAATTTACATTAGCATCCTGAAAACTTAACTTAGTTATAGAAACATTTAAATAACGTAGATTTTGAATTTCCTAAAATATTTAACTTAGTTTTTCATCATAATTAATACTTTACAAATTTAAAGTTATTGTATTTAATTTTGCTCCAAAAACATTTTTTTAATTATTTAGTAAAGAAATAAAAACTCCTCTTTGTAAGGCTAGTTTTCTCATTGTGTAATTTCTTTAATTAGACCCAAACACATATTCTTCTACAATTTTCTTCATTCTACTATTCTACGTCTGATAGACACTTGAAATTCTATTTTCTGCTGTATGATATATCATGAACACTGGGTTGATTTTCTTTGTTTTAAGAAACACTGTTAGGGCCGGCTCCGTGGCTTAGCGGTTAAGTGCGTGCGCTCTGATGCTGGCGGCCCGGGTTCGGATCCTGGGCACGCCCCAAGGCACCACTTCTCCGCCCAACGTGAGGCCGAGACCCACGTACAGCAACTAGAAGGATGTGAACCTATGACATACAACTATCTACTGGGGCTTTGGGGGGAAAAAAAATGAATAAATAAAATCTTTAAAAAAAAAAAAGAAACACTGTTGGCTCCTTCTTTACAATATTTTTACGTTTTTTAATGTGCACTGTTTAGGCTGTGTGGCTGACAAAAATAACACAATGAAATTGATTTGTAAAATGTCAGTGGGTTATATAAGGATTTGAACATTAGACATAATCTTCTGATAGGGATGATGAGGTGTGTGATAGTCCTGATATAATTATACAATGCTCTAGACAATTTTCTGTAAAGGGCCTATACATAGTAAATATTTGAGGCCTTGGGGGACAGTCTCTGTTGCCATTGTAGTGTAAAATCAGCCAGAGACAATATGTAAACAAATGAGCTGAGTTTGATTTCAGTAAAACTATATTTACAAAATTGGCGGCAGGTCGGATTTGGCCTTAGGCCATAATTTGCCAACCCGTCTCTAGAGAACCAGATTTTCAGCTATGCTATGACCTTCACATTACAGTGGACTATTTTAATAGCCCATGCTCTTTTAACATTAATAGATTCAGAACTAGAAGAACACGGAAGTTTATTCAAATTTATCCTCAAAGAGCATGCTCTAGACTACCTCATGAGTGTGAAACTGTCTTATTAAAAGTTATTTTGGGGGCTGGCCCGGTGGCTTAGCGGTTAAGTGCGTGCACTCCGCTACTGGCGGCCCGGGTTCGGATCCCGGGCGCGCACCAACGCACTGCTTCTCTGGCCATGCTGAGGCCGCATCCCACATACAGCAACTAGAAGGATGTGCAACTATGACATACAACTATCTACTGGGGCTTTGGGGAAAAAGAGGAGGATTGGCAATAGATGTTAGCTCAGAGCCAGTCTTCCTCAGCAAAAAGAGGAAGATTAGCATGGATGTTAGCTCAGGGCTGATCTTCCTCACACACACACACAAAAAAGTTATTTTGAATTCTTCAGAAACTAAGCTAAGTTGGATGTGATTCAAGAAATGTTTGCAGATAAAGAATTCTGTAGAGATCAATGCTTAAAGCTTCACTTAACTATGAACCAGGTAAGTTTAGGTTTACAGCCTTATAAATTAGTATCTTTTATTTAAACGTTAACAGAAAATAGCTGCAATCTTTTTCAATTCAAGGGGTGTGTAGGGAGGGAAAGGTGACATGCAGAATTTTGAGATTGCTAAGATATGACTAACTTAAGGATGCTTGTGAGGTTGATTAAAAACATAATTTTAAAATGGAATTTTAGAAATACAGAAAATTAATGACTATCTGCTTAAAAATAAATTATTCTACTAAAATGTAGGAATTAATGACTCCTTTTAAAAAGTAAAGGGGATGAGTGTGGTCCTATATAATAATGTGAAAAAACATGCAAAATCCATAGGTCAGGAGCAGAGAGCAAAGGTTAGTGCTGGAGTTGGGGCATAAAGCAAAGGAATGTATTTCAAACAGATAATAATGATACCTTGTTGTTATTATCATCAGTTATAGAATTTAAGTGAAATTTAGTGCCAACACAGAAAGAGTGTGCTATTGCTCAATGTGCGCATCAAAATAATCTATTTGAGAAAAAAGGGGTAGCAAGACCTCGAAAGGTTCTCTGCTGTAAATCTACTTCAAGAAAGGTTATTAGTTTAGGCTCTAAACTCAAGCTGAATACTGCCAACTATAATATACACAGAACAATTAAATTTGGGAGATTTTATGAGTCAATGAACAAAAAGACTACACTATTAAAACCATTCTAGTGGATTATTTTTATGAATGCTAAATAATTTAAAATATGTTTACCCAAAAGGGCATAAAAATGCAAATTTTAATATGACTGTTTAACCAATTTTTCTCTTTGATAAATTTCCATAATTCACTTAGGCATCGAAAAAAACTAAAGAAACAATTTTGGAAAGTGCATATCTAGAATTTTAAAGACCTATGGAGACTTAGATGCCAAAGTTCATCAGAGAGCAGCCTAATTAGCATACAAATGAAAATAGAATTTTTCAGAAAAACAAGAGAACTTTCTTTTGACAATTTGCTGGATAAAATTTTTAAAAGTAGAATTACTAATAGCTAGTACGGACTGTTGACTTGAAGTTTAGTCATATGTATTTTGTTGTGATTGATATTTTACTGCACATTATTTTTCATTTTCAGATTATGTATAATAGTTTAATATTTAGACTATTTCCTTGCCACTTTTGCAAGACTGCTGCTAACTTTATCAGCAGCTATTCTAGGGTTATATGCCTGTCAGAGTTCTAACTGGTTATAGAAGGTAATTGCAGTAAGTGTGTAGTTGACAAGGTGTCAATGGTAGTGTTTCTTAGATCAATGGAGGGCAGTTAAAATTGGAGGTTGAAAAACACATTATAGGAGGTTAAGTAACAGATGAAAGACTATGGAAAAGATAAGATCTCATCCTTCTTGCCCTGCTCCATCCCAGACTGCTTCACTGCCTTTAATACTTTGTTCCCACTTGCCTACATCACTGAGTGTGCAGACAGTAGAAATCACACCAAATGAGTGGAGGCATCAGAGTTGAAGGACAGGGTGAAGAACAAGAGGAGGAATAGATTTTATAAACTATATGGATGACTCAAATCCTGCCTACATATGCTTGTTATGTAGAAGTAGATGGGAAACCGATTTCTCTACTAAACCTTTGCTTATAAATTTCCTTCATTCATTCAACAAATATGTGTAGAGCATCTACTATATGCCAGGTATTGTTTACATCAGAGTTAAAACAGTGAACGAAAGGAGACAGAAATTTCCACCGCATAGAGGAGGGATTTATAGAGTGAGTTAAATTAGGAAAATGTATACTTTATGAAATACTGGTGGCATAGCCTTCAGTGTCACAGCAACACACTGCTATAGTATAGCAACCAACAGACAGGTGGTGTGGTTTCCTGACTAGGAAATGAACTCAGGCCACACTGGTGAGAGCACTGAATCTTAACCACTAGACTGCCAGGGCTGGCTCTGCCACCAGTATTTCACTGGTATTTCAAATATCGGCAGGATCACCCATGGAGACAGGTTTCAGCAGAGCTTCTAGACTAAGAGAGACTAGGAAAAAGGACCTGGTGACCCATTTCCAAAAAAATTGGCCAGGGGCCAGCCTGGTGGCATAGTGGTTAAGTTTGTATGCTCTGCTTTGGCAGCCTACAGTTCGCAGCTTTGAATCCCAGGCGCAGACCTGCGCACCACTTATCAACCCATGCTGTGGCAGGTGTCCCACATATAAAATAGAGGAAGATGGGCACAGTTGTTAGCTCAGAGCCAATCTTCCTCAGCAAAAAGAGGAGGATTGGCAACAGATGTTAGGTCAGGGCTAATCTTCCTCACATACACACAAAAAATTGGCCATGAAAACCCTATGAATAGCTGTGAGTCTGATATAGCAGCAGAAGATGAGAGGATGGTGCCAAAAGGGACGAGGTTCCTCTCTGGTATACACAAGGTTACTAGGAGTCAGAATCCACTCAACAGAACGAGCAACAATAAATATTTTATGAAACAAAAGTTTTTTTAAAAGTCAAGATTCTCACAGGCCAGAACACAAACTTTACTAAACAGAAAACTATGCCTCTTGTTTACTGCCGAACTGAAGCTGAATTTCTATAAAAAGGGTCTAAGAATGGTGATAGACAGGCGGGCCCCGTGGCTTAGCGGTTAAGTGTGCGCGCTCCGCTGCTGGCGGCCTGGGTTTGGATCCCGGGCGCGCACCGACTCACCGCTTCTCTGGCCATGCTGAGGCCGTGTCCCACATACAGCAACTAGAAGGATGTGCAGCTGTGACATACAACTATCTACTGGGGCTTTGGGGGAAAAATAAATAAATAAAATTAAAAAAAAAAAAAAAGAATGGTGATAGAATTGCAAGCAACTTGTTTCTGAATTAAACCCAAAGGTCCAATTTATGGTTCTGGCTGAAATTTTCTATCCTATTGAGCTGGCTTAATTTTTCTACATAACACTGATATTAGAGAGAGACCTGGATGTTTCTGGCCAAACATATCTGATGAAGAGGTTTGTTATTTTTAGTATTATGGTGGAGAAAACAGGGAGTTAGATAGTCCAACTGTCATTTATATAAAAATGGGCTTTGTGAAAAAATAAGGTCCATGGGTATTGTAAAGTGTAATTGAAAATATAGCTATTTTGTGTATAATCTCAACTTTGAGAATATATTTAAGAAGGAAAAAGGCAATAATTCTTGGTGCCAAGCTTTTCAAAGCTAAGGAAGGGAAACGCTAGTTTAAATGTGAGAGAAAGCATTAATCCTAAAATTAGTTGACCAAGGTTCAAATTCTAGCCTGTGACTCTGGACAATTCATTTAAAAGTCTAAGAGTCAATTGTTTCATCTGTACAACACGGATAATAATATCTGTCCTTCCTCAAAGAGTTAACGTGAGAGAAGATAAAACACATGACAGATGTGAATGTATTTCGTAAACATTAAAGTCCTATAGAAATTAGAAGATTCATTGTTCTTAATCTACAAAATACCATTGCCAATAATGTGATGAGAACAATTTTAATTTATTCATTTTAAGAGTCAAATATTAAATGTATGTGTTCCTTAAGCTTTTTTCGCTGTTCATTTCTTATTTCTAATGTGACTCTTGTCTAGACAGAAGAAAAAAAAGAGCAAAATGAGGTCAAATTAATGTTTGTCTCTCAGACTTATTTATTGATTATTAACTTCCTTTTCTACTTTGCTTTTAAGAAGACATGCAAGATCATTTCCCCTAACTTTTAGGAAGACATCTTGTGCCTATGTCAGGCAGCAGCGCTTATTATGATTCTCTTCACAGATCGTTTAGGATGCGTGGCTTAGCTTTGGGGCGAGCCAGTTGCATTCAAATGGACTGATATTTAAACTTCATTTCAAAATCCTAATTCCAAGAATTAAAGTAAACACTCTGGAAATCCTCCAATGTGCTTTCTCTTTTTCCTCCTTATTTTTCTTTCTTTGCGTTTATAGTTGGCTCTTTCTTTATATTTCACACTTCAATTTTCCATCCTGTTAATAATGTTACATGAACACTAAGGATCTTTCTTTTATTCTTATAGATACAATTTTTCAAAATTGTAATTAAACAGGTCACCTGGATAATATGAGAAGCAATCATTTATGACAGAAAGCCACTAAACAAAAATCCTAATGTAGCTGAAAAGTTTTCTGTGGACACTTGAGAAATCCTTGACACTCCACAACTTAAGCAAATTGACCATTCTCCTGAAATTTTACTTTAATGAAATTTCCTTTAGCAGTTAATAATAATGATGGTTTCAGTATTCAATTGCTCAAAACTTTGTTTTTGTTAGCAACTTAATATCTCGTCAAAGTGTAAGGTTAATAAGTTAGCCGAGGAAAGTCCTTAAGTTTTACATTGTTGTCTATTTTCTGTGTCGTGTTGAAAAAATGACAGGCCTGTATTTTTCAGGGATGTGTTGTTAACTCAACAAAATTGTGAGGAAGAAAAAGTTAGTCTTCAGTGAAGCCCTAACTCTCTTAATGAACCTCAGCCCCTCTTTGGAGTGTCTGCTTCATTTTATTCAGAAAATCCAACTTGGTAAGCCAACGTTCTGAATTTGAATCCTGGCTCTGTGCCAACAGACTGAGTAATCTTGTCCATCTGTAAGATGGGATTAATAATAAAGCCTACCTCTTAGAGTTTCCATAAGGATTAAATGATTTAATAAGTGTAAAGCACTTAGGAAAAGCCTGACGCAAGGTGAGTGTCATTATCATAGTAAGTGTTAATATTAAAGCCTCAAGCACAGGCAACCAGAACTTGCTGTTCATGGCTTTCCAGCTAGCCTGCCCTCCCCAGAAGCTCTCATTCTCCACTCTCCTGAGTCATCTACGCTCTGTTTTATTCTGCCGGAGTTTTGATAGGCAATGACCAACATGATGAAGTGATTGCTCAGGGATGACAATGATTGAAGGAAGCCAACTTGGAAAGAAGGAAGGCTGTGGAGCTTGAGAAATGTGGGTTCAAATCCCAGGTTGCCCCTTATGAGCTGTATGATTTGAGCTCAACTACTTAACCTCTTTCAGCTACAGTGACTTCATCTGAAAAATTAAGATAATAATAGAGTTGTTATCACCTATTGGGTGATTGGATTTCATCACAGAAGCTGAACCACTCTGAGGGACATAACATATTTATTATAGCAATTAGACCTTGTGTGATTGTGGGAGCTGGTTAGGCAGTCTAAGGGTGTTGCTCCTGTATCTGAAGTTGTTTCTAAAGTCGGCAAGGGCCAGCAGTGAGGAAGGGAAAGTGGACGTGAAGTAGGGGGAGCAGAGACAAACTGGAGCCTGTGAAGATAAACTGGAGTTCACAAGGACACACTGGGCCCTGCTTCTGTCTTTCACTGGCACCTGTATCCGTGTCTCACTGCCTCTAAGCCTCCAATTTTGAAGATGTTGCTGATTTGTGGGAGAGGTGACACTGCCGTGGAGCTGCACATGAAACTGGTCCAGAATTAGGAGAAGCTGCAGGAGGATGCAATGGGAGCTGCAGGAGCTGTTGATGCATGCCCACCAGGTGAGCCAGCAGATCCAACACACTGGGCATGAGCCACAACACCACCTGACCCTACACTAAACCTCCAGCATGAATGTGGCTGCTGCGTCACTTCTGCCTTCCAAATCTTGCAAAAAGTACACTAGGGGCCTATCCTAATCCAATCTGGAGGCAGAGATTTGAGTGGATGCAGCCACAAGTCTAGGAATGCCTGAAGTCACCAGATGCTTGAAGAAGCAAGGAAGAAATCTCCTCTAGAGGCTTTAGAGGGAGCATGGTTCTGCCAACATCTTGATTTCAGACTTCTGGTCTCCAGAATTGTGAGAGAATAAATTTCTGTTGTTGTAAGTCACCCAGTTTGTGGTAGTTTGCTAGGATAGCCCTAGGAAACTAATATAGTTGGTCTGGCTCTACAGTCTGTGTTCTCAATCCCTGAGCTATACTGTCTCCAAACAGGCAATCCCTACTGTTTGAAACTCCTAGGATATTTGCTTCTCCATTCTCCAAAATCACTATTGCAAACACTCTCCTCTCTCCTCAAACTAGTATATCTCTAACCCCTTCTCCTTACTCTCATTTGATGATATTGGTGAATATTTTATTCAGAAAACCTATGCAATCAGATAGGAGCCCCTTCATCATTCTATTTCCAACTTTACCAAACAACTTGTATTGTACCAAATTTTTGAATTTTTTCCTTTTATGTTGTTTGAAGTGCTGCCTGCTTCTATTCAAGCACTTGCTCTCTTGATCTTCTCCTTATTTGCTTTCCCAAATTTTTTACTCTTGTATTAGTTATATATTGCTGTGTAACATATTATCCCAAAACAAAGCAGCTTAAAACGCACATTTATTATCTCACAGTTGGTGTGCTTCAGATATATGGGCCTGTCACAACTGGGTCCTTTGCTTCAAGGTCTTTCACAAAGTTGTAATCAAGGTATCAGCTAGGGTTGGGGTCTCATCTGAAGACTCAACTAGGGAAGGGTGTGTTTCTGAGGTCACTTTTATGGCTGTTGGCAGGAATGAGTTCCTCTAGGGCTGAGACTCAGTTCCTTGCTGGCTATTGGACAGAATCCATCCTCAGGTTCTTGCCATATTGGTCTCCCCAATATGGAAGCTTACTTTATCAAAGCCAGAGAGAAAGAGAATGCTAGAAAAACAGAAGTCACAATCTTATGTAACCTAACCATGTAAGTGACAACTCAGTACCTTTGCCACATTCTATTGCTTAGAAGCAATTATGCTAAGCCAGCTAACACTCAAGGGAAGGGCATGAATACACACTCCTTCAATGCCTTCTTTCTCCTACATCATCACATTCTCCATCTCCAATGGATCACACAAATCAACATGCAACCATGCTTTAGATTATCTAATTTATAAGCAAAACCTATGAATCCATAGACCTTTCCACATACCACCAAATTTATCATTTTTAAATTTTATAGTTAGCACTTTTTTACGTCTTAAGAAAGTTTAGCCTATTCCAATATGATGAGATGTTCTCCTATGCTTTTTTTCTAAGATCTTTATTGTTTTATATTTTTTATATGTAGTAATACCTATCTTTCACTCTTAGCACACTTTCACACTTAGAACATTGGGTATAGTAGGAGATAGGGATCGTGATATTTTTCCATATTGTTATGAAATTGGCCCCAAATGATCTAATAAAAAAGACCACCCTTTCACATTGTACTGTCGTGTAAATTTTGTCATAAATCATGTGATCATATATGTGTAGGTTGATTAGATTCTTCTTTATTGTGTAATCTAAATAAAACTGTGGATAAAAATTAAACTTATAAAAGTGATTTTCATACCCTCAAAGAAGGTTACATTTCTCCACAGTAGGGATTGTGAAATCCAATAAGTCTCACTAATGAACACACAGACACATGATAAACAGACCTTCACCTATACAAACACACACCAGTTATCTAGACATCTATACTCTCTCAGTCACAAATGAACCTTTGCTAATTCATTAGACAAATAGTGTTCTCTTGTTACTTCTTTATTTAGCATGTCTTTGACTTAATGAAATTAACTTTTTGTTTGTTTATTTCTTAACTATTTGTATTTCTTCCCCGTAAATGCTCTTTGCTCATGTATCTGCCAGGATTTTAATATTTTTCTTAGAGACGTAAACTGCATGTTTTAAATGTAATGTAGCCAAACCTACTGATATTTTCCTCTATTTTCTACAGATTGATTGCCAGAAATTTTAATATTTAATTATTTAGTACATGTGGAATCTATCTGGGCAAATGGAGATAGGTCAAAATTGAAATGGCTTTTGTTCCAAATATGTAGGTGATTTTCCTAACACCATTTACTGACTAATCTACTTCTTTCTCAATTTCTTTGCTGGATACTAGGACTAGATAATTTAAGAAGTTTTGGATCAGAGTTAACTCTGATTTGTGTGGAAACCAATTCTCTACCCCTCCAATTCTTTCCCTTTTGCTTTTCCCCAAAACCCTCAATGTTCTGGCCTGTGTCTTGGAAGCTTAGGGTATCTCCACAGCCCAGATGGGTGTTCTGTGTGTCTGTGTTCTGCCTTTTCCTCTCAGCTTCCCTTAATGTTTTATATACACCTTCAATTTAGCTATACTACCCCATAGTAGAAAAATTAGGACAAATATAATTTACATAATCTTTGTGCACCAATACAAGTGTGCACACACAAACATACTCTACCTTTTTATTATGTAAGAGCTCTCTCTGGCTATGAAAATTAGGACTGAAAAATAGTTATAGAAACTATCCTGTTATAGCAAATTGTCAGCAGACTTAGTAGAGAACAAAGCCAGGTAGAGAGGCAACTTGCTTTTCCTTTTTTTCTTTTAAATACAGATTGAATCAATCCATTTAATATCTAAATGTCTCTGTAGTCATCATATGAACCTACTATGAGTAGGTATAATTCCTGCAGTCATCTCAAGGAAATATGCTTTGGTGCTATGCAGGTATGCAAATTGAATTAGAACTACTATGAAAAGATTAAAAGAGAAGTTGTTAAATGGATATGCATGAAATAAGGCTTGCCTGTAGTTTTCCCTTCCTCCCTCTCTTCATTTCTTCTCTCTCTCTGTTTTTCTGATTTTCTTTTCTTTTTCTCTTTTGTTTTTATTAGGCCGTAGAAACAGAGAATTGAGCTAATCATAATCCTTAATTCATGATACATCATGATCATTAGTCTGTGCAATTCACTTTTTTCCTTTTTTTCCTTTTATTCCAATTTCCTTCCTTCCATACTCACCGACTCTAATGCATTTAATATGTCCTTGGATATGTAGGTATCCTTGAAAAATGTGCATTGTTGTCTTATGATGTATCTGTTTTTAATTTATAAAAATGGTGTTCTGCTGCAGATATGCTTATAGTTATTTTTAACTCAATATTGTGGCTTTGGGCTTAGCTGTATGCTATATGTGTATGTAGATCACTGCTTTTGACCACTGTATAGCCCATAGGCTATTTCTACCACACTTTTTCATCTCTTTTAGAGATGAACACCTAGGTTTCCCACAATTCCCTGGTCCCCAGACAAAGCTGCAACAAACCTCCAGGACCAACCTGTGGAAGAGGCTCCCAGGAGAGGATTGCTGGGTCATAGAGGTGAACATTCTTGATGTCACTAAGTGTTGCCAGATTGTTCTCCAGATTTGTTGGCTTGTATTTCTTAAGTATTTTCGCAAGATTCACATTACATTGAAAATCTGGTTTTGCGCCAACATTTAGGGGCAGGTTGAATTTCATAACTGTGTGAAAAGTCAAGAAGAAATCTAATATTTAAGGTACTTTGATATAAAACTCTCTTTTAAATCATTTAACTGAAAAACAGCATTTTTGAGAAATGGTGCATCCAGTATTTAGTTTTATCCATATTTATTGATGTAGGTCGGGTTTTAGCAAAAACGTTTTAGACAAAATTATATTTCATAACATTTGAACAAGGGATTATATGTTGTATGATTTGTAAAATAACCAAAAATTTTATGATCATTATGTACATTTTACATTTACAAACGCCCTAACATAAATTAGGTTTGCCTAGAGAAAATAATATGAGCTACCATTTATTAAATACCTCCTACGTGTCAGAGAAATAGGCACTATTTTATTATTCTTCACACAATTACTGTGTAGTAGTCATTATTTTGCTCATTTTACAGGTAAAGAAATTAATATTCAGAAAGGTTAAGTCATTTCCCTCAAGACTGCACAGCTGGTAGTATATAAAGGAGCTGGAATTCAATTCAAGGACTACTTTAACTACAAAGTCAGAGTCTTCACGGACTTCAGAAAAAAATTGTATAGTGGGTAGCATAAAGGTAGTTTGGCTTAATGGTTAAAAGCAGAGTCTCTGAAGCTAGATGTCTGAGTATAAAGCCCAGTGTTGCCACTTAAGAACTCTGATATCTTGAGCAAGTCACTCAAACTCTCTATGCCTCAGTTTCTTGGTCTGTAAAACAAAGATGATGATAATAATAATACCTACTGCCTAGAGTTATTTTGACTTGTAAATGACTAAAATACTTTTAAAGCTTAGGATAGTTTCTAGATCATAGTAAGCAGTCAGTTAACTATTACCTATTGTTTTTTCAAAGAGGACTGCACTTTTGTTCAGATATTTGTTTCTCTCCATCAGAGTCCTGTTCACCCAGGAAAAGCTGATCTCATCTCCAGCTCCAGGTGTGTGTCCTGGTCTGAGTCAATCAGCGTAATTCCATGACCTTTGCTGGTGACTGGTTCTGGAATGCTCTAATGTGCAACTATGGCCAATGAGAGTCAAACAGGTTTTTTAGGGGGTGGGGGGCAGTTCTGGAGAAGCTCTTTGCATGCTTTTCTGGGAAGAACTACCTCCCTGACCGCTCGACATGTATGAGTAAGCACAGAAAACTGAAAGTTACTGGCACCCATCCTTCAGCCATGAGGGGAACCAGCCTTAGAAGCCAGCTAGGGCCATAAATGGGCAGAACCTGAGTCATGGAAGGCATCCTGGAGCCACTGGATGAACCGAAGCCTACTCTAGCTCAAAACTCCAACCTATCGTTTAGGGCAGCATGAGTTGAATTTCTGGTGCAGCGGGTTGCTGAGTGAAAGTTGTATTCATGTGTCTATAAACAGACCGTGAATAAATGCTATCCCTTTTCCTAGCTCTGACAGTTTAGTGATTAGGAGAATGAACTACTTTATTCTTTCAGAATTTCTTGAGGGAGAATTCAGTTTCCAGAAGAAAATCAGGTTGAGTTGGAAAGGTAGATACTACACTTTCCTAGGAAAGTTTGTATACAAGAGAAAGATTCTTAGAGATAGAAGAGTGATTACACAGAAAGGCTTGGTGGAAAAAAAAGCTGAAAATAGGGTTAAAAAAATAAGTAAATCAAATTTTTTAAAAAGAAAAGATACTAAGGCAGAAAGAGTTGGGGGAAGACCATTAATGGACAAGGGCTGGCAACTTGGATAGTTATGGATCTAATGGGAGTAAAGAGCATGGAGCTGGGAGGTGGGCAAGCAGGCCATGAATGGAATTAATCAGCCTTTCTATTACAATCAGAACCTTGGTGTGCAGTTGTGGGATGACTCTGCAAATGAATACTTAATCATAACCTTAACTATGAACCAAAATTGCACATAATTTAAACTATCATATTTATTTAATATTAAACAAACATTTACTGAATACTGCATTGTGCATACAAAGTTGCATAAAAATGGTTTTTCATAGAAAAGTACAATTTTAGCACAGCACATATCAAATAAATGTAAATGGCATCACAAAACTGGTGAACAAGATTTGCAACATAGATGAAAGATTGTTCTGGGGGTTTGAGCAATCTAGATGGAAGAATCTAGAAGGAGGAATGTGGCTTCCCTAGCTCATGTTCGACATTGCCTTGAACTGCACACTCTTCTTTCTAGACATGTAACAAGGAATACAGAGAGACTTAATGGATGTGGTGGGACACATACAAAACAAAGATTCATTTCTTCTCTTCTCAAGCAAGGTAGTGATGATTAATAGTCTATGTTTTAAGATCCTTTTACAAAAGAATAACACATGCTTTTCTTTCCTCAACTTTCAAAGACAGATGATCATAAACAGAATTTAACAATGTTATACAGCCTGATAAAAAATTAGTATTCTTAATATATAAAGGACTCATGTAAATTACAAAAAGACAAATATTATAATAGAAAAATGTGAAGAGTAAATTTCATGAAGAAATATCTATGGTCAATAAACATTAAAAATATTCAATTCCATTGGTAAACAAAGAAGGGCAAATTAAAATAACATGGTGAGATTTTTTTTATTTTTTTGGAAGGACGGCATTCAGTGTTGGGGGACATGTATAAATACACACTGTTCTCTATGTGTAATTTGATAAAATATTTCTGGGGTGCAATGAGGGCAAATAATTACATAATACTAACTATGCTCCAAGGTCCTATGTTACGTTCATTAACTCACTCAATCTCACAACACCCCAATGAGGTAGGTGTAATTATTATTTTCATTTTACAGATGATAAGAAATGAAGTCAGGAAAAGGTTAACTAAATTGATCAAGATCACAGAGCCAGTTGGTGGTAATGCTGGGACCTGCTTTACATTAGTAAAGAAGAGAATACCCCTAATTTGGGAGCTTAGAATTTAAACTTGTTTCACCTGCTCTACTGTAATATATGATCATTTTGTACTATAATTATAAAGGGGCCTTAAAGCATTCAGAACATAGTATATTTTATTTTATACTTTCAAGATTTCTGGGAGGTACGAGGATAAAGATATCAGTTATATCATTTTGCAGGTGAGATTAAATAATTCATGCTCAAACCAATGGTGTGGTAGAACAAATAATGGCAGAAACATCTTTTTGCTTCTTAGACCCTATTTTAATCAACAGAGTTTTCATATGGAATTTCCAATTCCTCTTATTTATAAAATTTATATATCATGTAATAAATTATTAATAAATAATATTAACTATTTATGGATTTCCTTTGAGTTGTGCAAAATGGGCACACACGTGGCTTCAGAAACTCAAAGGAGAATTATTGACGGTAAATGTGATCAGTGACATTTTTTTCTAGTTTTTTCTTCCAACCCTACTTACAACACTAGTTTTAGGCACTGGTTCCCACACGATTATAATAAGTAGTAAAAACCAAAAAATGACATTGAATAAAATAAGTTGTTAGCTTTTACTAAGTAACAAGTTGATTTAATGAACTTACCATTTCTCAAAATTTTGTGGAAATCTCTGGAATTTTGGAGAAATATCTAGAAGATATTTACAAAAAATCTTCCCTGAAGAACTAAACAAAAATAAAGGTTCAACCAAAATATATAGTGATTGATTTATTAAGCCAGGATTTAAGGAATTGAGACAATTGGCTTATTATATAGAAAACCGCCAGCTATTTGAGACCAGTTATGTGGGGCAAAATGGTCTGAAAATATAACCACATTGGTATTACACAGAACAATTATTAAGGTCAGTATTCTCAGTCACACCAATTACTCAAAGACCTCAAATATATCTGACCTAAAATTTCCTTCCTTGGAGACAGGAAGACTAAAAGTGGTATCTTTTAAACAATGGAATTCAAATAGACACAAGTATAGCTTTGGTTCACATATCAGGTTTGATAGTGCATTTTATCCCAAAACAACTCCACAGTAGATGTGAAAAAAAAAAAGCCATTACAGTGTAGCGTTTAAGAGTGAGAGTTCTTTAATAAGGCAGACCTTAGTTTAAACCCAGATTCTGCCACTTTCTATTTGTGTAAACTTGCGCAAGTTGTGGAAATAATAATAGTATCTACCCAAAATGGTCATTGGAAGAATTGAATGAGATTGTGCATGTAAGAAGTATACTGCTGTGCCTGTCACACAGTAAAACGCTATGACATATTAGCTCCCATAGTCGTTTTTGATACCTTTCCTCTTTGTCAGTGACTGTGACCCACAAAGATATAGCACAAAATCAAGGTTAATTAAATACAGGATTTAACATATTTCCTGCACAAACCATCTCTCACAACAGTCCTCTCTTAAATGGGATAGTAATGTTACCCTAAGTAATGTCTCAATGACTTTAAAAATCAGTCCATAATTGAATTGAAAGTTGCCACAATTTTTAATTTAACATCTCACTTTAACTCAGTTTTTTTTCAAATTCTTCATTCTGCTTTGTCTGATAATTCATTCCCACAGAGACTGCACAATTATTGTAAATCATTTACTGTACTTGGTGTACATAATGGTTTTGTTCATATCACTTTATTTCTCTTAAAAATGGCATTCTGTACTGTCAAGATGCCCCTTCTAACTCTTCATTTTGCCAAAGATGGTAGAAAAGCAAGATAATAGCAAATAACTCCTAATGGAGTACATGTCAACAGACAGGGATTATAAGGATTGATATTGCTCAATGTTCTCTGGGCTTAACTGATTCTGTATTTTCCAAAGAGTATAACGTATATCCAAAAGTGTCTCTTCTCTGGCATAATATGTATCAGCCTATCTTGTAAAAATAGCTGCCTTGTTTTTAATGAGCTTCCAAATAATTCAACCTTAAAGTATCTTTTACTGTTTTTATCATTTGGAATTTTTAGATAATCTCAAATTGACCTTGTTATTAATCTCATGCTTTATGAACACATTTATTTATGCTACTAGGTGCGATTCTGATCTAGATTATGCAAAAAATATTAAGATAAGAACAAAAATGAATGCTAACTTCAATAATACAAATAAATGTATTCCACAGGAACTGTTTTGACCTGAACTAGCTGGGTATTTTTGCCTCACCTACAAGAGTAATCTCACATAGTTATAACTTAAATTTAGGGCACTTTGGGGAAATGCATATGATTGTAGACCATAATACTAATTCATGATAAATGACCAAGGAATCAGGGAAAAGAAAATATAAATGATGAGATTTCAAGTTCTTATAATAGAAGATTTAAAAATTACTGTTATGTTAAAAGTACCAAATCACGCTATATGAACATATATGAAATAAAGAAATAATTTATTTAAATTTCTCCTTGGAAAATTTCCCCAGGCTTCCTGACTTTATGATTCTTAATCAAATGCATGAGACAACATGAAAAAAATCACAAATGAGTTGGTTTAAAGTATTACCTATGCATGGGGTGGAAAAAATGATCTCTTTTTATCCTTTTTCACTTCTCCATTCATCATTTCTGAGTCTTGAAATATAGTATTTCAGTATTAGGTCTTTTAGCATTTGACTTAACAATCAGTAACTCTCAGATTCCCTATTCATCCTTAGAAGTAGGAATGACTCAGAGCTGGGCTGGGACTCTGCCTCTTCTCACTGGAAACACCTACAGGCGTACTCTAGTTTTATTACCGCTCTAGGAATTGGCCCAAAGAATATAGAAAGTTAATTTTTTATCTGTTTTCATGAATATATGACCCTTGACAGTGGATTGAAGCAAAAACTAATTCCTAAACTGAAAATACCCAACTAAATACTGACTACTTACATTTTGAGTTAAGCCACGGTCCTTGGCTTGGAGATGAATTAAATATATTTATTGCCCTTCCCTTGTCCCTCAGTTGGCAAAGCATATTCTCAGGTCTGGTCTGCATGAAAGCTTTTAAGAAAGGTGACAGGTCTGGTCTTGGCCGCAACCAGCAGGACAGCTAGAAGTTGGCCTTGCCCAATAAGAAGGAAGACAGTGGCTTGCCTGTCAGCTCTTCCCACAATGTTGCTATTCAGCCTGCAACTTTCACTAACCGGGGAAAACTCTCTTAAAAGAGAGAAAATTATGATCAGTGAACACATAAGCATATGCCTAAGCTAACGATGCAAGGTGATAATTTGTCTCATTTGCCAAAAGACATTTAAATGTTACTGGATCTGTTTTGCTGAAATATTTGTGCAGATTTTAAACTGATTCCAAGTGCTTTCTTTGCTTACCTAAGCTAATTACCTCAATTTAATTACGCTCCATATTCCCAGCTCACCCAAGCTTTTCCGAGATATTACAATTTTCCTAATATATAGAATAATCATTTACAGTCTGGGAAGTAAAATCAGACTATTTGGCTCAACTGATGTCACAGATTTATTGTGCCGCAACATTTTCAGATGGGAAGAGTCCATGAGGTTCACTTAGGTGTGTCCATTCCCTGTGTTCAACTCTTGCAATGTTTTTCTCCTGGTACTTAACTCTTTTGGAAGTGCTCAAGCTTGCATTTTCTCATGTAAAAGATTTTCCTAAGCTCGCTTTTGGCCTCCTTCAACACTTGGCTTCACTTCACATGTCCTCATTTTTGAACTTGTTATTCTCTGTGGACAAGGTTTTTGACATCCATCTTCTCTTTAACAATCAAAATGTTATACATCCTGGAATTACTCAGACCATAATTTGCTCATGTTCCTTACTTTTGCTACAAGAACTGTGTGGGTGGACCAAGGACCAATCAGATAACCATTGTTTTATATTTTTCTTTTCACATAACTGCAAGTCTCATTTTCCTAATATCTCAATAGAACAATTTTTAGATTCCATCTCTTCTCTCTTTTTAAAAATGTTCTCACTGCCTTTGTGTTTATGATGAAATAATAAATGTCAAGCCCTAGCTATAAAGTCATAGCTATAAATCATAGCTTTTTCAATAGCTAATAAAAGATGGAATAGATTCCTCCAGCCCAGAATTATTTGAATAAATTCTATAACATTCTGCTTTTCCTGCTCTATGCAGTTCACAAGAATATGTTCATGCTGTTAATTTTAAACGATTTCTTATTTATTCACGAATTTATTGTTTGTTTATTTACTTAGCAAAAGATATGTCAAAGGGGAGGGAGAAATTTGGAGCATTGTGGCAAATGTTACTTTATCATATATTTGTATGTATAAAATGTGAAATATAGCATCTTATTTTGAAACAACTTTAGTAGCATATCAAATGTCTGGCAAGCCACTCCAGGATCCTCACTCACTATTGAACTACTCTAATAAAATGTCATCTTTCAAACAGAAAGAAGGCTCAGAAGGTTCTCATTAGCCTCTATTATTAGCCTTTGCTAATTTTTCCTTTAGTGACAAGGATTTAAAGGACAAAGTCTGGAGCCTTTTTTATGTGTTCCAAATGACACTTTTTGGCACTGTACAAAAGCACACAGCTTTCCGGGAACAAGGCTTAGCCGGCAGTGAGGAATCATCAATGATTAATTTAGGAAGTCCATCCTAAGCATGTGGAAGTATCTTCAGGATAACGGCAGTAAGTGGTGTGTATCCTGGTGATGGGGTTACTTTGCATTCCCAAGGTTCAGAAGAGGGTGAAGGCAGCTGAGGAAGGAGGGCTTGGAGGGGCCCCTTACTGCATGTTTTCAGTAAGGCCTGGCATGCTACACACTTTGAAGAGTCAAATAGGAGGAAGGCGCAGTTTGGATCTAAACTCTATATTCACGGTAAGTAGACTGAAGCAGCCATTAGGATTTTATTTCTGTTATTTCACTGCTTTCTTTCATAATCCTTCCTTTTAATTCTCCAGAATTTCTCTCACCACTTCTGCCCAAACGATGACATTCCCATTCCCAGTGGTAAAATGCCTGTAGAAGTAGAAGATGGATGCAGCGGCGATTGAACCCGGAGTTAGACACGGGGTAACAGAATTCCAGCATCCTCGCACGGTAGGAGGCCTTGAATGGCGGTTCAAGTTCTCCCTAAGAGGGAGGTGTCCTAAGGCGAACACCTGGCCTTTTCCTCATTTTGCTGTCAGTCATCATCCCGCCTCCCTACACTCACCTGATTTCTGGATCGTGATGTGAGAAGCCTGGCTCTGTAAATACCTCATAGTAATTTCCTAAGGTCGCAGCCACTTAACTGGTGAATCTGTAATCGGCTGATTTGAAAGAACAGAAGTGCATCTATTTCACACATTTGTTGAAGATCGACTCGATACGGGGCGATGAGGATTCAGCAGAAAACCAGACCGATCAAGATCCCGCTTTCCCGGAGCTTACGTTCTGGTGGAATTAAAAGTTGTTTCTCACCATCCGTGCTGTGCCCGTCACCAGCTCTGCCCGAGGACTCCTTGAAGTTCACTGTGAAGGCAAAGGGGAACACGGCTTTCCTAAGGGGCATTGTAAGCTGGCCTCGGCTCTCCGAGGACAAAATTTGAAACAATGTAAACTGCAGAGCAGAGAAGGAGGCGGGGGAGTGTGTGTGTGTGGCGCCGGAGGGGGGGGGGGTCACTTGAGGTGGCGTCTATTAGCGTCAATACGGCGGAGTCAGGGGACCTAGCTGGAGGCTGAAAACTTCACGCCAAACTCTGAGATCACACCCCCCGCTCCCCTTCTCCTCCTCCCCTCCGAAGATCCACGGCCGCAGCGGGAGCGCCGTCCCAGGGGGAGCCCGGGGAGCCAGGGGGGCTCGGGGAAAGTGGACTAGCATTCGCTCCCCCTTCTCCCCCATCCCTACCATGGGCTTTCCCCTGGAGCGCTTCGCCGAAGCCGTGGACCCGGACTTCGAGTGCAAGCTGTGCGGCCAGGTGCTGGAGGAGCCCCTGTGCACGCCGTGCGGGCACGTCTTCTGTGCCAGCTGCCTGCTGCCCTGGGCGGCGCGGCGGCGCCGGTGCCCGCTGCAGTGCCAGGCGCTGGCGCCCGGCGAGCTGTACCGGGTGCTGCCTCTGCGCAGCCTCATCCAGAAGCTGCGCGTCCAGTGCGACTACCGCGCCCGCGGCTGCGGCCGCTCGGTCCGGCTGCGCGAGCTGGCGGCGCACGTCGAGCGCTGCGACTTCGGCCCTGCCCGCCGCCGCGACCGCCGGGGCTGCGTCTCGGGGCCGGGCGGCCGCGGCGACCGGAACGTGCCCGCGCGGGGGGGCTGCGGGACGGGGCCCGGGGCCGACCGCGGCGGGGGCGCGCCTGGGGGGCCGCCGGGCGTCCGCTGCGGGAGCGGGCGGGGGCCCGGGCCTCGAGTCCTCGCCTGGAGGCGGCGCGAGAAGGCGCTGCTGGCGCAGCTCTGGGCGCTGCAGGGCGCCGTGCAGCTCACGGCCCGCAGGTACCAGGAGAAGTTCGCCCAGTACATGGCTCACGTCCGCACCTTCGCCAGGGACCCGGGCGGCCGCCACAGCCCGGTAAGCGCAGAGGAATTGGGCACCCGGGGAGTGGTCATTTGGGGTGGAACGACGAACGGTTCTTCCTAGTACTTCAAGATTCCTCTGGAAAGGGGCATCCTTCTTTATCATGCAGTAGGAAGCATCCACCCGCCCTGATCATATTGTACTATTATCTTTCGAATGTATTAGTATCACAGTTAACCAGGATTGTCTCTTTTCCACTTAGGATTGGAAAGAGTTAGATTCAATTCCAACTTTCGATGGAGAAGGAGGAATTAGGAAAACTCATTTGCCCAGCCAGACCCTTGCTTTCATCTTTCACTCTCCAGCCCAACCCTCCCTGCCTATTTTTTGTGCCTTCGGCCTATGCCTGAAGCAAATAGGAGACGGAAAGCGAAGCGAGGACCTCTCGGACCCTGCTTGCCCTCTCCCGCGGCGCCAGCATCCCCGTGGCCTTGTCGGTCCCACACCTGGGAATGGCTTTAGCTCTGAGTGACTTAGTTTGTCTGCCAAACTGCCCATATCAGCTACCTTCTCGATACAGGGACCATCGGGTGTGGGGGACCGAGACAACCTCAGGAGTTGAGAGATTAAGAGATGGGATTTCTTAGACCTGCAGAGTTCTTTTTACCACCCTGCCCTTCCCTACATAATCCTTCCCTGCCTCCGATTGCGTTATCGGTGGAGCGTGTGTGTTTGTGTGTGTGTGTGTGTGACTTGAGAGCAGCCACATCCATCTGTGGTCAGACTAGCCCCGTGACCCCCCAGGCAGCGGCTGTTTCCCTTCTTTGTCGAAGCTGCTGGCCCGGAACTGTGCTAGTGGACTGCCGTCTTTCAGACCGAATAAACAAGCCTCTTCGCAGCACCCCGTGTGAAGAGGCTTGTTTATAAAGCTGTTACTTCTCTTCTGGAGGACCTCTGCACAGTGTTTGACATTGTTAGTCGCTGCCATGGTGAGCAGGGATTTAGCAGAACTTGCACTCCATTCAAGGAGCTGTTTTCATTCTTCAGCGACCTGGGGAGGAGCAACCCAGGACGATTCCCATTTGGGACTGTCTGCACTGCCTCCAACTCAGGCATCGAGTTTAGAAGCTTCTGTCCTTGAACCTGAAAAAGATAATTAACGTGTGAAGGGCTAACATGTTTCTAGTCTGATAAACAGAAGTACACTGCTTATTAAAAGACTGGATAGTACCTATGATTCTTTCTCTATCCTCTTGATATCCAGGTAAATTTACAAAATGGGGAGACCCAGAGAGAAGCAGAGAAATATGCTCTGATTACTAGTTCAGGTTTCAAAGTCTTAGGGAAACTAGGGTTGATGGAAGAGAGCAAAAGCTAGAATTATACGACAGAGAAGTCCATGCAACAAGTCAATCTATGGTTCTGAGAAGTGCGGAAACGCTTCTCCTGTTTCTCACAAACTCGTCATCAAAAGGCTTCTCTGTGCTCATCAGAAATGTCTTCCCACCACCAGTAGGGGCTGCTGTGTGCACTGCCTGGGAAAAGCTCCTGGGAGAAGGTGGTGATGATGGGAGCAGTGGTGATATTTATGGAATTTTATCATTCAGAAGTAATTACCAAATGTATAATTTCCTACAATAGTTAATAATATCCATATCCATGCTTAAAACTTACCTAGTCTGGCACTATTTCATCTTACATTTAAATTGTTTTTTATTAACAAACTGGTTATAGATATAATTCCTATTTATTATTATTTGGCCACCAGGAAAGCAATACATACTACTTTATTTAGCACAAATCCTCTTTTTTAAATTCTGCAGGAAATATGCAAAACCAAATAAGAATACTACTTAAAACTAGGATTATTGTAACCTATAAGAGCCTGCATTACAATAGCAATCCGAATATTACTGCTGAAAAGAAATGTATAAATAGCTCACTATTCCTTAAATCCCTTAAGACTTTCCAAAGTGAAATTTTTACTTAGGATAATTCTTAGATCCTTTAACAATCTATTTTACTCTCCTGTAATGGAGGGAAAAAATAAGGATACCTTCAGGCTTAAACTAGAAATCTGTTTTAAATGACAGTGAAGTCAGAATTAAATGCTGCATTAGAATAAAAGATAGCTGCATGTATAAAAATGCAAAGCCATTTAGTCATTTTTGAAAATAGTTATTTTTCTCACATGCACAGTTGATCCCTTCAAATACATAGTTTCAAAGTAAATTTAGGATGAAATTAACCTTCTCCCAAATTCAACCATCCTTAATTTTAAGGTTTTCCCTTTTTCAAATGTTAATTTATTTGCAGTAAAAAAGCTTTACTGTGGCTTTTATTTTTTTCTTTCATATTTTTTACCTAGTTAGTTATTTTATCCCTTTTCTTCTAGGATGGAGAACATAAGCCATTCACCATTGTGTTAGAAAGAGAAAATGACACGTTGGGATTCAATATTATAGGAGGTCGACCAAATCGGGTAACCCACCTTGTTAATGCATAACTCACTCTTTGCTTATAAAATAATAGAAGACTTAGCTTTCGTTTGTGGGTTGTGAGTAAGAAAAACAAGTGCTTTAATCTTTAAAATCATGCTGTGATCAAATATCGGATTCCTTAATACAAATATTCTAGTACATACTTAGATTTTTTTTGAGAAAAACAAAACAAAGCAACAAAACAATAGCTAACAAACTTGTTTCTCTGTGCTAATTTAAAAAAAAGAGAGTATATTTCACATTTTATCTACATTGTATAGCCCTGTTGGCAAATTTCTTAAATAAACCTATTTCACAATAATGTATATAGGCAATTTCTATTTGATAATATTAAGCAATTGTATTGCCTGCTTGTACCTCCTATTTAAGTTGAATTGATCAGTTTTCAGATGCTAACACAGACTGGGTAGGTTATAATATATGGTGAATGAATGAAGGAACAGTTAAAATAGGTTGAAATAAGGGGTGATTGTTTTCACAATCATGTAGAAAATATCATGTTAAAGAAAGATAGTTGATTTGAAATATTTGTGGCTCCCCAATCAAATCCTTTATTTAATTGAATGAATAATATTTTCTACATTGATGCCAATTGTTTTCAAAATGCATGAGTTGTTATACACTTATACCAAAGACAAAGTTGCAAAGTTCTTTTGTATCCTTCAAATACGACATCAACTTAATTTTCACCATAACTAGAAAAAGGTGGTAAAGTTTAAACAAAAATCATGTTCTCTAATTTACCCAATACACTGCCATGAAATTTTTGCATCCTGCATTGCACATGTTGTCCAAGGAAACTGTCTTAGAGTTTCGAGCCATATGCTGTGTTTAGGTCAGGATGGCAATGACGTATTTCCTCTTTGAGTTTAGGATTTCGAAAACCTAGCAACTGACGAACGCTGTGCTTCTGTTTCTAGAATAGTCCCCATTTATTATGAAGAGATAGAAGTCTTTTCATCATATCATTTTTGTTTTCTTTTCCCCTGAGGAGTATTTTTATAAATGCTAGTTAGGTGTTTGACATTTAGATGACATTGGAAATTTTAAGAGCCTCTTAAAATTCATGTTAAGGAAGGCTAATTAAGGAGAAATAATTTTATTTAAGCTGCCATGAAGTAAAATGCCATTTAAAATTATATGATGTATTAGATGTATTATTAAAGGATGGTGGGCATTTTCCCTAAATAAGTTTTGCAATATAATTGGTTTCTTGTGACTGGCAAAAATGTCCTATTTGTACTGTATTGGCTATATGTTTGAGGTTTAACTAATCATTACACTCATTGCACCTGGAAATGTGTAAAGATTAGACTCGAATGGGTTCTCTTGCAGTTTAGAGTTGATCTTTTGGGATTTCACACTTGAGCAAGCTCCCAGTTTCCCTTATGAATAGGTATAGTCGGAGCCGTATTTCCAAATCGGTCACATCATGAGACAAATTTTATTTTCAAAACTATGACCACATCTCAAACCAATTGTATAGTGAGGCTGGATATGTTTTTTGTTTTCTTTTTAATAACCCTTTATAATTGCTACATCTCTTTAGAAGTGAAATGTTTTATAAATAATACTTAGGAGCCAGTTGATATCACCATGCCCTTTCCTCGTAGCTTTTTATATACACTCAAAAATGTGAGGTAAAGAGATAATCTTGTCAGAGATGCTGGACTTGTTCATTAAAGCTGCCATCTTGATTAATGACTGTTTGGTGTTAAGTTAAAATTCAGTGTCAAATCCCCAGCTAAGAAAGAGAGCTGCATGTTTATGGAAAATTGACAATGTTACATTTGCTAAATTGTCCTTTGTCCAATTTAGAATTTTGTTTACATCTATCTTATTGCTAATGGTTATATTTTTTAATAGAATAATCAGGAAGAAACACCAACAGAAGGAATTTATGTTTCAAAAATTTTGGAAAATGGACCTGCTGACAGAGCAGATGGCCTAGAGATTCATGACAAAATCATTGAGGTAAGACAACAGTAAAACATAAATATGATCCGTGGGAGAAATATTTGGACATTTTAAATTTCCAATTGCCTGATCTTTGTGTGGTGTTATTAGAGTATATATCTAACTATAGTATATAAATAACCCATATGTATTATTAGATATTGGGATAAAAGAATAAGTCATCTGAAGTTTCCAAATGTGTTAATGAATATCCATCTCTGTTTTAATAAATTGCCTTTCCCCATGAACTATAAACATAGTTGTGTGATTATTAAGGGATTAATTTTTATAACGTTTCAAAAAGCGATGATAAATCTCTGCTGAAGAACATTTTTGACAAGGAAATATTACTATCTTTAAAGTTGTGATTAGTATGTTACATGTAGAGTTTGAAGTTATTTATACAATGTCTTTTACCATTTCTTAGTTTAATGTGGTTATCTTGTTCATATCCTTTTCACCTAAAAAAAAAGGAAGCAGGTTTTGTTTTTTCCTATTGCAAAAACCTGATGAGAGCTCTTCATTTTCTCTAATGTACACTGTAGCTGTATTGTTATATTTGAGGTTGACAAAGTAACTACTTTTAAGTTAGTGAAATTTGGGCTGTGATGATGGAATATTAGGTCACTGCCATTTACCACCTCAGTGCTTTTGAAATTTTAACTGGTTGAGATGGTATTATTTGGTGTTACTGAAAATGATTAGATTAATTTTGTCAATGGAGTTATTTCCAGTGTCTTAGTAAAGGCATAAGTAGAAATTTGGAAGGTTTATTTGACTCCACTATCCTTTTAGAAAAATTCTGTTTATTCTAGATTATATAATCACTAGTGCTATCTTTCTGAATGTCTATATAAACTATTTGAATGGAGACTGTTTTTCTTTATTAAACTTTGAATAAAGTTTTAGATCTTCATTCATCATTTGTGCATTAAAAAAATTGAATTTTGAGTAATTTGACCTAGGATAAGGGTAAATAGTATAGAAGAGTCAATAGTTTTCTGTTTTTGGAAAAAACTCATAATATTTAGAAATTAGCTGACTAGGCACTTTGGGGAAGAGAGAGGAATTGCCTTTGGCTGAAAAACTGTGTTTTTTATCTGAAGGGGTCTCTTGTATCAAGATTTTCTCCTTCCAGTTGTGTAGCCAAGAAAGTACAGACCTACTTTCACTGATGCTATCCAGCTTGTCTTGACAATTTGCCTAGTGGAAACGTTTACATGCTGCAGATTTTAAAGTTAGCATTTTTCTATTTATACTCATGTTTGTGCAGTATGATTTAAAGGGCAACATAATTTAAACAAAAAAAGTCCTTATTACTTGCTGCCTTATCTCTATAGCATTTTGGTTTTTATAGTTACGTGGAAAACAAATGCCTACATTTGATACTGTTGGAGGGACTGATGGAGCTGAATACATATATTCAATTAGCACACACACTCACATATACACACACTGAAACACGTACTGGGGATTTAAAAAATAATCCAGCTAGGTAACAATGTTATGTATGCTTCATTAATGTTGCATTAAAAAGGAGGAAGAACAATTTGTCTTTTATATTGTGATAGAGCATTTTTGTTAAAAATTCATTGGTTTTGTTAGTGTAAGGAGGTAATTTTATAAAAGCTGTGGTTGGTAAGTCAAATGAATCTAGACATCTATCTAATACTGTTACTAACATATGTCAAAATAACCTTATTTAAATCACAGAAGATAAAGAGCGAAGAGATCAACCATGGGAATTATAATTTATAACTAGCTGCAGTATTGTTATTATTTCACCTTGCCGTGCATACTATATTAGCAGTTAATAACAACAGCTTTAAATTTTCCCCAATGACAGAAATTTACGAATGTTTTTTTTATGCCAGGGTACATTGGTAATATGCATATTTCTGTTATAGTTCTATAACGGTTTCATGTGACCCCATTTGCAGTTAAGAAATGAGTTAGATGTTATATATATTTCTGGAATGTTGCCTGTTAAATAGCATGAAAGGAAGGTTATTAGAAATAAATCTCTCATATTTAGTTATTCAGTGATGCCACTAGTTTTTTAAAGTGAATAGATATTTGTATGACTTTATTTAATATATATTTAAACAAGTAGCATGCTTGATCTTGTACGTATATATGTGTAAAAGATCATTATATACCAATTAAGGTTAGAAATAGTTGATGCTTATTAATTATTTTAGTTCATCTGCCATTATGGTAGCAGTCAGCTTTACACATATTATAGTAATGGGAAACTGATAAGAAATATATTGATTAATTTAAAATGTGCAGAGACAGAAAAGCAAATTTTAAAATAGAGTAATTTCTTTTCCACTTTTTGTGCTCAATGATTTGTTTATTGAAATAATTTGATAGATTGTTTCAGTTTTTTTTGTTTTGTTTTGTTTTTTTGCTGAGGAAGATTCGGCCTGAGCTAAGATCTGTTGCCAATCTTCCTCTTTTTGCTTGAGGAAGATTTGCCCTGAGCTAAGATTTGTGCCAGTCGTCCTCTATTTTGTATGTGGGTCACCACCACAGCATGGCTGCCGACAAGTGGTGTAGGTCCATGCCCAGGAACCGAACCCCAGGCCGCCGAAGAGGAGCATGCTGAACTTAACCACTAGGACGTAGGGCCAACCCCTGTTTCTTTCAGTTTTTGATTTTCAAATGGCCATGCTGATTTAAACCTGGTGCAACAACTTTGTTAGCAGTATGAAGTGCACAAATAGTTCATATATTATGAAACTACCCATATGACCTAACTGCCACAGTCTGACACATTACTAAATGCTTTGATTTCAGTGATATGTGACTGAAATAAAAAATAGAAACTGTTAGACAATTTACTTACAGTCAAGATATACTAAAAGTATTTTGTCTAGTTAATTGCTTAAAGCACACATTACAACAGGTTTATGAATTGTTCTTATAAAATAACAAAATTTTCTTAAATCATCCATTTGAAGGAGAAAGTAGATATGTTAAAAGTTTGGTTCTATTGATGATTAAAGAGATTTTGCTAATTATAATAAAAATATTAGATATAACAATTTTGCCAAAGGTTAACAAAAGCCAACAACTTCAAAAGTATTATTTTTTTAATATTTTGCATTCTATTGAAGCTGATCAAATTCAAGAATCATAAAAGAAAAAAATCACAGTCATGAGGTAAATCCATGTCATATTTTTCACATAATACAAGGCAAATTGATTTTCCCTTTTTTTTTTTTTTTTGTGAGGAAGATTGGCCCTGGGCTAACATCTGTGTCCATCTTCCTCTACTTTATATGGGATGCCACTACAGCAGGGCCTGACAAGTGGTGCATCGGTGTGTGCCTGGGATCCGAACCTGCGAACCCTGGGCCGCTGAAGCAGAGTGTGTGCACTTAACCGCTACGCCACTGGGCCAGCCCCAAGGCAAATTGATTTTTAAAGTCAGTTTCCATGAGCAACTATGTTTACCAGTTTCCAGATGTTTATACATCCACATTTGTTTAAATGTGGATGTGTGTAGATTCAGAAAAGAAATTAGTTGTGATATTTGAGTTACAACATTATGTGTCAAAGTATCACTGGAGACTGAAGAGGCAGAAGTTGTTGGTTTTTATTTTTTCTTTTTCCCTTCCTCCGCCACCCGCCCCAACCCCAGTACATAGTTGTATATTCTAGTCTTAAGTCCTTCTGGTTCTTCTGTGTGAGCCACCGCCACAGCATGGCTATTGACAGACGAGTGGTGTGGTTCTGTGCCCGGGAACCAAACCCAGGCCACTGAAGCAGAGCGCACCAAACTTAACTGCTAGGCCATCAGGGCTGGCTCAGAAGATATTGTTAAAGGCATTTTGAAACATCACAGAAGTTCACATAGACCAGCAATTCACCAGAGTATACATCTGAATAAAAAGGTCTTTTGCATACTGTTTTTCATTCTTTTCGAGATTCAAAGGAACCACAGAAGATCTTTGATACTATCAGAGGCTTGGGCACAATTCTATCAGAGGGCAACACCATTGCCGTGGTTATCATCATGTCAGGATGCCTATAGGGTATGTGGGAGGGAGTTGAGAATAAAGTTCACTGCTGCTCTCAGCAACTGTTCCTCTATTATTATTTCAGAGGTGCTGATAGCAGGCAATACAACCATAATCCCAGAGTGAGAAGGTGAATAGAAAGGTGAATAGTCATTCATGGCTTTCTGTTCACACTTTCTTCTCCCCATCCCTCCCCGTAGCTCCTAGCCAACGCTATGTGACAGGTAAGTCCACCCTTCTCTCAGCTCCGGAAGACCAGGGAGTGGCGGTGGAGGTTTGTGAAGTCTATGAGAAGAACAGTTTGGAGCAGAAAGCAGAGTTTTCTTTAGTGTGTACATTAAAATCTCTTCTATTTATTTAGCTTGAAATTCATAAGGAAATGCAGCACACAAGGCATTTTCATTTACTTTCAAAACAGTTCCCACATTGAACGATGTCAACGTAGCACTTTCTAGAAAGTGCTGAGTTTTGTAAAAGCAGCAAGTACTTTATAAATGCAGTGTCTCAACAAGAACTTCTTAACTATTCCAGACTGCCAACTACACTTTCTTTTTGTTCTGTAATGATATACCGTCTGTATTCTCTGTCACTACTCACTGTATCGATAGAGTAAAAGTCTTTGGGGGTTATGTTTATTTGCCTAAGGCCCTGCACAGTTTGATTACAGCTGTTAATGCAGGAAATTTAAATGCAGATCAGAGGTAAACATTGAGGAACGCCGTTGAAACGGATCTACCATGTGCTACCTGTGTGGATGCCTGACGGCACGGTGCACCTAACTACCTCCTAAAGTAGCCATGCTAATTTGGGTGTGCTTAAGAAGCATTGAGAAGTTTTGTGAGTCACTTGTAAGTCTGGTGGGCAATTCATTTTTTTTACCAATTACTATTTAATTTGAACACATCACTGAACTCTTCGGTAAAATATTATCATCATCTCACATTTTTGAAGTGTATTTTAACTGTTCAAGTAACATTGACTGTCTGAAAGAAGTAGGAAAGGACTAAAAGCAATCATGTTAGTGCAAGTAAAGAATTACATTGTAGTGAGGTTTGTAATCATGACTGAATGCTACTTAAATTAAATGTAGTTTTAACATCATGATATAGTTATCACTATATAATCGCATAGTTTAATATATCTTGAAAAGTACTGTGGTACAGTGGGAAGAGTGTGAACTATGAAATCAAAGAGATCTGGCTGGAATTCCTGGCCTGCCTTTTAAAACTTGTGTGGCCCTGAGCAAGCCAGTTGTGCCTCAGTTTCTATGCCATTCATAGATACCTTGTGCACAAAGTGCCTGGCACAAGGCAGGTCTTGGAACCCACTATTTCGAGCCTGGTGTGTTTCATTCAGGTTATACAAGTAGTTGGTCCTCCAGAGCACAGAAACAATGGGGGAGGGGGTAATTTTCCTTCCTTGGAGAATCCAGGTCACACTCTCCCAACTTTCATTCATTCCCATTTCCACAGACGTCACCGTTTGGATGAGTAAATGTAGGAAGTTTTAACATGTACATTTTCACATATTCATGTGGACACTCAGATGCAAGGAAGACTGTGAGGAAAAACTTTGTAGTTATGCACTTATGATTTAGTTCAGTCATTCAAGTATTTACTAATGTCCTATGTGTGCCAGGTGACGTACTCTGTGTTACATAAGTAAAGAACACTAAGACCCATTCTCTGCCCTCAAGTAGCTCATGGTTAGAGGTCCTGTTTTCTGCCTATGCAAGGCAAAGCAGGCCTCTGTGTGAAGCTGCTCCTTCAATTGTTATGAACGTAAATGGACACCACCATCTTGTCTTAGTAGAGTGACACTGTGGGTTTATTCTAGTTTTCCTGTTCTACTAGGAGTATGCAATTCATTTTGAGAAACCATGACTTGTATTAGTAAAAAGTAGAATCTGTGGATGTGAGACAGCATCATGGTTTCAGGAAGGGGCACAGGCTTTGAACTTGGGTCTTGGTGTTGAATTTGCTCCAGGTTACCTTGAGATTTCTCAACTTTTCTTATTTTCAGTTTCTTACCTATAAATATGAGGGTAATAATAGCTAGTCCCTCAGATCTTCTGTCTAGAGGAGTGCAGTGTTTTGCTCCTCCACTGTTTCCATCATTAATAAATACAATTTTATTTTAGCTTATAAAAGAAAGGCTGGAAAGATCTTTACACCGTGGAGCTTTAGTGTTAAGCACTGTTTTATCTATTTTAAATTTACAAAGATATGAAACTTGAGTTTGATTTTTTTTTTGAGTACTAAGCTTCTGAGAAGGGGACCAGGGCCACCACATCTGACTGTGCAGTTTGCTCCCTGCATAACTGCACGTGGTGTCCCTGTCTCAAGGTCTAACTGTGCTTTCCATTCTCCTCATCATTCTGTGCTATAAAAAAACCTCACCAGAGCACCTATAAAATTATTGACATTTATTTTAAAATGAGATCCAGTTGAACAACAAAAAAACAAACAACCTGATCAAAAAATGGGCAGAGGAAATGAACAGACACTTCTCCAAAGAAGATATACAGATGGCCAATAGGCAAATGAAAAGATGTTCAACATCACTAATCATTAGGGAAATGCAAATCAAAACAACACTAAGATATCACCTCATGCCCGTTAGAATGGCTATAATCACCAAGACAAAAAATGTTGGAGAGGATGTGGAGAAACAGGAACACTCATACACAGCTGGTGGGAATGCAAACTGGTACAGCCTCTATGGAAAAGGGTATGGAGATTCCTCAAAGAATTAAAACTAGAAATAACCTATGATCCAGCATCCCACTACTGGGAATCTATCCATCAAACCTGAAATCAACAATCTAAAGAGGCTTATGCACCCCTATGTTCATTGCAGCATTATTCACTATAGCCAAGAAATGGAAGCAACCCAAGTGTCCCTTGACTGACGATTGGATCAAGAAGATATAGAATGGAACACTACTCAGCCATAAAAAAAGACAAAATCGTCCCATTTGCAACAACATGGATGGGCCTGGAGGGTATTATGTTAAGCGAAATAAGCTAGAAAGAGAAAGACACTGTATGATCTCATTCATATGTGGAATATAAACCAACACATGGACAGGAAAACTGTATTGTGGTTACCAGGGGCAATGGGGGTGGAGGGTGGGCACAAAGGGTGAAGAGAGACATATATGGTGATGGACAAACAAAAATGTACAACCCAAAATTTCACAATGTTATAAACTATTAACATATCAATACAAAAAAAATGAGATCCAGTTGATTTTAGGTAAAGTTTCCAATTGGACCATATCTTCCTGTCTTGTGCCCTCCTTTTTTCCTACAATCATCTTGGCATCTTCTTTCTTACATGCTAATTTCTCTGCAGCATTTGTCTTTAGGACAGAATCTCTTTAAATTCACTTACACCGATGAATATTTGAAGGAGAAGAGTTTGCCCCACTCAGGGTATCTGAATTTAACTGGAGATCACGCCTTAATGATTCTCAAGCTTTGATCATTTTGGCCTTGACTAACACAGTAAGTTCTTAAGTAAACTTTCCCTTCAGCCGGTCTCTACCCTGTGCGACTCAACTTGCTTACTACTGTCAGGGTTGTCATTTTATTGCTCCTTTTCTTAAGGTCCTTCATTAGCATTCTATTGTCAATAGGATAAAATCCAAATTTGTGAGGGGGCCAGCCCCGTGGCGTAGCGGTTGAGTGTGTGTGCTCCGCTGTGGCGGCTGGGGGTTCCGATCCCGGATGCACACCAATGCACCGATGCACCACTTGTCAGGCCACACTGTGGCGGCGTCCCATATAAAGTGGAGGAAGTTGGGCACAGATGTTAGCCCAGGGCCAGTCTTCCGCAGCAAAAAGAGGAAGATTGGCATCAGATGTTAGCTCAGGGCTGATCTTCCTCACCAAAAAAAAAAAAAAATCTAAATTTATGAGGCAAAAATGGACCTTCAAAACATTTACTTTTTTTTTAAGTTTTTTCAGTTTTCCCTCTCAGATCCTCTACTGTAGTCGCATAAACTCCTCCCCTTTCTTATCTTCAGGCCTCTCTGCCATTATTTCTTCTTTTCTTTCTACCTGGTATTCTCGCTCCTTTGCCCACATAATCTTCTGTGGCTGGCAAGTTTCTGAGTATCCTCAAAAATCCTCCCCTCCCTGAAGCCCTTCAAATCCACCAAGCGGAATTCTCTTATCACTGTTGCCAGTAGGTTTTTATACCTCTCATTTTCATAGCACTTTTCGTGTGCTATGCTGTGGATTTATTCTGTGGTGTTCTTCTCCCTCCACAAATGTGTGGGTTTCTTAAAAGTGGCTTAGTATTTTATGGAACTTAATATCTCCAGCATCTTTCCTGCTCTCAGCATTGTGCCTGGCAAACTACAGGCATTCTGTTTACTTTCTTTGAATGATGGAATAAATGAATAAATGAACCTTGAGCACAAGATTTTAGGCATTAGGGTCTAGATCCAAGGATTTTTCAGGTGCCAGGTAGGCAGTGCCTGAAGCCTATCCCTGTCACGTGCTATTCCTTCTTTTTGCATCTTTATCACAAAGTCAATCAAAAGTTGAAAGACTTGCTGTTTCTTAAGTTTCAAGTTTTCTAAGATCTAGTGACAATGGATTGAAGCAATTGTATTTCTCTAGACTGTTTCTGCTACCCTGTAAATAAGAAAGAACCCAAGGCTACAATGCAAAGTTTCAAATTCTGTTTATGTAAATGCTTGAATTGGATCTGAAGACATGTGTGTTCGCCTTCACCCTAACACAGACTTTTTGTTATTGAACTTGAAGAACACTGGTAAAGCTGACCAAATTCACATGCTTGCCTGCAAAGCAGATTTGCAGAAAATGGCACTGGACTGAACGTGAAATTGTACAAAAACATAATTAACCACAGAGGAACTGAAAAGATGAAAGATGTTTTCAATGTGTCCAAGCCTTGTAAATGGTTTGGTGAAAAGACAGAGTTAGAAGCTTCCTCGAGCACTGGGGAGTGGCCAGGAGACTCTTTGAAGTTCTCATGCTGAGAGCTGCTTGGAATAATTAACAGTAGCCCCAGCTGTAAGGCTGTTCCGAGGAAGCTTAAGGCATAACTCACTAAGCTTGTTGCTTGGAACTTTTTACGGCAAGTTTAAGAAGGTTGTGCTTTCGTAGAATACGTGTTATTGTATTCCTAGTAAATTCTAGTGTTTTTACAGACATGAATAGAAACTTCTCCATTCTTCTAAAATGTTGTTCTTCCCACTGCCTTGAGAAAGCATCACAAAGGAGAAAAGGGCAGCTGACCTGTGCTGGGTAGATTTGGTGCCTGATCCTCTTACCCTGTGAATTACTGTGGCCATGTCACAGTCCAGTAGCTTTATGGACAGTACCTCTAACCAGCATCCCTCCTCTTTCTTAAGCAGTTAACAGTGGTCTTAAGAAGACGCTTCTTGGGACCGGCCCAGTGGTGTAGTGGTTAAGTTCCCACACTCCTCTTTGGCGGCCTGGGGTACGCGGGCCTGGATCCCGGGCGTGGACTTACATACCGCTCATCAAGCCATGCTGTGGTGGTGTCCCACATACAACACAGAGGAAGATTGGCGATATATGTTAGCTCAGGGCCAATCTTCCTCACCAAAAAAAAAAAGCAGTTTATCACTCTTTCATAATCAACAACTCAGAGGTGATTCATTATTATCTTCAAATAAAAAATGCCCCAAAGAATAGGCATTATTCATTATGTGGTTTAAAATATTTTGAACAATTCTATATTGTTGTAAAAGGTACGGGAATACATCTTCAACTCATAAGATTAGATGAGCAGTTGAATATGCTACTCTCTTTATGGATAGGGAGTTGATGATTTTTCAGAATATAGATTAGGATAAAATTTAGCACTGAATAGCTGGAAAAATATACAATGGTAAATTGAAAATTTTAAGGCATTTTTATGTAAAATTAGGTAACAATATTTTACTCACATAATCTATCACATTGAAGTAAAAGGAAACAATAAATTTACCTTATGAAATCATATGTAGAAAAGAAATCCTTTGTTAATAAAAATGTTAGTCATATAACAGATAATCCATTTTCTCTTCTCTGTTTCTATGAGTTTGACTTTTCTTTTTTTAGGTTACAATGTAAGTGATACCATGCAGTATTTGTCTTTCTCTGGCTTATTTCACTTAGCATAATGCCCTTGAGTTTAATTCCTGTTGTCACAAATGGCAGGATTTCCTTCTTTCTCTTTGCTGAATAATATTCCATTATATATATATACCACATCTTCCTTACCCAGTCATCCATTGATGGACACTTACATTGTTCCCACATCTTGGCTACTGTGAATAATGCTGCAGTGAACATAGCAGTGCCGATATCTCTTAGATATCCTTTTTTCATTTCCTTTGGATATATACCCAGAAGTGGAATTACTGGATCGTATAGTAGTTGTATTTTTAATTATTTGTGGAACTTCCATGTTGTTTTCCATATTGGCTGCACCAATTTATATTCCTACCAACAGCGTACAAGGGTTCCCTTTTCTCCACATTCTCCACTTATCTCTTGTCTTTTTGGTAATAGTGATTCCAATAGGTATGAGGAGATATCTCATTGTGGTTTTGATTTTCATGTCCCTGAGGATTAGTGATGTTGAACACCTTTTCATGCCCTCTTGGCCATTTCAGTTTTTTCTTTGAAAAAATGTCTATTCAGTTCCTCTGCCCATTTTTCAGTCAGATTATTTTTTCGCTATTGAGTTTTATGGGTTCTTTATGTATTTGGGGTATTAACTTCTTTTTATATATATGATTTGTAAATATTTTCTCCCATTCCATAAGTTGCCTTTTTATTTTGTTGATGGTTTCCTTTGCTGTGCAGAAGCTTTTTAGTTTGATGTAGTCCCACCTGTTTATTTTTGCTTTTGTTGCCTTTGCTTTTGGTGTCAAACCCAAAAGAATCATTGCCAAGACCATGTCAAGGAGCTTACTCCCTATGTTTTTTCCTAAGAGTTTTATGGTTTCATGTCTTATGTTCAAGTCTTTAATCCATTTTGAGTTGATTTTTGTGTATGGTATAAGATAGGGGTCCAGTTTCATTCTTTTGCATGTGGCTGTCCAGTTTTCCCAACACTGTTTGTTGAAGAGACTATCTTTTACCCATTGTATATTCTTGGCTCCTTTGTAGTAAATTAATTGACCAAATATATGTGGATTTATTTTTGGGCTCTCTATTCTGTTCCATTGATCTGTGTGTCTGTTTTTATATCAATACCGTACTGTTTTGATTATTATAGCTTTGTAATATAGTTTGAAATCAGGAAGTGTGCTGCCTCCAGCTTTGTTCTTCTTTCTCAAGATTGCTTTGGTTATTCAGAGGTCTTTTATGGTTTCATACAAATTTTAGCATTGATTTTCCTATTTCTATGAAAGATGCGATTAGAATTTTGGTAGGGATTGCACTCAATCTGTAGATTGCTGTAGATATTATGGACATTTTAACAATATTAATTCTTCCAAGCTGTAAACACTGATTATATTTCTATTTATTTGTGTCTTCTTCAGTTTCTTCCATCAATGTCTTATAGTTTTCAGTGTACATAATTTTACCTCCTTGGTAAAATTTATTCCTAGATATTTTATTCTTTTTGATATAAATGTAAATGGGATTGTTTTCTTAATTTCTCTTTCTGATAGTTTGTTGTTTGTATATAGAAATGCAACTGATTTTTGTATATTGATTTTGGGGTGAGGGAAATAAGGAGAGGTTGGTAAAAGGGTACAAGCTTTCATCTATAAGATAAATAAGATCTGAGTATCTAATGTAAAACATGATGACTATAGTTGATAACACTGAATTAGATAATTGAAATTTTCTAAGAGAATAGAACATAAATGTTCTCACCAAAAAAAAAAAAGGATAAATATATGAAATATGTGAGGTGAGGTGAAGGATGTGTTAGATTTGTTCATTAAGTAAAAGGTGGGAATCCTTTCACAGTGTATATGCATATCAAATCATCATGATGTACACTCTAAATATCTTACAATTTTGTCAATTATACTTCAATAAACCTAAAAAAAAAGATAATTAGTTTTCACGGTGAAATTTACTACACTCATGATTTACTAAGTAAATAAACACACATTTGAATGACAGTAGGTTTTTGTTGCTGGAGGTAAAAAGACCTGTTAGTGACTGTACATATCTCAAATAGCTTGTAATCAAGACAGGAAGATAGATGTACATTAAAAAATAAAAACAATTATAAACCAATGTGACCTCAATAAAAAAGTAAAATAACAACAACAACAGAAAATAAATAAATAAAAGAGGGGCTGGCCTGGTGGCGTAGTGGTTAAGTTCACGTGCTCCACTTCGGCAGCCCGGAGTTCGCAAGTTCAGATCCCAGGCACGGACCGACACACTGCTTGTTAAGACATGCTGTGGTGGTGTCCCATATAAAGTAGAGGAAGATGGGCACGGATGTTAGCCCAGGGCCAATCTTCCTCAGCAAAAAGAGGAGGATTGTTAAAAAGAGCAACAGATGTTAGCTCAGGGCTGGTTCTCCTTACAAAAAAAAAAAAAAAAGAACACATGATGAATGCCTGGCACAGAGGAGCTGCCAAGAAAACTTCCCTGCTATTATGGTGGCCTGAAGCTTTACAAATGAAATGGTACTTGAAAGGGCCTTTAAAGGAAAGATGAAAGATAGATTAGTAAGGAAGAGAGGATCGAGCAAAGGCTTTCCATATTTAGGAAGAATGCCATGAGCCAAGTGACAAGGCAGGACTGACTGTGTCTTGCTTGGCTGCCATTTTGGCTGAATAACGTAATGAAAACATAATGGCCAATACCTATGGATTACTATATGTCAAACACTCTTTAGGTGTTTCACATGTATTAACTTGTTTCATCCCCACAAAAACTCCATGAGATTGGTATTTTAGGTACTAGTTGTAACCCCATTTTACAGATGAGAAAACTGAGGCACAGAGAGATCAAGTAATTTGCCAAGGTCACAGAGTAAGAGTTATTGGATCTGTGCCCTTAATCATCACCTGATACTACCTATTATTAAGAGTTACGTAGGTGATTCAAGGTAGATAATGTATGAGCAGTCAGTTGAAGTTAGAGTTTGATGAAATTAATGGAAGACATTGTAAGTTTGACTAAGGAGTCAGGTTTTGATAGTATAGGCAATGAGGAGTCTGTGATCATTTTTGAGCAAGGGCATGACGTGGGTAAAGCAGTGATTAAAAGATTGAGAAAAACATAGATCTCACTGGAACGTATAAATAGATTGAACAGTGAAGGTATTGAGACAGGGAGACCAGTGGGTGAGTACCACAGTCGTCCACATGTGAGGTAATGAGGGCCTGGAGCAAATACAATAAAAACCGCCAGAAGGTAATAATAGCCTAGTTACTTTCTTCATCATACTTATCTTGAATGTTGCCCTTTGTCTTCACTTTCCTACCATATGCTTATCTTAAATCAAGAATGGTCCTTGGTGCTTATTTTTAAGTAAATTTTTACAGAAGAGTCACAAATCATAAGTGTCTAGTGCAGTGAATGATCAGAAAGTGAAGTCATCCGTGCAGCCAGCATCCGGATCAAGAAACATGTCATTACAAGCACCCTAGGAGTCTCCTGTGTTTCTCTTTTCATCATTACCTTCCTCTAAGTTTTGCCTATTTTTGAATTTTGTATAAATAGAAGCACACAATAGGTATTCTTTAGAATATGACTTCTTATATTTAACAGTATGCTGGTGAAATTCACTGATGTTGTTGCATCTAACTGTAGTTTGTTCATCCTCATAGCTGTGTAGCATTTGACTGTATGACTATACCACAATTTAGTTATCAATTTTACCATCAGTGGAATTGCTAATTCTGGGTTATTACAATAACAGGACTGTGAACATGCTTCTATGCATCTTTTGATGAATATATGGCATGCATTTCTGATGCACACACACCGCTAGGAATATATTTGGACATTGCAGAGTCATAGGATATGTACATGTTCAGCTTTAGTAATATCTGCCAAACAGATTTGTTAAAATGTAAAAAAAAAATATATTCTTTCCAGCAGTTTCAGAGTTCCAATTACTCCACGTACTTGCAAAGACTTGGTATTGTGTCTTTTTTTTTAATTTAAGCCATCTAGTGAAGTGATGTACACATAATTCCTTGATGTCTAACGAAGTTAAACAAGTTTATAAGTTTATCGGCCTTTTCAATATCCTTTTTTGTGAAGTACCTATTCACACCATGGTGAGTGCAGTACACATTTTTTCTGCACCTTCAGCATCTAGCACACTGCCTGGATCATAGTGGGCACTCGGTTGTTTGCTGAATGAATTAATACATACAAGACTATAAGGATAAAGCAAAGCTAGCATTGCTGTTAAAACTCTATGCTTGACATATATGAGGTGTGCAATAAATATGTACTAAATGGATGAAAAAAGCTTTCCTAAATTTCTTTTAAACATGTATCTATCACAAAGCAATTTTAGTCTTCCTGTCTTCCCAGTTTTCTCTAGAAGAAGAAAAAGTAATTTTGTATTTCTTTTGACATTGTCACATTTGATTGTCTTGGCATCAATTTTTGGCTCAATTTTTGATGTTACTCTTTTTGTAGGGCCTGTCTTAGGCTGTATATATCCCTTCACAATTCTTTGTTACAGTGTCACAAAGATTAATATGATCCCCAAACAAATACTTTTGGCCTAGATACACTGTGTTACAAACCCTTTCACCTTACTGAATGTGTGGGTGTTATTTTTTCAGAGGCATAATTCTTTCCAACAGATAAGAATGATCAAAGAAAAATTCTTTGTTTTGCTTCTTACCCGAGCTTTCACTTAAAGGAGATTTCTTTTTATAACTCAGAACTTTATAATGCATATCTCCTCTTAGAGAGGTATAATTTTTCTTTGGATCCAAATTAGAACTCCAGTAATGTCAGATCCTACTGATTCAGAATTAGGTCATTGAGGCATACTGCGTCACCCCAAAGATGAAAGTAGATTCCCAGACATACAGATGGTAAAGAAGCTTAGAGCTAATAGAATTGGTTGCCTGAAAATTGTTGTGTAAGTAAATAATTGAAAAATGATTTTCATATAAAAGTAAAAAGAAATGCTAAATACTCTAGCAATATTTTACGTAACTAAATATTTTATAATGTGAAATTATGAGCTATCAAATTATCTTAAGTGTAATTCATACATACATGTCTGATACAGAGAGAACTCATAAAATATATCTCAACACAGGGGCCGGCCCTGTGGCTTGGTGGTTAAGTGCACGCGCTCCGATGCTGGTGGCCCGGGTTCGGATCCCGGGCGCGCACCGAGGCGCCACTTCTCCGTCCATCCTGAGGCCAAGTCCCACATACAGCAACTAGAAGGATGTGCAGCTATGACATACAACTATCTACTGGGGCTTTGGGGGGAAAAAATAAATAAATAAAATCTTTAAAAAAATATATATATATATATATCTCAACACATACTATAAATCATGTACCAAATGGCTGTTGGTATTCATAGTAATAATGAGGACAACAATGATTATAAAGGCTAATAATAGCTCTAACATTTATGGAGTCCTTATTGTGTGCCAAACACTATGCTAAGAGCTATATGTAATAAATATATTGGTGCAGTTAAAGGATGCCAGTGAATAACAACAACTTAAACTTGATAAGGTTCAATTTTATCATAATCAACTTTATTTTGTCCGAGGAAAAAATATGGATTGGTTTACTTGGAGGAATAGTAACTGTGAACTAACATGTAATGGAGACCTGTGGAGTTGATGGTTCCAACAACTCTTTAAGCCAGGAAGTAAAGTTCAAGTTAATTATAATATTAACCAACTTTACTGCTTAACAAAAAAATCAAGGAAATACAGAGGTAATTCTTAAAAGATCCCAAAACACTTAGTGGAACAGGTAATGGATAGTTTCATCCTTAGCTCTGAATTTCCTGTCTTTTGTCAGTTTTAAGCTTTATACACATTAATCTGGTGTCCACTGTTTCCTCTATTCCCAGGATCCAACTGTTAAATCCCAGGATTCATAATGTGCTGGAATTGTCGAGCCTGCTAAAATAGGTCTTTAAATGTAAGCTTTATGATTAAAAACTTGAGAGTTTGGTTCAAGGGAAAATTTTAAATCCAATTCCAGGAATAACTTGAAGAAGAGAGTTTTCTGCTTTGAGAGTATAATTCCCAGAGTTTAATATTCCTAATGTCTTTCTATGTGAAACTTTTTCACTGAAGAATCTTCATCCTGATCTATATGGTCTCCATCCCACTTTTTTTCTAAGAGATTTGTGCTGTACGTGTCAGTAACATCTGCTTGCGTCATTTTAGAGATTTAGCTTCTGATCTTTGTTGCTTATTTAACCAGAAGCAGGTGATGAAACTTGGCCCTTTGGAATGATCACAACCTAATGCGATTGCTTATCATCTTTTACCATATTCAGATTAATTCTTGACAAGAAGGTGGCTTTATAATATAAAAAACTAAGAAAGATATACAAAATTTTTAAATAAAAGCCTGAACCTTGGATCTGTAGAAAACATGCTCTGTAGTCCTTTTTCCTCTTTGAAAAGAATTCGATAGCAAGATGCTTAGTGTTTCTTCTCTGGAGAAGAGGCCATATTAAGGAAAGAAAGTCAAGACTGTTAATTTTTACAAATATTATTTCTTGTTCTTTGTGGCAGTTTTTTTGTTTTTTGTTTTGTCTTTTAGAATACTGTTAGGAAAAAAAAAGATTTTCCAGCAGGTTTATATGTACAAGATAATGAATTCTTTGCCTTCACTTTTTCATGCTCTAGGAGTTTAGGATTGTACAGGTTAAGTTACATGAGGTTAAGAAGGTGTGTAAACCTTGTGAATTTCTCTAAGTATGTGTATTTGTGCATGCATGCACGTGTATGTGTGTGTGTGTGTTTCCTCTCTCTTGGCCAAATCTGAAAGTAATGTGTCAGCGCTTTGATTTATTATAAGGATAATTTTTTATCCTTATTTTCAAAAGAGCTCTTGGGATACAAATGAGTGGCTAAGTTAATGAACCATGAGAAGTAGTCGTTTATTTTGAGTGGAAATGAGCTTAAAAAAAAATCAACTGTTTCTTTGTTAGGCTTCTAAAAGGTCGTTTGGATACAGATGAAAACATCTCAAAATTAGACATCACCTTCTTTGTCAACAAGTGCAATATTAGTAAGTTTTCTATTGAAAGTATTCAGGAAACAATATAAGTATTGTTTCACATTATTATTGGTATCTTTTGGAGGGGAAGTGTTAAAATATACTTAAAATCTTACAGCATTCTTAAAAATGCAATAAAAGCATCATACTTTGTATCTATTGCTCGTTGTCAGCAATTGGTAGGGTTTTTAAAATATGAAAATATAAGCAATGTTTTAAATTGTTTGCGTATAGTTATTGAAAAATGAAACCTAGTATAAAAATGTCGTTTAAAATTGCTTTTTCTTTTGGGGGAGTATTCTTGGAAATTCTGAAAGCCAAGTACAAATGTGAACTTACACAGGCTCAGAATGTAAGCTCTGGCTTACCATGTTCCTTGTGTAGTTACTGGTATCGATTGGAATGTATGGATTTTGCTGAAGGTTTTCAGTCCCAGAACTGCTTAAACCATTTCTAAGAGTTCTAGTCCTTTTTCCAAAAGAAACTAAAGTCCAAAAATAGTTAATTCATTTTCATTCTAAAACATTGAAATCTATTTCTGCTAATTATTTATATAGCTCTTCTTTCTGTGCCAAGCTGTTATTCAAATATAATCTCTAAAATATTGTTAGTTTTATAGGTAAGTTATTCTACACAATGCCAGGGAGTATAAATAATTCATATATTTTAAAAAATCAAAATCCAGTATTTCATTCCTTTAGCAAATACATACAATTGGAGATAAGTTATGTCATTGTCAATAGTCCCAACTGCCAGAGTTGTCACACTGGGGTACTTTACTAATTGTCACCTTGTTGAAAGAATTGTCAGTACCCCTTTTGTCCTTGAGGGGAAAATCATCTTAGGGTGTGGAAAGATTCCTATATTTCTTATTGGGATTTTAATTTTCAGAAGCCAACCCAGTCCTGGGATTGTTCTTAGAAGATAACTTCAGATGCTATTGCTTTGGTTTGTTTTGGGAGAAAATCTGTTGTAGAACATAAGGGAAGATTCTTATCTCTTTTGTATTGTGCTATTATTGTTAATTCTTTCCTTCTGTGGTACTGATAGAAAGCCCTTTGAGTAGATCTACTTTCTCTAGTCATTCCTGTGTTGTTGAAGAACCTTTTCTTTGAGATGCTTATACCGTTAGCAGGAGAAGTACTAATCACTTAAACAGAGAGATACAATCTTAATCAGAAAACTATTATCCTGGAACTGCAACCCTAACAAAATCAAAAGAAATACAGGAAGAAGGCCACCTGAAGACACTTTCCACTGATTTGATAGTTGGATTGGTTAGGCAGCAGGCACAGAGGCCTAGATGTGTGAAAATGCAGTTGAATTTGATGAGCCATCTGAAGATCAATTTAGGCAGAGTAAAAACCACTTATTTCAGCCAAAATTGAAATGAAAACATAGTTTCAGGATTATAGTTTTTAATACGACCAGAAACCTATAACAATGACATTAATTGTTCATTCACCAATAGATATTTTTCTGTCAGAATCCTTTTAATTGGTCCTTTTATATACCAGGTTCTTTTGTATATGACTCCTAAAATATGCCTTACATCTAATTTAAAGGAAACATCATTTGCATTTTTTTCTATTTTCTTGCACATTACTGTACCCTAGAATAAAATAAACCTTTAGCTGGGCACTGTGCCAGTCAGCCTAATGGTGAGAGAAGCCCAAGCTGATGTTAATTTGATCTTGGCTTATACCAGTACATGTTCCAAAATCTCTGTGGGCTATAACTAGATTATACAGTTATTATGGGAACATAAACTCCCATATAGATATGTAAGCATTTATTTTGCCCAGACCGAAATAACGCTGTCATATAAACTTATTACACTATTGATGCAATGATATTTTTCTTCCACCTGTTTTTAGTGTTTTTGCTTGATTTGTTTTTTTGTGAACCAATAGTTATACGAGAAGGTTCTTGTTTAGGTAAGTGGATTTTTTCCTACTCTTTTTATTCATTTTATATCATTGCAAGTAGAGTACCTATGTTCTTTAAACAGTTTTATTTGTTTATTTATTTATTTATTTGTTTATTTATTTATGAGGAAGATCAGCCCTGAGCTAACATCCATGCTAATCCTCCTCTTTTTGCTGAGGAACACCAGCTCTGAGCTAACATCTATTGCCAATCCTCCTCCTTATTTTTTTTCTCCCCAAAGGCTCAGTAGATAGTTATATGTCATAATTACACATCCTTCTGGTTGGTATTTGGGAGACGCGGCCTCAGCATGGCCGGAGAAGCGGTGCGTAGGTGCGCGCCCAGGATCCGAACCCCAGGCCGCCAGTAGCGGAGCGCATGCACTTAACCGCTAAGCCACGGGGCCGGCCCCCTATGCTCTTTAAATATGGACATTCCCACGTTATTTTTTATGTGTTTTCTATAAGAACAGTTGTCTTGGGCCAGCCCTGGTGGCCTAGTGGTTAAGTTGGTGTGCTCCACTTTGGCAGCCCGGGTTTGGTTCCCAGGCACAGACCTATACCACTCGTCTCTCAGTGGCCATACTGTGGCGGCGGCTCACATACAAAAAGAGGGAGATTGGCAGTGGATCTCAGGACAAATCTTCCTCAGCAAAATCAAACTAATACTTTCTGTGACAGAGTACTTATTCTCTAATTCTCTTTTTTAAAATGTTAATTTTCTCATTCATTCAATAAATATTTACCTAGCTTCTCCTATAAGCCAGCTACTGTACTAGGTACTAGTTACGCTATACCTAAGGAACTGTAATTACAGTAAAATGATAGAGACAGAAATTAAACAAGTAGAAAATTACAAATTATAGCAAATGTTTGAAAGAAAAGTTTTAGATGTTTGAGGAAATAATGGGTGTGAGGTGAAGGTGGTTTTTATTTGGGGAATCAAGGAAGTCTTCTTTGAGGAGTGATATTTATAGCATAACTTGAAATATGAATAGGTGTTAGGCAAAGATTTGGAGACAGTTTTTTAAACAGACAGATGGGTATGTGCAAAAGCTCTGAGGTGGGAAGAAGCTCAGTGTATTATAAGAATTGAAAGAAAGCTGGGTAGAAGAATGGCTCTCAGTGGGGGTTGGAGCATTTCAAAGGGGCTTATTCATGCAATATCTCACTAGCAGGGAGACTATACATCTGAGTTGCTCTGGGCAGCCTTGTTGGTCTGGCAAAATGATTAATAATATCCCTACTATCAAAAGTGCCACAATTTGATGTTAAATTATATGGTCACCCTACTTATAGATCAGTGTTGTTTTCTTTTTTTATCCTACAAAAAATAGTAACTCATTAAAGTATTTGAACAATGAAGCGACAAGATCAAATTAGCATTTTAAGAAAATTATTCTGGCTGCAAAGTTGTGGGTAGACTTGAGGAATCAAGATGGAGATGGGGAGACCGGTTAGTCAGCCAGTGCCGTTCAGATGCCAGATAGCAGTGGTTTGGATTAGAGGTTTAGCAGTGGAGACAAAGAAAATTCATGGACTCAACATATATTTCAAGGGCAGACTCAGGAGGGCCATAAACAACAAGCATCCTCCATTGGTCTAGCCATAATAACTCTACCTTCCTTCATTTCAGTAAACATTCATGAAGGCATGTAATGCCCACATTGAAATGACATTTTAAGTGACTTCTTGATGACATATGAGGAGCTCTGTTTTAACAGCATCCTGTCTCCTGATTCACCTGTAGCAAGCTTTTGGAAAGCGTTCTTGTCAATAGTCGATCTAAGAACATAGCATAGGGTGTTGGTTGGAGCCCAGGTTTTGGAGTCAAGGGGCCTGGATTGGAATTTCAGCTCTGCAACCTGCTGGTTATAGCATGGGAAAGTCCCTGACCGTCTCTGGATCCTCATCTCTAAAATGAGCACAAAAACAATACCAACCTCATAGAGTTGTTATCAAGAGTAAATGAGTTAATGTTGGTAAAAAGCTTGAAGAAGTTCTTGGCACATAGTAATTCCTGTATAAGATTTTTGTTAAATAGTTAAAAATGAGTTACTGTGAGATTTATAGTGCAGTGTGATCAGAGGGTTAGTGAGATAGTTCTTGCTCTAAATCTCTTATATAGCCTATTGTTTATGTATGTTATCTGTTTATAACTGATAAGTCTCTTGAACATAAATAATAAATGATGGTCTAGATCTGAACTTGACTAGAATTGTGACTGGAATAAATAGGGAAAAGATTGAAGAAAGGGTTACATTTTTAAAAGAAAAATGTTTGTGGGCTTAATTTCCTCAGGCTATTTAGAGTATGGTTTTGTACCTCAGCCTAAAATTAGATCTATATTTATACAATGTTAGAGTTGAAAGCCATTATAGATGACTTTTTTTTTTTTACACATTCTTTTATGGTAGAGTTGTAGAAATTAGGCTTAGAAAAATTAAGTGACTCACCTGTTTGAGAGAAAAACATGTCTGAAAAGATTTAAATGTTCAAGGAAGAGTTTTATAGCTAGTAAAGTCTAATACTCAATTTCTAGATGGTTCTCAGTAGTTTAAAAAGCTGTGAGAGGTAATTGTGAAATTAAAAGAGACTCATGGGAGATGTATGTGTTTTTCTAGGATGGAAAAAGCCTTCAAACACAGCTGGTTGGCAACACAGTAGATGGTCTATCTCCTGTGATGTGGAGAATGATGGCCCTGCTTCCACGACCAAAATGTTTCTCTTATCACCTATTACATGGCTTTAATTTCCACCATTAGCAATGCATTTCAAGTCTTGAGGATTTCTTGGTTAAGGAATCCCTTAGTAAAATGAAAATTATTTGTTGGGCCATCTCAGCCTAAGATTGTATTATTTAAGGACTTCTAGGAAGAGTTTCAAAAATTATAGTATAGAAGTCACTATGTCTGCTTCTTGAGGAACTTGTTAAAAATGCAAATTCCAGAGCCCTCCCCCAGTCCTACTGAAATAATCTCTGAGCTTTAGACTCCTCAAATCTTTTATTATTTTCTATTTAGCTATCTTGAAAAGCCCTAGATCTGTGTCAAAAACTCCTCAAGTTAGACTTCTGTATGCTGAAGTTTGAGAATCACTCGTGGTTAATTCATGAAAATTAGTGAAAGGGTACCTATTAGGGTGCAAAGAATTAACATTACCTGCTTGATGGTGCTGTTTGAATACCATTGGCATATCACATTTGTTATCACCAGTGGTGTGTAGAAAATTTGTAGTAAACAAAAACTAGGGCCGGCCCTGTGGCTTGGTGGTTAAGTGCGCGCGCTGCGATGCTGGTGGCCCGGGTTCGGATCCCGGGTGCGCATCGAGGCACCACTTCTCCGTTCATCCTGAGGCCGAGTCCCGCATACAGCAACTAGAAGGATGTGCAGCTACGACATACAACTATCCACTGGGGCTTTGGGGGGAAAAAATAAAATAAATAAAATCTTTAAAAAAAAAAAAAACAAAAACAAAAACTATACAGTCTTATTTCCACTCAGAATAGTAGAAAGAGTTAAATCACTTGAGTTTTATTTGCATTCTTGCTCATAGTCTTCAGAGTCTCAACAGATTGTCTGCCATGATAATAATATAAATATGTTAGGGAATTTTTTTACAGATATTTACTATATCCACTTGTAGTATAACTTGCAATTTTTTCACCTTAGGCAAAGACTATCTCGAGTTATCATTATGCCTCTCAGCCTAATTTCATTTTTTTCCCCTCCATTATCCCATAGTGGTTCAATGCAGTGCTTTGAGTCTACAGCTTGCTTTCTCTGAGCAAGCCTTGATTTTGAACAAGCCTTGTAAAAACTCTAAGCTTCTATTTTTTTTTTCACCTCTCACTGAATTTAACACCCTGCTCTCCTAAATCTCATGTTGTTGTGAGGATTTATTTAGGTAATTTATATGAAAGCATTTTGTAAGTTGTAAAGTATTGTACAGATGTAAACTACTATTACTGGTTAAGGACCTGAAAATCCCTATTACTCCTTCTGGTCCTGTCCAGTCTTTCCTTCAATCTTTTCTCTGTCTCAGAACTGTGATCTCAATTACACTAGTTAACAAAAGTGTCAGGGTACTGCTAGCCTCATAAAATGAGTTTGCAAGTGTTCCCTCCTCTTCTGGTTTTTGGAAGAATTTGATAAGAATCGGTGTTAATTCTTTGAATGTTTGGTAGAATTCATCAGTGAGACTGTCTGGTCCTGGACTTTTGTTTGTTGGGAGGTTTTTGGTTACTGAGTCAATCTCCTAACTAGTAATCAGTCTGTTCAGATTTTCTGTTTCTTCATGATTCAGTCTTGTAAGTTGTATGTTTCTAGGAATTTATCCATTTCTCCTAGGTTGTCCACTTGTTGGCCTAACAAATTCAATCGTTTTAAATAAAATTTCATCTCTGGTCCTAATCAGTAAGATCCATTTCCATGGGCAAATCCAGATTAATTAGGTACAAATAATAATTATTAAGCATCTAGTATATGCAAAGTACTGTTCTGGACATTATAGGAGAAATAACGAGAAATTAAAATGTAGTTCTTGATACTGTTGTAGAGATTTTCAAAAAGAGGAAATAAGAAGAAATGCAAATAACCATAATGCAAGTTACTATATAGTCAGTGCCAGTAGTGAGACAGAAAGTGCTGGATTCAGGAGTTTTTACAGGAAAAAGTAAAAGATATAGTTTAGAGGACTCACAAATGATTCCATATGGACTTTGAAATATGGGTAGGATTTCAGAAGCCTGTATCAGAAAGATTTTGACTTGAATACAAGGTAGAAATAATTTCTTAAGTGTGTTTTAGCTGCAAAATTCTGAGATTTGAAATCAGGAAAAACATGGAGTATGTTTTTCATTTATCATTTTTTATTTTAAAAAACATGCATTTCACTAAATCTGAAAGCCTCCATATTCAGAACATTAAATTTATGTTCTACCTTCCAGCGAATTTTTCTATAGTAGGCAATAATTGAGTAATAATTCTGGGCCTGTTGATCTCATCTGCTTTGTTTATAATTCATTTCAGAGCACAGAACCAGATATTTGTCATCTGTTCTTTGCTTTAGGAAACGTGGAATCATCCAGCATTAAATTTTTTAAAAAATCACTGAGTCAATCTAAGTGTAAATTAATGTCTTTTTATTATTCTTAAAAAGCAGCCACCTGCCTTACTAATATTCATAGTAAATGCCTTGCATAGAGCAGCCCTACTCATATAGAAATCCTTATTTGTCTCATAAGGAAATCAACTCCTCGACATCATATCCTTCCCAAAAGAGATAGGCTAATTTCAGTTTCTTCTCTTTGTCACAAATGATCCTTTCGTTTGGCATTCTCATTTACAGGGCAAAACCTGTAGTTTTGAAGCTGGTTTAAGTAGCAGATGAGGCTTAAGTGTTATTGAAAGTTGGCACTGTGCCTCAACTTTCAGTTTAGGTTCAAGGGGCTCCTGTAGTAGAGATCATTGACCCAAATCAGAGCCATTCAACTAATCATGTTTTATCTTTACTTAAAGTCCATATAGAAGTCAAAGAACCTCTCAGGCAGGGCTGGCTTCACAGATGTGCACCTGTGCAGTCACACAGGCCTCGGGCTTGGAAGGGCCCTGTGTGTGTTTTGATGCTCTGCTGTCACCATCTTGAGTTTCTTAGTAATTTTTGAACAAGAAGCCCCATATTGTCATGTTGTGCTAGGTGCTGCTCTAAGATCTTTATCCCTTGCTATGGTGGCATCTCAAAAGAGGATGAAAGTATCAAGGAAGTGCTGTCATTTTTTAACATGAGGAGAAAAATAGCAGATCTTTGGAGATCCAATCAGTTGGAATGCTCAATTTTCCCTAGCACATTCTCATTAAAAGAAAAAGTTTATATTTAAAATAGTCAAGGAAGATACAGGTAGGTTTGGTTTTTAAAAATCAGTTTAGCAAGTACTTCTGACAGGCTGAGGGAAAACTGTTCTCTGTGTAAAACAAAGACCATTTTCTCAGCTCTACCCCAGGCTCCCTCTTCTCCTGGTTTTTTGTTTGTTTGTTTCTGCTTAATGACACAGGCGGACAGCATCCATCCTAGGCATTCTTAGCGTGGGCTGCCAATAAGACAGACAATGCTGCATATTGAGCCTGTTTCCCAGTTTGCAGAGTTCCTCTCTGTGCCCCCAAGACCCTTCTAAATCCCATCCGTAACTTCAATGAAGAAATAATGTAGCCAGACACGACATTATTCATATAAACTTCCCACAGAGCAACTGCCTTCCCAGCCCAGATGGAAAGACTTGGAACCAGCAAGTCAGATAGCAAAGAGCTGCAACACTGTGAAAATGAATTCATTTTCCCAGTGGAAACTTTTGATAGAGGCAACTTTAAAAAAAAAGCAACTGCCGTATCCTCCCATAATTCAGTTTCTTTCTGTGGCATAATGAAACTATTGAAAGGATTAAGTCAATTTTAGAAAACTAACGATCTTTCTTTTGTCTGAATTATAGGGCTAATTAAAATAAAAGTCTGTTTTCTTTTTGTGTGTTGTGAGAATCTGTACTTCTGTCCTCGCTCATGTCTCCATTTGATTTGCACTTTAATTGACACCTTGCCCCTTAGCCAGGGGAGGGTGGGATAAAGAAGGTGGGGCACATAAGGGAAATATGTTCTAAAAGAATTAAAACATGTCAAAGGCTGAAGAACAGGACTCGTATTTCAGATCAGACCTGCTCACTGATTTTGAAAATGTTAAAGGTGAAAAAGTTCATTCTGTAGTATAAACCCTCTATAGTCACAGGTGCCACACTCACTTCTAATGTATGTCTTACTTTCAGGCACATTTGTTTTAGCATATTTTTCAAGGACTAGAAAACTGGTTACAATATAAAAATCTGATAATAGCGTTGGAAGAACTGACACACCCTCCGTATGGAGTGTTACATTATTTCAGTAATGATAGTTGGAATCAAGGACTCTTAAATAATTCAATTGTATCTGCTGAAATAAAATAATATAAAATAAGTTTACTTTTATAATCAACTACAGCTCCTTTCCAGCAAATCTGTATCACTTGTTAAGGTTGAAGTATGTTCAAATATTTTCCATCCATGACTCCTGATACATTTTAATTTAATTTCTATCCCTTTATGGCAATTCAAATATTTGGCAAAAAGTGGATAAATTCACTAGAAATTAACTAGAAATATTTCTAAAACCTTAAGCAGGTAATTAGGGATGATAATATATAAACAGATGGGTGAAAATCAATGCTGCTTTATTTAGCATACATTTACAGAGGTTGCTTTGTGTACAAAGACAAGGCCTCTGTCTGTCAGGAGTTGAGGCCGTCAGAGAATTATAGTGCTGGTCCTAAGGGCTATGATGGAAGCTGAGAGAAGATGTGAGCATCTTCTAGCTGGAGTTAGTGGAGGAGAAGACTGAGGAAAGTTCCTAGTGGATGTGACCTCTGACCTGCATTTTGATGATTGAGTAGGAATTCGGCCAAGGTTGAGGTAGGGAATGGCAGAGAGAAGAAAACTGGGTAGTCTCAAACTTCAGATCATTTTCCACATATTATCTTTTTGTAGACATTTTGCTATTAAAGTTGAGATTGAAGAGAAGAAATAATCTAGGGATATGCTCTAGAAGTTGAGACTTGGCATTCTTAGCAGTGGGAGTAAACATAACTTCTTTGCTAATCAGTTGTAGCTTTGGCAATGTTCTTGATAATCTGAATTTTAAATGGCATCAATGCTTAAAAGAAATTGGATTATATGTTAGGTGAGTTGTTAAAGCTACTAACTAACAAACCTGAACTTGCCTTGAGGGGAGACAAAGTTTACTGTTAGATAAGACCTATGGTAATGCTTCGTGAGTATACTAGTCAAGAAGTGACCTTGACACTAAGAAAATTAAGAAATTAGCTGTATTTGTTGTTTTTGCAGAAAATGGAATCTTTTTCTTTAAAACAATATTTTAAAGCTGTATCATGCTTTCCAAAATTTTATTAGGAATTCCATATATTTCAGCACATTTTTCTGTACTATTGCTTGCTGCTAATATAACCTACAGCATTGACTGGGAAAATTTTAGATCCTCTTCTATGTTAGTTTGACCAAGAAACCTGTCTGACTACTCTCGAGGGAGGATAAACCAGTGTGGGTGCTTTCCATAAAGGCTGCAGATGCAAAGTAAGATCCTAGCGGAGAGGGGTGTGCACTGTGAAGGAGTAGTAATAAAGGAGAGCCTAGAACACAAACTCCAAGAGTGCACAAGGATTTTTATCTTTTTTTTTTCCTATGTGAAATCTGTATTAGTTTGCTAGGGCTGCCATAACAAAGTACCACAGACTGGTTGGCTTAAACAACAGACATTTATTTTCTCACAGTTATGGAGGCTAGAAGTCCAAGATCAAGGTGTTGGCAGGATTGGTTTTCTTCTGAGCACCTCACCTCTTGGCTTGTAGATGGCCGTCATGCTTAGATGGCCATCATGCTTCTGTGTCTTCAAGTGATCTTTCTTCTGTGTTTGTGTTTGTGTCCTGATCTCTTCTTCTTAGAAGGACACCAGTTGTATTGGATAGGGGTCTACCCTAATGACTTCGTTTAACATCACTTGCCTCTTTAGAGACAAATCTCTCCAAATACATTCCCATTCTGACATACTGTGGGTTAGGGCTTCAATGTATGAATTTGAGGGGGACACAATTTAACCCATAACAGAATCCTCAATGCTTAGAACAAGTATCTGATATATAGTAGCACTTGGGAAATTTTTTTGAATAAATGTTTGAGAGAATAAATAGCCAGAAAGAAGCTGATGTCAGAAGCTGCCCTGGATCATGTGTACAACTAGACTGTGGCAAGGAAATACACAGTACATTGGTAGTCAGTTCTATAGTCCTTAAAGGTAAGAGAATGTAATGAGGAGGAGGTAAAGGAATAGACCAGACAGTTCAGAAAAAAGTTAGGTATAAGTCAATAAAGTGGTTCCATAATAGAGATGTCTCAGTCTTGACACTAGTTAAATTTGAGTATTTTTGGCCGCTACAGTCGTAATTTGGAAGGAAAGCAAAATACTGTAGAGAAAAACATCTGTTTACACAGAGAGTCCATCTTCCTACATACTCTGCTTGGAACCTAATTATGGCTGAGGCACTATTGTGCCGTTCCATATTATTTTCCTTGTGCCCACACTAGAAGACTACATTTCCTTTTTCCCTGGCATATAAGTGGGACCATTTGATTGAGTTCTAGCCAAGGGAATACAAATGGAAGTAATATTGCTTCTAGACCTGGCCATAAAACATCCATGCAGTTGTCTTCGCTCTTCCTCTCAATCTCTCTCTCTCTCTCTCCTGCTCACATGCCAGGAAGCAAAGAGTAACAAAATGGTGAAACACATACTGGAAGGAGGCCAGATTCCAGAGTCACTGCTTGGAGAAGAGCCACCCAGCAGGGATCCTGGACAGGGAACACCACTTCAGACTTTACATGGTCACGAAACAAGCTTTTATGATGTTAAGCCACTGAGATTTGAAGGTTATTTGTTACAGCATTTACTTATCCTAATATAGCAATTGGTACTTTCAAGTGGGTGTACCACTCTAATATAAATATATTGTATCAACTTAGTGTTCAGGGGACATTGTAAGGAAGCTGATAACCAAGGCTGCAAAGATGATCATCCATATTATTCACAGGCAAAACATTTGGTAAAGCATTCATTTGGGAGGCAGACAATGTGTCAGCAGCTCTAAGGAAAGAGGTTGAAAAACTGAACTTTCTTAGTGCGTGTTGGTTTTTATTAGCAGTGTTTGGCAAAATATCACAAGAAAGAGATGAACAAGGGAAGGAAGTGGCTGGTTTGTGGCAGAAATGATAGGAATAGAGAAAGTATAGAAATTCAGGGCTTTGCGGGCTTGGAAGAGTCAACTGCTTTTAGATCTCAAGTAGTTAGAGATTAAATTACTCGCTTACTGTGATTCAAGGGAAAAAAATCAGACTAAGGATGCGTGCGGCCTTCCTACACAAGTGTGATAGCCTTTACTTGGCCTCAAGCAAGTTAAATTATGAGACAGAGGCACAGGAAGAGGAAGTTGGGCCTCTAACTTTCCTTGCAAAGCTGACAGACTTTCAAAAACTATAGTCTCCGAAAGGGAAGACTCACGAGGACCCACTTACTCTCTGGTAAAGGAAAATACTGCACAAGGAGAGTCCCTCAGAGGTTCGAGGAAGGGCCATGGAGAACAAAGGAGAAGAGAGTTCCTTCCTGAGAGCAGAATCAGAATCCAGTCAAAAACTTCTGGATTTACAGTGCATAACTCTAGAGAAACACATTAATATGTATTTAACAAAATTAACTGTTTCATTTATATCACTAAAGACCAGTGGTGATGATTGAATGATGATTCTGACAGAAATGGGAGGGCAATTCTAAGAGAAAGTGTGGTAAAAGGAAACAGAAGCATCAATGGCTCACAAATTATCCCTTTAAATAGTGAAGACAATGTGGTGGGCTGGCGTCTCTATGTGTGACTAAAGCCTGATGCTGTGCCGTGCTGTCCTTTCCGCATGGAGCATGTAGTCTCTCATGTAGTCTACCATAAACCGTCTGCATCGTGGACCACGGGCCGTATGGTATTTTTTACTAGAAATGGTCATTTTATTTGCAGGTCATTGCCTGCTGAATTTTGTTGTTGTGCTTGTGCAAATATCAGGATATCCTTTTGACATTTTCTTCCCATCCACCTTGCTTACCTCGAGTGCTGTCTATCCTGAGGCAGCCATGATGTGCAGTTTGAGGAGGAACAGGTTGCTTATGTACTGTAGCTCACACAGGCATGAGTTTGTATATTTATTTATATGAAATTTCATCAGGTTTCACTCATGGAATTTATCCAAAAGATAATGGAATATTTATAACCTTTATAGAAATACTGTAAACTGGATTTTTACAGTCAGCAACCTCTTAGATCGATTCTAATGTACCTCTAGTACATATGTTTAGGTGTTTTTTGTAGATTCTTAACTTGGCTAGAACTACTCATTTTTTAGTATCTCATTTTTGGTAACCAAATAACAGGTTTAAGATTTCATTTTTGCTCTTTATGAAGAATAGATAAAACTTGTGAAATAAGTAGATATTATAATATTTATTCATGTCTTCTTGGACTGTTTAGTAACCAGTACCATAAAGGAACCCATAGTACAGACTTGATGGGTTTATTTGTATCCAGAGCATTACCATCAATATCCAGAATATAACAACTAAATTACTTTTGTGATGACTTGTGTATATGTATATGAAAGAAGAAATTAGTCTGAAGAGTCAGGTTCTTTTGAAATCCTCAAAATTCCTTCCCTATTTCTCTCTGTTTGTGTGTGTGTATGTGTAATTTAAATAATTACACAGGGGAAACAAAGATGAATAACACACCCCTTGCTCTCAAGAAGCTCACCCTCTAGTCGTAGAATATAGTATATTGATTGTTCTCTGTTTATTTAAAAAGTATAACTCTTTTGCATTCCACATATCAAATTCCAAATCATAGCTTTTTTTGTTGTTGAAGTAAATGTTACAAATAAAATAATAATATTGATGCCGGAAGTTGTTGAGCAATTAGGTGTAGAGGTGGTCACTTAGGACCATGAGCCAAAGTAACGATCACGTGGTTATTCATTCACTGCAGCAGTGCAACAGGAGGCAAAAAGATCTGCTGGCTCCCCAGTGTCCCGTTTTTCTCCACAGAATGGCGCTTGGTTAGGAGGGTGCAGCACAGATAGGGTAATTGTCTCACTGCTGAGAAGTCCAACATAAGACTCCTGCCTCCTTCTTGTTTCCAGATAAGACTCCTGCCTCTTTATGGACCTGGGGTCTGGGGCAGAGAGAGGGAGAAGGAGTAGGAGTGAAAAAGTACTGAGTCAAACTGGAGAAAAGTGACTCAGCCCAGGCCCTCCTATGGGGGTCCCCTAAATGGAGGTGTCTGGGCTAGGAATGCAGATTTGCATAAAAATGTGCCTAGTCCAGAGGTGGTGTGGGGGAGTGCTGAGTTCTTGACTGCGACTCCTTCCAGAAAATTGCACTAAGTCTGGTGTGATGAGAGCAGCTTCCCCCCATGAGGCCTGCCAGGCCAAACTTTGCGATTGCCTGTGGTTGAACCTGAAAGATCAAACATAGGGTTTTGGCCTGGAGCTGGGCTCCTCAGGAGCTAATATTTACTGAAAGCTCACTGTGTACCAGACATTATGGCATTCAATTCTCATAAAAGCACATGAGTTTGGGCTATTAACCCCATTTTACAGACAGGTAAACTGATGCTCAGAGAGATTAAATTACTTGCCCAGTATTGTCCCATTAAATCTGTGTTAACCATGGCCTGTTAAAGTGTGCCAGGTTATGCTTCTTCTACTGACACATGTTCCTAATGTTATTTTTGTTACAATCTTTAAAGTTTACTCTATAAATGTTAATGCTAAGCTTAATGGGTCAATTATTTGGTGGGTGGGGTCATAAGTGGAAATCTTCCTAGTGTTGTCACACAAAATTGGGGTTCTCTTGCCCAGTGCACATAAAAAGCCAATTAATTACACATCAGCCTTTGGGAAATGAGATCAGCTTTATTCTGTGAGATTGATCTTCAAGGAGACTGGGGACATGTGCTCTCAGATCTGTCTCCCTGATTCAGGATTTGGGGTGAAATTTAAGCGGTTAGGGAGAACAGGCTGGCAAACAGAAATACTGGAGGAACAAGTTTTGATGGCTAGGCTTCTAAACGTTCATGACAAGGTTCCAAACATTTACAGTGATGTTCTAAACTTTTATGATGAGATTCTAAACATTTATGATTTGATGGGGAAGAAATTTTAACATTGAATCTTCCTGAATGAGGGACCCCTCGCTTCTGACAAGAGTCTGACTTTTAGGTTCTGGTCATGTCCCAGTCCTTTGGTTCTGTGGGGAGGAGAATCTTTGGTTCCACAGTCATTTCAGGTCAAGATTTCTTCCTCTGCGCATGCTCTGGCCATGTGACATAGCAGATTTTCTGAAAGGCAATTCTTAATCACTTTGTTGATAAGATGGGATCAGTTGAGCTGGTCCTGGAGGGCCTGTGGTTACACTATGCATGAACACTTAATAAACTTACAGGTTCTGAAGGTTTTAAAGAGGAGGGAATCAAGGGATGGTACATTTAGTGGGTTAAAGAATGAAGGGAAGAGAAAGTCAAGAGAATTTCTGTTTCTAGAAGCATGGAATTGTAGATCTTTATGGTCATGGAGATCATCCCAATTTTATACTATAGGTGAAGAAAATTTAATTTTCTTAGAGCAATATATCTAATTAGTAGTAGAGATGGGACAAGAAGTCAGAATTCTTGACTTTTAGTTCAATTCACATTTTACTGTATGACAACACCAGCTGCAACAGCAGTGGCTGTTATTAATATTCCAATTTCACAGTTGAGAAATCTAACACTTGGAGACCCATAACTCGGTCAGAATTTGAACCCAAGCAGAGCAACTCCAATTCTCATGGTTTTAACTACTACACGATAATACCTTAATATTACTCCTATACCACTGGAAAAATGGAGACCAGATTGTCTTCAGCATAAATCAGAACACCTGGTCTGAAAAATAGCAATGGAATACTTAAGGAAAAAAATAGGGACTCAGTTTTACTTATTCATGTGATTGTTGTTAACTATACAGTGTTCTCTTCTCCAGAGTATAAAAGTGGTGTGCTATTATTCTGAGGGAAAAAAATAAAAATTGTATGTATTGATATATTTTATCAAGAAATACTACATTATTAATTAATCTCTGGACTTATATTGTCAGTCTAAATTTTTATTACCAGAATTCACAGAGGTAAATTTAAAGTTTTTTTTTTTTTTTTAAAGATTTTATTTATTTATTTTTTTCCCCCCAAAGCCCCAGTAGATAGTTGTATGTCACAGCTGTACATCCTTCTAGTTACTGTATGTGGGACGCGGCCTCAGCATAGCCGGAGAAGTGGCGTGTCGGTGTGCGCCCGGGATCCGAACCCGGGCCGCCAGCAGCAGAGCGCAAGCACTTAACCGCTAAGCCACGGGGCCGGCCCTAAATTTAAAGTTTTAAAGCTAAATAAAGATGGCTGTGATTTCAGTCTATAAACAGGAAGAATAACATTTTAATGCTTTCAGCTCTGAGTGGTTGCCTCTAATGTAATAAATTGAGGGGAAGTAAACTAAAAACAAAGCTCTGAAAGCAATGAGGTAAAGTATTTAGGGGTTCAGAGTTGGGTTATAATTCATTTTATCTTAAATTGTAATTTTTTTTCCTGACTCCACCTACATTCCCTTTAAACAAAACATTTTTGATCGTGGGAAATTGTCAGAATTAAGTACTTTATATTCAAATGCATTTGCAATACGTTTGCAGTTTAGCTAAGTGACAGAAATATTTTCAGCAAATTAAAAAAAAAAAACTATTTTAATTTCTCTGTCTCTTTTTTCTGGATCAACGTGGGTGACTCTGTGTTGTAGGGTGTCTAAAGACAACTGAACTTGGGGGTGGGGGTCCTAGAAACTTTACCTTTACCTCTGAGTCAGAAGTCAGTGCAAGCCCTTAGCATTCCTATCATCAATTTTACTGTATCCATTGTCTCAGCTTGTTTCGCATGTTAAATGTAATAGCTATTGAGGGGTTCTAGGATTTGGCATCTTGGAATTTCATTTGTGTCCTGCCTTCTACCCTTCTGGGCTCTAGCAGAGCCAGGCACCCATGGGGCAGGTGAATCTAGTCAACAGCACACTCCTGCCTCCACGTGGATTCTTTTCCTGTTACTTTGACCTCTCCAGGCATTCCTGCTGGTCCTCAGTTTATCTGTTCTCCATCTCTTTTTCTTAGGACCTAGTTAAATGCTGCCTTAAAATGCTTGAGCTGATCATCTGACATTATGGTTCTTAACATGAAGACCTTGAAATTGTCTGAAAAATGCTGTGTGTTCTTTGCTATTATATATGCATTATCAAATGAAGACATTTGCATGGCCCACTCACTCACCAACATCATGGCTTTACTCAAATATCAGGTCCTTGGTGAGCACGTGCCTAACTACCCTTTTTAATTGTGTCTGTCTACCCCAGGCACTCCCTGCTCCCCTTACCCACCCTTTCTCCCCATAGCACTAGCACCTTCTATGTGCTGCACAATGCACCTAGCTATTTATTTTCTGTCTACTCTCTACTAGATCAAAAGTTCCTTGAGAGTCTGTTTCTTTTTCCTTTTTTTTTTTTTTTGTCCACTGCTAAGAACTCCAGAGCCTGGAACAGGGACTGATACCTAGGAGCTGTTCACTAAATTTTGTTCAAGTAACAAGTTATGGGGGCACATGACTTTCATTAGATTACAAAAAGGGCCCGGGACCTTAGATAAAATAAAGATAAACCCTGACTTAAGGTGTTAACTCATAAGCATAGAACCTCTTGATTTTAAATGTTGCTAGGGCTGGCCCCGTGGCTTAGCGGTTAAGTGCGCGCGCTCCGCTACTGGCGGCCTGGGTTCGGATCCCGGGCGCGCACTGACGCACTGCTTTTCTGGCCATGCTGAGGCCGCGTCCCACATACAGCAACTAGAAGGATGTGCAGCTATGACATACAACTATCTACTGGGGCTTTGGGGAAAAAAAGGAGGAGGATTGGCAATAGATGGTAGCTCAGAGCTGATCTTCCTCAGCAAAAAAGAGGAGAATTAGCATGGATGTTAGCTCAGGGCTGATCTTCCTCACAAAAAAAGTAAATAAATAAATGTCGCTTCAATAAAACAGTGCAAGTCATAAAAAATTTGTCCGTGGCTCAAATATTGGCCATGAGATTCCAGTTTGCGACCCATGGTTTAAGATAATTCCACTTGCTAGGTATTTTAATAATGTTGAATTTGGGAAAGTTTTTAAGATCCAAAGAAAATACTAAATCATTAGGGGCTGAATACCATATCATGCACTGTGACTGAAGAGGAAGGATCTTTGCTCTTCCTCACCCCTGGCCTCCCAGCCCCTACTCTCTCATGGTGAAATCATCTCCTGCCTTTCAGATCACACTGTTTACCCTCTAAAGGCCTACCTATCTGTAGCTTTCTTTCTCATTTTCCTTGTGTCTGTCAAACCAACCTTCGCTTGACCATTTTGCATTTGCTGTTTTGTACACAAATAGCTTACCTGTTTGTATCATGCAGGTGTAAAATACCCCAAATTGCAGATAGGCGTATGCATCTTAGGTAGATAACTTTTCCCTATCCAAATTTGTAGATTCAAAACCTGTAGACAATCTGCATATTTAGAAGGATAGCTGTTAGTTAAACTGATGCCAGATTATCTTTTATAGATGGTAAATAAAATAAGAAAAATTGTGGATTAAAAAGATATTTGTGAGAAATTTAGAGTATGAGAACCTTGTTCAGTCAAGTGGTGGTCAGAAGTAATTCTGAGTTAGTCCGAGGTTTGTTCTGTTTTTCTCAGATCAAGGAGCTAGGATCCCTAGTGATTTTGAATAACCCCATCGCTTCTCCTCGTTTTGGCAAGGCCAGTAAGGAATTTTCAAATGACCTATCCAGCTGCAAACTAGAATATCAAAGTCATGAGGATCTATAGTATTAACATACATATCTGAGATACGTGCTGTGTGGTGTTTAATGAACTATAACCTACTTCTCTTCCATGCAAAATGTGATAATGAGAAACAAAATGGTCAAAAGTAGAAATAGTAGGGAAAGCAAAAATCATGTCAAACAAAAATTATGTTTTAAACAAGTAAACAAAAATCTACACACACACACACACACACACACATCTGTATATGTGATATATGTATGTATATGTGATATATATACATCACAAGGATTGATTCTGTGTATTATCATACACTAAAAATATAATAGCTTTCAGAGAAGATGTTTATTAGTACTATTTAGATGAATGATTAAACTATAAAAGAAAAGGTCTTTGATACTATCCATGGTATAAATCAAATGATACGAGAAAAGACAGTCATCTAGACTGAACTAATATGGAGCCCAAAGACTAAACTCTGTGTTTGCTTATCACCAAAAGTTATGAACAACCTCTTCAGAATCTGCCAGAGCCTAGTGAAGATGTTTTCAAGTGTTTCTCCAATTAGTTGAACAGTGGTAGCCATTCATCAGAACATCACCATTTATGTCATCATAATTATCTTAAAGTACAGAAGAGAAATTCATAAGGGTTTCTTTAGGCTGAAGGTTAATTTTAATTAAGTATTGGAGCAAAAGTCAGACTTACTGACTACAGAATAGTTTTTGTACTACTCCGAGAATTTGTGAGTATTCAAGAAAATTCACAACAGCATTAGTATTATATGAATAGTCTGTTTAACTTGGATATAATAGGTCAAAAAAAAACCAAAACAAAAGCCTGACTCTAGTCTTGGATTTTGAAAGGACTTTTGCCAGAAAAAGATAATGTGCAGTGGGTTAGAGTGTTAATTGGGGGAAAAAGTCACAGGAGAATTTAATCTTCCTAAATAAAAAGGCTACCTTTGTTCAGGATCTGTCGCACTCAAGGGGCTCTGACGCTCTGATTTTTATGAATCAGACAACTGTAATGTCATTGACAAGTATAAGCATGAGTTTTTTTAAAGAGGAAACAAAGTTCAGTTGAGCTTCCTTTGAGCACCTCGAGGAAATAGTGTTCCTTAACACTTCATTGAACTGTTTCCACAAAAGTCGACATAAAAAATGAGATGAGGTGATTTTCTTAATATCTTTGTGTTTGTATGTAGAGAAAATGAGTTATTTATGTGGAGATAATTTCATAGAGTTTAAAAATTAGACAGAAAGAGTATTGTGCTGCAGTATCACCCTGGATGGGATTTAACACTCCAATTCTTAAAGAATTCTGAACAATTCAATATGATGTTCTCTTTTCCAATAATATCATTTCCACCCCTGAATTGGAAGTAAACCTGTTACCTCAATCAAATCCTGCATCATGAGTGCTTTGTAATCCCCCCCACATTATCTCATCGAATGTTTACCCTAATAAGCTGAGACAGGTAATGTGTATTATTGTGCCCGTTCAACTCACTGAAGAACCATGCAAAGTGTAAACCTGAAGATTATACTATGTCAGGCCCCTGGAAATTTGTCCAATGAAAAATGAAAATTTCACTGTTACAAATGAAACACGGAGTACCAAACAGGATTCTTCAAAAGTTTCATCACCAAAAATGTCAGATTCAAGATCAAGACCAGAATGCCTGGTGCTTTATTTCTAGTCTCCTTTCTTATTTAAGAGCAGATATTCTTTTCAAGTAAATGTGAAGAGCCTAAGATTGTACACTATGTTAATATTGCTAGAACTAAACTCCACTGTTCAGACTGATCCTTTCCTTGTCTTATTCTCTGTCTGCTATATCAAAGCATAGGAATAGACGCAGTTCTGATGTCTACTTTTAACTAGTTTCACATTATTCTTTAAAAGAACCCCATTTAGCACCATTGTTATATTGGAATTTTCATTTGTCACCCTTCTTGTGCTGGGCTTCAGAAGCCTTGGGAACACTCAGAGCTTGAGGACTGAGAGACTTCCCATTTTATTAACAACCTTTCTTTTCCTCAGGGTCCTAGGTGAGGTCAATGACATTCTCTGCATTTCTCTCTAGTCTTTCTGCTCAGGCTGGAAGCTCAGGGATGATCCAAATTTACATTTTTTAAAGGTATGATAATTTTGGTTACTCATGAAGTCAGTGCACTTAGTGATTTTTCCCAAGTTTCCACAAGTGGTTCTTGGCAGAGACGGTTTGTGACCTGGTTTTTATTGCTGTGTCAGGGGTCCTCTATAACTCAACAGTCATTGATTTTCAAAACCATCTCTGTCTCTCCTGGAGGCCAGAAATCATATTTTTGAACACAGTGGACGTTGCTGCTGGGGAGATCACTATGTCAGCACAGCTTAAAATGAGAACCCCTCTGCTTTAAGTTGACCAGGTAGAGTACATAGGCTCTTCCAGTTCTGGGTAAGGGATGGTGTGTCCCATAGACAAGCAGGGAGCTTTATGCCACGTTGTATTGAGGACACTTATATATCTATGATTTTATCTGTCGCATTTTTTTACCCCTCCTTGCCTTCCCAAACCCTCTCATCATCACTGGATTGTTCCAGGTATAGAGCTATAATGACTATTAATTAGCCTGAAGAAAACATAATTAGGAAGGTGCATCTTCTGCTAAAATATAAAATTGAAATCATACAGTGCATTCCAAAGGAATTATTTGTGATTTCTGGGTGCCACTTTATTGTTTTTACTTCTTCCCTTCATTGGCATATAGCCTCCCAAAATTGAATAAGGATGGCATATTTAATAATAGAGTGGAATAAAGTCCTATTCTGCCCTCCTTGGAAATGGTAGATTCCAAGTAAAGTGTATTTCATCTGTATGAGTGGACCCGAAAACTCTTCACCTTTTTCAAAGTTATTTTTATTTAAACAGTGTTTTTGGTTTAGACATTTTCAGGAAAGTAGATTTTTATCTTTCATCTCCAACTCTTGTACCTGGTTTTATTTGTAATAGTCACATACATGGTAGTTCTTTTATTTTAACACACAGCTAATCTTTTTTACCCAGGAGACGGGAAAATATGTATTTTGGCCATGTTAAAAAATAACAATATACTCTTTGTTTTGTCTTTGTGCTGTCTAATTCTTCCAGGGTAAGATTAATTTAAAGTAATTCCTGTCAACTCCCCTGTGGTTTAATGGAGTATATAGGTGCGTGTGTATGTGTGTGAGTGTGTGTTTGAAAAGAAATATTGAGGAGATATGGAACAGAAATCCATTCATGAGCTCACATTGCTTCCATTAGTGGCACATTCATCTTAAAGGAAAAACACTGATTAGGGCTAAGCAGGTACAGGGAGTTAGGAGCTGATGTGAACTTGATAAGCCCTTGAGCAACCAGACTGCTCTATTATCATTAATGGGTTTTGTAAATTTCTCAATTGCTTTTTTTTATTAGGGAAAAATATATTGATGTTGAAATTGCCTCTGTGTCCTCAGCTTTAAAAACTCATTTGTTGGCATTTACATTGCCTAATCTCCCAACGACACCATTTGTTGTAGCAAGAATTGGACTTGCTCTGTTCTGACCTAAATATAATAGCAAAAAAACTGCAAGATAAGATAGCTAACTGGCTGATCATTTAATTTGGCTCCCCTCTTGTCAGAGTGTTGGAGATATGCAAATAGGTTTCCCTAGAGGTATGATTATTCCAGAATGATGGTTTTTCCTAATCGTATACTGTAAGGTATGGCATCTTGTCTTAGACTTTATGAGAATTTATTTAGTCACTTTTGCTTTTTTAAAAATTTTATTAATTTTTTTTACTCTATAGTGTACGATGGAAAGGCCTGAAGCTATGATTATATGGACCCCACTTCTAGCTTTGCTACATGACAATGAGAAATTCTCACACTTTCTGAGCTGTGATTTCCTTATTTGTCCATGGTAGTTGCTAGACTAGATCTTGAATTTATGGTCAGTTCTACTATCAAAAATTTATGATTCCATGAGAGCAAACTGAAAAGTCCTAGTGTTGAAGTTATTCTGAAAAAGGCAGCATAATCGTACAGAAACATTTTCAAAATTCTGTAGTACAGGGGCCGACCTGGTGGCGTAGTGGTTAAGTGCACGTGGTCCTCTTCGGTGGCCCAGGGTTCACAGCTTCTGATCCCAGGCACACATCGAAGCACCGCTTGTCAAGCCATGCTATTGTCCCATACAAAGTAGAGGAAGATGGGCACAGATGTTAGTCCAGGGCCAATCTTCCTCAGCAAAAAGAGGAGGATTGGCAACAGATGTTAGCTCAGGGCTGATCTTCCTCACAAAAAAAAAAAATTCTGTAGTACTGCTTATAACTGAGTTGAAGCTTATTATAATTTAAAAATCAGTGAAATTATAATTATGTTAGTAAGTGAATTATTTATAGATGTATTTATTTATTTTTTTCTTAAACATAAACGTTTTGATTGTTTCTCAGAGGCTGTTTTTAGAAAAATTCAGAGGTGTGTTAAGAATGCCATCTGCAGCAGCAAACCCACTTAGATTACAGATCTATTAGGGAACTGCATGTTAAGAAACCTGTGTGTAAATTTAAATTCCAAGGTTTTGATGGAGTGCTTTCTTCATATACTGTTTCTAAATATTTATTGTCATAAGAAAGCAGGTATAAATTGATGCCTACGTAGCCTCACCTGCCCCTCTACATAGGATGATAAATAGGGAGAGTGCATTATTGTACACTTCTTGTTTCCCTATGCCCTGACTGTACAGCGTGAAAAAGACCTGTATACTATTTTCCTATATACTATTCCTGGATATGTAAGGGGGTGTTCATCATCTGTGTTATCAAAGCCTAGAATTTAACAACACATTGTGCAATTTACTTAGCTTCTAGATAAGGGTACTCCTATCCTTGCATGTTTGGCACATGAGGAGATAGATAGCAAAGAAATATATTTCCATATCTAGCAGAAAAGCCCTCTCTGACTGACTCCATTACAGAGCAATGTTGGCCCTATAAAGAATATCCATTTTAGTGAATTTACTGCTCCTTGCTTAATAGAATCCTCAAGAAGCCAAATATTGAGCACCATAGGAAAACATTTGCTTGATAATATATCTTGACTTTTTCCTTTTAAAACTCCAAAATTATAGGCCTGTCTATAATTTTATAATATAGTTAAACAAATATTTTAAAACATTTGTTCAATTATAATAATATATAATTATATTATATTAATATTATAATTTTATAATTAGGATGACTAATACTATCACTATATTTTTACAAAATTATTTTGGCAAGCACTGAGACCTGTAATTTTCTTTACATTCAAAAGATATACAAAGTGAGTAGCTTCTCTGAATTCATATAGTTGGGATTCTCATGTAAATTATGAATATGAGTGGCCAGGATTGACAGAAACTCAAAACCTTTGGTCAGTAAACCATCATAGAAAAGTTCAAGTATACTTTTCAGAGCTTCAAAACAGAATTCCAGGTCCTAGGCATAGGGTATGGGTGGATACCAGGTATGAAGAGGGACTTTTATAATCACAATATACAAGAACTCTTGTGGAAAATATTAGATTTCCATTTTATCTGACAAACTAGATATCTTACAAGAAAGAGAATTTGTTTAATGGTGGTTTCTGGATTTCTGGGATGAGGGGTCGTAGTCATATGTGAGTACATAGCAAATCTTTGAGGTTCACCTGTACATGCATCTGTGTCTTGTACGAGATGGAATAATCACATTCACAAAAACCTGAATGGACAGTTTCTTTTCTAGGTTGCTCTTTAGTTGTTATATAAATGTGTCCTTTAAAAGTTGATTGGATCAGAGCTGTATTTTCTAGCTCATTGAATCTCCTGAAATTGGAGATGGTTATTTAACCCTATGACAGATGGAGACAGCCTGTCTCAGCCTTCAAAGATGAAATGTGAATGAGCACAAGAGAGTAAATATGAGACTAATTGAAGTGGACTGAGTGAGAGACTGAGGAAGGATGCATTCCTGGCACTCCCCGGACCCCAGCTTTGAAGCCAGCCACCAGTCTGTGTAAATGACCCCACTAACCTACACTGAAAGGGGTTAGAAGGTTACGTAAACACACAGCGCTTTATAAGTCTATTAGAAACACCTTTCAGGACATTAGTATCCCTAAATATGTCTGGTCTTCTTATCAATTATAAAGTAAGAGTTAAGGAATACTGGTTTTAAGATAATCACTATAATTTATATTGTTCAGATATAAACTTTTAGTGTAGCACAATCAAATATTAACTCTTTGACTTGACAACAATGGTGATATTTCAAGCCCTACCACCTTCTCACCTAAAGTGTTAATATGCTATTTTGTTCCTTTTGCAACAATATTCATGTCCTGGGAAAATAAGAAAAAAACCAAATAATGAAACAAAGTTGAAAACAAGGTGGGTTCAAAGTCCAGCTTTATAAATTATAGCATTTCATAAGAATATTAAACCCATGAAGAAAAGAAATAATGTTAACCAAGGCCACAAATTCAAAATGCCTAGAGGCAAGGAAGATTCCACATAGGGAGTGAGTTCATTTGTACACGCAGTGTATATTAGTGGTGAGGATTGTGGGAAATTAGAAGCACACATTATCTTATAAGCATGTGGGCCCAAAAATGCTAGACTTTGCTTTTTCAAGAAAGATAGTAATCTAAATTTGTATGTAAAATATATCAATTTTTAAGTGTTGGTTCAAAATTTTTAAAAACCGTCTATGGGCCAAACCACATAACATGTGTGGTTTTAAGGGCCATTTGTCCCACAGGCTACCAGTTTACAACCTCTGATGAAATGTATAAATATGCACAAACTTAAAGCTTCGTGTATAATAAACACTCAAAAAATATTTGTTGAGTAAAGTAGAACATAACCAGGCATCAGAGTTACAGAATTTCGTTTTCAAATGTATAACATTAATTTTTCATTATTAAGATTTTAAAAGTCAAATTAAAGCTATATTAGATATATTCAGCTATGTTAAGTTAGTAACTTAGCCATTTTGGGAATCAATATTAATCCTAGAGAAAATAAATTCTAAATTAATTTGAAATATTTTTCACGATCCAATTAACCCACATTTATTGGCTATCCAGATTAAAAGACATTGAAGAAGAGATTGAAATACAGTTCCTAATCAAAGTAGTTGGTAATCCAGTGGATGAGACAGACTAGCTTTAATATAGCGCACATAAAAGCAAATGTAGAAATGTCATGAGAGAGGAAAAAATGATCTCCTTTGTGCCTTTTTCATAGTACAAAGGAAGGAAAGATTATTTCTTTGCAGAGATCAAAGATCAAGGAAATCATCCTACAGGAAGTGACATTTCAGGTGTGTCTGAGAGAGTGAGACATTGCAGAATCAGGGAGAGGGGAAGTGGCACCCAAATTCTTGGATTGAGCAATGGTAAATGGTCTGGCATGGCTGGAGCAGAGGAACCAGAGTGGAGGTGAGGTGGGAGGCTAACCTGGGACAGGATTACAGAGAACCTTGAGTCTCATATTGTCGTGTTTGGGGATTTTATTCTATAGAAAGAAGAGATCGATCTAAGAATTTTTAATAGGTACAGTCTCTGTTTTAGAAACTAATGCTGGTTCATTACAGAACATGGATTAGAGATGAAAGAAAAGAGACTGAAAGCAGCAAGATCAGTTAGGAGACTGTTTCAATAGTGTAGACAACAGATAATGAGCACCTGAGCTGTGTGGGGGCAGCGGGACTTAAGAGACGATGGATTTGGGTGTCATACTATATTACAGTCCAGGGATTGGTTTCTCTTTCTTGCCAACATTGTGGGTGAAATAATTTGATCTAGATCTTTGCTTTTTTCCTCTTACTCTATCAGCCCACCATTCTCTCTGAATTTCAGCATAACCAACAGAATAGAAAGAAATGATAGGACCACGGGTATATGGATTTTCCTGTATAGTCAAAAAACAATTCCTATTTTCAGCTTCTGGGTGAATTTTCTTTTATAAATGGGATTTATTGAGGAGGGGGGACAGAAAAGATTGAAAACGTTTTGTTCTGTTTTTATTGTATGCTGTAAAGGTGGAGGACTGCTAACATTTCAAATGCATATGCAGATAAAAGTTAAAATAAAAGACAACATACATTACAAAAACAAAGACAAGAAGGATTTGAATTCCCTAAACTAACTTACGTCATGGGAAAAGGAAAACACAATTAGGCAATATCATCTTCTAGTCATCCTATCTTCTTGGTGATGGTGTCCCCTTGTAGGCACTTCTTAGGAAAAGTAGAAATCAAGACCTTTCAAATGAACAGAATGTACAATCTAGAAACAATGGATGAAGTGAAAGAATTATTCATAATACTTTAAAAAGAAATCTATTCCCTGTTTTTTCCTTGTGAAATGGAAGTATAAAACATCTGCTAAAATTAAGATCACTAAAGATACACATATTTAGAGCGAATATCTTTATGGATCATATTCTCATTTGGCCATGTTAATTGCTGTAGATGTTCAAATAAATAAATTATGAAACTAAAATATTTCGTAATTTTACTACTGTTAATAGTATGTGTTGCTTTGTAACATGTGGTAACATAATTTAATGCTTCAGGGCAGAACTGTCTCCTGTTCTGTTTCCCAATTTTGAAATAGTATAATGACACAGGGAAGTTAGATGCTTTCTGCATCTACTGTGTTCAACTCTGGCACCCAAAATTGAGTACCTTCTAGGTAAAAGGTGCCACATTCTATTGGGGACAAAAGAAACAGCGAATAAACCATTTTCAAGAATTTTTATTTTCTTTTTTAAGCTTTGGAAAGTCAGATTAACTTCTCTTATAGCTTTTTATTTTCTGCTGATTCACTGGGCAGCAGATGTACTGGAGAGGCTTGAAGAGTGAAAAGAAAAAGTTACATGATTTAGGATTTTGAAGACTATACAGATATTTTTTAAAAAGACAAATCTTAAAAACAAACAAAATCCATAAAGAGGATTGAGCTTAAAAGTTTCCAGAAGAAAAGATATTCGGTAATGTTTTAAACCCAGATATATCCATTATGGGAATAATTTTTGCCTTTTAAGGAATTCTAAGGTGTATATTTGGAAAAAGGCACATATTGCATCCTTAGGCAAGATGGACTAAATCCTGGAAGCAGACAGCAGTTCAGATTGCTGAAAATGTGGCAAATTGTATTACTCATTTCACATTCTACCCTTGCTCACCGCTCTAACAATTTGTCTTTGTAAGTATTGCCGTTATAGTTGCATTCAAATTAATTGTAAGCATCTAACAAATTTCTAGCTAATGGTTGCTAGAAGTGTTTTGGGGGGGCGATTATTTCTAAATATTTGTTCCTCGTTATCCCCATCAACAACATAATCGATATGTGATTCTCACATGTGGGTTCAAGGACCACACAAGGCCCTGTCTCAGAACGTATGGGATATAATAACTGTAGTTTGTCAGCACCATACTAAAAAGTAAAAAGCTAAAATGTAGATTTTCGTGGTGCATTAACTGGGAGTAGCTGAAGAGCCAGCTAATTAACACTGATTGTATCTGCTTTAGGCTGCCAGGCGGATGTAGTTACAATGAAGACAGTGAAAACATCAACAAAATGACTCAAACTGGCTGCCAAGTCAACTAATTGTTTGCCGATCTACTAATTTTGTATAGATTACGCAGTCTTCAAATGGACAAAATTCAGCGTCCACGCCCTACTCTCCCTCTGCGGTGCTTTTAACTCGTTCCTGTATATTACACAGAGAGATGACATCAGGGCTGGAGACCTGGAGCTCCATATACTCTGCTTGGTTCTTATGACCTGGTTTTACTCGTGACACTTCTGACACCAAATGTGTGGTTTTTTTCCCTCACACCAGCCGATTCTCCAACTCTCTGGATTCCAACTGGGTGTCCTACAATTCAAGTCAGTTCTGACACTAACTACCCAGAGTTAGTGCAGACCTCACAGGTTAAAGGCTCACTCCCACAAGACTGTCCCCACTTCAGGTGCCAATTGCAAGTCCAGGCCAACAGTGCTTCTGACTGACTGTAAAGTCTTGGGGGATTCCCACAATCCCCTCCTCAGATTCAGTACTTTACTAGAATGGCTTATAGAACTTAGTAAAGTGCTTTATTTACTATTACTGGTTTATTATACAGGATACAAGTCAGGAACAGCCAAATGGAAGAGATACATTTGGCAAGGTATGGAGTTGGGGGGCAGGAGCAGGGCTTCCATGCCTTCTCTGAGCATTCCACCCTCCCAGCACTTCGATATGTTCATCAACCTGGGAGTTCCCTGAACTCCATTGGTTAGGGGTTTTTATGGGGGTTTCATTACAGAGACATGATTGATTAAACCATTGTCCACTGGTGATTAACTCAATCTCCTGCCCCCTCTCCCCTCCCCAAAGATCCTCGGGGTAGGACTGAAAGTTCCAATCCTCTAGTCACGTGGTTTGTTCGTCTGGCAACCAACTCCCATCCTGAGGCTATCTAGAGGCCCACCAAAAGTCACCTTATTAGCATAAACTCAGTTGGTTGAAACTCAACGGAATAACAAAATATGCTCCTATTTCTCCTATCACTCAGGAAATTCCAAGAGTTTTAGAAACCCTATGTCAGGAAGCAGGGACGAAGACCAAATATGTGTTTCTTATTATGCCAGTTGTTGATTTTGTTGTGCATCTAGATTTTGGGTTTGTTTAAAGGGGTTAAACAAACTACTCCTACAAATATTAAAATCAAACTGTCTTCAAATCAATGCTTAGTGGAAAGACCAGGGGCTTTTGTTAGCAGAGTACCTTGAATTGACCCTTGGTCCTACCACACACTAGCCCAGCAGTTGTGGGTAAGTTACTTATCTTTTCTGAGTCTCAGTTTCCTCACCTGTAAAATGGGGATAATAACAACTCCATTGCAATGTTGTTGCGAGGATTAAATGATATAATAACAAAGCACTTAGTATAGTTCAGGAAATTTAATAGGAGCTCCAGAAATTTTTTTCCTCCTCTTCCCTTATAAACCATTGGTGGTATGATCTTGTGTTTCTTAAGACAAATGAAAAAAGTGTTTATTAGAGTTCAGTGTTTTATTATGGTCACTCTGAGCACTTCCTGGGACCATCCTGGACTGATGATTGTCTCAGACACTCTTAAAGTTTCACAACTCCTACTGTTTAGCTAAGCTGAGCTGGTTCTACATCTCTCAGAACTCCTTTCCCTTATAGTTCTGCTAAAATGAGCAATGAGAGAAAGGTTGGAAAAGACAGAAGTGAGTCAGCAGCTGTGTTTTACTCTTGGAAGCTTGGGGTAGGGTCAGTTGCGATTGCAGCTCAAACACATTGTCACATATCTGCTGGCTCACCTTGTTGGCATGAGGCAGCAGCTGGCCCACAGCTCCTCTGGCTCCTGCCAGATCTTTTAGCTTCTCCAACTCCTGGGCCAGGAGTGTGTGTAGCTCTGTGGTGAAGGTGCCAGCTTCTCCCACAAATCGCCTGTATTATCAAAGTTGGAATCTTGGAGGAAATGAAAAACAATGCAGGTTTTAGTTCATCCTTATGTGTCCCAGTTCATCCTTGCAGGTTCCAGGTTGTCCCTTCTCTTCCTCATTTCAAGTCTGTTTCCTTCCCACCTGCCTGCCCTGTTGATGTTAGATCCAGCATCAGACACAAGGGTCATACTCAATTGTTGAACAAGTGACCACAATTGCCTAACGTCTAATCTCTATAGTAAACTCCAGATTCTTTATTCTGATTGTTTCTGCCCTTTTGCTCACACCCTTGATACACTTGGATCTTTATCAAATCAAGTGTAACTTTGATACACTTATGAAATACGAAATCTCCACTTTGCAATATGAATACACGTATCTATATCCTAAACTGTTTGCCAAAAGTCCTTTTTGGGTAATGATCAATATAAAATAAGCACAAAGGGTAACACACACACACACATACAATACACTCACCAGAAAGTAACTGGCTATTATCTCTCGGAACCCTCTTAACCTAGTCTCAAGCATAGCATTTGGAGACTTGCCAGTCTAGCACCCATCAAGCTATATGGTTTTCTTATATTTACCTCAAACTAATGTAAAAGAAAACTTCAGTCCTCTTTTAGAAAGGGTTGAGGTTTCTTATTCTTTTCATCTCATTCATTCATTCAGTTTGTGGACTGAGCTGACTGGATGGTCCAGTAGGTTTGAACACTCCCCTGGGAGCATGGTTGCCTCTTAGTCTCCTGGCAGTGCCCATCCTGTTGAATGGATCCAGGTGGACTGGAATCACAGAGACTGCTATTGTGCTCTCTCTCTGTCCCCTCACCCAGCATAATCCTACGTTTATTATTCATTTACTCACTTATCAAGTATTAATTGAGGGCCAATTGAGTTAGAGGGTAAGATTTGGTCACCACCATCTTGGAATTTGAAATCTCTGAGAAGATATATCTATAGGGTCTTAAATATATCCGTTCCCACAACCTACTGAGAAACACCACAGATAGGAAGAAAAAGGAGAATAAATGAAATTGTTCCCTATTACTCAGTGCAAGGAAATAGTACATTTTAAGAGAGAGCTCAAGAGTAAAATTTAAATATAAGATCAAAATCATGTTGTACATTCCCTCACTTTAACTTTTGTGTGATAGTGTAAAAGTCATACATATTTTATCAATATAATAAAATCTTGCACATACTTTGTCTAAATATAAATGATCACGGCCAACATTTTAGTAAGACCATATAAAAATTATACATAAACACACATATGCACATATAAATCTACGTGTATATGTTATCATGGTTAAATAGATACGTATTTGTATCTTTGTAGCCCACAGTAATGTGACATAAAGGAAAACAACTAAATCTATACACACAGACATACACACACATATACAGAGAGAGAAAGAATGTAGGTGATTTTCCCCTCTCCTCCAAAACTAATATTCAGGAGAATAGATAATGCCTGATGACATTTTATAATCCAGTAAATATTTATTAGAGCACATGACTGTCCCTATAGTAGGTGAATCAGAGCAGTCTGAAGCTCTTGGGTTTGGGGAAACTGAGCATCTGGGTAACTGGGAATGTTCTCCCAGACTCGGGGAATAAAAAGCAATTTGTTTTGCCAGCTTCTGTTATAAACAGAAATGAACATTACATGGATTGTAAATTACTACTTTGACAGAATCCTTGATAATCTTGTAATCTAAAGAAATTATCTAGTTTCCCAAAGTCAGATTTTGCTAGTGTATGCTCTGAGATGGGCTTGTTGGTGTTTGTGAGTGCTGGTCAATACTGTAATGGAGTCGAAAAGAGTGGACTTACCAGTGTATGTAAAACATCTCTTTATTGAAATCCAAATCAATTTGGGTTGTGTATGCATGTGTGTGCTCATAAGAACAAGAGTAAAAGGATCCCAATTCTTAAGAGTTCTTAATAATGTAGTGCTACAATTTGGAAAAACGATAGTGCTTCATGTTGGTCCTGAATTGTTTTAGAGCTGCTCTGTCAAGTGCTTCCCTCAGAGACCATGTAGATTATGTGGACAGTTGTGCGATTGATGAAGTATTCTTAGCATCAAATCCAATATTTAACATCAAAAGATATACTCATTAACCTAAGTTATTGAAATTCATTTTGTAAATGTTTAGATCATCAGATGATTGATTGCATAACCCTCTCTTTGTTTTAGCTATCACATTTGAAATTCCTTTCCCCTCCCTGAGAAGTTTCCTTTAGTTTTAGCATATCAATCAACTGTTTCAGAAATCCATCTGACATCTTATTTTCAATTGGGTTCAAGGAATCCTTAAGATTTTTATTAATTTTAAAATTTCTTTCCATATGATATATTATTTCAATGGGTTCCAGGAATTCTTAAGATTATTATTTTTAAAAATTTCTTTGCTGAGTCTCTAATATCTTTGTACTTATTTTTCTTGCTTCATCCAGAATGTATATTAGATAAAACCTCAGCTGGAAAACATGAATTTCCACAGCATATCCTTGAGGATGGAGAGCAGCTGTCACCTGCTCTCAGTCTCTACTGCTGTGGAGTAAATGCACTTGGCAAAGGATTGCACTGCCTGCTGCATCGCACTCAGTGTAGCCCTCATCTAGGGGTAAATAGGATTGGCAGAAGCATCTTTTTCTTAATAGGTTTCTGGCTTCTCATTTTTACCTAATTACAGTGCTTGTTCTGAATTCTTTTGTCATATCTGATTCTAGATAAGATTCTTTTCAGTATTTCCCTTTGCTGTCCATTCTTTTCTTGCATTATTTTACTTTACTTCTGCCCCATATATTTTTGAGTCAAAACCATTTTGAGCGTAGAGGGAAGAAGAATTTTCCCCTATATCCTTCCATCTCTTTACCTTGCTTACAGAATGTTCTTGCTACCTCCAGTATATTGTACATGGAGTAAAAAGCATAATGAGATAGAGAGACGTAGTCAAAGTCAGATTTTTATAAGTGATTTTTTTCAATTTTAACCTTTTGAACAGATATTGCTCCTTAGATTTGTTTTCATTGCTAACAGCTTAGTCAGCTTGGTTTACTGTACTGGTACTACAGTGAATAATGACCATTTTAAAAATCAGTAAGTGCAGTTTTTGGTAAAACAGGAAAAATATAAATCTTAAAATGTTTTTTTAAGTTTATGATCATTTCTCATGAATCATGACAAAATAATGACGAAGCAACTAGTTGAAAAGTAAAAAATATCATTCAAGCAAGTTTTCTTACAGCATGTGAGCAAATTAAAAATGCTTTGACTTAGTTCACATTTAAAGCTAAATAGATTTATTGAAACCACTTTGTATTTACAAGTGCAATCAAAGTAAAATTATCTTTCAGACTAATTTGGGGAGATGATTTTTCTTACTATGTGTGTTGCAGATTTGGTACTTTATAATTTCTATATAGGATAGCATTGCCTCATATTTAACTCACAGTGGTAGAATATATTTCTATTTATAATTCATTAGATATAATATAGGATTTCACATGTGGAAAATATATCCCTATAACTAACATAAAAGAAAATATTTAACGTTTCTATTTTGTAAGCTTAACTAAGATATTCACACAAACATCACCCATTTCTGGCTCTTATTCCCAATTTGTAAATGCCCCTAAAGCTGAGTACTCTGACCTCTTTTATTTCTTCTCTAGTTTTAGGTGATCTCTGCCAGACCCAAGTCTGGAGGAACCTTAATGACTCCTAACGTTTTAATGCAATTCTGACCTCTAACCTGAACTCCATCTGCTTTCCCAGCATTTCCAATTGTACAGTTAATAGGCATCTCAAATTTTCCATGTATCAAAACAAACTTTTGATTTTCAACTCCTGGCCCCCAAGCATTCTCCATCTCAGTAAATGACAATTCTGTTCTTCTAGTTGCTGAGGTCAAACCCTTGGAATCACCCGTGTCTCCTTTTCCCACACCCCACATGAAATTCTGTCTCACCGTTTACATTAAGCCACTGTGTCTCTCTCCTAGAGTATTGCTATAGCCTTCTAACTGGTCTCTCTCCTTCCTCTTGGGCCCCAATTCAATGTATTCTCCATAGTGCAACCAGAATGATCCTCTTGATGTCAGAGGATCATGATACTCCTCTGCTCAAAGTTCTTCAAAGAGTCCCATCTCACTCAGTAAAATCCAAAGTTCTTTCCATGGTGGCCCGACATGATCTGTCCCACTGTTGCCTCTTTGACCTCCTCTCCTATCCCCTCCCCTTTGCTTACTCTGCTCTTACCAAACCAGCATCTCTCCTGTTTCTTCAGAAGGTCAAGCTGACTCCCATCTCAAAGCTTTGCACTTGCTGGTCCCGCCCCTGGAAGGCCTTTCTCCCAGATGTATCCTTGACTTGACCCTCTCTTCATAGTGGTTTCTGATCAAATGTCTCCTTATCAAGGAAGTCTTCCTGGGTCATCTCAGATAAAAAAGCCCCCCTAGTTCCCACCTTGGGCACTGTCTAGCCTTGTGGCAGTGTGTTATTGTATTTCGTAGCATCTTCACCACCTTACATCTAATATATTTGTCGGTTTATCATATCTGCCTGCATTAGAGGAGAAGGCTTCTGAGCACAGTAACTTTGCCTGTTTTGTTCACTGCTTTCTCCAGGACCCAGAACAGTGCTGCCTCCTATTAGGTGTTTAATAAAAATTTTTTGAATGAATGAATGAACAGATGAATTATTTTTTCAACAAATGCATATTGACTATATGCCTGGAATTATTTCAATTTTTGGGGACTCAAATATGAATAAAACATAGGTTCTGCCTTCAAGTGGGAGAATTAGACATGCAAAAAATTGCTTAGAATACGATGTGATGACTGCTGTAATAGAGCCTTATAAAACGTCTGTACACAACAAAATATTTATGGATGACATGATAGGATCTCTAGGATTAGCTTCAAAATGCGTAGAGGGGAGAATTTGATTTATACATAGAACAATGTGTTCATACTTGTTAAAGCTGGTGATGGATACATAGGGATTCATTACTCTATTCTCTCTACTTTTAAAAATATTTGACATTTTCCATAACAAAACATTTTTTAAAAATCCTATGGTAATATAGTGGATGAAACAGTAACTTTTCCTATGAGGCCTGGGAGTCTTTATACAGAAAATGGTATTTAAGTTGGCTCCTAAGGGAGATGAGGCAAGAACTCTTATAAAGTGGTGAGCAGACGATTGGGAGGGAGCCGGGCCCCCCTGCCACCATCTGTCCTGCAAAAGAAAAGAAAAATGCAATGACTTGGTATTTTTAGATGTGGCGCAAATCAAACAAGATGATAGAAGGTGAATTAGAAAAGGGGGAGGGGCGATGGTTAAGGATCTTGTTTGCAGTATGAAGGCATATGAAATTATTCTATAGGGAGTCAACAGCCAGCTGAGATTTTAAGACTTCAGAATTTAGGATGGTAGCTCTAACAGCACGCACATGGAGGAGCGATTGGTAGCCAGGAAGCATTTTACAAACTGCAGAGAGATTTCTCTGACTAATAGAATGTCTTTTTGACAATTTGCTTTGAGTGTTATTTGCCTGTTGCATTGCAATACTTGATATGAGCTCTGTCTGCAGAGGAATTTTTTACAAATTTTTAGAAAATAAACTGTTTGGTCACATGGTACATGTCAAAGTTTTAAAAGAATTCTACAGCTGATAGTGTACTTCTAAATTCACTCCAGACTCAAAAGCTATAATTACATGATAGTTAAGTTTTTGCAAAGAGATTACGCTATGTGGACAGATATGGATGAATATTGATCTAAATCTGATCCTCTTGAGGAAATTTTTTCTATTCATCATGTTATTGGGTTCTTTCATTTTCAAAAGAAGTTTTTCATCCAAAATGTTTGAGGCTTGTTGTCTTGCTGCATTTTATGATGTCACGGCTGTATCTGAGCTTTTCAGTTGACGTGTCTGTGTGTGTGTGTGTGTGTGTGTATGTGTGTGTGTGTGTGTGTGTGAAGGGGTAGATCAGGTAACAAGATGCAGGCATTTTGATGAGGTCAGCTTCAAGGGCTTAGAATCACAACCAGTTTCACTATGGCACTGGCTTCTGTTCTTATTTTCTTTCTCCCCTAAACCTTCTCACTCCGTGGGCTATTGTAAAGCAGCAAGTTTGACTACAACCTTATTATTCCTAATGCCTTGGGACCTCTAATTGGTCTTATTATGCCATAGAATGTGAAATATAGTGAAGATAATGACCTCTAAATTGCTTAAAAAGCTAAAAGCATTGCTCTGTATAAAGACCTTACACAATTTTTCCTCTTTACTCTGAAAAGATAAATAGATAATTCTATAATGAGTCTTCAGCTGGGATATTTTGCCTCACTTTGTTTTTAGTTCTTTGGGATTTAATATGTCCTTCATTCATTCCTTCCTACAATTTTTTTAATTCAGAAAACATATTGAAATCTAATATATCCAATGTTCTAGAAGTGCAAAGTGCTATGAAGAACATAATGCTGGTGAAACCCTAGCCTCAAGAATTTAAAGTTTAGCAAAAGGACTAACAGGTACCCAAATAATTTTGGTCCAAAGAAGTGACAATGTTTTGGGAGTCCAGAGAAATGATATATCACCTCTGGTTGAGAGCTCTAGAAGGAAGATGCTAATCATATTGCCTGGTACCTTATCTTCTAAGTGTGGTATGTGGACTGGCAGAATCAGTATTCCTTGAGAACTTACTAGATATGCAGATTCTCAGGCCCCAGTCAAACTCACTGAATCACAATCTTTGGAAGTGTGGCCTGGGAATCTGTGTTTTAACAAACCGATTTTTACGCATGTTAGTACACACCACTGACCATTGCAGTTACTCAGTATAAGTTGATTGTTGATTTGGGGGTGAGAGGGAGGGGAAATTCTTTTTAAATATTTGGCATAATTAGCAAATGTCCGTCCTATGCTGTAGAGTTCACTGAGCAATGCCTTTTGCCTCACTACTGCCTTGGGCTTGGCTTTGCTTATGCAAAACCAAAGATGATGATAATCTCTAACATCCTGTTTGTTATATGTTTCTTGGCAGAGTAGGCTTGGATAGAAGATAGAAAGTAAGTGGAGGTAACAGATATTTTTTAAAGTGTCCACTCATCTTCTATCCTTTTTGCAGAAAAGTATATATTTTAAAAGATTTTTAAAAAGGAAACAAAATCGCCTTTGTGCTCAGGGTAGCCAATTTAGAACACTGGTATTTGGAAATTGTTTTTAAAAGATCTAGGCTCAAACTCCATCTGTTGGTTGTCATACTGTGGCAGCTGTGTGTTGCTGTGATGCTGGAAGCCATGCCACCGATATTTCGAATACCAGCAGGGTCACCCATGGTGGACAGGTTTCCCTGGAGCTTCCAGACTAAGACAGACTAGGAAGAAGGACCTGGCCACCCACTTCCGAAAAAATTGGCCATGAAAACCCTATGACTAGCAGTGCCGCATTGTCTGATACAGTGCCAGAGGGTGAGAGAATGCAGCAAAAAGTCCAGGTAGGGTTTTGCTCTGCTGTACACAGCATTGCTAGGAGTCGGAATCAACTTCAAGGCACTACCAACAAAGGCTCAAACCAAGATTTTAGAAGATTCAAGTTTATATGAAGATGGTTAGGACCTTTGTACAGTCGTCAGGTATTTTAGCTATAGAAAGCACTGGCATCAGGTCATGTGCTGGGAGAGTTTATAGATGTGAAATTTACTGGACTGTTGTTTTAGGCAGTCGGGGGGAACAGGAAGTGACCTGCAGGCAGCAGGCTGCAATGAATTGAAATTTGCTGGTTATTGCAGGTTTACTCCACCAATTCATTATGGTATTTAAAGTGATGTTGCCCAGAAGGTTAGTAACTGTATTAGTTTTTGTCTTTTTTTTATTTGTTTTGTTTCAGCAGATAATAGTTTGTGAAAATTAAGGATATGCTTCAGGCAACATTTTGCTGAATACTTTAGAGTCACACAAGACAAAACCTGAAATGCTGGATAAAATTTACAAACCCAAATCATGCATAATCAACGCTTTCTATAAGGGAATCACAAATTTTTTGGCTAACTTAGATTTTGTCTTCATGTATATGCACCGTAGATTTTATGAGTTGCACATGATATGCTGAAAATAGGGACTTAATGCAAATGACGAAAAGTGATATTTTAATTGTTTGAAAATAAAAAGTTTACTTAACACTCAATAGCTTCATCCAGTAAATTAGTGTGTAATAAACACTAACAGCTGAGATTTTATCCTCCTGCTCAGGAAAGCCAGTGTGAAATTTTGAGTTTAGAATAGCAGTAATTAATCATTATGGTAGACTGTCAAAAAAGAGTTCAGGTCATTTATGTTAATGATTGCAGTATGCAGCTTTTGACATTTACTGTGAGTCCTAACATATTTCATATATAACAATTAACCAAAAATGCAAACATCTGGAAAGCAGTCTGCCTGCATTCTTGGAAGAAGTAGTATAAATTAAAAAAAAAAAAATGTGTATGTATATATATGTCATTAGAAGATACCTTAGTGTAAATAATTGCATTACAAAAAATAAACTGAAACAGATAATTTATTTAGCATAAGGTAATTGTCCCCAGAGCAGTTTATATAGTGTCATCAGTAACCACAACCAAGATTTCATAGCAATATTTGTTTGGTAATAACCAGAAAGCATTTAGATGTTATGGTTATGATATGAACTATGTATGCGTTGTACTTGCAGATTCATGGACATTTCCAATATTTGTTTTAAGTTGCTTTGAAATAAAAACTTCTTTGTTATTTCAAACAAAAATGACTATGTAATCCAGGTTATACATACACACACACACACACACACACAAACATGTACACACAGAATCAATTCCAAAAAAGGATAATTATTTTATAAGATTCAATGCTTGAACATGCAGATAGATATGAAAAAAGGTGCTGTGAAATGTGTTATACTACAAAAAGGACAATCACATTGTTAGTATGGTGGACGCTAGGCACATTTCCTGAGGAAGTACTTTGTCACCAATTAGGAAACATTTCCGTGTTGAGGGTGACTTGTAAAAATTGTATATAACATGTGGAAATATGTTGTTGTAGGGAAAATAAATTTGTACGTGGTAACTTTTACACTCATTGAATGCCCCTGGCTCTATGGCAGTGTACTGCTATAAAACCTGTGGTCTGGCTTTATTACTAAATTGTGGGGATTTGGGTTAAGAAGGGAGCTGAATGAAAAACTTTGAGAGAAGTCAGTAGGGTGACAGGAACATAATTGTGATGCTCTGAACATATCATTCCTTTGCTAATCCAGGTTAGTTTCAGCCTTAATTATTTAAGAAGCATAGCAATGGACTCACCACCATCCAAGAGTTGCTTTGCTAGTGACCTGCCTGGAGGAGTATGCTGCCTTCCTTTGCTTTTAAGACTTCTCACTTTTTGATGTGTTCTAGTGACTTATTCTGCACAAAGCTAGGATCAGCACGAGCGAGTAGGGAGGTAAAGAGAAAGCAGAGATCACTCACAGGTATGTACAGTGTTTGAATTTGGTAACTGAAGCCTTTTCTTTATTTGTAGGAAAGGGGTGTGTGTGTGTGTGTGTGTTTAAATTTCCCCATCAAGTTTTATGGGGAATCATCAAATTTCCCCACAGTTTACTCCAGCAAGCATAGCTGTGAGACAAATCTCATTTAAGGATAATTCTATTTAGACTAGTCCCTTATAAAATTTTTCTAGGTGATATGGATAATGATGGAGAAAATGGGCAGAGTGACTTGCCTACTTTACTTATTTGGTGTTCAGACAGATTATTATAGATACATTACAAAAAAGCCCTCTAGTCACCCCAGACCCATAAAGCATTTTTTTTTTTTTCTAACTAGCTTCTACTTCTGGTCCATCCCATGTTCTAGCAAAGATGAACAACTAGTTTTCAGTGAAACAGTTGTGTGGGATAGGAAAGACAGTTGTTAGGAGTATAGCCTTGGCCATTTGCTCACCTCCAAAAAACATTTTCAAGAAAACTAGAAGTCTCTGTTTGAAATGCTGTGCTTAGAACATACTAAAAAGTTTCTTGATTATTCTACCACCATCTTGTTTTCTTTTCATATAAATGCTTTGTAATAAATCATTCAGGATCCCATTCCCCTTATCTGAGTTATTCACACCTGTCTTGCCTGGTCAAATTACAATATAGATCAACAGATCCTTACAAAATTATAAAATTTAGGAAACAAAGTCATAAATACAGTATATTTAAAATAAGCGTTGCAGTACAACCACTTTGGAAACTTTTGGCAATGTCATAAAGTTATACATACTTTACTGTATGACCAGTGATTCCACCCCTAGGTATTTACTAGAAATAAATGAAAGCACAAATATAGAAGTTCTTTTCTTAATACCAAAATCTTGAAGTAACCTAAATGCCCACCAACAGGTAAATGGATAAACAAATTTTGGTATGTCCAAACAATGAAATACTACTCAACAATAAAAAAGAATGAACCATGATACAGGCAAATCATAAACACTATCCTGAGTTAAAGAAGGCAGACACAGAAGTTTTGTTTATATCAAACACTTAAACAAGCAAAACAAATCTATAATAGAAAGCCAATTAGTGATTGCATGGGGCTGGGAAGGGGAGGGATTCACTGCAAAGGAGCATGAGGGAACTTTTTGGGGTGCTGGAAATGTTTCAGATCTTGAATGTGGGAGTGGTTACAGGGATGTATACATTTGACAAACTCATCAAACTATATACTTAAAATGGATGTATTTATTGTATGTAAATTTTGTCTCAGTAAAGTTGATTTTGAAAGAAAAAATAGAATATTGTGTGTAAGAGCAAGTGAAATTGTGGTGACAGTCATGTTGCAATATCAAATGGTAGGACATAACACTTCTAAAAGAGCAATACTTGAAATTGTTTTGAATTAAAATAGTGTTGACTTGAGATAAAAATTGTAGAAACCATCATTTTCTTCTACACTACCTGAAAGACCAAAAGCTGCAAAAGTTTATTATTTAACACAGTGTAGACATTATACTAAGCACTTTACAGGCCTAATATTATTTAATCCTCCCCAAACCCCCATGAGGTAGGTTGTAAAATACAAAACTTAGAGAGACTAAGTAAATTTCTCAAGGTCACATAGCTAATGAGTGGCAGGGCTAGGACTCGAATCAGACTGACTCAAAACTGTAAATGCTTGACAGTTATACTCGACTAAATCTTTCTGAATCATAGTTTCTTACATTATTATGGAAATACTAATATTTAGGGTTGTACATATAAGATATATATAAAAGCATGTTGCAAACCAGAGAGTAAACCATTGTACCCCTGCTCCTTTATTCAATAAATATTTGACTATCTATGATGTGCCAGAAATTGGGCTAGGTACTTGGAATATGACAGATCCTCTGCCCTCATGAGTTTAAAGATGTAGGTCGTAAAACAAAGAAGTTGAAACGCTGTACAAAGAGGGAGTCACACGGCTTTAAGACCATGTTGCATAGGCAACCACCCCCTGTGGAAGTGGTGAGAGCTGATGGATTAATAAGAGTTTGCTCTCTGGGTATGGAAGGGGGGTGGAGTAATTGTCCCAGAAGAGATTTATGGGAAAGTCTAGAGGAGAGAAAAGTTCCATAAGACAGGTTTAGTGGGGCTGGAGTGTGGAAGTGGTGAGGGAGAAGGTCGAAGTGATCAACAGGGGTCAAATCATTCAGGCCCTTCAGGTAGAGCATCCATAATTTGTCATCCAAACCAGAATACTTGAGAGAGAAAGTGACACTATTAATGATTATGCCAAGACAATTAGATCTAAATTGGGGCTGTCCATGGCCAGTGGGTCACTCCACAAGCCTTAATAGGAAGTTTGGGTTTCCTAAGAGTAGTAGGAATAATTGGAGAGTTTTAAGTAGGAAAAAAGAAATGATTAGATTAAATTCTACCTTGCATCATGTTTATCAACAAGCTTTGGGCAGGGGGTTGAAGGGGCTCCTTTAGTACACTTTACTTTCTAAAGTGTATGTATCATGCCTTTAAGTTGCTCAACACATATTTGTTAAGAAAAAAAAACACTGATTTTTTTTAATGCATTGACAGCCAAAAATGTAAAGATAATATTGAAAATAAAATTATTTTATTTTCCTAGTCATGTAAAATTGATTTTAGGCAAATATTCTAAATAAAAATGACTGAAAAATAAAAGGGAAAAGAATTTTTCCAAAATGACATTTTAAAATGGATAAAGATTTATTTCTTGAGCACTTTCTAAAGCCCTGCTATCCCAGAATCAAATTTTAACAATATTGTATAATATAAAGGAAAGCATTTAGGATTACTAACTTCTCGATTTAAACAATTTGTAAGAGGGGTGGTAAAAGAGAATGCATTAATACTTTTTTCACTCTGGGACTACGTCTTCGTTTATTTGAATATTCAACAAATAAATAGGGAATTCCTAAATGTGTTATGAGAACCTATAGTAACATATTGATCTCCCTACTCACAAGTGCAAGCTTGTATTTCATACCTTCCCGAGGTAAGGCAGATAAAAGCTGAATCTCATAGGGCTTTATTGGCCACACTAAGTAATTAAGCTTCCTAGGAGCAAGAAGTCATTGAGGGTTTTAAGGAGCATATTTAGATCTATTTTTGAAAAATACCACTTTGGCTGCAATTTGTAGAATAGGTTGGTTGAGGTCGGGGGAGGAAGTGAATATAAGTAGACCATTCAAGAGGCACAGGCCAAGTGAGAAATCATGATAGCCTAGGCTGGACTGAAAGTGGTAGAAAGAAGTGCATAGATTCAAGAAATATTTAGAAAGCATAAACAATGGAATGTGGTGATAGAATAGGAGAGGGGAAGGAGGGGAATTAGTTAGAGATGACTTTATGGTTTATTTAAATGGATGAATGGTCATGCCATTACCTGAGATAGGCAAATGATGGATCTGGCAGGAAAAATTCAGAAGATTGTTATGGACCTGTTAAGTCAGAAAGGTTTTGAGACGCACAAGAGGATAGCCAAGTGTATAGTTGATATGAAAATCTGGAGACAGTTATGGTCTAGCAGTATAAATGTGTAAGTCAGCTGCATAGAGGAGGTAACTGAAGCTTTGTGTGTGAATGACCTTAAAGTGAATAGACCTTAGAAATCCCTGGAATAGACCCTATAATAGACCTTAGAGGGAGAAGAAGAGAATCTCCAGGAAATTCAATATTCAATGACCTCATGAAGGAGAAAGAACCTTTGGAGACAAAGAAGAAATGACCAGAGAGGAAGAAATTAAACCAGAGAAGTGTGATATCATGGAAATTAGTAAGTGATTTGCCAAGAGATTGAGTTTTTCAATTGTATTCCATTTGTTTATTTTGAACTGATTTCACTGTTGCTCCAGTTGGAGGAAGTGTTCTCAAATGGAAAGCAACTGTGATTCATTTGCCTCTTTCATCTATTTACTCATTTTATTTGACTTCCTGTGAGTCAGACCCAGCTAGTAGAGAAACTGTAAGTCACTTAGAAACTGCCTAGGTTTATACATTTAACAGTAATATTAGAAGCTAACATTTATTCAGTACTTATTATGTACCCGTGCTTAGTTACATTATGTTATTCAATCCTTTCAACAAAGTATGGAATAGGTAGTATTATTATCCTTTTTATAAATGAACAAACAGAATAACAGAAAACTTGAATGACTTGAGCATAACCACACAGCAAGTGACAGAGCCTGGACTGAAACACAATGAGCTGCTACGTATGCAATAACTAGTAACTGAGGGTTACTCATCATCACGTGTCTTAAGGTGAAGCTAGCAGAAATGATACTGGACAGTTGGTATTTTCTAAAACCCAACTTGTTTGGTATTGTGTTGTAAATTATACTTGCTGTCTTGCTATCCCTTCTTCTAGTATCCAATGGGACACATTTATATCCTGTTTAATTTTTGGCCTTTTGAACTAATAATATCTATAGTCTCAATGTTTTTAGTCTGATAAATAGAGATAGAGAGAGAAGGAAAGAAAAAGGAAGAAAGAGAAAGAGAGAGAGAGAGAAAAGCGTATATTAGAAATGAAATGCCTCTTTTTACATATAATTCAGAGCAGGAGTCATTGGTGACAGAAGCTCTGTTTGTATAGATTAGCTATAAAGAATCTTTCCTCTCCCCAATTAGAAGATCATAACTCAAGGTGAGAAAAAAAGCAGAAATTCTGTAATAAATATCATTTTTAAACCACAAATATTTGATAAAAATATAAATACAACTTTTTTTTTTTTTTTGGTGAGGGAGATCAGACCTGAGCTAACATCCGTGCTAATCCTCCTCTTTTTGCTAAGGAAGACCGGCTCTGAGCTAACATCTATTGCCAATCCTACTCCTTTTTTTTTTTCTTCCCCAAAGCCCCAGTAGATAGTTGTACGTCATAGTTGCACATCCTTCTAGTTGCTGTGTGTGGGACTCGGCCTCAGCGTGGCAGGAGAAGCGGTGCGTCGGTGCGCGCCCGGGATCCGAACTCGGGCCGCCAGTAGCGGAGCGCGTGCACTTAACCGCTAAGCCATGGGGCCGGCCCGATACAACTCTTAAAATAAGTACCCAAAATATGAAACTACATTTTATTTATTCACTTCACAAACATTTACAGAGTGCACACTATTTGCTTAGACACTCTTCCAGTGCTAGGGATATAGCAATGAACAAATCAAATTCCCTGCTCTCATGGAGTTTCTATTCTAGTGGGAGACATGGACAATAAATAAATCAACCAGTAGGTATATAGGACGTCAGGTGACGATATACGCCGTGAACAAAAGCAGCATAAGGAGAAAAGGGAATGATGGGTGTGCTTGCAATTAATGTTATCAGATGATGATGATGATGACGGTAATGAAGAATACAGACTTTGGTTCATTTTTTGGCTCTCATGTTGGTCTAGACTCTAACAAGTGATATACAGAGGGAGCACTGCAGTGAGAATGCTCATTTACTGCAGGTTGAAGCATCAATCTTTAAAACAATTGCATACATTAGAAATTAACCCATATTTAAATACATGCATAAAAGAGAATGGAAGCAAACACCAAAATAGAAATGATGGCTATCACTGGCTGATTTTTATTTTTATCTTTATATTTTAAGCACTTAAAAATAGTTCTACAATGCATAATTTCATAATAAGAAAACAATAACATTTAAACATTTCTATATTAAGCCTATTAAGAAGAAAAGACAGGAAAGAGAAAGGAGAAAATAAATAAAGAGAAGAGGCAAAAAGACACTCACAGGTCAAAAACAGATATAAAAATATAAATACATAGAAAGAAATAATCTTCATATTAAGAAAAAGATACACAGAGAAGGAGAGATATGTCTGTATATCTGCTCACACCATACTCCATTTTATAGTCTTTGAAAACAGCCATTGAAGATTGTAATACTGCATTTTAGCAGGACAAGCATATCAAGAAATACTGGTACTGGAGAGTTGTTATTTGTGTTGGATGAAATTAGACTGAGAGTTGGATCTGCTCTTGATAGTAGAATTAAAACAGTAGGTTAACTTGGGTCAACTCCTGCTTAGCTTCTCAGATGGTCCTTTTTATAGACTCTTTTGTGGACAAAAACTTCAAGACACAACAGAGACAAGTCTAAAAATTATTTATGTTAAGAATTACAAGTAAAAATTAAACCTTAAAAAAGAGACTATATTGGCCAACCTGATTACTTTATACCGTGTAATTATTTCACAAATGAATTTAGTCTAGAGGGCTACTTTTTTGAGCTAATCAGCTTAGTCTTAGCTCTATCTTTTGTAACTATTTCACTTATTAGGATTATAAATTCTATTTACTTTGCAAGTAAATCTACAGAAATCGAAGTGTCTATTTCTGATAAGGTTCAGAGAAAACTGACCTTGAAGGAACAGCTTAGACTCATATTGGTCATTTTCTACTTTATTTCAGAATACTGCTAGTGAACTGGTTTGTTCAGAATATCTGAGAGTCATCTTTGAAATTGTTTTTATATTTGAGTAATGAAAAAGAATCAAATACATTTCCTATCAAAAATATTGAACGCTATTTAATTCACATTTTAAAAGTGATATCTTCAGACTGCGTTTTTCTTTTGGCCAACTCACAGCCTTTTTTTTTTTTTTTGGCCAACTCTTTGGATAGTTTTCTATCTCTATATCTCTATCTGTCTATTTTCTATTTATATATCTCTTTCTAGTATTTTTAGAAAGATTTGCTTGACATGCTTTGTTTTGACTTAGAATTGGAACAATAGTATTTCACACACTCTATTTTCTTTTTTTGGGTGAGGAAGATTGGCCCTGAGCCAACATCCGAGCCCTTCTTCCTCTATTTTATACCTGCGACACTGCCGCAGCGTGACTTGATGAGCAGTGCGCAGGTCCACACCCGGGTTCTGAACTAGCTAACCCCAGGCCACTGAAGCAGAGCCGGAGAACTTAACCACTACACTGCCGGGCTGGGCCCTTCACACCCTCTATTTTCTAGCAGAAATTTGGTATAATTTCCACCATGACAGCAGAGATGAGGGGATGTGTGTCCATTTTGTTACAATTTATATGAAAAATTGTATTGATTCCCTTTTAAACAAAGGCTATAAGAGATGTCATATCTGGGTGGTCTTTGATTAAACAAGCGAGTGCTTATTGAGTAGAAGTGTCATAGTTTATTTTATTTTACCAGTAAGATAAACTCAAGCCTTAAGGAAATTCAGACTGTAGCAGATCCAAGTTATGACTCCAACTGTACATGAGTTCATGTAAGATTATGTGTTTCCTTTTCTATATAATAGCATTATGTAGCCAGTGCTAATTTATGTAATTATTAGTAATAAACATATTTCTTGATTCTAAAAATTATCTCCTACATTAACAACAAATAGGAAGGAAAATCCAAGTATATTAGTTCCACCAAATTTAATTGAGGATCTGCTATATCCACTATGAGGCTAAGCAAGGTGATGCTATTATGTTAAAAAGTGAGCTCAAAGAATCTTACATAAGCTTGTGTACAATTGAAGTCATAATTTGGATCTTCTATAGTCTGCGTTTCTTTTGCTTCACTCTCAGAGAAACATTACTATTTGTCACTCTTTTCCACTTGAAATACCTCTAATGACAGAAAATAATGAGCTTCTAATCCCAGGATTCTGCTGATGCACTACAAAGTAACCCCCTGCAATCAAGATATTTTTTAAATTTTGTGAGTTTTTTTTTAATTAAACTCCAGGATATAGCTGTCCTTTTTAATTACAAAAGCAACATGTTTCCATTGATTGAGTAAAACTGATGTTCCAGAAAGATGCACATGAGTTCCATGGCATAGCGTAGTTTTAAAAGATAAAGAATTCTCTATTCTGTAGACTCATTAGGGATGTCTAGAGGGTCTGGAATTCCCTAGAATTCCTCGTACTAATTTATGTAGATTTTTATCACAAACTAACTTTTGTTAGGTTTTGAAAAAATGTATTTAGTATACTTTTGAAGAATGTAAATTGCAGTACTTAGTGAGGAACAGTTACAGCTTTCTTTAAAAAATACCTAAGGGCAAATGAGCAAATCCCATTCCACATGCATTGTTTGTTGGAAATCTAATAACTCGTGATAAATGAATTATGCTACATCAGAGGTCACAAGCTTAATCACGATTTAGGAATTGAAGGAATCAGATCCCATTCTTCTACAAAAGCAGTAAAAGTAGTATTTCCTTTTTTATTGTTTTAGAATCTTCTGAATTTGAGCAAACTCAACAATTTATAATGAAGTGTAATGTGAGAAAGAGAAACACATTCTTGTACTAGCAGATCCGCAGTAGAGAACATGGGAAAGGGGAGGGCAGTACTTATGGTGATGCACAAGGGTATTAGGACAGAGTGATAAGGAAGGGGCAGACTTCAGTGCTGAAGTATTTTTAGCCTGATGTTTGAATCAGGAATAAAAAGCACAATATACATATTAACATTCTAAGCCACATAGTATATACTATTTAGTTAAAATATACCTAGTATTAGAAGATAATCTCATGCTTCCAATGATAAACCACAAGGGACTATTGTCATTTGTGTATATTGGATAAAGGAAATCATGAACAGGGCTAATTTCTTCACTTTACTTATTCTTCACAATTATTACTGATTCTTCGAGTGATTCCCAAAGACAAAAAGAATATGTGTATGTGTGTGTGTGTTTACACACATATGCATATCAATGAGACATATAAAGTGAATTATTTAGCCATGCTAATTTTTTGTCTTTTTGGAATGTACTAATATAGTCATCTTTATTGAATTGTGTCTTATATTCATTTAAAGAAAATGAAAATAGAGTCCATCAACTAGGTAAAAGCAGAATGCTGATGGGTAAGAAGAATTAGCAATCATATTAATTTTTGTGCTTATATTAAATTTAAAAAAGAATTATTAGTTCAAATTATGCAATAAAGTATTTACCATCTATAATCCCATATCTTAAAATACATGAAGGAGATTTTTCCCTTCCCCCTGTATTGGTAACAGTTTGTATCAATCTGTAAACATGCTTTTACATGTGTGATCAAGGACTATCCTTGATGGCAAGTTAAGCTGTGGCCCAAGAAACAAACTGCCCCCATAAATCCACACCTTTGGCCTAGCATCCCAGTCTTTTGAATTCTCAGAACTATTTAAAAATACAAAAGTATAGTTAAGAATATGTACATACTTACAAATATCCCAATTTAGAGGAAGAGAAAAAAATATTGTTTAAATTCTATCATTTTTCTGCTATATAACTACTTAAGGCTGTAGGTACAATGAATACATTGTTTTTAATATGATAAAATAACAAAAATATTTTATTGGCAGGACTAATAATGATTTCTAATTGCAAAGAAGATCAAGTGACTGTGGCCTTATGCAAGTAAACCTCAAACTGAGTGTATGCAGTTTACAATGACTATGTTAATTGGTTTTAAATTGTCATGAATAAAGTATCATACCAATAGAATTTAAGACCAACCTTATCTTAGTTATACTTCTTGGAAATTTGCTTATTCCTGCTAAAATATTTTCTTTTTGCCATTTTCCTATTATTTACATAGTGGTTTGTAGTGGTTCAAAAAATCCATTAGAGGGCAATATAATATTGCTCTAAAACTGAGAAAATGTACTAGTGAAAGGACACGAATTACCCTGCCTCTCTCTGTGAGAGTTTTGAAAATGGGCTTCTTAATAACAAAAGAAATTTTTTCCTTTTAGTCTTCCTTTATTAGTGTTTTATTTGTCTGAAACACAAACTCTCAGCTGAACTTTAAGCTTTTTTTAAAATTGAGAGTTAGAAAAGATATTCTTCTAAATTTGAATTTCTATGTGCACGTGTGTTTTTAATTTGATAGATACAAATAGCACAGTAAATGTTCTCAAGTTTTATTTTAAAAGATTTTTTCCCACAATATAATGTAAAAAATTTCTTAAAAATGAATAAAAAATTTGGAATTTAAAATTTTAGGGATATATATATATGTATGTATTTCTGCGTATATATATGAAAAAATTCTGTACTTTTTAAAGTCGATTGTTTATATTAAGGGACATATATTTTACATGTATGGTTTATAAATAAAGTTGACTTGTACTCCATCATCAACTCAAGTTATATTTGTAAGTTTAAGAATACAATCTTAACTCATGTAACCAAGTAGTTTATGTAATTTAATATATTTTGTTTTACCTAACTGAAATATAATTAAGAATGAATGTGTCATGAATATGCTTTTACTTTAAAAAACTGTTCTATATGACACCAGAGCACAGCAGTGACCTATCTCAACTCCTGTCTTAAATCCTATGGATTAGACTAAAGTATGTCGCACCAAAAAGAAAAAAAAAGGAACATTTAAAGAAAACACTAGACATTAAAGAACTATATTAGGACTTCTGTTGTCTTCTGAAACTATAATGAGTCGGTTCTGGATTGTTCTCAGCATAGGGGTAGCTGCTGTCTGGACCAAGGATGAGCATCTGAATAACATAGGCAGGTAAAGGATACCATTACCATAAATTGAAAAACAAAATGATATGCCATAAATACTAGGGGTCAATGAAAATAAATACAAAGAAATTATGTTAAATAAAAAAATGAGATTAAATAGTAAAAAATAAACTATGATGGATCTAATATCTATACAAAAATGCATAGCTGAAAATAAATTATTCAATGCAAAGCCTTTTTATTATCAGTTCATAATAAAAGGATTTGCTTTGGCCCGGTGTTGCTTGGTTTATGATGTAAGATGAGATTTTTAAAAGAATAAAATAATTCCTCTTTTTTCCCTTTGTGTTGATATTAACTGGAGGTTAGAATCCCATTTCACGCGTGCACCTAGTTGGATATTATGAGCCAGATCACAATTTACATTTTTAGTTATGAACAGTGGTCCTTTGAGCAGTGGGAAGCAGGTATGAAGCAGAAAGCTAGATCACAGGCTACCATTTGACCCAGGTGAGGTGCCCACCCCAGGAAAAGATATTTTCAGATGACCAGAAATTATACAGCTTCCCTTTCACTCTACCCATTGCCAGTACTCACTCTGTGCCCAAAGTGGAAAAGCCCCTGAATGGAGATGGGCCTCTGGCTAACCTGCTACTTCTTTGTTCTCTGCATGGTCCAAGACCCAACAAATCATAAAAATCTTCATGCCCCCATTACCTTGATGTGTGTGAATCCACCACAATTCAGGCAACTAGCCTAAGATCCAAGGAGAGAAAAGTCCTCTCCGGTCTCCTTAGCAATCTTGGCAGAAGGACAAATATTCATCCTTGTACCATCTAAAATTATTGTATTGGCATACATGTTCACATTTGGAAAACACTGAACCAGAGACTGGGGGAATATTAGAAAGTTATGAGTCAGAGAAGAATGATGCAAAGACCAGTGCTGGCGAGAATAGAAGTGTAGGTAGTAGGTGGTCCCTGTGATGTTTCAGCCTTCTGGATCCAGTCCACTCATAACCTTACACCAATTGGATCTTTTCCTCAGTGTTACCTCAATTAATATCCATAAATTTGCTTATTTTTTGGAAAAGAAAAGCTTCTTGTTCAAAAATAGTAAAATGCTTTTTAGGAATGTATCCAAATCTTGTATCATTAATAAATGATACTTTTAATAATAATACATCAGCTAGTAGTTTAAAAATAGTTTTTAATATAATACCATAAAGCTAAGAGATCTTTCCAATTAATTCACAAATTTTGTATTACGTATTGCCAGAATTCTATTAGTCTGTCCATCCATCAGTCCATCCATACAGTTAGACAACCAGGCTGACATCTCAGTGCATCAAAGCATTGTTTGCTCCTGGAATTCTTTAGCTCGGGTGCCAGACAAGCTGTTAATTAAAAATAATTCAGAGCTAGTCTATGAACTGTCTGAGACAAACCTATCCAGCTTTTGGCTGTCATCTGATGTGGATAATGGTAAAACTCTTTACGACTTTCAGCATATAATGAAGCAGAAATATAGCTGTAGTGGGATTTGGATAGGGACGGCAAATGCTTGGCACACATAATTATTTGCCCCCTCCTGTGCCTATGGCAAACATTGCTAATTGATCATTCCTACGGAACCTGATCGGAATCCATCTCTAGACAGCCATTACCAACCAATTGGAGCAAGCATGTTACTTGAAACCTCAATGCCTCGCTTGTATTTGGAGGAAGAAAAAGAAAAAGGCAAAGATAAGGATATGGAACAGAAGAAACAGGAGAGAGAACCAGGGTTTCCCAGTGAATCAGAAGTTAGAAATGTCCTTTCTATGTACCATTCATAAAAATTGGTGTTGAGGCAAAGAGGGAAAAGGGATGAATGAGAAAGTTACTCTGTTAATCTCTTTCACTGTAGGAAAAGAGTCTTACACAAAGTAGCCAGTTACCTAGGCTGCCTTTGCTACCCTGGTGACCTGGGGGGAAGCTAGACACCTCTACTCTTGACTACTCTGACTTTATCAAGTTAAATTCAACAAATATTTGTTAAGCAATATTATGCCTACTATGCATAGGTTCCTACTATGCTAGATTCTATGGTAGATACAAAAGAGGAATTTACAAACATGTACTCCTATTATGTGCAAGGCATTATGTCAAGTCATTAACGTATGTTATTTTATTTAAATCCCCAAACTCAGTTGGTCCCAAGTACTGTTGTGTCAACTTTACAGACAAGGAGACTTGGGGGATGTTGAGTCAATTGCCAAAAGTCGAACAGCTACCAAATGAGGCCAGATCTTGCACAAAAAGTCATAGTCTTTTCACACTGTGTTGCCTCACATGGATAATAAGACAGTTGCACTTATGTGTTTATATATCTCTGGATTCACTGAAATGGCAAAAGAGCGGAGATGACATGGGCTTGTCTCTTGTTCATACACATTATTTCCTTGGCCAAACCATATAGTCTCCAAAGGATAAACGTAAAAAAAATATCAGTTACCAATGTTGGAGTACCTATTCTGGTCTCATTACTTGTAGTCTTTAATTATCTCCAGATTTGAAAAACTTTGACTTTTTCCCCTCAAAAATAGTTGCCTATTAAACTTGATTGTAAATATAGTTTTAGAAAGTTAAAGATAGCCAACACATCAGGAAATCTTATTGTAATTTCCTCTTAAACATCACTAACATAGTGTAAAGAATTTCGGAGTCAGACAAGTGAAATCACCATATTTTTTTAGAAATGTTAACATTATTTTAATGGAGCTACCCTTCATTTGAAGAGATTAGGGTATTTTTAAAAATTCAAATTAAATTGGAGGAATGAATGTAAGAGGAACATGGTAAATGAATCATTGAAGGATAAAAACACGGAAAACTACATGTTTGAAACTAAGGCATTCCACTTTGCATCTTGCCTTATGAATTATCAACTGGATAATACAATTCTGTAGAGTAACGCTCAATCATTAATTTTTCACTTAAAATGTGTTGTCTGCTTAGCCTAGCTGCTTGCCTTGAGCTTGGAGAGAGCAAACAAGGATGTTTGAGTTTAGCCTAGAGCGATGTAAAAAGAAATGGAATGAAATCTTCTCCAGATCTCTGTGTAGCTAGTGCTTACAGCAAACAGAGTTGGGGTTATAATGGTTCTAAAGCTAAGAACAGTATTGTTAGTGTCCATGAAAATGGAAAGCAACTATAAAAATGATTGACACGTTCTATAAAGTAGACTTTCAATGTCAATCATCTAAATATGATTCATTAATCATACTATAAGCATTTGACAGCTGACTGACAGTAACAAATTCTCCCCAGAGAAAGCTATATAGAAACTTAAGAGCACCTTATTAATGTTGATACTATTTAAGCCGGATGTTATGCATCTTACAGGAAGCAAGATAGCTTCTTGCAGCCCAACATAATTGATTCCAGCAGAACTTTTATTACCAGAGTGTGCGTTACATGGCTTCTGATGCATTCCCAATTACAGAGGACTGATTGGTTTCGTGAAAAAAAATTTTCTTTTACAAGAGAAGGAAAAATAAAGGAGAGAAAACACCTCTGATCTAAATTAAACAAATTATTCAAAATAGGCTTTTTCTAAAAGATGTGTTTTCAATTTATTTCAGCAATTTGAGAACTTTAATATTACAAAACAAACATTATGTCAGGCCCGTTTCAGTTCCTCCATGTTGCATCATGGTGTGCCAGAGTTCAGGGCCTCATATGTTCAGGAACCAGTGGCTCTCTGGATCAGACTGTTGTTTCTGGAGGATTCCAAAGAAAGATGCGAAGTCAGGCTTTAAATAAAGCACAAGATAGGAAGATTAGGGGTATAATATAAAGACTTGTTATGTATAGACCCACAGGTTGTCCTTGAGAAGACATCAGTCAGTGTTAGGTTTTGAACTATGATGAGCATTCTGCTATGTACCCACACACACACACAAAACATTGCTATAGAATTTCTAGAAAGTTACTTAAATGTCCCAGAGAGGATGAAAATCTTTTTCCCTTCTCCTTTCCCCTGTCTCTATGGGGTTTTTTGAATAACTTCTAAGAGGGCATTGTTGTAGAATGGAAAGAGTTAGGCATCACACTGACCTGAATTTGAATTCAGGTTTCGGGTTTTGTCCATTTAATAGCTATGGGTGAGTCAGTTATTCATCTCTAAAGTAGTGATAATTATTTTCCCATCCCTAAGACTGTTATAAATTAAACGAGCTCATAGATGTAACTGCTCAGTTAACGATGCTATTATCCAGGTTAATTTTTGGATTGTAACTATTGTTTGTGCATGCACGTGTGTGCTTAGAATTAGGTTTTCAATGCATATAAACCTGGCCATAATTTAAGCAATTTCTAGAAATTTAGACTCGATGAATTTTGCAGCTGGAAGGAGTTGTTAGAGATAATCTAATTCTCTAATAGTAGGAACTGTCACAAAAACACTTAAATGGCTTGCCTAACAAAAAGTTTACTTCTTTAATTTTTTTTGAAAGGAATTGGGTCCTAGAATTTTTGACTTTCTCAAAATTGTTTTCAGTGAAGATATGAGATTGAAATCTTTTCGTTTCATTCCGTCTTGCCATCATTGCAGTTTAAGAATTCATTATTCCAAACTAATTGATTAACTTCATAATGAATTTATTCACTCTTGTAGTAACTATTTCTTGATATTTTATATCTTAAGATAGAATAGAGGTGCATCCAACTGGAGGAAATGATACAGATTCCATGCAAAACTCATTCATTCTTTCCTTCATTTATTCAGTGAGTCATAAGTCTCAAAATACTTGTTGTGTGCATACTGTAATGAGATATCTAAACTCAATATATGCAGTGGGGAAGTAATATTTTGAATTAGAAGGGCTCTTTCCTAAAGTGCATCTCATATCTATCTTTAGCTGTAGTGACAGCTTTGTATTTAAAAATAAGAGAATATAGTAAAATTGATCATTAAAAGGTCAAAACTGTTCATTATTATGGGTTGAAATTATTATTTTAGAAATCTGAAATATCAAGTCGTTTTCTCATTGCATGTAATTTTCCAGGACTAAAAATAATTCTATTTGACTTATAGAATTTGCTTTTATGTAATTTTTCCTCCTGTGTTTTATATTGTTTATACTTCAAGGTATAAAATATATTCTCATCAGATTAAAATAATATAGCTGTTTGTTCTTGAATGACTATATTTAGAGATTTTTTCAAAACTGATTTAGTAAATCCAATCCCCCTACCACCAACAAGCAGAAAGTAGAGATAGAATACATTAAATATTTTCCAAGTTTATATTTTATGAATAGCTGATTCTCATTATACTTAGCTATTTTCCCTTAGGTACAAAAAATATGGGTCAAGTCCTATTTTCATGGCCTTATTAAGTCACAACTGCAGGTAGCATTTGTAAGTATCTATGGCATTGTTTTAAAGCTATCTTTCACATAAATGTGGTTTAAAAAAAGTCAGTCTTCCTCATGTTTTGCATAATTGTTTTCTCTTCTTCCAAAACTCAGATTTTTTAGCCTATTCTGTTTTAAACATTTTGCATCTTGCCAATTAAAATACTAGCCTCTTGGCCCTAACTTCCTTTCCCTTGTTCCCAGCAAGCATCTGTTTTTCCACATTCTTGTAGAGTTTAAGTCAAAATGCCAATCAGTTATGATTGATCACATTTTCAGACAACAGTCTGAACCCTGATTCTGCACACCACGTGCATTTGCCATTTTGATTAATGAACATAAATCAGGGGTGACAATTCACATTTGCAAGTGGATGGAAAGAATTATTAGAAATGCAGCATGTTAGTAAGCTAAAGCTTTCCTTCATTCTATTACAATTGCATTGAAAACAAATACATGCCCCTCAGAGAACCTCGTAGTTATCATTAGGGAATATTTGAAATATGGAAATAAAGCACGTGCTGCTCAGGCCTGTTTTCATTATTTTGATCTCATAAAAGATCTTTATATTTCAATACAGCATAAACATCAAATGATCTCGAAGCATCATTTCTGTGTCTATGTAAGCCTCTATTATATAGAAAGTCTCAAAAAGGCAGCTTCTTTCTCTACCAAATAATGAGTTCATAATTTTTTTGGTGTGAAAGAGAGTGGTAAGCAGACATTTAAACTTGCTTTCTTAATTCACATAAACAATAAAAATCAAGGATTTTAAAATGTCCATTCAATGGATTATTTACTTTTCTTCTCTACCAATATTGACTTTAGGAAAATAAAATTCACAAATAAATAAACTCTTTTAAAGCCAAAGTGCCAATGATATATGGTGAATAGACCTAAAATTATCTGTTGAAAATACTTTGTTTTCTTTGACTATGAAAATTTCTGACCTAATTGGCGGTTGCAAATCTGGATCTTCACATAAAATATTCCTAAGTGGTATATATATAAAATGTAATTCACAGACCATATGTATTGATTCTAAGAGTGACCTGCTTGACATATTAATTTTAAAGCATCGTAACTCTAATGGCCCATTCATTGTATTAAATGAGTATTAAATCTTTACAACTACTTAAAACTGTTTTAAAGGGTCATGGATCTAATTGCCTCACCAAATATATACCTACACCGGTATATATTCTCCTCAAAAGGCAAAAGCACTACAATGTTCAGTAAGTGTAACCCACTCTTTTGGTAAAAAATGGATATGCTTTTAAAGCATATGTGCCAAGACTACCAGAAATATCTTTACAAACTTCATCATTTTTAAAGTTATAAAAATGTTTGTCATACTTGGATTAAGTTTCTATCTTTATTTTATCATAACATATTTACTTAGGAAATACTTTGTTTTCATTCTCCTTTGTGGCAAACTGTCCCTCGGAAGGCATCTGGAGTAAACATAGGAAGAATTGGTGAAATTGTTAGACATATGAGAGAACAACAATATAGGTGCTGCTAAGCGTTAATGCGAATTTCCAGAAGTCACATTGAAGTCTTGCTAATCAAAACACGTAGGAGGAAATTAACTTCTGCAACCAATAAGAGCTATAGTCTTGGGAGTTTCTGAAAGCCCCACTTTCTTGGCATCTTGCTTAAACTTGTCTGGGCCTCATTTAGTAGTCTTTTCATATTAAACTTAAACAATAATGGGCATGGAAAATGAACAAAGTGCTGAGTGTCCATTTGGATTAATTTTATTCATGCAAAAAAATATATTTTAATGAGGCAATGTGTTAGGTGCTGCAGATAGAAATATTAACAAGACTCGGTTTCTGCTTTCAAAGTATTCTTAATCTAGAGAGGGAAATATTCATATAAGGAAAATGGGTTATAATCCAGTTTGATAAGTATAGCAATGGAAGTATGCCTAAGATAGAGTGTTAATAAGAGGAAGAATTATCAAACCTGATGAGGGGGTGTCATGAAAGACATTATAACTAAACCCTGAAAATACAGTTCCCCTAACATATAAAGAAGGAAAAGATATTCTTAGAAGAAAAAATTGTGAATTCAGAACGGAGAAGAATGAAATAGTGTGGCATGATAGAAAACTACAAGTAGTCTTAACTGCAACTTAAACATAGTACATCAAGCAAAGATGGGGAAATAATAAAGAATGAGGCTAATAAGGAACTTAAGAGTTTAGATGGTATACTGAAGGTGATATAGAAATGAATAAATGAAGAAAAAGTATATTTAACCAGAAGTAGTAATTTTAGGAATTTTGGGAATATCTAAAAAAAGACTGACTATAAATCATATTTTTAATTGATAAAATATTTTCAGTTCCACCAGTAAAAACTGTGGTTGATTTCAAGATATCTAATTGTAGTAGAAAACCACCAAATGCATGCAATCTATCATTAAATTTACCTTTGCTGCAGCATATGCTAAAGAACTAGTTCAGCAATTATGCCTTAATGTCATCCCATTATCATTTATCATTTTTCCTAATGCATCAAGACCTAAGGTGTAAGTCCATGATGGCAAGCTTGGTCAGCAACCATAGAAATATGGTATTCATTTTACCTTTTCTTTCCTTTGTCATAAAAGGGGTCTTGCCTTCTTATATGTGGGACATGGCATTTAAGTTAAGTTCATATAACCTTTTACGTGAGTACATTTTTTTTTTTTTTTCATTTTGAACTGGGATAACTACATCACCAGTAAGTGGTAAAATAAATTGTAACCACATGTCAAAAAGTAGGTCAGTCTAATGACTGTGGGTAAAGCTGGTATTTTCCTTTAGGAAATACTGGTTTTGTTTTTTCATAGAACAGTAATATATTTTATTAATAACTGCTCTGCATATTGTGTAGTTAAAATTATTGACTTTATAACTTCTTTAATGCCAAACATTATTTAAAATAATCAATCCTTTAAAAATTAAATTGACAATGCATCAAGGTGCAATTTGAATTGAATTACGTAGATTTGATATCTATAAATGTAAAACTTTTTAAGTGCTAAGCTTGTTTCTGTGTTTAGTGAATACTTTCTAGTTGAAACTAGAAAGAAAGATCGTCTTGAGTTAGTAAAAGGTCTGAATTAGAAGATACTTTGGAAGCAAATATAGTACCATAGATTCTCGGGGACATTAGAGGTCATCCTTTAACCACCACCTGAAGTCTAACTGACATTGACATCATCTCTGCCTGTTGGCTCCCTACACCTCATTAAAGAACTTGAGTCAGTGGTGGAACTCAGACCTCTCAGGGCAGCCTGTCTTTCTTCAGATGGCTCCATTAAAAAATGTTTCCTTATATTATGCCAAATCTATCTTCCTGTAACCAGCATTCCTTGGCCTACGTTCTGCCTGCTGGGGTCATACAGTACGAGCCCTTCAAATATCTGAAGACATTTAAAGATAGATTTTCTTCTCGTTTTACTAGATCACTAGAGTAGCCACCAGGGAAATGTGGTAGACAAAAATACTCTGAATTCTGCCAAATATTTTCAAAGTCTCTCATTGAATTATTATAGACAGAAGAATGTTAGCTGATGGTACAATTGAGTGGATTCATAACAGAGGCTAATTACTGGGTCAGTGTCAAGCTAGAGACCTGGAGTACCCATGTAGCCTGAATGCTATGTGGATCTGTGCTTTAGACTGAAGTCCTCAGCATTTGATTTCATGAATAAGCTGAGGACCTTAATTGGCATAGGATCAAATTGACTCAAGGAATCTCTGAGAGGGAGAGTGCACGTGCTTAATGACACTTGTCCCAGAGAACTGTGTGGCTCATTTCCTCGTTTTATTCAAGTCTCTGATAAAAGGTCCACATTTCAGATAGGCCCTATCTGATCACCTTATACAAATTGGCATTCTCCCCCTATCGTAAGTCTCTATCTGCTTTATTTTTCTTCATAGTACCTATCATCACTTGGTATGTTGTATATCTATTTACCGGAAATATCACTTCACTAGAATGTTAAGTCCCAACGCTTTTTAGTTTTCATTGCCAAAAATTCAAACCTTCAGTTCTTTCCCATTAAACAATTTAATGACCAAGTTGTTGGCATGAGCTTTACAGTAGATTGAACACTTAACTTAGAAAAAGAAAGCTCATGGAGTGACATGGTAGAGAGGCAGGGAAAAATTCCTCCTGATACACATCCTTACCCACTGCATGCTCGCGTCTATGCTAGGCATTTTATGTTATTTTATTTGTCTCCTCTAAAATTCTTTGAGGGTGTGTTGTAGACATAAAATAAAGAATCTGAGGGATTATATTATTGTATCTAAGGTTATAGATACATAGCAAGTGAAGGAGATAGGATTCAAACTCAGATATGACTGACCACAAGACTAGGAGAGGGCTTTTTAATATCTGACTCTAAGGGTCACAGTGATATGTCTAAAGGGGGTTTTGTTGAAAGAAAAATGGAACATAATTCAGCCTAAGGAAATCATTTAGAGAAAATGCATGTGAAGAATGAAAGTAATTCAGAGGGATGTGAGACTGGCGAATACTGAGTACTGAGTTTCAGAGTTGGGTAGAGGTTACAAGCACTAGAAGCTCCAGATTTGTATATTTCTATCTTGGTAGATGTGGTTGACTAGCAGACATTTTATAGTTATTAAGAGGAAAAGTGAATGGTGTGATAAGCGTAGAGTATTCTCAATGGGGATGATTGTCAGCCCCGAAGGAGCAAAATTGGTTCTTGGAGGGCAAAATAACAGAGGTTGTAATGGTTTGTGGCCATTCAAAGGACCATGTTATATAAACAGATGTACAGTAGTCTGTGGTATTAAAATTTCATGGAGGGGTGGGATGGTAATGAAAAAAAAAGAGAGAAACTCAGATCTGATGCAAGAGAGTAGAAACCATAAAAGAAAATAATTTATACAAAAGAAAAGTCAAGTAAGCTGTTCTACAGTGTTTTAAGAACTCTCCTAAGTATATTATAGTGGCTTAGGCAGTAGATTCTGTCCTCAGATACATCTGGGGATTATTTTATGCTTAATATGTGCCATAGACTCCTCTAAATGTTTCCCATGTATTCACTGATTAAAGCCTTGCAATAAATTTGTAAGTTCTTTTAATCAAATTTGCCCAAGGTCACACAACTCTTAATATTAGGGCCAGCATCACTACAAGCTTTTCTTTCCTGATTGGGAAAATGGGGATAACAAGATGGTCATACGTATTTTGTAGGCTGCTGTGAGAATTACATGGGATAATGTCTATAAAGTTGTTAGCACAGGGCTGGGTGGGGATGTTAGCTTCTCTTATTACCCACCTGTGGTTGGTACCTTACATTTTGTCTGGATAACCAAAGTCAGCAGCATTTGCTATTCTTAAAGATCCATTTCTACTTTTGTTAATAAATGTATCAATAGTGTTAGTGTGACAAATGTACCGATGCTAACAATGGGAGAAACTGGGTGTGGGTATATGGGAACTTTCTGTACTATATTCACAACTTTTCTCTAAATTGAAATCTATTTGAAAATAAAATACTTATTTTAAGAAGATTCACTTCTGGCAATGAACTAAATGTGTTCTTTTGACTTGCAATTTTTAAAAATTCAACTCTAAATCCAGCTGCACAATGAAAATGTCAGAAAAACCCCATAATGAGAGTGCACAGGAATTTTAAACATTCCATACATAAGCCAGCAGATGGCAGAGTACCCAAGCGTCTGAACTTGGGCCTAAAACCCTGCTTCCCATCAAAAGAAGCTTTTTCGTTCTTCATGGAGTTTTAGTTAATTTATAGTGCCAAAAATATATAATCCAGCTGCCTCTAAATACAGGGCTAGTGCTGAGAATAAAGTAGGCGTGAGTGTGGGGTGGATGCTTTAGCTCAGAGGCACTGTAGTGGTGAATTCTCTGCTGAGGGAAGAGGCTGCTTTGATCCTGAGCCTTGCGAACTCAGGTGCTTATTCGCAGTCCAAGTATGGTGTCCACAAACAGATGGCGAGCCTTCTTGTCCTGGTCTCTTCTTCACCTTATGCTCACCACGGTGATTTCTCACCTGGTCCAGGTGGGTGGATAATTGACCATGTAGACTAGAATAGCTGGACTAATCAGTGGTCTCCAGCTGTGCCAACGCTAATCTAGAGTTACCGCTGGAACGAAAGTGCAACCTCCCATTGAAATAAGGTTGTTGCAACGACTGAGGAGACTCTGCTGCTCTTTGGTGTGTAGGAAAAGCAATGTTTGTTAGAGGAAATCAATTTCTCCTTGGTAGATTAGCAGCCACGGATAGAATTCACACACAGAGGTTCCATATAGATAAAGATGATTTTTTTCTTGTTTCTGAGAGAGAGGAAGATAATTTATGTGAGCAAGTGGAAGGTAATGTAGAATAAAAGGGATATTAGTTAGACATTTTAGTCCTCAGCAAAGAATTTAAGGCTAATGGCCTCCATCTGATCCAAAAGCCAATTATGCTAATGGCTCTCTTAGATGTAAAAGCTGTGGCTATAAGTCAGCCCAGACCTTTGGCACTCAATATTTTGCACGGACACTTCGGTGATTCGTTTCCTCTCGTTCCCTGGCTGTACTCAAAGCTAAAATCATTTTTACCCTTTGATATGTGCATGACCTGTAAGGTAATAGGACTGAGGGAGTGGAGGCTTTTTATAAGGCCATGATTGGATAAGTCCTCCAAGCTGAGTCTTAACAGTATATTCAAAAGCCATGGGAGAAAAAATAGACACAAGATACAGTGAAAAGAAGTTGTCTTCTTTCTGTCCAGGGTGATGTTTTTCACCAAATGCAAGGAGACTTTTTAATTTCTTTTGTGCAGAAGGTTAATCGTTGAGATAGGTTAACGTACAGGCGTTAGTTAATCTTAGCAGTCTGTTAAATGAACAGGTTTATTGACTTTACAAAAGGTTACTTTGTGTAACGATTTCATTGAAACAGTAGAACTCAATAGAGTGCCATAGAAAGCAGTATTTTTCCTTCTGCTGTCCCTAAAACCCTGCTAGGTGGGCCAGTTATTTCCATGAAATGTCAAAGGAGTCCCATAGCTTCAGTGACTGCTAATTACAAAAATGGTCTCTTACTAATCAAAGCTCCCCACTTCACTCAAAGTTAAACATTCTCCAGTAGTTCCCTTAAAGCTCCTCTTCCTCAGCTAGAACTGAGGCTGCAATGGGAAAATGCTGCAGCTCTCCAGCAACTCGCACCAAAGAAATTCTATCGCAAGCCATCCCATTTCTTGGCTCCTCTAATTGCTAAATATCTTCAAAGTACGGATTGAATTAAGGGCCTCAGTATTTGTTTTTGGACATTATTTTTGCAAGTCCTGCCTGGTGAGCTAGCATTCACTCAGCTTTGGGGGATAATGGCTGATTTCTCAGACTTTGGGCCTTCAGCCAAAAATGGAGAGAGAAAAGGTTCCATTTAAATATCCTGTCATATTAGTGACTCTGGAAGTGTTACTGGGATATTAAAAACAAGGCAGTGTAATGTGAAAATAGCAATGTGCTAGGATTCTTGTTTGGTGAATCTCAAAGGGCAGAGGGAAATCAGAGCCACACATGGGGCTTGGGTACACACTGTTTTTCAAGGGTTTGGGCTGATAAAGTTTGAGAACCACTTCTCTTGTCACACTTGAAGCAAGTCAAACATTCTTGACTTAAGTCATCTTGTTTATAAAATAAGAATGTTGAACTAAAGCGACTTTTAAGACTCCTTTCAGCTCAAAATTAAGAATGACAAACAACAAAAAAAGAAAATTCTCAAAGTATTATGTCTAATTAGCTTAGCTTTGATTTTATTCATACAAAGTAGGCAGTTTTTAAAACCTAAAAAGCTAAAACAACTTGAACCTGAATTTTATGAACCTGAATGAGAAGCAGCAAATCTTATTGTATAAAAAATGATGGCCATGGTGGTAAAGATAAGGGCTAATTCCCAGTAATAGGTAGGAGCAACTATTGTCAAATGAATTAGTTTCTATTTGGGTTTCTCTAGAGATAGCTTGTATGTTTTTACTTAAGTTTCTACGTCCTCAGGTGAGAGTACTAACTGAACCTGGGTCCAGTCTGTGTGAATTGTGAATTTTTAAAACTGAAAATGTGAAAATCAAACATATCGCCATTTACATGTGAACACTAATGCTTTTGAAGGAGGAAAGAGATCTATTGAAACAAAGAATTAGAGTTGAAGATAATTATAATGGTGTTGAGGATAGACTATGAAGAGACTGTAATGATTAATACTATAATGATTAATAAAAGGACACTTGTAAGGCACATACAAAGATTTTCTAAAATTTAAAGACTTCATTTCTCCATCACTCTGCAGGGCTATCATCCTATTTGGTAGAAAACAGCAAGATCAAGTCTGCCTTAGGTTCTAAGGTAGATACTAAATAAGGATGTTGATAGCTCAGAAGGTCCCATTTCTCCTTTATAGGTAATTTTTTGTTTGGTGGGAGCTCATTGCAAACTTCAGCAGCTATGGGAGAATTGCCCCTCCCCACCCCAATCTCCTTAGGGATGCTCACTTTTGTCAAATTTTTTTTTTTTTTTTTGCCCACCTTATCCCTGACCTAGGCTGCATAATAAACTGGGCACCAATTCTAAGGTCATGTTCAATGTCTGTTCCACTATCCCATTTCATTAAATGAAGGCAGGCTCTGGTTAAATAAAGTTTCTGGCTCTCTCACTGTTCTTGGAGCCACAAATGGCTGCCTGGATGTGTACATGGATGTGTCAACACCAGGAAGAGTAAATGTTTGGGTGTTCACTAGAAGTCTTTGTTTTGGGCATTGCTGTTGTTTGTAGAAGACCCACAGGGCAGTGAGAGAGCACTATGAGAGCACTGCTTTCATAGCATCCTTTTAGAATTTCACCGTGGTAAATGAGTCTGATGACATATGATGAGACACCCCATACACACAAAATGATGACCATTTACATTTTTAAATGTATGACATATTGTTCCATATTAATCATTTAGTATTTTATGCCCTTTTTTTGTAGTCTTTATGTTATCTAGGTTTGAAAATGATGTCATTTGGTTTTTTTGGATCAGTAAATTTTCCTTGGACATGAAAACACATCCAAGAGAATTCTCATTCTAGCTAGCCTCTGCAGAGGACCCTAGGCAGCAACATGTTTTGATGTTGTGATATGCAGAAAAAGATCATTGTATTCAAATATTATTTAAATCATTTAATAATATTATATATAACATAGCATTTTAAACTCCAGAAAGGCCGCTTGTGATAATAGACTAAATTAGGAGACAAACCTGCATTCCAACTATGGCTCTGCTAGAGGCATAACTTAGAGCAGATCACGTGCTCAGATTTCTAATTTGTAAATGAAGTAGTTAAACCGATGAGCTCCAAGATCTTTTTCAGCTCAAAATTCTATGAATCGAATTTTTGATGTCTAAAAGAAACTTGCCCTTATGAAAAGTTATCAATTACCCAAAATTAGCTTTTATTTATTACATTTAAAGTATTCCTCCTTATTTGGAATAAAAAGGAAATTACTAAATTTTTTGCAACAATCCCAAATACCATTTGGCTACGCAGTCTGACTAATGTGAAAATAACTTGAAAAATTACCAGGAAGGAAATCTGAGTACATGGAGAATCTCTAATCTTCTTTAAGGACCTTCTTCTCAGAATATATTTAGAATAACATTTAGAATTTATATTTAGGCACTTCACCATCTGAGGCAAGAAAAGAAAGAGACAGAAACCAAATAAAATAATAGCACACTCTGACAGGAACTCTCCTTCATAAATGAGACTTCTGTTCTTCACTTGAGGACCTAAATTTCCTATAGAAGCCTTCCTGTTTAACATAGAAGACCCCCCAGTGAATTTGAGTAGAAAATTACAAATATCTTTCAGAGGTTGGGAAGTTTCTCCCTTATGTAGCACTGACATTTCTGCAAATCTCCTCTAAATATTATGAGAGAAAGAAGTGCCTTTTTATTTGGAATGCTAGGTGTGACTTAGGATTATTGGTGAAGCCCCTTTGTTTGGACTTTATTGAAGCGTGTCAACAGCTGTCAGCAATAATACTTGCTCCGCCTGCTGAAACATGATGTATTGATATGTATACAATGTGTCACAAATTGAAATAAAATATGCATTTTTTCATAATTTATCAGCATTATGATGGCACAAAAAAGGCAGTCTTATGAATAATACAGAGCTCTTCAGCGGGCATTATGTACTGTAGGTAATAAACGCAGCCTCTCCCCTGGACAGCCAGGAGAGTTGTAAAGCAGAATGCATTAGTTCAGCCCTGTGATAATAAATCATTTTAGTGTGTCGGTAGGCTCTGGCTAACTTTTACTCCTGAGGTCTGAAAGAATAGTGTGCCATACGGCTCTGGATGGTTTCTGAAATGTTTAGACTGGCTCCAATTCTCCTGGGTAATGTCTTGAGTGAGCGATGTGGTTAGATAACAAGTGGCAGTATTTCTCAGGTATCAATATTGTGATGCCTCCTGTAGTTTTATTGCCTGGAGTGGCTGATTTTGTCCTAATTGGGAACTGTAGTTCTTCTTTGTGTCTCTATTTGCAATATGGTGCAGTGTTTCTTTAAAAACTAAAAGTTGTTCTGTAGTACTGTGCAACTGCTCTAAATGATATCGCCCTGCTCCTCAGTTATCTTTGCATGAATGAGAAATCAATAAGTCCTTACTGTTCTTATTTATCCTTTTAAAAAATACAGATACCCTTATAGGAATTGTTTTTCTTGGAGCTACAATGGCCATTCGTCATTACTTCAGTGTTTTGAAAGATGACACCCCAGCCTAGTTAGTAGCAAATTTCAGTTGATTGTATATGATTTAAAGAATCATGTTTACATAATCTTTGTTATTATTCCAAGCCTTCTGTATATATTAATTTCTTCTAGAATAACAGCAAGGGTGATAGTTGGTATATATGTAGAAAAGGTCCAATTTAAAAATCATTCCTTCAGCTTAGAATATACACTTGTTTTTTTAAACATGTTACAATTTTCTCATATGGTAACAAAGATCTGAAAAAATTTTTAAGAAACACTAGATGGAAATAAACAGCTGTTCTGAAGGAGGTGAGATGTATATTTCATTCTGTCATTATTTTCTTATGTTACAACTGTGTGAAATAATTCTGAAAAGTACGTTAGCTCTTTTTGATGCATGAGATTGCTTACCAAGCCTCTGTTATCTTGATCTAAGTATCCATTTATTAAGTTCATGCTGATCTATGAACAGTTAAGAAAACAGTGATTTGATGCATCCGCACACAGTACCATTTACTGCAGTGTAATAGCATGGTTTATAACTTCAGCCCATTTTAAACATTCCAACTAATGAGAGTCATAAAACTATGATAATAGTGTATTTTAATCCACCGGTATATTAACCAATGTGGGAGGGGGCATGCTTTTCATGCAAAAGATCTTGAACTTGTCCTGAAGAATATTTGAATTGAAACAGGTGGGAAATACTGTAACAGTTCAGGTCCACTGCTGCTTCATGTCCCTGAAATATAAATGCAGGAACTATTAGTGGCAGCACACCAGCTGAGCTGCATAAAGATGGCCAATTTCTAAGGAAACCAGAATTTATGTCATACAGGGCCTTTTAGAACACATCAACTCGACTTCATTTGGAAGCAAATATGTAACTGGTACAGCTCGCAGGGCACTGCAAGACTCTCGCACATTTCAAATGGCTTGTGTGGCCTCTGCTGCACCAGCGGGTCCTCAAATCTAGCTCCTGGTGAAGAGATTGCTACAGTCCAATACAGGGATTAGGAAAGTATGGAAAACTATGGTGACAGCAATTTTGAAGACAGATGCCTTCTTTCTATCTCCAGATAGGGAATAGTAAAGAAAATAGCTGTGCAAAGTCCTTTTCCATCAACTTACCTCTTCCTTTTGCTTTGCGAGTGTACTCTAGAGAAAAAACTGGAACTCTGACTGTATGATGGAAGCTGGACTTCCAGTGGTTGTTATGAAAGAGTTGGAAATTTTGACACCAAATAGGGCATGCCTTCAAATGTTAAGCTTTAGAGTATCTACTTATTTGTGAAAAGCCACGGTGGTGCATAGGGAATACTGATGATGGACCTTTCCTTTGAGTTTATGTGTAGCTGGAGATTTATTTGATGTTTGAGATCCATTGTGCTTTGGAATAAGAATCCTCTTAGCATCCGTACCGTAAGCTCAGATGAAAGATGATTTAAGTGCTATGGTTGGCTAATATGCATCGCTTCTACTTATGAGAGACATCTTTTTAATAAAAAATTTTCAAAGAAAAATATCAAATATGCTTTAATAGGGAATTTTAGACATCATTGAATGGAGGCTTTTCTTAAAATGCTTTTATTCAAAGACATCTTTTGTTTGGGAAATAGAAATTCTGAAGCTTATTGCTCTGTGTCATGACACTTTAAAATAAAAGTAAGTAGGTCACTGATTTATCACATTTTCTATGAAATTCCTTTTTGCCATTTTATTTAGGAAAATATAAAAGAAACAAAATCCTTTCACATATATATGAAAAAAATTACTTGTAGGAAAAAAATACACATTTATACATGTGTTCTAGAGCACACACACATTCTGACATATATGCAAGCACTTTAACTTGGGGAGAAGATCTAGAAAAATACGAAATCCAGTATCTATATTACTTAATGTATTTTCATGGAATAAAAATTCTGAAATAGAGCATGACTAAATCTATTAGGAATAATTACATATATTTATCCTAATCCCAGGAAAATAGGCATTCAAAATCTTTCTTTGGGGGTCAGCCCGGTGGCACAAGCAGTTAAGTGTGCGTGCTCCGCTTCGGCGGCCAGAGTTCTCAGGTTCGGATCCCAGGCTCACACTGATGCACTGCTCGTTAAGCCGTGCTGTGGCGGCGTCCCATATAAAAAGCAGAGGAAGATGGGCACGGATGTTAGCCCAGGGCCAATCTTCCTCAAAAAAAAAGAGGAGGATTGGCATCAGATGTGAGTTCAGGGCTAGTCCTCCTCACAAAAAAAAAAAAAAAAAAAAGTTTCTTTGGTAAGACTGTGGAATAACCTGTCATTCCTCAGAGTCTTATCAGGAATTCATTACTTTTCCTGGAGCTAGCAAGGATACTGCCTCTTGTACTTTCAGACTTTTTGCCTTCATTCCTAAGAATTTATAATTTTCTAATTCTAAATAATTTGATTCACTTTAAGTAATTTTTGGATTCTATATTTCTCTCTCTAAATTTGACGAAGCATAAACTTAAATGAGAGAATAAAAGACTAGTTTTTGAAATAAGATATATTTTGTTTGTTTGTAAAGTTGCTATTTTTTTTTACAAGCTAAAATTAACCTTGGGTAATGTAAATTCTGAGATAGAATGTACAAAATATCTCCAAGATATCTGAATATTGTTATTCATTGGATTATAAATGTTTTTTGTACAGATCTAATATAAAGACATTAAAATTCCGTTTTACTTGGTTACTAGGAATGTTATGGACATTAAGAGTGTTGAATAATTTCTGAGATATTGGTGAACAGCAACACTATAATTTGTTCTAATAGAAAGTGCTTCTAAAGCATAAGATTTAAGCGAAGAAACCAAGAAAGTCATAGCCTTGCCTCATCTTTGCTTAGGTGAAGGACTTTGTGAACATTTCTTGGATGTAGGTGGAACTAAGTTTAACCCTCAGTGTTCTCATTTAGTAGCTGTGTAAACTTGGGATATATTACTTAAACTCTCTGGATCTCAGTTGCATCATCTGTGAATTGGGAATAATGATTCTGAGTTTCTGCAAGATTTGAAAGCACTCAGTAGATTCTTTTCTTTATGTGTCGTATAATTTGAAACATAATTCATTCTGATTCTGCCAAAGCCAAAAGTAAACCCTTAAATACAGCAGGTGCTCAAAACACTGTAGTCATGTTATGTTTATAGTTATTGAGTGAGACCAGAACTATATGAACCTTGGTTTGTATGAACAGAGGTTGTGAGTGAAGTAAGGAGAGAGACAAATTTGTGTATACCATGAGGAATATCTATTGCAGAGAAGGCAAATACTGCAATTACTCCTCCTCCATGGAGACCCCTCATTACATCAAACCTGGTACGTTAGATGCAACCTCTCTAACAGTATCATCACAGGAACCCTGAGCACCAAATATGGGAGGAAGCCAGCATCGGGACAGTCAGAAATCTGCTGCCGTTGGGGAGACAGGCCAAAGAGAGTCTATATATCCACCTAGGTGGTGTTGGGCGGTCTTCAGCATGTGTGAAGCAATTAATCACCAGGCAGACAAGCAGAAATCAAAGCGTGAGTAACAGGGGTTAGAGAAAAAAGTGGGTCAGGTATAATGGTTCTTAGGCAAGGAAGAGATGTCATCCATAGTTGCAACTTTGAAGTTATAAATTACAGTGAACAAAGGGACAGAGAAAAATGGGCAGAACTACAGATTTAAGGAACCAGCTACAGAGAGTTGTGAATTCCCATCACAAGGCTCAAAAATCCTTACCAAAGGGGCAAAACACTGTTCCAGTGCTTGGCCTTCTAGGGATCATATGTGCAAAGAACTAGTTCCATGTTGTAGGAGAGCATGCGTGTTCAGGAAGTGCAGACCGTGAGAAAAGCAAACGCACAAAGGTTAGGGAAGGAAGCAATAAATAACCTAATAAGAGATGTCCACTTACAACTTTTCACTATATTTCTGAGGCTACCATTAGGATTTTTTTCCTGATTTGTTTGTTACATCTAAGGATGCCTTCTGACTGTGTTTGTGCTTCCTTTTGCTACTACTTTGAATAGAATTAGTGCCTCAAACTCCAGAGGGCCCAGAAATTCACTTTTTAAGTATACACAACAGCACCCTGGACATCACTGGAAGCATGAGGCTCCTTTTCAGTTGTTAAAATGACTTTCTAAGTGTGCTGAAGCGTGATACCAACCTGTGATCTTTATCCTTATAGGAGGTTGGTGAAGAATGTGGCACATTAAGTGAGCATTTTAATAGGGTTCAGGAACCACAGAAAATATGTCCCAGAGAGTTGTACATCAGACCAGTATGAGTAATGTTTTCAGCTCTATATTTGACAAGATCAGCTAAGGGTTGTAATAAACAACCTCCAATTTTCTGTGACTTAACCCAGTGAACGTTTATTTCTTGCACATGAAAAGTCCAATGTGAACATTCCTGGTCAGGCAGCTCTCCTGGGTGTCTCTTTTCTGAGATAACGGCTCAGAACTCTGGGGTCCTTGCATTTTGTGACTCCACTGTCTTCTTGGAGTCCCGTGCTTCCGGCTGCTCAGTCTGGGTAGCATGGAGGTAAGTGGGAGATGGGAGAGGCAGAGTAGAATGGGAGTTTACTCTGACTATTTTATGGCCAGGCCTGAAAAAAGCGTCCATGACTTTCATCCACATTCCATCAGCCAGAGTTAGTCATGAGGTCCCACCTAGATGCAAAATGTCCTGGGAAATGTAGTCTTCCCGGTGCTGTCAAGGAAAATAAACTGGTTGGAGCACACATATTGTATCTGCACAGCCTCCATAAAGTTTAACCATATCCACTCAAGTGACTCAGCTATTGGTCCTTCCCCATTCCCATCCCCTACAATTTCTCCCCTTCTGTCTGTGTTTCTGCTCTAAGGAAGTCAAGAGCTATCACTTGGGATGTCTGTAAAGCCAGTGGCTGCTCCCCACTTCTCTGCTACTGTTTAGAATAAATGTCATGGCAAGGTACCAGCATTTGGGGGGATTTCCATAGAACCTGTAACTGCTCCCCTCCTGTTTTGAAAAAGTAAACTCACCATTAATGCATATCCCTAGTATGTTGTACTCCAAGTCGTGGCAGAAATAACTCATCGTGGCAAAAGGAAATCACCCTGGAAATTACCAGAGGATGTGACATGGATTATTTAGTGTAATGGCTGAAGGTGTTTTCAGTAAAATGCAGTGTGTGCTGTGTTCCTGATCCCATTTGTCCTCTTAAAATTAATTTCTGTAGTGTTTCACAGTTACCTGTTTAATTATTCATTCTGGATGTCATGGAGAATGATACAGTACTGCAAAAATAAAGCCAATAAAACAAGTTTCTAATGCTAAGTATCGAAGCTGGAAAATATGACCATTACAAATAAGCAAGATCTGTCTTCTCTTTTCATAAGTATTCTACAACGACAGGCCATGCAATAAACAATGGTGTTGCTTGGATTAATTTGAAGATGTTTGCATAAATATGCTCAGAGCTTTATAGTTGTTTTTTTTTTTTTCCACTACAGTGTGTTTGTATCACAAGAGTGTATGTTTCCCAGGCAAAATATTCACCTTAATTTTTCATGCCATTGAAACTTCACTTCTCTTTGCACTGTAGTGTTATGGGAGAGGTGTGAGTTTTTGGCATCAGATAGACCTGGGTGCAAATCCTGGCTTTATCATACTTGATGTGCAGATTACTTGCCACCCCTCAGGCTGTTTTCTTTCTTTCTTTTTTTTTTTTTTTTGTGAGGAAGATCAGCCCTGAGCTAACATCCATGCTAATCATCCTCTTTTTCCTGAGGAAGACTGGCTTTGAGCTAACATCTATTGCCAATCCTCCTCGTTTTTTTTCCCTAAAGCCCCAGTAGATAGTTGTATGTCATAGTTGCACATCCTTCTAGTTGCTGTATGTGGGATGCAGCCTCAGCATGGCCGGAGAAGCGGTGCGTCGGTGCGCACCCGGGATCCGAACCCGGGCCGCCAATAGTGGAGCGCGCGCACTTAACTGCTAAGCCATGGAGCCGGCCTCAGCTGTTTTCTACTTGTAAAATGTACTTGACAAAGTTGTTGTGTCTATGAAACTAAATGATATCAAACAAAACCTGAATTTAGCATGCTGACTTGCCTCTCTCTTAAAAACTGATTAATTTCTATTAATAATTGTATATGAATTATAAATAACAGGATTGATTTCAAAGGATAAAAATATAAATAAGAACAGTATGAGAATTGTTATGACTTTATGAAGATTATTAAATGATATAAAGGAATTAATTCATTTTAAATGTTTAACATTTAAAATTATTTTATTTAAAATACTATAGTATCAAATAGAGTGATTTTGAAACTAAATTTCTTTATTAAAAATAGAGATGATCCAGGGCCAGCCCCATGGCGTAGTGGTTAAGTTTGGTGCACGCCGTTTCCATGGCCCAGGTTCAGCTCCTGGGTGCAGACCTACGCCACTCGTTGGCGGCCATGATGTGGCGGTGACCCACATACAAAATAGAGGAAGATTGGCACAGATATTAGCTCAGGGCAAATCTTCCTCAAGCAAAAAGTGGAAGATTGGCAACAGATGTTAGCTCAGGGTGAATCTTCCTCAGCGAAAAAAAAAAAAAAAAAAGAGAGAGAGAGATGATCCAAACCTGATTACCTTAAAATTATCTCATTTCAAATCTGAGCTCAAGGAATCACACTTCACCAGGGGGAAAACTCGAAATTAAGGCAGAGCCCTCATGTATTAAAAATAAGAAAACAAAAACAATTTCTAAAATGTCTATTATAAGACCTGGAAGATAAAGTTGATTTCAGAGCAAAATGACAGAGAAACATAGATCAGTTCAGGAAGTCAAATATCCGTAACATAAATTCTAAAAGGAGAGAAATGCGAAACTGGAAGGGAATAAATTATCAAAGAATGATAGAAGAAAAAGTCCTACAGCAGTTTAGAGACATGAATCTTCTTCAAAGAGCCTAAAGTCTTTCAGAAAGGAAAAAGTGGTCGTCAAAAAGGTGTAAAAATCACAGTAGCATTTCTCATTAGCAACACTGCAAAGACAATGGAGCAATCCTTTCGAATTTTGAGAGGTAATGATTTTCAAAATAAAATTCCACACCTAGTCATAGTTTCTGTAAACTGTGAGGTCAAAATGAAGACAATTGCAGAAAAGCAACAACTCAACAAGTTTACCTTCCACTCATCTTTTCTGAGGAATTTACTTTGAGATGTACTCCAGCCAGTCATGGAATCCAAGAAAGAGATGTAAGAAACATTGGAACCAATGCATTGAGTGCTCTTACAAAAAATTCCCATATTGTCATCCATAAACCCAAAATAGTTCTCAAGTCAAGCAGGAAGCATAGAACTGAGGAAGACAGAGTAGAAATGGTTTCAATTCAAAGATAACATGACTAAGAAGCTAGAAGCTATTAACTATGAAGATATATTTTTTTCTCAGCAAGACAAAAGAAGGGCACTTCGGAAAGCTGGAAAAAGCAAAAGAACAAATCAACAGAAATGTACCAACCCTACACCCGTAAAACAACAAAACAACTCCATAAAAAAACGCAGCCTAAAATATATAAAAAACCAAAAGCAGTGAGTGGAATGTAAGGAAAAAAACCCTTTGATCATAAGGCTAGAATATTTGAATTTTAAATAGCACAGAAGTAATAGCGTTACTTCTAGCATTACATAACTAAAAGAAAAAAACTCAGACAGAAACAATAAAATCCTTAACCCAGGAGAACACACGTCGCAGTGGCCCTGGTTCTGGGCCCAGCCTTGCACCCCGCTCCGCCTTCACTCTGTGAGGTCTGTAGTAGTGTTTTTGCTTGTCCTTGTGACTTTTTTGCCAACTAATAAACAAACTAAGGCCTGTTGTCTGAAGCTTATTTTAAAATAATTCTCACACCATTAAAATTTGGGGTGGACAGTAAACTAGTGCTGGCTGGCTTAAAAGGTGCGAGGACATTAAAAAAAAAAGGTTTGTTAAAATATAGGCTGTTTGCCCAATGCCATTGGGGGGACACACAAAATATTCCTTTTCAGTGGAGCAGAGAATCCTTCCTTCTCCCTCTTTTTCAAGCCAACTCGGTGAAAAACTGTACCCCTGTTAACTCATGCTCTAAGCCATGTTCATGTGATACCCAAACACTTAGTCATTGAAAATGGGAGTAAAGTAATATAAAAGTTTTGACTAAATTGACTATTAGGTTAAAAAGGAAAATGTGATGTTTAATTATAGTCAACCTTTAAGAGACATAGGAATCCAGAATGGGGAGGAAAAGCCATGAAGCAATTTCTAGGGAATCTGGAGAACGGCCACTTTAGACCTAGTGCCATAATGAGATGGCGACATCTTTGCAGTCGTCTAAAGGAGATTTGTCACTGTTTTTCACTATCCCTTTCAGACCCTCTTCCTAGTCTGCCCTATAGAGTAGAGAAACTGATAAATATTTTCTAGTTCAAATATATTGTTTAAACTTTAATGAACATTTTTATATTACAGAAATAATGTAGGAAATTAAAATTCCCAATAATCCCACCCCAGAGAAAAATACTATTAACGGATATGAGTATTCAAATCTAATTTTAAGAATTGATTTTCAAGATCGTTCTGAGTGACAACTTAGAGCTTGAAGATTCTTTTTGTGTATTCACAAGCTTTACTATGTGTATATTTTACATTCTTTTCTTGTTTTCCTGGCTAAGAATGTGCTATTCTGGTTCAATAATCCTGAGTTAATAAATTTGACGATTTAACAATGTCATAGCTGCATTGTCACTCAGGTTTACTTTATGTTTCAATTTGTATTTGCATAGACTTCATAACCTATGATACTATTGTATATATTTTTTAAGCTTAATTTTATTTGTTGCCTTATGAATTTTTTAAAATGATGATATACTTTTTGATGTGGACTTCTTTACAAATTACCTGATAAGAATTGGATGAGAAATGGTATCTAATGGAACTAGAATATAAATTAGAATGAGGTTAAAGGCATTAAGATGAGCCAAACTGATGAAATAGATTAGTACAATGTCTTCCAGAAAGGAACATAAATGTGCCAGATTACAATTAACATCTGAATTTCTATTATTTAGCAATTAAAAAGAAAAAGAAAGAGATTGACATTTTCTGCAATTAAAAGCCTTGATCTGGACACTCATTTCTCAAGCCTTTGTTTGGGAGTCAGATTTTTCTCCTCTTCTGTAATCTATTAAATCATCAAGATTTGTTGAATCTCAGAATGCTCCTGTTGGACACATATTTAACTAGTGAAGTTATTTTAATTATTGGTTCTGACTTCAGATCCAAATTGATTCTAGATGTTTTCTTTCCCGGAATTCATTTATTTTATAATCCTCAGGTTTTGGGGGCTTGGATGGTATCCTTATAATCTTTCTTAACAGCAGATTATGCTTCATTCTTTAGTAACAGAATTACTATACCCTTTTATATGTCCGTACTTAAACAGTAGACATTTCTGAGTATATTTTCAGGTAATAAAATTATTTAATTTAATCTTGTGGGAAACAACAATAAATAACCTTATTGTGCTTTTACATTTTCAAACTGAGTTCATTTTCAAAACATATTTCACTGTATATTTGTGTTTCATGATAACAGACTCAGAAAATTCAGCCACTAAAAGCCATTTAAGTATATTATATATTGAGATCTTGTACAGTTTATATTTTTCAACTCTATAAAGCAAGAATAATATTTGATAGATAATACTATTTTATGATGCCTTCATGAACAAAAGTATCTTTCAAAAATAGGTGTATGTCACCATACCCTATTAAAAATGGATTTAATGCACATATTTTTATTTAATTGTTTTATCTATTTTGACTTCTGTGTAACCTCTGCCAGTATTATTCTAAGGTAAAGCATATATTATTTATTAATTTATATCTTTATTTGTATCATATTTTATATATTACACGTTGTATTATCTTTATGTATACATTACTAATAAATATATTCTAAAAAGGAAAATACTGTGTAGCAATAATAGCAATGCTGCATTGTTTTTGCATAGCTCTTTTAACTACTGTTTTAATATATATTTTCTTTTATCTTCTTAAAAACTTTTGAAATAAGTAGATTAATAATCCTGTACATTCATTTTAAGAAACTGAGATGCTATAGCTATAAATGATATGCTGAAGTGACAAAGCCTATTAAATTCAGTACTAGAATTAACATATGATTTTCCTGAATCACAGGTCAACAATGTTTCAAGTGTAGATAGTCAATAGTAAGGATTAAAATAACTTTAACAATTCCATTTGAAGGGGAGGGTGTGTGTGTGTATGATATTTTGACGTGAAATGGTTCAATAAACTGCCTGGCACACCCAGAAATGCCCCCAATTAAAATCGAACATATATTAGAAATATTTCATAATATGTAGGTATTATTCTTTCCCTTGTGATCATTATCTCTTCTTTGAGAAATGGCCTCTAATAAAGATATCCATTTGGCCCCAGGATATGTGTGCATTAAGGAAATAAAAACCTCCAGTGTTCTCCCTTCCCTATTATATCCATGAGATATTTGTCAAATATCCCTAAGGCCTTTCACATACTGGTCAGCTGTACACAGAGACCATTATGAAAACTTCATGTAGTTTTGCAGTCTAACATCGTGGTCCTTCAGAGCTATTATATCTTCTAAGACTTCCTTGTGCTTCATTGAAAGCTTCAGGGAAAATAAATATGTCTCTCTAGACTCAGAACTTGAAATGGCGGTGGACTCAAGAGATCAAGGTTATCAAAACACGAGTTCTGTGTTATGGCTTCTGTTTATCTGCAGGAAGGCTGCCAAGGTGAAAGAGGTGGTTGTTATTTTTAAAGTATTGAATTATCTGGAAGAGGAATTTCTTATCACTATAGATTATTTTTGCTTCCAATTCCAAATGTTGACCTTATTTTTGATATCATCTCTGTCCTTTGACAGTTATTAGCTTATAGATGATTGCTGGAAAATAACTCCCAAACTTGTACCCCGAGGAGGTTACTGGGGATGCTTGGCCGTGTGTTTGCTTTCAAAGGGGGAGAAAAAAAAAGAGGTTGAAATGATGAAAAAAGAAACAAGGACAGTCATCACATCCATTAGAATATACTGTCTTGCCTTCCAGGTACCCACTTTCAGGATTTCTAGTGTTTTATATTTAATATATTTAGCTTTTCTCAAATCTTCAATATTTGAGGAGTTCCCTTTGTTCTTCTGTATAACAGTGGAATAACTGTATTAGGAGGAATAACTGTATGATGAGGATTGTTGTTTCTATTTTAGATACGCTAAAAGGAAAATCTGACTATATACAGACTTCATGATCTTTATATCCTTCTTATAGAAAAGTTCAATCACGTTATTGGGGCTCTATCCTTTCCTGTACATTATTCAGAAGTTTTAAATATGTCACTTGATTCAAGCGCTTATTGCAGACATTCATACGACATATCATAACCCAAGTAAAAGATAATGCTATAGGTAACAACTGTGCTTTAAGCGATGGTTACCAAAATTCCTTTTTTCTTTTTCACTACAGCATAGCAAGAGAAAACAAGGTTAGAGAGTAGTTAGCAGAATTTAGGTATTGGGAGGCCTAACACCAAAATGTGGATGGAGAAAGCCTGGGATTTGTTTTGGAGCCTCACAATCCTGGGTTTGAAATCAAGCCTTGATAATTATTAGCCGTGGGGTCTCAGGCAATTTATTTAACTTCCTCGAACCTCGCATGACTCATCTCTGAAAGTGGCCTAATACTAATTTTAAAATTTGTTGGCATGATTGTTTGAGATAATGTGTTTATAAAATTCCCAGCACCAGACCATAACAAAATAACACAGTATCTGCTCAATAATTTTAGTTCCCTTTCTCTTTTCTCCTTCTCTTTTTGATTACAAAATTTATAGAATGTTTCACATGGTATATGTGTTTGTGTGTGTATATATATACACGTATGTATATATGTATATATGCATGTGTATATATGTCTGTGTATGTATGTGTGTGTATGCATAGACAGGTGTATGTATGTTTGTGTATATATTTGTGTATGTTTTTGTGTGTATATATGGATATACATGCATATAATATACCTTATTCAAAATATTTTGACTGACCTCAAGCTTGATATTTCTTTAAGACTTCTTGTTTAATCTTAAAAATCCACGTACATTTTGCATTCCTTACTTTATTAGACATTTTAATATTAAAATAATATCTTTACATTCACCACATTTTGTAGTAAAATTGTCCACTCCAAAAGATACTCAACATTGATTTTGTGGTGTCTTGTGCCTTTTGTTCACCAATGTATATCCAAGGGAAAGGGTACAAAACTCAGTTTTCAAAGCACAACATTAAATGATATGTTGAGGATGATTATTTTGCAGACTTTTTTAGCAAGATATAAGGATTAAAGATGTTAGGATACTATTGAGAGCTATGTGATCTCTACATACCTCTTATAGACACTTAAACTATCCCATAAGTAGTGAGATTTTATAGGATCAGATTCATAATCCTGAAAGGAAGTTAAATCTGCTTCATTCCTGCCAACTTGTGCACAATGAGTTTTGGAAGAAGTTCCTTCACAAAGTTAAAAGTTTCCCATATATTCAGTAAGATATCACAGCCTTGCAGAAATATTTTCTGTCTACAATTTTTATAACTTTAGTTTATCAATTGTTTATTTTACCTTCCTACACCTATCCATAATGGATGACATCAGATATAGCTCATTTTAGTCCTGGTCTAATTTAATTATGGGCTTTGGCTTATTTATGTGCATCAGTACAATATGTATATAATTTTGTTAGTTGAAAATTTAAAAGCTACAAGTATTCAGTCCATGATGCTAGCCTTAGTACTGACAGTCAGCAAGCTATGACACACATGATCTGAGGAATTATCCACTGGAACTCATGAACTTATGGCAGGATAAAGACAGTCTTCAGGGAGGCCTTCATGGCAGTTAAAATTATTGCTACAAGTCTTCTATTTTCATAATGTTGTCAATGTTGGCCAGTAAATCAGTAAAACCACCAGTCAGACCATGCCCTTGGCAAAATATGATGCGGCATAATTACAAAGGAGATTTTTAGAGAAAACTCCCCAGAGTACTTTGTGCTAAATGCCTAAGGGGGTTTTCCAGCTGGCCTATGATTTGATCACAGTTGTGCCTGCATCTCATGCCTACGGGCTTCCCAGAAATTCTCTTTATCCACGAACTGTATTCTGAAATTTTTACATCTTTACATCAGACAAAGACTACATACATCTAATTATAAAAATGCTGCTTATAAATAAAAATAGTGAAGAATTCACTTGTTTCCTTTGGAAATCTCACATTTAATTAGGTTTCAACAAGATTTGATCTAGCTAATTTCTCAATATATTATTTTTTATTTAAATGTTGGAGGAATCATGTCTAATTTTTCATCATCCTACTTTCTTGAAAATAATGCTAATACTGCTACTAATTGAGCATTTGATTCAAAAGATTATTGCAGAACTGTTATTTGCATCTAAGGTACCACATGTCCACCAAAGGCAAGTTTCGTTAGAAGATATGTCTTTGCTTTTCCAGATTGGCTCTGAGTAAGTTCAGAGTTCTGGATGAGTTAGATGGTAGGGTCTTCATTGTCACTCTTTGTAGCAGTTACAGGAGGACTGAGAAGGCTGTATTATTGCAGACATGCAGGTGCTTAACCTCACATTCCTTATTAGCTTTTAGAATTCATTTGGTTCCTGTTTTGGGACCTACTAGGAATAAGACACATACTCTGAACTCAAAACTCTTATGCTCTAGGTAAGGACCATGGACATACAAACACTGTTTGAGTAGAAGTATATACAGTAGCGTAGTTTTCCATTAAGAGATCAGGACACGCTTCACAAAAAAGGAAAAGTTCTACTTTAAGAGATAAATGGGAACTTGCTGTGTAGAGAAGATGAGAAAAGGAATTGCAGTGGTGTAGCCCTAAAGCATGAAAGAGTGTGCTGTTTACGTATTTTTGAGTTTACAAAGTATTTTCATATATATTATGCGCTTTAATCTTTCACCAGCATGTATGATAAATATTACATCAAGAGAAGTTAAATGATTTACGCAGTCACCAGATTATAAACGTCAGAACCAGAGTTTGGATTAATTCATTCCTTCCTTTACTCAAAAATATTTACTGAAAATTAAAGAAAAAAATAAACCTTGATTGAGCGCTTACTTCAAAGCAATGTTTCTCAAACTTTTCTTCATTATCATTCCACATAAGGAGTCTTTTTAGATTTTTTTTCCTGGCTGCCCTCTCCCTACGAAATTTTAATACCTCAGATATACCGTATATCTGTTTTGTACTGTGGCCCTTTGGAGGGCCACAAACTGTAGTTAATAGCTAAGAATTTTTTCACCCCCCTCCCAAGAACCAAGTTTTGCCTCTTTGAGAGTGATATCCACTTCATTGAGAAGGAATGCTCTAGAGACATTCTGCTAAGTGGTAAAAATATAAAAATGAATAGGATGTGGTCCTTTCCCTGAGTCACCACAATGACCAATAGATGAGAAGTACAAGCAAACAAATACTTTCGGTAGAGAATAGTGCATGCAACAACAGAAGGATGTAGAGGGTGCAGTTAATAGCACAGAAGAGGCTGTCTTCAACTTTGGCTGGGAGCAGCTAGAAGAGACTTCATAAACTCCCTTCATGGTTAAGGCCTTCAGTCGGAGAATGTGACTGCCAGGTGAAAAAAGGAGGAGGACATTTCAGATAGGCAAGAACTGCACATTGAAAGGCAAAGGGGGTGAAACAACATGTCCGGTTTTGGGGTCTGCAAAAAACTTAGGAGGAGAGGGCTGGAGCAGTGTGGGGACCATGTCATAAACTGAGAGCCTTTATTGTCATGGATGCAATGGAAGGGTGACATGATTAGTTTTCTGTCTTAGATCATTCGGGTGTTTCACTTCCTGTTCAAGGTGGCTAAGGAAAGCCAGCAAGTTTTTCTCTTCTCCTTCCTGCCAAAATTCTGTTAAAATCACATGCATACTCCAAAAATCCACTGCATCATTGGATATCTGGAAGGATGCCATCAGTAAACTAGAGTGGTGAAAAAATTTGGCAGGCAAGGGAAGATCAGTGAATTAAAGCACTTAAACAGTGCCTGACATATGATAAGCACTATTAAGTGTTAGCTGTTATTTAATGGGAACAGCTAAGAGGCCATAGTTAAAGCAAGAGGTGATGAGATTCTTACCTGAAGCAGGAACTTTGTGGAGGGGGAGGGGTAGATTTTTTAAAAAATATTTATTTGTATTGTCCCGTAGAGCTTCACACAGTCCAGGAACTCATCTACATTGTCTTTCATATCACATTTCTTCCACAACAGCCTTTGCATAATATCTTAGAAATCCACTCTTGGTTACGTATGAAAACATCTTTGGTCAATTTGTAGCCATAACAGTTTACATGTATTGACAGTTTATGATGTGTCAAGCATTGAGATAATTATATATAGACATTAATTAATTCATACAGTATTTCTGTGAGGTTATTGGTGTTATTAGGCCGACTTATATATATGGGAAATACCCGACAACATAAGGCTTAGACAAGTTAAGTAATTTTCTCAAGTACCTGCAGTTATTAAGTGGTTAAATTTGAGATTATGACTCCATACCACAGCTCTTAATCATCTGTTATTCTATTTTATATATCATTATTTTCTGATAACATTCTTGTCTTAATCTGTTGGGGTTGCAATAACAAAATACCACAACCTAGATGGCTTATAGGTGACAGAAATTTATTTCTCACAGCTCTGGAGATTGGGACGTCCAAGATCAAGGAACCCGCAGATTTGGTGTCTAGTGAGAGTCCACTTCGTAGATGACCATCTTTCTGCTGTAACCTCGCATGGTGCAAGGGGCAAGGGAGCTCTCTCAGGCCTCTTTTATAAGGGCACTAATCCCATTCAGGAGGGTTCCACCTTCACAACCTAATCACCTCCAAGGGCCCCACCTCTTAATACCATCATCTTGGGAGTTAGGAATTCAACATATGAATTTTGAGGGGATGCAGACATTCAGACCATAGCAATTCTTATGACATTTTTAAAAAGAATTTTCTACTTAAAAATTCACAATATTTCTAAATTCTTTTTAATAATTAAGATCATTTTTTCAGCTCACCTTTTATTCAACTAGAATTAAAGACTATTCCGGGCCCATGTATATTGTACAGTCATGCGTCGCTTAACGATGGGGCTGTGTTCTGAGAAATGGGTCCTTAGGTGATTTCATTGTGTGAACATCATAGAGTGTTTACTGACACAAACCTAGATGGTATAGCCTGCTACGCTCCTAGACTATATGGTACTAATCTTATGAGACCACCGTCGTATATGTGGTCTGTCATTAACCAAAGCATCGTTATGCAGCACATGACTGTATGTGTTTTCAAGGAATGGAAAAGGAAAGGCATTAATATTTATTGTCTGACTACTATGTACTTGATCCTATGCTGGGTTCTTTCCTGTGTCCTCTCAATTCAGTCTCACCTTGACTTGTGAAGTAGCCTTCGGATACTCAAATATCAGATGAGGAACCTGAGATTTGAAGATTTATAATTCTTGCGTCTTGTATATCACAATATTTATATGTGTAAAAGAAAAATGCTTACCTTTAGCACTCACAGTCTAACAAAGTGAATCATTTTGTCTTATAACACCAGAAGCAGGAAATCTCAGGAAGCACTGTCAAAGATGGAATCCTGAGGCAATCTTAAATTCCAAACTAAGAACTAGAAGTGAATCCCATGTGGTCAACTCGGTTCTCTTTATAAATGGGAGAAAGCAGAGGTTTAGACAAGGTCAAATAGCAAATAATCCAAGAATATATTCATATTGACTTTAAAAGCTTTCGGGTGGGTGTTCGTGTTCTTAAAAGAGCATGTACTTTTATTTGAATACTTAAGTGACAAATATTCTAGAAGTTTTCAAAGAAGAGATTTTATATAGCCAAGTTAGATTCATATTTTCTTTTTATACTTCACAGAATATTCTCTGAATAAAGAACACTAATCATTATTTTCTTCCTAAAAATGCTGTTATATAGAAGGTAATTTATCACACCCGTAAGTGTGTTTATAGTGAAATACTTCATGGTATTTTATGTTCACATTTCAATTTGGAAAAAAAGTTTATATTCCTATTTCAAACTATACATAACAATAAATTCCAGATAGATTAAAGACCTAAATTTAAATGCAACACTCCCCATAAAAACAGTACTGTAAAAGTACAAGAAGAAAATATAAGCTATTATCTCATATACTTTGAGTAGGGAAGGCCTTCTTAGGCACCACAAGAAAAGCAATTTGAAACTTGAAATTGAAAAAAATATAACTATAAGTAAAATTAAAGTTAAAAATATGACTGAAAGGAAATATATAAATCAGGAGTAACAGATAAAGCTAATGTCCCTGCTATGCAAAGAGCTGATACAAATAAATAAGGAAAAGTTAAGTGATCCCGTAGAATAATGAGTCAAGCCTAGGATCAGGTAATACTGAATAATAGTAAACACGTTTTAAAAATTTCTTATACTAATTATCAAGGAAATGCAAATGATCAGTTATCAAACTGACAAAAATGCAAAACAAGGACAACATCCAACATGGTTGAAGATGGAAAGGAAAAGTATCCTTTTACTTGAGAACTATGAGAAACTTTCATATATGTGTGTGTGTATTTGAAATATTATTAAAATTTGAATATCATAAATGTCATACCTGTGGATTAAAAAATAATAAAGTAATGGACTTTACATGTTAACAATATCTAGAATTTTTTAAAGATCGTGTCACGCTCTTAACCTCATCCTCCTCCTTCCTCACCCTGTGACTTGCTGTATTAAAGAGCTCTATTCAGTCACTCTTAACCCTCCCAGACTGGCAAAGAGGATTTAGCCTGGATCCTAGTCACATTTGTAATCGCCATCCTCAGGACCGAAGTACATTATAACTGCATTGATGGTTCCATTATCACAGCTTGACCACGCCAAGCTTTATACGGTTGCCAAGTAATCAGTGTCAGTTGTTGCTCTTGAGGATGAAGGACAAAATATTTCTTAAGGTAAAAGGAAAACTTTATGAAAAAGCAAAGTCTACCTTTTTTCCACAGTATCTTATTTCTGAAACAATACCACATTGTAATATTTTATTCGAGAGACAAATTCTTGCAAATATTCTGTCACTTTCTTTAGTAACTTTACTTTGGAAATCATTTACATGGTAGTTCTAAGAAACATGAAAGAGTTTTTTGTGTGTTCATAAAGTTCATATAGGACTAAGGGAAATATAGACCTAGTGTTGAATCTCATGAGCATGTGAATGTTCTACTCCCAACTTCCTCTGATCTGCAATGTAAATTAGGCCTCTTGCTAATAATATATTTACTTCAGCACACATAATAACTATTAAAAAATCTTTTTCATGCATCTGCAAAATTTCTTATTGCACTGCATCATCAAAAATAGATGAAAGCATCGAACAGCTTGAATATCCTTGTCAACAATTTAGGATGCTATGTGATTTTGCACAAAAACTAATGCTCCAGTACCACATCATTGTATGGCTTGATCTGGTTTCAGTGAATCTTTAAAAAATCACATCAATCAACAGATATGTATACTGAGTCGGATGTACTATGCTACAAGATAGGAGGGATTTTTTTTTTTAAAAAAAAGAGCAAGACCCCTGTTATGTGGGGAAATTATACCCTTGCCTATGAAAGGTAATTAGCCATACACAAGACATTATAGGAGTTCAGAATGGGGGATGGAGCATTGTTGTGGAATTTTCACAGCATTGTGCTGGAATTTTCAGGATATAAGAACACCTGTTTAGCTTCAGTAAGTTCATGTGGGCCTGAATATCTGTAATTTTAAAGGTCCACAAAGTGATTTTGATGTTCATTTTGGGCTGGGAACTACTTCAAACATTCAAGCATGTCAAGACGGAAATATTAGGTATTATTATGAAGGAATTAGAATGATACATTAAGCCTTTAGTACTTCAGGGACTTGACTTCCCAATTTACTGCCTACTCTATAGAACATAAGATGTCCTAATAAAATGTCAAAATTCAGTGATCCTCTGAAAGTGTGTACAACCAATATTCAAATTTAAGAATATGGATGAATCATTCTCTGATTTGTTTTAGTTGTTATGTGGGATATTGATGTCTATAGACACAGAAATAAATTTGTGTCAGGTATAAAAGTGCACTCATCTGACAAAGATTCAAAAGGTATAGAGTGAATTTTGTAAGAAAATATATTAGAAAATGATTATGTTCATTACAAAGGAATGCTTCGCTTTATAAAAAGTTATAGCAATTTCTTTAAAACATAGTGCATATAAAAATATTTGATTTGGAAAAAAATAGTAGTTTTTATATTTAAAGAAGACATTCAAGACCACTGATTTGGCATCGTGATTTTTTTTGGGGGGGGGAGGGGATGGTGAGGAAGATTGGCCCTGAGCTAACATCCTTGCCAATCTTCCTCTAGTTTGTATGTGGGATGCTGCCACAGCATGGCTTGATGAGCAGTATGTAGGTCCGCGCCTAGGATCTGAACCCATGAACCCTGGGCCACTGAAGCAGAGTGTGCAAACTTAACCACTATGCCACTGGGCCAGCCCCACATTGTGCTTTTTATAGCTACCAGCCAGCTGGGTGAGAGGAGAGCTTGGGTTGCTCCTGATGCCAAAATCAGATTTTCCTCAATCAGCATTAGGGTTTTTTCCTACCATGTCCCAATACTAAAAACTTAAATAATATTACTTTAAATACATTTGTACAGTGCATTCAATTTTATCTAAAGTGTCTTCATGAACATTATATTCCATTTATTGTTTTTAACTTTTCCTGAGTGTTTTCATATCTAGAGGCAGTTTTCCCTCTTTGCCAAAATATTTCTATGGAAACGCACACACGTGTTTTACATTTCTCTGTAGCAAAAAAGAACTTCCAAAATCATTGCACTGAACTTAGAGCTTGGCAAAGGTTGGGTTTATTCTTTTAACAATTCCAGGTCCTGTAGCATCTTCATCTTCCTGCCCATAAATACTTTGCCCGCCTGGCCATACTCTATCCCTGAGGACAGGTATGTGGCCTCCTTTTCTTCTTCCTCATTATTCTGTTCCTAGGCACTTTTATTCACTCCTGCAGCCCCTAGAGACTGGTGACTCCAATGTCCCTTGTAGCCAAATCATACCACTCTCCTTAGTGTTAGACCCAGAAATTCTGCCTGCCCACCAGGGATCTCTAACTGTGTATCTCATAAGCAAGATAAATTTCAGGGTATTAAAAATGAAACTTACTGTTTTATTTCCAGACCTTTCCTTCCTCCTGTGTTATCTGTCTAGGTGAACCAGACCACCATTCACACTCACTTCCAAATCAGAAATATGAAAACCATACTATTGATTGAGGATCCCGATCTTTGAATCTGTTATAGCCCCCATCTCATATTCAATACTCACTCCTAAACCTTTCTTAAATCTGTCCTTTCCTCCTCATTCCCACTGTGCTACTACATTAGTTCACCTCATCACCAGCCTTCGTCTATTAAAAAAGATTCAAAATTCTCCTTCCCAACCCCAGTTTTCCACCCCTAGGACCCCACCCCTGTTGCCCAGAATGATCATTATAAAATGCAAATGTGCTTTGGTATTCCCTTGCTTAAATTAAAGTGTTTCTTGTTGCCTTAAGCAATGTTCAGACTCATGAGTTGGTCTTGCTCATAGGCCCTTCTTATCGCTGGTGGAATCTCACTATTGGCAAGACCTGTGTGGGTTCTTGACTCTGCCTGTACCTTTGCTCATTCTGTTCCCTCTGCTTAGAAGACCTCTGCTCTTTTACTCTCCTTATTTATTAAAAATGAATACTTTGAGGCCACTTGTTACTTCTTGTTCCAGAAATCACCATTTATTCTCCATAATTTGAAGGCCTTAGAATCAGGCAAATTACAGCACAAATTAGAATACAGCATAAGTGGTACAATTTTAGGGTGTAGAATATGCTGCAGTAACATAGTCAAGGAAATGATTATTTCTTGAGCAGTGAAGGACTTTTACCAAAGAGGTAACATTTAAACTGAGTCTTGAATGTTGAGTAAGAATATTCCAAAGAGAAGGAGGGAAGAGGGCATTCCATGCATGAACAAAGATTTAGACATGAGAAAAAATGTGGAACATTTGGGAAGACTGGAGAGTTTGTGTAGCTGAAAAGCTGTGCTTTGTAGAGGTTTTGTTTGTGGGTTAGTTGGTCTTTATCCTGTTTTGGTTACTTTTTTTTTTTTTTTGGAGTAAGATGATTTTTGTTTATGCTTTTCCCATTCAGGTTCTCCCCATATTGAGGCATCCAGACTTTTTGTTGTGTTTTTTTCACGTTTTATTTAAATTTCCTATAGTACAGATCCAGCCTAAGTCTTCTGAAAAGAAATAAAGAAAGTGCTTCTTGGGAGGTTTTAGAGTTTATATACCCATGAAAAATTATTGAAAACTGACTTTAAGTCATTAAGAATGGTAGCTCATGCAGGCAGAGGTCATGTGAGAGAAATTATTACTCTCAGTGATCTCGTTTGCGTGGTATACAGTGGTGTACACCAAGCCAAAACTGTATTCCTGAGCATTCAGGAGAATTCATCTGCACACAATTTTTCACTCCTTTCTGAACTCCATTGTGTTATATTATCCATATTTTCAAGCTGAAAGCATATGAAGCCAAACCTACAGGAAATGAGTGAGCATATATTTCATCGTGAAGTGACATTTTATGAACTCTCCGTGTCCTTGTTCTCATGCACGCCTACTTCATAACAATGAAAACCTCTTCTGCCGACCAGTATATAAAATTCAGTTTAGTTTGTTCTTTCTACTGTCACGATCATGATAGTGAAAAAAGCCAAATGACATTTGATTTTTTCACTCTTGTTTATTACATTTGATCCACACCACTGGTATTTGAACTTTGAATTAAATGAGGTTGTATACTTAAGGGATCAGAGCAAATGAACATTATAACTCCTTTGAAGTAAAATATAGAAATGAAATAAATATGAACATAAAGATTTCAATATTATTTGTTATCCTTATCATTTGGTTTTTAATCCTGGTTAATAAAGAAATATAATGTTTGTGCTTTTCTTTATTCAATAAATTATAAATGAAGTTTTGATGTGAATAATTTTGTAACACTGGGAAAATTAGAGATCATCTGGTGATAGGATTTATAACTACTATGTAGGAGTTGTAAAATACAGTAATTATCCTGGAACCATATAAAGTACTATTTAGGTAGATTGCCCTTATACTAAGTTATTGTACTCATTTATATTGCGTTGCAAGTTGTTTTTCTTTTGTTGTCGTTCTTGCTTTTCAGATTGGAAAGGTAGAAGAGTCCTGTTCAGAACTTAAATTTGCAACCCAACATAAATCAAAGCTCCATTCTCCAGCCTGAAGGCTCCTGCCCCCACCTTCACTCCCAGTGACCCTGTGAATGTAATATTTTCAGAGTGAACCTTGAATCTGGTCTAGACAGCATGTGACTTATGAAGTGAGGTAGGGTGAGGTATCCAGGGAGAGAGGCAAATCCTTCAGAAATGAGTCTCAAAATAATGTATTTTCTTTCTTGGAACCCTAAAATAGGTAGAACTGTAACCCATTTTCCTTTTTCATGGGAAAGCTCTTTACTCAGATTTGAATGCTCTCTCTTCCTTTCAATATTCATGCCTAGTGTTTGTAGTCCATTATTACATTATTTCTGCTTTTCATTTATTGACCTCTCTGGTTTAGAGGACAAGTCAATATAAATAAGTAATCTTGGGTAAGACTGAAGTGTATATTAAAATCAAGATAAGGTAGCAACAAGTAAGAGAGTTTGCCTTTTCCTTCTTAATAGTTCGAATGGTGCTTTCATTGCATATGTAGTAGTCACCATGAGGAAATAATCTAGGAAACATTTCTAATGAGAAGTTCTGAGGCTGGTATGATTACTGGAGGAAAAAGGTAAAAAATATAAACTGTAGTCCAGGACAGTGAATTCTGTACAAGGATAGACTATACCTAAATAACATTTGTTTTAGCTTATGAAAGTAACACAAATGTCAATTTTACAAGTATTCCAACCACACGGCATCAATGAAAGTGACTGAATCACAAGAGCATCTTTGTTTGTATGGCTCATAAGATCTCTGAAACTCTACTTTTACTTAAGTTGTTAGTACTTTTAAACAATTTAATCCTGTTGGTTCCTATAAAAGAGATTGAAATCTTATTCCACATGGCATTCAGGAATCCAGGGTTGGTATGAATTTTAAGTTCTGGTACCTTCAGTCATTCACTAAGGTTCATTCGTTGTCTAATTTTTGCTGGAAACACTGGGCTCCACCTCACCAACCCTCCTCGGGGTCTCTGTTGACTGTGTGCTCTCTTTTCCAGCCTATAAGGGGCAAAGAAGCAGCAGTGGCCATCTCACTGTGGTGGAAAAGTTTTAATCATTCAACACCCAATGTCATTTTTTCATTTTTTTGTTTGGGGGCTGGAGGGTGGGGTCAGGGGAGTGGGCTTTTCCTTTGAGAAGCAAAAGCAAAGCAGAACAAACAAACAAAAAACCTCTGAAATGTATCATATCGTCCCTAGTTGGCCAATAAACTTATTGTTTCTCTAGTGTTTTCAGTGTGACACTTTGGGACAGCCACACGCAGTGTCTGGGCTAGTGCTTCTCCACTGTTCTCCCATTCCACGACCTGGGAGAACCGAACATATTAACATCAGAAACATGACTCACTATCAGACTGTTTTGCATTTTCAACTACTGATTTCTCTGAATCTAGGAAAAGATAGTAGCAGGTAGTGCAGGATGTTCATGCAGGTTTGTGGGTTGAAAAAACTCCACAGGTAATTCTGATGTTCCCCCGGGAGACAGGTATAGCCCTTCACTCTTTTCTCTGCCCTATCCCTTAAAACAATAAGTGGTTTGTTCATTAATGTATTTTTCATGAAATTGCTTATTTAGTAAATATTTATTGAATATCACATTTAAAAACAATCCAAAAAAGTTAATATAGCTGCAGGAAAACTGTGGTTTAGATGCCTTATTATTGTCTAGATTTGAGTACTGGGGGCAGTTTTCAAAGAACAGTCAAAATAAGCTGGGGTTTAGAGTATTTTTCTTCATTGTTTTTCCTATAACATGTTTATGTAATTAGCTATATATACGTCTATTTACTACCTTGTCACTATGACTATTCAATCAAAAATCATTTCCATATTATAATGAACATATTGAATTTAAAAATCAAATCAGCATTTAATAACTATTTTTATGATTAGGAAGGATTCAAGTTTATTGTGGAAAATTGGGAAACAAAGAGGAAAATAAAAATTGCCCATGACCCCAGCACCCAAAGAGAAATACAAATGAAGATTTTGATGTCCTCAGTGAGCTACTGTATATGCTGGGTTCCTGGTAAGTCAGCACGGTGAGATGCAGGGGTTCACTAGCCATATAACCTTGCAGTGTTTCTCAATCTATCATTCATTATCCACACCAGCCAAGAGCATTCGTATCAAGCTTTACTTTCTGTAGTTTGTATAATGAAAACAGCAGATGTATTGATTAGGTTTTCTCAAACTATGCACACCCAGATTCTGATAATTTCCTCTGTTACCTCCCCTCCAACTTCCATTTGAAAATTACAAGCATAATTGGAAAAAAAAGTAAAACCAGAAAAACAGGGAAACCTAATTGAGAAGTCTCTTATTGTTCTGACTTTATGACTTAAAACTATGCAATGCTGGGTAGATTATTACCTCTCTGAAATTTATGTCAGAGACATTAATAGTCATTATTTAATAATTTGTAAAGTGGCTTGTGAAGATTAAAATGGAAAATGCATGTAAAGTTCCTTGCACAGTGCTTATTGGAAAACATTAAGTAACTTCTTCACGCTAGGACCTGGTTTGGGCCCTATCATTTATGTTATGTAATTAATTTCTCAGAACAACTATGACCTAGAACAAGCATATGAATTTTTACATGTAACTTTAATGCCCCAGGTCTCCCCACCATTCTATGAGTGCAAATGAGACCATAGTCACATTAATGCCTAAATTAGGACACTTGTTCCAGCATCCCCCATTCACAGAGGACCTCAACCTGTCTGCAGAGGATTGTGGGGAGGTTTATTCATGTCCTGCTGCTCCAGCTGTCATTGATGCACTCTGTGGGAACCTATGTACCCCTCCAGTAGAGGCTGTATTAATGAGCGCCCAGGATGCTAACGCTGCCCGGTGGATTGGCTTGCAGAGAGGAGAGAGAGAAGCAGGGCCCAGGATCTGTTCTCTGTGATGAAGGAGGTCACCTGGGCCTGAGTTCTCAGTGTTTGTGGCCACAATCTCACAACCTCAAATGAATACAGACCCTTCCTCTCATTCCTCACAAACCATTTGCTCCAGAGCCACTCAAAACCAGCCACCGCCCCTCCTCAATGCTCACATCTGCTGTCTTTCTCCAACACCATGGCATAAATCTCTTTTCTCTTCCTTTCGTCCAAAGCCAAAAGCACACAAGCATACAGACCGCCCCCCCCCCGAATAACCAGCCCATCAATTCTACAGTCAACTAGAATTTAAATTCCTGTTGTTGTTCTTTTCCTCAGATAGGACACGTTGGTTCATTCAGAGAACGAAACTGAGGCTGAAAGTAATTATTAAATATGCACCAGGTAAAAACAGCTCATCCATCTCACCTGCAACCATGCAGTTTTTTGCAGAAGTATATAGCCTGCCCCCTGCTCTTTAATCCTATGTTCGCCCTACCCTTTTCTGCAAAAAGAGCCACTCCATCTCTAATGCTTGTCTCAGGTTGGTCCCTCCTGTTGCTTCCCAGCAGCCAGCAGCTGTGCAGCACGGCTTCTGACTGTGCTTCTGCATGTCCTTAGGCATTTATTCTGCCTCCCGGGCTTGCAGCCGCCCTGCTCTCGCTGTTGTACAGCTGCCGTCCGGGTGCCCGCTGTTAGCCGTCTTCAGCACGGTCCCACCTGGGGGCTGAGGTAGAGAGAACATAATTTCAGCGCTAGGACCTTGGCCGCGTTCCAGGTACTCCCTGGTAGTCTTGCCATACCACTTCACACTTCCTATCAGATTCTGAGGAGGCTGCTGGACCCCCAAACCTGTGTGCATGCTACCAGTTTCCTTAGATGTGTTAATGGAGCAAAATCAGATAGTGTTGACACTACATTGTCATCTCATCTCCCATAATGTGTGCCGACTAAATAGATTCCATTTTTTCATTCCATCTATCAATAATCAGGTTTCTTACTACTGAGAACTCAGTTATGGTTATCAGTTTTATATCTTAAATATTCCAGAAAAGCTTCGTTATCCAGGATGTGGGACTGGAGGGTATCAGGCAAAAATGCCATTCATGTCACCTTGAAGTGTCTCCTCATCACTCCTTGCTGTTCTTGCAGTGACCAATAGCTGGGCACCTGGTCAGAAGGGAGCAATGCTTATTTCCAGCTGACCTCAGGCTGTCCTGCAGTCAGAGACAAGCAGATTTCGACTGTGAGATAGTTGACTTAGTAGAGTTTTTAAAGACTAAACATGTGAAAATTTCATTGAGTTAAGTAGAAAGTGACAACACAAAAGAGAAATCTCATCTCTCCCTTTTTTTTTTTTTTTTAATTTTTTGTTTATTGCAGTAACATTGGTTTATAACATTGCAAAAATTTCAGGTGTACATCATTGTACTTCTATTTCTGCATGGACTACATCATGTTCACCACCAAAATACTAATTACAACCCATCACCACACACATGTACCGAATTATCCCTTTCACCCTCCTCCCTCCCCCCTTCCCCTCTGGTAACCACCAATCCAATCTCTGTCCCTATGTGTTTGTTTATTGCTGTTATTATCTACTACTTAATGAAGTAAATCATACGGTATTTGGCCTTCTCCCTCTGACTTATTTCACTTTGCATTATACCCTCAATGTCCATCCATGTTGTCACAAATGGCTGGATTTCGTCGTTTCTTATGGCTGAGTAGTATTCCATTGTGTATATATACCACAGCTTCTTTGAATAACAATCTGTGAATTAAACTTCATTAGACTATGTGAGTAAAGTTCAATAGAATAAATAATCCTATAACTGTAGAAGTGTCGAGAAGATAGCATACCAACAAAATTAACAACAATTATCTCTGTGATGCAATTATATGTAATTTTTTATTTTCTTGTTGCTGACATTTTCTGGCATTTCTACAATAAATGTATATCACTTCTGTGATAAAAAATAGTTATATATTAAAAGTTTTGCAAGTTTAAATAATCATACCCCCAAAACATTTAAATATCAAAAATCCTCTTCACTTTTCAGCATGAGTTTCTAAAAGTTTTTTCACATACTATAAAATCCAATATGAACTAAACAAAACAAAGAAACAAAAAGCAATCATATGTACCTTTGAAAAATAATGTCTGCTGTCGAGGTCACAAATGCTGGACTATGCAGATAAACAATAAATTGCCCTCCAGGGTCTGAGTTTTCCATCTGCTCTTGTACTAAATTAGGTCGGTCATCAGAAAGCTATGTGCCTGGACCACATCACCTCAACAGCACAGAAATGCCGTCACTGAGTTATGACTTAGTGGTGTATTCTCTGCTTCCAACCTTAGAATCATTTTAACATTATCTCTATGCCCAATTTTAATACTGCAATTTAAAATATTGCCCAGACTCACTGTACTTTACACACAGACCTACATAGAAATCTCTTTTGTGACATTATTCCCAGGAAATAGTTTGTTTCTATAGATAGGTTTTATGTACCTTCTTATGGCAAAATGAAAACTACCTAACCCAAGTCTCCTTTGACTTAGTTCCTAGAAATCCAAGTCAAATTCACTGTTCACTTAGTAATCTGTATATTCACCTAACTAGTGGCAGCTACTCCTTTGCTTTGTTTACTTATTTGCTTGTTTTGGTTTTGGTTTTGGCTTTTTGGATGGAATCTAATCTGTCTTGATCACTGTATTTTAAATAGACTGTCTCATATTTTTGTAGAAGATAAATATATAACAAGACAGTGATCACATGTATAAATGTGACATATTAACCTTTAGTTTCCTTGAACAGAGATGGTCTCATCACCAAGAATATTTCAGCATTATTATAGGTGTCTAATTTGAATAATTATATTGGGGTTTCTGGTTGGAAATCTAATTTTATCTTCATGCGCATGGATGTGGTTATAAACCAGTGGAACTGCCTCTTCATCCTGCAAGAGTATCTGAATTTATATATTTAAAACTGGTTTTCCATGACACACCTCAGGGGCTGGTCCACCAATACTGCCATTTATCGAAAATTTTTGTAACGAGACTTTGAGGATTACCTATTGGGCAATTTTAGACTCATACTCGAAATGTACTTCGAAATGTGTAGCTCAAACTCGTTTTATACAATAAATGCATTTGTGAAAGGTTGTATAAAATTAATTTTGGGAATTTTGATTCTATTAAAGTTGTAAATTCTTATTTAAAGGAATCCTGAGTCTGATCATTTTCTTTTTATTTTTTTGTAAATCTTGAAAAAAGAAAGATTATTATTGAAATAGTTATCTACTACATTGCTAGGATAATGAAAAACATGGCAGAGTGCAAATAAGGCCAATTCGGAAAAGAAATGTGTTTCTCTATTCTACTCTGGCAATGGAGGTGGCTAGATTAGTGGTTGCATTACTTTTGTTTAGGACTTTCTGAATCTCATCAAAATATTGCATTTGTTTGAATCCAGCAGTATAAAGCACTCTACTTCAGCCCCAAAGTTTGCATCTCTCTTGCAGCTCCAAATTGACAGGAGGACTACGCTGGAACAATTTTCTATGGATAGAGTATGCCTTCAAGGAAACATCTAAATAAAATAATTTCTCATTGTTATTAGAATGAAAGATCAAAGTCAATTTTTAGAATACAAATATTTTAGCTTCTTAGTATTATGCGAAAATATTGCCCCCATTCTCAAAATTTACATAAGACCTTTAGTTGAGTTTGATAGACATCTAAAAAAGCTTATGATAAAAGAGCAATAAAATAGAATCAAGTCTAAAAGTAATGAAGCTATTGAAATTGAATGCTCCTAAGGTAAACAGAAGATGAAAAAGTAATATTTTTTTGCCAGATGAAGAGATAGGTCTTCGTATTGTATTGTTCAGGCAAATAAAAGTAAGAAATATTCATAACCAAGCAGTAGAATGAGTAGAGTAAGATAAATTTTCATATAAATTGAAATGATATTATACTTGAAATCAGTTATAAAATTATTTTTTATCCAAAAAGTGTGTCACTGATACAGTAACAAATGCTATATTTAATTTTCTCTTTTCTAGTAATGAGTTATAAAATATCTAAACATTGTTTGCACATTTTTATAGTGATACGTGTTAGTTTTATTTTATTAATAAATCTGGCTATAAAAATTTCTGATAGAGATGTGATTTATATTAGTTTTCTAAAATTTTAAAGATAATATACTAAATGACAAGATAACCTGTGTTAGTATATTATAACATATTATTAATCTCAAGCAGAAAGCATGTTATAAAGATGTTGTCCAAAAATTTAGCTGTATGGCTCTTTAAAACAAAAACTGCTTAGGTTTGTTTTTTTATAATTCTAGGTATTTAGACATTCATATCCTTGTAATTGAACTTTCATGAATCATTTATTTATAAGACTACATTTCCAGTAATGTATGAAATAGGATTTTTTTGTTACAGCTAATGTTTTTAATGTAATGTCATAATATACCATAACATAGACAGATTGTTTAAATAAAAGTTGTGTCTAAATAAAAATGATCTAATTTTTCCTTCTTTCATTCCTCTGCATGGGATTTTACAAGTACCAGCAAGTTCCTTTTTTTGTGTGTGAGGAAGATCAGCCCTGAGCTAACATCCATGCCAATCCTCCTCTTTTTGCTGAGGAAGACCGGCTCTGAGCTAACATCTATTGCCAATCCTCCTCCTTCCCCCCCGCCAAGCCCCAGTAGATAGTCCTACATCACAGTTGCACATCCCTCTAGTTGCTGTATGTGGGACGCGGCCTCAGCATGGCCGGACAAGCAGTGCGTCGGTGTGCGCCCAGGATGCGAACCCCGGCCGCCAGTAGCGGAGCGCGCTCACTCAACCGCTAAGCCACGGGGCCGGCCCCACCAGCAAGTTCTTAAATATTTCTTTAATCATTATACTATTTATATCTCAGTTTACAGATATATTTTGCAAAAAAAAATCTGTGCACATTTTTATGTAAAACAGTTTTTTGAAAATTAGGCCGTGTTTTAAATTCAGGAAAGAGGTCACTGTTTTAATCAGTAGTTGTTCAACTTGTTGGGCTATCGAAACAACTGGATATTCTAGTGCTTTTTGTGGAACTCATGAAAGAGCAAAAATTTTATGAAGAACATGTTAATTGAGAAACATTACATCCATTAACTACATTTTTTGTCTTGTGAATTTAGAAAGATACTATTATTTTTCCACTATAGACACAGAATACTATAATCCAGCCACTTTTCATAAATGCATCCATCAAGAATAACTGGTTTAAAGGAATTTGATGGCAAATATTCCTATAAATCCAAATAGTTCACTTCCACGTCTGTGCTTTCCAATATAGTAGCCATTAGCCAAATTGGCCATTTGACTAATTAAAATAACACATCTGAATTGAGATATGATGGATTTCAAAGACTTATTGATTTTCATATTGGTTACATGTTGATATGAGAATATTTGGGGTTAAATAAAATATATTATTAGAATTAACTCCACCTGTTTCTCTTTGCTTATTTTTAAAGTGGAAACTAGAAAATTTAATATTTGAAATTACATATGTCTCTCATCTGTGCTCACATTATTTCTATTGGATAGCACTGGTCTAGATAATCACCTCCTCTGTATCTATTTCATAAATTAATATAGTAGAGCAAATATCTTTCTTAAAAGTGAGGACCAGCTGTGGAGATATTTTAATGTACTTTATTAATATTTGTGAAATAAAATTTCAAGTATTATAACATGATCCTTACTTTTATTTCTCTACTATATAGTTATCTTAAAAATAAATATTCCAGTGCTTGGGGTTTTATTTATATGCTATATCATTATGTGATGATTCAGTGGCGTTTGAATCCTTACCTTAAAAAATTAGAGAACCTTATGTTAGAAATTAATGTTTCTATGAGTTGTTTGTACCAATGCGTTTAATGTGGTGTAGTTTAGAGATTTTTCTCAAAATAGAATGAACCAGAATTAGTTTGTATGCATCAGTGATTACAGTATGTTCATGCATATTATTTTCTTTAACTGAATCCTCAGAAAGAGTGTAATAATCCATTTAAAAAACACATAACGAGGAGTCTCTGAGGAAATAAAATGAGATGGGCTGTATTAGGGAGGAGACCAGACTTGGTAACTCATGCCAACAGGGAGAAGGTTGACTGCTATGGTAAACCAGAGAGGATGGAGGCCCCTTCTAGAGAAATCAGCTAAGGCTAGCTGATGAGCTGTGCTCGACTCAGAATTTAGAGTTTCTGCCAATGATCATTTGCTAGAGAGTCTAACCGTTGATCTATCTCAGTTAGTTATTTTTGCAGTTTAAATATTGTGAATACAAAAAGTCAAAGTGATCCAAAAAAAGACATTTTGGCAAATGTTATCATTTCTAACATGGGACATAGACTATTATAAGAAATAGGCAGGTTTAAACTGTAGGTGTCTTAGAGAAATTGAATATAATAAATATATTATCAAATAAATTGAAAAACTTTCTAGGACAATTCCATTTGGGATGTTTTTGACTTTTATTTTCACAGGTAAGTGTTCTTCTACAGTAGTGACTTTCAAAGTTTTTTGATACAACCAACAGTAATGCATTTATATCCCAACATAGATGGAGTTTACCTAACCATATTTACCATTGTAATAGCTGATAAACTTTGATATTTTCTATCTAGTCTATTTAATCTCATTTTCTGATTATAATCCACTAAATTGACCTCACAACCACAACTCACAAACATTAATTTAAAACATCCCTCAACTGAAAAAAGAAATACTGTTTCATGTAGATGTCAGGCAACAAGAGTCACAAAGTCAAACTTGAAGATTATACATTAAAGGATTAAAAACAAGTAGAAGGTTTGGGATCAATACACCTCATCACAGCAAGGGCAAGGGAATCGGAAGTCTCTGAGCACCAAACAGCTGTGATCATGGTCAAGTGTAATTCTGAAGCAGTTATCTTCTACCCAGTACATTTTCCTCTGTGAAACCAAAACATCTCTGGATGCACCAGATAAGGCAATATACCTCCCAGCTTAGCTGGAAAATGAGGAGGTAAAGAATTCTTCACAAAAGCAGACTGTAATTGAAATTTTTAAAGAAAGAGAATAAAATATCATTTTCTAAAATGAATGACATTATATAATATACAACCTAGGATATTCAGGTACTGTTGAAGTACATGGACAAATAGCTTTAATTAAATTCTGAATATAAGCAGGAAAATGAAAACAAGGCTGAATGATGTATTATTTGGTCCTGAGTGTCTGAATTGAATTATTTCTCTCTCCATCTTTTCCGTCAGTTTCTCTGCAAGGGAATATGGTCCTTTACAATTTCTATTTCTCTTTAAGGTGCAATCCCACTTTATTTTTAACCGCTTTTGTCTTATTAAGGAGAAGGCATTTTTTTCTTTCCAATTTTAGTACATATTCTACTTTGCTAAATTGGGGTTGTAGGGGCAGCATTGCCCTTGCATTGTTCAGGCCACTTTTAAATTTCTCAATTCCTAGCACCCCTTTCTCTTCTTCAGCTGGTAGTGATTGGCAGAAAGCTTGCATACACCACCTGCGAGCTGGTTCCTTACGGGACTTTCCTTTTGCAATTAATCCATGGTGCTAAAGCCCAGGCCTCTCTCTGCACTTTTGATGTTATTCCTTTGCCAAATCTTTTCCCTCTGTACCCCAGACACCTTAACTGCAGCCCATTTGTTGAAATTTAAAGGGATCCCTTATCACTGTTGGAGTATGCTCCTTGATTTCAGCTGCTGTAATTTAGGGGAAGTGATTGTAGCTGTGAACATCAATTAAACTGAGAGGCCTATTCAATTTGAATAAAACCTTTGTGCAGCTTGTGAAGGAGAGGAGTGGACAGTGAAAAGCCTGAGTTCTCAGCACATCCCTGAACCAGTGGATAAGGCCGGGGCGCTTAAGGTTGAAATGGCCACTATCTCTTTTTAGCTTCCTGTTGGTACAGAGCTCAAATCATTTCAGTAACTACTTCCTCCTCTCCAGTGGTATCATCTCTGAAAATGAAAATCACATGATATATAACTAGGATATAAAATAATGTTAAACTGCTCTCTCTATGTTGGTATATAATGCATGTGTGTGAATATACAATATAAATATACATATATGCCTAATATATATATGAGATATCTTACATGTTTACTTCTCTGCATATAGTTATGCATGCAGATATATTTGTTTAAGCTTACTGAAGTAATCAAAATGGGTTTTATTTTCTGTCTATGCTGGGGCATGGTTGATATTAACGAAACTATACTAAACAAGTCAAACATGAAAAAAATCTGGTAAATATGATTATGAATCCAAACTGCATTTAATCTGACTCAGAGGACAGGAAGAGGGTTCATCCAACTGTATTCACTATGCATTTAAAAAGAACAGTGGAAAATAAATCTAAAAGCAAAATCTAATTTCCAATTATAAATAAAGATAGTTGTTTTTGATCTTTTATCAGCGCCATTAGTATTGTACAAAATGCAGAGTAAGATTATTTTGTGTTCCTTGACATTTGATGGCTGTGCACTAGCTGAAATGTGTTCAGAAAAATATTTTTTACATATGTTTTTAACACTTAAAAATATAGAACTACAGGTTTGTGGAGTTTGTTATAAAACAGCTCAACTTTGTTTAAAAAGTAAGTTGTCAAAATTCTGCTTATACCTGTCTGGATCGCCTCTAAAAAGATGTGTCCAAATTTCTAAGAGCCCACCAGCAGAGAGAGTGATGCTGCTTTCATTGATAGACTTCCCATTTCCACATAGCAATACTCTCTACCGGGCAGGGTAAAACGTATTTAGGGACTCAAGCAGACACATCTGATGAGTCTTATGAGACTCAGGAAGACAGGAGACCATCATGGGGAGCATTTCGGCAGAGCCAAGTGGATTTTGTTTCATGACTGGAAGTGAGGCTTTTGTGATTTGTTACCCTATTTAGCCAGAAGGTGAAGACTTATAGTATTATCAACAGTACTCCAGGGAGCAGCTTTCACCGGGATTTCACTAATAGGTTTTGTAACTTGAGCAAATCTGAACAGAGTAAAACAGAATAGAACCAACTTGATGAACTTGAGATGATTGTTTTCATTTTAGATATCGGACTTTCTCCTCACCTCCATTTCAGCTTGAAAGTTCTTCATCATTGAAGTAAATCTCTGGAATCATACTGCATATTCTTGATAGCATCCTCTGCTAGTTATTTGGTAGTACAGCCTGATGTTCATTCATTTGGGAGGCATCAGAGATGGGAACCTCCCTTGAAGCCATCCTAGTTGCCTGTATTTTGTAAACTCATTCTCCCAAAGTAAGTGGGACTATATTTAATAGAGGAATGTGTTTTCCATGTGTTCTTCCATGGCTGAAGCCAATTTTAATACCTACACATTCTGTGCTAATAATTTACATATGCTAATACACTAATAAGTTTTTTGCACATTATGCTTATAAAAAGGAAAGTTCATCAAATACTATATATTTGTTTAAGCATGTATTTACAAATCTCATGGTAGCTAGTGAAATTTTCTTCTGCATTGTTAATTCAGCCATCTTAGTCACTTTTAATCAATCCCCTAATCATGTTTTTGAAAATCAGTTCCGCATACTGTTCATGACAATAAATATTTCTGTTGTCATTTTTGGTGTGAGTGTTTGTAATCATGTGGTGTAAATGTGCATTTTTTTCTTTAATATAATCATAGAATAATGCTAAAATAATGACTACTAAGAACTAGGCAAAATGAGATTCTTAATTGCAGATTAAATTCCTTTTTTAGTTTAAGTAAATGCTGTTTCATCTGGCATTGCTTATACAAATTCAACCACATTAAACTTATGAGAAAATATAACATTAAATCATCATGCAAAGAAAATACTATAGTAGATTAAACTATCACTCAAGTCAAACACAGTTTTACTCAAGTTGCTCAGACCTGACTCCTAAAGATGAACCCACAATCCTCCTCTGTAATCTTTTGTATCTGATTCTCTCTGGTAGCAATTGGCCAGTCTTTGCCCAGGGGATAGAACTTTGATTAATCTTAGAATTATGGCATACAGAGAAATAATGTGCTTTTTCGGATTTCTTTAGGAGATAAGCTAGACCACTTAAAAATCCTTTGTTATGTGATTTTCAGTAACAATGAATAATTTAAGATTATTACGTACTGTGTAAAGAACTATTTTCCTTTCACGATTCTAAATTAGCATAATTAGTGTTACCCAGGATGACAAGGTACAAAGAATTATCTGATAAAATCTGAATGAGATGAACCATTGATAACCCAATGTTGCAGAACTTGAGTTATCATTGATCAAACTTTCCCATTATAAAAAAAAGTTATCTTCACATTCCAAGTGTTGCCAAATACCATTCTGGGTTTTAAGTATTTCCAGTTCTTGAACCGTACAGACTTGGGTATGACACAAGCCTTGAGTAATCAACTTCACTTCTCTGTACGTTGCTATCCTCATCTATAAATTGGGGATATTAAAATTAGGTTAAATCATATAAAATTGGAAGTCTATAGCCAAATATGGTAAAAAAAAAAAACAAAAACCAAAACCCAGGCAATTTCCTATGGTTTGCCCTAGTAGTACCTGTTTCATAAGGTTGATGAGAGAATAAAAAGAGCTAAGGTATGTAAGTGATACCGAAAGTCTTAATCTCAAGTTTGTGTGCCTGTTGTGCAATAAGCCAATCACTGAGACATTGGTACTTGGAGATGGAGAAAGGTTTATTTGAATTGACCAAAACCAGGGTGGGAGGATAGGTTCTCTCAAATTTGCCTTAACTAAAAAAGGAAAGCGGGGGGTCTTTATAGAGCTAAGGGGCTTGGGAGAAGGAGTTTGGGAGAAACAAAGGTTTCCATGTTTCTTTCACTCCACATAAGCCCTTGGTCAATCAGGCTTCTGGTGCTTAACAGCAGCTGGGGGCTGGTTATCTGGTGATTGAAACTTTCTTATAGGCATTCTTTTTCTTCTGCAAAATAAGCTCATAAATCCTTGTGACCCTTGAGTCACCCCTCAGGTTAAACAAGAAAACAGCAAATTAACAAGATTAACTTCTTTTCTTCTATGTCTGTATTGGGAACAAAGATGAAGGGTAATCTTGGTTTTATTGAATATTTACAGTAACCCTCAGGTACCTGGCTTCATAAAGTTTCATAAATTTTAGTTACTATTTTTATTATTAGAATAAGAAAAGCCAAGAACTATTTGGTCAATCTGGGAGTCAAAGAAATACATTCAAAGTAATATCATCTAGCAGCCCAAAGTAACTTATAATAAATTAAGTTCTTTTCTTACATTTTTCAAAGTCAGAATAATTAAAGTCCTTGGTATGCATTCAATGAAAGAATCTTTCAAGAAATCACCTCTGAAAATATTTTCCATACTGCATTTACTCATGTCATCAAAAAGTTTTCAGTATTCAGCTTTAAGCAGTTTTAATGTAGTTATTTTCTTCCATTACAGTTGAGACAAAACACTGAGAGAATTACTAAGGAGAATTCGAACTCAAAACATCTGAAAAATGGATAGGTTTTGGGAAAGACCAATTAACATCACAAATTGCACATTGCCCCAACTGATTTGAGAAATATAATCGATGTGATGAACCAATCAGAGTGAAGATAGGGGATATTTAGACTTTGAGAACTTGAATTTGGTGATTGTGAAGAGCAGAGAAGCAGCAGGTATGTTTGGACCATATTTCATTATTTTGCTTCATGAAGACTTGTCCCATGGTTTTAGAAATGTTACATATTCTTAATTATTTCCTACCTCACTACAATTATCTGCCATTTACAGATGAGCATGCCTATATACAAATATATCAATGACCACATAAACCCCAGAAACAATTATGCCCCCCAAGTGTTTGTGAACTTGAAGGGCTGAAACTATTGGATGTAAGTTAGAAATGGGAGTAAAGAGCTTGAAAGAGAAGCCAAATGGAATCTAAGCACTTGTTTAAGGGATTGGCATTATATTTCTTAGATATAAAAGGAAGGAAAAGAGAAGATCTATGGGTATATAAGTAAGTTTGAAGATCTGGTTATAAGGAACTTAGTATCTAGTGATTTCTATTTTCACAGTAAAATATGAAGCAAGGGGGCCGGCCCGGTGGCATAGTGTTTGGGTTCCCATGCTCCACTTTGGTGGCCCGGGGTTCACAGGTTCAGATCCCGGGCGTGGACCTACTCACTGCTCCTCAAGCCACACTGTGGCAGGGTCCCACATACAAAATAGAGGAAGATAGGCACAGATGTTAGCTCAGGGCTAATCTCCCTCAGCAAAAAGAGGAGGATTGGCAATGGATGTTAGCTCAGAGCCAGTCTACCTCATATATGAGGCAAGACCATTAGCTAAGAGTGAGTCAAAGAGTTGGAGTCAGAAAGAAGAGAGGAAAATATATGAAATAGTTATCTCAGGTATCGGGAACTGAGCTTCACTGAGAAGCGTGGAAGAATTGCTGAGTAGTATTAAGAGCCCATTTGAGATGTAAGGTCATGAAGTTAAAGTAAAAACAGTATGCCTGATTGTATCATTTTCTCCAGCTACATTCAACTACTCAGCAAGAAGCATTCTTTGCTTCTTAATTAGCATTTGAATCTCTGTGAGCCTATGCCACAGCCTTTGCTAGCACCTCACCAATCCGAGTTCATCAGAATAGAAGGTTTCACAAGCCTTCTTGCTGCTGCTGCCTTTTCATAATTCTCAGATCTTTTCGGTGCTTTTGTTTTGTTTGGCTTTGTTTACTCTTGAATATAGAGTCCGTCTTTGGTAACACACTAAATGTAATGAAGCTGTGGAAGTATTCAGTGAAAGTTTAAAAAAAAGGTAGAGTGGAAGAAAGAAAGAAGCCAAATCGATGACTGTTATTCTAAATGCAGATGGCACTGATTAGTTTGCCGAGATCCTTCTCTGAAATAAGCTCGGCACCACCACCTTCTTATCTCGGAATCAGCCTTCCTGCCAGAAGTGATGGCTGGGACAATGCAGATGGCTCTCAAGTAGGAGCTTCTCTCAGAACCCAGTCCTTATCACGGCTTTGACTGGCAAAGGCTGTCATTCATGCTGTCACTCACAGTGGGTACACAATGGATCATGTCTGCCTTGCACATCATAGATAACTAGACTAACTGGGGCTGGATTTAATTCCTTGGGTAAAGAAGAGGAAAAAAAATAAATCATTGATTATAGAATATCTGATTTTCCTTTAATTCACTTGTCACTGAAACTGTAACCTTGTGTTCTAGATCAGTTAAATTTGTCAGCGTCCCTAATAGAAACTGCCATTTTAATAAGATTTTTTTCTAACTACTGTATATTTAAAAGTCCATAAATGTGATTCCTTCAACCCTGTGTCTGTGTGACAATCTTTTCTTTGAAAAACAGCAACATGATTTTGAAGTGCTTTGGAATTTTTATCCTAACATTTTAAAATAAAGTGAGCATTAATGATCTTGATAGAGCATTCTTGAAAAAAAAAATCGGTTAGGTAAAAATGAAAATATGGAGGTATTAAATATAAAGGTATTTTGTGTGAAAGTCTACTGTTTATGCAGTACTCTGAGTGGTGACAGCAGAGGATTCATTTACACATCTAAAGCAGCTTTGTATATTGACAAAGAAGGTGTTCGAGACAGAACCATCATAATAATCACTATGCCTATTCACCACCATTTTTTGTTATTGTATGTCACAAATGTTGTGCTCCTTATATTGAAATAATCTAATGAAAGGAGCAATAATTCTTAGCTAGGTTATTATTGAGTTTTTGAAAAGCTAATTAATGATGTCTGACCTGATTTGTTTTGCTGTTGAAGGAAGGTATTGAAGATTTTAAGATATGCAAACACTCCTTAGTATACAATAAAACATATTTATCATGTTTACCCAGGATATTACTTTTTTCACTGGGTTATGACACTGTGAATGAAGAGGCTAATATTACTTTATGGACCTCTCTTTGCTCAATGGTGAGAAAATAGCCACAATGTTCAGGAAAACATATGGCGTGAATGTGTCCGATATGTATACTTATGAATTTTACTGGGGCAGGAAACTATAAACGTGACTCTTGATATTCTATCCAAACCAATGTAGTAGCTTTACCTGGGTATCTAATTTCTGGTCATATTTTTATATTCTTATTCTAATGTTCATTTATCCAGAGTATTTTAACTAAAAAAGGGTAATACATAGTTTATTAAAATGTTAACTGAAATGAGATCCTTTCAGAAATAGCATTTTAGTCTACATAACTACTTTTAGGATAAGGCATTTTTAAAAGGTATTCTTTTAGAAAGAATCATAGCTCTTTCTAGGGTTTATATATCTGCATGCAAATTAAGGAGATAGTCCTCCTCATTTAACAATTCTCATTCAAATGTATTTGTAGCATGCCCATACAAAAATACAACCCATTGCCCTTACTGCTCAACAAATATGGCTAATAAAATGCCAAATTCTACTAAGTATCCCCTAGAATAATGTGTATGTCAACCAAGGGCTGGTTCGTCTTGGCATGTGAGATACAGAGAGGAGGAAGAAGGAGGAATTGATAAATTGAAGCTTTGGGAAAGGAGTATAATGCACTGCTCTTGAAGTGACCGTTATAGGCGGCTGACCAGCTCAAGGTCCCTTGAGTCAGATACCACCACCCTCTTCTGTCCAGTCAGTGGCCAACTCCGTGTAAAGACCAGCCTGGCACTCCTTCCCACAAAACAAGGCTACCTACAGGGAAATGTCAGCCAAAAGGAGAAGTTGAACATGCTAGTTGTGTGACTGGTATGTCTAGATCATCATCTCTCCTTATATATGCAAATCTGACTCTGGGAGAATCTGAGAATTTGTAAGTTTATGCTCATTCTTCCCAATTTCTTAACCAGTACCCAAAATAGAGGCTGAACAGGTCAGAGCTATATCCCTCAAAGAATGGCAATAACACCAAAAACAGTTAAGGTTACTGGACTGCCTAATGCCAAATAGTGTGGGGCCTCCAACTTTGCCCTGTCCCAGCTCTCAACAGTGATTGTGGGTTTAGGGATGGCAGGTAGCGTTCAGAACTTCAAGAGTGGACAAGCTGGAGGAGAAAAGGAGCTTTCCCCATGGATTTTGATTTTATATATATGTGGTTCTTCAGAGGAAGCTCAGAGGAGTTTCATAGCCTGTCCTGTTGTCATACAATAATTATCATCTCATCTCATTTTTTGCAGTCTCCACTCATCTTTGAGCCATGCCTTTGTTCTCATGAACACTTATCAGATGACCTTGATCCCAGGGTTCAGTTTCCTTGGTCACCTGCCAGGATGAGAATGAAGGCATTCCTTGGTATCCAATAGAGTTAAACCATCTTTGACCCAGTCCTATCCTGGAATAGACTGCACCAAGACTATAAATGATGCTGACTATCATCATAGATGACATCATAGAGGCCTCAATGTTTACTCTCTTCCTCTATTCTCTCTTTATAGTTTCTTGCTAATATGATCTAGATGACTATGTATAATTACAAAATAAATGGAAGGAAGATTTTCTATAACTTTGTTCTCTTAGAGAATATATCATGTCTAGATATGTGGCATTAGTATATCATTTGTTTATTTAGAAAGGATCAATTGATATTTGTTCTGATCTTTTGTTTTAACATTCCACTTCAATAGTAAAATATAACCTAGTAGTACAGTGAATTAATTTATTCATTCTTATAATATTTATCAAATGCCAATTATTCCAATTCTCACGAATCTCAAAATTTTTGAAGTATGCAAGCAATGTATGAAGATTAGCATTATGAACTTATTTTAACAGAATGTAAATATTAATGTAAAACTCTTAAGGCCTTAATTTTCCATTTTGGATAGTATTTGAGGTGTTCTTTATGAAGTATATGCAGTAAAAACTACCATGGGTCACAATAGATCAGTCATTCTTGTTTGGTTTGGTTTTGGTTATATAGCCTCTGTAGGCATAGCTCTGCATTCTGAAAAGGAGGAAATCATCCATATTGATGGTTAGATAACTGCTCTATTAACCAGTTTGGACCAGTTCCAGTACCCAAGACAAATAACGTGTCTATTGGCAATGGAAATATGGCATTCTCTTTAGCATTATACCTACTCTTCTTGGTTACAGAATGCTAGCGGGAACTGTGCTTGTTATCAATCTGCTGCATATCTTAGCAACTGAAAACAGCAAACATTATCTCACACAGTTCCTTAGGGTCAAGAATCTGGGAGTAGTTTAGCTGGATAATTCTGGTTCAGTGTCTCTCATGAGGTTGCAGTCAAGATGTAGGCCAAGGCTGCAGTCATGTGAAGGCTTGACTGGGGTTGGAGAATCTACTTTCTACCTCACTCATATGGCTCTTGGCGGGAGACTTTGGTTCCTTGCCGGCTGTTGATTGAAGGCCTCAGTTCCTTGTCACATGGGCCTCTCCACAGGACTGCTCACCACATGGAAGCTGTCTTCTCCCAGAGTAAATGGCCCAAGAGAGAGAGTGAGTGAACAACTGAGACAGAGCCAAAATGTTTTCATAAACTCATTTCAGAAGTGATATACTATCACTTCTGCCGTATCTATTATTAATACAGACAACCCTGGTACAGTGTGGGAAGGGATTACACAGGAGCACAAATACTAGGAGTCAGGGATTACTGGGGGCCATTTTGCAGTCTGGGATCAAAGACTTCTGATCGAATTCTCAGCTGTTTTCTGGAGAAGTCTGACCCAATTAGGCCTCTCTTTAAAGCAGTGATTCTCAAAAGATGATGAAGAGGTATAAAGTTGGAAAAGCATGTTCAATATTATAGTGTAATTTTATATTTTGAAGTGAGAAAACCCATTGTTTTTTGAATATGGTCTACAGAGAATTAAATTTAACCATCATTTTTTTTGCTTGTGGGGATACACAAGTGCATGCATATTAGTGATTCTTTAAAGGAAAAGTCAACTCACAATCTTGATGTGTGTGTGTGCTTTTCATTTTTGTTGCAAAGGGTATGACTTTTTTAATGCTGAAACTATTTTACAACAAAATTAGAAACTTGTCGCAAAAATGTAGACCAATTGTCAGACCCACTATCAATTACTCCTACTAATCTCAATAAGATCAGGCTGCAGTTTCATAGTTCTTTGATTAACAAAGGGTTTTTTCAGGTTTAATAAAAATATTAGTTAAAATATTTGTATCAATTCATGTAAAGATGTCAAAGATTTCTGGCAGCCTTATAGTATATAGATCTAAAAATAAATAAAAAATTATACGATCACACGATTTAATTATTTCAGTCCTAAAAAACACAACGAATATTATAAAATAGTGTACTTCTACTTATTATTAACACAGGCATTTTATATTTAATTTCTTCGTGATAAAGCAGCCTCTCTGAGTTAGAATCTGTACTAGAGATCAAGGAAACTGATCTTATTCTGTTGCAGTAGAACAGCAGGCAGAGTTCAATGAGGCTTTTTATCTTAAATTATATTTTCAACTTGACCTCATTAAATTCTTTTCCTTCTGTTTGTCATTGTTAGGCTTACTGTTTTTTATATTTCCTCTCAGCCCCTTTACCATTTTAAAATTGTCCTTTAGAAATAACTCTGGCATGGAGAGTTCGTTATTTCTGATAGTGACAACATACCGAATTCCCTAATGCACTGATTTCGTTGTCTCATGACCTTCATTTAGAAAAATTCAGGTAGATTCCCTAGTTGCTGATTATATCTTAGAAAATCATTAAATGTCAAAAGCTATTTTTTTTGTTTATTTTCAAACTATCTGTAGGAGAGAAGTTGCTCTAGTCTAACAAATGAAAAAAGTTGCCACTTTTTTTGCATCGATTTTTGTTGTTTAGATTGGAGAAATAAATAAGAAATGGGGCAAATTTTTCTCTACTATGTGACCTAAATTTCTGTTGCAATAAAGCTGATCTGTTTTTAAATATAATACCTGTTTCTGTGAATTTTTGTAGTAATTAATCTGTTTTTCAACTATTGCTTATATAATGTGGATATAAACATATACTTTAAATATTTCACTTAAGTATCAATATGGGTATAATTTTGATTTGGAAGTAAAGTAAGTTATTCTGAAGAAAGTGCAGCTTTTCAAGCATCCTTAAGAAAAGGGGGGGGGGTAAAAATCCCTAACTGAAATGTAATCAGATGAGCCAACATTATTAGACGCAACCCCTGGAAAGACTAAAGCGACTCATAACGAATTAAAAGAGAAGGACCATTAAGCTGGAGAATCCCAACAATCAAGTGGAGACATTTCAGGCTCTTCAGGATCTCTGCTGGAATAAATACGTTATCACACTAAGCTTTTATGAAAGGCTGTTACATTTCTACCAACTTTAATCTGTTTCATTTTTGTGTTTAAAGGATGAGAGTTGCATTAAAATAAAAATTCCATTTGGGTTATTATCTCCCCAGCTGTCTGTACAGACCATGAGGCCGGCCAGAGAATATTCTCATTATGTGTGTCGAGCAGTTACTCCGTGATTGATGCTGCATTAATGCATGGCCCAGACGCATTCCTTTTGTTACTGAATATTAGACAAATTAGTTCTTACAAATTCATGACCCACTCTCCGCCTCCTGGTCGGTGGATCTTCCTCCTCCCTCTCAGTTTCTTACCTGCCCCCCAGGCCTTCTGCTGGGCCCCTGACTTGACTACCATGGAGAGTTAATGTTGCTAATAACCTTCCGTGAAAATGAACTGAGGCGTTAGGAGGAGGCGTTTGACAAAGGAAGAAGCAGAAAACAGACATCGGTCCTTCTAGTCAAACAATACATAATGAGGTTCTAGTCATTTTCCAGGATACCTCAATGCCGTAATGACAAATGAATGTTTTGTTGTCAGAGTCCCAAATTAGTTTTCCCTCCCCCACTTTCTGTGAGGTACCATTTATCTACTCAATTGCTTTATATTTGCTTTTGTCAGGATAGGGAGTGAAGAGTCATAAAAAATTTTCATTTAGACAATTTTTTTATCCATGAAGCAAAGTATGGGAATGGATATACCTTTCTCCCTTTTTCCCAAAATGTTTGTATTGGAATTCTTCCTGGAATTTTTCAAAAGGCAGTCTAGATCTTAAAACTAAAAGGTGGATTTCTGAGCATGATCAAGGTTTCCAGTTGGATTATGTGTCATATGTATGTGTTTTGTAAAGGTATACCAGTGATTACCAAGTGTTTCGAGTTCTAAAAATATATCATTACACGTGTGTTATTGGAGGAAAATATTCTGTGCTAAACCTTACTGTTTTCATATTGAATCTTGAAAATGGCAAATTTCCAATTGTATAGATGTGGAAACTAAAGCTCAGAAAAGTTAAGTAACTTGCCCAGTGTTACCTAGTTAAAGTGGATCTTGAAATTGTCTCCTGAAAAAGTGCTATATAGGCTATATTTGGTCTATAAATGAAAATGAATTAAAATTTATTTTTTTTCCAGTTCTACAATATTAGCTATCCCTGAGGATTCCTTTATAAAGATTTTTATGTTCTAAATTTTAGTTTCTACTACAGTAAATACTGATATGTAAATATTGTTATAATTATTTGATAAATATTGATATAGTCCATCTAACCAAAAGCTTGATGGGGTCCTGTATAATTTTTTTAAAGTATACAATTCAATGGTTTCTGGTATATTTACAGGATTGTGCAACAATCACCGTAATCTAATTACAGAACATTTTTGTCCCCCTAAAAGAAACCCTATACCCTTAGCAGTCATCCCCATTCCCTCCAACATGCTCCTCCTAACCTACTTTCTATCTTTATAGATTTGCTTATTCTGGACATTTCATATATATGGAATCATAAAACTCATACAGTGGATGATGGTTTGTGTGTGATTTCCTTCACTTAGCACAGTACTTTTGAAGTTCATCCATTTTCTTGCACATATTAGTATTTCATTTTTTAAGTTGCTGAATAGTATTCTATTGTATGGATATATCACATGTTGTTTATCCATTTATCAGTTGATGAACATTTGGGTTGTTCTTACTTGTTGGCTATTATGAATTATGCTACATTGAATATTCATGTACAAATTTTTGTGTGAACATTTGATTTCGTTTCTCTTGGGTATATACCTAGGAGTAGAATTTTTGGGTCATATGGTAACTCTGGCCAGCCCTGGTGGTCTAGTGGTTAAGATTCAGTGCTCTCACTCCTGTGACCCAGGTTCATTTCCCCGGTCAGGGAACCACACCACCCATCTGTTGGTTGTCATACTGTGGCAGCTGCATGTTGCTGTGATGCTGAAAGCCATGCCACCAATATTTCAAATATCAGCAGGGTCACCCATGGTGGACAGGTTTCAATGGAGCTTCCAGAAAAAGACAGACTAGGAAGAAGGATCTGGCCACCCACTCCCCAGAAAATTGGCCATGAAAACCCTGTGAATAACAGCAAAGCATTGTCTGATATAGTACAGAAGGAGAGAGGATGAAGCAAAAATGCCAGGCAGAATTTCCCTCTGCTGTACACAGGGTCGCTAGGAGTCAGAATCAACTCAAGGGCACTAACAACAATGGTAAATGGTAACTCTATATCTAACATTTTGAGCAACTGCTAATCTCATTTCCATAGCATCTGTACCATTTTACATTCTCACCAGCAATGCATAAGGATTCCAATTTCTCCACATCCTTACCAACACTTGTTATTGTGTGTCTTTTTGATTATAGCCATCCTAGTGGGCATAAAGTGGTACCTTGTAGTTTTGATTTGCATTTCTCTAATGACTGATGTTGTGCATTTTTCCATGTGCTTATTTTCCATATGTATATATTCTTTGGAAAAATGTCTATTTTTTAAAAATGTGTATTTTTAAATTAGGTTGTCTTTATTGTTGAGATATAAGAATTGTTTACATATTTTAGATAAAGTCCCTTTCCGTATATATGCTTTGCAAATATTTTCTCTCATTCTACGGATTGTCTTTCATTTTCTTGATAGTATTGTTTGCAGCACCAAAGTTTTTAATTTTGGTGTAGCCCGATTATATTTTTCTGCTTGTGCTGTCAGTGTCATATCCAAGAAACCATTACCTAACCCAAGGTCACAAAGATATACTCCTATGTTTTCTTCCAGGTAGTTTTAGCTCTTATATATATTGTTAAACTGTATTTGAAACATCCTATAAAGGACACTTTGTGGTATAGACCTAACTGTTTTTGGTTTTTCCAATTGTATAAGTCAATTCAAAAAACAAGTATTTGTGCGTACTGTTATATATTCGAGATATATAGTCAAGATGCTTTCCTAGAATCTGATAATAAGTCTGCCCTGAAGGAACTTTGCCTAATAAAGGGTAACAGACATAACACAAGTAACTAAAGTGTAAGGTAAAATGTGACAAAAACTACGTGAAAGGAATTGAGTACATATCTTGGGAATTCAGGGAAGAAAGTTGATCTGTGGTTGTGGGAAGTGATTTTTATTCATGCTTGATTTGAATCTTGAAATAAAAATGAAGGTAAAGTTTTGTTGGGTTTTCCCTGCTTTGATAAAGATCGAGGACATCACTGATTAATCCCACTTGCATTGTGGTTTCTGGAAAGGATAGTATTGCTGACCTTGACTGTTCCATGTCATAGAGCAGCAGTTCTAAAAGTGTTGTTATCAGAGCACTGAGCCTCCCTGAGACTCTTACAGGTGGTCTGCTAGGTCAAGACAATTTCCCTGATAATATTCAGACATTATTTGCCTTTTTCATTGTATTGACATTGTGCTGATTATGCAGAAGCAGTGGTGGATAAAACTGCTGTGCATCAGCACAGATCAAGGCAGTGGCACCAAACTGTGCTGGTGGTCATTGTGTTCTTATTGCCACAGACTTGCCCTAAAAGTTAAAACTAACTAAATAAAATGCCAGTTTCACTGCAGAACAGCCTTGATGAAGTAGTAAAATTATTAATTTTATGAAATCTTGACCTTTGATTGCATGTCTTTTTAGTAGTCTCTGTGATGAAATGGGAAATCCATATAAAGCTCTCTGCTGTATCCTTAGACTACCAGGTATGCTCCCATGACTCACTGATAGAATCACTGTTAGTTCCTAATAGTATGGGCAACAGAAACAATTCCAGAGTTTAGTGTCAATCAACCTGTAATTGCTCTGACTTTGGTGCCTAGATAAGATGGCACAGGGTGTATCAATTGTTCATAATTATGAACAATTAATCTTGATTAATCTTGATGAATGCCTATAGGCAAACTACATTAAACTAGATAAAAAGTCCTTAAAGTGCTCAAAATAGATTAAATAAAAAAGATGCCCTCAAGAGTTTATTATTTATAAAATCTTATAAATTTGGTAAATTTAATTAGAAAGAAATGCTACACAGTAACAAAAGTGATAGGACTCTGGAACAAATACAAACACATTTTAGTTTCAATTGAATAGAAGTGCCTGGTTTCTGTCTTAATAAGTATTCCCCAAAAGGAGATTCAGATAAAACAATTTCTGGCAAAGCATGTAAGAAAAAGTAATAACTTGTTAAAATATAGTAATAATAGCTTAGAACTTTTTATACATATTTTTTAATATATCCCCCAGTCATGTTAGATAAATTGTTATTATATCTACTTTATGAATGTTAATATATCTAATTTATTTATGAATTTGAGAACTGAAGAATTGAAACTAACCCAAAACTGGGTCAGAATTTGTCTGACCCAGAAGCAGGCCTCCTGTCAGGGTAGAGACAGCAGTGCTACCTTCCCACCCTCATCTGCAATATACCTGGGAGGGGCCTACGTACCACAAGCATAATTTGATTGGGGAGTGTCAAAGCTTTATTCTGATTCTAGGTAGGAGTCAATGTTTGACGAAAGTCTGATCTGAACGAGGTGAAATAGATGCATTCCTTCTGGAGTTTTGGGTCATGGGTAAGATTCTGGTTGTCAGAAGCACATTAAGTTTTTAACAAAAAGATCAGTTGAATATATGATGTGGGCTCTAGAGAGAAACCAGGGTTGGAGATATAGATTTGAGTCATTACTTTATAGGTGATAGTCACTCTAAGACATGACATTATATCAGAAATTCTGGAGGAAGATTGTTATCAATTTCATTATAACAAAACAAAACAGATGAAGAGTACTCTATGTTAGGTAGCCCTAGGCCTTGTAGGTAAAACAGCTTCTCTGGTAAAGAAGTTGAAAGTGAGTGGGGGATTCGGATATATAAATAGAAGAAAAAGTAAGAGGAGAATAAGACAAAGGGCAAGAATTTGGGGACCATCCAATTTTTATTTTATTTTATTTTTTTCCAGGTTTATTGAGACATAATTGACATAAAACACTGTGTAAGTTTAAGGTGTACAGTGTGATGATTTGATACTTGTATAAGATTAACAAATTCTGGGGCTCTAATTTACAGCATGGAGATCATCCAGTATCCAGATCATCCAGTATTGAAGTAGAGGAAGTCTTCTAAAACTTTTTCAAAGGAATAGAGATGAAGAAGGAAAGCCGGGAAAGAAATGACATGAAAGCTAAGGAGGAAACTTATTTCACAAAAGTGGGAGTGCCCATTGTATCTGATTACGTCTAGTGGTCACATTAAGATAAGTTCTGAAAAAGATGCACTGAGGTTAGCAAGTGAAAGCTACCTGGTGAGCTCAGTATTAGCAGATTAAATGGAGTAGTGGTGCTGGCTTGTGTAAGTTTGAGGATATGAAGACAATGAGCATGGGCTCCACTTTTTTAAGAATCATGGCTGTGAAAGGAGAAAGAATGAGGGAGTGTCATCTTGCAAAAGGACAGACTGTCAAGAAAGTGCTTTTGTTGATTTAGACAGGACAGACTTAAGCATGTCAGAAGCTAACACTAAGAGCCAGTGGCAAGGGAGTGGTACGTGATTTATTTAGGTGACTGGCAGCTCCTATTCTACTCAGGATAAGAGACCTTGAGTTCTTTTTATTTATCATGACATTTCTGCTCCTGATAAACTGATTGTCATCAACTCTTTCACTTTGTCTTACAGAACTTTTGTTACATGGTTTAAAGTAAAACAAAAAAATTATATGAGAACAAAACTAATTATTTTAGAAAGTTATTGTGATAATTCTTCGATTAACAGGATATCAGCTAACTTCTAAACCCAAAGTTTTCCTACACTTTTTATTTTATGTGAATGAGGAAGTATGTGGAGGTGGGTGGTTAAGAATTTAATTTAAAACCTACTTCAGGGGCAGAACAGGCAATCAGTAAGCATTTATATTATGTGCTTGCTCTCCCAAAGATATGATGATATGTGCTCGAGTTGATACAAAGAATTATAGCACGTGGTCTTTATTGTAATAAAAATTGCAATCTGTGGATGTAAAACTACACACAGGAAAAGATAGCTAATGATGTGACAATAGAAATGATAAACACCAAAATGAGTGATACAGATTAAATGCAATAGGAATTTGAAAAAGATGGCTAACATTGAGTTCGAATGTTCAGAGGTAACTCCTTGAGCAAGATGGATTCAAGCAAATACTTAGGTTGGGCAGCTAGAATGGAAGTAGTACTTTCTCATGAATTAGGGATTACTGTTTGTTGGTGATATACTAAGTGTTTTAATATGCATAATTAATTTAATGATTTGTGAAGCTAATAGGATTTGTTTCAGGTGACTGAATGCACCATAGATTTATGGGTTAATGGTTTGGTTAGGACATGAGCTAGCCAAAAAGCTCTCTTGTGCTCTTTGTCTGTCTTTATTTTTGTTTATTTTCTGTTCTCCTTGGCATCTGAATTCTCTGCCCACGTTTGGGGAATTCCCCCTATATGAGCACTGGCAGGAGGCAGACCTTACTTCTCACTATAGAACTTGAAAAGTCCAGAGACTTGCTTTCCCAGCTCCCTTACCACAAAAGATCGGGTACAGACAGGTTTGGACAAGCAGAAGACCTGTCTAGGACTTGGAATCAGGAACTAGATGGCTTTGTAAGGAGGCATCCATTCTGGCAGTGGAGGCGGCACATCCATTCACTGTGGGAGCAATGGCAGTGCACCCAGTGTTGACACGAGCGGTGTTGGTGAGGGGTGTGACATCCAGTGGTCAGTGGTGGAGGCAGCAGTGTCCTCACCGGAATAGTTCGGTGGCATGATTTGGAGATGGTTTGGGCTGTCTCTTCTTTCACATCCGTTTTCTGAGCCAGGTTCTCTTGCCTCCCCAACAATTAATTCCATGAGCAACCCAATGATTCTTCCAACAAATGCGTCTTCTGCTTTACTGGTTAGAGTCAATGACAATAAATTGTTTTTGTTGCTTGAAACTAAAAATTATGAAAGTGCAAGATTTTACAGTGAGATTACAAGAGCTTTTAGTGTCTGCCTAAAGAGTTTGAACTTTATAGGAAATACCCCAATATTAAAGAGTTTTGAGCAGTAGAATGACATTAACCTAAGTGATTCTTAATGAAGAATAATGTCAGTGTTGTATGGGATGAATAATTTGAGGGAGAGACTATAGCTGCAAACATAGTATGAAGAGATGGGTCATATTAGCAAGAGAGCTAGTTTGCAGAAGAAGTTAGGTTGAATTTAAGTAGATGAAAAAAATATATAATTAGGTAATAAGAGGATGGGACTGGGCGTAGATTAGAGAAGCGAGAGTCAAAAAACTTTAATAATAATAAGGTGTGTGTGTGAGGGGGTTACTGTTCTAAGCAAAGGGATTATTGCTCTGATGAAGAATTTTAGAACACTGGTCCTCTATACAATCTGCCCTGACATGCCTGAGGGCTAACGCGTGGACCACACACACAGGCAGAGGGGTTCATTTTGACAGTGATTCTGTTTTCAGCCATGCCTCACATGCCGTACATATTTGGGGGAAGGAGGCAAGCCTTGCCTCACTTGCAATAAGCATCTGGGGGAAAGAGGCAAGTGTCCATTGAGGAAGATCCAAAGATGATTAAATAAGCCCGTCCCTCTGCAGTCCCCTACCTCACTCCAATGCACTTATCTAAGAGTCTCTTTTTTTAGAAAGTGGAAAAAAAGGACAGAAACAAATAGTGGCTACACTTATAGGCTGATAGAAAGAAAGTGAATTCCTAAAAGAAGGAGGACAAGCATCATCCAAGAAGTATCAGAATTGCCAGAACTCTTGGCAGCTGAATTCCACTTCCCTGTTTTAATAACTAGAAGCCCACTCGGAAGTGAGGCAGGGTATCATAAATAGCATGAAATACCAGGCTTAGATAAAGTGATTCCTTTATTTTATACCTAAAATCGTTGCACTACTGAATAAGAGATTTAACCCCATTCAATTAGGATATTAAAAGATGAAATTGCTCATAAAAGACTCTTTCATAACACTCTCATAAAAAAGTTCAAAAAATGCAACTTTCTGGATCTTCCAGAACAAAGGGCAAGTGATACCATACCGTTAAGAAGATAACCAAAGATTTCAAGATGTATTCCCCCATTACTGTAATGTAGTAAATTGAAAGTACGATCAATTCCATGTTAGTAGGTGCAAAGCACAGGGAGTTGAGGAGAAAGCACCATACCATTTAGTCAAGAGTCTTGTTTTGCCACTAATTGTTTGCTTTGAAGATTTTCTTGCCCGCTCTCTGCCTCAGTTTCCTCATCTCATAAGTGAAGAGATCACTGAGGGCCCTTGGGGAAACGATTGAGAAATTGAAGCTATGGTTCAGGAAAATAAAATTGGCTACCAGAGGGAATGAACAGATGATGCTGCAAGATGAAATTGCAGCCTTCACAGCAGAAGTTGAGAACAGTTGCTACTTTCCTTAAAGGTCATTGCTCATATTCCAATAGGAATGGGGTGGTGATGGCACATTGAGAACCTGTTGTCTTTGTCTAGGGTGGTACCTACCCTTTTCTAGCATTTATCTGTTTACATTTTAATATAATTAGGCAGACCAGATTGGTATTTAGTCTTGTTCTGACAACAACAAATTAGACTTAACTCTTTAATTACAATGAGAAGGAAATCACCTTTCTGATATCCTTCAATTAGCTCAAGCAGCTGTTAAGTTATAATTAAAATTTCACATGGATCATTTGAGTTCTTGGAATGTTTCCATTTAATAACAAAACATTTGCATATATGCATTCAGTTTTCAGCAACCTTTTCAAATCTGTCAATGGTAAACTAAGAACATTGATACTGTATTAAACAAAATCTTTGTAGTCTTATAAACAGACAGCTGGGTCCCACAAAATGAAAAATGGAAATGGAAGAAGGTGATCAAAAAGTATTAGTGCCTCCAAGTTTCCTGGAGCTTTTTCAGAGAATTAAACTTTTGCTTCATTCATAGTTACCCAAGAGGGGAGAAAAAACTAACGAAGAGAAAGTGGTTATTTGGCGCTTGACAAATGAATGCTTGCATTACATGCATTCCATTATTCAATACAGCAATCACCCCGCTCTGTCTTTACAAATAGATTCTTGCCTCCATAGACTTTCAAAAATATAAATGTGAGAGGAAAAATCACATGTGAAAATTCAAATATTCTCTTTTGTTATATTTTTCTTTTATTCTGAGAATTGAATTAACTAAGAAATTACTCTCTTTGAAGTTGCTCTGGCCAATATCTGTCTGATACAGCTATGAATTCAACTATGTATATAACACCAAGATGGAAGAATAAACATATATTTAGCAGACTTACAATTTAGATATTAAAAGTCTTTGAAACATTAAATGCTGGCTAAATTAAACTGAATCCATTTGAAGAATCATAGGAATCTTTTTCAGATTATGTTTAGAAATTTGATTTTATAGCAATTGAATTAAATGGCAGAAAACTGATTAAAACGAGGATGTAAAACTATTTTTTCCTTGATTTTTTAGATATAATTTATATTTTCTATTCTTTAACATTGGTAGGAGGAAGTGAGAGAAAATTTGGTAGGTTAATAACAATATTGGAAGGTGATATGCTTTAGAATCTATACCAAAGGCCCTAAGCTATTTTTAACAAGCCAGGATTCTATTCATGCTTACTCATTGATAGCCTATATTGACAAGTAGAATTCTGTATTGGCTAAGAACCTAATGATGTCTTCCCAACCATCAATCTGTAATGTATATTATTGAATTTCAACCACCAAGATAATTGTATCCCTGGGAATTAAAGAACGCGTGTGGAGAAAGAAAAGAGATGAAAGAGCAATGCCTGATATCATAATTATACCAGTGTGCACACTTTTTGGGGCTACCAGCTGTTATCAGCACATTTTCCATCTGCCTTTCCTAATTTTATTATGACCTTTTAGAACCGATTTCACCTGGTAGACAGTTGGCTCTGACCCCTTCACTGAGTCAATTTCGTCTTTGAACAACTAAAGGGAAGAATGAGTAACAAGTGGCTTTCTATTCAGAAAAATGTTCCAAATGAATATCTCATTATTCTTGTGTTGGGAGACCTCATTACTGAGTGATTTTAACATTCATTTCAAGTGCTTAGGTTTACCAGCCTGCAAATCCACAGGTGACCTTAGGGAATCAGGATTAGAGCTCAACTCTCAAGAAGTTTTCAGTTCAAGATTCTTTAGAAAATGTTTGTTTAAAGGGTTTTTATATTGTATGCTGATGAAAAACAGGACCCTAAGAAGGTAGTTTCCTTTATTCTGACTCCAAAATCTAGAAAGAGTTACATTCACTTTCTCTCTCCCCACCTGCTCGCTCACGCTCTCTCTCTTTCTCTCTCTTTCTCACACACACACACACACACACGCACACAATGGAGACTGTATTCTGGAATAATATCAACATGTTTAGAACACTGACTGTGTGCTGTAGTTTACTTACTGTGAATAAACAATTTAATTTATTCATCTCCAAACCCAACAATCTAGTTTATATTACTATACACATCATATGTAAGAGAAAACTGAAGCCATAAAAGGTTGAATAAATAGTGCTTATAGGAGCCAGCCTGGGGGCGTAGTGGTTAAGTTCACACATTCTGCTGCAGCAGCCTGGGGTTCACGGGTTCAGATCCTAGGCACAGACCTACTCACCACTCATCAAGCCATGCTGAGGCAGTGTCCCACATAGAAGAGCTACAACTCTACAACTCCGATATACAACTATGTACTGGGGCTTTGGGGAGAAAAAAGAAAAAGAAGAAGATTGGCAACAGATGTTGGCACAGGGCCAATCTTGCTTAAAAAAAAAATAGTGCTTGTAGGTAGCAGAGTCAGAACTTACATCTATGTGTGTCTTATTCTAAAGCCCATACTCTTAACCAGTAGAGTGTTATATTCATTTATTCATTAACTTGACAACTTGGTGTCTACTAGGTCTCAGACTTTTCTAGGAGCTAGGATTACAGAGGTGAGCAAAATGGACATAGTCCCTGTCCTCATGGTGTTGACAATATGTGAATGGTTTTCTCCTTACAATTGATCTTACATCATTGAGTAATTTCTGCACATTCATAGACATCTGTTGCGTGTGGTGTGTAATGCTGCTGCTGAGGCCCACAATAATGCTGGGAACTTTTTGAATTCTGTAGGCAGTATGTTGAGTCCAGTCTCTGGTGGCCATGTTTGCCTTGGCCGGATGTTTGGGTAGTAGCAACAGCTCTGTAGCCATAGAATGTTTCAGGACCCAGCCATTAGACATAGGATCAGTTTCTGAGTTGCTCTTGGGATTTCCCTCAGTTTTCTAACAATCTACATCCCACCTAGCCACCCTCTAAAGGAGGAATACCCTCTCCAATTCCAGGTAACTGAGGAACAGTCTACATGAAACCCAAGAGGGAAGTTTTGATGTCTTTCACTCTTACCAAGGAAAAGAATGATGCCCTGCTCAGACTCATGCCTTGGGGGCAAATCAGCAGTAAGGAAGAGAAGATATAAAACACAGGGGCCAACTACCAGGTCTGAAAAAGTTCCATTCAATGTGGATTTACCAATTTGTGAATTTACTAATTTGTGGTAATGCTTCAGAGGGGCTTGTTCCCTTAATAGGATTTGATATTGAAAACATGAGTGTGGGAAATAGCACAAAACAGGCAAAAAGCAGAGCGTCAAAATCATAGCCATTTGTATACCAGCGGCCACTCCCATCTAGTTATATATGTTGAATAGAAGAATTATATTTAGGATTGCCAGAACTTATATACAATTTCTTGACATAGAAAGAGAGTATTCTGATTGATTAATCTCTATAGTCCAATGTTTAACCCAAAATTTTCCCAATTATTTTTTATGAATATCATCATTATTATTCTGCTTTGTGTTGAGATTTTACAATGTGCCAGATAACGTCCTGAGCAATTCCCATACACTTAATCCTTACACTTACTCACTTTCTCCATTATTCAGATGAGGAAATTGAAGCTGAAAAAAGTTGATTGACTTGTCAATGTCACCCAGCTAGTAAGTGGCGGAGACAAGCAGAATTCAGGTCTGATTCAAAGCTGCTTACCTTAAACTAATCTGAGTCACAAGAAGGCTGTCTTGCCCCAGCTGCTGTGGGTCACCCATATGTGGAACTTGCATGTATTTAAGGACGTTTAATGTGTCTTATGTTGTTCTTTGACTTTAAAGGTTCACAGGTTAGCCTCTTTTGTGCAGACATCTTCATCTTTCAGTTGCTAGAGGGATTTGCATGCTAGTTTACACATTGTGGGCTCATGTCAAAGTGAAGTTATAATTTTGTCTTTTAGGAATAGCTACTAAGTAGAGAATTTATTTTTCCTCTGAGTTTCATTACTTAACATTTCTGAAATAACTAAACCTTTAATTATTTAATTTATTTAAAGTATTTAATTTAATAATTAAGGCTCTGCGATTGATTTGTCTAAAAAAGTTTAGATTAATGAACTAACTGGTGGTAATTTAATGATACTGCTTAAAATTTTTTTCTGTCCCTACAATTGTTATTTATATATTTTTTTGCTAACTGAGTGACATCACGAGTCCTTCAATATCTCTGGGTTTTACATTTCGCATATAGAATAATGTTCCTACTACTTTCTTCAAAGGCATTTTCAGTCACCAAATCTCTAAAATGTTTTTTTAAATTCTTTGAAAGAAGGGCCTGGTTAATTGTATTATGGTTGAGAATAGTTTGGAAATGAAATTGAAAGAGTAGAAATCTATTAAATAGCTATTTTAGGTTAGAAATGGGACACTTCTATATTCAAATTACTGCATTAATATATTTACTGATTTGCTCACCTCCTAATAAATTTTTAGTTCTATTTTCTAAAAGGCAATGTGGGGGCCGGCCTGGCGGCGCAAGCGGTTGGGTGCGAGTGCTCCGCTGTGGCGGCCTGGGGTTTGTCGGTTCGGATCCCAGGTGCGCACTGACGCATGGCTTGTCGGGCTGTGCTGTGGCGGCATCCCATGTAGGGTGGAGGAAGATGGGCACGGATGTGGGCCCAGGGCCAGTCTTCCTCAGCAAAAAAAAAAAAAAAAAAAAAGAGGAGGATTGGCAGATGTTAACTTAGGGCTGATCTTCCTCAAAAAAATTAAAAAAAATAAATAAATAAAAGGCAATGTGATATAGGCAATTCTCACTTGGGGTTAATAAACCAAACCTTTATCAGGCTAGGACCTATTGCAAGTTAAGACTAACAGTGAAAATACAATGGATAAGGTACATTGCTTTGTCTGATAGGTTTCTCGTAGAAGTTTTGTGTGACAATTCTTTTAAAAATCATTTCTAAGAAGCAGCATTGGATTTTGCTGTTCAAAGGAATACTTGATGAAGATTTCCATAGGGGATTATCAACACATGCCTGCACACTAGTACTTTCTAGTTCTGCTTTCTTTTGGCATTTATTGTGAGCATCATTCAATATGACAATTATAATACAGTATTTGGTTAATACTTATTGTTGTGTGTCTTTTTCCTACTGAGATGATTAACTCCGTGAACATAGAAACTATGTCTTGTACTTAATATTCCCCCACGATACCTAGTATAGAGCTTAACATATTGTAATGTTATAATAAATATTTACAGGATTGGATAAATTTATATCAGAAATGTTGTTGATTTATTTTGCTTAAAGCAAGAAATATCTAAATAATACAATTATTCTAATGGTGCTGTATATTTCATATTGATGCTAACTCATACATTTAAAATACTTTTTAGACAATGTTTAGATACAAGTCTCTATCCTTCATGGTGCATTAGCTATTACCTGGGGAACCTTATAACAGAACCTTATACAGAAATCTGGGCCCCACTCTCTGAGATTCAGTGCTAGCATATTGGGGGTAAGTCACAGGGATCTTTACTTTTAAAAACACAAGTGATACTAAGGTGCAGCCAAAGTTGAAAACCACTAGTTTAGGATGACCACAATCAATCTACAGAAATTGTCATGGGACATTGCATAGAGAGCTATATGGCTTATTTGGTTAAACAAATTAGTAAGTGGCTTACTTTTTATACATTTTTCATAAACTTAATAGACTAAAGGCATAATTGTTACATTAGTAGACTACTTGAAAGATGCTTGATTAAAAATCACCCTTGAGCATATTATAGACTATAAAAGGCAGAACATGCAAAAGTCAGCATCTAAATGTCTAATGGCCATCGATGATTATCTGCCTTATGTTGCACAAGGTCTTCTACCTACTTCAGGGTCAGGAAATTAAAACAATAAAACAAAAAAGCCTATCTATTGCTCCAAAAAATTATTTATATACATAAATATATGTATATAATGTATACCTACACATGCATATATACATATATATATATATAATGTATACAAACACATGTATGTATATATTAAGGACTTTCAAGTATCTGGTATGGGTTTTTCTTTTTGACCCTAAAGAACAGGGTATCTTATTTGGTGTGGATACTTCCCTCTTCCAGTTGCATGAGAAATTTGCATGCTATTTTACAGATTTGCATGCTAGTATAAAGTTTATAATTTTGTCTTTTGAGAATAATCAGTAGAGAAAAAAATACGTAACGAAAGTATATGAATAATGAACTAATTGTAGAATTAACTTTCAGTAACCTCTTTCTGAAATTTAGATATCATTCCATTTGATTTTATTGGAAAGTCATTGGAAATGCTAATGAAACATATTTACAAGGTTTCCTTCTAATATAATATGGCAAAACAGTAAAATCCCTGCACAAACTCCACTTTTCATTTTTGCTCGAAACATGCGGAAGAGGAGGCTTGTCTGTGAATTGGTATTGAGCTTGCTTGTTATGAGTTATGGATGTTTTAGCAATAAAATTTGGCTTTCTGGAACAAATGGATGTTCAAACCTGATTTTATTAGTGTGGTTGAACATTGTGGAACTAAAACAAGGAAATTCTTGCATATTGCCACAATTTGAGGCCATATGGATCATAAACTTTTCTATTTATATTTCACTGGTGGACATAAATGGCATTGTCTCATCAGGAAAAAAAGAGAAGCAAGGAAGACAGAACTTAAGTTTAGAAACTGTACATCTTGTTACGGAATGTCAGATAAAGGTGAAGCTTTTAAATAGGAAGCCCCTTGATTTAGTACCTTTAATGTGCAGAGGAAGGGACGCGCAGGGCACATCATTAGTGTGACGGGGTGAAAGGGGCAGCACGTCTCTTCTGTTTCTCTGGAAAGAGGATGAATCTGGCACAGCTCTGATGTCAGAACCTCCATCACCTTTCTCACAGATGATGTAGATTTTAATTGTACTCGGGGCCGACTCACAGCGCACTAGCTCCTACGTGACATTGAGATAGATGAAGCCATTTGTTGGCATTATCAGAGCCAGCTGTGTGCTTGGCTGCAGCTACAGTAGGCATTTTATCTCATGCATAATCCTCTCATTGAGAAGGGATCACAAGCATCTGAACCATATGGCAAATAATTTTATTATGATCAAAAAAGGACTCTTGAAGCTAGTTAAACAGAAGAGTCCTTGAAATTCAATCAGAAGAAGTTTTATTTTCATGTTGCACCATCATCCTAAATTAATTGTTAGTATTGCCACAATCAAATAGAATCAAGACTCCTCCACCCCTGCAAAGTGAAAATAAACTTAAAATTACTTTATTTCGCCTGCAATTTTTTTAGTCTTCTCAGTTTTGGAGAATTTATTTGGATCTGTAATAGAGAAAGGAATCTGGATTTCTAAGACTGAAGCTGCCTTCTGATTTATGTAATAATAATAATAATAATAAAAACCTCTCCAAATACAAGAACCCCGTACCAAATGAGACAAGCTTGAATTTATATCCTCAATGCTGTTCTGTTATAAGCCACATAAGATGGAGGCTAATTTTTTTTTTCTTTAGGGGAAGTAAAATCTTAAAAGAAAGAAAATCTATTCTTTCACAGGGTAGCCTAATGATCCTGTAAGTTTAGCATACATCTTCAAAGGGAAGAAGCAAACTTGTCTTTTCCACATGGGGAGATTTCCTGCATATTGTCAAGGAGATGCATGGGTCTCCATAGCAAAGGCATGTAATCCGTGCCCTTCCGTCCAGGGAAATGATGGGAAGCAGCTGTTATAGCACAAGATGGGTTCTGGTTAGGAGGAATTGTGTGAGGCCGTGGCAAGCAGCTTAGTTACTGTATTGCACCAGAATGGCTTCTAGCTCTCACGGTCCTCCGTTAATTGTGACTTTTATTAATCACAAAGGATGTTTCAAAACTCTAGTTCAAATGTTACAAGGCCATAAAACAGCAACTTGCCTAATCTTACCTTGTGTATGATGTGTACCTTCTGTTCTTTTATTATGATTTTTCTTTCCAGAGGAAAGTGTATAAGATTTGGGCCTTAGGGTACCTGTTAGCGATGTAAAGGCATTATCAGCAACTTCCACACCACAGTTTGAGAACATAAAGTATCACGGGGTCCAAATGGCAACAGCTGCCTTATCTGGAGACTAGTCTTTTATTTGGTATTTTATTGACAAATAATAAAGCTAGTAATTGGACCAGGAGAGGAATATAGCCACCTAATTTACAGGAACCTTAATTTTCTACCACTAAATGCCTGAAGCGGCTTTTTGTTCTGATCACCCCCTCATGACTAAATCAGAGTATCTGGCGGAACTGCTAAAATGGCTTAAAATGTGTATTTTTCTCTTCGTTAAGACCATGTTTGAAAAAAAAAATATGCTCACTATGAATTACGACAGTGATTCCTTAAAAAAATAAAAAACAAAAGCAGCATCATGTGATCCTGATTGTAATGCCAGGATACATTTGTTCCAGAAGCTTTTCTAAGTCCCGGACCCCAGTTAAGGAGCATGGAGCAGAGCTGTGTGCGCTGGTAGAAGGGACCAGCAGAAAAGCAAGACTCTCTTCCAGGAACTGCCAGGTGCAAGCTTTCCATATCAAGAAAGTGGTAAAGATGTATATCTCCCCTCCTTCCAATTTCTTCATCAGCTTAGCAAGTTAAAAAAGAAAGAGGAAAAAAGAAAAATGATTACATTGGGCTTTTACTCCTCCTGTGTATCATTGCAGTAGATGATGTTATAAAAGCTCGGTGTTGCATTGCTGTATGATCTTTCCAGTCCTTAGCATACTACAAGGAAGATCACAGAGATTTGGTTGCTGTATGGCAAAGGAAAGGCATTCGGGGCCTTATAGTTATACCCAAACGAGCTTTGTTAGTATGGAACATCCAATGTATTGCCGGCCAAATGAAATGTACGGTTTTGTCTGGAATAATCCTGGCGCTTTTTAGATGTTTTGTTTTCTCCCCCCAGAAACAATTTACACGGTGTTGAATGATAATTATCCACTATACACTTTCCAAAAGTTTTTGCTAAGTGGCGGAACCTCAGTCTTCAGTGTCATTCTACATACTTCATAGCGATTTTGCTGGCAATGAAGGTTGTAGGTAAATAATGGATGAAGAGGGGAGACAGAACCTGAGCTCTTTGGGCGTGACAGACTATCTTGTGATGTATTACAATTAGATATGCGTCAGTGTCACTTCATTTATTCAACTGGTAAGAGTGCATAACTCTTTGAAGGTAGATTTATTAAGAGCTTTACTCATGTCTTTTCAAAATTTAGAATTGATTTTTGAGCATCTCTAACAGCTTTCTAAATCACCTACCCTTTACATTTTTTGAAGTTGGGATTTTTTGAGACTCTTTACTAAATAGGTTAAATTTTTGGTTATATATTTTATTTGTGCTCAAGGCAGTTGCTGGATGACAGATCACCTTGTCATCAGCTGGTCAACAAACTGAATGGGCTTTTGGAAGAGAGAGCATAGGATTGTATCACAGGAATTGTAGGTGCTGATCGATCGCAAATAATAAACATTGTATAAAGAGCAGTTATTTCCATTAGAAATTTTGTACACATACATGCCAAGTAGACGTTGGCTTATTCTTTTTGCAAAAAAGATGCCAGTGGGGAGAAAATATAAATCCTGGAAGTTAGAAAGCATTTTTAAATAGGACACTGTTTCTAAATTATACAAATGAAGTTTTGCTGGCCCCCTCGGGTGAATTACATAAATTAGCAATGACCCACATGCTTAGACCCTAAAATTGCGAGGAGGGTTAAACCTGATCAGAATTTTACAATATACTGCATCTTGTCTCAGTTTCACATATTTTTTGCTTGAAAACCTAGATTCATGTCTGATGTTTCTGTTCTCTTAGAGCTCAATGATATGAGAAATAATAGAAAAGACTGGGAATGGCCAACAAGAGAAAAAGTGGTATTCTTAAATGTGAGTGAAGCCCATGCTGATTTACTGTTATGGAGGCAAAGTTTCTAGCAAACTATTTTTCCAGCTTATCCTAGATCATGTTAAATCAGATCATTGAAAACTTATTGTCCACATAAGGATGTACATCATTTCTGCTATTACAATGTTTTTTTTTAATTTCATGTTCTACTTAAATAGATATTTCTAAAATAATCTACGTGATTTGCAAAAGACTCCCAACCTCTCTGGCCAGAGTGAACCTCACCTTAGAGAAATTCAGTTCTTACTTTGATGAGACTCTCTTGAATAATCCATCATTATAAAATAAATTATTTTGATGTTCTCTGAATGTTCATTTTTTTGGCAAAGGAAAGTGTACTGTGTGACGGACAGCAAGTGGCTACGGAAACAGAAGGAATCCAGAATTCTTGAGATTATCAAAATTTTCCCTTCCCCCTTTTGAGCCCAAATCAGTCTCTCCAGTGGTCTGAATAAACAAACATGCTTGTCACTGTAGGACAACTTTTACATTCTTCAGAGAAAGACTCAGCTCAGTTTGGGGTCGAATTATACTAGTAGCAAAGCTGATCAGAGCAAACAAGGTTTCCGAGGATTCACTCACTCTTGTAAAAGCTGATTATAATTGATGAACGACCAGCTTGCTAGACCCTGACAGGCTGGTTGCCTGGCCTTTGCTCTCTGCCAGTTCAAGCCTTACAAGTGTGAAATAGCCAATTACTGAAATACCTATTGAAAGTAATAGGCCAATGAGCAAATTGCTACTGTGGGACACCGTGGCAGTGTAGATGGAAGGGGGCCAAGATAAAGTTCTGCTCTGAGCAGCTGCTCCCACCACAGATTGCTAATACTATCGGATGACCAAGAGATGAGAGCAAGGTATTTTCCCATTCAAACTGCAAGTGTCCTGCCTTGTATTGACTTAAAGTTTATGATGCATGATACCATCTTGTTACCCAGGTCCTAATTTGCAGAAATAAATCCTCCTTTTAAAAGGTAGTTAAATAGGTAATAAGGATAGTCACGGCCATAGATTTTGTGCAAAAGCATTAAATACAATTTTTGCAGGGAATGAAAAGTCATATAGTGTGCAGAGTGTTAATACTTGCCAGCCATTTGCTATTGACAGAACAATTTATCTTGATAAAGGACAGTGAAAAATTCCAATCTCTTCACTGACATCGCATTATCAGCAGTAATATATGACTGCATCTAAATATAAGGTTGAGACCTGATACAGCAGAGAAGTTCCTGATAATTTTCCTGTAAATATATTGTATACTGGACAATGAACAAATGACACATTTACCGGGTAATTGGATAACCTATTTTTATGTGAAATTTTAAGTTTTGCTGTGTTTAATGGAATATACCATAATGTTTCCTTTTGGAGGTAACCTGTTTCCTTAGCAAGACTTGAGCAATAAAATGAGTATTACTGAGTTTGACAGAGAAGAGAGGATAGACAAAGAAAGGTAAATTCTAAAAATCTGCACAGGACACTAAGTTCTCCCAGGGTTTACTCCCATCAGAAAATTACCTTCTTATTTACCATAAAGTTTAAATTATACTGCAATTATTCCAATAGTAGGATTGGAAAAAAATTCCATTTTTGTGATCTTAGGAAATTGTGAACTGCTTTTGAAATGAATGTTTCCTTGCAGATTGCTCTAGCACACGTCTGAATTATCTGAAATGTGCCTGAGTGGGTCAGATGCAGTAAGATCAAGATGGGGGACATGGAGCATGAATGGTGCTAGGAACAGGGATGGAGACCTTTGGGGAGCTATTTGAGCTCTGTTTTTCCCTAGGTTAGAGGGCGTGCAAGTTCAGCTCAGTGAGATTACAGGAGGCAGAAGTGTAGACACACACAAATCACCTCTGTGTTCCTATGTATAACACCTTTGTTCCTATGTATAACACCTTTGCCCTTCCATCCCCGAGTACGTGTGCTTATATGAGCCTCAAATAAGCAAGAATCAAGTCTGTCATTGCTTAAGATCTGAATCTTGAATTTATTGGTAAAAAAATATTGTGTGTGCTAGCAAACCTGTGTAAATGCCCACAGTGTCTCATCAGTGCATTTTCCTTCTTCCTTTTTGTCTTTCATGAACACTTCCACAAAAGAAACAGGAACTTGCTGTTATTGTCATAGAATAGCTTGGGAGTAATATGTGTGTTCCATTTTGGATTATAGCCATGGTAAAATCAAAATAGTTTACTATTTTCAATATATGCCTTACTTTTTTCAAGAGGATTTGAGGAACCTACAAACTAAATTAAATCATAATGTAAAATCTCTTTAGTTATTGAAAACAAATAAAAACAAGAAAAAAAAAATCCCAGAGTATATCCAGGAGGCAGTAGGAATGATAGCTACCAGGCCCTTAGAGAAATGTTTTACCATAATTGGCACTGAATTTGACAATCTGGTTTTGTGCTTGCTAAGACAACAGAAGACACTTGTATGCACCATAGTGTAGGGAAAATGTAAAGTGTCTTCTATTTCTAATATTCTAATATAATGTTCTAATATTCATTGTAAGCACTTAAATTACCTCCTGACCTAATATTAGCAAGACCCTTGGTTTCTCTCTCCTCTTGAAAAAAAAAGTCAGAAAGCCCAGTCCTACTTGCAAAATCAAGGTGAAGAGAGAACGGAAGAATCAGATCCGTCCTCACCATTTAACTGCATGACAAATTAGTAATTAAGTTTAACTACAGGAAAAGAACTATCTTTACAGAAAATTTTCTCATAACAAGTAGTGCATATATTTAGGTAGTACTTTTTAAGCAAGATAAGTTGACACTTAAAAGTGGCCACAAGGTGTCGCTGTTGAAAACAGGACCTGCACAGTTTGTTGTCTCCCTGTCCGTCCACAGCTGTGATTGTGTTCTTGTTGGTCCAGACCCCTGTGCAGCACACAATGGTTTCCCTGGAGAAGACAGTCCCACTTCATCCAACCTTTCCAGCATTTTCCACTCTTGAATTTATGCTTCTATCTCAACCAATTCCTCCCAAGCACACCAATAGTGCCAGGAGACTGGGTGAGAAGGAATTTCAGCCTCATGCTGTATGAGAGAGCTAGAATATGGGATCTTCCTCATTGAATTGGGTGAGGATGAGTATTTGGTGAGGTTTAATGAATTATGTACACACACATACACACACACTTAGAACCGAGGCTGTTAGCTGTTATTATTATTTGAATAACTCAATGCCAAGACCACCTTGATGTAGAGCACAGGGCCCAGTCTAGCCTCTCCCTTTCTGTACCTGCAGGCTTTCCCTTGGAGGCCTTTGACCTCTTTCTTGTCTGCAGATTTCAGTCGGTATTATCTCAATCCATTCAAAAGATTCTAAGAATATTCCTTAAAAAGGAAGTTGAGATTCTTATCTTTTCCATCGACGTGCTTCTGTATTTTCTCATCTTCTCCCAGTATAGGTGAGGGCAAGAGCTACTCTGGTCAAGAAAGTAGAGCCCCTACTGCACTTTTTTCTGGGTGTCTTACTGGGACGTGGAAGCCTACTGGCTTTATATTTATATAACTGAGAGAGGTTACTCAAGATTTAATTGCAGAACCAATCTCTAAGTTGACTCTCCGTTTTTCCTTTAAAGAAAATCAGCCAACCACTTTTTTTTGTTGTTTTCTGTGAGGAAGATTAGCCCTGAACTAACATCGGTTACCGGTCCTCCTCTTTTTGCTGAGGAAGATTGGCCCTGAGCTAACATGCGTGCCCATCTTCCTCTACTTTATATGTGGGATGCCTGCCAGAGCATGGGTTGATAAGCAGTGTGTAGGTCCACACTGGGGATTGGAACCCATGAACCCTGAGCCACTGAAGTAGAGCAGGGGAACTTAACCACTGTGCCACTGGACCAGCCCCCAGCCAACCACTTTTAAGTGTCAACTTATCTTGCTGAAAAAGTACTACCCAAATATATGCACTTCTTGTTATGAGAAAATTTTCTGTAAAGATAGTTCTTTTCCTGTAGTTAAACTTAATTACTAATTTGTCATATAAAAAGGATATTGAGTAATCTAATGACTCTATTATGTTGTAGGCGAGGGAAAATAATGCTTCTAGATACTATAAACAGTGCCTTATTTTATCTTCACAATCCTCAAGGGAAGTAGTAGTATCCTGGTATTTCAGGTTAGGAATCCATGTTCAAAGAGTTTATGTTACATGCCCAGAAATCACAAGGCTGAAATAGCTTGTACGTATGGAAACCAGAACTCAAACACAAGTCACTGTGTAATTTGAATAAATGGATTTCAAATGCATAAAAGAATTTGCTGAAATCTTTTAATAATCTATAAATTTGTAGGTACTCCTGGATTTTTCATTCGTATAATTATATTGTCTGCATATAACAAGATTTTTTTTTTCACTTTCCAATTCTTTTACCTCTTATATGTTTTTTTTTTTTATTGCACTGGCTAGGGCTTCTAGTGAAGTGTTAAATACATTACAATTACAAAAGGTAATGACAAACATCCCTGTCTTATTCTTGATTTTAAAGAGAAAGCTTTCGGCTTTCGACATTTTAATTCTAAGTACGATGCGTGCTGTATATTTTCACAGCTGAGGAACTTATATTTTCTTCCTCTTTTTAAAAGATTTTTTAATGTAAATAAATGTTGATTTTTATTTAAAGAATTTTTATTATCTGTTGAAATTAGCATGTAGTTTTACGGTATTAATTTGCTAATGGGGCATGTTATGTTAAAAGATCATTCTAATGTTCAACCAATTTTGCATTCCTATGATAAGCACTACTTGTCATAATCTATAATTTTTTATAATTTTCAGGCTTGCTTTTGGTAGCAGGTTATATTAGACTATTTCTCTGTTTTCCACACCAGTTTGTTAGAGATGGAGATTATCAAGTTTGGTAAAAAATGATCCTGTAAAACTGGGGCTAGTGATTTTTGAGTGGGTTTTTTCCCCTTACTTATTTGATTTTTTCATGTTTATAGGCTTAGTTAAGATTTCTATTTTTTGGTAAGTCAATCTAAGTGATTAATATTTTAATTTCATCAAGAATATGTCTACCATTTACAATGTCTATATTGATCTGGTATTTGTAAAATATTTACTCTGTTAATTGCATATAGAAATGTCCCCATCTTCCTTTCTGCCATTCTATATTTTTCCCCTTTTCTTCTAGTCCAGTATTGCCAACACTTTGTCTACTTTGCTAGTCTTTTCACATTATTTTTATTGAGTACTTCTAATTTTTCTTTGTTTCCTTTTTCAATAATTTCTACTCTTACCTTTAATTTGCTCTAATTCTACTTCTTTTGGGTTTACTTTGTTCATGTTTTCCTTGATTCATAAGTTAAACACTTCACTTATTAATTTTGCTTTCTTTTTTTCCTGTTCTCCGTGTATGATTTTCAGACTATTCTACTTTGTAATATCCACAGTAGTTTTTTGTCTCTTATTAGTTTCTTAGAATTGTATGATAAAATCTCACAGTACGACTGTAGATTTGTCAATTCTTCCTTGTAATTCTCTTCAATTTTTCCTTTATGCCTTGTGAGGAGATGTGGTTAAGTGCATATATGGTCAATATGGTTACCTTTTCCTCTTGCACTGTTTATTTCATTTACAGATAAATCCCTCTTTTTGTTTATAACTTTTTACTTTAAAGTCTATTTTGTTTGCAATCAATATTGTTGTATCAATTCTCTTTCAGTTTTCATTTCACTGATATTTCTTTATCATTTCCTTTTCAGTCAATCTTCTTATGTCATTAAGTCTCTAAGTGTGTACCTTTTAAACAATAAATATATAGCTGGATTCTTATTTATTTATTTTAAATCTAATTTCAGAATCCCTGTCTTTACTTATTTATACCATTTTAAAATATAACTGTAAACCAAATGTCCAAAGCACTATTCTCAATGCTTTACATGTACCAACTCATTGAATATAACAATCTTATGAGCTAGATAGTATTATTATCTCTCTTTTGCAAATGAGGAAATTAAGACTCAGCGAGGTTAAGCAACTTGATCATAATCACACAGCTAGTGAGTGGCAGAAGCTCCCAAGCCCATGTTCTTATCTACTATGCATTGAGCTAAGGAAGGGTGCGAGCAAAGGGGCAACCAAGGTAAGGAACTGTGAATTCAGGGAATAGAACCTCATTGAGTTTTGCTGGAACAGAAGGTTCTTTCATTCATTCATCAAATATTAAAGACCAGCCAATATTCTCGCCACAATCTTAATTCTTCTTAGGAACCTACTTGCAAAGCAGGCTTAGCCCTTACACAGAAGAGGATAGTCAGACTCTAAATTAATTGGCAGAGTTCACATAGGGAGTAATCAGCAGTCTCTCTGCTTTCCAAAGATGTGCTTTTTTCATTACACCGTTTGGCACTTTTGTGGAAGTCTGGGTCAAAAGATAGGAGAACTTAGGTGTAAATACACTCTTCTTTTTTTATACCAGGGCTGTTTTTCTACAACTAACCTTTTAATTTATACCTCCATCTATAGCTTTATATCACAAAAGCATATTAAGAAACATCTAACACAAAAGAATATTAAAAAGCACTCGGTTCATTTGTTAACAAATACATTTATACTGACATAGAATGAAGCTCATCTTGTTTTGTCAGTTGTCATTTTGTAAACAAACAAAAAAAGTGATTCATAACCTTTTCCTCATATCTCTCCTCATTGGGGTTTCCCCCAGGAAAGAAAGTAAATGAACACAATGTATTCATTTAAGTGCAGCACAAGCGAATTCCATTTTAATGTTGTGATTTTGTAATGCATTGAGCCTCAAATATGACTACTCAGTCCCCTGATTATGCCTTCAGGTCTTCAGATGTCTGAGACAAATGAAACAGGACCTTCTGTGCCTTTCTGCTCCTTAGAGCACCAAATGAGGACTTCTGGCACCTAGAAACTGGAAATTTGGAGCACACTGTTTCTTTAGTTTTCGTTGTGTAGATGCTCCAGAAATTCGTTTCCCTTCTGCCAAGGAAATGACTCCAGCAAAGCTGTTCTGTGGAAGCACGCTGGGGGGAAAAGGCAGAAAAATGGCATCTGAAAGCAATGTGATATGCTGAGCATTTTAAAGTAGTTAGTTGGTAGAAATAAACCCTTTTATATTTTTATGGTTAAAGGATCAACTTAAATATTTATGACTCTTCAGAATGCATTCGTAAGCACCAAGTCATATTGAGTTTTCATGATTAGCAAAGACACATATTCCAGAGAACTTTGGAGCCCAAAAGGGTCTGAATAAACTCCTCCTCCTTCAAGATCAGCTCAAATAATCCCTGCTCTGTAAAGCTTTCCCTCTTCACGTGGATTGGTCACTCTTTTATCAGTTTGCTATTACTTTGTACATGTTTGTAGTATAATATTTATTGTATTGTATTATAGATAAATATCTTCTTACAGATTTTAATTTTGCCTAGAATACATTGGGACCCTTTGAGCTGATTTATGCTAGCCCAACTCATAGAAGACTGATGCATATACCAAGATGTTGCTTTGTTTTCTGAAGGGTATTGGAGATAGGTGGAAAAGCCTTTTCATGGAAGGGAGTACTCAATTTCTGGTCATCAAAGTACCTCCTGGGAGGGTCCCTTAATAAACAGAGTGTTTCATGGTGATGGGGGAATCAGAATTTTAAGTTGTTAGTTCAGAGTGGGGACTGTTTTAAGGAATATTTCTTCCAGGCTGTAGAAAGACACAGTGAGCATTTCCTGTGCCTCTCACACCAGAATAAATGACCCGATTCACCCCAGTAGTAACCTCCCCTGACACAGTGTTTCTCTCCCCTTGAGAAGGCTAGATTTAACACTGCCAAAAACCTTCTTTTGGAGACTTCCTATTTTTTGACTCAGGAGAGATGGAATTATTACTGTCTTCAGAGAGAATTCAGTAGTGCTGGATAATTTTAAGTTGTTAAAATCAATTACATTTCTAACTGTATGTAATCGGTCTTAGAGGGGCCTATATGTCCTATGCTCTTGGAGTGGGCTACTTCTGAAGCCAGCTCATCCTCGCTACTGTGGGTTTATTGTAACTGTTGACCCTTATTTCTTGGCTTGAGGGACTTTTGTTTAGCACTTAAAAGATTGCACAGTATAAGGCGTAGAGGACAGGGACTGCTCAAGTTGTCAAATGTGGGTTAGAATCATGCATCTCCTGATTAATCACCTGTGTGCCCTGAGTGAGACTCAGTTTCCTGATCTGGAAAAGGGAAATAGTAATGAAGTAATAGCAACACTCAACTGCAAGGGGTTTAAGAAGATTAAAGAAGTTGTGTGTTAAGCACCTAAAATCCTGCCTGTCCCGTTATGCAACATATGCCTGATTGCGTTAGAGAGCATCATTACGCATCCTTCATTCTTCAATTCATCCATTCGTTCAATAAACAGCACCTATGTGATACCAGACGAGATTTATAACACTTATCCTACAGCATTTAAAGGATGAAAATTACATTCTAGTGGGGGAACACAGATCATGAACAGAATAATATTCTATAGTAGAAAATGAGAAATGCTATGAAGAAAAACAAAACAAGCGTAAGAGGATAGGGAGTGTTGGAGAGGGTTGTACATTTAGAAAGGGAAAGCAGGTAAAGAAGGTGACATATGGGGGGCCGGCCCGGTGGTGCAAGTGATTGGGTGCACGCGCTCTGCTGTGGCGGCCTGGGGTTTGCTGGTTCAGATCCCGGGTGTGCACCTACGCACCACTTGTCAGGCCATGCTGTGGCGGCGTCCCACATAAAGTGGAGGAAGATGGGCATGGATGTTAGCCCAGGGCCAGCCTTCCTCAGGAAAAAGAGGAGGATTGGCAGATGTTGGCTCAGGGCCGATCTTCCTCACACACACACACAAAAAAGGTGACATTTGAGGAACGAAGGGGGTAAGGGACCCAGCCATGCAGATGTCCGGGGGAAGGATATTCCATGCAGAGGGAACAGCCAATGCAAAGTGAAGTGGGTATAGACTTGGCATATTTGAAGGCTGATGTTCTAGAACAAAGTGAACAAAGAAGAGTCAGAGAAGTCACAGGGACCAAATTGCAAAGGGCTTTGTAGGCCATTGTGGAGACTTCGGCTTTTACTCTAATTGAGAGAAAAGCCGTTGGAAGTTTTGTGCAATCCTGTTGTATATTTGCTTTACCTTTTATCTCTCTGATTGCTCTTTTGAGAGTGGACTCTAGGGAAACAGAGGTGGAAACAGAAGAACATTTAGGAAACTGTTGCAATAATCTAGGTGAGAAATTACCGAGTGGCAGCGAAGGGAGGTGGTGAGTAAGGTTCAGATGCTGGATGTATTTGAGACAGAGCCAACAGGATTCCAGACGGATTGGATGTTGTATGTGAGAAAGGAAAAAGTCCAGAATAACTACAGTTTTTGACCTGAGCAGCTGAACAGATGGAGCTTCCATTTAAAGAGCAAGGATAGTGTATTATTTCTTCTTCAAGTGCACTCATGGCACTTTTCGCTCTTTATGGTAACCAGCAAATATTGATGACTGATTGATTTTGTATAGCTTGTCAGTGACCCTGATTAAACTTGTCATGAAGTTGGCTATGATGGCTGAGATAATTTCACATTCATAGCCATAGATGGTTATGGTTGGATGGTTAAATATCTCTGGAGATATTAAAAATTATGTGAAAACAGAGAGGAAAAATAAATGTTTGTTTATGCTAAGAATTTTGACTGCTGTCAGAACTCGCAGGTCTAAAATGCAGTATAGTTGAAGGGTCCATGATTCAATATAAATAATACTATAAATGAGAAAACTAATACACTTCTGAGTGAAACAATATTTAATTACAACGCGTGAATCTAAATAAATGTTTAAAAGACTAGAAACACATCTTGTTTTATTACAGAAATCTTTTAAAGGCATTCTCTAGGCTTTTAAATGAAACCAAATGAAGCCTTAATTTGGAACAAAAGAAGTTTAATTGTAAACAAGTACAACTATACCTCGATGACAATCCAGAATTTATAAACGAAAGGGAATTTAGAAAGTATGTAGTTTCACCTCTTAATTTTCCATCTGAGATACTGAGATGAAGTCAAGGTGAATTGTCCAGGCTCCATGGCTAGTTAATGGCCACAGGAGATTTAAGCCCACATCTACTTGTTCCTGGCCCAGTGGTCTACTATACCTTGTTTATGTTTTGACTTTGATTAGTCTTTCTTCATTTGCAGGGAATTTAGAAATTATGTAGTACAATTGTTTCAATCTCCCAAGAGCGTAGACATAATTTTAGAAATAAAGTGATTTCAATGCCAAGAGATGCTTAACTCTTTGCTGTGTCACATGGGCCCAAGTTTCCATACATTGTTCCCTAGTTGTAGACTATGACCTGTAAATTCCTAACCATCAAGCCCTCCTTTGCCATTGCCTTTTGTGCTGGCCACACAGAGGTCAGAGAGAAGCTGACATCCACCTGGAGGTCTGATCAGACATTTCCGTTTCTGGATTCTTCTGGGTTTTATCACTTTCTTCAGAATGCTGAATGTAATCATCACATTTGCCGTTACACTCAGAGTACAAACAGTCCAGTGTCGAGCACTTTGGGATTTCAGTAGCATCCTATGTTTGGTAATGTTGAAAGTGATAGATTATTCTTGAAATAAGATAAATAAATGGCTAAAAGCCAATAACTCAACACTTGATATGTCAACTGTAAAGAAGGATGGTAAATCCTGGTTAGATGCCTGAGATTAAAACCCTTTTTATAGTTGAGGACAGTGATATTTTTAATAACACTAATTTACGATGGGACAAACTGGGGATTTTTAACACTGATAATCTAGCATTTATTAGACTTTAAGAGCAGGGATAATTAAGTATTACTTCCAAGAAGTGGTGCCGTGGTGTTATTTATAGCCACGATGAGGATAAAAAACTTGACTTTTTATGTTCAAATGAATATTAATTCTTGCTTCATTAAATGCAGACTGGGATATTTGCATTGATGTTTTCCCGTTACTATTTCATTTCCCAAGTTGTTTGGGATGCTCATTGTTGTTGTTATCTTATTTTGTTTTATTCTCCACCCCCAGACAACCCAAATGAACTTCCAAGTGGTGAGAAGGAGCTAAAGGGGATTTCCTGAGAGAATTGTACCCTATATTCTCTAAGCAAAATAGAATTTTTCCCTGCTAGCCTGATGATTGTGAAGAACTTCTGAGCAAAAAAAGAGAAAGCTTTTTGGATATTTCCAAACTGATGATCTGTGGGGCTCAGCTCATACGTATCCTTCTAATTGGGTTATGTAACATGTCATTATCCCATCGATATTTGACATAATCTTATAACCCAGTAAGCTGTTTCATAAGAATAATGTAACGATGGTCTGTAGGAGGTAAAATTTTATAAGCCCCTGTGATGCAAGCAATTTCAGAAGTGAGTAAAACCAAATAACTAATGCAAACAGCTTGGCAATAGTATTTATTGTCATTTATTTTAAAACAAACAAAGAAGATATCAAGACAGTCTTATTTTTTCTAATTCTAAGCCTAAATCACAGATGCAGGGAGAAGATATGATTCCATCATGAACAATAAAACCAACTTTGCAAGTTCTACACTGCAGCTACGATTGTGGTCTCTCCCCACTATTAGCCCATAACTGGATGTGCAATTTCAAATGTCCTAGAACTGTTGCAACTTCCACCCCCTTCAAAAAGTCCAAAGACTCAGTTTCTCATTAAAATTCCATACCTATATGCTTCATATTTCTTATGTCTCCACCTGTTATGTCACCCTCACTCTTGATAGAAACTTATTTGGATAATGTCTGGAAGCGAAGCATCCCCCCCTGGAAAAGGTTAGGGACGGAGGCACTCTGTCAGTAGCTGACAGGTGTAAATATTTTAATGTATGAGCAGTATATGAAAATACAAATCACCACGGAGAGCCAGCCTAAAGCAGACTGAAAAGCTGTCATAAGCAATTTTGAAAAAGCATGAGTTATTTGGTTCCCTTCCAGGGGGAACAACTCCACAGGCATAAATTTGTGAATGGTACTTGACAATCTTAACCAGTCCTGCTCTCCCCAAGCTTACCGTATGGCCAACCTGTGATGTGGTCTTTCTGCTCACCTGGTCTGAATTCAAGGGAGAAGCGACATGATAACTGTGAGAAGCTCAAGCCATCTTACTTACTGAGGCACGTGTCAAGGAACAGAGTAAATAACCTCCCAATCTGGGACATTTGGAAGCAATTTATTTGCCAACAGATTATTTGTGGACCCTCTTCATACACATCAATTCATTGAGTGTCATAATATTAAGGGAAACGGTGGAGTCTTTGAAATGGACCCCTCCCCCAATCACTAGTTTATATGCTTTAACATTGTAAGATTTTGTTCTCTTTCTTTTTGGCCTCAGGTTCTTTGAAAAATCTTTACTAACTGAATAGCTTTCTCACTGGTGTGAGAAGGCTGACTTTAGCAAAGGAGTGCATGATTGGCAAGTCGGTTCTAATTGAGTAAGTGTCAAGGTCAAAAACCAACAAGTGATGAAGATGAGGAAGCCCTGGAGTGACGTTTGTTTCAAATCATATTATATCTTTTTAGTAGCACAGGGCTTTAGGGAGAATATGTAAAATAGAAAAAGCAAAAAAGTTACAGTATAGCTTTATGCTGTAGATATTATATCCACTAAAATAAAGAAAGCTTTATTTTGTAGTTCTTAATAAAATTAGGCCACATAAAATGTACTGATATCAAAATTCTTGATAATTCAACACTTGGGAGTAAAATGAAATCATGAATGTGTCCTGAAAGATTTGCTTTGGTGGAAGAGTAAAATAAAGTCTTTGGTTCCTGTAATTCAAGATCCCCCAGTGGCTTCTGTTGATGTTCCCCTAGGACAATGGTTCTCAAACTGCTTTGATCATGACCTAGAGAAAGAAGAGATTATTCTTTGGGACTCAGAATACATGCAGATACACACACCCACAACTTAAATAAATATACCAAAGAGACCTACTCCTAGCTTCTGTGATGCACTTTTGTTACTCCTCTTCTGTTTTCACTTTTGTCTTCTCTTCTGTTCTATTCTGTTCCATTCTATTCAATTTCAATATTTCATTTAAAAGGCTGATTATGTCACACTAACTTACCAAGAGTTAATACAACTTACCAAGAGTTAATACAACTTACCAAGAGTTAATAAAAAGCTATTTGAAACACATTGTCCTGAAAGCCTCCTTATTCTCAGAATATGCTGTGTGTGTACCTCTCATTGGACCTATGTTCACACCATTATTTCTTCCAGAATGCCCTACCTTTACCTAAATCCTAATCATTCTAGAAGTTACCAAGAAAGAGAACTATCACCAGTTGAATCCTATTGGAAATAGTTGTGAGATTAACAGTGTATGGTCAGAGGATCCAGGAGCACTAGAACCCTACCCTTCATAAGCCATTACTTTCATCAAGATTCCTAATGGAACTACATGCACAATAGAATTGCAAAAGAACGTTTTATTATTAGCTGTGGCTTTAACACCAAACCACAAGGTGAGGTAGCCCAGACCTAGCAGAAAAATTCCTTTATCTAAGTTCAGAGTTAGCCTAGAGACTAGAATCAAAGCAATGCTCTTAGTCACTGCATTCTACTACCATATGCTGTATGTATTTGTTCACAATTCATTCATTCATTCAGAAAGATTTATTAGGTGCCTGCAATGTCTGGGGTATCAATGTGTTTACTGTTATAACACTATGATAGTGGTCCCACTATCACTAGTACCTGTGGAGTGAAAAGATTCTCTATTTCACTAAATCCTTTAGCATTTCTCTGGTTCCTTCATTGAGTGCTTATCCCGATTGATAAGATTTACCGTGTAGTATTTAGAAGTAGTACTTTCCCTCTTTTTAAATCATGTTATATTCTTGTAGTTGTATGCAATACTTAGCACAAGAAATTGTTATGTAACAATCAGTTTCTTTTTCAACACTATAATTGGTCTAAGGCTAATAATTATTTGTTGGGTAAATTCATGAACATATATTTATTTAAAAGGCTTACTTTGTTGTCATGGCTATTTGTAACTGCTGTGTAACCCAATTAGTTGTAGCAAGTACATGTTTGGAAAACTGGTAGGAAGCCTAATTAAAAAAATAAAAAATATATATTTATATATATATGGCTTCCAAGGGTCTCATGAACTCAGGAAAGAGTTTGGAACTCTTCTAGTATGGAAATGATAGCTTTTCTGGTGATGTATTGCTATGTAACAGAGTGTTTATCCTAGAATAAAAATAGTAGCTTCTGATTAGCTACTGCTGCATAAGAAGTTCTCCAAATTCAGTGATTTAACACAACAACAATTTTATTATATCCCATGATTTGTGAGCCAAGAATTCACACAAGGCCTGCAGAGTGAATATTCTCTCTATATAGGGTTGACTGAGATTACCATATATTTGGCTGAAAGATGGGCTGACTGGAGGACCCAAGACCACTTCACTCCATGTCTGATGCCTTAGCAGGGATGGTTCTGTGGCTGAGTTCAGCTAGGACTGATAACCAGCCACCTACATGTGGTATCTTCACAGTGATGGTTTTAGAGTAGTCATTATTTCTTACATAGCAGATCAGGACACTCCCAAAGACAGTGTTCCAAGAGTGAGCCTTCTAAGAGGGATAAGTGGAAGCTGTAAGACTTTGTATAATCTTGACTCAGAAGTCCCAGAATACGCTGTCTCCACCTCTAACAACAGTGTATTAGTTTTCTATTATTGTATAACAAATTGCTCCAAAAGGTAGCATCTTAAAAATGCAAACATTATGGCACTCTTTCTGTGGGTGAGGAATCTGACAGCGTTTTAGCTGGCTGATTCTGGCTCAGAGTCTCTCATGAGATTGCAATCAAGCTATTGGCTAAGGCTGCAATCTCAACTGAAGACTCACTTCGGGAGATTTTGCTTTGAAAGTCACTCACATGGTTGTTGGTAGCCCTTAGTTCCTCACAGGCTGATGACCAAGGACTTCAGATCCTCAACAAGTGGGCTTCATCATAGGTTGCCTGAGTGACTTCATGACATAGCAGCTGGCTTCTCCCAGAGCAAGTGATTTGAGAGAGAGAGAGATGCACTCAAGCCAGAAGCCACAGTCTTTTCATAACCAAACTTGAGAGTGGCACAGCATCACTTCTGCCATATTTTATTCATTAGAAGTGAATCAGTTAAGTCCAACCCACACCCAAGGGGAGATTAACTATGCTCCACCTCTTGAAGGGAGGAGTATCAACAAATTTTTGTAAGCACCACAGTCCATTTTCTGGCCATAAATTTATTCACATTGCTCCCACAAGCAAAATACCCTCACTTTTTCCAAAGCCCCCTAAGGTCTCATCCATACAGCATCAGTTCTAAATCCAGAATCTCATCGTCTAAATCAGGTCTAGGTATGGATGAGTCTTCTCTGCTATAGATCCTTAAATAAGCTTCTTGAGTAGAGTTCCTCTTAATGTATAGATCTGTGAAACTAAAGAGGCAAGTTATCTGCTCCCCACACACCCAAAATACAATGGTATCACAGGTTTACAATAACTCATACAGACGTTCCTGTTCAAAAGTCAGGGAAATGGGAGACATAAAGGAGTCACTGGTTCATAGCAATTCTGAAGTTCCTTGATTAGGTCTCAAGGTCCGGGAATGATTCTTCATAGCTCTCAGCCCTACTTTTGGGCTCTGAGTCATCCTTTGTTTTTCATGAAAGTTAGCATGTGTTTACAGCTGAGTAGTTTTCTTTGCCTGTTTCCAGCAAGTAGAACTTTGGAGATCCAAAAGCCCTATTTCATTTTGTGGTCTCTCTGTCTGTTTCAGTCCAAGCTGACAATGTGTCCACATATATAATTTTTTTAGAACCGTTGTGATCTTTTGTGAATCTTATGGGTGTCTACTCTGTTAGACAAAGGCTACACTCAAAAAAATATCTTTGAGGAGCCAGCCCCATGGCCTAGTGGTTAAGTTCAGCATGCTCCATTTCAATGGCCCAGGTTTGGTTCCCTGGCACAGACCTACACCACTCATCCACGGCCATGCTGTGGTGGCGACCCACATAACAAAATAAAGGAAGACTGGCACAAATGTTAGCTCAGAGGGAATCTTCTTCAAGCAAAAAGAGGAAAACTGGCAATAGATGTTAGTTTGGGGTGAATCTTCCTCAGCAAAAAAAAAAAAAGATATATATATATCTTTGAGATAAACCCTTCTCTACTTTGGACTTCAGCTGTGAACACTAAGGAATAGCACCCTTAATCTTTCTAGAAGTCTTATTGTTTAGTTGGAAGATTGGGCACACCCCTAATCTCTTTAGAGGTCTTTTGCTTGGCTGAATAGTACACTTAGGCACCATCTTAGATCTTTCTGAGATCTTTTTTTTTTGTAAGGAAGATCAGCCCTGTGTTAGCATCTGCCAATCCTCCTCTTTTTTTGCTGAGGAAGACTGGCCCTGGGCTAACATCCATGCCCATCTTCCTCCACTTTATATGGGACGCCGGTACAGCATGGCTTGCCAAGTGGTGCGTCAATGCGCACCCGGGATCCGAACCGGCAAACCCCAGGCCGCCGCAGCGGAGCACATGCACTTAACCGCTTGTGCCACCAGGCCAGCCCCTGTCTTTCTGAGATCTTAACAAAAGATCTCACAGGTGTACCCTTTCCTTCATCTTTGGATCAGGTTTTCTTGGCAGCACCTTGGATTTCATCTTTTCTCAGAAACCATTTCTTAATTTTAGCATCATGTGCCATATGGAAATGCTAAGAATTTTCAAAACTATCAACTCCCACCTCTTTTTTTGTGTGTGAGAAAGATTAGCCCTGAGCTAACATCTGTTGCTGATCCTCCTCTTTTTGCTGAGGAAGATTGGCCCTAAGCTAACATCCAAGCCCATCTTCCTCTATTTTATATGTGGGTCACCTGCCACAGCATGGCTTGATAAGTGGTACATAGGTCCACACCTGGGATCTGAACCTGCCAACCCTGGGCCGCCGAAGTAGAGCGCGTGAACTTGACTGCTACGCTACTGGGCCAGCCCCTCCCACCTCCCTTTTAACAGTTCTTCCTTTGGTTCATCTTTATTCTCTTGCATTTTCCTATAAGCAGCAAGAAGAAATCAGAAAGCAACTTCAACACTTTACTTGGAAATGTCCTTAGCTAGCTCACTCCATTTATTAGGCAATTCACTTATTTCCAACTTACTGCAGTTAACGGGGTTGCTGAACTTTACTGCCAGTCCATAACAAGGATCCCTTTCCTCCAATTTTCAATACCATTTACACATTTTTCTGCAAATCCTCCCCTACAGTACCATCAAAGACCATGAGACAGTTTCTTTAAGGCACTTGAGGCTCTTACTAACAGTTTCCTAATAGCCCACTTTCTTGTTTCAGTGCTACTCACACATTTGAGGGTTTTTTTCATGGCATCACTCCACTTTCAGGCACCAAAATCTGTATTCATTTTCTATTGTTGTAATGACAAATTACCCAAAATCTTAGCGATTAAAAACAACAAGTATTTATTATCTCACAGTCTTTGTGGGTCAGGAGTTCAGAAGTACCACATCTGGCTGTTTTCTGGCCCAAAGTTGCTTGTGAGGTTATGGTCATGGAGTTGACTGGGGCTGCAGTCTTATCAGTATGCTGTCCTGGGGAAGATCCACTTCCCTGGTCACATCTGTAAGTAGACTAAAGCTCTTTATGTCCATGGAATTTTCCATTGTCTATTTATACGCTATCCTTTAACTAGAGGATCTAGAACATGTCTTAGGAAAATTTCATAACAAATTTAGTGACTGCCCAGTGAAAAAGTGAGGTATTTATTTGAAGGTGAATTTTAGGGTCAATCTTACTAGCTGTTATTTTATGATGAAACATACTAATTAGAAATCATTATAGTGTAATATACATAAAAACTTCCCAAATACCATTTTTTATGATAATGAGTTTTTATTCTCTTGCTCGTGTGATGAAGTTTTAAAGTGGCATGTATAGTTTGGTGGGTATATACATTTTACTAGTAAGCAATAAATGCTTATTTTCTTTTTTTTTTTTCTTGTGAGTAAGATTAGCTCTGGGCTAACATCCGTTGCCAATACTCCTCTCTTTTTGCTGAGGAAGATTGGCCCTGGGCTAACATCCATGCCCATCTTCCTCTACTTTACATGGGATGCCCCCACAGCATGGCTTGATGAGCAGTGTGTTGGTCCGTGCCCGGGATCCGAACCTGTGAACCCCGGGCCACGAAAGCGGAGCCTGAGAACTTAACCGCTACACCACCGGGCCGGCCTCAAATACTTATTTTTAAATATCTCTTTTTGCAAGTTCTGCTTATAAATCACTCTCATATTTGATTTTGTTAATTGAAAGACTTTGTGTTAAAATTAAATACTAATAAAATATTGGAATTACTTCATTGCCTTCCTCTTCCTTCACCTTAGATAGAGTTGTGATTTCTAAGGATTTGTTGAGCTTTGTGCACTACTATACCTCCATCCTATTTTCAGTCCAAAAATAGGCACAACAAAGGATTCTTTCTTTGTCCCATGCTTGTAAACGACTGGCAAAATGAGTGTATCTTTTGAAAGCAATTTCTACTATTATAACAACCGGGAATCAAAATGGCCAATCAGTAGTAAGCCAACCCTTATTAACTTGAACTAAATTATTTTCATTTGGCACATAAAATAACCACTTTTCCTCTTAATTACAGTTTGGTGTAATAGGATTGACAATTCAAGCTGGGGAAAAAATGCTGCATTTAATTGCTTTTAGTATTCAGTATTCTTTTTAATAGATTAAATTTTGAGAAAGTTCCAGAGAAAGTTGAAGAACCCACGTTTTGTTTTCCAGGTTACTCTTACTCTTAAAAATCAAAAAAATTCTAGCCAATGGACATTTTAAAATTGTGCTGCCATATAGTGGCCTCTATGCCCTTATAGAACTTATACTATTATTAGAAAGTGGTAGTTTATTTTATAAGCCACTTATATCCTTTTTTTTAATTCTCTGTTACATGAATATAAGTTATTCTGCCCCTTGGGACTGTATCTTATTGTAAAAGGTACACAAAATTTCCACTTATAGAGAAGAGAGATAATATGGTAAAAAAAAAAGAAAAGAAAAGAAAAAAACTACAGGCTTTGGAGCCACAAGTACTCAAGTTCAAATCCTGACTCAGCCACCTACTCCGTGGGTGATCTTGGCTTGTTATTAGCCTTGTCTGTGCCTCTGAGATGATGTGAAGAGTGAAGGTATTAAGTATGTAATGCTTCTAGCAGAGTACCTGGTACCTAGCAGAGTACTATAAATTTTGATTATTATTATTACTATCGTGTTCTCAATATGACACTAAATTTTAAAATACATCTACATTGGCATTGAAATACACCTATCTCCTCCCACTCCATGTCCCCAAGTCACAAGTCTGGCTAGCATTAGGAAACAGTGGGTGAAGCAGTCAGATTAGAGTTTTAAATTAGGTTAGATAGAATTTTCAATAACAGAAGGTGGCGGGGAAACTCTGGGATTTGCTGAAGGTGTCATTAAAGGATGGGAAAGTGGGACAGAGTGTAAATGAAGTCAGGTATTGGAGAAAACTAACTAGTTCAAATTGGGGAAGAAAGTGAAGGAAGAGAGGCAGGAAGAGAAGGACCTTCATCTGTTGTCCTTTTTCTAAGAAATCATAGGCCATCACTTGAAGAAATAAACAGATCAAATCATAACCAAAAGATTCATGGTGATATTTTTAGCTATTCTAATTTGGATCAAGAATTACAATGACTTACGAATGCCACAAACTATAACTTCTGTGTAACTTCCATTTAGCGAACTTTTTGTGCTTTTGTCAAATATCAAATGTTATACTATTTTAATTTGTATTGAAACAACCCTAGTCAGTTTTCCAGGGGGTAGAAATTCACAGATACAGATTTTTCACCCTTTGCTGATATTTCATACTTGGTATAAATAAATTACAATATGAAAGTATTTTTTCTAGAACTTACAGCAGTGCCTGACTTAGTTGGTGCTCAGTTAAGTATTTTTTAGTTGCATGAAAGTTGATTTAATTAATTTGAGAATCTTCCCTTAGTGTACTAATTATAAGGCAATTTTATTAGATTAAATTCAAAGAAACTATTTTCGTCTCATCTGCACAAAATTATCCATAAACACTCTCAGCTGTAAAACAAGCACTTGCAACACTATATTTTTCAGTACTTTTACTTATTTGTGTGACTTTTAAGGATTTGGTCATTGGGTCTTAGGAAAAAGTAAAAAACTAGAAAGGCCTAAAAATAAAGCATTTTTTGTATGTACTAGAAGACTCTGCAATTCAGAAATACTGATATTTTATTTAATCCATTAAAATTCACTAATTATTTTTATTAAACAAATAATACATGTCGATTGTCAAAAGTAAAAATGACCAAAGTATATAAAAAGAAGAAAGAAAAAAATTATCTATAGTCATTCAAAAAAATCACCATTAACAGATGTTATACGCATATGTAAATATGTAGGCACACGTAAGAATGATAAAAGAATATTAAAATTCAAAGGATAAATTGCGTCCCTTTATCCCATTTCTTATTCCTTCTACTTATTTTGCCAGCTTGTGACAGTCATCTTCCTGGGTTTTTTCAATGCTACCCTCTTAAATTTTTGCAGATCTATGGGTTTTAAAATTATTCCAACCCATAGTGATATAGGATATTGGTGTCAACAGAAGAGAAAGAAAAAGCAATAATTTCCTCTTATATTCCTTTCTGAATTGTTCCATGGGCCTTTCAGTTTTAGGGTAAAATCCAATTACTCCTATTGGGTAGATGTCAGCCTAGTAATGAAGACTCCATACACCCTGCAGAGGGCACAGCAAGCGCGAGGAGGCGGGGCAGAGGGAGAGAATGTCGTGCCCTGTGCCAGCTTCATATGTAAAATGGTGTTCTCTTTTAAACTTGGGCTATTGTGCAACTTTTCTGAAGGGCTATTGGAGCAGCCTTCAGTTATGAAGCAGTTATCAGATAACTCAGGTTCTGGTTGCCAGACTGTAAGAGCAGTACACAAATACATTCTCTTTGTTTCTATATCTACTGAATCTGCAGTTTTCCTGCAGCTTTTTCCTCCCTGTTGTGCATTTAACTTAATTCTGACAGAAACCGTGGATGAATTTTGTAATAGAAACTATTGGTATTAAGTCCCAGAAAGGCATTTTGGATAGGCTAATATCAGCAAAATTTTAGTGGGTAGTCAGGGAATGATACTGAAAACATGTAATTGGCCTCCATGTGAAATAGTCGACTAATACCCTTCTGATGGGGCTTCAGATTCATCTAAATCTGAATAATTTGTCTTAAGTGATTTGCAGCACATTCGAGGCACCATCAAGGGTGCATTTTGGGCAGAAGGCGTAGTTTAGAAATTAGGACCTCATGGATTATATTTTTTTCTTTCTCTTTGAAAATATACTACATATGTTCTGTTTTGTTCTGAGACTGTCGTGTAGTCCTAAAACGTTTACAGCTTTTAGCCAGAGGGAGAAAGAGAGGCGAGTGAGCGGATGTAGCCAAGGGAAGATAATGCCATAAAACTGCCCCAGTGCATCGTTTTACCTTTCTTTAAGTGGAATCTAAACTAACCCTCACTGAAAAATAATTTCATTAAGATCTATCCTATAAAAGTGCCTTTAGGAACAGATGTTGCTTTACAAGTAGTTATAAAATGATCTTTTTATAAAAATGTCTAAGAAAATAAAATAGTTCTGGAGAAGTATAGCTTACTTGGCCAAAATTAGGCCTCCCTTGATTTACCTGCATCTATATCCTTTGCATTTTTGAGGGAGATCTGAACCTGACAGTAATTAGGCTTTTTTATTGTAATCTTGAGATTCAGAATTGTATAATAGGGTTGGCTTTCACATTGATTTAGGATCTAAGCATTTTAAAAATTCTTCCTAATGACTTAAATGTGTACATTTGAAAGAAGTGGCTAACCATAATGTGCTTTGTGTGTAGCAAAAATTCACTTCTAGGCAATTTAAGTTTTCTGTGTAAATGTGAAAAGTTTGTCCTTATAATTCCTTTGATCTGCTGCTAGATGAGTTTAAAATATCCATGAAGCCACAAATTGTCACCAGCTTAACACTGTGTGTGCCTATAGTCAAACAAATAAATATACCATTGTCTTTATTCAGGAAACAGTTCGTGAATGTCTACTGAGAACTAAGGGAAGCTATTTGAAATGGAAAATTTCTCTCCAGTAGCTCATAGTAATAACATCAATTTCTCTAACATCTATAATAAACATGTTTCAGTTCTTTTTTAAACTGGCCCTTATATTGTGCTGTGTGCTAAATTTAATAGTTTTATTATGAATGTGTAGTTTATAAATGCTCTCTTCACTTGCATTCACTATCCATTGTTTAGTCAGAAACCTCAGAATCCCCCTCAGTTTCTTTCTCCCTTGCCTCAGCCTTCTTCACTGAGACAGATTGCTGACTTCACAGGGCTTCTTGAATCCATCCCCTCTTTGTCATTCCCATTCCCCACTGATATGCAGACTCTTGTCATACTTCATCTAGCTTGTTATAATGGGCCCCTTATGGGTTATTCAGTCCAATCCCTTCAGCATTTCCAGAATGTCTCCTTTTCGGCATAAATCTGAACAAACTCCTTTCCTTGATACCAATTATGTTATCTGCAAGATGAAGTCCAAAGTCCGTAGAATATCACAAAAAGACTTTACAGTCTGTCTCTAATCTACATCTTAAATCTAATCTCCTATGGTTCTTCCCAAACTATGCTTCAGCCAGAAACAATTCACCCTCTTCAATTTGTGAACCTTAAATGCCTCAGGGCCCTTGCACATTCTGTGCCCTTCACCTATAGGGCCTCTTCCTTCTTTCTCTCTCAGAATGGTAAAAAATTCTATCCATCCTTGAAGTCAGCATACAAGTCTTGTGCCCAGTGGGTGGGCCCCTCCCTTACTATAGTCCTAACTTCTTCCTACTCCTTCCACCCCTGGGGCAACAAAAGTATTTGAATTTATTGAGCAGTAATACTCTCTCAAAATTCAGAATCACCAATGATTTTACTTATCATGATTGACTGGATTTAAAAGATTATTTTCTTTTATATTTTAATAAAAGATTATTAAAATAAAAGATTATTTTCTATTTTGTATAAGAAAATCATTAAAAGCCCTTTGAGGGCAGGGTCAGTGTCTTATGTATTATTTATTTTTGCCCACACAGCACTTTGTAGAGTGTTTTGTGTGTGACATAAACTAAATTGAAAAGAGAAGTTACTATTATGTCGTCGGATTTAGGGAGCTTAATATCTTCCATGCTGTCTTATATCTTACTCTTGAGTGACTCTTATCACTTAATAATTGAAGTCGTAATTGTTCCTGTATCAAGAAGTTCTTGTATCTAAAAAGGGAAGCGATAAGAAGTTTTAAAAATTTTAAAATTGATGGCATGTCTTCCTCCTTCTGCTCATTCATTTGAATTAAACCCAGCTTGATAGCAACAGACAGCTTATAGCCATCCAGCCATGTGACGAGAACTTGCAATCCCAGCCAACTTAATACTGAGCAGCAGTAGCTGGTAAACCTGAGGATGAATATTTGAGAAAATATCTGCTCTCTTTTGTTTGGTTGGCTTTTTGCTGCTTCTATTTTCGTGTTATTTCTATCATCTCATTGTATCATGATTTCATTGGTCAAGAATGGTTGTGAGCTGGGCAGATCATTTTAGCAGCAGAATTACACCAGTGGATTTTGAACCATCTTCTGCTCCCCTCAAATACTTGTTAGGTACAAGATATTTCCATCAGGAACGTGAAAGATGAGGGAGGGAATATTTTGGTTATTCTGGAAAAGCATCCCAGATGACTCACATATCCATAGCCCCAAGGTTGAAAACCATTGAAAAAAGCTATATAGTCCACATTTTATGATATCAATAATTCCAGATTCTAAGAGTTCTAGAATACCCTCTTACTATGATAAGTAGATAAGTGTACTGGAAATACAAGGTTGGTCATGGTGGGACGTGGGATAACAGGGAGTAGAGAATAACTAAATATGCTGACAGACCTCGCTGAAAATTTGATTTAAAATTTCAATCAGAACAGTCACGAGATTGTTCTTTTAATAACTGAGAGAATCTTTAATAAAGACTCCTGAAATGTTAGGTAAATTTTAGTCAATACTGGCAGATAATTCATTCACTCAAAATATTTTGTTAATTACTTTTATGTGCCTGGCACAGTGGCAGTCACTAAAAATGCAATGCCAAACAAAATATAGACCCAAGAAATGGGTAAGTAGAAAGATAATTTGCACAAGCCATACATGATAAGAAGGTAGTAATCATGGGTGTAGAGATGTGGGTAGCATGGCATCTATGGGAGAGCATGAGAGAAATTCCAAAGCTCTGTCTTGGGAGCTCAGAGACAAGTTTTCAGAAGACTTGTCATCTGAAGGAACTGTATGAGTTAACTAGTGCAATCATTGTCAGTCTTGGCTGCCAGCCCATATCATTTGAAGATTTTAAAACACCCTTAAACTCTGAATCTGAGAATCTCAGACATCAGTGACTTTTTTTTTTAATTTACTCGTTTTTTTTTTTAAGTTTGCCAAGTTATGAGTTGATGATTGCTATAGGAGAGTGCTAGGTGTATGGGGTTCAGGTACTATTCTTTTTACTTTTATGCATGCTTGATATGTTCCAAAATTTAAAAGATTTAGAAAAAAAATTGAATAAAAACTCTCCAAGTCCCTCAGATGCACTGTCAACTTTAAAACTCACTGAAAAAGTCTGAAAGAGAGACAGTCTAGATAGCTAGCAGGTGCAAATATCAATACACAAACTCACAGATTAAGGCAACGTTTTTTTCTTTTAAATCAACTTAATTTATACTTAGAACTCCCTTTTTACTGCATGCTAGAAACTTAATCTCAATTAAGGGCCCTGCCTTCCCCACTTTCTCGAGAATGGTCTATGTCAGAGCTTCTGTTAGGGCAAGGCATCCGAAATGAGTATCTGAAGGAGGTAAAAGAGCTATACATTGAAAACTATAAGACATTTATGAAAGAAATTGAAGGAGACACAAATAAATGGAAAGATATTCTGTGCTCATGGGTTGGAAAAATTAATATTGTTAAAATGTCCATACTACCGAAAGCCATCTATAGATTCAGTGCAATCCCTGTCAAAATTCCAATGGCATTTTTCACAGAAATAGAACAAACAATCCTAAAATTTGCATGGAACTATAAAAGACTCCGAATAGCCAAGCAGTCTTGAGATAGAAGAAAGCTGGAGGCATCAGACTTCCTGATTTCAAACTATGTTACAAAGCTATAGTAATCAAAACAGTATGGTAGTGGCATAAAAACAGGCACATAGATTGATAAAACAGAATAGAGAGCCCAGAAATAAACCCATGCATATGTTGTCAATTAATTTACAACAGATGAGTGAAGAATATACAATGGGGAAAGTACAGACTCTTCAAAAAATGGTGTTGGGAGAACTGGACAGCCTCGTGCAAAAGAATGAAACTGGACCACTATTTTATACCATACTCAAAAATTAACTCAAAATGGATAAAAGACTTGGTTTTAAGATCTGAAACCATAAAACTCCTAGAAGAAAACATAGGAGGTAAGCTCCTTGACATCAATTTGGCAATGATTTTTTGGATTTGACATCAAAAGCAAGGGCAACAAAAGCAAAAATAAACAAGTGGAACTACATCAAACTAAAAAGCTTCTGCCCAGCAAAGGAAACCATCAACAAAATGAAAAGGCGACCTATGGAAGTGGGAGAAAATATTTGCAAACCACATATCTGATAAGAGGTCCAAAATATACAAAGAGTTCATACAACTCAAGAGCAAAAAAAACAAGTAGCCCAATTAAAAAATGAGCAGAGAACCTAAAGAGACATTTTTTCCAAAGAAGACTTACAAATGGCTAGCAGGTACATGAAATGGTAGCACTGATGCATGAAATAGCATCACTAATCATCAGGGAAATGCAAATCAAAATCACAATGAGATATCACCTCACACCTGTTAGGGTGGCTATTAGCAAAGAGACAAGAGATAACAAATGCTGGTGAGGATTATGTGGAGAAAAGGAAACCCTTGTGTGCTGTTAGTAGGAATGTAAACTGGTACAGCCACTGTGGAAAACAGTATGGAGGTTCCTCAAGAAATTAAAAATAGAACTACTATATGATATAGCAATTCCACTTCTGGGTATATATCCAAAGGAAATAAAATCATTATCTCAAAGAGATATTTGTACTCCCATGTTCATTGCAGCATTATTTGTGGTAACCAAAGTATGGAGGCAGCCTAGGTGTCTGTCAACAGATGAGTGGATTAATAATATGTGACATAAATATATATAGTATATATATGTATATACACACACACAATGGAATATTATTCAGCCTTAAAAAAGAAGGAAATCCTGTCTTTCGCAACAACGTGGATGAACCTGGAAGGCATTTTGCTAAGTAAAATAAGTTAGGCAGAGAAAGACAGATACTGCATAGTATCATTTGTATGTGGAATCTAAATAAAAAGTTGAACTCATAGAAACACAGAGTAGAAAAGTGGTTTTCAGGGGCTGGGGGCTGGAAGAAATAAGGAGAGGCTGGTGTAAGGGTATAAATTTTTATTTATAAGATGAATAAGTTCTTAGGAACTAATGAATAATGTAGTGACTATAGTTGATAACACTGTATTTAATAATTGAAATTTGCTAAGAGAGTAGAACTTAGATGTTCTCACCAAAAAAAACAAAAAAAGTAAATATGTTGAGGTGATGGATATGTTAATTAACTCAATGGGGGGAATCTTTTCACAATGTATATGTATATCAAATTATCATGTTGTACACTCTAAATATCGTACAATTTTATTTGTTAATTATACCTCAGTAAAGCTGAAAAGAAAAAGAAATGGGTGTCTGATCTTCATGTCTTCTCCTATCTACCTGTCATCCACTGAGAAATCCTCATTCTGACCTGGCTTTCAGTTAACAGTTCGGGCAAGTCACTGTTGAGAATATCCTTATTCAACGTGATAGGACATTTCAGGTTTAGCTCTCTTTCATTTACTCCCATGACCCTTTTCAATGAATCTCTTAAAATACCTTGTCTAGTTTCTGATTTTCTTTCCATGTTTGCCCTCTAACACATCCCCAGGGTTAAGGTTTTGAAATTCAAATGCCAAGAATTTACCCTTTAAAAATGTTTTCAACTCCCTGATCTACTGTATTCTTCTTGGAATAAAAAAAGGTGTGTGTGTGTGGGGGGGTTCCCAAAGTTCATTGAAAGGTGGGAACAACAAAGAGGTACAAGGGGTGGAGGTATGCAGAGACTCAACATTGATATTTTAAAATATCCTACACCACAAAGAAAACAGTGCATGAAAAGACCTGGAGGCAAAAGAATTCATGCCCTGATCAGGAAACTGAAAAATAATTCAATTCTGGATTGAATTCAATAATTCAAACTAATTCAAAGTTTAGAGACAATGCATCTAAAGTGGCCAAGAAGAATACTAGTAAGGTAAATAGTGACCTTTGATTGTGAAGGGCCATGCATGCTATATAAGATTGTAACCACAGGCCTCCAGGACCAGTTCAACTGACCCCATCTTATCAACAGCGTAATTAAGAAATTGTTTTTCAGAAAATTTGCAAAGTCACCTAGCCAGAGCATGTGCAGAAGAAGAAATCTTGACCTGAAATGACTGAAGAGCCAAAGATTCTCCTCCCCACAGAACCAAAGGACCAGGACATAACCAGAACTTACAAGTCAGACTCTTATCAGAAGCGAGGGATCTGTCATTCAGGAAGATTCAGTGTTCAAATTCCTTCCCCACCTTACCATAAATGTTTAGAACCTCATCATAAATATTTAGAACCTTATCATAAATGCTTGAAGCCCGGCAATCAAAACCTGTCCCATCAGTGTTTCCACATGCCCAGCCTGTTCTCCCTAGCCTCTTAAATTTTGCCCCAAATCCTGAATAAAGGTGACAAATCTAAAGGCACATGCCCCCTGTCTCCGTGCAGATCAATCTTGCAGAATAAAGCTGATCTCTTTTCCCAAAAGCTGATGCCGTAATTCATTGGCTTATTTATGCACATCAGGCAGGAGAACCCCATTTTTGTGCAGTAACAAGATGATTGAACTATATCTTGAAAGCAGTGGAGAAGCATTAGAAGGTTTAAAGGAGGGAAGTGACCTGACAAGATAAAAATTAATTTGGCTTCCTTATAGAGTCTGGATAGGGTAATGAGACTGAATGCAAGGAGACTGAGTCTTTTGCTATAATTTAGGAAAGATCATGATGGCTTGGACTAAGATAGTACATAAGAGGTGAGCAATATGAGAGATTTTAATTAGATAGCCTCTATAGCACTTGGTGATCGACTCAATGTAGGGAGTGAGACAAGGTGAGGAAATACAGATGACACCCCAGTTTCTAGCATGGGCAATTGGATGAATGATACTACCATTTTTTGATATAGAAAACAGCAGCTGGTTTGAAGAAATGGCAAGTGCAAGGAGAAAGACTTCAACGAATGCAGTGAGTTCCAGATTGAACATGTTAAATTTGATGTTTCTTTTGGTCATCCCAGTAGAAATCCCAATAGAAATGCCCAGCAGACCATTGGCTATATAGTCTTGGAGCTCAGGGTGGAAATCTGCAGAGATATAAATTTGTCTTTTATCAGTATGTGCAAAGGTAAAATTCAATTTCCTGTGATTCAGATTAATTTAAGTTTAGAACAGCAAAAATTTGCCTAAGTTGTGTTTTGTTTAAACTTCTATTTTATTTTAAATCTTACCCTAAACTAGAGTTCTCCTAATAGTTAAATTTGATCAAAACTAATTAATCCAAAATTATTGTAACTATGACATATTATCATTACTTGCTTGAGTTTATTTGATATATGTCCTCCTCCACATAAGAAAAAATGTTGAAGGGCATGTATTTTTTTAATTTAAGATGAATTGAAATTAACTTTGTTTTGGATCCCTCCCCTTAAGATAACAGAATGTCATAAAACCAGGATTGGGCATCTCTGGCTTAAAATAGTCCCTGGAGAATTTGGATAGGAACTTGAAAATGAGTTGCTATTACTTATGAAGAATGTAATCTTTCGTATCCATTCCTTTAGGATTTCTTTTTTAAAGCATTGAGTGGATGCTAAATTCAATCCAATTTATGTTCCCTTGGAGTGATGATACATGCTGGAGAAAGACTACAATGCAAGTATTAGATACGTCTAATAAAGTATGAGTACTAAATACCTAGTAAGACTACTAAAGCTCTTAAATTTCAGAACGTTTTTTAAGAGCAAAGTTATATTTAGCGAGAAGAAAATGAGGAAATGGAGCAGTTGAAAAGTGAAAAAAAAGAAAAGTCAAAGCCTACTTATGAGCAGCAAGCTGGCTTCCTTCATCTTGACCAAGCTATTGTGATGTCCTCAATTTGTTTTTATATGAAATTATTGCTTTACACTCATCCAGGACAATTCATCTTAACCACACCAGCCTATAAACCTTTCATTGCAAATCTGCTGAGTGTGTTCCCAAGAGTTGGGAAGAGACCTATCAACTGGAAAAATTACCTTTAAAAATATTTTCTTTAGAAAGACCATTTTAATTGGAAAATGTTATTTTATTGTGTGTGTGTGGCAACCAGAAAAAAGAAAAATACAACCCCAACTCCACCTTCACAGTGTGAATATTGCACTGACAAGAAATGCTACAACCTTTAAGTGTTCAAGAAGTGCCTGATTTGTGAACAGCGTTCTTCCTAATGAGTTGTGTGTTGTGAGGCAGAACTTATATTCCCCATGGACCCTGTGCTCTCAGAGCTATTAATTTATCTTCTGTGAATTAACGCTGGCTGTGTTAATTGTACAGGGTCCAGCCCTTGGCAAAGTCCTTACCCACTTGGGGAGAACACTGAGCTAAAATAGCCCAATGTCGTTTTAGGTTAGTCCTTTGGATCACAGAGTGGACTCACTCAGCAAGAAAACCCTTCTTTTCTTTATAAGAAAGCTTCTAAGTTCTGTGATTTAACAGGAGCCTGTAGTAAGCAGAGAGCTATTTGATGCTGAATTCTGAGCAAAGGGTTCTTTGTGGGAAGGTCTGTCAAACAGCATAGTTACCATGGCAACCCTGGCTAGATAACCCATTTGGGAAAATACTTGTAGGACCTAACACTCTATCATCTGTCATTCAATAATTTCATGTTCATAATAACTAGGAAATCAATGGCTATCCTCTGAGACAGTTTGTAGAAAGGGCACGCATGCTATTGGCAGCGCACAGCTTACATTTGCGTCTGCTTGTGGTGATTCTCATGCCAGGTTAGCAGTGTGAGAAAGCACTGGTTTGTTTGGACTGGCACAAAGATTAAAGGCAGGTTCAGTTTTGCAATCTAATTACAACTATCATGTTTACATGTACAAAAGAGAAAGAACCAAATGGCATATTAATAAAGCATTTGTTAGACTGTTAGGACGTAAGCTTCACCTAATATTAACATTTCACATTTTAAAATTCTGCAAGAAAAGATGAGACCAAGTTGTCACGTGACTGGCATGAACAAATTGGGTAACGTAAAAAGCATTTTTCTTATCTTAGCTTTCTAATTAAACTGCTTATCATTGTAGAAGCTGTGTTACCTGGATGTTATGTACAGAATATAAAGTGATCATAGAAAAGTAATTAAAATTCTTAAACATGCAGCCCGTTGATGTTACATACAATTTGTTTTTAGAGTGTGAGGTTTGATAATAAGGCACGTTAGCTGAGTAGAGAAATATATACTTAATAATTACCTTGACAGTTTTTATCAACTGGAAAAAATGCCAGGAATAATTTCAGTTAATGGATATTGTAAATAAGAAAGCATGATGAACTGAGACCACAAAGTGAGTAGGAGAGAAAAATTAAGCATTTTGTATTCTATAAAGAAAGGGATATTTCACCTTCATGGAAACAGTTAGAAGGTACTGATTCATACATTATGAAAAGCTTATTGTTTTCAATTCAGAAATGTTTTGAAATGTAAAGATAAAGATGTTTGTAAGTTGCTTTCCTTTCAGCACCACAGGTTTGTATTTTAAGCCGCTCCCAGTGAAGTACTGTCATATAAAGGAGCTGTGTTTCTACAAGTTTACAGAGTTTAGGTTTTGTCACAGTGGAAGTGTGGTAGCTGATTAAAACATTATCTTTTTCAACATAAGAGATGAAATCTTCGAAAGTGAAAATGGTATTTTATCCAAAGGAGGAGTGGTTCTCTAAAGAGCTGTGCTGAATAGGAGCATATGAGATAAAAAGGTTATATGGCCCCTCTTAGTCTAAAACCTGAGGTTTACTGAAGAATTTTAAAGTCAGAGTTTTATACATTTTTTTTCCGGTAAACAGTATGATATTCTTGTTGAATTTTCAAAGATCTGGTCGAGCAAATTTACTGTTCCTCTATTTCTTCTTTCTTTCTCCCTCCTAAACTTTCTTCCCTTTCTCTCCATCTTTTTCTTTCTTCTTATGACTTGGGGCTGAAGGATATTCGTTCCTATTATTAATGCGTGCTTGAATGAAAAATGAAAACTTCTGGTAGCTTTTATTTTAAAAACTTCTGCAAATGTCCCAAGCTACTTAGGTAGATAAGTGGAACCCAAATGGGATCAAAAGCAAAACTATTTCTATTATGGGATGAATTTTGGCTCCAATTTACTTGTAAAAGAGGCAGTTGATTATATTTCTAAATGTAACAATAGAGATAAGAAATATAAGAACAGTTGAAGATGACAAAATGATTTTTAAAATCATCTATAGCCTTTATATAAAGGGATTTACCATATTTTTGTTTTAGGAAACACATTTTAAATACCTCTTATTTTTAAAAAATTTATTTTGTTATTCCTTTATTCATTAGTTTACTGCATATATTTATTGAGTCTTTATCAGGTCCCCAGATACTCTGCTGAGTGTAGAAGTTACAAAACGACAAGACTTCTATCCTCAAAATTCTCAGTCCAGTGAGGAAAAAGATAAGTAGACCGAGGGATTCAATGGGAGCATTGAGGAGAAATATTTCATCTATCATTCTTAGCAGCATTTATTTCCCTTATTGTAGAATTTACTAATGTGCGGTGGTTTCTGACAACATTCTTTTTGGCATTTCATTTATTTCCTACTTTATAAATGAGGATTCAGAAATACCAACATGTGAAAAATTTCTCTGTATTCTCAATGAGTTTCAGATATTTAAAAAGATATTTTTCAATATTCTTAGTGAAACTCAGAGACAATTAGTATTAGTATGTGTATTGATTTTGTAGGGCTGTCTAACAAAATACCACAAACTGGGTGGTGTAAAACATAGAAGTTTGTTGCCTCCCAGTTTGGGAGGCCAGAAGTCCAAAATCACGCTGTCACCTGGGCCATGTTCTTGCTGAATCCTCTAGAGAAGGAAATTTGCCTTGCCTTTTCTAGCTTCTGGCAGCCCCTGGAATTCCTTAGTTCACTGAAGCACAAGTCCAATCTCTGCCTCTGTCTTCATATGGCATTCTCCCTGTGTCTTCGTATGGCTGGCTTCTTATAAGGTCACCAGTCATATTGGCCCACCCTACTTCAGTATGACCTGAGCTTAACTAATTAGTTCTGCAATGATCCTATTTCCAAATAAGGTCACATTTTGAGGTACTGAGGGCTAGGACTTCAACATAGCTTTTTGGGGGGATGCAATTCAACCCATAACAGTATATAAACTTCCATTTCAACTTTTTTACCTTTTTGAGAAAATTAAAGCCTGTAAAAATGTGAACAATGACACATATTTTTCTCCCAGAAGGATTTATAACACTCTTCTTTTCATGTTTTATTGGGCATGGTCATGTGCAGCCTTCTATAGTAGTTTTGTTTTAAAACCATAAGCATAAAGACTTCCTAAAAACCCTCTATACTCTTATATGCTGGAAAAATACACACACACATAGATAAAGATGGCTAACCTGAAAGTTTGCATGATAATTCAGCCTTAATACAAGCCACTGCTTGGAATTCTTTATCATAGGCAGTTCTATAATTAACATATCTATGCTACACCATTATACTATTGAGCCTTCTGATATTGTCTTGGCCTAGCCTGAAGTGAAATGATAAAATATTATGTCATATTCATGGTTTAAATGATACAGCCTTTTCTTTAGCATTTAGAGTGTTAGAAAGTATATTCTGTTTAGTACCCTATCTAGGAGGAAGAATGCTGCAGTGAGATATAAAGAAAGACTGATTTAATTTGGAAGCCTGTTCTGGCTTAATGGCTCTGACTGTTGAATCTGTCTTGGCTTTAATTTCCTCATCTTTAAAAATGAAAGGGCTGTTGCCAGGATAAATGACGTAACATGACTGAGTGCGTCTTTCACTGTTGGGCACATAGGAGCTACCTGGGAAAGGGTTGGTCAAATCCCATTGAGAATTTGCAATAAGTGGAGTCTAGGCTTTCACAACCTAATGCCTGGAATGTGAGAACACGCAAAACCAGTGTTACCCCTGGATATAAGTACAGCTATTCTATTTGCAGTACTACTCCTCCTCTCTAGCCCTACTTCCTTCATCTTTCCATTTAAGACAGGAAAAATGAAGAGGAAGTAGGAAGATGGCAGTCCCCATGTGCCACATTAGAGATGCACTACCTCTACTAAAATAGAGAAATAGTGTTTCTCTATTTTAGTTATGGGTTAGATCAGTAGAACTTGTACCTGTGAATGCGAAATAACATTGATCAGACTGACTTCTCTCACTGGGTGAAAGACAAAATATCAATTGATATGGGATTCTTTGTTTATTGGGCACTCATCAACAAAAGCACAGACATATCGCATCTTGGGTTTGACTTTTTAGCTTGTTAAAGAACTTCGAGGATGAGCAAATCCTGGCTTTTTTTATCCTACTGGGTTATTGCTTCGCCGAAGGCTGCTTAATTGAAGCAAGAATTCTATTTCAAGTAAAAGACATCAAAAGACATTTCATTTAAACCTAGTTAGTTCTTTACAAGGCCCTATAGGTAAACAAAATAGAGCAACAATGTCCTTCTCTTTTCACTTTCTTCTCCTATTAATTTCAGTTCTTAATATGATCAGCAGCTTTTTCTCCCAGGTTGTTATAGCTAAGAAGAACTCTGCTCGTTAACAAAAGGAGACAAAGAAGTTGAGAAGAAAGGGTAGAAAAAAGGCCACAAGCCTGACCTCTCAGGCTAGTCCAATGTCTGCTATACATTTCTAGAAGATCTCAGATAAGACAAGTTATCTCTCTGAGGCAGTTTCCTCAGAGAGGAAAATAAGAAGATTGCACTAGATCAACTTTAATATTTTAAAGGTCAGGGTCCGCTCATTGAAAATCTGATAATTCCTATAGATTTTTTCACACCATATCTGGATATACATAAATGCAATTTTATATGTAATGTAGCAGTCGCAGACCCCCTTGGACCACATGTATGGGCATACCTGACCTCCATTCCCAAGGTCACTTCATGGCCAGATGGCTGCTTCACCTCTAGTCATCATGTCTACTTTATTTCTGCTGGAAAGACAGCAGGAAGGAGAAAGGGATGATGAGGAAAAATGAGCAAAGGGTATGAGCCAGCAGTGATTTAAGGAAGGTTCCTAGGAGCTGTCACATGACATTTTACTTACATCTCCTTGGTCAGAAACTTGGCTACACTTGAGAAATGGATTTTGGGTAATCGTGTACCAAGTTAAAAATTGGGAGTTCTTGTACTTTGGAAGAAGGGATATGTGATATCAGGTGACAACTAGCAGTCTCTGCTATAGAGAAACACAGATACATAGTGAGTAAACAAACAACAAAGAGAGTCAATATTAACTCGAGGGAAAACAAGACTTTGTATAAGAAAGGAAATATAATCACAATATACCACATGACTTGGGTGTGAATTGTATGTACATAGTTATGATGATGTAATAACTGAATATTATGGAAAGAAAAATTGTGATAGAATAATTAATATTAAAAAGTTCAAGGGAAGTAAAGAGCCAACTCCTCATTATCCACTGTAGAATATCAATACTTGATATCTAAAACTTAAAAATCTAGAAGTAGGAGTAAAGAAGATAAGCATTAATCAAATTTCAACAAAAGTAATTAAAACTATGATAACTACCATGATGGAAAAATACAGAATGCTACAAAGATGTCTAGCAGAAAAATAATCTCATTTTGAGCCTGAAAAGTATCTCAGAAGAAGTGATATTGTAAGATAAGTAGGCATTTATGAGAGAAAGAAAAATGTTCTTCATACAGAAGGACCAGCACAGCCAAAGGTCCTGAAGTAGCAGGGAACAGGGCAGAGCACATACAAAGAATTGAACAAAGGCTAATGACTGAAGGAATTGCAGTAAGAACTGAGGCTGGAAAAGCACAGATCTAATCAAGTTGGGCCTTGCAAACAGTATTAAGGATTTAGATATTTAGCCATAAGACACCAGGAATTCACTGAAGGTTTAAAGATGTGATATGATCCAGTTTATATTTTTAAAATATACTTCTAGTCTATATGAACTATAGAAACTTTTTGTGGGAGGTATTGAAGGGAGCAGGACACGTGCAGGGGGACCAGTTTCGTACAATTCAGATCAGAGATGATAATTTCACCTTGGTTGGTTGCAGTAAAAAATATAGACATGTGACTGGAACTGAGAGATATTTAGAAAGAAAAGTCAATGGGACTTTCTTTTGATATATATATATATAACTTTGTAAAATTCAATTGCTGATTTGGAACTTTCCTTTTTCTTCCTAGACTCTAGTGGTATATACTGCCCATATATAAATAAAAGTTGAATGAATAAATATCTTAGCCTGTATATAGGAAGATATTGACACTATCAAATTTATAAAAGCTAACAGCCTATGTCGTAAGGCATCCAACATTTTTGGTGAAATTTCAACTTTGGGAAAGTACTGTAGTTAAGTATAGAAACATTTTTCTTCTGTATTTAAAAAAAAGAAATTGGTTACCTTATGGTAGATAAAACATAATTATTTGGAAACAAGGAATTGTATCCAGAAGGCGTGCTTTACCATAGCAACCTTAACATTGAGTTACAGTATGTCTTTCAGTTTTACAAAGGGTAATTTATCATGGGAGGAATGTGCTGAATATGTCACATTTTACTGTCTGCTTATTTAGTTAGATAATCAAGATCTTGACTCTTGAAATAGAATTATTCTAAGTTTTGTCTGTTTTCGCGCTTGCAAGTATAATATGTGTATATTTTATATTCACTTTAAATTTTAAATAGATTGAAACCAACTCTAAGTTTAGCTAGGACACACAGGACCTAGGAGCAAAGCCATATTTCAGTTTTCTTCCCTGGCTTTACAACTGTGTAATTTATGGAGACTCAAATACTTTCCCTGAGATTGTCAAATATTTTTTTCCCTAAACTGAGCCATTAAAATTTGTGAATTTAAACATAGTATAAATTAGAAAAGAGGATTTGAATTAAAATGTGAGCAAGTGGCCGGCCCCGTGGCATAGCAGTGAAGCACATGTGCTCTGCTGCTGGCAGCCCAGGTTTGGATCCCGGGCACGCAGCGACGCACCGCTTGTCCAGCCATGCTGTGGCGGCATCCCACATAAGGTGGAGGAAGATGGGCCCGGATGTTAGCCCAGGGCCAGTCTTCCTCAGCAAAAAGAAAAAAAAAAGAAAGAAAGAAAGAAAAAAAAAGAGGATTGGCATGGATGTTAGCTCAGAGCTGATTTTCCTCACACACACACAAAAAAGTGAGCAAATGTACTAAATTTATTTTCATAGTTGTTCCTACTTTCTCCACATACTTATATATCTACTATCATTTAAAGTCGGGAACTAAATTTTTATTTTAGACATATCATTTTTCTTCTATTGTAAATAAGAGAATCCTTTTCTTCTTTCTGAAGACCAAGAATGGCAAAAGAGAGACTTTCTGTCTGATTAAAAACATTTGGTCTTTTACTTTTCTCAACATGTACTTTTATATACAGCTAGAAATTTGGACAGATTTAGCCACAGGAGATGGCTGCAAAGCCTGGAATGAATTGTTTTTCTTCCCTGGGTAGATGTTCTAATTTTGTGCAAGTTGATTTGAGAGTCTGTGTCAGATTAGGCCTGTTCTTTTATGTTACAGCAGGCTGCTCGAGTTGAGTCCAAATACGTGTAAACTTTTCCCAAAATACTACCATAATACCCTTACTTAAAAGCATCATGTGCCTTGACATTTAAACTTAGTGCTAAAAGCATTTGTCTTAGTCTGTTCCAGCTGCTAATAACAGAATATCATAGACTGGGTGGCTTATAAACAACAGAAATTTATTGCTAACAGTTCTAGAGGCTGGGAAGTCCAAGATCAAGACACTGGCAGATTTAGTGTCTGGTGAGTGTCCACTTCCATGGTCATAGATGACCGTCTTCTTGCTGTGTCCTCACATGGTAGAGGAGGTCACATAGCTCTCTAAGATCTCTTGTACAAGGGCACTAATCCCACTCATGAGAGTTTTCCCCTAATGACCTAATCACCTCCCAAAGGCCGCATCACCTAATTCCTACACATTGGGCTTAGGTTTCAACATATGAATTTTTGGGAGGACACAAACATTCAGTCTATAGCAGCATCTAAAGAATACGTTCTTACAGAAACTGGAATTTGACTTCCTGTTTGATAGCCTTGTTTTGTTGTTTAATAAAACAAGTAAAGATGCAGAGATGGAATATTGAGATGAATGCTGTATGTAGCCTGACCAAGGATGAATTCCAAGTATTCTTACTTGGAAAGGAAATTACCATATTTCCTCAATTCTAAAGGGACACATTTTTAATGTTTTAACATTTTTGGAAATGTAAAAGGAAGCTTGTAATTCATACATAATTTTAATGTTGTCATATTTCCTTTCCTTAACCCCACCAAAAACAAAAGCTGATGTTAAACTGATGGTCATTTTATAGGCAATCCCATCTTTGGCCAGAGGAAATCTGGTAAGTGCCATTGTCAACACAAACTGAATAGCATCAGCTACTTTCAGGCAAAACCATTGACAAGGCTAATAGTTTAAGAGATTTATGTACAATGTTCTTCCTTAATTTGGCCACTATTTTAGTTCTAAACACCTCATTTAATCATCCATTAGTACTTATTGAGTGTCTGTTGTGTGTCAGCCAGTATGCAAGATACAAGAAAGGTGGAGATGGTACTTGTCCTCCAAGATGTCATAATCCAGCAGGCAAGTAAGGATACAATGTCAGAAATCCTATAATAGCAATAATTACAAAGTGACATGGAGGTACAGAGAAGGAGGCACTGGATTCTGCTTCAGAGAGAAGGGAAAAGCTCTCAAAAGGGGCAAAGTTTGAATTCTCAATGGGTAATGGTATTCAAGGAAGAAGAAATAACCTCATCAGAAGTACACAGGGATAAAGGTGCATGAGAATGTTGTAGAGTGGTAAGACTATAGAGTTTATTTGGTGAGCACAGGGAGTTGAAGTTTGAAGCTGTGAGGCACATTGTATGGGTCTCAAGATTTAGCCACACTTTACGGTTGTATGCGTGTGTGTGTGCATGTGTATGTGTGTGTATAAAATGACAAACTTAGTCCAACATGTTAACTCCCTTGATAATCATGTAGCACAAACTCCAATTCATTAATTTCCTAATTATTCATCCTTGCAACAGATAATAAGCAGTCTTTATCTTATATATGCAGCACATAACTTGTGTAATTACAGATCTGTATATTTTTCTTGAAAAACTGAACATTGAATGACAATGCAGTTCTAATAGGGTTATTTTTTTCGTGCTTCTGTGAGCATCCTTCTGCAGCAGATTATCATTTATTTGAATTAATAACTGACATTGACAAACAACGAAAATCCATTGATGTTTGTATGTATCCACTTTTTTAAAAAATAGAAACATGCTTTAAAATCTAAATTGAAAAACTTGGGAATATTGCTTTCATTCTATGGAACATTAATTGAAAGTAAAATGTTATCCTAAATGAATCATTGGTATCATTTCTTCCGGCATTATCTAGAAAGAGTATCTGGAAGAAAGATACTGTGATATACATTTTCAAACACTAGCAAAGGCATTCTAGCTTACATCAAAACAAAGAAGTAATCATAGTTACTATGTATAGATACCAACTTTACAAAACAGCCCTGAAGGAATTTCCTAGTAAAAAATCCCTGACTTGTTAAAAATTGTGAGATCATGGTTCATGCACATCCAAAAGCAAGCTGCCTCTCTGTAAATAGTCATGACTTTGTCCTATTTTAAATGGTAAAACCAGAGATTCTACAAGATTCACAGCATTTTGCCTATGTCTACTTTTCTACCCTGAAATTTCAGAGTTGGCTGTGATGTAAAACAAAGCAATTTCGCGGCAGTCCTCCTTGGAGGACAGCTCTGATATGTGAAGGAAGCATTGATCTATTGTTGCTTCCCTGAGTAGATACAGCAGCAGCCAAGGGAAAAGGGCTTGGCTGGAGAATAGTTGGGTGATCAGTTTAGGGTATAGGTGTCAGTGGTGGGGTGACTGCTGTCTCAGATGAGCATCCAGCTGACATCCCACAGTCTGAGAACCAGTCAAATGTGACAAATCTCCCCTTGCAATTTGATGGGATGCCCTGCTTGGCTTCTTGTAGCCAGAAGACAAGCAGATTTCAGATTAAGTCTATGTAACTCCATTCAGAGATAAAGCAGGATTTTCTATGCTAATTTGTATTATTTTCCATAGGAAATGGGAATAAAAGAGAAATCCTTTGTTAAATGGGCGTTAGCAATAACCCTGTATTGGGAGCCTTCCTTTTCTCCTTGTCTTTTTGTCTTGAATGCCGGTTTCATAGCTGGTGCTTTGGTTTTATGCTTTTTTAAAAAGTATGATGACTTCTGCGAGAGTCGCCATGAAGCTGTGGTTGGATGACGACAGAGTACTCGCTGCCAAGCTGGTGGTTCCGTGTGCCGTAACCCTGTTAAGTACCTGTACAATAGTGTAACAGCTGGCGCAGGTTGCAGCTGGTGTGTTAGTGTGCTATGTTGGGAGTTGGGATCCACGCAGACGATGAGCCGGGTCAGCTTAGAACAGACCTAAGCACCCCTCAGATAGCTGGCCCACTAGCTATACGCTAGCCAATCCTGGGAGAGAGACTCATGGAATAACGTTAATTTTCTTCTCTAGCAGACGGTAAGGTAACTGACGCCAGGTTGATTATGCTGCCGTGGGATTTTTACCTAATGATCTTCTGGAAAGCAGGTGCATTGGCAGGGATTTTAAGCTTCTGAAAACCCAACTAGTATTACAGAGTAAACCTTTGCTGCTGTGGGGGTTTTATAGGAGTGGGGTACATTAGTGTTAGATCATTACAAAGCATTTTGCTGACTACTGCAGAATTAATGGCACTTTTATGGCTCACGGTTAATGACTGTCAAGAAATAAGAGTTTATATCTGTTCAAATTGTAATTTTAAATCAAACTAGCCAGCTGTCAGATGCATCTAGCACATGAGGACTCCTTCTTGGTAATATTTGGTGTTTCTCTTACATCCATCATGTTATCAGATCATTGCTGGGAACCTCAATTGTTTTGCATATGCTTGATATAAGTTTTATGACAAAAGCAAAGCAAGTTGTCACTTCTAAGAGGCAATTTCCCTGTCCCTGTGGAAACTGATTTTTCTTCAGCATCAAAGTATTTGAAATTATTGCTATTTTTGAGTACCTGATTTTTTTAAAGTAATATTGTTCTTTTTTTTTTAATTTAACCTCAAGAAAACTGCAACCTTACTTCCTGTATCACTGTATGCAAGGACATCTGATGTGAGCTCATTCAACTCGTCTCCCTTCCCACACTTCTCAATTGTCCATATCTTTACTCATCTTTGTCTTCTGTCTAGAAAAAAAAATCTTTCTCCCGTCAGTACCTATTGCCTTTATGGTGCCTCTCATCCTATTCACTCATATTTTAAAACAAAGCAAACAAACAAACCCTTCCTTGATCCTGCTATCTCCTGTAATACCCTTTTAGCTCCCTCTTCTTTCCATGACAAACTTCTTGAAAGAATAGTTTTCATCCGCTGTCAACACTTCATCACTTGCCCCATTCCTCATTCAGTTCTGTGCAGCCCGCTCTGCCTTACTCCAAGCAGCCCTCTCAAAAACGACTGATGTATTCCGATCAATAAACCTACCACTCCCCACACTGCACCCCTGCCTGGAATTCTAAGCCACACTTCACACTGCTGACGAGCCCCTCATCTTTGAAATTGTATTTCTGTGGATTCTCAACTCCCTTGACTCTTGGTTTTCTTCTCTGGCCTTTCCTCTTCTGGTTTCTTTACCTGGGGATATGCAGAGGTTTAGTTCCTGACCTCCATTTTTTTCTATATCTTTTTCTTTGAATGCCCAGCTCACTAGCTCAGTTTTAAATACATGTTGGTGACCTTCATATCCATATCATTATCTTTGTCCTCTCTAATCAAAATGTCAACTCCATAAAGGACATCTTTATTCTGAGAAGTACCTCAATGTCGTCATACCCAACTCCAATCTGTTTACATAGAAGCGCTTCCTCTTGACTTCCTTATTTCTATCAATGACGTAGCCTTTAACCAAGATGCCCAGTCTTACAAATATACTCAGTGTTGATTTCTTCCTATTCCTTTCCAAACACTTGGCAAGACAGCTTGTTCCTATCTCTGTAGCATCTCTGTCATCTACTCTGTAGACCCCTTCTTTCCATTTCCCTTTCCCAAGACCACTCACACACTATTGTAAAAGGTTTCTTTTTTTAATTGTTAATACTGCTATCAGGTTCCTATTTGCTTCTTCCAGTTCAAGACTCGAGAAATTGAAATAATGACCTACATGTTGGCACTCCTTTACACAGAAATCTTCAGTAGCTCTTCATTACCCACTGCAGAAAGAATAAACACAGACCTTCAAGACTCTTCACCTAATAGTCAAGCTCATCTCTCCTGAAGGGGTTCCACACTTCACCCTGCAGACTAAATAATATGCCATTCCCTTAATGTCCCCATGCTTTCTTAAGCATTCATCTTTTCTTCGCTGTTCCTTCCGCTAATAACTTTTCTTTAACTCCTCCATCACTGCCTGCTAAGTATATCCTATCTTTTTCTGAGAAATAGTCAAAAATCTCAACAATGAAATACATGTATCATCTCTTTATAAGTAAATGATATATTAAAAAATCTCTCAACTAGCTAATATCCCACAGTGATTAGTATACTATATCCCTACTGAGGATTCTGTTTTAGTGATTTATTTATTTAATTATTTAAGGTTAGCAGAGTACCCATGTGTATCAATAAATACTTGTTGAATGAATAAATGCATTTAACTGATTGTTTTTAATTAGAATCTCTTGGCTCATTACCTTGGTATTTCTTGGGCCTGACAGAGTTATCAATTTTGCTTTCATTAGTAATTTTATTTTCACTAATTTGTATACCATTTTATATGCTACACCTATGGAAATAGTTAAATAGGTTTATGATTAAAGCAAAAGGAAAAGAGTCAACACAAACGTAACTTATTTTTATATTACTAATTATTATTAGAAGAGAGTACTGTGTATCTTCCAGTTCATGACAGAAATTATAAAATATATTCTCAGTCAAATGAGTTATATATCACGGGTACCTAGCAGATTGGCACTTCAATGAGCTTTTGTTGATTATCATTATTATAATAAATTTTCAGTAATAAACTCCATTAGAAATCATCACTAGTGTCCAAAATTTTATAAGTATATGAATACACATAAATATATACATACACAAAATATACACATATGTCTCATTCTCTGTGTGTCTGTGTGCTCCCGCATGCATGCACAATGGAAATTTCTTTTGTCAATATGACATTTATCCAAGGCATTTACAAAATGATTAGCCAAGCTCCTTTCTCCAGTGTCTTTTTTCCTTTTACATATGCTTATTTTGGTTTTCCTAAGCTATTGCTTCCTGATTTCATTTGTTCAACAATTCCTCTTTGTTGGCTAAAAATTGGCAACATAGACTCAACTCTGTTTTTGTGTCTTTTGTTGTTGTTTTTTTGCACTCCTTGCCAGTAATCTAAGTTAGATAAATCTTTAAGCTTTGTTCTACTAGGACAGTTTTCCCAAAATTTTATTGAATCTATGTAATCCTATCCCTCTGACCTTTTGCACCTAATGTTATCTTCTTAACAGACATACTGCCATGAAAATTTGCCCAACTTCTAATATTAGTTCCATACTCCTGAGTCCCCAAATCAGAAGTTTTCACTTTACCTTGCCATTGGACTCCCACCTCTCAGTAGTTAAAAAGTTGATATTAACTTATCCTTAATTGTTAAGATTTTGAAGAAGTTAGTAATTGTAACCTGTTCGAATAATTTAGAAAGCAGTAAGACTCTTGGCAGCTGGGGTAGGAAAAGATGGTCTTTACTGAGGAACAATTGTTTCACATAATCCTATCAACAACACCATGAGGCAGAAGCTGTTAACTCCATTTCACAAATGAGAAACGAAGACAGAAAGTTAAACATGGTTTTATAGCTCAAATTGTAGAGCTGAGATTTAAACCCATGACTTCTTGATTTTGAAGCCTATGTTGTTCCTTTACTCTTTCTGTGTTGAGAAGTTCCTCATGCTCTGGAAATTCCTATTCTCTAAACCATAGTAAAACCATTCCATTCTGTGTCTAGTTTCTTCCAGGCCCTCTCTTTCATTTAAAAATACTTCCTCACTTGATTAGGAATCATCTTAACCTACTTATCCCATTATTGTTTGCTACAAAGTTGCTGCCTTAACCTAATTAAGATGCAAAGCCCCTCTGAGCATCAGTATTTGTGAAATGGGCAAGGTTTTTGCACCAGAGGATCATGAGTTCTGTATGATCACACCATGCGTATACTTAGTCTGCTATGTAAAACTGACCTTCTGTTGGATTTATTCTCCCTTCTTTCCAAAAATATATTGCTTATCTTTATGGTTAAACAAATGATCTGATGAAAATCTGAATGGCTTATAGGGAAACTTGCCAATTTTTTTACTCATATTTCTGAATATTCATTCAAATATGCTAGGTAATGTTGCTATATTTCTTTACACAAAGTTGCTTGAGTGGTTCCTAGAAGCCACCATGACCTGTTATTGAGTCATGATGAATTGAGCTTTTTCATGCTAACTAGATTTGTTTAAACACGTGAACTCAGAAATGTTGTCTTCGATTCTTAGTCATGCTGGGGTCACAAACAGTTTTCAAATCCTTAGTGGTTTATGAAGTAAAGGTGCATTTCTCGTCATACAGAGTCAGGTGCAGGTCTGGAAGCTCATCTGAATGAGTTTCTCCAAGTAGAGAGTCAGAGATCTAGGCTATTTTTACCATGTGACTCCACTATATTGATGTCTTCACTAGCAGTCATGTGGTAGATACATTTGGTCCTTTCCCACTGGATTTAATCACTACCTCAGCCTAAGAAGGAGGCTTACACATAACTGGATTAAAAACAACAACGACAGGAGGCCAGCCCAGTGGCATAGTGGTTAAGTTCACGTGCTCTGCTTCAACGGCCCAGGGTTCGCAGGTTCGAATCCCAGGCATGGACCGACATACTACTCATTAAGCCATGCTGTGGTGGTGTCCCACATACAAAGTGGAGGAAGATGGGCACAGATGTTAGCTCAGAACCAATCTTCCTCACCAAAAACAAAAAATACAACAATGACAATTTTAAGAATTCTGACCTAAAACCACAATTTCCTAGGTACCCCCTCCATTACCACTCCTCTGATACCATAGGCTTTATGACCTCAAGTACCCTATGTGCTTTATCATCACTACTTACTGCTCCTTGTGAAACAGATTTCAAATGGCAAGCAACTAAGCTCAAGACAGGTTGAACTTGGTGTCTAGAGATACTGAAAATCACAGAAGAAGCATATTTTTTAGAAGAGTAGATGGAATGGATTTATACTTTTACTTGATCAGTTCTGGTGTATTATGGAAAATTGTCTCATTAACATAGAATCCAATAAGCAGTTACTTAATTCTCTTTGCCTGGCACCATTACCTGGAACTTGGGCCATTCATTGTTCCCCTGGAGGATGGTGGGTTCTTCATGCTTAACCACACAGCTGATTCCCAGAAGCTAAAACCCAGACTTGCCAAGGGTCTAGTAAGAATTTGCTCATCGGGACAGCCTGTAGGTAGGATATGTCTGGTGAACTGCAAAAGGAGACAATGACTCTGATTTCAAGCCCAACCCTACCACAGAGTCTTCATTGTGACACATGGGACTAAAGCTTCTGTGCTATATGAAGTGGGTCCTGTTGCCTACTTCCTTAGGGAAGTAGCATGTTTATTGGAACAGGCAGAGTTTTAGAGTTAAGCTCATCTGGATTTAAATCTCAGCTTTGCCACTTAACAGTTCTGTGACTTTGATTAAATCACGAAATATTTTGAGCCTGAGTTTTTTATGTGAAAAACAACCACATGTATCTCATAGAATTTTTATGAGACTTAAAGCACTTTTGATCTAATAGGTGCTTTGTAAATGTTAGTTCCCTTTTTTAATTAGTGACAAAGACCCAATGATCTTCATAATCATATAGGTAACCATATCAGAAATTATAGTGATGAGAGGCATTCAACAGAGTGTCTGGTTTAACATCTTACCTCTAGATTTGGAGGAGGGGAAGGGATGCACACCTTTGAATTTTCTGTGGATTGTTTTAAAATGCATATTCCCAGGCCTCATCCCAGATTTGCTGACTCAGAGCCCTGGAGATAGAGCTTGTGCATGTGTAACTTGAAAAAGTTTCACAAATGACTCGGATGCACACCCCTAGTTATGTGCCACGCTCTAGAGGCCGGCATAGGGCATGGTAAATGGGATGTCCACAGCAAACATTTGTGGAACTTGGAGAGTGCATATCTTGGCCCAGTTCCTACCTCCCAGAACCATTTCTGCTCCTTTCTGGTTGTCAGTCACTATGACATCAACCATTGTTTATCTTAGAGAAATCAAGAGGAAAATTGATGTTTCAAAGTATCCATCCAGCCATTTGCAAAAATGTAGAAAAAACAATAACATAGCTGCCTTCTTTTTTGTATATCTTCACAATAATAGAATTTAGACACTTCAGCAAGATGATATTGTAAGCTGTAACAATGTTAGCTAATATTTACTGAGCCTACATGGAGCAAGCTCCAGGTAAAACACGTGTTCACAAAATCCCTTTGTGATAGGTGTGGTAGGTAGAAAATCCCTATTTCACAGTGAGGAAACTGAGGCACCTAAAGGGTATGTAACTTGTTCAAGTTCATACAGAAAGTTTTTTAGAGTGAGGTTCAAAGACATTTCTAGATGACTTCAGAGTCTATAAAGAACTCAGATGCTCATTTCGATGATAATGGTGTCCTGGGCCAGAATTTGTATGCAATCAGGCACTCTTTATTATCAGTTTCACAGAAATTGATGTGATATTAACATATTGATTTGTAGTGCTAATGTTTTAAACAGTCATAATAGGGCCATTTTCATGGTAGAATAAAGTAGTAATGGGATGGAATAGGTCTGAAGATGCCAGGACTATAATAGATAAATGATTTCTTAGGGTCCAAAGGTGGAGAAACCTTTAGACCTAGAACACCCTATTAAAACAGCTCATCTCTTTGCTTGCTATCCCCTTACCTGCCTTATTTTTCTTCATTTATATTTACTTGGTTATATATATGCACATATATAAGCAGGCAGGGAATAAAAGAGATATTCCAGGCTCTAGAATTTCCAAAGAGGAGGACGCAGTTACTCCATATCCCATCACCCTGTGTTAATTCCCTGCATAACCCCTATTATTGCCTGGATAGTTCATATAATGGTTACCTGTTTATTTGTGTATTGCTTGTTCTCACTACAGAGTTTGCTCCATGAGATCTGAGACCTTTGTGTATCTTGAGTATCATTATAATGACTGAATAGGTGAGTAAAGTCCAAGGATGAGAGAGGAATGGTCATGTATCACAGTACCAAATAGAAAAGTAGAGTCTAGACTCTGTTAAGGTCAAAAAAGAGAAATATACCAAAAAGAGTGGTGTTAGCAAAGTTGTAATCTCTATGCTTAGAACAGGAATATTCTGTTTTATGTTCTATTTTGTGTATGTGTGTGTGTGTGAGAGAGGGGAGGGGGAGGGAGAAAGGGGGAGGTAGGCTTGGGGTCAGGGCACTGGGGGTAAGGAGGGCTTATAAATATGTGTTTGTGGGCAGAGAGAAGCAAGAACCCAATGGCTCCTTATACTATTGTAAACTCAAAATGGTCTTGAGTAAATGAAGGATCCATTTGAGAAAAGACAGTAGCCTGAACCTAGGAGAGTGGTCTAGGAGGAGATGGAAGGAAGAAAGAAGACTGAGTAGTTCAAATTGACAGTGCTTGGTCGTTAGATGTAGGGAGGAGGAGGAGCCATGCTCAGACCTCAGACTTGAGCACCTAGGGATAGTCAGGCCATTCTTTGATGTGGAGCACATGTAGAGCAGCAGTTATGGGGGAAGAGGATTATGACTTAAGTTTTAATAAGTTGAATTTAATGTGCTATGGACAGCCCAAATGTTAATGTAGTAGTCAATGAATAACGTCTGAAGCTTTAGAGAGAAATTAAGTCTGGAGATTTAAATTTGGGAAACATCAGCAAAATCAATACCTTCACTTTTCTCAAAACCTCCAAATTTACCTGTCTTAAGTAACTGTGAATGATTATTCCTTAATATAGAGATATGACTACCCTACTTTCAATGCATATATTCCCTGCTATAATAAATATGAAAAAGGAAGAATACTCTATAGTTATCAGTACATGTTCAGTGCAGCAATACCCCATCACCAGTGGAGTGGAGTAAGGTTATGAAATTGCTTAGATTTATTCCATCTATTTTATGCATCCATGCTTGAGGGTGGAACTTGGAACCTGGGAGTTAATTTTAGACTACACTTCTGGTCCTTGGGGAAATTCTTGCATCTCAGTGTGCTACAAGCATCACCAGAATGCCTTCTTCTAGCCATCTAGGAATTTGTCATAATGATGGCTATCTCAGAGTGACAGGCCGTATCAAATACTGGTTAAGCAGTGAATCCAGACTGCCTGGGTTTGAGTCCTAGCTCCCCCATTTACTACTAACGTGACCCCTTTACTACCCATTTCAAGAGGGGAAATTAATAGTACTCACCTCAGAAGGTTAATATGAGGATTAAATAAAATTTATAACATATAGTGCTAGAACAATGATTAGCATACAAAAAATACTAAATAAGTGTTAGCTCTTACTTTCAAAAATGTTTGGGAATTGTCACCATGCTCTACTCATAGCAGTGTTCAATAAATACTGGTTAAATAAAAGTATTTACTGAGCATTTACTAGACCACTTTTGTAGAACTAAAAACAGTGATGGTAGTGTTCTGGGGAAACCCTACATACTACCTATGATGTTGCTAAACAAAATGTGACACTACCAAAACACAATACCTTGGAATGTACATGGCCAGTTGGCCTAGATATGATCAAATCAAGAAAGCCAATATTATACTGGGCTAGATTAGTAGTCGTTAAAATTCCTCAAAGAAATATTATTGGACTACCTGTTTCGTAATTGCATGAATCTTGCTTCAAATGCTATCATTGGTTTCTTGTACACCTATGTCCACATTACTGACACATTATGCATTAAAATAAATAAATGGAACATCAGAGTTAATACTCTGAATGTATTACATTACATTCTTTACACAGAAAAGAAGTGTGTGTGTGTATCACATTTATAAAATGAGTACTTCCTGTGCCACTATTTCTGTTATACAAAGAACTGGGAAAAAACAACCTTTTAGAAGTTGTTGAATGATGAACATTAGTGTACAATAGCAAACAAGGCAGACAGACATATGACTATAAAGTTTCAATTAAGTAAATTTAAAATAATGTAATAGAGATTTATAATGACAAAAAAATTAGAAAGAGACAGATAACCTGGAAATCTATGATAGATATCACTATTATCATTATTATTCTACTCATACGATTACTAGTTGCCTCTATGCATTAGGCATATGCTATGTGCCAACATATTTTGACACATATTACCATCACGACAACTTTATCTCTTGCAATAATTGTTTGGTAGATGCTATTATTATCCTTGTTTTAGAGATGAGAAAACAAAGAAACAGAGAAGATTAAAAAAATAATAATAACTTACCCAACATCCACATAGATAGAAATTAGAAGACCTGGGAGTTGACCAAGGGCAGACTGGCTCTAGAACCCATGTTGAACCAGCACACCAATATGGACAGATACTTCACAGTTTATGAATCCCTGCTTATATATCTTATCTCATTCCATCTTCACAATCAGCCTGCAAGGTAAGTACTATTTTAGAGTGTGTACGTTGCACAGGGCCATACATACGGTGACAAGGCTCAGATGGGAACCCTGGTCCTCCTCCTTGCAATCCCATGCCCTTTCTTTCCACTGGAGTGGTCTTAACAACTTGACAGTTCTTAGGAGTTCATAAGTTGGTAAAGCACTCTCAGTTCTGCAAGTAATTACTATAGATGCAAAATGAAGATGGTCACCTGGTGAATACAACATGAAAATGATGCTTGGTTACACATATTGATCTATTGAGCTATAACCAAGCAAATGGATGACACCTGGGCACTATCAGCAGGAGCATCTTTGTAAATTCATGATATTAGTTGATATTGCATAGTTTTATGAAAAAACACTGGGTTAGAGTCAAAAGGCAAAGGCTTTAGATCCCCCGGCATTGGAAACTTCAACATCTACTGATTTCTTCATTAATAAATAAAGGATAATATCTGATATGTTTTCCTCAGAGATATTGTGAAAATCAAATGAGATGATATATAATTCCAAACACCTGGCATGCATATACCATCAGGCATATGATAAGTGCCCAATAAATATTTGTATAATAAATAAGTGTATAAGGAATTGATATGTGGAGCAGAATATAATATTAAATATGTATATAGTATACAGTCATGCATTGCTTAATGATGAGTATACATTCTGAGAGATGCATCATTAAGTGATTTCGTCGTTGTGAGAACATCATAGATTGTACTTACACAAACCTAGATAGTATAGCCTACTCCACACCTAGGCTACATGGTACTAATCTTATGGGACCACTGTCATATATGTGGTTCATCGTTGACCAAAATGTCATTATGTAGTGCGTGAATGTATACATATAAATACACAAATAACTGATAAAACACATGTGATCATACCTTATTCACTTGTGTAACTGTCACTGAAATTTTTATTTCATAGACTCGCAAACCAGATTAAATAAATCTTATGCTTATGGTTCTTCAGTCCTGTAATTTAATATTGAAGCAGCCCTAAGGGGAAATAAAAGGTCACCTGGCATTTAGGTGTAGGAATACCAACACAAATTTATGTCACTTTGCCAGACTCAGGTCTGCTGTCATTTCCCAGTCACATTCATTCATTCAATATGCCTTCATTGAAGACCTGCAATGTGCAAGACACCATGCTAGTAGTTTTAGGAAGTCAAAGATCAGTTGACCAACTCATCCTAGTTTGCTCAGGACTTATGTTACTGCTGTTGTCACGTGTATTGTCCAATAAGAGGGGTAAAGCATGTAGTATATGAAAATGATATGAAGTAGAAGTGACGTGTGTCTTAAGATGGATATGGATAACATGCACTGAGAATTCAGAAGTTGGAGAGATCACTACTTCAACTTCATGAGGTCAGGGAGGAGAGAGCATTCAAACTGGACCACAAAGTGTCAATAGATTGATTTGCGGAGTTTCTGAAGAATAAGCAGGGTGAGGTAAAATCTGGGGTGAAGGTGGGAAGATGACGGCCTGAACACAGCAGTTCATTTTTGCTGGAGCCTGAAAAAAGAAGTGTGCGCTGGAGTGACCAGTTTGCCCAGGACTGAGGGGGTTCCGGGATATGGAACTTTGAGTGCTGAAGCCAGGAAAGTCCCAGGCAAACCGGATGAGTTGGTCATTCCTAGTGTGCATTCAGGTATAGCACCTAATGACTGATAATTGAGGGATATTAGCTAATTGAAGATATTTAGTGGTGACATATAAAAAAAATTCAGTATTTTGACAGATAAAGTTTACATTTTTAACCACAAATCACTTCCCTTATTTTAGGCTGGATCTATCTTTTTAAAGTTGTCCTCTCTCTCTTTTTAAATTTCAACACTTTCAAGTGCTATCTTCCATTTCCTTAGTCATCGGAATCAGGTAAAGGCATATTGATGTAGCTCCAGCTTCCTCCGCAAGAGAGAGAGCTCAACAAATTAGCTATCCAATTCAACCACAGATTTTGTAATTGGAGAACTGAGTTCAGATCTCTTTACTCAGTTTGACCTTGAGCAAGTCACTGTCTCTCTGAGCCTCAGATTCTTTGTCTTTATGATTGAATTTGAGATATTAAACTTTAGGAAATGTTAGGCAGCTAAGTGTCTACTCAAAAGTGCCCAAGTATTCCCTAAAATGAATGCAGGATTGAGACTAGAATGGAAATTTGTAAGCTGGGTGTCAAGGTAGGTAGTAGGCCTAGTTGGAAGATCCACATATGATGGTAGCAAGGACAGAGAGAGGGTAGTAGAGGAGAGTTACCCATTGAACTTCCACACCAGCAGAGGAACAAGAACCTCAGAGTCACTGCAAATGGCAGTAGAGAAGATGATCATCTACATCTTAGGACAGCTGTCACAGACTCAAGGGGATTGGTGATTCAAAATAGTCATATTCGGACTTTCCATCCCTTTCTTAGTAGGCACAGCAACTATATACTGCATTGACCACTGGGGATGGGACATAGGCACAGCCTCTTTGTAAATTAGTTTTTAAAATGTCTTCTTGTAAATGTAGCAAAAATTAGAAAACACATAAAATGAAGGTCAGTTAAATGAATTATAATGTGACCACCTAGTAAAACACTACCCAGATCATGAGTTAGAACTTTGTTAGCCTTACTGAAACTTTCTGTTGTCTCCTCCTAATCACAGCCCTTTTTCCCGCTAAAGAGTAACCACCATCTTGACTTTTTTGGTAATCATTTTCTTACATTTATTTATAATTTTATCACTCAAATGATGTGCATACCTAAAAATATAGTTTAGTAATGCCTGTTTTTTTTTTTTTGGGGGGGGGGGTGGGAGATCAGCCCTGAGCTAACATCCTTGCTAATTCTCCTCCTTTTGCTGAGGAAGACCAGCTCTGAGCTAACATCTATTGCCAATCCTCCTCCTTTTTTTTTTTTTCCTCAAAGCCCTAGTAGATAGTTGTACATCATAGTTGCACATCCTTCTAGTTGCTGTATGTGGGACGCAGCCTCAGCACGGCCGGAGAAGCGGTGCGTCAGTGTGCGCCCGGGATCCGAACCTGGGGCGCCAGTAGCGGAGCGCGCACACTTAACCGCTAAGCCACTGGGCCAGCCCACCTGTCTTTTAAGTGTCGCTAAAGTCTCTTTTCATCTATAGACTTCCTCCCCATCATCTCTCACTCTCTCTCTTCCCCTGTCTACCTCCTCTCTCCCTTTCTCCCCCTCTCTCAGAAACTGGAATATGTATCTATCTATGTCAAGTCAGTCAATTACAGTCTGAATTTTATTGATTGCCTCTCCATGGTGTAGTTTAATATGCTCCTCTGTCCTCTGCATTCCCTATAATTTGCTCACTTTTGGAAAGGCTATTTCAAGAGTGGTGTCATTTTCTTCCATCAGGTGGTACATAATGTCCAGTATCTCATGTGTGTGTGTGTGAGTGTGTCATGTTAGCAGCCATTAATTCTCAGGACTTAGATCCATTAATTAATTCAGGATTGCTGGCATGGACATGTTCTATCATTCCTTCTTCATTTATTAGCTGAAATAATTTTATAAGAGAAACTCTGTCTCCTCTACTCTTTAGTTACTCAGTGGTACAGTTTATATAGGAAAAGCAAGATAAATGCTGGATTCCTTCCTTTCATTTACCTTTCAGCCCTCATATGTCGGTCTAGATCTTGAAGAACATGTGTCCTATTTTGAATGCCACTGCATTTTTGGAGAGTAAACTAACACAAATTAAAGGCAATTAAAATAAATAACTATATCTTGAAATACGTACCCAACATATGTTTTTACACTTTGGTGAATTTTTTTCCAAGGATATTTGGAAAGATAGTTGTCTATTCTCTGCTTATTTTTAGTCCATGTTACCCTATATTATTACTACCCAAGACAGATAATATCTAATTCATTTGTGTTTTTAAAACATTGTTTAGATTAACAAATTTGTCCCTATCTACTTTGCATTCTAATACAAGATTTTGCAGTTTCGTCATTGGAATAGTCTCATAGTCTAATGAAATTTAGAGAACTTTGGAATTATGGGTCTCCCTCTTTCAAATCACCCTTCAGTTCTGTGGGATGAGCCCATTAGTAGCAGAAGTTGGAATCTTTCCAGGGTCTAGGAGCCAAGGGCAGCATTTGATAAATAATTGGAGGAGAAGCCTTTGCTTTCTCAGAAAGAAGCAAAAGAACCAGGGGCACTAGTAATGAATACAGAAAACAGCCAAGAGAAATTGCTGAAAGAATAACTTCCATTTGAAATTGCTTACTTAACTGGAATGTTCATTCTTTAGTTTTTGATGATTAAAAATATTTTTTAAAGCTATGACTGTTTAATTTTCTTTAAAAGCCAACTACAAAATATTATGAGAAGAAAGTTACAATAAGCAACAATAGCTTTATTAAGTTTCCTATTTAGTTTTCAAAACCTGTTGCATAAAGAAGTTTTATCAGTGGAGGAAGCAAGCACTTTCATTGATAGGTGAGTGAACCATCCTTGCCTTACTGCCTTCAGGTTCCTTGATCTGACTTTTTAAAGTATAGAATTTAAAGATCTGGGAATCGTTAATTCTTTCACAGCTCAGCAAAACAGAATCCTTCAAATAGATAATGCTTGCTTTGAGGATGGGAACTCTAGCACAAGAACACTTCAAGGGAAGTGGTGTAGAGACTCAGAGAAAATTAAAAATTTAAAAAGCATCAACATATATATTTTACAATTGCACCTAACGAGATTGCTTCTGTTTGTGGACACCATTGATTTTCATAAAAGTTCCCTCAAATACCTCCTTGAAAACATTCTTTCCATAAGGAATCAAAATAATTAATATCTACTGCAAGTGGTTTCTAATTTGCAGGAAGTCCTGGGGAACTTTGTTCACGTGCAGTGTTTCCAATTATGATGCCACTTTCATGTAGTCCTCTCAGCTTGGCTTTCATCCAGGCTGTCAGGTGAAATTAGGCCCAGAAAATCGGATTATTACATCCCAAGGGAAACGACTGATAAGCAGCAGATGATTGCTCATCTCCTTGCTACTTGCTGGTGTTGAGGTGTTGCTAGTTGCAAAGCCAATTTGTCAACAATTAGTACTCATTAGAATCATTTCCTGTTATCGATTCTAAACATTTCACAAAGCACTTTTAGGAAATTGGACCCCAAAAAATAGCTATTCCTAAGTGTTGAGCAATTAAAAATCTTCAAGATCCATTCTAATTCCTGACCAGAGTTATCAGTTTCCAGGTAATTATTTTTGCTTTGGAACCCACCAGCTATCCTGTCCAGTTTAAAGATGTGCTGGAACAAGGACATACTTCTTAATTAGCAGAGGCTGTGGATAAGTCAGTATAGGAACAAAAGGAATTTTCTTTTATTATCTGTTTTAGCTGTTTGTAGTATATCTTTAAGGGCCAAAAATTGCCAACTTGCAATACAATATATGTATTTGTGAGAGTGTGAAATTAAATGCATTGCTTCTATTATCTAAACATCTAAGCTTAATTTTTAAGTCTGTGCTCACCTTTGTACATTATGAGCTCTAAATATAGAATCATAAATGGAGTCATTGTGCATTACATTAGAATTTAAATATTGCCAATGTCAGCTTTCTGAAATATTATATATGACTTTAATAAAATTAGCATACATACTATATGCATTTGAAATTTTTCTAAGAAAAGGCATGGTATTTATCTAATTTTTAAATATAGATCTGCATGCATTACAGTGCTGCAAATTTATATTTAATAGATATCCCCTTATTATCTAAATAAAATATTTATTATCTGTACAGTATCATCTGCTCATACTTACTTAAATATTCTTTATTTAGACTAAGAAAATATGCCTTATTTCCTCTCTGGTAAGTAATGGTCTTTACATGTGAACTATTCAGTCATTTTTGTAGGATCAGAATTAAAACTCTGAATGATACCCCTCATCTTCTGTTCCTTTCTCACATCACTCCCCAAATTTTCTTTTGCTTCTTTTATCTTATAAATGTGTTTATTTTATAAATTTAAATAATTCCTCTTATTTGTCTTCCCCTAGACTTAATAATGCTGAAAATATTTCTTCTAATTGTTGCAAAACATGGAGACGTGAAGTATATTTCTGTTGCTGAATTTCTTATTCCCATATTAAAAGCTTACATCAGTGAAGAAATTAAGTGTATGTTCTTTTTTGAAATGCCCTATGCTCACCCCTCTATCCTTAATAAACAGAGATGGTATTGACACAAGTGAATTTTGTTTAACCACACTACATTTGCTTCTTAATTAGTGAATATTCATCTGTCATCAGCAGCAGCTATGACACCCCTCCCTGCTAACATGTTCTGTCATAAATAATCAATGAGGCACTATTAATATTCATGAGCTGGAATCTGTGTAGTCATGTGCGCTGATGCAGAGACAGGGGGAGTGTTGCCATGAACTGACTGGAAACTCTGTGTGTGTATCCGTGAGTGCAAGATACTTAGGGAAAGCGAAGAAGAGCATGCTGCTACACACCAGCCTGGCTTGTGCTTCCAGCTAACAGCGGTTTGTCTGTGTTTCTGGACTGAAGTGACTGATGAAAAACAGTAGTCAAGTCTGGAGGGTGATTCCTTTTCAGTTCACTTGCCTTTTAGTTCTGGGGAAATTAGAAGATTTGCTCTCTCTCTCTGCTTCTTAGAATGGGCTGCAATTTGTGCACTTTTCAGAAAAGAGAGGAACACTACAAACTGCTGTATGAAGTTTCTCAGGTGAGTGCAGGGTCTGATACCAGCAACCAAACAACCAGGCTTTGTGTTTGTCTGAAAGACGGTAACTGAATTGTGGCTAGCTTTATTTTTTCTTTCAGTAGATTTCAGAATTGAGGGCAGACTTGCCGGTTGGGGGCTTTTTATTTTGGTTTTGGGTGGCAGTTTTTAGCTTCCTTGCCACTCCCCCTTCAGATGACTTCCTGTGGGATTCTTTTTAACATTTTTTTATCTACTGCCAAGATGTCAGTCAAGTAAAAGGACTAGCACTGAGATCCATGTCTAATATTTTGAGACACCTCTTTCATTTTGGAATAGTGTTGACATTTGAAAATCAAATGTATCATTGTCTGCATAAATATTGGGATTTAATAGGTCTGTGATCTCAGTTATTTTGAATAGACAGGAAAAGTTTCTTGCCAAATCTTGTTAGCCAGAGGAATTATTTTATTAATTAGGAATTTTTGCTTTGGTTTAAGAGGAAGACCTGGTGTATTTGTGTTATATGAGAAAAAAATGTATGCTATGTCTTGGCTTAAGAAGGAGATAAAGGAATTTTCTTATCACTTGTTCTTAGATCCTTTTTATCATTTTTTGTCTGTTTAGTACTAGAAATTAATTTCAAGAGCTTATTACAATATCTTATGTGTCCTAGGAAAAAGTGTATAAATTCAGATCTCTTTAATATATATCTGAGGGCTTTTCAGAATAAAAATAAGAAAACTATATTCCAAGCCTTTGTAGTTTTTATAGAATTCCATTAATTCACCATTTTATTTAGGCAGGTTTCCCTGGGGGTATATGCTCAAGTACAAATTTCTTGTTTGGCAAAATAAAGTTTATTCCTCCCTTTTTCCAGTTTGTCCCAGATGTGACACACTACTACTTTTGTTTTTAGACAATATTGCTGATGAATGACAATGTTTGGGATGTTGATGGTCTGTGGGCACAGCAGTAGCCAAGTGCCCACTGCCTACTGGTTCCCTCAGATTTCCCCCTGATGTGATTCATTTCACAGTGGGCTAATTACAAAGTGGATTTGCTACACATGAAACAGCCTCCTCAGTTGCAATGTTAATGCACATTTTCATGGTAATGTGATCAGAGGCTCATTAGCCAGTTTCCAAAATGATCCTTTGCATTAATTAAATATAAAAATGACTCCTTTATCGCCATAGAGAGGAAAAAGAAGATGAACATTGTTAATTACACCAGGGGCAATACCTTTTGCTTTCTTTTTTGCTACAAACTTGCAAGGATAGGCTAAAATAATATTCATTCCCTAGATAAGCTCTCATCCACTTTGACTCATGAAAACAGTCTCTAGGTGGAACACTTTCCTTTAGTTTGGTTTGCTGAAGTTTGAGTTCTAGTGTTATTTTTCTTTGGGTGGTGGAGGAGCAGGGGAGTGGATTAATCAATCTATTTTTTTCTCTGAATAACTAAATTGATAATAAAAGTATAATATGGAGGAAGTTGTAAGTGGCGTCCTCCCTCATTATTCCTAGGTTAAGCTGTTTATATTCTGCTAAGAAATAACGCCAGGATTGCTGCATCGAGAAAGGACCACTGTATTTGTTAAAGGGCAGGCGCCTTTGTTGTGGATTTTTAAAATGCTTGTCTGTGAGTTTTGCCTTTAAGTGCTTCCTAAATCTTGAGAGAATAGATAAGCCATACTCTTTATTGCCTCCACCTGTACTCCTTCATATATTTATTTTATTTCCTCTACTCCTGAGTTGCAGTACTTATGATCTTTAATAAAGGGGGTGAAAAATGAAGTATTGGCTTCCATTTAACTGGCTTTTATTAGATAAGTTAAAACCCCAGCTTAAAGGTCTTGGATGTGTTTTCCAAGGGGAGCCCTCCTCCAGTTTGTCCCCAGCTTTGCATTCTATTTTATTGAGCTAATGGAATAGATAAGATATCAAAGGAAAACAGTGATAGGCTCATATAATGCACTGGAGCCTCGTGTGGTGCCACAAACTAGTTTCTATTTTTATTTGGAGGAGAGGCAGCTCAGAGCACACGTGAAAGCGAGCATGTTCTTAACCAGGTGTTCATGAGGGCACATAGCTGCCCCCATAAGACAGGATACTATTTACAAAAGTGACTTGAGATCGGAAGCCTTGAGTATTTCTAAGCCGATATATTAAAATAAATTAGCTCATGCAAACATTAACATCTGATTGTGCAAATTGTATTTATTTATAGACTTGCAAGTCTCAGATCACTTGCCTTTTTGTTTCTTTTGTTTTTATTTCTTAAAAGCTAAGGCAAATTAAGGTTTACCAGGATATGTGATAATTTAAGATTAGCAGTGAATACTCAATGCATGACCGAGAGCAAAATGTTTATTTCTCTATAATGGAATCATTAGGATGTTGAACTTTTTCAAGTTCTCTTTCTAGATTTCTAGATTCAGCGATCTGATAATATGGGCCAAGTAGAATACAGTTCAGACTTACGACTGCAGTAAACAAAAGCAAATGTGCTCACTGAGGAATCTAGTGAAACAATCAGAATGATGTGCTTAGGTGTGAAGTGAGGTCAAGTTTATATTTTGTTGAATTTTTTGCTCCTATAGAGGAGCTAAGTCTTTCAATTGGCAGAAGAGAGGGAATGGCAACTCAAGAAAATTATTTTCAGCTGGAGTTGGGCCAGTCAAACTCCGGTATGAACACAAATGCAAGAATCTAGGGTTTGGGTAGATCCAGTAACCTTCTCACCAAGTTTTCATGCATATTTACACATCTATTAACTTTTACGTGTGCCAGGGACACAATTGTTATCTGTAGTGATTTATTTTATTCAAAGTAAGTTATTTATTAACCTCCTAAGAATTAATAAATGGCTAATTTGAACAATGCCCTTCAATTGACACGAACTGAATTGCCTGTTTCATATAATCTGATTAAATAGCCAGCTGGACCAAGTGAGCTATAGTAGCTTGTTGGGCATTTCTGACCTAATAACAGATTTATTTTTGAGTGAGATTGTATGGTAATACCTAAATCTGTTGACTTCTTAGTTTGATTTTTCATACATAAATCAAATGTAACTTTTTGATTGATTAAATAATGGGGTTATCAATGGGGTGTTCATTTGAACACAATGTATTCAAAATGTGGACAAATATTTCCAAGTTCATACTGTTAACATAAAACTGTTTATAAGATTTCATTAAAATTCTATAATGTGATATGCAAGATTCTTCTCTTACTTGCCAAATTAGAGAAATTGCCTTCAATCTCAGGAAAACCGGAAGTAGAATAGTGCTAGCTCTCCAGGCAGTGTCGCCACTGTGACTGCTGTCCTCTTCTAAGTGGATACTGTTGCATGACACAGCGTTGACTTATTCATTTGACTGGTTTGGCACAGCTCAAAGGTTTCCCACAACCTGCATCCATGACTTGGTGTCATAAACTGAAATAGAACCTGCATTGAAAGTAACAACAATCACAATATTGACAGCAGCTGACATGAGCACTTTATTCTAGGCACTGTGCTAAGCACTTTTTCCCTAAGCATGGTCTTATTTAATCTCCACAAAAACCCAATGAGAAGTTACAGGATAGCATCGCCTAATTTTTAAATATGTTCAAGTCTCCTTTATTCTACAATGAGTTTCTTGGATCTTGTATCTAGTTAATGCCTTGGATCTAGTTACTGTCCTACATCTGTCAGAAATCTATTTTGTCTCGTTCTATGTAAACCCAACTCATAATGTCTTCCCCTCTTTACTCAAACATCATCCTTTCCCCACAAACCTTAGGGCTAGTGAAGGTCTCATCATCCTTCTTGCTATCAGTAAACACAAAAACACTGCATTAAAATGGATACTTCTGTCTTTTTCATCCACATAGTGACCTTCTGGTTATTTTCCTTCTGCACATTCTCCAGCATCAACTCCTGCCTTCTCACAATCACAATTCCTTTTATTAACTCTCTCTGATATCACGCTAACAACTTTTCCACTTAGAAACTGTCAGTGTGCCAGTCCACCCTGACTGCTGTTGCTGGAATAATAATTCTAGAAAGTATTTGATGGCTCCCAGTTGCTATAAAATGAAGTCAAACTTCTTATTTCAGTATATTCAAGGACCTCTTGAGTTTTTTCTAGGTTCCTTTCTAGCTTTTTCTTTCACTGATCTTCCCCTACTGCAATTAATAATCCCTCCTGACCAGTCCTTTTGCTTTTCTCTTTAAGTTGGCTTCCCAACTTGGACTCTTGTAACTTTGTTCTTATCTTCAGCCTCTGAGGAACGCCCTCTGTATCCACCTCCACCACTGTCTACTTTCTTCCATCACTAAATATACAAACCCTGCCCCTTTGGCTCAAATTTTTCCTTGGGCAGAGAGAGATTTTTGCAATTATTGATTTAAAAGAATTGATCTCTCCCACCTTGGAACTCTCATAGCATTTTGCTTGCACTGTTTAGAGTTCCTTTTTCATGTCCATCTATCTGGAATTATGGTCAATTGTGTGTGACTGAATTGTGAGGTCCTTGAAGGCAGGTGAGGTGCTCTATTGCCCTTTAACCCCCACCCTGCCAGCAGACTCTCATAAGGCCCACCATGATGCCTTGCATGTGCACAGCCTCTTTAGAGTAAACTGCCCCATCCATAGCTTCTGGTGAAGGACCATATCACTCTGCCTTCCTCTCTACCCCATACCTAACAGCTGATTAAACCAGGGCCAGTCACCTGGTGCCTGAAGTTGAGGGTGCGATTAGGTTTTTTCAGTCTCAGAAACTTATATTGGGAAACAAGCCATCAGTAATGGAGTTAGAATGCAAAGGAATGCAAAGAGAAAGAGGAGGCTTTAAGAAGATTGGGAGCTTGAGGGTCTGTGGTCCACCAGATCTATGAGGATCAGATCTACCAAGAGATTCAGAGATACCTGAGAAATAAAGCACATGGGTCATGAGAAAGAGAAAAGTGAAGAATAAATAGCAGATTTTCAGAGTGGCCTTATTTTCCCAGTTCCAGTACATTCCTATAATAAATCCTCATTTATTTTAACATGCTTGAATGAGGTGTCTAGTTCTTACAATCAGAAGAACAAATGAGGACACATCACAATAATGTCTGTTTTTTAAATTTACAATAATGTCGTGCTTTTATCAACCACCTAGCATGTGTCTTAAACTCTAGACATGCAATTCAGTTCAATTAACTCTCAGTAAGCTCCAATTGCATAATGCGACAAGTCCTGATCTTTGCCATGGGGAATGCAAAGACAAACATGACAGTCCTTGCTTTTGAGAAACACACACTTTGGTAGCAGAATAAAGGCACATAAGCAGAGAATTTTCATATAATGTGGTAAGTGAAGGATTGAATCAACAGAAATGTTGACAGTCTGCTATAGGAGTACAAAGGTGATCAACATGATTGGGGCTCCGGAAGTAGGGGAGGAAAGGGAGAGGAAAACAAAAAGATGAAGGGTAAAGAAGTCCATGCAGGTGGCAAATAGGTGACAAGTGTGAAAGGACTTGGATAAGGGGAACTACAAACAGTGTGTTACTAAAACCTAAGGTGGGAGGCAGGCTCCAAGGACGTGGCCTGAAAGGTGGACAAGACCAGACCCTGGAGAGTCTCCCATGTCCTGATTTTTTGTTTGCTTGGTTTTTGTTAAAGAGAAAAAGATCACTCTGCTCATGGTTGAGAGTATGGACTTGGTTGTGGTGTGTGTCTGGGGGCAGTTGGACTTGAGTTGGGAATGGTGTTCTACAGCAAGACTACTACAAGGGAGACCAATTTGGAGGCTGTAGCAAAAGGTAAGTTAGTGGAAGAAAGAATGTAAAAGGGAAGACAGAATTGAGACCCATGAGGAGGTAAATTCAATGGGTTTCTGGCTTGTGAGACTGGATAGAGAGAGTGAAATTTATAGAGAAGAGATAAGGGAAGGGAAGCGAGTTCTGGGGAGGGGAGAGAAGGCTATTGAGTTCATTTATGGGCTCTCCAAGCAATGTCCAGCAGACAGTGAATGTTCACAACAAAACTTAGCATATATACATTTGTTGGATGAGATACCCAGAAAGATGTAAAAAGTGAGGAGAGTTGTGAGCCAAAGATACAACATTGAGAAACAGGCAAAGGAGAAGGAAGAAAAGAGGAAAAAGTGAAATTGTTATAGAATGAGAAAGAGAATGAGCTGTGGGAGAAGCCAAGAGGAGAGAGTTTTAAAAAAGGAATGGCCACCATGATCAAACACATTAGAGTGTATAATAAGTTAAGAACCACCGTGTCTTTGGATTTAAAAATATGTGATGTGCTACCCAGGTCCCTCTTCAGGAAGGACTTGCTGCCACAGCTATGGAGAGTGCTGTCAGTGAAAAACTTCATCAGCCCCTTCAGGGACTGTCTTAGCTGCAGGGAGCCCCCTCACCCAAGTTTATTCCCATCCCAGGAGGCCCACATGTAATGACAAATTGGTGCAAGTGTCTAAGGGCCTGGCCACCTTAGCCTGAATTGGGACACTCTGAAAGGCAATTCCAGCTCTAGAGCTCCCTGCAACTGTTGTTGGGCTTGCATCATAGTTCGCTTCTCCTTCTGCCCTATCTTGCGTCCTTCATCTCCCTTCCACAAAGGGAACACTCCTTAGCAAGCATCTTGCACACTCAACTTTATCTTGGCTTCCTGGAGAACCTAACCTGGACAGAGGTCAGTGGTGACAATTACAGAGCATTGCCGTATAGAAACATGGACAAAATCCAGAAAGTGGTGGATTTCAAGATAAGGTCAACTGCACTTTTTTTTTTTTTTGGTGAGGAAGATCAGCTCTGAGCTAACATCCGATGCCAATCCTCCTCTTTTTGCTGAGGAAGATTGGCCCTGGGCTAACATCCGTGCCCATCTTCCTCTACTTTGTGTGGGACACTGCCACAGCATGGCTCGCCAAGCGGTGAGTCATTGCACGCCTGGGATCCGAACCTGCGAACCCCAGTCCGCCGAAGTGGAACGCGCGCACTTAACCACTACGCCACTGGGCCGGCCCCTCAACTGCACTTTTAAGAAGTTTCTCTGAGATATGACCGATTTTCAAAAATGGAGTTACTGCTAACATTGGAATATAGATTTTCTTAGCTCTTTATTTTGGAATGCAAAATTATTTAAAACTGTGAATGTTAAAAATGAAAGTCATCTTTACTTTTACTTTAAAAAGTAAAACAAATTGATTTCATATCTTGAGGCATGATGTTCAGATAGTGGTGATAATACAGTGATTAAAAAAGTAAACGTACATTTAGCTGGAATCTCTCTTATCCAAAACTTTTGAAGAAAACCTTAAATGATAGAGTGTTTTTGATATGAAAAGAGCTTTTTATAAAAGTAAATATTTTTAATGATTATAATTAATTTAGGTAGGTTTAATCACTGAAGTTCCTTTCCTACTAGAAGGATCAGAATATCATATATTTTGTTAAAACGTATATTTTTAATTTCTTTATATTTTCACGTCTTATTGAATTGATCTAGACTTAGAAGAAGGTCAGCCGTCTCTAATTTCGTATCTTTCTATTTAGATAAAATGCTGTAGGAAAACATTTTCACTTGGTTCCATATTATACACAGGGAGACGTTGCTGAAAACTTAGCTAATGCTGAGATATTTGACTCTTCAAGTCACCTGAATTTTCTGGTTAAATAGGATAATCTGATTAGAAAATTCTTTAATTTCAATTTTTGTTGAGACTGTTTCTAAAATACATGGTCTTATTTCCATGATTCCTTATGCACATTTGTTATTCATTTCCAATCATGCTAGATAGTAACAAATAATCTGCATATCTTTAGCAAACAGTGATTTCTGAACTTTACAAAAGGAACTATTTCTGGAGATTAATTGATCGTGAAAATCCTTCCACAGCAGCCAATCACTGTCCAGTACCTTCATTTTGTATAAGTAGAGTTTCATATATATGGAATATTCAGAAGTCATTTAATAGGTATTCAATCAATCTTATTAAATGATTAAGAAAGGCACAAAAATTAAATCACTAGGTACTCAAGAAGAGGCCCCTGGATTGTGGTTCTATGAAGGATCTCTTCCCTTGAAATGTTTATAGTTCATGGGGGAAAGGTGAGCAGAGTGCCCAGAACAGGATCTGCCTCCGTCATTTAGTCCTCCGAAGACACTGTTTTTTCCCATAATCCATCCTAGGTCATGCATGGTAAGAATTTTAGGTGTTATTCTTAATAAATGTCTTCTTGTGACTTTTGAGGAAGTAGGTATCACTGGGTGGTAATTTTGTCTTCAAATTTAGAATTCTAGATAATTCAAGTGCAGCTGTGTTTTTCATATCTAAATGCAACGTTTCCAAAGTCATCAGTATAACCTGTCCCATCCCCATCTCCCTTCCAGCTGTATTCATTTCTCCCCTCTTCGTTCTATCACTCTCAATGTGGAATAACAGCTTTAAAAGGGTTATTATGAAGAGTTCATTGTTTCCTTCAACAAAAAGCTTAAAAGGTAGCAACTCCATATTCTCCTATGTTTCAACATATAACATCTAATTGCTAATTTGTGCCATTCTGAAACAAGCTGTAAATCTTGTTTCATGGTGGTTTGAGTCTTAGTGAAGCATCCCCCCCCACCCACTTCTGCTTTATGCAGCTTTTTAGAAATACTGTAGAAATTTTTTTTAGAAACTTGCTCTCATCTCACTAGAAATTAGATTTTTCTGAACTAACCTCTCACTTCTAAGCCTCTTAAGGGTCTGTTTCAGGCACCTTTGTGGGAAAAAAAAGACTCTTTCAAGAGAATGGGAACAAAGAGAATTTCTAAAATACTTTGTGTGGTTTAAAAAATAATAAATCCACAGATGAAAGACTGCTATTATAATCAGCAATAATAATGTTTTCCTATAATTGAATCATAGTAGAACTCAGATGTTAATATTTTTTAAAGTAAAGGAAAGTTTGGGAAAGAGTATTTCTCATTGAATAAACACAAATAATGGCTCTGTAACCTGCCTTGTGCTCAGTACTGTCTAGATAGCAATAGAGGCTACAAAAGAGGCATAAGCTAAGAAGCCAGTCTTCAAGATGTATTATGAAACGATTAGAAGACAAATGTGGAAATGTATGACCCTAACACAGTAGACATTACAGAGAAAGGACAGTTCTATATGGTTATAGTTCTATAAGGCTAGTCTATAGAACTAACTATAGAACTGTAGATAGTTCTATAAGGATAGTCTAAGGGATTTCACAGAACAGCTTAACAGTGGTTCTTATTTGGAACAGCCTAGGTCAGGAGCCGAGGTTCATTTTTTAATTCAGCATAATTATTGTATATCCATTCAGTCAAAGGCAATGTGTTTGGTGTCCAGGATGTACTATAAAAGCTAAGTCATAGAAAGATTACAAATAGGACATTTTGGGGGGAAAATGGGAAGAACAGCCTGAAAAGCAGGATATGGGATGAGGATAGTTGAGTGTCTTGATTTCCGTGCAAAAATGAATGGACTTGGTGCCGTCATCACCGCAGGGCGCTAAACTCTCTAAGGATGTGATCTCTGAAGTCTCTAAAGATGAGTCTCTGAAGTCAATTTAAATAATAGAATATATGTAAATACTGTTTGCTCGGCAGTGTATGTAAAAGAGCACAGCCATGCTAAGTTCACCCACGATGGATAGATTTCACCATTCACTCCTTAAGTATGCTCTATATTTCCTTATCGACTCTTATTTATAATGTTTGAAGTTGGTTTTGCCTATGCAGTTGTGAACGTCAGTGTTAAGACAACATAGAAAATAGTGAAAATGTTTTACTCAGTTGGCACATGGGGTATTACTGTGTGATGAGCGCATGCTAAATACCAAGCACAGTGTGGTACATAGGAGTGGCACTGTGAATTGAAGAAAGAACAGAGGCTTTGGAATCAAGCAATAACATCATTTATTTCCTCTCTGACTGTGAGTTAGTTACTTAACCTCATTGAGCCTTTGTTTAGTTGATTAATGTCAACCTTGAAGTGTTTTGTTGAGGATTAAATGAAGTAATATATTTAAAGGGCACAACACATTACAGGAATGCCATAAATGGTAACTTTTGAGGTTATGATCTCATTTCAGTCTAACACTGATCCTGTGAGTTAGGTAACATTGTCCCCATTTTACAGATGAGAAAACTGAGGCACAAAGTAACCAGGCAACAAATTCATATTGTCAGCAAGTGGAACACCTGGAATTCAAACCAGGATCTGCCTAATGCCAAAGCCCATGTTCATTTTATTATAAATATCAAGTATCCCTCTCCTTTTGAGTTCTCCATATTTATCTGCTGAACTGATACATAAATATTGAGCAACTGACTCATAGTAGGCACTCAATAAATATCTGAGAAAGGGAGGGAGGGAAGGAAGGAAGGAAGGAAGGAAGGAAGGAAGGAAGGAGAAATGAAAGGGAGGGAGGAAAGGACGAAGAAAAGAAGGGAAATATTAGATGCTCTTTAAATTTCTCCTGGGAAGGGTCTGCATAGGTGCCCTTTTTGGCATAGGAAGAGAAAGAAGTCCTCTCCACGAGCTCTTTCCCCATATGTTCCAACAGCTGAAATCAAATTATCTTATCTAGGAGAGACCATCAATATGGGAAAGTGACTTATCACTCCCACTTTTGAGAGCTTGAAAGCCTTTCCCCACTTTTCTGTAAATCTGTGTCTGGCATGAAAGATCCTTCACAATCTTCTATCTTTCTTCATACTCTCCTAACTATTCAAATTTTAGCCAAACCAAACTGTAATTTCTTATTTGAAAACAATGTGATTTTTCCCATCTCAGCCTGTTAATGCAATGTCCCTTTTGCCTAGCATGCTTTGCCTGCCTCCATACGTGTAAAAACCCCAATCCCTTATGACTCAATTCAAGGTCTGCCATCTGGAAAGTCCTCTCTGAACCCAAGACAGTCAGTCACTCTTCCCAATGCTCCTATTCAATGGTGCTTCACAATTTGAAATATAGTCAGATGCTTCTGTGTTTGTGTTTAGTTTTTCTGCACCCCTGCGGTTCTACCATATTATACAGTCCTTGTCTCAGAACAGGTATCTAATACAGATCAAGTCAAGGAATAGGGTGGGGACATAGCTACAACTCTATTCACAAAAGAAGTCTTATTTTATTACTGTCTGCAATATTCACTGATTTGTCTTTGAAAATGAAATAATTCAAGAAACTGCATCTTCTACATTTTCTTCATTTTGAAGATGCCATCTATTTTAAAATATTGTTACTTCTAAGGCTGATCATCAAACAAGAACAGCTGGAGGCACGCAAGGTTGACAAGCTACCACCTTTAATATGCATATTGATGACAAGCTGCATCCCAAAGCAAAACGATATTGGGGAGAACCTACATTTTAGAACTGAGGAAAAATGGTCATTGCTTTTCTCAGAAAAACAGTATTGGCCCTTCCTTCACTCCTACTGCACTCCTGTTCCCTGACCTCCTCTCCCAAACTGAGGATTTTATTGCCCAGGTGGACACAGCGTATCAGGTCCTTATCTCAAAATCCCTAGTCCTAGTGAATAATGATAGAATGTCATTCCTCAATTGTCAAACTGGCCAATAAACCTAGCTGTTCTATCTTCCTAGAATTTCCCCATTGTTTTCAGCTCACTAAGTTGTAGCCCTCCTCAAAGCTTGGGTCAGGTATCACCTTGGCTAGGAAATCTTCCTAGAATTCCCTTTTGTCTTTCCAAGGTACCCAGTGATTACCTCTGTCATAACATGTACCAGGTGGTATCATTTCTCAGTTCACTTTCCTATAATTCTCACTGGTCTGTGAATCTCTGGAGGGCAAAAACTCTGTCTTCAATCTAACCCAGTACCCCTATAGATGTTTCTTGAGTAAAGGATGAATGACTAAAGCTAAATGACTTCCATGTGTAGGGCAATATGATGAAAGTGACAAAAGCAGAATAAGATGGGCTCTTTGCCCTCAAGGTGTTTACTGTCCAGCAGGCTTCAGAAATAGACTTGTCCACAAATAACTATAGTGCAAGGGGCAATGTTAATTCTATGAGAGAGAGAGAAAGGAACAAGGTGTCATGAGATGTCATAGTGATGATGATTTGCTGTAATAGAGATGAAAATTAAAATAAGGCATCTAAAATAGAATATGCTATATATACACTGTATAAGGCAAAACAGTGTTCTGTGTGCAATTAAATGAATTGATTATTGATTTAGTAACTGTCATGCTGCTTCATGTGCTGCCTTCTGTGCTGTAAAACTGAATTAGCTGTTTCGTGTAAGAATGGCTTAATACATACTTCTTTTTATTTTACGTGACTTATATCCATCATTGAAATAGTAAAATATCGCTAAATTATTGAACTATTCATTTATATATATGTTCCTTCTTAGTATAAAAAGAATTTAAGGTGATAATTGTAAAATATACTGGAAAACGCCTGAATTTTCCCTGATAATGATGCCTTTGGGTTTCATAATTACTCTAGCACTAAAACGAGAACTTCTCCAAGTGCAAATATCCCAATTAAGATCATATAAAGCAAAGAGTAGCTTAAGAAAACCATGAAAATCATTGTTAAAACTTTAAGCTCTAAATAAAACCTAGTCCAATTCAATAATATACTAAAAGTATATTTTTCCAATAACTCAAAGCCATATTTATTTTACTTATATTATTCGTTATTACTTGTAAAAGCTAGGATATTCTTTGAGCCATGAGGAATATAATATGAGTCAAGATAATCTCCCTTGCATACCCAATATCAGTGAAGCTTTTTAGGAAACTGTCTAATTCAGTGGCCCACAGATAACTTGAGATAGAAAACTCAGACAGGGTAGAAGTTAAATTTTTGAATTTAAAAAAGTTCTTTTTAAACCAGGATTAGTTTCCCATACCCACGAAAATTAGTTCTTAACTGTGACCGAAGTGCCCAACATATTCTATATCAGACTAGAATCTTATCCAGATTCTAGGATAATCTGAGGGAGGGGAAGGAATGAAGATATTTTTATTGTCTTGCTTGTAGTGGTCATTTTAAGAACTATGGTTTCTCCACCTGAGAGGAAATTATTCAGCCTTCAAGAATTTTAAATTAAGTAAAATTTTTTAAGGTTTTTAGAATTGCACCATATTATATTTAATGCAGTTAGTAGAATTAAGAGAAAGTTAGATAGTGACAATATTCCATTCAATATAGTCATATTTCACTGGGTATGAAATTTAGACTAAAAAGTCTTAGAAAATATCTGCTCTTGAATTGGCATAGACTAGATGGCTTAATTTAGTCTTTTCCATTTCCACCTTCTGAAATAAAATGTCACCGATAAATATCAGTAACCTCAGAAAATGTATAAAAATTACAGATTCATTTGTCTGATGTTCCTATGCACAGTAGATTATTCACAGATATATTTAAGTAGAGTCTGTGACTGTCCATTCTTTTTCAGGTTTGTAGGATCCATTTGGATACTAACTATTCTAAAAAGTTGTTAAAACTAAGTTAAATATTAATTTATAAAGAAATGGGCTTACTAATCTTTTATACTGTTGTCTCAAGCTCTTGAAAGAAAAATAACTAGTTCCTAGATTTCAGGAAAATGAAATTGTGGTTTCATAACTGATTAAAAACAACAGTGATAAAAGCGTTTAAAGCAAATGGTATACGTAAATAGCCTCCCCAGTGATTTCTCTGTAAGATCACATTCATGAAATGATCTTCTTGATGGATTATCATTTTCTGGCTGAGTAATTGACACTTTGTCTGTGACTGATGAACATGACCCACTGGTGTCATTGAGCGTACCCAGTCACAATATTATCAATGTGTTAATGACTGCTCCCCAGTGCTTTCCTGTTCTTCCTCCTGTCATAAATACCTGCTTCTCACCTTCCACAACAACCAGAAAATTATTTTAAAACTGGCCCCTCACTTTGAAGTTTGCTTTGATGGCTTTGAAGTATTCACAGCTTTCCAGCCAGTATTTTCTGTGTTTCATAGATCACAGAAAATCCTGAGAGAGTGAAAAATGCTTATTAATTTGAGATGTAGAATCATCTGTTGATATTTTTCAAATAGATTTAGTTTCATTTTTTAATATCTTGTAATAAATTATTACTTTTAGAAGGTGCATAAGAGACAAATGGCTAACAGGACCATCGGGAAATATCTACTTAAATTTTATTAATAATATCATAGTATTCATAGGTGGGAACCAATGGTGGTCATATAATGCATAGTGTTGCCTTGAATCTCTCAAAAGGAACCAATCAGGCCTAGCAAATGGTCCCTTAGCTGAATGTGTTAATACACTGATCAGTTGCTGGATTACATGAGGATATAGAGGCCCCCTAGAATCAAACTACTTAAACTATTTAATATAATATGTTTTTACTTTTTTTAGAAACTTCTATGAAAAACATCTTTTTGTTTGTGTAAGCCCTCACAAAGTAATAATATGTTACCTAACCAATTATGAACCCGAATGTCCATAGTTGTTTCATTCAGCCCAGTATTTAAATTACCTTAATTCACTGCAAAGAAAGATGGCTCTTTGATTCTATATACTGTCTTAGGTCATGTGGCCCCGGAAACAAGCTCTGGGACAGAGATTTGCATGTGGGATGCTTGGAGAGTTGTCTCAGGAACGACCCCTGTGTGGGAATGAAGTTGGACTGAGCGGACAAGAAAGTAGACTGTGATACAGTCTTAACAGAGACCTCAGCTGATGGCAAGGAGAGCTGTGAAGCTGGGATGGCCCTTCAGAATTGTTCCCAAGCAGGCAAAGCGGCCATGCCTTTGTACTCCCGCATTGACTAATCTTTGAACGTGATGGCCCCTGGGGTGTGGACACAGCTTTGGTGACTCCCTTTGGCTGAGTGCAGTTCCAGGAGCAGGACAAAGCTGTGAGGCTGCAGTACCCAGTGCCCCCAGGGGCAGGGAGAACGAGTGCCTTGATCCTGAAGGGGGGATCTCAGTGCTCAGCAAGCATCCACTGCGTCCACCAATTCATCTTGTAATATGTGGACATAATTTCTAGGCTATAATAAAATTCTTCTCCAAAGGAATTTTAATCACTTATGAGACAAGGTCAAGTTCCTTGAGGTTAGATTGTTCTTCTCTTTATCTACTTTGTTGCTAGATTAAATCATTTTCTGGAATTAAGAGTGTCATTGGAGCATATTTTGAGAAAGTGACTTTGAAAGTCTGACCTGTGGAAATGTGATAAATTGGGTCTGGAGATTGATTTTGCTGAGTGCTAAGACCAAATCATGTAGCGACGTAGTTTCACTTACTAAATATTGCGCAGGCCATATTCTTGAACTCTGCGCTGCCACGGTCACCTCATCAGGATGTTTTCTGTCCTGTGACTAGTGGCTTCAAATGTACTCATCCATCTTCTTGTCTCATTACATTTTGTGTGACTGATGTTCTGTACCCATTAAAATTGATGGGAAAGAACAAAGAGAAGAAAAATGTGCCCTTTAATTGATTACTTCTCTGAAAGAGCAAATGAGAATTCTCTAGTAGCAACAAGAGATTTAGAGTGGTGGGTTTTCCCCCATTTATTAAGTGCTTTAATTAGCTGGGTTTACTAAACAGTCTCCTATTTTTAAGAGCCCATTATTCAGCCTTTAAATTCAACCTCCTTCAGAAATGTTTGATCTTTATAAGATTAATTTAATAGCTGTAACATTGTTTATAGTCAGGAGTTATTTTGGTGAATTCTCAGTACCAGAACCAATTAGATCAGATGCCTTTCATCAGATTTTTTTCCTTCTGATGAGCTATCATAATGGTGCATTTTGTGTTCTGTGATAGCCGATAATTAAATTGACCATTATTGTAAAATGAAGCCAAAACCATAGAGATTTTGGAAGGCCCAGTCTTCCTAGGTTTTTCTTGGATCTATTGAATGTTATTTTTGTGTCCAACAAATTGCAGAACAGCAAGATATTTCTGCAGTGCTCACAAAACATTTGTTTAATGACAATATTGAATGAGTTGAGGGGAGGGGAAACCTGCCCACTGGCAGTTACCAGGCTCTGGCACCTATGCCTTATTTCTCCTCATGTCTCTGTGTTTGAGTTAGAGGGAATAGTGTGGACTTCTTTCCTGAGAGACAAGAGAGAGTCACATTTTTTAATAAAATTAAAAATGAAATAAATTTGACCAAATAATATGAAATCAATTATTTTGGAGTGAATTCCCTGGAGAGAGTCTGACTGCCCGGGGATCTATGGGGTAATTTGAGTGCTATGGATAACGTGGTCCCTTGAGAGAGACAGGAAAGTAAAAAACATTCTTCCTATTGACCTTGGTCACAAGGATGGCAGGAGCTATTTTGGGACTTTGACCATAGGAGTATGTCTGTGAACAGCTGTCAAATTGGATATGGTTTGGCTGGTCTACGTTTTCAGCAATATTAATGATCATGTGCTATACAAATACTCGGACCAAATGTGGGGAAAACAGAACTAATCAGACTGCAGTCAGGTCCTTTCATTTATGTAAAAAAATGGTCTCAACTAGCACTACCCAATAGAAATTTCTGTGTTGATAGAAATTTTCTATATCTGTGTTGTTGAGTACAGTAGCTACTAGCCACATGTGGGTATGGATTGGTTAAAGTGTGGCTAGAGTAACTGAGGAACTGAATTTTTTTCTTTTATTTTGCTGAGGAAGATTCACCCTGAGCTAACATCCGCTGCCAACCTTCCTCTTTTTTTTTTGTATGTGAGCTGCTACCACAGCATGGCCACTGACAGACAAGGTGGTGTAGGTCCACGCCCAGGAACTGAATCCGGGCTGCCCAACTGGAGCATGCCAAACTTAACCATTAGGCCACTGGAGCCTTCTGATTGTATTAATTTGGGTTAATTTAAATTTCAATAGCCACGTGTGGCTTGTGGCTACTGTATTGGACAGTGCAGGTCTAGAAATTCTTAAGGAATCATATCCAGTGCTATAAGATTTTAAGACCTTAAAGTCTACAATTTAATTCTTATTCTATCCCAGCATTTTTAAAATCTCTCTTGTGGATTCTTTTTTGAGGGGCAGTATTTTGTTTAAATATGTAATACTTCTTTAAAAACTGAGACAAAATATAAGTTCAAAAAACAAACATAAAAAGATGTGAATCACATGGAATAGCCTACAAAGAGAAACCCTAGAAATGAGAACACTGAAAGAACTCCTTTTTATAACAGTGTTTAGTAAATATTTCTGGCACTAAAATTTCACAGAAAAAACAGTCTCACCATTTTACAACTTACAGCTCTTGAAAGCCTGAAATCTGGGTCATTGTGCTTTAGCAGTGGGAATAAAGAATGAATTCATTTTAATCTACATACAAAAGAGTTGCATTTCTAGACCTCAAAAAATTGGCATCAACTGGGGCATTCTGAGAAAAACAGTTCCCCTTTCAGCTGTAACAGCAAAAATAAATAAAATAACAATATTAATGACAGTATAATTAGGGAAGCAGTTTGTACTGACTCCTTTCACACTCTTCCCCAATCTTAGCATTCTGCCCCTAAATTATGTACATTAATCTGAGAAATATTTATGAAGTGCTATTTCTTCAAAGCCCATATAAGTCCATTTTGGCTCTAATAATATTATATGAGTATTATTTTACATATATTCAGTATTTACCCCAAGGTATGTGGAATTCAGACTCATCATTCCATAATAAATCCATGTCCTTTGAATATAAATGTGCTCTTTTTCCCTGGTAAGGGTATCACAAGCCATTCATTCACTTCAGATCCTAATTTGTGAGTCATCATCTACTTAACTGTGTCCTTCATCCTGTTCCCCCAGCCACCACACCTAATTTGTCAAATTCTGGGATTCCTCCTCTATGATATTTCTTCACTGCCACCCTTCCTTTCCTTTACTACCAATCTTCTGGATTTATTGAACCTACATTTTCTTTCCACTCCTAACCTATCTTCTTGCTTCTGGTCTTTAAGCATCAAGCCATCTTCCACCCTGCTGCCAGTACATTGTTCTCATGGTTCCTTTGCTCAGAACCCTTTAGATTTCCTACTATCTGCAGGACAAAGTCTAGTGACCCCAGCTACACCTCTCTCAGAGGAGAACACTGAATCCTGACAGCCTTCCATAAATCACCTCCATTGGAGCCAATTTCTCTCTTCCCTATGTTAGTTGACTATATTTCTTTTCAGGATAACTCCAAAATGTATAAAGGAATTAATAGTGCTTTATTACTTTAGAGATTGCAAGACATTTTCAATGCCCTACCTCATGTTTAAGTTTCCCAGCAATGTGATCACAATAGGCAGGCGGGTTTGTTTCCCCATTTTGTAAATAAGGAAACCAGCCGAAGTTAGAGAGGTGAGGGAGTAACCCAAGATTACATGTCCAGTAAGTGATCCAATTTCTGGATTCTTTCCATATTAATAAAATAATTGTTTCAAAAAAAATAATAATATCCTCAGTGCCTGAAACAGTGCCTGGCATATAACTGTTAAAAAATAAATGTTGATTGATTGAATGAATGAATGAAGGCACAAGGCTGAGGGCCTTTGGAATATCACGATAGGTGTATGACCTGGTTTAACTAGACAATGAACAGTCACTGGGTCATGTGAGCAGGAGGGGTGCATGTAAATTTGAGAGGACAATGAGGAAGTTCTCTGGAAGTGAGGAGATACAAGCTCCATGGAGTGTGACAGTGGGACCCAAGATAAAAAGTGGAGAATGAGAGAAATTTTAAAGAAAGAGCTAAGAATTATTGCTATTTGTCACTGATTGAAAGTGAGGGCCAAAGGAGAAGGCAAAACCAAATATCCAGCCCTGATTGTGGCTGTGGGTGGTACCCATTCTAGAAAGAGATAAGCCTAGAGGAGGAGTTGTTTCCTTTGAATGCAGAAGAGGCTTTATCTAGGCTAAGCCCCTTGGCATCTGATGATACTATATATTGTCTCATATTCTTTATTGGATCCATGTCTAATTACTCACATGTCAAAATGTTGTTCTCCTCTATCTTTTAATTCTTTATTGTTCCCATGGCACCTAGCCCACTCCTAAGCAAAAGGTAGACCCTCCAAGAAGTGTGAAAATTGATTAATTTGAATATGCTATAAACACTGTGCTATTGAGTTATGCTGCATCCCTTATGAAAGATTAACTTAGGCACAAGTTGTACAACCTAAAATATTATTTTTCAAAACAATAGCTGATCTTAGAAGTACTGGCTGCATTTTTCCCAAATCCATTTTGCCACTGATTCTTTTTAAAGTGGAACAGAAATGCAATGAACAGCACAAACTAACTTTTACATAGAGGAAAAGTTGCTTGAATTTTAAAGACGATTTTTTTCAACTTTCCTAGGGAATACTAAAATAAACATTTAAACTTCCTCAAGCTTTATAACAAAGAACCTTTCAAGTCAGAAGCAATGAATAATCTCTTTCTCCTCCCTTTTTTTGCTAAAGTAGAATAAAATGGCTGGATTATTGCTCCCAGTCATGTGATTATAACTACAATTTCTAGGGAACCAAAACGTTTCCATCAATGCTTATTTTCATTGTACTAATGTCAGAAATATGACATTTGTTTTAAATTAAATTAAAATAATTTAATTTATAAGTTTAAAATGTAGTTCTTTTAAATAATTGAAAAAGATTAGTGATGTTTTGGTAATATGAGTAGTAAATTAACCCAGTGCTTGATAGTGACTGTCTAATTGAATTCAACACAGATTTCGAGTGCATTCGAGGTGCAAAGCTACTAGTACAGTGGGGCTCCAGAAGAGAATAAGACAGGACCTGGAGCCTTCCGGGGCTTAACATCCTTAGGATAAGTCATTATAGTGAGACAAAATGCAACTGAAGACCAGGAAAAGGGGGGGGAATTTTAACTAAGGGAGCCACACACACAAAAAAAAACAGAAACAAACAAAAAACAAAAACTCATGAATAACAAACAATTCAAGCTGTTCCTGGAACATAAACAACCAGGTGGGGTGGAGTATTCTGGTCATAAAAACAGTGTAAGCAAAGGATCAGAATTTAGGGAATCTAGAGTGTGTTAGTCTGGTGTGGGTAGAACATAAGGGATTCTGAGAAAGACAAGAGGAGAAAGTGACCAAAAAATGACAGGAGCAGATCGTGGGAGATTTTGTGTGCCCAGCTGAGCAAAGTGAGTTTTCTTTCATACGCAGTTAGAAACCTTCAGACATTTTTGTTTTTTGAGAAAGAAGTGGCAAGGTCAGATCTACGCGACGGAAAGTTACTATTAACAAGATAGGTATGATTTTCACACTAGTCTTTAGGAGTAGAACCATTTTTTTTCAAATGAAATAAGGAGCTTCAATATATAAAACAGAGTTGCCTGGCTGAGTCTGGGGAGTTCTGGAGGGTTGACTGAGCACTGTGAGCTCCAAGATGGCCCCTGAGGCTCCCACAGGTGGGACTGGTGAGGGAGGGAAGTGATGGAGACCAAGAGGTTAACACAGAAATCAAGAGAAATGAGAATAGGGGCCAGGAGTGGCTTGGAAAAGGCGGCTTGAGAGGGAACCAGGCCAGAGCATCGTGATTTGGTGACTGATTCCAAGGGAGGAAGTTAGGGAGAGAAAGGAGGCAGAGAAGTTTCTGATGTTTTGATTTGGAGCAATTGGGAAGAGGGCAATGGAACTAAGATAGGAAATACAGGAGACAGAAGAACAGGTCTTTAGGAATAGATGTGGAATTAGATATGGGACCTGAGTTCACAAGGTTTATAGAATAGTGGATGTCAAAAATTCAGTCAAATATTGGCAGCTTCACTCAATGATTTGAACATGCTAAATATCTGATTGCCCGAAATCACGTTGGCACAGTCCAGGTTTAAGTAAGGTGATTTGTTTGTATTTATTACTTTTTTTCCTTTACTATATCCTGGAGTTTTATTAACCTAATTTTTTATACCAACATTTCAAAACAACTTAAGAAAGTACTAGAGGAGAGTCTTGACACCTGGAATATGATCCAGGCTGATGTAACAAATTTTAAAATGTGTTTTCATGGGCAAGTTAAAAATGTGCAGCTTAGAGAATAGTTGAAACTCCATATGCCTCTTTTGGCCAACATGGTAATGCAGCTTGTGGAAATATAAATGAACATTCAGAAATTGGAAGCTTGCCTTTGTCTAAAATCTGGGCCGTATTTCAGCCTTCCTACACACTGCAACCTTTCAATTAGCCATTACCAGACTTAAGTATAGAAGCATTGAGCTGGTGCTGGACTCTTCATCCTGTCTATAGTTGAATCAGATTCCATGGCTAAAGAGATGCAATATTTTTAATAGCCTTTATGAAGAAACTTATGCAGCCCAAGATTCCGTTATTTCAGGAAGCTGTTATGAACAACAAGCCTCTAAATTGTGAATACTTATTAGGTACTATAAATCATTTTGCCTTGCAATAAACATCAATTAAATGTACTTCAACTGCCACAATGCATGGAACAGATTGATTCTGTAGACAGCACAGCCCTGTGTTACTTACATTCAGGGGTATAGAAAGAGAATACCCATTAAATTAACATTAGCTTAAGAAAAATGAAAACTTCTGGAACAATTACAGTTTTACTGTTTTGACTGAAGGGGAAAAATGACCTTTGTTCCAGGAGATGTGACTTGAACAATGCGATTCTGCATGAAATTGAGAAATTGCCAACGTTCCCAACCTGACGGATAGTGTACGTGAGATCTTAGTTCTGCTTCATTAGGCTCTCGTGAATGAGTGGTAAATTTTCCCTATTTATATATTTTCTGTCAGGAGATCATAAACATAGCCTGCCTAGCACATGTTTTTGCTGCTGCCTTTTTATTTATATATTGGTTGCAGCTTTGACAAAGAGTTTATTCCTGGATTGAATAAATAGCCTCCTTTTCAAATATTTGGATAGGTATTAGGAATAGGTAAAAGTATACACTTACTACTTTCTATAATGTTGCACATTAAATACATAGTCTTTAAAGGTTGTAATTTTTCTATGAATAGAAATAAGCTTATATTTAACTGGTTTCAAACTTTCTAATGCATAAATGGTAACATGCTGGAAATGAAGCTTAATAGAGAGGCATTTCCTAAATGGAACTTTTTTCTTATTCATTTTGAACAAAGCAAGTCTGGAGAAAGCGATTTGTTCACAGATGAATTCACTTGGATTTTATTTTGAGAAAAAATTTAAAGCAAGCTGTCTGTACTAGTCTTCTTAGAGCCTACCAGAACACATTTCTGAAATATCCAAATGTGTCTTAGGAATTGTACAGTATTTTGTAAGTCACATGTTACTAATAATTGCATAAAAGTACTTAATGTTCACAATTGTGTGTGTGTGGATATGTGTGAGAGAGAGAGACATTAGAGAAAGAGGGAGGGAGGCAAGTGTTATCCTATAACCGCACTGTTACTTTCTTGCATTCTGCTATGCTTTCTTGAGTGGGAAAGAAAAGAGCAGAGTTATGTCTTGCTGTAAAATGCATCTATAACCCTAGATGAATAGGTTCATGGAGATGTGTCTGTATGTCATGAGTAGACACTTTCATCTCGCTGGACTGAGGAACAACAAAGTAGATTATGAGGATTCACTGGAGTTTCAGATTGTTCAGTTTGACTCCTTTGTCTACAGGGGGCTCTACTACTTCTGTGACCTACCTTCCGGGTAGCGTCTCCCTTACACTGGATGATACAGTGGGCGCTTTATTACAGTGTGATAAAATGGGCACTTTCCTTGGGCCTTGACCTTTGGAGAGACCCCAGGCATTAGACAAGGGCTGCAGAGAGACAGGCCACACGCTTATGCCAACCAAACGAATGACAAGCACAAAAGCAAAAGCAATCACTGAGCTACATGGACACAACTTCCCTAAAGAGATAAGAGAGGATGCTCCTGACGACCACCCTCCATGTGTTATTCCCAAGTGATAGCTTACCTCTCCACACAGTTCATATAGATATATATTAACCAGATTTTACCTATGTAAAAATATTTGGGAATGAGATTGAAATGGTCCTTTCCTTGTTTCTTTACCTTTAAAAATCCTGTCTCACCCTCAAAACCTAATTTAAATGCTACCTGCTTCATGATGTCTTTGCGGAGCCCTAAATAGAATAAATGGATTCTCCTCCAAAAATCCATAATATTGTCTGGGCCTCTCTTATTGAACTCTTAACAGGTGCTGTGTGTTTTAATTGAGTGCATGTCTGTCTTTGTCCTCTAGAGCAGGACCTGTCTCTTTCATATTTGCTTCACTCCCCACCCCACCCCAAATCCCATAGAGGAGAGCTTTGCACATAGTAGATGTTCAGTAAAATGTCATTCACGTTCACGTTCAATATTAATCTCACATTGTGCTCCCAAAGGTTAGACTTTGATAATAGCACTGATTACATTCAATCTTATAGGACTATGCAGTGTCTGTCTTTTCTGCCAACCAGTAGTCTAGGTAGCCTTCTAAACTTGATTTTCAAATCTGTTCAGGATTAAATACAAGTAAATTAACTTCTATACTGAAAGGTCCTTGAGGGAAATATTCACTTCATATATCATTTTTGTATCCCACAGAGTTGCTTAATACAGGGCTTTTAATAAAATAGATAGTCAGTGTTTGCAGAACTAAATTGTTAAGTCAGGAATACCTGTAAAACGCACATGGAGCCTCTTGACTGCTGAGCATGCATTTCTTATGTATATTTCTCATAGAAAGTTAATGTACCAGGAAGACTTCATTAAGTTTTCATTACGCTTTAACTCTAAAAAGGTATCGACATGGTTTAGAAGTCATTGATCATTAGTCACAAGATGCTGCTAATCTCTCTACCTGAGTAAAACAAATGAAGCTATCCAGGTAAAAAATTGGTCATCATTTAGTCATTCCTTCAGAAGGATTCCTAGACTATATTTAAGGATGTGCATACAATGACCCCTGCGTGGATTCCAATATCTTCCCTAGGCAACCTGTGAGAAAAAGGCAGAAATGTTGATTGTCAAACTTTGCCAAATCAAGTAAAAAAATAATTGAATTTTGGGGGAGAGGTAAGGAAGTTCTTTGCAATAGAGAGAACATATCACCAAAACGTTGATGCACACAATTATGTGTCAGTAATTCTGTCTGTTTTTTAAAAAATGGTCTTATAAAATAAGAAAACGCAATTAGCTGGGTGTAAGAGGACTTGGGGTCTGTCCACTGCCAGACCCTGGGCACATCCCAGTTTCCTCATAGCCAAGATGGGATCATATACTCTGAGATCACTTCTAGCATTAATGGGCACTGCCCAAGATTCCTTGCCACCCCATTGCCAAATACATATTCTTAAATCTGTGTATTCTTAACTCTATCATTCCCTTGCTCAAAAATCTTTAGTAGCTCTCAATTATCTATAAAATTACAAAAACAAGTGATTAGCAAGTGTTTTAAGATTTCAATGCTATGATCAAACCCACCTTTGTCTTAAGCCATATTTCCCAATTCTCCAAATATACAAATGCCGAACTAGGCAACTGGCTGACTTCTGACTTTATTTTGCACTTTTCCCATTCCATATTCTCTGCTGGAAACATTTTTCCCACCTCAGGGTTGCCTCCCCAGCCCTGAGACTTTCCCATGTTCTTCAACTCTACTTTCTCAAAGTCCACGCTACTCCTAGTTTATAATGAAGTTCTTCATACTCTGACTCGTATTAGATTTCTTCAGATTTTTTTGGCTCATTCTTATATTTTAATCTCCTTGAAAGAAGGAGCCCTGTCTTGGATTCTTTGTTCCTCCCACAGTGTTTAGCACAATGTCTTATTCATTGTGGATCTAAACCACATAATCTTTAAATAAACACATGAGAACCCACAGCACCTTGGAGGGCGCGGTACACATAACAGATGTATAGAGCCCAGAATTAGAATATTATGTGGTGATCACCACACTTATATCCAACATGGGACTCCCTTGATAAATCAGATAGTAGAGTGCACTGTGATATAGTTAAGTTTAAACAAAAATTGCAGGTTACCTATGTCCATTTGGCATTAAAATAAATTTGTTTTCTATTCCTGTGAACTGATCGTCAGAAAGCACATGGATTTAGACACAGTCTCTGGCAACATGGAGGACACTATACTTTCCCTCCAGTAGTTAAAGGTCTTGTGTCAGTAAGATATGGATTAGCCATTTCCATCTAACAGGAGGCCTAATCTGGCCAAATATAAGCGGGCTTCTGGGAGCTCAGCTAACCTGGAGAAGGCACCACAGCTCTGGGGCACAGAGAACAACCAGGGCCCTCATGGCTTCCAAAGTGGATCTGTTGTGAAGGCTGGATTGCATCTCCAAGAAGACCATGGGAACAGAATTCAGTTACTTCCAGAAGTGGCTGCTTTGTCTTCCATACTCCATAACATCAGTCATGTTCAACTAGAATAGTCAAGCGATCATGTGCCAGCTTAGTCTTGAATGAACACAGGAGCAAACCACGTTCAACAGATAATGCAACTGGCTCTCTTCAGAAATCCAGCTGAATGCCAAGAGAATTAGCTCAGTTCTGGGCTTCCACTGCACTAGCTTCCAGAAAAAAATAGCATGTGGCTTTCATATGTTGGTCAATTCTATAAAACAGAAGAGCACAAGTGCAAGTGAACAGAATGGCCACCTGTGTCTACTCACCATTCTCATTATGATGCCATTCAATGGAGTCCCTCATTCATTCAACAGTGTCTGGGCAAGCGCCAGTCTAGACATGGGATCAGAATACTTAGCAAATTATAAACACAATTAATATGCATTCTGTTATTGTAGTTGTCATGGGGTTTTTTCCTTAAGCTTTTTTTTTGGTATATGCTGTTACTTTTTCTCTTCTGAATTAAAGACATATTTTGCTGTAGGGTTTACATATGAGAATTTGTAAATAAAAACAGCCAAGTGCTAACTTACATATTTTTCTCTTTAATTCACTCATCCGGTGAATTCACTCATCTCTATTAGAAAAAGTAAAGACAGCATGTGATAATGAAGATATTATGTGATAACTGGAGCCTGTTTAGAACCATTTGGGTTGAACTTTATTGTTAAATGAGTGAATGAATCTTACGGTGTCTCTTTTACTTCTTATCCACTAGGATAGTGAATGAGTGTGAGTGGACGACTGTCATACCCTAAAATTATACTTCTTTCTCTTTAAAGGCATGAGAGTGACCTAGAAACATCTGCTTACATGGATTGTCCTCTGTGTTGTGGGGGAAGGAGGAACCTTATATGTAGAAAAGATGGATATGTTTAAATTATGATATCTGAGCACATCCGTAAACAACCAGAGATTTCACTTCTAACTCGCTACACACCTGATAAAGTTGTCTGATAATTAAAGTTATCTTTCTTTTTTTCTAAAATCTTTTTTTCTAAACCAAGAAACTTCAAAAAATGTGCATGTTTCTGAAAAATTGGCTGACCAAAGAAAAGCTATTAGAGGAAGAGATATTATGTTAAAATTTGAAATGGCAAGCTGCTGTGTTGAAAAAGATAGCAAATACGCTCATTTGTTTATGCTGAGATTAGTATAACAATGACATAATTTATAGACTCTTTGTGTGTTCTAGCAGTTGTTCCTGTTCTTAGCCCCTGTTCTTCCCCTTTCTCGGCAGACCCCGCTGCCATAGTCTTGCTTTATATCTGGACAGTTGTAGCACTGACTGGTTTCTTTCCCTTCCTCCAGTTCATTGTGGCATTGGAGATGAAGAAGAGAAGAATGTGAGAAATGTTTACTTAAGACTATTTTGATTTCCTGTGAACTGTTAATTTCTAGAGTCTTACCCAGTGATACTTAAATATAGCTTAAGTTATAATGCCACAGTGTTTTCACAAAATATATGCATGACCGTTTTTAGTGTTCTTGTTAAAATAGCCTTGGTTTCAATGCCGTTATCAGTTCATTATCAGTGTATTGTTTGTTTCATTGTCCAGCAGAACTCTCTGATAAAATCCTTAATTATTAAGCATCTGATAATACTATCCAAACTGCTTTAATTACAGCACATTTTGTGCCTTGTTTTATTACATTTCATGCCAGAATGAACCTGGCCAGGATCTTTAATAAGGCCGTATTAAATCCAGGCTAGAGGTTAAAACTCATGAGGCAGCCTTGATTCTCTGCCTATTGTGTAGAGAATCTCATCAGAAAAGCCCCCAACTTCATTAAAGCCCGCTGGATGTAGGCCCTCCTCTATTGCCATTTACTTTAAGGGCTATCACTCAGGGGCAATTATTGGTGTGCTCCTCATGATCCCTGTTATATTAAGGCAATTTCTACACCTAGGTTAGGCATTAATACCGCCATTATCTCCAACACAAATCCCCTGACAGTTAGAAAAGCAGGAGAAATTACAGACGGATTAATCTCTAGTGCCCGTCCAAAAAGGAAAACTTTCCCCTAGAGGATAGAGAAGGCTGTGTTGAACTCAGTTAAGCTGTGTTAGATGTAATGAAAAAGAGCCCCCTGTGCCTGCCTCTGTCGGAGACATTAGATGACCCTCTCTCAACTTGTCAATATCCCTTTTGGGCTTTTCTTCTCTCCACTCCTACTAGGCCTCTCTGAGTCTTATGGCATTTTTAAATAATTATGTTTGTGCTTAAAAAAAAAGAGAGAGAGAGAAAACAACTAAGCTTATCCATGTGGGAAGGCTGGACAAAGTAATCCATTTCATACAAAAAGAAAAAGAAAAAGAGAGCCCAGTGTTTTCACAAATCTTTTATATTTCCAGGATGTTTTTCCAGATGTGTTTGTGGGTCTCGCACCATGAACCATGCTGAGAAAAGCAGATGTAGAATAAAGACAAAGAATCCCACTATGCACAAAGGAGTAGGAAGACAGGAGGATGCGGCAAGTTGGCAGGTCATTCCCAGTGCACCCTGCTTTGCCTGATAAGGACACCTTTGACAGCGGCTGATGCTGCTGTCGACGCACCTCTGTGCTTGCCGCAGAATCGCTGGGGTTTGGGAAAGGCGTGATAAGGAACACAATGAGTAACTAACAAAGCTAGTTTGATGAATGCAGCCATTTGCATTACAGCGCAAAATAGCTTCGCTCCTGATGGGAGAGTGGCATACCTAACCACGAATATTATTTGTATCCTTCAATGACACGTAAGGGCAATAGTAGAAAGCGTGAGAGTTTGGTAGGTGGGAAGTTTTAATTCACTACATTATAATAGTGTAGAATACATTGACCCAGAAAAGAATTTTTTAAATGTTATTGGCCTCAAAAACTAATGAGTTTGAGGGAAAATATTTGTAATAATAGTATATCCTTTCAAAACCCATTATAGTTGAAATTAATATCCCATGTGTCCTTTATATGAAGGTGTTAAGAGATGATTCACAGTTGAACTATCTGCCTCAGTACTACAGAAATGCTATTTCACCTCACTTTATTTCTATCCTACTCAATGGGGCAAAATGAAAGGAGGTTTTGAGTGTATGAGGTTGAATGTGAGGGACTTTTGGGGTTCTAAACTCTTTTGGAGGAAGCAAGTAAATATCTTTGTCACTATGATATGGTTTAGCCGTTTGTCCAGAATGCAGCGGTGATTTGCAGGTTGAACTTATCCAGTGTTATCTTACCACAAACCAGAAATATAAAACTGTGACCCAGAGCCAGTCATGAGCTGTAGCTTCACCCCTCGTTTTGATCTACTGCCTGGTGATAACTGGTGGCTCCCAACTCATAATGCAGAAAGCCCCAGGGGACTTAGCACTTTCTCGCCAAGTAAAATCTGATAGTATAAAGTGAGAAATCACTTATTCCACAAAGCATTCCTAATTCATCATATGTTCCCTTTTTTTGTTGGTAAACTAGTTGCTATTCTGATTGAAAGGTTCTTTTCCCTTTTAAATTACTTAAATAGTGTATACCACCTGTAATCTTTGATATTTTAACATTCACTCAACCAACATGTATTGTACACCTACTAAGTGCCAGGCATTGCATTTTATTAATGCAAAAATAGAGAGAACATTCCTCCTCTCATGGAAGAGGAAACAACATACAAATATTTGCAACCGAGTGTGAGGGATGCTGTCATCGAAGTATGGGCAAAGTACCATGAGAGCACAGAGAAGAAAGGGACAATTTCAGAGAATATACAGCTGATCCCCAGAAATATGGAATCTAAAAATGAGTCAGTGAATATTTAGAAAGACCTCCCAACTTAAGTCTCTATCCCTTGGATAGACCAACTAGATCGTAGAAAATACTTGGAAAAATATTTTATGGACTTATATGGACATTAGAAAGAACTCTTTCTCATCCATAGAAATGAGGGAATGTTTTCCCTTAAAAGACTCCAGAGTATTGTTGCCCTCTGTATACCGGGCTCCAAAATATTGAGTTGAATATGAACTAACTTAACATCGAAGACAGATATTCTTTTTTTTTTTTTGTGAGGAAGATCAGCCCTGAGCTAACATCCATACCAATCCTCCTCTTTTTGCTGAGGAAGACTGGCCTTGAGCTAACATCCATGCCGATCTTCCTCCACTTTATCTGGGACACTGCCACCGCATGCCTGCCAAGCGGTACTTCCGTGTGTGCCCGGGATCCAAACCCCGGGCCGCCAGCAGCAGAGCGTGCGCACCCAACAGCTACGCCATGGGGCCGGCCCCAAAGACAGATATTCTTGACTGAACTTTAACTAAAAGAGAAACCACCAGAAAGACTAAAATGTCAATTCCTTTGCTAAAAATGTACCTTCTTTGCTCCCTCCCATTTATCCATTACAAATATATATTCTTCAATAATGGCCACTCTTTCCCAAGTAAATTCTTTTCCCGTGTCTTTCCTTTGAGTTGTAGGAACTATGATTAAAATTTTTTAAACTTTCTAGGTCTTCTCCCCCCCACACACAGATATAACATACACTTATTAGAATGTAACCTTTGCATAAATGTATAGCATACAAGCTAAAAGTGTTTCATAATCTCTTCCCCTCATCTACAGTGACTAATTAGAAATAATCAGAATCAATTCTGTCACAACCTAGTAGACCTCTTTTTGCTCCCTTTTGTTTTTTGCCTTCGATTTTTGTTACTCGGATCATCCGATCTTGTGCCTAGTCATAGCCGTCCTTTCCTCAGTTACTTTGTGGTACTCTTTTTCCTGAGTGTTACAACACTGGGATACTGGGTGGAGAAATAGTTCTCTTCAGAATTGGGGGCAGCATTTAAAAAACTGACTTTTCTTCCAAGTGTTTTAGTAACATCATTTTGCCTGAATAACCAGCTAAAGATCAATGTCTTTGAAAAAATGGTATGCTATGAATAGTAGAGAAATTACAAAAGGAAAACTGTAACTAGTGAAAGAACTAGGTAACTTGATATTAACCAAAGGTATAAAATCAAAGAATATCAACTTACCGTGTTGCTAGTGGTTTACTCCACGTGCATCTTACTCTTGTTTGTGCATAATTATTTTCTAAATTCCAACATGGCTATAAGTGAAAATAAACACGGAGTTAAGTTGAACACAGTGATTCATATTGTTGTGTTCCCTCTACTCAGTAGACTCTGTCATAGTTTTTGAAAACTTTCTGCATAAATTTGGATTTTTTTAAATTTTCCCCACATATTAGTCAATCCAGATCCATTTCTTGCTGCTGTTAGTGTGTCTGCTAATTCTTGTGTGCCACAGACTGGAAAATCAGATAAAAAGCTTGTTACACTGGTCTGTAAAATAAGAGTAGGTAGAATTGAATCTTATAGATTCCCCCTTGCATAAAGCATTCCCCCTGGCATTTGGCACTAGGAGTTTTGAAATTTACGTTGACTACTTGAAGGCCTTCACAAACGTATTTCTGAGTCTCTACTGAGCTTTATATAGATGAATTTGCCAGAAAATTTCCAAATTACTTTTAGATTTTTGACTACAATTGAGATCTCTACCTACAACCTCTCACCAAGTGACATAAGTAAATAAATCACCCTCATTCTTAATAAGTTTGTGATAGTGGTGATAAGAAAGGTCAAAATTATTTTGATAAAGATTGTCTGAGGGAGAGAAAAAAATTAACTTGGGATTGGATACTCTCTTTTATTGGCAGGAGACCTTCTCCATGTGATTCAGGGACCCAGGCTCCTTCTATCATCCCTTGTGGCTTCAGAATCCTTTGCTTCCAGCCAACAGAAAGGGAAAGACAGGAGAGTAAAAAACCCTGCCCACTTCTTAAAAGTCCTGAGCACAGATGATTCAGATTGCTTCTGCTCTTACTCTCTTGGCGAGAACAAGCCACGTGACCACACCTGGACACAGTGGGAGAATCGGGAAATATAGTCCCTGGCTCAGCAGCAGTCCCAGCCACAACCTCACGCTGGGACAGCATGACTTGATGGTAGATAACTAGCCACCTCAGCCAGAGGTAATAAGCAACCCAGAAGTCGGGATAGTGACAAATTAATAAGAACACACACACACACATAGATAAAATCATCTGGCTCCACCAATATGCAAATTACCTACTCAACGACACTCCTGATTGAGTTAATCATGTTCAGTCATGTGTCGCTTAACGACAGAGACACCTTCTGAGAAAAAATGCGTCGTTAGGTGATTTTGTCGTTGTGTGAACATCATAGAGTGTACTAATACAAACCTAGATGGTATAACATACTACACACCTAGGCTATATGGTACTAATCTTATGAGACCACCGTCCTATATGTGGTTCATTGTTGACCGAAATGTCATTATGTGTTGCATGACTGTACTCTCAATATTGTTTTCAGTAATGGTGGTGGTTTGAAATGACCTTTCTTCCAAGAAGAAAGTTGCACGTATAGAGCTATGGTGACAGAGAAACTTTCTTATTGACAAAGTGTACCCATTTGGCAGCCTGCATTGAACAACTCAAATGTTATTAAAATAGGCAAATTGCCAAGGAATAAGAGTAATTTTTTAAACCAATGCCATGTTCTTTTTCTTCTCCCTCTTGCTGAAGTTATTTAAATATGTTTATTGGTTTATTTGGTTTTGCTATTTGTGGTCACACCTAAGAGGTGATGTCAAGGAGAAATGTGAAAGTCAGTCAATTTCTAGAGTAAATTATTTCTGATGTCATGTCTGAAAATGTACTAGGGTAGCTAAATTTAGCTTTAAAAAAGGATTTATTCTTGAGGCCGGCCAGGCAGTGTAACGGTTAAATTCACGCCTTCTGCTTCTGTGGCCTAGGGTTAGCAGATTGGGATCCTGGGCGGAGACCTACTCACCGCTCATCAAGCCATGCTGAGGCAGCATCCCATATAGAAGAGCTACAACTCTACAACTATGCTACACCACTATGTACTGGGGCTTTGGGGAGAAAAAGGGAAAAAGAGGAAGATGGGCAACAGATGTTAGCGCAGAGCCAAGCTTCCTCAATAAAAAAGTAAGCATTTTGATAAAAAAGGATTTATTCTTTACTTTGGCAGAAAGGAAGATTTATCTATTGGTTTGTCTTTTGAATCATTGCCTTGTAGATAGTAGGTATTTAATAAATATTTGATGAATTTAAATAGGCCTTTTGATGATGTTCATGATGATGATTGTGATGATTTTTATACAGAAACTCAGAGATAGTTGTATGGATTAATGAATGCAGGTTGAAATTCTTTTAGCTCTTATGATGAACTGTATCATCATCATAATAATCATTATTATGATTATTATAGAGTGGCGATTATAAACATACATTATTGATTAAAATATGCTGAAAATATACTTCATTTAAAATAGAATGTGCTGCTTTTATAAAAATTTCTTTATAGAAGTAAATTTGCCTTTTTAAGAATATATTTTGATATTTAAGATCCCTTTGAGCATAATTAATTGTATTTCTAATAAATGTCAATATAATTGATAGGCAACAAATGATATCATCAATAAGTCAGTTCAAGTAATAAAAAGTGCATAAATTTAATAACTGTTATTCTATAATACTTATTAAAAAGACCCAATTCTACCTGAGGTATTTTATATCACACACCACTATTTGTTGATCAACTGTAACAAAAGACGATAGATATACTTTCATGGATATATATTTTTGATGGGCACATTTTACTCCCTCAGGAATATTAAAAAGTAATTCACTTTCAGAGTATTTTAAAAGGTATTCCAGGCTCATCACCTCCCTTTTTACCACGATTTATGTTAAGATAACATTAGCTAAGATTTGTTGAGTTTTTACAAAGTACCAGGTGTCTCTCTAAGAATTTTAAGCATATTAACTCATTTGGTCTTCCCAATAGACATATGAGAGAATAGTAATATTATTTCCATTTTAACAGTGAAGAAACTGAGGCATAGAAGAGTTAAATACCTTGCCCATCGTCATCACACTTCTAACCAGTAGGATAGGACTTGAACCCAGGAAGTCAAACTCCAGAGATCTTGCTCTGAGCCACACCAAAGCTACCTCGCTACTAAGAAAAACCAAAATGTTGGTTTTAAGATATTTTTTACATACTAGTTTTTGCAGTATATCTAAGTAAGCATGATATTACTGAGCAGCCAATAATTACATGGAATGCATATGTAGTTCATTAAAACATATAAAAGCCAGAAATGATGGTACCCATTATTTCTCTCAATTTGAAAAATGTTTTTTGATTTTAGAAGACTCTCGGAACAGTTAATGCTTGAGGAAAGGGAAAGAAAGTTGAGAAGCTGAGTGTTATCTTAATCAGCCTTATAAGTTGACTAAGATGGTAAAGTTTTTTTGTTTTTTTTTTTAAGTGAAGCATCCTGGAAAGGCTAAAAATATATTCAACTGAACCATTTGAAGCTGCCATTTTTGTGGGTCAAAAATGGTCCCATATTGGTAATTCCATATGATTCAAACTGTTGCCAATCGAATACCACAAGCATTTATTAAAGAGAGGGTCACGGGGCCAGCCTGGTAGTGTAGTGGTTAAGTTAGTACACTCTGCTTTGGCGGCCTGGGGTTTGCGGGTTCGGGTCCTAGGCACAGACCTACACACTGCTCATCAAGCCATGCTGCGGCGGCATCCCACATACAAAATGCGGCAAGATGGGCACAGTTGTTAGCTCAGGGCCGATCTTCCTCACCAAAAAAAAATAAAAATAAAATAAATAAATAAATGAAGAGTGGGTCAGAAATTATAATAGGAGAGATGCAAGGATTCAAAAGGAATAATACATGGTCCTAGTCTTGAGGGCTTACACTGTGAGTGTAGGAACAAAACAGACATATCTGTGAATGTAAATGATACCACTCAGGAGATCTTATTGAATGAAATTGAGTTCAGATGCTGGGCTCAGAGAGCTTTCTCTATGAAACCAATAGAGGCACAAGGGCAGGAATTTGCTCCCAGGCTTTCAGAAAGGGCCCTGCAACCTCACTGGACTTCCCAAGAACACCTTGAGCACTCCTGCCTTATATCAATAACCTCTGCCCATGGGCCCTGCAGAAACTGCACACACTCTGAGTTTTTCACCCTGATTTGGGCTTGTACTCTTGCTAACATCTATAGTTAGGCATGTACCCTCTCCAAGCCAGGCGCTGGTGACCTGCCCAATCCCCAGCCATTGCCTCTACCTCCACCTCCAGTATCCAACCATTGTCACTATCTCTTGTATTCAGTGGAGCTGTCCCCAGCACCCATGCTGACACCTAGATATAGGACTCACCTACTAAGTGGCCAAGTTATAAATATTATATAATAAAGTCTTTCAAAGTGACCAAAACACTTAGTGTTGGAATTTTAAAGAGAGAGAGTATTTGAGAATCAGAGTATTTAGAGAAGACTTCACTGACATGGAGATTTCAACAACTGACAGAATTTGGATGAATGGAATAGTAAAAGGATATTCAAGCTGTGGAAACAGTGGAGTGAAAAGAACAATGCAGAGGGGCCCATGGCTGCAGAGGGGATAAGGACCATCCAGCTAGAGGGAAGGATGTGTGTAGCAGATGTAAGAAAAGATGAATTAGCATAGTTTGTGTCAAGTCTTCAATGTTGGGCTCAGGGCCTTGAGTCACAACCAGTAGTCACCACCACACACTGAGCACCCACTGTGTGCCAGGTACTTGACGTAGCAAATTAGAGAAATCAGTTACCAATTATACAGATGAGAAGCTTAGATCCTGAGAGGGTGTCTTATCAAAGACTAAATTTTGAAGTTCTTTTTAGGTAACCACTTTTAAAGCATTTACTCTATAACAGGCTCAGATCTCAGTTCTTAACAAAATTTAGCTCATTTAAACTACACAACAATCCGATGAGTCAAGTACTATTATTATTATTCTCATCTTCTATTAGAGCTAAATGAGGAACCCAGGGGTTACCTAACTTACTCGATGTCTCACAGTTTATAAATGGTGGAGCCAGGATTCAGACACAAGAGGCCTTAGAGCCTGTGTTCTTATGCATTCTGCTAATAGTTGTAAAACTGGGGGGCAGCAGGGCACGAAAGGTTTTGAGCAGGAGAATTACATAACCAAAGTGGCTTGTAATATTATTAAATACTTAAATGGGAAGTCAAGTGGAAGATTATAATTTTAAACTGAGGTGATTAAGGCCTGGATTAGGGCAGTGTTAATGAGGACAGAAAGAGAAAAAAACATGAGAGATATTATGAAGGAAGAATAAAGCAGATGTGGGAACTAATTAGATATGAAAGGTAAGTGTGAAGGAGTGAAATATGATCCTGACGATGTATACCTGCCTAGCAAGAATTATGATACAACTATCTAAACTAGGAAAAAATTTCAAGAAACACTTTGAGACAGATTTTTGTGCCCAGGCTGGAAAATGCAAGTGAAAATATCCAGTATTCCAATGTGGAGATGGATACCTGAAGTTCCCATTTTACATCAGATATACTGTATTTAATAGTGTGTTTCTGTATCTGTTTCTCCTACCTAGAAATGATTTCTAGGCTCTCATCCCTGTGAATCCTCAATGCCTAGCACAGTATCTGGTAACATAGTAGATGATCAATAAATATCATTGGGTGAATGAGAAGTATCCAGATAATAATGATAGCTGTGGTCTTGAGTCTCTAAAGAATATAGTAGAGAAATGAGAATCAGATGTCAGCTTTCCCTTTCTTTCTTCTGGACATTATGGTCTCAGCTCTATCCTTTCCTAATAGAGTCTAAAACTTGCAACCTGTGATATTGTAGAGGAAAATAAATCACCATATGTTTAACAAAATATTACCTTAGAATTCTCTTAATGGTTTACAGGTTGGAATCAATACATTATTACTTTCGCGTCTTTAATTACGTTTATCTAGAGTACTTGATTGCAAGGCTATAAGTGATGTGGAGAAGCAAATTCCTTGCAGCTGTAAATGGATTGTAGGAAACACTCATAAAAAGATTCATGTTGTGAAAGTGACCTTTACTTCTTGATTATAAATAGCAGGGCATTTTGATCCTGTGATCTTCTGAATCGAAACCACCCTAAAAAGCAGATTGATGGCATAGTATCAACAGTTCAAAATTTATTTATTTATTTATTTCATATATAATATTATGAAAAGCATGATTCTTCTTCTATGCTTATAATATTTGGGATATGTCGGAAACCTGGAATTCCTGGATGGTGTCTTGAACGGAATACTTACAGGGCCTTTTCTACTTATTCCTCTGTTTTCTTCTTTTGGCCTCCAGGGTATATGTTGTCTGTACCATTCATTTGACACGTGCTACTTGGTATCGTAAGCTATACTTTCATGCATAGAGAATTTCAGCTCCTTGATGATATTGCGTTGCAGGCTTCTAAGGATTCTCCTCAGCACCTGCAACCCCCGCCCCCATACACACCACACGCCTGCACACATGGAGCATGTCCACATGCCATCAATGGTGGACAGCCTTTCAGGATCCCAAAGTACCTTGAAAACAGTCTTTTAGTATCCCCTATAAGTCTAATATTTTCCTGTGATTATTATGATTTTGAAAACATTGTACATGAAGAAAGAAAGAAGATATTGAAATGAAACTTACCTGTAGAAATGTGGTTATAAAACAAAGTCAGTCTTTTCAGGGGTTGCTCCAATACAATTTCTATGCCTATTTTGTTTCTCTTTACTAGGTTGACTTCAGATTTATAATAGCTATTGTTCTTTGCAAAGTTGACTGAAAGCATTCATTTTCATAGCATGTATGCATTGCTAAAGAACCAGCATAGCAAACCAGGGGTAGATTCACAATTAGAAATTATAATTAGGAGGTTCATATCTCATTTTTATTCTAAGTTGTTAGATGGGACCCAAAACAAGCTGGTGTGTAAGCGCCATCCATTGTAAAAACTGAATTAGAGGACCATGCAAATCTGAAACAGATGACCCTTATACTTAACTATTGCTTCACCCGTTTGGTCTTCTGCTAATGTTTCTTTTCCCCAGGCAGAAGGACCTGTACCGCCTCCCCTTCAGACTGCTCCTCTCCCAAGAACACACTGAAACCTTTGGTCTCCTCTGAGAGCTTTGTTTGTTTTATTTATAAAAAGCTCCTCTTATCCAGGTGTTTCACTCTTGCAGGAAGGTGACATCTTGTTGACAGCTCTGATAGCAAAGGAAAATTGACAAACTTGAGCACCTAATATCCTCGAACTACCTGATAATGATTGCAGTGCCCATGCCTGCCTGGCAGCCTAGATCTCCAATTAAGCATCTGTGGAAGCTGGAAAGGAGGTCTGTTAATTGGGAAGCTGAAGATGCAAGGCAGGTTGCAATTTCTGCCAAGACATGTCTCAGTCAGGCCAAGCTACCTTCCCATATCCTCACTCTTGCGTTTGTGTTTGTTATTCTGCAGTCCCCCCAACATTGCGAGAGAAGGAATTTATTTGGTGAACATCTGAATATACAAAAGTCATTTTGCATGAGGAACTTTTAGTCCCATAAATAACCTCCTACTGAACCAGGATCTGTGACGAATTTGGTCCTAATTGCACCTTATTCTCACCCTTCCCCCACACCTCCCATTAAGATATATTGTCTAGGACACATGCAGGAGATCTGTTTGCAGCTATCTTTTACATAGAACTGATTGTTTAATTGCAGATTAAAGATTAATGCAAGTATAATGATTCCATGAGGACACTTCAGACAAAAGCATCCTGCATCAGGCTGCCTGCCTCCATTTTTCAATTTGACCATAAATTTGGCTGGGAATTAAATAGTAAGTAGCCGTGATTGCAACTCTGGTCTCTGAAGGCACTCACGGGAATGAAAATAAATGAACAGGCTCTCACACAAAGCATGTTTCATTATGGTCATTAGTGGGCAGATTCTCAGCAATATTGAAGGTGAAATTGTCTAGAAGAGATGGTGGCACATGTCTGTTAAGAGTAGCTGAAAAATATGGTGGTGAAAAGTCTGGAAGTGATCTTGGTTGGAGAAGGATTGCAGCATACTTTTTGAATTTTAATTCCTTTTGTTTACTACTATTGTTTAAAAGGTTTTGGGCATCAGATACTTATCCTACAGAACCACATAAATATAAGCTTATTTCATATAGGTTCAGAATTGGCACAATGTAGGATCTGAATATAAATATAAAGGATGGTTATTTGGTAAGTATACTGACTCTGCATAAAACAGCCAAATAAAAATGGTAGAGATAAATGGGACATCATGAAAAGCCCACAGGGGCCTTTACCTTATATGTGGTAATATATAGTAATTGGGATTTTGATTTGGGAAATCCTTATCTTAGAATTTTCCTTGTGTTTTTCAAGTAAGAGACAGTTTTTCCTTAAACTTTTGGCTTGGTGACATGTTGACCATCCATTGTGAGTATTAGATTAAATTTATTTCATCATTTTATTGTCTTGCTTATCAGTGAGCAAATTATCCTACATGACTATAAATAAAAGAACAAATCTGGCTGCTTTGGATTTTTTCTTGGTTTTATGACCCCAAATGACATATGTCACCCCATAGGTACTTTGAATGATATTACATTATTAAGCATGTGAATTTAAAGATCCCTACACATACCCTAGCTTATTTGAGTTACGCTGTTATTTGGGAAGCTGGTTTTTACTCTTTACAAAAGAATAAAAGACCAGAGACTATTCCTATTATGATATGTTAATATGTTTTAAAACGTTCTTACCTGTTGATAATTGACCTGAAGCCAAGACATAAACTAAAGTCTGAAAAGACACAAACTTTCCTTCCTGTTCTCCACAGTCTGGTGGAAGTCCTCTTACACGAAGGAACAAACACAACTGTGATAACAACAATGACTCAATAATGATTGTGTCAAAAAAGCTAAAATGTCATGTAATCACAATGAGTTTGGTCCTTTAAATAAGAAACACACACATACACACATTATTTCCTACTGTTCATGATATCCAGGAAGCTCTCCTGGGAAAAATTGATGGAGCTACACCAAAGCCTGATAAACTTTTTGTTAAAACCATATTGCCTCAGAAACACACATCCAATGCCAAGGCTTAACCATTTGTAGAGATGTTCCAAGTATGAATTCTAAGGGAAAATAATAGTGTTTAGTTTCTAATGATTTAAGAAAATAAGGACCAAAGCAATCCCCACCTCCCTTCCCAAAATAAAAGCAAGTAGTTGTGAAAAAAAAAAAAATATTTTTGTTTCTATTATGAAATCCATTCAAATATTCAGCATCGCAATTGACATGATGATTTCAGGATAAGAAATAATGGCTTTCATCAATGGCATATTAATGAGATCAGTTGGGGACATTGGAAGATTAAAAAGAATGTGATCATATCCTGACTTGGATGTGGGTATGTGTTTTCATTTGATACACAGAAGGAAAGGCTAACTTCCTCTTGAGATTGGGATAGTATTGATTTGTCAGTAAACTAAAGTAGATGACATGGTATTTTTTCTCTTCTTTTTTTTTTTTTTTTTTTTACACTCCAGAAGATCAGTGACTATAGTTATGATAGTATTGTGATAATATATATCCATTTTTAGTGGTTCCATTATTACTTCAAAATTCTTGAATGGCTGAGAGAATGACTAATTTCTCACGTGCAAAGGATTATTTTATGAAAAATGTTAACCAGCTGCTCACCATTTTCACTGAAGAGTGAGCAAGAAGAAATAGTTTAAATTGAAGTAGCAGGTCTCTAAGTTGAGTGGGAATCATGATCATTGACATCATCATCTGTTCAGAGCATCCCTACACATCAGTTCCTGCCATACACTGAGAAAAGTGCCTCCTCTCTGGAAAGGTGGGTAGATGCAAAACAGGCCTGAAAAAAAAATTCTGGAACATCCATTTGTAAAGCTCTCTTTATAGAAACATAGATATAGATATTTCCCTTTGTTTTAGAGATCGATAACAATTTTACATCAAAGAAAATGAGAACCCAGGAAGTGTGAGAAATGTAGGAATTAATTAACATATGCACATATTAAAAACACATTTTCCATCTTTAAAACCACTCATTTGATCCACCTGACTGTTTTATCCACTCTGAATCACTTTTCTATTAAATGTGAGTGAACATCACTGGTCCATAACTTTGTAAAACTAGATCAAATGACATAGTGTAATTTCCATGAACCAAGATGGTTCATCTCTTGTGACCATGTAATTTGTTGCATATTTAAGTCTGTGTGTTTCATGCTCATGATATATTGGTGCAGAATTTTTCTCTTCTAAATTAACTGTTATGATTAGAAGTTCAAGGGTGTGATTTTGAATGTCAGCAGTTCCTTATCTGACTCACAATAGCCATCTCTTTTACCAGCCACCTGTTGAGATAGCAGCTGGCCTATTTTTTGCCTCAATGACCTTGGTGTCCTTCCTAGGTGAGGCTAGTTTATCAATTCCATTCTAGTTTTGATCCTGTTCACAAGACATATGTGGCTGACATTAGCCCACTGCTAAGTCACCAGACGGCTGGGACATTTTAGACAGTCAAGTTCAGTTGGAATTGAGATTTGGAATTCTTGGATGAAATTTACTCCTGCCCCTTTTTCTTATGTCTACCTATTGTACTAAGAATATAGATTTTTCAATGGAGTGAGAGATCTTGCTGAGGTTTTGGTCTTTTTGAGACTAATTCTAGACTGAATATCAAAACATCATATACTATGAAGATATAAAATTATTAATAGTAGGTTTTATTTCATATCACAGATGCTCTGGGGGAAGGTTTCTACTATGTTTATACCTCCGCACAATGTAGCTTTAATGAAGATAATAAGCAAAAACAATCTTTCTATTTAATTGTTTCCCAACATCAGCTTCAGTTACCAAATAGAAACTTTTATATAAATATTTTATAATTTCTTAACTCCTCCCCTGGAAGATATTTTTTCCAGATAATCAACATAGAGAGAGCGAGATAGATGAGGAGAAACAGGAAGAGACACTCTGCTCAATTCAAATGAGAGCTCTAGGTAGGTAATGCTGATATTCTGTAATATAAGAAACAGATAAAATTTCAATAAGAGATAGAATGGAGAAGATAGGAGATTTTAAAACATGACTACATAATTATTTTATTTGATAGACTGAGAAGCCTCATCATGATGTCAGGAAAATCAAATATAAAAATGAAAATGAAATCTTAAATTACAGATAAGTGTTTTTTTCTGGTAGATTATATTTCAAAATTATCTCCATTTTTGTCCCCCTCTGTGTAAATGAAAGTGAGCTGCACATGAAGACGTATGTGGTGGTGAAAAGATGTCTCTAAGCACATGTATCTCCAAATTTCTATCCCACAATTTCTCGTAATGCCTCATATTTCCACCATGACAGTTGCTCTACTGTTGGCTAAGTCTTGGTCTTTTAGTCTCTACCAATGTCACTCATCAAAAAAGGAGCGTCTCCTAGTCATCTCGTCTTTTCTCTTCCACTCTGACCATCCGTATTTAGACATTTCAACTCAGCAGCTAGCTTCTCTACCCCTCAGATTCTCTTCCTTCCAAGCTAGCCTATAAAGTACTACCAAATTAATCTTTCTCAAACATGAAGCAATTTATTCTTCTTTGCTCAAAACCATATTGCCTACACAACCAAGTCCAATTCATTAACTTGGCATTTAAACCCTTACAATCTGCTCCTTCCTACCTCTCCCTGTTCCTCTACATTAAAACTTGAGTCTGGCAAAATTGGTTTTGTCTCATCAAAAGTCTTCTTGTGTGCCATTGATCCAGCCATTTTTCCCTGTCTTTTCCTTTATTTTGTATTTGAAAGTATGCTCTTTAAACCCTCCTTCAAAACAAGCTCAAATCCAAGGCTCCCATAAGGGTTTCCCCAATCATCAGTAATCCTGAGGGTTCTTCTTTAAATTTCCATAGCACTGATTGTTTGTACTGCTAACTTAGCACTCAGAATATGCTACATTACCTTATTGTTTATCTTTTTTGTGTACATGTCTTATCTTTCCAAGTGAGTTGAGAGTCTCTCCAGGACAGAAACCATATTTTATACGTATTTGCCTCCCTAGTTATCTATTAATTACATTGCCCTACATATATTAGCCATTTACTATGTGTGTGTGGGTGATAAGGATCAGTTTACCAGGTTAAGAAGAATGAATTGTTTATAATAATACCTTCTATCTATAGAGCACCTTTTAATTTTATCAGTTTTTATGGTTTGGGCTGCAAGTAACAAAATACCCCATCAAAAACTGATTAAGGATAGGAGTTCAAGTTCATTTTGATCACATCAAAATATTCCAGAAATAATTGTTCCCAGCCTGGTCAGTGATGTCTCTACATTTTGTTAGCTTCCCTGTCTTTAACTTAGCCTTCTCTTCATTGTCTCAAATGGCTGCCATAGCTCCAAGCATCACATCCTCACACAGCCAAACCTAAGATGGGAAGACAGGGGTGTTTTTCCTTGCCATCTCTCTTTTACCAAGATGAAAAATCCCAGAAATACTGCAGTAGATTCGCCAGAAATGGTTTAGACCAGTATAGGATTAATATGCCTGTCTCTTAGCTATTAAGAAATAATAGCCTCTAATTATAAGAAATAATGAGCCTCTATCATGGGAGCTGGTGTTCTATAAAAAGGAAGAAGGGAATGGCTTCTGGGTGGGCATCCAATAGTGTGTGTCACCAGGTAAGATTCAGAGTCAAGTAGCAATCATTAAGTACTTGCAGTGCCAGGATCCATACTAGCTGTTTTCACATATGTTGAGTTATTTATTTCTCATAGCAGTCCTGTGAGATTGGTAGTATTTCCACTTAACATATGAAGAAACTGAGGCTCAGAGAGGTTAGAGTTATCAAAATTAAGGGAGATGAGATTTAAGTCCATCTTATAAGGCCAAGTCCAGAGTATTTTCTCCTGAACCTCAGCTGAGTCTCAGAGCAGAAAATTTTAGTGATAGGTAGAGAAGAAAAAAACCTAAGCAGAATAGGATAGGGGAGTATACTTAGTATATAGTAAAAGGGGAATAAGGGACAGAACAAGTGACTCAGCCGTCTGAGAGTAAGGCTGCTTACAAGCAGGCAGGGGAAGTAGGGGCATCCATCAGAGTTTAGCTGAGGATCAACTCTATTTACGAGTTTTAAAGAACTTTTCAAAATTATACGATTATTTCTATGTATATAAACAGAAGCATATTTAACTTTTTGAGAAAATTCATCCTGACATTAAATATTTTATATAAATATATACATAAAACATTTGAGAAGCAGTCATGATATGGAATTTTTCAAGAGATAATTTATGTAGACTCTAAAGGATAGCCTGTGTTTTGGTGAGCTTTTAAATATTCTAAACATTTTATATTTTGTCCTCTTTGTCCAAGAATAGATAGTAAGTGTCCTCTATAATCAAGATGTATGATTTTTCTTCTCATTTAAAATTCTTTTTTTAAGGTTATCCAACAAGTAGCAATTTATTTTTATTCTCTCAGTAACTTACACAAGACTTCAAAGAGAAGAATCTCAAAAAGAGTGAAAAATAATATATGTCTCTTTTGAGATTTCTTTGAAATTTTTTGGTCCCTTAGGACTTCTGGAAAGCAGCATCCTAAACATCTTTTTCTTTTTTTTTTTGGAAGCAGCTGGGGAGAAGAAAGAAGGTGGCTGGGATTTCCCCCACCCCCCACTGAGAGAGCTTCAGAGCAGCGTGTAGAATTGATGTATGACATGCTGTTCTTTGTAAAAGCATCAAGAATATTAAAATACTCCTATTATCTGTGCTTAGCCTCAAGCTTCCTTTAATGATCCTCCTAGATCTTGCAAGAACTCAGACTAAGTCGACTATGTGAGTTCAAATGGTAGCAACACAGTGACAATTAATGGTTCTTGTCAGGATCCCTAAATTATGGCGTCGAACTGCTAGTCTTTTTTCTCTGTCTTAAAGGTTTTTGGGCAGTTTATAAAGTATCTAACTTTTGCTCTGATGTGCCCTCTCAAAAGGAAAAAATTAACAACCAATCGAGTAGAAATTCTTTGCAGCTTGATTCAGAGTCCAGTAGTACACACGTTATATTTATATGAATAGAGCCCTCTTCATCTCTCATTTATACTTTTGTTATTTTCATCTAAATTTTTTGTGCTTATTTTTTTATCTGTTAAATTTTATCGTATATCCCACTCTGAAAAACATGTATTTTAAGTAGCTAAATGGATGAAAATACCTTAAGAGAGTATGTATAGGATCCTTCTCTTTCTGCTAGCTCCATCAAAAAAAGTTCAACAACCTATTTGTAAGAGAAAGAGAATAATGATTTGTATTATATAGATAATTTATGAGTGTCCTGTAGCAAAACTGAGGGAGTGCTATTCCTCACAACTGGGTTTTCTTGCTCTACTATAGTGTAAAATTGAGAAGATATATTTGGAAATACTCAAATAATCCTAAAAGATCAAAGCAAATCCATGTGAATTTTTGAACTTGAACCTATATTAATCAAAATTGCAAGCCAACCAAGTAACTTGATATTCTCAACCTCAATGCCTTTTCTCATTTAGTACAGTAATTAAGAGTTTGAGTTCAAATCTTCACTCTCCATGAACTAGCTATGTGACTTGAGATCAGTCACTTAAAATCGCTGCATCTGTTCCTTGCCCACTCGAATAGTATACTAGAAGATCATCCCACCACAATGAGCTTTCTTACTGATTACATGCTGAATGCATTACAAGGAAAATATTTAATACTTGGTGATTAGTAAGGCTAACTGAATGTGAGCTATTAGAATTATTATTTTCCATATTCTCCTCTCACCTAATATAACCCTGACCAAACCAAGGAGTCCAAACACCGGGTAGATCTCTATTACCTAGATTTGCCACAAACTGTGTGGCTTTGGGCTACTCACTTAACCCTTATGATCCTGTTTCCTTAACTCTAAGGTGAAGTTTCCAGTCCAAATATTCTTTGGGGCACATTGGGATTTTACTCTGAAATCATCACAGGATGACAAATGCCAAAGAAAAGCACTCATAGGTCAGATGTGCCTACACACCAGTCCACCCAGTGACTTTTTGTGTTCTTTCAGATTGTAACCTCCCTCTGGCCACTCTTCGATGGTCCCCAAGTCTGACTCCCTAATCATCCATCTCATACCTCAGAAATTGCTCCTTCCCTCCAACCCCAACCTATTCCTGGAAAAATACATGTGCCCTGGATCCAGGTTTCTTAAAATCTTGGTGTTGACACTAGTTGACCTGATTAATTCATCTACAATAATGTGCAGTGAATGTTAATATGTTACAATTCCCAGACAAGATATGTGTTGTTTTTTTAAAATGAATTTGGGGAAGGGGAGGGGAGGAGTTTCAGGTACCATGGCAGAGGAGGCTATTGAGGGATTTGGAAGAAACCTATCTCTGGGCAGGCAACACTTGCATCATCCTGGTCTTTGTGCAAGCCAAATCAGACAGCCTATCCCCCTTACTTGTCCTGAGATGACTAGATCCTAGAGAGTGACTATTCTGGTATGTTAGTTCCGGTACGGACATGACGCACCAGGAAAGTCCCAGAATGCCAGGACTCACCGGAGGTGTTACTATTCTTACTGTCACGTGTTTCCTAAGTTACTATTTGTGTTTGTTCTGAAATAGAATTGCAGGCACCGCAGTTTAACAATTCCTATATCTCCCTTTGCTACAATTTAATCTCAAAAACAAAATTTAACCAGAAATATACCTAAAGGTAGGCTATTAAAATATTTTAAAATTTTAACACAATGAGAGAAACTAGGACAAAATACTATTTAGAGGAGAAAACTGAAAGGTGACAGTAACTTTCAATATTATTATGTGAAAAATCACAGCCAGTAGTTTCCAGTTTTATGTAAGGCAGAACAATGGAATATCATGGATCTATGTTATGACATAGTGCTATAAAAAAATATAACAACAACATTAATTCAACTCTTTGTTGCCAAAAGTTTTCATGTACAGCCTAGATGACCACTTGGCATAGGTGCTATAAAAAAGACTCAGATATTGAGGGAAGGTTAGACAATATGACTTCCAAGGCCCCTTCTAACACAGAAAAATAATTTTGATAAGACTCCTATTCTGTTAAATCCATTGTTTTAAATACTTCTTGAATTGAATTGAGGATAGAAAAACCAGGAAACAATATAACTTGGTGGATAAAAATCTTAGATTTGGAGTCAACCCAAGTGGAGTTCAAATCCCATTGCTTACGAGTATTTATTATGCAACATAAATTGAAATATGTAATCTTTCTCTCTTTTCTCATGTGAAAAATAGATGCAGTAATAATGCCCAACCTAAGAAAGTTACTGTAAAAATTGAACTAAATAAGATTGTATCTAATACATCATGCTCAATACAGAGTAAGAGCTCAATAAATGAGGCTTTCTTGTCTGTGTGGACAGTCTACTTGGAGACTGCAAGGGAAATGGCCATAGCCTTAGAAGGCAACAGCTGGGAGAGTATGGGTGATGACAGAGAAGGAAGGAGGCAGATTGACCAAGATGGGAAAGTGGAGAATGAAAGTAGAGAAAAGAAACCAAAGTAGGAAAAGTAGGGAAAGCTTTCTTAGAAAGACAACTAAGGGTCAAAGCCCAGTCCAGACAGTGGCCTAGTATGTGTCCAGGTATTGTGAGTTCATCTATCACTTCTCTCCCCTGCTCATCCTCTCCAGTCCCTTCTCCTCCCTGCTGTCCACAAATGCACAGAACACTTCCACCCGTGGACCTTTGCAATAGCTGTTTCTCTCCTTGGTTTCCTCCAGATAGACACATGAGCATGGCTTTGTGTCTTAATTAAATCTTTGCTCAAATGTCTTCCACCTTATCAGTGAGACCTACACTGACCACAGAAAGAAAAATTACAACTCCCTTCCCCCATTCTCAGTCCTCCTCATGCTGTTCTATTTTCTCCATAGCACTTAAATAATTATATTTCTATAGTACTTAACAAATAGATGAAGCACTTATTATATTTATTGTCTGTTTGCCTCACTAAAATGTAAACTCTATGAGGTCAGGGATTTTGTCTGACTCGTTCACTTATGTTGTTACCTCAGTGCCTAAAACTATCTGGCACGTGGCTAGTACTCAAGTAATTTCTTTTCTTTTTTTGAATTCATAAATGAAAATTGAAGGAAAAAAAGGAAGAGGAAACTAATCTCAGACTGAGGAAAATTATTTTCTAATTTTTCATTTTAATTAGTATTCCCAGTGCTGTGACAGGAGCATAACATTACACACTAGAAAGGTCTCAACATCTAATTATATTTTAAATTATAATCATTAGCTTTGAGTTTTAATAACATCATTTGCCCTCTATTCTACTGTAACCAACTCTAAATAGGCCTAGAACTTGAAATACTATGAGCAGGGAACCTCAACTATATATATTAAAATGTTTTAATATTTTAATATTAAACTCTAAAAATATGCTAGTTTCCAAAAATTAGCTAATTATGCAAATTGTCTATTTACATGTTTGGTTATAGACCAACAATATTCTTTAATTCATGAGGATAGTCTCTTGGCATCTAGTAGAAATATCTGAAGCCCTAATATCTAGCAATTAAAATTATAGTGGAAGCAACTAGTGTAGACAAAGCACAGATTTTGTCACACTTGATCACCCTTTTCTGTGTCATGCTCAACCACTCTAATGAGAGAAGATGGAAAATAGCTACTAGCTAAGGGGTGAGCGTTTTCTCAAATTAGAGTTCTCAAGTCGAGAAAGTAATTCTTTGTTGGGTAAACGTAGTAATTGACTTTTATCACCTTTTAGAAAATACATATGTATGCATCCTTCTTAAATCTAGAAAGAAATACATTATATATGAATGAATGAATAAGAAATGAGTCTGCTATGTTTCTTTCCATCAGCATCCAAAATAACCATATGCAGTCATGTCAAGAGCTCCAAATAGTTAAGTACCATTTCCAGAACAAATGTTACAAGGTATTGTTGTTAATCTGGTGATGTTTTACAGCCTTTTAGCCCTCAAAAGTACATTCTGTCATCCCTTCCACATTCTTTATTCAGCATCCTAAATCCTGTCCCAGGTCAGCAATGCAGTGAAGTGTTCAGATAATCAACATGGAGCAGAGCATTTCTAGAAAGAGCATATGGAATCTCAAACAATTTTTCAATTCATATTAATAATGCTTAGGCTATTACTTATTAGGGTGCATGTTACAACCATATGTAGGCCTCACTACTTGAAGAGGATATGGAAAACTGAAGTAAGTTTAGAGGAAATTATAAATTGGATAGAAAATAGAAAATAAAATTTATAAGGAAAAATTATTGAAACACAGTATTTGTTGGAATAACCAAGTAGCAGATCATCTAGAATCCAGGGATCTTTGTCTTCTCAATCCTTGTCATACGGTCACCACCACCAAAGTGTGATTTTACCACTTTAATATATCTCAAGGAATCGGACGTAGAGTAGCTGATGAACAAGTGACAGCTTCTGAGTCTCTACACCAGAATAACGCCATGGTGGAAGAACCTTGACAATCACATTTGACGTTTCCTGACTGGCAGAAAAAAAATCATCATAATTAGAGCCCTGTTAAGTAATATTGCTTACTATTTTATTCAGATATATTCCAGGTCAATTTTTTTCCCTTAAAATATGACTATGTATAATTATGAAATGAAAAAATAATCCATGAAACAGAGGTTAATTTCCATCCTTCAACTTCTATGTTATGCAGTGTTTCAACATTCTTATAAAAAACCTGGGTCTCTGTTAGACCCAGCATTCTTCAACCTTAAAATGTCATTAAAATGAAGCCTACAAAAACAGTTCTCAACTGGATGTGATCTCACCCTCTAGGAGATATTTGGCAATGTCTGGAGACATTTTTGCTTGTCACAACTGGTGGTGGTGTGGAAGGGGTGGGGGGGCTACTACCATCTAGTGGATAGAGGCCAGGGATCCTGCCAAACATCATCAGTGCACAAGACAGTCCCCCACAACAAAGAATTATCCAGCCTAAAATGCCAACAGTGCCACTGTTGAGAAAGCCAAACCTGAAGGGTATTGTGTTATTCAGCAGTCCAGTCACTTAGGAAATCATTTCCACCAGCGGCTCCTCTCTGTGCATCTTGTATTAGAGTAATTGCAGGGGTAATGGAGCAGCAGATGTGAATAGAATTTACCTCCATGTTTGGAATCTCAGCAATTTACTCACCGTGTTTAATTTAAGCAATGAGAAGAAGTCAATTCACCATTATCTAAACAAAATTTATTATTTCACTTTATTTTATTTTGAAAGACAGACTTTATAAATTTTGGATATTTTACTGAGGTTTTCAATTCTTCCTCTTCAAAACAGAACTTTTTACTTTGTGAAGCTGGCATGTGATAAGTCTAGGAAAATAGTAAAACTTTAATGGTGACATCAATTACTCATAATCCTCGGCTTTCTAAAAGTATCAAATTGAATATTTCACGAGGGCCAAGTTCAGCCAATAGTTCTGTGCTCAGATTTCTGGTTAACTCAAAAATATTTATCAGAACTTGAGAATCAATAATAGATTCTGTCTTCTTGTTTTCATTGCCTTGTCTGATAAGTTTTGCCGAGGACATAATATTTGGATTTAAATTAACAACCATTTCCTATATCCTGTACGGTGATTAATTAACTAATCCAGGCAACAGGTTGAGAACAAAAGAGAGATATCTCATGGCAGCGTAACAAGAATGCCGAGAGCCAGTCAAGGCTTTAATCCCAGCTTTACCGCTTCCTGTGTGACCTTGGTAAAAATCAATTAAACCAATATTTAACTCTTATTTAAGATGTGGATATACTTAAATCTCCTGTAAGCAGTGAGAGAAATGTTGGTGAGGCAATTAATTTATAAATTGCTAAATATAATGCAAATATCGAGCACTAACTCCCCTCATCTGTAAGGACTTCACATGTATTTGAAACTTATTATGAATGGAGGTTCGAGAGCTGAAGTGACTTTCCAAGTCTACATTGTAGCAAAAAGTCTAGAATGGGGATTCAAGTCCTTGACCACTAGTCTAATACTCTCATTGTGTATATCATTTCACTTCTTCAAATTTGTACCATCCAAAAATCTTACAAGCATGCTTTCTCAACGTGTCTAAATGTGCCATAATCACCACGCAGTGATAAACATTGGATAGAGGACCCTATTGAATGCCAAATATTATAAATACTTTCCATATTTTTGTTGAATTCCTTCTCTATCTCACCTATTGGTTGCTTTTTATGTATTTTCTCATTACTTTATCATAACAGCTTTTAGAGATCAGCATTATTATCCCCAATGTATAGATGAGGAAGCCAAAGTTCGGAAAAGTCAAGTGATCAATCTGAAGTCACACATCTGCTAAGGGGCAGAGCTTGGAACAAACCCAGAGCTAAATATTCATACTTTTTCCCCTTTACTCTGCCTTTGTGCATTATAATGGTACATTAATCAATATCTTTTCATATACTACTGTTTAAGAAACCTAAACCCTCAAAATAGTACTTTCTCTGTGTCCACAATTCTTTCTTGTCTACAAGGATGTCGTGTGCAACATTGAACTTAAAGAGCTAAGTGTTGCTCAGACCTCTCTGCCTCTCTCTCTCGTTCTCACCCTTGCTCTCACTCTTTCCTCCCGTTCTCTTCCCATTCTCCCCTTCTCAAGACAAGAAGGTTTAAAGAAAACTAAAGAAAATGATAACTTATGAGGAATACACTTAAAATGAAGAATAAATTTAAATATGGCATCCCTCCTTGGTCCAAGAAAAAAAAGAAGCTAAGCCCCCACAGGAGCATCATCTCATGAGTTCACCTGAGTCCCTAGACCCTGTCTTCAGGATTGTCCAACCTCTAAGATCCTCTACTATGAAATTCTGCTCTGCAAATCTCCCCACACATTTCAAAAAATTCCCACCATCTACCTATTGGATGTAGGTGGGATCGCAACTCTCTAGTTCCATCTTCTCAGCCCCAACAGTATGTATCCTCAAGTCTGAGTTATTAGAATAATCTTCTGAGAGGTCCAACAGGACAGAGCAGAGTAGGCTTTTGTACTGTAAGTGGCACACAATATTGCAGGGCAAGCATGGACACTGCCAGGGTTTTTGAGATTTTTCTAGGAGCGTGAACAGCACACTTGCCACTTTACTTTTCTGAATCCAGTGTGTTAACTGTTAAACCATACACACACGTACCCTACATGCCCATGTTATCCCAGTACTATATGAATCCTCATAGAAAGTTGCCTAAATTTTAGTTTGGGTCAATCAGTAAATGAGAAATTCCGTGAAAATTGGGGCAAATAAAGTAGCCGTGAGTGCTACCTTGCACTGCCCAGGCGAACTTTTTTCCCCTGTGCCTTCATAGATAATTTTAGTGGGACATTGGGAGAGCCTGTGTCAGGAGTTGCCAACTAGGCAAAATTCTAAAAAGAGAAGACTATTTTGTGCACTTTTTAAAAATTGTCTTTTATACTTTTATTCTCATTAGAAATTGCATGTTATGTTATAAACTGATTACACCCTGAAGACATCATCATGTATTTAATAAGAGCTACTTGTTGATCATATGATATGAATGGTGGCCTTTGGGAAAGCTGCAAATTTTTACCTCTGTGTTTTATTCTTTACTTTATCTGGTTGCTCGACCTTTATTAATGTCCAGTACAGACTGAATAAAAATGTGTTCACTTGATATAATTTTAATAATCTAATTCATATCTGTTAATTTCATACATATTCATATGAAGACCACATAACCCCCGGAAAAATAGCTATGAATTGATTAGTTTTTCAAGGAATTGTATCAGATGCATACAAAAATGTGTGTTCTCCATGATCTCAAAAGATGTGTGTTAAGTTAAATTTTTATTTATTCAACAACCTGTAACTCCTACATGCTACTGTAAAAATCTTAAAAACATAAAACAGTAATGGCAAACTGATAGTTAATTTTCACAAATTAAAACATCTTTAAAATATAGGAAAAAACCTATCATCTAAGATTAATTCATTATGTTATCTTCCTTTATATGCAAAATTCCTGGAATTTAGATCTTGCAAGAAGAAGAAAGAAATCTTAGATCATATGAAAAGCATGTGACTACCTCCCATTAGAGAGTTTCTCTCAAAAAATTAATGAAAGGGTTATAAGAACAAAAATATACTGTGCTTGGCACGGAATCTTGAAGAGCAGAGAGGGGGGTATGTGTGTGTGCGTGTCACTCAGAATAAAAGCCATTATAAAGAAGAGAGTGTTTTAACTTGGCTCTGTGATTTGAGCATTTTACCAGGTTGCAGGTGGTGGAAACCTCTGAGTCTCACTTTGTCATTTAAAAGAAAATGAAGGGAAGGAACTGTTTAATGCCAAGTCTCACCATCCTAGCATTCATATTAAAATAGAGCTACCTAAAGTTCTCTAAAGTGTGAAATCTTTGTGGTGCAAGAAAATTCAGACTTCATTTAGCATTCTACTAGTCACTCCTTTTGGATTATTCTTTACACCTTTGAAATGTCCAAATCACTCTGGGATAGCTATTTGTAAGCTGCCACTGTGAGATGACATTTAAAACCAATGAAAGAGATATAGGCAACATCCTCTCTAAATAAAGAAAATCAACCTCGGCTTGGAAGCTGGAGTGGGAATGCTTGTTTTCTGTCCCACTCTTCTGTGCATATGGCATTCTGGAAATTATAAATTCTGTTTTACAGAACTACAATATTTATTACCAGAGGAAAATAGGTTATTAATTACAGCCAAAGGCTGCTTTGATTAAATATACAATTAATTAGCTATGCTAAGCTCATCCATCCCAGAGCTCCTAATATTTTCAGCCCAATGATTCTTCTAGTACTTTTAATTAAAATTGTTTTAAAAAGCCACAAGTTAGCTGCATCTGCACTTAAACTGAAGTTATCTCTTCAGTATTTCACTGGTTTCCGTATGCCATGTAATTAATCTTTAGTGATTAAATGTACATAAAATCATCGGAGATGCAAGGTAATTTGTGCAGACATGGAACAATGGAGAGCTTTTACCGGGCCTTGGCAGGATTGTTTTATTGGCTGAAAATTATTTCAAAAGCGTACAGATGTTAATTGTTTCAAGGAACTAAATTTACAAAAATTCGCCTCTCTCCCCCACTCTTCCAAACAAAGTGAAATAAATTCAACGGTATTAGTATAGAAAAATACTCGTGGCAAGTTAAATTTAAAAATATGATGACTCCATCTGCAGTTACGCTCGCTCTGTTACTCTGTCTTATTTGCTTCCTGAGGAGGCAGAGCTGTGTAAAACATAGTTTTCCAGAAGTGCCCCCGAATACTATTGTCTAATCTTACATGTGTGCATTCAGACCCAAAGCCTTGAGTTGGTTACAGCTCTGTGTACAGTGCAGCTGCTGTTTTGGAGAAGTTCTTTCTGTTTGAACCACTCGTGATTGTGTCCACATGAGATAACCCATGTGGTCTTTTCCCCCTGGAACTTCATGCATCTCATTTCAGTGGGCCGCTGAACTGCTGGGAGGCGCTAACAATACTACGTCACACATGGGCGAGGCTGGGCCTTAAACTGGGGATCTTAAGGTAAAATTCAATAACAAATTGATAGGCTCTTGAGTCACCTCCTTGTCTGCGCTTTACCTGATTCACTTATATAAAAAAAAGCAGAAGGAGGATTCCCTTTATGAAAGTTTTAAGTAACTTCAGGGGTTATATAAGGAATAGTGTTTATTCATGCTTATGCGTACTTTTTTTTTTTTTGGTGAGGAAGATCGGCTCTGAGCTAACATCTATTGCCAATCTTCCTCTTTTTGCTGAGGAAGATTAGCCCTGAGTTAACATTTGTGCCCACCTTCCTCTATTTTGTATGTGGGGCACCGTCACAGCATGGCTTGATGAGAGGTGTGTACGTCCACGCCCAGGATCTGAACCCGAGGACCCCGGGCTGCAGACGCAGAGTGCGTGAACTTAACCGCTATGCCACCAGGCTGACCCCTGCATACTTTTTTTTTTTTTGCAGATTTTTTTAGGACTGAGGAGGTCATTGGATAGCACCTTCTCTAACCTATCCATTTTACAGAAACATTTTTTCACTTTTCCACTGGGGTTTTCTTATCCTGGGGACACAGGTTAAGACAATTATCCATACTCATGAATGCCTGCAGTTCATTCACTACTTAATTGTAATCTTATAAACTATTTACTGAAAGAAAATAAAAGAATGAACTTATTGCCAATCCTCTTGTCCAGTTTTTAGAACTTCTGTGCTAAAACACTTATTGATGTTTAAAAAGAATTAATAGGAATTTGTAGAAAAATCTTGGGTTTTTTTCACTTGGTAGCTGTGTGATCTTGAGCAAGTTGTTTAACCTATTAAGATTTAGTGTCTTTTTTTTTTTTTTTGGTGAGGAAGACTAGCCCTGAGCTAACATCTGCTGCCAATCCTCCTCTTTTTGCTGAGGAAGATTGGCCCTGGGCTAACATCCGTGCCCGTCTTCATCCACTTTATATGTGGGATGCCTACCACAGTGTGACTTGATAAGCGGGGCGTAGGTCTGCACACAGGATCCAAACCCGTGAACCCCGGGCTGCCCAAGCAGAGCACGTGAACTTAACCACTATGCCACCAGGCCAGCCCCAAGATTTTGTTTCTTTATAGGAAGAATGTCATAATTTCTTTACCTTTAGTAACAGATAGTACTGAGTAGAGTATGTGGCATAGAGTAAGCACTCAACGAATTTTTATTTTCGTTATTATTTTTATTGTCCATTTCAAGGTGCACTTAGAGACAACCAAGTCAATGAAATTACTGGGGCAAATTCCAACTATTTTATATAAAATAGTATCAGTTGCTATTTTAAATGCATTTACTTTACCTTTTGCCTTAGGCAGAAATCTATTTTTTGTTCATATAAAACAAAATATTTCTTCTCAAAGCCCAGGAATTTGGGGAAGTTGGAAGCATGGTGTTGGGAAGGTTATGGGCACAAGTTCAGGTGGTTTTACTTTCGGATGTGAAAGCTTGCGAATTTCCCCAGGGGCTTGGCCTTTTTGCTGTAGTTTCATGTCATCGACTGAGCTCAACAAGTGTCAGAATGAATTCAAATGACAGATTTGATTGTTGAAAATGATTTAAACCTCCCACTCCTCCTAGAGTGATGGCTGTTTGTTCAGATTTTATCCTGTCCTTTCAAACTGGTATGAAATACCTTTCATCGTCCAGGCAGTAGGCAAGAGATGCTGGTATTGAAAGAGACACTTATATATCATGCAAGTTCTACTTTTTTGTGTTAGTCCCCATGTTCTAAAACTCATATATATTAACTTGGATAAAATAGCTTTCTAAGTTTATATCCCACTCAAAGCTATAAATGATTCAGGTGGAGGACCCTAGAAAATATACAAGTATTTGTATGTGTGTGAGTTTGTGTGTGTGTGTGTTTATGGTGTGAAAATTACCCACTGGGCTAGGTGGGTACTAACCAGAAAGGCAGAATTTCAAAATATTAGAAGAAGTGGTTTTCTATCTCTAAAATAATCACTGAAAATATAAGTCTGCAGGAGATGGGTGACATCTATTTAGAGTGCCTTTATACCATTAGATTTAAAATTCAATTTCTACAGCTTGTATTTCTGCACAGTGTGGATTTAATTAATTGGAAAAGAAACTGAGGCTAGGCTGTTGTAGAAAATCTGCCAATCTGACAGGTCCCGTTGGAATACGTATGAATGAGAACATCGGATACCGTTTTACAACCCTCTACATCCTTCTCTAGTTGGACCATCCATGCTATCTCTGTCTGGATCCAGGCACTAATCCTTTTTTCCCAGTAACTTCCTAAATGGTTTCCCTGCTTCTATTCAATTACTTCTCACTACAGCCTTCAGAGTTATCTTCCTAAAACCTAAATGAGATCATGCTACTTTTCATAATGAAAGGTGTTGAAAACAGATACCTTCCCATGGCCCATTGAGAACATAGGGATCTGTGTCAAAGCCTCCTCTCCAGCCTTTTTGCCCAATCTTACCCAAATCCCTCTGTATTCAGTCACACCAGATCTCTCCCTGGTTCCCAGCAGACTTGCCCTTTCAGGCCTTTACCTGGGATTCCTTTCCTTTCTCTCATCTTTATAACTTATGAAACTCTTCTTCTTTTAAGACCCACCTCAAATGTCAAATCCTGAAGTCAAATCTCAGTAGTCCCAAGTATAGTTAGCCCTTTATGCTCCCATAGAACTCTGTTAGTACCTTTATGTCAGCTATTTATAAGTTTGCTTACAAGTATAGCTATATATGTTGTTTTTCCCTAGCAGATTGTAAGAGCACTTGCCTTCCTTTGCTCAGCCTATTACATCTTCTGAGCCTCAGGTTCCACAACTTTCAAATGGGGATAAAACACTTCCCTCACCTGATTGTTCCTGGGTGTGATTGAGATCATCTAGGCCAAGGGCTTCACTCAGCTCCTGGCACTTTGTGATGCTCACTCAGTGCTAACTGGTATTATTGTCGTTGTCACTGCCAGGACTATAAGCACAGTATTAACTTGTATCCCCAGAGAATTGCCTAGTCTCTATCACTCAAGGGTCACTCAGGAAGGAAGGGAGGGAAGGAAGGAAGCAGGGATCAACATCATAGCACTTGGTTAGCTACCTGAGCTATATTATTTATTTGATCCTATCCCCAGCTCTGTGAGTGGATATTATCATCTCCTTTTCCAGATGAAGAAACTGAGGCTCAAAGAATGTAAATAACTTACTCAAAGTTACACAACTACTATTGAGAATTGTGTTTAGACTCCAGTTCTGAATGATTCCCACATCCATGTACTTTTGTACTAGAACATTGAATGATGAGTGGGACTTACCATCAGAGCTTACGAGTAGGGCTTGCCTTTGCCCACCACTCAAATCATTTACACAGTATATTTAAGTAAAAGGAATACTGTGGGTAACGGGGCTACAGAATGGAGCTGAGCAATGAGAGGAACACAGTTTGCATGTAAGCACAGAAACTTTAATGACAAATCCAATCATATTTATTTTAACATGGATCTTGATAGAGAAATATATGAAAATTTATTTAACACATATTTATTCAATGTCGAGTGTATGCCAAGCCTGTTTTGGGGCCCCAAAACTACAGCACTGAACAAAACAGTCAGTTTCTTGTCATTTAATGTTTTTTGCACAGAAGCATTTAAATAGTGAGCCATTAGATTGCTTTTATAGATAAGGTACAGTGATCCACTGGTGGAGATGTCCTCAGCATCTTTGACTCTGTCATGACAGATGCCCTGTTACAAATAATTCACTATCTCGTAGTCCCTTATTAGTGACTATGTGGAACACATCTATTTCTTTCGTTTAACACATAGTTATTTTTAGCACTTCTTTGGCACTATTCTAGCATGGCTGAGACCCAAGGTTGTGTTTTTGATATCCGTATATACTCTCATAACAAAGATGGGACCAAGAGATCTGGTCCAAGGGCTAAGAGCACATTTCCTCTCTTGTTCAGTGGATACAGAAGATGAATAGCTCTGTCTAAATCCTGATGCTGTTTATAGTAATTTTTTTAAGAAAATCTGGGTCATTTAATTGCGATGAAGTTTATTCTCAATGAAACAAGTTGAGTTCATTTTAACTGCATTTGCCCTATATATGCCTTATGTCTCTACACCTTAGGCCTGTTGCAGAAAATTTTATGTCTTCATCAGAATTTCTCATTAAGTTTAACATACTTGGATCTGATATGTCAAAACTGACTGGATAGGTTTATTAATAATCAACTACATCAGCTTAGTATTATCTTAGGAAGTGAAAGGTCAGTAAGTAGTTGTTATCCTACCATTTCATCAGTGGACTCTTCTCCAAAGGCTTCAAGTCATTATTCACTGCTTATAGTCACTTGAGACATAAAAAGTCTTTTTATAGTAATGAAAGAACTCCCACAATTAGCCAGAAGGCAACCATCTATCTTGTTAAATAGCTCAGCTTGGAGGAGAGCAGGATTTCAGGTGATATTCAGTAGATGAATTGTTATGACAATGATAAAGGTGGTGATACCAATCTGTGTTTTTCCCTGTGGGGAAATGTGTGTATGGATGTGTGCACACACACAAGAAAAAAAGACATTCAGTGCAGGGTAGGAATTTGTTTCTCTAGAGATATGCAAATACAGAAATAAACTCTGTAGGAAGTTCTGTATCCATCGATTCCTTATAATTATTTGTTAACTCTAAATGATTACAGCACAAATTCATTCTTAACTAATAACAATATTTTGAAACATTTTATTTAGACATAATTTCAGACTTATCAAACAGTTACAAGAATAGTACAAAGAATTCTCAAATACCATTCATCTAGATTTTCCAAATTTTAACATTATTTTACATTTGCTTTAGATTCATTCTTTCTCTCTCTCTCTTTCTCATCAAGTCATAAAGGATAACATCACCAGTAACTGACAAATCCATATTACTTGCTTCCTGATGGGATAGACTGAGAAAGACACAACATCGCTTCTAGGCATTTCTGCCAAAAATACTGAATCTAATCAAGAAGAAACATTAGACAAAGGCAAATTGATGCATATTTGACAAAATAGCTGTACATTTATTAATAAATGAATACTTTACATCTGCTATATGATCTCAATAAAAGTTATGTTTTAGTTCTTCCTTAAAAATGTGTGACTTTTGCTAAATCTGAGAAACTAGAAATTGTATTTTCAATGCAACTAATTTTGATAATAAAGTTAATTTGCAAAGATGGTAAATTTCAGCTTTTACTATATTTTTGTTGTTGTTATTGTTTAAATCAGAGGAGTTTCATGTCAAGTTATATCAGTCAGGGTCCCAGAAGGAAACGGAAGGCACAGTCAAAGAGTTTAATTGAAGAATGTTTAATGATGGAACAACCTATAGAGGTGTGAGCACAGTTAAGAAAAAGAACATGAGGAATAGCAATAGAAAGAGAGGTCCTTACTACCCACAGACTTGAAGAGGAAGGTAAGCAAGTGGTGTGAACAGAATTTGGTAAGCGTTGGCATCTTGAAAGCCACATAGGAAGGGTCTAGATAAAGACACAGAATACTAGCTGTCTTACCCTTGGCTGAACCAAGCAAAATACATAAAGCAGGGAGCTTGGTGATGCAGTATACAGTGGTCAGTGTCCCAGGACACAGAGCTGGGTAGAGAAGAGTGAACTGTGGATCTAAGAGACAAACCAAGAAACACCAACTCAGGTACCAAAGAGGATACGCCTCCATTTCTTTCATTAAGGTGAGGAAAAATAGATTTATTTATAAAGGGGTAAATAAAACTATGCTGCGTATATTTTATTTCCCTCAGGGAGAATCAAAAACTTATCATAACCTGTTCCTTAATAACAGGAATAATTTCTATAACTAAACACTCTTCAAATTTGTTAAATCTCAAATGGGAAATCTTAGAAGTCTGGCAATGGGAATAAGGAAAGAATCAGAAAATACAGAAGAAGAGATACAAAAAATAAGATAAAGAAAAAATAATAGGGGAAGAGCAGTTATAAAAGATGGATCCACAAGATTTCCTATAACCAAAATTATAAATTGGTCCAAGAACAGCTCTGGTAAATTCACAAATAATGGGCCTAGAACATCTTAATAAGAAAAATTGAAGATGAATCTTGCTTGCATTTGGGAACACCTCTCCATCAAAGTATATTGTGAAAGGGATAAGGAAGCAACGTAGTGGCCTACTGTGGTGACCTCGGTGTCACAATCAACTAACTAAATGAAATAATAGGCTTTCTAAAGATCTCATTGGATTACTGGGAGTCTGCAATTTGTCACTGTTACATAATAAGCATGCTTCATATAGTCAATTCTTTAGAATGTAAATGTGTATTATGTCACAAAAGATTGATAAGGGCAAATCCCATGATATCATGTTATAGGTTAGGCAACAGTCTTTATTGGGGAAACATACAAGTCAGGAAACATACAACACAGAGAGTGATGCAGAGAGTCCAAAACTGTTGGACATGCAGTGGGTCTGGATTCCAGTGGAGGTGTCCTACCCCGCTGTTGCTCTCTCTTCTTTGGAAACATTGTCAGTAAGGAAACAGACTACAGGAGGTTCAGGCTATTGGGGTTAGAAGTCAGTTATTTTCATTTGTCTAGGAAAGCCAACTGCCCAGCACCAGGGGACTTGGGAGCTCAAGGGAGGCTGCAACACCCCCACACACCAGGAAAACGAGGCTACCATCCCTCATAGTCCAGAAGAGCTAGAAGGAGCCCCAGGATCACCTTTGAATAAGTCTACTCATTAGATCACATGTGATAATTACTATATTCTCTTCCAAAAATCCAGTAATAGCTCTGTCAAAAGCAGAACACAAGACTACACAGACTTTTGGTTTAATGCAATCTAACATTTCTTATGTTCTTACCTTCTAAAATTACATAATTATCACAAACCTACCAGTGACTGTTTTGTTCATTGAAAACATTTTAAAAAGATCAAAATTAATTTTAGTCAATCTCTCACTAGGTTTTCTTCATATAATTTTGCACAATTCCTATTCTGTGAGTTCGTTTTTTTATAAATATTTTTTATACTTTGCTATGCTCGATTTACATAACAGATGTCCACATAGAATCAAAAATACCAAAGTTTAGAAAAAAATTATATGCTTAAATCCCTTAAAATTGATTTAAAGATTGTGTATGACAAGTGTTTTAATTAATATAGGGCTCAGATTATTTTAGATTCCTTCCATACCAATCATTTTAGCAGCAATTTAAATATTATTTCCTCCTTCTATAAAATGTTACTAGACCATGTTTTTACAACACCTCCCTAATTATCAAATATAGAATTTGATCAGCATTCACATAGCGACTTTAGTCAAAATTAATTCCACAGTTATTTGTGAGGGTGGGAGATTATGTAAACTGTCATGCCCAACCAGAATTACAATATTCGTGTTTGAGGATCTAATGTAAAACATGGTGACTATACTCGATAACACTGTATTATATAATTGAAATTTGCTAAAAGAGTAGAACTTAAATGTTCTCACCAAAATACATAAATAAATACGTGAGGTGAAGGATGTGTTAGTTAAATGGTTGGAATCTTTTCACAATATGCACGTATATCTAATCACCACAATGTACACGTTAAATATCTTACAATTTTATTTGTCATCTATACCTCAATAAAGCTGAAAATCAATGAATACATAAATAAAAATTTTGTAAACATTAAAAAAATAGTATTCAAGCACTTTATACTTATTCACAATTTGAAATTGGGCTATGTCAATTGTACATAATCCTTGGCATTTTATATTTCTTCTACTGAGTATTCTTATATGTATTCTCGCATGAAAGGCATAGATACTTAAAAGCCCTTATTTTTCATAAGAGGCACAGAGGTTTTGAAACCGTCATCATCCCCAAATAGCTGACTCTAGAAATGGCAACTCACTAGGGTGACTTGGTTATTCATGCACTTGTTTGCACTTCGAAAGGGGGAAAAAAGCCTGTCTGTTTTCTGATACTCAAGAAAATTTTGCATGTGGATGGATTTGGAGGAATAATCAAAGTAGAACAGCTCATATCCAAGCTGAGGCCCCCAGTCACTCTGGGGAGGTTGTTGACGGGTGGCCCAGATTTTTCCGTTTATTCAAAAGGGTAGATTGTTCGTTAAACAGAAGCTTCAACAAATATTGCCTTGATATGGTTTACATATGAAAAGCTATATTCTTTACTTAACATTCGCAAGTTGCTTATGGATTAATTAGCCCATCTGCCACAACAAATGTATTCACACTTCTTTTGAATTGATTGCTGAAGGGTGACTGCTTTTCTCCTATCCTCTGATCCCTATCAATATAGCGGAAAATAACTTTTTAGAAACAAGACACTTATTTTTTCATATCTGTAAAAATGTGTATATGTTTCAACTTATCAACTGAGTTGATAAGATAAGTGCAGGGGTGAAAGGAAGACCTTCCCAGAAAATGGTTTCCCATGATCAGTTTTTCTTTTAGTCACCAATCATCCATTTATTTGTTAGTTCATCTGAATACCTTATAACTGCTTCAAGTTCGACATGATTAAGACTACTTTTTCCCCTTGTTTCCAATGCCAAATTTAGTTTTTATGAGAACAACCCCATGTCTCTATTTATCCTAGAACTTCTGTCATTGGCATCCTCCTTCTCTCCTCTTCTATGCTGTTGCCAATTCTGATGACCTCTTTTTGCATAATGTGCCTGGTTTCTCATTTATCTCAAATCGGGTCACTTAATCACCATTGTAGAGTCCAGTCATCCCACCCTGGTACTTCTAGCCTCTTATCAAATATCAATCACATGAATCTTTTCAGTTAAACTCTAGTTGCTCAGTAACAATAGAACCAAATCAGGTTTGGCCACAGTTATCAAAATGGCAGATGTTATAGTAAGAGAGGGAATTATCTCATATACTTCTCAAGTTTATTATGACACTCTAAACTCTTACCCATTCCATTTAACAACCAGTTTTTAAAAAAGTCTCTCTCTATACCATGCTTAATCAAATCAACAGCCTTCTTGAAACCCTTTTGCATATAAACTTCAAACTCAAACCCCATAATACATGGGCATTTCTTTTTTAATGTTCAAATTGCCTTTCATCTCCTCCCATCAGTTTTGCACCCGACCCTCTTCATCCAGTCTTTCCTCCTGAAAATCAATTTCCCTGCTCTCTTCTAGCACTTTTTCTTCCCTCCTTTTACTAGGCACTTAGGACAGTTTGGATCTACACCCTTAACCACCTATATTAAATGGGACACCTTTAACAGAGGGTTTCTCCATCTCCAATCTCATTTCACAAAACAAATAAAAATTATAAGTTGTTCATACAAAACCCAGATTGAGACAGAGAGAGAAGACGAGCGGAGAGGGAAGGAAGGGAGGAAGCAAAGGAAGGAGGGAGGCAGAGAATATGATGGAAAAGAAATAGAATGATAAGAATATGGTACCATGAAATACCAAATACCTTGTTCTTGGTTTAGAATCTAACCACTTGGGAAAAAACACATTTTCCTATTAATTAATTTGTTAATTTACTAGAAAATTTTTCTACAGGATTAAAACCTTAGATACTTTTCCAATGTTATTCTTTTCCCTATCTGTAACTGATGATAACTGAGCAAAGCAACTGCCAGAAAATCCCAATTAAGCTATTCTTTTTTCTGTTGTGAAAGGCATAATTTATAAAATGGTGACCTTTTGGTAGGCTAACAATATGTTGATGAACTTCAAGTGAGGTGAAAAAAAAAGAGTGTTTTGTATCATCAGTACTTACATTTTCTAAGGGATCGCATGGGGCAGTAGAGCCTTTAAAGGTCATAGACTTCTTTACTTTGAGAGGTATTAAATAGCTTATGAAAATAGAGGTCAGCTGCATGATAACAGGAAGAAAAGAGCATTCCCAAATGGGGAAATAAGATATTTGAGATTACATTGACTGTCCTTTTGTAAGATTGTATTTGATTGTCCTTAAAGCCAAAAATGAAATTTGCCTATAAATGCCAGGATTGTAAATAAATGAAAGTACAGGTCTTAGAATCAATAGCTATTGATTTTGCTGTATGAACACTAGTATCATCTGCATATTATAATACATACATATAACTAAGCATTACAATAAGAACTAATGATTTCACAGCTTCAAATACTCTTTAGTAATATATGTTTATGCAGATATTTTTATACTTTTCTGGATTTTGCAAAAATAATCTTACTTAGCATATAGGAACACAACATAAATTATCAGTGAGGAACTCACTTTTTAAAAATTATTCTTGCTCTGAAAATCACTAAGATAAATACAAAACAAAGGAATATCAAGACTAGCTTAGCATGTAGACAAGGTACTGAGCCCCCTTGGGGAAGAAATGGAATAATGGCATTTGCTCACTACTTAATGACACACAATTTATGCATTAATAGGATTTAATGTGTGACTGGAAGAAACCTTGGCCACAAATTGTTTTTCCTTTTACCCTCAGATATTGCTTGAAATTCCTTCAAAAAGGGCACTGTCTTCTTTCATTGTGTCACTGTTAGGGGTTACTCTAAATGCAAAGCTTATAGGAAAAGGTAATATATTGACATAGTTCCAGTAGATTTTAAATAGTTGATAATAGATTATGACTGAAAGTTCTTTTCAGAGAGGGAATGGTATAAGACCTTGCAGGAGCAGATACAGAATTCACTAAATTGAAGGGACACCATGAAATGGGAAGCCTAGGGACAAAAGGGCATAGATTCTAACAGAGCAATCATATCTACCACTGGATCGTCTTCAATAACCCTGGAATTTATAAATGCTGACCACAATATGAAACATAGAGGATGACACCATTCAATAGAGAGGCTAGATTTTAGGTTGTGCTTTTCCATTCTGGAATTTCTCTTATCATTTGCCAACTACAGGTCCTCAGAGGAGACAGTGGTGGTCCCAGCTCAGAGTGCCTGTCATCCAACAGTAGCTCAAGGAATGAATGACTATGTCTGTAGGTGTCCCGTTCACATACTCCCATATGCCGCATGTCATCAAGACACCCAAAGTTGTACCAATGAAAATTCAGTGATAATTTTCAAGTTTAGTCCATGGAGGAAAGAACCAGAGAGTGAATGTACAGATTAGTGACTGTGTGCACGCTGGTAGATACCCACCCAAATCTCCAACTGAACTTTCTTACTAGTGATCCAAGAACTGTACTGGGACATATTTTGCTAGTGAGGAAACTTAATTGGTCGATTTTTGAAGGCACATTAACTCTTTCAGGGTCCATTGAGTAAATTAGCTCCTCCAGATCATTAACCCTATTTCTACATGACACGACGATTTCTACGTGGCGTTGTATCATTTACCCCAAAACGCTCCACACTCGCTCTGAGCACATGCATATTCTTTGCCTAGTCAGGGAGAGAGAATGTGCTCTTTGAATGTCAGCAGTCGCTCTATGACTGTAACTCAGTGACTCTCTTTGCTTCTTTTTAAGGCACCCAGGGATCTCTAAGGATTTGCTGGTGCATAGCAGTTATCAGAGCCTCACCAATAGGCGGGTAGCTTAATTGTCTGGAAATGGCATAATTTCAGGGGTTCGGAGCACAGTATTGTGCCCCCAAGTATCTCTTCCTATTTGCAAAAGCCAACATTATTGATTCGTTTGGGGTGAGAGTTGTGAAGTAACTTACTTTAGGATTCTATAGTCCTTTATTAAAACACAAATTCCACTAAGGGGCTGTGTTATCAGGATCCATTTTAGAGGAATGAATTGACTATATGAAATCAATCTGTACTGCCCCTCAAGACAGTGTTCAGAAAAGTGTGCTGGTATTTTGGGTGCCACAAGTCTGGGAAACATCATTGGCCCTTAATGAGGAGGCATGGGCAAGTCTCACAAAAAGAATAATTTTTCCCTCTCAAGTGCCAGTGGTTGCTCCGGCTGAGAAGCAGTGATGGAGGGCAAGGGTAGACGTCACCTCTTTCTCTGTTATGTCTTGGGCTGCCTTGGAGAATCATAAATTGGCATAAATTAAAACGAGTATCCAAAGGGACAGAGTGTACTCACTCAGAGGAGTTTTAGAACAGCGTTTCTTTCATGTGCATCTAAATCAGCTAAGATCTTGTTAAAGTGCCAATTCTGATTCAGTAGGCCTGGGGTAGGACCAGGGATTCTGCATTCTAATAATCTCTTAGATGATGCTTATACTGCTGGTCCACAGACCACACTTTGATTGGTAAGGATTTAGGATAAAATGCACATGAGCAGTAACATGGTCTTGGATAAAAAAATGATGAATGTAAAAGAAATTGGACAATATCCTACAAAATTAGATATCAGGCAAGTACGACTTTGATTAAATATTGAAAATCCCACCAAGAGATTGCTAGATCATTTTTTAAAAAGGATATACTTAACATTTATACCTTTCTAAATATTTTGGTCAATACTTTCTGAGGCTGATATGTTATTTAAATTTTTAAACCTTTACGGATAATTCTGGCAGTGTACTTCATAAAGATACAAGAAGTAATTGTTTTCTTAATCATCTCCACTTCCTCATGTTGGTGAAGGGTTCAATAATTGTCAATGTCTGATTAAATATTCCTTTACAAAATTCATATCACAGCTGGTTTCAACCTCCTTTCCCACCTTTTATTAATCTATCATGACAGCTTCTCTGTTCTTTCTCTGAAATGAGCAATGTCCTTTTATCTTCACAGGTCAATGGGAAGGATCTTTCAAAGGCCACCCATGAAGAGGCAGTGGAAGCTTTTCGAAATGCCAAGGAGCCCATTGTGGTCCAAGTGTTAAGGCGAACGCCTCTAAGTAAACCAGCCTATGGAACAGCCCCAGAAGTACAGCTCATGAACGCCAGCACTCAGACCGACATCACCTTTGAACACATCATGGCCCTCACCAAACTTAGGCCACCTACCCCTCCAGTGCCAGATATCTGTCCATTTCTACTCTCAGACAGGTATTTTTCTGTCATGTCTCCCAAAGCCCTATTTGTTTTCATTCGTCATTTAAAGTAGGTGTTGGAAAGAATCACTCACATTAGCAAGTTGACAGTTACAGAGACAGGCTCTCAGTTCTGTTTGGAAAATGTCTCTGCTGTGTCTACATCCAATTAGTCCTCAGCTGTCCCTGCTAGCTCTTCTCCCTGACCCACAGAGTTGCTTCATCTCAGGAATCATACTTGCTGAGGTGCAGTGAGAAAGTCTAGCTCTGATTAGTTCATCTTCATATTTCCAGTTATCAAAGCCTCCCGCTACTCATGAGCGCTGGTCTGGGAAATAGCTTTTCTCACCGAAGCTGCCAAAAACCATATTAAGACTGACACAGAAGTGGCATGTTGGCACCATATTCTCCTCTGTGGCTCGCCTCTCTCTCTCTCTCTTTTGCTTTTCTCTTCTTTAAAGAAGAACCTAGAAAATTAGTTAAATTGCAATTCTCCAAAGAAAGCAATTACCCAATATATTAAGATGTAAACAAAAGGTCCTGGCTGTCAGAGAACAAGTATAGAGCTATGAAATAAGGAACTATTACAGGAATATTTCTTCCCAGTTTTTACCTAATTTAAAGGCAGTTAGAGATGTTTTATTCAAATAATCCTACTTGTACAGTTTTGGAAGTATGTTGTGCCCCATACATTTTGTTCTCTGAGCTTTTAAGCAAATATTCAAACATTATTGAGAGTTTGATTTACAAGAGCAGTAGCTTGTTTAGACTGCATTTTCATTGGCTACTGCAATCCATTCTCCACTTTGTAAAACACAGATCTGATCTTGCCACTTCCCTGCCCTTTGGTGGCCTTTGTAAGTTTATTTCAATGGTTCACATATGTCCATTAGAGTCACCTGTTCTGGGAACTTTGAAAAGAAATATCAACGCAGTGCCTGAATCCCACCTCAGGCCAATTAAATAGGAATTTTTTAGAGTGAGGCCCAAGCATCAGAATTTTCCAAAAATCTCCCTAGGCGGTTGTCATGAGAGCCATGTTTTGGAAACCACTCCTTGAAACTTCAAGTGCCGGGCAGGAGCTCTGTTTGTTTTGCTTATGACCGTATTCATCCATCTATTACTTATTAAGCAGCCCTTTATGTCAGGCACTGGAACTAGGTTCTGGGCATAAAACTGGGACCAAAAATAGTCATTACCTCCCGGAGCTTATATTCTAGAGGGGGAGATGAACAACACACAAGCAAACAAGTATATAATATTTATTAGTATAGCCTGACACAGAGTAGCGATCCAATAAATACTTTCTTGAATGCATAATAATAGCTAACATTTATTAGCTCACTTAACATGTTTTAGGTAATATGCCCAGTGTCTTACATTTATTAACTCATTTAGTCCTCACAACAACCTTTGGAGGGAGTGCATTATATTTACCCATGTCACAGATGTTAAGTGACTTGGCCAAGGTCACATAGCAAAGAAGTGACAGGGCCAGGCTTCTGAGCAGAAAAGATCTGACCCAGTGCCCACTTTAACCAGTCTGCTCTGTCGCTCTTCCTAAGTCCTGTAGACCTCAGCTTAGAGGCAGCCTCTTCTAGCAAACTTCCTACGGCTGCAGGAGGTACATCCCCAACATGTGCTCTCACAGCTTCCACATTGTCCCCTCAATTATTGCACTATACTAAAATTCCCACTTTACTGCTTTACCCCATTAATAGGGCAAGAACTGATTTTGTGCGCCACCATATTTCCAGCACTTGGCATAGGGCCTCGCATCTGATAGACACTCAATACATGTTTGTTGAATGAATAAGGTGTTCCTCATGGCAAGGATCCCTTCTTACTAACTGAAAGACAAGGGAAACACATCAGATACCCCAAACAGCAAGCTGTGACATTCTACCAGCCCAAATGGGCTTTGCAGAGCCAGTCCAGATTTAAGGATGGTTTACCTGTTAGACCAGCAAGTGAGCTGCTGCATGTACTGCTTTTGCTATTTGGGTCCACATTGATTAACCCTCTGTAGAGCCGACAGCCATAGATAGGAGCAAGAAGAGGCTGGTAGAATATTTACGCTGACCGTGGAAGGGCACCGGGATGGGTCTCTCTCGCCTTTCAGCTAGTGATAAGGGAATTAATACTACTAACTCCAATTTGTCAATAATGTCCACACTGGCAGCACTTAGAGGCCTCACCTGCAACCAACTTGGTTAATTGCATTTAAGCTTTTCCACTGACTTTTAGAAATAGAGATGACCTCATGCCGTTTGCTGTTAAACTATGCTTGGCCTTCATTTGGCATAATGTATTATGTCTATATCATAGCATATAGTAATTTGAAAGCATATCTCTAAATTATTTAAAACATTTCCCAAAAGTTAAAGGATATATAAAAGTCATGTACAATGCCCTGGATCCCCCTCATTTCCTTTAGTTTGTCAGTTCTCTCTGTCCCCAGGAATTTTCCAAAGGGATTATGAAACCCTCTTTCTTATAGGAGTTTCCAGTGAATTATCACCATGAATTTCTTTAATATTTGTGCACATGCCTTTTATCAAAGAGGGAAAAATGTGAGTTATGAGGGAGAATGAGGAAGGAGATCTTAAGGAATGGGGCAATGTGAGTACGTTTTACAATCTGAAAAATACATGCTTTTGAAAACAGATTTCAAAAAGCAGTTTGGGGCCGTGTATTATGAAATTGGTAGTATTTTGTTACAAAATGCCCCTTTGGTAGACTGCAGTCTCAAATGCCACACACCCGTGTGTGGAGCAAGTCACATTTGGTGGAGTGGAAGCCAGCCAGAGCGTATCAATGAAGCCCTGTGGTCTGTCAGACATTCCTCTTCAGTTTCTTCACAGAATGCAGCTCTGACTATGGGCCCCTATTCTTAATATTCTCTCAGAAATAGCAAATTGGTGGACTTCATGTAGGGGAGAAAGAAAAGCAATTGCTCTTTCTGAGCTGTAGTTCATTTAAAGGCTAGATCACTGCAGGTCCTATTGCAAAGCAGAGAAAACTAAAGTGAAATTCTAAAATCAGTTTTAATCTTGAAAACAACCGTTTTGATCCATTCCTATCGTATTGCTATGTTCCCCATAGCTGCCATTCTCTTCATCCAATGGATCATGAATTTTATGAGGACAATGAGTATCTTTCCAGCTTGCCTGCTGATGCAGACAGAACAGAGGACTTTGAATATGAGGTAAGATCATTTTCACACCACTTCTTTCTTCATGAAGTTACGGTTGAGGGGTTTTGCATAACAAAGAAAAAATTAATTTATTACTGTGAGAAGTGTTTTATTATATATATATGTATACATATATATCTAGGGTAAGATCTTTTAAATATCATTTGTTGTAGCTATTTGGCTCTAGTATTTTAAGTACATTGGAAAACATTTTTATAATATAAGCTTGAAAATATTTTGCTCACATCTTTGTTGCTTTTCATAAATAATATTATGGCAGTTATGTTTTTTTCTTCTTTCTGTAATATAAGAGAATTTCCAAGTAGAGTTTGGAAAAGAAATTATATTTAAAATCAAGATTATGCTTACTATGTTCATTCATTGTATAGTATTTTCATTTTAATTGATACACTAAATTTTATTATATTAGTTATATTTCCTTTCACAAATTCAATATTCTCTTCATCTGTGACTCAAGTATGTACTCTAAAGAGAAGTTTCACTGACTTTCTAGAAAAAGAGATGGCCTCATGCCCTTTGTTGTTAAACGGTGTTTAGCCTTCATGCGGTATGTGTTAGAGTTTGTGTACTGTGATACATAACAATTCCAAAAGCCCATCTATTAATTATTTAAAAGCTTTCACAAAAGTTAAAGGATTTATCCTAATATTTCCCCTGCTTCTGCAGTCTATAAATCTTTGAAAGGTTTCAGACTACTCTGACATTTGGAAATAAAATAGATTGAGGAGGTAAAGAAGCTTTGGTAAACAGGCAGAGAACCCATGGTTATCTGCCCTTTTAATGCCTTAGATGATGTCATACAAGTTCAGCAAAATGTTCTTTTCCATTTTACAACTCAGAAATCCTGAAATCTCTTCCCTTAGGAGGATCTGAAATCAAATAAGGCCAGTTCAGTGAAGCTCACCTAAAGCAAATAGACATTTATTTGAAATCCTCCCCCCCGCAAAAGTCATTGCTGGGGATTACAGAAATCATTATTTCTTTTCAGCCAGAATTTGGAAGGATGTGCAGTGATAGCTAGTATCTGAGTAGAGGGTTTTGTCATTGTTGTTGCTCATGTTAATTTTTTATCCCCTCCTCTCCACTAAGTTGATTGAAAAGTTTTCTTTTATAAATCAACTCAAGTACTGTATGTGCTGATATATCCATTATGTTTTGTCTACTCATGCAAAATAAATTACAAAATTGAGTCACTTATCCAAATAACTCAAGATTAAATGATAGTTTTCTTTCAGTTAATGAATACTTTGGGTTTGGGGGCTGGAATTATCTAGATTACATCAGCTTTTCCTTTGGCTTTATTAAAATAATCTGTGTGCTGGGGGAGGGCATAGGAGAGAGACTTGCTTAGGCTAAACAGGTTAACAGGAAAATCCTTTTAACTAATTAGCATATCATTGAATATTACAGTACAGACAGATTTCCTTACATTTCCATAGGGCTTACTATAGCCGAACCACTTCTGCTTTTTTGACCAATATCAATCCCTAATAAATGCCAGTGTCAGTATGATGACAGTGGTAAATGCTCAGACAGGTCCTCTGTAGCTTGTAAGCTCAACTAATCACAGCATCATAGTCATTAATTTGCTGTCAGCTGTGATTCTCTTGCCGAAGGCACCTTTCTGAGTGATTGAAATAAAGAAGGTTCCTGTGAAATTTAAATAAGGAAGAAGTTACTGTGACAGGCTTCAATCATGAGAAAGGCTGCATTTGAGAACATCGTGCATGGTTAAAGATGGGAGTGGAGGCATGGGGGAATACCCCAAGTTTAGGAGAGAATAGTGCTTCTACCCAGTACTCCTCCATCTTTTACAGTTATGTGGCAGAGTGGCACACACCATCCCTCGAGGCTGTATCAGAGTAGACCGTAAAATCTGATCAGTCCACTGCTGTCACCAGAGGTGATTGTGGACACCACATTAAGTGTGGGAGATTTAAAAATGCTAATTCTGTCTTTATGTACTATTGCACCTAGAAACAGACTGACCAAATATTTCTGTGACCAGCTGAGATGACCCCAGCTGCTCCAGGAGCTCTATCATAACCCAGTAGCTCTGGGGATGCGGTGGATGAACACCTTCAGGAAGGACCAGTTTTGTGCCACTTAGAGAATATTACAGGAAACTGAGGCCAAAGAGAGAACTTCATCTCAGAAAGAGATATTCATTCCTCCTTAACCTAAAGATAAATACACATCAGCAGGCAAATCAGGGAAGTAGAAAGAAGACTCCTTTCCATCTACTTTCATTCGTTTCTACCATAAATGTTTAATGAGCACTTACAATATGCCAGGTTCTTAAACTAAGTTTGAGACTGATGAAGCCCCTGTTCTGATGGAGCTCAACTTTTAGGGGAAAGAGATGGACAATAAACAAATAAGTAAGAACATACTATATTAGACGGTGAAAAGTGCTAATGGAGAACAAGTGTGGGTAATGGAGAGAGGAAAAGCATGGTGTGCGACAAGGTGTTGTTATCTTATACAAGATGGTCGGGGAAGGCCTTTCTCCTAAGAGACCTAAAAAAAAGGAAGAGAGCTAGCCATCTAGCCATATGGCTATCTGAGAGAGGAGCTTTCCAGATAGAAGGAAGGGCAAGTACAAAGGACCTGAAGCATGATCACGCCTGGGCACTCAAGGCCAGCGTGCTCTGACAGCATGGGAAAGGGGAAGAGTGAGGAGGTGAAGTCAGAGTGAGCAGGGGCCTATCTTGAGGAGACCTTGGCTTTTCCTGTGAGATAGGAAGTTCCTGAAGAAGAAAGAGCAGGGCCACATTCTGAAGCCCTAACAAGATCCCTCTGGCTGTTGGAATGAGATTGACAATGGGAAGTAAAGACTACCACAGAGCAGTCAGGTGAGGGAAGAGGTGGTTTGGACCTGGATGGCGATGGAGGAAGGGGTAAGACGTAGTCTTGGAGGACAGCATCTACCGGCTTGGAGGGCTTTGCCTAAATATCTGTATTTAGGCAGAGTTTTTAGATTTAGGCAGCTGTCTCCATTACTTGCCTCATAGCTTTAATATAGTTTGTTCCAAGGCTGTTTTTCTTCTACCTTTTTAAAAGCAAAATATCATAGGCTACAGTGAAACACAGCTTCTGGCATCCACTGAAACTAGCATAATAAATTCACTCTTTAAAAGACAGGCAGTGTACAGAACTGCATTTCTGAACCTGCTAAAATGCAAACTATGCAACTATTTAGGCGCCTTTGTAAAGGTTTACTTACTATTGACTCAGTGAACCAAAGCTGATCTGTCTATCTTGTGAATACATGTTTAGGGACTTTTAGTGCCTGGATTATTGACCCAATAGACCAAAGCAGATCTGACTATCTTGTAAATACATATTTAGGGACTTTTTAACATGCAGATTATTGCATTGATAGACTGTAACAGCTCCCTTCAGAGCCATGATAGACAGCAAATGCTTCTTTGGAGATATTGTAGTCAATGTGTCAATGTTATGGTGACTCTGGTGTGTTAGGGACCTCTATGAAATTTTAATGACACCCATATCTCACCATGGCCTATCACCACTTTGCCTTAGAAAATTATTTGACTGGGTTTAAAATTTCCCCACAGTGCTTCAGAAAAGTCTCAGAGGACCAGCTTGCATTAAAAGACTCACAGCATGAAATTTGTTCTCTTTAAAAAATGATGACACTTGTTGTCTAATTAAAAATGATAAAGGATTTTAATTTTATTTTTTATTTAAAAATAAAAATATAAAAATTTAAACAATGCACCTATCATCAGAGTCAGGGTACTCCATGCCACTGAGATACCACTGAGGATTAAGCATCTCCTCTCCTTTATTTTCAACTTTGTTCATTTTTTTTTTCCTAGAGCCAGCGAAAGGTTGAAATAAATCATAAATAGCTCTTAGCAAGTCAGAGGCAGATCTCAAATCCAACCTCTACTAGAAATAATTTAAAGGGAAAGGCTTTGAGAAATATAGAGCTCTTTCCTCCAGCTCGTAATAAAGATATGTTTGCTGCTGCCTGAGTGCAAGGAAGATGTTGAATTTTTTGCAGCATTTGCCATTAATTCTCAAAAGTTAGTGCTGATAGAGGAGAGTCAGAGAACTAATAGGCACAAAATTTTGAGAGTATAAAACATTACATTAGCCAATGCAAGCAAATAATTTAAGCAACATTTCTGAGCCTGCAGATTTTCATCACTTAGAAATGCTACTTGAATTTTTACTCCTCCTCCTAAGATCAGGCTGAAGAAGCATATCTAACAGCCTGAATTAAGTACATGTAGAGTTCCCCTTATGTGTACATTGTCATCAAAATGAAAAGGAACTTAGCAGTTTTCTTGAAGAGATAATAAAGGTGGAAAGGAGAGAAGGACAAGCTGTATGTGTCAGAGTTCTGAGTACATGTTAACTGAAAACCAAACGTGGGCCAGTGTCTATAAACAGGAATGAGCATTTAGCATATCAATTAGCTTCCATGTGGCAATTCTTCTGCAAAGCATAAGTAAGCCCTTGTGCTATGTTGAGAAGTATCATTTTGCAAAATGTATTTCTGGGAGCTGGATCCCCACGAATAAGTGCAGAATATTTGTGAGAATTTAAGTATATAATCTCTCTCTTACATAGTTAAAGAAAAGTGAATTATAAATCAAGGAGATGTTTACTCAAAAAAAATAACAAGAGGATAAGCATTAACTAGATTTCAGTCATATCTTGTCGAGCAGCTTCGTGATTTGCAAAGCCAACTTTGAGAAAAATCTCCCTAGTGCACTTGTGTAGAGCTATGTGGCTCCTTTCTAGGCTGTGAGGGCAAAGGCCTTATCTGCCTTGTTCATCATTGCATCACATCACCTGTTTCAGAGTGGGTGCTCAATATTTGATGAATGAATTAGTGGAGATTCCCATTGCTGTCTGCATGGACCAACTTCTGGGCAAGGCAGTACCTTTCCTCCTTTTTGTACCAGGGAGTTGGAAGGAACCTGGGTCCACCATGCAGTTATAACAAATATCTTCTCCCTTGCTAACAGGTATTCATTCTTTATGTCAGTGGTTCTCATCCTAGTGCCATTTTTGTTTCAGTTAAACACTTCTAAGGAAAGGACCAAAATGGGGGGAAACAGGGAGAGATAAGTAATGAACTAGAATTTTAATGGTCTCCATGAAAATTTATCTGTGCTGATTATCATTTTATAAAATCATAGAATCTCATATGTGGTATAAATTTGATATGTTCTCTAATCCATCCTTGTACACCCTTTATAACTTCTTCACCAAGGGATTATTCAGCAAATTTGTGAAACATTACAATGGACGAGGAACTGAACGCCTCCCTTTGTAGCCAATTTTGACTCTGATAATCTCTAGGTATTCAGAGAGGGAAATGTATCAAGGAGTTTGAAAATCAATGATAGAAGGAATAAGTTTGGTATGAAACATAACTCATAAAGAGACTATATATTACCCATATGTTGTGGTGGATAGTAGAGAAAAGAGAAAATAGTGTGTAGAGAAGGAAAGTATAGAATCTTCAGAGTTTTTAAATTCACTGGATGCTTTATATTTCACCAGTCCCTTTTCTTCCACTTGTTAGTCACATTTTAGAATTATTAATGAAATATCTAAAATAATTTTATACCACTTACTACTGGGGCAACAAAATCATCCATTTAAAAAATCAGGGGCGGAGTCAAGATGGCGGCGTAGGCAGACTCTGAACTCACCTCCTCCCGTGGACACAGCCAATTTACACCTACTCGTGGAAAAATTACCCCTGAGACAGAACTGAAAACTGGATAAGAGGAACTCCTGCAACAACAGACAATCCTAACTGAGGTAGAAGAGGCAGAAACTCCCTTCTGGAGAGGAAAAATGCCGCCTTCACAAGCCGCCCGCTTCACGGCCGCCGGGAGCAGCCCACAGGTTCGCAGCCCTCCCGGGAGGCAAGGGGCCCTGAGCCGGGGATCACCCCCGCTGTGGGCATTTTGTGGACCCAGCACAATCGAGACCAGCAGCATAATATCTGACTTTGCCTGCCACTAAAACATTGGGGAGTACCCCCAGAAAACCCGGTTCACAAAGAAACTAAAACTGGCTCTTAAAGGGCCCATGCGCAAACTCACCCGTTCCAGAAAGCATCCTAAAATCACCAGAAAGAAAGGTGCACAGTGCTTCGGTGACAAGAGACTCACCTAATAGGCCCTGAGTGCATCTCGGTGAGGGGTGAGACCTCTCCAGGGACTGGGACATTGGCGGCGGCCATTGTTGTGGCCTGGTGTGAGCATGCTGACACAGACGCCATTGGAGTTCTCCCTGAGGCCTGCTAGCCCAGGGTCTGCTCCACCCACTAGAGCACCGATTTAATCCAGCTCAGCCAGGGCAGGCAGCCCACCCTAGAGACTGGCCCCACCCAACAACAAGCCCTCAGGCAACGTGTGGGCCTGCATAGATTGGTGACTGGATTCTCTGCAGCCTGGCAACTGAGCTGACTTGAGCGGGGCAGGGTGTGCACAAGGAGCGGGTGGAGAGTGTGGGGTGGTGGCAGAGTGTGTGGGGCTCCCGCCGTGGAGAGACTGGGTCCACTTGGGGAGGTCGGGGTGCTCACACGGGACAGGACTGTGTTGACTGTGTGTGTGGACCTGTGGGCAGGGCTTCTCAGCCACAGAAGACTTGTACTTCTCAAAGACCCACATAGGAGGTTTGCTCCACCTTCCAAAACCTGAAACAATTGGGTGCTCCTGTGCCTGAGGCCAGCCCCACCCAGCTGCAATCCTCAGAGAGCTGACAAGAGACCTAATAGGCTAGAGGCTTACAGCAATTGTAAGGCCCTGAGCCTAACAACCTGCCACGGTGGGGGCCTACTCACTTAAAAGAAATACTGCAACACAAATGTGGTATTAGAACTTGCAGCCAACTGTGCTGGGGCTTCCCACAGCTGATAAAGAGACTGAAGGGCCCACAACAACTACAAGCAGCTGAGCATTACAACAGCTGGCCAGGAGCATAACTCAGCCTCCCTGGGCGCCTACAGGGAGAGCAAACAGGCCACAGCAGAAGGATACACGTAGCCCACATAGGGGTCACCCTGGAACATTGAGAACTGAGGGAAGCACACTGGAAGCCTCCTAAGCCATCACTTACATAAGGTCACCTATCCAAGAGCAGGAGGCGTGGCTGACCTACCTAATACGTGAGACACAAGCACAGGGAAAGAGGCAAAATGAAGAGGCAAAGAATACATTCCAAGTAAGGGAACAGGACAAAACCCCAGAAAAGGAACTTAGTGAAACAGAAATGAGCAACCTACCCGACAGAGAGTTCAAACTAAGAGTGTTAAGGATGCTCACTGATCTGGGGAGAAGAATAGATGGACTCAGTGAGAATGTCAACAAAGAAATGGAAGATATAAAAAGAACCAATCAGAAATGAAGAATACAATACTGGAAATGAAAAACTCATTAGAGGGCCACAAAAGCAGAGTAGAGGATACAGAAGAACGGATCTGTGAGCTGGAAGAAAGACTAGAAGAAATTACCCAAGGTGAACAGGTAAAAGAGAAAAGAATTAAAAAGAGTGAGGACAGTCTAAGGGACCTCTGGGACAACATCAAAGCGCACTAACATCCGTGTTATAGGTGTCCCGGAAGGAGAAGAGCGAGACAAGGGGGCAGAGAATCTATTTCAAGAAATAATAGATGAAAACTTCCCTAACCTAAGGAAGGAAACAGACATCCAGGTACAGGAGGCACAGAGAGCCCCAAACAAGATAAACCCAAAGAGGCCCACACCAAGACACATCATAATCAAAATGTCCAGAATTAAAGATAAAGAGAGAATCCTAAAAGCATAAGAGAATGTCAAGTTACATACAAAGGAAACCCCATAAGGCTATCAGCTGACTTCTCAGCAGAAACCTTACAGGCTAGAAGAGAATGGCATGATATATTTAAAGTGCTAAAAGGAAAAACTTACAGCCAAGAATACTCTACCCAGCAAGGTTATCGTTCAAAATGGAAGGAGAGATCAAAATTTTCCCAGATAAGCAAAAATTAAAGGAGTTTGTCACCAAGAAACCAGTGTTACAAGAAATGTTAAAGGGACTGATTTAAGGGGAAAAGAAGACCACAAATAGGAAAAATTATCTATTTCCACGATTAGAACGTAATGGATACAAATGCACAAAAAAGAGGTTGGATATGATATCAAAAACATAAAAGGAGGGAGGAGGGTAGTTAAAGAGTACAGCTTTCAGACAGAGGTCAAACTAAAGTGACCATCAATTCTGTATAGAAGAATTAAGAAACAGAGAAGGACTACTAAAACACTGAGGAAAAAAAAAAAAGTTAAAAATGGCAGTAAGTACATACTTATCAATAGCTACTTTAAACGTCAATGGACTAAATGCTCCAATTAAAAGGCATAGGGTGGATGACTGGATAAAAACAAGACCCATATATATGCTGCATACAAGAGACACACTTCAGACCTAAAGACACTCACAAACTGAAAGTGAAGGGATGGAAAAAGATACTCCACATAAATGGCAATGAAAAGAAAGCTGGGGTAGCAGTACTCATATCAGACAAAATAGACTTTAAAACAAAAACTGTAAACGAGACAAAGAAGGGCATTACATAATGAACAAGGGAACAATCCAACAAGAGGATATAACACTTGTAAATATCTACGCACCCAATGTAGGTGCACCTAAATATATAAAGCAATTATTAACAGACATAAAAACAGAAATAGACAGTAACACAATAATAGTAGGGGACTTTAACACTCCACTTACACCAACGGATAGATCATCCAAACAGAAGATCAATAAGGAAACATTGGCCTTAAACGACACACTAGAACAGATGGACCTAGTAGATATATACAGAGCATTCCATCCAAAAACCGAAGAATACACGTTCTTTTCAAATGCACATGGAACGTTCTCCAGGATTGATCACATATTAGGCCACAAAACAAGTCTCCATAAATTTAAGAAGATTGAAATAATACCAAGCATCTTTTCTGACCACAAAGGTATGAAACTAGAAATCAACTATAGGAAGAAAATCAGAAAAGCCACAAATACATGGAGATTAAACAAAATGCTACTGAACAGGGCCGGCCCCGTGGCTTAGCGGTTAAGTGCGCGCGCTCCGCTGCTGAGAACCCGGGTTCGGATCCCGGGCGCGCACTGACGCGCCGCTTCTCCGGCCACGCTGGGGCCGCGTGCCACATACAGCAACTAGAAGGATGTGCAGCTATGACATGCAACTATCTACTGGGGCTTTGGAGGAAAATAAATAAATAAATAAAATTATAAAAAAAAAAAAAATGCTACTGAACAACGACTGGGTTAACGAAGAAATCAAAGAAGAAATCAAAAAATACCTGGAGACAAATGAAAATGAAAATACGACATGCCAGAATTTATGGGATACAGCAAAAGCGGTTCTAAGAGGGAAGTTTATAGCAATACAGGCCTATCTCAACAAACAAGAAAAATCTCAAATAAACAATCTAACAATGCACCTTAAGGAACTGGAAAAAGAAGAACAAACAAAGCCCAAAATCAGTAGAAGAAGGGAAATAATAAAAATCAGAGCAGAAATAAATGAAATAGAGACCAAAAAAACAATAGAAAAATTAATAAAACCAAGAGCTGGTTCTTTGAAAAGATCAACAAAATAGACAAACCTTTAGCTAGACTCACCAAGAAAAAAGAGAGAAGGCACAAATAAGTAAAATCAGGAATGAAAGAGGAGAGGTTACAACAGACACCTCAGAAATACAAAAGATTATAAGAGAATACTATGAAAAACTATATGCCAACCAATTCGACAATCTGGAAGAAATGGATAAATTCTTAGAATCATACAACCTTCCAAAACTGGATCAAGAAGAAGTAGAGAAATTTGAATAGACCAATCACCAGTAAGGAGATCGAAACAGTAATCACAAACCTCCCCAAAAATAAAAGTCCAGGACCAGGCGGCTTCCCTGGTGAATTCTACCAAACATTCAAAGAAGACTTAATACCTATCCTTCTCAAACTCTTCCAAAAAATTGAGGAGGGGGAAGCTCCTAACTCATTCTCTGAAGCTGACATTACCCTGATACCAAAACCAGACAAGGACAACACAAAAAAGAAAATTACAGGCCAATATCACTGATGAACATCGATCACGAAAATCCTCAACAAAATACTAGCGAATCGCATACAACAATACGTTAAAAGATTATACACCATGATCAAGTGGGATTTATTCCAGGTATGCAGGGATGGTTTAACATTCGCAAAATCAATCAACGTAATACACCACATTAATAAAATGAAGAACAAAAATCACATGATCATCTCAATAGATGCAGAGAAAGCATTTGACAAGATCCAGCATCCATTTATGATAAAAACTCTGAATAAAATGGGTATAGAAGGAAAGTACCTCAACATAATAAAGACCATATATGAGAAACCCACAGCTAATATCATCCTCAATGGTGAAAAATTGAAAGCTATCCCTCTAAGAACAGGAACCAGACAAGGATGCCCACTGTCACCACTCCTATTTAACATAGTATTGGAAGTCCTAGCCAGAGCAATCAGGCAAGAGAAAGAAATAAAGGGATCCAAATTGGAAAGGAAGAAGTGAAACTGTCACTATTTGCAGATGACATGATTTTATATATAGAAAACCCTAAAGAATCCACCAAAAAACTTTTAGAAGTAATAAGCGAATATGGGAAAGTTGCAGGATACAAAATCAACAAACAAAAATCAGTTGCATTTCTATACACTAACAAAGTAGCAGAAAGAGAAATTAAGAATACCATCCCATTTACAATTGCAACAAAAAGAATAAAATACCTAGGAATAAACTTAACCAAAGAGGTGAAAGATCTGTACACGAAAACTATAAAACATTTCTGAAAGAAATTGAAGAAGACACAAGAGAAATGGAAAGATATTCCGTGCTCTTGGATTGGAAGAATTAACATAGTTAAGATGTCCATACTTCCTAAAGCCATCTATAGATTCAATGCAATCCCTATCAAAGTTCCAACAACATTTTTCACAGAAATAGAACAAAGAATCCTAAAATTTATATGGAACAACAAAAGACCCCGAATAGCTAAAGAAATCCTGAGAAAAAAGAACAAAGCTGGAGGTATCACACTCCCTGATTTCAAAATATACTACAAAGCTATAGTAACCAAAACAGCATGGTACTGACACAAAAACAGACACACAGATCAATGGAATAGAATCAAAAGCCCAGAAATAAACCCACACATCTATGGACAGCTAATCTTTGACAAAGGAGCCAAGAACATACAATGGGGAAAAGAAAGTCTCTTCAACAAATGGTGTTGGGAAAACTGGATAGCCATATGCAAAAAAATGAAAGTAGACTCTTACCTTACACCATACACAAAAATTAACTCCAAATGGATTAAAGACTTGAATGTAAGACCTGAAACTGTGAAAGTTCTAGAAGAAAACATAGGCAGTACGCTCTTCGACATCGGTCTTAGCAACATCTTTTCAAACACCACATCTGACCGGGCAAGAGAAACAATAGAAAAAATAAACAAATGGGACTACATCAAACTAAAAAGCTTCTGCACAGCAAAGGAAACCATCAACAAAACGAAAAGACAACCTAACAATTGGGAGAAGATATTTGCAAACCACACATCTGATAAGGGCTTAATCTCCAAAATATATAAAGAACTCATGCATCTCAACAACAAAAAAACTACCAACCCAATTAAAAAATGGGCAAAAGACCTGAACAGACATTTCTCCAAAGAAGATATACAGATGGCCAACAGACACATGAAAAGATGTTCAAAATCACTAACTATCAGGGAAATGCAAATCAAAACTACAATGAGATATCACCTCACGCCCGGCAGAATGGCTATAATTAACAAGACAGGAAACAACATGTGTTGAGAAGAGGTTGTGGAGAGAAGGAACTCTCATACACTGCTGGTGGGAGTGCAAACTGGTGCAGCCACTATGGAAAACAGTATGGAGATTCCTCAAAAAATCAACGATAGAACTACCATATGATCCAGCTATTCCACTGTTGGGTATTTATCCAAAGAACTTGAAAACACCAATTTGCAAAGGTACATGCACCCCTGTGTTCATTGCAGCCTTATTCACGATAGCCAAGACTTGAAGCAACCTAAGTGCCCATCAAAGGACGAATGGATAAAAAGCTGTGGTATATATACACAATGGAATACTACTCAGCCATAAGAAACGATGAAATCCAGCCATTTGTGACAACATGGATGGACATTGAGGGCATGATGCAAAGTGAAATAAGTCAGAGGGAGAAGGTCAAATACCGTATGATTTCCTTCATTAAGTAGTAGATAATAACAACAATAAACAAACACATAGGGACAGAGATTGGATTGGTGGTTACCAGACGGGAAGGGGGAAGGGGGGAGGGTGAAGGGATAATTGGGTACATGTGTGTGGTGATGGGTTGTAATTAGTATTTTGGTGGTGAACATGATGTAATCTATGCAGAAATAGAAGTACAATGATGTACACCTGAAATTTTTACAATGTTATAAACCAATGTTACTGCAATAAACAAAAAATTTAAAAAATAAAAAAATAAAAAAAATAAAAATAAAAAATCACCTTGGGGCCAGCCTGGTGGCGCAAGTGGTTAAGTGCGTGCTCTCCGCTGCAGTGGCCCGGGGTTCGCTGGTTTGGATCCCGGGCACGCACCGATGCACCGCTTGTCAAGTCATGCTGTGGCAGTGTCCCATATAAAGTAGAGGAAGATGGGCATGGATGTTATCCCAGAGCCAGTCTTCCTCAGCAAAAAAAAAAAAAAAAGAGGAGGATTGGCAGATGTTAGCTCAGGGCCGATCTTCCTCACAAAAAAAAAAATAACCTTAATAAGTTTCATTCTTTGGGAAAATTTATTGAACTGAAAACTGATCTAGGTAAAGCGTGAAGCTATTTTTATTACTTTGAAGATAAGATGGTATTCAGTAAGTTTGGAGTTGTTTCATTGAAATGTCTATTAGTGACACCACCATTTTCTCTATTAGGTCAGATTACAATCTCAATCGTGGAGGCCAAACCACTCAGTTGTCATATACTGGAGCTTATATTTCCAGACTCTCTGGGATGTGTTTCTCCTTCTTATCACCACTGCCTCCTCCCTGATCTAGAATGTTGCTGTATCTCTAGGCTATTTCTTAGGTCTCCTGGGGCCAATCCCAATTCTTTGCAGTGCATCCTATACTCCAATGTCAACAAGTCCTTCTCAAGTGTACTTCTCATTGGATCTCTCCCTGTTCATCATCTTGTATGACTCTATGCCTTGAATTAACTCTAAAATTCTCTGCCTGGCAGTGAAGGTCCTTTGTACTCTGTCATTACCCTACTTTTCCAGGCATCATGGGGTCAAACTCCACAGTGCAGCAATATTCAGAGCAAGCTGTGTGCTTTCCTTCTTCTGTGCCTTTATTTATGGGCCTCTCTGCTCCTGAAACGCCTTTCTGACAATCTCTTTCCCACCACTGAACTCCCATACCACATTTTATAAACATTTTTTGTCATTATGCCCTGGGTTATAGTTATTTATGTACTTATCTTTTTCTTCTAAATAGTTTGTCTTTCTGTACAAAAGTGACCACTTCTAATTATCATTATATCAGGAGGAGAGCCTAGTGCGTACCCTGGCACACAGTGGGCCCTCAGCAGCATTTGCAGGATAAGTAAATAAATTATTGACCATTGCTGCTACTGTTCCTAGTTTATAAGTGTCCTGAAAACAAATAAAAAGGGTTAAATGGAGAGAAAGGAGAAGAGAGCTGATGGAGAATAGAAATTTGAAATAAAGTGTGTGAAAGTCTTTGTTTTTTCCCCATATTAATTCAATTAACAGCCTAGTAGTTAGAATAAATGGATGTAAGCATACACTTGTGCTATATTGTTAAAAGAAGAAAATTTGGATTTTTTTGGTTGCCTTTTTAAGAAGGGGGGATGTGCATGTCTTACCCAAAACTTGTAAGCTAGAGAACCCTGGTAGATAGACATGCTAATTTGTGTGGATGAAGAATGACTGGGGTTCAATTCGTGTTAGGACAACCAAACACCCTGGTTTGCCCTAAACTATCTCCATGTATGGCTCACGTTCCAGTTTAATTATGAATCGCACTGTCTTTCATGTCCAAATGTCCTAGTTGGACAATACGGTATATGGTTGTCCTAGTTTTTATACTTGTTGAATCTTAATCAAGGCTGAGACTTTGTAATCATATTTTATATAATCCTAATATTCCAAGCAGAGATGACTCAAAATTTCTTAGTTTGAATACCCATGTTTATTAAATTGAATGATTTTCCCAAGTTGTGACTTTCTATCAAAAAAAAAAGTCCTCCTTAACCCGTGACTAAAAAGAAAATGCCACAAAGTTGGAAATAGTCATCAAAGTTATTGTAATTCTTTTAGATTTCTTACTCAATTTGTTGAGAGTTTTTAATCATGAAAGGATATTAAATTTTGTCTAATGCTTTTTCTGCGTCTGTTGAGATCATCATATGATTTTTATTTTTCATTATATTAATGTGTTATACCACATGTATTGATTTGTGTATGTTGAACCATCCTTGCATCCCAGGGATAAATCCCCACTTGATTGTGGTGTATGATCCTTTCAATGTGCTGTTGGATTCAGTTTGCTAGTATTTTGTTGAGAATTTTTGCACCTATATTCATCAGGGATATTGGCCTATGGTTTTACTTTTTTAGTAGTGTCTTCATCTGGTTTTGGTATCAGAGTAATGCTGGCCTCATGAAATGAATTTGGAAGTGTTCCCTCCTCTTCAATTTCTTGGAAGAATATGAGAAGGATTGACATTGATTCTTTAAATGTTTGGTAGAATTCACCAGTAGAATCATGTGGTCCTGGGCTTTACTTTGTTGGAAGGTTTTTGATTACTGATTCAATCTCCCACTCATTATTGGTCTGTTCAGATTTTCTATATCTTCATGATTTAGTCATGGCCTATAGGTTGTATGTTTCTTGGAATTTATCCATGTCTTCTAGATTATCCAATTTGTTGGCGTATAATTGTTCATAGCAGTCTCTTATGATTATTTGTATTTCTGTGAACTCAATTATGTTTTCTCTTTTATTTCTGATTTTTATTAACTTGTCTTCTCTCTTTTTCTTAGTCTAGCTGAAGGTTTGTCAACTTTGTTTATCTTCAGACGAAAATCAGCTCTTACTTTCGTTGACCATTTCTATTGTTTTTCTAGTCTCTCTTTTATTTATTTCTGCTCTGAGCTTTATTTCCTTTCTTCTGCTAACTTTGGGCTTACTTTGTTCTTCTTTTTCTTTTCTTCTTTGGGCTTACTTTGTTCTTCTTTTTCTGGTTCCTTGAGGTTTAAAATTTAGGTTTTTTATTTGAGAGCTTTCTTTTTTCTTAATATAGACATTTATCACTCTAACTTCCCTCTTAGAACTGCTTTTGCTTTATCCCATAAGTTTTGGCATGTTGTGTTTTCATTTTCATTTGTTTCAAGAAATTTTTTGATTTCTTCTTTGACCATTGGTTATTCAGCAGTGTGTTGTTTAATTTCTACATAGTTTTTAATTTTCCAGGTTTCCCCCTGTTGTTGATTCCTAGTTTCATACCATTGTGGTCAGAAAAGATACTTGATATGATGTCAATCTTCTAGATTTGCTAAACTTGTTTTGTGAACTAACATATGATCTATCCTGGAGAATGTTCTATGTGCGCTTGAGAAGAAAGTGTATTCTGCTGCTGTTGGATTGAAAGTTCTATATATGTGTGTTAAGTCCACATGGTCTAAAGTATATTTCAAGTACAATGTTTCTTTATTTATTTTCAATATTTCTGTATTGATTTTCAATGTTTTGCTTGTTGACAATCTATCCATTATTGAAAGTGTGGTATTGAAGTACTCTATTATTATTGTGTTGTTGTTTATTTCTCCCTTCAGATCTCTTAGTATTTGCTTAATATATTTAGGTGCACTGATACTGAGTGCATATACACTTCTAATGGTTATATCCTCTTGATGAATTGACCTCTTTATCTTTACATATGATTTTTTTTTTTTTGTCTATTGTCATAGCCTTTGTCTTAAAATCTATTTTGTCTGATATAAGTATAGCTACCCCTGGTCTCTTTTGGTTTCCACTTGCGTAGATTATCTTTTTACATCCCTTAACTTTGAATCTATGTGTGTCCTTAAAGCTGAAGTGAGTCACTTGGAGGCAGCATATAGTTGGGCCTTGTTTTTTAATCCATCCAGCCACTCTGTGCCTTTTGATTGGAGAATTTAATCCACTTACATTTAGAGCAATTGTTGATAGGTAAGGATTTACTAATGCCATCCTATTGATTGTGTTCTGGCTGTTTTGTAGTTCCCCTGTTTCTTCTTCCTCATTTGCTGTCTTCCTTTGTGAATTAATAATTTATTGACTTTGTGATGGAGGTAGAAATAAGAACACAGAGACAAAAATATTTCTTTATCTATTAAATATTTGACATGCTTAAGATATTATTACAGTTATTCACTTAAATAAGCACTGGGTCTTGGTTTTTGGCCTCTGCACCTTCCTCCACTTCCTTATTATATGATTATTGATTGTTCTCACTTTGGGCTCCCCCATAAGTCTCTGAGCTTCTTCAGTGCGGAGGACCTTGTCTTATGCATCTCTGTCCTCCAAGTACCAAGCACATAAAATGATTGAAGCAATGACTAAATCTTAAATATACTAGCAGGCTAGCAAATCTAAGGTTTAAGTCTGTAAGGGGGTTAGAGCTGAAGCTCTTTAGATGTTCTTCTCATTTTTTCATATAGTTGTTTTATTCTTCAAATTAAATATTAGGGAAAATATCATCATAAATTTTTCTAGTTGAAATTTGAAATTATTATTTACTGTTCTAGTAAACATGTCTAAAAACATGACACACACACACACTGTCACAGAGCCTCTGACTCTGCCTATTCACTGGCTAGTAGGGTGTTTAAAATGTGGTGATGATGAAGCAAACAAGTACTTTGGCTCATTTTAAACCCAGAGAAAAATGTCAACAATAATAATCACATATACAGATGAAGCACTGGACAGTAGTATTTTGAAATGCAACAAGAAATAATCTACGCCCGTAGTCATCATAAACAGAATAGGTTGGGAGAATGTGAAGATGAATAGCACAAAGTTGGTAATCACTTTGACTGAACTGAGATATGTCACTTCTTTACCTAATTATCAGATTTTAAATGACCAGATTTCATCTGTTAGGACAGGACATTTAAGGAACTATGAATATGTGTTGGTATTTTGTGTTGATACAAAGATATAGAAGTCACTGTTTCAGAACCCAAGCCTAATTGTGAGTTGGAGTTCTGCAGCAGAAATTATTCACCAGCCAAAGTTAAAATTTGACCAGTCTCACAAATACTCTTTTGTCTGTGCTTTTATTTCCTTGTACTTGTCCTTTTGTAGGTACTCCCTTTTCATATTTCTATTTGTTTTTCAGTAGCAAAATGTTGAAAGTTAAATCTGAAACTTTTTTCTTTGTTCTGTAAAACACATTGAAACCATTTGCTCTTTCACTTTCCTGAGAAGATGGGGTTTTTAAAGTCACAGATTCTTCCTAGTAGGAAGTGAAGGATTCTGTAGGAAGCCGTAACCAAAGAGGGCTTTGCTATAGAAAGCTTATTTAAAAAAATAAATAAATAGTACGTACTTTTCAAAGGAGAACTGTAAGAGCTCTTCTTTCAAATATAAGAGGATTATTAGTAATCAAGGCATAATAAGAGATACAAGAGGTAGAATTTTAAAGTAAAAATGGATCAACACATTTGGATAAAGAACAATTAAATGGTTTTTGGACAGAAATGAATTAAACTAAAGAGAACTTTGATGTAATGGAATTTGAACCATAAGAAGGGTATGGAAGCACCTCTGATTTACTTGACAGAGGAAACTGAAGCCCATGAAGATTAAAGATTCACCTATCACAGCTAATTAATATCAGATGCTGGTCAAGAATTTCTTCTTTTTCTTAAAAAAAGCTTTGTATGATTATAAAAGTAATAGATGATCATTATTGGTATATCTTTATTCAAATTCCCCTTTGGCATTTAATTGAGTATGTGTTCTCTTCTAGAGTATAATTGACAAGAGTATATAATATTTCACCTTCCTTTTATAAACAAACAACAACTAACACATCCTACAAAGTGTAATTACCTGTGATTTCTCTTATGAGAGAGGTCTAAACTCCTAAATAACCATTGGAAGGATAGTTTGTTTCCAAGGGGATGTTTATGGGTAACTAGAGGATCCACAGACAGCTGTTGAGCCTTTTTAGAGCCAGGAAGTTCATAATCCTTAAAGAATTTTTCCTTACTTTGACTTATATGTGGATACCTGCCAATAAAGACAGTGGTGAATCCTTTTAAACTAAAGTTTTAAATATGCTTTAAGAACATGGGAACAATTTAGTTGGGAAATTCAAAAGAAAACTGTGATTCCCTGAATGAAGACACCACTGTTTCTAGTTAGGAAATATTTAATCACTTCCTGATTTGCACTGTTATGCACAGAAATTAATACAATCTCATCCTCCAAAATGAAAGCGAAAGAGACTCCAAACTTTTATTTCTCTTCTTCAGATAACCCAGGTGACCATCAGAGCTCTCATTATTTACTTTCTTCTGTGTTAACTTGAAGTCCTAAATTTTTCAAATAATATGCTTTGGGATTTGTCCACCATAAATATTTTTTAGTAATGCAATCTTATACAATAAAACCTAAGTAGGATGGGTAAACAAGTTTATGGACCTATAGTAATTCATATAAGTGGCAGCACATGTGACTATTCAGTTAGTTTTACTATCTGATTCTCATAGGAGGAAATACATTAACATTATCCCCACTTCAAAACCAGACTGGCCATTAGATAGGCAGGTTTTATTCTTGATGTCTGTCAAAAGCAGAAGAAGCCTTATGTTCTTTCAGGGACTTTGCTCAAGTGTGGAGAAATTATTTTTAGGGTCATTTCCTGCCACTTTTCTTAATGGTCTTGACGACATGCATAAGTGTATAGTAGCCATATAACGACGTGTAGACTTCTGTAATATAATAATGCAGGGTGATCAATATCTAGTAGGTATCAGATCAAACACCCAAAAAAGATTCTAGAAGATTTTCTGACAACCAAATTATTTTACTTATATTCCAACTATATAAAATAAATTACCTTCATTAAGTACTTATTTATAGTCCCCTAAAAGAACCTACCCATTAATTTGCAAGAAAACTCTTCAAAATTTTATGCCCAACCATTTAAAGTTCTGATTGCAGGAAAAGTTATGTTTAGGTACATTTGGAATCAGCCTGAAGTGGGCTCAAGTCAAACACCACTGCTTAGTACCTGTGTGACCTCTCTGAGCCTCAGATTCCTCACCTGCACAAAGAAGATAACATTAAAAATAAGTATTTCTTAATATTAAGTGAGATAATATATGAGAACACGTAGTATGATGGCTCGGATATATACATATGTGTACATACACACACACATATATAATATATGTTTTTTCCATCATTTAACCATTTTAAGTCTCAATTTCATCTCCTTGAGTGGAGAATATTTAAGGACAAAAGAGAAAATGACACTTCAGAAGAGAACTTCCATGTCTTATGGATGACAAGGTCTAAGTACCAGCACTTGAAACTTGAATTGTGAGCTGCACACAAGGAAGAATACTCTGAGTGTCGCAGTAGTCCCAAACATACTCGTGTCTTTTATTAAAAAAAAAAAAAAGACCTCAAAGGAAGCCTATTTGGATCTTTGACTTCCGTCTTCTCTTTTCTTCCTTTTCCTGAATATATATAAAGAATAATTTGATTCTCTGCCACTTTTTAAAAATCTCCTTCATTTCTCAAGCCATTAAAATATGATTTGAGGGTGACAAGTAAGAACTGAGTGACCAAATCCAGTTATACCTTCTACTTCCTTATCCGTTCAGCAGTGTTTGGTGCAGTTGGCGATCTGCATCTTCTTGAAATGCCCTTCTTCCTTTGCCTCCATAATACCACTCTGCTTTACCTTCTGATGCTATGACAGCTCAACCTGGACTTAATTCCATTTCCTCTCTCTGTGTTTGGGGCTACTACAACCTTATCTCTTAGGGCTGTAGGGAGGGTGAAGCAAACTGACCTGTGGTTCTTAGTGTTGTGAGCTGGCAGGGAGAGTGGGGCTGGAGGAATCCTCGGTGTGCATCATACCACCACCCTCCTGTGTGTCTGGAGGCTCCAAGCTTAGAGCCCTGCTGGTTCAGCGTTGCTTTAGAATCAACCTCTTGGTTCTTCTCTCTTGGTTGAGCTTCAGGCTTTAATGGGATCCCTTCTGCTTTTCATCTTCCAGAGATTTCTCAGTTTCCAATCCACCAAGGGTTTCCTTTCTTATTTTAAAGTATGATTGTGATGTTTTTAAAATATATACTTATACATTCTGGCGTTTTGGAGCAGGACAGGAGAAGATAGTCTATGCTAGCATTAATGTATGTTAGTTTCTCCCATTTGAATTTTGGCTCCTTTCTTCCAACTTTGCATGTCTCTCACATTAGTTATGCATTGAGTGTGTAACTGTCGAGTGATTTTTTTCCTTTGTATTTGAAAAGTAAAATGAATGAAGTATTAGTTTTGTTTTTAGAGTAGTGTTAGAGCAACACTGGTAGTAGTAGTAGCAGTGGAAAATGAAAGGGATAGATTTGAAGCATGTATTTTAGAGGCAAAATTAAAGACTTGGTAATTGTTAGAATGTGGAAGATTAAAGAAAGGCCTGGCACAATATTAGATGTTCTTATTAATCATAAATTACTGCAAATTTTTTTAAAAATTGCCAATATTTACTAAATTACCCAAGTATCTCATTGCTTTTTAAGTTTCACGTATACCCCATATCGGAAACTCATCTCCGTCCTTAGTGTTACAACTTCATGCATGTTGTAGTCAATGATTTAAAAGTGCACCCTAATAACTGTTGGGGGAAATGTAAATATTTGCAGCCACTATGGGTAAAAAGTATGGAGGGTGCTCAAAAAATTAAAAATAGAGCTACCATTTGATCCAGCAATCCCACTTCTGGGTATATATCCGAAGGAAATGAAATCACTATCTTGAAGAGATATCTGCACCCCCATGTTCATTGCAGCATTATTTACAATAGCCAAAACATGGAAACAACCTGAGTGTCCATTGACGGATGAATGGATAAAGAAGATGTGGCATATATATATATATATACACAATGGACTATTATTCACTCACAAAAGAGAAAGAAATCCTGACATTTGCAACAACATGAATGGACCTAGAGGGCATTATGCTAAGTGAAATAAGTCAGACAGAGAAAGACTAGTACTGTATTTTCTCACTTATATGTGGTTTCTAAAAAAGTCACACTCAAAGACACATAGAGTATAATGGTGGTCTTGCCAAGGGCTGAGGGTGGAAGGAATATGCAGAGGTTTTAGTGAGAGGGTACAAACTTCCAACTATAAGATGAATAAGTTCTGGGGATCGAATGTACAGCATGGTGACTATAATTAACAGTGTTGTATTATATACTTGAAAGTTAGAGTAGATCATAAATGTTCTCTACACATACACAAAAAAGGTAATTATGTGAGGGGATGAAGGTGTTAATTAACCTAATTGTGTTAATCATTAGGCAGTATATACATGTATCAAATCACATTGTACACCTTAAACTTACACATATGTCAATAATCTCAATAATGCTAGAAAAAATAAAATAAAATTGCACTCTAAGGTGCAATCTCATTCCTTCTGCATACAAACAAGATCATGACGTTCCCACAATACATGATTAAACATGCAGTTTTTTTTTTCATTTTTCATATTCCATTAAATTTTGCTTTTAGACCCCAAAATTTTGGAACGACTTCCACTTCTACTGTGATATAACGATGTTTTCCTTTCAGCTATCTGATAGCCATAGTGACCCAGTTAATTTCAGAAATAAATATTTTTGAGCATTACAATATTTCAGATTCTATGCCAAGCATTGGCAAGCCAAAAATAAATGACACTGTCTTCCGTCAAGGAGCCCACAGTCTAGATGTGGAAACAGGAAGACATATCTAATTACACTACTGTGAGACGTACATAATAATAAAATACAGAAGTGTACAGAGAAGCCAGTGACTAACTGTTTGGGGAATGGTCAGAGAGGAAATGGCCCCTGAGAAGAATTTTGAACAAGAAGACGTTTAAGGCAAGAGCAAGTGCCAGCGTGTGAAGGCATCGACCAGCACAGCAGGTCCAAGGAACTGCAAATAGTCTAACTGGAGAGCAAGTTACGAGAAGTGAAGAAAGACACGGGACAAGGCTGGACAAGCATGCAGTGGCCAGAGAAGGAAACACCTTTTATGTCATAATTCGCAATTAGGACTTGATACTACCGGCAATGGGAAGACAATTCCATGTTAGAAGAGGTGGGATGGAATCAGATTGGTATTCCAGATAGACCCATTTTTGGAAGAGTGTAGAGGACAAATTTGGAGGAACAAAACCCAAAGAAGAGGGGCCCGCCGGGTGGCGCAAGCGGTTAAGTGTGTGCGCTCTGCTGCAGGGGCCCGGGGTTCGCTGGTTCGGATCCCGGGTGCGCACCGACACACCGCTTGTCAAGTCATGCTGTGGCGGCATCCCATGTAAAGTGGAGGAAGATGGGCATGGATGTTAGCCCGGGGCCAGTCTTCCTCAGCAAAAAAAGGAAGAGAATTGGCAGATGTTAGCACAGGGCTGACCTCCTCACAAAAAAAAAAAAAAGAAAACCAAAGAAGAGAGACAAATTAAGGGCCAATTTTTATAGTCCAGGTGTGAAATGGAAAAGACTTGAACTTAAGGTGGTAGGAATGGGAGATATAGATTCAAATACATAGGTGGCATTTTTAAATAAGCAAAAATTATTTAGGTAAACTTATCTTTCCCCGCGTGACAAATGGTTATGAGCCATTATTTTCTTTATAGTCAACTACTAACCAAAGTCATTCTGGCAGACTTGACTTTCAGCACGATTTGTCCTCCGTGGTAAATGTTCCAGGGAGTCGAGACAGTCACCTGTCAAAATTGATAAGTGAGACAACAGTGGAGAATGCAGTCTTATTGCAACAGCACAGCTGCCAGCCCTTGCAGCCTATTTACCTCCAGACTGGTTCTGTCTTGCTCTGAGACTTTTCTATTTCCACCCAAATAGCCCCAAAACACATTGAGGCTATGCCTACCCTTGTGAGATATTCATTCCAGAATAGTCTGTGAGTGCAGGAGGAGGATAAAGAGGCTACTTTCATTAGTCTGTTTTCACAACTGAAGAGTTTCAATAGCTTTGAAAGGAAAAGCATGAACTTGACCAATTCTCTGTGGGCATTTAGTAAAATCGGTAGTAAATTCTGTGAAATAGAAAAACCCAAGGGATTACTGTGAAGTGTTCTTCTAAAATCCTAAAATGCTCATTACCTCATGCATGGAAGGTGTCTAAGGAATAAGGAGCCATTTTTTTTTATTAAAAGGACTTGTTCTGAACAATAGAGTGGCTGGTATTTTTAAATTAAACACACAGGAAAGCACTTAAACTTCATCTTCTGCTTTTGTGAACGAAAGAAATGAAAGTCTCAGAGGACCACCCCAGCGCTGATGAGAAGTCCACAGTGCAGTTCTGTACAATAAACTTCTCTTTCTTTTCTCTTTACAAATGGGATTGTGGTTATCTATGTACATGAATACATTGCTAACAAAATCTAGGAAGGAAAGAGCTGAAATCTAAATAGAACAACTGCAAGACTTTGGTCTGCCCATAGTGTGGTCATTAACAAAATTTCTATTCACAGCAGAGACTTGAAAATTCTTAGTGAACATTTTCTTTAAATAAGATGCGTACAACAGTTAGAAAAACTCTAATTATGGCAGGCTCGCATCCATTGCTTCTCCTTGTCAGACCATCCTGCCTCACATGGTTTACTTTAGGAAATCATATTTTTGCAGATTAAACCTGTCTTTTTCTTCCCCTAGAAAGCAAATAATGGTTCTTTGAAACTATAATTTTCTTTACCATCTAGCACACGTCAGTGAATTGCAAGGTTTCCACTTTAACACATAACTTTTCAACAATTGTTATAACCCTGTAGCGTTCTGAAGGTTCTATCTTTTCTCTGCTACAGATACTTGCTCAGTTGACAGTTGAAATCAAATTTTGCATCGAGACTTTTAAGCCCTTCTATGATACAGCCTTCACGTTCTCCTGCTGAGATTATTCCAAAACCTAATAGACTCCATCATTAGAAAACATTTTGTAATACTCAAATTGGCTTCTCCTATGTTGAATTTCATCCAGTTTTTCCTCTCCATTGCCTGTTATAGAAGCAATTTGCAGAATTTCTGAATTTTAGCCAGGAGTATTTGGAGAGAGCAACAACCTGCCGTGCTGGATACCAGTGGCATTGCCAAGCTGGAGATGATAGAGCCTTTTAGGAACGGTATATATTCAAGAGGGGTGTGTGTGTGTGTGTGTGTGTGTGTGTGTGTGTGTGTGTGTTCTGGATTTCCATGTGTATATAAATTACTCTCTCTATATATTACATGTTTCTTGTCCCCTTTATAAACTCGTGGACACATACGCTTGCATAGGCCCTTTCTCACACACACATACTTGTCCTAGAGTAGATATTGAGTTAAATTTGAATACACTTAGTGGTATTAGGACACTAATAGAACAGCACTTCAGTGCTTCAATGAGTCATGTGCCTTCTTGTTTTTAAAAATGGTATCCTAATATCTAGCATGTTAGAGACACCTAAAATTTGTTTTATAGTTCTGTTAGATTTTTGTATTCATTCATGGAATGTTTATGCTTTTACATCATGTAAGGTAATATTAGGATAAAAGAAATATACAATTTCTATCCACAGTAAACTAATATCTGTTATTCATTTTAAGTGTATATATAACAGTTAACCAGTTTCCTTAGAAAATGCCTATATTTAGATAAAACACAGAGAGTAAGAAAACAGTATTTTTCTGGCTGTACCCTCTCCTCCAGTTTTTTGGGTTCTTCAAATCACCCCTCAAAATCCTTCCAGAAGCTTCTGAGACTCCTTCAGGATATGTCTCATATGTCCTCTCAGATTGCCTTGTTGCTATCCCATAAAATCTGACATTTTCCTTCCTTCTGGCTTCAACTGTGATGAGCATATCCTCTGCTGGACCTAATGTTCTGATGTCCACTTTCTTTCCCTCTCTCCATTTCTGATGGCCCAGGCTGGTTGCTCAGATCACTGTATACATGCCATGCTGTGTTCCCAGAGTTGCCTCAAGGAGAAAAAGTAACCTTTGCCTGTCTTTATGCTTTAGGTGTCATAAAGAGCTAAAATATGTCTTTTATTTTCACTTTTATTATCACTATTTATTTTATATTCACTTTTATTTTCACTTGTTCTCTATTGTACTTTTAGGACAATGGCAGGTCTAAAAATAGTCTGAGTAATACTATGCTAAAATGTCAACTTTCCTTCAAACACGGATGCAATAACCACCTGTCCACTCAACACCAGTTGTAGAAAAAGAACATTACTGGGACATTGCAGTCCTGTGCATGCCTCTCCCTAATCCTATCCCCTTACCTTCTCTCACAGATGTAACCACTATCCTGAATTTTATGTTTACTGTTATCTTATCTTTATAATTTTTCCACGTTTTTTAATTTTTCATGTTTATGTACATACAACCATACTGAATATATTTTTCTGAAATCTATATTTTTTACTCAAAATTGTGATTATAGTTCCTAGTTGATTCAAGTTGTTATGTGTAGCTGTAATTCACTCATATTCCCTGCTATATAGGATTAACATTTATGAAAGTGGCAGTTTATGTATTCTTTTGGCTGGTATTTGAGTTGTATCCAGCTTTACAATGTTACAATGCTGCTATGAACATTCTTTTAAGTATAGACTAGAGCATACTAGGGCTTTCTAGGTCAACATAGGGCCTAGGGCATGCATGTTGACTAAGCAGTGAGTGCTTGAGTCATTCTAATTCCTATCATTAGCATAGAGGTGCTCTCGGGGGGCCACATTCCCCAGAACACTTGGCATTTTCACACTTATGATTTTCCCCAGACTTTTAATTTTCTTCGGTTGGTTTGAAATGGTATATATCGTGGTTTAAAAATCTCCATTCTCCTGATTACTAATGATGTTGAACATCTCCTATGTTTATTGGCCTATTCAGTTTTCTTCTTCTGTATAATACTATTTCAAGTCTTTTGCTCATTTCTATACAATTTATTTTTGTTGATTGATTTTATTGAATTTTTTATATATTGTGAAATCAATCCTTTATTTGTGTTGTAGATAACGTTTCCCAGTTTGTTACTTCTTTTCCCTTTTTTGTATCTTATGATAAACAAAAGTCCCTAAATTTAATGCAGTAAAATATATTAGTATGTTTCTTTATGGTTTATGCTTCTTATATCTAGTTTAAAAAAACCCTTCCTGCCCAAATGTAAAGTAGTTCCCATTTTGTAGTCTAAATTTTTAAAAATAATTTTGCCTTTCACTTTAATCTCTGATTCACACAGACATTATTTTTTATTATGCTTGGAGTTTGGGGTCCAAATTTTTTTTTCCCAATATGAATAACATGTTCTCCTAGTGCTATGAATTAAAAGTCCACTTTTTGCCTGATATGTAATTACAACATGATCATAAATCAAGTTGCTGTGTATGTGTGAGTCTGTTTCTGATTTCTCTTATCTGTTCCTTTGGTCAGTTTGTTGAACTCTGTGCGAAATACCAGTCTTCTAGACATGCCCACATGCAGCTAAATACTAGCGTGAAAACATTATACTCCCATAAACTGGGATTCCATAACAACAAGTAAGCCTGAGTATGATATGTATTGAAATAGAGATGCAGAGACCTCTGTGTACTCAGAGGGATGAAGAGCATTTCTGGGTGATAAAGAGACTGTGGCAGAGGGGTAGTTTGAAATGTATGCATTTATTCAGCAAGTAGGCACTGAGCACTTACTACTTGCAAGGTCCTACAATCAACACTGAGGTACAAACTTGAATACATTTCCTCCATCCTTTGGAAGTTCATAGCTTACTAGATCTTAAATGTAGGTAGGATTTTAATTAGGATAGCAAATGAAGTGGGGTATTTTTTTGTGAGGAGGAAGAGGGTATGACAGATCTGGGAAATGATTCCTACTCCTCTTTTGCTGGGTCATCAGATCTTTGAGCAAAAGAACAGGAGATGCAGGGGAAAATTGGGGGGATCAGATTACAGAGGGCCTGGAGAGTGAGTCTTCAGAATTTGGACTTAATTCAGTAATCAGTAGGAACCACTTAGTGCTTATGAGCATAGAATAATGTGTTCAAAGACTTAAGAAGATTAATCAAGCAGTAATGTTCTAGGTGGATTCAAGGGGGTAGAACAAGTAGAGAAGAGAAAATGGGAGCCCGACCTAGAACAACAACAGAGGGAGTAGAAAGAAACGGGGAAATTTTTGCAGGCAGTGACCAATTATCTGTACAAGGCCAAAGTTGGAGAATACAGGATAACCCTGAAGACCTAAACCGGGCTGGTCAGCACAATGGTAATGTTGTTAACCAGGTTGGGAAGCAGATCAGATCTGGAGAGAGTCAGTAAGTCCAACCTGTCCATGCAGAGATTTGGCCCTGGTTCAAACACAAAGAACTTCGGACACTGGCACTCCATAGCTGAAAAGCCTGGCTGCACTTTGGGCGTAAAAACAACAAACTGAGGTTTAACACATGTATCTCCTTTATATAAGATGAAATAACTTTTTTTTTAAACTGTGCAACATTTTGAAATTGCAAACTCCCACACATTGAGCACTCATTGCCTGCCTGTTGTCCCTTGTTAGGTAAGACCTCAAAATCTCTACCCTACATCTTCCAAAGACCCTATTGTATTAAGTAGTTTTTCTCTGTTGCTCGTGGGTTAGGTGAGACCTGCCTACACTGCCATTTGAGCTTCTTATACACACACAGTGGTTCTTTGGTGTTTGTGGTCAGTTTCTTCTCACTCCACTGAATCAATCAAATTACATTTTTTTTCTTGCTTTTTAATCAGTGTTCTCCAGTAAACAGGATTATCAGGTAGAAGGGAAGGAATAGAGATCTGCAGGCTTCTATGATGTACAAAGCATCCATTATTTATTTTTTCAATGATTAATATTTGTATTTTAAAATAATGCTTATTTTTCTGATTCGAAGTAAGTACTTGCTCCAGAAAATATGTTTGGAAATACAAGAATATGTTAAAAAGAATCATCATCATAACAGCAACTGAAGCTAACTACTCTTATATTTTCTTCCAGGAACTTTTTTTAATATAAGACTTTTAGAAAAAGAGAGAGGAGATTATATGTTGCAGAAATTTGTGTCCTGCTTTATTATTTCGTGTTTATCAAGATCATTTCCCATGTTATAAAAGTTTATTCCCTGGTTTAGATATTCCTTTATTTATTCAAGAACTCCCATATTGTGGACATTGAGGACATTTCTGCTACTTTGCTATTATAAACTATGTGGTAGTGAACAGATACTGATATACTTCAGGTTAATTTTTTTTTTTTTTGGTGAGGAAGATCAGCCCTGAGCTAACATCCACGCCAATCTTCCTCATTTTGCTGAGGAAGACTGGCCCTGAGCTAACGTCCGTGCCCATCTTCCTCCACTTTATGTGGGACGCCACCACAGGATGACCCGACAAGCGGTGCATTGGTGCGCGCCTGGGATCCGAACCTGGGCCACCAGCAGCAGAGTGCGCACACTTAACTGCTACGCCACGGGGCCAGCCCCAACTTCAGGTTAATTTTGATGACCCATGTTTTTGTATGTAGTTACCAAAGCAGACTGCAGAATACATAATGCAATGATTGAAATTAATTTTCAAGTGGTCAAAATGATCAGACTAACCTCATTAACAACAAATAGAGAAACATACCTGCTCTTCAAAGGCCCAAGGAAAAAGCAGTTGGGCAAATAACCATAAAATAATTTTAATAAATAAATATGTTAAATAAATAAAGAACTTTAACCTGATCATTTATTTTATTTAATTGTCTATCCAATGTCATAGAATACTACTCACATTCCTATAAAATGACACAAATTGGTATCATAATTATACAAACATACAATTATATACCTGTGCACCAGTCGCTGGGGAAATTATACCAGCTAGAATAAAAATCGATACATATGTGTGAGAGTATATATGTTCTTATGAAAATTTACAAGCTCACAAAAGTCTATGCTATCACTTATTTTGCATTTTTTAATAGATAATAATATAATATCAGTGGTAAACATTACAGTCCATTGTTAATTATGAATCCTATGAGTACAGTTAAGGAGCTATGACCAAACTTAGAAAATGTGTGTAAATGAAATCATACCTTTATTTTGTGAGGAAGATCAGCCCTGAGCTAACATCTGCCAATCCTCCTCTTTTTGCTGAGGAAGACTGGCCCTGGGTTAACATCTGTGCCCATCTTCCTCCACTTTATGCGGGACGCTGCCACAACATGGCCTGACAAGCGGTGCGTCGGTGCGCGCCCAGGATCCGAACCGGGGCCACCAGCAGCGGAGCGCACGCACTTAACCGCTACGCCATGGGGCCCAGCCCCTGAAGTTATGCCTTTAAGTAAAGTTATATACATACTGGCAGACCTGGTCCGCTATTTAAGAATTCACATACCTCCCTGACATGAACTTTCTCCCTTCTAAGAATGGGTGTATTTAAAATGCACACCTTGTTTCTTGATTAAAAAATATATATCTATATCTTGAGTTTTTTGGAGAAAAGGTAAAAATGAGTAAAACACAAAGTTTTAACTTCAACATTTTGTAACTTTTTGTTATATTTTGTAACAGATCTATTTTTAGGGTTTAATTTCCTGAGTCAGGTCAAAAGTATCTATGTGGGTAATGTGAACACATTTAATTATATGGCAGAGCTACTTTACCACAAGAAAAAGAACAGGAACAAAACAATTGGGGAACAATAATTATGAACAATATTTATGGGATTTTGACAGGTTTAAAAATCTTGTACCTTTTCCTGTTATGATGACCACGGGAAAAGCTCCCCAGCCCTCACTATGAAATAGCTTATAAAATAGCCCTCACAATAATAGCCCAGCGCCTCATCAGAAAAGCCCGTATTTCCTGCTGCAGTAACCAGCTGATGGAAATAAAGTTCATCTTGTCAACAGGTTTATTTATTTCCCATTCTTCTTCTGCTTTGTTAATCTTCCTTTTATGTTTCCTTAATAACACATGCTGGAAAAGTTCCTGAATGCTTTTCAAATAAAGAGAAGGTCTGAGGAGGATTGACAAATTTCTGTTGTGTCAACATAGACACGGGCGTCTCCCAGTCTGGAATTCAATGTATAATATTTGAAGTAGATAAATGTAGACCCTCCTTTTTTCATTCATCAGATCATGAGATAGTCAGGTCTACTAATTGGTTTTAATGCATGTTATTAGAATTTTATTGCCAGTACAATAAAGATGCAATGTATTTCATGTATCATGATAGAATGGCATTAAAAAATAACTAGGAGAGCTGGCTCCAAAAGGAAGACATAAGAAAGGAAAAACCTAGAATCTGTGCTATCAAAGGAATTCTTTGGACATTTTGGGATCATGGCCACGGCAAAATGTAAGACGTACCAAATATGAAATAATGCATGAATTCAAGATCAGCCTGTCACCTACAATTAATCACTATGTATTTACAAAGAAATTTATTATTATACACTGTGGTACTAATCTGTAGACGTGAAACACCAAGGATCTTTTAGTAATTAATCTTGTAGATCAAGTTTCTTACTGACTATCAGATGCTAGAAGAAAGTACCATATTTTTGGATGATCATAATAAGGCAGACAATATTTTGGATTTTCCTGGAGAGAAGAAAATTTAATTCATTATTTGGTCAGATTTTCAACAAATATCTTAAATATTGGGTATAAAAATATAATCATATGAAAAGACCTCTTCCTTTGATCCACTTCCAGGAACACATTTATTCTGTGTAATGTTTTATGACGTAAAATCTTTGTAGTTTCTGTGTAACTTTTACAATTAGTCTGCCCCCCATGAAGAAAACAATGGGTTTGCACTGTTTTTCACAAAAAATTTCCGTTGCATATCAACATATTGACCCAACATGAAGTATGATAAATGGAATATTTTCTGATAAATTTAGATTAATATCTCCATTCAAGTTCAAAAGGTAGTTTTTGTCAACATGCCCCAGATTCTTTCCTTTCATTAACTTTTAGGCCAAGTTCGCAGTAAATCTACCATCTCTACTAAACTCTGTGTCCTTTTGGAGCAGTCTTTCAGTCCTGGCAAATCTAAATATACTCCTTCTTGGGTTTATCTTAAACCACAGCCCTGTAACTCTTCATTCTGTCTTCCTTGCCACGTTGTCTTTACACATATATCCCACCTCTCAAGGGGTAAGCAGTGTCTCAACTTCTGTGCCGAGTGCTTAACAGGGCTTCCAATACTCCAAAATGTTGGATGCCAATGACATTACTTCCCATTAGATAAAGCAATGATAACCCTTACCACCATAGCTTGTCACCCAAAGTTGATCTTTATAACGTATTTCAGTCCTAGTTGACTAACTTTCCCTTGAAGGTGCTCCTGAGGATCTTTTTGTAAATGCTTAGATTTTGCTTTTATTCCTCTGCACTGTTCACTCTGCCACCCAGAGTAGCTCTGGATTGCCTATATAGACCCTTATATTTAGGTAAAATATATTTTGCCTTTCTCAAGTAAATATATGCCTCTTCAAAACGACTTTTTGTTTTACTTTAAATCAGTATCTCCAACGGTAGATGGTATCTCTTTTGCTGAACTCCTTTACTGAAAACACAGCCAGCTCAAAAGCATGACAGTGAATGTAACCAAGAAGTGCAATCGTTGAATCAGGAACTACCGAGGCACAAAGGGGCTCCCTGTCCTTTTGGGCTATTTACTTTGCAGAAAGCACATCGCTAATATCAGAGAAATGCTGTTAACACTTTCTTTTGAAAAAGCGATTTTCAGTAATTCAAAGAAAAGACAGCTTACAAATGCCAGGAGTGGAGATACAATAAAGACAGCAGGACCAGGTGAAAAGCAGGTACTGTCAGAATGACAATAGGTGTTTGAGCCTCTCAAAGAATGGACAGTAATTCTTTTATAGATGTTTCGTGTGCTATTTCTTCTTTTTAAATCTGCTGTAGACATGAAGGGTTGAAAGAATACCAAAAAGCATTTCAGCTCAAGCCCTTCTTTCTTCCCTCTCCCTTCTTCACCCTGATGCAGTTTACATTCCAGTTGACATCAGCTTCTCAGCCTTGTCCCTGCCTCCACACATCTCACCTGTGTAACATGCTGCCATCAGCTTCTCTCATTCTGCGATGGTTTTGCCACTCCCAACACAGTCTCCTCCCAACACCTCTCAACCCTCTGTCCCAGCTGAGAGTTCCTTAAAGAATAATGTAAGAACCAGCGAAAAGAACAGTAAAAAAGAGCAACGGGGGGCCGGCTCGGTGGCGTAGCGGTTAAGCACGCGCCTCCACTTCGGCAGCCCCAGGGTTCGCAGGTTTGGATCCCAGGTGCGCACCGGCGCCCCGCTTGTCAAGCCATGCTGTGGCGGCGTCCCATATAAAGTAGAGGAAGATGGGCACGGATCTTAGCCCAGGGCCAATCTTCCTCAGCAAAAAGTGGAGGATTGGCAACGGATGTTAGCTCAGGGCTAGTCTTCCTCACAAAAAAAAAAAAAAGAACCAGCAATGGAATGAAAGTCAGGAGGCCTGGTGTCTATTCTCAGCTCTGCCACTAAATTACCAGGTGAACGTGGAAAAGTCATTTCCGTTGATAAAAGTTGGAGGGCAAGTTAAATTTTGTCTAAAATTCCCTTCCAAATAATTCTATGAAATAACTTATGATTATATTAATTTCCTTAAAATTTAATCAATATTAAAAATAAAATAGAAAAAATTTATGCTTCTGCCTCGGTTGAATACCAGAAAAACAAGTCCTTGCTTTCTCTCAGTATTCCTAATTTCATAACGGTTTGTGGTTTCTATAAGATGGAAAGCCCCAAATTTTGTGTATTGACCTCTTTTTCCCTTTTCAGCCCAGGACTTCAGTTACGAGACATTTTAGAATTTGGTCCTAACCCACCTCTCTAGCATCATCTCTTAATACTTCCTGAAGCACCCTCTGCTGCAGCCACACTGAACTTCTCACCCTCCACATAAAAGGTAGCTTCTCTCTGGAATTTTCCCTCTTGTGGCTCATCTCTTGAATCTTGGATCATTTCATTTATAGGGGAGGGCATGAGTGTTTTACCACTATGGTTAAGAGTCAGGAGTCTGGAGACAAACTACCTGAGCTTGAATATTGACTCTGCCACTTGTGTGGCCCAAGGTTTTTGGGTAAGTCACTTATGCTGTCTGAGTCTCAGTTTCCTTGCCTACAAAATGGAGATAATAATAATATCTACTGCTTAAACTTATTATAAAATTCACAGGGGCTAGTCAATGTACAGTAACTGGCAGCTTACCCAACAAGTAAATGTTAGCCATTGTTGTTATAATTTGGGGGGTGACAAAAATGAAGGAGGAGCATGCGGCTCCAGAAAAGATATGAAATTTAAGAAAAAAAAAGTAGTTATCAAATATCTGATGGGTGCCAAGGCACGTAGTGAAGCTGCATCAGTCATTCCTCTGCTCAAACTCTTCCAAAGGCTTTCCACGTCACATGGAGTAAAGCCCAAGTCCTTACAAGGCGCACCAGACCCTGTGTGGTCTAGATCCCCTTCCTCTCTGTGACCTGATCTCCTACTCCCCCACCCCCACCCCCACTCCCACAATTCTAGATAAACTGGCTTCTGGCTCTTTCTCTAACCTGCCAGGCACACTCTGGGCATTTCCGTCGGATGTACCTTCTGCCTGGATTGCTTACCCCACATGATCACATGGCTAAATCCCTCATCTCCTTCCTGTTTCTGTTCCAATACCTTCTCCATGATGAAGCCCGCCCTGACATCCTATTTAAAATTGCAACCCTTCCCCTTACCACATATCTTATTGAACTATTGTGAATTCTTTATGTGTTTATGCCTCAGTCTAGACAATGAGCTCTTAAATGGACTAGACAAGTGTATTGATTGAAAAAGTCTTTGGAGAAAAAAAAAAAAAAAACGAAACAAAAACAAAACCCACGTTCAATTTCTGGTTTAGAAAAATAGTTGCTAAATGACTTTAGGTAAATTACTTAATGCTGGCCCTGAATGTCTTTATCTATAAAATGAAATTTATAATAGCTACCAAAATCAATTGGGACTTGGATCCAAGAAACAGAAGACCCAAAACAAGTGCTTAAGGAAAAAAAAGGAGCTGTATTAGCTCTCCAACCTAAAAATTCCAAAAGTTTGCTGTTTCAGGTATAACTTGATCCAGGGCCTCATATGATGTCACTAAATTTTCATCTTTCTCTATCTTTTGGCTTTTATCTCCTCTTTGTTGAATCCATCCTCAGGCTCTATGTATTGTGGTAAGATACAGCTTTGAGCTGCTCCTGATCTATATTCTTGCAGGTTCAAGTACAACAGGAAAGACTATTGTTCTTTTCCTAATAGTTTCAACAAGTCTTGGGCCTGATTTTGATGGGCTTGAACTGGATCAAATACCCGTCCCTAAAAGGATCACTACAGCTAAAGAAATAAGATACCCTCTGGCTAATATCTAGGCCGCATACCTACCCTTGGAGCTGGAATCAGTCCTTAACAAATATATAGACTGGGATAGAGGCAGGTGTAATTCTGCACAAGAAATTTAGGGTCATGTTTCCAAAAAGAGAGAAAATGAATGCTGAGTGGGCCAGAAATAACTACTATGCAATGTATTACCCTGTCATATTTTTGTAAAACTAAATGAGACATTGTTCACAAAACATTTAGCACAATGGTTGGGACATAAAAGTTTCTAATGCTGGATGAAGTCTTTGCACACAGCAGATGCTCAGAAAGTATCAAATGAATAAAGTGAATAAGTAAAAACTGAATCTGCTAGAGGAATTTTTAGAATGAGTAATTTATACATAATTTTGCTTTATTTTTACAGTTAACTCTTTGATTAGTTTTCTTGTTGGCAGAGATTATAAGAGATTGTCACATTTATTGTCACAGCAGCTTTCTGAATGTATCCTAGTGAATCCAATACAATTATACTGAGATACAATTATAGCAAAAGCAATTTTAGCCTGCATCCAACCTCACTATAACCTCTTCCAACAATGCATATGGGGCTTCTCATAAGTTCCCAGACTCTGCTGATACTGGGACTGTAGAGAAGATGGCATGGCACCACCCTCAAGAGCTATATTTCTTTGTTTCATATATAAGCCTTGTGGGAAATAACAATAAACATAAAAAAAAAACCTGCCTATAGAATCATAAAGGAAACAGACAATTTTTAAAAACTGAGCAACTTAATAAAATACAAATTTGCTAATAAAAAATAAAAAATAATAAATGATAATAATTGCCAAGAAGTTAATAAGCATGAATGAAATTTTGATAGAGAATTTTAAGGGCCCTACTTCAGAAAGAGAGATGGGGAAGGATATTATCCAGAAAGTATCATTTAAGCTGAGGACTGAAAAATGAGAAAGAGCTATGTATGGAACCAGAGGAAGGAGCTGTTGAGAATTCAGGCTGGGTCCTTTAGCTGGAATTTAAATCCCAGCTCTGCCTCTTACTTGCTATGTGACTTTGAGCAAGTTACTTAACTTCTCTCTATGCCTCTTTTTCTTCATCAATAAAATGGAAATAATAGTGTTTAAGGACAATATGGCACTGCTTTCATTCAAGCCCTTATCTTCTCTTGCATAAACTGGTAACATTTCCATCTTGCCTTCTCGTCTGTTAATCCCTTCAATGCACCCACTAGGCTACTGCTGAAGCCATCTTTCCAAACTGCAATCAGACTGTGTTGCAGACGATCCCTGACTTACAATGGTTCGACTTACAATTTTTCAACTTTACGATGATGTGAAAGTGATATGCATTCGGTAGAAACTGTACGTCGAAGTTTGAATTTTGATCTTTTCCCAGGCTAGTGACATGAGGTATGATCCTCTCTCATGATGCTGGGCAGGGGCAGTGAGCCACAGCTCCCAGTCAGCCACGCAATCACGAGGGTAAACAACTGGATACACTTACAGCCATTCTGTACCCACACAACCATTCTGTTTTTCACTTTCAGTACAGTATTCAATAAATTACATGAGACAGTCAACACTTCATTATAAAATAAGCCTTGAGTTAGATGATTTTCCCCAGCTATAGGCTAATGCAAGTGTTCTGGGCATGTTTAAGGTAAGCTAGGCTGAGCTCTGATGTTAGGTAGTTCAGACTTCTTGGCTGAGGCAATGCAAAGTCAAGGCAAATGCATTGTCAACTTATGATATTTTCAACTTGTGATGAGTTTATTGGGACACAACCCCATCATAAATGGAGGAAGATCTGTATTTCCTTTACAATGACTCCTCTTTACTTTTTGCAAAAAGTCTAAGTTAGTTAATACGGCGTGGCACACCTTCCATGATATAGGCCTTGTCTACCTCTCCAGGTTTATTTTTCACCATACCCCCTCATCCACCCCAATCTTAAACCCTTAGCTTCACACACATTAACTATTTAAAGCTCCTCTAACATGACGTGCTGTTGCCTACATCTGTAATCTTTGCATGGTCAGTGTTCTCTGCTTGGAAATTTGGTCTTGGTGAACACCAAGGTCAATTCTATTATCTCTTGCAACACACTTTTATTAGATTCTTCCAGTACCCCCAACTTAGAGCTGACCACCATCTCTATTGGGTTTTCTCCTGCCTCACTACCTACAGATGATGTTAATGCTTTTTTTGCATACGTGTCTGGCAATGGGAATGATCTAATAAGGAAAAAGAAACTGATAATACAAGAGAAAGAGAGGGAATAATTCCATGGGAAAACGTCTTTAAACATTTTTAAAAAGGGTGGTTTACAGAGCATGAGTGGAGGCATTGGAATTTGATAGAATTGGGGATCTTTCTTTCACTGTGATACAGGGGCAGCCAACAGGATTGATACAGGGGCAGCCAACAGGATAGATACAGGTGAATTGACGTTGATACACTGAGTGGAGGGAAGACGCAGCAGTTTCTATTTCATGGCTTCTTTTTCCTCCATGAAGCATGGAACAGGGTGATTGGCTAAAAGCGAAGAGAGAGAAGGCACTGTAGCAGAGTTGCAGAGAAAATACCAGTTGCAATAAAATGCCAGTCTGGGAGAGTGGCAAGTTGAGGTAATAATAAATAATCTACTAGTATCCAATGAACTATGAGGTAAGGTCATCAACTGAGAGTGGGAAGATTCTGTTGGAAATTTGAGAAAAGAGGAGCAGCTTGACAAAGGATGTACAGGGTGATTGTCGGCGGCATTGATGGCCCATTTGAGATTTGTGGTAATGAATTTACAGTGACAGCAGTCAATGTGGTCAGCGTGGTTGTGCATTTTCCTCCAGGACCATGCGGCTGCTCAGATGGGAACACAGGGAAGTGAATCGTTGGGCTTAACCACGATTGACCTTCTGGGTGATACAGTGGAGGCAGAGAACAACAAGGGAGTTGTGGATTTTTATAAAGGATTATTACGCCTCACTGTGATTCCAAGCTGGGCAAGGAGAGAGGGGAGGGCATGAGAGAATTATTGAAAGTGAAAAGTGGACGAGTCAATAGGTTCAAGGTCTAATGGGAGAGCAAAAATTCTGGAGTGGGAATACAACAGTATTTAAGCTGACCAGAGAGTGGGTGCTTGAAATGTATATTTTAAAAGTAAAGCAACTATGGCAATGACATTTTATGAATGACTTTTCTAGACATCACTTATGGCGTGTTGAACTATTCTGATGGAGAACCCCGAGAGCTAACATACGACATATAAATCAGAAAATCCAGCCACAAATGACTGGGGATATTTAGCAATGCCATTAGTAAGCTAATCAATGATCATTTTAAGGTTTGTTCAAAACTCAAGAGTCAGCTGTGAATAACCCTGGATTTCTTTTTGTTGTTGAGATGCATGAGTTCTTTATATATTTTGGAGATTAAGCCCTTATCAGATGTATGGTTTGCAAATATCTTCTCCCAATTGTTAGGTTGTCTTTTCGTTTTGTTGATGGTTTCCTTTGCTGTGCAGAAGCTTTTTAGTTTGATGTAGTCCCATTTGTTTATTTTTTCTATTGTTTCTCTTGCCCGGTCAGACATGGTGCTTGAAAATATGTTGCTAAGACCAGTGTTGAAGAGTGTACTGCCTATGTTTTCTTCTAGAAGTTTCATAGTTTCAGGTCTTACATTCAAGTCTTTAATCCATTTGGAGTTAATTTTTGTGTATGGTGTAAGATAAGGGTCTACTTTCATTTTTTTGCATGTGGCTATCCAGTTTTCCCAACACCATTTGTTGAAGAGACTTTCTTTTCCCCATTGTATGTTCTTGGCTCCTTTGTCAAAGATTAGCTGTCCATAGATGTGTGGGTTTATTTCTGGGCTTTCAATTCTATTCCATTGATCTGTGTGTCTGTTTTTGTGTCAGTACCATGCTGTTTTGATTACTATAGCTTTGTAGTATATTTTGAAATCAGGGAGTGTGATACCTCCAGCTTTGTTCTTTTTTCTCAGGATTCCTTTAGCTATTCAGGGTCTTTTGTTGTTCCATATAAATTTTAGGATTGTTTGTTCTATTTCCGTGAAAAGTGTTGTTGGAACTTTGATAGGGATTGCATTGAATCTATAGATTGCTTTAGGAAGTGTGGACATCTTAACTATGTTAATTCTTCCAGTCCAAGAGCACGGAATATCTTTCCATTTCTTTGTGTCTTCTTCAATTTCTTTCAGCAATGTTTTATAGTTTTCCGTGTACAGCTCTTTCACCTCTTTGGTTAAGTTTATTCCTAGGTATTTTATTCTTTTTGTTGCAATTGTAAATGGGATGGTATTCTTAATTTCTCTTTCTGCTACTTCGTTGTTAGTGTATAGAAATGCAACTGATTTTTGTATGTTGATTTTGTATCCTGCAACTTTACCATATTCGTTTATTACTTCTAAAAGTTTTCTGGTGGATTCTTTAGGGTTTTCTATATATAAAATCATGTCGTCTGCAAATAGTGACAGTTTTACTTCTTCCTTTCCAATTTGGATCCCTTTTATTTCTTTCTCTTGCCTGATTGCTTTGGCTAGGACTTCCAGTACTACGTTAAATAGGAGTGGTGAGAGTGGGCATCCTTGTCTGGTTCCTGATCTTAGAGGGATAGCTTTCAGTTTTTCACCATTGAGGATGATATTAGCTGTGGGTTTCTCATATATGGTCTTTATTATGTTGAGGTACTTTCCTTCTATACCCATTTTATTCAGAGTTTTCATCTCAACAACAAAAAAACTACCAACTCAATTAAAAAATGGGCAAAGGGCCTGAACAGACATTTCTCCAAAGAAGATATACAGATAGCCAACAGACACATGAAAAGATGTTCAAAATCATTAACTATTAGGGAAATGCAAATCAAAACTACAATGAGATATCACCTCACGCCCGTCAGAATGGCTATAATTAACAAGACAGGAAACAATATGTGTTGGAGAGGATGTGGAGAGAAGGGAACTCTCATACACTGCTGGTGGGAGTGCAAACTGGTGCAGCCACTATGGAAAACAGCATGGAGATTCCTCAGAAAATCAAGGATAGAACTACCATATGATCCAGCTATTCCACTGCTGGGTATTTATCCAAAGAATATGAAAACACCAATGCGTAAAGATACATGCACCCCTGTGTTCATTGCAGCATTATTCACAATAGCCAAGACTTGGAAGCAACCTAAGTGCCCATCAAGGGACGAATGGATAAAGAAGATGTGGTATATATACACAATGGAATACTACTCAGCCATAAGAAACGATGAAATCCAGCCATTTGTGACAACATGGATGGACATTGAGGGTATTATGCAAAGTGACATAAGTCAGAGGGAGAAGGTCAAATACCGTATGATTTCCTTCATTAAGTAGTAGATAATAACAACAACAAACAAACACATAGAGACAGAGATTGGATTGGTGGTTACCAGAGGGGAAACGGGGAGGGAGGAGGGCGAAAGGGATAATTCGGCACATGTGTGTGGTGATGGGTTGTAATTAGTATTTGGGTGGTGAACATGATGTAATCTATGCAGAAATAAAAGTATAATGATGTACACCTGAAATTTATACAATGTTATAAACCAATGTTACTGCAATAAACAAATAATTTTTTAAAAAAGAAAGAAAATGTGGTATATATATACAATGGAATACTCCTCAGCCATAAAAAAAGACAAAATCGTCCCATTTGCAACAACATGGATGGGCCTGGAGGGTATTATGTTAAATGAAGTAAGCCAGAAGGAGAAAGACAAACACCGTATGATCTCACTCATATGTGGAATATAAACCAACACATGGACAGAGAAAACTGTATTGTGGTTACCAGGGGCAATGGGGGTGGGGGGTGGGCACAAGGGGTGAAGGGAGTCATGTATATGGTGACGGACAAACAAAAATGTACAACCCCAAACTTCACAATGTTAAAAACTATTAAAACATCAATTAAAAAAAAAGTGAAAAAAAAAAACAAAAACCCTGGATTTCTAGATTTTTATGAGGGTAAACCTCATGATCCTAATACCTAAAGGCAACTGCAGTTTTCTCAAAAGATACGAGAAGTAAAATATAGAAAAAAAACATAACATGTAAACAGAAGCTTTTCCCTAGTTTCCTCACATGCCTTTGTTCTCTGTTTTAGACCAAGCAGGACTGGGTGAAAGCCCATTTAAGAACAGATTCCCAGGCGGCTGTCTAGTTGGCACAGCAGAAGAAACAATACAAACTGGTGTCTCACTTCTCACGTACCTTGAGTTCAAGTTTCCCATTTCTATTCCTGGTGCAGAATTCATGACATCAACTGTTGACTACTGGCATCATAAATCCATGCCCTCTCCCAATTAACAATAGAAACAAAATTAATATTTCTTTCTTTGTTAAAATATAAAATCCATCCAAAATGGGTAATTTAGGACGTCGTAAGGCAATTCAGAGCCCACGGTGAGAAGCAGAGAGCCTGTGTCTAGAAAAATGTGACTGCTGTTTCCCAAAGAATTCAGAAAGTCTCTAAGAATAGGAAATTGGAGGATTAAAAGCTGCCCACATTTCACAACAATATCATTGAAAAAGAAAAAGCAGTTGAGGAAGGAGTTGAGGTTAAGGATATTAGTGAAAAGACATGACCATGTGCTTTTGCTTTTATCTTCGTGTCTCTACAGAAATGTGATTTAGTTACTAGTTGCAGCCACTGGTTATGGATGTTGGGAGTTGGGTGTGTGAGCTTGATGTTGTCATAGTGATTTGAGTATTCCGGGAGTCTTGTTATTTCTTACTAAGTCTTATACTTGGTCCTACTATCCAGAAGATAATGATAATGAAGCAATATTTTCACAAGTAGAGTATCTAGGTTTCCCTTAGCCGTGGGAGTTAAAGTTTTTGTATTTCCCACTTAAGATTTTTTAATAAATGTTTTGTTGGAACAACTAAGCATGATATTCCACTAGTTATTAATCAATCTTACAAAATGTAAGAATGATCTGTGATTAGTACTAAGCTTGTATAGTAATGCATATGTTGTCTGATAAATAAAAACCGGGAAAACAAACAAAATAAAAGGAAAGATATGGACACAATAGACCCCTCTCTCTCATGACTGTCAGTTGATATCAATGACAGTCCTGTCTAGCCCTGGTTCTTCTTCAGACTTGCATAGTACTGACTGCCTCTGAATTTTCTAACTCATGGCATGGACTCAGATCTCTTCAGAATTTGGAAACAATTTTCTTAAAAAGCTGTTGCAGGCAGCTTCAAACCTCAGTTCTTTCTCCAGCAAGGGAATCCAATCTAGAAAACAAAAGTGTGGTTTTTTTCTTTTCAAGTTCCTTGTTCCTCCTTAGATCCAATCATTAAAAATATAAAAATTTCACGGCACTGTAGAGCAACCAATTTATGTAAAATCCCATTCTTGGGGCCGGCCCATGGCTTACTGGTTAAGTGTGCACACTCTGCTACTGGTGGCCCGGGTTCGGATCCCGGGCACATACCGACGCACCACTTGTCAGGCCATGCTGAGGTGGCGTCCCACTTACAGCAGCTAGAAGGATGTGCAACTATGACATACAACTATCTACTGGGGCTTTGGGGAAAAAAAAAGGAGGAGGATTGGCAATAGATGTTAGCTCAGAGCCGGTCTTCCTCAGCAAAAAGAGGAGGATTGGCATGGATGTTAGCTCAGGGCTGATCCTCCTCACACACACAAAAAATAATAATCCCATTCTTTCTATGATTAGAAGGATGTTGCACAGAAAGCTTTACTAACTAACTTTAATCTTCTTCTCCACCCTCCATCTCCATATAATCAGTTTCTCACAGGATGAGATACTGTGATTTGATTTTTTTGAGGGACTATGCATATTCCCAGAACATAGCATCTTAAAGCACATTTAAGCCCAAATTAATGTAATTTCACCAGATATGTGAAGTGATTCTTCCACTGCAGTCACAAATGACTTATGGATGGTTAGCAGTGCCATCCATGCAGGCTTGGCTTTCATTTGTATACACCCGTGAATTGTCTCTGTGGAGAAAATGTGCAGAGGTAGCATTTCACTTTTATGTTTTCCATCAAACAGCTTCCTAGTGACAGAGAGAAAGGTATGAAAGTTGTTAGGGAAAACATTCTCTATTACCAGGAGGTTGTTTCTTCAGAAGTCGGAAGCTTCTGTGCACTGTGAAGGGAATACTAAATTAAACCTGTGCTAGAGGATTCCATTCAGATAATCAGGGTTTACAAAGCCACCTTGGCCTCATACGAACAAAATGGTCTACAGGTAGCTGTTTATAAGTTATTTTGTCATAGAATTAAAGGAACTTTGATTCTAAAATGTATGCTTGTGTGTACCAATATGAAATATGTAGTGTCTGAAACATTCTCAACCAAAGAAAGAATTGCAAGTCCACACTGGGACTGGTATTGGGTGGTTTGTGGGATCCAGGAAATCTCACTTGAGTCTCCTTCAGAGTCTGGAATCCTACCACCATAAGATCAGTCCTTTGAATTAAGGCTTTGTATTTTCAGCCTTTATTAGTAAGAACCAAACCCTAGATAGGCCATGTTTTAAATAATTATTAATAATGATCCCTTTAAGAAATATTTATTTATCAATTTTCTTTATATCTCAAGAGCTACTTGTGAGAGTATGGAAGACAATACCAAATGCCAGATTTTGCTAGGAAATAGATAAGATGCAAACCTAAAATACCATTGTCAACCTAGATAGGCAGACCTTAGGAACTCCAGGAAGCTAAAAGGAAATATGAGAGTGTTGTGTGTTGTAAAAAGGGGAAATTGGAAACAAAGATGCTGTGGGTAACTTTGAGACCTGTTTCATGGTTTTGCATAGATCTTATATGATGACAATATTGAAAAGTTATTTTGACCTCAGGATCTTAGTCTCCTTTCCCCTGTGATTCTTGGGTAAATACTTTAATTTGTGGTATTAAAGTCTTACAAGTGGATTCTACCCTTTTTATTTTAATAGATTGGTTCCATTTTATTGCAAAATATTTTGAGACGCGTCTTCTAAACCAACACCACACCATGGTACACTATTGAGAATGTAGAGAAAACATTCACATAAGGAATACCACCCCAGGAAATATCTTCCCACATCATAGGGAGTTTCTCCCGTGCTGTTGGAAGGACATTGAAAGTCAATGGATTTCAGCTTTGACTACAGCTCCTCACTTGCTTTAATTTAGAGGTCCCAATCTCAGTTCTTTATGGGGTGTTTAGGTTTCCTTGTAGGCCTCTTAGGAATCACAAGCTTCTTTACTCCTTAACCTTATACTTCATTGCTGTAATTGAAGCTCTTTTGTTGCTGTAATTCCCTCCTAATGTTACAGTTTTAATCATGTATTCTTTCCCTCTGGAGGCATTAATTATTGCCAGTTTTGAAAATACCCTTGCTTGATGCATAGTTTTTGGTTCTGGTGCCAAATCATGTCACTGTTTCCTATTCTTCCTCTATGTGAAAAGATTTTTCGTCTTTTTTCTTTATAGTTCAGCATACGCCATACCTTTTTAACCTCTATACTGTAATTTAGAGTATTTTTGTCCCTCAGAAAGTCAGCATTCTTCCTAGTTTTGTGTATTTCACCAATTTGCAGTACATGTCTCAAGATAGAAGATTTAAATTTCATTTTATTTGCTATTAGCTGTGAAATTATTGGTCACTGGAGCTTATGATGGTCTATCCTTGCTAAGGATTTACCTATGGTTTATAGCATGTCATTAAAATGAATGGTTATTTTCCAATGACAAGGTTATTTTCCATTTCCTTCACTGAAATACAAAGTTGAAAGAGAGAATATTTCTTCAAATGTGGCAGAGTATACTAGAAAATATTCTCTAGTTTGAAGTTAAGTGAGTTTTTCTTTATTTAGTCCTGGTAACTATCTCAGATCATAGACAGTTAAATGGATATTTTATTATTACCAAACTTCATAATCTTCTTTTCATTCACACACACACACACGCACATGCACCCAAAATCTACTCCAATTAAAGATGAAAGACTACTTAATTATTGTTTTACAAAAAGTTACAAACACTAGGAAAGATTTTGAAATAAGAGCAGTCACCCTCCAACCAGCATTTACTCAGTGCCCACACTGAGAGTACCCCTGTTCTGGGCACTGGAGAAAGAGCAGTAAGCAAGACAGATAAATTCACAACTCCCACAGAGCCTGAGTTCTAGAAACTTGATCCAGACTCCACTTCTAATTTAAATTTATCGTGTTCTTCCTCATCTGAGTATTTACTAAAGGGCATCTATATTCTCCATCCAATAAGAACAAGTTCTCCATGATGAGAGCACCAATTTGTGTTTTAGTGCTTGGAATTATGCGATTTATCCTGAAGTCATCTGTTTCTGAAAGCAGTACAAGTCTATTTCATTATATAAAAATGAAATACACTGAAATTTATTATTATTTTACTGAACATAAATCAGAAAATAGATTCAATATACATTACCTAAGGACTGACATTTCGAACCCCTTAGCCATGTGTTTCAGTAAATGTATTTCCTTGTTCATTTACTGCTACATTTTGAATCATTGCCTCTGCTCATATGACTGTTGATGTCTCCCCCTTCAGCCTGGATGAACCCATTTCTTTTCAAGGGCCAGAGCTTCTACAAAATAATAGAAAACCTTGGCCTGAGCTACACCGAACGCTTGCTTATTATCATATTGTATAGAACTCGAAAAAAGAATTGAGGCAGATTCCAGTATAGTCTTTTTTTATTTGAACTTTGTTTTATTAAAATACAAATAAAAACAGTAACTCTCAATATTTTTATGAACATTTTGCTACCTACTTTGACATTCTCAGATATTTTATTGATTCCATCTTATTGATTTATACATATTATATTATACTTTATTGTGTGATTTTTAAAGAGTTTAAGTTTATGATTTGATGCAAAAAAAATTGCACATCTCCAACTTTACAGTGAAACTTTAAAACATTGGCTTGAATATACAGAAATACATGTTGAAGGTAAGTTTTCATAATTTTGGTAACACAAGTTAATTTCAAATGTTGGGCAATAGTTATGAAAACTTCCCAGGGTGACCCAAAGATTATCAGTGAGTTCTCCATTCTGCTGTGGGATTTCTCTTGAGATAAATGTTCTGTGTCTGTTTTCTCTCAGGAGGTCGAGTTGTGTCGTGTTAGCAGTCAAGAGAAGTTGGGCCTGACAGTCTGTTACCGAACGGATGATGAAGAAGACACCGGCATTTATGTCAGCGAGGTAAGAAATGCCGTGGAGGAGAGATGAGGGGAGAGAGACTGCGAAGAATGGAGTGAAATGACTCACAATGAGAAAATCCTTGGGAGGCTTGAGTGTGAAGAATTGGCCATGTTCCAGTACTTGTCACTTTCAATTAGGAAAGTAAATTATGTTCCCCAAGTAGTGTAATTATTATCAGCTTGTTTAATGTGGATGCTTTCACCACAGACTCCCAGTAAGGAGAAGTGTAAAAATGGTAACATTGTCTAAATCTGAATAAATTCCTGTAAGTATGCAGGCAGTCCAGCAAAGTTTTTGATCAGCAAACATTTGTCCTTCCATTCCACTGTGTCGTTTATCGGTTTTGTGAACAATAGCATTGACTAATTGTTTTGAATCTAATATTCATAGTAATCACGTATTTTACTCTGCTGATGGGAATGATAAATTTGAATATCCAAGAAGTGCATCTATTACTTTGTTTTATTCAACCTCGAATCACTTTCAAAAAGTGAGATACATAACTGTGAAATACCCTTAGTGTTAATTACTTTGAAAAAAAGTGAAGCAAATTTATTATTATAGATGATTTTTAAACTCCCAAAAGAATCATTTTATGAAAAGTAGTAAGATATGATTTTTTAAATTATATATACATATGATTAAAAATTAAATATATAAATGTGAAAACATATATGTATATATAGGTATCGATATGATATAACTCCTCCATATATATGTACACACATATATGTGTGTGAAACCATGTATGTGTACATATATGTGTGTGAAAATATATATATGTACATATATATATACATGTATATGCAGAAGTTAGACAAACTAGATACTAATTACTGTTCCATGCTGTTCCAAGTTTTCTTGGCCATGATCTTGAACACATTACCTAACTTACTGAGCGTTAGCTTCCTCAACTAGGAACTTAGTACAACAATGCTTATCTCATTGTTTTTACAGAGATGTTTAGAATATAGAAAAGATAATGCAATTAATGCACTTAGAAAACTACACAGCTCTATAAATGTAAATATTACTCTTTATCACTTTACCAAAGAATTTACTGACTGGCTCTTGCAATGGAAAAATCGCCAGAGAATATTTGACTTATATACCTCTTTTAAATGTACAACTATGCTAATCCCTCCGATTATGGTGAGGAAGTATAAGGCAACACCTGCAGAACTCTTTTGTTATATGTACAGAGGTACAAATGTAGAAGTTTAGTATTAGTTTGGTGACAGTTCTGAAGACAGTTTTAGATTGTGAATGGCTTCCAAATAGGATGCAATTGATTAATTATCATCCCTCACTTGCATCTAGTCTAAGTCTCTATTTACTGTTTAAACATGTCAGCTTTGGAACTTTACTTTTCGGAGGTAGTACAGAAGCCACAGGAACTGAACATGTGTTCTTGGAAGGGATGTTTTCCTTCTACCTCTTATATGTAATTATAGTGTCTCTTGTTCTTGATTGATCACTTCAAACTCATTTACTAGATGGCACCACCTGATAAGAAAGTAATATCTAACATCTGGATAGGATGGATAAATCTCATGCTACACTTGAAATACTTTGCTTAAAAAAAAACTTTGATGGAATAAGCTCAAATAAATGTTTTGAACCCATCAGATGAAATGGGATAGATGGAATTACCCCTAGTGAATCACTCAAGTTTGGCCCATTAAAATTTTGGTAAACTCTTAAAAGAGCCTTAAATATCTATTTATTATAAATAATTTATAGTTAATTCATGTCATCCTATATGTAAAGCAGTGCCTAGTAATAATCTACATAGATAGAATTTTTTTTCATTTTTTGAGCAACATAGATTATAAATCTCTTTATAAATTAATGTGCCCATGAGATAGAAATTCCTTTAATAAGTATGGATTTATAGTATAGCTATCAGCTTTTCTAAGACAGCTAAGGCAGGATTTAAAAATCACCCTAGTAGAAAATAAATTTCTTGGGTCCAGAGAATCCTAGTATTAACATCAGCTGAAGATCGTGTCAGCCAAAGACCATGTCTGACAGTTGGCATGCAGACATGAGTGAACGGATGTGGGAAAAAAAAAGAAGAAAGGATAAAAGGGAGAAAGAGAGAGAGGGAGGGATAAAAAGTGGTTCTTGAATCAAGTTCTGCTCTGGTTCTTTTTAATTTTATTATTATTAATTCTAAAATAGTCCATTTACATTTTTAGATTTGGGGATTTCTGACAGAAAAATTTGACATGCACTCTATAAATCAATAGAGAATTTTGAACCAGGTTTTTAAAAATATTTTTTTAAACCACACTTTTGAGTTCCTGGGAAGATATTGTATATCCAGCTGAAGATGTGTGTCCTCTCCATTACAGGTAGATCCTAATAGCATTGCTGCCAAAGATGGCCGAATTCGAGAAGGGGATCGTATTTTGCAAGTATGTGGTGGTGTTATTTCCTTCAGTTTCTTACTATCTGTCCAACAGTTTTAATTTTATTTTCTTTCTTGTAAAATGTTAGAGAGAAGAATTTGTCTTTGCTTCTGGATAGTAACATCTGCAAAACAAAAAGCTATCATTTAAAACTTTTTTTAAAGTAAGGATGGTGCCATTTATTAAGAATTATTAGCTAATTATTAGTGATTAAGACATAAACGCTGGACTCAGACTCGACTTCAGCTTCCAGCTCCACTGCTTACACATTCCTTAACCTCTCATTGCAAGCCTGTTTCCTCATTTTAAAAGATGATAATAATAAAACATATTGTTGCAAAGGTTAAATGTGATTATGCGTGTGGTATGCTTAGCACAGTGCATGGTAAGTAATAAATATTAGCAGTTATTATTACTAGCAGCACCAGGAATTATTGCTGCCTTTTTCCGGAATAAATTAGGTAAACATGCATCCCAATGTTCCATTACTATATGAAAGTCTAGAAGTCTAAAGGAGTTTTAATAATTTACAAATGAGTTGCTGGGGACAGGTGGAGGAAATATGCTTCTTCTCCATGTGGAAATGTGAAAACATAGAGACTGATTAAATTTCAGTTTAATGAGAGAGATGGTAAGCAGATCATAGCCCAAATCAGGAATAATTTTTGAAAGCCAATGTTTCTGTCTTAAACTAAACCTGCCTCGACCGGCTCTGTCTCTTCTGAGTCCTTTCCCATAAAGAACGGCTGCAGAGAGACACACAGTTGCCCAGTTCTTGTGTCCAGATTAACCCAAAATAAGAACAGGGGCTCTTCAGGGTTGGGTTTCACTGCAGATCTCAACTGCAAAATGGAGGAGGACTCAAAAGACAAATTGAGGAAGTTACAAACTATTAAAACATTCTGCAAAACTTGTAGTCATTGTAACAGATCTATAGTTCCCATTACTAGATATGAACCCCGGAAGAATATTTCTTACGTTTAGCACACTTGGATTCAATACTCTGCCTAAAACCAGGGCTTCAAAAATAGACAAGATGCCATGCTAGCCTGTGGGGCACTCCCTGTGTAATTAGGAAGATGATGCGCACACAGACGATTACCATGCAGTGCGAGCGACATTGTCATGATAACGGTGTGCCTGAGCCACCTTGGACACACTCCAGCGGGTTATCCTGGAGTGGGTAAGAACCAGCCTTCTGTGGGTCTTTCCTTTCTTTAGGGTGACAATTACTGAATCACAGCACTTCTTCATACCTTCTCCCTTCTCTAACTAGATGCCACAGAACTCCTTTTTCATCAGGGACCCTCTACTAAGGCTCCAATTAGGAAAGAATACAAGTATGAATTAGCGGTCATTCATGGTCCCAGTAGTTTTCAGAAAACTTAAAGAATATATAATTTAGACTTCAGTGAGTGGTGACCTATAGTTACACAAAAAAATTGGATATACCAGGGGGAGGAAAAGTGAACCAGGATGCCAAAGCTTAGTCTTGTTCACTACCATATTTTAATACTTTCTCTCCCATACATAAATAAATGAATGAATGAAACAAAGGTATTCAGTGGAGAGAGTGATAGGATAGATGAATAAAATCTGCAGTAAAGTTTTACATGTGCCGCCTCATGAAGAAATAAGGGTACCATTTCAGTGCATCATCCAGATAATGAAAGCTTCAAAAATATTTTGTTTTTTTTGACTTGGAAATAATTTTAAATGTATCGTTCCTTTGTTAACATCTCCAATTAAGTATACTGGAAAGAACGTAACCTTCTTTTGATGCTCAGGGTCATGTTACTCCCAGCAATCTTTACACAATGTTACAATAGAGTAAAATGTTCGGTGGCTAAAAGGTCTGGAAGATTTTGTGCCCGGATATTAAATGACCCTAGTTGGCTATGTTTTCTGATATGTTGGGTCTATATTTTGTCATTTTTCTCTTGCTGTTTCCAGCTCTCACTTCTTCCTCTCACCATCCACTCATACCTTCTGCTGCACCCTCACTGGCTCCCTTCCTAGTTTCCAGCTAACACTTTCCCACGGGTTAGATACACAATACATTAAAATTACATCTTTTAGTTCGGTGGCTAGAGTTGAATAGAAATAAAGTACATGTCTTTCCATATATGCGTACTTTGTTTTGACACTTCCTTATTCTTGGCTTTATTTTGGGCAGGTAAAGTTTTCAGATAAAATATTTGCTGGATAATAAGGCATTCGTTAATGGAATTGGTTCATTGAAGAAACAACAGCAGGATTGATAAAGTGCTATTGTCTGCCTGATTACTTTATATCCAGTGACAAATATGTCACACTTAATGAATAAATACATGTCACATTAAAAAGCCTAGAATTCAATTCTATCTGCACACACAGGAAACAAAGAGTCTTAAGGGTGATGGTGAAATTATCTTAAATAAAACTGTGACAAAATTGTACCCATAGACAAATAGCTCCATATGGTTGATGAGGAGATTATGGGATACCCTGTAATGAACAATTAATGACTCCTTTCTCAAGGAGATGAGAGTGGGAGAAAGAGAGGATTTACTTCTTATCCTTGAAGTTTTCTGGCTGGCTTTTATTTAAATGAATCTCTTTAGAGCAATTGTGATTTTAATTTCCTGTTCATGATGACCTAAGTAGAATATTTCTATGGTCTTGCCTTCATTGGGTAGCTTAAGTTTTCTAAATGTTATACACCATGGGCCTGTAGTACACTATGGGTGACCTCACCCAGTGACACCACACACACACACACACACACACACACACACACACACTCACACGAGACTAACATAAGGTAGGAATTATGCAGAAGAAAAACCATGAACCAACTTCATGAAAATACATTCTAGCTCTCATGTGTTTTTTCTCTGCAAGTGCTTGACAGTTCTTTCTGCTGTGCCATTGTCACAAGCTTGTGCTATAGATGCATCTTCAGGAATTAATATGAGGAAGTCCTCTCAAAAAATGGCAGGGCTGAATGAAGACAAGGCATTTCTGAGCCAGAGAGAAAGGATTAAAGACCACATATGATCAGCTTTCCAAAGGAGAGAGTGCTGTATTCTCGTTTCCTCCTTGGGATAGTAAGCATATAATATTTCATGTAAGCTGCCTAATCTCATGTTGGTCAAAAAACTCAGTCATGTTCCTAAGGATCACTCCTTGACAAAACCCTGCAAAAACTCAAATAGTGGAACAATAAAACTTCTAATGAGCTCTGTCTGTCTTTCTCTGCCCTATACAAATGCCCTCAGCATTTCTTCCTACTCTTTTATTTTCTTCCCTTTGGATAGCTGTTTTCCCCCTATTTCTGTTCTTTCCACTCCAAATCTCTATACTTCATTCACCTTCTTTCTCTCCACACTAAAATATGAACACATTTGAAATAGTTCTTCTTTTGTCTTAGATTCTTGGGATTTCAAATAAGAAATTCCAGAGGTGGTTGGATGCCAAGAATTTTAGTTGCCCATCTGCCTCTGGTACACTGATACAGAAAATGTAAAAATTGGTATATTGAAGCAAAAAAAGCTATATTATACCATTTCTAGGCTTTTATACACACACACATACCCGTGCACACACTCATATGCACATACAGGAGATTGAGCCTAAAATGAAATTTTGACTGATTTATCTTAGTTAATTGCCACAAATCTGTTCTAAGCCAAGGCAATATCCATTTTGAAACTAATATTTACATATGCCCATGCATGGAAAATCAGACAAATACATTCTCTAGCAAAGCTTTCCTCTTGTATAACAAAAGTTACATGTTACCCTTCTCCTGGTCCTCTTTCCTTCTTTTCTCTTAAAATGGAAGTCTTCCATTAAATTGTGGTGATGCAATGACTCGTCTGTCTCCTCCCCATGTTGCTGGGCCCTGCACCTTTATGTCTGCTTGGTGTTTTCAGACACAGTAAGCTGCTTTCCCACAAGCAATCTTGTAGCTATGAACCATCATTCAGGAACAAGAGCAAATGAAAGTTGAATGCTCTATCTGATTTCATTCCTCAAATGTTTTCATTTCTTGAGAGACATCTTTGCTGAAACCCGTGGCTGTATTTCTTGCCTCCATATAAGTTGGAATATCAAACTAATGTCCTGAGTACAATAGAATCTACCGACCAGTTGGCTGAAGTGGTCTTTGAAAAAGAAACAATGTTACATTTTAATACCAGATTTCTGTGGTGAATTCATTTCATTCCACTTATGATCCTGAACGTGAAAGCATTTCTGCAGCATATGATCTGTCCTCCCAAAATAAGGGCTTATTGCCAGGACTGGAGACCATAGCTCTGGTCATTATGAGTTCACGGAGGAGAGAGATGAATACCAACTGTGAAAGGACTGAAAATCAAACAGCCATATTGTTTCTTGATGGCCCTCCAAGAGTTACAAATTCGTATGAGATATATATCTTTTAAAATAGAACCATGTTTATTACTATGGATTTAATTGTAGATGAATTTTAGTATATTTTCTTTATGTAGAAGAAAATAGTCTTTAGTGAATATTAAAATATAAATAATGATAGTATAATAATAATAGCAACAATCACATCAACAGACATATGTGCCAACCTTGAGCACTTTCTGTATACTGGACACTTATTTAAACCCTTTGCATATGTTACCTTATTTAATCCTTATGACAACCCTCTTCGAAAGGCACTATTATCTGCACTTTAATATAGGGAACACAATAGTACCATTAAACAAACATGAATGAAGAATATTTAGATTAATGGTAAGTAAAATGTAGATGAAGTGTTTGTAAGTATGTATATGCTTGAAAGGAGACCAGAGAAAAAAGTAGTGAGAATTATATTTCAAACAGAAAAGATGAAGCTTAGTTGTGTGAGATCATCCAACTCAATCTCCTTAGGATCGGATGTGCCTAAAGTGGAGGGAAGGTGAACAACTAGATCCACAGTTGATAGAGAGATGGATGCATTGCAGGTATACTGCTAAGAATTACTATGAAATGGACATAAGCCCTCAAAGCTCAAAGAAAGTAAAAATTTTCAAGTCACTTTTTTCAAACTATACTTAATTGGGGATGGGGGAGGTATAATGGAATCCATCACAACCAATTTATTTTTATTCGAGGAATAAAGGCCTTAGATTCAGTACAAAAATAGCTTTTCAGATATATACTTACAAAAAAACACAACCTATCCTTCCCAGCCATTAGTCCCCATTTTGGAATCATAGCTTCTATTTTCTAATTTGATGACTTTTATTTGGAAATTGCAAAAAAAAAAGAAAAAGGAAATGCACTTGAAATTTGTAAAAGCTGAATTTTCTGTCTACATATGCAAGAGAAAAACTAAGGTGACACTCATTTGATCCGAATAAGAAAATACAACACGTGATTGTATGGTTTTCCCCCCTTTGACTATTATTATCTACTTTCTTTGTGGTAAATATGTATAATAGGAGTCTATGAATAAGGATCATTTATTGTGGTCCAAAGTTGAGATTTCTGAGCTGTTTTCGGTAATTATGTCTGTCCTAATATATCAGCCAGAATCCCAGAGACCCACAAGGAGAAAACCTCAGTAGGCTACTTCTTGCTTTTAAGCAGAAATCCTTAGTGAAAGATGTTAGATTGATTATTGTCAAAATGGTCAGTACAGCCACATTTTCTGTTTAATTTATCGAAATAATTAATACTTATTTTAGATAGAATTACTTGACCTATCCAATTGAAATTTTTTTCCACATATTTTGGTTATATATTGTGGATCACAAATCTCATTGTCTCCATGAATTTGAGCAATCAATAAAATAAAACAAATGTAAAATATGCAAAGAAAAAAGTTGTGTTAACTAAGAGCTAAACACATTTGAACATAAAACAGTAGTTTAAAATACAAAGTTTAGACACTTATTTGCTCTGTCTGCAAAACTTAGAAAAAGGAAGAAAGATATATTTCGAATGCCACTGGAATCTTTTCTTTTTAATCAGAAGTTTACTCAAGCTTGGTTTCTTCCACTCAGTATTCTTATAAAAAGCCAATTTTACTCCGTGTTAATTTAAAAAAAAAAATTTAAGTGTGCTTAAGAGATGAGCTTTAAGATATTTCATTAGTTTTGTTGTTTTAGGAAATGGATGAATCTCAGAAAGAACTGGAATATTGATGAGGATGTAACTGATGAACTGTTCCTTCTTTTGATTAGTTAAGCACTAAATGATACCCTGAGAGTGATTTGGGGCAACTGAGTCAGACCCACATACAAATATGAAATGATTAAATGAAAATGCAATCTGCAGCGGCCTGGGAGCATTGCCTGGTGAGAGATAACACTGCAGCTCTCCAATTGGCTCGCAGCAAGCATGCAGGATGACGGATTTCAGTTGTGGTATTGCCGACCCTGCTTCCCCCAGCACTATTATCTCAGAGTGACACTTCCATTACTCTGAGCGGAGAAAGATGGACGTCACCTGTCAGGGGCTGGTTAATTGTGTTGCTAGATGTATGTTGCCAGGGCGCAGGTTGGACATTTATGAACATAACTGCTTCCTCTGATGTCTGCCATCCTTCAGGGATCGATATGGCTCTTACAGTAAGCACGTAATTGAGTGAAGGCACTTACCACTGAGGGGCTGAAGATGAGCCCATTGTATGAGCTTCATTGTCCATACGTTTCCCATAAATGAGCTGATATTTGCCATTTATTGTGTGCAGCATTGTGGAAATGGAAACTAATGTGCCACTTTCATTTGTTTTCTAGATAAATGGGGAAGATGTCCAGAATCGAGGAGAAGCAGTGGCATTGCTGTCGAGCGATGAGTGCAAGAGAATTGTGCTGCTGGTTGCAAGGCCAGAGATTCAGGTCAGAGCAGAGATCAGAAACCTTGAGACTGAACTTTATATTCACGATCTGCTATTCTGTATCATGTCAGTTCCATGGATATTTGTAAAACCAAATATACAAAACGTAATTGAGTTATTTTTCCTAACTTACCAACCTTATCAAAAAAATTATAAGTTAAAGACTCCCTTATGTTGCTCCACAGAATGACAGCTAAACATCTTATTTTTTAAAAAGAAGAAAAAAAGCACACAAAATTGAATCATTATTCTCTCCTTCCACTTGCCAGCTATTTAAATGAATTTATAAATGAAAAATGGTTGACTTTACATGATTTTTAATTCTTTATGGATCCTTGCTTTAGGTTTTCATCTAAAAATACTTAATTGGCATATTAAGGTATGTTGAAAGACTCTCTAATGAGAGAGACATTAGCATATCTAGCTATCAACTTAAATCTTTTGAGGATAACTTTGTCAAATAAAGTGCCTTATGTAGCATGGTGTGGTTCCATGTATCGTAAATGAATTTTTTCTAATTTTAGTGTGACAAAAACATCTGTCCAGCCCAAAACAAACTGATAGCTTCTAAAAGGCATTTTTTAATATCTTTACAGAGGGAGATGTCATGAAAGTAAAGGAGGGGTAGTGGTGGAAGAAAAGTACTATTGGTACTTCCTTTTATATCCTTTTTATACCCCACTGCAGTACAGAAAGGACATTACATTGTCACCATTCTATCCATCTGTCAGTAGTTTGAGTGAAGTTGGTTATATCAGCATTTGTCTCCCGGCTTATTGATCTGATATTTTTCAGACTCAGTAACTACATACTATCTATAAATTACATTGAGCAAGTGTATTTCAGTGTCAGACCGAGTCCTGACTTGAATATAGTGGTTATAAAAGATCACCCTTTCCGCATATATTTCCCTTATGCCCTTGACCATTCTAAATGGCTCCCATAAAGCCGGCCATAGCCCAGGGCAGAGTAAAGTTACGCACCTGAGGTCTTAGGAGCTGGGAAGGGAACCTACACAACTGGCTGGACTGCCTCCGTGGGAGTGAAACTTTAAAATACGTATGAAATTGCACTAATTACATGGAAATCCGCAAACCAGTTAATCTCATTGATCTCATTTTCTTGAAAAAGAACAGAATAAAGGGACTAAATACATATTAGTGAAATTCATAGTAAATTGAGGAGAACTCAGCAGTCATCCTTGTAGAAAAGATATTTCAACGTTATAGTGTAGTTTCCTTGCCCTTTCCATGTAACGGTTAGAGAACCTCATTAATTTAGAATTAAAGCATTTCCTTAAACTATGCCACGTAACAGCTATAATGGACTGTGGGAAGAATAGAAATTGATGACATAAGACCAGATCCTGTTCATCTTTGACGAAATACATATGCTTGGTAGGACCAGTGGCATTTTCGAATACCTGGCTACACTCCTGATTCAAAAGAATCAATGCAGGAGGATGAATTTTCAAACAAGACTTCCTTTCCAGAGTTGATAAAAGATGGTCATCTGACTCTGTAGGGTACCATCCTGTCTGTCAAAATCAGAATCTGCTTTAGTTCCTTGATCCTGAAGAAGGCTTCATGCCACTGGAAGGAACCTAATTGCCTTTAGAAAATAAGATTTCTAGAAAAATAAGGAAAGAAAATGCATTTTTAACACCATACTTTAAAAGTGATATTTAAGCAGTACATGCTCCAAAGTGGCAAGAAAAAAAGACTAAAAAAAACTTGTCTTTATATCACCCATATTTTTCCATCAATTTCAATATATCTCATTATTGCATTTTTTTGTATGTGCATTTTATTCAGGGAGAATATAGAAGTTTTTGTGTGTGCTTTTTCTAGCCCTTTTCTTTTTTTTAATGTTTCCAATCTTCTCTACATTCTTGGAAATGATGTACAGAGTTGCTGGGGGCAGTATTGTACATCTGTGCAATATTTTGAAATAACTCATTTCTTTCATTCCCTGTCAACTTTCTTTCATTTTCTGCCCATTTTCTTTCTCAGACCATTAAAGGTATTGCTATTCTGTCCTATTCCCCTTAGGCCTTTGGAGCAGAGAGGGCTCTCATAAGAACTTTCAGCCACTCCTTTTGAGAAAGTGCAGGTTGTTTCTTTCTCTGAAATGCCACGTGTGATCCACTACCATGCAGAAGATCCCCCTGAATAACAATGACCATCCTCCCTTTCCTGCAGCTCAGTTCAAGGGAAAGGTCTCTCTGCCACAGTTTTAGACAGACTGCCATGAATGAATGTCCAGGTGGAAAAGGAAATACAACAGGGAAAGGAAATGAGCAAGAAGAATCCCTCCTTACTTATTGTGCTAGAGGAAAGCCTAATCAAAATAGACATACACTGACTACAGATGGCAACTCAAGGATCTATGTGGTTGGTTAATAAGAAAAGAGTTATAAGGAATCATTAATTTTTACCATTTGTTCTTCTTATCTCCTCTACCCCTTCATTTAAATTTCAAAAGACTCTGTTTCATCTTTCACTGTATCAGTGTTAGCAAACCTTTTGTTTTGACCTGATTAACGAAAAACTGCTTGATGTGCTTCTAAAAAGTAAACATTTCTAGCTTTAAGCAATTTCTTTTGGAGTCTGGCGTTTGCAGCTTCGTGAAACTTAAAAGGGATTAAAGAATGTAAAACTTGGACAATTGTAAATTGGACTGAATTTAAATTTTTAGTCAGCTTAATTTTCATTTTATAGTTAATAATTTTCATAGTTCATCTGCATATCAAAGACGGTGGGGTGGAACTTGGTCAAGCTATTCAGGCTACACTAAGATAAATGAGGATGAATGAATGTGTCCATGCTTTTGGCCCCAGTCAAATTTGAGGTAATTTAAGTTCTGGGTAGGTTTTAATAAATATCAAGAAACCTATGATTGCCTTCAAATTAATGAATATGATACATATACACTACTGCCTTTTCTGATGCAGTTTAATGTCCTTCTTTCAGAGTTTGTTTTGTTTTTAAGCTTTTGAAGTTCAGTAATTTTTAAGAGCTAATTTTGCCCATTAGTTTGAGGTGTTTTCACCTTTGTCATTGTCAATTTTGGCTTGCTAGAAAGCTGCTGTTCCTTGTAACACAGAGTGAAGCAGAGCTTTGACAATAATTCAGCGAATTTAATCAAAATAAATAGCTAATTTATGTAATCCAGCTCAAAAAATCCACTTTGAGGCAAATTATCTGTATTAACTGTCAAAACTCATCATATTAGCAGGGTAACCACCAGTTTTCCATTTCACTTTATGTTGAGAAGCCAAAGAGATCTGTTCAGTTTAATTTATGTAAGACTCCCACAAGAATACTTGGATTCAGCACTCGCTAACAAAACCCCACATGCTCCACACCACTCCACCAACCTTAAATGCAACATTTTTTTGGAATCGGGCCTGAAAAATGAGTTAAAATAGACATGGCATAGCAGCTCTTTTTCTTTTACTTTGAGAAGAATAACTTAGAAATTTTTTTTTCAGATACAATAAATATTGTCCGTAGCTTCTCTTGTGGGAAGCAGCCATCTTGTTAACTTGGAAACCATCCCCCTAAAAATCAAGAAGCAGGATGAGGGTGGTGTCAGTGAAGGGGGTGGGGGACGCGTTGTGTGCAGTTGCACTGGGGGTTGTTGTTAAGGAAAAAAGCCCAATTGTCTCGTGGTCCCATTAGTACCACTGCGGTTCCTTAATATGGGGACTGTTAGAGGTAATGAACGTGACAGCTGTGGATTATGCAGTATGCTTTTCATACATTTTGAAACACGGTAATGTTCTATGCTGTGAGATCTACTTGGTTATGAGAGAAAATCTGTAGCTCTGTTTCAAGAAAGGATAAAAGGCGTAAGAGTCCAATTTTTTTTGTATCACCTTTTCTTTCTTCTGAGAGGTGAACTATCTGAGGCTGGTATTCTGAAGAGAATCATTATGATAAAAGGAACTGGTCAGGCATCACCATTTAAGTTTACTCTATTTTAGCATGAGTTCTCACGAACATAATATGATGTACTAATGTATTCTTTCACAGCTGGATGAAGGCTGGCTGGAAGATGAAAGGAATGAATTCTTAGAGGAGTTAAACTTGGAGATGTTGGAAGAACAGCATAATGAAGCAATGCAGCGCACTGCCAATGAGGTGGAGCAGGTAAGGCCAACAATTTGAACTACATCATTTGAAATGTTGCTAGTTCTTTTTTTAAGGTATAACCATAAATGGAGTAAAAAACAAAATCAAAGAGTTTGATCCAACATCTCTGTAATGGTAATTTTTGAGAGCAAAAGACCATCTCAAGTGAAGCAGAGGTAATAAATACAATTTTTTTCTATTGAGAATATTTGTAGTTTGGAAAGCTTAGGGGCCATTGTTGATAGAGTACAGTAGTATTCAAATGTTGACCCAAGTACTGTTCAACCTATTGCAGAAATTTAATACTAAAAATGCATGTTGCTTCTCAATATGCCAGCTGGAGGCAATCCCTTCCCCCAAAAAGTAATTTTATACTTTAAAATATTAATGTATCTATTTGAGTATTTAGGCAACTATAGGGTCATGATGACGTGATGTAAGCCATCAATCTCATTTGTGTGTTTGGTATCATGATTACACCTATATACTCCTGAATAGGAGTGGTTCTACTTGAGATTGTTGACATCATTTTGCCTCAGGGTCACATCATCATTCAACAAAATATTCTGAGCTCCTTATATGTTCCAAGTACCACACTTGATCCTGAGAATGCAAAGAAAAATGAGCAAAGTCCCTGCCCTTAGTTAACTCACAACTAATAAAAGATCACACTGTGGCTCGTGACAAACTGAGTCTTAGGATTCTTTTCATTTTTGTTGTGGTTTTCCTGCTGGATAAAAACAGGATCAACATATGCTAGATTTTTTTTTTTTTTTGGTGAGGAAGACTAGCCCTGAGTTAACATCCGTTGCCAATCCTCCTCTTTTTGCTGAGGAAGATTGGCCCTGGGCTAATATCCGTTCCCATTTTCCTCTACTTTATATGGGATGCCACCATGGCATAGCTCGACAAGTGGTGCGTCAGTCCATGCCTGGGATCCAAACCTACCAACCCCGGGCCTCCAAAGTGGAGCATGGGAACTTAACCACTACACCACCAAGCCAGCCCCTACATATGCTAGATTTTTTATGTCAGATTCATGTCATTCATCTGCTGATATAGTTTTATTAACACTTCTGCTGTCAATTTACTGATTTGTTTAATTATCATCCTATTCTTAACACATCCTAAAAGAATTTTTTAAAAAATTCTGACAGTTAGGCTTAGGAACATGAAACACAAACATCCTATCACTTTTCCAAGCTGAGTGATGAAATATGTTGATGCTAGCATCTCATAGCAGAGAGGTATGTGTATGTGTGTGTGCACATGTCCATATATTAAATAAATCATTAGATTGAAAACTACAGTGTCACCATAGCCATGTGTGCTATACTCTTTGCTGATCCTGGATGCCCACTGGCCACTTCACGAATGTAGTTCATGCTCAAAAATGATGCTGCGACTGTGGTGATTGCTTTTCAATATAGGTAGGATGGATTGAAAATTTTATGTATGACTTCAACACTGGCCACAAATAAAGATATTTTTTGGTGGCAGCTGCTGGTTACAAGCAAGAAAGTCCTTGCTCCAGGCTTTTTCTCTCTTAGATACAAAATGTGACCTGATACAGAATTGACAGGAGGATGTTGGAATAAAGAAAGAAGGAAGAAATCCTGTCCAAGTGAAGTGATATGGTGTCATATGCTGCCTACTCATCAGACGTAATACAAATGCTAGGTCTTTTGAGGTAACACTAGATGGTCCCTGAGGTTAGATGCTCATTGTGTGGAAATTTTTCTTCACCTTGAGACTGAAAAATGATGAGAAGTACAGAAACCTTTAAAAGTCCTTTGCCCTTATAAACAATAATACTACATTAGAAATGTCTTGCTAGAAACATTGCCTGTCACTATAATAATTCTGTAGGGAAATGATAAATGATAGAGTAGCATTACATTAGAAACCAGGAATTTTAGGTTTGAGAATGGAAAACTCTTTATTTTCACATTTGCTCATAAACCAGTAACAAAAGAAGGGGAAAATGAATAAAAAATAAAGTGTATATCCATATTTAAAAACTGAAATACATATCCATATGAAAGTTTCACTTTCCATACTATCCTTGGTCCTATGGCTGCTGTTGACACATTGTGCAACATCTCCCATAGCATAATTTGTCTGTATCACTCGTACTGCATGTAAAATAAGAAAAAGGAAACACTAGCTGTCTTGTATTTTTTAAGCTCGTTAAAGATATGAGAAAAATACAAATGTAAATAATGTGGTATATAAACTCATTTGTAATATCAACAACATCCTTTGGGAGTTTTATGGCATAGTGTGCAGATGTCACCACATTTGATACTATTGTCAGCTTATAGCAAGAGACATGGAGATGTAACAGCTTTCCATTGTTAGTTACATAAAACTTTAAAATTAACCTCAGTATGTTTTCAACACATGAGGAAAAATATTTTAGAGAAAGATTGAGAATCCTAGAATAACGTGATACATAGTCATGTTCTCTTCTCTCCAGTTTATGTGACATTTTGTTCTGCCATTACTTCTCTGGAAGAAAATAACAATTATCTAGAGAGACCTTTTCAGACCTGTTTTAGAATACCTTTTATCACCCATTCTTTCCTTCTTTGTAACACTAACAGGCTTAATTATATTTAATTATAATAATATATATATCTAATGGTGAGTAAACTTAGACATAAGGAAAATACAATCTAGAAATTGCTATGTAGACTACTATATGATGAGTGTTGGAGGAAAAAATAACTTTACCCTATTCACAGAGAAAGAACTATATTTGCATCTCCTTAGGGCAGTAACAGTTAATTGTTCTGCATGAGAGCCAAAAATTACTACGGAGTGAAGTTTACATACATATTTAAATATATACGTGTGTGTGTGTATTTACATATATATGTCAAAATATACTTTTTGACACTGTGCCCATGTCTGGCAATCAGTGCTGCTCAGATTTTCATAGGAACTGTCATTTTATTCTTGGTAGAGTAAAAGTCACCTTTGAAGGAAATTACTAGTTAAGAGTAGAAAAATCTTTTTAAGTAACCCAAGTGAGTCTTAAGACATTGTTGTTGCTTTTCAGTAACATGATTTGGAGACGCACTGAGGTCAAAGCACGTGTATCCAGGAATAGGGCATCCTGGACATGTAACAAATCCTGACACTGGGAGATGGCACTGGACTTCTAGACCTCTCTCTGTCACTAACAAGCTGAATCCATCTGGGATTAACTTTCCTTATCTATAGATAGAAGGTCCTGGGCTCCAGCACTAATCTATTCCTGAATTTTTTTACCATTATCAGCATATTACTAGATCAATGAAGTTTCCTCTGCACTTGAGGAAAGTTCAGGAAAAAAATAATAATAAAGTGATGCAGCTTCTGAACTCCGGGCCTTCATATTGCTCAAGACCATTTAGACATTCTGTCTTACTCCTCGTCTTGAAACTCATCAAGTCACCTCATTTACACACCTTTACTCCAGAGTTTCCCAAGTAAGAGAAACCCTTAAGATAAGAATCACTTATTTAAATATGTCCTGTTTTATTTATCCCCAAGTGAGTGTCATAGCCACAGTTAAACAGCTTTTGTTTTTTTTTACTTCATTGCGTAAAAAGCTGCCATGAGCTAATTGCCTTTATTTCTAAAATTGTTACGGATACTAAAATTAGAGCCGCTTTCTAGGAACCGCACTTCTGCCAAGAAGCATTGTTTTTTCAAGCAAATTTTTCAACAACTGGCATGGTTCGAAATAATTAATTTTCTTTGTTCTCTCAACTTTGGTATCCTAGCCAAAAAAACAGGAAGAAGAAGAAGGTACAACAGACACGGCAACATCCTCATCCAACAACCATGAGAAGGACAGTGGAGTGGGGCGCACCGATGAAAGCTTGCGAAACGACGAGAGCTCAGAGCAGGAGAACGCAGCTGAGGACCCCAACAGCACGTCTTTGAAGAGCAAGAGAGAGCTGGGGCAGAGCCAAGACACTCTAGGAAGCGTTGAACTTCGGTGCAACGAGAGCTTCGTGTCTGGTGAATACGTGGACTCAGACTGCACTGGCAACCAAGATGAGGAGTGTGAAAGATTCCGGCAGCTCCTGGAGCTCAAGTGCAAGATTCGAAACCATGGCGAGTATGACCTGTATTACTCGAGCAGCACAATGGAATGCAATCAAGGGGAACAAGAGGCAGTGGAGCATGAGCTGCAGTTGCTTAATGAAGAACTAAGAAACATTGAACTCGAGTGCCAGAATATCATGCAGGCTCACAGGCTCCAGAAAGTGACAGACCAATATGGAGACATCTGGGCATTGCATGACGGAGGATTCCGAAATTATAACACCAGCATAGATATGCAGAGGGGAAAACTAGATGACATCATCGAACACCCAGAAAAGTCAGACAAGGACAGTTCTAGTGCTTACAACACAGCTGAAAGCTGCAGAAGCACTCCACTTACAGTGGACCGTTCCCCTGACAGTTCCCTTCCAAGAATGATCAACCTCACCAATAAGAAAAACCTGAGAAGCACAATCGCAGCCAGTCAGTCCTCTTCTGGACAGAGCAGTAAAGAGTCAACCTCCACCAAAGCCAAAACCACTGAACAAGTTTGCGGCATTGAAGGCAAGGAGAAGAGTTCAGAAAGCAACAAGCTTTCTGATCCAGAGAAGACAGGCAGTGAGAACATCCCTTACCTCTCTCCTTACCACAGCTCCTCATATAGATATGCAAACATCCCAGCACATGCCCGGCATTATCAAAGCTACATGCAGTTGATTCAACAGAAATCTGCAGTCGAGTATGCTCAGAGTCAGCTCAGTTTGGTGAGCATGTGCAAGGAGTCACAGAAGTGTTCAGAGCCCAAGATGGAATGGAAGGTGAAAATTAGGAGCGATGGGACAAGGTACATAACAAAGAGACCAGTGCGAGACCGGATTCTGAAGGAACGTGCCTTAAAGATCAAGGAGGAACGGAGTGGCATGACGACAGACGATGACACCATGAGCGAGATGAAAATGGGGCGTTACTGGAGCAAAGAAGAGAGAAAGCAACACCTGGTTCGGGCCAAAGAGCAGCGTCGGCGCCGAGAGTTCATGATGCGGAGCCGGTTAGAGTGTCTCAAGGAGAGTCCTCAGAGCGGCAGCGAGGGCAAGAAGGAGATCAACATCATTGAACTGAGTCACAAAAAGATGATGAAAAAAAGAAACAAGAAAATTTTGGACAACTGGATGACAATCCAAGAACTGATGACCCATGGGGCCAAGTCTCCTGATGGCACACGAGTTCATAACGCCTTTTTGTCCGTCACCACCGTATGACCGAATGAATGGAATGCAACTGATTTTAAGAGGATGCTACCAGTTTGGGTAGAGTATGATTGCCTCGTTCAATGTGGCGTTTTTATATATATTTTGTGACTCTTTATAGTTTAAATTTTTTGTAAGCAAAAATACCTGGTAATTTTTCATTTGTTTTTCATATCCTGGTACCTTCTTTTTGGCTGAGATCTTTCTTTAACTTGTGATATATTCATATTACTCGTTTATATATTAAAAAACAAACAAAAGGAAAGAAAACAAAAAAAAACTTGAACAAAAATGCTGAGGAGCCAATTAATTTCCTACTTTAATGTATCTATTGTAAGTTAAGATCTGGATTTATTTCTCTAGTTTACTTATTTTCTACTTTAATAACAACTCAATGCCAAAACATTTCTGTGCTTGCTTCTTGGCATAATCTGTATTAAATCAAACCTGTTAATAAATCATGTGCCACATCTTGTCTTATACATAAAAACCACCTCTTTTTAACATCTTCTTGTACATTTAACACATAAATGGCCATTGTCTTTGTCTCGGTAAAGTGTAGGTGGACAATCTTCCTGTGATATGTAGTGACATTGGTCATGTAGCTAGATAATTGTGGTAATTGTGACAATAAAAGAGAAATAAATTATTGATTATCCTTAAGAAAGTTATCGAGGAGTGTTTTATTTTCATTGTCCACTGTGGTTACCAGATATAAATTAGTTATATATGTATACTATTTAGAAGACTCTTAATTGTGGATTATAAAATGTGTACATTTTCTATCACTTTTTTTCAATAAAATTGTCCTGAAATACTTCCCATAGATCACTGTGTCACATATTCTTACCGGGATTAAATTAGATAATATATGTAGAACATCTAACAGGTGCTAACTAAACATTCAATAAACATGAGTTCATGCTCTCCTTGCCTGCCACCCATGTAGGGAAAAGCCAAGAAAAATTTAGGGAAAGATATAGAGAGAGGGGATCAGTGAAGCTTCTGAGATTGTTTATAATGACACCATATGTATTAGTCAGCTCAAGCTGCTGTAACAAAATACCATAGACTGTGTGACTTAAGCAACAGGAATTTATTTCTACAGCTCTGGAGGCTGGGAAGTCCAGGATAAAGGTGCTGACTGATTCAGTTCCCTAGTGAGGACTCTCGTCCTGTTTTGCAAATGGCTGCCTTCTCACTGTGTCCTCACGTGGTGGAAAGGGAGAGAGGAAGCTCTCTGGTCTCTCTTCTTATAAGGGCACTGATCTCATCATGAAGGCCCCACCCTCATGACTTCATCTAAACCTAATTACCACTCAAAGGCCCCAACTCCAATGACCATCACATTGGAGGTTGGAGCTTCAACATATGAATTTGGGAGGGGAGACAAATTCAGTCCATAGCACTATGTGCATTTATTTAGTCAATCATTTGAGAATAAATTTTTGGAAACCGTCTTCTTAATAATTTTAAGCATAGTCATTTATAATGCCTTTTATGTCAGTTTATTAAAATGTAAGATTGTTAGATTAGCAGACAGGTTTTTTAAATCTAGCTTTTCATCATATAAACACATATACCATATCATATGTCAATCATGGTGCCTCCAGAGTGAAAAGCCAGATCAACCACATGCACACAAACATTGAGTTTGATCAAATTTTCATTCAACCCAAGAGATTGTTTTAACATAATGGAAACACAACATCTGAATATTTTTAAAGCTACTTTGCTGTTTAAAAACCTATAGTGGCCTTTATTAGCTCTTGAATCAGACTCTGATGCCTCAGCCTTATATTTAAGGTCCTCCATTAACTTGCCGGCCATGCCAATTGCCCCTCCTCTTTAGATCTTTTCTGACTTATTCTTGGCTCCTTAACAGCCTGCCCATTTCCTCTGAAGTTATATTAGGCTATTCTCTTGTGTAGGGTTTCTGTGCCAAATCCCACACTTCCCTTAGAGTGTAAGCATATACACATTTCTCTTTGGAGCCTGTTTTGATGACACCGGATTTTGGCATACACTATGATGCAACTGTATTATCATTTTACCTTGGAAATGTTACTCTTCTGTTATTTGACTCACATACATAGAACTTATTGTCTCCCTGCTTTGATTTTAAGTTCATGGAGTTTGGCCCTTGTGTCCCCCTCTCTCTTTGTAAGCCTCTGGTAGAATGCAAATTGAATAATAATGAATGCTAGTTGAGTTAAATTATTTTATTCACTCATCTCTCTCCTCCACATATTCATTTTTTGTTACTGTTTTCTTTACTCTTCTACACTTCTGAGTTCTTACCTTTTGAAGGGCTATTACATAGATGAAAAGAAATAATTTTTTTTTTACATATAATAAAAATCTGGACTGAAAAATTATAAGATAGCGATAGTAATAGAAACCTAAGGCAACTTTTCACTTCTAACGTTAGACATTGTTAATCCAATCAATAAGGCTACTCTGAATGCACCTAGAGTTAACTTTGGATCAAATAGTTTTGAATAAGAATGCCTGTCTATCTTAAGAACTCAGTTCTTTCCTCACCTAATGCCTGTGGTTATTGTTTATCTTCTTGACACAATTGGGTTTAAATACTCGTTGAATTTGAATTACTCCTATATATAAACATGAGTTGGAATCATCATATAGATTTTTCCAGAAGAAACTACGCATCTCACATAATGCAGTGTTTCCAAAGTTACCAGTTTAATTTTAGTTTTATTAAGGCTAAGTGTGCTTGCCAATTTTTTTAAAATGTGATGTTGGTGTTTTTCATATCTATGTTTATACAATGCTACACGTTGAGAAATGTCTTTTTCAAAAATCAGTGAAAATCTGAAAAGTGTTATGCTTTATCTTTCCACATAACATATCTTTGTGCAAATATGTTTTTAAGTAAATGAATAATAAATCTGTTGCTCAGCAAAGAAAAATAATTGGTTATATATGGGATATTTTATTTCAGTTCAGAAGAAATATGTGAATGTGAAGAGGAAAAATATTTTACTTGGGAAATTACCATTGAAATTCCATATTTTTTATCGCTTTTTATATTCACGATGTGACAGAAATTGGTGTTAGGATCCATATGTGAATGACCCAATGGGCTGGAAAACAATGTATGTTCAATGGGCATTTCTTCACTGCATACCATGAAGAAGGCTGTTGTCGCCATCTTGTTTTGTGTTGACTGTCATCTTATGAACACATACATAAGGTGGGCTGAGGGAGAACTCATCTAACATAGCCTTTCCATAGCTACATACTGATTTAATCCATGTCTTGTTTGTGTGTCTAAATCTTCCACCTAAACATACTCTTTTTATCCCTGCAGTGAGCTTCTGCTCTCTGCTTCCAGTTCCTTGTTTTCTGATGGTGCCACTGTTCACCTACTCTTCCACACTCATCACTTGAATCTTCTGGAATTTCTCTTTTATCTGCTCAGTCACAAAGCAGTGTTAATTTTTCTTCAAAACGTGCCAGATTGTCTCCAGTACCCTTAAATCACCTTTCGGCTAGACTGTAGCGGTCTGTCTACGTGCCTAATTCCTTCAACAGGTCTATGCCTGGTCTCCCTGTATGCCCTTTCCCGTCTATCTTCCTATATACATAGGAGACAGCAATACTTAGCCTCCTAAATATCTCTTTCCTCACTGTGCTCAGATACCTTCAGAAGTCTTTTCCTGAGCATGGGATAAAATCCAAGTGCCTGAGACTGTTATCCAAGGACTTCCATAATTTAACCTCAATCTTTTTTGCCATCTGACTCACACGTCTCTCCAGGGAAGGCTTCCAACTCAAACCTCAAGAAACCTGTGCCTTTGGTAGATGAATAATATGATGCTCCTTCAAACTAATCTTTAAATTTTAATTAAAATTTAATTAAATTTTCTTTTCTATTAATTTATTCTACTCTCTTAATTATTAGTTAATTTCCATTATTTTTCTATTTCTATTAATAATCATTAATATAATTGATATAACTAATTGAATAAGAAAAACTAAATAAATTCTATTAACTTTCACTTCATAAACTTGAACCCTGCAACAGGTTCACTAACACACTTCTAAAAAAAGTAAAAAAATTTTTCCCGGCAAATTATTTCCCACTTATCTGAGGTTTTTGTTCTCTCTTCAGTTGTCTATCATTATTTTCCAAAATGTATGTCTTTGGAGGTATATTAAAGTACTTAAAATTTAGACAAAACAAACCATTTGCTCCTGTAAATATGCGTGACATGGTTTCAGAATTTCAATGGATAGTGACTATAGGGAGCCAGTGACAAAAATAATAGACCAAGATAGTCATCTGTTGAGGAGTGCGTTGAGATGGTGTGCTGTTTTGCTTTTTGCAGTTTCCACTCAAGTGTGCTGCCCTTTTCAGCCAGAGCAAGACCAGTTTACACTGTAGCAGCTTTGTAAGAAGTCTCCTTGTGGAACTGAGTAAATGGGCACCATAAAGCTGATTATTTGTGGGATGTTTTTGTGTTACTTCTAGTGTCCGTCCCTGTATGCCTCTGCTTTAGTCAGACAGGGCTCCCTCCAGGTTTTCAAACATGCCATTCTCATTTCCAGGGCCACTCTTTGCTTGTGGTGTTTTGCGTGTTAGATAAACCCTTTTCCTTTCTCTTTGTCCACCCCTCCATCAATGTTGATTTCACGTCTTCGCGTCTCTCCAGGAGATTTTCCCGAATTCTTGCTAACAGCCTCTCTTATTTCTGAACACTCATAGATGGTATTGTCTTAACACTCACTTGGCTTTCCACACAATAGTGTCTAATATTTTTTTCCATAATTTGTCATGGGTATGATGTATTGCGCCATTAGTAACCATTGCCACATATGTCCTTCTGGCATTTCTTCTGTTTTACCAAACAACAGCTGCTCAGGATTTTGGTGCCATGCATTTTTTACATATCCCTGTCAACAGTGTTGTGTTGCAACAAGTATTGCTCCTAGGTTCATGAGCCATCTATAAACTAGGGTCCTGCTTGTCATTCAGTACACCAGCACATGTTTTTAGCTTATTAATATCCACTACTTATTTACTGCCTCCCAGCTCTGCCACTTACTAGTTTTGTATTCTTAGGCAAGTAACTTAAGCTTGCTGCTGCTCAGTAATTATAGCTTTTTTCATAGGTTGGGAATTAAATAGCTTAATACATGTAAAGAAACTAGATGAGTGCTGGCACAGAGTGGGCACTCAATAGATATTAGCTATTTTTGTTTACAGATGAGCAAACTGTGGCTAATATAATTTTAGTAATCTGCCCCAAATTCCTAAAGCTACTAAGCAATAGATTCTGGGTTCAAACCCATGATAGTCTGCCCCCAGAGTTTCTCTTTCTTCCACTACTTGCGGCCTCCACATTAAGAACAGACATCACAATTAATAGCAACTTGTTCACTAAGCTCCATCAGTTCTGCTTCAAACAGAAGTCCAGGCACTGACACCATTTTCTGTGTCATCAAACATGCTGACTTTCTTCATTGTGTTCTACTTTACCAGTCAGCCTATTTCTTTAATTGCATGTTGCCCATGGTGGGGAATTATGGTGGCAGATTTTATCTTTGATCAGTCAATGAGCCTGTGATCGTTTCTCTAGAGCTAACCAGTACATAACTACATTCTGCCTCAAATTTGTTATCGCCTCTTTCCATTGTGCTGCCTGCCACATGCATGATCAGAAAAGTGACATTGTTGTAAGGAACTTCTTGGATATCCATTCACAGGACTGTCACGGATCCTTAAAGTCTGGTATTCTAATAGGAAGTATAGTCAATGATAGATATTCAATCCTCAAATGTGTTTGAACAAGCAGTCTAATAAACCAAGACATTTATTCAGCTTTACCTTTTTGATGATGATAAGAAGAGATTAGATGGGATGCAACTTCCCAATGTATCTTGAAATATTTGTGAGGTACTCTGGGAAGTGATGCCTACTCAAATGTTTCCAGAAACTAGCCCTACCCTCATGTTCTCATGATGGTAGGCTAGTCAGTATAGCATAAATTTCTATTTGTGTCCATTTAATTTGGACTGACTTCGTTTTTGAAATGGAACACTAATCATAAAATCAATCAGATGGAGGACACAAAAAATAGAAATGGAACAAAACAGTCAAGGGAAGGAAATATGTTTGATACCCTACAATGTCCCCTGTGTTAGATGCTTTACATGGGTCATTAATAAACTTCTTGTCTTGGGAAGATGAAATATGAACACATGAAAAGAAATATACCTATATAAAGCAGTCAGTGCAGAGTGATGGTGCCAGTGAGGGGCACAGGAGGGTTAAGAGGAGTGAGGGCTTCCTATGAGTTGCCACCTCTTTGGGAAGCCTTCCCTGGTCTCACAACCTTGAGTAATGACTCACCCGTAGGACAGTTCTCATTAATTCTGTGATCTTGAGCAAGTTACATCCCTTCTTTGAGCCCCCATTTTCTCATCTGTAAAATGAGAATATTGAAATAAATGATCTCCAATGCCCATTTTATTTCTACTAACATTCTAAAAATTGGCATAAATGATGAAACGTTTTATTCCAAATTTCCTTTTATTGCAGCTGTTCTTATGGAGCTATATTAGGTAAATTCATCATCTACCAGTGAAGCAAATAAGGACATTTTCAAAAAGAAAAATAAGAAAGCAATCCATTGATGTATAAAAATGCCTACCCTCTCCTTCCGTTATTCACCAGCTGACACATCACATACTTTCCTTCTAGAAGCCATTTTTAATGATGGCTACCACCTTCTGAAAGGCTACATATGCATTCTACACTCTAGAACACCACCACAGAGTTGTGCTCTGGAAGAGAAACCTGGATTTTCTGACACTTGCATATTTATAGAGAAGATGGGAAGAGAAAGGGATTGTCCACCATTTGGATAACTCTAGACTTTCCAGTCAAGGTTACTGCCCTCCTAGCATGAGAAAGCTTGTTGCTGGGCTACTTGAGGGAGAGACTCTGGGGTCATCCAGCAGACACATTGGCTAGTTTCTTCACATAATGTATGACTGGAATTTAAGTTATGAGAAGGGTGGCAGAGTTAGACAGGAGCCAGATCATGAAGGGTTTCCTATGCAAAGCAGTGTGGAGTTAAAGTGATAAAATTTCTGTTTTAGAAAGATCAGCCTATTAGCAATTTAGACCTTATACTGGGTGGGGAAACATTTGGCGGACAGACAACTAGTTAGGAGGTTGTTCCAGTGATACAGAAGAGAGGCAGTAAGAGCTCAAACAAGGGGCCAATGAGTACAGAGAGAGGATTTGACCGATGTTAGGGACTAGGATTGCAGATTTAGCAAATAAAATACAGAATACCCATTTAAATTTGAATTTTAGAAAAACAATGAAAAATTTTTTCAATGTAAGTTTGTATTGGGGACATACTTATATTAAAAATTAATTATTGTTTATTTGAAATTTTCATTTAATTAGGCATCCTGTATTCTATCTGGCAATCCTACTAGGGAAGTGGAATAGCCAGGTCTTGGGGACTGACTGGATATAGAATTGGAGATAGGCAGAGGGGAGAAGAAGTTGAGGATGTTGTCCAGGTTTCTGGTTGGGGAACTGAGTGAATGATGGTACCACTCAGCAGAACATGCTGAGCCTAAGAAAGATGTTCTGGAAGTAAAGGCAAGCAATTCGGTCTTGAGTATGTGGATTTTAAGGGGCCGATAGGACAATTCAGGGACAAATGTCTAATGGGCAATTTAAAAAGCAGATACGGAATTCCAAATAGGAGACAGGGACTGGAGGAATACATTTTGGAAACACCAATAGTACCGTCCACTAGTTTTCTCTCTATTACCTAGGATCCTCCATGGCAACAAAGATCTGGTTACCAGGAGAGGAGCAACGAACGAGAACTTGCTGAGTGTCAAGGAGGTGAGGGGTATATCAAATTGCCATTGCCTTTCTTCCTCCTGACCCTGCCCTACTTATATGGGGGACCTGGTTTGCAAATGTCACATCTCAGCCTCATTAAGAGTGGAAAGTAAGAGCAGCCCATTCACATGTCCTCCCAGCTCCTCTAGAGCCACCTTCAAGTCCAGAGAATGGGTTTTAGAAACATTACCAGTAGCATCTGGGAAAGCACCCCATAACCAAATACATAAATATTTCTTCAGTGAAACATGAATAGTTAAACCACACATAGCCCCATGCAAGTTCAGCTCAGGTTTTTATGAAAAAAAGTTTTGTTTACAGCGATTTATGAATTTTAGAATTTCAGCTGGAAGATTATGAACCCTATTTACATCAATGATAGCATAACTGAACAATCCTTTTTTACTTAATATCATTCCATATTAGTCTATACAGAGTCTCCTCTTTCTTTTGTTTGTCCTCCTTTTTAAAAGGAAGAGTATTCCATTGAATTGTTGAATGACAAATGTATTAATCTATCACCCATTTATTTATATTTGGTTGTCTCTAATTGTTAACTATTGCAATTAATGCCTTAATTAAAAACCTTATAGATATTTCATGCATGAGTGAGTATATCTCAGATAAGTTTCTAGAAGTGTAATCACAGGGTCAAAGGGTATGTACATTTGTGATTTTGATTGTTACTATCATAATTAGTACCCCTCCACAGAGGTGGCACAATTTCAATTCCTATCAGCATAGTATGAAAGGACATTTTTTTCCCCCCACTTCCTTGCTGTGACATTGTGGGCCTGTTTACCCCTGGTGCATTTCCCTTCCCCTGCTCTATGCATCCCCATCAACTGTATGTCCCAAGCTCTCGTGTCAGCTGGATTCAGTCAGTGGAGGCAATGGCATAAGAATGGAGAGCAGGAGGAAGGAAAATCCATGGCACTTCCCCACTTCCAGGGGAATATACAGGTTTTGTGGGACCTGTGGCTTAAAGATTTGGGAGTTCTAATTAAAAAAATAAATTTAAAAATTGAGAAGAATTCAGAAGTAGACACAAAAATAAATATTAAGTTAAAATGTGAAAGGAAAATTCCAACTACAAATTTTGAAAAGCTTACAAATATCACACCACAAAATGTTAAAATTAATATTTTTATTATTTATCTACCAAACATATATGTTTAATATCTATTCCTCCAGTGGTTTGGGCTGCCTACTCTTCGATCTCCTCTTACTATGACAATTATTTTGTGATTATTTTTATCGAGAGAATAGAAAGATAATTAAATTTTTATCGTAGTTGATCAAAATTTGTTTGATCACTGATAGTTTAAAATATTTTCTCTTCTCAACTCATTATAGGTAATGTCATTAAATTTTTAGAATTGTTGTGAATTTTGGGAAAGCCTCTTTCAAGTTTCTTCTTTAAATGAGATGAAAAACTGAGAAAATTTATGCTGGATTTGCTTCTAACTCTGTGTATTTTAAAATTTGTTTCTCCTCCACTGCTCATGTGCTTTCACTGCCAGGAAATGTGGGACAAATTCACAGCACAGTATGAGCTCTACTCCTACTCTTTTGTCTAACATTTCCTAATGAGTTAGGTTAGAGGGTATTCCTACAAACTATTCCCGTGCCAGGATAGCTAGGAATAACCCAAATATGCACTTAAGTAACTGTGAAACACAAAATAATATCCCAATAAACTGAAAATAGATATATTCTCATCTCATCTTCTCTTTAGTCTGAGCCCCAAAATGTCCATGGCCATTCCATCACCACCTGACATGAAGTGAAATGTGAAAGGAAGAAAACTGAGTGAAAATAAGCAGGAGCATTAACTGATTACAGTTACAATATCTTAACTTTACAAAAACGTGACCGTGTGAACACATTGACCGAGCCCCTCCCAGGGCCTTAGAGAGCAAATGGGGGGTGCTGAATCTCAACCTTCATTGGCTCCATCCTCCATCTGCTTCTGGTTCCTCGCTCTCTGCCTCAGGCAGCATCTCAAGCAAAGCTATTTCTCCTCCATGGCTACACCTTCCACGAGACAGGCCAACCACAGTTCCCGATTCCACCGAGTGACTCTGGCCCCTGAACGCATGTGACATTTGCCCAGGAATGGTGGTGGCTTCCCACTACTTCCAATTTCTGGATTGTCTCATCCTCAGCTCTTTCATCTCCCTTGATGGAGTCCCTGTAATCAAACTCTCTGTTTTACCTAAAGCGATTTCTATTCTCCTGCCTTGACGCTAACCAATACTGTTCTTATTACTAGATATGGTCCCAGTAAACAGACCCCCAAATAAGATTCTAGAATAGAGTTACTCTCCTATTTGTGTGGAACACATTCATGACCTCCTTGAAGATGGAAAATGTGACATTAGTAACGTGGGCATGCAATATATAGTTGTTAAATTGCTGCACTTGTCCAGTAAGGAAATAATGATGATTACAAAGAATGTGGGGTGAGGTAACCACTTTTGACAGCACTAGGGAGTTTATAATGGGAAAAACATTAGGAAAAAAGCCTGTTTTTAACAGGGACCCATCTATGGGCCATCATAAATTACCACTGGCAACTCTGGAGACCAGAATTGGCCACCCCAAAATGTGTCTCTTTGGCATGAGGATTATTTTGGGCTAATGAGGATTATTACTTTTAAAAACTACAGACATGGGAGAAGCTCTGAAAAGTAGAATTTACCCTTTGTAAGAGACACTTACATTTGTAAGGGAAATCTCCATTTGTAAAGATATCTCCCTCTCTGTACCAGGAAGGAAGGGATGATCTTATCTCCAGAAACTCTTAACAATGAGAAAGGCAAGGACTTAAATGTGTATAGTAACCTTACTCTTGTTTACTGTGCTTTTCTGGTAATATCCCATAACTGACTCCCCCTACCCCCAACATCCTCCTATGTCTTTAGCTGAAGATGGTATTTAAGACAAGAGCCTCTGGCATTTTGGTGAGTTACCCAGTTTCCTGGGTCTCTCCCATGTATACATGTTATAAAGCTTTGTTTGATTTTCTCCTGTTATTCTGTCTCATGTCAATTTAATTCGTACCCCAGCCAGAAGGACCCAGAGTGGGTAAAGGCTATGTCTCTCTCCCCTACACAATCTTATAGTGCATCTATCCTGGACAAGCTAAACTTCAGAATGCCTAAAGTATCCATATTTCCCTTCTAAGTTCCTTTTTTTTGTTATTTTCTAATGATTTATATTTTAAACTTTTATATCAAAGTAAAACACACATAGAAAACTCTATAAATTATCACAAAATGGACACACATCCAGGTCAGCACATAGAACACAGCCAGCACTCCAGAATCCACCTCCCAAATATAACCCCTCTCTCCTTTCCAACTGTTAGTACTATCGAGGCTTCTCACACTACAGATTAATTTTTCCTGTTTTTGAAATTTGTATAAATGGGATCCTACAGTATATATTCCTTGGATCTGGCTTCTTTTATTCAACATTTTGTTTGCAAAGTTGATCCATGTTGTTATATGTATGTGTAATTTGTTCATTTTCATCACTGCGTAATATTCTGTGGTGAGATTACCACAATTTATATATCTGTTCTATAGTTGATGAACATTTGCGTTGTTTCCAATTACTTATTATTACAAATAATACTATGAAATTCTTATATATATGGTACGCACACTTCTATTGGGTATATACCTAGAAGTCAAATTACTGGGTCTTAGATTACGCATGTGTTAGACTTTACAGATATGAAACAAGTGATTATAACAATTTATATTTCCACCAGCAGTGTATAACAGTTTTCAATGTTTCACATCATTACAAATACTTGATATTTAAAAAAAATATTTTTGCAGAATTTATTTTATTACAGGACTATTTATTCATGTCAATCAGAGCCTTCAAAGATTATAAGAAATACCCATTTTTAGTAAGCACACAAGCCAATTTGGTGCCTAACAATTTAGTAGAAAGTCCCCTATTGTTTTTCCCTATTCAAATTTTTTCCAGTTTTATTGAGGTATAATTGGCATATAACATTGTGTACATTCAAGGTGTACAACACAATGATTTGACACATGTATATATTGCAAAATGATTACCAAAATAAGGTTCTTTAACCCCTACATCACCTCACATAATTACCATTTTTGTGTATGTGGTGAAAACATTAAGAGCTACTCTCTTAGCAACTTTCAAGTATACAATATAGTGCTGTTTATTATAGTCATCATGCTGTACATTAGATCCCCAGAACTTATTCATCTTATAAATGGAAATTTGTACCCTTTGATCAACATCTCCCCATTTTCCCCACCCCCCAGCCCCTGGCAACCATCACTCTACTTACTGTTTCTGTGAATTCAGCTTTTTTAGATTCTACATGTAAGTGAGATCACAGAGTAGTTGTCGTTCTCAGGCTGGCTTATTTCACTTAGCATAACGCCCTCAAGGTCCATCCATGTTGTTGCAAATGGCAGGATTTCCTTGTTTTTTTATCACCGAAAAATATTCCATTGTGTATAAACATATATACCACATTTTCTTTATCCATTCATCTGTCAATGGATACTTATGTTGTTTCTGTGTCTTGGCTATTGTGAATAATACTGCAATAGAAATAAAGGTGAAAATATCTCTTTGAGATAGTGATTTCATTTACTTTGAATGTATATCCTGAAGTGGGATTGCTGGATAATGTGATAGTTCTATTTTTAATTTTTTGAGGAACCTTCATACTGTTTTCCATAATGGCTATGCCAATTTACATTCCCACCGATGGTGTATAAGGGTTCCTTTTTCTCCGCATCCTCACCAGCACTTATCTCTTGTCTTTTTCATAATAGCCATTCTAAACAGGTGTGAGGTGATATCTTATTGTGGTTTTGATTTTCATTTCTCTGAGGATTAGTGATGTTGAGCTCTTTTCATGTACTTGTTGGCCATTTGTATGTCTGCTTTGGAAAAATGCCTATTCAAGTCCTTTTCCCATTTTTTAATTGGGTTATTTGTTTTTTTGCTATTGAGTTGTAGTAGTTCTTTTTCATAGGTCACCTCCTGATACCATGAAAACCCACACCCCTAACCATAATTGATTGGACCAGAGGGTGGACACCAAACTCAAAGATATCCAAACCTAAGGTCAGCCATCTGCCTAAGAAGTGACCTGGAATATAAGCATTATCCAAACAGGAATAGTGATCAAGTGGATCAACCAAATTTGCTAGATGGGCCGGCCCCGTGGCTTGGCGGTTAAGTGCGCGCACTGTGCTGCCGGCGGCCCGGGTTCGGATCCCAGGTGCGCACTGACGCACCGCTCCTCTGGCCATGCTGGGGCCGCGTCCCACATGCGGCAACTAGAAGGATGTGCAGCTATGACAGACAACTATCTGCTGGGGCTTTGGGGGAAAAATAAATAAATAAAAAAATCTTCAAATTTGCTAGAAATTAGAACTGGTGCTTTGAGGAGATCATCAGTTAGTTACTAGCTGATGCTTAAGCCAATAGGTACTCAGAGAGAAAGAGAAAGAGTCTCCATAATGGTGAAGAACTAGAGTAGAGATTCATGCATTCTCAAGATAGGACAATCTTGTGAGTGACTATCTAGTTTCTGTCTCCATGAAGCTTGATTATTGTGGTTCATGCTTTTTTAGTGAAAACTGCTAACAAAATTTCTTCTTATTTAACATGAGTTCTGGGTGTGTGACTGAGATTCCTATATCCCTTATCTCCATATGTGTGTTCATGATGGGCCACCATTCTTATAGTAACTTGAGAAAGTTTTCATTCACTGCAACCAGAAGAACCCTCCAAAAAAATGTCCTTCCAAATCTCTATCTATATGTATGATTTTTTTTACAAAATCAGATCATATCATACAAATTGTCTATGTCCTGATTATTTGACTTAAGAATATATTTTAAATTTCTATCTATAACAATAAATGTGTACATGCAGCATTTTCAGTGTTTAGAGTATCCATTATATGGATGAACCATAACTTATTTACAATTGCCCTTTTTCCCTTTCTCTTATTGTTTGCTGCTGGTATAATAAATAATGATGCAATAAACACACTTGTTCATACATCTATGTATACTAATTTGATTATTTCCTTTGGATAAATAACCAGGAGTAAGCCTGCTGGATTAAAAACTGTGATCACTTATAAGACTTTTGAATAATATCTTAAAATGTCTTCCAGAAAGTTGTTAACAATTACACTCTCAACAACAATGCATGAGAATGCTCATTTGTATGAAAAAAATGATTTGCCTTAGGATGTCACCATCTCTGAGAAGCACCCCCAGTTGCGTACATACATACATATCCCCAGTTGACTATATATACCAAGGGAGGCCTATTATTGAGGGAGAAATTTGGAGGTGAATAGATCTATTGAACATGAACTTGCTGAGTGGCTGGTCAAATTTTAAATAATTTCATGGATGAAAACTTGTTGGAGACACTGCTTTTTACACACTTTTTGGGAAAAATAGTATACACTTCTTGGAGCAGTAACCAGGGTGTCTTTCATATATGGTTTTTGCTTTCCTATATTGTTTGAAATTTTTAGCAAATGTTTACTTTCCTTCCAAGATATGTTTCTAACTAGTGAAAGACAAAATGAGGCGTGTTAATATAAGAATATTTCAATTGTGTGAATGTATGTATATACACGGAAAAAATGCATATTCGTATAAATAGTATATGTGTATGAAAGAAAGAGTGTATATCTGATAGGTCTAAGAGGCAGTATAATGTGGTGGAAAGAATGCTGAAATAGTAATCAAAATACTAGACCCGGTTCTCTAAGAACTTGGTGAACTTGAGCAAATTACTTGACCTTTAAGGGTCAATAAAATAAAAGAACCAAGCAATAGGATACTTTCTAGCTTTTAAGTTATAAGAAATGAATCAGGCAATGCATATTAGAAGGTGATTGGAGCTATGAATTTCTTGAAAGAACTCAAAAGGTTTCAATGATTTAATTTGTGATCTGTGAAAGTTATGACTTAAGAAGTTGTCACCTAGAAAGGTGACCTGACAAAAGCCATATGTGATGGCTGACAATGAGCAAGAAGACTGAGCTTGAACTCTGTGGTCCCACAGTGGCACTCGCGGTACCCAGGCATTGCTGAAAATGACTACCTATGACTCCTCAGTGAGAATCCTGACAAGAAGGCTGCATGAATCCTTGACTCTACTGTTTGAATTTGGTCCTGAAAATGTTAAAAAACATGTAAATAGAAGATCCATTTATCTTCTTTGTAAATGAGGAGTCACACACTGGGAATTAAATTTTAATGCTAGAAGACAAAAAGTTTGACAATATATTTGTGATGGCTGGACCTTCTTTGGCAGCAACTGTAGAAAAAAATTAAAGTAGGAAGTTGAGCAGTCAACAAGCTCATGAAATTCACTACAGATCAAAACAGTCTTTTTTGGCACTTTAAAGGCTTTCCTCTTATTTTCTGAGGTTATTTAACCTTGCTGCCAATCTCAGCTGTGCATAAATACTTTTGTGGCTTTGAAATCACCATCTTAATGGCTTACAGATGCTATATAGTGAGTAATATGAGTGTATAAATATTCATATCAGTCAAGATGCTGTCACACTTTAGACAGGATGGGATCTCCAAAATTAAAATATAAAAAGAATAATTCCATTTCCCTCCCCTTTTGTCTTTGACTTCACACTTAAATGAATAGTGAGGATAAAGAAGTGGACCCTGAAATTTATATCAAGTTTCAGGTGTAAGAAATTAAAACTAAAGACTAGTTCAACCCTGGCAGTTTAATTTACTTCTGTTAAGATCTTTAATACTAAACTTATCAGTTCTTCCTGTTAGGCATTAACTTGTTAAATGAGTCTTAATTATACATAAGCAGATGGAGATTTGAATTAAAATTACCTTACACTCGAGTGGCTTTGGTTCATTATAACATATCTTCCTCTTAATCATTTAGGCAGTCTCATCATCTTTCATATAGAAAGTTATTAAAATATTCCAATTTCCATATTTCTTCTGATACAGCCACTATTAAATGGCAAGTAATGCACATTAGTAGGTGACTTATACCATCCACGAATTGGTGAATTATTCATGTCAGGAACAATTTTTGTGCTTTTCTGTCATCTGTAGCATTTTCTTTTAAATACTTTATATTTACTTGATACGTGGAACCTCACCTCATTTAATTTTAAGTACCAATTTTAATTCCATTCCATTTTCAGAGGGATGATGAAAAAAGACACTATCTACTTTATTCCTTACTTTGGTTCATCAGAGTCCAGAAAGTGGACATATAGGAGCATGTTCCTTGAAAATTTTCATAAAATGATCAAGACTGAGTACTTCTTAATCACTTCAGCCTTCAAAAAGACCACTGCATTCCAATGTAATGTACTCGTGGAAAAGAACCCGATGCTTAAAATTAGCTTCCATATTGCTAAATATTAAGAAACATAAACATTGCCTCCTTTAAAGTTGCTAAGAATGTTGAGGCAAGGCTCCACCCAGATTTTGTTCTAAGGCCAATAACTTCAGTGTACATTAAGGCTAACTTAGGCCAAGTAGTAGCATTTCAGCATTCCTGAAAGCGAGAGATTTACAACTATTCCCATAGGAACCCTCTTGAGAAAATTTCAAAGCCCGACACTGCCTTGCCTTCCTTCAGAAGTAGAATTCCCCTTAGGCTGTTATTTTACCCAAGTAGTCAATCAGTATCCAATAATGTTCTGTTCCAGAGGCGTCACTGAATTTACAGGCAGCAATGACAGTGGCAGCGGAATCAAACTAGACAGCTGACAAGAGCGGAAGATCCTGAGTCTTGGCTGAGTCATCAAGACAAAAGTTCAGTCAGTCTTGTCAAGCATTGTCATATTTTATTTATAAAACGAAGCAGAATATCATCCTTTACGTTTGACAAAACTCAATATTCAGCACAACTCTCTCGGCACTGCTTAACCTGCGTGAGTGAAGACAAATGATGAGTCTCAAACCTGCGTATAATTTAAAAAGTAAAGTAAACTGGGTCTGAGTTACACAGTGAGTTGTAGTAGCCTCAAATGAGATCTCAGTAATATGTACAAAAGAACAGTGATTCTGAGAGATTACTTCTTTTAATGAAAGGAAACAGTTCTCCAACCAGCAGGCAAGAGTTATGTTCATTTTTAATTGCAGCACATTAGCAGTTTGGCATCACAGTTTGCTAATGCATGTTTCTGTAGGAACGTAAACTAAAAAGTATAATCACATTTACACCTTAAATGCAAATATCGAGCATATAAGATGTGATGGAAGCATTAATTCCACTTTGCTTTGTTGCTTTCTTGAACACAGTATTCGCTTATAAACACATATATATACACACATATATATTCTGTCAGTCCTCATGGAAATAGAGATGAGTTGTTTTCTAAACGGGCCTGGTTTTTTTCTTTTTGTATTTGTTTATTTCTCCTACTGTTATATACTACTGAGTTACTTGAAAAACAAATATATAAATGTAATGTGTTCTCAACTGCAATTTAAATTGATCAATAATCTTTAGAGGCTTTGAAAACTTTCCAGCCAGGACAGCTCCCTGCCAAGAGCGGTAGATTAAACATGGTCACTTCTCCATGGAAAGCCCATACACTGTTTGGGAATCCTCCAGCCAGCTCATGCTCTTGACTCCAGCTAATTAAGTTTTTTGCTTGCTGCCAGTGAAAGCTTCAGTCAGGTATAATTAAAACTGAGCCAGTGACAGCAGTGGCATTTGTCAGAATCATCCAGTGGTTCAAATACCAGTTCTGACAGAAATGTCAAACTGATTGCACTCCCATCTTCCCAGTGTGTGCAAGGGAAAAGCAGGGAGGACTTTTATTATAAGTGCTTGGCTGATAACCTTTTGAATCCCGGAACACCAAATGCCTCTCATGAAATTTCATTATCCTGGAGAAGAACTCAGCTCATAGATGCTCTCTTTCCATGAAGTAAACTCAATCTACCTTGATAGTCTTTACTTCTTTTAGGTCTTTCAGGGAATTTTGAAATAAACAGAACATACCAGATAGTCATGTGGAAAGGAATATGCTAGTTGTAGAGGTATCAATCACCTAAGTGAAAATTTTCTCAAGTTAAAACCATTGTTATCAACCAAATTCCTAGATGCATTGTTAGATTTGAGCTTTGTCTTTTGTTTCAGTGATAAAAGATCGCCAAAAACTAGTGAAGGCACCATCCTGAAAGGGGAGAAGCCACAAACCCCTGGCACAAAATGTCACTGACTAATTTTATGATCTACTACCTAACATAGTTCTTGGTGGGACTCAGTATATGTTTGATGAGTTAAAGAGTGAACAAATGAATCAATTAATGAATATCACACATTCTCAAGAATACAATCTAAATCACAAAATGAAAGTGATCATAGAGAGAAGATAACTTAATGATTATTTATTTTTAGAGGTGAGAAAGACAAGAGATGGAAAGAAGTGATTTCTCTTCCTTCTCTTTCTACATGAGTATTGGATAAAGTAAGACATATAAAACACTTTCATCAGTCTTACGGCCAGGAAAAAATTATCATGTCCACAAGCCAAACAATAGCAAATATGAAATGGTTAGTTTGAAACACTTGAGCTACTGCATCTTAAAGAAAGATTTAATACTGCACACAGGGAATGTCATGACTGCATATTTTTGTCCACTTTGTGATATGTTTCTTATTTATATCCCAAGAAAAAGTTTTATGTTCTATAAAAAAGATTTTTAAATGCCCACCTTTGTGTGTGCATGTAAAACTATAGAGGCGGGAAACGGAGATTAGAGAAAACGGCTGTCAAATAGATACCAATATGCCTGGCACGTGGGAGATAGTCAATAAATACTTGTTGACTAATGGGAAAGAAAAAGTAAAAACAGAAAAGAGGATATTGTTTAGAACAGAGCTCACTAAGCCCTGCAAGAGTAGGAGGTGAGATCCTAGGTCATAGATGGAAAGAGACAGGTTATGACTAAACCACTCTCCACAGGATAAAAACAATAAATATGGAATGGAGAAAGAGAGGCTCTGAAACAAGGGAGAAAGGGAGAGAATCGTCAGAGCCGCATAGTAGGAAGTAGGAACCTCTGACAAAACGTGGCCAGTGAGAAAGTTCTTAGTGATCAAGGAGCTGAAGGACTTTTGAGAACAAGGATCTCAAAAGGTTTCAAGATTTTTGCTTTTTTATGCCTTAAACTCCTCAGTCAACTCAACCAACCATCAATAAGATCTACCACACACATGGGCTGTGAGAGATTAAAACAGGGGGCCCCATCTAGTTTTACATGCAACAGAGGGAGAGAACACTCTTGGAAGGTAAGGTGTGAATAAGATCAAGAGTTCAATGGAAGGAGAAGCTCAGACCCAGAAATGAGCATGAGAATGTAAACCTCTGAGAAGACTAGGGCAGGAATTGGATTTCATAGGAGACTGCTGAGTCAATTGTGCATAAACAAGGGCTGAGTGATTTCAATTAATACCTGGGTTTTGCCCTAGGTAGTTTAGTTAATCAATTGAGTTATCTCTCAATTATACTATGCGTTTTTCATATAGTCCTTCATTTAATGGCCCCACACCCAGAATTATTGTACATCAATGTTTTCCAAAATATTTTGCAAGAAAGATCAGTCCTTTAGGATATCAGATATCTTTTAAAAACAAACAACCAAAAAACAAAAACAGTTGGAAAGGGTATTTTAATTCCTGTGTCAAACTAGTTTGTAGATGCTGAGATGACCAAAATAATACATAATTCTTCACAGCAGGGTTTCTCTGAAAGACTTAAGTATGCTAATCTCCAAAAGAGGGGTTACCTCTTTTGTTACCTAAACATATTTGACCATGGGCTCCAATTTTCTATGGAACATCTTAAAAGACTCGTAGGTATTCTTTGAAACACTAGCCAGTGTTCACTGGATCAACCCATGAAAAAGAGATTAGCACATTCGGGTCCATGGATGCCTTTGAGAATACCTTGAAAGCTTTTGACTCTTCCCCAAAAAGGCACCCCTTTTGTACACAAAGAAATATACATATGACTTTGAAACAGAAGTAGGGAGTAGGAGATCCTGAAATTCAGAGAATTTTTAGATATTCAGAAGATACTCATTATATAAGTATGCCACAATTTATTTATCCATTCTACTTTGATAAACACTCGAGTTGTTTCCAGGTTTTGTTTATTAAGAATAATGTTGCTATGAACATACTTGAATACATCTTTAGGTGCACAAATGTACACATTTCTGTTGCAAAAATGAAACGTAGAATTACTGGGTTATAGAATCTGCATATGTTCAACATTAGTAGAAACTGCCAAATAGTTTTTTAAAGTTGTTGAAACAATTTACACTTCCACCATCAGTGATAAGTGTTTCATATACTCCCCTTGCCAATATCTTTGGCAGCACTCCATATCCCACTTGGTATGGCCAGTTATTTTGATTTTAGCCATTCTGGTGGGTATACAGAAATGTATCATTATGCATTTAATTTTTATTTCCTCAATAAATAAGTTGAGCACTTTTCATACGTTTATCAGCCAGTTGGATATCCTCTTTAGTGAAGGGCCTGTTCATTAGTTTTCTCTATGTTCCTCTTGGGTTGTCTGTAATTCTCTTATTAATTTGTAGAAGTTTCTTTATGTATTATCATACGAACCTTTTGTTGGTATATGTATTACAAATATCTTCTATTTATGGCTTACGTGTTTTGCTCTTTCAATAGTGTCTTTTAAAAGAGCACATCTGATCAATGATCTCCTCAAGTGCCCAGGCTGAAAACCCTTCAATGGTTTTTTTTAAATGCACTTAAAGATCCCCTTGGCTGCAGTGAGTTGGCGGACACAGATGAGGAGTTCATTGGATGGTGCCAACCTGACAGTCACATGCACAAGAACCAACATTTGAACTGAAAACCAAACTCTTTAGGATTCTGGCCAGAGGAAGATAATCTCGAATGGAAAAGAATTGGTTCTTATCTGCAGTGCTCAGGTGAGCCAGTGGGCAAGTGCAAAGCCATTTGGAAAGGCCTAACCCACCTTGCACCATATCAAGTAGAGAGATCAATTTGTTGCCCCAGTTTGCTGAGGACCTTCCTAGTTTCAGCATTTAAAGTCCCACACCTGGGAAAGTCCTCAGTCTGGGCAAATGGGGCCAGTTGGTTACTCTAACTTCAGGACCAGGTCTGCTGTGTCAATCGGGGTACACCTACACTTCGTTCTGTTTAGCATTTCATTAGAATGTAGCAGGCATTCAACAACAACAACAACAACAACGTGTCTTTTGATAAATATAAGTTCTATTTATATGTAATCTAATTTATCAGTCCTTTTCTTTGTGGTTAGTGCTTTACCAGTACTGTTGAAATCAATTCATACCCTATGGTAATGAAGATGTTCTCCAATGTTATCTTCCAGAATCTTACTTTTTTACCTTTCACATTTAGATCTGCAATATACCTGGTATTATTTTGTCTATATAGTGTGAGGCAGGGATGAAGTTTTTTTTTCATAAAGATATTCAACTGGTTGATAATTATTTATTGAAAAGAACATACTTTTCTCACTCTGAAATCTCACTTTTTTACATGTGGGTCAGTTTCTGGACTCTATTCTGTTTCATTGTCTCTTTGTTTATCCTTGTACCAAGATTACACCTCCTTGCTAATGTAGCTTTGTATGTTTTTATATCTAGTAGATCTAATTTTGTAACTTGGCTTTCATTCTTCAGAGTACTCCTGGCTTAATTTGCCCATCTACATTTTCATAAAAATGTTACCATCAGCTTGTCCTTTTCCACCAAAATATAAAACATCCAGATTTAATTGGGATTGCATTGACTCTACCATTTTGGAATGATTTGACCCCTTTATAATATCAAACTTCTAATTCATGAACATGATATATATATAGTTCTTTTTCAAAGGCTTTAATTGGATTTATCCTGGGTAATTCATATTTTCAGAGTCTTTGTATATCATTCTTTAATTTCATTTTTTGAATGGCATTTCGCTTGTAATGGCAAAACTACTTTATTTTTGTATATTGATCTTATACCCAGTGACTTTGCTAAATTTATTTATTAATTATAATAGTTTATAGATTCTTTTAGATTTTCTATGTATATAATCACGATGCTTGCAAATAACGCCAGTATTATATCTTACTTTCCGTCTCATACACTCTTTATTCTTTTCTTACTTTTTGCACCAAATGAAACTTATAGTACAATGTTGAACAGAAATAATAGTGGTCATCCCTTCTTTGTTCCCAGCCTACAGGGAAAGCTTTTAATATCTCACTGTTAAGTAATGTGTTTGTTATAGATTTGTTTTTTGTTTTTGGGGGGTAATCTTTATCAGATAAGAAAGTTCATTTCTATTCCTATTTTACTAACGGTTTTTAATTGTAAATAGATGTTCAATTTTATCAAATACTTTTTCTGCGTATATTGAAATAATCATATGATTTTTCTCATTCATTCTATTAACATGTTACATCAAGTGACTTTCAAATGTCAAAGGAAACTTGCATTTCTAAAGTAATCTCAGCTTGGTCTTGAGTATTATCCTTTCTGGACTTGGCTGTGTAATATTTTACGAGCAGTTTTGCATTTATATTCATTAAAAAGATTGGTCTGTAATTGTCCCTTCTTATAATGTTATTTGTTTAAAGGCCTTCAGAACATCTTATCTTTTTTAATTTTTGTAAAATCTATAGCAATTGCACAACGTGGAGCACAATGGGGAGGCTTCTCTGCTGCCCAACGTCTGGAGTCTCCCTGGGAAGATCCAAAGCCTGGGGCTGAAATAATTTGAAGATGGATGCACTCACAAGCCTGAAAGTTGATGCATACTGTCAGTTGGGACCTCAAATATAGCTGTCAGTTGTCACACCTACATGTGGCCTCTCCATGTGCGTAGTTGGGGCTTCCTTACCACATGACAGCTGGGTTCCAAGAGCAACTGTCTTGAGAAACCAGGTGGAAACTGTTTTGCCTTTTTAAAAAATAACAGCTTTATTGAGATAAAATTCACATACCACACAACTGATCCATTTAAAGTGTAAAATTCAATGGGTTTTACTATATTCACAAAGTTGTGCAACCATCATTGTAATTAATTTTAGAACATTTTTATCTTTGCAGAAAAAAACAATTCCCCATTTTCTTCCAATCCTCCCATCCCTAGGCAACAACTAATTTACTTTCTCTATAGATTTGCCTGTTCTGGACATTTCATACAAATTGAATCATATAATATGTGGTCTTTTGGGTGTGGCTTCTTTCACTTAACACAATTTTAAGATTCGTCCACGTGGTAGCGCATATTAGAACTTCATTCCTTTTTATGGCCAAATAACATCTCATTGGATGGATATACCACATTTTATGTATTCATTCATCAATTGATGGACATTTAGTTGTTTCCAATTTGGGGCCATTATGAATAATGCTGCCGTGGACAATCATATACAAGTATTTATGTGGACTATGTTTTCATTTCTCTTGATTAGATACCTAGGAATGAAATTGCTGGAACATATGGTAATCTATGTGTAGAATTTTGAGGCACAGCAGATTGTTCTTTAAAGTGTTTTCACAATTTTACATTCCTACCAGCGGTGTATAAAGGTTACAATTTCTCCACATTCTGGCTAACATTTGTTTTTATTAATCATTTTGCTGCTTATTCTGTCAACTACTGAGAGAAACAGAAGTGTGTTAAAATTTTTCTCTCTGACTGTGTTTGCAACTTTTTCTACTTTTAGTTCTATCAATTTTTGTTTCATACATCTTGAGGCTATATTATTAGATCCACACAGATTTAGAATTGTTATTCTTTTGTGTAGAATGACATTTTTATGTTCCTCTTTATCTCTAGTGTTTCTTCTTACCTGGAAATTTACTTTGCTTGATATTATTATAATGATATGAGCCTTCTTTGGTTAGTGTATGAAAAATTATCTTTTTCCGTTCCTTTATTTTCAATCCTTACGTAATCTACACTAAACAGCATATAGCTAGATTTTGATGTTTTATCTAGTCTATTATATCCAATATTATCTTTGATTTTTAATAGGAATATTTAGCCTTATTACTTCAAATATAATTACTGTCATACTTGGGATTAAATCTACATCTTATTACTTGTTTTCTGTTTGTCTCACTTGTTCTATGTCACGTATTTTCTCTTTTCTTGCCTTCATTGGAATAATTTATTATTTTTGTTGTTGTTATTTTTCCTATGTAAGTTATATTATTACATTTACATTTTATTCCATATTATCCTAGAGGTTACAATGTGCATTATGGACTTAAAGTCTAATATAACTTACCACTTCCCAAACAATGGAAAGAACATAGAACATTTTAACTCTATTTATCCATCTACCCTTTTTATGTCACAGGTTATATGTGTTATTACGTATATTTTTAATGGCCAATTACATTGTTTTTATTGTTTTAATCAATTATTATTCATTTAGACTTATCCATATATTTATCCTTTTTATTGATCTTCATTCTTTTTTACACCTCTCTGTTGCATCTGGGATAATTTTCCTTTCACCTGAATAAATCCCTTTTGTGTTTTCTTTAGTTCAGGTATACTGATGAATTCTCTCACTAATATTTTTTTAATATGTTTCCATTTTGCCTTTATTTTTTAGCAGCTTAATTGAAGCATAATTTACAAAAAAACCCTGAAGATATTCTGTTTATAGTGTGCAATTTCATAAGTTTTGGCATATGTATTATGTCCATGAAACCATACCACAATCAAGACAGTGAACACATCCATAAATCCCAGAAGTTTCCTTATGCCCCTTTATCGCCTTCCTACTCCTAACTGCCCTCCCATCCCAAACCATCACTAATCATATTAGCTTGCATTTTCCAGGGTTTTATATACATAGAATCATGCAAGTATGTATTCTTTTTAAAAGCATAATTATTTTAAGATCATCTATTTTGTTATGTGTTTCAGTAGTTCCTTAATTTGAAATGCTGAGTAGTATTCCATTGTATGGATACACCACGAAATATCTATCTATTTACCTCTAATGAACACTTGGGTTTTTTCCAGTTTGAGGCGAATACAAATAAAACTGCTCTGAAAATTTGTGTACAAATGTTTATATGAGGACGTGCTTTTATTTTTCCTAGGTAAATAGCTAAAAATGGAATGATTGATTCATATTAGGTATATGTTAACTTTTTGGGAAATTGTCAAACTTTTCCAAAGTGGTTACGCCATTTTACACTCCCACCAGCAGTGTATGAGAGTTCCAATCTTTCCATGTCTTTATCAACACTTGGTATGGTCAGCTGGTTTAATTTTAGCCATTCTAATACGTTTGTAGTAAGATATAATTGTGGTTTAGATGGTCACTTCTCTAATGATTAATAATTTTAACCCCTTTTCATGTTCTTATTTGCAGTTTGTATATCTTCTTTAGTGAAGAATCTGTCCAAATATTTTGTCCATTCTTTATTGAGTTGTTTGCTTTTTTACCTTTAACTTTTGAGGGTTTCTCCTCCCTGCACTGTGGGCTGGAAAGTCTGTCAAGGCATTAAGATATGGTAATCACAGTGCTCATTTTATTACTTTCACCTCTCTCAGGGATCACTTTCATTGCCTTAATGTCAAGTGTCTGCAAAACTTTTGTTTTACTTATTTTGTCCAGTTTTCTGTTGTTTTAGGCAGGAGGGGAAATCTGGTCCCTGTTACTTCATATTGACTGGAAGCAGAAGTCCGTATCTGTTTTGCCCTATTTTAATACTGTGTTTGCTAAACTTAAAAATCTTGAGCACTTTAAAGGTAACTTCACTGTGTTCTGGCTTGCATCATTTCTGTTGATGAGTTGTCTCTCAGCCTTATTGTTGCTACATAAAAGGTATTATACACCTTCCTCTAGCTTCTTTTAACATTTTTTTCTTGGTCTTTGGTATTCAGCAGTATTATTATGATGTGTCTCTATGTGGTTCTCTTTGTATTTCTCCCGCTTTGGGATCATGGCACCTCTTGAATCTGTTACTTGATATCTTTCTTTCATTTGGACAATTTTCTGACATTAATCCTTCAAATATTTCCTTTCTTCCATTCATTCTTTCTCTTCCTCTCCCCACCCCCTTCCCTCACTCTCTCCCTTTCTCTCTTCTTTCTGTAATTCCAATTACATATGTTAGACTTTTTTGGCATTTCATATGCTTCTAATGCTCTTTCCTGAACTTTCCAGTCTATTGTCTCTCTTTGTTTTAGTCAAGATATTTTCTTCTGATCTATATTTCATGCAAGTAATTCTCTCTCCAGCTGAATCTAATCTGTAGTTAAACACACCCACTGATCTCTTAACTTGGGGTATTTGTCAGTTCTAGATTTTCCATTTGAGTCTAGGGAGGGTGCATTTCTGCTCTCTTTTGAAATTATTCATTGTGTCGTATAATTTCTGGAACAGATTAATGACACTCATTTTAGGTTTAACTACTTCAACATCTGTATTTCCTATGGACCTGTTTCTATAGTTTTTTTCTTTGTCTTGGTTTCTGGCCAGTGTTTACCATTTTTACCTTATTATTTTCTATTCTGGGTCATACTTTGTTTGTGAAAAACTGTGAAAGAACTTGAGGTTTTGGATGATGTTATGTTCCCCAGAGAGCATTTACTTTAGCTTCTTGAGGAAAGTTAGTTTGGGGGAAGATTACCTTAATAAAATCCTGGATTGAGCTGATTTAAAGCTGAGTCTTTTACTCCTTATTCCCATTCTATGCACTCTGACCAGGTATTTAAGTGGATTTCTTTAGTTAATTCCATGAATTCTCAAAATCTAAGAAGTGGTTCAGATTCTGGGCAGCTAAAAAGAATGACAAATGCCCATCTAGCATATTACCTAAAAAATGTAAACTCTAGGGAAATACGTATTCCACCAAGTCTTAAATACATGTCTAATTAAATGTATAAAAAACTAATTTGATCTGTTCATAAAAGACTTAGCAATGATTGTCTTGATGACCTGACACATTCTTCAAATGTGTGACTCTAGATTTTATGCTAAAGAAATGATAGAAGAGCTCCTTGTCATTTTTATTTTCCTGTGACCCTCAAGTGATACAGTTGAAACAGAGAAAATGCACATTTTTTTTTCTGGAGCATAAATAGTTAAAGATTATCAATATGATCTAGAGTGGTAGATAGTAATCTTTTAGGGGGAGATAAGGACTCCTTTCTGGAGCCAATGAAAGCTATGGACTATCTCTCCAAAAAGGGAAGTGTACAATCCACATTTACATTCAACATTATGTGTGCCATTAAAGAGAGCTTAGAGCCCAACTGAGGCTCATGAGCCAACCCAGTATTAAGAATTCCTGCTCTAGAGCAAAGAACATTTATTCTTATCTTTAATAATGAACAAAAAGATACAACATTGGAGCTTTATGAAATGCTTTCTTATTCGACACTCTTCAGTTATGTGTGTCACAGAACCCATATTCCATATTTTGCCTTTTACCAGAAAATTGACAACTGAGAATCACTGATCAGAGAGAAAAAAAAACTCATTTACCTTTTAGATTTAAAAATATAATAATATATAATAACAACAAATACCAATTGTGCAAACACATGCACTGAAGGAGAGATACCTATCTTTTAGCAAATCAATTTCAGAAAAGAATGGGAGGGTGAAGGGCAACCCCCCTGGACCACAGTAGCAAATGATGAGCATAAGACTGTGTCTTACTCGCAGACAGTCCTTTTTAAGCCGTACAGTAATTTCAAACATTTGAATTAGTTGTACACACTTAGAAATTGGGAAATTTCATGTAAAAACAGTTTTTTCTGTCCTCTCTTGAAAAGTCAGAAGATACAAACAGTTTTCCCAAACTTCTATGTAGCAGCAATCAACAGGTGCTGGGTAGCCACTACCAGTTCAACCCAGTTGAACCAGTTCAACCACAATCCCCAGAAGCACCTGCTTCATTGTTTCACTCATTTCTAGTACCTAGCTGGCCTTAGTAGGCCTTGGAGCTTGAGGGAGCTTGCAACCTATGATGATCAGCCCTTGAGTAAATGAATGTTGACCCAGTGTCACAGAACACTCTCTGCTAGGCAAGCTTGCAATCTACATTTCCTTCCAGCCTCTAAAATTACATCTAGCTCCTTGACAGGAGATTCCAAACTCATCCCATTCTCTCTGAATTCAACTCCACTCAATTTTTTCCAGATAACTTCCAGTTGACCTCCCACCATGCTCTTCCAAGGAACAAAGCTTCCTAAAAGAAGGAAAAGAAAGGACCATGACTGGAATGCTAGCCTCACAGTTAACAACCTCCATGGTGTTGCCATTTCTTGATTCCACTTTTTCTTTCCTTGTTTTATTTTTTGTTTTTTAATTTTGACCTTCATTAGAAAGGTTAGTACACTTCATCAGGGTACCTAGCACTGAAAGCTGTGTCTGAAAGGACTATATTTCTTAGTGAAATGTCTTAGAGATCATAGTTAGTATTTGTAGCAGAGATTGGTCAAAATTAACATATTACAACAGCTTGTGTCAGCCTGGGTTGCAAACTTGCCACAAGAAAGGGTAGGCCGAAAGGTCACACCCATCAGCTCATGCCACAGAGAAGTGCAGAATCCTAAAAGATGATTTCTTATCTTTATAAATAAAAGTCACTGATTTCCTCTTGCTCCAGCCACCACCCTACTCCTGCCCATACACAGGACTTCCATATACACCACTCACCCCACACTCCAAAGCTAGTTTCTCTCCCATCCGTTCCTGTGAATTTGATTTCCTTGAGTCAGTTCTGAGCTTAATTAAATGTGTTACATTGTTCTACTTTGTTTGTTTCTTTGCTCTGATGGAAATGCTTATGTAAATCATTAACAAGCCACTAGCCCAGACCTCAACAATGACTGCAGTTAATAATACAGAGTTTTCACTCAAAATGTGTCTTGTGCGATCTGTGCCTGTGGTCTGATCTGCTTGCCATGAAACTTCTTTAGCATCTCACCCCACTACACAAATACCACAGGAAAAGCACTTCCCTATTTCAGTCACTGAAATGCAGGCTGTGGTCCTGGGTTGCACGCCCCAGCCCACAGCCCATCAGTGGGATCGTGGAAGTGTAGTGCGGCACAGGTTGCTGCAGAGAGAGATGCTCAGTGGATTCTGCAGTCAACTGGAGTGACTTGGCCACTCAGGCAGCATGATGTCAAAATGACAGGTTATTTTCTGTTACTTGTCTGCCAGTGTTGGCTTGATTAACCCTGAGGTTGGTGAATGAATGATGCCCTCAGTTTGCCACTAACGCCATTGCACTAATCCTTCCAGGTTCAGAGTCTCTGAGAGCCAAGCTGTGTCCTCAGAGAACAAAAGATGAGGAGAACTTACAGCACCTGGCCACGGCCCGGGCTTTTCCCTTTCTCTCTTGGCTCCAGCATCGCTACCAGAGAGCACAGCCGTGTCTTCAGTTAGAAGACAGCTGACTAAAAAGTGCAGCAAACAGAAAACATTTCACTCTTCAGGAATCTCAGAGTGTCTCAGAGGTTTATGTCACCAGATATAATATTTGCTTAGGCTACCCAAAGAGAGACATTTGATTTTGCATAAGGCTAGCTTTTTCAATGAGGTCCCATCCTTTCTATATGTTTTGTCCCAAACGACCACCAACTCCTATTACATCCTGTGTCTCTAAATCAGTAATTCTCTTCTCTCTCTCTCTACCTCTCTCTCACTCTGTCTTTCTCTTTCTCCCTCCCTCTTTCTAAAGCATGCTGTCTTTCAATTAACATAGTGATGACCTATTGTCACCCGTTACCATGCTAATCCTGAGCTGGTGTGAAATTACTTTATAATAAACATTATGGAGTTCTGACTTTCAATTAATTTTTCACATGCTGCGCTAAATCAGATTAACTCTCCCCCCACCACCACTATGTTTGACCACAGACGTAATTCTTTCCTTATAATGAAATGGAGGATTAATTTATATGAAGCATATCTGTACACATTTGCAAATAAATGTAAAGATAGACTTTGTGTCATATTTACATTGTGCACAGCGTTGGGTCTAATGCAGACTCTCTGAGATGATTAATTTTTTGTGTTCACTGGGGTGGGCAAGATAATTCCAGTCGTTGTTGTGGTTTCTCTCTTAAATTCTAACTAAATGCCTCCACAAAGAATAAGCAAAAAATTGCTCACATATGCCACAATGCTGAGAGAGTGGTGACTTCTGTAAATCGTATAATACACATTAGGATAAGCTGAGGGATAATGTAAACACTCTGAAATGGAAACAATAATCATTAACTACTAAATTGATTTGTGCTCTCCCTGGGTGTGCACATTCTCACTCATCCTGAATGAATGGGGGGAGGGTAGCTTTTTAAATGACCATTAAATTGAAGGAATGTGATGACAATTTCAAGCAGATGATAGCTCGTAACTTTTTAAAACTAATATAGCCCCTGCACTAAATTATATTTTTGGTGAAATAATTATTTTCATCTTTGACGCTCATTATTAGAATGAAGTGATGGAAGATGAATGTAGGCACCCATTAAATGAACAAATTTGTGTTAAAAAAATTAATCATACTACCCAGATGCTGTATTTTTTCTTCTGTCAGTCTCCAGTGTATTTCATTCAGCTTTTTTTATTACTGCAAAATATTGATAGAAAAATTTGCCCAACACATATTTTCTTTTTGACACCAAATAAGAAAAACTGCCAGAAGAATTAAAGGTATGGCACATATAAAAGATAAATGTGTACTTATCAAATCCTTTTAAACCAATCTTTTGTAAACAATAGAAGAAATAAAATCTTGTTCAGTGTTGCAATAATGAAAATACTTACCACTGAGTTATTTTAAGACAGACTAAGCAAATTATGCTTGGCAAACACTGAAAATGTATTGATTCATTCATTCAACTGGTATTTATTTGATGCCTGCTATGTGCTAACCACTACTTTAAGTACAACTGATAAAAGAGTGAACAAGACAAACTTGCCTGCCCTCATGGAGATTTCCATCTAGGGCGATGCAGACTTGAAATTATAGAGGCCATCACTATCTTCATGATCATTTATTGAGTTCTTACTATATACTAATATATACTAATATATACTATATACTAATATACTAATATATATTGAGTTCTTACTATATACTGTGGCAAATGCTTTCCTATTATATATTTCAATCATCATGTTTGTTACTTTCCTTCTAGGTTATTATTATACACATTTTATAGATGAATAAATAGAACTTAGAAGTTAAGTAATTTGTCCTAACCCCACAGACATAAAGTGGTGGAGCTAGAATTCAAAATTAAGGTTTTTGGACTAAAAACTGACTGGCATTCATTGTCTCAAAAGCATGCACGATCATCTTGTATTTGTCCAAATTTTATTTTTTACACAATGGTGGGTAAAAATAGGAGCAGAAGGCACAATCTGTCACCTCAGGAGATTTCCATTCTATTGGGAGAAAATTACACATTTATGAAACAACTATTCTAAAAATTCCTTTGGGGTAAGGAAGGTTATAGTCCATAGACATGAAGTATGCATGCTGATGGGGGAAGGGGGCAGGATTATTTGCTGACATTTATCTGGGTTCGAATAGCATATTCAACTTCTACTACTTGACTCATTGTAGAGTGCATTATTAATATAATAGAAGCTTTTAAAGAAAAATTGAAATAATATGACATTAAATGTGGCCATTATATGCTATACAATGTGTCTTGATTTCAGTTCCATGGATTGTGAAAAGTTTGATTCTTAGAGTCAAGGACGTGCAGCAGCATAAGAATAATCTGTTTCTTGAAAGTTTAAAACACTGCACTTTGAAACTACATGGACCTAGCACACTTTAAAGAGGATCTTCCGGATCACTCTTAATCTCTTTCATGATATTATTAAATTTTGTTATTTATATTTTCTTAGATATTTCATCCAAGTTTTCAAATATATTATCATAAATGCAATCAAAATACATCTTTACAATTCATTTAATCCTGACATCTGCGTTATTTCTAATTTCTAATGCTTATTTTTTTCTATGTTTGTTTTCTCTCTTTTCACTTGATTGGATTCACTAGTATCTTATCTATTTTATTGCTTTTTGTTTATCTTCTTTACGGTTCTTCAAAGAACCATTTCATCCAAACAGCCAATTCTTACATTTGTTTTTCAGTGCTAGCATTCTTTATTTATTAATTCACTCATTTCTGCTTTTATGCTCATTAATTAATCTACCTGCTCTACAAAAGTACATTTTTCTTCTTTTTATAATTTCTTGAATTGAATGGTAATTTGTAATTTTTCGTCTTTAAATACAGTGAATTTTCCTCCTTGGCTGTATCTCCTGATTACTTTCCTAGATATTCTGTACTTTAAGCAGTTTTGAATTCCTCTTTTACCTAATAATTTTTTATAATAATGTTTTCCAAATTTTTCAGGGTTTTCTCTGTTTGTTTATACTTTCAGTATTCACTTCCAACTTTAATAGAATGCAGTTCTGCATGTTGTCTAATATTTGGTCAAGTAGGTACTGGAAATAAAATGCATTTTTGGGTTGTGCAATATAAAGTTTGATGAGTATCAACTTAAAACAAGTTTTGTTATCCTTCAGATTATCCATGCCCTAGTTATTCCTTGAGCATTTTATCTGAAAATAACCGAGAACATTGTGTAAGATCTTCTAATGCTATCATATTCCTGTTAATTCTTTTCCTTACAGTTGCAGTAGTTTTTGCTTTTCAATTTCAATACTATGTTATTCAGGACATAAATATTCATGGTAGTTGTGTCTTCAGCATAAAACTGACCCTCTGATCTCATTTAATAAACCAATGTACTGGGATATTTAATGAGATATTATCTGTAACAGAAAAAGATTTGAGACAACCTGAAGGTCCATCAATAAGGGATTAGTTAATTTATATACACCCGTGCAACCAAATATTTATACTCATTGAAAATAATGAGGAAACCCTATATGTACTAATACATAACAATCTCAAAGATCTCTTTCTAAGTGGATAAAGCAAGGTGCAGAATAATGTGTAGAGTATGTCGTCATATGTTATCAGGTCCACGGAAAGCAGAGTACAATAGTCGTAGGAGCTCAGGTTCTCACTGAGTCTGCTCGAATGAATCCTGGCTCCAGCTCCTGCTAACTTTGGGTGAGTTATTTAGCATTTCTATTTCTTCACTTGTAAAATGGGAACAGGAATTAAGTACCTATCTCCTAGGGTTTTTGGAAGGATTAAATGAATTAAGAAAAGAAAAGTACTTAAAATACTGCCTGGCACCATGTGCTCAATAAATGTTAATTTGTTAATATTTAAACTTAAAAAAAAAAGAGAAAAGAAAATTATCACATACATAAACATGTATATTTATATGTACATAATATGTGCTTTGAAGGGACGGTGGCTTGATAGCAAAAGCATCTCTGATCCTTTATCCATCCCTGTATCCACACCTTTACAAGGTGATTTTGCAGATCCTCCCATGGAGAAGTGGAATCTATTTCATCACCCCTTGAATCTGGGCTGGCCTTAAGTATTAGAATGTGGCAGAAGTGGCAGTTCACCAGTTCAGACCCTAGGCCTCTTGAGTCCTCTTGTGTTTCTGCTCTTTTTATCAGACTCCTGTCATTGCCACCCTGAGAACAAGCCTGGGTTAGCCATCTGAACGAGGAAAGTCTACATTAGAGGTTTTCATCATCCTACTTGTCCCAGCCAAGGTCATCAAATGCCAGCCATGGCCTAACCAATCCCTCAACCACAAGTGCATGACTGAGCCCAGTGGAGATTAGAAAACTGCCCAGCTGGCTCATAAAGCTATAAGTACTTACTATTTTAAGTGAGTGGGTTTGGTATAGTTTGTTATGTATCAATAGCTAGCTGATGTAGAAGGATACACGAGAACAGGCAGCAAGAATTATATTGGAGTATGAGTTTTGGTTGGTATGGGTCAGGAGGGACTGCGAAATAGATTTCACTACAGAATATTCTAGATTATTTTATGATGTGCAGGTATCACCAATTTTTAGGTATCATTATTATTATTTTTAAGAGAATGAATGAACCATGCACTCACTAATTCTCAATACAGGAAACCAACAAGATCTAAACCAGATATCTGGCATGATTCTGCACCAAGAAAGATGATACTGACCAGCGTCTATGTGGAATTATAAGGTCATCTTGTAGTGATAAAAGTGTGTGGCGTAAGGGAAGAGCCCCCTCACAACTTCCATTCCCACCACAACCACACAAAGGATTCATGAAAGATACCTTGAAGAGTTGTAGATTAAGAGTTTGTATAACTCCTTGGATGTGTTATCATAGGGACAGTACAGTTTTCACATACGACAAAAAATAAAGGAGAAAGAAAGAAGACGTTTCAATTATTTTAATTTATTGATCTGATGCAATTTTGTGGATTGCCTGAAACTTCCTATTTTGATGTGTTAAAAAAAGTTAGTCTCTAATATTTATTTTTCAACAACTGGATTGAGTAAATCCTACATAGCAGAGTAAGCTGAGCACTCTGAATTATTCATAGTATAAAATATTATCTTTATCTTCAAGGAACAATGATAGAAAACGAATGGAAATCCATTAAAACAATATCTTACTTAAGTCTCTTTAATTGCAATTTCTTGAATATTTGTCATTTGTAATCTATAGTTTGAAGTTCTTTTTTCAGACTTTTTTTCAGTTTTATTGAGGTATAATTGACAAATAAAATTGTAATATATTTAAAGTATATAATGTGATGATTTGATACACGTATACGTTGTGAGAGGATTCCACAATCGAGTAACTAACACCTAATCCATTGTCTCACATATTCACTTTTTTTTTTTCTTTTTTGGTGAGAACACAAGTTCTACTCTCTTAACAAATTTCAATTATACAATACAGTGTTATCAACTATAGTCACCATGTTATACATTAGATCTTCAGACCTTACTCATCTTATAGCTGAAAGTTTGTACCCTTTTACCAACCTCTCCCCATTCTCCCATCCCCAGCCCCTGGCAACCACCATTCTACTCTTTGTTTCTATGCATTCAACTTATCATATAAACACCATAACTTGTGAGCAAAAATACAATTTAACTGAAAACTAATGAATAATAAAAAAAATTACAGAATACCTAAGAGTTAGTGTTAGACATCACATTACATAACATTTAAAAACTAAAAGTAATATGGTCATTGTCGATAAATATTGACTGAGCTTCTTCTAAATGTAAGGAACTATATTTCAAAAGTATGAGACAGGATCCTGCCACTTAAAGAGGTTAAGAATCAAACATTACTATTGAAAAAAGCAATAATAGCCTTTGTAGCATTTTCTACGCACTAGATGAATGGTGCACAAAACAACAGGTATAAAAGTTAAGTTAAGAAGAAAGATCAATTGCCTAGTTTGGAGGGAAAAGGAAAGGCTGGGTGCAGAAAAGTGGAACAGGATTAGACAAGCAAAGAGATGAGAGTAGAGTATTGCAGGCTGAAGGGACAATGTGAACCAAAGGCCTCAGATAGGAAAGTGTGTGTGTGTGTGTGTGTACACATATATGTGTGTCCATGTAATGAAAATGCACACGTGTGTATGTATCCATGCTACATAAATGCATACATGCACATAAATATATTGATACGTGCATCCATTTATGGTACGTCATTTAATTCACCTAACTATCCATTAGACTCAGCTCTTTGGTACCTGAAACCCCATACTTGTCAGCAACTGGCATGATGTCTGGTATGTATTAGGTACTCAATAAATATTTGTTGAATGAATCAATGGACACTGTAGAATAGATATGAAAAACCTGAAGCTCAAAGTGTGGCTTTCCCAAATTAAGAAATTAGTAAAATGTATTTCTGACAGTGTGTTCTCCTCTATTTCCTTTATGCTCAAAGTCATCCATGGACCAGCAGCAGCAGCATCACCTGGAAGCTTACTAGGGATTCAGAATCTCACGCCCGACCCCTGATCTACTGATTCAGAATGTGCACTGTAACCGGATCCCCAGGTGATTTGTATGCTCGTTAAAGTTGGAGAAGCACTATTTTGCACAGCATCCTGGAAGACTAAGATGAATTTAAAGATTTCTGGAGGTTTGTAAAAGAAATGAAAAATAAATGTGGAGATGTGGATGGGAAGCACTTTGAGGAAGGCTTCAAATTCAAAGCTAAGGAATTTATCTTATAAACCAGGGTTTCCAAAGTAGTATCTTGACTCCAACAGGAGCACTAGGCAATCAATACACTGGGATGTGGGAGGAAAATTTTAGAACTCATTAATATTTAATTTTTATCTAAAAACAAGAAAGGGATTTGACTTTACTAATATATAATTTTCAAATAGACTGCTGCACTCTCACCTGGTCTGCTCATCAGGTTACAATTCACATATGTAGCAGGGAAAACCGCAATTCGGGTGGCCGTGTTCATACACTTGGTGTTCAAATATAAGCAGGCTTTATTTTAAAAAACACTTGTATTAATTATGTTATTTTAATTAAAATAACCTTCATAAGGTGGACAAGTGGTTTTAAGTGATTCCTGAGCAAGAACATGTGCTGGTACACACGTGCAGGCACGCACATGGACACACACACACACACACATATTGGATAGAGGATTAAAAATGCAGCACGTGTGAACAAGAAAAGGGCAGAGCTAATCCTTCTCTTAACATCTGTTAAAAGCTCTTAGGCACATTACAAGGGGAAAACAATGACAATCTCACCAGATCTGACAAGAAGGCAGCCATCAAATGAAAAATCTAACTGCTTTTAGAAAGAGACTTATGTTATGAAGTTGGCAGGTCAAAGAAGGATGTCTGGAAATATTTCCATGGATTGTGTTTTTGTTGACAATAATAATGTAAGTATGTCTTCTATAAAAACTTGCACGTCTGCATATTTAAAACTCTTGGAAACAAATTTCTAACATTAAAAAAAACTTCTAAATAAAATGACATTGAGTGTAAACCAATGTAAAAATTCAACATCTTTTGTTCAGTTTGCAAAAACTGACTGACATGAGGGAAGATGAAAATTTATGAGCTGGCTTTAAGCAAAAACGTTGGCTTCACTGTTGGTTGGGATTGAATAATGATTAGTATAGTGGTGTAGTAAGTGTAGCCTGTCTTGAACTTCCTCAGCTTAGATGTACATATCCTTATGAGTTATCGTTCTACCAAGTACTTAAATAAACTGAATTTAGAAATGATCATAATGTCTAAATAAACCAAAAATTTTAAAAATAATAAAATACATTCAACCACATTGTTCTATCCAAATATATTATGAAGGCTGAGAATTTTTATGCCACTAATAGATTTTAAATTAACATGTTTAAATATTTACCTTCTCTGCATCAAAATTTATTTTTACCTTTGGGTATATTTTTCGGTGTTTGGTATTATAAGTTATAATGTGTCACCTTATTTCATCAAATATAAGTTGCCATCAATTAAAAAAATAGGTTTCATAATTATATGTTACACTAAGAAAGATAAGAACTCTATGATTACAATTGTAAGATGCCACTAATTGTGAGAAGCACTCAGATTTTAAAGATGTTAAAGTCTAGGGGGTAGGAGAAAAGTGCATCTAGAGTAATTATGATAAAGTTTGGCAGCTAACAACAAAACACAGAAATAGAAGTAGTCTTAACAATCAAGGAGTCTTTCTCTCTCTCATGTAAAAGTCTGGAGATGTGCAGTCCAGGCACAGAGGGCCTTTCTTTTCTTTTTTTTTTTGTAAGGAAGATCAGCCCTGAGCTAACATCCATGCTAATCCTCCTCTTTTTTTGCTGAGGAAGACCGGCTCTGAGCTAATATCTAATGCCAATCCTCCTCCTTTTTTCCCCCCAAAGCCCCAGTAGATAGTTGTATGTCATAGTTGCACATCCTTCTAGTTGCTGTATGTGGGATGCGGCCTCAGTGTGGCTGAGGAAGCGGTGCGTCGGTGCTCGTCCGTATCCGAACCCGGGCCGCCAGTAGTGGAGCACGCGCACTTAACCGCTAAGCCATGGGGCCAAGGGCCCTTCTTCTTGAATGCACCAATCTCTTTACTGCTTTGGGGCCTCCACTCATGCATCCCTATTCCTTTTGTCTATGGAACCCTCCCCTCTCCTACTCGGTTAATTTCTTCTCAACCATCATGTATCAGTTTAAATTTTTCAACAACATCTCCCCTGACGTACAATCCAAGTTAAGTCCTCCTTGCCATTATCTCTCATGTTCTTTTCCTTCCCGGCACTCATCACAATTTGTCGTTTTAGTTACGTATGTGTGTTTGTTTAATGTCTGTGTCCCTCGCTCCCCATAGAAGGCAGCAACTGGGCTTGTTAGTTTGTTTCACTCTCCTGTACTCATTTTCATCACGGTGCCTGGCAGGAAGGACATGCTCCGTGAACAGTTGCTGGAGAGCTACAGAGCTAAGTTATTGAGCCCTTACTCTGTGCCAGGCACTCTGCTAAGCTTTACATCCTCATTTAATGCTGAAACTCTACTAGGTAGTTACTATTATCAGCCTTACTTTACAGATGAAGAAACTGAGGAAGAGGTGAAGTTACAACCAAATTCAGTTCAGTCATCAAATGTTCTCTGCACGTTTATTGAACACTTACTGTTTTCGGCGCTTAGGTTGCATCACTGAACAAAACAGACAGAAATCCCTACCTGCAGGACTCTTACCATCTTGCAGATGGTAGATGAGGAAGTCAGGACTTGGATGCAGCAGTGACTCTGGAGCCTGCAGGCTTTATCCCCACTCCACCATCCTCCTCCCACACCTTATAAATGAAGGTTGTGGAGAGACTAGAACAGACACTTCATTCTGAAAATCACACTTATCTAACTTCAGGTTCCTCATTCATTCCACTTTCGATTTGTTTGTTCTTTAAGTTTCTCCTGATTTCTCAAAGAAAAGTGAAGTGTAAACCTCATTGTTATCTCCCATAGAACCTTATTCCTCTTTATATCCCCAGCACCTTGCATCTGCTAAGCATGCAGTGCCACCAAAATACACACTTATTAAATGAATGAATGAATGAGCGAATGAATGAGGAGCAATAAATTATTCTCTCCTATGTGCATTACCACTTGGCTATTAGTGTGAAAATCTTCTCTTATTTTTTGGGTTGATTTTTTCAGGTAATAGACAGTCCTCGGCTCACTAAGACCATGTCTTATCAAATACGTGAATATTTAAAGTGATAATTGGTGCAGTTTTCACCCCTGCAGGGAAGACAAGAGCATTGTGGAAAGTCTCAGGAGAGGACAGAGGCACTGATCTGCAGCCGTATTTGACCACAGGAACCAGGCGATGGGAATGGGAAGAAGAGGAAACTAGAAAAGAGAGCGAGAACAGAGGAGGGATACAGAGACGAAAGGGACCAGTGGGAATAAAGATGTCTAACACCACATAGGGACTTTTTTATAAAAGAAAAAATGGGTTACAGAATACATTCCTCACCTCCCTCCTTTCCTTGCTCTTTTTTCATTAATAGATATAATTATTCACATTTAATTTCTTGTCAGTTCAATGTTTGATTTTTATGCCTAATGAAGTATTACCATTTGAATAAATAATACTTAATATGTAGTAACAAGGATTCAAAAAGCAGAAACCATTCACTTGTTCCACACAATATCTATGATTTTTCCATAATATGAAGAAGAAAAACATTGCCTAAAAGAAGCTTCACACCTTGACCATATTCCCATCATATTCAATATTCCTGATTATCACCGTATTCTAAAAAATGTCCTGGCGAATTCATCAGATAGTTTGAAAGGTAGGGGAAGGCGGAGGTGAGGAAAAGTGATCTTGCATCCCAGGAATTCCTCCAAGCCACATCATTTCATCACTGTCATACCCAGGAGTTTAACCTGCATGGTAGAGTTATATAACATGTAACAAAGTAACACTAAATCAGCTGTTTCACTCTTGTCTCTCTCCTGATATTTCCTCAATGGTGTTAACTAGGACATGGGCTAATCTATCAAATCCTAGAAAAGTGGAATAGCTTGGTACACTGATAAAATACAATTCCTTTTATTATTGATTTTACTCCCTGATTTTGAACATTAATTGGTATATGACATGTATGTCATAACAACATATTGGCGACTGTTGATTAAAAGCAAGGTTCTGAAATATTGCATAATTCTAAAGCAGAATTTGGGAACACTATTCTAGTAAATCCCTCCACTCATCATTACCCATTCAGGTCCTACCCATTTCTGCCCTTAGACACTAAAAAGAATTATAGCACCAAATTCCAATCTGGACTGAGAATCTCAATGACACAAAGGTGAAATTCACTCTCTCGTGCTGCACACCCTTCCCCATTCTCAAAGGAACAGTGGGAAATCAGGGAGAGGGTTGAAGATAGGGGAATCCTGTATCATGACGTTATCAATTACTTAGCAGCCATCAGAACCCACAAAGGTCATTCTTCTCCAGATCTTTTCTCGAATACAGAAAACTCACCAAACAAAAATAGCCAGGGTAATCCTGGCTTTTCCTTGCTCCCATACTTTCTAAGATGTCACAACACAATGTACGGAGCTTTGATAAAATGGCAAGTAAATGCATGTAACGGTCCTCCTCAAAGGGAGGTCAAGTCCTTTTTCCTGAACAAGGGGCTTTCAAATAATAGAAAGAAAGCTGCAGCCTTAAATATTTCAGAATAAAGCCTGTAACCTTCACAGAGACTTTTATTCCAGCTGTGTTCACATTCATTATAATGACTCTGGAGAACAGCACTGACTCATTTTAGATGATGACTACATAACTATTCATTTATACTTAATGAGTTTATTCCACCAGGTATATGATGAACTCTAAACAAATAGTGTCATTGAATCACACGTCAATAAATTTGAGTACTAAACTGATTCCACCTAGCAAAGGTAATGATAAACTCGAAGGAAAGAAAGCTGTGTCTAATTAATGAAAATGCCCTTTGTATTTTCTAATGGTTGAAACATTAACTTGAAAATGGCTTTCCCTGCAATAATTTACAGACAAGCACTCTTTAATGGGAAAACAATTCAAATTTATGTGCAATTGAACTACAATTATTTGATTAACTTTATTAAATTCTTGTTGATTCCACAGTCTGGATGAAGTGTATCATTTTTTATAAGTTTCATACATTGCAGTTTTAAGTTTTTCAACCTCAGGATTCAATTGATCCTGAAAATATCCTTAGGAACCTGCTTTTGCGCCTACTAGACAGAACCAAGGTGGCTGGGATTCATTTCACTTGTCTCTTTCCATAATGATAATTTTATTTTCATAGTCAAGAAGCACTTGAATAAATTTAGTAGCAGAATTCACATAATTCTTTGCTGCTTTGTGTGTAATTGAAACTATGGGAAACACTTGACTGAAGGAAATTCCATTCAAATTAAATGAAATACATATCTATATGTTTAGGTTTAACTAGGTATTACTGACAACTCAAACATTCTCTGCTGTATTTTCATGTAGCATGAAAGACATATTGAAAAGAGAAATTTCCCAAATCAATAATTTAAACTTAGACATTAAAAAAAAAAAGAAAATTTTGTTCATTAGATGCTTGGATTAATGAAGATGTGAATTAAATATAACCTCTCCATTTCAGCAGAAAAAAAAAAAAAGAAAGAAACTAGAAAATGAAGAGCAAATTAAACCCAAAGTCAGCAAGAGAAGGGAAATAATAAAAGTAAGAGGGGGGAAAAAAAGGAAGAAAACTAACAGCAGAAAAACAATAGAGAGGGGCTAGCCCAGTGGTGCAAGTGGTTAAGTGCGCACACTCCGCTGTGGCGGCCCGGGGTTTGCCAGTTTGGACCCCAGGTGCACACTGACGCACCGCTTGTGAGCCAAGCTCTGGCAACATCCCATATAAACTAGAGGAAGATGAGCATGGATGTTAGCCCAGGGCCAGTCTTCCTCAGCAAAAAAAAAAAAAGAGGAAGATTTACATGGATGTTAGCTCAATGCCCATCTTCCTCACAAAATATCAAAAGAAAGAAAAACAATAGAGAAATAAATGAAACCAATAATGTGGTTCTTTGAAAAGAGCGATAAAATGTATTAATCTCCACCCGGAGTGGCCAATAAAAAGAGAGAGAATACATAAATTACCAATATCAGGAATTAAAGAGAATATAGCTTTACAAATATTACAATATAAAAAGATAATAAGGGAATATTATGAATAACCCTATGCCCATAAGTTCAACAACTTGATAAAGTGGAGAATCCTTCAAAAGACACAAACTATCAAAACTCATTCAAGAAGAAATAGGTAACTTGAATAGTCCTAAACCTATTAAAGCAATGATTTTGTAGTTAAAAGGCTTCCAACAAAGAAAACTCCATGCCCAGACGATTTTACTGGAAAATTTTAAGGAACGTTTTGAGAAAAATTAATATGAATTTTACAAAATCTTTCCCAGAAAATAGAAGAGAAAGGAACACATCAACTAATCTTGTGAGGCCAGCATTACCTTGGTAACAAACCAGACAAAAATATTATAAGAAAAGAATACTACCAGTCAATGTTCCTCATGAAAACAGGTAAAAATACTTAACAAAATGTTAGCAAAATTGAATCTAGCAGTATGTGAAAAAGATAATACATTACAACAAAGTGGCTTTTATGCTGGGAATGCAAGCCTGGTTCAACATTTGAAAATCAACGGAATTCAAGATATTTACAGATTAAAGAAGAAAAGCCACATGATCATCTCTATATATGCAATAAAAACATTTGACAAAAATTTAACATCCATTCATGACAAAAAAAATACTCTCAGCAAACTCAGAATAATAGGAAGCTTCCTTATCCCAATAAACAGCATCTACATAAATCTACATCTAAGATTATATTTAATGGTGAAAGCCTAAATGCTTTCCCTCTAAGATTGGGACAGGCAAGGATGTCCATTCTTATCACTATTCAATACCATATTGGAAGTGCTTGCTAGTGCAATAAGGCAATAAAAAGAAATAAAAAGCACATGCATGAGAAAGAAAAATATAAAACCATCTCGATTGCAGATAGCATGATTATCTATGTAGAACATGCCAAAGAATCTACAAAAAGTCTCCTAGAATTAATAAGTGAGCTTAGCAATGTTGCAGGATACCAGATCAATATTAAAAAAATCAATTGTGTTTCTATATACTAGTATATAGTATGAACAATCGGAAATCAAAATTATAAAATAGTACTCTTTAAAATAGCACTAAAAAAATGAAATACATAGATATGAATCTAATAAAAGATATTCAAGTTCTGTCTGCTGAAAACTGCAAAACATTAATTAAAATAAATAAAGGGAGATATACATATGGTGTTTATGGATTGGAAGACTCAATATTGTTAAGATGTTAATTCTCCCAAAATCGTCCTATAAATTCAATGCAATCCCATTCAAATTCCCAACATAATTTTTTGTTGTTATTGATAAACTAATCTAAAATTTTTATCAAAATGCAAAGAACTTGAGAATAGCCAAAACAATTTTGAAAGTTGAAGGACTTACACTACCTGATATCAAGACTTACTCTCAATCTGCAGTAATCAAGGTAGCACATCATTGATGAAAGGATATACACATAGATCAATGGAATAGAATAGAGTCTAGAAATAGATCCATACAAATATAGTCAATTGATTTTTGACAAATGTACGAAGGCAACTAAAATGGATATGAGGATAGTCTTTTAAACAAGTGATATTAGAACAATGGGTTATCATATGCAAAAAAGAAACCTCAACTTATACTTCACACTTCATACAAAAATTAATTCCAGATGGATCATAGACCTAAATGTGAAACGTAAAACTCCAAAACTTTTAAAAGAAAGTTTAGGGGAAAATCTTTATTATCATGGGTTAGGCAAAGAGTTCTTAGATATGACTCTAAAATCTTGATCCATAAAAACAAGGATAAACTGGTCATCATCAAAATTTAAAACTTTGGCTCTGAGACACTGTTGTGGGAATGAAACGACAAGCCACATACTGGAAGAAAATATTTATTCACGTATCTGACAAAGGATTTATTAGTAGAATATATAAAGAACTCTCAAAACTCAACAATAAGAAAACAGCCCCATAAAAAAAAATGGAAATGATATGAACAGATACTTCACCAAAGAGGATATAAGGGTGATAATTAAGCACATGAAAATATGTTCAATATAATTCATCATTAGAGAAATAGAAATTAAAACCACAATTAAATAGATACTACTACACATCTATCTGAATGACTACAGAAACAAAACAGACAATTCCAAATGCTGACAAGAACGCAAAGCAATTGGAACTCACATACCTTGCTGGAGAAAATGCAAGATGGTATAGCCACTTTGCAATTTAATGGTTTCCTATAAAGTTAAACATTCCCTTACCATATGATCCAGAAATTCCACTCCTAGATATTTACCCAAGAGAAAAGAAAACTATGGTCACACAAAAACCTGTATGCAAATATTTATAACAGCCTTATATACAATAATTTAAAGCTGGAAACAACCCCAAATCCTTCAGCTGGTGAGTGGATAAACTATTCAGCAATAGTAAGGAATGAACTGATGATACACATGGGTGCATCTCAAATGCCTCATGCGTGATGAAAAAGGACAGACTCAAAAGGCTACCTACTGTATCTTTCCATCTTGAAAAGGCACAACTACATGGACAAAGAGTCAGTTGTTGCCAAAGGTTAGGATTGGGGAGAGGTGTTGACTGCATAAAGGCAGGACGAAGGAATTTTGGGGGGTGAGATTGTGGTAGTAATTACAAGACTCTATGCATTTGTCAAAACTCATAGAAATGTATGCCAAAAAGAATGAATTGTACTGTATGCAAATTAAAAATGAAATAAATCCATAGAGATCTAGATTAACCGAATTTCACTTTCATCTTATATTTCCATTTATCTTATTTTTCCCCTAAATAAAAACTCTTTACTAATTAACCCATCACTATCACTGGAACCATCTTGCTTCTGATCCTTGATTGTCATTATCTCCCTATCTTTGACTTCTTTTTCTTATATTTTCCATCATCACCAGCCCATTTCCAATTACCAAGTTCTACCAATTTTTCCTATGTAACATCTTTCAAATTCACCTCTCTTTCTCATTTCTTTAGCTACTATGTTTTCTCCTATTCACAATCAATGACTATATCCTACTAGCTAGTTTGCTTGCCTAAAGCAAGCCTTTTGTCTTTGTGTAATATTGTCTTTAAATATCTTTTTTCCCTTTGATCAGAAATCTTCAGTGGTTTTCCATTTTCTATATATCTGTCCCCAGTGTCTCAAAATTATTGACTATCTTACATACCGTTTTCCATCTTCATGCCTTAAAAACATCCTTTCATTCCAAACTAATTCTAATAAAAATAATATCTACTGTTGATTGTTTATTATATTCTAGGCACTGTGCTAAATTATCTCTTATTATTTCTATTTAGTCCTGACAGCAAATCTATGACGTAGATTTATCCCCACTTTACAAATGAGAAAACTGACACCTGACGAAGTGATTAAGTTTCCTAAGATCAGACACCAAGTAAATGGCTAAAATGGAATTCAAGCCTGGTCTCTCTGACTCCAGGTCCTGTACCTTTAACTTCCAAATTCTTTAAAGGCCTTCAAATTTTACTTCCTTTGATCCTCTACCGTATGTCTTCTCAAATCATTATTTCTCCTTAAAGATTCTCTCCCTCCCAGCTGATCTTTGCCAATTCTTCAAGAAGAGTTCCTGACCACCCCCCACACTACCATTTAATTACCCTCAGCAGATGTTTTAAAGATATATTTTCTTGCTACAAATCATACGCTGTTCCATAATTACTCTCTAAGATATTGCACATGTATATGTTTTATCTTCTCCCACCCCAGAATCTTATATATTCACTCACAAGAGAAAGTAACACAGATTTAATAAGCACCTATTATATGCCTAGCAATGAGCAGTGTAGGTCACTGCTTCAAAGAGCTCACAGCAAATTCCCTGAGAGCAGGAATTATGTCTTTTCCCTTTTATTTTCCCCCTCCCCGATCCTCCCCAAGAACCTATTATGCTGCATCCCATATGCTTCAGGATGGATGGGTGAATGTGCCAGTTTGCCTTGGTCACAAATACACAACATCTGAGAGCCAGGAAGGAAGGGCTATCACAGCCCTGTGAAATTTCATGTTGAAAAACCACTAATGATGCCATCAGGCCCAGTGGCCTTTAGGGGAGAAAATGAGCTCTTGAGGCAAATATGTAGAAGCTGCAAGCCATTTGTAATCAGAAACTGAAGTTTGCAGCAAGGGAAGCTTGCCAAGCTCAAGGACTCAGTGGCTTTAATGAAGGGATGATATTACCAGTGGAAATCAAACTTGCCTACCAGCTGGATTATCTCATCTACACAAAGAGCTCTGCTGGCTGATAACCACAGGGTCCTGAGAAATTAAGCAGACCCACAAATTACCTGCATAACATTCTGGCTAGATGTTAGAAAGTTGAATTAACTGCCTGAAAATAAATGAATGGGGTAGAGCCAAGAATTGCCTCATTAGTATTCAGCAACACTACTGTTTAGGAAGAAAAGGAGAGAAGGCGGGAGGGAGGCGAAACAATGGGAGGGAGGGAGGGGAACTGGCAAGAATGATGAGGGATATCGTTATTTCACAAGTGCACTATGGGCACCTGGTTTTTTAATATTAGTTAGAGAATTTCCTAGTCTAGCCCAGTTTGCAATTCCTAGGTAGACTCCACCCACGCTTTCTTTCTGAAGGAGCAGACACTCTGGGGAGCCCCGCAATGAACACATGTGCAAAATACAAATCGATTAAGCACGTGGACACTTTACTTTTATTTCCCAAATGAGAGTTAGCAGAATTCAGGTGTTTTTCGTTGGCAAGAAAGGGGAAAATGGAGAGAAACAATGCCCAACAGGTGCACCACTCAAACATTTTCATCAGTGGCTTTATTCCAGGAAACACCACAGTGTTCAAACCTGAATCCTCCAGGCATGATTACACTTTCTCTTATAGCATCTTCAATTTCTTCAATTAATAATTCTGTGCAGTCTTAAAAACCACAGTAGCAAGCCATGTCTTGTGATGCTCACGCACACAGCAAATTTCTCCAAAACTTATTGTTAATGCATCAATAAAGGCTGCTCCTGGGAAGTCCCTTGGAAAAAAGCCTTGCAAAGATCATGACATGAAGGGCATGTTGAGGCCACCATGGCCAGACACTGAGAATGGCAAGCAGCTCCCTGAGTCAGTTCACCAATAACTTACAACTATTTCTTCCTGAAAACCTGTGGAACCCTCTGTTTGATCTTTGCATTACAATCACTTCCTAAAGTAGGTTTTTTTCAGGATCACTGACTTTTCGAAACCCTTCTGCACTGAATTTATCTTAACTCTCCAAGAAACACCCGGAAGCCTAAGGTAAAACTGCTACAGTTCGGCTTCATTCATTTGTGGGCTGCTTTGTTTTGGTGTCAGGCGTGGTATCTCTTTTTATGATGTATGTGCCTCGAGTAACTTCCAGCTAAAATGCTTTTCTTCATTCTGAGTGCTGAGGATATGGTGTCCGGGAGACTGAGACCTGCATTTTTCTTTGCATTTCAAGGAAGATTTCATCTAATTTTCCTCACCAGAGATTTTAGACTATACAATACTTAAAGATTATGTTAAAAATTATCCTCCTGGGGCTGGCCTGGTGGTGCAAGCGGTTAAATGCGCGCGCTCTGCTGCGGCGGCCCAGGGTTCACCGGTTCGGATCCCGGGCGCGCACTGACGCACCGCTTGGCAAGCCATGCTGTGGCGGCGTCCCATATAAAGCAGAGGAAGATGGGCACGGATGTTAGCCCAGGGCCAGTCTTCCTCAGCAAAAAAAGAGGATTGGCACATGTTAGCACAGGGCTGATCTTCCTCACAAAAAAAAAAAAAAATTTCCCCTCATTTTTATGTTCCCCCCAAGTTCCTTTGTCTTTTGAACATCGAATGGGCTTGTATTTTGCTCACACGTTTCTTTTACACCCCTAAAATACAGCTATATGCCGGCAGTAGTCTTAAAAAGAAAAATCTTCTCTCTGACCTGTGATTTCTCTTGGGTGAGGATGTCTGCTTTGCTTTCTTTGTATCCAGTAACATAAAAATGAGTATCTCTTTTTATCATATATAATAAAAATATTTTTAACCTCACTTCCATAAACAAAGGAGATTTTGAAGTCAGAAATCAATCACCACCAAGTATACATGGAGAATCTATTTTGGGCACTGGCCTATACACTCTGGGAATATAATTACACGGGAGAACTGGAAATCCAACTTGTGTTTTGGATGTTTTTTTCTTTTGCTTATTTCAAAGCTGGGCCCAAATGATTATGCCATTGATTCATATATTGCCACATAATTTTTTCCAAGTAACAATATCTTCTGATTTTATGCATATTTCAGGTGTCTCATTTTCAACCCAAAAATTCTCATTTTAGGACAAGTCTGTCAGCCCCAGGATATGCACTGATGCTCTCATATTTATTCTTGATTTTTTGTATATTTTGGACTTGCTGAATTCTTTTATCAGTTAGAGTGCTTAAATATAAGAAAATCCATCCCGAACCAGCTTAAACAATAAAGAGCATTTATTGACTAAAGTAACTGAAAAAGTCCAGAGTTAGAGTTGTAATTAGGCTTGGTTTGAATGGAGCTGCTTTATCTTTTCTCTGTTTTCTCCATCCCTGTGTTCCTCGGAGTGTCAGCTTCAACCTCAGAATGGAAGGAGGAGCATCTTCTCACACTCTATGTCAGGGGTTGGCAAACTGTGACCCATAAGCCAAATCCAGCCTGACACATGTATTTAAATGTTATTTAAAGAACATTATATAGGCACACACTTTCATTCATTTAGAGATTGTCTATGGCTGCTTTTAGGCTACAAGGGCAGAGTCTAATAGTTGCAACAGAGACCACATGGCCCACAAAACCTAAAATATTTTCTATCTGCCCCTTTACAGAAAAGTTTGCCTTACAACACTTCTTGTGGCTCTTTCTTGAGGGCTAGGAATCTTCCTTCACACAAATGTCAGTAAATCTCTTGCCATCTCATTAGGATACATGGCCATAACTAAACCAATCTGTGGCCAAAACAATGCCAAACTCTGGTTGGCTTAAGCCCACTGGGATTGTCTGTAGATTAATCAGATTAACAATTTGCATGGGAAAGGTTCATAGGAGTAGATACGATTGCTGTATCATTAGGACAGAGAAAAGAGAAAATGTACATGATCTTATAGATTGAATTGTGTCCCCATCAAATTTATATGTTGAAGTCCTGAACCCATTGCCTCATAATGTGGGTGTATTTGGACATAGGGTCTTTACAGAGGTAATCAAGTTAAAATGAGGTCATTACGGTAGACTCTAATCCAATATGGCTGGTGTTCTTATTAAAAGGGAAAAGTTGAGACAGACTTACACACAGGGAGAACACCATACAAAGATGAAGGCAAAGGTTGGGCCGATGCTTCTAGAAGCCAAGGAACACCAAAGATTGCCAGCAAGCCACCGGAAGCATGAGAAGAGATGTGGAATAGATTTGCTCTCATAGCCCTCAGAAGGAACCAATCCTGCCAAAGCCTTGATCGCGTACATACTTCTAGCCTATTGAATAATAAATTACCATTGTTTAAGCCACTCAGTTCGTGGTACTTTGTTACAACTGCCCTAGCAAACAAAAACACATGGGAAAATAATTAATAATGTCCACTACCATACCGTAAATTTCCCTATCTGGAAAGGGATCTGAAAGACCACAAAAGACAAAATATCTCTTGAATCTATGTGTAAATAACTTTCCTGGTGACCACACCCTGGTAATACCATGATAGCAAAGAGTATATGTCAGGAGGAAAAGGATGCAGCTTGGGAGAGACCAACACATAGACAAATAAAGAACACACCTTTGGGCTAAAATTAAATGATCTTATAAGACTCCCTGTCCAATAGATCCCTCCAATTGCCTTCTCCTTAACCTTTGGGCATTGTCTGGTTTTCTTTTTTTTACTATCTTTTATTACACCATCTAAATCCACCAACAAGAGATTTGTGTGGAGTTAAAGCATTCTCTTTTTAAAAATAAATATCCTGAAATGGCTTCTATCCATTACAGTTCACACTGTTGGCTTGAAAAAGAGAGATTTGAGGTTAGGGAGTGAGAAGGAGTTAAAAGACTTTTTGTTTCAGTAAGAAAACCAAATATTATTTCTATAGTGCAGTCTCGAGCAAGAGGAGTTAAAACCACCAAGCCATTGATGCTGTAGTCCTGAGATTTATTCATTGAATCACTCACTCAACAAGTATTTATGGCACTCCTATAGCCATATTAAATGTTGAGTACAAGAATAAACAAAACAAACATGGTGTCTGTCCTCACAGAGCTTAGAGTTTAGTGAGGGAGAAAGGTACAGAAAATAAACAGAATATTATAGTGTGGCAAGTGCTAGTACAGAGGAAGTTTAGGATTCTATGTGTACACATAAGAGGCACATAAGCTGATTTAGAGTGAGTCAGGGGCAGTTTCTTAGAATAAGCATTGTAAAAGCTGAGACTTGACAAATAATTAGGAAATATTCAAGGCAAAATAAGGGAATAGGGGAGGATGGGGAGGTCATGAATAGTGGTAATAGCCATCTCAAAAATTACAGACTTTATCCAGAAGAAAATGGGGAGCCATGAGAAGTAACACAATCAGATATACAATTTAGAAAAATGATTGGCTACTCAGAGAAGTAAGGACGTCATGCTAGGTTTGGCTTTGTCCTAACAAGGAGTTATTTCTGAGTCAAGTAAAAGATACATGCCCCTATGCATGGAGCTTTATCCCTTAGTTAAATCAAGTTAAAACTGTCAATTAAAAATTATCCAAAGTTTTACCCACCCAAAATAGTCAAGTTACCAGTCATTTTAAGCAAGCCAAAGTGACTATAGTAATGTGGGAATGTATTGAAAAGGAGTTTTCTTCATGAATGGGAACACCATGATGCAACTTTTAGACAAAATAATTTAACCTTGTAAGTGATAACCATTAAAAAAAAAATACAGCTATTTAAAAAATGATTTTAGAAATAGTGCTACATTTAGGAGGTATAGGTACTAAACCAGCAGGATGTTTTCTAAACTTACTGGTTAATTGGTTACGTTGGTGGCCCCCAGTGAACTAAGCCCTCCATGTTCACACCTTTATATAGTCTCCTCCCCTTGGATTTGAAAGGAAACTATGGTTTGCTTTAACCATGAGAATTTGGCAAATGTGTTCCTGTGCAAGTTCTGGAACTGATAGCCTCTTTGTCTGCAATCCTGTAAGCCTTGAGCCACCTCATGAGATGTCTAGCTACTCTGCTTAAGAGATCACGGTGGACAGACCTTGTGAAGAGGTCAACTAGAGAGGCGGTCCTGAGGTTACAGGAAGACAGAGTCCCAGCTGTTTCAGCATCCTAGCTAAGCCTAACCCCCACATGGCCCACAACTGAATGCAGCCATACGAGTGACCACTGGAAGAGCCAGCTGAAGAACCACCCAACTGAGCCCAGTATAGATGGCAGAATTGTCACAAATAAAATGGTTGTTGTTTGAAGCCACAAAGTTTCGTTATATGGCAATATATAACCGAAGCACTCACCATCATCCTTTTAGTGACAGAGGTAATGTATAAATTAATATTATTTAGTCCAACTCCCTTGTGTCAGAGAAGAAAACTGAGAAACAGAGAGGTTAGGTGACTTGGTCTGAATTCCACAGCATCTTTTCCTTTAAAACGCAGCCTCTCACAATGCCCTACTCTCAATTTTCTAGTGTGAAAGGTGATGAGAGGAAAGGAAAGGAAGAGGAAAATGGAAAAGATCTGGAATAAGAGAGGCAACCATAAATCTAACAAACCGAGGACACTGCACACAAAGACTGGCATCTGGCCTTGGGGTACATAGAGTGCTCTCTGCTCCTTATTGTATTGTGTTGTCTGTATTGTGTGTGTGTACCCATAGGACCAAGAAGTATGGGAAATCTTTAGTACAATACATGACTATTAAGGACTGAAAGTCGTTTCTACAAACTGCATGTCACTCTCATTACCTCATTTCACACTGTGTGTTTCTGAGAAAACATTTCTCAAGTCTTCCAGGAGCTGATCCACTTACAGAGTCAATTGACATCAATGCAGTTGACTCCCAACCAGGTTGCACAAAAAGATAATGCTTCAAGATTCTCAAGTGGATTAGTTTTCCCAGATGAGGCTATACTCGAGATGCCTAATAATAAGGTCTGTTACGTTCTTTCGCGTTGGCCCAGGGCTCATGCCTTCTGAGGCATTTTGTAAATAAGTTACCCTATTCTCAAAAGACTCTAGATGGAAACACTTTAATGAAACAGACCTAATTTTTCAATCTCACCTTTTGTAACTGGGTATGAATGAGCTATTCTTCACGTTCTTCTAGCTTGACAGGAACAAGAAAGGGTACCAAATCATTAATTCTCTAATTTGCCCACACAACATAAAACCAGCTGGCTTTTAATATTTAATTAAATTAGTGTGCTCCCCGACTGAGTTCTAATATTCTAATTTCAATTTTCAGCACATAGCTAATATAAAACCAAAGAAGCACTGAGTGATGTGGAAAGGGAAAATGTGACCTTGGTAGGATAATGTGAAGACATCTACAGATGCAAAGAATTCTTTTTTTTTCCCATAAGCAATATAAGATGTCCAAAGTTAACAACCTGACTAAAAATACTGCACTCTCTTTTAAGTAGCATCATGTGGTAAAAATATGTGCACATTTAGGGACAGATCCGTTTCTCATTAATTAATTCCTTCGCCCATTCATTGGTTTCTCATGCTTGTTGTGTGCCACATATTGTACTGGGAGTTCAAATGTGAAGATGAAACACATTGTCCCAACCCCCAGAGAAGCTCATTGTCTCTACTTCTTGCTAGGGACCATGTAGCCAAGTACCTGTGTGACATCTTGGACAAGCTTAACCTTTGAGCTTCAGATCACTTTCCACAGAATGACTACATTAGCAAAACTTGGCTCATGTGATTCCTGTGTGGATTAAAGGAGATCAAGTCTTGCAAAAGAACATAGTACATTGTAGAGCTGCAATCACATGATGAGTCAAAGTCATGAGATATTTTGTGTAGGTTTTTTGTTGCTGTTTGTGTGCAATTTTATCTATGGGAGGCAAGGTTGCTGCTATGACTTCCTAGTTTCTAGTGGGTAGCTTCTCATTCACGCAGTAAAATGTGTTTAATTCTGGCCTTGACAAATTCAATCTTGGGGCCCTTTATCTGTAATCCTCCTTATGAAGTGTTTCCTGTCTTGAATAGCACATTCAACATTCAGAGCCAGTTTGTTTCTTATTTGTTTTCATTGGATTGGATTATGCTAAACTTAGGCTAAAGGTTTTCTTAGTTTTTTGTGGTGATTTTATCCCTGTGTGTGTTTATTAATAGCTGTTGATTTTTTTGTTTCTCTCTTTTCTGTTTCTCTATTTCTTATTTCTCTCTATTACACTGAATTGGGCTGACTTTCTTGCTTGTTAGATGCATTATAGGGTACCAGGTACAAAGCTGGCCGGTGCAAGTGATGGGTGAAAAAGTCTGAGAAATGTCCAGTGGAGAAGTAGAAAGGCAGCTGTGGATCTCACTCTGTGGTGCGCCCGGCCCCATGAGGCAGTTATGGAGTGGGCCTGGACCAGCATTCAGAGTCAAGGCCAAAAGACATATATTGAAGGTGAACCATGGGCCAGAGTTAGAACTTTAGGAGCCTTAGGTACATAATTTCACACGGTACCCAAACCTCTACTTTTTCCCTGCCTTTTCTGTTTGGCTTATGGTATGACTATTCAGGCAGTTCTCCAGACAAGATTTAAGAGGCATCCTTGATTCCTCCACTCTGTCACCCCTCTCACCCCATGGATAAACTCATAGTTTTACCTTGGAAACCACTTGGCTTCTGTTCCTTCCTTTTCATTCTACAATCAGTACCTGAGGCTTGGCCTTCATTACATTGCAATGCACTATTTCAACAATATTCTACAGACCTACTTACCTACAGTATAATGCCTATAGGATAACATACAACTCCTTAGAATGTAATTTAGCTCTTCTTATTGAATCCCCAACCTGTCTTTCTTACTTATCTTCTATCAACCACAACCCTCCACTCCAAGTACTAAATTGTGAAGTCCTGAAGGTAACTTGCTATTCCCCAAACACACCTTGTTCATGAGGTTGTCTCTACCTGGAATGTGAATTTCATTCCATTCACTGGAATCTCATTCATTCCAAACTCCCACTTATTCTTCAAGGATAAGTTCAAATGCTACTACTGCTCTATAGCTTTCCATGACCCTCCAAGACAAGATCAATTGTTCTTGCCTCTTTTCTCCTGTGTCCAATACACACAATTTTTTTAAATTTATGCATCAATCTTTTAACTAAATGGTGAGGTGTGAGAAAGTAAGAATATTCTCTTGAAAATCTCTCCAGTTTCTAGAGAAGTGGCCCATAGCCTAGCTCATGTAGATGTTCAACAAGTGCTTAAATTGAATTGTTAAATTGTTTATCTTTCTTAGTGTCAACAGGAAGCCAAGTCATGACTTGAATCTGCCATTCCTGAATCATATAGTAGTATGATTCATTTTTCTAAAAAACCATTTGTTATTTTTCTGATTATAAAGGTAATATTAATTCACTGTAAAGATTTGGAAAATACAGAAAAAATGTAAAGAAGAAAATAAAAATCACATAATAAACCATCTATCTGAGTTAGTTAGTTAACATTAATAAGTTGATGAATTCCCTTTCAGTATACTTACAATGCATACAAATTTCATGCTAATTTTATGATCACACCTTTATCATCATTTAGGATAGCAAATTTACTCTCCTTGAAATGACACCACATGTCTATCAGCTGTCAATTTATTTCAGCTCCCCAGGTCTTGAAATTAGTGTAAATCCTCACTTTCTGTATATTGAGAGAGAATGAATCTCAGATATTATCCTGAAGGGAAGCTTGTTTCCATATACACTATTTTATATAAATTTGAGATTGTACTATATAAATGATTTTACCTTGGCTTTTTTTCCACTTCATATTATACTATTAGCCTTTCCCCATGCTATTAAGTATTCTTCCCAGCATGACCTTTAATGTTGTTGTCATGGGCTGAATTATGTCCCCCCTCCAAAATCATATGTTGAAGCCCTAACCCCCAGTACCTCACAATGTGCCTATATTTAAAGATAGGGCCTTTAAAGAGGTAATTAAGTAAAAATGAGGCCAGTAGAGTGGGCTCTAATCCAATCCTATTGGTGTCTTTAGAAGAAGAGGAAGTCTGAATAGACAAAGAGGCACCAGGGATGACATGCACGGGGGATGACCAGGTGAAGAGCCAGCAAGAGAGCAGCCATCTGCACGCCACGGAGGGAGGCCCCAGAAGAAACCAAACCTGCTGACACCTTGATCTTGGACCTCTAGCCTCCAAAGCTATGAAAAATAAATTTCTATTGTTTAAGCCACCCAGTCTGTGGTATTTAGTTACGGCAGCCCTAGCAAACTAATACAGTGTAGAATATAATATTTCATTATACTGCTTCATATAATTTATTTAACCACTCACCTACTGTTGGACGCCAATTTCTTTTCAATAGAAACAGTGTTGCTGTGATGTACATCATTATAAAGAATCTTTATCAGATTGACCATTTCCTTAGAAAAGCTTTAAAATATTTCCCAGTACAAAAATATCATAAATTTATTTAGAAAAATTTAGAAAATAGAACAAAAAGAGAAGAAGTAACATAATGCTATTATTCAAATACAAACGTGGTTATATTTATTGTATTTCCTTCCAGTCCATTTTCCCCCCTCATTTGAGTGCTTTAAAATATGGTTGTAATAATATTTATGATTTGGGGTTTTGCTTTTTAAATCTAACAGAACATTATAAGCGTTGTTTCATATTGTTTTATACTCTTAATAAGCATTTTAATAGCTCCATAATAGGTGGGTTCATCAAGAAAAGAAAAACTGAGCTTCCCCCGACTACTCTTTTCCTTGTATCTGGTGTTTGGACTTTGGAATAGTTAGAGTACAGCCTAAGCTGCTGGAAAAGAAGGAAAGAAAGAAGGAAAGATGGAGGAGGGAGGCAGGAAGGAAGGAAGAAGGAAAAACGAAGAAAAGAAGGAAGAGAGGAAGAGAAAAGAAAAAGAAAGACAAGACAGAGGCTTAACCTAGATGACAGTTTATTTCTCTGCCACACAACAGTCCACCGGCAGATAGGGATCCAAGACTGGTAATGTGACTGTGCCTTCCTCAACATGGCTTCTGCTTGCGTGCCCCAGGTTGCTACTCTAGCTCTCATTATCTCCCAGCCAGCAAGAAGTAGGGAAGGGATGAGAGGAGTACCCTCACAATCCTTTTAATGGCAAGCCCCAGGAGTGGTACACATCACTTCTAACATGTACTATTGGCCTTAACTTAGCCTTGTGGCCACATCAGCAACAATGGAGGCTGGACACTATGCTTCCTTTAAAAATAAGAAATATAGAGCCAGCTCTGACAGCCTAGTGGTTAAGGTTTGGTGCTCACTGTTTTGGCAGCCTGGGTTTGTTTCCCAGTCGTGGAACCACACCACTCATCTGTCAGTCGCCATGCTGTGGCAGTGGCCCACACAGAAAAACTACGACGACTTACAACTAGGATATACAACCATGCACTGTGGGCTTCAGGGAGGGGGGAAAAATAAAGAGGAAGATTGGCAACAGATGTTAGCTCAGGGTGAATCTTTCCCTGCAAAAAAAAAAAAAAAAAAAGAATAGTGAAAATAAATAAATAAAATTAAAAATTAAAAAATATATTGAATCAAATGATATTAACTCATTGCATATTGTGAGCCCAGGAATTTCAGTGGTTACTTCGTTTTATAGTCTCTTACTAGATTTTATCATCAGCATGGTGCCTGAGGGTCACTGAGACTCCAGATAGATTAAATAACCTGGCAAAGTTCACAGCCCCTCTGTCATCCAGCCAGAATCTAAATCCAAGTCTGTGTGACTCCAAAACTACCGCTCTTCCGGCTACATTATTATTGCACTTCCTGATCAACCCAAAAATTAACATTTAAAAACATATACAGGGTTTCCTTCCAAGATGTCTGAATTTTTAAAAATAATTCTTGTTAGAATTAATAGTCTCCATTAATGCCTCCAAATACAGGTTTACTAGAAAATATTCTTAGGTGGTTTTAGAATAAGTTCGGTCTCTGGATTTCTGAGACTACTTAAAGTAAACAACCAGGATTTATAATCTTTCAATTTGTTCCCATGTAAATTATGACGACAGTTGTTGTTTATCAAATGTTTCTGCATCTTACAGAATAGACCTTTTTGCGACAAAATGAACAGGGAAAAAAACACTCCCCCATACTATTAGCACAATAATGGTGATATTGTTGTTTTGCTAGGGGCAAGGTCAAAGTCATAATCATAGGAATTCTACCCTATTTTCATATGATGAGAAAATAAGTAGAAACATGGTAGAATGTACTTGCTTTTTAGGAAAACTAATGAGGCGATCAGCTGCACTGCTCTCTGATGGGGAGACTGAACTGGAACAGAGGCACCCACTTTCACCTGCACTTATAGAACTGACGCCTTCACATTTGACACTCAACTTTGCAGGACACAAGATGGGGCCAAGAGGGAGGAACATCTTCCTTCATACCACAGCAGAGTTTCCCAAAAATGGGGTGGGGGTCTCCCAACTGCGAGACATGAAAGAGGCCAAAGAGGCATGTTGAATATTCTCCCTTTGGAAGGCCTAAGGCATAAACAAACCCTTCCCTTATACAGTTCAAGAGTATGACTAAATTAGATTAGGTTACAACCTCTGTCCTCCCACACACTGTATTGCTTTTTTGAGAGCTGACACAGCTTAAGAAAATAACTACGTACACTTCCGTTATAGAAGGTTTGGTCTGGGGAGACTGTCAGAACAGCAGATATTCAAAGAAAGATGATACCTGTTCTCCAATCATCTTTGCAGGACTATAGTAGGCGGAGGATGCCAGAGATCAATTCTCTGATTGCAACTCCCCTAGACTCACTTCACCTGACCCTACCCCTCCACCACCACCTATGGTAAGCAGGGAATTCCTTCAGGTTAGAAAAGAAGGAACATTTTCACACCAGGCTGCATAGGCACATGGTAAACTCAACTAAAAGTAATGGACACATGAGAAAAGTGTTGAGAACTTAGAATTCCTGTTGCCTCTCAGTAAGAATGGCAACAATTAATTGAATAGAATACACAATCATTAAATAATATGAGGATTTTTTTGTAACATTCAACATTAGCTTCTAAAAGGCTTCCACTGATTATGTTTTATTACCTGGTTTGTTAAGCATCTATTTGCAAAGTGCTGTTAAATTATAATGAATTAGCTTTCCTTCCACAGAAGTGTCACCTGAACGTACTTAGCTGGCTCATCAGTGCCATAAATGTGTAATTATTTATTTTATTAAGCAGTTTTGTTGCCTTTTAGACATTACAAAGTGCTTTTTCATTAGTTTTAATTTAAAAAAAAGTTAAATTATTGTCAAGCGTGGAGTTCTTGGCTATGGTTATATACTCACAAAATTCCAAAGTTCTTAACAGTTTCTTAGCCCTCTTATACTACTTAGAATTTTACCTTTGATCTCAGATCAAAGACCAGAGGGAGAATCTTATTAAAGCTATGAAATTTCTCCCGAGAACATGAATGTAAACAGAGAATGTTACATAAAGCTTCAGGACTTTCATGGATCCCCAGAAAGCTGTTCTGTGGATGCCCATGTTAAAAAATTCTGAGCTAAAAAATTTTGAAAATTCTTGATAAATTCTGTAAAACAATGAATTTTCTGATACTCTAAACTTAATTTTTTCAGGTACTTATGCAGTAAAGCAGCAGAAGACAAATGTCTATCACCATAATGGCAGGGAAGACAAAATTCATTTCAGTCTGCACTTTGTTGGTTAAAAAAAATAATGCTCCATTCTCTTAAATCTTCCCATATTAACCAAGAATACATTGTCCAGCACCTTCTCCCAGTTGAATTTTACATGAAAAAGAAAATTACTTGAGTCATTTCAGCTGTATCAAGTCTTAAAGCATTGAGAAAGCATGTCCTGGTCTAAAATTGTTGAGTGCTTACTCTACGCTAGACATTGTGCCAAGTGCCTTCCATGCATTGTTGCATTTAATTCTTACAACAAGCATATGAGAAAGCTACTATTTTTATCTCCATATTACTTAGAGGAAATTGAGAGGAACACAGTAACTTGGCTGAGGTCATACTGTTGGTAAATGATGGGGCTGGAACTCAATTTTCGTTTCCAATTTGGCAGCCAGGCAAAAATCATCAGAAACAGGTGTCTTTTATCTGAAGTTCTGTGAAGGAGGAGCAGTTTTATTTGATTTCAAAGAAACAAGTGACCTAAATCAATTTGCACCTGCCCTTGATTTTGCGCAAATTTATTTATGATGAATGGTGACGGAAGGGGAGATAGTCCTAAATTCAAAAAAATTTAAATAGTCTTAAATCAAGCATGTAACATGCAATCCCATTTGTCCAGAAAAAAAGGCAGAACAGTAAATCTTTTCCATAGCAAAATTATCACAAGGCTACGTGGAGTCTTCCAAGCTCGACTTCTTGCCTTTGAATGGAAACTACAAATCACTGGGTTATCGTATGGTCTAAGTAGTGAGTCCATTAATCTCTTTCGCTCTTCATTTGCCTCAGATCTGATTTGACTTTGTGATAATGCATCCCTCTGATCACCCTGTGCCCTCACTTGATATGGAGTCTCCAGAGAAAGCTACAGACAGACAGAGAAAGAAGGCTGGTGCTTTAATCCTAACAGAGTCTCAGGATGAGGAATGGCAAGGTTTGGGAGCATCCTCAACATAATTGTGGTACCCAAGAGAACTTTGAAGATATAAGCCAGCAGTAAAATACTTGTAGAAGTGAATGGTAAAGCAAAAACCGAAAATGAATTACTATAACCACTCCAATTCAGTGTAAAATTTTGCTCCTAAGGATATAATACTCAGATACCTGCTGAGCTTATAAATATGCATCTAAATATGCACCACAGTGGTTAATCAAGTTAGAATTCAAAGTTGGAGATTTATATATGAGAAACTGAGATTCAGAACAGTTGAATTACTTGAAGTCTCACTGAAAATTGGTGGTGATAGGGCTTATTCCAATGTCTGTCCACTATACTTCATTCCTATTCTAGTCTACTCTAGATCAGGTGTTGGCAAACTTTTTCTTAAAAGGCCAGAAAGTAAATATTTCAGGCTTTGCAGGCCATTCTGTCTCTGTAGCAACTACTCAACTCTGCCATTGTAGGAAGAAGCCATAGACAATAACAATGAATGGCCATGGGTTCCAATAAGACTTTATTTACAAAACAGACAGCTGGCTGGATTTGGCCAGCAGATGGTAATTTACCGACCCCTGCTCTAGACTACAAATTTCATCTCTGCCATTTATTAATTATAGGCTTTGATTTAGTTGTTTAGTCTCTCTCGACCTCAGTTTCTTCCCCCAATGAAACATAATGTTTTCCTAATAGTGGAAACGGTTTTTCTCAGATAAGTTTATCAAAAGTGGTTTCCGTTGAATATATAGTTTGGGGATTCTCACTCTTTATATTTATAAAATCATATATAAATATGTGTGTATGTGTATAATTTATTGAATACCGATTACATGCTAGACACTGAATTAAATACTCTACATATACTGTCAAATTTAATCCTCATAACTCTCCTTCAATGTACATGCTAGGGGATTCAGAGATATTAAAGAGCTTTCCAAAGCTGCATGGCTCAGAACTGCTATCAGTTGCTTACAGAAACTTCACTCATGCCACTACATTATGCTGTCTTTTTACTGTATTTTATTTTATTTTACTGTATTTTATTGTGGAAAGAACACTTCACTGCCCTCTTAACGAATTTTTAAGTGTACAATACATTATTGTTGACTATAGGCACAATGTTTTATAGCAGATTTTTAGAGTTTATTCACCTTGCTTAACTGAAACTTTATGCCTATTGATTAGTAACTCCCCATATCTCCCTTCTCCCAGCCGCTGAAAACCACCATTCCACTCTTTGCTCTGATGAACTTGACTATTTTACACACCTCCTGTAAGTGGAATCATGCAATATTTGTCTTCATGCAGCTGGCTTATCTCACTTAGCATATTGTCTCTTCAAGAGGACATACTGGTGATCTTTTTGAAGAGTGATGAGGGGCAGGGAGTGTCATGTACGTGGAGGACAATTCATTTTTTCTGGAGGACAACCTTCTGCCCAGATCCACACATTCATTGGGCCATGTTGAAGTAACAGTGCTAAAGTTTAAGATGAGGGTACTCTCCTGTTCTATTTCCACTTCTTTTTTTACTTTTAGCTCCAATGACTGTTGAGAGGACTCTGGTCTTGTTGTCCTTTCAGGGAAAAAAACAGGTTATCTCCTCTCTGATCTCTCAAGGGCAGCCTGGCACACGCTATTTACCAAACATAGATTAAGCAGCCTAGAAGCACTCAGCAACAGGCGTTGGGGCAAATTTATACTCTCTCGCTATCTTGTTCCTTTTACTCTTGGCATAGTGGATAAACTTCAGATTCCCTTTTTCTTGCAATGCAATGGCAAGATCCTATCCTCAGGTTCCAGATGTATAATAGACATAGACACAAATAGAAAGAAGTAGAAAGCTCAAATATGACTTTACACCTAAATTGTATTCTATAATATAGTTTTCATCAAAACTCTGCATTAAGGGCATTGGCAAGTTTTCTCAGATTAATAAAAACAATACTTCTTTTACCATTTGACCACAATCTTTATGCATGAGATCCCTTGTCAAGGAATGCCAGGGAGGAAGAAGGAAGAGGAGTCGTTGCCTGAAGACTCATGTAGGCCTTTTACCTTTAAAACAAACAATCAAACAATCAAAACAAAAGCAAACAAACCAAAAAACTCTCCATCTCAACCCTGCATTAAGCAATTCTCATGGGTTTTAGTTCCTCCATCTCTTTTTCATATTCCTCAATCATTGGCTTCAACCCTCATATTTCACTGAAACTTCAACCATTAAGTTAACCAATGGCTTCTATTCAAGTCTGATGGCCACATTTTAGTTCTTAACCCACTTGATCTTTCTGGATGATCCTTTTTTTGTTTGTTTTTTTGGTGAGGAAGATTAGCCCTGAGTTAACATCTGTTGCCAATCCTCCTTTTTTTGCTGAGGAAGATTGGACCTGGGCTAACATCTGTGCTCATCTTCCTCTGCTTTATGCGGGACACCTGCCACAGCGATGCTTGATAAACGATGCACAGGTCCACACCCGGAATCTGAACCCACGAACCCCCAGGCCACCAAAGCAGAGTGCACGAACTTGACCGTTATGCCACTGGGCCGGACCCTCTTTTCTTTTTTTAAGAAACCCTCTCCTCCCTTTGACTTCCTGGTAGCACTTTCCTTGTTCTCTTATATCCTGAGTCAAAACTTGAATCCTTACAGGGGCTGAGCCCATGACACAAAGGAGTGAAGTGGTCTCTTCTGTTATATTCTTTCACCACAGATACATTGTGTATGTATATCAAACATGTAAGAACACTCTCATCTCCCATGACTAACATGGTCTTGCCCATCGTTCTTGGAACTTGTGACCCACATGTCCTCTCTTGTGTTTTCCCACTTTTGATGGAAACACGGATACAAGAAATGTTTCACTTTTCCCTTACCTATACTGTAAGAAAATTAGCTGTCACCTAGATGACATATAGCACCAGACACTTGGCCCCAGGACAACAGATTATGGTGGAGACTGTGGCAAACTAGAAATCCAGACTTGATGTAAATCTCTGAATTTTTAAAAGTTGGCGACACTGCGTAGGTCTAAGTGTGAAGTCCGGGTTGCTGGTTTGCCTCCTTTGTGGTTGGAACCAGATTGTCTCTTCGCTGACTCCCTTTTCATCAGTGTATCTCCTGGTCCCTCCTTGAGCCATATTCTCATTCCAAATGCTCTTCTTCAGGAAGTCCCTCTCCTCTGCCACATCTGCAACCCCTAACACTTTGTTCTGACTTTATTCTCACACATGATATTCCTCCTTGTATAATAGTTATTTATGAAGTTGTCTTATCTGCCTCATATGCTAATAAGTATATTATGGGTAGTGACTGATTCTTATTCACATGCGCACTCCACATAGCACATATGAATAAGATCCACTGCTTTGCACATGAAAGTTTTGTCGTAAATATATCTTGTTTCATTAATATTAAGATTCTGAATTTCTATAAAATAAGAAATAAAAAAAAAATGAAAAAATGGCCACTGTGTCAAATGGCCCCAGGATTATGCAGGTATCCCACTCTGCAGATCTCCATTTGTATAAGGTGATAGTTCCTTCCTCAAATTCTTGCAAAATTCGTACAGTGCCAAAAGCAGCTGTATTCTCAAGGACATTCATTTTGCTAAAGGCAAAAAGTATTTTGTGAAAAAATAAAAATGAGTCCCAGGTCAAGTTTGAGAAATTCTGTTAAACAATGCTTAACAGATTTCTTTATTGCAGCACTTCTCAGTTTTTACTGTGCTAAAGTGTCCTGTGACTACCCAAAGGAGTAATAGAGCGCTTTCCAAATTTTTTTGATTCTGGAACCATTTTGCAAGGATCGTTATTAAGATCTCATGAGACCGGAACACACTTTGGCTTAAGAGTCTAAATGCTTGGAATGTGAGGTCTTCTACGATCTGTCCCCCATCTATATTTTCAGTGTTGTTTCCTGTTAAACAAATCCTCCATCCATTCCAGAACTCATGTTATTCTTTGTTTCCCAAACATGTGCCTTCCTGCGTTAGCACATTTTCTCTCAAAATTTACGTGGCCTGAAATATCATTCAACCTTCACTAAACCTACTTAAGAGTTATCTATGCTTCAAAACCCAGTTAAATACATACTTTTCTAAGAACTCATTAAAAACCACTCCTGCCCTTGTTGACCTCTCTTTCCTCTAAGTAGAAGCCACATTAATTGTCTTTATCAAGCCTTTGATATGTAAGATAGCCTATGCTAACTTCGTTTTTTATATTTGTCTGCCTGTATCTCCTCTCTCCCCTTTAGATTGTTATCTTCTTAAGAGCTATGTCTTTTTACTCAGTGCCTTCTTCATAGAGGAAACTCAATCAGTGATTTTCATGATATAAAATAAAATAACTTGGTAACCTCAAATGCATGTGACTAAAGATTCTGGAAGCAACTGCTGGTGTAACTGATGTTTTAGGATAGCAGAATTTTCCCAGTAACCATGTGTACAAGAAAGCTTTTTGTCTCTTCTGTAGAAATAGCGAAGACCTAGAATAAAGACTTTCAAAGTAACAAAGATAGAGGATAGAACCCTCTAGAAGGAAAAAAAAATACCCTACCTAGGCGGCAAGAAGCACTCTCTCAGGGGGAAAATGTATATCCAGATATCTTAATTACAGCCTCAGCAATTTCTGAGAAGTCAAAGCCTATAATACAGAGTAGAGTCACACAATTAACCTTTGCTGCACTCCAGCCTGCTTCTTGGGGGTATACAGTATATGTCGTTTTAGAGTTTAGTACATGTTGTTTAGAGTCAAAAGCTGAAAAAGTACCTTCCGGGGTTTTGAAAAGGCCAATCAAAGAATGTCGGAAAGACCTCTCACACTTAGAAAACATTTCCCTTCTACCAGCAAGATTTGGGGGTCTATGCAAAATGAAACACCTGGGGGCTATGAGTGAGGAATAGGAACAGAAGAGGCCAAAGTGTGTATCATCAAGACCCCATATAAGGGAACCAGCAGGGGAGGCGGCCACTAGGTCAGGGATGAGAGAGGGCCCCCAGGTAGCTGGGAGCCTAGGAATGAACAGAAGATTACCTGGAGCCAAGCATTGTAAGTGAAGCCCTCACTGTTTTTCTCATAGCTGTTATATCCTGGGCAAAGAAGGTTATGCCAGCATGCAGCACTTCATTTCCCAATAAAGTAAATGTGGCAGAGTCTAGAAATTTATTTTGCTTACAGTTTGATTTCCTGGCCTGTTAATTTCTCAGAAAGAAGAAAAGGAATTCGAACGTGAGAACTATTTACTTATGTGGAAATAAATATGCATGAAAATGCTAAACAAAAGTGCAAAACCAGTATTTATGCCCATTTGCATGAATTTTAAAGCAATATGAATCAAGAAAGCTCTAACATTATCATTCTGACTCTCTATAATGGGACAGAGAAAAAAGTAACACATACATTTAAAATTTATTCTATGTATGAATAGATGTACATTATGTGGATGAATTTCCTTATGAAATAATTGACTTTTTTTTCTTGTAAACCGAAGAAAAACAGTTTGAGATCATCAAAATTAAGAGGTCAAGCTAGTGTATAACAAAGTGAAACATTCTAATCTGTATATGTAAATGAGGTAACAGCAACACATTCAACATCTGTTAAACTCACAGTATATAATATTCATTTCAGGAGGTTTGAAATACAGGCATGAGTATTATAAAGAGGAATATACCTGCCTGAAAGAACCCTATCTGACATTTTTCATTTCTTATTTACACTCGGCTGTATGTGTAAATAAGCAGGTATTTTAATATCTGTACCAAATGAAAAAATATATTGCACTAGTTTGAGTTTTGATGCACACAGTTTATATATGTAGTTTAATTTTGAAGAAGAAAGTGATGAAGAGCCTGGAGATTATCAAAGTTATACCTGGAGAAATGAGAAATTATCACCTTAGCCACCTTCCCTGCTGAATAGAAGTCCATAGAGAAATGCATCCATTTTTCTATCAACAGAAAACACACCATTGCCTGGTAAATAGTTCCATATTGTAAAATGTAGATTATCTCTAATTAAAAGAAGAAAGACATTGCCTTGCAAAGTCTGGGAATGTTATCTTGTGATTTTGTCACAAATGATCTTTATTTAATTGTTCCATTTTAAGGATTATTTATCTTGTTTTCGCCTCTTTGATTGCTTCCTTCTAGTGTCTTATAAATTGGAACCACTATTAGCAACATCACCAATTTCCTCTCAAGATAATCTGAGCTTTCAAGCTGAAACATTGCACTCAGTTTTATTTTTCATAAAATTGAAGTGGTTTTAGATGGCTAATTTTTATCATCTTTAATTCAAGCCTCAAAGGTAGCCAATTTTTTTTACAAATAAGTAATTGCTTGGACTGAAAAATTTAACTGCAATATTTCAAAGGGAAGATAATGCTGAAATGGTGTTGGTTATAATAATTAAACCCTTTGTGGAATCAAAAATAGACTCTTTAGCTAAAGGCCACTAAACTTCATGAGGTATATAACAAATCATGTTTCAATTTATTGAACACAGATTTTTTTCCTTCCCTGTGTTTAGTATTTGTCATTTAGATACACAAATAGAGAACTAGATTCTGAATAAATTAAGCATAGCGATAATTTGTGGCAGCTCTGATAAATCATATATATATGCACTGTGATTACATGAAATAAGAAGGCCATCACACATAGGCTGATAAATTGCTCTAAGTCTAGAAAGGATTTTGTCGGCAGACCAGCTCTCTTTTCTTTTTCACTCAGGCAAAAACATTAACTATTTAGCTAGAAAACCTTTACCTAATATTTCAAATGAACTTTAAAATATCACCAGTGCTAGGGGATGTTCAATTATTAGGATTAAACACAGCAAGATAACAAATATTATTCAAAAGACAGAACTGAAAACTAAAGGCACATGACACATTTCATTGAGAAGGAGGAGACTTGCCTGGCTGAAGTGGGGAGGAAATAATATGGTGCAAAGAATGATAAAATTGGAACAGAAAGCTATGACTACGTTGCAGAGGGGTAAGGATGAGGTATTTCATCTATAAGCAGTGGGGAGCTGCTTTAGTCAGTTCGGATTGCTATAATAAAGTACCATAGACTGGGTGGCTTATAAACAACAGAAATGTATTTCTCACAGTTCCGGAGGCTGGAAGTCTGAGATCGGGTGCCAGCATGGTCGGATTCTGGTGAGGACCCTCTTCTGGGGTCCTCATGGTGGAAAGCAGAGAGAGGAAGCAAGCTCTGTCTTGGCTCTCACAAGGGCACTAATCCCATTCATGAGGGCTCCAACCTCAGGCCCTCATCTAATCCTAATTACCTCCCAAAGGCTCCACATCCTAATGCCATCACACTGGGGGAGGGGAGGGTTTCAATATACGAATTTGGGGGGACACAAACATTCAGTCCATAGCGGGCCACTGAGGATTTTGCATAGGGACTTGTGTGATCCAGATAGCATTTTCTGAAGTGTGATCTGGCCGCTGTTAGCAGGAGAGACTGTACGGAGATGGGTTCGAAGGTAGGGATACACTTGAAGCTTAACTGTGGTGGTTCAAGAGGGAAATGAGATGTTGCTGAACACAGGAGATGGCAGTGGTCAGGGATAGGAAAGGATATTTTGAGAGATATTGTGGAAGAAACATGGACAGGGCTTTCTATCTATTATACATGAATGCTTGAGACAATTCTAGAATTAATAACTGGGGAGGTAGATCTGGGGACAAGAAAGGCTATTTCTACATATCAGTTGAGATCCTCCAAATTGTGCTACAGGAACAAAGTCCCCAAATCTCCTTTGCTTAATACACCAAAGTCATTGTTGTTGTTGTTATTGTTTGTACTTCCTGCTCACACTACAGGCCCATGGTGGTCAGCTGGGTCTCTGCTCCTCGTGATCAGCCTCACTCGGGGACATGCAGCGCTGCTGATAACTACTACGGAAGGAAGAGAAGGGGGAAGCACGCATTGTCTCTGAAAGCTTCCACACAGAAGCAACACATGAGACTTCCTGTCACATTTCATTAGTTAAAACAAGTCACATGGCTCTGCTTGGCTTCAAGGGGATGGATATTGGAGATTAGTAGTACAATTCACCACTTTCTCCTTTCGTAATAGGCCTGGGCATTTGATGTGTAAGAACATTTTTTTCTAGACTATGTTCTGCAAAACATGAAAAGCAAAGCTATTTCCTTTTTCTCTTAGATGACAAAAAAAAAGCACATGTGGACCAATGTAGAAGGAAATAGAAATGTAATTAAATGACAAAGAATGTCTCTAGCTATGTATAGTTGGTTTTATAAATATCCAATCTCCAAAATGTTCGGTTTGCCACTTCACAGGGCTTTCTACAAATTAGTCTCGCGTGGCTGCTGCAAAAAATTTCCACAAACTTGGTGGCTTAAAACAACACTTATTCTCTTACAGTTCTGCATGTCAGAAGTTCAAAATCAGTTTTACTGTGTCAAATTCAAAGTGTCAGCATTCCCTTGGGAGGCTCTGGGGGAGAATAGATTACTTGCCTTACCAGCTCCTGGTGGCTGCCAGCCTTCCTCGGGTGTTGGTTGCATCACTCCAAGCTCCACCTCCATGGTCACATTGCCTTCTCATCTTCTGTGTGAATTCTCCTTCTGCCTGCCTCTAATAAGGACTCTTATGATTACACTCAGCCCCCCCAGATAATCCAGGATAATTTCCCATCTCAAGATCCTTAACCTAACCACGTCTGCAAAGTCTCTTTTGCCGTATAAGGTAACATTCACAGGTTCCATGGATTAGGACCTCAATATCTTTGGAGGCTGTTACTTCCGTTTACCATACTTATCATGGCGCAGTACATTACTTCTTCTGGCTGCCATTGCGTTTAGATAAGCACATGGAAGAAAATCAACCAAAGCACCATTAGCATAAGCCTGTATTCAAAAATGCCAGGCATGAGAAGACTCTAAAGAAATATTCTAACTTGGGGAAAGAAAGTATAACTTTGTACGGGGCTTGAGAAGAAAGGGTCAACTAAAGTTCATCTAGCTTTCGGAATAGTTGGTCAAGGACCGTTCTTGGAAGAGGGAAGATTGCTCCTGCGGATTAGCAGCCATTGTTTACACAGTATGGACTTTACCCAGATGGGTGGCAACAGTCGGGATCTAAGATCGTGTGCAAGATCAACCTGCAGATGAAGAACAGCTACAGGTAAAGAGGCTAGGTCCAAGGGCAACAAAAAAAATTCTCAGGTTCTCCATATTTCTTACAAATCTAGCACAGACAAAAAATTAAGCTCGGGCCGGCTCTGTGGCTTAGCGGTTAAGTGCGCGCGCTCTGATGCTGGCGGCCTGGGTTCGGATCCCGGGCGCGCCCCAAGGCACCACTTCTCCGTCCAGCGCGAGGCTGAGTCCCACGTACAGCAACTAGAAGGATGTGAACCTATGACATACAACTATCTGCTGGGGCTTTGGGGGGAAAAAAATGAATAAATAAAAAATCTTAAAAAATAAAAAAATTAAGCTCTATTTGCTCATAGACTTCCAGTTGCAGAAAGGCCATTGTCTAGGGAATGGAAGGACTTCCTCTACTCTCCAGGAAGTTTCTGTGTAAGCTTGACTCTTTGATCTCTGAACCTTTTGTCATATTGATCTGAGGAGACTAGAAAGAAACCCAGAAAAGTCAGACATTTATACGTTAGAAAAGGCAAAGAGCTTTCTGTGCAAGAAAATAGCAGATCTAGAAAAGCAGATAGCAAACAGAGGAGTTAAGGCATGTTGAAGAACAAATGGGAGAAATGGGGAAAGATAATTTTAAATAATTTTTTTCTTGTTAGGAATGTAATTTTTAGCTACTCCTTTTCTAAAGACTTTAGAAAATATATAGATTCCCAAGACTGGATGCAAATTCCCTACAAAGAAACTTCCCACTAATTATCTGGCCTTAGACACTAAAATCAGTGGAATAATATATAATGCAAATTCCAGCAACTCTTCTCTTGAATATTCTAATGTGACATATTGGAAGCTATATTCTTCCTCATAGGGCAGGTGTTTTCCAATTATAATTTTACCTTATGTTTTCTTTACATGTAGAAACCTGACAGTGTATGTAAAATCATTTTGGGCACTTAGACACATGGGAAAGACCACATCAGAACAACCAAGCAAGGGTCTTAATGATTGCTCAGCAAGCAGTCATAATTAGAGCCAACAAGAAATGAAGCAAAAGATCAAATGATAAATTTGTTCAAGTAAATAAACAAATTGTAAGATTTCATTTGTTCTTAGAAATCCTGTCCGTCCTGAATTCAAAGGACGTTAGTGAATATTACATTCTAATCACATTCTAAACAATCTTGTTCATTCTCCCTACATCATCAGATGAAATAATGTGTGTGGAGTAAAGATGATCAGACTCTGCCTAGGTTTGGAGGGAAAGTCCACTCTGGGAAGTAACTGGATCACTGGGGTCTTCAACTCTAAGTGATAACATCTATTACCATTTCAGATTTTTCTAGAGATTTGTTTTCAGCCCTTGATATTCATTATCTTATTTGGAGCTCACAAAATGGTCAGGAGTTAGTCAGAGTAGCCATTGCATCCTGTTTGGTAAAGAAACAGTGTCACATTCAGAAATGTGACGTCATTTTGTTTATTGCAGAGCAAGTTTTAGAACCTAAGGGTCCGTCTACCACACTGCTTCACAACTAACTCTCTAAAAAACAGGCATTGCCTTTTTTTAGTTGGCAAATAGCTCACACTTGCAAAGTCCCAAGGGCGTACATCAATTTCACAACTCTTATAACCCAAAAAATTCAGCTGAAAATTGGTCTCTGAATACAAAGGCAGTGCTGGTCAGAAGTGAATTCTGAGCTGGTAGGCTGCAGGAATACAGACTCACTTCCTGTGCAGAAGACCCTTATGATATCTGGTCTGATTTTCCATGCAACACAAGTGCCCATTCTTACCACTCAGGCTCTGAACCCAAACAAAACCCAAGAAAAACATTCAATGGTTTGCCAATGGTTAGTTATCACAGCCTGTTCACATGCCACAGAAACCCTTCAGCAGACTGTTCTAACTTTATTAAATATTTTTAAGAAAATGGCAATTAAAAAAACTTTTTTAAGAAAAATCTTTATTTAATAACACTTTGTATTTGGGGCATTACGTTGTAGTCCCAAGAACTTTTTTGGTCATTTTTAACATTAAAGTCTTGAATTTTCCTTATTAAACTGTGGATGTGAAAATAACTTTATGTGTAAATAGCAAATAACTGCACATGGGTGACAGCTTTAACATGAGGTGGACGTTCACATATTGACCACCCACTTACATACACACACACCACACACATAATCTCTGCCTCATTCCCTACTCTATTTATTGTGCAATATATTTTCTGCATCGATTATTATATACTAATGGGCTGTATAATATCCTTTCCAGATTTCATTGTAGGTATTTTATAAAAATAAATAGATTCAATTACAGGAAAAAAATTAAGTCCTTGCCTACTGCTGTTTATTTTAATTGTTAAGTAGTTAAGAATTTACAATTTGCACTCTTTGGCTTGGATCTAAGCTATATGAAGGATCTGATTCCCATTGGTAACTCTTTGTGCATTACTTTTGCATTATAGGTAGGCTAGGATGTGAATTTCTAAGATTATGTTGTATATAGTTCATTTATAGCACATTAATAAGCATTTGCCAGGGCCGGCCCTGTGGCGTAGTGGTTAAGTGCGCACACTCCGCTGCTGGCAGCCCGGGTTCAGATCCCGGGCGCACACCGAGGCACTGCTTGTCAGGCCATGCTGTGGCGGCATCCCATATAAAGTGAAGGAAGATGGGCACAGATGTTAGCCCAGGGCCAGTCTTCCTTAGCAAAAAAGAGGAGGATTGCCATGGATGTTAGCTCAGGGCTGATCTTCCTCACAAAAAACAAAAATAATAATAAGCATTTGCCATCTTCAGATGTTGCAGCTGGAGAAAGGAAGTTTCATTCATTTATTCATCCATTCCTCAAACATTTATTGCTTGCCTACTACGTACCAGGCACTGTTTTAGGCACTGATGATAGATCAGTGGGGAAAAAAAAAAATAAATATCCCTGCTGTGATTAAGCACCCATTCTAATTGAGGAAGACAGACAATAAATAAACAAGCAAGTAAAATACATAATATATCAGATGATGATGCATACTAAAGAGGAAACTGAGGCACAGAAAGAGCTGGGGAGTTCCAAGGGTGGATAAGCTGTTGCAACTTTAAATAAGGTGATGGCCTTTCTGAGAGGGTATCATTTCTGAAGAGATCCAAGGAAGATGAGGAAGCAAGCCATATAGATCTCTTGGGAACGTTGCAGGTAGAGGAAACAGTAAGAGGAAAGGCCCTGAGGCAAAAACGTATATGGCGTCCTAAGGCTAACCCAGAGGCAGCGTGCCAGGAGTAGAGAGAGCAAAGGGAAGGGCAATAGGACTTAAGGCTAGAGAGGTAATGATGAAGATTATATGGGGTGTTGTAGGCTGCTCTAAAGACTTTGGTCTTTACTCTGAGTGAAACACAAAAGACATGATCTGACCCGCATTCATTTGAAATTTGATGTAAGTCCAGTGATGCTCCAGGAAAATGTCCTCTGCATGGTGATTCAGTGATCCAGCCTGCCTCTATTCGTGGCTTTATTATTTCAACACTCAGCTGACATATTCGCTGACAAGGGGAAAGTGAACTGGAAGGTGCACAGGGGACTTTTGCTTCTACTTATACTCCATTTCTAAGAACTAGTCAGAAGCCCCAGGAAATATAGTCCTCCCAGGAGGGAAGGAAAACCAGATTTCTTTTTTTTTGTTATTGAAGTATAATTGACATACAATATCCTATTAGTTTCAGATGTACATCATAGTGATTCAATATTTACATACATTATGAAATGATCACCATAAGTCTAGTTATCATCTTCCAGTTATAAAATGAATAAGTCATGGGGATGCAATATACAACACAGAGAATATAGTCAATAATATTGTAATAACTTTGTGTGGTGACAGTAAAACCGGATTTTAACGAACACTAGGAATGGGGGCAAACGTAGAAGCAGAAAAGCCAGGTAAGAGAATATCGCAATCATCCAGGAGAGGAGATGACACTTGCTTGAACCATGTTGGTAGCAGGAGTCAGATTCTGGATATATTTTGAAGGTAGGAATAATAGGATATACTAATGGGTTGAATGGGAGATTTTAGGAGTGAAATTGGAAGGATAGAGTTACCATTTACTGATTAGAGAACACTTCAGAAGGAGCATGTTAGAGGGCCAACAGCAAGAGTTTGGTTTTGAAACACTAAATTTTTCATGGGACATTCAAGTTGAGATGCTGGGTAGATGGTTGAGTATATGCATCTGGAGTTCAGGAGAGATGCATTTAGGAACCATCAAAATAGTGATGGTATTTACAGCCATGTGACACAAGAGGGATACCTAAAGAGTGAGTGTAGATAGAGAAGAGAAAAGTTCCAAGGGCTGAGCTCTGGGTCACTTCAATGTTTATAAATTTGGTAAATGAGTAGGACAAACAAAAGAGCTTGAGAAGGAGCCGCTATGAATTAAGAGAAAAATCAGCAGTGCGAAGTGTTCCAGAAACTATGAGAAAAAGGTGTTGCCAGGAGAGAGTTATCAACACTGTGAAATGCTGCTGGTAGATCAAGTTAGATAAGGACTAATAATTGGTCATTAGATTTAACAACACAGAAGTCTTTGCTAACCTTAACAGGAGCCATTTTGTGGAATGGTGAAGCTGGAAGCCAATTGGAGTTCTGCGGGAGCAGAAAAATGGGGTGGTAGTTGGAGTGGGATATGGGAGAAACTCAGCATGTCTGTACGGTGATGAGAATGATTCAACAGAGCAAGAACAGAGGAATACACAGTCGGGGCAGGGGAAAACCCCTCGAGTGATGTCTCGAGTGAATTAGAAGGAATAGGATCGGATGCATTGGTAAGGGGGTTGATCTCTTAGAGGAGAATGGTAATTTCATCTATGAAAGTGGAAAGAAGTTCAATTGTCTGGGCGTAAATGCAAGTAGGTGCTGTTGGGAACATGTGAGGACATCCTTCTGATTGCTTCTATTTTCTCAGTGAAATAAGAATCAAGTTATCAACTAGAATTAGAAAGAAGGAGGTTTGAAGAGAGAAGAGAAGATGATCTGGAGTGTACATGAGTAAATGGACTGGGGTATGGAATATGATTTCCAGGCTGCTCTGAGGGACCACTTGAGGTCATGAACTTAAAGGCAGACCAGTCAGCATGGTTGTACATTTTTCTCAAGCCTTGGTCAGCTGAGTAGGTACAGGGCCAGGTGTGAAATAGGCAAAACATTGGGTTTTAAGAAGTCTCATTTTCATTGATCATGATCTTGCCATTAATATTCTTAATTATTTTGGTTGTCTCCTGTCCCACAGATGCTCTTGAGATTGGTGAATTACTGTAGATACAGTCTAAATTCACTTGCTCTCACTCCTTCAGTTCCAAACCCATTATCTATACGTGGTTTCCCCTTAGCACCCACCTCCTGTGCCAAGCCCTTATCTTATATCCACTTGACCTCTGAAGGACATGGTTCCAATTTTCCTCAAGTGCAAGCTCTGCAGCCTCTGAACCAGCTTCCCACTCCTCTGCCTCTCCCACTGTCCTCGTGTTAGACCCTGTCTGCAGCCCCTAGTCTGGATCGTACTCTGATTCAGGGAGTTCAGAATATGGATTTGAGTAACGAGTCACACCACTGAGAACTATCCTCTGATAAAATATGACCTGAATACTACTGAGGGAAGGAGCCATAAGTTTCAGGACCCCATCTTACCACTCTGCTTCCTGAGTCTCTTCTGCCTTTCGGCTTCATCCAGAAGCCAATTCAGAGTTAGTTTGGACTGCGAGTGACACGGAGTGACAGACTGCATCACAGAGTCTGTGCTCCTGACCTCAGATTGGACCAATTCTTTCCCAGTCCAGATGGTTAATGCTGCTGCAAAAACCTAGTCAACATGTTGAGTTCGAGTAACTTGCTCCTGGGGAAACCTGGGAAATTGCTATCTAAACAAATGGGAGGTCAGCTTATTTCGTTTAAAACAAACAAAAAGAATCTCTCTACAGAAACATTTGGGCAGGTTTCAATTTAAGCAAAAAGCATTTCATTCATTTCATTTTAACGGTCTCTGTTGAATAAGTATGAAAAATGGTTTTCATTAGCCCTTCTTCCACATTATACCTGACAAGCAGGGGGAAAACATGAATTTCTCCTGTACTTAACAAATATTCTATAGTGATATGGAGCAGCAGGAGAGATGCAAAAGGAATAGTAATTTTGCAAAATGAAAAGGCTTGGGCCAAAACAGATCATTTATTCCCAGGAAGGAGCAAGAATATGCTAGCACATGATAAAAATAAACTGATGAAATTTCCAATGCTGGAGATTATGATTTAAGACAATGTATAATCAGTCTGAAAATGAGGTGGGGAGAAAGTCTTCATTTTCATTATTTGCTTCAACCTTATTTATTTTCTCACGCCCCATTCATTCAACAGGGGACCCCCAACAGTCTCTCCATAGGTAGAACTTTTTGCCTCACACCCTGGCTAAAATGCTTGCTACCACAAAACTGTTTATCTCACAAGCTACTTTTCTTGCTGGGTCTAGGATTTTAACACTAATGTGATTTTCCTTTCTTTTTAATGCTCTGAGATTAATTGTAGTTGTGGAATATCTAGATTTGAAATGTAAATGCCTTTGACATTTTACTTTAATTCCAATTTGGATGGTAATTTAAGGGTTTAATTAACAATAAAGAGGAATCAACCTATAAAATGAATACATAAACAGGGAGCAGCAATTTACAAAAATGAAAGAAAATTTTTCTAATGCATTCTCTATAGATTCTTCTTGGTGTGGGAGAGTAGTGTGTGTTTCTGTACTTCATCACACAATTAAGAATAGAAAAGAGCCAGTTTGGAATGTTGCCTATTTAAATAACATTTAGGCCAGTTAATGGTTGTGAAAATCGGTAATAATAAATGGAGGGAAAATTGGCTATTTTGAAGGAAGAGTGAGTAAAGCAAATAAGCAGTAAAAGTCTGAAAGGAATACCTCCCTTAAGTTTGCACAAGCACAAAACGAGTAACTCAGTCCTAGAATTTGTACTGACCTCTAACCGTGAGCCCAGGAATGTGCTAAATACTTAACTTGTATTGCTCACTATCTTTATATAGTTCTATGAGATAGATCCTATTGTTATTCCTAGTTTACAGATGAAGAGACTGAAGTTCAGAGAGGTGAAGTAACATGCACAAGATCACACAGCTAATACGTGGCCTGGGCAGGATTTAGACTCAAGTCGATCTGACTCCAGACTTATTTTATACAAATATCATTTCTTAAAATCTAGTTTGTATTTATTTTAAAAAATTCCTCTTAAAATGTATAGAATAGTATTAAGTCTGAAAAAGAAACTGCATACCCATTAAAAGTCAGAGATATATTGGCACAATTTGAAAAGAATTTTTCCTGAGGTTGCGATACCACTCCTAAAGTTACTTGTACCACTTAACTTATACCTCTCAGAAGCTCGCAGGAGAGCGTCGAAGGTGGTTACTAGCCTACTTCAAAGGCTGTAATCATCTTACCAAAAAACTGGAGTATCTACTCTGGGACTGAATCACATAAGGTACACAAAGGAAATGGCCCCATCTCACTGTGGGGACATGTATTCTCTATCTCAGTGGGGATGATCAGACAGAACTTATTCCTTTAGGTTGTTCTAGTAAAGGGGAACTAGAGTAATATTTTCAGCTAGCACAAGTCAAATTGCATTTTTCTTTGTATAAGCTGACCTACCATCAGAAGACTCAGTCTTTTCCCTTAGGAAAGCAGGAAATGGAGAGGAGCTTTTACAGAAATGTGGAACATAAACAGGGAAAACAAAGTAGATACTCAGAATAAATTCATTTATTTCGATAATGTTCCCTTGAGTTGGGTGGGGCAGATATTATCATGCTCACTTAACAGAAGAGACAGAGGCTCAAGAAGGTCAAGTCGCTCATCCAAGGTTACAGGGATTTTAAGTGATAATATTAGGCTCCAGCTCAGGTGTTTTGACTCTGTCAAGATTTAATATTAATAAGATGTATATTATCTGGAGGCTTTTATGGACAATTAGTTCATTCAACAGAAAGCTCTCCTGGGGTTTTTGCTGAAGATTAATGCTTCTCACTGCATAACTACCCATGCCACAGCATTTCACAGTATGACACCACAACGATAGGACATCATCATCACCTTCGTCCCCAGATCACAACAAATACCAATTAGTGCCTATGATGGGTTTTTCTGTGTCATATATTTTCAAGTATTAACTTTTTCAGTCATCACAAAAACCCAAATGAAGAAGGTATCATTATTCTCTTTCCTACAGAAGAGGCTGGAAGAAGAAGTAATTAGCCTAACAATGTTGTTAAATAACTCTATCCGTCAGGCTATGCTGTGGTTAAAAACAAAAAATTAAAGCAAACAAACAATAAATCCTCCGTGGGTTTTAACTACAAAGGCACATTTATTATTTGTTGGCTGTGGGTCTGGTATGGCTCTGCTCCCTGGCCTATTCATTCCAGGATCCAACCTGTCAAAGCAGCCCTCTCTGGGACATTGTTGATCTCACGGCAGAGGCTGTGATGGACCACATGGGTCTGCTCAGAAGCTCATGACCCTTCATCTTACAGCCTGAAGCAAGCCACCTGAGCAAGTTTGACATCAAGGAGGGGGATGTCTATTCTCCCCACAGAGAGGGACCATAGAGAAACAACACATAATTTGGACACTTTACCGAAGTCTATAATCTGGCTTACAAATATTTTCTTCTTCCTTTACTGGAGTCAACCCCAAAGTTTTATCTTAACATGAGACCAGACTGAAAGTCTAGGATTTTGCGACAGTCTATATATCAGGTCTGAGTATGGCTCCTGTTGTTGTTGAGACCTATGAACAACCAATCATCAATCAATAAATAAAATTAAATGTCTGCTTCATATATACCAGTGGTGTGTGAGAGCTGTCTTATATCTCCCTAGAAGAGTCAATTGTTAAATTTTCAGGAATTTTGCAAATGTCACATTGTAGCTTAAAATTGGCCATGGTTGGAGTATTTACATCACAGAAATGGGCAAATGCTATAAATCAAAGCTTTTTTTCCTAGAGAGAGAGTTGTTATACATTTACCCACGTATTACTGCACATTGGCATATATCGGTGGCATAGGAAAAAGATAATGGCAATAAATTCTCCTGTTTAGACAAATGGAAGAGAAATGGAAACCACACAGCAGTCATTGGCCCATAAGAATTCTGGAATGGCATTGGGCAGTTGTTGCAAGAGCCCCCTACCCCAGAGGTGGGGAACATTCCATTATAAACTGTTTCTATTCCCTGGAAGTAGCTCCCCAGGCTATGTTCTCAGTGACCTTGGTTCTGCCCTCTGGGTGATCCTTTGTTTTCCTTCTCCTCCTTGGCTACACCTAAAAATTACATTGGAAATTGACCCCCTTGGAGGTTGTGCAGCTCTTGAAAATTGCTTCTTGCGCACAGAGATTGGCTCTGTATCTGTTTAAGCCCAGTCAGTTCCATATGCCAGTAGCCACACCCCTAGTTCTTTTCCTGATATGCTCCTCTTTATATAATGCTAATAATTCTAGCCTATCAGGCTTCTGTGGGAGAGCCTGGAAATCTCTTTAACCTGAGCCATGTTTTCCATTTGAAAGGATTTCCTGGACACCAGCTGAATTGATTCAGAGATTTCAACAAAGAACATGGCAGCCACACCCTTGATTTGGTTTTTGCGAAGAATTTGGATTTTAATCAGTCTTTGTATGTCAAAGCTTTTCTCGGTTTTCTCATTTTTGGTTTTTAACACTACAAGTCCCAGATTTTCTGGACTCTCTCTATTCCTTTTTACTTCCTGCAAATCAGTCAATTCTTTCCTGACCTCATGTCTTTCTTCAAGTACATACCTTGTCAAATACAACCAACAGTGACCAATTTATGCTACAAACAGTCTATTTTCCCACTTCTTCATGTAGAGCCACAAGTTAATTAAATACATTATCTGCTTTCCAAGCTACTGTGGGCAACATTATTGCTCAGTGTTTCACTACTGCATTCAATGACTTCCTGCCTGCAATTACAGTTTCTTTGCCACCCTCTGGCCAGCCCCAGAACAGTTCATATATTTCAGGCGTTTTTTTTTTGTTTGTTTGTTTGTTTTGACAGCCAGGGAACTCTACTTCTAGGACAATTTTCTGTATAGGCTAGTTTAATGGTAAATATATCTCCAAATCTCAGTGGATGACACTAACAAAATTTACTTGAGTTTATTTCTATGTTAATGTTGGCTACAAAGGAATGGTGACCCTGCTCCACACCCTTGTCATTCAGGGATTCAAGCTGAAGCAGCAGCCTGTATCCAGGACCTTGTTGGTCTCACGATAGAGAAAAAAAGAGCATGTGTGGCTGACCATGAAATGGATCTTAAAGCTCTGTCACTTCTGCTCACATTCCATTGACCAGGAAAGTCACATGAGTGATAGGATTTGGGGATCCCCCACAGGGAGGACCCATAGGGAAGAACCTGTAGGGAGCAAATATTTTGGAATAATAATGCAGTGTTCTATGGTAGTAGAGTCTGTCTGATTCCACAGCCTGTGTTCTTAACCTCTATATTATACTATTGCCTCTCCAAAATAGGGCTTAGCTTCATTTTGTTGTTAGACAAGTGACAAAAGTTAGACGAGTTCCAAGAACGCTTTGTGACCCAGAGCAGGTAATACTGTGCTTTAATTGCTCCAGTTTTCTAAAGTGACACAAAGGCAGTTACAGTCACGTCTACCTGCCATAACTGAAATTTTCTCAAACTAGCTTGTGACAAAATTCATTTTAAACAAAAAAGGTTAAGGGAAGGGGTTTGCCCACAGTAATATAAGGCATATTTTCTAAACTTCTTTAGAGCTATGAAAAAGTTAAATCATAAAAAATTATATTCTTAAATGATGTTTTTCATCTTGAGAGATTACTTGTAATTACTTATCATTAGCTATGATTTAAAGCAGTTAGAGAAATAAATACTTATCCCTCCTATTTTATAAGTCGGGAAATGTAAACCAAGTCTGTCATTTATATTGGCACAATAAAGTAGGAGTTTAAAACAATCACATAGAAGACTCAAAGAAACACCATATACATATACGTTTCTTTGAATATATATATAATATATATTGAATATATATAGTATTCTTTGAATATATAGCTTTTTTCCTCCTCTTTATTTAGCTGGGATACATCCAGCCCAAGATCTTGACTCTCAAAAGTATCTTTTAAAAGAAAGAAGTTTGGACTGTATGTTGGAGCTTTATTCTTACTAAAGCCTTAGTTTTGAAGCCACAGGGCCTCAAAGTTCTCTCTCTATTTCCAGTATATCTGAGTAATGCCGGACTCAACAGAGGCCACAGGCAATTGGGACTTACCGTGTCAAGATTAGAGTTAATAAAGTGGGCAGCGGGTCTAGTTAATGATTATCAGAGTGTCATTTTATATTTTTCTATCAGACCCACGGTTATGAAGTGATTAAAGTCATATTCAGGCATTGGAGGTTGAGTATCTCCCAAAAGGGTCTTTGATCATTTTTTTAAGCCTGTGAGATAAAGACCAGGAAGGAAGTCATTATTTAGCATGGTGGAAGAACTGATGTGCTAGAAACAAAATCAATCTATTTGACCACATAAAATAACTGAGTCATTGGCCCTACTTTGTTCTCCAGATTCCCAGGCTGCAGTTCCTATTGACTTCCCACATTTCTCTGCTGCCTTCCTCGCACTGATCCCCCTGGAAAAACAGCGTAGTCCCAAGGGCAATTAGGCAGACATTTTATCTACTGACCTTTAATAATGGCTTCCTTCTTATCTAAAACAATTTCTAAACCATAATTAACTAATTACTAATATATTTTCTACAAATGGACAACAGATATTTGGGACATGATAGTCTCAATAGGCTGTTTAAGCCCCACACTTAGTACATTTAGATCATAGATTGCAGTAGTTTATTAGTTAGAAACAAGGGATACATGGGAACAACTAGAAGTTTTGAAGATTATTTCTTGGAAAATATCTCCTCCCTCTCACAAGTCCTCCCTTAGTGTCATTTTAAGTGGTCAAACCTTGGGCTGTATGGTCAATTAGCTGAATTCGGGGAACTGTGTTATAATCCTCCTGGGTTAGCAATTCACAACGAATTAACACTTCTGATTTTTTGGCTTCTATGTAGGCTCATCATAAAGTAAAGTAGAGATATGAGCTAATTATCCAGAAATTTAAAACCCTAGCTTTCTCAGACATTCTCTGATAAAAATATTTTCTGCTATTAAAAGCGTTAGCAAGGGCCAGCACGGTGGCACAGTGGTTATGTTCATGCACTCCACTTTGTTGGCCCAGGCTTTGCAGGTTCAGATCCTGGGTGCAGACCTATACCCTGCTTATCAAAGCCATGCTGTGGCAGGTGTCCCACATATAAAAAAAGTAGAGGAAGATTAGTGCAGATGTTAGCCGAGGCCCAATCTTCCTCAGCAAAAAGAGGAGGACTGGCAACAGATGTTAGCTCAGGGCTAATCTTCCTCACACACACACACACACACACACACACACACACACACAAAAGGCATTAGCGTAAAAAGTAAATAAAGATTTTAATCAACAATAAGTTTATTGTGTGGGAACATTAAACACAATGGCCTCACAAATCCTTGGCCTGTGATTTCCAAATGGGTTCCAAATATATTTCCAAATATTGCTTCCTATCCTTTCTACAGGCTTCATCATCACTTAAAATCACTTGTTCTTCTATGTCAAAAGGGAAATATCCTTTTCTGACCATAACTTGTCATCATCACCTCTTCCTTTCATTGTCAAACCTTTGGCCCTTCCCTCTCCTCTAAGCCCATCATACGCCCTCAATATCCAGCTTGGATCATTTCTTTCTAGTTTAATCTCAGTAACACCTCAAAATACTTTCCCTCCTTTCACCAAAACTGTAGTATAATGTAGGTGTAGAATGAGACAACTTGTGGGCCAAGTTGTCTTGATGGCAGCAGCATGAATGGTGACAATCCATTCTTTACAAGCATCCAAGTTCTCACCAGGAGAGAAAGTGTCCAGGAAGAGAAGATTCAAAAGCTATAGCCTTGAAGGGTGTATGTTCTGAAGACTGTAAGAAAGAGAGAGACATAGAAAAGGAGGGATAGAGAGACTATGTGAGGTCCTATAAGCTGGCCTGAATAAGGAATAAGTGAAACCCTAAAGAGGAATAATAGATTGGGATACTATTGAGCTGGTCTGGAAGATTATGAATCTTTAGCAGTAGGTTACAGTACCAGATAGTGACTTTATGAAAACCCCAAAGCCTTGGCTCCCCAGTCTTCCTTTACACAACAAATAAGACATATTTTCCAAAGGTAAGGTGGAGGATCTAATACACCACTCCACAGGTTGTTGATCTAGTATCTTGAGGAGTACAGTAGATTGGATTACAATACCTTACCTTGATTTCCAACCCAAACTTACAGGAAGGAGTAGGGTCTCTTGGTAGGATTCTCACCAGCAAAGTGTGTCTTTTGCTTGTCCCCAGCACCTCTGGGTCAGAGCTCGTGAAGTGTGCAGCTGTTATGGAGTACATATGTGTATTTGTGCATAACAGACAGGGCGTGAGACAAGAGGCTTACACAAGAGGGGAACATGCTTGTTCACAATTAGATTCACAATTACTAGACCCTCTCCCTCCATTTATAGCCAGAAGTGTCTCCTTCTACTGGATCTCCCACACCTGTTTCCACAGCTTGAGTCTGGTCTTAAAGCGATCATGACAATGTAGTTATTATTGAAGTTTCATCATTTAATTAAAGAGTATGTGTACTAGTGAAATGTGGGTATAGGAAGAAAGAAAACTGTTTCTATGAGTAATTGAATACTTTACAGAGACAGGTTGATAAAGAATAACTGCTGACAAATTAGGCATCTGTATTCATCAGGGTTTTCTAGAGAAATAGAACCAATAATATGTATACATATACGTACATACGTATAAATACATACACATACAGAGAGAAAGATATTTAGTATAAAGAATTGGCTCTCACAGTTATGGAAGCTGAGAAGTCCCAAGATCTGTGGTTGGCTAGCTAGAGATGCAGGAGAGCAGATGTGCAGTTCCAGTCTGAATACAAAGGCCTGAGAACCAAGACAGCCGATGGCATAAGTCCCAGTCTGAAAGCCAGCAGGCTCAAGGCTCAAGAAGAGTCAATGTTCCAGTCTGAGTCTAAAGGCCAGAAAAGACCAATGTTCCTGCACAGTCAGGCAGGTAGAGTTCCCTCTTACTCAGCCTTTTTGTTCTATTCAGGTCTTCAACTGATTGGATGCAGCCCACCCACATTAGGGAGGGCAATCTGGCTTTACTCAGTCTGCCGGTTCAAATGATAATCTCACCCAGAAACACCCTCACAGACGCACCCAGAATAACATTTGGCAAATGTCGGGGCACTCCATAGCCCAGTCAGGTTGACACATAAAATTAAATAGCACAGCATCATTGCAGCATTCATTTAAAAATTGGAGAATTTCAAAAGAATTCTGAACTCAAATACAGTGTATGGAAATTATAGACGATGTGTTACATGTGTGAGTTACGTAAGAGGATAAAGGATCTTTTGAATATGGTTAGATTCGTATACCCCCAAAATAGGTCTATGTTCTACATTAAACGTATTGAAGAAGAAATGAACATGTTTTAAGGTAAAATAAAATGACATTTACATACTTTAATTTTTTTATAGTTTTTCATTTTAACAGAATTTTTTTCAATTAACTACCAAATGGCTGTCCCAGATAACATCAGTTAAGAGTAATTCTACCATATAAGACCATAAAATTGACAGGTACAGTCAAGGAAATGAGACACATGAATGTCAGAACTATTTATGAGGACAGCTTGATTTTGCCTAAAGTCATCTTTTTTCCCTGTGCATCCTACATATATGTCAATTCTTGCTATTTGGTGTTTTAAAGGTCACTCAGAACCTGAAAATATCCATCATGGCCATTTCCAGCCTTGGGTAACGTCAATCATCAAATCACTCCTCTCTTACTATCGACTTCTGAGCATTGTTAGAGAAAGTCATACAATGATGCCAGCTGGCATTACAACCAATCCATGTTATCTAACATCTGCTGGGTAATCATTTATTGCTAGTTGACTCTACCTTCATGTAATTTTTGTTATTCACATCTTTCCTGCTTTTTCCATCTTCTAAGTCCCCAAATCTGTGTGCATCTCCTTCACTTGCAGCAAATGGGAGTCTTGCCTCCTACTTGAGAAAATAAAAACCATATAATAAGAGTTGCCTCTACTTTCCTCAATTCAACCACAATGTATAACAGCCTTCCTTCTCTCTTACTTTCCTCGTTCCTCAGGGTTTTCTTCTCTCTCTCCTTTGGCAATCTCATTCATTCCTACAATATGATAGCACAGAAGTCTCACTTCTTCATTTTCCCTGATGTTGTCATTTGACTACTAGGTGTCCTCAACTAAATTTTTGGTTTATGTTTTAAATTCTGTGCCTTTAAATTCTTTAAGGTTCCTTCCAATTCTATAAGATATTGTGGGTCTATAAAATTATCTGGATCATTGTCTTTATTCTCCAGTTCATTTATTCAGGTCAAGATTGGTGAAAGGTGGGGTTTTTTGGTTTTTTTTTTTTTTTCTATCTCTGGCATTAAAATTCCATGATCTTTTTATTGTGTAGAGTCTAATACTCTATCAAATTCTTCCTCCAGGACTTAGTCCCATAATGCATTCACTTTCGCCATCTCAATTATGAGCTTATTCCTATTCTACAGTGAACTTACATTTTCCTGCTTCTCCAAACGACAAGCTAAATGAAAGATCCTTGCCAACAGATTTCTTAAATGATAACCTAAAGTTGCCAAAATACTCTCCTGAGAGATTCTGGCTTCACTCAAACAGGATCTAAGTCCAATACGCAAGGGCTCCCTGAAGGCCATACCTGCCAGCTGTCACCGAGTGCTTCCAGGTGGGCATCTCAGCTAATCGACAGTGCTGCTGGGGGAATTGGAATCCAATTACAACGACTCACAGCAAAGACAATTTACCTTTCAGGAATGGAAGGACAAAGTGCCAAATGCAGCAGGTTGCATATTTTTGCTCATAAAATACATAATTTGTCAAAATCATTTTTCTCTAAATACTTTAATGGAAATCCTTGGCAGGCCTATACACTAATGATTTCCACATTAATTCAGTACTCACTTGTTCCATTTTATTCCCAAACTCTTTGCATCTCTCAGGTAGTGCTCTTATTCTTTTATTATGAATCACACAACTAGACCACTTTCCAAGGAAAAATTATCTCTGCTACGTTTAAATGTGCTCTGTGCCTTTCCTTGGATAGCCTGTGCTGAAATTAGTCATAACAGGCTGGATTGACTATGGAGCAATTTTTAATGACTTCTTGCATGTTGAATTATGTAGACCCAGAATAATTGAAGAGAAACATTACAAAGCACAGGAAAAACGGAAAGAGAGTTTTCAAAATTAAGAAATCGCTTCTGGCAAATTTACTTATTAAGAGTGCTTTCCAGACTTTAAAAATATTGGAATATCATTTATTTTACTGATTTTCTTTAGATATTTCAAAAGTTTTCCTCAAATAAAATTTAAAATTTTTACCTCATCCCTTAATGGCAGGGGCAATTTTGCTGCCAAATTTATAAAATAATAGAGAAGAGAAAAAAAAATAACCTCCCATTATAATAATAGACAAGGAGTGCAGGTTCTTGGGCTCTGAAGTCTATGTGAGCTGCATTAGTGGTCATATTAAAATTCATATCACATCACAAGTTTGTTTCTACTGAAAACTGCTCAGCTTGATCTGATATGTTATCAGTCAGATTTTAAGTAGCACTCCTCTTACCTTTAAGAATGTGATAATTTGTTCTACTGAACCATCAAACTAATTTTGTGCTTTGTTTAACCCTTCAAATGTTGCTTCCAGGAGAGTAGAGGGTCCAGGTGAAACGGTTCTGTTTCCTAGGCAAATATTGCCTCCCCATCCTCCAGATTTGCAAAATCTTCTATTTTCCTTGTCAAAGGTAAGCTATTTGAATTTCACAGCCATACCAGTTTTCCTTCTCCTTTTGTCTCTTTGCCCTCAGGATATTCTCAGAGGGGTTTTACTCAATGCCATACGATGCTGAAGTTGTACAGGAGCAATATGGTAATTGCACGCGAGCTTCAGTTAAGGCCTAATGAACATTATGTTTATGAAGAATGTAGCTCTGATTTCTAAAAGCACTTTGGTAAATTATACAAATTAAATATTCATTACTTTGTACTTCATTAGTTCACATTTGACACACTTTTTCTTCATTATAATAGCCTGGAGTAAAAGCTTTTGGTGTTTTTTTTAATACATTTTATTCCGTTATTTTTCAAAAACTCTTTACTTACAATATTAGGGCAAAGCTGTATTTTCTCCATGGGGACTATAATATTCAGTTTCCTTTTTTAAAAAAAAACTACATATTTATCTCACACAAAGAAAGTGAATATGTGTTTGCAGTTTTATTTCAATAGTCAGCATAAAAATATGTAAACTTTTAACCTTGATTTTCACTCAAAGTTTACTTACTGCTCTTATTCCTATAAAAAATTGCTATTTCATTAGGAGGAAACCTTGGTATTGAGTAAAAAGTACTGCAGAGTTATAAAGAATGTTCATTTTCCATGTTGGAATAACTTTACAGTGATTTATTAGTCATCAGGCTCTGAGAAGTTAAAAATCCCTTAAGTAGTAAGGTTGTTTGTCTGAGACAGGTGATAAATACACAAGTTTCCTTGGCACGTGGAAATTAAACAGAAAAAAGAATTATGATTGGTGCTACTCTTCTCCACTTCTAAATACCCTAGTCAGCTAAAATGTATTCTTCCCTCAATGTATTCAGCAAATGTGTGTGTGTGTGAAATACTGAAAATAAGTAACTCCTCCTAAGAGTCTATCAATTGAATGTCTGCAGCAGGCAGTCAGTCATACAGTTATAGCTGAACAACTAGAAACGGGTGACTTAAAAATATACCTGTAGGGCCAGCCCAGTGGCTTAGCGGTTAAGTGAGCACGCTCCGCTGCTGGCGGCCTGGGTTCGGATCCCGGGCGCGCACCGACGCACTGCTTCTGCGGCCATGCTGAGGCTGCGTCCCACGTACAGCAACTGGCAGGATGTGCAACTATGACACACAACTATCTACTGGGGCTTTGGGGAAGAAAAAAAGGAGGAGGATTGGCAATGGATGTTAGCTCAGAGCCGGTCTTCCTCAGCAAAAAGAGGAGGATTAGCACAGATGTTAGCTCAGGGCTGATCTCCCTCACAAAAAAAAAAAAAAAAAATGTACCTGTAATCAAATTCAATGTCTCCAGATCTAGAGATCTTCAGATTTTTTTCATTTAAGATTTCCACAAATGGCAATTAATGATGGGCTCTCACTAAAGGTATTGAGGAAAGAAGTGAATTCCAAGAACATATTTTAAAAGATTACAGACGAGATGGTCTGCCTGAAATGAAATGATATTTAAATTTTAAGAAGCACTGGACTAGACGATGGAAGACTTGAATTTGAGTTCTGGACACATCGTATAGTCTTTCAGTCTTCATAAAATCCCATAATGTCTGTAAACATCAGTGATCTAATCTGGTAAATGGAATAATCATACTTGCTTTGCCCACTCCTCTGGTTCATGGCAAACATATAATGAGATTATGAAACATTAAAAATCAAAAAACAAAAAAATTTTAAAACATGAGATATTCTATAGATTAGCGATATTAAAAATACAAATCATGAGCTCCATAATTTCCATACACTAAGATATCAAAATAAAATATCAACTCCATTTGAAAGCATGCGAAGTGAAGAGAGAATTGTGGTCCAGGCAATTAATGAGATGCTATTATAACCGTGGGCCCTCCCAGACCAGTTCAACTGACTACATCTCTTACCAACAGAGTGATTAAGAAATGTCTTTCAGAAAATGTGCAAAGTCACCTAGCCAGAGCATGTGCAGAAGAAGAAATCTTGACCTGGAATAACTGACCACAGAACCAAAGATCCAGAACCAAAGGACTGAGACATGACCAGAACTTGAAAGTTAGACTCTTATCAGTAGAGAGGGATCCCTCATTCAGGAGGATCTGGTGTTAAAATTCCTTCCCCACCGCATCATAAATGTTTGGAACTCTCTCATAAAAGTTTAGAACCTCATCATAAATGTTTAAAACGTTACCATAAATGCTTGAAGCCCACCAGTCAAAACCTGTCCCACCAGCATTTCCACATGCCAGCCTGTTCTCCTTAACCTCTTAAATTTCACCCCAAATCCTAAATCAGGGAGACAGATCTGAAGTCACACGTCCCCAGTCTCCCTGCAGGTTGATCTTGCAGAACAAAGCTGATCTCTTTTTCCAAAGGCTGGTGCTGTAATTAATTGCCTTTTATGCACATCAAGCAAGAGAACCCCAATTTTGTGTGGTAACACTATCTCCTCTTGACTGCTAACCATCATATTCTATCAGCAAGCTTCAGCAGGATAGTCATTACATCTTTTAGGAGAGAGCTTGTATTCATTAGTCTTTTTGCTTCTAGTATTTATTTTAACTGACTTTTCTCCTTTACGAAATATAAAGAAAATAATAGGGTCGTAAGAATAAGCTTTCAGCAGGAACTTGAAAGAAAAAACAACGGGTGGCTTTGTAGGTATTAAATCTACCTATTTCAAAATTGAAAGAATTCAGAGAATGCCATAAAGTGAGGAAAGAAGCAATGTGATGATTCAAGAAGCTTAGGGAACAAAACAGAAAATAAAACACAGACTAGGAAAAAGGTGTGGGCAAATTGTTTTGTTTTTGCTTGATAAGTTGGAAAAGCAGCTCTAGAAAGCAACTGAGCAGGAAGAAAGGCAAAAGTAAAGACTCTACTTCAGAAAATTGTAAAGATTTGATGAGGATAGCAGTACTTTGCATGTATCAAAGAAAAAATTACTGAAAGGAAGAGTCTTAGAAGACAGAAAAGCAATCTACAAATAGAATCTGACATGTTATAAAGAAACAACATCTGATTTTGTCAAGACGATTCATTTGAGAAGAGAATGGTAATTGCAAAGAGTCAAAGAGAATGGGCAAATTGCAAGTTAAAGTAATGGGATGGATAAGAATGACAGGCTAGGATAAATATCAGGACTAGCACAGCATTAAGTAGTAATGCCTATTTCCTGTTCTCTATGGGTCTGTGTTCATTCCTGACATTAAAACTTTGAAATTCACTTTATTCAGTGAGCCTCTTCAGAAAAATCACAGAACCATGATAGCAAGATATTTCAAGTAGTTCATCCACTCTTTATATCCTTTCAACAGTATTCCAGCCAATAGGATGTCTGGCTTACACATAAACATCTCCAGGGATGAGATATTCACTATTTCCTGAATCAACATATACCGCATTTGGTGAAGTTTATATGTTAGAAAAATCTTCCTTATATTAAGCTGGAATTGATCTATAACTTCTTCCCATTAGGCCTATTCTAACTTCTTAGGGTCACACAGCCTGATACCTGCCTCTTCTGCTCAGTTCTGCATTCCTTACTTTCTCATACTAATGTGTTGAACAAATATTTATACAACATTATGTATAACTGTACTATTATAGATTCATCTCCCCTTTTATCCTTACAGTGGTAGCAGAGCCCACCTCCTCACCAAGGTCCACGTGTTGATATTACCACAGATCCAAGGTTCTGTGACAAACCCGCATCTCCTCAACTGCCCAGGAGGAAAGAAACTCACATTTGAAGAACCCTGTGATGTGCCAGAGATATGACATAGACTATGTCATTCAATCCTCTCATCAACCTTACAAAATAGGTGCTGTTATTAATCACTTTAAATAGATACAGTAGTCAGTTTTATCCTTTCACACTTAGAGACTGACTATATAGTTACTTTCCCAGGTACAGATTTCTATATGTGCTCTTGAATTCCCTAATATATACTTTATTTTAGTGTTTATATTTTTTATTATTTTTAATATTTGCTCTTCTAGAAGTTTTCCAATTCTTTCTCGAATGAGGCAAGACATAAATAAAATAGATGGTATTTTAAATTGACATTTCACATATGGGGTGCTGAAGCTCAAAGAGGTTGAATAACTTGACCAAGAGATGATCAGACTCTGGAAAATGGATTCTCAGTAACTGAACTCTTGAGAATCTGATTTATAAACCCAAAGTCTCGTTTACTACTTTTAATGGAAGATCTATGTGGAAGGATTACTGATGCCCATCATTGCACAAAGCACTCAAAGGCCAAGTCACAAATCAAATCACATATCAGAGGACTGCTTAGTTAGAAGCACTGAAAAAAGAGTCTATGATGCCAAAATGATATTTACGTAAATATAAAATAGCTCGACTGTTAATCTTCTCTTTCTAGAGATATTTCAAGCTAAAGAGTTTTAAAAATGTTCCTTAAAATTATAGCACCAGATCTCTTAGACATTTTTGAAGCTAGACTACCCAGGTTTTATTTTTCAAATTTCTTTTCTCAATGTTACCAACTAGTTACCTACATTTTCAGGACCAGTCTTCCTAGTATTATCATTTCAAAACTGAAAATTAAATTGAATATAGTTTACATATGTGTTTTTTATTTAGGGAGAAAATGTTGCTAATATTTAAAAATACCACAAAGATACTACATCTATTTAGGTAGAATCCTTTTGGTTTCCATTTCATGGAACGACATTTTATGATCTCATTCCTAAATAGTAGGGCCACGCTTTGTCTGAGGCGTAGAGGCCTGTCCACATCCTGTGAAAGGAGTGATAGTTCCCTTGAAGAAAATGGATGATAACTATGTGATGGAAAAAGATCTGGAACCAGGGAAAATAGGATCCTGGAGTCTAGGGATGGAGGACGTGTTCAAAGAGACCAGGTCCAGGGGAATTAAATAGGCCACAGTCATAAGGCCAGAGGTCTGGGGCTGAGAAGCAGCTGGTCTGTGGGGACTCCTAGAATAAGAAGGCCCAGAACTGATGAACTCTGGGAGCACTGATTTGTCTCATAGAACTCTAAATTTTCGTATCCTGTTGTGTAATCTATTATGGAATCCTCAACTCTTCAGGGAAATTTTCTAGAAATGTCACTTCTTAGTGTTGTGTTTGGTGGATATAAGGGGGATGCAAACTTGGGGTTCTTTAGGAAGAAAGAAGGAGATACTGAAAATGCATAAGCAACTAACAGTATTTGCCTTAGAAACTAAACCACAGGAACAAATGGAAAAAAGGCAGTATTTCTCCTGATGGTATCTACAAATATTGTTTGGAATTTCAAGTTTTGACAGTCTCCACTAAATTTTTCAAATTATGATCATAATAAGCTAAGCTCCCAAAAGGATATATTATCAGCTATGTAAAAAGTCAGGAACACATAGTTTCAGAAAGAGAAACAAGTATGGCAATTTGTTATACTTAAGTTGAAAAAACAATAAACTAATAGAAAATATAGTCCTTTTTTCATAATTGTGCAAATGAATAATAAAGGAACATAAAAGGGAATCCATAGCCATTCTAAATTCACCATAAAACTAGTTGCTACATATTTTGAGATTTTTTTAACTAAGGCATCTTTTATATTTGAGAATCAGGTTGTTTAGGCTCTCAAAAATTAATAAAAAATTCACATTTCTAAAATATAATTCACTGAAACTGATTGAAATTTTTAAAAAATCTTTAAAGAAGCTGTTAGACTTCAGAAACATATAACTTAGCTTATGTTACTATTTAACTTATAGGAATTAGGAAATTAAAATTTTGAGTAAGCTCAGTTCAACTACATTTCAAAAGCTTACCAGTGCTTTCAACTCTTTTATCTTTCTTAGTCACCTAACCAGAGAATGTCTGTCACATAAAAATGGGTTATCAAGAGTATTAAGGTCTTGGTGTTAAAATTCTGAGATGAATACAGATTTCTCAGGCTATGAACTCAAATGTGCAAACAATGTCAATTTAATTTTTCTGTAATTGCACTTACTTTCTATCTTGAACTCCATTTTACCTGGTGATAGCAACTTTTTTGGGGGGGAGAAGGGGTGAGGAAGATTAGCCCTGAGCTAACATCTGTTGCCAATCCTTCTTTTTTTGCTGAGGAAGACTGGCCCTGGGATAACATCCATGCCCATCTTCCTCTACTTTATATGTGGGACGCCTGCCACAGCATGGCTTGATAAGTGGTGCGTAGGTCCGCACCCGGGATCCCAACCTGCGGACCCCAGGCTGCCAAAGCGGAATGTGCAAACTTAACCACTACGCCACTGGGCCAGCCCTTGATAGCAACTTAATCTTTGTCAATTCAGAGTAAAAAAATAATTCAGAGTTTCTCAGTCAATTTACACTTTTTCTGAGTCAACTTTTAGTTCCCTTGTATGAAATAAACTTTTATTTTCTCTTGTACATACCCCTCTGGTTGTGTACAAATTTTGAGAAGGCTGACACAAGGAGTCTTACTTATACTCATGCCGGGTCCTCCAACCGTCCTTGTGGCTGGATGGTCTCAAGTTATTGGAATCTGGAGGACGTCCAATTTCTCACCCAGTCTCCAATCACAGATTGCAGGCAAACTTGCTGTTGCCTTATTCTCCCAAGAAATGCAGTGCCTCTTTCGGTCTGCTAGAACTTTCTCAGCTACTGCTGTGTTCTTTTCTGGGGCACAGGAAATATTCAGATGCTCTCCAAACCCCTCTCGGCCCAAGGGAAGCACACTGAGCTATCTCCATCTTTCCCTGACCAGATACATGGAGGGTAAGCCCTATGCCTTAGGTTAGTGCTCTTAGTACAACTCTCTAAATGGTTGAGTAATTGACTCTTGATCTTCTTCCACCAAGACTGGCTCAAGAATGTGCTCACAGCAGGCTACATCAGGGTGGGAAGGCTGAGAGCGATGGCTGAGAGCAGGCTACATCACGGTGGGAAGGCTGAGAGCGATGGTTGAGAAGTATCAGCCCTCAGGGTATCGTGTACTATTTTTTCAATAACCATAAATTCGTTGTATACTCGAGATTCCTGTGGCACAAGTCCAGGTGAATGGTTAATTTTCTTGTACCTGGTAAAATACCGAGCCCTTCTTAGATATTCACCAGCATCTGAGCTCCCTCTTGCTTAGGACTTGCCCCATAGTCTCTCCCTGTGCAGTTTTTATCTTCTTGAGGGTAGGGGATGTTGCATGACAACATCCCGCACTTCTCTTAAAGCAATGTTTATGGAAAAACTCTCAGCCATAAGTCCTCTAGGGCCATGGATTTTGAGATCAAAAAGGAAAGACACTGTAATCGTTTCACAATGCACATGTATATCAAATCATCACATTGGATGCTTTAAATATATACAATTAATTTTGTCAGTTATTCCTCAATAAAGTTGGTTGGGGGGAAGGCATTGAAACTCAAAATGTTCTCTGTCAAACTTGTCTCTGCCATGAATTTCAAAAATCATTAGATGATTCAGGGATTTATTAGATCATTTAAAAATACTCTGGAATTTCAAAGACTATACTTTATATTGCTAACATTTAAACCAACCAATTTTGTCATCAGATAAACTCTTAGCTTAGTAACCAGCAATTAGATAATTTCCCCTGAATTATAAATAATTTCAACTTAAATATGATGTTGTGCTCACTTTATTGGAGAAAGTGTCCTTGTTTAAAAAAAATTTTTTTAAGTCTGTTTTCAAACTCTTTCTTAGCTTAAGCCCTTTGCCACTATTTATAAGAAATCTTTTTTTTTCATGCTAGTACGAATTTTAACTGTAGAAATCAGTTTTATAACACAGCTTGAAAAATACTCTCTGGAATCCAATTCTTAGACAATTTTCTCGCAATTTTCAGTTTCTCACAGTTGAATTTGCACTCTCATTTGGTAGTGTGTTATTTCTCGTACTTTTGTATCACCTATGCTTTTACTGCTTTAAAGGATTGGCTTTATTTTATTTCAGCCAAACTAACCTACTTAGGGAAGACTGAGCCCAGCTCTTCTTATTATTAAGACTGGGAGTTAAGATATCTGCCCCATAATATAAAAATCACTTACCTAGTCACTTTCTAGAATGTTGATCTTAGGTCATGTCTTAATAAATCAATAATAACTCCAGATTTACATTTCTCTAAGTGCTCTTCACATGAATACCCTTCTCCCTGCAAAAAACAAAACAGGCAATTCTGAAATACGTCAAAAGAGAGATTAGATAACTATGGACTACAGATATTTTCTAGGGGAAAATCACTCCTGATGAGAATATCAAATAGTATGATCACTAAAGTAAATAATTCAGCAGCATCTAGAAAATTGAAGATGAGTTCACCCTAAGACCCAGCAAACCCACATCTAGGTAAATACCTTAAAGAGACTTAAATAGGTGTATAGGAGACACTTACAAGGATGGCATCGCAGCATTATTCCAATGGTGAAGATCTGATTCTGAGTGACTTTCAGCAGAGGAATGAAAAAATAAAATATCAATACTATAAAGCAGCTAAAAATGAACTTGATCTATATCTATCAACATTAGTAGGTCTCAAAAACATAATCTTGAGTGGAAAAAGCAAGCTGCAATTTCAGATTAATGCGTAAAGTATGATACAAATTGCATGCATTTAAAAACACACAGAGGGCCCGCCCGGTGGCGCAGCGGTTAAGTGCACACACTCTGCTGCAGCAGCCCGGGGTTCACAGGTTCGGATCCTGGGCATGCACCGACGGACCACTAGCTAAGCCATGCTGTGGCGGCGTCCTGTATAAAGTAGAGGAGGATGGGCACGGATGTTAGCCCAGGCCCAAGCTTCCCTAAGAAAAAAGGGGAGGATTGACATCACATGTTAGCTCAGGGCTAGTTCTCCTCACAAAAAGAAAAAAAAAAAAAAACAGAAATAGCAATAACATGTTATTCATGTGCGTATATACTTAGAGGCATAAAAATTAAAAATGGATACACATCAAATTCTTCCTCTAAAATGTAAAATATTCTTGGTCAGGAATATTTGTCCTTTTTTTTTAACCAATGTATTTCAAGCATCTAGATCTCTGCCCAACACGTAGTAGGAGCTCACTAAATGCTTACTGAAAAATGCGTTCATGATAGTGATTGTCTGGGAGGGGAATTAACTGGGGAGTGAGAAACAAGAACCACAGCTTTATCTGTAATGTAACATTCCTCTTATTAGGAAGAAAAACGAAAGAGAAAGAAGGAAGGAGGGAAGGAGGAACAAGACTTGCAAATATGAAAAAAGTTAACAAGTTTTGTTGTGAACTGGTCCGTCGATGTCTTTTATAACTGTCCCTATACTTTTCTGTACTGTTCAGCTTTAAAAAAAAATGCAGTCTCGGGGCCAGCTCCATGGCCTAGTTAAGTTTGACGCGTTCACCTTTGGCAGCCTGGCTTCAGTTCCCAGGCGTGGACCCACACCACTTGTCAGAAGCCATGCTGTGGAGGGGACCCACATACAAAATAGAGGAAGACTGGCACGGATGTTAGCTCAGGGCAAATCTTCCTCAAGCAAAAAGAGGAAGATTGGCAACAGATGTTATCTCAGAGGGAATCTTCCTCAGCAAAAAAAAAAAAAAAAAAATGCAGTCTCACAAACAGCAAACCATATTTTTAGAAATCACATGCCTTAAAAATTAATACAGGTTTGTAAAGGAAATTCAATGGGAACGTCCTCACCCTTAATTCTAAACCCTGCCAACTCTTATAATTATTTTCTGGTTGTTCCATGGGTATTCATTTAGTTTTCTTCTTTAAATTGTGAGCAACTTATGTAGAACCTCTCAATCTTTAATTTGTCACGTTTCTCCTAATATCTTGACTCAAAAGTCAGAATATTTGGCTTCTAGCCTCAGTTCCACATGTAACTAACTGTGTGACCTTCAAGTTGCTCAATGTGGAACTTCGCTTCCTCATTTGAAAATTTGAGACATTGCAAACGATCTCCCTTAGAGCCTCTCTCATTTTTAAGATTTAAGGCCTTTATAATCTACATTTTCTTTTAGTTCTAAAATTTGATATTGATTTTCCCACTAAATTCCTATTACACATGTTTTGTACCTTTACTAGAGCATCAAACACACTCTCTCCCCTACAATGTCTACATAGTACATGGAGGACACAATAAACATTTGCTGTTTTGAGGTAAGTTCTAGAATGCTAATTAAAATTTTTGAAACAATCAAATGTAATATCAGTTCTGTGTATTCATAAATACTATGTTAATTCAAGCCACAAAGTTGTGAGAGAACAGGCTGTTCACTGGATTGTTTGCTTATAGCAAGTCAATGGTTATTAACAGATGTTATCTCAGGGTGGGGTACATACTGTTTTGTCTTAATGTTGCAACGTATTGATATGAGCATACAGATTGCCTATCTCTTCCCCTGTGCCTTTGAGCAATCACAGATCAAATGACATATAATCCATGAATCTCTGCCTTTCTCTGACATGATCCTTCTGAAGACAGTGCAAGGTAGACCTGTTTCTCTGTGACTTTTAAGTTCCATTTCAACAGCTCTGCTTGAAAATCCAGTTACTATGGTGATATGTACCACTGCAAATAATCTCCTTCTCAACAACTAAAGTTATACCCTGTTCAGTAAAAGTGCTATCTATGGCTTAATGGTTCAGCAAAAGGCTGACAGATCTACGGTCTTATTTCCGACTGAGAGGTTTTTAATAAGTAGTTTGAGCTCCTGGAATCTGAGAAGACTGAGCAGGCTCTGTCTAAATTTAGCAGGGTCAATCTTAAAGGACATTTCCTGGGTAGATCAAATCCTGTATAAACTAGAATATGCTGAATTGGCATGCCAATATTTGACTCTTTTTTTTGAGGCAATGGAAAGAGAAACAAACAGAGTAACCCTGGGTCTTTCAAAGGAAAAGAAAACCAACATAGAGGGAGTAGACACCTTTCCTCAAGAGTGATTCTCCTGTCAAGAGCCCCAGCTCACCTGGCTGGACTCCCACCAGCCTCTTGGAGCTGTGGTTCTAACTATCACTCTCTCAAAAGATAAGGAGAGTGGCAGAAGGGCAAGTTTTCTATCACTGCAGAGAAGTAATCTTCTTGGCATTCTGAGTGGCATCTCTGAGTAAATAATACGTATTTTCCTTAAATACATATTATTTTACATAAGGATTAGCATCAATAACAGCATATGTCATGGGTTAGGATTGTGGTTGACTTGTTGCATTAACACCCTCTATGTCCTATTGATATAACAAACTACATCCTCAGTTCTGAATAACTACCTTGAAATGGAATTTTGAAAAAAATTATGTTAGATTAAAACTGCTACACTATGAAAAAAACAGAAACTGCTTTCTTTATCTTCACACACATCCAGCAATCAGCACATGTCTGAATAGCATAATGACAGGCACATGGTGCTTAATATGTTTGGGTTTGAATAAGATAGGTGGATAAGACACAAATAAATTTAATCCAAAAGTCTCCTGATATGGGAAACATTTTCAGATATGTTCCACACGTTTATCACAGTTCATCTTTACCTGTTTTCAGGAGAGATTTTTCTGAAGCCTAGAAAAAACTAATGGTCAAACTCTCCAGTGAAAATCAAGTAAGAAAAGCAAGGAAACTATGTGTTTGTAAAATGAACTAACAGCAATTACGATTATAATCACGGACTGCAAATGAACAGGGTCACTGTCTGTAAATAAGAACATCTGATGACATAAATATTAACATCTTTAAAATTAATATCTACTCTGAGATAACTATACAGCTTGAGGCCAAATGCAGGCTGCTGGCAATCCTCTAGTGTGCACTATTGGCCATAAGGCCTGAATCAGCAAATATTTTTATCATTAGATGGTATTTTTACCTTGGAGACTATGGTTTTAACTGCAATCTCTATTTATAATTACTAATCAAAATGCTATGAAACAAAAATAAAAAAATCTCTTAATAATATGGCACTATTTTTTTACTGTGATAAAAATTTTAGTTCTTTACTTTGTGTGTGTGTGTGTATTTTTCCAATGTTGGCTACACAATCTTGGTAAGCCATGTTGTTGTTAGTGCTGTGAGTTGATTTCCACTCCTAGTGACCCTCTGAGCAGCAGAGCAGAAACCTGACCAGTGTTTTTGTGCCATCCTCTCACCTTCCAGTATTCTATCAGACAATGTTCCACTACTATTCATAGGGTTTTCATGGCCAATTTTTTCAGAAGTGGGAGCCAGGTCCTTCTTCATAGTCAGTCTCAGTCTGGAAGCTCCGCTGAAACCTGTCCACCATGGGTGACCCTGCTGGTATTTGAAATACCGATGGCATAGCTTTCAGCATCACAGCAACACACAGCCACCACAGTATGACAACTAACAGACAGGTGGTGTGGTTCCCTGACCAGGACAAAGCCGGGCCATAGCAGTGAGAACGCTTAACCACTAGATCACCAGGGCTGGCCAGTAAGCCATGAGTCCGTGTTTATTTGAAACCCTTCCTAGGTTGCTAAATTGTAAGTAACTCCAGATCAAAATGCTGAGAAACTTGTTACCTAAGCTCAGTGGCCATTTTCCCAGCTCACCCAGAGATAATCACAGTTCCTTTGAATCTAATTAAAAAAAAAAAAACTTTCTAAACACAGAATTTATGAATTGTATAGTTTCCCATCAAATTATTTTGCAAAGTACATTAAAAACAGGTTTCTAAAGCATCCAATTGATTTGGTTTCTCTCCTTCCTTAGCTTCCCAAAGAGCCCACAATCCTAATTTTCTTTCTTTTTCCGCTCTGCTGTCTCTTGCTGTGTCTCTATTCCTCCAGTTTCATAAATATAAGCACTGTTTAATGAACTATCCTAGAACCCAGCAATCCACATTTTTTCCCCTTGCCCTCTCCCCACCTCTTCAACTATAAGGCTGTGGACGTGACTGTAAATCTGCGTCTCTAACCCTAGGTTCTCTTCTAACTCCAGACACTTGCCATCTAGAAATCTTCTTTATGAAAATAATATATCTGAACAACATGCATCAGTTTCTCCCTTCTTTCCCCTAAATAATCTCCTTTGACATCTCTTTGCATTATAAATAGCTGTTCTAGGTACTACAGCCCCAAATCTCAGAATCATTGTTAATTCTTTCCCTTCCTTGACCCCCATATCAAATTAGTTCCATCCTGAAGGTCATGTCTGCATTCTCCTATTTCTTGTTTTCTGATCATTCCTAGCCCAGCTGTCTTAGTTCAAATTCTCATTACCTTTCACATACACTATGACTACTAGCGTCATCTAACTGGTCACCAGATTCCTTGCTCCAATTAGCCAGGCCTGCACCTAAATTGACTCAGGTATATAACATATAACATTATATAAAGAGTTGAATTTTTAAGTCATTACCCTGTTATAAGTTTGTGTGCGTGCTTGTGTGTGTGTGTGTGTGTGTACATCTCTAGTTATACCAATTGCGTGTTTAAAGTTTTCATGTCATTTGATCTAATAACTGGAACTCTCATATACTGCTGGTGGGAATGTAAAATGGTACAATCATTTTGGAAAACTGTCAATTTCTTATAAAGTTAAATGTATACCTACCATATGTCTCAGCCATTCCTTTCCTGGGTATTTATCCAAGAGAAATGATTTAAGTGATTTTTGATAACCACCCTAATTCATTAGATTAACCAGTTTTTAAACCAGTATTTTTCAACATATAAGGATGATGCACAAGTGTGCCTTTGTGATGTTTCACAGCTTTTTAAATGAAGAATTTTAAAGTGCTTGGGAGAAACAGAACTTGTCAGAGAATGGTATGTTTGGGAAAAACAGGTCACATCCTCTCTAATTACATTAAAGAAACAGGCAGGAATATGGTGCTAACTTCATTATTTCTCCCCAAAGAAATTGAAATTGTCTTCAGTTTTATTGGCAGACTTGATATGTGTGAGTTTACTCACCGGTTCATTGATGTGACCAATTGCATTTACAGTAGACGAAACTAATGAATACAGGGAAGAGGTGACAGTTGGGAAGTAGCAAACAGGACTTTTTAGTCATTAAACCTGTATAGACTGTGTCAAGCTCCTTTCTTTGAATACCTCAGAGCACTTTACAACCATCATCTATTACATCTGTTGGACGTTGATGCAAGGCCAGAAGAGTAACCTCATCACCACCTCCTTTTTGGAGTTATGGAAAAAAATACCTCTGACAGAAAAAAAAGGAAAGCACTTGTTTGCTGAATGAGGTAAGAATAGAGAAGAACACAGAGCCTTGTTCCAAGACCATGGCCTCCGAACCACAGAGATCTAACAGCAACTTCAATTAGGTGACCTCAGTTAGGTCAATAACATGGGTGGAAGGGAAGGGAGTTAGCTATTTACCCAATTTTCATTTTTTTCGATTATCATATATTACATCCTATCTTTCTTTGCATCCCTCCAATATGTGGCACATGATAGGCACCCCCCCCCTTTTCTTTTTGTGAGGAAGATCAGCCCTGAGCTAACATCCATGCCAATCCTCCTCTTTTTTTTTTGCTGAGGAAGACCAGCCCTGAGCTAACATCTATTGCCAATCCTCCTCCTTTTTTTTTTTCCCTTTTTCTCCCCAAAGCCCCAGTACATAGTTGTATGTCATAGTTGCACATCCTTCTAGTTGCTGTATGTGGGACGTGGCCTCAGCATGGCCGGACAAGCGATGCGTGGGTGCGCACCCGGGATCCGAACACTGGCGCCAGTAGCGGAGTGCACACACTTAACCACTGTGCCATGGGGCCGACCCCCATAGTTACCCCCTTTTTTTTGCATTTTTAACAGTTTGATCATATCAGTCATATCATAAAATTCACTCATTTAAAAATACAGAATGATTTTTAGTAAATTTATACAGTGACATAAAACTATCATTGCAGTCCAGATTTAGAACATTTCTAGCATCCTAAAATGTTCCATCATGTCCATTTGCAGTCAATTCCCATTTCCTCCCCTAGGCCCAGGCAAACAGTGATCTGCTTTCTGTCCTTACAGTTTTGCTTTTTTTGCAAATTTCGTATAAATTTCATGATTCAATATATACCATGCATCCAATAAACAGTGTCTGGATTTCTTCACTTAGTAAGTTTTTTAGGTTCATCCATGTGTTTGCATTTTTTTCATTTTTATTAAGTAGTACTTGATTGTATGAATACTGTATAGCACATTTTGTTAATCCCTTCACCAGCTGATGAACCCTGGATTGTTTTCATTTTTCGTCTATTATGAATGCAGTTTCTATGAACATTTGCATTACACGTCTCATGGACATATGTTTTATTTCTCCGGGATAGATACCCAGAAATTAAATTACTAGGTCAAATGATAATTATATGTTTAATATTTTATGAAACTGCCAAACTGTTTTCCAAAGCAACTGTACCATTTTGCATGACCACAAGCAATGTATAAGGGTGCTAGTTTCTACATATTTTCTCCAAAACTTAGTATTTTCAATCTTTTTGATTATAGTCATTTTAGTGGGTGTGTAGTTGTATCTCATTTTGTATGTGTTTTATTGGTAGCTTTATGGAGGTATAATTAAGATACAATAAATTTAACACGTTAAAAGTGTATAATTCTTCAATTTTTGACATATGTATATAACCATGAAATAATCACCACAGCCAAGATACTGGAGATATCCATCACCAGCAAAAGTCTCATTTTGCCCCTTAGTAATTCTTCTCTCTTGCATTGCCCTCCCCACTCCATGCCCAGGAAACCACTGATCTGCCTTCTGTTACTGTGAATTAGTTACCTTTTCTAGAATTTTATATAAAAAAATTAAATCATTCAATATATACTCTTTTTTGTCTGGCTTATTTCACCCAGCATAATTATTTTGAGATGCATCTATGTTGTTGATTCTATTGTAGTTCAATCCTCTTTGTTGCTGAATAGTATTCCATTGTATGGTTATACCATAGTTTACCCATTTATCTGTTGATGAGTGTTTGGGGTTTTCTTTTTCCCCAATTTTTGGCTATTACAAATAATAAAGCTTCTATGAACATTAATGTATAAAACTTTGTATGGACATATGCTTTCATTTCTCAAAAGTAAATAACTAGGAATGGAATGGGTGGGCCATATGGTAAGTGTATGTTTAACTCTTTAAGAAATCGTCAAACTGCTTTCCAAAATGGCTATATCATTTTATGTTCTCAAACAGGATATTAGAGTTCTAGTTACTCCATTCTCATCAACACTTGGTATAATCAATCTTTTTAATTCTAGGCATTCCAGTAAGTGTGTATTGGTGTATCATTGTGGTTTTATTCACATTTCCCTAATTACTAAGGATATTGAGTATCTTTTCATGTCCATTTATGAAAAATATTTGCAAATCAATATCTGAAGGACTTATATCTAGAATATACAAAGAACTCTCAAAACCTAATAATAAGAAAATAATCCAATAAAAAATAGACAAAGTATTTGAACAAACTCTTAACCAAAGATGACATACAGAGGGCAAATAAGCACATGAAAAGATCTGGGTTCACTCAGATAATCTCCTCACCTGAAGATCCTTAACTTAATCACATCTACAACATCCTTTTGCCCTGTAAGGTAACGTATTCACAGGTTCTGGGGATCAGGACATGTACATATTTGCAGGGGCGGGGGTGGCCATTATTCTAACAAAAGTTGCATCCCACAAATTTGATATGTTTTCATTTTCATGCTATTCTAAACACTTTCTCATTTCCTTTCTGAGGTCTTCTTTGACCCATGGATTATTTAGAAGTGTGCCATTATGTTCTAAATATTTGTGAATTGTACAATATCTTTCTGTAATTGACTTCTATTTAATTCTCTGTCTTTAGAGAACTTTCTTTGTATGATCTAAATCCTCCTAAATTCTTGAGACTTGCTTTACGGCCCAGAATTTGGTCTATCTTTGGAAATGTTCTAAGTGTGCTTGAAAAAAATTTGTATTTTGTTGTTGAGTTCAGTGCGCTATAAATGTCATTAGGTCAAGTTGGTTGACAGTGTTCAAATCTTTGATATTCTCACTGATTTTCTGTCCACTTGTTTGATCAACTATTGATATTGAGTGTTGAAATCTTCAACTATAAATGTAAACTTGTCTATTTCTCCTTGCAGATTTTGCCTCATGTATTTTGGAGCTGTGTTATTAGGTACATAATATTTAGGATTGTTACCTGCTCTTAATGAACTGATCCTTTTATAATCTTCAAGAGACTCTTTTTATCTCTTGCAATATCTTTGTCTTAAATCCTATTTCATCTGATAGTAATATAGCCACCCTGGCTTTCTTTTGCTTTGTGTTAGAATGGCATATCTTTTTCTATTCTTTTACTTTAACCTATTTGTGTCTTTATTCTAAAGAGTATTTCTTATAAGCAGCACATAGTTGGACATACTGTTTTTATCCAGCCTGACATTCTCTGCCTTTTTATTGGAATATTTAGACTATTTACATTCATTTTTATTATTGATATAGCTATGTTTAAATCTGTCATCTTGATATTTGTTTTTCATTTGTCCTATCTTTCCTTTGTTCCCTTTTCCTCTTTATTTGCCTTTCTTTCAGATCAAGTAATTTTTATTTTATCTCTTTTGTTGACTTAACTAGAACTCTTGTGTTACTTTAATGGTTGCTTTAGAACTTATAATACATTCTTAACTTATTAAAGTCTACTGTCGGGTGATATCATATTACTTTAAATTTGGTGTAAGAATGATAAAAATATACTTACATATTTTTCCCTCCTGGTCTTTGTGCTATTATTGTCATACATTTTACTTTTACATATGCTATAAATATTATATATTGAAATATATTTATTTTGGCTTTAAACTGTAGATTTTTCTCTTAACAAGATCCTTCGTAGATCCATGTTTCTGACTGGTTACATTTTTCTTGTGTTTAAAGGATTTCCATTAACATTTCTTGACGTGCATGTCTGCTGTTAAAGAATTCTTTCAGCTTCTATATGTCTGAAAAGATCTTTATTTCATCATTTTTTTTTTTTATAATTTTATTTATTTATTTTTTCCCCCAAAGCCCCAGTAGATAGTTGTATGTCATAGCTGCACATCCTTCTAGTTGCTGTATGTGGGACACGGCCTCAGCATGGCTGGAGAAGTGGTGCGTCCATGGGCGCCGGGCCGCCAGTAGTGGAGTGCATGCACTTAACCGCTAAGCCACGGGGCCCGCCCCGGACAGAATCTCTTTAAATTCACCTACACGGATGAATATTTGAAGGATAAGAGTTTGCCCCACTCTTATCTTTGAGGGCCGGCCCTGTGGCTTAGTGGTTAAGTGCACGCGCTCCGCTACCCGCGGCCCAGGTTCGGATCCCGGCGTGCACCAACGCACCACTTCTCTGGCCATGCTGAGGCCGCGTCCCACGTACAGCAACTAGAAGGATGTGCAGCTATGACACACAACTATCTACTGGGGCTTTGGGGGAAAAAATAAATAAATGAAATTAAAAAAATAAATAAGTAGGTTTATTGAGGTATAATTTACATACCATATAATTCACCCTTTGTAAGTATACAATTCAATAAATTTGTAATTCAGTAAATTTGTAAAATTGTGCAACCACTCTAAAATCCAGTTTTGAACACTTTCATCATCCAAAACATTCCCTCATTCCCCTTTGTAGTTAATCCCCGCTCCAACCCTCAGCCCCAGGCAACCACCAATCTGCTTTCTGTCTCTATAAATTTGCCCTTCTAGACATTTCATATAAATGGAATTCTGTGATATCGTCTTTTAGATCTGCCTTCTTTCAAGCGCATGTTTTTGTGGTTCACCCATACTGCAGTGAATATAAGTAGTTGGTGCATTTTAATTGCTAAATATTATTTCATTATATGGATATACCACCTTTCATTTTCTCATTCACCAGTTGATGAGCATTTGGGTTGTTTATAGCTTTTGGTGATAATGAAGAATGTTCCTGTGAACCTTTGTGTACATGTCTTTGAGTTGAGATACATGTTATTTCTCTTACAAATGGTTACTTTTATTTCTCAGAGATATTTTTACTGGGTAAAAAATTCTAGTTTGACAGGCTTTTTTCTTTTGTTATTTTAATGATGTTGTACCACTGTCTTCTACCTTGTGTTTTCTCACATGAAAAATTTGCTGTCATCCTTGTCTTTGTTTCTCTCTACACAAAGGGCCCTTTTTTTCCTCTGGCTGCTTCTAAGATTTTCTATTTATCACTGCTTTTAGGCAATTTGATTTTGAAGCGTCAGCATAGTTTTCTTCATGTTTCTTAGTGTTTCTTAGTTTCTTCATAGTATGCTTCAGGTTTGGTGAGCTTCCTCAATTTGTCAGTTTATACTTTTCATCAAATTTGGAAATTTTTGACTATTATTTCATCAAATGTTTGTTTCATCCACATCCCTCTCTCGTCTTTTTCAGGTACTCCAAATACATGTGTATCTATGTGTATGTGGCTGCTTGAAGTTCTCTCACAGTTTACCAATGCTCTGTTAATTTTTCTCAGTTCTTTTTCTCTCTGTGTTTCATTTTGGATAGTTTTATTGCTATTTCTTCAAGTTCACTAATCTTTTCTTCTTGAATGTCTAATCTGCTATTCACTCCATATTTCAGTGTATATTTCATCTCAGACTTTGTTTTCATCTCTAAAATTTTGACTTGAGTGTGTTCTATATCTCCCACGTCTCTACTTAACATATTCAATCTTTATATTCGGTCTTACCTCTAGTTTCTTGAGTGTATAGAATGCTGTTAGAACTCTTTTTCACAGTCTTGTCCACAGATTCTGTCATCTCTTTCATTTATGGATCAGTTTTAATTGATTGATTTTTCTCCTCACTATAGGTTATATTTTTTCTGCTTCTTTGTAAGCCTGATAACTTTTTATTGGATGCCAGACATTGTGAATTCTATCTTTTTGGGAGTTCCATAATGTCAAGGAACATGTCCTTCTCTTTTTCCATCTTTGCATATCTATCACCTGGCACAATTGCTAACTCACGGTAAGGACTAAAATATTTGTTTAAGTGAAGATCATAGGAGAAAGGATAAAGCTCAGTTTCCTAGTTATCATTTCATTCGTACTGGGGCAAAAATAAATATTTTTATAATGCCAGTGTCATAATTCTCCTTAGGGAGGGAACTATCTTTGTTAGCTTTTGGCGTAGATGATGAGAGTCCCGAGGCTTGAGTTAGCAGGAGGAAAGGTGATAATAGACACAGTTAAACTGCTTTCTATTATAAATGACCAGGGCATTTGAGGGTGGGTTTTGAATGAAGAAGGAAAAATAAAAGAAGGGAGAAAGGAGAGATGGAATAACTAAGAATATAATAGGGTTTAAATAACATTTAAGGTCAGGAATGACTAACATTTAAAGTTTTTCCATTGATAAGAAGTCTGCTGATGGGCCGGCCCCGTGGCTTAGCAGTTAAATGCTCGCACTCTGCTGCTGGGGGCCTGGGTTCGGATCCCGGGCGCGCACCAACACACCGCTTCTCCGGCCATGCTGAGGCCGAGTCCCACATACAGCAACTAGAAGGATGTGCAACTATGACATACAACTATCTACTGGGGCTTTGGGGGAAAAAAATAAATAAATAAAATTAAAAAGAAAAAAAAAAAAAGAAGTCTGCTGTCTCCCAAACCCTCAGTAAAGTCTGCTGCTTATGTGTCTTCTGAAAGTGTTTTGTTTGTTTGTTTTTTTCCAATGAAATGAATGAAGGACTAAGTCCTATATTTGACATAATGCCAAAACAGGGAAAAAGAAACAACCAGAAGGCATAGAAGAAAACAAGGATTCAGTGGAGGCAGATAATCAAAGCCAAACTGATCATGAGAATATGTTCTTCCTTTTCCTAGTAATTTTCAGTAATCTTGGGAAAGGCATGGAAATTTCTATACAAAAGGCTAAAGAGATCTGGTTGAAATATGAGCAGCACATAGGCAACACCTCCTTATTTTCACCAAATACTAGTTTGAAAAGCAACCATAATTAATTTCTTCACAGTTCTACTTCTCAACAGTCCTAATGTACACTATTTCCATTCCTCCTCATTTTTAGACACTGCCTTCTACTAAGTAACCTCGCATCACAGACATTTATACCTACCAGATGGCGGTTTGTTCCTTTCCTTCTTTGCATTCACACTCCCTACACTGTGCACTGCATAAACATTGAGGTGCAATAAACATTTCAGCTGTTCAAAAATTGTTTTAAAATTTATGGCAGAGTTAGCTCAATTTAGAAAAGGCAACACAGATGTATCAGTGCAACAAAAAAAAAATTAAAATTAAAATACTAATTAACAGGGCTAAAGTTAGTAACATCACTTCATGTTTTATTTTCTGAACCTCCCCCCATCTTAATATTAGTAATAAAACCAAGGATCTTGGAAATGTAATAAGATTGTTAACCATGCTGGTTGTCATGAGAGACTGAGCTTGGTTAACCCCAGTGACTTCTATAAATGCTAGTAAGTGACACGTTTTAAGAAAGAAAGTTAAGTACTTTAATAGAGTACTTAACATACCAGAACGAGTAACTCTGGGCCTGGAGTTGTGTAGGGTTTTCTTAGACAAAGCTTCATGGAAGAGGTGACATTTGAATTGCAACATGAAGGAAGAGTAAGAGTTTGTCAGACAAATAAGAAGGGGAATAACATCCTAGGCAGAGAAAACACTGCGTTCCAAGACGCCAAAAACGTGAAAGAACTAAGCATCTTTTGTGTACAGTGGAAAGTTCAAAAATTCTGTAACATGTGGAGAGGTTATAAGGGCAAGTTGTTGAAGGATCTATTCCAAAGATGACAGTCCTATTCAATCCCTTTTAGAAAGTTTGTTCAGGCGATGGTATGCTAAAAATATTGAAACAAACAAACAAAAAACACTGTGGGCTTTGCATTTTGTGTCTGAAATTTCTCCAAACCACGATCTGGTTGCCCACTACAGATAATTATTCCAGGACCCAGGAAAGCCCAGACATTCACTAGCTTCCTCTCTCAGACTGCCCTTCGTATAGACAACTTGCCTGGTCTGATGACTCAGCCTCCATACTGATCTCCCTCCAGAACTTGACTTCAGGCATATGCCCTCTGGTTCAAATCTCTGAAAAGAGCTTTATGCCCTTCTCTTATCATGTCACTACACACACTCACACACACACACACACACACCCTACCTGGGTTTGTAGCAGTTACCTGCTGAGCTCCACTTCCTCCAGCCTTCCTCATCAGAGCCTGGGATCAGGCAACTAGCAATGAAATCTCAAAGGACATTTTCAAGCAAAGGAAAAATGTGTTAGAGTTATCGAGAGTACTAATATTGGACATTTTTTCTTAGTAAATATAAAAGCAATAGTCATTAAACGTTGGAGTTCCAAGAAAACCAGATAATGAAACTTTAGCAAATTTTCTCAAGTGATAGGCCTGTGATTGGCAAGTTTTTACAAACTAATTGAGGGTATAGGAACACATTCAAACACAATAAAAATATTAAACTATTCAGACTTTTCCAGAATTAAGTATTTTCCTAATATCCATCTTCTCTATCACCCCCCCCCACCATCCATCTATGTGAATTTCATTAACCAAAATAACATGAGAAGCTGAGGAAAAGAGACAGAGAAGGAAGAGTGTGGTATAAGACAACAAACATGAGTACTCATTATTGGACTGCAATGCAAAATAATATTAAAATTTCAATCCCCATAGCATGAACTTAGAGAGATTTGCATGATATCAAGAAGTCATTTATTATTAGTTTTTCTGCACTTATAGATAAATGAAGCCAAGAAAATCTCCATTTTCCCAGCTGCAAATTTTCTGACTATGGTGTAATATTAAGCTATTGAGTTGAAGAGAGTTGTCTGTTTTAACTACTAGTTTTGACTATAACATGAGTAATCAGCATGAAATAGTATTCTGAGACCCCTCCTTGTAATCAGCATGTCATTGTTACAATATTATGGTACCCAAATAAAGTAGAGTCTCCTCATTCTTAATTTTTGAATAAGTATTTAAGGAATAAATTATAATAATTTCCAAACACATGAAGGGAATCTTTATAAGATTGCATGTTTCTCCTAAAAATGATAAGAAATTCACTAATGAGTCCATTAGACAGAGTCCATTAAAGGTGACAGGACAAAGATCTCTTGGAGACCTCATTAAGTGGAGACAATATGCAGGATTAATTCAGTGTCCATTCAGTTTCCCTGTGCTCAGATGGGAAATGAGCTTTGAGTGACAACTTTATTTAGCGAGTCAAAGACTGCTGAAAATTTTATGAAATGGTGCAACTCACATGCAAAACAGAGCAGTTTTATTAGGAGAGTTAGATGCGATACTGTGAAAAATGTGAGTAATTCTCATTAGATACCAGTTAATAAAAGGCATGAAATATAAATTAGTTGCAAGCTTGATCTGCATGAAGTTGACTTTGTGTTGGCAACAGTAGCCTTATCACTATACATTTATTAATAGGGATCTCATTTATTGTCCTGTCTCCTTTTATACTGAATTCATTTGAAATCATAATGGTTCCTATTAGTTAGGCTTCATTTAAAACTATCATTGATTGTTTAGACATCCATCCTTAGAAATTTATTTGTAACTGCTCTTTTTGGTGCTCAGGGATTTTGTTTCACTGAAGAAAAAATTTTTAAATTAAGAAAATAAGCCTCATATACACAGACATACAAAGGAAGGGCTACTGATAATTGGACAACTCAGAGAGTGAATTCTAAATTTTTTAAGTGTTAGCAGAAATATTCCCATGTAAAAAAGCATGAAGCTGTATGGCCTAAAACCCATTGAGGATAATAATGCACATGTATAAATTTTATGATTAAAAATAAAAAATTTATTATATTACATATTGTTTTATTATATTATATATTATTATAAAAGAAGGTAAATTTTTAAGAAAGAATGTCGAGACAAAACCTAACCTTATTAAAGCTCTTCTATTGTAATCATGACAACAAAACTCAATGTTCACAGAGCAATAAACATAAAACATTCACTAAATGTTTTACATTTTTTTAATGTCTTACCAAGATATAAGGTCAACAGACATTTGTGTATGCTTAAGGATGTTTTGACAAAATAATTGTTCTTCTATAACCATTTCTAAACTGTCAATATATAAACCAAAATAGCACTATTTAGGGAAGAAAATTCAGTATATGCTGATTTCTATTACTTAAAAAAAGGAAAGGCTTAGTGTTAGGTCCATTTCGAGGTATTTTAGGTTCTTTGACCATGGGCAACTCATGCATGTAATACATCAGTATGTCCGAGAACATGAGCCCATGGTGCATAAGCCTGGGAATTCAAATGAGATCACTTTCACAGTAGAACCCCAATTACTGAGACTCTGACCCCCCCTCAACTTGTTTATCCATCAGGAAGTTGACATCAGGCCAGTTGTCTGATGAATGTCACACGGCCCAGATGTGTTCAACTGTTTCCTGTGCTGTCATTTAATGGTTCCTCTGGGCCCTCTAGCCAGCCCTGGTGGTCTAGTGGTTAAGACTTGGCACTCTCACCACTGTGGTCTAGGTTCATTTCGTGGTCAGGGAGCCACACCACCCCTATGTCAGTTGATGTACTGTGTCCAGTGCATGTTGCTGTGTTGCAGTGATGCTGAAAGCTATGCCACAAGTATTTCAAATACCAGCAGGGTCACCCATGGTGGACAGGTTTCAGCAGAGCTTCCAGACTAAAGCAGACTACGAAGAAAAACCTAGCCACACACTTCTGAAAAAATTGGCCATGAAAACCCTATGAATAGTAGCAGAGCATTGTCTGATATAGCACTGGAAGGTGAGGGGATGGCTCAAAAAGACCAGGCAGTCGGAAGTGACTCAACAGCACCACCAACAAGTGGCCCCTCTATCTTCTGTAAAGAGGTAACGAATTCAAGTTAAATATGTTTGGCAAGAATATTTTCTAAGGGATGCTGTGTACTTCATATTACATCACATCAGGAGGCCCATGACCTTTGGTGTTCCCACCAGTAGTGCTATATGTTTTACCACTGGGTTAAGGTGGTGACACTTGGATCTTTCCACTATCAAGATAAGCTTTTCCCTTTGGGATTAGCAAGCCATCTATAGGGTGATGCTTTCGCATCATATGAAATCTTTTGCCTAATGGTTTAGCATCAAGTGGTAATGCTTGCTTGAATCAAATATTTTTCTAGGAGTTAAAAAATGATTTTTTAAATTGCATCATTTCTTTGGCATTTCAGTTGGCATTCTGCTGTCAAATCCCTGAGAGAACCTCAGCTAGAGCAATTTGCTTACCCTGGACTATACTCCTAGCAAAAAGATAGGACAAATGCTTAATTCTTTCCTTTTAATTACCAATTTCCAAAGTAAGGAGTTGAATTAATAGTACTTGCCAACGGTGGCAAATGAGAGTTTAGTCTTCTATTTTATTGTTGTTGATAGTATCAATATGAACTCACAAATTTTTATTTATTCAATGACTTTCACTTAATTTCTTTATTTATGATGATCAAATTTGGTCAAGTGGAGTCCTTACAAATTGGTTGTCATATCCTTTTGATATGATTTCTTTCATTACTTTCTTATTTTCTGGCACAAAATATCCTAACCCTGAAAACAGTTGTTTTTCCAAGAATTTTTTTAGTATGAAAGGTATTTTGAAACCAAAGCTCGGACACCAAGAGTTTCATTGCTCCTGGGGTATCAGTGATTCTTGGCTTTCTCAGTGGACAGAGATTTAAAAGAAAATGTATATACATATTTTTATCCTCCTTTATTTTGTATATGGGATGCCACCACAGCGTGGCTTCATGACCAGTGTGTAGGTCCACACCCGGGATCCAAACCTGCAAACCCCAGGCTGCCAAGGCAGAGCATGCGAACTTAACCACTGTGCCACCAGGGCAGCCCAAGAAATATATATTTTTAACATCATGAGATCATATTGATATTTCCCATTCAAATTTAACACTTCAGAGTTTTCATTTCTTTGAATATATACTTATATCTCTTTTCTCTTATACTGAAAATTTCGTTTGCTACTAACCTTAATATTTTATTCTTGCTCTACCCTACAACATTAACAAAAAAAGATTCATAATAAATGTACCAATATTCTTAATACTAATAGTAAAACTACTAACTGAAGTTTAATACTTTTCACAGGTTGTTTTTTTGTTGTTGTTCTTAGAATATATACCAGTAAATGTATGAAGAGTTCTAAAGTCATTTGAAATAATTCTTTTCTTTGTGTGCGGTTATGTTTCCAATATGTATAGAGGTGGGTTCATTTGTGTCAGTTTGTATTCACTTGAAGGCTTGCTTTAGTTACAGCTAGACAGTGCTCCGTTATGGGCAGGTACTATCATTTACTCAACCATACCCCTATGAATGTACATTTGTGTTGTTTCTAATCTTTTATTTTTACAAACAATTTGCCTTAAATTCAAATATCACAACACACCTATGATATTATTACCTCTATTTTTATATTATGAAACTGAGGCTCAGAGAAATTGAGTAATTTTCCCAAGTTTATATAGCTGTCTGAAGCAAAAATCTTGCTGTTAATTTCTAACTACAGTGCCTCTTAGGCATTCCCATCAACACATTCATTGACTGTTTTCTGTACTCCATTGTTTCCAGGTATCTTTGTGAAAACAAACAAACAGAAAAAAGGCAAGACTCTACCTACACATTTGGATCCAAATGGATATGTGAAGAGGGCCTGGGCTGGAGGGGTATTATCTAATACCTACAGCCAAAACTAGCTGAACATCTGCTCCTACCTAGCCACATCCTAATATAAAAGATAATTCACTACACACCTACACATTTGCTTAACCAAAATGTTATGGCTAACTACCAGGGAAATGGAGTGTAATGCACAAATCCTTTGTGAGAATGGATAATGACCATATTTACTTTGTATCAGTGTACAGAGTTACATTGAAATAATAGAGTTTTAATAAAATATCCCCCTATTCAACATTGTGAGATCCACTGATAAAATACTACCTGATTTGAGTCTCAGTACAATATATGAAAAGACAGTACATGATTAAAGAATTTGCTTTTGAAGCCCTTATGAGTTTCCTGCCTATGGACTGTTTTCACATGACAGAAATTAGCCACAACATTGAAATGGCCACTGTTTCAAAATGGTCATTGTTTCAAAAATAGCAACAAAAGCCCACCCCACTATATGGGAGTGCTTGCCTTCCTGTAGGGGTACACTTCAGATAGCCAGCCCTGGTGGTCTAGTGGTTAAGATCCAGCGCTCTCACCACCGTGGCAGGGGTTCGTTGCTCGTTTTCCAGTCAGGAAATCACACCACCCGTCTGTCGGTTGTCATACTGTGGCAGCTGCGTGTTGCTGTGATGCGGAAAGCTATGCCACCAGTATTTCATATACCAGCAGAGTCACCCATGGTGGACAAGTTTCAGCAGAGCTTCCAGACTAAGACAGACTAGGAAGAAAGACCTGGCCACCCACTTCCCAAAAAATTGGCCATGAAAACCCCGTGAATAGCTGTGGAACATTGTCTGATACAGCACCGGAAGGTGAGAAGAAGGCACAAAAAGACTGGGCAGGGTTCTGCTCTGCTGTACACAGGGTCGCTAGGAGTTGGAATTGACTAGACAACACTAACAACACTTCAGATGACTTGATGGAAGTATTCTTCAGGCCCTTTTTCACTGATGCTTTGGAGGTAGAAGTAGGGGTAGTGAGCTGATTGTTTCTCTGCATAGACAAAAAAAAATAGAAACTCCTCTTAGTTTGAATTTATATTTAATTTTCATCAAGCTCACTTTGTCCTAGAAGATGTGTATATCACAAACTCTTACCTCTGGGACCCATGATGGCAATCCATCTCCTTTTCCCACATCTCAAAGCTAGAATTGTCAGTATTCTTCTTATTCCATGAACTACTTTTAAATGACATGCAGGAGAAGAAAGACACTGTAGTTAAATATATAAAAATAAATTTTCTTGGCTTACTGGGGTAGCAAACAAATATCGATGAGTAATGCCCCTATATCGCCAGCTAGCAGGGCACTTAATAAAACCCAAACAACTGTCACACACAGGTTATAAGGTCATTTCTCACATATAAGATAAACTAGAAATCTATCCAAAGGATAGAACCAGGGAGACTGTTATGAAGTTTGCTGGAAAATAAAAAATGCGTTTCACATGTTATTTCATTTCCCAAGGGCACTTTGATAAGCATACACACATATTGTCAATGCATACTGGGACCCCAGTGCACTTGAGGGACACAGAAACAAGCAGGTTCAAAACCGTAAATGTCATTTAGTAACAAATTAAATATTTGCCACAGGTGACAGGAAAACAAATATGTAAAATAAAGCTGCATTTTTTTTTTGGCTGCCAACAATGTGGAGAAAGACAGAAATGTAAAATATGAAGGCACTGTCCTTCAGGAAGGTAACGATAAAGTTTATATTTATAACATTTCCATTTAAAATAGTCACACAGGCTTGAACCTGTAAGTGTTTGTTGAATGAATGCATGAATGAATGAACAAAAATAAATGTTGTAGAAAGTGAGTTTATATGGGTTGTGAAGAAATGGGAATTCATGGAAGTGGTTTCAGAACGGTTTAAGAAGCAACGGCCAGATTTCCAAATGAAGTCTAAAACTAAAGAAACCATTCGTTTTTAACACTTTCCAATACTGTGCACATCTGCGCAATAGAAAAATTCTAGCCTAGTGGTGTTTCAACTTCAGTGTGCACTAAGATTCACCTGCAGTGTTTGCTAGAAATGTAGATTCTGAGTCAGGCCCAGGAATCCGCATCTAAATGTCCCATATGACTCTGAAACAAAGTGGTCCAGAGACCATATTTTGAGAAACCAAGCGACAAGCCTGTGGAGGGTTTGGTTTCCCCCCTTTCCTCTGTGGGTTTTCTTTGATAACCCACAGTTTTTGTTTGTTTTGTTTTTATTAAGTCTGCACCACACTGCATTGTCCCAATACCATAGCGGAGCTCAGCCTTTTGATAGGGAAATACTATATCTTAAGCTCAGAATTCATATTTGGAATATATTTTAAAATAGAATCATTCCCACAAAAACCAACACTTAAGTAGAGAAAATTAGCGGGTCAAGAGTTTTGATTTTGTGGTAATTAAATGGAATTTGTAGGGTAGGGAAGGCAGAGAAAGTGAGTAGTAGAAAGACACATTAAGCCTTTTCTTCAGATAAAGAAAGATGCTGTCAAGAGGCTGGAAAAATTTAATATGTAAAAAATATTTTTCTTCGTATTAAAAACAAATTAAAAGTAATTAAAATACATATTAGGGTTGCCAGATAAAACAGAATGGTCAGTTAATTTTGAATGTCAGATAAACAATGAATGCTTTTTTAGTATAAATATCAAATTTAAATTGGGCATCCTATGGGCCAGCCCCGTGGCTTAGCGGTTAACTGCGTGCGCTCCGCTACTGGCAGCCGGGTTTGGAACCGGGTTGCACACCAATGCACCACTTCTCTGGCCATGCTGAGGTCGCGTCCCACATACAGCAACTAGAAGGATGTGCAACTATGACATACAACTATCTACTGGGGCTCTGGGGGGAAAAAAAAAAGGAGGAGGATTGGCAATAGATGTTATCTCAGAGCTGGTCTTCCTCAGCAAAAAGAGGAAGATTAGTACGGATGTTTGTTCAGGGCTGATCTTCCTCACAAAAAAAAAAAAATTGGGCATCCTGTAGTTTTATTTGTTAAATCTAGTAACTCTAATATTTACCATGCAAAACTAGTGTTAAGAATTACTTTTCTGGGTGCCATAGAGTGAAGAGAATGGATTATGTATCTGAGTGGATCATTGACATAATTGAGGTCTGACTTCCACTTAAAGGAAACCTTGCAATATATTTCCTGTGCCCTGGGAACTGCCATTTATATCAAACATCTGAGAAATTTCCCCAAAGACTATTTTACTCGATCAATATGGCAATTCTCTACCAGCAAGATCCTCTTAATACCCCACAGATCTTTATAATGAAAGATTGTAGAGAGCAGTTCAGAGCACATAACCACATTTATTTTCTAAATGTACATGATTATCTAATAACAATGTTGTGTATATTAGTCTTTCTCTTCTTTCCCATGGAAAACTCATTTGTGCTTTCCTGCTTCAAACGTTCTTAAGTTCTGAATATTTTTTGTGTATCTCTGTTTTCTCAAGGCATTCTATTTACCTCTACAACAAAAATTTTTTTTCAATTTAGCGCTATTGATATTTTGGGCCAGATAATTGTTGTTAGGGGCTGTCCTAGGCATTGTAGGATGTTTAACAGCATCTCTGGCCTCTACCCCGTAGGTAGCAGAAGCACTCCCTGAGTGTGACAACCAAGTATGTCCCCATACATACCCAAATGTCCCCTGGAAGGCAAAATCACTCCCAGTTGAGAATCACTGCTCTACATAGATAGGTTGTAATTCATTGCAACACTCTTCATTCCTTCCTTTTTTTGTTGTTGTTTTTTTGTTTTTTTGTTTTTGTTTTTGTGTGTGGAAGATCAGCCCTGAGCTAACATCTGATGCCAATCCTTCTCTTTTTATTTTTTTTTTTGGCTGAGGAAGAGTGTCCCTGGGCTAACATCCGTGCCCATCTTCCTCTACTTTATACGGGATGCCATCACAGCGTAGCTTGACAAGTGGTGCGTCAGTGTGCGCCTGGGATCCAAACCTGAGAACCCTGGGCTGCTGAAGCCTAGCACGCGCACCTTACCACTTGCGCCCTGGGCAGGCCCTCTTTCTTTCTCTCTCGCTCACTCTCTCTCTTTCTTTAAAAAGTAGGAAAGGATAGTATTTATCTTGTTTCCTATGGAAAAATGAAAGAAAAGTGCTTTTTAGAATTTTAATTTTTAAAAATATGCACAATTACACCCAAAAATGGGTTAGAAAAAAAAATCAATAAATGATATTGGAATAGACTGATAAGCAATTTAAGAAAAAATAGGTCACTAAATAAACTACATATCTATTAAATGGCAAAATTTTTTAAACTAAAATATTAAAAAACTGATTAAAAACAGTATTATTTATCAATATTGCATATTAATAACCTGGTAAACTCTTTGAGGGGTTAAAAATAAATCATAAAGGAAAAGACTGAAAGATTAAGCTTTATAGACATTAAATATCTACATAATGTAAATTAGTGTATTAATAATGAAAATACTGCAAAAATATATCTTGCTAATATGAAAAAGGTATTTAGATATAATTTAGTGTATGGTAGAAGCTCTCTTATCTGCGGTATTGGGACAGTAGCTAATGAGTTGATCGAAAAGTTCAAGTTCAAATTATTCATAAGTACCTTAATACTTTAGTTAAACTTAAATCATGTAAATGTACAGCTATTCAGCAGGCTTTTGATATAGAATCACCTCCTTCATTTTGAATATTAGTCCATCAGTAGGAGTCCCACATTCAATTTGTTGCAGAAACCACACCCATAATGCATCCACAATGATTTCCAGGGTATTTTTCTTTAAATGAGAGAATTTTTTTTAATATGAGGGCAAAAATCCTTCTCAATGTTTATGTCTTTCAGTATGTTGCAATTATCTATCCCACTCTAAATTTAATAGCATTTTTCACTTAGCAATTAATCTTTATTCTGTCTTTCGAAAACGTTCAACTTAGTTTTTACAGAAATACCTCCCTTTTCACATTCATATTTCACTATTTTAAATAATATGAAGTTGAACAATAATTATATTTTACAAATAAATTTCAAATGGCATGAATGAGTGTGGAAAGAGCACAGCTGGCTTTTGGTAAGAATACAACAAATATACTTTAAACAGAACTGCATAATTTATCAATTTTTTTCTTTATGGATTGTACTTTTGGTATCATATCTATGAAACTTTTGTCTAGCCCAAAGTCACAAAACCTTTCTTTTACATTATCTTCTAGATGTTTTATAGTTTCAGTTTTTACACTTAGATCTATTATACATTTTGAGTTAATTTTTTTTATATAGTGCAAAGAATAGATTGGATTAAAATTTTCTGCTATTCAAAATACCCTGTTAAGAGCATGAAAAGACAAGCTACAAACAGGGAGAAACTATTTGCCTTTTGTAATTCCATTTAATTTTAAAATCATTTTGTCAAGTTCTATACAGGAAAAACAAGTGAATTTGAGATTTTGATTGAAATTGCATTGATTCTATTGATCAGTTTGAGAAGAACTGACAGCTCTAATACATTGAGTCCCTCAAACAAAAAATGCTCAATTTATTTAGATCTTTTATTTATCTCAATAACGTTTTATAGCTTTCTGCATAGAGACTTTACAAATATTTTGTGAGTTTTATTCATAGGTATTTGATATTTTTTATCTTATTATAAGTAGCATCTTTTAAATTCTTTCTCTTTCTGTATATTTCCATAATTTCCTATATATTTTCTGTATATTAATTTTGCCTTTTTCTTCTAGTGTTGTGAATTATACTGATTTTTTTTCATGCTAAACTGAACTTGCATCCCTTTAATAAATCCATCTTGGTCATGATGTACTTTTCGTATAGACCTAGTTTCAATCTGACTGTATGTCAGTTAAAATTTTTACATCTATGTTTATGAATAAAATTGGCCTGTAATTTCCTTTCTTATACTGCCCTTGTCAGGTTTTGATATCAAGAATACACTAGTCTCATGAAATGATTGGGAATTCTTCCTTCTTCTATTCTCTGGAAGAGTTTGAGTAAGATTGGTGTTATTTCTTCTTTAATACTTACTAAAATTAGCTATTAAAACCATCTAGCCAAAATCAAATCTTTATTATAAGTCTTTTCTAATTTTCTATTTTTTCTTGTGCTAATTTTAGTAAGTTGTAATTTTTTTTTAGAAATTTGTCTATTTCATCTAAATTTTCTAATTTATTGACAAAGTTGTTCATAATATATAATTAGAGTATTGATAATTTCTGTAGTATCTATAGTAATGTCTATTTTATTTTTTATTCTTGTTATTAATTATTTATTCTTTACTTGATCAGTGTAGTAGAGAGTTATAAATTTGACTAGTTTCTTAAAAGAACCAACTTTGAGCTTTATTGGTTCTCTCTAGTGTATGTGTCATCTATTCTAATAATTTCTACTTTTATCTTTTTTTCTTTTCTTCTACTTTCTTTGGATATAATTTGACATTCTTTCCCTAATTTCTAATTATGAATTCTTAACTCATTAACTTTTAGTCTCTTTTCTTTTCCACATTTTGGGCTATACTTTTCGCTTGAAGAAATTTTAATATGCAGTATTTTCTTCATCATTTAGTTCAAATTTTTTTCAAGTTTCCATTCTGATTTCTTCTTTAATTCATGGGTTATTTAAAATTACATTTCTTAATTTACAAAAATATGGCAATTTTTAAAAATTTTCTTTTGTTATTTGTTTCTAATTTAATATTGTGGTCAGACAACATACTCTATATTAAGCTTTAAATATATTGAAATGTGACTTATGGCTCAAATTATAGGCATATTTTTATAAATGTTCCGTGTATACTTACTTTAAAAGAATGTGAGCTCTCCACATTTTGCAAACTGTGTTCTATGTATGTCAAGTTTTCTAATAATCTTATTCAGATATTTACTATCCTTGCTAATTTTTTATCTGATTGTTCTACCATTTAATGAAAGAAGTTATCCATATATTTACTATTTTTATTTCTTTTTATTTCTTCTACCACTCCTCCATCTAAAATTATTTTTCTTCTGCCTGAAGAAAACTTTTTGTTACTTTCTTTAGTGTGTATCTGCTGTGAAATAATCACTCTGTTTTTATTTGTCTAAAAAGGTCTTTATTTTGTCATTTTTCATGGAGGGTTTTTTCCTGCTGCTGTTTGCTTTTTTGTTTGGTTGGTTGATTGGCTGATTGTTTTTTGGGTTTGGAGGGTTTTTTGCATATAGAATTCTTTCAGCACTTGTAGACATCACTCCATTATATCTGCTTTCCATTGATTCTACTGAATGACAATTTCGATCTAAATGTTGCTCCACTGAAGGCAATCTGTTGTTTTGTTTTGTGTTACTTAACCGCTTTTAAGATTTTTTATTTGTCAGTTTAGAGAAAATTGACATTATCTTTTTAAATAGTGCTTCTGTCTAATTGTTTCTCTGCTCTCCTGCTGGGTCTCTAATCACATGTGTATTAGAGCTTATCACTCTCTTCTCTATGTCTCCTAATTCTTTCTTCTGCATTTTCAATCCTCTCATTTCTCATTACTTTGTTGTTGATATTCATCTGACTTATTTTCCTGTTCAATAAATCTCAGTTATATCTAATGTGCTGTTATTCTTATCTTTGTGCTCTTAATTTTCATTATTATACTTTGTAGTATTAGATTTGGTATTTAACTTTTTCCCATGGTTTCCAATTCTCTGACAAAATGCCCAATCATCTACTTTTTCAATAACAAGCCTATATTTTTAAAAGTCCAAAAGATGAAGTCCAATAACTTCATCCCTGCAGTATCTGAAGCCCCTATTTGTCTGTCTCTGTTTGTTATTTCTACTGCATTTGTTCATGTTGTCACCTTGTGTGCCTGATTTAATTCTATGCCAGACATTGTTATTTGCAAAATTGTTTGTAAAATTAACTTGAGTCTAAAAATTCTCTTATCTTTCTCTAGAGAGAATCTCTGTTGGTTCTGTCAGCTATTTGGGGGCCCTGGCAATCTGGGACCACCTTCTTTAAGTTCAGAAATAAAAAGGATTTTAAGAAAATCCAGTCCTTTCCCAGGCTGTTTACTCTGGTCTGTCTTCACTCCTAGAATGTAACCCTGTAGGTTATGAGCCCAAAGCCAGGGATTTTCACCAGGGATCTTTACCTTCTTTCCAGCTCTGAATTCAAATTTGTATTTCCTTTCAAGGCTATCAAGACCAGCAATCAGGCTCTCAGCTCCTTCTTCTTTTCTCTAGAGCCAACAACCCCGCCCCCTTCTAAGGAAAGCAGCCCCAGACAGGGAACTCACTTCCTCTGGTCTCAATACTTCCAGGTTCTAGCCTGATTTAACTCTACTCTCTTGATAGCTCTCTGATGTCTTCATTGATAACATCACTGTTGCCCTTTGGAGCTTCTGAGCCCAGCAGAGTGGGGGCCAGCTTTCCTCTGTGGATCTTAAGCAGAAAGCATCATTGTAACAACAGTGACAGAAGAAGCTAAGGATGAGATGTCCTTCCCCAATTTTCCTTAACCATCTAAGCCCTGTGTTTTCCCCCTGTCTTTAGCGGAAGAATTTCCCAAATTATTTCATAACACCGTTTACAGAAGTAGAAGCCAACTTGTCTGTAGTTTATGTCTTTTGGTTTCCTTTGTTACAACAGTTTAGCTTTCAGACTGACTAATAAAACACTTGTAAAAGTTGGCCCACTAATCCTATTTCTTGGGAAAAAATGATATGCTTCATACTATGTACTGGAGCACTATTTACATGGCAGGAAAATCAATTGAGGTATGAATGCGAACCTAATTCTCAGAGGACTTAAAAGAATAACATTTTTTTCCCTTCCCTCCTTCACACAAAGGTCATGCATGCCCTTGTATTTTAAGTTCTAGACTCTTCTTGGGGTGGAGTTCCAGGGGGCTTGACAAGCTCTTTTTGTTCTTTTTATTTCAGAAGCTGCCCTAAAGTAAACTCCCCACAGAGGTCTTGGTTTGAGAAGTCTGGATTTACAAAGGGAGAAATTAAAATCGTCTGACAGAGGATGGGAATAGAAGCTGGGGTCACCAAGAGAGCAAGGTAATGTCAGAAGACTGTAAGGACGGGTTTGGGTTTGCATTTTTTTTTGCATGGGAAAATTGTGTATATGGCTGAGTACAGTCCTCCAGAAGGAGCAGAGACCTTGGGGGAAGCAGAAGGAAGGTGGTTACATATCAGAGCTGCCACCAACAGGCACGGCTTCTGTGAACAGATGTCTCTGCTGTCATTTAGAGCAGCCGTAACTGTAGGACAGTGAGGACCAGCCCTCCATGTTGGATTGTAACAAAAAACAAAGAGAACAAAAGTAAGTCAAGGGTAAGAAGCTTTTTCCCAATTTCCTTGAGCCACATTAGCCCCAGATTTTTGGTAAAACCAATGAAAGAACAGAAACTGTTTCAAAAATGACTGAGATTGGATTTCTCATTACCCTTCACAGGTGGGAGCCCTAGCCAGATTTCATTTGATTTAGGAAAATAAACAAATGTGACCTTTCTTGTACTGGAGTGTCATGAAGCAATTCATTTAGGTTAGATTCATAATACTATCATATTGAAAACAACCTAAATGTCAGACAACAGGGCAAAGAGCAATCACAGTATAGCAACTCTATACAATTTGATGCAGTTATTAAAAACTGTAACTACTCAGACTATTTAGCAATATAGGAAATGTTTATGCAACATTTTAAATGCAAAGAGAAAGCAAAATTCTATCTAGCGATGATAGCAGTTTTTCAGAAGTTGTGTACGGATAAAGATGAAGAATGGAATAGAATAGAAAAAAATAAAGATTTATACCTTGGGTGATACACTTTGGGTTAATGCTTTTCTTTTCTGTTTCCTTTATTGTCATTGTTATTATTATTAGCCCCAAATTAAGTGATCTTTATTTTTTAATGATGCATGATTGATTTGTTTGCAAAGATTCAGTACAGCTGAATTATATTATTTGGTTGATTATTAATCATTACTTTAATCAATGAATGTTTATTGAGCACTTACAAAGATACCAAACACTGTGCTAGTGGTAAATGAAACTGAACAAACCTCACATGGACCACATTATAGGAGAGGGATAGACATAAACAAAGCAAAAGCACAAATATATGCTTCAACTTTTAACTCTTATTATTCAAATTACTCCTTGCTAAGAATGAGTGGTATATAACACTTTTAGGTGACTTTGGAATTAATATTCAAGCTGACACTTGAAGAATATGGAGCCAGATGAAAAGAAAAGGGAGGAAACAGCCTCAGTGGAGATGTATCAGAGGGTGTCAGGCCCCATTTTGAGGCTAGAAGAGGGGTCAGAACATAGGAAGAGAATGGAAGCTGCTTACTGGTTAGAATTTCTGGGGTGTGCATCATGTTTTCTTGGATGAAGTATTAGTCAAAGTGCAACCTCTATGCCCATACCCTCTCAGACAATTTTAATTTCTTCCCTCTATAAATTGGTCATTGGAGGAGAGTTTAATAATGGAACTGATGTGTAGGGACTCATAAAGGCAATATAGAGGGAAGCCACAAAAGATAGTGCAATACTCTCAGAAAAGTAATGGTAGGGATCTGTAAGTACCCCAAGCCTGAAGGAGTGAGGGAAAGAGCAGTTACCAGAGCCTAGAAGTGCCATGTGGAGAGGGCCACCCTAAAGGGGCTATGGTCTTAGGGCCTGGGACACAGCCAACTGCAGCAACCCTGAAGGGAAGGAACAATTACCTTCACCTGAACTCTCTGATCAACTCCCATTGATTTTCCAGTGGTGTTCCCCATTGGCCAAACCCAATCAGAAGCCAGAGGGCAAGAGAGAGCCAGGATGCATGCCACACAGGTCAGCCTCCCAGAGCAAAGAGCAGTGGGGAGAAGGGTAGAGAGTGGATATATCTGGAAAGACAAATGGAAGATATCCAGTATGAATAAGTTGACCCAACTTGACTCCTTGACTTTACTGTTTAATAGAAAACATAAGGTAAGTGGTTCAGCAGTCATGAAACCAAGGTCCAGGAGTCACTATCAATGCACCTATTGCAGGCCACATCCAAACCAAGGTCTGACTGGTCCTGAGACCAGTTTCAGGGGTAAGAGATCCGAGGAGAGACAACTGATGCCTGCTCTACTTTTTCTATCCTCTGAATCCCCTAGATTGTCTTCTATTCTATGAACTAACGCTATTCAATTGGCCCACATGGTAAGTTAGGGAGGATTAGGATAAGCTGATGCCCTTAACTTATCTCCCCAACAAAGGGCTCACTAAGGTCCTCTTTACTCTGAAAGTGTGAATCATATATATTTTTAGTTTTCAATATCTTCTCAACAGTCCTTCTTCTGTCAACTTATTATGGATATATTTTGTTTCCCTTTTTCCTTACATACATTCTGAAATGTTTTTACTAGTTCATACCAAGGAACAAAAAAGTCCATTCAGCTTTGAATGTCAAGTTAAAGGATATATCAGTTCATTTAAGAACTGATGTGATTTTAATGCACTGCAAATGAGTAGAGTCAGCAGTACACACAATCACTGTACCCCTTTTGGAAAAGAACAAGAACAATCCCACAACAACCACTTTGTCTTGAAAAACCTCTCTTTCCCCATAACTCAATGATGGTTTTGACTCCTTGAATAGGGCTTTAAGAATTAGCCCCTCAGGTTGCTGATTTCTTAAATGCAATTTGCAAAATAGTCACAGAACCACAATCAAAAAACAGGTCCCATCTTATCGTGAGCAAGGATTTATTAAATAGGACACAAAAAGCACTACCACAACAAAAAAGGGATAAATTTGATTTCTTTAAATAACTTCCATTACCAAAAGGCATCATTAAAAGAGTAGAAAGACAGGCCACAGACTAGGAAAAAAATACTTGTGGTACACATAGCTGACAAAGGACTTGCATCCAGCGTATACAAAGAACTTCACACACCAGTAAGAAGGAAATTAAACAACATTTTTCAAGGTGGTTACCAGATAAACAGGTACTTTACACACACACACACAAAAAAGGGCCAATAAACATGAAAAGTGCTAAACAACAATACTCATCAGGGAGATGTTCCCTAAGTGGAATTCAGAAATATATCACCAATCTTTTACCAGAACGGCTAATTTTAAAAAGACTGACAGTACCAAATGATGGTGAGGACATGGAGTAAATTGAACTCCTTTACACCACTGGTGGGAATGTGCACTGGAACAGTCCCTTTGGAAAACTACTTGACAGTATTTATGAACACTGACCATATGCCTGCCCTGTGACCCAGCATTCCCACACAGAAGTATATATTCAAGAGAAATGAGATAGATGCACCAAAAGATATACTCAAGAATATTCCCAGCAGTTTAATTCATAGTAATTCCAAACTGGAAACAACCCAAATGCCCAACAAGAGAATGGATAAATAAGCTCTAGTACACAGAATTCCTATAATGGAATACTACTCAGCAATAAAACAAAATAAGCTGTTACACGCAACAACATGGGTGAATCTCACAGAAATTATATTGAATGAAAGAAACATAACACAAAAGAACATATAGTACAGGATTCATTTCATGAAGCTGAAGAAGAGGCAAAACTAATTAATGGCGAGAGGAGTTCAGATGGTGGTTACCTCTGAGAGTGGGAGTATTGCCCGGGAAGAAGCATGAGGGAACCTTCTGGGATGCACGAAATGTTCCCTATCTCCATCAGGGTGGTCGTGATGGGTGTATACATGTGCAAAAGTTCACTGAGCTATATACTTACAATCAGTGCACTTTCTGCTCATTACTATGTGTATGGTATACTTCAGTTTAAAAAAGTAAAAAATGTAAGAAATGATCAGGACTGACTCCCCAAATTTCCTCAGTCAGGATAGCCTCGTGTGAGTTTAGCAAAATTAAAACGAATGCACTTTGTAGTTCCCTCGGGTGAAACTCTAACATGACAGGCCACCACAAATTCCAAGGGTAATTGAATTGACTCAATACTCTCTATAATGACATTCTGCAAATTTGGATTTAGCTGAAAGCACAGAGAGACTCCAAAGGAGCTGTTAAGAAGGATGGTTGAACAAGCTGTTACATTCTTTCTCAACATATTTTTAACAAAATAGATTTTTGAATACCTATTTTTAAATGAAATAAGTATTTAAATATACCAGTTAGGTAGGTCAATGGAGATCCATTATTGTCAAATAAACTAAATCAAGGACTCTACAATGGGAAAGGATGAGAAAAAAAATTTTAGAAGGTGCTTCATGCTCATTTGCAGTCAAATTCAATAGCTTTCAGGCAGAAACCCGAGGGAGTTTTCATTGAATTCAATCCTTGAATTGTTTCTAGCTAACAGGCTCACTTCTATTTACAGCATTATTTTCTATTAAAGGACAAGCCTGGAAAGTCAAAGAATTTAGAGCTACTGTTTTACTTGAATAATCAACACTTCCCAGGCTGTCTTTATCATTCCTTTATAAAAGTATGGAAATCAAACTGACTGCTTTTTATCAGCTGAGCTGAACCTTTCCAGGAACGTGGATTTACATAAATATATATAGAAGGTAACCATAAAAATATAACCAGCCATGAGAGCAAGCCAGTTATGGTCCTATGATGGAAACAACTGGAATCGGGGGCCTTCTCGCACCGAAAGATGGTGAGAATGAGGCTAGGTTACAAACTCAGCACTTCTCCATGAGAGCAGATCTCACTTGAAACATTTTGACTTTATAATGCAACCAAAATATTTGACTTAAAGTTACCTTCTAAATTCTGAAACAATTTTAAGTTAAATGAATAAATCTCAAGGTAAACCACCTGTAGTCACTCACTGATCTGGGAAACAACCAAATGATAAAATTTTTTAAAAATCAAAATTTGGACAAGATTTTATTTATTCCAGAATCCATCATCTCTCTACTAAAACCTAAAGGCTTTGAAAAATCCCACCCCGATCACTTACTTTGAGGGGATTATCTAGGTCTTTTACCAAAGCCTTTCTTTTTATTTTTTAAGGGAATTATACTGTTATAAATTGCAATCAAAGCATGAGTTTCAGTGACCTTTCAGAAGTAATATTCAAAAGCCCCAGGAGGACATATATCAGGACTTCAAATCCTATGTTTAAAACATATGATGGTTTTTACATTAGTTAGCTGTCAAAGTACTGGAGCTAAAACTCAGATCTGATCATTCTCAGATTAATACTTTCTCTACTAACCACAGTGACCCTCCCCCCAAACATCTCCACCATTGAACTTGAAATTTCTTTCATGTTATAACGCAAAGAAGTATCTGGGATAAAGAATTTATTAAGCTATTACCCATTGTTATACCGGTCACCCTCAGGAAAGCAAATCATCCTTGAGGTGTTGAAGTCTATTCTCTCAGAAGAGTGCGTGTCTGACCCTGGACAGCACTGAGAGTAGCTGCCATCAGGAAGGTGAATAAGTGGCTAAGTAGCTCAAATGTCTGAGGAAGGTGGTACAATCAGATCTTTTTGGGTTTTGAGAATATAAAAAGAGATTCCACAAAAGCCTCATGGAAGAGGCTAGAAGAAGAAGGAAAAGCATCTGGGTTCTGGTAAACCCTGACCTGTGCTCTGAAGCCAGGGTGTGACTGTGGTCCTGAAGGTTCTATGTACGTGAACAGAGAAGAACTTCTGTAAATGGTCATTGAGTCTGTGACAGTAGCTATAATAGAAGACCCAGCATGACACCGATTATGTTATTACTATTGCTAAACTATATTATTATTATCACTACTACTACTACTACTGGTTCAAGACTGTATTTTGGCAACACATTATCACCACCGCTTTCTTCTAAGATCTCAGAGGAGGAGCCAGGAACTACATTTTCCAATATCCCTTCCCTATAAGGTTCCAGGTTAGCATCTGCTAATAAGAGACATTTACATGGGATTCAAAAGGTTGAAAAGAAAGAGCTACTAGTCTCTAGAGGCAGCTGGAAGCAGATTTGAGCTTTAAGCAGCTTCCAGCGAAGCGTTTAAGAATTGTCCTCTGCAATGCTTCAGGTTGATAATCTTGCTGGAGACTTCCTTGACCTTTGTTCCCACGGTCTTTCTAAATATTGCTTAAGACTTTTCTTATTAAAATTTTTTGTATTTGAAATACATAGAGTGGTTTCTGTTTTCCTGACTGAATCTTTACATCTGAAAATTCTAAGAGGAATTGTGAGATGTCAATATTACCATCTTTCTTTACAAAACAATTATACAGTTGATTCGTGTTATTCATGGCAGTTATGTTCTATAAAGTCACCACAAACACTGAATTTGTGAATACTGAGCCACTGCTCCTAGTGGGAACACAGGGTTATGTTCCTGTGAGCCTTTGGTCATATTTTCACCAACCAGTCAATATATAGTACCTTGTTTTGTGTGTTTCTGTTTAGAGACACCTTATTTAATATATATTGTTGCTTAATTAACATTGAACTCTTGGCTAACAGCACTAAAACTCACGCCTGAAAGAAACTTAACTCATGTTTTTTTCTCCAGAAGGCATATCACAGCTTTCCTGCACTTAGGAACACTAGAAAGCACTCAAGTACTACACTTGGGGGCCATTTGCAATAGCACAATCACCAACAAAGAAGCAAAAAAATGTAACAAATGTGGCACTAAATAGACAATGAGAGGACATTTGTTTACAGTCTGAGAGCTGAAACAAGAAGGCAGAGTGTCACCTTCTTTGATTTCAGCTGAGAATGTGCATTTTGGACTTGGTTTTCCCTGCTCTGTGAATGTCCACAGAAAACTGTAAAAGCACCATGAGTATTGATTTGGGGATTACAAATAAATTTTAGCAAGTAGGTGTATTCACAAATATGGAATCTGCAAATAATGCGGATGGACTATATTTGAGAAATTAAATGCCTTCCCATATTGACACACTAGTCAGTGACAGAATTAGGACCAGACTATCTGCCTTCTGCTTCCAAAACTGTTGTCTGCCCTTCATAATTTGGGTATGCACATCTGTATCATCTCTTCTCTTTTTATTGCATCCTGTAGAACTAGGAAGCAGGGCTTACATGTTTCTAGCTTAAGAAATGAATTTATAACTCAAAATTACTCTGAAAAAAAAATCATTCAAGACACACTGGCTGGGAAAGCTATCAGCAATGCCACAAGTTTATGAAGACTTTTACTGTTCAATCAATAAAAGTACAAGGAAACTGCAAAGAAATACACATGAATTAATGTTAATAACCCATTCATTGGCCCATGTATATGTTTTTTTTGCTGAGGAAGATTCACCCTGAGCTAACATCTGTTGTCAATCTTCTTCTATTTTGTATGTGAGCCGCAGTTACAGCACGGCCTATGATAGATTAGTGGCATATGTCCGTGCCCAGGAACCGAACCCGGGCCACTGAAGCGGAGTGTGCTGAACTTAACCCCTAGGCCACCAGGGCTGGCCACTTGGCCCATATTATTATAAGTATCTAGTTTATTCTGATCTATTAATGAAAGATATACATGCAGAACCAGTATTCATAGTAAACAGGGAGAGAACAGACCAGGAATTCCCTAAGCCCATCCGAAGAAAGGGCTGGTAGACTATGGTTCCCCTTCACACCACATAAAGAATCCATACATTATACACTACAGTGCCTATAGTGCCACAATACTAAATCACCTTTTCTTACAGTTTTTATCCTCCTCTTTCCTACAATCAAAATAAAACTTCAGTGTTTTTCATCAACTAGTAACAGGGTGGTTAATAACACATTTATTGTTTTATGTCTATATTCTTTAGAAGTTTAGGGAGCCATTTTTAATGCTTTGGAATCGATTGTGCATATAAAGTATTTAAAAGAGATTGCATTCCAGCTCCCTGATACCTGAACACTAAAGGAGATCCTGTCTATTGAGCTAAAAGCGTTTAAAACCTGTGAAATGCAATGGGATGAATCTGTCCAGAACCAAAAGAAAACCTATATTTATAGCAGCTGATTTATTTGGTTGATATACAGTATGTGCTGTGGTTTATAATTTTTAAGGCACGTGAACTGGGACACATTAGATATTACAGAAAGAGTGAGTTGATGATTTACAAGACTTCATATCAGTCCTATTGACCTTCTCAATAGGAAAGGTTGGTGGTCGTAACAGAGCTGACAAATGCAGCCCTCGGGAGTCAATTTAATGTAGAATAAACTCTTTAACAACCAGCAAGATGGCCATGTAAGCTGCTCCATCTGCAGATTATGCTGCTGTTGTAAAAAGCATTTTTTAAATAAAAAATGCATAGACTTTATTTTTGAAAACATATGTTCCCCCTACCAAACCAGCAGTTTCTCCCACGTAAGCACTCTTGCATTATAAGAATGTTGGGGGTAACAACAACAACAAAAAGGTGTGGTGGGGGGAAGACAGCCCCCTCCCAATAAAAAGAATGCTGGTAGCAATTTGCCCAGTGTCCTTCTAAAAATTAATCTTGGGTCACAAAACAAAGATGCTCCTGTGTGCCCTTTGTTCTGGTTAAACACAGCCGTCTCATCCTCAATGCAAACAATATTAGTCCATGTACAACTCGATACAATCAATAAATGGACTTAGCAATTGGTGATGCTTCATGTTAACACCCTCACGCTGAAGCTGATCTTTTGAGGCCTAGATGTCTCACTTAATTACCAGAGTCATCTGTCAAGGGAATTCCAAAAATAGTCGATCTAAACAGATCTCAAACATAGTAAATCAAGGTAGGAAAAAATTTTCCTCCTCATTAGCATAGATTTTCTGGGGAAGTATTCGCCTCTCTACCACCGGAATTAAAAAATAAAAATGGGTTACAATTTGCCGGATCTTTGACTCTGTTTTGTTTTGTTTTGTTTTTCTATAGCATCCCATAAGCAACTAGTTGAAATCACTCAGGGAAGAAAACAAAAGCAAGTATGATAAGTCCCTATAGAAAAAGTCAATCTTTAAAAATAAAAATGTTTTTGTTTATGAAACCTGATCCTATGCAGCAGTTGAGTGAGATTGAATTTATAAACAACAGTAAAGTGTTGGGACGCAATGTGAAAACTGTAACTATGGTAGTGTAATCTATTATGTGTCCAGCCATTGGTTTGGTTGAGTCTTATTGTGTCAATTGTTGTGATGACAAAAACAAACCTCACCATAACTTTCCTTCAAAGGTTTTCTTTTATTTGTAAATTCATGTGTATGTACCTCTATCATAGAACTTATGCCATTTTATAATGTCATCTATGTGTGTCCCTGTCTCCCCATTACGTAGTGAGGTCTTTGACATTGTGATCATTTCTTAGTGACCTTTGCATTCTCCAAACCTAGCATAGTATCTAGCACATAGTAATCATTCAATAAATATACTTTGGATTGAATTAACGGTACATATGAATGTCCTTTAATTACTAATGGTCTTCTGTAGTCAAACTCACTAGTACCCACATGAGGGTTTCTGAAACTCAAGTATCCTTTTGAAAGTAGCCCAAAAGCCAGCATTTAATCAGCCTTCATTCATTCAGCATATATTTATGGGGCAACTACTGTTTGAAGACACTCAAATATGTCACGTGGAGGATAAAAAGAACCTTAAGATGTTGTCCTTGCCTTCAGTAAGACTTTATTCGCAATGGGGATAGCAAGTTCAACACTTAATAAGATAAAGAACACAAAAGACTTAAGAGCCACACAGGAGTGTATGCATAATTACCAGGTGAATGGCACAGGCAAGAATGGCCAAGGAGCCCAGACAAAGGACACATTTCTTTAAGCTGCAGATTATATGATCAGGAAAAGGCATATAGCAAGAGGGATTTGAGGCAAGTCATAAAAGGAAAATTTGCTGTACTCAGTAAAGAAAGCCCAGGAAGAAGCTGAGTCATTTGAAGGGATTTTATGTCCTCTATCCAACTTCCCTTTCCCCTTTATGCCCATTTCCAATCAGGACTGAAATGGAATAGTGGCAGAGTGAGTGTGTTAAAGCAATGATAAATATGTTCAGGGGATGTGGGTAAAAAACGGATGCTGTGCTGGCTATGGGGCTTCTCCTTCAACATCAAGGGCTGGCGTAAATTGACGCAATGGCACTGCCTTCACGGCGAGTTCCTTGTGTTGGAAAAGCACTCTGTGCATTGCAGAGCAGGGCTTCCTTCAGCATTGTTCTATAGCTTCCTGAGGGGTCTTCTAAAGTCTACTTTTCTAACATGAACTCTGGTTACAATTAAGCTTCCAGAAAGACAAGTATCATAAAATGTGACTTTTGAAAAGATGAAGTGCATTCTAAAAATGTTTAGTTTTAGTTTGGAAAAATGCAGCCTGGCAGATACATGCATAACACTTTGTGTCCTATAATAATGCACAGAAATTTTTCTCTCTTCAATTCAACTGCCTTAAATCTCGATCTCTCTCTCTCTACACACACACACACACACACACACACACACTCCCACACAGATTTCCTGAAGGAAAAAAAGACAATTGATTTTTTTAGGATGGTAATCTCCAAAATATTTTAAGCCCTGTGCATACACACATGCACTAACTGATATTTAAATAAACGTTTAAAAGTTCTTAACTTGGCTATCACGCAAGAAGGCCTGCCTGGCTGAAGAAGCCAGTCAATTTTCATGATGCAGGTTACCAGGCCTCTGGAATAGTCTGACTCCGATCTTACTTGATTATCTGACCCTGAGTTTGAAGCCAAGTTACCTTAAAATAGCACTTCTCAGTCTTGCCCCTTGAAGTAGCCCTAATGACGGAGGTGAATCCATTCCCAAAGGGGCCTGAGGGCATGAATCACTTTGAAGTTTCCTGTTTTACACTGAAATTCCTTGCTTATCTTTACAAAAAATCAATTTCCCCCAAATACTTGGGAAAAAATAAAGCTCCTAAAGATATGCCTTATGGTTTTAGCATCCCGTCTGGCAGACTGAGATACCCTAGTGTTTTGTGGTCACCCCACAGAGGCCAGATCAACCCCCCACCCAAAATTGTTTAGGATGTTTAGACTGATGATGCCACAAACTCACCATAGAGTATGAAAATGTTGATTACTAACATACTGAGGCTTTCTGGGAAGAGCAGGGCAACTGCCAGTCCAAAATAGCTTGACCAAAGGGAAGGATGAGTGGTTTTGGTTTTCACTGTGGTTAGGGAATGGGGCCAAGGTCAGAGTTTCTACCTGGAGTCCAGGGTTTGGGTGGTTTGAACTTCTGGCTGACCCAAGGGAGGGAGAGTGGGGGCTTTCTTATCAGTTTTCCAGATTTGGAGTAAAAAGGGGAAGAGTTGGTGGTGAGGCTTAAAAGATGTCAGCAGTCAGGGCCGGTCCCGCGGCTTAACGGTTAAGTGCGCATGCTCCGCTACTGGCAGCCCGGGTTCGGATCCCAGGCGCGCACCGACGCACCGCTTCTCCGGCCATGCTGAGGCCGCATCCCACATACAGCAACTAGAAGGATGTGCAACTGTGACATACAACTATCTACTGGGGCTTTGGGGAAAAAACAGGAGGAGGATTGGCGATAGATGTTAGCTCAGAGCCGGTCTTCCTCAGCAAAAAGAAGAGGATTAGCATGGATGTTAGCTCAGGGCTGATCTTCCTCACAAAAAAAAAAAAAAAAACACAGAAAAAAAGAAAAAAAGATGTCAGCAGTCAAATATCAAAAATTGAATCAGACTCTTCACTAAAATTCACTCCTGATGTTTAATCAATGCTGGAAATGTGTTGTGTCTCCCTTAACTGAATTGGAACTAATTTAGGTAAGCCATTACGGTGCTCTATGAGGCTTGCAGTATGAGGTCTGTAACAGTCCAGCATTGCATATTTTGAGAAATGAAGTGAGTACTTTTGGATATTAGTTACTACTGCTGCTGTAACAAATTACCACAAACTTAGTGGCTTAAAACAACAAAAATTTATTATCTCACAGTTCTGGAGGTGAGAAGTCCAAAATCAGTCTCACTGGGCTAAAGTCAAGAGGTCAGCAGGGCTAGTCTCTTCTTGGAGGCTCTAGGAGAAAATCTGTTTCCTTGCTTTTTCCAGTTTCTAGAGGTTGCCTGCATTATTTGGCTTGTGGCCCTTTCCTCCATCTTCAAAGCCAGCTGTGCAGCATCTGCAAATCTCTCTCTCTGACTCTGGTCTCTACTTCCATCTTCACATCTCCTTCCCTGACTCTAACGCTTTTGCTTCCTTCTTTTAAAGACCCTTTTGATTACATTGGGCCCAATCTGGATAATCAAAGATAATCTCCCCATCTCAAGATTCTTAAGTGAATCATATCTGCAAAATCCCTTTTATCAGATAACATATTCACAGATGCTGAGGACTAGAACATGGGCATCTTTAGAGGGTCACTATTCAGCTTATCATAGATTGTAAACATCAATAAACTTCAAAAGGGATAAGAGGTATGTTGGTGAGACTTTGTATTGTGGCTTTGGTGTATGCATAGACATGTGTAGCCTTAATTCGTTTTTTGGGTATTTGTGTGACAAGAAACTTCCAGAGATTTTTACTTCAAAGAAGAGGATCTTGGGTACAGAATGTTGTTGATGATTTCAGTCAGACCAGATAGCCAGATGATTGGCAACAGGCCAAAAGGCTAAAATTGTACAAGTGGGGCAAATTGTTGACCAGAGCATCCTCCAGCGCTAAGATAATTGCCTGCAGTTCAGGCAACTATGCTGATCCTTGGGTCCTGTTCTTAATGAGGGATATCCTAGGTAGGGGATGGACAGCAGCAAATGTCCAGCAGACTCTATCACAGTGATGGTGGCTCTATTATCCAAAAAGTTCATGAACTCCCTTTTCTGATTACTCAGTTGATCTCAAGGGGCTTCCTAGGCGGTCAATGGGTCTAGGAAAGGGATGACCTCCTTTGGTGCCATTGCATCTAGCAAGGAACTGAGGACAAGGGAAGCCACTTCCTCCTGTAAGTGGGCTACGCTAGAAGGCTCAGGATTGGCTCTATTTTGTAAGTACTATTTTTATTTCAATAAGGAGGCCTTTGTGGCCACACCAAACCTGCAGGGTGCTGCCTCCGTGACCCAAAATGCAATGGACAGCTGGGTGCAGAGAGTCACAGGCTCAGGACCTGTGAGAGCCTCCCTCCTCACCAGGGCTCAGTATGTGGCCAGGAGCTGCCATTCTAATGGTGTGTAACGTGGGCTGAGAAGGACTGTTTCTTGTACCAGAAGCCCATGGGCAACTTATGGCCATCATAGTTTGTCCAGAGACTCCAGGAGGCTTGAGAAGAGGTTGCTAAAATCTCGACAGTGCAGGAATCTCTGGGGGTCACTAATGGTTGTATTGCAATTTTGGTGGATTTTAGAGTCTTTTGTTGTAGGGGGTACACTCAAAATGAGCCAATTTGTGGGACAGTATAAATGGGCTTAAGTAAAACTTAAAAATGAAAAATATGTGGCCTCTAGAATCCCAAAAGGCCTAAAAGATATTGGGCTTGTCTTAACATTGAGAATGGTGAGAGAGACAATAGTTGCTTCTTGACAGTGTCAGGGATAAAGCACATCAGGCAGGACCAAATAATTAGCAGGAATTTTACTGAAGTGTCCGGACCTTGTACTTTGTATGGGGCAATGGCCCATCGGTTTTTGTGAGAGCTCCTTTGTGAGTATTTGCAGGTCCTGAATGACTGTGTGTAATGAATCTCTTTGGAGAATGTCATCGGCATGATGTCATACCTCTGTTCCTAGGGAAAGTCAAATGTGGTTGAAATCTTGCCTGCGAAGACTGTGTGTACTGCAAGCTGTTGAGATGCCCTATGGGTAGCCAGGTAAAGGTATATTGTGTCCCTTCAAAGGTGAAGACAACCTGTGGCTGAGAGGCTGTTCAAATAGGCACTGAATAGAACATATTAGCCAAATCTACAATAGCAAATATTTTCCAGTTGCTGATTGGATGGAGTCAGTAATTTCGATAATATTGAGTCTGGGGACTTTAATTGGGGTGCCATGGCATTAAGGTGGCAGTAATCCTCTGTTAGGTGCCATTCATTTTTACTAGATTTGAGCATTGTCCAAATTGGGCTGTTAAAGGAGACAAGGGTAGGAACAATGGCTCCTTTCTTCAGTAGCTCTTGAATGATGGGTCTTAATTTTTGTTAGTTCTTGTTTTAACCTACAATGGGCCATATTCACTATTTTAACTGGATAGGCAGACAACAGGAGAAGATGTATGGGGCCCCACTTTTGTCAAGCTGATTGTCAGTGCTAAAGACAATTTTATTTTCGTTTATTACTCATTGGATCAAATCATCCATGCCCTCTGTGGGATATTTTAGGGCACTGGGTACTATGACCATGGGGAATTTAGGCAAGATAATAGTTCCTATGGTTAAGGTGAGGCATACCTGTTTGCCCTCTATTTTATATTCTGTAATACCTCTACAAGTACAGGGCGGGTGCCTTGTTTAAATTTAGTGGGATCACTAGATATAACTATAATTTGAGTCCCAATGTGGATTAAGGCCACAGAGGTTTGCCAATTGGTGCATCTCAGCAGATGGTAAGTTAATTTAAAACCTACATTGTGGAGTTACAAAAGCCGTTAGTATCTTTTTTGTCTGTTTTAGTTTTTGTTTCCTTACCTTGTATCAAGTTGTTTTGTTCTGTTTTATTTTGGGTGGTTACTGGATATGCTTTGTAGCGGTGGGATGGGGGGGGCCTCTCTATCCTGCTCACATTTACAAATTTCTTCCTCCAGAGATCTCCAAATCAGTATCATCAGGGTAAGGGGCCCCCCTGATGGCAATCGCTTTACTGAGTTTAGGGACCCGGGCTTAAGTCAGGTTTGAATTAACCCCTTGTCATGTTGATAAGCTGCAGCACTGGATAGAACCCAGAGTCCTTGTCGCCCCATTTTACAGTTGTTCAAGAGGGCGATGGTGTCTTTGGGCCTTTTAAAGGGCATGGAGTGAAGCATTTAAGGCTGCTTTTCATAGAGTCTGGGCCATGGGTGTCTTCCCATGCAGAATCCCATGGAATTCTGAGGATCACGATCTTTTTTGGTGACAGGCATAGGCAGCAGCAGCAGCAGAAGCATTTTATAGAGTCCTATTGAGCCACTGGCTTTTTAGAGTGTGGACCTCAGCATTCCACATAATGATCACTCCTCCTCACACGAGTGATGACCTACCTAATGGACCGTATGCTGCACACAAAATAGTCCTTTCCCTGACCTGTCTACAGAACGAAAGCCAATGCCTACTTGAGACATACAACCAACAATCATAGGGCAGTGTACATCACTGCTTATGCTGAAATCGAGACACACAATTCAGTCCAAGACTCAAGGATAGGTCAAGGCCAAAACGCATGGCCAAGGGCAGCTTTGAGGGTATTACGCTAAGCGAAATAAGTCAGAGGGAGAAAGTCAAATACCATAAGATCTCACTCATAAGTAGAAGACAAAAACAACAACAAACAGTCACATAGAGACAGAGACTGTCTCTGGTGGTTACCCGGCGGGGGGGGGGGGGGGAGGAGGGCGAAGGGATGATTAGGCACACATGCATGGTGATGGATTGTAATTAGTCTTTGGGTGGTGAACATGATGTAATCTATACAGAAATCGAAATATAATGATGTACACCTCAAATTTATATAATGTTATAAACCAATGTTACCACAGTAAAAAAAAAAAATTTAAATTAAAAAAAAAAGAATGGGTATCCCGTACTCCTGTTTATAAGCTTCAATTACCAAAACTTCCAACTTGGGTCAGTGAAATCTATAACAGAGGCTTGGTAGGACTTGGCAAATGTAGCATAAAGTAACACAGCTCAAAGCACACAGGCAGCAGCTCAGAGTGCACACTCACCAGCAGGCAGCAGAGCCAGTTAGCAAGCCAAAAGTAAAAGAAGCCCCCCAGGTTGGGGTGTTCACCACCTAGACCATCCTGCTCACAGCATCAATCATTTTCTGGTGGCCCTTAGACAGCAGGATCAATCCCCACCAGAACTGGTTCAGATATTGAGACTGTTGATGCAACACATGCACCAAAAATGTATGAAAAGGTTTATTATTCACATAATGTGGCTTTCTGGGGAGAGCAGGGCAGACACCCAAGCCGGTCTCAAATGGCTCAAGTAAAGGGAAAGGTACGTTTGATTTGTATTATGGTTAGAGAGCAGGGCCAAGGGACACCAAGGAAGAAGTACATGAGCATTCTTATGGGCTTGCCCAAATGTGAGGCAAGAAGAGAAGACTGTGAGGTTTGAAAACTGTCAGCAGTCAACCATCAAAAAATGGAGTCAGACTCATTATTACACCTAGTTTAAGAACCATGATTTTAAATTAATTGATTTTAAAATCTTTTCTTGGTTTATTTAACAATAATATTTTCTTCTCTCTTTACCCTAAAACAGGAATGCCTAAGGGATCTATTCTTTGATTCCCCAAATCTCCAGAAATTTTCCAAGTGCCAAGAGCAGAGATTCAACTATACATGTGCAAAAAATAAACAGTTAAAAAACATCTTAAGCTTTCAGCAGAATGCATCTCAGTGATTTAAAATGCCAGAAATCGATTTATGCTATACTTATGCTAGAATCAGGAGTACTTATGAATTACTTTTACATTTTTTCCCAAAGAAAAATAAATATATTCTTTTTATCTTGAGAGGAAAGTTAAAAACTCATGATTTTTGTGACCCAGAATCTGGATCCAAAAGAGTACAAAAGCTTTCAGAGAAATAAAGCATTTTGTTGTCATTAAAGCAATTACCCTTCTCAAGGAAAAAAGAAATAACATTCCAAATTAGATATATTAATAAAGAGAGAAAGGTAGTCTGCAAAGAGTAGTGGTCATGTTTTTATGTGATCACTGATTCAGATAGTTTCCAGCTTAATTGTTTTTTGGATTTTTTTGCAGTCAACCTTAAAAGATTTCTTCACAATCAATGGGATCAACAATTCGGTCAATTCAATTTAGTTATTAAGACAGGCAAAAACAATAGATTGACTATATTTTCGATCCAGTTGTGTTATGAGAGATATTTCAGTCAGAGAGACATGGCAATAAATTTTCTTTGAGAGGAAATCTAGGTGGGAAAAGAAATGGCAGCCTTAGCTAATAAATGTTGCTTTTCAAACCTGCTAATGCTCTCGGATGATTTATCATGGTTTGAAAGCTTTGGGCTATTTTACCAAGAAAAATGCATCATCCCTTGAAGTTGTGTAAAAATTTTTTCAAAGTCACACTTATAAAACCCAGTACCACTTGAAACTGGAAAACTCAAAGTCATCAGGCCAATCAATATCTAATGGCTTGCACCAGCAAGGAAGCCAGAAAGATCTTCTGCCCATCTCATTTCAAAAGGTGAGATTTCACGTATCACATATCTCCAGATGTTGGTTTCACATGCCCCTCTCAGAAAGGAGTCTAACTGGTGATGGGTATTTGAATGGTGTTCACAGAATTCTCCCCAGAGGAGGTATCTGGAGTATTCACTCCTATCTGATGAAAGAAAGATGAAAAAAGAACACTAGGAGACAAGAGACTTCAGAAGACACTGTTTTGAGGGCTTTTATAGTGATGCCTGTGTGGTTTGCAGAGATAGAGGGGCTCTGATCATCCACAGCCCTGTAGAGTCCACGCCAGGCCTTGTGGAGTGAGGCAGCCCACTGCAGTCAGATAACCACGGGAGGGTGAAGGAATATAAACAAATCCCTAGTGATATGTTTTAAATCAATGGTAAGATTTTTAAATGAGACTGTACAGCATTTGTTAGGCACAGTTTGTATCAGTAGCATGATCAGAGGAACTTCAACCCCTTAAAATGAAACAGTCTCTAATATTGATCAACACTGAAAGTTCACTGATATCACATGGTTTGTTTTTCTCTTCTTACCCCACATATAATTCATGAGAAAATACACTTGGCCTTCCGAATTTTTATAAAGAAGCCACTGTTCCAGGCTGAAAAAAGGAAAGTTCCCCAGCCAAAAAGAAAAACAGAGGGAGAGAAAAAAAAAAAAAAATGTGAAAACATCTGAAATGAAACTTGAAACAGATAAGCTTCCTAGTATTTCCTCCAAAAGTCCAAGTTTGGAAATCCCTTTCTTGTTTGGTAATAAATAATTACTGAGTATCTACTATGTGAAAAATACAAGACCAGGCTCCATGGGGGATACATAGATGAAAGAAAAAATGATAAATACATCATGATAAATAATAAAAAAATGATAAAGTATATCATGGGAGATAGAAGACTGTTGCTGAAGATGGGAAAAGTGGAATTGTACCTCACAATTATTAGTCCATTCCTTGTAAATAATGACTCATGGACTCATGGCTATTTATTTGTTTAATTCTATGGATTAAAACCTCATACTGTTACTATTTATTTTGTTGCTAAAACTGTTTCAGTTTTGGCCATTAGAAGCTCCTTCAGGTTGGCTCCTGTGTTCTTTTAGCAAGCACCACCACCCGCATCTTTTTTTGAGTATTTCTTTACTTTCTGACACCGCAAGACATCCCAGGCTCAGCCTGGATTTTCCCTGCATCAGCTCCAGAATCAACTACTTCTCCAAGGATTCTTGGCTCCTTTTATTGGAAAATGGTATTTAGAAACTAAAATCTGGGAGCTAAATATCAGCGTTTCTTGGTCCTCGCAGCAGACAGAGCTAGGAAATATATGTATGTATTCTAACCCACACACATACATATCTATATTTATGTATTTATCTGTCTGTATGTATAATAAAAACCTTGAGTTCATACTGATACCTCTGATTCCAATCCAATGCCAGAGGGCCCATTTTAGCCTTCCCTTTTCCTTATTGATAACTTCTTTCTCCAACAAAGAGAACCCCAATTTTCATTATCTACTATCTATTTACTTACTTATTCAATTCCAGTAAATGCATAAAAAAGTTTCAGAATTGCTTGTCCATACGCTGGTGAAGGGAACCTACCTACTGTTACTGACGAGATTGCAGCAGGCACGTATGCTTCTTCTTGCATTAGCCTCAGAGTATCCAATCTAATATTATTTGCTTGCAATACAGTATGTTGGTTTGTCAGCCTTTGTATTCCATTTTGCATACCTCTCACAGCCTGGTTGGCTTTAATTGTTTGTTTACTCTTTAGGTGTATGAAATATTACTATGATTCTATGAGTCAGAGCTGAACAAAAACATATACACACAAAGTGTCATTCCCCCCTCATCCCAGCTACCCTCTTCTCATTTCCCCTTCTTTCCATCCCTTTCCCTCCCACCCTATAGAAAACCAATCTCTTCAGTTTCTGGTTTATCTTTCTAGATTTTTCTTTGGCAAGTATAAGCAAACACCTGTGTAGTTTCTTACATTCACTTTTTTTTCTTTCAGGAAAGTAGCATACTATAGATATTCTTTTGAAATTTGCTTTTTTTGCTTAACAATAATGTTGCTACAACTTCCTGCCTAGCTTTCACTGCTGGCTCTATCTTTGGTAAAATTTATTCTTAGTATGGAGTTTACACAGTTTTCTCTGACTCCTAGTTTCACTGAAAATGTAGCTTGTGGGTTTTACTTTTGTATTCTCCTTCTTGCTCTAGGTGGTTTCCAAGAAGAAAAACAGATTCAGAACTAAGCTGCTGCCATGTTCCCACTGAAACAAGAAATTCACAGTATTTGCATTTTAAAATGTTTCCCTAGAAGAAGACCGAAGAGAATGATTTTATAATGGAATGTTATGCACTAAGTTCCTTCATGGAGGTGTTTGAAATCGATGAGGAGGGAAGAGACTTTATAAAAACAATATCAGTTCATTACTCGGGCATAGTCATTGAGCAAGTAGTTTTGAGTGCCTGCTACGTGGCAAGCATTGTTGTAGGCATTTGGTATACAATGGAAAAACAATGATCCCTGTCTTCATGGAGCATACATTCTAGAATTCCTTCTATATGCAAGATACTATACTAAAGACTTAAAGGACAACATATATATAAAAAATAGAAACAGGTCCCCGCCTTAGAAAAACCTACATTCTTGGTAATAGATAATATGTACACACATTCTTGATGGAAAGTAATGTGCACGTTCATGAAAAACTCAAAGCAGGGGCTGGCCTGGTAGCATAGTGGTTAGGTTCGTGTGCTCCATTTCTGCAGCCCAGGGTTCATGGGCCAGGATCCCGGGCACAGTCCTACACACTGTTCATCAAGCCATGCTGTGGCAGCATCCCACACACAAAATGGAGGAAGATTGAAATAGATGTTAGCTCAGGGCCAGTCTTCCCCACCAAAAAAAAAAAAATACAAAGCGGTTTATTGTAAGTTGCAAATGAAAAACATGAATTTCTTTCTTCTTTTTCTTAAATATTTACGGAGCACCTATTATGTTGCAGACACTGTCATAGGCACTAGGGATACACTGGTGAACAAAACAGGAAAAAAACCTGCTTTCAGTTTTGTGGCAGAGCTTACAGTTTTGTGGCAATAGGAAGACCATTAATCAATCAAATAATAAAACACCAAAACATGTTAAATATCAGGTAGTGATAAGCGCTTCGAAGAAAAATAAAGCAGGAAAGAAGGATGGGAGTGTTGGGATGGAAACGGAGTTGCAAAGTCTCAGGAAGTTTATTTCAAGGACCAAACACCACATAGGGTGCGAAGACTGAGCCATCTGGGGGACAAGCATGCCAGACAGAGGAAGAGATCTGCAGGAATTTGGAAGGGAGGAAATCTCCTACAGTTTAGTTTCCAGGGAAACCTCAGGGGGAGGTGCTGAGTGACCAGGCTTTGAAAGATGACTAGTCTCTGGGACAGGGAGAGAGTAGGAAGGGCATTCTAGGTAAGCAGTAATAGACCCAGTCATGGAACACAAGAAGGTCCAAATGAGTCAACCCCTATGGCTGCAGAAGAGAGTTTAGGTAAGGCCAGAAGAGCAGGTTGGAGACAGTTATGAAGGCTTTGAGTGTGGATCATGGAATATTCCTTTTTTCTGTAGGCATGGGAGAAACCATTGAAAGAGTCTAAAAGCAGAACACAGAGTAGTATATATAGTTTGACCCCCCCCTTTTATTTTCAGAAAAAAAAAAAAGCACATTTATGTACCCACAGAGATAAAAGACTATAAGGAATACACCAATGTTAACACCAGTCACCACTGGAAGATGGAATGATGAATCATTTTTACTTTTCTTAATGCTCCTCTACATTTTCCAAATTTTCTGAAAATAATAATTATTACTTTTATAATCAGAAAAAATAAAATAAGTCTTGTTACCTCATAAATGAAAGATTTAACATGAGAATGGCCAGAGGGCGTGTTTTAGAAAAATTGATTGAGGAGTGGATACAGATGAACAAGAGAAGGAAGGAGGAGTCTACCCATTAGGAGTGTGGTTCCAGTCACAGAACACCGGCTCCATTCTCTTGCAAGTCCAGCCCCAGTTCTGTTTCTGAGAGTAAGCAATGGAGACAGCTGTGAGGATGGTGACATTTCTCTACACTTCACTCAGCTGTTCGCAGCAGCCCCGCTTTCTCCCTCCCCAAGGCTGGAAGGGGAAACTGCTAAACTGTAAAAAGAAAAAAATCCAAAATCCAAGAGACATTAAGATACAGCCCATATGTTTATTCCATTTACATATTTGTGTTTCACATTCCGATCTAAAAGTGACAGGAGAATGAGCACTCCTTGAGAAGCAAGATGGGGGCTCAAATTTATGAAATTCTTCCTCTGGGGTCTCCACAGAAGCTATCATCGTCCTTCACGTAACTCAGGGAAATGAGATAGTATAGGACAGGATGTCTTTCATGGGATCTCGGGGATGGAGGGCACTATATAGGCAGGTCTTTGTTCCCAAATTGGCAGTGCCAGAAGCTCACCTTCTGCTGTGGACTGAATTGTATCCCCCAAAAATCATACGTTGAAGCCCTAACCTCCAAAGTGATGGTATTTAAAAATGGGGCTTTTGGGAGATAATTAAAGTTAAATGAACTCATGAGGGTGAGATGCTCACGATGGGATTAGTGCCCTTATAAAAACAGACACCAGAGAGCTTGATTTCGCTCTCTCTCTGCCATGTGAGGACACAGCAAGAAGGCAACCATCTGTAAGCCAGGAAGAGGGCTCTCACCCAACCATGCCGACACCCTTATCTCAGACTCCCAGTCTCCAGAACTGTGAGAAATCAATGTTTGCTGTTTAAGACACCCAGTCTATGGTATTTTATGGCAGCCTGAGCTGACTAAGACACCTTCCCTCCCTCTGAGTTCCTCCTGGATCCATTGTCTGTACTATTCCTTTGACTGTGTCATAGTCTGCCTTATATTCTTAGGTGTTTTAGGAGTGGATCTAAACTCTCTGTTACCTTAGTATCTTGAAGTCAGGAGCCATGTTCTTAAATCCTGCTCCCTTCTCCATTGGCCAAAAGGTGTTATACATATAGTCATCACTTAGTCAATAAGTATTCATCAAGTAGTTCCCATATACCAACCACGTAGATAAGCCCTCAGGAATCAAAGATGATAAATATACTGTCCCTAAGCTCAAGAGGCTCACAGCAGAGCAGACAAGTACATAAACAAACCTAACGAGTGTAATAAGCACGGTTCTAGCGGCTTACGGAGGTGCATGGACACACAAAGGAAGAAGCTATTCTTGACCTGGGGAGCACAGATGTGCTGAGGCGACTTCTCAGGTGAGGCAGCGTTTGAGTGGGAACTTAGAAAACACGAGTTCCACATGTTTTCTAAGGAGAAGAAAGAAGATTTCACTCCTGGCAGGAGGAACAGCATGATGGTGAGTACAGGGTATGCTAGAAGAAAACTGGGGTCTGGCTTAGTGTAGTGTGTGCATGTGTTGGGGGCGGGTGGCAAAGGTGTTGGAAATGTGGAGGGATAACACTAGACAAGTAGGTTGGGGACAAATCATGAAGGATCCTGATTCTTGAGTGAAACCCTAACAAGTTTCTGCTTAATATTTTAGGTCTTAGGCTGCTCTCAGGGATTTTAAAGCAGGGAAGTGAGTGATCCAATTTGTATTTTGAAAAATTATATCTAGAAAAAGAAAATAATATCAGAAGTTAAGACTGCAGATTAAAGGAGAATAATGAGGAGATTATTGTAAAATTCCAGCCAAGAGATAATAAGGGAAGAACAAGGGAAGGAACAGAGAGAATGGAGAGGAGGGCAGTATGATGGAACCACGTGTCTTTGGAAACCATGTTTGTAATTCAGTTACCCCTGTTATGTGATTTTCTCTAACACATTCTGTAGCCCTGAACAAGAAAGGGTATCAAATCAACCAACAGATGGGAGGTCTATCCTGCGTGCAGGATGAGAACAGCAGCTGCTGCTGAAAGTCAAATGGTCATTGGGACTGAGGACATTGGTGAGTGTGTTGTGTAAGTGATTTCTCATATCCAGATGGGTGCAGATAGGAGTGAAGACAAGAGACTCTGAGGGAATAGCAAGGACTCATGAGGACGGATGTCAAATGAGGCTAAAGAACTGCTTGCAATGAGGAAAAGAAAGTAGAAAAGGATTTCAGGATTGAGGATTTCAAATATTGAGCAGTTTTATATGCGAGAAGGCCTGGGACATAGCCATTTGTGATGTAACTAACTCATCAAGATAAAAAAGAGGTGAAAGTTTTTAGAAGAAATTATTTTAAGGAACTGAGATATTCAGTTGTTAAATAGGTCATCAAATAGGATATTGAAGCCACCCAGGATGATGGCGTGGGCTGGAGAGATGAGGCAGACTACAGGAAAGTACTGCAGTCCGCAAGGGAATGTGTGGGAAGGCTTTACAGGCGTACAGATGAAGTTCTCAATGTCTTAAAGAATTCTAATTTAAACAGTTGCAGAAGTGCCATGAAGTCTGTGGAACAACGGTCTGAAGGCATAAACGGACACCAGGAAAATGAAGGTCCTTCCTCTGACCTTAGCAAATCTCTAGTGCCAAGCCCAAGACCCTGCTGCCAACTCCAAGTCTGGGAAAGCCAAGACTCTAGAAGCCCCTCTATCTGGAATTCATCCAAACATTCCACTGTGCCTTCTGAGATCAGCACACTTTGCTACGTCCTTGGCACCTTCCTGAAATGCTCAGTAGTGAAACATAGCTGTCCTCATTTTGAGACAGGTTTCTTCTGACACTTCAACTTCTCAAGTGTCCTCCATTGCCATTCCAGACCATTCTTTCCCCTCCCTCTTGGAAAACTCCTGATCTTTGGCGGCATGGGCCTTTTATGCTACACCCTCTTCCCTTCTTTCCCTACTGCTATCAACAACCTACCTCTTAGTCACTTCCCCTAAATTCAAATTTTTTTCTTGGCTCCCAGTATTCATCTATTCCACAATTTCTTTTCTCATTCCTGTTGAATTCAACAGCCCTTTGATGAATGAACCAACACCAAAGATGTTCAGTTCCTTGAACTCCTTACTTCCAGTCCTCAGCCACCGAATCCCGTGGTCACATTCTAGACTTTATCACCCCTAGGAATTGCACCTGTCTGTAATTTTTATTTCAAATATGTCCTCAAGCATGATCCTAACTTTCCAGTTCACTACTCAAGTACCTCTGCTTCCACAGTTCTCCAGCCTTCTAGAGATGCTAAACAGTTGGCTCCACCACCTTCTCACTATCCATTATCTACTCCTGGTTTCATGTTCCTACTCTCGTCAGGCCTATATTCTATGGTTCATCACTAAAACCACCCTCTTGCAAAGAATCTCAACACTCTTGGTCCTCCTCATACCCTCCTCTGTAGCCATCTGCCTCATCCGACTCCCTAATAAACCCTACAATCCTTTTCTGTGCCTGCACCCAAGCAGCTGGATGTTGATGGAGAAAAACACACAAGGTAGTTGACTAGTCATACTGCCCAAAAAGCCTATCACATTTCTTTAGTAGACTCACATTGCCCTCCACTACACACCACTATTTCATACCTCTTTCATTTTCTTCAACTCTATCATACCCCAATTTGACATCCACTCATAGCTGATGACCTTATACTCTAAGGAAATATAAGCCATCAGATCTGAAATTGTACATCTGCCCACCCCAAACCTATCAACTTAATTACACATGTAGTCATCGTCTTCTCTCCCTGTACAGTATAGAAGTATCCCCCCTTCTGTCAAAGGGCAATTGCCTCCACCTTCTTTTTCCTTCCCAAGGATTTGGCTCCTTCAGTTATCCCCAGTTATTCCCTTTCCCTAATTTGTATTAGTATTTACCATATTCTTGTTTATCTCTCATTTTATATATAATACACACACACATGCACACACACACGCACATATTCCCATATCCATTGCCAGCTACTGACCCAGTCCTCTTCTTCATTTCATAGACAAATTTATGGGAAAAAATGTTTATAAAAGATATCTTGACTTCATCTCTCATGCACTCCATAACATATCACATAACACCCTCTAACCCTGCCCTCATCAAAGACCTCTATGTTGCTAAACCCAATGGAAACGTCTCTCTAGGCTGAAACACTAGGTGACTTAATCAATTTTCAACAATGCATATACCATCCATATACTGATGAATCCCATATTTACATCTCTAGTCTAGACCATTCCTTTGAGCTCTAGAATTGCCTTTTTTTATTGTCTGGTTGATACCTTCCCTTGGATGTCTCACAGACTTCTAAAACAGCTCCCCAAACTGCCTTCCCCTACCTGATCTTTCTCTTTTCAGTAAATGGTGTCACTGTCCACTCAATTCACAAGCCAGAAACCTAGGAGACATTATTTTTTTCATTGCTTCACCCTTCACATCAATACTCTGTCAGATTATAGTTCCAAGCATTTGTAGAGTCTGTGCTCTCTGCTCACCTGCAACTCCCATAGTGCAGCCTCTGTCATTTCTGTCCTATATGACACCATCCTCCTAACTTACTTCTTTCATTTATTCTCTTACTCAACCCATTCTCCACTTACCTGCCAGGATGATCTTTTAGGATAGAAATAGAATCACACGAGTCCCTCTTTTTCCATGGAGTCCTATTCCTACTGCATGATTCTGTCTCCCCATTTTTTTCTGACTACATCTCAAAACCACTCTCACCACGTTCACTAAGCTCCAGCCACAATAGTCTTCTTTCAGTTTCTTAACAGACTATGCTACTTCTCACCTCAGGGCCCTTCTCCATGTTGTTTCTTCTCTTTTAAATGGCCTAAAGATTCTTTCTCTTGCCTTATGCCTCAACTTTTGAAAGAATGAAAAATTAATCTTCAGTTTTATGGATTTTGAGAAACATGCACAGCCAGGTTTTAGTTAAGACAAGAATGTAGAAAGAATATCAAAAAGAAGGAGGAAAAAGAAAACAATTGAAGATAATAAACTAAAATTAATGAACGCTTACCACGTATTGGGTGTTATCTCTTGACCAGATAACAGATGCAAAGAGGAGAAAATAAGACTTAGAATGGGGCCAAGGAAAGAGAAGAAATGAGTAGGATTGAATATGCCTTCACTCAGGGAGGTTCTACCATAGTTGTGATAATAAACACAAGGATGGTTGCTGGGGAAGGTAGGAAACTGGTAAATGAGTAAAAGAATGGCTGATGTTACCGACCAGTCTCAGAATTTCATCTGGAACTTTAGTGTAGACTCATCATAGTTTCCTTCCACGTGTCAGGAGAGAACCAGGGGCCAGGCTGAGCAGATGGTACATATGCCATGTTCAGATACCAGCCTAGGGATGTGACCAGTGGCACACTATCAACCTGGCTGGGGGTGAGGGAGGGGTACCTGATGGAGCACACAAAAGGCAGAGGGAATGGTTAGGCCAAAGGAAAAACATTTAAACCCTACCCCAGAGTAACTGCTTAATAAGTATTTGTGTAGCCCCCTAAGTCCTTAGCACAATGAAGATCCTTAGTAACTCTGAGAAAATCATTTTTAAAAAATGCTGCAGGGCCGGCCCCGTGGCTTAGTGGTTAAGTGCGTGCGCTCTGCTGCTGGCGGCCCGGGTTCGGATCCCGGGCGCGCACTGACACACTGCTTCTCCGGCCACGCTGAGGCCGTGTCCCACATACAGCAACTAGAAGAATGTACAGCTATGACATACAACTATGTACTGGGGATTTGGGGGGAAAAAATAAATAAATAAAATCTTTAAAAAAAAAAAAAAATGCTGCAACTAGTTTCAAAATTAAAGTTGCGTGGTTCTAGGAGGCCATTCCTCAAACCCACTTTTCAAAAAAAAAAATTAGCAAATTAGAAAAAATATTTGTTACGTATGATTAACAATACTTCATTTCCCATTTTTCATGCTAACAATATTTTATAGAGATACAATGTACACAGATTCACGTACACGTCTCCAGCACACAGCTTCATGAATGCTAACATGTGTACTCACCCTCTGTCACCATTGCCCAGCTCAAGAAGATAATGCAATACTCATAACACTTCCATTGGCTTCAAGATGAGAAACACAAATGCCTCATGCTCTGCAATGCCCATTGTTGGTGCCCTCCTCCAACCCCAGTCTAAGGGGGCTAAGGTGATTGCAGTGAGGTTGAGTTAATGCCTAGAATAGAAAAGCCATTTTCACTGAAGTTGTCTTTATAATGTCAAAAACCCAATAGATATCATTGTTTTCTAAAAGACGTGCCAGCCATGGTACCTCTATATTTAGAGGAAAATAAGAAAAACGTTCTTATGCTTTGGGGAGTAATTCATGACCCTGCTTCTCTCAGTGAGATTTTCTCTAGTTATTCTGTTCCTGAAAGCCACTAATGGTCCCAGCTCTACTGGTTTGCTTTACCCTGTGCCCCCCAGAGACACATGTACAGTCCTGTCAGGTGTGAAATCAGAGGGACCAGAGCCTAAAAAAAAAATCTATTATTACACTGCTTTTGCTTGTGTGTCTCACCCTAGTGGGATGGTCTGCAGTTTCCATGGCAATGATATCTGGCAACAATGTCGGGCAGATTTCCAGGAACTGGAGTTAGAAGCTGTGAGGCTAAAATACGTCTGTCAGAGGTAATGAAGAGTTTTCTGTGTAAACATTTCTATCTGACTGCTCCGCTCAGCCACCTGCACAGGTCCAGAAGGTAATGAGTATGAGGCAGAGGTACGGATCTGGGGATGGGAGTGTCAACCTGAGACTAACATACAACATATCACACAGACCTTCTCTATTGCATGTATCATGATAGAGCCAAGACTCCCACCCACAGGGATGGCTTATTTACCCAGATAATAAATTAAAAGCTGATGCTGGGTGACCTCTGGAAGCCTTTGCAAAAAATTTGCAACAATTAACAAATTCAGGTTTAAAAGTTGAATTCCTCATATTTGTATTCCTTGCCACCTCTAATAAGTTGCTTTCCCTGAATTTACTATTTCTGTTAATGTTATCACCATTTTCCTAAGCATCCAAGGTGGACCTTCAACCCATTTTTCTAATCGAGTCAACAAATCCTACAAGCTTTTCCTTCTCATTTTTTCTATCAGAGATTTATATCCATCATTTATTCATAGATCCATGCATTTAAAAAATACTGAGGACGTAACAAAGAATAAAATAGAAAAAAAAATTTCAGTGTGTGTAGATGGGCTTAGAGCACAGAACCAGGTGAGAGCCATGACTTTGTTTTACTGTGTGTGTGAGGAAGATCGGCCCTGAGCTAACATCTGCCAATCCTCCTCGTTTTTTGGTGAGGAAGACTGGCCCTGGGCTAACATCCACGCCCATCTTCCTCCACTTTATATGGGATGCTGCCACAGCATGGCCTGACAAGCGGTGCGTCAGTGCGCGCCCGGGATCTGAACCAGCGGACCCCGGGGCCACCGCAGCAGAGCGTGCACAATTAACCACTTGCTCCACCGGGCCGGCCCCCATGACTCTCTATTGTGACAACTCAAGTCAGATTTCTGCTCACTAAGCTAAGAATTTTTCCAGTTATAAAGAACAAGTAATCCTCTGGTAGGCTGTCCATCTCTTTCATACCTCTGGACATATGATGAATTAGCCACCACCAAAGATCCTTTTAGGTCCAACTATTCTGATCATCATTATATCCCTGGGGCTATTTACTGTTTCTATTCTGTTGCTGCCTTATTTCTGGAAATAAGTGCTGGCGTTTGCCCTCTGCCACTGCGGGATCCCTTCATCTCCGTCATAATGGCAACATCTCCCACCATCACCCCAGCCTACAGAGGCAGCTCCCATTAACTTTTCAAGAATGCTGATGCTTTATTCACTAGTTTATTTTTCAACGCCTTCATGAAATGAGTGTCTCATGGGATCACCAAAGGACACAGCACAGAAGAGGATCTCAATATCCAGATATTCAGGATGGCATGTTTGTGGCAGGTAACCTCTTTCCCCAAGCCACCTTAGGGTCCTTAGCTGGGATAGAGGCTATGGAGGAACTTATCAACATGGAGTTTCACGCTCCAAAGCTGAACTGTCAGTTGCTATGGCAGTTGACATTACTGTCATAACCTGCCAATTCCAGAGACCAAAACTGAGTCATTGGTATACTATCATTTGCAGGGAAACCAGAGAGCCACCTAGTCGCAGATTACTTATACTGGAACTCTTCATCATAGGGGGCAGCCACTAGTGCTCATTGGAATATATACTTATCAGAGTATGGACTTCTCTTCTCTATCTGTAGTGTTTCTGCCCATACCTTGGATTTACGTAGTGCCTTATTCATCATCATGATATCCCACACAACATTGTGTTCTGCTCCTTCATGGGGACAGAAAGAATAACGTTTGGAAATTATAGTCTTCTATGGGTGTCTCTTAGTATTTCCATGTGCAAAATTTGTGGAAATCTACCTCAACCCAATAAAAGCAAGACTTTTGGGAATTCAGACCCTTTCAGAAATGAAGGCTTGAATCACGCTACCAGTAAAGAAGCTTTACCACTTGAGTTGCTAGTCTAAGATGAAGGGAACATCAAGTAGGTAGTGCAAAAGGAAATTATAAATATCAATCATGGCCTCGTAAACAATTACAGAAATGTAACTGTTATGAATATTTTCTATCTTGCTTGTAATGTATATATATATTGCTAATGTTAAGTCATGTTTTTTCTCCCCCTTCCTTTCCCGTTATTTTACTTAAGTATACCATTGGTGGTTAAATTGATAACTTTGTCTTTACATTACAGAATATTCAGATAGATATGAATATGACTGCTATAGGAAGTCTCCTCTTTTAAGGAGAGAGTATAGTCTTCATTGATATGAAGGATAATTTTATCTTATTAGACAGAAGCACAAAGCTCTTACCACTGGTTAGAAGGATGGGTATGGATGCTGATTAGCTGAGGGGATAGACTGTACTGGTTAGTTACCTATTTTCTGGTGCTCCAAGCCCTTCTATACTTGGTATTGCTGGGCTTACATTTGCACACTACATTCTTCATACTAGCTTGCCAGTTGGCATTCTATTAGGTTCTGCTAATGGGAGGCACCAAAGGATTGGAAGGTGGCAAGAGGAGAGAAAGGATATTCTTCCTGTTCTCAGTCCCTGTTAGCAATGGTCCAGCAACCACAGATGGTTGACTCCAGCCTCCAGCTTCTTCAATATTCCCAGCACCAGCATGTCTATGCCCTTTCAGAGATCCCTACAACAGTGAGGCCAGGGATTCTTGGTCATTCCAGTACTAACCATGCTATGCTCCCTCACCCACTGGGCTTGGCCCCCCTCCATGGTCTGCACCCACCAGATCATGCCTTGTCCTCAGAAGTCTAAGCACCCATTTGGTCACACCCTATCTTCAGAGGTCCAGCACTCACCTAACTATACCCCTCCTCAGAATTCTGAGCACCAACAGTGATGGGGCCCCAGGTTCTAGCAACTCACATCTTCCTTTTTGTTTCCTAGACCTTTAGATAGCTAATTCCTGCAGTTACTAATATTACAGTTACCTCAGCATCTCTTCCAATGTTGTGTAATTAATTACCGCTATTAAATTGCCTTTGTTTTAAAGGCCTAATTTGTTAGCTTTTATGTTTTTGTTCTTTGTTTTTTGTTTTTCTTCCTGGACCCTGTATGATACAGACAAGAGTAGTAAGTTTGGAAGGGAACCTGATTAACACCGGCCATTCATACATTGTTACTCATTCATTCATCCCTTCACTCTTCCACCCATGTGGAACACTTATTAGGCACTCCATTAGGCTTTGGGACTGTAAAGGTCAACCAGGCATGGTTCATCCCAACGATCAAAGAACTTAGAGTCTAGTGGAGGAAAGAGGCCATTAAAGCAGCAGGAGAGTGTAATCCATGGTAGAGGAGCACCTACCTCCGTCAGGGATTGGGGGAGGGTCAGCACATGCTTCCAGAAGCAGTGACATATGGACAGAAACACAAAGTGTGAATAGGGATTAACAAGATATAAAGTGGAGTTTGGAGAGAAAATGTTCCAGGAACAAGTGTAAAGAAAAAGTGTTTTAAGAAAATGTGGCAAGTTTAGTATTTCGATATGGATAGAGCTTATATTGCGCAGTGGGGCAGGGTAGAGCTTGAGGGGATGGAGGGGAAGGGAAAGGGGCAAGGCTAGGCAAGAGAACTGAGGCTGGGCAGGTAGCAGGAGGTGAGCATGATAGCTCTTGTAAGCCTCTCTTCTTTCCTCTCTTTTTCCATACAGTGTTCAATGTTGGATACAAAGAGGTCATCTTACCAGTGGAAAAGGAATAGTGCAATGGACTGAAAGTTTGGGTCACCCTAAAATTCATATGTTGAAATCCTAGCCCCAATGTAATGGTATTAGAAGGTGGAGACTTTGGGAGGTAATTAGGTCATGAGAGTGGAGCCCTCGTGAATGAGATTAGTGCCCTTGTAAAACAGACCCCAGAGAGCTCCCTTGCTCTCTTTCTAACACACGGCTTTGTTATAGCAGCTTTAATCCACTAAGACATTAAGACAAGCAGGGTGTGGTGAGAATTTCTTACCCAACTTCACCGCCTCAATCCAAAAGTGCCATTAACAACACATCCCAAATAAGTCTTCTCACTCTAGGTTATTTGGTTTCCTCTCAAATGTGGCTCTCCACTCCAGTTTTCTTCTAGATCTTTCTCTCCTTTGTCTTTTCTGGGTTATTTTCCTCTCCGTTTCTCCCTCTTCCTAATGCAGAGCAGTTTTGTTCTCTCTCAGTTCTCCCAAATGTGCATCATCACCCCCATCACATTTGCTCATCCAGTTACCAGGGCCCACCCTCCTTAGCAGGCAGTCAGATTATATGTGACAAACAATATTTTCTTGTCTTAGAATGAAGGGAGTGAATAATTTGAGCAGGTATTAGGAGTCTGTTAGAAAGTTGTGTGAAGAAATACTGTGTGAAATAGCTGCCTCTTCTCTCTAGGGCCACAGCGTGGTTGGTGGCGGAAGAAGATACTCTTAATGACCTGGCAGGTATTCCCAAATCCAGGAAGAGTGTGAACCCATCTAACTACTATTTAGTAAAAATTTTTTGTAAACAGAATACAACCTAAGTACCTTAAATGATTTTTAAATCCATTTCAAATGTAGCTTTTGAAGTTACAGGATTCTTTGACTTATGTGAAGGATGTATTCCATGTGTAATTAAAATTTTGTTAATGGAATTCTACCTCCCACTGATTGCCATATTTAAGCCATGTGTATATTTCCACATAAACTACATCCTGGCACCAATATTTGGGTATTCTTGTCATACCATCAGAATCATTCTATCGCTTAAAATCCAGAGCAAATACAGGACTATACAACCATCCAGTCAACGTTACAAAGAGAATCACCAGAATAAGCTGCAAAATTATGTGTGTAAAAATTAATCTATTTCTCTCATATGACCTCACTCTTGGTCTCCCTCTCTCCGTACACTCTATATAATCACTTGTGATGGGATGCTGGGTATATTTTTGTATTTTCCAAATTTTCTACAATGCAAATGTATTCCCTTTATAATTATGTAATAGAGCCAGTACATGAGGTACTCAAATATCTGGGGTTATCTGGAAAACCACTGGGGTCAGACTTCCCAATATGTATTTGCACAAGCAATTGAGAAGACTCCTCAGAGAAAACTTATCATAAAGCAGAGCCCAGAATGAGAGTCTTGACCCAGTAAACAAGCTGTGGTCATCAGAAGGGAGGGATGATCCTGAGTACATCCTGACGTGGGTCTCTTGGATGTGTCTGTCAACTTTGGCTTCATATCTGAGTTCTCTGAAGAAAGTGTGGCTGAAATGAAAGCTAATGTCTCTGTATCATTGAATGTTCTTAAGGACATTGGGGCACAAGAAGCCCAGGTTCAGGACTCCTCTACCTAGGTGTAAAACAAGGACAAACATTCTTCCTCCATGCACAATGGAACTGCTTTGGCGCCTGAAAGGATCTAGTGGGCGGCTGCGGTACCCAACAAGTGGATGTTGAGTCTGGAAGTCACAGAGATGGATGCTCATTTGGGAAGAGAAGTGACTCTCTGCAGAAGCATCAGTATTGCATAGTGATTTCACAGAAGAGGCAAGAGTACTTACTAGATAGGAAAGGGATCGGGTGGACCCAGCAGTGGTGTCCAGAAGCAGTATCAGACACAGTGGTATGCCTGGCAGACATGGTAAACCTCTGGAGGAAGACAGAACCAGGAGAAGACAAATAAAACCCCCAAGCCACATGGGAACATGTAAGACACTCCTTGGGGACTCCAACAAAAAACAGAAAGAATTTCCAGGAGGCTGGGGCAAAAGTATGTGAAACAGAGGCGAGGGAAGCACAACTCACAGTGTCTCACATGAAGTAGGCATTCAAACACTTTCTTTCAGAAGTGTAGGTTTAAATGCCAGTAGAGCTGGCATAGAATATGATAGAGAATGAGAGACTCACAGTTATAAATGTATTCTCTAAAGAATGTTACAGTCTGTCTCGAGGAAATTTCTATCTGCTGGTCATTGCTCTGTCCTCTATAGCAGTGACTTATCAAACTATGTTTTATGGATGTCTGGGATTCAATTGGAGGTTCCTCAGAGGAAAAGTGGAGATCTGAGGGAGGGGCTTGGGTATGATTCCATAAATGATTGCTGGAAAAAAACAAAAAAGATTTTCTCACCTTAAGACAAAGTCACTGCTGTATGGCAATATAATACAACTCATTCTCCAAAACGATAACCCTTAAAATATTTGAAGACAGCTGTCACATCTCTGCTTAGTCTCTGCTCCTGAGGCTAAACACCTCAGACATCTGTTCCTCAGATAAGGTGGCTTCAGCCCCTTCATCATGCCAGTTGCTTTCTTACGTTGCCCTCTGGTTAGTTAATCCTTGTCCTTTTCATTATGTACCTGGTTGAAAAAAAATTCACAGACTTTGACTCAGGTGTGTTTTAAAAAAATTTTATTGTCTACAATTAATTTTATCTTACTCACAAGCCCCTTTCCTGATTACGGAGAGAAAAATTAAACTTTCCAGATAAATCTAACTATTTCTTCCAATTTAAAATATAGACTGTTCTGCTACAGTAGACATTTCTATAATACCAATTACTCATACATGATTGGTTAATGGAAAGATGATGTCAGTCTAATGCAGAAGTTGCTTTGGTTCATACACGATTTCTGCCAGGCAAGGGAAGCAGAATTGTCAGGAACAGAGTTACAGTCAGCAGCAGGAAAGGAAAACACCCTCAGCCTGACAGTTGCACAAGCAGAAGCCTTCTAATCTGCAATTTAAGAAAATTAAAAACAGGTATCTACTAAAGAATTGGGTTTTTTTTTTTAATGAACATCTACACCAAGGGCTGCTTCTCCATGTTCAGGACTCCGGTGCCACCTGCTTTGTCTCAGCACGACAAGCCTCTGCTTTTGCTCTATTGTTTCTCAGAATGCTTATCCCTGAGACAGCCTGAAGCCACTGATCTGCCTGCTGCCCGGGCAGTGCACATTAGCCCTGAGATACACATGATAGTTTTGTTAGTGCTCTGGTTACCCAGTCACATAGATTTTTGAGCGTTTTGCTCCTAAATTTACTTTTCCTACAAGCAAGGAATTCTTACAAATTGCTATTCTTCCTGAGCAATGTTACAGATTGAGAGGTTTCTCAGGCCCTGGCATCTGGAGTTACAACAGAAAGTCCTCTAGTCTCAATCAGTTCAAGTTTAAACTCTCCACAAATGTGTTTCTCCTCTCTCAAAGTAATTCCCAACCCACGTCCCTCCCCTTCCCAAAATGGTTTGTAAGTTCAGAGGTAGCTTTCATATCCTACTGGGAGTGGGGATGGACAAGGGCCTCTGATCTCATTCAGTACCATCTCTGGGTTGTCACTGTCCTCTGTTGAAATGTCCCCTCTCATCTGGTTCTGGTCCTGTGGGCTGGCACTAGGGTGCCCTATCCCTCCTAGTGTCTCTAGGTATTGTGCAAGCACTCACTGCAGCAAACCCTGGTCCTTCCTGTAGCCCTCAGTTGCAAAGTCCCAGTAGTATGCTCTCCACCACCTGACTCCAGACCTTGCCTGGTCTACAGGCTGCCCAGCCCTTCTCCGTTCCCCCACTGGAAGAAGCAGGAATCTCCAGGTACACTGTTCTCTCTGTGCAAGATGTAGGTGACCAGGAGCACTAAGCCACGGCCCTCCATCTAGGCACCTGCCTCCACAATGCTGCTCCTCTGCTCTGCACTATGTTAAACAATGGTGTGGCAGGAACTTTTGTTATATCTTATTCTCCACCCTCCCCAAACCTGTCTTCTCTTACAGCTCTATGCTCAGACTGCCACAATTCACACTTGATATACAAAGGGAAACGTTTGAAAATTTGAAACTCCTTTTGTGTCTCAATAGAGCTTGGCTTTCAAGATTATTGTCTCTCTATAGTTTCAAGTAAAGTCAAATGTGAGTCTCAATATTGAAAAATATCTTTCCCTTTGTTCTGGGCTGTCATTTTCCCTTCCGCTGAAGCAATGATTGTCAGTGATTTGGGGTGGAGGAGCTGTGGGACAACGAGGAACTCAGGAGCATCAGCAATCAAGATACGTTGGTTTCATGTGTTTAAAAACTTCATCAAGGTTTCACATGATGTCCGGAACTGAACGCGTAGGTCTAACCAACTGGGAGTGCAGTGGGACTAGAACTGGGAGTGAGCTGACCTCTATAAAGGGCATTCCTTTTTTATTAACCATACCACATGTTTGAGTCTTGTAATTGAGTTAAGTGGCTGTTGGGGAAGGGGAGATGTGGTCCACCCTTGGGTCCCCAGGGTGCCCACACAGGGTTTTCTGAGCCAAGGATGCTGCTGGGATTTCCCCATCAGTTTTCATTGCCATGAGCATCTGCCTCTGCTCCAGCTGTGGCTCTAGTGATCTATTACTTTTATTTGTTCTGTTCCCTTTTGCCTCCAAGTTCCTTTGCTCACAGGAGTTCCCTGCAGCTGCCAAACACATGGAACAAATGATGCAGTTTTCCCCACAGAAAGCTGGGTCCCAAGCGAGCCTCCCCACACTGGACACTGGGGCCAAGGAGCACCTGGCCTTCGGTAGGGAAGGCTGACTCACCCCACTGAAATCATCCAGCCAGCCCGCTCTGCTCCCCACAGAGCACTTCTAGCACCTTCGCCTGCTCCCTGCCTTCACAACCTGATCAAATACTCTTGTTATTTTTCCTTTGTTTTCAATTAATAAACTTCTAGAATAGAGCTTCAACATCTAGAAATGGCTATACCAAATGGCAAACATATTACACATAAAATTCTCTACCCTGTGTACAAATTCCACAATTTCTACTACGTCTATACAGTCTTATGTAGTGATGGTAAACACGGAGCAACAAATATGAGAGGATGGGAAAGGTGGGGTGAAGGTTTATCCAGGCCTCTGAGTAAGCCTGGAGCCCTTGTACTCTACTCTTTGTAAATCAGCTTCCTAAAGTCAATTCTCCACACTACAGCCAGAATGATCATTTCAAAGTGTAACTCCTGTCACATGTCACTCCTCTGCTCAAAACCGTCCAGTGGCTTCTCATCACACTTACAACATAATTAAATTCCTAATTCTGGCCTATGAGGTCACACATCATTCAAACTCTGCTTCTCTCAGACTTTGTCTCCTATTCATTATGCCTTGTCACATTGGCCTTTTGCTGTTCTGTGATCCACCATATCTGCTCCTGCCTCAGGGCCTCTGTGCTTGACTCTTCCTCTTCTTGGAACACACTTCCCTCAAAGCATCTCGTTGTTCACTCCCTCATCTTAAAGAAGAATTTCCAAAATTTTTTTGGTTTGTGCAAACTTACTGTTCAGCAATTTTTTCACATCGACTGTAGAACAAGAAATACCTAGCAGTTCTACGTATTTAGGAATTCAGTCCAAACAACATAAATATTTATGTCCTAATAACTTAGTAGCTGTTTGAAAAAATAGTACACATAAATTGAAATAAAAAATATTTGCGTTTAATTCATAAATTACCAGAAATACTCACTGCATTTGTTTCCTACAGCTGCTTCCTGGGCTCTTTTCTAGGGTCACAAATTATCGCAAACAGGGTGCCTGAAACAACATAAATTTATTCTTTCACAGTTCTGGAGGCTAGAAGTCTGAAATCGAGGTGTCTTCAGGACTGCTCTCTCTCCAGAGTCTCTGCAGGAGAATCTGGTCCATGCTTCTCCTATCTTCCAGTGACTGCAGGTAATCCTTGGCATTCCTTGGCTTATAGCAGCATCGCTCCAGTCTCTGCCTCTGTCTCCACATCGCCTTCTCCTCTGTACATCTTTAGGTCAAATCTCCCTCTGCCTCTCACTTAAAAGGATACTTGTAATTGCTTTTAGGGTTCACCAGATAATCCAGGATAAACTCACCCTTTCAAGATCCTTAACTTAATCACATCTTTTGCCATATAAGGTAATATTCACAGGTTCCAAGGATTAGGAAGTGAATATATCTTTGGGGGGCCATTTTTTCCCCCTACCACACTTACTAGTGGGATGTGTGTATCTTGTGGGCACTGCACACTTTTCAAAACTTGGAATCACATTGGACCCTGCTACCCTCACTACCTCCTCTTAGTTTTTACTCAGCAACAGTACTTGTTTTTTATCACAGCAACAGCCAAAAACTCAGTTTTGCAAAGATAAATCATCATTGACAGGAAAGTAGCACAATCTAATGTTGAAACTGTGAGAACTACCACACGATAGTAGTTCATGCAGTATCTAATAGATGTTGAGTATTACCGTGTTTCCCTCGAAACTTGAATCAAGTATCCTGCGGCAACCCTGTGAGTTCACTGCAGCACCCCAGGACACCTTGGAACACAGTTTGGGAACTGTGGCTTTAAGGTATGCAAATGTCACTTCTCAGACAGACTATCACTTATAGCCACCATCCCTATCACCATTATGTCATCACTCTACACATTCACTCTGCCTTATTTTTCTTCATAGCACTGAACCCCACCTTACGTGCCATTATAAATTTTTCATTGTCTGCTTCTCTACTGTAAGATAAGTTCTGTGAGAGCAAAGACTTTGTCTTCTTTACCACTGTACCCTCAGTCCGTGAAGCAGTACCTGGCACATAGTAGGGACTCAAGAAATATTTCCTGAGTGAATGAGTAAAAGATAGGAAAGGAGACCTGGAGTCTCCATATCCCAACACATAAAATAGACAGGTAATAGGTCTTCTCCATGTGTTTGCAGGTATATATTTTCTCATTCTATTTATTTTCATCTTTAAAAAGTGTGTGATCCCTGAGTGCAAAGACTCCTTAAGTTTCTTTAACAATACTATAAAATTTATGTCTCTACATTATGACTCTATAGGACAGTTTGGTTGATCTCATGGTAGCAGAGTAAAAATGTATGAACATTCACTTTCAGTTGCCCTGCCCATGGCTGACCATTATGTGGCGGTATGAGGGCTAAATTCAGGACTCAGAGAAAGAAGAGCTGGAAGTTCACATCAAAGGGAAAGCAGCTAAGAGATGGATGCTTCTATGAGAGGCTCTGCCTGATTTTTCCTGATGGCCTCCTTTCTTTGTCCCTAAATATGGAGCTTCCCTCCCAAAGGGCCTGGTTGTCAGAGAGTGTGGACCTAACATTCAGAGCCCAGTGTCCTCTGAAGGTAATGTGTTTTCATAGTTTTAAAAGGTAATTGATATCTTGCATTGTCTTCATTTTAGTAGATGATTTCATTTCAAATAAAATAATTGCCCTTTTTTGGTTAGCTATGATTGCACTGGAATTAATATTACATTAAGGACAGGGGAGGCATCAGGTTGTGTAATGGCAGACTTGTTCACTCATCTTTTGATTCTCTTTCTCCATATCCCCTTGAGATGACAGGGGGAAAAACTACAACAGAATGAATTAATTTGTGACAAAATAAAACCAAAATAGAATTTTGTCCTCAGAACTGAATTCTTGAAGCCCAAGAACTAAACTTTAATAAAAGTGTGTAATCTGCCTAAAAAGAAAGTAAGGGTGTATGGTTAGGATGCCAGAACCCGAGAAGGAAGCCAAGTTTGAGGTAAACCTGGACCCCAGGAAAGGGATAGAAGAAAAACAGCAGTGAAATAGGCAAGGAGTGAAACAGACTAAATCTCTGCGTTCCCAGAGTCAAGTTGCCCTGCTCAGTGCCTTACGGGGAAATCCATTGTGCTGATGTGTGCCCCCAACTACACAGACTCTGCAGTCAGGCCTCCTCAGAAGAGAGGCCTCTGGATGCAGGGCCACCCACCTCAGCTACCTGTACTCACCAACACAGCTCTCTACCCGTGAAAATGAATGAACAACAAAAGAGCATCCAACACCAAGGAAATCCAAAAGAATAGGAGAACAAAGACCAAGATGACAAAAAGAACAACTAATCCTAGAAACAATGGAGGAAACAGACTTTAAAAACACCTAATTAGTGGGGCCGGCCCCGTGGCCTAGTGGTTAAATTTGGCACAATCTGCTTCAGCAGCCAGGGGTTTGGTTCCCGGGTGCAGACCTACACCACTCATTGGCAGCCATGCTGTGGCAGTGACCCACATACAAAATGGAGAAAGATTGGCACAGATATTAGCTCAGGGCAAATCTTCCTCACCAAAAACAAACAAACAAACCCTAATTAGTATCCTCAGAAATATTCAAGAAGATATCACATCCTTAACACAAGTATGAGCTGCCACAAAGAAAGAACAACCCAAGAACAAGAAAGATTGGAAATATGATGGTTAACTTTAAGGGATGGACTAAATGATAATATGAAAGTAGTCAAAGACAGGGTTGGAGATATGCAAAACAGAATTGAGTAAATCCTCCAGAATGTAGAACAGAAAGAAAAAATAATGGAAAATATGAGAGAAAAATGATGAGAGTGATAAATTTTAAAAATTCAATATTTATTTCACAAGTTCTAAAACACAAAACAGAGACAATAGTGTGAAATATACATCTACATATTAAAAAAATAATAAATGGAGATTCATCTGAGTTGAAAAGACCAAGGTCTCAAGATCCACATAACCAGAATCTCCTGTTGAAATATCAGGATAGGATATTTCTAAAGATATGAGAAACTTCCAGAAAGAAAAAGAAAACAGGCTACCTGCAAAGGAAGAAGCAACAATCAATACTACAAAATAAGGAGCAGAGTCCAGAGAGGAAAGTTCTCTTGAATCTAGAAATCTATATGCAGCCAAATTCTGAACAATATGTGAGGATTGTTTTTAATGTTTTTTTGATGCGAGATATCACAAAGTTTAAAATTTATGTTCCATATTTTAAAAAATATTCAGAAACATATACCAGCAGAGGTTAAAAAAAGCATCTGACAAAGAAATGACATAGAACATAAGGAACAAGAGCAACTCTGACACAAAAGTAATAAAGTGAGACGGAAAACAAAAGAAATTCCTTAGGCTGCCAAACTTTGAAGATTTTATTTTAGAGATATCACCTCACGCCCGTCAGAATGGCTATAATTAACAAGACAGGAAACAACATGTGTTGGAGAGGATGTGGAGAGAAGGGAACTCTCATACACTGCTGGTGGGAGTGCAAACTGGTCCAGCCACTATGGAAAACAGTATGGAGATTCCTCAAAAAATCAACGATAGAACTACCATATGATCCAGCTATTCCACTGTTGGGTATTTATCCAAAGAACTTGAAAACACCAATTTGCAAAGGTACATGCACCCCTGTGTTCATTGCAGCCTTATTCACAATAGCCAAGACTTGGAAGCAACCTAAGTGCCCATCAAGGGACGAATGGATAAAGAAGCTGTGGTATATATACACAATGGAATACTACTCAGCCATAAGAAACGACGAAATCCAGCCATTTGTGACAACATGGATGGACATTGAGGGTATAATGCAAAGTGAAATAAGTCAGAGGGAGAAGGCCAAATACCGTATGATTTCCTTCATTAAGTAGTAGATAATAACAACAATAAACAAACACATAGGGACAGAGATTGGATTGGTGGTTACCAGAGGGGAAGGGGGGAGGGAGGAGGGTGAAAGGGATAATTCGGTGCATGTGTGTGGTGATGGGTTGTAATTAGTATTTTGGTGGTGAACATGATGTAGTCCATGCAGAAATAAAAGTACAATGATGTACACCTGAAATTTTTGCAATGTTATAAACCAATGTTACTGCAATAAATAAGCTAAAAAAAAAAGATTTTATTTTAAACAGCAAAAATTTAACTTGCTAAATTATATTTCCATCCACCTGCCTCTAATTGTTCTACTTAGTTCTGGAGTAAATAATAGTTATATAATTATAGTACTAAAATATTAATTAGTTTTCTGGTTTCGGAATCAGCCTATAGACAGAACATAAAAGATTTAATTATAAGCACTGAACTGCAGAACAGGATGTAAATGTTATAAATAATGTACAATAATAAAAATGAGGAACTAAATGGGAAAGATAAAGTAAAAATTAATGTAAGTACACAAAATTGCCCATCTTTCATAGGAAAGTCAACGTATAATGTTTAAAATTGACAGGGCCGGCCCTGTGGCTGAGTGGTTCAAGTTTCATGCGCTCCACTTCGGCCGCCCAGGTTCACGGGTTCGGATCCTGGGTGCGGACCTATTCCATTCATCAGCTATGCTGTAGAGGCATCCCACATACAAAATGGAGGAAGATTGGCACAGATGTGCGCTCAGGGCTAATCCTCCTCACCGAAAATAAAAAAGAAATAGAGGCAAAAGAATATTTTTTTCAACATACAATGGGAACCTCCAGAAGCACTAAAAAGCAAATCTGCCCACCACAGTTGCCTCTGGGAACTCAGACCAGGGACAAGCTGTGGCAAGATGAGGAGAGTCTACTTTTCACTGTATACTGTCTCATATTCTTTAAATTTTTTGCCATTTGGATGCATTTAATTACTTAGTACAAAAATTTGGAGAAGGAAACATTATCCATGAAAAAGCATGCTCTCAATCCTGAGTGCATATACTTTGGCCATTTAAACAGAAAAATAGTGTAGGCCCCACTGTATTTTTAAAATTTGACTTTTATAAATCCTGAGTTTTCAGAATAAAGTCTGGGATCCTTTCCAGCAGGGGCCCAAGTAGCTATGGGTCCATGAGACACGTCATCTCCACCATTATTTGCTGCTTGGGTTTAGACGTGAAAGGCATTGGCTAAAATGTGCAGCGATCTTGCAAGAGCAAGGTAATTGATACTTAACCTTTTGTTAAAGAAATAAGAACTTAGCATAAACTCGTCAATCAGATTAGCTAGCGAGTCACAAGGATGCCCAAAATTAATTGGAGTTTTGATTTAAAGACAAATGGGAGAGTAAAAGGGAAGAGCCACCCTCAAGAGAATGCCCAGTTAGGGACCAAGAGGGTGTCATGGAGTCATTTGACATCCAAAAAGGAAAAAGGCAATGAAGTTACCTATTTTACAATATTGCTTTGGGTCAGTCCTGCGTAAACCTTGATGAAGCTAGAGTCTTATCTGAGGTTTGAATGTCACATTTTTGGTCACTTCACTAGAAACATCATTGACGGTGCTACACAGGCCTCTAATACAAAGCTTTATCCAGTCATCAGAAATCAGGGCAAAAGCAATCAGTCTATTTAGGCACAATGGGATCCATAGGGACCAGAGGCAGGTATATTTTGTAAATATCAAAGCTGACCCCAAAACACATTTAACAATGACTCTTTTATAAGAAGGAACACTAGGGGCTGGCCTGGTGGCGCATAGGTTAAGTGCACGTTCTCGGCTTTCGCAGCCCGGGGGTTCGCAGTTTCAGATCCCGGGTGAGCACCGACGCACCACTCGTCAAGCCATGCTGTGGCAGCATCTCATATAAAGTAGAGGAAGATGGGCACAGATGTTAGTCCAGTGCCAATCTTCCTCAGCAAAAAAAGAGGAGGATTGGCATCGGTTGTTAGCTCAGGGCTGGTCTTCCTCACAAAATATAAAAAGAAGGAAGACTACCAAAAGTGCTATGTATATAAGGTATTGAAATAATATTCATGCAGTGTTAGGTAATTGCTATAAATGCCGTGAGGAATAATAATATTTACCAACTTGCTGGTATGTTGGTTTTAAGTATAATTGTGTAAGATCATTTGCATAGAGTTCTTTTTACTTTATGGCCTCTGTGTCTTTTCTTATTCTTTTAAGATTCATTTCGGCTATGTAACAAACAGTACCTTGCTGGATACAAACAGCTGGGTCAATCTGAGAGTGACACTCAGAACAGGAAAAAAACAGGCGCACAAACACAAATCAAAGGTGCTAATATAAATAACATGGGATCACTTGAATGAGAAAATATATTAGTAAATGGACTGAAATTTTTATCATTCATATTTAACCCAATGCATCAGAAAACGTTTGATCTTGAGGCCTCTACAGCAAAAACTGCACATTGGCTTAACTGACAAGGGAACAAATAGAAAGGCATCTCGCCATCAAATGCGAACAAAGAGAAGACTTCCCCAGAGCCATCAATGAAGTGACAACCCAGCTGGGGCTGGGGCTGGCTGCTTAAAAACCTCTCAGCCTCCTTCTAGCTCCTCCTTAAACCCTGTGTTGTCCTATAGTGACATCCTTCCACCACTTCACAGTTGCCTCTGGGGTTCAATGTAACCCTGTTTTCTTTGTATGTTTGGGAAATCCTCAGTATGCCTTACTTTGGAAACTCACCTCTAACCCAGATCATCTGGAGGAATTCTTAAAGAATAAATCTACGAGAGAATAGACTATCCGATTGGCTGACCCAATCAACATGACAAAATTTAAGGAGAGAGCAACTCTTACTGCTCTATTGCTTCTATTTCCTTTGATTTTTCATTTTGAAGGCAAATGGGACATTTTTTTAATTAGCATATCCTCTGTACGACAATGATGGTACAGCTTTAAAATTTGCTACAACTGGATTGATATTTACCCATGTCTCTCTGACTCTTTCCCTGCATAGGGTCTGAATTTCTGTATCATATTTATCGGATAATTCACCACTCACCAATGCCAGCACTTCATGAGTATATGAGAGCCCTGCTAATTACAGATCTAAAGCATTCATTAAACTATTCGGAAACATGACAAGTACCACTCTATCACAGAAAATAAGGCACAGGGTACACACGCACGCCTGCTTGTTTAGTGGTAATATGGATTTTAGTGTGCACTTGTCACCCACTTTAGGTTCTCATTATTGTTCTGCTTGCCCTAATTCAGTGATGTATCATCTTCCTACATTTGTCTAAATCAGTTCAGCAGCAGATAAATCAAAGCTTTTCTTGCCCTTGCCCTTCCAAGCTGTTCAAATCATCCATCTGACCATGGAAGAAAGGAAATAATCACTTGCTTGGGAGAAGAAAATATCTGCATTAACTCTACAGTAAACCACTTCTGCATCAATGTGTGCAAATATGCACGACATGTGTGTGTGCACACACATATGCATACACACTAAAGTCACACACCTTCGGGCAGGTTCCAAAAGAAAAACATCAAAGCCCCAAAATGTTGCTCATTTTTTTTTTCTTTTTTAGAAAAGAGAAGAGCCCGTTTCAATTCTCTTCTTTTAAGAAGAGAGTATATCTAATATTTCAAAAGCTATTTAAGATCCTATTTTTATATCCTTGTGAGCTGTAGGAGCTGGAAATTAATTGGTTCTTTAACCAGCAAATCCTTTGACAGACAATACACCCCCGGCTTTCAGAGACCTAATACATTTTTCTCTTTGTGGTTCAACAGAGAAAGAATCATAAACCAAGAAAGACTTCCTAGGTAGACCTAAAGACTGCAGCACCTCCCTCTTGCCCCTTTCATTCCCTTTCTCCAACCAACCCCTACTTTTTGATATTTTATTTTACCTTTTTTTTTTTTTTTCTTGCCTTTGGAGCATTTACCTCTTTTTCTAGGAAGTATGTTAGCGGAAAATAAGAAATTATAAAAAGCAAGGGCTACGACTGTGACAAGGGAGACTAAAGTGCAGCCGAGTTTCCACCACGGCCTCCAGCCACCCTCCAGGAAGCTGCACTGAGAAATGGAGGTATCTGATACATTTCCAACATCTGTTACGACAGGGGCTATATCAGCTCTTCCCTTTACTGCAGAATTAACTCTGTTGCTCTTAGAGTATTCGCTGACATGTCAAAAGTGAAAACCAGGGCATTTGTCTTCTTTCACATTCTGCAGAGTATCATGCAAAACTCCATTTTTCCAGATACAATAAAGCAAATGGACAGGAGTCTTCCATTGTTCTACAGACATGCTTCTCTGAACTGGTTTTACTATGTCACTTGTGCCCAGGGTAGAATCTAGATCAAACTCTGTAAACTAAGATTCTAAATTTCTTTCTCTAAAGGCAAAAGCAGCAGTGTGTACATTCTATTTCTTTCTTCTTCATTCTATCTTTCTTCTTCTAAAATTTATAATTTTATTAAAAATAGCACACTCTCCCCACCCTACCTATTTTTTGTTTTGATTACTATATATATTTTTATGTATATATTCTCTCTTTTTTTAAAGACTTTATTTTTTAGAGTAGTTTTAGGTTTACAACAAAATTGAGAGGAATGTACAGAGATTTCCCATATCTCTTCTGTCCCCACACAAGCATACCCTCCCCCATTATCAACACCCTCCACCAGAGCGGTATGCTTGTTACAACTGATGAACCTACATTGACACATCATAATCACCCAAAGTCCGTTGTCAACATTACAGTTCACTCCTGGTGGTGTACATTCTATGGGTTTGCAGAAATGTAGAATGACATGTGTCCTTCATTATGGTATCATACAGAGTATTTTCACTGCCCTAAAGATCTTGTTCTCTGCCTATTCAGACCCCCAACCTGAATCCACTCCTAGCAACCACTAATCTTTTTACTGTCTCCACAGTCTTGCCTTTTCCAGAATGTCATATAGTTGGAATCATACAGTATGTAGCTTTTTCCGATTTGCTTCTTTCACTTACTAATATGCATTTAATTTTCCTCCATGTCTTTTTATGGCTTGATATCTCATTTCTTTTTAGCTCTGAACAATATCCTGTTGTCTGGATGTACCACTGTTTATCCATTAACCTACTAAAGTACATCTTGGTTGCTTCCAAATTTTGGCAATTGTGAATGAAGATGCTATAAACATCTGTGTGCAGGTTTTTGTGAGGACATAAATTTTCAGCTCCTTTGAGTAAATACTAAGGAGTGCAATCACTGGATCTTATCGTAAGAGTATGTTTAGTTTTATAGGAAATCATGGTAAGAATCTGTCTTCCAAAGTGGCTGTACCATTTTGCATTCCCACCAACAATGAATGAGAGTTCTTGTGGCTCCACATCCTCATCAGCATTTGGTGTTTTCACTACACCCTACTTATTTTTGATATAAATTATTAATTTTCTCAGCTATGTGCCTAACTTTTTGAAAGTTAACTGATAAAAGTAATGTCACATATTTTCTTTAAAGTTTTCATTTCATGTGTCTGTGGTATAGTGTTGGATACACACAAACACATACTTTCTCTCTCACTCTGGATTTGGAGGGCTTTTTTGATTCTTTATGATTTCATCAACATCCCTAGGCTCATTGCCTCTATAGTATTCCCTTTGTATACTAATTCTGTCTTCTCTTTCTTCTCCAAAGAAATTCTGTCCTAATATTTCATTGGACATCACTCAGAGGAGAGAACACCTGGATAACCCTGGAGGTTCATTTCCTCCTTTGATTTGGTAGCTTAGGAGAGAGCTGACTCAACAGGTCCAAGTTAGCTCAAGAGAAAAAGAGGCTGATAGAAGTCCCTGGGTTCCAGAAGGCCTCTCTTTTGAACAAAGCCACTTCCCTGATCAGGGAGACTCTGAGGTTTCATCATGGCATAGATGTAACCTGCTCCTCTAGTCCCTACCCTATGTATAGCATCACAGGTTCAGGGTTCCTCTCTATAGAACATTGGCCATGGCGCATGCAGCCCATCCATGCCCAGGAGAAGCCATGGGATAATGAGATTTTGAGGGACTGCATGCACTGTGCTACTTCTCTGCTTGTAAGTTTTTCCTCAATAAAATCTCTCTTTTTTTTTTTTACTTGAGGAAGATTAGCCCTGAGCTAACATCTGTGCCAAATCTTCCTCGGTTTTGTTTTTTGTTTTGTTTTATTTTTGCTTGAGGAAGATTAGCTCTGAGCTAACATCTGTGCCAATCTTCCTCTAGTTTATATGTGGGTCGCCACAACATGGGTCGGCACCACAGCACGGCCGACAAGTGGTGTAGGTCTGCGCCAAGGATCTGAACCTGCAAACCCGGGCCACCAAAGCAGAATGGGCCAAACTTAACCACTACACCATGGGTCCGGCCCCAGTAAAATCTATTTTATATCTGCATCCCCAGTGGCTCTGGTGGTCTATTTCCTGAGCCCTCCTTGCATGGTCACTCTAATCTCTAGCTGGTGGCTTCTCATGAGGTATCCCTTACAGTCTAGAGGAGTGGTTTATAAACTATAGGTACAAGTTTCTCAGGCTAGTCCCAAGGTAAGCATCTTAATGGCATTAATGTTTATTTCACACAATGACCTTGTTTCTGATTCAAGCAATTTTCTGACAACATCCCTCACAAGTGAATCATCAAGGCAAGTCCCATTCTTATAAGAATTTGGGGGATTATGAGCACTGAATTGAATAGTTGAGTGGTGTGGGTTTTGTCCTGCCATGGTGATCTGGCTATTTTTTTTGTTCCTCGTACAGAGGAACAGAGTCATCTGGAGGGCTATATTTTTGCCCTCATTCTCCCTTTACCAGCTCATTTCTTCTTGACTTAAGGCAAGTGTGTGTTGGGGACAGGTGGGATGATAGCATATGCTAGTAATGATTCTAATGTTTTTCAAATTGTTGAAACAGGTATTTAGGATACTCCCCAGTTATTACTTGTTGCCTCTAAAAATATTTAGAATTTTTCAAATAATCAAGCAGAACAGAAACTCATAAAGTTATCATGCATTCTCCTTTATATAAAAACCCCAATCGAAAATTGTTGCTAGAGGTGTCAAACATAAAAATAAAAATTAATTAATAGTCAGTGTTTGAAAAAAGTTTAAATAAAGATATCAGCAACTCATCAAATGTTTTATGTACTAAAGGGAATTTAAGAAAATGTAATTCCGTATGCTTTCTACGTTTCAACAAAATCTTACAGCAGCACATGTTCTACACAATTTAGTTGGAGATCTCAGAGGATTCAGAAATATAATCATGGAAAGAGTGCTGTTCCAAAATGAAGGCTCAACAAGGAATGAAAAGAAAATAAATGGATTACAACAAGCATGCTAAAAAGGAAAAATAATGTTAGATAAATTTCCCCAAGAAACTAGTGATAAAGGAAAAGATTTTAGCTGGTTTTTTAATCTGCTTTGTTTTTTATTTCCAAATAGCATGTTCAGTTAAAAAAAAAGATAAAATCAAATAGAATTATTTGCCAGTTTATTTCAGGAGAGCTTAGTATTTTAAAATACCCATAACAAACAATAGTATGTTTCGGGATTTAGGGTTGATTTATTAAGAGATTCAAGTTATAGGAATCTAAGAGGAGGGGTGAGGACAAAGGGCACAGTACATTAATAATTCTTTGTAAGTAGCAAGTATTCCTAATGGGAAAATAATTTAATTAACATAAAAGCACTGAACAATTAGTGGTTCTTATCTGGCTCAGGGCCCATGAACTCAATTATCACTAGTCATCCCACTAGTTGAGTTAAATTTTAGAAACTTTGGAAACTGTTTAATGTAAAACTAAAGTTAGAGAAAAAGGACAGCCTATTGTATACCAACAGAGTACGTAATCACTAATTGACTACATTCTGCAGAGAGGAATGTGATTGAACTTTGGTAGTCACTGAGTTCGAACACAAAGTACCAGGTAAGGGAGAGCAGAGTACCAGCTCACATTTTCACTTCTGTATGTTACAGTTGAAATGTAGCATCGATGCCCATGAAATTGTGCTGAAGTCTCCAGTGAGGGCTGGAAAAAGTTGGCGGTTGGGAGACTTGTTTATTTTACTTTGAGAAGTGAGGTTTTAGAAGACAAGCATGATAGGATCAAAAAATTCACCTCCAACATACATCGCTGTTACTTCCTTTTAGCCTCTGAGTGCCCTGGGGGCCTCTGTTGTGACATTGGTTTAGAAATCACTGGCTGGACAGCAAGAGCAACTGGAGAGAATGTCAGGGATGGGAGTGTGAAAAAATAGGTAAAGGAAATATTTCTAAAATCCACCATTGAAGAAAAAACAGTGTTCGTGTGACCACCCTATCACATAGAAAGCATTGCAAGCCAGGTTAAAGATTTTGGTCGTCCTCCTAAAAGCACCGGGTAGCTACTGAGAGATTTAGGCGATGTGACTCTATCTCACTGATGATTTATTGGGTGTGAGAACAGTCAGACACTTGAAAGCATAAAGTCTGTCCACAAATGGGCAATTGGAATTCTGCCATGCTTCATGTACGGCCAAGCAGCCCAGACTGCCATCCCTTTAGGCAGTGTGACATGTGCTGCTCCTACAAGATAACACACCCACAATAGACACTAGCAAATACATCAGTGCTCCAGAGATGGAACCAGAGGAACAGAGTCATCTGGATGTCATTGCCACAAGTGATTCAGAAAATAAGACAAAACCATGATAATGGCCTCTAACACACATTAGAAGCTGGTCTGCATCAAGACCACATTACGGGAAACATTGCAGAGCAGTTGGGATGTCCACAGGGATAATTCTGGCCACCTTGACAACTTTTTAGTAACACAACACGTACAGGATCTTCTCAGCCTCTCAAGGCTGGCTCCTTCATTTACTCATGGTCCAGAAATAGGGTTTCTTATAAAATTGAGAACCACTTTTTTTTGAAAAGTGGAGAATCAGGTGAGCAAAATTCTTAAATCATAAGGCTTTATCTTTCACATTCAAACCAATTGACACTTCTGTAATGAAGTTCCTTTTTTTTCACTTATCATAATTTTCTTATTCAATACATGTGCTTGGATTAGAAGTAGTGATTGCTGTTTTCATTTTAGCTTGGTCAATATGTATTTTCTTGATCATATTTCCCCATACATTGACTATGTAAATTCATGTCTTTCAGGGTTTTTTTTAATTAATAGCTAGAAAAATTGTCTTTTCCAAAAAACCCTTACCTATCTGATACTGTATTTTGAAAATAATTACCAAAGGCTACGGTAGCAGCTTGAGCATAGGTACCCAAAGACAAAGACTCTTGTTGACCAAACCTGAGTCAGGCTCCTCTGATCCCTCTTCTTGACTAGGCCTTGACTTTGGGCTCCGGCCTTGGCCTGCTTAGTCCAGTTTTAGCAAGAATCCTGCCTGCTTAGTTTAGTGAAAATCCCCTGCCCTCACTATCTGATCAAATTCCTCATCCCTCACCTTCAATATCTTATCACTCTGGCCTACCTTCAGCAAGAATCCTGTCAAGTCGGTATAGCCAGAATCCTCTTTTACACCTGATGTTTCCTCTTAGTAATTTTCCATCCACTGATCCTCACCCTGCTCCTTGACTATAAATCCTCACTTGTCCTGTTGCATTTGAAGTTGAGCCTGATCTCTCTCCGCTAAGCAAAACTCCCACTGCAGTAGGCCCTCTTGAATAGTCTCCCTATCATCTTTAATAAGTGTCATAAATGGTTTTCTCTTTAAGACCAGAAATATCCAAAATCACACAGAAATGATCAGAGAATGTTCAAAGAGAAAAATCTTCACCCTTAGTGCAGACCAGGAATGCTCATCATACATATACCAGAGATCTGGATGAATTTCAATTAGACACAGCAGTTCCTGTGGTGTGAATTGGTGAAAAGGAATGACCACCATTGTTAGCACCACTTGGGGAGAGCAATGTTGGAAAATAAGTAGAAGTAGGCACTGAGGTAAACCACTGACGTAAACCACTGACACCGACACTTGTAAAAGCCAGAGTAGGAGGGTGAAATCAAAGTAATGAGAAGGGTAATGAAGAAGTCTAGCACTTTGGCTTCCTCTGGCCTCTGTGGCAATGTGAGCCCACCAGTCAGAGAAACAGACTTGAGAGAACCTTTCTCTGGTTATGTCCATGTTAATGTCCTTGAAAACCTCTCAGGTATGACTGGTTCAGCAGGATCCCCAGTCCCCAAAACTGCTAAACCTATGATGGTTGTCTCCTGTTGTTTTTCTTTCTTTACATTCTGAATCTAGAAGTCTTTCTATAAAAATCACTGGTAAAGAAATGTACATCAATCTGTGTTTAGAACCCAGCCTAATCCTACTTAACAAAAAGTCAATAAGATAGTTTCTTATAAAGTTAAACATAAACCTATCTTGTGACCCAGAAATCCCACTCCCACGTATTTGCCCACGTATTGGTCTCCTATGACTGCTGTTACAAATTATCATAAATTTAGTGGCCTAAAACAACCCAAATTTATTATCTTACAGTTCTGTAGGTCAGAAGTTCAGCACAGGTCTCACTGGGCTAAAATCAAGGTGTTAGAAAGGCTGTGTTTCTTTCTGGGATTTCTAGGAAAAATCTGTTTCCTTGCCTTTTCTAGCTTCTAGAAGAGGTCTGTATTCTTCGCCCCTGCTATCTTCATAGCTAGTAATGGTGGATCAAGTCTTCTCAAGCTGCCATCTCTCTGATTCTCTACAACAGTCAGGAAAGGTCTTCTGCTTTTAATAACTTATCTGATTAGATAGGGTCCCCCTGGAAAATCCAGGTTAGACTCTCTATTTTAAAGTCAGCACATTAGCAGCTTTAATTTCAACTGCAACCTTCATTCCTTTTTTCCATGTTATGTAACATATTCACAGGGTTGAGGATTAGGGGATGGGCATCTTTGGGGACCATTATTCTGCTGATACAACCTAAGAGAAATGAGAATACATATCTATACAAAGACTTATACTCGAATGTTCATAGCAGTTTTGTTTATAAAAGCCAGCAACTGGAAACAACCCAAATGTCATCAACTGGTGAATGGATAAACAATTGTGATACATCCATATAATAGACCACTACTCAGCAATAAAAAGGAAACAACTACTGATACACACAACACGAATAAATCTCAAATGAATTATGCTGAGTGAAAGAAACTAGATACAAAAGGCTATATACAGTATAATTCCATTTGTATGAATTTCTAGGTAAAGCAAAACAATAGTGATATAAAGCAGATCATAGGTTGTCAGGGGCAGGGAGATGGACTTACTGCAAAGGTACACAAGAGAAGTTTTTGGAATAATGGGCGTGGTTGATATCCTGAGTGTGGTGGTGGTTACACAATCATATATATTTGTCAAAACTTATCGAATTGTACCTTAAAATTGGTGAACTTTGTTGGATATAAATAAATTAAAACAAATAAAACAAAATCTATAATCATACAAAATATATAATAAAATATATAAATTAAATAAAATAGAATAAAAAGTGATTTTAAAAAACCAATCAGAGGACATAGACTTCCTAGCAAGAATGAGTGAAGAGTCAAGAGGCCCATGAAAAAATTGTGCAATTCAAAAAATAAATGCGAAAGAAGAGAACTCTGGAAACTGATATCCTCTGCAATAAATTTTCTGAAAAGAAAAAAAGAAATCAAAATATCTTATTTTTATTCTCACCTAGAGACACCGCACCTATGAAACTAGAGGAAATCATCATAAAAAAAGAGCCGTGTAAGACAAGAAAGAACTAGACAGAGATGTTAAAAAGCCAATAACATATAGAAAGTAAAATCCACAAAGAAGACACTTTTTGCCATGTGAACTAATCATGTTTATTCATTTGTTTACTTGGTGATTGTCTCTTCCCCCCGGGTGACCTGTGAGCTCCCTGAGAACTAGGACCTCATCTTCCATGTTCCCCCTTCTGCCCTCGGTACCCAGCACAGAGCCTTGCATTTGGCAGGGCCTCCATAATACTGGTTGAATTAAGGGATGCATTATTTAAAATTAGAAAAAGTAAAATGAGTTACCCCACAAAAGGGAGCAATACATAATGAAAAAGAAACCAGCCCCTCCATAATAAGTCAGTGCTGCTACTTGTAAGTAACTAGAGAAAGAAAAAAAACATCTCCTTAATGTCTTATAGTCAAGCCTCTGAGAGCCCTTTCAATTACACATGACCAGCACCCTTTATATGCAGCCTTTTTGAAGTTGACTAACGTGATTACAAGGTTCCCCTTCCCTTCCCCTGCTGAGTATGAGATCTCATCTCCCCTACATGAGAGTGAGTGCGGTCACAGAGCCCTCCCCTCCTTCACACAGCAATCTTGGAGAAAGTCTTATGCTTCACTCAGATGTGAAAGAAAGCCTGTAAGCTTGATGAGTTGGGGAGCTGGGGTGTGGTGATGGCCCCCTGCCAGCTTCTGAGCCTCCTTTTCTTCTCCCTCCTGCAATGCTGTTCTTATACACAATATCTTACTTAAGCTCTTAGATTGTGGTCTTATTTTCTACAAGAGTAGCTATTAAGATAATGCTTATAAAAATTTTTCGTAAGAAAAATGCTTATGTATGACATTAAATTTTTTAAAAGCACTAAATAAAAATGCATAGAAAAATACTGGGGGGAAATTAACCGTATTGCTAATAATTGTTATTTCTAGATGGTGGGATTTGGGCCAATTACATTTTTTATCTTTCTACTTTTCCAGTGTTTTTTCTTTCATTATTTAAAAAAATTGAAGAAAATGGCAAACAAAATAATATGAGAGTTCTAAATGAGATGTGATCTACAAAGAAATATCTATTCTTTTTATTTTTTTAATATATTGAGCACGAGCTATGTCTAAACACTGTGGACTCACAGTCTAGGAGTGCCCACAAACATATACTTATACATATAGTGATAGGTAGAATGTAGTAAGTACCACAGATAAGACTCCATGGGAGTTTCGAGCAGGAAAACAGGAATATGTATGTAAGACCTTTTCAGACAGTATTGACAATTGTATACTTGACATATAAGAGAGGATGAGGAATTTTTATGTATTCACTTGAAATCGTTAAAGTAGTTTGAAGACTGGGAAGAGAAGTAGAGAGGGACGTAGAGTTTGACCAGTGGTTTTCAACTGGAAATAATTTTGCCCTCCAGGAGACATTTGGCAATATCTTGGAGACATTCTTGGTTGTCACAACTGATGGGGAGCTGTTACTGGTATCTAATCAGTGGAGGCCAGGGATGCTGCTAAACATCCTACAAGACACAGGACAGCCCACCACAACAAGGAATTATCCAGTCCAAAATGTCAACAGCACCGAGTTTGAGAAACTTTAAGTTAGTCACCTAATACAAAGCATGTATATATTTATACAGTGGAAAATTAATTTGAGGGATTTATAGTTTGTTGGATATATAAAATTAATGACTTTGCCATAAGATCACTAGCAGGGAGTTGAGTAATCCTGCCAACACTTATACTGTTTGCAACCACCATATCCTAAAGGATTTTGAAGGACTCAAATTCCTGTACTAACATTGGGTTAAAACATGAAATATTGCTTAGCCCAACGTCCTGGATGTTGACTGGAAATAGCATAACTAAATATGCGAACACGAACAGAAGAGAAAGGAAATCTGCCTGATTTGTCTCAGATATGATATTTATCCCACAATTACAGATTAGGAGATGAAAAGGAGGAGAAAGAGCCCATCATTGTCTTGAGACATTTTTCTGAGTATTTATAGTTCCCCCGCAGTAACCTTTTGTTTGGCAGACAGCAAAGTTTGTGCAGTTTGCTGAGTCGGTCATTAAACATTTGCCCGAAGATCTGAGTGTTAGCATCAGTGACAGGGTTTCCTAAACATGTCACATTTCCTCTGGCTGTCACAAAGAATTATAGCTTCTGTGATTCACACTATAATAGCAGCTATTTGTGATATTTTAACCTAATGTACAGCCCCAGAGGAGAAACAACAGAAACAATAAAACATCTGCCAGGGACTTGCTCGAAGGAAAGGATTCTGAGTGTTATGAGGATTCCAAATTAAAGAGTAGAGGCTTGGGTGTCAAACAGCAAAGGGTCTGCGTTCATTAACTTCCCGGTAATTTATGTCTTGATTATCTCCACATCCCAAAGGGGAACATTCTAATTCACCTATGTTGGCTTTATTTGGTAAAATCATAGGCAATGCCGGAAAACGTAAAGAGCCTAATTTTGTTTTTCTACCTCCACGGGCTGGGCTGGGGGAGGGGACTGCTAAAATCTAATACAAAGGATTCCCTTTAATGAGAGTTTTTTCTTCTGTGTGGATTCTTGCCATGGCTTGATTTTTGTTTTGTGGCAGGAAGGGAGAGTGGCAGGGGAATTGGCTGTTTTCCTTTTTAATGAGAAACCCAGTGTCAAAACTACCGTCAGGATTTCTCCTTTCTTCCTCTCCAGCCTATCAGAGTCGAATGTTCACAACAGGCTCAGGAGAAACGAGCACCAGCTTTGGAGAGACCAAATCTACTAAACAAAATAAACCGTGTCATTTCATGCTAATTCAAAGACTCATTCCAACTGCTGTGTGTTGAGGAAGCCAAGAACTGAACTGTAACCCAAATACAAACACAACACATTGCCAGGAAATGGCTAATGCGGCTTCCCATTACACAGAGCTTTCAAAATGTTTTAAGTATCGATGAATACATCGTTTTGGAAAGAGTTCAAACATATGCAGCATTAATTCTACAAATATATCTTTCTTACAAAAATAATCGCACTTGCCTTAGAATGTGAATGGGGACCTACGCCTTTGAGCTGAGGCGTGTAGACAATGCTTCCTCGTCATTTGTTCATCCATAGTCCTGCACTTAGTTGCTGCAGCCTCGTTCAAACCTCTCCTCCTGCATTTATCTCCCTTTCAGAAAAAAGCACAACCACGCTAGAGTCCTACCCATCAAGAATGGGAGATACATTGACAATCTCTTTAGGATACTCTGCACAATCACGAGCTCTAGGAATCAAGACACAAGTGTGTTCACGTTAAAAACTCAGTTTTGGAGAGAGGGAAATGTGATTCCCCTTTCCCACAGGGACATCGGTAATCCTCTTTTGTGCCCATTTGCAGGAAGGTGTGGCAAAACCCACAGGGGCTATGGAACAGAGTGAATGGGCACCCGGTACCATTTGCAAAAATAAAGCTGCCCCTAAAAAGTAGAATTGACCATACAAGGTCTGGCACAGCAAAAATATTCCTTCACTGAGGCCCAAATGCTTACCAACACCAGGCCAGTTTGAAACAATTCAGTTCAATACAATTTCAAACGGCGCTGAACTCGGGACTTATTTTAGTGTAGACCTAGACAGCTAGAGCTGCTTTCAAATCTCAGATGAAGCCAGGAAGTTCCTCTTCCCAAAGGGCTCTGACTGGCTACTGCCAAAGCCAATGGAAAGACCACAGCCAGGGCCCTCTGGTTGAAGTGAGGAAGCCCTTTGGGTTAAGTTCAAGGCTGCTAGTGCAGCAGGAAGGGCGAGCATTTCAACCTGGCTATGCCAGTTATTTACCTGTTTTTCTCTGCTCTAAGTCTACCCTTCTGTCCTCTGCTTGTCAAGATGAAGATGGAATTCTGCGAGCCGGCTTCCTATCAGGTCCCGACAATGTGAGGCACAAGAGTGAAACTGGAAGGTGGGAGGAGGTAAAAGTGGCTTCCTTCCTGTGCATCCCATTCCTGCAAGGGTCACTCTAGCAGTGGCTGTGGCCTCCAGCACCAGCACGTGGCTACAACCCCTGGCTTCTTGCAGCACTCCCAGACCAGCCTCCTCGGCACTCTCCTTACAGGTAGAGCAGATGCCAGGTGGCTCATCAGAAATCTCAACACCACCTGGATGAGGCTTACCTTCCAAGCCCCTTGATTCTGGTGATTCTACATCTTTCCCTGATTTTCCCTCAGCTCCAAGGCTGATAGCTGTTTCTTGTTATTATCTCAGTATTCCCTTTTGCTCTTTCAGCCCATTAACACCTGTGTAATGAATGCTCTGTATTAAATCCCGTCTGTCTGCAATACCTTGTATCACACAAGGTATTCCATTTTCCTGGCTGGATCCTGATCTACATGGGAAAGCATGGCGGAGGGTGAGGTTTGAAGGAGAAGGGGAGGGGAGGAAGGTAAAGGAAACAGAGTTTATAGAAAAGTCTAGGTTTTCCACTTTTTGGAGGATCAATTAGAAGTGAGGATCTAGACCTGTAGTGGCCAGCAGGGTAGTCTTTGAAATATGAGCCGAGTGACTGAGGGACTAAATGTAAATTATTTTTTGGTATTCAATGTGGTTATTGAAAAAGTTTTGAGTAGGTTTGGAACAACATAGGTAGGTGAATCTATTTTTTTAATTTTAAATTTTATGACATCTAAATAGAGGTCAACTATTTCTGATGAAACATTAGCATATAAATTGAGATATGCTACACATAAATACATACCGCATTTTGAAGGCTTCAGATTAAGAAAAGAATGTGAACATCTCATTAATAATTTTTTACAATCATATTATGCTGAAATGATATTATTTTGGATATATTGAATTAAATTAAATATATTATTAAAATGAATTTCATTTGCTTTTTTTTTAACTTTTTTAATGAGGCTACCAGAAATTTTTAAATTATGTGACATGACTCACATTCTATTTCTATTGTACAGCGCTGCTCTAGGCTCTTACGCCTCACACCCTCAGTGTCCCTGTTCTTCATCCAAACACGTTGTGTTAGTTATTGTTCACTTGGTAGCATGTAACAAAAACCAACTGTGGATAGTTTCATAAAAACAAATTGCTAGATATACAGAGATAGCAAGATCAAGCTGAGTGGAAACCTGAAGCAAGAATAGCAACATAAAAATGTCTGAAGAACACAGCACTAGCCTGCGTTTGACACCAAGGAACTCAACCTCTGTATACTTCTCAATTCCCCACCACATGATTGTTGGGCCAGATGGCAAGCAAAATAACAGAAACACATGAATAGCAAAAGCCAGAGAAAAGAATATCGCTCTAAATTCAATCTAACAGTTGCAGATAATTAGCTTATGATGTCTGAGTCGTTCAGTATGCTTTCAAATTTCACAACAAAGTCATCCAAATGATCACAACTCATTTGTTATGAGTCAAGGTTCGCTGGTAAAATGGAGTGAGAATTCTGGATTTGGGGTTGTGAAGGAAGAAATACAGTAAGATAGCATCAGCAATTACACCATACTCTTAAATTGTACATTTCTGTGTATTTCCACAAGACAAGCTTCCTAATAATGTTGTCTCTTTTCTAATTATAGGAAAATTAGTTTGCATACAGAAGTTTTCTGCATTATAGCCAATATGTCTCCATTACAATCGTTTAAATTCTGTAAGAACCTACAGACCAATCAAGTAATATGCAAATGCTTATTAAATGTCTACTATGAAACAAAGCACTGGTTGAGGGGAGGTGGGTGTTGAAGAGATAATGTCTTACAGAACTCACAAACAAGAGAGAGAGAGAAAATACAGGATATACAACTTTGGCTTTGGAAGGACCGTGAAAGTCACCTAATACAATCTTCTGGCCAATGGATAATTCAACTCCTGCAACTCTCCCCAGGAGGGTTCAGCTTCTGCTCAAAGCTGCTGAAACAGGGACAGATAATTCTCAGGAGCCTAATTCTCAGGAGACGGATACCTCAGGAGCCTGTCTACTCCATTTTTGCACATTTGTACAAAATGTACATTTTATACATTTTTTATTTTTAACAAGATCTTTATGCTAAATCAAAAAATGCACCCTTATAATTTCTACTCACTGGTGCTTTTTGTGTCTTCCTCTACATATAACAGCCCTTCAAGTATTTAAAGTCCCCTATCATATTCCCTGTCCTCCTTTTTATCGACAGCATTGCCCTAGCATGCTTCATGGGTGGGGAAGAGCATTCCATGATGAAATACACTTAGAAAATGGAGCATATTCTAATCTTGCCTTGAAAATACACGTTTTATTTTTTTAAAGCTCTGAGGATTCCAGCAGTAAGAAAATCCATCTAACTGCTCTGTACCAAGCACTTTTTAAATCTATTTGACCACAGAAATCTGATATCTCTTAATTTCACCCTATTAACATCACACAGATTTACAGTTCAATGGAAATTTATCTATTCATTCACTCATTCAACAAATATCCATTAAATATCTATGTTGCACCAGGCATTATTATATGTGCTGGAAACACTACAGTAGACAACACAGAATTGACTCTTGATATCACAGAACTTAAAGTCTAGTATGAAAGATGAACAATTAAACAAACAATAACACAAAAAGTTATAAGAATTGTTGGGAAAATGCAGGTCCATGCAAACACACTTTGGGTACTGCTGCTCTGGGCTGAACAGTCTTAGATCTTTTGATGGTTCTTTTTACATCATAGTTCCCAGACTCTGTGCCTTCCCGGTCATCATTCTTTGCGTATGCTCTAGTTTGTCAATGTCCCTCAGAAAGGGCCCCAAATTAAACATAATACTCCAGGAATTATTTGACCAGTAGAGCCTCAGGAAAGATAATACCCTCTTTTGTTCTGGACATTGGACTTTCATTAATGCAGCCTGCTGCACAGATATAAAACATTAAAAGCAGAAATAAACGGGAACCGTCTCCATGGCTGAGTGGTTCAAGTTCCGGGCCGCTCCATTTCGGCAGCCCAGGTTCACGGGTTTGGATCCCTGGTGTGGACCTACTCCACTCATCAGCCATGTTATAGGGGCATCCCATATACAAAAAATAGAGGAGGATTGGCACAAATGTTAGCTCAGGACTAATCTTCCTCAAGCAAAAAAAAAAAAAAAAAGAGGAGGATTGGCAATGGGTGTTAGCTCAGGGTGAATCGTCCTCACCAAAAAAAACAAAAAACCAACAATAAAGGAGAGAATAGCTTATTTCAATAAAACAAGAGATTTTCCAAGAAAGTCCTTTATAATAATTATCAATTAAATGGTAGACCAAAGTGACCATCAGAGAAGAAATCTCATCTCCATCGTGAGAGACAGATACGGCTTCAAGAAATATTTGAGTTGAATCTTGATAAGAGAGTAGAATTTGGATAGGGAATACCTTTATAATGTTCATAGAAACATAAAAACTAAATGAGATCTTGAAAACTCAAGTTTAACCAGGGGGTCCCTTAAGCTGTTTAGGAACATTGAAAACAGACTCAAGAGTTCAGAGGCAAATTTGTGGCATCTAATCATAGATTCAAAGCTTCACAATGAAAACAGGTGGCATATCAGAGAATGCATATTTAGAGTGGCATTGACTGAACTTTCAGATGTCCTCAGGAGACCAAAGAATCTGCCTCCCCTCACCTAACGGAAACTAACAATGAGTCCCAACTGGGGCTCCCGGTCTTGGTAGTGGTTCAGGGGGGACAGGAACACACCGAAGTCACTGGAACCAGCATAACTAGGAGAATCTTGCTGGAACAAAGATCTTAAACTAACCTTAAGGAAATGACCCTTTTTATATATTAGTAGGGCATCATAACTAACATGCTAGTACTAGTAATAAGTAAAAGCAGCCCTGAAGGTAAAACCTGCAACAGGTGCAGAGAGGGAAAATTACAGGACGACTTCCCCATTGCCCAGATATCCCACTGGAACTCAGTGTAACCAGTACTGCGATTGCTAAAATCTTCCCCAGAATTTCCAAAGGAAAGAATAGATAATTCAGCCCGTTCTACTCCTCTTTTAGCTCTGGTTAAATGGTAGAGGATATTCAAAGCAAGAGCTAGGATGTACTTTTTATTATTACGATTATCATTCTGGTTTTCATTCCTCTGCGCCTCCTGTCTCCTAGATTAGCATGGGTAATTGAGAGCTGAATGTAGTACACTGCATTTAAATCAGTAATATTTAACACTAATAGCCTGATCCTATTGCTATCTCCTGACCTCACAACACCTGACTGCACCTGGCGACATTGAAGGACACGGATGTCCTGATGTCATAATTGGCCACAACTCATTGGTTACACATGAGAAGGCTTACTCTGTTTACTTTTAATTTGAGTTTCAGAAATTGCTCTATTCATCATCATCAATGGAGAATCCACAAGGGCAAACCAAAAGCTAGATGCCCAACACTCTGATGAACGAAAAGTTCAAACAGTTATCTGGAGAGGTTTTCTATACCCACTTAAGCCTTAAAAGTGTGGACACTTCTGGGTATCTGACTGAATTTTTCCTATTTAATTCAGTTGTTTGACCTCAGCATTTATTTACATTTGTTGGATATGCCACTCAACTAAATTAGCTGTGAAAACGACCAGTAGCAAGCAGGTATACTTTATTTCCATCCATTTCACAGGCTAAGTAGAGGAATAGTTGAAAGGAAGGAGGGAGGGAGGAAAGGAGGGAAGGAAGGAAGGAAGGAAGGAAGGAAGGAAGGAGGGAAGGAGGAAGGAAGGAAGGAAGGAAGGAAGGAGGGAAGGAAGGAGGGAGGGAAGGAAGGAAGGAAGGAGGGAAGGAAGGAGGGAGGGAAGGAACAAAGGAAGGAAACAGGTAGGAAGATAGGTTGGGAGGGAAGGAGGGGGAGGAAATTGATGAAGGCTGATGGAACAGAATAAAATGAAATGGAAGAATGATGGAAGGAAGAAAGAAAGCATGCCAACAAGCAAAGTACAGAGAAAAACTTTTGTCACTCATGGTAGGAACTGCAACACCTTCATTACTTTTTCTACATGTTTGCTCATTTAATTGATGAGCTTTTCTGTCGAACTCTTCTAAATGTGAATGAATAATATTATGAATGGATACAAAAGAAAATGAGAGCTACTGTCTTACCCTTAGAATACTGAAAAACTAAACATTGGAATTTTTTATCCCCATGTGGTGGCCTGAATAATGGCCCTCAAAGATATCCAGGTCCTAATCCCTGGGACCTGTGAATGTTACCTTATATGGAAAAAAAAAGTCTTTGTAGATATTAAGTTAAAGATCTTGAGATGAGGAGATTATCCTGGATTATACAGGTGGCCCTTAAATGCAATCATACGTGTCCTTATAAAAGGGAGACAGAGGGAGATTTAACTATAAACAGAAGAGGAGAAGACAATGTAAGCATGGGGGCAGACATGGAGTGATGTTGCTACAAGCCAGAATTCTGGCAGCCACCAGAAGCTAGAAGAGGCAAGGAAAGGATTCTTCCCTAGATCCTCCGGAGGGATCGTGACTCTGCCAACACCTTGATTTCAGCCCAGTGAAACTGATTTAGGCCTTCTGACTCCAGAACTATAAGAGAATAAATGTGTGGTGTTTTAAGCTACCAAGTTTGTGGTAATTTGTTGCAGCAGTCATGGAAAACTAATACATCACATATTTAAAAAAAAAAAAAAAAGGTAAGCATCCATTAGCTTCCAAAACAATTCCAAACTGCCAAATATCCCTTGGCAGAAAGGTTGCACTCCAGAGCCTTAAGACAAAGATCCCATAGGTTCCCTATGCGCCCATTTGAAGATCCAAACAACCTCTCAATGCCTCCTGGGATAATAGCCAGTGCAGGCAGCCCATCAGCAGTGAAAAATGATAAAGGCAAATTGAATATATATAAATACTGAGATTATACAGAATATATTTTCAAAGATTCTTTATGAGTCTGGAAAGATAAAATACCACCAAAAAGTTATAAAATAATGAAATTTCAAGAAAGGATAGAGAAAATAAATGAAAAAAGAAATGTTCTATGAATGTAGGAAATAGGAAAACATCTGAGTATAATTATGTTCAGACTAGGTACTGATCAATAATTCTAAAAAAATTTCCAATTTCTTTATGAAATCCTCCCTAAGAGTGAATCAGATGTTCCCTCTGATATCCTCCATGATGCACTGAAACATGTAAGTCAATGATTGAGAGGGAGCGCAATTAAAATGCATGGTGAGAAGTCAGAAAGCTGTGCATCTCGCCACTGGAGTTTTCAGGGGGCGTAAGATGCCTGGATTTGAAACAAATCATTTTACAGAAAAGAAGGGTTATTTCCTGCAATAAATCCCCATCAGGACGAATTCTCACTGGTGCCAGCGTGGTGATGGATGACGCTCTCTAGGCTGGCTGTGTGGATTGGATTTGGATGGGCCACCAAAAGTGCAGACTTATCTAAAACTTATCTGAACAAGCCAAATCTCACAGGCCTGCAAAATTATGCTGGCTTTCTTTCAGGATTAGTCTCTCTCTTGAGATGGCTGGCACGGGAGCTTGGGGACTTGGCTGCACGTCCAGCAAGAATGGATTTTTTTCTTCACATTTTTTGACATTCCTGGAGCAGCAAAAATAATGTGCACACAGACATACATAATAGAGTAAAGTGAAAACTACATGACTAAGATTTCAAAACTACCAGCAGGTGCTTACTGAGAGCCTACTGTGCGCCTTATGGTTCCTGCTTGGATAGAATTTATAGTCAAGTTGAAGAAACAAACGTCATTATCAAGTATTAAAAGAGACTCCTCAATTACAAATGGTCAAAAAAGGAATAATCAATACAGGTCATTTGAGAAGTATTCTTCCCAATATACAACTTAAACTGGACTGTCATCTAGAATAAGATTTAGCAGTCAAGGAAAAGAAGACTCACCTATACCAAAATGAATCACTATTATTTGATGAATGACTACTATGTGCTGTTTGAAAACACACATCATTTCTTTAATTATTTCAACAACACTGTATAGGTTTATCCTCATCTAACCCATGAGAAGAGCCAAATGGATATGGAAAAGCTAAATTTCCCAAACCCACTTAACCAATAAGCAGTAGAATCAGGATTTAAATCCAAGACTCAAAAAAATCTCTGAATCAATATTCTCCAGGATGCAAAATCATGTTAGGTGGTTATTTCCAACAAAATATGAGTGCAGTGTAGACTAGAAGGAAATGTAAAAAGGGGACTAGTATTTTTTTTTTCTTCTGAAGTAACAGTCACAATCCCCACTCAAGAAGCAGGATCTTTGGAGAAGAAATTGTCTTTTCTTAAATATATGTTTTTCTTGCTAAATAGACAAAGCTTTTTCTTCCTGAGGATACAAAGAAAGTCCAGCTTTATCATTGTGCTTGGTGTGTTTGCTTTGTTTGTTTGTTTTAGGTTTGCTTGCATTAGAGTGTTTTAAGGATGTTCTTTGAGCATCTCTGATGTGCTTGGAATGGAGGATTAATTTTGTAGTATTAAGTTCTTTTGTATTTGTATTCATTTTCTATTGCTGCTGTAACAAATTACCACAAACTTAGTGGCTTAAGACAACACAACTTTATCATCTCACAGTATCTGTAGGTCAGAAGTCCAGGTTGGCTAGGCTGGTTTCTGCTCAAGGTATCACAAGGTCAAAATCAGGGTGTCAATAAGGACTTGTTCCTTTCTGGAGGCTCTGGGGATGAATCAGCTTCCAAGGTCATTCATGATGTTGGCAGAATTCGGCTCCATGCTGCTACAAGACTGAGGTCCCCGTTTCCTGGCTGCTTGTTGCAGAGAGAGGGGTCTTTCTCGGCTTCTAGAGACTCCCTACTTTCCTTGGCTCTTGGCCCCAGTCCTCCATCTTCAAAGGTCAAGGTTGAGTCCTTCTAACTTCTCTCACACCCCCTTTTCTGCATCACTCCTCTGCCACTTCCTCTTCCGCCACATCTCTCTAACTCTTCTGCTTTCCTTCTCTTCTTCTTTTTTTCATTTAAAAAAAAAAATTTTGATGTGCAAAAAGCTGTACATAATTAATGTATACAACTTGATGAGTCTGGAGATAAGCATACACTGTGAAACCATCACCACAATCTATGCCATAAACCTACCCATTACCTCCAAAAGTTTCCTCTTGCCTTCTTATCTTCCTCCTCTGCTTTTAAAGACTCATGTGATTACACTGGCCCCACTCAAAAAATCCAGAATAATCTCCCTTTTTTAAGATCAATTGATTAGCAACCTTAATTCTATCTGCAATGTCCCTTCCAAGCAGTAGCTAGTTTAGTGTTTGATCGAATCACCAGGGGTCAGGAATCTTGGGGGGACATCTTTAGAATTCTGCCACAGCATTTAGCAGCTATTTTGTTAAAAGCAAATACTTTGGTTTTTTGATAACATGAAATTAATTGTACTCAGCAACCGCACGTGATTTTCACTTCTTCCTACTACACAGTCTCTTCCACTGCCCTGACTTCAGGAAGATTGAAACCCCGTCTATGAATAAAGGGCATGACTTTTGAGAAGGTGAGAAATCCTCAAAAAAAAAGTCAATATTATCAAATAAAAATTTTTTAAAGCAGATAATTCTTAGAGAAAACACAATTTCAAAAAATAGTTCTTACCTTAATTTCCAGGATATTTCCTTTTGGAGGTCTTAATTATCAAAATAACTCCCTCAATTCTTTACTCTATGGTCTTGTTGAAGCCCATTTAAGTGTTTCTACTTGGGAAAAATGCTTGCTGTATTTAAAATCCCTCATTCTAAACCTATTAGTTTATTTTCTATACAGGAGGCAAGAGAATATTTCTGTGCTTGAAGTGCTTAATATTTGAATAATCCTTTTTTGGTTATTTCTTCTAAAGTCACCCCAGATAATGGTAAAAAAAAATTACTCTGGCAAAAATTTTGCCAAGTTCCAATTTATTATTAGGGTATTGATGGCCCCTGCTGATATAGAGCATAGACCCTGCACAAGTTCACTGTTCTTGAAGTAAAATACACCTTTCCTTCCCCCCACCTACCCTCAACACACAGGTATTCTTGGAATAATCCCAGTTCACTGCTCTAAAAGGACTTCCCTTCAGCCACTAATCAGTTTAGCATATAATTAAAAGAGCTTTAGAAATCATCAGTCATCTTGCTTAGGGTAAGTAATAATTTATGCCAAGGGAGTTGGAAAGAATGCTGATTTCATTTATTTTTATCTCCTTGGAGGGAAGATGGACTGATAAAACCATGTGCAAGATGACAAATTTTTAGACTTATTCATAAGACTAAATTAAAATAGCAGATCTATTGATGATTTCTGAATATTCTTTAATCTCTCTATGTCCTCCTATTTGGGGAATAAAGATTTTACATAAATATGACAGCTCCTCCCAATTCTAGACCATTTGTCATGATGGTCTAGTTTCTCAAATTTTTTGTTTTTCTAAACCAGCATCCTCTTCATTTTTTTACATTAGTGAATAAATAACATAGGTATATCAGATATTTGAAATTTAGATACATTTAGATTGGGTAAGCGCTGGCTCACCCACATATTTTCCTTCTAAGAAATAACACTGCAGCCCCACTTAGGAGAAATGAGCTCTCTCTGTAGTTAATCATCTGTGCAAGTGCAAGGTGTGGGCCGAGAGATAGGAGGCACATGCTTCAGGAGCCTGGTGACACCGAGGGAAGGCGCATGCTGAGGGTTATTAATTTGCATTGAGTACACAAGGTGAGTAGAATGGGCCTACCTTAATTAAACCAACTCACTAAAGGGGATTCAAAATCGGCCTACTTTAGCACTAAGAAACCTCACCTTGATATGGAGTATGTTGAAGTCACTTTTGCAACGTTAGAAATATAAAGATATCAATTGTGCAACACTAACTGGTTTTTCAAAAAGAGCTAACCTAAAATATTTAAATTAAGATTAAAATGTATTCTTTCATTAATTGAACGAATATCAAGTGAGTGTTAATGAGCAAAGAACTGTGCTATGGGGTGTTCAAAGATGTGGAAAGAGCAAATGATTGTGAGTCCTGGTTTCTCCACTGTGGGTCCTTGAACAAAAATTTCTTCACATCTCTCTTTATTCTTTTGTACTTTTTTTGTGTGTGTATGAGGAAGATTAGCCCTGAGCTAACATCTGTTGCCAATCCTCTTCTTTTTGCCGAGGAAGATTAGCCCTGGGCTAACATCTGTGCCCATCTTCCTCTACTTTTTATATGGCTTGACATGTGGTACATCAATGCGCGCCCGGGATCCGAACCTGCGGACCCGGGACCGCCAAAACAGAGCGCGCAAACTTAACCGCTGTACCACTGGGCCAGCCCCTCTTCATTCTTTTCTAAAACGAAAGTGTTTTTATCTTAACAGGATGCACATACTTCAGAAGCCTCGGTTATGACAGAAAACCCAATTCAAACAAGCTAAATCAGAAAAGGAAGCTCATTATTGAGAAGCCCAGGCACCGTTCTGACATCGGGTTCGGTTTTATCCAAGAACTTGAACAATGTCACCGAGATTCTCCATCTCTTGGCTTTGCCTTGTACTGTGTTAGCTGCATTCGCAGGCACCGTGTGGTGATCCCCCGTCCCGCTCACACTGGCCTCACTGCTTGCAGTCTCAGCAGAAAGAGCACCTGCCTCTTTGCTAATATCCAAATACGTATCTTTGCATCTCATTGCTCTGACAGCATCATGTGCTACTCAGTGGACTAACCTCCATAACCAGGAGAATGTGATGCACATGCATAAAGTTAGGGGTGACAGAAACCCTCCTGAAGAGAGTGGGCAGAGCTGATTATGTAGAGAAAAACCAGGCCTCTGTTGTGACAAGAAGAGTGAATGACTGCTGGCTTGCCAAAATGAAAGGTTCAGACTAGATAATCTCAATTATTCCTCCAGTGCTGCTCTTTAGTTATGGACTGAATTGCAAACCCCCAACCCCCACCAAATTCATATATTGAAACCCTAACCACCAGTACCTCAGAATATGACTGTATTTGCAAAAGAGTCTTTAAAAAGGTAACTAAGGTAAAATGAGGCAGTATGGGTGGGCCCTAAGCCAATCTGACTGGTGTTGCTTTCTTTATGAGAACAGGATATTAGGACACAGAGAGACACCAGGGATGCATGCACACAGGAAAGATCACATGAGGACACAGCAAGAAGGCAATCATCTGCAAACCAAGGAGTGAGGCCTCAGAAAAAAAAACGAATGTACCAATACCTTGGTCTTGGACTTCTAGCCTCCAAACTTTGAGAAAAAAATTTTCTGTTGTTTAAGCCACCCAGTCTGTGTTGCTTTGTAATGGCAGCCCTAGCAAACTAATACATCTTCTGAATAAGACGTGATCTTTTCCTTCTAGATCTTTCAGTCTATATTTGGACTGTTTTTGGAGAAAACATGTGTACAGCCTCAAACTTCCCCCCACCACACACACACACACAGACACACACACACACACACACACACAATATCCAGCTACAAGGTAGTTTTTTTGATAAATGCCATGTGAGTGAAACAACAAGCCAAGAGAAGGCACAGTCCCTATTTCCAGGTGTTTAGAGTTTGAGCTGAAGGAGTAGGTTAGGCTACGTATACAGATTAAAGGAGTGGTTCTCAACCGTCTGGGGCTCAAGGCACACTTTCAAGCACTAGAATTTTTGGTAGCCCTCATGAAATATTTGAATTGCATTCATAGTCATCACACTATTACTTGGGTCCCCCTTTAGCAGTGGGTCACCATAGTGGACATTTGATCACCCTGCATCTGAATCTTCTGCTATTTGGAGGATTGTCCACCTTATAGATCCCACTAGAGACGCTGATAATGCTGGCATTTGCCTTCCCAGCCTTCCGTGCAGCTGGATGTGGGAAGAGACCCAAAGTCTGCTACCCAGGCACACCTGCCTGGACTAATTCTGTAGCTCGTGAGGCAAACAAGACAAAACTGGAGGAACCTCTCTGAAAGTGGTGGTGGTTACAGGCAGTAACAGAGGGCTCCTGGGGTCAACAATGGCAGCCGTGCCAGCTGCGCTGGCGAGAGCCAGATGTCAGCTGGGTCTGTGGTACAAGCTACAGTATCTGGGTTCTGTCTTGACAGGATCAGCCCTGCTGTGTGATTCCAGACAACACTCCTGGCTGCTGCCCAGCCTCTTACCTCAATGCCCAGCCTTCCACGTGATTGCATGAGCTGCCCCAAATCCTTTTAACAAATTCATTTTCTGCTCAAAATCAACCAGAGCCCTTCTGTGATTGAGCTAAAAACCCTGACTGACAATATTGCTATTTAAGTAGAGCTCTTTATCACCTCCAACTGTCTCAAGTTCTCACCTATTCCAGGAAACACTCAACTTTCCATTGTGTATATATATTTTCGTTTTTACCCCAAAAGGTACTTCATCCTGCACAAGACTATATTAGTCACTTGGCTTGATGTTACTTTGCCATGACAGTATGTCTTACATCTTACATATACCTTCACTTAAAGCAAAAAAAAAATTAAAATATATATATCTCCACTTGAAGCAAAAATGTATTTTAAGAATTTTAAATATATTGTCAATATTGATCTCAGCTGCATATCTATGAACTGTGTGAGGTGCAGAAGTCTGAAGAAACACTGAGTTAGAGCATGGAGGATGGATCTACTCAATTTCTGGAGTGAGAAAAGATACAGCCTATGGCAATGGTTACCAATCAGATGATTATTAAAATCTTCGAGAGCTTCTGTTTTTAAATACAGATTTTAAATAGATTCCAAGTCCCTCAGAGAAACTTATTTTGTACATCTAGAGTATAGCCCAGGAATATGAGTTTTTATAACGCCTAGCAGAGTCAAAAGAGACTGTCCAAATCAACCAAATAAGAATGGAGGTTTAAGTCACAAAGATAAACAATAAAAGGACTAAAGTATGATATAACTAACAAAACTTGGAAGAGGAGTCGGAGAGTTGGGAACCGTTATAAGAGAGCTACGTATCTCAACTTTCATGATGAGGAATCAACACATAATGACTAAAGATGATGAAGCAAGAAATGGATTTACAAGCGTTATCACTCAGAATCATGGCAGCAACCACCAGGAAAAACTAAAACTAAAACTTTTCAAGGTTCTGGCCTAATTATCTCCCTCTGTCCACAGTCACTTCATGCCTATTATGCTGGGTTTTTTTTTCTGTAACTCCTCATACTTTCTATCTGAAAATATCTTTCTATTTGCTTATTTCCAAAGTTATAGTAAGCCCCATTAGGCAAGGATTTTGTCTGTCTTGTTCATTGTGTCTCCACAAGTGGAGCAGTGCCTGGTATATAGTAGGCACTTAATAAATATTTGAGGAAGGAAGGAAGGATGGAAAGGAAGGAAGGAAGGATGGAAAGGAAGGCAGGCAGGCATAAGTAAAGGTAGAAACTCCTGGGGAATGGGATAGGGATAGCAGAATTTTACATTTTATTTAATGCTATTCTGAACCATTTGAACATTTTTTTTACCATGAAAATGTATTATTTTCTAATAAAAAATTTAAATGCCCCTCTAGTAGTTTTGATGTGTAGCCAGGTTTGGGCGACGAGGTCATGAAAGAAATGCCTGTAAAGTTAGAGGAGAATTTAGAATCAGCTATAGATGGAGGGGGAGGGTTGCTGATTTTATTAGTAGGCTTTTTTGTTTTAATATTTTTCTATTTTTCATTTTATTCTTGTTTTAGTAGTAGGCTCTCCCCTCTATCATGTAATATGAATAGCCTTGGAAAGGCAGTACCCAGTCTTTGCCTAGCACTTTACAGTTATCTATTCCTTTATTGAAAAAAACTTTTCCAGATTGTTTATTCTAGTTGGATGCTCACTTCAGTCCCCTTTTAAAATGCAAACACTTTATAGATGGGTAACACCCATTATGTGATCAGTACCTTAGCGTGAACTTCTTGCATTGTTTAATCAGCTTCCTGTTCTGTTTAAATGCCAATGATCACCTTCTTATTCTGTTTAAATGCCAAAACACAGAAAAAGGAGATAAATCTCTCTACGGAATTCCAGCTACGGATGTTTGGTGTGATGAATGACGAATTTGATCTTCTCTTTCATCTTTTGCAATTACATACAAGCTGAAAGTAAATATGAAACTTACAACTTTGCCCTTTTTTTTCTTCCCAGAAGCTGATTTTAATAACAAGGTAGTAAAGCTTTTTACAGTTTGCCTCATATCTGTATGAACACGAGTTGGAGGCAGTGTCATATATCCAAGTGTGCCAAAGATTCAGAATTTTAAAGGAAAGGGGAAATAAGTGAATGTCATGGCTTGCTTCTGCTGGTGCACTCTCATATTTACATTGCTCTGAAAGAGATGAAGGCTAACGTACACTAAAATTCCTATCACGCAGAGTCTGCCGTGGTGCATTTTCAAAAGCCCTTCCCTTCTTTTTTTTTTTTTTTTTAAAGATTTTATTTACTTAATTTTTTCCCCCCAAAGCCCCAGTAGATAGTTGTATGTCATAGCTGCACATCCTTCTAGTTGCTGTATGTGGGACTCGGCCTCAGGATGGACGGAGAAGTGGTGCCTCTATGCGCACCCGGGATCCGAACCCGGGCCACCAGCATTGCAGTGCGCGCACTTAACCACCAAGCCACAGGGCCAGCCCAGCCCTTCCCTTCTGAATGGAAGATCAGGAAGCTCTTCCGCCCACAACACAGATTCAGGGCTCAGGACTCAAAGTGATCCAATATCCCAGAAGCACAAGGGTCAGGTCTCAGGACTTACCACACAGATTTCTGGAAGTAACAAGGCCACAGCACTTTTAACTATCTGTTTCATCCATTTTCAGGTGAGCCAATTTGTTTTTCTTCTACATATGCTACTTTTTCTCCCTCTCCAGTGACAACTCAAAAGATGTGAATCTACACACTACAAGGATGATTTTTATTGAACGTACCAGAATTCTCTATCCAAATAAGGTTTGCTCAGTTAAATACGTATCTTGGGAAGCCAAATGTTCATTCCACCTCTGTGTCATATCTCAGAACATTGGACACTATCTTCAGGGCCTGGAGTACGTTTTTTGAAAAGTTCACAATGCCAACAAGTAGTTCTTTAGGAATGTAATTGACTTGGGAGTAGCAGTTCTCAAAATTTTTGGTCTCAGAATCCTTTTATTGAGGATCTCAAAGAGTTTTTTATTTATGTGAATTGTTTTATCAATATTTACCATGTTAGAAAGTAAAATGGAAATTTTAAATTTTTTCATTGATTAGTTCATTTTAAAATAACAATAATAAACCATTAAATGTTAACATAACATATTTTATGAAAATAATCACTATGGTTTCTCTAACAAAAAATTTTGTGAGAAAAGTATCATTTTATATTTTTTATAAGTCATTTTAATGTCCGGCTCAATAGAACACAGCTGGATTTTTATATCTATTTCTGCTTTCAATCTGTTGCAATGTCATTTTAATTGAAGTATATGAAGAAAATTCAGACTCTTACACATATATAGTTGGAAAGAAAAGATTATTTTAAGAGTTTTTTCAGATAATTGTGATATTCTTCTTTGATATGATACCAAAACTCAACTTAACGGGTAGTTGAAATCCAAAACCATAGCAATAAACTTTTCATATTCTGCTACATTAAAATCTATCGGTCTGTCTTGCACTTTGGGAGAATCCTTTATCCACACATAATTTTGTAACATCATGCATTGGTTATCGGAAAATACTGATTCACTGAGTTGGGCAGATCTTCCAAATAGAGATACATTTAATTATACAATAATATTATCTGCCATGAAACCTCTGGAAAACTTCTCTGTACTCTTGTGAGAGGAGGCAAATAAAATCTTAGTATTATTACAAAAAATGTTTGACTTCATAGACTCCCTGAAAGAGTCTCTGAACCCCCAGGGTCCCTAGACCATACTTTGAGAACCACTGACTTAGCAGATGAGCTAAATGTCTTGCAGAGTCAAGTCTTATAAGGCTTGTTTCCAAATTAAGCAACACAAAACATCGGTTTAGGAAATTAATCATTTCAGCTACTTAAGCAGGTTTTGTGGCAAAATGAATTTCAGTGAATTTTTTCTGATGTTGTCAAGTGTTTTGATTAATATCGAGTTTCATCCCCTCTCATCATATAAGACAATTCATGACATTGGCCCACTTTAGGTGCTGGGATTGCCCCAAATCACACAACCAGACAGAAACTGAGCTGAATCAAAGTCCACAAAACTTAGAACTGTCACAACAAAAATACTTTCACTTTTCAAACCCTAGATGGTAGTCCATTTACTTCAAGCAATATGCAAAAGGACCACATTTAATATAAGGAGTAATGTGGATATCCTATGGGGTTAACTGAAAAAGGATTTTCTATAGCTCTAATGCAAATGTTCCTATCTGTTCTCTCTTTTTAAACTGCAATGTATGATTATAGAATTTAATAGCTATGAAGAACTATGAGGCGATCTAGTCTAATAATTTAATTTTACAAATGATGAAAGTAAAAATCAGAAAATCAAAATCAGATAACTATTCTAAGGCTGAGATGAAACCAAAATCCAGGTCACTTGACATCCTGCCCAGCATTTTCTGCATAGACTGAGAAGGTTCTAAAAAGAAAACACCTCATCTTATCATCAGCCTTGTTTTTCCCATTTATCATTCAACCCAAATTAGAGATGTGCAAAAATGTGTTCACTAATTCAGAAATATTTTAGACTTTTCTCCTCCAAAAAACAAGTGCTTCAACTTTTTAGAGTTATATTCTTGTAACCCACTCAAAAGTCACAGGTAACATTTTACTAGCAAGGGACAAAGAAATATTAAAATAGTGAAATGCCCACACATTGCAAAGCTAACCACAATCAGAAAGCTATTATCTATTTTATCTGTCTTGGTGACATTCTTCCAAATGTAATAAACTGAGGTTCAGGATCTTGAAATAGGCAATAAAAATGATACTTACAAAAATGACTAAGGATAGGTGGAATGCCGTTAATTAAGCAATAATCCCTTTGAAATCAGTCATTACCAGCAGTTTTTTGCTATGGGCCATTAACACTCTAACTAGCAAGTCATTAATAGTGGTAATAACCAATTCTGAGGGGATTATTGCTGGAATAAACTATATATAATGATTTTTAAGCTTTGTAAAAATTTTCACATTTTTATGCTAACCTTTGAATAATAAGTAAGTATGGGTGGAATTAGCTGAGAATATTACTGGCTCATTTTTTAAAACATAAATATTTATCTCTCTCCATCTGTCTATTCCTATATATTTGTCTATCATGTCCTTCACCTTTGAGGATGGTGATCCTGATTGGCCAGTATATAGAGGGTTTTGCTATCCTCTTTTCATACAATGTCCATAAAGACTGTGTGGTGGTTTGCAACTGTCCTCACTCATTTAGAGCCCAGCATTACCATCGACTTCACCTTTTAAAGTCCAAGCCCTTTTGAGGTCATTTTTTGTCCAATTTCATCTAGATCACTTTGGTGGGGTTTTTTTCTTTTTTCTTTTTTTTTTTTTTTTGCATGCTTATAACACTGAGTTTCTCCAGTAATATAGACAACCCCTGTAGCTTGCTCTAGGTGCAAAGGGCCACACCCAACACAGAAACAGACGCAATTCAGAGAAGAGGGTGGGTGAAAGGGTTCCTGATTATTTGATCCATAATGGTAGCCCAAAGGTAAACACCTTGGCCCTGGCTCCTTCCTGTTTCCCGAGGCCGCTGGAACTCCAGCATGGTTTTCGGTGGTAGCTTTTACCATAGTTGCAGAGTCACTGTAACTCCTTCTTATTTTTCCTTCACTTTGGATCTGGTGCCGGGGGTGTGTGGGGTTGGACCTCTCAGATACACTTAGTTAACATCACAACTTGACTCTGAGAAAATTTTACAAATTATAAAGCAATATTGGGTAAACATATATCCCTTCTAAAAGAATGAGCCAAATGAGGAAAAATCAAAGGATACATGAAAAGATTCTGGAAAGAAAAAAAGAACATGAGTGGAGAGAAAAGAAACACCCTTCTTTGAAAGAATTTAAAAATCTTCTTTTCTTGGAAATAGTATTAAGGCAGAAGAATATTTTATTAAGTGTAAGATTAATATTATCTACAATATTCAAGAGGATACTGCCTCTGTGAAATTGATAAAATAGACGAGAATAATCCATGATGAAGACTGCCAACTTAAAGCCACAATAAAAGAAATGTAAAGTAAATTCAACACTAGAAAAAATTAACAAATGAGTTAGAAGATAAATTTGGAAAGTTTCTTGGGTAAAAGGATAAAAATGATAAGACTAATAGATAAGGCTACATAAAAACTGAAAACTTTTGTACATAACCAAACTTCATAAATTGAATTCTTTAAAAACTGGGAAAATATTTACCAAAGAATATCTGATAAAGGGCTAATAGCCTTAATTTTAAGGAACTCACAACAATCAGAAAATGCCGGCTATAGGTTAGTGGACAGCAAACAATTCAGAAAAGTGAGAAACATATCAAGGATAATTACCTTCGTTAGTAACCAGACATACAAACTAAATTAAAACAAATATTATTTTCACTATCAAATTAGAAAAAAATTCAAAAACCTATAATACAACTAGCGAAAATGCAGAGTCAGGAATTGTTGTGCCCTACTGGAGGAATAAAAGGAACCAAGCCACTTTACATTTGCTTGAAAAGCGATTTGGCAATTTAGGAATACAGCAATATGTTTTGAGATTGGGAATCTAAAATCTCTATGAAAGTAATACAATGGGACTGACACTCCTCTTGCTGAGAAGTAGTCTATGACTCTGGGTTGGAGTGTGTGACTGCTCTGACTAATAAAGCATGGAAGAAGTGATGCTTTATGACGTCCACAGCTAAATCTTAGAAAGGCTATAACTTGCACCTGGTGCTCTCTCAGGCCTATGATGCTCACCCTGGGAACCCAGCCACCATGATGTGAGGAAGCCAAGCAGCCACATGAATAAGCCATGTTCCAGTTACAACCTCAGCTGTTTTAGTCTCCGCAGTCAACCACCAGCCTCAGTTGCCAGACATCTGAGGAAGCCAAGTGGAGCAGAAGTGAGATTTCCCCACTGACACCTCCCCAAATTGCAGATTCATCAGCAAAATAATGTTTTCCTCCCATCCCTAAAACTTTAATCTGTGTTGTTTAGAAGTCTCTGCCCCAAAAAGAAATGCTTCCTACAGGGAATACAACAGTGGTCCCAGTGAACTGGAAGTTAACACTACCACTTGGCCATTCTGGTTTCTCCGTGCTACCGAACCAACTGTCAAAAAAAAATGGGGGCCACTGTACTGGTCTGGGTAATTAATCTTTATTAACAAGGGAAAACAGGTTTACTGCTCCACATTGTGGGTAGGATGGACTATGTCTGGAACTCAGGGTATTTTCTGGGGCACCTCTTAGTACTTCTTGAGTAATATTCAGGATTATGTTACAGGAAGTTTAGGAACTTCCAATGTAACATGCCAAATCTTTTGTTCCAAGGCAAAGACCAAAGGGACAATCTCAGTCACCAACTTTACACACCGAGCCCAGAACACAAAGAGCCCATGCACAAGAGTTGGGACAATCCAGACATCTAGGTCCTAGAAGAGTGATCCCCTCAAACTCAGGAGACGATCCCTCTCTGAAGCATCGAGTTTCCAAGTCCAGGTGGTCAGATTGGATGGAAGGAGGGAGAGGGACAGAGTGAGTTTGCCACCTGCCACTACACACTTCCACATTTCATCAGTTCTAATTCCAGTGATGGATATATTCTTATCCTCCCCAATCATAATAGCTCAATGTGATTTACAAAATCATCTTACATACCATTACGTTCACATATAAAAATTAGAATACATTTTCCCTTTCTTTATGAAGATGATCAAATATTCAGAATCTGGTTTCTAAACAGGATTTCATTACTAAAAAGAAGAAACTTTTTTATATTGTCATGCAAGTTTTAAGGATGGATAGAAGCCGAATAGATCTTTAAATAGAAATTCTTTCTCCATTTAAATTCAGCAAAAAATTGATTTGATTCCCCGATATGTCTGAGTGCATCATCTTTAAAAATCAATTGTTCTATTACCATCTATTAAAAAACAACAATAATAAAAACTTATTTTCTGAGCTGCAAGAATTTTGAAAATTCAGTCAAAGCCATAGTTCAATACAAAACCGCTTAGAAGTTCAAAGACAATATCATATTAAAAATCAAAGCTTTCAGACATTTAGCTTTACTTAAAAGCCACCCAATATTAAACTGGAATGTTTCACTCATTTAAATTCCCTTTAATGAAGATCTTTGTACATCTTCTCATCTATGTTAGTCCCTGATGATTATACCCCAAGGATATTAAAATCCCAATCTGTCAAAATCACCAGAAAATATCTTCAAATGTACACTTGGCAGTCTTTGCATACTGAGTTGGTAACGTGAAGGATTATTTATAGCTAGGATGCTGCAATTCCCATTTTGCAAATGAGCTTTAATTATTAGCCCATTTGCTGATTTGAATTGGGTGACTGAATCTTAAGAAAAGTTAGAATCATCAACCTGGAGTAATTGTTGAAGATGTTAAAAATTGGGGAAGTTCAAGCTCATGTCAGAACAACTACAGAAACACAAATGAAAGTTGACAAAAACACATAGAAATTGAGACATTTGAGAGAAATGCAGGAATATTTAGCTGAATATATTAATTTTCTTTAATAATAATGAATTTCCTGTCTGAATTCTTTTCACGTACCCTGAAAATAGACAATTCACCCTAAGCTAAAATCCCCACCCCAGAAATAACCAAAATATGTAAATAGCACTGGAACAAAATACCATATAACCCAATTTTCAGTCTTTCCTCACTTCATAGGTTATTTGCTCTACCAGAGTGCTCGTCACATTTTTTTTGCTCGTTTATCCTTTAAAGGAATTTTGAAAAATGATGCACCCCATCAACTACTGCTTTAGTTTAAAATTAATATCTTTATAACTTTTCATGATTGCAAAGGATCTATTTTCCAGTGTGTTAAAAATATTAAAATTTTTAGATATAGTTGTTACCTCATTCTTTTAAATATATTCTATAAATTCTAAGTATTATGCTTTGTTTTTTCACATTTTAACATCTCAGAGATTGAGACAAGTCTCATTATTGCTCTGATCAGGTGGTAGGCATGCCTGTGGGTGTCAGTCACTTGCAATAAAATTCTAGAGGAAATAGCACTTAAGAAATGCTGTACCAGGGCCACCCAGTGACGTAGCAGTAGGTCCAAGAGCTCCACTTCCAGTGGCCCAGGGTTCCCAGTTCAGATCCCGGGGGCGCACCAATGCACCACCTGTCAAGCCATGCTCTGGTGGCGTCCCACATATAAAGTAGAGGAAGATGGGCATGGATGTTAGCCCAGGGCCAATCTTCCTCAGCAAAAAGAGGAGGATTGGCAACGGATGTTAGCTCAGGGCTAATCTTCCTCACACACACAAAAAAAGAAATGCTGTACCAATGCTTTTGATGACTCAGAGGACAACCAAGTGTGGAAAAACCCCAGACATTGATGACTGAGCCAAAAGTGCGTTCAAGGACTGAGACTCTCAATGTTAACAAGTTTTAGTAGTAAAATGTTCTGGTACCAATTCTAACCTGTGGCGTGGGAGGAGTCCCACACCACCAAGCAATTCTCTGACACCAGCTGGGTGTCCTACAATTCACTCAATTCTGACACTATCTCCAGGTAGATCCCACAAGTTAAGGGCTCTGTCCTGCAAAACTGCCCCCGCATACACTTCAGAAACCAATGGGAACTCCAGGTTGTCACCTGTGCTTCTGACCGAATGGCTATAGACTGGAGTTTCCAACGTCCGCATCCTTGGGTTCAATTAACTTGCTAGAGCAGCTCACAGAACTCAGAGAAACATTTCACTTACTAGATTACCAGTTTATTATAAAAGGATATAACTTAGGAACAGCCAGATGTAAGAGATGCATAGAGCAAGGTATGGGGAAAGGGCTTCTATGCCTTCTCAGAGCGCACCACTCTCCCCAAATCTCCACGTGTTCACCAACTAGGAAGCTCTTCAAACCCCATTTGGGGTTTTTATGGAGGCTCCATTAGGTAGGCATGATTGATTAAATCATTGGCCATTGGTGACTGATTCAACCTCCGGCCCCTCTCCCACGGAGGAGGTCAGGAAGGTAGGACTGAAAGTTTCAACCCTCTAATCACATGATTGGTTCTCCTGGCAACCAACCTCCACCCTTAAGTGAGGGCCCAAAAGTCACCTCATTAACATAACAAAAGGCACCTTTGTTGCTCTCGTCACTTAGGAAATTTCAAGGGTTTTAGGAGCTCTGTGTCAGGAACAGTGGACTAACACCAAATACAGTCACGCGTAGCTTAAGGGTGGGGATACATTCTGAGAAATGCATCTTTAGGTGATTTCATTGTACAAACATCATAGACTGTACTCACAAACCTAGGTGGTCTAGCCTACTACACACCTAGGCTCTATGGGACTAATCTTATGGGACCACCAGAGTATATGTGGTGTGTTGTTGACCCGAACGTCGTTATGTAGAGCAAGACTGTATATATTTCTTATTATAAATCACAATATCACAAGTAATATCTTAACTAATTTATTCTATTCATATTTCCACGTGTACACAAGCATATTGATGGTAAAGATCCAAATAAGTCTAAAAGATCTCTTTCAATAATAATAGAATAAAATTTGTAAGTGATAAAAAGCATCATAGTTTGTTACAGAATTTTCTCTTACTTAGTTATACAAAAGTAATAGTGCATCTAACAATCAATGGTATCTAAGATTTAATAAAATATGAGACTATAATGATTTAATATCCACAGATATCCATTTTTTTTAATTACATGAATAAACACTTTTTATTGTGGTAAAATATACATATCATGAAATTTACCATTTAACCATTTTTAAGAGTACAGTTCAGTGGTATTAAATACATTCACATTATAATGCAACCATCACCAGTATCCATCTTCAGAACTTCTTCATCATCCCAAACTAGAACTCTGTACCCATTAAACAATAACTCCTCATTTCCCCTCCCTCTAATCCCTGGCAATCAATATTCTACTTTCTGTCTCTATGAATTCGAGTATTCCGGGTACCTCATATAAGTGGAATCATACAATATTTGTCCTTTTGTATCTGGCTTATTTCACTTAGCATAGTGCCTTCAAGTTTCATCCATGTTGTACCATGTGTCAGAATTTCCCTCCTTTTTAAGGCTGAATAATATTCCATTGTATGTATGTACCACATTTTGTTTATCTATTCATCTGTCAATGGACATTTGGGTTGTTTCTGCCTTTTGGCTATTGTGTATAATGCTACTAGGAACATTGGTATACAAATATCTGTTCAAGTCTCTGCTTTCAATTCTTTTGGGTATATAACCTGAAGTGGAATTGCTGGATCATATGATAATACTATGTTTAATGTTTTTAGGAACCTCCATACTGTTTCATAAGCTCTTTTTTAATAGCTATTTCCATTCCACTTCTCCCACAAGAATTAACCTAACATAAAAATACTTATTGTTTAAAATCTTTTGATTATCCTCATAATCCCCTACAAAAATTAATATAAATTAAAATGTAAATTTCCTATGATCATAAAGATCTGGATGTTAAATTTCCTTTAGATTGAGTTATCATTCAGCAATAGTAGACAGTTGATCAAAACAACATATATGTATTATAAATTTTATAAACATTAAACAATAAAATTTTAAGGAAAGTGAGATGAGTAGAGCTATGTTCTTTCTTCTTCCAATGAGTTCATGTACCTGTGGATGAATATTTTACCATTTAGATGACAAATAGATAGAGAATTGATAAGAAATTTCACTCCCCTGGAGGAGCCTTCCTCCAATACGCTTTGCAAGAGGCAATGGAGAGTCCCACCTGATCCTCGCTGCATCAATTAACACCTCTGTTGCCTCATCCTCCCCTGGGACACCTGCTAGGCTTCAGCGTTGCCTTCATCATGCTCACTGCAGCAGCTGCAGTGAGCCCAGTTCCAGCCCAGTTCCAGCACTCCCCACCAAACTCATAGAGGCTCAGGCTTCCCCAACAGCTATCCAGAAGGGCTGGGTACATAACCTGAAAGTGCCTGAGGATGACACTACATGGGGCAAACTTAGACCAGTGAAAGGCAGGATAGAGTTAGGGGCCCATAGATAAATTCCTTTTCCTTCCTCTTCCTAACAGATTGTTCTAAGAAACAGTAGCTCCATATTACCTCTCCAAAAGTGCAGAATGTCCCATGCAACTGAGCAACCAACTGGGTTTCTTGTGAGACTGTGGCCAGTGAAATATTCTCCGTCTTGTATTCACTTTCCATCCTTCGCCGCCTCACTTCCCTCTGTCTCTCTCTCTTAATGACCTGGAATTTACCCACCCACCCACCCAAATAAAATCTTTGTTTTAGACTTTGTTTTCTTGAGAATTCAGGCTAAGATGTTCATAAAAGTAAGCAGAAGAGAACGGAAGAATTTTTCTTATAGTAATTTCACTCAATATTTAAAACTGCTTGCTGGATATTGGCCAAAAATAATACAGTGATTTATCATCCAAAATTGTTTTTGGTGGTTATTGGCAGATATTTCAAATGTTTCACATTTCTTTCAATGCTTTTGAAAGCAAAGAATTGGACACCAACTTACAAAAAACAACTCACAAAGAGTTGTTTTATCAGCCATTAGATTATCCACTTTCCCACCCCTACACCAATATTTCAAATTGTTCCTTTGCCTGGTGATCTAAAAGTTCAAACACCTGGAGGCGATGTACTAAGCAATGCATCATAGTAAGATCTGAATGGGTGAGAGATTTGACTTTCTTTTCTAAATTGGGAGAAAAAAGGCCCACAGCTCTGGCAAATCTAGGGGGAAATGGCACCTGTCTCATATCCACCCAAGTCTCAGCTAAGCAGCTGTTCCTTCTCGTCCCTTCAGCCCCTCCTTGGGTGTCTGCCAGCTTCATCATGGTCATACCTTGAATTCCTAAACTATTCTTATTCTCAATAATGCCCTCAGTGGGAGACCAATATGGGAAAATCCTACACTTTCCTTTATGGTCTAATCTCTTATTCCCTTCAACTACACTAAAATGAGGCCTTACAATAAGAGGTTTTAGCTACTGAGAAGCTATGGACAACCAGAGAAATTGCAAAGCAGAAGGAAAAACTTAAAACTGCACTAGTCCCACAATCCGAAGAAAAAGCAAAATAAAACAGGCAAAAAGCCAGAACTTTCCTCAGGTGCCATAGTGGACACACTGGTACCTGTCTCAACCTCTTCTCCTCCTGTCTGAAACAAATCCATCCTTCATTTTTCACAATGCAAGTCTCTATCCATTGCCGCCTGTAGAAAATTCAATCTTCTACTCAGAAGGGATAGCCATAATTTAGTAACTATCCTCTCTCCCTGGGGGGTATTCCAAGGCAAAAATTTCAATCAGCAATACCTTTCCCCAAGCCCAAATTAATTAATTAAGAATAACATCAGGAAAGGTTTCAGCTAAATAGTTCAAGTTGGCTTTGTTACCTTGAGTCTTACACCATTCAAGATCTCTCTGCCAGTGAGATATGTTTATATCCATCCTCATTCTTCCTACAGTCTTGTGGTAGATAAGTATTGGACCAAGCACATACGCACACACACACTCACAGCCCCTAAAGAAAAAAATTATTTCCAGAGACAGTACAGTCTAAATCCATATTAAAATAGTGTATCCATTAAGATAGGATCAGCTGTGTATAACTGAAGACCCAAAGCAGTGGCTTTAACAAGATAGAGGTTTATTTCTTATTCATAGTAAAGAAGTCTGGAGGTAGGCAGTCCACAACTGGTATGGTTATGGCCTGGGCTCTTTCTAACTCTCCACCTCCCCAAGATCTGACCTTCATCCTTATGGTAACAAGATAGCTGCTTGAGTTTCACCCGTCCCATCCAAGATCCTGGCCATAGGATAGTGAAAAGCCCTCCTTCTGAAAGGAGACCTCTGGGCAAACTTACATTACATTTCCACTTATATGTTATGGCCAAAATTTTCACAGATTTCCCTGCCCATAAAATAAATCATGTTTTACATTATTATACCAATTATTTTATCAAGGCCCCTCATAAAAATAGGACCCATAACAATGTCTTGCCGAAAGCAGAACTGTTTCATCTGATGGCCATTTTAAGTTGCACCTAAGCCTGGAAGAAGCATTGATTTTTTTTTTTTTTAATTTGGATCTAAGTTAAATTCTAGTGTTGAGCATCCTTCTCTCACTAATCTTTATAATCTGAAGGGAGTCATTATGAAAGGAAATCATTATACTCAGGTTATACAGAGAGACAGTGAGAGGTGGGGAAACACTTTAGCTTTACTCATATTTTGCCACTTTCTTAATTTTACTTCTCCTTAGACTGTACATGTCTAATGAGAAGCAGCTTTTTTTTTCTTTTTTAATATTATTTATATTTCTTTTTTTATATTTATATTTCTTTCTTTTATATGGAATATACTTCCTAGGGTAACACCCAAATAAGCAAATTTTATTTTATTTTTTTATTTCTTTTGGTGAGAAGATCAGCCCTGTGCTAACATCTGCCAATCCTCCTCTTTTTTTTGCCGAGGAAGACTGGCCCTGGGCTAGATCTGTGCCCATCTTCCCCCACTTTATATGGGATGTCGCCACAGCATGACTCGCCAAGCAGTGCATCAGTGCGCGCCCAGGATCCTAACCTGTGAACCCTGGGCCGCCACAGCGGAGAGCGTGCACCCAACCGCTTGCGCCACCGGGCCGGCCCCCCAGATAAGCAAATTTTAAATGGTTCATTGGATAAACTGTGGGCTACTATGGATGGGAGTGAGGGAAAAGAGAAGTTTTAATAATGCAACAGTGAGTCAACGACCTCTGCAAAAAGGGAGATGTTTTCAGTTAAGTGTCAAACTAGAGGTTTTCTATTTCCCACCAAAAGCAAAAATTATCTATATAACCCCTCCCACTGATATATCACAGAAAATAAGATAGGAAATTCTCCTCAGGTCTAAAGAACCTAAATCAGGCATTTTTCAGAAAGCTCACTGAACCAAAGTTTTCAGCATTTCAGTCTTGCATAGATCTATACAGTAGCAAATTGGGAAATGCAGAAATAATGTTAATAAACTTCCTATAGTTAAAGTGTGAGTTTGCAACAAATAAATATAGAGTTTCTGAGAATTCTATGTCCAGGAATGGGTGAAATTTGGACCAGCATGGAAGGAGAGGGGGTAACTGGTAGATGATCAAAAACCCCTTGAAAAACTCAGGAAGAATTAGAACACAGATATTTCTCCTAAACAAATGTAACAAAGTATGTGCCTAATTATTTAGTAAAAAAGATTAAAATTAATTAAAAATAATAACATACCACCTTGCATATTATTTTTACTTTGTTATGTGTAAATAAATTTATAAGACAATATTTAAAATACTGTACATAACCCGTATTTCTCCAGGTCACACGAACCTGGGGAGTACAAATCAGTTCATATAAACAGCATAGTGGTGAAGAGAACAGGCTATGGACAAACAAGCCATCTAACCAACAAAACAGAATTGAGAGTCCAGAAACAAACTCTCATATGCAGTCATCTGATTTATGACAAAAGTAACACTGCAATGCTGTGAGGGAAAGATGGCCCTTTCAATAAATTGGATATTCATATGAAAAAAAATGCACCTTGACCCCCAACCTCACACGATACATCCAAATCAAGTCCAGATAGATTGCAGATCAAAATGTGAAAGGTAAGCAGTAAACAAAAGAGAAAACTTTCATGACCTTGGGGTAGGCAAAGATTTCTGAAAGAGAATGCAAAAAGTGCTAGCCATAAAAGAAAATAATTGATAGACTGAACTATGTTAAAGTTAAGAATGTCACTGTTCTTCATGGTGTCTTCATAGGACACAATAAGGACACCATGGTTTTCATAGGACAACAAGAAAATGAAAGACAATCCAAAGAAAGAGAGGACATATTCACAACACATATTCAACTAAGGATTCATATCAAGAAAGTGCAGGAGAAAAATTTTCCTTTACCCTTCTAGGTTCTTCTGGCTGGTCTAAGAATTAAATCGACATGAGACAGATTAATAGGAGAAAATCAAATTTAATTTTGTATGTACGGGAACCCAACATACATAAGAGGATCCGAGACCTCACATACATGAGAAGTTCAGAGACAAAAATATAAAACAAGGTATATATGCTGTCTTGGGCTAAGGAATGGGATAGGGACCTGAGGCTTCAGAGGTGAGGAGGGTAATTCACAGGACAATAAGAAGATCAGATGTTCAGTAATAGGCTCAAAATATTCCACATGCCAAACTGGCACATCCTGGGGAGGCCTGTTCTGAACTTCTTCAAGAACATAGAAAGGGAGCTTCCAGGTTGGTGAACACATGGAGGTGCTGGGAGAGTGGTGTGCCCAGAGAGGGTATGGAAGCTCTGTGTCCCTTCCCACATACCTTGCCCTATGCATCTCTTCCATCTGGCTGTTCCTGAGTTATATCCTTTTATAATAAACTGGTGATCTAGTTTAGAAAAAAAGGATGAATATAGAAAGAACTCCTGCACATTGGTAATAAAAAGACATAAAATAGGAAAATGGGCAAAAGTCTTGAACATACTTTTCACAAAAGAGGATATACAAATAACCAATAAATATATAAAACATACAAGGTAAAGAAAATTAAAACCAACCACAGAGTGATACTGCTCAACACTCACCAAAATGGCTAAAATGAAAAAGACAGGAAATACCAAGTACTGACAAGAATTTGAAGCAACCATAACTTTTACACACTGCTGGTACAAAAGCAAATTTGTTCAACCCTCTTGGAAAACTGGTTGACAGTACCTCCTAACGATGAACATATATCTACTCCATGACACAGCAGTTCCACTCCTAGGTAAATACCCAATATAAATGTATAAATATATTTACCTAAAGACATGTGCTAGAATATTCATAGCAGTACTATCATCAATAGTCAAAACTGTAAACTACCCAAATGCCCACCAATAGTACAAGGAACAAATAAATTAAAATATATTCAGGGGCCAGCCCTGTGGTCTAGTGGTTGAGTTCGGCATACTCCACTTCAGCGGCCCGGGTTCAGTTCCTGGGCGCAGACCTACAACACTTGTCGACAGCCATGCTGTGGCAGCAACCCACATACAAAATAGAGTAAGACTGGCACAGATGTTAGGGTGAATCTTCCTCAAGCAAAAAGAGGAAGATCAGCAACAGATGTTGGCCCAGGGTGAATATTCCTCAAGCAAAAAGAGGAAGATGAGCAACAGATGTTGGCCCAGGGTGAATCTTCCTCAGCAAAAAAAAAAAAAAAATATATATATATATATATACATATATATACACGTATGTTCAAACAATCAAATATGATACAGCAATAGAAATTAGACAACATGCAAAAACACAGATGAATCTTGCAAACGTAGTGTTGAGTATAAAAAAGCCAGATATAAAAGAGAATACTGTATAATTCTATTTATATATGGTACTGTCAGGATAAGAGGGAGAATCTCCCTCTGCCCTTTCCCTTAAGGTTCTTATGGCTGGCCAAATAATTAACAAGACAGGTTAGCAGGAGAAAATAATACCAAGTTTAATAACATGTATACATGGGAGAAAGCAGGGACACTGCGTTTCTCCACACAATAGCAGAAATTCTCATCTTAAATACCATGTTCAGCCAATGACAAAGGAGGATGTTGGGGGTGGGGGGAGTCAGTTACAGGAGATTACCACTAAAGCACAGTAAACAAGAGTAAGGTTATTATGCAGCTTTAAGGCCTCAACTTTCACATTGATAAGCCTCTAAAAATGAGGCCATCCCCCTCTCTTCTCAAAACAGAGAAAGAGAGACCTTTACAAATAGAAATTTCTCTTATAAATATAAATAATTGTCTGGCAACTCCTCACAGGGCCATCCAAAAAATGCGGCCAGAGAAACAAAACTTCTGATAAGATGGGCTTGTTGGTGCCTTTCCTATTATAACATTTATCCTACATTATCTCTACAGCCATCATAATAGATCTGTTCCAAAAAAGAGCCACCATGTCAAACTCTTTAGGCAGTTAGTGGGGGAGGTCAAATGTCCTCAGAAAAAACAACCAAGGTAAAGAGATAGATTTCAGGGTGGCCAAATCTTGATCTCCCACAGTACAAAAACAGTTAAAACTACCCTATGCAATTAAAAGTCAAGAGAGTAGTTGCCCTTGGCAGATATAGTGACTGGAAAGAGGTGTGAGGGGGTCCAGGATGCTGGTAATGATCTGTTTCTTCACATGGGGGCTGGTTACACATGCATGTCCAGTCTGTGAACGTTAATCAATCTGTACACGTAAGATATGTACACTTTTATGTATGTGTATTACACATTAATAAAGAGTTTTGTTAAGAGGAGGTTATGGATTTATACTGCCTAAGGTCACACTTACCAGCTGTGTGATTTTGAGCAAATTATTTAATCTTGGAATTTCATACTGGTAAATTAGTATAAAAGTATTATCTACTTCACAGAACTGTAGAGAAGATTAAAACTCCACCTTAATGTAATAAACATGGTCCCCAAAATTCAACTAAGTATGAATATAAGTCATGTTTAAAGATTAATCAAATGACAGGGCAGGCCTGTGCAACTCACTAGCTGGGAGCTCTAGGTGGCCAGCTATGCAGTCCAAATCCATCTCAATCCTGGCTATAGTTTGTCATTACTTGATGGCAAATGTAGGCTCTGGTTTGAATGTTAATAGAGATAATTCTGGATTCTATGGATAGCCAGGATTTCTAAGACAAAGGGTTAGCTGGTGCGCATTTTGTCATCCATGGAGAAACTAGGTTGGAAGAGTCTTGGGTCTCTACTTTCCTGTTCCCTGAGCCAAGATTGTCTTTTATTTCCTAACTTAGCATGACCCTATCTTCCATTTTCCCCCTCTCCTTGAACAGGAGAACTTTAGCCTACCGTTGTTTGAGAACATGAGCTGGGCGGAGGACAGGAGAGAAACATCAACCCCCTAATATCTGAACTTGCATTTTGGAGGATGGGAAGTTATTAAACAAATAAATCATGTGAATAACAAGTGCTCAATAAATGCTAGCTGTTTTCCCACTCCTGGCTGTTGACCCTTCCACTTTGCAAGACCTCCAAACCTCCTCAAGATCTTTCCCAGCTATCTCCTGTAGTCCTCAGAGGATATTTGGGATTTTCTGCCCATGCACTGGATACCATCATCCCTGAGACATGGGGCTAATGAACATCGGAGCTCTGTATGTGCTGAAGCATCGCTGTTCTCTGGAGTTCTCAAAATACCACAGCCAGGCTGTCTTTCAGGCCAAAGAAAGGAGAACACTTTGCTTCCCCTTTTGGATTTTAGAATAGAACCAAAGGAACCCTGCCCTGCATGACAATGCCTTAGAGAGTTTTTGGAAAAAAACAATTCCGAAGTCTTGGGGCATACACTTGCAAACCGGGGCCAGTCCAGAGAAGGGAAAATTACTATTGATATCTGTTACAAAGATACATTTCTGTCTGGATGTGGCATAGTTTGCATGCTGATTATGACATTTATCGAATGCAGGGGGTAAAACTAACAGAATAAATCACAAAAGAAGCCAAAATCAGAACCTAAGAAGTAGAGACCAATAAGTGTTTTTCTCAGTTAAAATAGCCAGATGTTACGTTTAAATCAGAGTTGGCTTGAATATCACAGCAGTCTGAAAGTGAGGGAAAGGAAGTTGTTTGTGACAGTCTGATGGCTCCCCATGATAAGGCACTGATCCCCATCTTTAATAATAACCAATAATAAGCACACTGCACGACTCTCTTCTACTTCTAATATTATGGGTAAAATTGTGCCGGCCGAATCAAATGCAATTACTGCTTAAGGCAGAATGGATGAAAATCCACAGCTCCTACACATTAAAAAGATTCAGTGGGTGAAAGGCTAAAGAAGAAAGATGTAATAATGTTTTTTATGATTATTACTTCCATTGTTATTATTTTGGTTTGGGTTATTATAATTATTATTATGATAATTACTTTTTTATTGATACTTCTTGTTACGTTTATCTTGAGACGGAAACAATAACTGCCCAGCTCTCCTTGTAAAAGTGCCAAGGGAGTAGTTGGAAGTAATGATGAAAAAGTCTTTTTCTTTTATATTAGTCCTGCTATAAAAGGGGTGGTTACTCTTTCTACAAAGGTAGCTTATGTGGCATAAAATAAAGTATATTTTATTCCAAAGCTGTTCACTCAAATCTGGAAGTAACTTCTTCCTTATGAAATGGCATACTTGAGTGATTATCAATCAAATCTTCTGAACTTCCCTTCCTCGGATAATATGTGCAGTTAATAACGAGGCACGGCGCCCGTTTCTATGCCCGAGTCTCATTTTTCCCCCATGTTCCAGGGCTCCCTTGACTCTGTTGATTAAAGAGCTCACATTGCAGGGTTTCGTGTGATCAGTGTTTTTCTGGAGAAGAACACGGATTAATTGATCTTTTGTCCCTGAATAAGACTATTTGATGGAAATTTAATAGGAACTGGTAGATTTCAACATCACCAGGAAGCCATAGAGAACTCGACATTTCAATTTGTTTCTGAATCATTCATACAGGAGAAAAGCCAGGAATGTACGTACATTAATAAGCTTTCTGGCAGAGCAGTGAGGCGAGAAGGAAAGAAAGAACTACATGGATCATTCATCCATAGGAGACTCAGCAATAAATGAGTTCGAGCCGTACATAGAGAATTCTTTTCAGTTGTGTTTATGAGCTGGGAACAAATAAGTGTGTTACTCTGGGGAACTGTTCCACTGAGAACGTAAATTTAAAGTAATACAGATTTTCAAGATTTTAGGGGACTTGGGGAAGTTCGTGATCCCTCCCCCTCCTCTAGCTGTGGCATCCCCAGCCACCTGCACTGGGCCTTGACAGCGGATGAAGTTAGTGCTCACCGCCCCAGTGTAGCTCTCCTGCACCCTCCTTATTAACCCACACCCACCTTCTGTAGCACTTTTCTCCTCCTTGGGTCTCAAGGCCATCTCAATGTCCAGCCCCTCTGGTCACAGCAGGACACAACTTAAGTAACCCACTCTCTTCAAGGCTGTAGTGACTGAATATGTTACCTCTGAAATATTTGCACTCCAAATAGGGGAGGATTATGCTTAATTATCAAGAACGACCTAGTTACAGATTTTCCTGCATCTACAGCCTAATACCTGACAAGTTCTACCACAGAGGACACTGTCTCCCACAAACCTGGGTGCCATCGTGTACGCTTTAGAAAATTATAGCTTCTATTCTGAATAAAGAAATAGATTTTTCCTAATTTATCTTTCAGAACAACCAAATGAGCCCTCCTTAACTAACCTGGATAATTAACATTTTAGAAAAATTTGCTTTAAGGTTCTTGTTAAAGGGTGAGAGTTAAGAAAATTCCTTTAAGTGAGTACTTTGTTTATTAAAAAAAATAATGTGCACACCACTTTTCAAGAAAAAAAAAATCTCTTGCAAATAGAGAGGTTTGTCCAAGCATACATGCAAACGCCCACACTTAAACGTAAAAAGATGAAAAATGGACAATTAGACCATATCCATTTAAGATGCCTCCATCATAGAAACTAATAAGCTGTTGATGTCATCTCTAGCCTTACCAGTCTTTACACCTGGGACAGCCTATGTGGATTGTAATTAATCCTCATGCGTCACAAGGCTCCACTCACTACCTAACAGATAGAGGAGCCCACTGCAACCCTCATGGTTTCCCCACATTTGTTCATCTGTGGACATTTGTCCTTCAGAGTACTGTGCAATTGAGTGAGTCTGTATGTCAAATAACTTTTCTTTCAGTTTTTCCTCTTTGTTTGAATTAATATTAGCCAAGTATAGTAAGCTGAATAATGCCCACCCACCTCCAAGGTGTCCACATCCTAATTCCCAGACTCTGTGAATATGTTTCCTTATATGGCAAAACAATTTTGCAGATGTGAGTAAATTAAGGATCTTGAGAGGGAGATAGTAGCCTGGATTATCCCGGTGAGCCCAATGATGTCATCACAGGCGTCCTTATAAGAGAGAGGGAGAGGGAGACATTGCGACCAAAGAAGAGAAGGTGATGCGATGGGGGCAGCAGAGATTGGAGATGGAGGAAGAGGCCACAAGACAAGGAATATAGGTGGCCACTAGAAGCTAAAAAAGGCAAGGAAATGAATCTCCCCTCAAAGCTTCCAGATGGACCCACCCCTGCCAACACCTTGACTTTAGCCTGGTGAAACTGATTTCAGACCTCTGACCTCCAGAACTGTAAGCTAATAAATTTATGTTGTTTTAAGCCACAAAAATTTGTGGTAATCTCTTATAGCAGCAAAAGGAAACTAATATGCCAGGCACGGATATTTTATTATCCTGTAAATATACAAATGTAATTAAAATTAGGAGGACAGTTTTAACCTCCAATGGTCTGTATTATTTGGGAAGCTTATAAATAATACTGGCATTCAGCATAAAAATGAAAACAACCCATGTCATAGTTATATGGGTTATTGATCAAAAATTATTTACTCAATACCTACTTTGTACAAGGCATTGTACTGTGAGAGATAGTTGAATAAGGTACATTACTCTTGAGGAACTGTTTTTAAATGGTAAGAAAGTGAAACATGTATAAAATGAAATAACTTTGAGCATTGTATCTGAGTCACCTGTGAATCTCCAAAATATTTTCTGGCATATAGTAGATGCTATATGTTTTCTATCAAGCTATATAAATTAAGCTCAAGTGATATAAAACAACAGTGCACGAGTTGTCATGAAACAGCCTGCGATTATCTGTAAAATTGTTGTTATTTTCATTTATAGCGGAGGAAGGGAGAAAAAGAAGGAGGGAGAGAAAGAAGGAGGGAGGGAGGTGGGGCAAAGAGGAGAGGTCTACCAGCTGGCTTTCCAAACAGGCTGCATTGGAAGGTGAGCGGGCTTCTCAGTGGAGTGCCTGCAGGTGTACCAAGGTTTGGCCTTCAGTGGGGCATGTTCAGGTCCTCAGTTTACCCAAGGCTTATCAGGATCTGGAAGATCATCAAGTCTGGAGGTTGTATTCGGAGAATCCTAAATTGTATATAGTGGTTATACATCTGAGTCTGTACATTTTACTTGCTGTTGCTGCAAGAGCTACAAGCTGAAAAATCAATCCAATCACAAAGAAACCAACCTCAGGACCTGTTAGGTTCAAAACTCAGATGCCAATAATAAAGCTACTAGGCTTAGGGACTGTGACTAAAGCCAAGGTCAGGGCAGGAAAATAAGGCAATGACGACAAAATGCTTACCAATGATACAACCACATAGATGCAATAATGAAGGAAAAGAGTGTAGGAAAGAATAACACCAACTTCCACGCCCAGAAGTAGACAACGCGATAGAAAGGTAAGTGAGTGTGTGCATTTTTTTTTTTTTTTTTTTTTGATGACAGATCAGGTCATCGTGAAAATGAGGGAGAAGAAAACAGAGTAGACACAAAAGGAGTTGGGGACTCAGCTCTATAGAAACTCGTGTGTAAGGAGGTTGAATGTGAGCAGCTTGAAAGTTTCCTCATGAGTTGATTGGGTTGTAGTTATCTGTGGCCATACCACAGGACTAGCTATTTTGGCTGAACTTAATCGAAGTCATAGTAATAGCTAACTTGGTGTATGTGTGTGAGGAAGACTAGCCCTGAGCTAACAACTGTTGCCAATCCTCCTCTTGTTTGCTGAGGAAGACTGGCCCTGGGCTAACATCCATGCCCATCTTCCTCTACTTCATATGGGACACCGCCACAGCATGGCTTGACAAGCGATGCGTAAGTCTGCACCCGGGATCCGAACCTGCGAACCCCAGGCCGCCAAAGCAGAGTATGGGTACTTAACCACTACACCACCAGGCCGGCCCCTATAATAGCTAACTTTTATTAAAAACTTACTGTGTGCTAAGCACTATTCTATCTCATTCAATCTCCCTGATAACCCGATAAGATGTGTGGTTGTCTCCATTTTACGAGTGAATGGAAACAGAGAGAGACTAGACAACTTGCGCAAAATTATGCAGAGAAGAAGTGGTGGATCTCAGGTTAATTTTCTTTTCCCGAGCTATCAACATCACTATCTTAATTCTCATATTATTTCCAGACCATAGCAGGTCATGACTGTCATCAGAGCAAGTAGTCTGATCCACTTTCAAATTATCTGCAGAATCTGACTAGTTTTTTTACTGCCTCCACTGCTATTACCCTAGCTCAAGCCATCATTTTGTCTCACTGCAATTATTAGAATAGCCTCCTACCTAGTCTTCCTGCTTTCAAACTTGTCCCTGTATAGTCTATTTTCAACACAGGAGCCATAGTGATGTTTTTCAAATATGACACACTTTACAAAAGACTATATCCAAATGCCCAGTGTGCATATGAAGAAATGATCAGCATCGTCACTCATCAGGGGACGGCAAAATTAAACCACAATGCAATGTCACTGCACAACCACCACAATATCTAAAACGAAAAAGCAGACAAAACCAAGTGTTGACAAGCATGTAGAGTAGCTGAAACTCTCATATACTGTTGGGTACAATAGCAGCAGGAAACCATTTTGCAATATCCGCTAAAGATGGACACACCCTATGACCCAACAATTCTACTTCTAGGCATATATCTAACGGAAACAAATACATACGTTCACCTAAAAGCTTACACAAGAACATTCAGACCAGCACTATTTATAATAGCAAAACCCAGAAAAACCTGTAAGCTCATCTACAATAGAATGGATAAATAAGTCCCGTGGGATTTGATTGTGCAGTGTAGTCACATAATCAAATACTATGCAGCAATCAGCAAACGAACTACAACTACAAGAATCTCACAATGCTGAATGAAAGTAGCCAGACATAAAATAGGACATACTATTTGATTCCAGAATGAATTTTTTATGTTAGAAGTCAGAGTAGAGGTTACCCTTGTAGACGGGGACAGGTTAGTGACTGGAAAGAAGACACAAGAGGAATTTCTGGGATTCTGGTAATGTTGTGTTTCTTGAGCTGGATGCTAGGTACAGTGTTTTCACTTTGAGTAAATTCATTGAGCTGTATACTTATGAATAGTTACATATATAATATATTTATATTTAATATATGTATGTATATTTATGAGACATATGTCATAGATATATGTTATTCATTAAAAAGTTGGAAAATAAATATATGTTATATCATCTAACTTCTGTGTTCAAAAATCGCCCAATGACTTCCCATCAAATTGAAGAATAAAAGCCAAAGTTCATTTTGCGGCTTCAAGGACTTGCTTGATCACCATCACCCATGTCTGATCTGACCTCCTAGGACCTTCCCCCTCGCTCACTCCATGCTAACCATAGATGTCCCCTTGCTCTTGCTGCCTCAGGACCATTGCACTTCCCATTCTCACTGTTCTTCACCAGGTATCTGCACAGCTTGCTCCCCCCTCTTCTTTAGGTCTTTGTGCAAATGCTATATTTACAGTGAAAAATTTCCTGACCACTTCATCTAAAATGAAGTCCCTCCCAGGACTTCCTCTCTCTTTTTTCTGCTATATTTTTCCTCATAGATTTTATTAACTTTTAATTTGCCATATTAGTTGTTTTGAGTTTTTTTTATCTGTCTCCTCCACACTAGAATGTACTCTCCCTGAGGGTAAGGACATTTGTCTGTATCATTCATTTCTGTATCCCCAGTGCTTGGCACACAGGAGATGTTGAATAAATATTTGTTAAATGAATGAATATAGCTCTTACATCTTTATTACACTTATTAGTTATATGTATATCTGTCTTCTCTAACGGACTGTAAAGAAGACATAGGTAGTATATTCATTTCCTAGAGTCGCCATAACAAATTACCACAAACTTGATGGTTTAAAACAATAAAAATTTATTCTCTCACTGTTCTGGAGGCCAGAAGTCTGAAATAAAGGTGTCAGCAGAGTCAAACTCCCTCCAAAGGCTCTAGAGGAGAATCCTTCCTTGTCTCTTCCAGCTTCTGGTGGCTCCTAGTAGGATGTGTTACAGGCCTGGTTGTCAATGACAGATGGACGACATAAGTTGGATAAAAGGCCTGGATCATGAGGTCAGCAAGGGACTCAGGCAGAAAAGCCTGTGGATACCTAGAGCAACACGTGGCTTGCGTGGGAGAGAGGAATTAGAGCAGGATTCACGCAAAGCAAAAGTCTAGCAAATTATATAGAAGGCTCAAGAGTAAAGGACGGAGGTAACGTCTAGAGGTAAGAGTCTAGGAAAGGATAAGACTGCATATAAAACCACAAGGCAAACTCATAAATATAGTCGGCTTCATGGATAAGAGGCAAAGAGGCGATGAATTTCATGCGCGTTGCTATAATGAGCTGGATTTATGGTGCTGTGTAAGCATATAAACTTAATGGGGATAGTTTAATAAAAAGTCATGATTTAGAATGAAAATAATTTCTGTTGTGATATGGTTGCATCTGATTATTGATTACATTGACTGTATTGTTTTACAATTAAGATAATGATTCAAATTTTTTTCTAGGCTCTATCTCACTTAGCAGAGGGAAAATGTAAAGAAGAAATTTATCACTAAAGTATCATCATTTATATGCTTTAACCATACTGGCGACTTGTGGCTAGCTGATGATTTTTTTTAAATCCTATCTCCTATGTCTGAAGATTGAAAATGTTTTGCTCACTCTCACCAGCAGATAACCTAATGTCAATTCTGGGAAAGGTAAGCATAAGCCCTACCCTCCTAGGACCCAGTTTGACAAAAATTGGGGGGAGTCAAAACCCCTTAGCTCTAGATTCATGTGCAATCTCATGAAACATAAGTCAAAAATGGTAACTTGAGATATTTAGGGATATGACAAAATTTAAACCTTAGAAATTTCTTCAAAAAATTCCTTAGCTCCAATAAAACCGTATGGTGGGATGAGAGTCTGACCGTAAGATCTGCTAGTAAGGAGAGATCAATAGTTATCTGAGGCACAAACCAACTGAGGTCACAGTCTCAGAGTCTAATCGAAATCTAAAAAGTTTGTCTTCCTTCATGAATATCTTAATAACAACCCTTATGTTGTACAACTGATTCTAAAAGGCTGAATAAACACCCAGCGAAGACATTTTGCCTTCAGAATGTTTAAGGCCCTGTCTCAATAATCAACTCTACCCCTGCTCACTTTATTAATCCCTCAAAAGTGACCCAATCTGTTTGGACAGAATGCAATTTGTCCCATTTTTTAAATGGAAAATGCTTAATTTTCCACAGTTAAAACGACTATTTTTTATTTTGGCGAGGAGAAAACAGGAGACATTCCATCCAAAGCGCGCTGGTTTCATGCTTGAATAATCTCAAACACAGTTCCTCGGGCTACTGTAGCATATGAGGAGCAGATGGGCTCTACTCAGAACAGATCTCTTCTAGACCACTGTTAACACTTGACTATCTTAATGAGAAGTCTGCTGAGGATTACATTCAATTATTGCAACTTTTAACAGTCTTTTCTCAATCTTGGACTCTGTGCTTCTTAGTCAGAGGATATCTGATTTATCTTTTTATCTCACTTTGAACTGACGCCCCAAGACAATAGAAACCCATGACTCCCACATTCCAAAATAAACTGCTTGATTACCTGTAATATTTACAAAAGAAGTTGTCAAGAAAGTTGTAGGACCCTTGACTGACTCCCTGCATTTTATCTATAAAAGTTGCTGGCAAGTCTGAGAAAGGAGCTGGGAATTTGGAGCTCTTTATTTTCTTGGATTTAGGTGAGATATTGGAGAGACAAATTGAACTACACTCAAAATACAAGTAGGCAACCAAGAAACATCTTATAGTTTAAAGAAAAACCAATATGACAAAGGAGAGGAACAAAGATGAATGAGTAGACACTAGATATCAGTGGAAATAGCAATTAGGCAGCATAAAAAAAAACTTTTCAGTATGTTGAATATCCTCAGAGACATTTGAAAATATTTTGCATCCATAAAGAGAGAACAGACTGCCGTGAAGGGGAAATCAGAAAACAAGAATTAAATGTTAAAAACAAGAAATAAATGTGAAAACAAGAATTAAATGATAAAATTTAAAATGCAATAGAAGACTGGAAGAAAAAGTCAAGGAAATCTGTTAGACTATAAAAATAATAACAAAAAGAAATAAAATGCAAGAGAAAAGCAAAAATACAGAGGATCAATCTAGGATATCCAATACTGGGGTTCTAGAAAGATAGAAAAAACAGAGAGGTAGAAATTGAGAAAATTCCCTAAAGCTAAAGAAAGAAACGCTTCTTCAGACAGAAAGTCTACCAAATGCCAAGAACGAGGAACGAAGAAGGACCTCCACGTAGACACATCCTCATGAAATTTCAGAACACCATAGACAAAGATCCTAAAGGCTTCCAGAGATACAAACAGGTTGTCTAGAAATAAATGAAAATGATATTGGCTTCAGAATTCCATTACTAACAATAGATGCTAGAAGATAAGGAACTTCAAATCAATGTCTTCAATAGTTTGAGAAAAGAAAAATAGTCTAACTCCAAAAGTCTAGAATTCTAGACTCAGGTTAAACTATTAGTCAAATGAAGAGCAAAACAAAGATACTTAAGGACTCAGAAATTTTTACCTCTAGGGCATTCTTTCTAAAAAATTTACTTCAGGATGTGCTCCAACAAAATGAAAACTATCCATTCTTTCTTAGATCCAAGAAGAAAATAAAAAGGTATGAGACTACACACACATACACACACACACACACAGGATGTATCTAACACACAAATGCCATAAAGAGTAATGTTAGGCTGATGGCTGTGCAGCAGGCACAGAGGACAGCTAGTCCAAATCAGAGCAGGAGATGGAGAGAGAGGATTCCACCTTTAATACATAGTTAGCACATAGTATGGTGAGGAAGTTGGATGATTTTGGTGATGAGTTGAAGGCATTTGCTTGCTTCTTTCATCTACAAAAAGAAAGAAAATTAGAAACATCAGAAAAACTAAAGGAAAAACTTATGATGAAATAAAAGCAAATTAAAATGTGGTATTATTTTAGAGCCTTTGATAGAATGTAAGAGAATTTTATTTGCCCTTAATTGTCTTAACATTTCTCTTCTAACTGCACAGGTTTAGTAAAATAGCATACATTTCCTTCTCTGTGGTTCAAATCATTTTTGCTTCTAAACTAAACAATAGTTACATATCACACTATTATAATGCTCTTAATTCACTTTGTAGTTTTAGAATAACTTATTAAAGTATGAAAAATATATAGTTACAAAACAGAATGTAAATGTTAGGACCCTCAATAATATAAAATAATTAATATATCTTAATGTATCTGAAAAAGGTAATAGATGATAAGAAGCTGTAAAAGAAAGGAAAATGTGAGTTTAATAACTTCCTCACCATTTTTCCCAGTGAAATTTCAATGATTTTTAAAACTGATGGATTGAGAAATAAACTTAAAAACAAATGGTTATAAGGAGTCACCTCTGGGGAGTAACATTGTAGATGGGGAGCAAAAGATAATTTTGCTTATCTTTTTATACTCTTCTGAAAGATTTTTAAAAATGGTTTTTTACAATATATATTATACTGCTTTGAATCATAAGAGAAGCAATATAGGAACACTAGTTAAAAATGTAGACTCAAAGGGCCAGCCCAGTGGGGTAGTGGTTAAGTTTAGCACACTCCACTTCAGCAGCCCGAGTTTGGATCCCAGGCGCAGACTTACACCACTCATCAAGCCATGCTGTGGTGGCATCCTACATACAAAATTCAGGAAGATGGGCACAGATAGCTCAGGGACAGTCTTCCTCAAGCAAAAAGAGGAAGATTGGCAACAGGTGTTAGCTCACGGCCACTCTTCCTCACACACACACAAAAAAATGTAGACTCCAGAACCAAAACATGGGTTCAACTCTCAGCTCTACCGCTTCTCAGCTGTGGGACCTTGGCCCAGGTAGTTAACCACCCTATGCCCCATCTACAAAATGGAGACAATAGAGAATCTACTTCTCAGAGCTGTTATGAATATTAACTTTTTGGGGGGTGAAAATTTGAAAGCATAAAAAAATATGAGCACAGCGGTACCCACATACCCAATGTTCAATTTTAATAGATTTGTTCACTTTATTTGTTTCAGATCATTGGGTATTTTTTTAAGAAATAAAATAATACAGATAACAGTGAAGGCTCCTAACTGACCCCAGTACACTCCCTCCCTCTTGGAGGTAACCATCATCAGGAGTTTGGTATATATTTTTTATATCCTTATTCTTATATTTTTACCATGTATACATAGACAAAAAGAGTGCAAAGCATTAAATGTATATTTATAAATTACATAAACAGTGTTTAACTCTATAGATGCATTTTCAACTTGTTTTATTCTTTGTTTTTGAAGTTTATCCACGTTCACATACACAGGTGTAGTTCAACCTTTTTTACCCGCTGTATGATATTCCATCATATGATTATAGCACAGTGTATGTATCCATTGCCTATTAATGGAAATTTATGTTTTTCCAGTATAATCTCTTTCTGCTCTAAAATATTTTTCTAGCAGTTGTCATTATGAGCACTTGCAGCAAGTTTGTCCTAATGGATCCCTCTGTTTGCCTATTGTACTTCCCAGCTACTCTTTCCAGTACCAGAATGATTTCTGTACATAAATCATGTCTAACCACTCCTTAAGCACTTGACCATCTCTAAAAATAAAATCCAAGTTCTTTAGCTTGGCATGTAAATTCTCTCAGGATCTGGCCTTTGCCCAATCTCATTTCTTGCCACTTTCCCACTCGCCCTCCAGGCTCCCCTCATGTCAGTCACAGCACACTACTGCAGATTCCTGAAGGCATCATGCTTTTCTTCAGTTCTATGCCTTTGAGTTCTATGTGCATGCCTTCTATTTCCTAGAAAGTCCTTCCTCTTCTTCTTCTTTATTTATTTTTTATTTTTTTGCTTAGACTGGAATCCTCCTCTGTCCTCTCCAAACAGAAATAAATGCTTCCTCTTCTCTGCTCCCATAAAACATTGTGCATAATTATTAAAATGCTTACACAACATATCACCATTTTTTTCAGATATGTCCCCCCACTAATCTAATATTCCTGGGAGGGAAGGGCTGTATTCTAGTCATCTTCATATCCCCAGTACCTGGTGCACTGGAACAGAATAGGAACTTAGTAAATATTGATTGAAAGAATGAATTGATGAATGGAACTTATTCTATAGCAATTCAGGACAATTGAATATTTGTGATAAATAATGACATGAAGAAAATCTGGTCTCTATGCTTTAAATGCTTAAAATGAAGGCTAGAGGCAGGAAATCAAGTTAAGAACAGTATTGCAATGTTCTAACCAGATTTCACTATGTGTTGTTGCTTTATATCAAGGGACAGGATTTAAATGGTGGTATGTTTTAACATGTGTAATACTAAACTAAGCCATAACAGGTTCTAATATACTTAGGCAGGAAGCTGATTACAATTATGGTCATTATAATTTCCTTTCACATGGTACTGTGGTGTGCCCGCAAGCCCCATCTTCATTTCCACCATGGAACATGTGTCATTTATAGGTTCCCAACCTTCAAAAAGCTATTCCATGGCAATAGACTGTGAGCTTCTCGGAAAAGCCTTAAGGCACTCATTCAGGGACTGCTGTGCACTAATAAGTGTTTCTTAAAATGACACGGAAGCTATGTAGTAGATGAGTTGTGCACTTATTCATAAAGAGATCACTAATGAAGCTTTTCTAAAAACAAATGTGCCCACGTGTGTAATATCAACTGTGCAACAGCTCAGAAAGCTTGATGTTCATCCTGCTCATTATGAGGAATCAGACAATGAGAGATGAAAGATTTCAGAGCTGATAGTCCAACAAGGTTTCACTGGTAATGCTGGCACTTATGCAGTGCATCAGGCTTGGATAAGTACTTCATATACATCATTTCATTTAATCTTGACCACAAATCTATGAAGTAGTTATCAATCTCCATTCTTACAAAGTAAGAAACTAAGGCTTAGATGGGTTAAATAACTTGCTTTGGGTCACGCAATTTAGAGGTGATAGAGCTGGATTTTCACCAGGTTTTTCTGCCTCCAACACCTTTGCTTTTAGCTGCTATTATGACATTATGTTGGCAGCTGTTTTCACCACAAGAGTCTGCCTCATATATGGGGCCAATTCCAAGTTAATGTTTTCCATCTTATCTATCGCTCAATTCAGAAAATTACTGAAACATGCTTTGGATGCCCAGGCTTCATTTCCTCCTTTCTAACAGCATATTGGCTTTCCTGCTGCTGAAGCCAAGAGTTTCTCGATGTTCCTTCCATCTGAGTCTTTCCTCTCAACGTAGCCAGGGGATGGCCCTGAGCAAAACTTGATTCAGTCAATCTCTCTCTCCCAGGGCTCTGAATTACCAAAGGGCCTCAAACACCAAAGAAACCACTAGAGTTCATTCATTCTAGGCCCCAGGCAGGAAGACTACTTAACAGGTCCCACTAGGGAGACCCAATGGAGATCCCTGGGCCTGCACCTCCCATGCCTGGTTCTTCATTCTTCCTGTCAATCTTGTGGGAGCTCGCATCTCCTTCTAAGGAATTCTATTTTTGCTTAAAGTATCCAGAGTCGTTTTCTGTGACTTTCAGCCAAATAACTGAATCAACTGACGTGATCAGGAGATTCCTAGGAACATTTCCCTTAAATACTTAAAAATACCGCCCTTATGGAGGACAACATAAAATATGAGTACCATAAGACAGACAAATGAACTTAATACAACACTCAAAATGGTATGAGAGTAAGTTCAAGTTGTGAGCGTCCTGTTATGACTTCAACATCATAATCTTTTCTACTGTGATAACAGACTGCCCCCTCCCCCAATATTAGAGGAGAATCCAGTATCCACCTCCCCTGACCTCCTTGCTTCTTTGCTGAGGAGTGAAATGATACTTTCAACTTCTGTTGCCAGCTGCTTTGGACAGGGGAAAAACATAAGAGAAACAGCAGTGTTGATCTCAAGTCTAAAGGTCCTAGTAAGTGCGATAGGAAGACTGAATACAACTTCTATACTAGGAAGAATAAATCCATTTAGTAATCTAAAATAAGGAGAATGACAAAAGACATCTCGGAACCTAGAGTGGGAAAGTGAGGCAAGGAACAGGCAAATGGGATATGTACAGGAATGTGGGGGCCGTGAAGAGAAAGCCATTGGGTGTCAGGATATGGCAAATAGTAGACACAAGAGTTAGGGGTAGGAAACCAATGATTCTTCTCTGGATCAAGGATAGCTAACACAAATGAAACTTTGCTCTTATCAGTTAGGAAATCGTTATAAAATGACCAGAAAATGGGCTGAACATAGGAAAAACGACTGCAAGGACCAACAACAGCATTTTAACAGTAGTCATTCCAAGTAATGAGATCATAAGTGATTTTTATTTTATTCTCTACATTTTCTGAATTCTGCAATATTCAATGTTCATTAAATTTTTCAAAATTCTTTAAATGTTCTTCAATGAAAAACAATTTTTTTTGGCAACTATGTGACATATAATAAGCCAGTTCCAAATTTCTGTAATCACCCAGCACATCAGGGTGGCCCAGCGCTAGGAGATGATCACTGAGTGTGGTAAGTTCCATAATAGCCACTTGCCTAGGAAGTTTTTGTCTCTAAAGTGGAAAAATAAATTATACCATACTTGTATTTCTCCTAATCCCATTCTGTAGTCCTCTTCCCAGGGATCTGCTGGTAAAGTTGGCCAATTCACCCATCCCCATCCTCAACATTTACTCTCCCAATACTTCAAGAATGTGTTCTCCTTGAAATAGTTGTCATTCAACACAGGAATTGAGCCTTGCTGTGAACAAATTTCCCTGGGGTCTACAGCCTTAATTCATTCAACAAACATTTATTTAGAATTTGCAGTGGCTGAAGAAAGTTAACTTTTCTCTGCTACTTGGCATAAATACACTGCTCATTGCCCTGCAGAAATAGCCACCCCAGTGGCCAGAAAAACCCTAGTTTAATTCCTTTCACCAGAAAGAGAGAGGCGATTCATGCTGTGGGATAAGGAAAGAGGTCCATTCTGTATTACCGCGTCTCTTGGGCTGCCTGTGCTCAGTTTAATGTAGTAGAAGCCCTCTTATCTGATAAAATGGGGCCAATATTTGGTGGTCCTGCTGATTTTAGCTCTATATCATTCCTAAACAAACCCCACCCAGCATGCATGTTTACCACTGACCCTTTTGCTTTTTTGAAAGTGTAACAAGAACATCAAGATACTTGCAAAGCTCCTAAGTACAAGGAAATCTTTTATAACTCTCTTGCCTACACCTAACTCCATAGATGTTCTTTTATATTGACTCATTAAGTCTTTCATCTGCCTTAAGTTATTCAACAATAACACTGTTTGCTTCACTCTCATAATTACCCATTTTTGTAATATTTAATTAAATATCACATTTACAATAATGAGCACAATGGACACAAACAAGTTTTTTTTTTTTTTATATAAATTTTTTGTTTATTGCAGTAACATTGGTTTATAACATTGTAAAAATTTCAGGTGTACATCATTGTACTTCAATTTCTGCATGGACTACATCATGTTCACCACCAAAATACCAATTACAACCCATCACCACACATGTACTGAATTATCCCTTTCACCCTCCTCCCTCCCCCCTTCCCCTCTGGTAACCACCAATCCAATCTCTGTCCCTATGTGTTTCTTTATTACAAACAAGTTTAGAAACAAACAAAACTGACTCTTGGGTAAAAAACCATTTCCTGAGTGGAGTTTACTAGCCTCCAGCATTCAGCATGCCCCGGGCATCAGGCAATAAGGTAGTCAGTTAGGTCAGCTGGGTAAGTGCCATTGGTTAAGAGAATTCCTGTTTTCCGTTCTTCTGCCTTTGTAAGTTCCTACTCCTTTACCTCACAGCTGACTCTGTTATTCACTCTAACTCCCAGCAGTTGAAGAAGGAAGTGCAGCAACTGCCCAGACCAGAGGTTGGCAAACTATGTCCCACAGGCCAGCCTGCTGCCTGTTTCTGTAAATAAAGTTTCTTGGAACACAGCCATGCCCATTGCTTACCTGTTGTCTATGACTGCCTTCACACTACAATGCCAGCCTTGAGTAGTTATGACAGAGACAGTATGACCCACCAAACCTAAAATATTTACTATCTGGCCCTTTATAGAAAAAGTTTGCCTACTCTGATCCCAACCAACCGAAAAATGAGTTATAGACAGCAGTGTGCTATTAAATGTTATATAATGGCTTTCTGACGGGAGAGTCCTTATTTGTAGCATATGCTGATTTCATAGTGTAAATACTCCCCCTATGGCCAATTTCAAGCTACCAGTGTGAGGTCACTGACTTTGGAGTTGAGGAAACACGTGCACAGCTGCACTCTCAAGCCAGTGCAAGCCTGTTCCAGCACAACACTGAGTATAGAAATCACCTTAAATGGAATCCGTAAACATGGAAGGACCTATAAACCCTGGATTCATGCAGAACTTTCCTTGAAGTTACCAAGCTAGAGGCCTAAACTCCAAAGGCTTTCCACCCAACAAAAAGCTGATCTCTAGTTCCATCTCCGGCTGCATTTCTAACATGTTTTGAGAGCTTACCTTTTACCTGGGACTGTTGTTTACGCAGAGAATTTACACTTAATTATTTTAACCCTCACAATAACCTTGTAGGGTACATTCAGTTATGATGCCCATTTAACAGAGAAGAGCATTGAAGCAAAGAGGTTATGGAATTTGACCTAGAAAAGAAGTTTTTGACCTAGAAAAGAAATTTTTCTAGTTTTAACCTAGAAATGAATTTTTAAGCTTTGAGAAGTTTTCTACACAGCAAAACAGTTGATTTGGGACATTTCCTTGATTTTCAAGTCACGATCCTGCAGTAGTGTATCCTTTTCCATCATGAAGAAAGTAAAAAATATTGATGCACAGGTATTTCTTTCCCAGATTCAAAAGACAAGGGGTTATTATTTCTTGGGTTGTGTTCATCAGGAAAACTGAAAAAAATCCCTGAGAAACTACATTCATATGAAAAGGAGCAAAGGATGGCGGGATGGGGGATAGAGCCTGAGGGAAAGAGAAAGATAGGAGCCAGCCCAAGTGGAGCTTTTAAAGACTTTTGAGGGAGAGATGGGAAGAGATTGGGCGTAGCTGCCATGCTGTGATATGCAAGGTTCTGGGAGAGAAGAGGGAAAGAGGATTTTAGGTAGTTCTGCTGTATATAAAGAAATGTTCATTAGCAGCCTCGTTGAGAGACATGTCAAGGCTAAATGGATTTTCTAGGGATTTTTTTGAATATTAGGCTAATGCTTTTTTAGTGCAACACTATGTCGAGACTACTTAAAATGTGCTAAGATTAGTATGTTACTGTGTAAAGCTAATGCTAAAGAGAATGAAACCTTTTTCTTTAAAAGACAGAGCAATTGGGTTGTGGTTTTCATTATCCACAGTAATAAGGAGTCATCAGTCCACCCAGTACAGCGAGCAGAATAAGGCAGACTCCAGAATTCAGTGGTTGAGCAGACAAAGCCAACTGTCTCTAATGCAGCCCTTCAAAGCAACAGGACAGAGCCCGCCATGTGTCAGGGACTACAAAGGTGACAGAGTCTCAATCTCTATCCATAAGAAGTGCACAATCTGGCAGAAGAGACCAGACATACAATGACTACAATAAATAGGTGCTATAATTGTACTATATCAAGTGGTATGTGGAGAGCCTCTGCACCGCTGCCTTCATTGTCTTCTGCCTTTGTATTGCGTGTTGATGTTTCCTGGCATGCATGGGCATGCTGCTAACTGCAGTCACAGCTAGCCTTATTTTCAAATGGCATAAGGTTGGGAGCATTTCTTTTACGTGAATCATTTCCCTATTCTAAGTCTTTTCCTTCTTTATTGACACCTTTTTCCAACTTCCTCCAACACCTGCTTGGGACACAGTTTTGTAGGGACATGGTGCTTGAAATTACAGCAGCTATGCTGTGGGCATGAAGAAAGAGTCAAGAGAATATCAGAGACATCAACCCAATGTCCTGACTGGTAAAGCCCCTGAATGAACCACCCATAGATTCACCACTTTCCAGATTTCTTATGGGAAATAACTGTCTCTATTATTTAATCCACTTGAATTCTGGTTCTGCAGTTTACTAGCTTTGTGACCTTGAGAAAATTATTCAACCTCTTGGTACCTATTTCTTCATCCAAAAAATGTCAATAATAATAATATTTACCTCATAAGGTTGTGGTGACAATTAAATGAGTTAATACACATAAACTCAGTATATTTCCAAAACCATAGTTAAATAATAAATATTAGTTATTAATATTATTTACATTATTAGTTGGGTATTTTTCTGCTTACAGGCAAATGATTGATAGTAGCTCCCAACATTATTTTGCAAGCTTATAAGATGCCATTCCTTAACAGAAGTCCATGAGTATTTATTGAGCCCTTTTTAAGGGCAAGACTCTGTTCTAGACACCAAAGGAATGAGTATGTGGAATTGGGATTTATAGACTCACTGTATCAATGGGAGGGACTTGTGGGAGGGACAGAGGAATGCTCTTCCTAGATCTTTATATCACAAAATATACGCAGTTCCCTTAGGACATATAGAGTTGATGTGTGCTTTGTCCTATATTTGGCTATAAGCTGGTAATGTCAAAACTCTCCATTCACACATCACAACCACTCCACTTAAACATCCAGGTAAAGATGATGCCTCTACAGCATATTTTGTACATTTTCTTTTTCCTATCTGAAGTTTTACTGTGATCTTGACACCTTCCACCACGGTATCACCATGCCCCCCCAAGCTTCACTCTTGGCCCCTTAATATTGCCTTCTTTCTTTCCAGCATTCATTATGGAACATTGTGCATCAATATCCAGTCGTCTCAAAGAGCTTTGTTCTATGCCCCCAGGCCATTCCATTTTAACCATACATATGGCCTTGGATCCCCTGATGGAGGTTGGACAGGGAGACACTGGCCTTCGAGTCAATCCACTTTGGGCTCAACTGCTGTAACAGAGGAGCAAATTTAACATCCTGGGCCAAACTTGCATCCCCACTCCATTTTGGCATCATTGGACTTAAGTTTTTACAGACTGGGATAAAGCAATGGAACTGACAGAATTTCTCCGCAGTGGCAGCTGTTGGTGCTAGATTAGATTTCTCCTGACCTCTGATGACTTGTCAACCAGTCTTTCATTGGAGTCTTGTCGATTTCCTTCCACTTCATCCCTTGTCTTTAGAGCCACCTCAACAGCTGTACCTGATTCTTTGTTTTCTTATTTCTTTTAACCCAAGAACTATTTTTACCCTGACCATTTGCTTTCTTCTAAATAGTCCAAATTTTCTTTGGCGGCTGCAAGAATAAATCTACCACAGCCCTGGTTTACTCTCCTTTCCTCCCAATGGGAGGGTCACCTCAGGAGCCCAGGCAGGAGGTGCTCCTCTTAGCGCAATGGAGTACATTTGGGGCTGCTCAACTCTGATTTTCACATAACTGGTCCAGGGCTGCTGCTTCCCTGAACATGCCCAGGTGTCGGCAGAGCTGCTCCGTCTCACTGCTGGTGAGGGACCGGGCTGGTTCCTGCCCTGGCACAGGCTCCCCTCACTCCAGCCTTCCCGCATTCCTCACAGGCCTTACTCTTACCCCTGCCGGTAATTCTGAATGCTAAGTGGCAGCAGGTTGTCAACTGGCCGGCACATCTTACATTCCTTTCCACTCTGCAAGTCTCCCAAATAAATTATGAGAACCTAGATTCATTAACCTGACAAACCAGAAATGCAGGGATTCCCAGGCGAGTAATGATACTTTTCAGCAAAATGACCCAGCCCTTTTACCCTGCAGCTCCTGGATTCCAGGAAGTGAGGAAAGGGTTAATGCCAGACTGGCTTGGAAATGACCTCTGAGTACTGGGGTTTTTTTGGAAGGGGCAAAGTTAGGACAAATGTGGAATTTATGCTGTGTCTGTCTTGTTTGCTGTATGAGCCCTGATCCAGAGGATAGTCCCTGGGCTGGGGGAGCTGTGAGTTGTGCTTGTGTGCTTAGAGAGCTATAAAAGAACGGTGGGAAATCACCTGTGGCATGCATGTGTAGGGGAGGGAACAAGGGAAACTGCCTGGATAGCTGCAGGGACTTCCAAAGAATTTAAAGATGCTCTACTGCTGTGTCCTGCCCTGCACCCTTCTACAAAGCTAAATAAGTGAAGTAGTAGATTAAAGCCAATTGTGTCTTGTGCATTTGATTGTCAACTTGAATTTGTGTCAATGACAGTGAAGTATGGAGGAACAATTCAGCTATGAGGTACTCTGCATATCTAGGAAATTATTTATATTAGAAAGCAATGAACCATCAGTGACGTAAGAACACTCTGGTTACGTCTATATTCAGTTCCCATGTCCTCTTGAGCTTTCTGCCCAGGCAGCCCCTTACCCTGGCCCCACTGCCCATGTCTCCACATTGCAGGGTGAGGCTTTCTGTCAATCTCTCAACAGCCAAAGCCAGGTTCTCTCAGAGCTCCCTATGGGATCTGACAGGTCCTGTGTGATTCCTCAGGGGCCAAGGCTAGTCTACAGGTCTTCCTCTCCTGCCCTGCTCATTCCGTCTGGATCCCAGTTTCCTCACCCGTAAAATGAAGACAGTACTAATGAAAATAACACAGAACTAGAAACAAATTATTCTGGCAACTGTTTTGATAAAATTTGATTCATACAATTCTTTTTAACATTTCTAAATTCTAATTTGACATTTTTAGAGAGTAAGTGCCTTGAAGGCAGGGACCACGTATTTTGTTATTCAGTTTGTGTGAACCTAATACCTAAATCAGGGGGTACTAAGATAGTGGTGGGAGGAGGGGTGGGCAGGGAGAATATTTGCTTTTGTTTGGGTTTTTAGTTGATGAAAGCAGTGAGTTTCTGCTGTTGTCATGTCAGTAGTCTTTTGGGAGATTCAATAAGGTACTTGTCTATGGCTGGTGGGAGTTTTCTTCAAGACTATCAATATAATGAAAAAAAGTCAAATGGAAATGATTCTAGATAATGGCTGAGTGGGAAATACTGGTATCAGTCAAGCAACATCTGAAAGGTTCCATTTCCCCTTTGTCAATAGCAAATTAAGTAGCTCTATATCTGACCAAATAGCATTTATACCTAAGAAGAAAGAGAAGAGAAGGGAGCACCAACCAGAGTTATTTTACCTACTCTGACTCTTGCTTGATGTCTGTCACATTTCCCAGTTGGCCACATAAATCAGAACTATGCTTTTCAAACTTTTTTGACCACAACCAACTAAAAAAGATTTATTTTATATCTTGATCTGGTATATTTTCCAATTATTTTTAAATGCAAGTTGTGACCCACTAAATTAATTTCATGACCCCACAAATAGGTTGTATCCTCCGTCTTTGAAATCGTAGGACCAGACCATGTGAGAACTTTTCAGAAATTATGTTAAAATTCAGTAATTAACCTGACCCAGTGTTACTTTAGATGACTTAGTTGGTTGGCCTCTAGGGAAAGCTCAAGACTCCCACTCTCATTCTTACCCCACTGCTCTCCCAAGAAGGAGGATCCTTCTCTGGATTGATCTAATTCCAGGACAAGGTGTTAGGACTCAATCTAGTGAGTGGAGTGTCCTAAGGGATCAAGTGAATGAGCACAGGGTTATGTAGGAGAAGAGGGAAATTCCCCTGGGAAGGTCCGAGACAGGCCATGGGACACCTCCTCCTTAGGCATTTGGAAAACTCTCTTACCAGCTTCCTTCTGCTCTTTTCTCTGCTGGGGGATATTTTGGGTGGTTCTTCTACACATTGAAGCGGCAACATTGAAACTTTGGGATGGAAGCAGGCAGAGTAGTTCTTTTAGCCCACTTGGGTTTTGGCCATCAGGTGGGCCAGAATAAGTATGGCTTCTTAATGTGGTATTGTAAGTGTCTGCGAGTTCTCAATAATGCTATAAACTACTTTTCTCAAACTGGCAGAATTCTAGTGAGTCAAGAGATCTTCACTTCTGAGTTTTCTTGAGTTTGTATCTCACCCTCCACCCCATTCTCAAAGGCTTGAAGGCTGCGGGGGATAGCATTATTGGTATATAGATGTATCAGCCTTGGAAATCATCTTAAAATTATCCTCTGCCTCATTTTTAGTGGAGAAAGTGGATGTCTTTGATAAACTTGAACGTGAGGCAAAGACAAGCCAAAAAGAATCTTTTTTACCTCCTAAAATCTGACATCTGTGGGTTCTCAATTTACATGATCTACTAACTATCTAAAAATTAAAGATCTATAAGTAATTACATTAACATTCTAAGTTATCTCTATGAACATATCTAAATATGAGACAGCTATCCAGGCTCAAATACTATTCAATATGACCCAACTCCAAGGCACACAGTAGTTGAATAATCCTCTTTGGTTTGGACTCATCTATGGAGAAAATGTAAGCTCCAAGGAGACAGGAAGTATGTCTGTTTTCTTCATCACTGAATAGTCAACTCACCACACAGTAATTGGTTCAGAAAATATACCCACTAAATATTTGTTGAAAGAATAAAAACAAGATGCATAAATAATAAATAAATAAGAGGTGCTGCGAAGGAAGGAGAGGAGTTAGCTCTTAACAAAGTGAGATAATAAGCAGGAGATCCAAGAGCCCTGAGGATCTACTGGACCAGGACCCATGCTATTCCAGAGCTGACACTTCTACTGCTGCTCCCACCTGGTGGAACCTAGCAACATAGAGCCAGAAGACTAACTGGGTATCCTGCCAGCCTTTGCCAACCTCACAGTCCTCTAAATAACTGCAATAATTGCAAACATTTATTGACCTTTAACAATGTATTGAGCCCAGCTCCAAACACAGAATTAGACTCAGTGCCTCTCCATAAAATGCATCCTAAGTGTTACCAAAACACCACCAAATAATGACTTTCAACTTAATATCTTGAGACAAATATGTGTATGACCACAAAGGTTAAGAGCTCTGCTCCCAATTACTAAAGAGTGCCAGTCTTCTTCATTTTTAATCATCTGTTTTATTGCTGCTACGTTGTCAGAGTCATCACCATGGTGCCTAGCACATTTTTTATACGGTTAATACAGATCTTTATCAAGTGTGAGAAGTGTGCTCATTTCCCCTCTTAATGCCAGGTTCCCTCCATGAATTGTCTCTGATGGTTGAGATGGAATGAATACTGTGTGGGATTAATGAGAAGCCACCGTCCCCTCTGAAATCCTTTCATTTATGGGCCCACTTGAACATTAATATGATCAAAGGATTTCAAAGAGGCCATGACCACTATTCACACTGAAGCAAGAGTTGATCCAAGGAACCCATCCAAGACAGAAGGGCTTTTAAAAACAAACGTAAAAGCCTATTCTCAAAATTTAAACAGAATGGTGAATCTTAAACAGCCTCACATGCAACTCCGTGTTTGTTAACCAAAGAATAACGGTAAAAAGATTAAAAGAGAGATTTGTCCATCCAGATTCCCTGGTTTTCACACAGCTCAAAGACGGTTTTTGCTAGCAGTACTTTGACAATGGAGCTACATGTCACACTCAAAACACAGCATGGTGATTTCAAATTGATAGATCGTATTCATGTATTGGTATCTGAATGTATTATCACTAAAGCAAGGCGCTATTTCAATGCAAGCACATGAGTGGGCTTTAGCATAAAACTTATGCAATCAGTACTACACACAAAAGGGAAATGTCAGGGACAGAAACTTTTGTCCTTCAAATAAATAACAGAATTTTAGTGAAATAGGCCGTGTCTTATTTCTTTCTGGACTTCTTACTGCCTAATGGCTGCTGTCCATCTTTTAGGTTTTTGTATTTATCATTTGGAGAAAAGCCTACTTTGTTTAACAGGGTGATCTGACTTCAGCTGGAGCCCATGATATTTTTTCATGGGTGAAGCATTGTTGGCTAAAGGTAAAAGAAGCTGTTATTTTTAAGCCTGCAAGTGTTTTTTCTACTTTTCTGGAGAGGAAGTAAAATTCTTTGGGTGCAAACTGATCCTATGATTTGAAAAAATCCTTTCAGTGAAATTTTTGCTCATGCAAAGATCTTATTCAGGAATAGAGGTGACAGACTCAGTGCTGCTAAACTGCTCAAGCTGGTCGTTGTGATCAGTGTCTTTACAGGAAGCAGCGTAGTTTAGTGGTTTTACACTAAGTTCGTACAGTCATACTGCTTAGGTTCAAATCCTAGCTTCCGTTTACCAGCTATATGACTTCATTACAACTTACCAATATCTTTGTGCCTTAGCTTTCTCATCTGTAAAGTTAGATAACAGTCCTCCTCATAGGGCAACTTGATGACTACATGGGTTGATATATAAGAAATTTAAAACAGAACCTAGAAGGTGATTATCTCTATATACGCACTAGCTTGATATTCTCTGTTGACCAAGTTTCACCTCACAGGTTATTTCCTTTTAGCAAGGAAAGAGAAACAGGCAGGGAGATGAAGAGACATTGGCAACAGGGCAGCAGTCTGGGGCTGAGGACAGAGTCATAGATAGCAGCTCATGGACAGGGCTTCATTCAAACAACAGCCATGTCTGGTATTCATTTAGATTTTCTCAATTCCAATCACTTTTGGTTAGTCTTGATTATTCAGTTAAATCTCTTCAATTTTGCAGCCTCATCTCAACCGCCATTGTGGGAGGGATGATCTTCTGAAGAAAGAAACAAAGGCCCAGAGCTGGACCATGGGCTGAGGGGGCAAAGAACAACCAGAAAGATCTGAGAAGCCCGGACACATGTCCTGAGAATTTCCAGGGGCAGGTGGATTGAAGATTCTGGTAAAAGGCTTAACAAGTAGGATGGGGACTTGTACTCTAAGAATTTACACATAAAATGGAAGCATGGCCTTATTCTACGGTCATGTGTGCATATTTACCTTCTTGACTGCCTAGTCCCATTTCCAATGTTTGAAGGATTCCAGTGAGCCTTCAAGCCCAAAAATTACCTTCCCTATTCCTAAAACTTAGTGCGTTCCCCACCCCTAAACTCTAGTTCCAAATTATGTGTGACTTCAGCCAGGCTGACTGCCCTCAGCTGTAACTCTTTATCTGATGATACAAAGAAGCGAGGAAGGAAAGATTCATTCTGGGAGAGGTGGCAGCAACACACAGCACCACTGGAGCCTGGGCTGTGGTGCTCGTGGCAACAGCCTCCAGCAACCTATTCCACGGTGTGACTTTGGCTTTGGTCCTGGTTGCCCAGCCTGCCCGCCTTCCTGTCCTTGCCCAAGCCTGGCCTTTTAGACCCTGTCATTTCTGGGCCCACTCCAGTGTCCTTCAAAAAAATTTCCTTATCTACTTAACACAAGTTGGTTTCTATTGTTTATAACCAAGAATGTTAACTGATACAATCAGGTCATCTGGATTATACCTGAAACATGAAAACAACTTATTTTGGGTCTTCCTCATAAACAGAAAAATAAAACACCAATAATAGAATATTTTGAATTTAAATTTCGTTCAAAACTAGAGCATCATAGAGAGAACCACAGAATTATCCTGCCAATTGAATTACCAGGTCATAAGTATTTCTCTAGTCTCAACTATTTTCACCTGACTTGATCTGCCCTTAGCAGGGTCATTGTGATGATATCTCTAATCAGAATATCATCAGCGAAGAGAAGTATTATACAATTCATCAAATCCACAAATATGTACAAACTCCTGTTAGCTTACACAGCCAGCTGACTAGCCACGCTCCCATCCAAATGATGTCCTGTGAGCCCCAGAATCCCTGCCTGGAGCAGCCTTCCTGCCATCACTGAGCCTCCAGGCCATCCAGTGGAGCCCCAGAGTGGTTGCCCTATAGTTACTAGTCTGTGCTAAAAATTTTGCTGCAGTAAAATTTTTAAAAAAGGGTGATATTTTCACAAAGCTAAATTTATTCTGCTTAAATAATTAGCCTTCCCACCATGGAAAACATCTGGAAGTTCCCCAAGAAATTAAAAATAGAACTACCATATGATCCTGCAATCCCACTTTTGGGCATATATCCACAGGAAATGAAACCATCATCTCAAAGAGGTATCTGTGCGCCCATGTTCATTGCAGCATTATTCACAATAGTCTAGACATGGAAACAACCTGTGGCCACTGATGGATGAATGGATAAAGAAAATGTGGTGTATACATATATGCAATGGAATATTATTCAGACTTAAAAAAAGAAGGAAATCCTGTCTTTTGGGACAACATGGATGAACCTGGAGAGCATTATGCTAAGTGATAAGCCAGACAGAGAAAAACAAATACTGCATAGTATCACTTATATGTGGAATCTAAAAATAAAGTCAAACTTCTAGAAAGAGAGAGTAGAAAAGTGGTTGCCAGGGGCTGGGAATGGGGGAAATGGGAAGAGTTTGGCCAAAGGGTTTAAACTTTCAGTTACTAGATGAATATGATCTGAGGATCCAATGTATTTCATGGTGACTATAGTTGATAACACTGTATGGTATAATTAAAATTTGCTAAGAGAGTAGAACATTTAAGTTCTACTTTAAAAAGGTAAAAAAAAACAGGTAAACACGAGGATGTGTTAATTAACTTGATGAGGGGAATCCTTTCACAATGTATACATATGTCAAGTCATAACATTGTATACTTTAAATATGTCACAATTTTATTTGTCAATTACACCTCAATAAAGCTGGGAGGAAAAAGATTTTTTTTAAAAATTAGCCTTTGTTCAAATAATTATGTTCCATACTACTTTTTACTCCAAAAATATCCAATCTTTTATGAAATAATGATGAATGAAGACAGTAATTTCAACAGGATTTTAATATCATTATTTGGCAAAGTAAAAGGTTGGAAACCACATTTTTCTTTTCACTAGCTTGAGAAATCTTGAAGACTGATAGTTACTGATTTAGGGAATGCACCCACCACTCCCATAGAATTCTATTTCCTGCCATTATTCACACTCCACTAATTTCTCTGGTGACCAGCATACTTGAAGAATAGAACTTTGATAAAATAGAGCAATTTTAGTAGAGTAAGGCAAAGACACTAATTAAAGGCCCTTGCCATAGAGAATCAGAGACCTCAAAAGGAGAGGGGAGAGGATTAACAATGACTAGAAATGAACTCTTGTTCTCCTTCTAAGAAATAATCACAGGGCATAGGCAGTCTATATCATGGGGACTTTTTTTACTATATGCTTCATTTCTAATGACTTTTTTATTTTCTCTTCACTGGCAGACTCACCCAAGGAAGAAGCGTTCAGTTCAAATCCCTCTTAGCTATACCTACAATGCACCTAAGAGGCTACACGTTGTGGAAATAAGCTTATCCCATCAAGACTTTTTCCTTCCTGGCAGAGGCTAACCAGATCCTGCTGCTTTCCCATTATCCCAACAAGTGCCTACTATGTTGCAAGATGTTTAAGATCTTGTTCTTGTCCTCATGAATCCAAGTACTTGTGTAGTAATTTTCCTTTGCCTCAGTTTTGCACTTATTTTTTCAACATTAATTGAGTACCTACTATTTGCCATGCAGCATGGTAAAAAACATATAGGACACAAAGTCCCTGCTCACCAAGGGTTTATAAGGGCTGAATTGATCTCCTTCAGCTAGCACCCTTAGAATCATACTAACGTATAATCAGTTTTAATAATGAAAAAAATGTGTAAATATTTATCATTCATCACTTCTTCAGAAAAATTCAAAATCTATTCAATATACATCCTAAATACACTGGCTAAAGTTTGAAGACCCTGGAGAAACTTGTAGGAAGAGTAAGTGGCAATATTATTTGAAGAGTTAGGGTCAAGAAACCACCTTTTTTCCAACTTCAGGTATAAGCATGGGAGATGTCTGAGGAGAGAGCTGGCAGGAGGCACGTACCTTAGGAAAAGTAAAAGTATGGCTGAATTATTATGATTTGTGATTATCATCAGCAGCAGAAAAGCGAGGAAGGAGCAGTGGTCAGGGAGAGGAATAAAATATCTACAAAGGATATCTGCTCTTCTGTAAACCTACATTTGAGCCAGGGAGAAAAGTAGACATCCTCCATCGTGCCCCAGAGGGTAAAATTAGGACAAATGAGACCAAGTATGGGTGTTTGATTTGAACAATTACCCAAGGAGAGTGCTTCAGAGGAACTGCCTCTGAAAGTGATGAGCCTCCCATCACTGGGAATGGTAAACTGAGGCTAAATAAAGCCCAGCAGGCATATTGCTAACAGACTCCTATGGCAGGTGGGCCGGTAGAGAGCAAGATCTGCTCTTTCAGTGGTGAAAACCCTAGCAGAAGTGCTTGAAGAGTTAAACCAACTAATTTTACGTATAAAGCAATCTCAATATGGAGTTTTTTATAGTTATAAATAAAGAGCTAGCTTTTTGTATATCATCACCAAACAGTGACTCTCTCCAAGGACTCTGCCTAACAGAGCGTCTCTGCCCAAAGGGAGTGCAGGCCTGGGAAGCCATTTATTACAATGTCATCTCTTTTATGAAACAAATATTCTTCAGTATTCCTGTAATCACAAGAGACTTTCTTAGAACTAACACTTTAGTTATAAGCACGTTAACTAGAACCAGCCAGGGACCTGAGTAAGAAATTTCATTGTGTTCACCGGTTGCTGTATTCATTATCCTCCTCTTCACATCATTTAAACTCCCTACCAAATTAGAAGACATTCTGTAACAGGGTTAGTTACTACATGGCTGCATCTGACAGTTACAATGAATCAAAACAGAAACTTTTTCAAAGGCCCACTATGTCCCAAAGAGCTCAGTATGGCTTGAGTGGTAATTAAATGAAGAGTAAAACCAAGATACATTCCCCGTGTTGTAGAAGGAGGCGTGATATGCCATTATATATAAGATATAGAAAATTTTCCAGCAAAGCGTTCAGCACATCGGCCTCCCCATTACCTGTGTGGCTTCCTATTTTACAAATGACTGTCACTCTATTGTCTCATACAATTTTCAGAACAAAGCTATGAGTTGTCAAAGCAGGTGTTGTTATCTCCATTTTAAGTAAGACATTGAGAGGCTGGTGAGCCCAATATTGCAGAACTACTAACACTTTGAACCCAAAGTCCGTGGTCCTTTCCACTGCCCCACCTTAAGTAATGAGCCAAATCTGCATTTCTAAAAACATACCAGGATTTATACATCTGAATGATTATTAAATCTCCTTCCCAGTGCTCACAGCTTGATACTTAGACAGTGACAACTATTCCTGCCATATGAACAAAATTACTTATGTGTAAGCCAGTGGATCTTCCAAATCTATAATTTGAATTTTTTCAGTGGTTGCAAACCTTTGTCCACAGGAGTGAATATCCATTTGTAGATGGGCACCCCAGGACTAAACACAATACTGTTCAATGTAGTTTTACAATTGGTAAGGAACTAAATGTAAGAGTTACCCTGTTCTTATTTTCCTGTTCCATTTGTTTTAAATCACAGACTAAGAAACCACAAATTCCAATAAATATTGCAACTATTTTGTTATCTTCCTTTCCACCTAGAATTTCTACTAACTTCAAGTTCAACACATACCAGATGTAAATCATCTTCCCTCCAAATCTATGTGTCCCCCCTCCTTTGGTGAACAGACCCTCTAGCCTTCCCAATCCTTGACACTTTCTTCACTATAATTCCCCCTCCCCATTCCCATGGTCTCTTGCCCCACAGAGCTGCATTCTAATGTGCTAAACGTATTTTTAGTTTTGTATATATCCTTGAAAGATGTTTTCATTCATTTATTCAACAAATTATTAAGCACCCCTTTTATATTCCAGGTACAGTCCTACAAGCTGGTGTAGCAGTTAGCCTTGCTGCATAACAAACTACCCCAAAACTTAGTGGTTTAAAAATGACCATTTGTTTAGTTCATAATTATGTAAATCAATATTTTAAGCTGGGCTCAGCTGAGCAGTTTTCTGCTGATCATAGGTGTCTCTGCTTGGCTCTCCCATGCTCTGCCAGGAAAGCTGGGGGCTTGCTCTCTCACATCTCTGGAGCCTTGGCTGGGACAGTTCATCTCTGCTCCATGGTGTATCTTATCATCCAGCAGGCTAGCCTGGTCTTCATCACATGGCCATCTCAGAGTCCAAAGAACGGCAAGAGAAGGTAAGCCCCAAAGCACCAACACTTTGCAACTCTCTAAATGAATCACGTTTATTATTTTCAAAGCAGCCAAAGCAAGGCATATCACCACATCCAGAATCAGCATGGAAGAGGACCACTCAACCACACAGATACAGCAAAGTGTGATCAAATTGGCATCTATAACTGCAAAAAATCTATCATACTAGATATAAAAAAGAACAAACAGATAATGTCCCTGCCCTCATGATTCTTGTTGCCTCACATCTTCTGTCAGCACTTGGTATTTTTCCACTTCCTCAAGTTAGCCAAGCAGAGAGGTATAAACCTATATTCCCTTGTAGTTTTAATTTGTGTGATTAATTATAGTCATTAATATTTTCCCTTTTATGAATTGCCTATTTGTGTGTCTTCCCTATTTTTCTGTGGTATTTCCTATGTTTCTCTTACTGATTCTTGTATATTAGATAACAAGTTCATATGGTCATAGACCCAGGAAGCTGTGTAATGGCCAAAAGGTCCCTTAGCCTACTAAGGCAGGATTCTCACCAGTGTATATTATTTTATTGTGAATACATCATGCACAGAGACATTTGTATAAAGCATACATGTAGAATTTAAAGAATATCTATAAAGACTCGTGTACCACCACACCAGTGGATTCAACACCATTTGTTATTCCTCTCTGATCTGAGATGCCACCTTTAGCATACACTACTGTCATTGTATACTTGAATCTATTTCTGGATTTTGTTTTTATTTTCCATTTTTGAGTGTTTTTATCAAGAATGGATGTTGAATTGTCAAATGCCTTTTCAGCTTAGGTGAAGATGGTCATATGATTTTCTCCTCCTGTTGAACCACTTTTTGCATTTCTGGAATAAACTCTACTTGATCGTGTTATCTCATTATTTTAATGTCCTATGAAACTCTCCTTGCTGATATTCAACTTAGGATTTTGCCTCAATATTTGTGAATTTAGTTGATCCAAAATTTTTGTTTTGTGTGCTATTTGCCAAAATTTGTTGTACTTGTTATACAGTGTTAAACTTGTTCTTCTATGAACTGATGCAGTTTAAATAGCTTTCAAATTATTTACATTTTAAAGATGAGGTAGGCCTCACTGGATGTTTTTCCAAGGGAGAGCTCTTTGACAACTTTATATCTTCCATGAAAATTGGTCTGTTTAGAGTTTCAATCTTTTCTGGAGTTATGACAAATAAATTACATTTTCCTAGAAATTTGTCTTTTTTATCAAATTTTCCAATTTGTTTGCCGAGATTTGAGCAAAATTCTCTCTCACCTTTTAATTCCATTATTTTTGTGGTTATTTGTCCCTTAATCATTACTCATTTTTTGTATTTTCACTTTCTCCCTTTTTTCTTAGTTCAGTTAGCTTTCAGTTTATCAAATTTATTGCTTATTTCAAAGAATAAGCTTTTGATGTTATTTATTAGTTCTGCTACTTTTCTATTTTCTAACTCATTAATTTATTCTTGTATCTTTATTAATTTTTCTGTGTACTTTCTTTTCATTTATTTTGTTGTCCTTTTCAAACTTCTTGAGTTGAAAGCTTAATTCAATTTTGTTTCACTCTGTTTTCTATATAGGTATTTAATCCTTTAAGTACTGATTAGCTATACCCCATAGCTTCTAATATACAAAGTTTTCATTATCATTTTCTAGATGTTCTGCAATTTTGATTTATATGTTGTCTTTGAGTCAAGAGTTGTTTATAAAATAATATCTTAATCTTTAAGGCTTTTGTTTTCTGGGACTTTTTGTTAATTTTTAATTTTCCTATATTGTGATCAAAAATGTTGCTTGTATAATTTTTATGTTTTTAGTTTATTGTGATTGTCAGTTTTTGACACTAGTTCATGGGCATTTGAAAGAAATGTTCTATATGTTCATGGTATAGAATTTTACACAAATGTATGTTCAGATAAAAAACATAAGAATATTAATATTGATATTAATATGCATATGTTAATTAGGTCTGCTTAATTAAAATCTCCTGTGTTCTTACTTGCTAAATTTTATTTTCAAATGTTTTTAGACTCCTTCATGGTAGTAGTAATAGAAGAAGTAGTAGTAGCAACAGCACTAATGGTGGAGGCTAACTTTTTGGGGGGAGGGATTTGAAAACAACATTTATTGCTTACAACATTTACATTTCAAATGCAGATTTCTTTTTTGTTGTTTTTCTTCCAGCTTTACTGAGATATAATTGACATATAACATTGTACTTTAAGGTGTACAATGTATTGATTTGATACTCTTACATACACTTGATTTTATACACTTTTATACACATATATAATGATTACCACTATATCATTCACTAACACCTCCACAACGTCACGTAACCACCATCTTTTTTGTGGTAAGAACATTTAAGATCTATTCTCTTAGCAACTTTTACGTATATAATACAGTATTATTAGCTATAATCTCCATGCTGTACATTAAAACCCCAGAACCTGTTAATCTTATAACTGGAAGTTTATACCCTTTGACCAACATAACCCCATTTCCTCCAACCCCTAGCACCTGGTAACCACCACTCTACCCTCTGTCTCTCTGAGTTTGGCTTCTTTAGATTGCACATATAAGTGATATCATATACTATTTGTCTTTCTCTGTCTCACTTATCTCACTTAGCATAATGCCTTCCAGTTTCATCCAAGCTGTTGCAAATGGCAGGATTTCCTTCTTTCTCATGGTTGAATAATATTCCATTGTATGTATATACCATATCTTCTTTATCCATTTATCTGTTGATAGACACTTAGGTTGTTTCCATATCTTAGCTATTGTGAATAATGCTACAATGAACATGGGGGTGCAGATATTTCTTTGAGATCCTATTTCCATTTACTTTGGATGTATACCCAGAAATGGGATTGCTGGATCATATGGTAGTTTTATTTTTAGTTTTTTGAGGAAACTCCACACTGTTTTCCATAGTGGCTGCACCAATTTACATTCACACACAGTGCATGAGGATTCCCTTTTCTCCACATCCTCACCAGCATTTGTTATCTCTTGTCTTTTTGATGATAGCCATTCCAACAGGTGTGAGGTGATATCTCATTGTGGTTTTGATTTGCATTTCCGTGATGATTTTATCCCAGTCTGTAGGTTGCCTGTTCGTTTTGCTGATTTTTTTTTTTGCGGGCGTTTTTTTGTTTTGTTTTGTTTTTTGCTGTGCAGAAGCTTTTTAGTTTGATGTAGTCCCACTTATTTATTTTTGCTTTTGTTACTTATGCTTTTGGTGTCATATCCAGGAAATCGCTGCCAAGACCTATGTCAAGGAGGTTTTTCTCTGTGTTTTCTTTTAGGAATTTTACAGTTTCAGATCCAATGTTTAAGTCTTTAATCCATTTTGAGTTAATTTTGTGAGGGGTGTAAGTAAGTAAGGGGTCCAATTTCATTCTTCTGCATGCAGTTAGGTGAAGACTAACATTTATTGACTGCCTACTATGTACCAGATAGTGTTCTACATTCTTTAGCTGGATTGTCTCAGTACCATCCTTGTTCCATCCTTCATCTTTCACTTAAACTACTACAATATCCTCCTAATTTGTCCCCCAACTTGTTTATGTCCCACTCAAATTCCTACTCCACACAGCATAGCATCTAAATGAACATCTAGTTGTTTTCTGAAAACTTCAAACAATATTACTCAGGTTATGCTCCACCAACTCAAATTCATTGAGGGTAGGACCCAGGAAACTTCACTTTTAAAAAACACAAATGATCATTATACAGACTAAAGTTTTAGAATCACCAGCCTGCAGAATAAAGGCATAACGTATTTTAGATACAGTAAAGTATTCCATTTTTAAAAGAAAAATGTATACTTATAATTACCTGAGTAATTAGTTAACATTGGGTAATATTATTTGGGTAATAAGTTAATATTACTTGGATAATATGTAATACAGAATATACAGAGTAAACAATGAAAATCTTTCTTCACAATCCTCCAACTCTCATTCTTCTCCCTAGAGATGACTAACGTCAATATTTGGTGGGCACACATTCAGTCCCTTTTCTGTTTATTTAGATCTATATATGTGTACTTATATACGCATATAATATGTGTATATTAAAAGTAAGTAGAGGTTACTTTGTTCTCTTTAATAGTTTACGACGTTGCATGTGTGGATCTATGATAATTTATTTAACGACTCTTCAATTGATATTTGGTTGTTTCCAATTTTTCACTTATTACAAACAATGCTGCAATAAACTCTCTTGTGCATATGTCCAACTTTTTCTTTACAGTTGAGTCATAGAAATTAAACTGCTCAGTGAAAGCATATGTGCATATACCAATTAGGAATCTTTGGGCTACAAGTGATAGAAAATTCGATTCAGAGCAATATATGTGAAGAGGGAAATTACAGGCTGATTTAACTCAAATTCCAGGGGAAGAACTTGTTTTAGGAAAGGCTTAATCTAATGGATCCCATTTCTTCCCATCTTTCTCCTCTGCCTTCCCTAAGATTCACTTCCTTCCAAGGGTAATTCATCACATGATCTCAGTTAGCTGCCAACAACTCCTGGGGCAACATGTTTCTCCATTTACATCCAGCAAAAAAGGAAAGAATGCTTTTGCCCTTAATTCTAAGAAAAAGTGCTAAAGTTCCCTCTGATGTTACTTTTATTGTTAGTGCCAATTCTGAGTCCTGAGACCCTGTGCACAGCAGAGCAGAACCCTACCTGGTCTTTGCGTGCCATCCTCTCACCTTCAGGCACTATATAGAACAATTCTATGCTGCTCTTCATAGGGTTTTCATGGCCAGTTTTTTCTGAAGTGGGTGGCCAGGTCTTTCTTCCTAGTCTGTCTTAGTCTGGAAGCTCTGCTGAAACCTGTGCACCATGGGTGACTCTGCTGGTATTTGAAATACCGGCAGCATAGCTTTCAGCATCACAGAAACATGCAGCCACCACCATATGACAACAGACATGTGGTGTGGTTCCCTCACCAGGAAACAAACCCGGGCCATGGCAATGAGAGTGCCAGATCTTCAGCACTAGACCACCAGGGCTGGGTCTGATTTGATTAGCTTAGGTCATATGTCCACCCCTGCACCATCAATCATTGTGACCAGAGAAACAGAATGTCCTGACTGGCTTAAGTCATATGTCACTCCTCTGAAGCTGTAGGTGGAGCCAACTTACCTGGAAGTGCTTTGATTCCCAAAGAGAAATCACAGATGCTTGGGGATGAATGTCCACCAGAGTGAGTTATTTCTTTGGATAGATCAATGCCAAATTGCCTTCCAAAAATTTACGCTACCACCAACCATGTATGAAAGTGGCTGTTTCCCAATATTCCCCTATTATTTATATTATATTCATATTTACCTAATTTAGTGTTGATGAGCATCTTTTTATGTGTTTATTGGCCTTTTATACTTCTCCTGTAAATTGCATATTTATAACCTCCAATCATATTTCTATTTTTGAATGATTTATAGAAGCTCGGTATACATTCTACACAATAATCAGTCATTCATTAAATATGCTGCAAATAGTTTTCTCTGTATGTTATTCATCTTTTAATTTTATCATGCCTTTCGTTGTGCAGAGATCTTTTTTAACTTATACCAGGTTATATCTGTCAATCTTTTTCTTTTATGGCTTCTGGTATCTATGCCTTGTTTAAGGAGGCCTTTCCACCTCTAATTTTTTTTTTTTTTTTTTGTGAGGAAGATTGACCCTGAGCTAACATCCATTGCCAATCTTCCTCTTTTTGCTTGAGGAACATGGTCCCTGGGCTAACATCTGTGCCATTCTTCCTCTACTTTGTATATGGGACACCACCACAGCATGACTTGAGAAGCAGTGTGTAGTCCACACCTGGGACCAGAACCCGCGAACCCAGGGCTGCCAAAGCAGATCGCGGGAACTTAACCACTACGCCACCAGGCCAGCCCCACCTCTAATTTTTTTAAATGTGCTTGTATATGGTCTCCGAATACTTAAATTTCTTTTATATTCAGCTGCTTAACTTATCTGAAGTTTATTTTTATGGATGGTTAAGGTAATAGTCTACTTTTCCTTTTTTCTGAATCAATAACTAATTTTCTTAACACTATTTATTGCATAGAGCATGCATTCCCCCATGGATTTGAAATACCATCTTTATTATAACCTAAATTTCTACAGATGGTACATGGATCTGTTCTGGTCTCTCTATTGCACTGATTTCCACTCCAGTCTACCATATTGTTTTGATCACGTCTTTACCATATGCTTTTACCATATGTTTTTAGCATTGCTTACCAATGTCTATAGGACATGCCCAAGACCTAACTCTTTAGCATGAGATATAAGAATCTCTAAGATGTGAGCTTAATTTATTTCTCTAGCCTCCTCACCCATCATCTAGCCCCTTGTCTTTTAGATTTTAGTAAAACCAAACGTAGATAATTGCAAACAGACATGATTCTGGAGCACAGCTTGCTTTTTTTTGTTTCCTCTTCCTGGAACATCCTGCCCTCCTTCCTTGCCTGAGTGACTCTTACTCATCCTTTAGAACTCAGTTCAGTCAAAATTACTTACTTACTTATTACCCTTTCCTGAACCCCCAGGTAGGCTTCTCTCCCCTCTTCCCCAGTTCTCCAATTATGCCATCTACATCTATTAGACAAAGATAACCTCTTCATACTGTGTCTTTCCCACCAGCTTACCTATGACAGAGATGATGTTTATTCTTCTTTATACTTCCTGCACCTAGTACAGTCCTTGTTCATAGGAAATGCTCAAAAATATTTGTTGAATTGAGCTATGTTCTTCTTTTCTTCATTTTATTATGACTTATATTCTATAAAGGTACATCTCCATCAGTGGAATAAATTAGTTTTCCTGAAGACTAAATTTGCAAGACAAATTTATTTTTAAAAATTTATGTCAGCTCCATCCACCAAAAAAATATCTTACGGTTGAGAAAATTTCCTTTTCTGCAGCACTTGCTACAGATATAGGTTATAAACACAGCTCTAGGTATCTGATAACTGAAAGCAAACACTTCCTTAGATCCAAATCATAATTGTTTCAATCCATTCTGCTTTGTTAAATTGCATTTCTTCTTCCTCCTACATACCTCTTTTAAAGTTGACTATGTGAAATCCATTACCTAGAAATTTTGAGAAATTCTAAAATTCAAACCAATCATTGATTATTTGCTTAGTAAAATAGGGATGATAATAATAATAATACCTACCTCATAGGTTTGTTATGAGGGTTAAATGAGTTTATATTTATATAGCACTTATAACAGAGACTGACGTTATATGATTATTTGACAAATAGTGTCCCACCTTGCTCAGAACAAAAGTGTAAGTCCTCTCTTCTCTCAACCCTCATTCACTCCACTCCAGCGAACTTGGTCTGCTTGCTTTGGAAGGTAGAGCTGAGCAATGAACACACCAAGCCTGCCCCTACCTCTGCTACTGCCCCAAATACATGCACAGCTCATTCCCTCACTTCCTTTCAGGACTCTGCTTGAAACCAACCTTATCAATGAATTTTTCACTGGACATAAACAAAAAACAACCCTCATCCTCTGACACTCCTTCCCCACCTTGCCCTGCTTTATTTTTCTCCATATTGCTCGTTACTTTCCAACATATTATGAATTTCCTTGTCTTTTTTATTGCCTCCCTTGCCCCACTGTAGCATAAGCTCTTTAATGAGGGAGATCTTTTGTCTGTTTTGTTCACAGCTGTATCCTGAGTGCCTAGAACAGTACCTGGTACATAATAGCATTCAATGAAGATTTACTGAATGAATGAATCAAGGAATTAATAGAAGGGCAATAAGGAAGCTCTTAAAACATTTCACCAGGATATGAATGAGATATGAATGAGTAAAGTGGTAGTAGGAACTGAAGAGATGAAGTGGCATGATCAAAGAGACACAGTTAATAGGATCAACAATATGGGGTATGAGAGAGAAGGAATTTGGGGAAATTATTTTGAGATGTTAGCCGAGGCGAAAGGCAGAATAGGATGGTGGTGCTCAAAAGCAGAATAGAAAAAAAAGGAGGTATCAATTTAAGGAGACTACAACAAACCCAAGTTATAAGAAGCAGACAAGCATCTATGTGGCCAGCAGGCAGTTGGAAATTTGGCTTTATTAACAAGAGAGATCAGCTCTGCGGCTGTGCTTTGAAAGTCACCAAGATAGGCTGTCATACAAAGCAAATGACTGAACGAGGTTGCCCAAGGGAAGAGAGCACGATCAAGAAAAAGGGAAGGAGACAAACCTTGGGGAACATATATACATTATAAGTGTGCAGATGAAGGAGAAACTAATGAAGGAGACTGGTAGGAAATAAGAACAAGAATGTCTTAAAAAGTACTGAAATGTATGTAAAACAACAGTAGCTGCTGAAATGATATAAATTCTATCAACCAGAAACTTTTTCAATCCCATCAAAAATCACCAAAATAGAAGTGGCAGGATATAGGATTTTCATACCCTCTGAAAAGACTGAGCAAATGGGACACTTTCGCCTGTCAGTCTAGAAACAGGGAGATCTTCTGAGCTCTTCCCCTATCTTCCAGATCAGGTCAGCCTCTAATGCATTTTTGAAGACCCACAGGACTTCTGTACATTCAGTACAGCCAGTAATCCTTTCATTATCTCATTACCCTTTGCTTTGGCTTTCAAGACTCACTTCTCTAATAATGTTCCTACTGGTTTTACAAGGTCTCATTTCGTTAACCCTTCTTTGCTCCAGAAATGTAATTATTTTTTGGTCACTACTTTCTTCCCGCAGTCTTAAGTGAAACCTTTTGTTCTCTGTGTGTTATTAGCAGCATCTTCAAGACTGAATACCTCTTTCTGCCTCCTTCACCTTTTGGCATAAGAAATTATCCTCTCACCCTAAGAAGGTCTCCAATAATAAGTAATTCATGACGTCTAACTACTCACATATTTTGCACCTAACAAGCTATCTTAAACAGTGATGGAAATGGCAATTATTTACTCTGGGAGCCCTGTCAAGGTTGCTGTTAAATCATTGTCATGCTGTTAAATTGGACTACGAGGTTCCTCCCTTTCCCACTATTGATCTTATAGGTGAACTACCCCCAAAAAACTTTCCAATGTGCCATTGGCTAATTTGTTGCCACTGCAATATTGGTAAGTGAAATGTGAATAGCATACATCTTATTTGTAATATATTTTAGATGCACAAATTTTAAATTTATAGCAATGCTCTCAAGCAATGTAATATAGATGAAAAAATACAATTTCTAATGTAATATTCAGTGTTCATAAATATGCCAACTTGGAAATTACAACAAGCAATGTACAAGGAAGAAAATCAATAGACTCTGGGCACTACTACTATTTCTCAAGGCAAGGGTCTATCTTGTGTGGCAATAAACACACCTCTGTCCTAACAAGGAAAGTTTTACTATGATGAAGAAATGACTACACCATTTACAATCACTGTGTTTTAATCCCCCGGTTGTCAAGTGTACAGGTGAGGGCAGGTCTTCATAGCTGCTCATCCACACGTCGGCACACTGGAATGGGGGTTGTTAAGGTGGAGGCAGTACAGTAACGGAAGCAGTGAAGGGTCCGGGGACCTGAAGAGAATGGAGTCATGTTCCTGCTATTGCTGTGCTCTCAAATAATAGAACATGAAGTCCATTTAACAATTTGAAATTGACTTTTTAAAATTCCATATACATATGTTATATATTATAAAGATGATTCCTTGACCAGGAAATTATGGCTTCAGTCATTCGTTCCACATACATTTCCTGGGCACCTCCATACGCTAGGCACCTCCATACGCTAGGCACCATGATAGACTCTGGGAAAGTATCAGCTAAAAAGACTGCCATAGGCTCTGATGTCACACAGCTTATAGTCTAGGCAGACTGAGCAGGTAGATGTTGTCTACACGCAAAGCATAAATGGGAGAAATGAAGCAGGGGCATTTGTGTATTCATTTATTTATTCAACAAGCACCATTTGGTTCATGCTTAGTGTATATTTAAGGACACCAATGGTACTAAAGAAGTAAAATATACAGTCCTTGATCCAAGATTTCCAGTGTAGTAGAGGAGAGAAATATTTGGTCAATGGACCCAGAAAAAAAACAACCCAAACGACAACATATGACAGTGTGTAGGGTCATGCTAGAGGGATGTGGAGTAACAATAACCTCATTCCCCACTACTCTCTCCCTCACTCACTCTACTCCATCCATACCCCCGCCTTGCTGTTCCTGCCTTCCACATCTCCTGCCTTAGGACATTTGCATCAACTATTTCCTCTGCCATGAATTCTTTTCCCTGGGTATCTGCATGATCAACTCCCTCATTTACTTCAAGTCCTTGCTCAAATACCTTCTCAATGAGGCCAACCTTGACCATGCTATATAATACAGTCATGCACCACATAACAACATTTTGGTCAACGACAGACTACATAGACGATGGTGGTCCCATAAGATTAGTACCATATAGCCTAGGTGAGTAGTAGGCTATACCGTCTAGGTTTGTGTAAGTGCACTCTATGCTGTTCATGCAACGATAAAATCACCTAATGACACATTTCTCAGAACATATTGCAGTGCACTGGCCTCTGGTATTTCTGATCCTTCCTTCCCTGCTCTACTTTCTCTTTTTCCCATAATGCTTATCACCTTTTAATACATTAGTTAATTTATTCACGTATTACGCTTACAGTTTATTGCTTGTGTCCCCCTATTAGAATGTAAGTTCCATAAAGGCAGAGATCTTGTTTAGTTCACTAGTCAATGCAAGGCACCTAGAACAGTGCCTAGCACATAGTGGGTACTCAAAAAGTATTTGTTGAATGAATGATAGTGATGACCATACTAACATAAATTGAGCGTTGAATATGTGCCAGGCAGATACTAAACACTTTAAATGCATGACCTCTCTAAAACCTCATAAAGCATTATCTCTTTTTTAACCTCATAGTGGATGCTAGTCCCAGTTCTTGGTTACAGTCAACAGAAAAGGAATTCATTGGACATTTATCAGGAAACCTAAAGAATGAATGTGAATGCTGGAGAATCTGGCTCATGAAAGAAACAATTGAGACAAAGCACTACCGAGATTCTGCCAGAGGAAAAACTCTGCTGAGGATACTATCCCCAGTGTAGCCACCACTAGACTTTCAGCTACCGGACTGGACTTTGCTGCTCCTAGAGACTCACTGCCAAGATGCTGGGAATCTTCACTCCTTCTTGTAGATCTGAATTTCCACTATGTCATTATTTCCTTTCAGCCTGAAGAACTTCCTTTGGCATTTCTTATATGTGGGTCTGCTGGTGACAAATTTTCTCAGTTTTAGTTTATCTTAAAATGTCTTCATTTATCCCTCATTTTTGAACTATATTTCCACTAGATATAGAATTCTAGGTTGACTGCTGTTTTCTTTCAGCACTGTAAAGATGCTACTTCATTACTGTCTGGTTTCTATTGTTTCTAAGAAGTCAGCCATCACTCTTATTAACGTTCCCCGTATGTAGAATGTCTTTTTCTCTCTCACTGTTTGCAGATTTTTTTCTGTAACTTTCAATACTGAACTTTCTTGATATGTGGGTTGAGTTTTTTTAATCAAATTTGGGAAAATTGAGGGCCAACATTTTTTCCGACCCATTCTCTCTTTCTTCTCTTTTTAAGTTCCAATTGTACCTATGATAGACTGCTTGATAATTTCCCCCAGGTCATTGAAGTTCTGGTTATTTTTTCATTGTTTTCTATTTTTTATCTGTGTGCTTTAGTTTGAATAATTTATATTGAACTGTCTTCTGTTGGGTCTAACCTGCTGTTAATCCCATGCAATGATTTTTGGGTTTTTTTACTTCCAAGATTATATTTGTCAGTCACAGGATTTTCATTTGTAGATTTAATGAAAATGATAAACCTCTAGCAAGACTCATAGACACACACACACACACACACACACACACACACACACAGAACAAACTACCAATATAAGGTATAAAAGCAGGGACTTTGCTACACCATCTTGTAGACACTAAGGATAATATTATGAACAATACTATGCTAATAAATTTGACAACTTAAATGAAATGTACAAACTCTTTGAGAAACACAAGTTGCTAAAACCAACCAAGATCAAATACAAAATCTGAGTAGCCCAATATTTATTTTAAAAATTAAAGTTGTCTTTTAAAACCTTCCAACCAAGAAAATTCATGGCCCATATGGCTTCAGTGGTGAACTCTATCCACCATTTAAGGAAGAAATAATACTGAACTTAGACCAGCTCGTTCAGAAAATATAAGAGGAGTGAACACTCTCAGTTCCTTTTATGAGCTCACTATGCTGATGCCAAACCTGAGAAAAGTGTTACAACAAAGCCAACATATCTCAAGATCATAAGTACAAAATACCTCAGTAACATAGCTTCAAATCAAATCCAGCAATACATAAAAAATAAAATAAAGCTTGGCCAATGAAGTTGATCCCAATAATGCAAGGTTAGTTCATCAATCAGTGTAATTTGCTACAATACTAGAATTAAAAAGGTATATGATCACCTCAATAGGTGCAGAAAAATCATTTGAAAAAATTAACACTCATTCATATTTAATGGTAAAAAGAAAATGAATGCTTTCCCTCTGAAAAAAAAAAAGCAATGATATCTGCTCTCACCACTTCTATTCCTAACTTATGAGGTTCTAGATTGAAAGGAAATAAAAAGCATAAAGATTGCAACGAAAAAAAAAGGAAGCTGTGTGTATCATCAGACAAGTTTCTATCATATGTAGAAAATCTTAAGAAATCTATGTGTCCTTAGAACTAACAAGTGAACTTAGCAAGGTCTCAAGACACAATATCAATATACAAAAATCAATTGTATTTCTATGTAAGAGCAACAGATAACTAAAAAATGAAATTTAACAAATAATATTGCTTAGCAGTAGCATCAAAAAAACATAAAATGTTTAAGAATAAATTTAAATGTGCAATATCTTTACACTGTAAATTTCAAAACATTGCAAAGGGAAATTTTTTAACAATCTAAGTGAGTATAGAGATATATCATGTTCTGTAGAATGGAAGACATATTGTGAAGATGTCATTTCTATGCAAATTTATCTATATAATTCAGTGCAATCCCAATCAAAATCCCAGCAGGCTTTTTTATAGAAATTAACAAGCTGATTCTAAAATTTATATGGAAATTCACAGGACAGGATAACCAGAATTATCTTGAAAAAGAAGGATTTACACTACCTGATTTCAAGACTTCCTATAAAGCTATAGTGATAAAGAGAATGTGGTACTGTGTGAGAATAGACAAATAGATCAGTGGAACAGAATACAAACTCTAGAAATAGATGCACACATGCAGAGTCAGTTGATTTTCAACAAAGGTGCCAAGGTAACTTGATAAAGAAAGGATAGTCTTTTCAACAAATGTGGCTGGAACAACTGGAGATATATATATTATATATATACATCATATACATATGTGTGTGTGTATACATCATGCATACATAAATGAACATCAACTCTTATCTTCTGCCATATGCATAGATAAACTTAAAATGGACCACAGATCTAAACGTAAAAGATAAAACTATAGATCTTCTAGAAGAAAACACAGGAAGAAAATCTTCATAACCTTGAAGTAGGTAAAGATTTCTAAGATACAACACACAAAAAAATAAATCACAAAAGAAAAAAATGATAAATTGGGCTTCATCAAAATTAAAACCTTTTGCTCTTTGAAAGACACTACTAAGAAAATGAAAGGGCAGGCCACAAGTTTGCAATACAGATACCTGAGAAAGATTGGCTCCTGAATATATAAAAGAACTCCTATAAATCAACAATAAAAGGACAAACAACCCAATAAAATATATGGGCAAAAGACTTGAGTAGACATTTCACAAAGAATCTATATAAATGGCTGATAAGCACATAAAAAGTTGCTCGGCATAACTGGTCATTTGGGGAAATTCAAATTAAAACCACAATGATATATGATTTTATACTCACTCAAATATTTAAAACTAGGAAAACTGATAATACCAAGTGTTGGTGAGGATGTGCAGTTGCTAAAATCCTCACACCCTGCTGGTGAGAGTATAAAATGGTACAACTACCTTGGAAAACATTTGGACAGTTTCTTATAAAGTTAAATACATGCTTACTGTATGATAGAGCAATTCCACTCCTAGATACTCCACACCCAAGAGAAATGAAAATATATGTTCACAAAAAGATGAATATTCATACAGTTTTATTTGTAATCGTCCCAAACTGGAAATGACTCAAATGTCCATCAACAAGTGAACAAATAAACAAATTGTAGTATATTCATAACAATGGAATACTATTCAGCAATAAAAACGAACAAACTACCAGCCCACACAACAACATGGAAAAACCCCACGACTTAGCAATCCACTGCTAGGTATAGGCCCAACCTCGGTGTTTATACGTGCCCCAAAATACAGTACAGCAATGTTTATACCAATATTATCATAACAGCCAAAAACTGGAATCAACTCAAATGAACTTCAAGAATAGAATGAATAAATGGTGACATATTCACATAATGAAAAAGTATAAACTATCACACGCAGCAATATAAATGAATCTTGCAGCACAGTGTTGATAGAAAGAAACCTCTGTATGATTCTATTTATATAAAATTCAAAATCAGGCAAAACTAATGTGTGGTGATAGAAGTTAGAATAGTGGTTCTGACTAGGAGGTGGTACAAGGGAGGCTTCTGGGTACTGTGAATGTCCTCTACCTGGATCTGGGTAGTGATTCCACGAGTGCATTTACCCATTCAAAAATTGTCAATCTGTACACTTAAGATTTGTGTATTTTATAGTATGCCTGATGTATTTCAACAACCACAAAAAAGAAAAATGAAAAAAAAAAAGCAATTGATATTTTTACTTTCCTTTTCTAGCCCCATGTAAAGCATTATAGGGAATATTAGAAAAGCACAGGGGTCCCTAATATCTAGAGACTTAGGATATAGTTAAACAGCCAAAGCTAACATACATACATTAAATAAAAATTAATACAAGGTATATTAGTTTCTTATGGCTGCTATAATAAATTACTACAAATTTGATGGCTTAAAACAACAGAAATTTATTCTCCCACAGTTCTGGAGCCCAGAAGGCTGAAATCAAGTTGTTCACAGGGCCATAGTCCCTCCAAAGTTTCTAGGGGAGGATCTTTCCTTGCCTCTTCCAGGGTAGTGCCTGGTGTTCCTTGGCTTGTGGCAACATCACTCCAACCCACGCCGCCATCTTCGCACAGCCTCCTTCCCTGTATGTGTCTCTGTGTGTCATCTCTTTTTTTTAAGGACACCAGTCACTAGATTTAGGGCCCACCTTAATCCAGAACTCATCTTAACTAATTACTTCTGCAAAGATGTATTATTTATAAAGCACAAATCAAGTCACATCTGAGATTCCAGGTGAACATGAATTTGGGGAAGGGACACTACTCAACCCATTACTCAAGGCAATTTTAAATCTAAATTAAGTCCTAATTGTTGGCCATAGGAATTCAAACTAACATTTGATCATTGTGATATGAAAAAGTTAAACACAGTGTCACTGGACAGTTAGCCTTGTGTTCTGCTGTCGAGACTGAGCACGATTCAGGTGAGCCATAGCACAGCATGATCCAGCGATGGAAGGGGAGGAACACGGAGGCACGCCTGACTGACAGGGAGAGTTCTGGTTGAGGAGAGGAAGAAAATAAGATTGAATAAATAGAGTGAAGCCAAGTTATGAGAGTCCTTGAAAGCCTGGGAGATGAATTTCGACTTGATCCAATAAGAAATAGGAAACGACTGTAAATTCTTGAGCAGAGAAGCGACATGGGGAAAGCAGTGTTTCAGGAAGATTATGTTGGTGACAGTATATTGGATGGATTGGAGGCAAAAGAGACTGAAGGCTGATGCACTTTGTCTTTCTGTTCTGGATGAATCTATGGTAGCAAGAGATATGAAGTTTAATTTAAAAAAAGAAAATGCACCACTACAATTACTCTCCTAAACCTTAATAAATTTCCTAAACTCATTCTGAAATGGAAAAGTAGCCCAAGTGGCACTGCATTTGAAAAGGCTAATTGTTCCTCAGTTTGAAATATCTTTTTGGGGGAGAATAGGCAAGAGCTTACCAGGGTTCGTTGTCACTCAAAGTGCAGCTGCACCATCACCTGCGAGCCTGTTAGAAATGCAGACCCTCAGACCCCATCCCAGACCTACAGAGTCAGAATCTGAGCTTTTACCAAAATCCCAGGAGATTTATGTGTCGTAAAACTTCATATTAAAGTTTGAGATGCATTGCCATGGTAAATTTCTGTTGAACTTCTGTAGTTTGTGAAAATAGATATATAACTGTTGAAACTGTTATGTTAACGGGAAAAAAAACAATTATGAACCTTGTGCTTCCTATGACGAGGCTGTCACATCGAGGCACTCGCCAGTCCCAGAGATGTGTGGCTTGCTCACCCACTCACCCTTCTCATGGAGAATAACTGTTACATGAATGAAATGGAGCATCTGGTTGCCTTGTGAAATGTGTCACTTAGCACATGTAGTTGAAACTGAGACATCTGTTGGTCTCCCCACCATTCTGTGGACTCTTGCTCTAAAGTGACACTTTTTCTCTCCTTTGAAATATAGCTTCATACTGCATTGGCTTCATTGCCTTGCTGCAGAAGAATGAGAGGGGAGTGCCAGATTGGTGCAGATAATGAAAATCAGCAGATAATCCACTTATCCAGAACCACGGCAGGACCATTTGCCTTGGGAACATGGTTCCAACCCAGCTGAGCAACGTTTCCCTCTGGCACTCCATTCCCCAACTACAAATGTCCGTGGTTATTCCAGGACATCAACAAAGTGAAAAATATTTGGTAACTGTCCCCTCTGTGTCTAGGTTGCTAGGAGAAACTGAGTTTGCAAGACCTCATGGGAGCAGAGCTTCTCAAACTTCAACATTATACATATCACCTGGAGATCTTGTGAAAATACACATTCTGAATCAATACCTGTAAAGTGAGAGCTGAGATCCTGCATGTCTTTTTCTTTTTTTCTTATAGCTTTATTGAGGTATAATTGATAAAGAAAAATTATCAATTATATGTATTTAAAGTGTACAACTTGATGTTTTGATGTATGTGTACATTGTGAAATAATTACCACAATCAAGCTAATTAACATATCCATCACCACACAGTTACCATTTTCTTTTGTGTGTGTGTGTGTGTGCGTGTGTGTGGTGAGAACACTTAAGATCTACCCTTTTTGCAAATTACAAGTACACAATACAGTGTTGTTAACTATAGTCACATTGCTATACATTTGTTCTCCAGAAATTATTCGTCTTGCATAACTGAAATTTTGTACCCTTTGACCAATCTCCCTGCATTTCTAGCAGGCTCGAAGATGATGCTGGTGCTGGTGGTCTGAGGACGACACTTCAAGTAGCAAGGCCACTTGCTTGTCAAGGTTACGTCAGGCAATAGCAAAATGGAATCATGGTAGAAATATCTCTGTGGGTGGGAAGAAAAAAAGTCAAAGATAAGAAGAGGTATGAACAGACTTGAAATGGAAGAAGAGAAAAGACAGTAAAAAAAGAAAGATGATAAAAGGAAGAATTTATAAAGATGAAAATCTCAAAGGAGTTTTAAATATATTAGAGCTGGGGTAGTCTAGTAACCTAGAATCTGGTTAGCAACACCTCTACTAGAGACATTCACAGCTAGTTAATCTTGATTGGGATTTTCAAATCCCTGGGCCAGCAGGATGATAGGGAAAAAATATTGACTCTGGCAGGCAAGATCTTCCTCACTGATCCTGGACATCTGGTCACTAAATCTTTCAGAAGGGTAGATTAGAGACGGTGAATTGAAAACCCCTCCAGCAGAGGCACCAATAGTGATTTTTAAATGAGTATGGAAGCTAGCCAATCTCTTACCATCAGACCTGCAACACCACATTGTATATTCAATCTTGCAAATAGAAACAAAAGAACAAATTTTACCAGACTAGATTTTTTAAGACCCTGAAGGGTCACAAGGGCAACAAAAAGAATGAAATAAAGACTTATTTATTCACCCAGAATGCATCATGACTCAACTAGGTCAAGCAACTTTTAGTAAGGTAACTTCCGTATAGCAACAAGGAACCTCTGCAACAAGCTTAACACTGAAAACTGACTGTGGATCTTGAAGGTGCTCAAGAGAGAAGAACTTTCTAAACATTTGGCAATCAGCAGAATTCACACTTAGGCGTTTGTAATGAAGTAAACAAACAGCTCCACGTACTCAGCTCATAATTTTATTTGAGGTTTCCTGATCTACCATCATCAGGAACTGAGGGCAGGCCTAGACTCCACTCATGATTGTCTTCTTGTAACAATGCTGCAAAAACAAAGAGACAACATAAAAATCAAAGATCAATCAACTCAGACAAATCTCTCAATGCCGTCATCCCGCCACCTAACGCTGTCACTAATAGGGGAAGCCGGTGATGGAATCTAACTAGCAACACAGTGTAAGCTACCAGTCAAACTCTATTCTCCAATGGGAACAAGCTCTACTGAAACTGAATGCTGAAATGAATTTACATGCCTTCTTACATATTCTGATTTCGGCTTCCCTGATTCAACTTGAAGGCTAAAAATAGGCCTTGGCCTAGTTTACCCTAAGGAGCCAAGCACAACATGATCCTGTGCTGGTCTTCCTGATCCTGCCCCATGGTAGTGACTTGGAGCCTGAGCCTGACAGTGGGGGCCTGCTCCCCTCCACCTCTCCCCCTACTCACAGTCTCCCATGGTGGATCTTTAAGGGCAGGGAGGAACAGGAAGGGAGATGAGAAACAAACTGTAACCTCTCCCTCCCTCCCACTTTGTACCTGGCAGAGACAGCACGCAAGACCACCAGGGCATTCAGCCCACCCTGTCTCATGACATTCCCATTACCCAGTTCTTGATTCAGATGTGAAATTGATTAGGAGACACGGCCCCCAAATCCAAATATATATATATAGCAGTATCTAGTGTGGAAAGTGGGGAGCGGCAAGAAGTCAGCTACGGCAGAAGACTGTGGAGCCCGAGACCCAGCTCCAATAGCTGGGTTTAGATTCCAGTTCCGTCACTTAGCAGCTTTGAGAAAAGAGCACTGCACATGACCTCTCTGAGCTGTTTTCTCCTTTGTAGGATAATGATGCCAATATCACAAGTATTTGAGGAGCAAATGAATGTATTTTAAAGCAGCTAACACATGGCCATCAGCTCCGTAAAATTTTTAAAAGGGGTCCAGTGCAGGAAACAAAAATGGAAAGGTGCTTACAATTGGAATCAACAACTGTTCACTTGTAAGAAAAAAAAAAAGCCATCTGTGTCTTAACACTTGCTTCTTTAAAAGACAAAAATATCCAAAACTTTTCTCTGATGTTCTATATTCCTTTGAGGCTATTTTTAATTATTTAAGTCTTTTTTCTAAGGCCATTATAATTTTTCTTAGATCCTCTAACATTTTCCATTTGAGAATTTTATCAACCTTGAAATCTCTGTGAACATATTTGATGGATTAAATTAATGATTATTATCAGCAGTTAGGTGTCCCCTTACCTAGTACATGAATCAAATTCTACTTCTAAAATGATGAGAATTTTTTCTTTCTTCAACTCTTTCCAAAAGTAGGACATTAGTCCTTCTTTCCTCGCCATAGGCTCACAGACGGTGAATCATAGTTCCTCCACGTCCTCCCAAGCGCAGAGACAGCACCGAACAGATTGTGAAGGCCGCTTTGGGGGAGGAAACCGGCAAGTCACAGTCTCATGGCTTAAGGAGGGATTCAGGCACCTGTGCTGGAGGCAGTGCTTGCCAGCAACGCACCAGACATGCTCTCGTGGTTCAGGGACAGAGGCTACACAGCGTCCCTCCAGTGCCCAACACGTGGTGTCCCTCGGGCCGGCCTGTTCGCCACACATGCCTTGCGTTCCCAGTTTCCATCTGGCTGGTCTTCACTACAGCTTTGCTGGCTTCATGCTCGATGTCTTGGGCCTTCCTGCTATGAGCTGTGGGACCTTATTTAGAGCCATTTCTTCCCGCCAAGGAGTTAATCATATGTGTTTTCAATAATACAACCATCTGGGCATCCGAGCCAGTCACCAAGTAATTAGTGGGAAATGTTGCAACATATCCAAGGATATTTAATAAATATTTCTTGAATGAATAAATGAGTCTCAGCGACTCCGTGTTTGCTCACCCCACAAGGGAATAATAGAGAAGATTCTTATACTTCTCTGGGCCCCTCACAGACGTCCTCAAGTCCTCCATACCTCTGCCCACACACTAAGAGTTAGCTGTTTCCTAGTGTCCCATCCTTGGGCTCTCCTCTCTGTAATGTCCCCACTCCTCTTTGGCAATCTCATTCATTACTTCCACTCTAAGTATCACCTCTATTCCAACAATTGCCAATATTTATTTCTAGACCACAGCACTTCTCTCAACAGACTTGAAAATCAAACTTTCTAATGGTCATGGCCATCAGACATTCATGGGCACTTCAACTCCACACATCCAATATGGAATTCATTATTTTATCCCTAAAGTGTTTTTTTACCTTTATATTCCATCTCAGTTGGTGGCCTCATCATCAGCTCTAAAAATCCTGGGAATATTCCTCAACTTCTCTAACTCCTTCCCTCACTCCCACACAATCAGTTTCCAAGTTCTACTGATTTGACTTCCCAAGTATTATTTGAATCTGACCCTTCTCTTCCTTCCAATTTCCCAAGCTCTGCCTCAGGCCCTCATCATCTCCAGTCTGGAGTGTTGCATTAGCCTCCAAACTAGTGTCCCTGTCTCTTAACTTCAAGCCTACAGAGAAGTAAGAGTATTCTATATCAACACAAACCTGGCTCTATTATTCTCTTGTTTGAAAACCTTCAAATGATTTCTCTTCAACTAACAGTAAAGCTTACACTGGGGGGTTATATATCAGGCTACATACACACAGCACACCTTCTTGGACTATCAGTTTTTCTCAAAGAGTTGCCAGGGAAAACTTCATTTTTATATGAAAATAGGCACTGTTGTATAATAGAGTACAATGGTAAATTTGCATTAAGCTTGATTATAACATTTGGAAACCAAAAGTCCACTGTCTTAGTGGCCCATACCTGTGTGGTCACATAACTTCCTTCCCCTACAAAGCTCCGTTTGTTATTTCTAGTCATTTTCAAGGGATATCTCCCCAACATATTCCATAGAAGCCAGGAGTTTTATATGTTTTGCTTACTACTGTAGTCCCAGAGCCTAAAATAGGATCTGGCACATAGTGGGCACTCAATAAATATTTACTGAATGAGTAAATGAGCCCACAAACTAGTCTGCCAGCTGAAGTCACCACAGGGCTAGATGGCTACCTGTTCTTTCTCTTTTTCTCTGGTTCCCACTCACTCACCTTTGCAGCCTGCACAGCCACTTAGAGAAACTTCCTGGCTATCACACACACCATCAAGGTTACACCGTTGTCTATGCCAAAGAGCTGAACACAGAATGAAGTTGAGTTCCATGCAGACACCAGGAAATGGTCACCTAGACTCTAAAACAGTTCTGTCTGTGCCTGGAGTCCCGAATACCCTTGGGGTTCCACCAGTTCCTGGCCCCATTTCTCTATAGGGGACTCAAAATCAATCCATAGGCCCCTGTAGACTCCATCCCCAACTTCCTCTCTCTACAACCAATGCATAAAAAGGAGAGCAACCATCTCGAAGCAAGCACCAAAAGTGCCCTACTGTGAGTACAAGACTAAAAAGAAATTCCATGATTTGGGCAAGCCCCTTTGCAATTTGGAGAGTTTATCTGGAAAACTCCTACTTACCCTCTAGACCTCAGTTTACATGTCCCTCTTTAGGGAAGCATTTGGTCACTGCCTTTCCCTCACCACCTCCATTCAAAACTGCAAACTCCAGGCTGGCCCCATGGCTTAGCAGTTAAGTGCGCGCGCTCCGCTACTGGCGGCCCGGGTTCGGATCCCGGGTGCGCACAGACGCACCACTTCTCCGGCCACGTCCCACATACAGCAACTAGAAGGATGTGCAACTATGACATACAACTATCTACTGGGGCTTTGGGGACAAAAAAAGAAAAAAGGAGGAGGATTGGCAATAGATGTTAGCTCAGAGCCGGTCTTCCTCAGCAAAAAGAGGAGGATTAGCATGGATGTTAGCTCAGGGCTGATCTTCCTCACAAAAAAAAAAAAAAAAATCTACAAACTCCCTCAAGCAGCTAGTGTCTTCCTCTGCTCCACCAGGGCAGCTCCAGGTTTGTGGGGCCTGAAGCTAATACAATTTCCATGACCCTCTATAAGCAAAAGAATACAGAATTAGGTGCAAAAGTTTTTATTATTTATAATGAGAAAAATCACATCAAATTACAAATTTTAAAAAGTTGAAAAATATACCATCTATCAAAAAAAACAAAAAATAACATCATATTTAGTTAATTAACTACGTGACCCTTTAGAATACCTTTTCTACATGTTCTCCTACTTGTTTGCATACTCTTTATCACCTCTTCATAAGACAATGATTTTGTAATATTATCTATAGAGAGAAGAGAAATATAGTGGAGTCTTTCCTTTGTCACAGTTGATCAATATTTGTTTTTTATTATTGATAGTTGGGTTTCATAAAACATGCTACATTATACACAGACAAACTCTCTGTATTCCTACGAATGCAGAATTTCTGAGAAATTCTGTTTCACACAATTCCCATCCAAAAAACAACCTATAGTGTGTTCATAATTATATATGAAAGATCTTCCATTTTAACTAGACATCAGTGACAATCAAAACCTTTGCTTATAGCTTTATACATTAGATGACCAGAAGAATTTTCCACAGACTAGCTGCTGGCTCTATTTGTTTCAAGTCTTATTTTTCTCCACCCATATTCTTTTTGTGCCAGGACTGTAGGACACATTCATCTCATCCTACAAACTCTGGCCCTGTACATCATGTCACAATGTCAGGTGAGTTGACATGATAGGCAATACAAGCATTGCTAGAAGTTATTTCTACACCAAGATGATTAGCAATAGCTTAACTACACATAGAAGTGACTGAAAAACACATAAATTTATCCCACTAAACACAAACAAATGTACCCTCAACTTGACTTCCCCTTATCCAAATCCCCAAAATGCCAGCTACTAGGCTTATGTTACTTAGCACAAGGGAAAATGAGATGCAGGGGAAGTCAGAGAAGAAAGAGAATGCACTCCTACCTGAGTGCAGTTAAAATAGCTAACATTTGCAAATTTCACAAAAGCATATGACCACGTGAACACATTGCTAGGGCTTTGGAACAGGCCCAGCAAGTGGGAGTTCTGAAGCTTAAGCTTCATTAACTTTACAGAAAATCCATTTCTAATCACTGCACTTACCAGATTGTATATTAATTAATTAATTATGGGTCTGTTTCCCCCTCCAGACTCTAAACTTCTTACAAGTAGGATTATGTCCTATTCATCTTTGCATCTACAGTACTCACCAATGCATGGCATATAGTAGGAACTAGATAAATGTATTACCTGAGCAGATCTGAGATGGCAGAGAAGCCAAAACATTTAATAGTGTCTATCTATGTCATTTTTAAGGCATTAAATCCCTTTCTGCCATAGAAAGAAAAGCAGGTTGATGTCAATCAGACATTTTGCAAGTTTAACAAAGGAAAAACAACACATTTGCCTAAAATGTCGTGGGAGAATTGTGAATCTCAAGCTGCACTACCAATACACAGTATTATGCCCATCTGGCCAAAGTCCTAAAGAGTTTGCCAGCCCAGCAAAACAGCAGGTGCCTAGACTAAAGACAGTAGACTGAAGAAACAAATCATAAAGCAGTTGTAAATGAGATTTGGTAAATGTTTTCATGTGCTTTAATTACATTTTCAGCCTATTTATTCCTCTAGCAGGTATTTAGTGAGTTCCTGCTATATGCCAGTCGTTGTGTGCCAGGGCCTAGGGATTGCAATACAAGTCAGATCAGACATAGTCCTCGGTCATACGGAGTGTAGAGTCTTATGGAGGAGACAGACATTAATTGAATTATCATGCTAATAACAGGATAATTACAAACTGAGATAAATACTGTGAAGGAAAGGAACCAGACTCCAGGAGAGCAAAATGCAGGGCCTTGACCTATGAGTTGATTAAAGATAGCTTCCCCAAGAAACAGATACTTAAGCTGAGGTTTGAAGGATGAAAAAGAATTAGCTAGTTGAACAGGATGAGCATCAAAGAGGGGTATCAGGACAGAGGAACAGAATGTGCAAAACTGGAGATTATCCATTGCCCTTCCTAATCTACTCTCTACCCTTCTCTAGACTGCTCTACACACCAAAAGATTAACCTCTACATGTCAGTCAAGTCCTTTGCCCTCTGGATCCTGCTAACTTCTAACCAATTGCTTGGGGCATTTATTCTCCTGGTTCTCTCTCTGCTGGGTCTTGGGTTGGCAATTACTGTGATCGTCTCTCTAAGAGCACAGCTCCTGTTGGGTAGCCTTATCCCATAGCTATAGCTAGGGCCATCTCAGAAACCTGTAATCATTCCTCTGGTACCTACAGTGACCAACATTCTTGGTAACAGCTCTCAGATGCTTCATCATCTCTTGTTGGTTTCCCTTAACTCTGACTATATCTTTGTAAACAGTCCCTCATAAATGCTCATCAATTACACAGTTTGAATGCACCAGCTAGTTCCTGCTGCAAATGTGATACAATGTACATGACAAACCGAAAGATGATGATTGTAGTGTGAAATGAGGAGAGTGATGCAAGACATGGCTGGAGATCTCCAAAGGAGTCAGACTGTCTCGGGCCCTGTAAGCCATTTTGAGAATTTGGATTTTTATCCTAAGAGCAGAGGACAAACACTGAAGAGTTTTAAGCAGAAGACACATAATAGGGTTTGCTGTTTTGGTCAAAGCTAGACTAGAGTGGGTTGAGAAATAAGTGGGAAGTGTGGAAATGGAGATATAAGGATTGTCATTATTCATAAGGAGCTTGGCTTTGGAGGAAGGGAAGCTGGGGTCGTAGCTAGAGAAGGGATGTAGGAATAATGGAGAGTTTTATTAGAAGGTAAAAGAGAAAGAAAATGGGAATGTTCCAGGTAAGAGAATGCAGTAGAATGTGTATGAAAGAGATGGGGGCAAGTTAGTATATGGGTGTTAGAGGGTGGGAAAAAGCACAGATAATGGTACCGGCCATAAATAGAAAGAGGAACCCCTGTTCCAATGTAACAGAAGGGAAGTGGGTGGATGTAAATGTAAGCTCTTGTATTTGCATAAGTGTTAGGTAAGAGGAAATTGACGGTGGGGCTTTTCATCTTTTGATGTGAACTTTCTTTGTAAGATAGAAGGAAAGGTCATTCATCACTGAGAGTCAGAGAAAAAGTTGAGGTGAGGTGGAGGAGATCAGAGGTTTGATAACAGTGGAGATGGTTTAAAATATTTGTTGTTAAGAATGGAAGTGCAACTTGGACAAGAAGATTGTAGTAAGAGTGCCAAGCAGTTTTGAGAACACTTTTGAGTTTGATTATTGACATAGATGTTCCCCTGCCCCACTCTACTGTAAGCCTGCTCAACCCAAGAGATTCAAGCAGACCTAGCCTGGACCTTTACCCTAGGGGTAGACTTAGGACTGAGACTTGAGTTATTGTTCCAAGGATGAGCATGTAACCCAAGCTAGGCCAATCAGAGTACAGCCTAAAAATTTCACTACCATTATCAGGAAGGATGTTCTTTCCCTCTCACTGCTGTTTAGAAGCACAAAGATAATGTAAGCTTAGTTAAGGCTCCTAGATGTCATCTTGCCATCAAGCTGGAGAGAAAAGCAAAGCCCTGATAATACTGTTTGAATGTCTAGGTCCAGCCATGCGGAAAGTTTGACCACACCTTTAGCTTTCCACTTGAGCCAATAAATTTCCATTTTTGCCTAAGCTAGCTTAAGTTGGATTTCTATCTAACTTGTACATTAATTACACAGTAACCATAAATGCATAGTCCTACTAATCTCTCATCTCACTTTCTCTAGAAATGCCTCACTGCTTGAATGTATGCATGGAAAAACATGCATGGCTACCAGGGTTTATCTAGGGGAAAGGTTTTGCCAGGAAAGTGCAACAATAAGAAAACGGTACAAGAGAGGCAGCATAAGCCTCATGGCCAACTTTCCATCCATGGCACATGAGATATGCCAGATCTCATGTGCCTAAGGTTAGGATTGCATTTGGATGACATGTATATTCAAGGTTAAGTCCCTATTGAGAAAAATCTAACCTGGTCATCCCTCCCACTCCCCATTCCCAACTCCGCAACCACTAACCAAGACAAGCAGATTCCTGGCAATACTACATTCACTGCAGACAAGGCTGCTTCTGGAGATGCATGCTGCTGATATCAAAGAAGGAAGAATAGAAAAGAGAACCAAAAGAGGTGGGGGATAAAGAATGTAAAGTAAGTCTAAAATAATTAAAAAGAACTCAGCCTGTTGTGTTTCCAGATATACCAGAAGAAATGGCCAGCGATTGTTGACATCAAGACAAAGTGTGAAGGTTAGCCTTTCCAACTGCATACTCTTCATAGCTTCTCATCAGAGACAGAGCAGAGCAAAGTGCCACAGGTCCATGAATCCTACACTTGTGCCTGGCGGGAAACTTCTAATAATTTATACATTCCATCTGGATGCAACTTAAAAGACTAATTACCAGTGATACCAACTAATATCTAGTAAGATTAATGGATGAGGGTCTTAAAACTGAGGCCAACAGGAGCCCCAAACTCAGCATGACTACAAACAGACAAAAAGTTTTCCTTCGACATAAGCAGATGGTATTTAGAGCTTCCAATTTGATACAAGCGAAAGGTAGTCCTCTTGTTGAGTAAATTATTTAAACTTCACTCCAAGATCAATAATTTAATTTAAAATGTCACTTATATCTTTGCATTATCACCTTTACCTTTTGAAACTAAGAACATAAAAAAGTTTTTGAAAGAAGGAAAGGCCATCTGATCCACCGTAGTTACCATTTATGGTTAATTATTATTAATATTAATAATTTTACATAAAAGCACACAAACCTTGAGGCTTCAAAGTCCTTCAGTAGACATTACAGATCAGGTAAATCTTGCCAAACACAAAGCTGGGCAAGTAATTAGCTAGTAAATCCCACTGAAAAAAAAAGTATTTAATCAAAATAAAAGTTGAGCTTCTGTACAGTATGTAATGACCTTTTCCTGAAAGACCATATATTTCCTAGTTCCATTTTCATACCATATCCAATTCCTATTGCCCTTTGAAGTCAAAGTCACCTTTGCACACAGAAGATACAGATGGAAACTTGGAAGCAAATGGAGAATAGAGTTCTAGTTTTTTCCTAGCTAGCTTTATGAAGCATCATCCATCCCTGAAAAGCATATCTATGGTCATTTTAAAGTTATAAATAATTTGTCTAACAAATGCCTTTCTTCACAGTTAGGCTTTGCCTGTTTTTATTTCTTTCAAAATATTTTCATAGAGCAAACAACAGCAGAAACTTTATTCCATCTTACACTGAAGACCAGAGAATTTCTGTGACTTGACTGATGTTATACTATTAATAATCAGAGTTTATACAATCTTTATTCATTATTCAAACCACTCAATCAGATTTTCTCAAACTTCTTTGTTCCATAAATACTTTTTCCTTTTAATCCACAATATCTATGCTTTTATAACTAGTATTCCACTAATAGTAGACACACAAAAATTCTAAAATTCATCACATTTGTTATGTTCTTGCAAAACAATTTAGAGCATAGAATAAGAACTAGACAATTTCTTCATCCATGAAATGGAAATAACAATCTTATGAGATAATATAGGGAAAGCACATAGCACCGTGCATGACATGTAGTGTTTCATAAATAGTAAAAATTATCACAAACATAATTTTGTCTTTTTCCTCCCTTCCTTTGGTCCACTTTTCCACATTTCCCCTCACCAGATCAGGTCATTCTGCCTTATTATTGCATGTTGCATACCTCCCAGCAACCCAGAGAATTATTATCCCATGATTATTACCTACTTTCCTCTTTTCTCTTCTCTTTCTAACAAGGTCCCACATAATCTTTCTTTAGACCCAAATCTTACTAATTATTGTCAAGCCTCTTCTGTTTGTAAATAATCTCCAAAGGCCTTTTATGACTCTATTCTCAAAGAACCCTTGCCCTGTGTCATGATTGCCATATACCTGCCTTTTTGCTGCATCCCCTGGGAAACCCGGTGGCTTCTCCCCAACTGTCTAATCCACAACACTTACTGACTGCCCTCTCAACTTGTTCTTCTCTTAACTCAATAACGACACACGTGGAGTCAGGTGGAAATTCATCTCACATAAGTAGATTTTACACCTTCCAATAGCAGCACTGCCCCAGCCCATGCCCTGCTGGCCTCCACTACATTCAGGCTGTTTAAAATGGAAAAGGAAGGGGTGCAGGATCGCTGAATCAAGAGGAGGCAGCATCTAAGCCCAGTTCTGATTACAAGTGTCAAGTTCTTTCTGAAATATTTCTGAGGAGTGAGAGAACAAGCAGATTTATAGAGTACATACTTCACTGGTTTTTATCTTGGTGGTGCGTGTAGATGAGAAAAGATTAAAAGCCCAAACAAATGTCTAAATCATTGTGCACACTGCAGTACATTTCCCAGCCATAGGCACCATGGACAGCACTCTACGTGGTGAAAATAGTCCTGACCTGTTCCTCCCAGGGAGGAAAAAATGATCCCAAAGAATTAGGAGGAAAGTTCCAAATTGTCAAAACTATATTTCATGAGAAACAGTGATTCAATTTTTAATATTTTTCTTTGAAGTTTTAAGCACCAAAAACTAATTCAAGGGTTTGGGTATCGTGTAATCCAAGGTGTGATTTATATTGAAGATTTAAGGGCTTGGGATGTTATTTCTTCCAGAAACAGAGTATGGAGAAAGAATAGTACGGTGATTAAAGAACAGTTTCAAATCTTACGGTTCTGAATTCAAATCCCAACTTGAACACTTTCTTGTTTTTATTTAAGTATAATTGACATATAATATTATATTAGTTTCAGGTGTACAACATAATGATCTGACATTTGTATACATTGCGAAATGATCACCACAAAAAGTCTAGTTATCATCTGTCACCACACAAAGTTAATACAATATTATTGACTGTATTCCCCATGCTATACATTACATCCCCATGACTTATTTATTTTATAACTGGAAGTTTGTGCTTCTTCATCCCTTTCACTCATTTTGCACCCCCTGCCAACTCCCCTCCCCTAGCAACCACCAATCTGTTCTCTGTATCTATGAGTCTGGGCTTTATTTTGCTTTCTTTGTTTGTTTTTTAGATTCTGCATATAAGTGAAATCATGCAGTATTCATCTTTTTCTGTCTGACTTACTTCAGTTAGCGTAATGCCCTCAAGGTCCTTCCATGTTGTCGTAAATGGCAAGATTTCATTCTTTTTTATGGCTAAGCAGTATTTCATTATATGTATATATCACATCTTCTTTATCCATTCATCCATCAATGGATACTTTGGTTTTTTCCACATCTTGGCTATTGTAAATAATGTTGCGATGAACATAGGGGTGCATATATCTTTTCAAATTATGTAGTGTTTTCATTTTCTTTGGATAGACACCCAGCAGTGGAATTGCTGGATCATATTTATTTTTTAATAAAAGTTCTATTTTTAATTTTTTGAGGAACCCTCATACTGTTGTCCATAGTGGCTACAACAATTTACATTCCCACCAACAGTGCACAAGGGTTCCTTTTCTCCACATCCTTGCCAACACTTGTTATTGCCTGTCTTTTTGATTATAGCCATTCTGACAGGTGATATGTCATTGTGGTATCGATTTGCATTGAACACTTTCTAACCACGTGAAATCAGACAAGTTACTTAACTTCTCAAGCCTCTCTAAGCTTTATCTACGAAATGGATTAATACCTTGTTCTTTTTTTTTTTTTCAATTTAATTTTTTGTTTATTGCAGTAACATTGGTTTATAACATTGTAAAAATTTCAGGTGTACATCATTGTACTTCTATTTCTGCATAGATTACATCATGTTCACCACCAAAATACTAATTACAACCCATCACCACACACATGCACCGAATTATCCCTTTCACCCTCCTCCCTCGCCACCTCCCCTCTGGTAACCACCAATCCAATCTCTGTCCCTATGTGTTTGTTTATTGTTGTTATTATCTACTACTTAATGAAGGAAATCATATGGTATTTGACCTTCTCCCTCTGACTTATTTCACTTTGCATAATACCCTCAATGTCCATCCATGTTGTCACAAATGGCTGGATTTCATCGTTTCTTATGGCTGAGTAGTATTCCATTGTGTATATATACCACATCTTCTTTATCCGTTCGTCCCTTGATGGGCACTTAGGTTGCTTCCAAGTCTTGGCTACTGTGAATAATGCTGCAATGAACACAGGGGTGCATGTACCTTTACAAATTGGTGTTTTCAAGTTCTTTGGATAAATACCAAACAATGGAATAGCTGGATCATATGGTAGTTCTATCTTTGATTTTTTGAGGAATCTCCATACTGTTTTCCATAGTGGCTGCACCAGTTTGCACTCTCACCAGCAGTGTATGAGAGTGCCCTTCTCTCCACATCCTCTCCAACAAATGTTGTTTCCTGTCTTGTTAATTATAGCCATTCTGACGGGCAATACCTTGTTCTTGATTTAGGTAGAGCAATATATATAGTGCTATTTGCAACCATTAAACCAGTTGGTAGTGTTACTGCCCAAAAAAAGGGGGTTTGTCTGCCCACCACAAGACATGCCAATAGTCAAGAGGCAAGGTGGTAGGAAAGAAAGGACTTTTTATTACAGCTTGCTAGCAAGGGGGAAGATGGCCGACTCATGTCTGAAAGAACCATCTTAAGGGGGCACAAAATCTCACAGCAGTTATATAGGCCATTGGGTTATAGGGGAAGGGGTGAGGAATGTTGACCCTCTGGTGTTACAGACTGGGAGTGCCACACCAGATCTTTCAGTTTTCATTGACGATGGCTATCAGCATAGACTCTCTGTTCGGCAGTCATCACATATCTAAGGATCTCAAAAGAACAAAGTTATCATCTCATTGCAGCTGGGAGGTACATGCACAAACAGGGGTCGTAAAATCTACAGAGCAGTTAGATCTCCTGGAGGGTGCAGATCCAGCTGGGTTAGTTTGTCAGAGGTCATTCAAAGTTACAATAGGGTTTTTCTTTTCTACAATATGGCTTCCCTTATGTCAACCTTGTCTTGAGCCAGTATCAGTAGCAATTATTATATAAAATTTACTTTTTTCTTTTTTTTTTTTTTTTTGCTGAGGAAGATTAGCCCTGAGCTAACATCTTGTGCCCATCTTCCTCTATTTTGTATGTGGGATGCCACCACAGTGTGGCTTGATGAGTGGTGAGTAGGGTCTGCGCCTGGGAACCAAACCTGTGAACCTCGGGCCCTCGAAGCAGAGTGTGTGAACTTAACCACTACACCACCAGGCTGGCACCAAAGTTTACTTTTTAAAGGAAGATTGTGATTGTAAAGAAACGGATGCCTATAATTTGAGTTTCTATTTTACTGAAAGTAATATTTGGGGCAGAGGAGCTTTCCCAAGCCTTTCAAATGACACCAAACAAGAAGTAGCCGCTTTTCCCATGCAAAATCTAGTCTCCCTTCCATATCTATATCTGAATCAGTCCCCCTCACCCCTGGCATCCAACTCCTCACCACTTTCTTTCCTGTCCAGCTGATGATGTTCCTGCCTTTGATACTGGTTTCTATTTCAATGCTTAACTACTGGAGTCCACTGTGTATGCAGCCACCTTTCATATACAAAAGAATCCAGCATTTAGTATGCAAAGGAAAGATGTTTATTTCCAGAGGCTTGGGGGATGGTGTAATAATAAGGGTCAGATTACATGTGTGATCAATTTTGGCCTTTTGCATGTCAATTAACATATCGCACTTGGATGTTTTATTGATGACAAAATCCTACAGAGAGATGTTATTATGCTCATATTTTAATGTCTTAGGGGTCAGCATCTCATGCATAGATATCCACTGGCATATATTCAAATGCAGAATTGCTAGCTTTATCATTTTAAATGATTTAAGCCAATGAAAGGACACTCCATTTGTTTGCTCAATAGTCAATTGAAATGGAAACGGATAGCTGAGTGCATCTCCCTTGAAAGTCTCTTCCCCTCTAGTGCCAATTACAGAATATGAAAGGCGCACTCTGCACAGCTTGCTCAGGATAATAAATTACTAAATTGGAAGCTTCAGTTACCTTGCTGATTTTGATAAGAAAATTAATAGAATTAGCAGCTTATCTGCCTGACCAGGAGATTCCCATTATGAAAAAGAAGAGAAAGAAAGAAAGAAGAAGAAAAAAGAAAAGAGAAAGAAAGAAATCTGTTTCCATGGCCAGGGCTGCCTGTATTTCTTCCTGGTGACAGAGAGGCACTTGGGATAGTTTCTTTTGGTCCCCTATGGTGATAAAGCTCTGTTGAAAACAAGGCAAGAAGCACTATCAATTATTGTCTACTTTTTCTGTTTTCATGCATAATTAAAGCGGGACAAAGCCAACATTGGATCAGACACTAAATAAGGCTGCGTCTAGCAAAGTCCAGCAGCAGTCCTACTACCGATAAACAAAAATTCTAAACAGCCTGAAATTGAAAAGTGGTGAGATTGAGATTATTTTCAAAAAGAGGATTTACTGTTTTGCGTTTTCTTGGAGAGGGTTATTATATCTCTCCTCTTCTTTTTGTCCAGGGAAGGATCATTGCTCTAAAGCTGCTGCTCTCAAAACAGAATGGAAAGACAAGAGTCGTTTGTTAAAAAAGACCCTTAGAAGCCTTCTCCCTGCTCCTTTTTTCCTTAAATATATATGAAAATCTGTAATCATTTCTTTGAAGAACGTTTTTCAACAGCTGTAAATGATAATGAGCCAATCACTGTGTGCTCCTTTTTTTCTCCAGCAGCTGCAGAACTCCTCATTCAAAGCAATTAATTGATATTTGTAAAGTGCTTTGAAACTGAAAAGTGGAGCCTCGTAAGTGCTAAATATTGTTCGTATTGCTGCTGAATTAGGAATTAGGAAAACCACCCCTCTTCCGACAATCCTCAGAAGAACAGCAGTAATTCTAAATGTGTAAAACAATCATCCGAAACTCCAAGGCGCCCAAAAAACGATTCAGATTAGCAGACCTTTTTAAGAAACATCAGAGGTTAATTACCAAAGATAACTTCAGTGGAAATTATATATCAAGTGTTGAGAAGAGTGAAGCTTTAGCTCTCTGCCACATTTATCATTTTCACACATTTATACCAATGTGTCAGTTTGCATCACACTTTTTCTTAAAACACACTTCTCAAGCAATATGTGTTTGAGAAGATAGTGCTTGTTTGTATAACATGTCTAAGTAAGACTTTCATAGATCATCAGACCAACTTGGAGAAGGTTTGGCATTGTAGTACTGTTTTTGGGTAGAAAATCATTCCACTAAACCAAAAAATACTCTTGATTATCTCAAATACTTCTTATTTTCTGGCAATATATAGATTTTGGAAAATGCTTGAGCATTACCTATTGGTGTGGTTTCCAGCAGACCTCACTGTTTTCATTCAATATTTCAATTTAAAAAATCTTTACTGATATATACACCTCTGCTAGCTATGTCAGACAGCATTAGTTGTAACAAGGGTCGGCCCATTGACAGTCTATGTTTCAAAGCACAAAGTAAAAGAGAATCTTTATAGAGATATCTCACAGAGATAGCTACAACTGAAATATTATTTCTTGGGGCAATAACTCCAGAGATGGAGTCATAAACCTGCTGGCACCCATTGCTGTTAAGAAGAGCTATGGATAGCAAAGTTCTGTCCCAATCATAGACCTAGCACATGGATAGATTTTCTCTTGCCCAATTCTGAAAAGCAGGCTTGCTTAAAAATCCTATGATGCTAAGCAATTAATTGTTGACTATTTAACACCATTTCTTTATTGAGAAATGAAGAAAATTACAGATGGTTTGCACCACCCGGCAATGCTTACACACACATTTTGAAACCAAAGATAGATATTTGTGAGTCAAACAATAGAACCAGTGAGCATGCATACATAACAACTCTGCAGGGGAAAAAAAAAATCACATAATACTACGTGATAGCCATATATAAGGTGTAAAAAGTTGACATAAATGGAGCCACTTTGAAATAGAGCTGGAAGAGCCATTTCTGAGGAACTGCCCACAGGTCCTACTCCTTGAACCTCTGGACTATTAGAACTGGGCCAGACCTTTGGACTGGGCCAAACCAACATCGTCATCCAAACAACTGTTTGTTAAGCTAACAGGAAAGCAGACATCCTAACCACAAAAACTGAGGATTATGGACTCTCTTTCTGAAGACAGAAATGGTAACAAGCCTTGTATAGTTAACAGATAGTTAATAATAGCTTATTAACACCTATAGAAGATTTTTTTTCTCTTCCTCTTCTTTTCATGTAATTACCCCTTACCTTTCCCCATAAAAACCCTCATCTTTCACCCTGTAATTGGAACACTATTTGGGTTTCTACCTGAATCTGTGCTTCCCAAATTGCAATTCTTTGATCCCAAATGAACACTTTGCCTCTTAAACTGATATCTGTTTTTATAGGTTGACAAGGGCAATCTGTTAATATTGATGCCATTACAACAAAAATTGCAATCCATGCAAAGTTTGCTTTTAAAAGATATCACCTCACTCCCATCAGAATGGCTATAATTAACAAGACTGGAAACAACATGTGTTGGAAAGGATGTGGAGAGAAGGGAACTCTCATACACTGCTGGTGGGAGTGCAAACTAGTGCAGCCAGTATGGAAAACAGTATGGAAATTCCTCAAAAAATTAAGAATAGAACTACCATATGATCCAGCTGTTCCACTACTGGGTATTTATCCAAAGAACGTGAAAACACGAATGTGTAAAGATATATGCACCCCTATGTTCATTGCTGCATCATTCACAATAGCCAAGATTTGGAAGCAACCTAGGTGCCCATCAAGGGTCCAATGGATAAAGAAGATGTGGTATATATACGCAATGGAATACTATTCAGCCATGAGAAACGATGAAATCCAGGCATTTGTGACAACATGGATGAACATTGAGAGTATTATGCTAAGCGAAATAGTTCAGAGAGAGGTATGATCTCACTCATACGTAGACGATAAAAACAACAACAAACAATCACACAGAGACAGAAATTGGATTGGTGGTTACCAGAGGGGAAGGGGGAAGGGAGGAGGGCAAAAGGGATGATTAGGCACATGCATGTGGTGATGGATTGTAATTAGTCTTTGGGTGGTGAATATGATGTAATCTATACAGAAATCAAAATATAATGATGTACACCTCCAATTTATATAATGTTATAAACCAATGTTACTGCAATAAAATAGGGGGAAAAAAGAAAAAAAAAAAAAGCTATACCCAACCATATCCAAACTTGGTTCCTCTTAATTACAAGATGATAATTTTTTCAGAATAGATGGCTTCAATAAAGACTTTAAACACTAGGAAATTTAAGGGTTTTGTTTTTTTAAAAAAACAACACCACTTTTCTATTGTCAATTTAACTGTCCAAACAAAACTACAATGTTTTATAAAATTAAGTAAGGACCTGTGGGGTTCCTTTATCCTGTCACCCTGGCTGTTTCAAGCTTGGCAAACAGAGTCAAACTTAATTTCTCTCTAACAGTGCAAGAATGGCCAAAAAAGGCTAATGAATGACCCTTCTAAACTATGCACAGCTTACAACGAAACAGAGAAGGAAATAACATTAGAGCTCTAATTACTTAAGAAACCTAATGTAGCTCCCCAGAACAACAACTTGGCACCTGAGTATATGCTTTCTTAATATTTATGTCCTTTCTCCTAACATATCGTACACTAATGTTTCTCTTGCCAAAAAGGAGGTTTTATTAAAAATGCTAAACCCAGACAATTTTGACAGTTCCTTCTTCTATGGAGTCATGGGACAGAAAAGTGAATTACCTAACCAACTTTTCCTTCAGATGGAGCTGGGTTTTAGTTTAAAATGATGGAAATCAAATCACATGATCATGTAACAAAAAATGGGATTTGAGAGAAAGGATAGGAAACAAATTTTGTTGCGAAATTAATTTTGGGCCAGGCACTCTACAATGACAATCTGATTTAATCCTCACAATACTGCGAGAGAGGTATCATTGCCCTCATTTTAAAAGTGAGAAATCTGAGGTTCAGCTAGATTAAGAATTTTGCTTGAGAGAGCACAGAAATGGCACTGAAATTTGGACTTAGGACTGTATAATTCCAAAGTGCATGCACTCCCACTACGCCATATAGTCTCCCTGCCTGCTACAAACAAAACAACTTTTTATGTTAACTACTCATAGCAAACCACCTGCAGAATAAAAGACATCGGTGTACTGCTGTGGTTAACAGACTATGCCCTTCTGTCGTGATTTCCTTAATAAAGAAACAATACTGAATTTATTTCTAACTAATAAAGAAACAGCAAGTAGCTAGGTGGCATCACCTATGCGTCTAATCACCTGAAACATTTTCCCAAATAGCACCAAATGAATTCAACCTCAAGAACAGTTTTCATCCATTCCTGGATGAGTGCACCTTTCAAGACTTAGCACATTTGTTCTGCATTAATAATAAAATTAGATTATGCCTATTTTTATATAAGCAATAAAAAGCTAATCCCTCATAAAGCACAGTCTAATAAGCTCTTTTTTAAAACAATGAATCAACCAATGTGCTGACCAAGAAATCTCACAAATGCCTAGTGAATACTATTCCTTACCTCATAATTTACTTCCTGCCTCTGTTCATTTCCCATAGATGAACTCAAATCACCCATGAACCGTGTTGAGCCTGTGCTCATAAATTTCAGTTGACCTATAATTTGTGATACCAAAACGTCAATACAACAGAACTAGATTCTTCCTTCATAAGCTCAAAACTGTTCCAAGTTCATTAAAAACAAACAAAGGAACAAACACTTGTTCTAGAAATGTGTCAGTGTGTTCAGATCTAGATTTTGTTTGCATTGCTGTGTCTACAATGAAAAGGCATGGGAGAAATTTAGTGAGGAATACACATTGCCTCAAAATCCCTTTAAAATAGAGCTAAATAAGAACAAAGATTAAATAATCCTGTTAAATCCTCTGGAAATTGTGAAGGGTTTAATCTTGGATTGTGACTCTCAGCCCAGAATCTGTTTAACCACACAAATAATAATGACTATCTTCAATGTTCTTCTACTATCAGGCAATGTTATGTTTTCAGCACAGGACTGGTTGACCCTGACAGGGCTGCTCTCACACACAGATGAAGAGTTTTCCACCCACTACTTTATTTGAGTGTCACTGTTATAAGTTAGTTTGTGTCCCTCCAAAATTTATATGTTGAAGTCCTAACCCCTAGCACCTCAGAATGTGATCTTACTTGGAATCAGGGTCTTTACAGAGGTAATCAAGCTAAAATTAGGTCATTAAGGTGACCTCAATATGACTGGTGTCCTTATAAAAAGGGAAAATTTGGACATAGACACAGACACACACAGAGGGAAGACAATGTGAAGATGCACAGGGAAAAGATGGCCATGCGATTAGAGTGATGCATCTGCAAGTTAAGAAATGCCAAGAATTGCTGGCAAACACCAGAAGCTAGAAGAATCAAGGAAGGATTCTCCCCTAGAACTGTTGGAGAGAGCATGGTCCTGCTGGCAGGACCTTAATTTCAGACTTGTAGCCTCCATAACTGTGAGACAATATAGTTCTGTTGTTTTAAGCCACTCAGTCTTTGGTACTTTGTTGTGGCAGCCCTAGGAAACTAACACAGCCACCATCACGGCCCCATTTCTTCAATGCCTGTTTCTCCTGAGAAAAGAAAACATCATTCCAAGGATGGGAAACTAATTGCAACACACATGCCAATTCTGATGAAGTCTTAGGGACTCCTGAAGTGCCGTGTTGAGAAAGGTTCTCGGGTCAAGCCCAGGATCAGCAAAAAAGTACATCATGACTGTTTACTTTAGGTGCAGGAGGATATACATTGACATGTTTGTATCACATTGGCCATGACTACATTAAACCTTTACCAATCAGTCATCAATACCTTAGTATAAATTATTTTCTCAGAGTCTTTCCGATATAGAACAAATGAGAGTAGAATTCAGAGGAGATGGTTAAGAAGTAGTTTCAGAGAAACGGATATTGTCCTCAAGAGAGCAGGTCTGAGGGAGAGCTCTGTGTGGCCTGGGTTTGTGTGAAGATCCTGGAACCCCAGAGATTGAGAAAGCCTGTTTAGAAGAAAGGAGAAAGGACCACCACTTTCACTTACATCACAGTTTTTTTCCAGAGATCCCTGCTGCTTTTCTCCATCAGGCTATATGTTGGTCATTAACAGAGCTGGAAGCATTAGATTCCTATTCAATTGCAATGACCTATCATGACAGAATACAGGGCAATATTTTTGTCAAACTGTAGTCCCATGTTAATTATTGCATTTTATAGTAATTAAAACAATTGGGGCTTTGGTGCAAGAAAATAGAAGACCCACATTTCTAAGGAAAAAATTATATAATAAGATTATATTTCAAATCAGAGAAAGGGGATAGATACCCAACAAATAGTGGTGAGTCAATTTGATAATGACCTAGAAAAAATTAAGTCAGCTCCTTACCTTCACACAATATAGAACAACAAATCTGGATGAATTGAGTCTAAATATTAAAAAATTGAATTTATAAAAATATAGGTCCAATTATCCAACAATATTTTTATAATCTTGGTTTGGGAAAACCTTCCTAAGCAAGACCCAGAGGCCTAGAGAAAATGACTGATAGATTCAACCTATAACAAAATTAAAGATTTCTAGGATTAAAAAAAAACTACAAAAAATGTTAAAAAATAAACAGCCAACTGGGAAAAAAGGTACACTTATCTGTAAATCTAAGTGAATGCTTACTGTAAAAACAAGTGTTGTAAAAAATAATAGTCTTCTACAGTTCAAAATATATGCAGCATTACAACATGACAACAATAGCAGACAAAGACATTAAAACAGTTATCATAACTGTTCCACATGTTCAAAAAATTAAATACAGACATGGAACATACTTAAAGACTCAAATTGAATTTTAGAGATGAAAACTACAATGTCTTAGAGGAGCATACACTGGATAGGATCAACAACAGATTAGAATAAGGTAGGATAAAAGATTAGTTAACTTGAATACATCCTAAAAGAAACATTCCAAAACAAAACACAGAGAGAAAAAAGAATTCCAGAAAGAGAGAGAGAGAGAGAGAAAGAAAGAAAAAAGAAAGAAAGGAAGGAAGGAGCATACGTGTTCTCTGGGACAACTTCAAGCAGCCTAATAAACATGTAACTGGAGCATCAGAAGAAAATTAAAGAGAGGAAAGGGAGAGAAAAAATATTTGAAGAATTAACGGTCAAATATTTTCTAAATTTGATAAAAATTCTAAACCCACAGATCTAAGAAACTCAAAGAAACACAAGCACAAGGAACATAACGGAAATTATGCCAAAGCACATCATAATCAAATTGCTTAAAACCAGTAATAAAGAGAAATTCTTAAAAGCAGCCAGATTTAAAAAGACATTTTACACACAGAGAACAAAGCTAAGGATTACTGCAGATTTCTCATTGGAAACAGCACAAGCAGAAAAACAGTAGAGTAACATCTTTAACGTACTAAAAGAAAAGAAAATTATTAACTAAAATTCTATACCCGGTGAATATAGCTTTCAAAACTTAAGGCAAAATAGGCTTTTAGAGACATAAAATAGCTGAATAAATTTATCATGAGCAGACCCACATTACAAGAAATGTGAAAGGATGTGATTCGGGCAGAAGGTAAAGGATACCAGATGGAAATATGGATCCACACAAATAAGAATACTGAAACAAATGTCTATATTAGTAAATATATGACATTTTTTATTATTTATATCTCTTTAAAAGATAATTGGTGGCTCCTAACAGGTACAGTCATATGCCACATAACGACGTTTCCATCAACAATGAACTACATATATGACAGTGGTCCCATAAGATTAGTACGTTATAGCCTAGGTGTGTAGTAAGCTATACCATGTAGGTTTGTGCAAGTACACTCTATGATGTTCACAGAGTGTTGAAATTGCCTAGCGACCCACTTCTCAGAACATATCCCTGTTGTTAAGTGACACATGACTGTATAGGGTTTCTTTTGGGGGTAATGACAATGTTCTGAAATTACACAGTGATGAGAGTTGTACAACCTTATGAATATTAAAAAAAACACTGAACTGTATGACTTAAAATGGTGAATTTTACGGTATGTGAATTATATCTCAATACAAACAATTAATAAATATTTTTAATAGTTGACTGATTAAACAAAAACAATAATGTACAGTAGGATTTATAATATATGTAAGAGAAAAATACATGACAATAATAGGTGCTAATGCTCCCCCAAATTGATCTATAGATTCAATGCATTCCCATTCAAAATTACAGTAAGATATTTTTGTAGAAATTGACAAGCAGATTCTAAAATTCATATGAAATGCAAAGGACCTAGAAGCGCCAAAACTACTTTGAAAAGGAAGAATGAAATTAGAGGCTATACACTCACCAGAACACAAAAATTTTAAAGACTGAAAATACCCACTATTGATAAGCATCTCGAGTAACAGAAACTCTTATGATATTTTTGGGAGTGTACATTGCATACCCTCTGACCCAAAATTTCACTCCTAGCTATATACCAACAGGAACACATGCACATGTGCACCGGGAGGCATGTACAAACATGTTCAAAGCAGCACTAATCATAGTAACCAAAAATTAGAAACAACCCAAATATTCATCAGCAGTAAAATAGATAAATGATGGTAGATTCATACAATGAAATCCTAAACAACAAAGATAAACGACATGGATAAATCTCAAACATAATGTTGACTGAAAGAGATCAGACATATCTTATGCATAATTCTGTAGAGTTCAAAAATAAGCAAAACTAATCCATGGTGTTTATAGATGCCTACTTACATGGGAAAGTAGAGAGAGAAGCAAGAAAATGATTACCACAAAAACAAGAGGATATTGGTTATCTTTAGTGGGGGAAGAAAGGAAAGGGAAGCAATGGACACCCAGGGGAACTTCTAAGGTACTGGCAATGCTCACTTTCTTGAATTAGGTAATGGTTACATGGCATTCATTTTATAACAATTCATTAAGTTTTTACATTCTGTTTTAAGTACATTTTCTTAAGTAAGGCATATTTCAAAACAGAAATGCTCGGGGCGGGGAGGGGGGCAGAAATCCTTTTGTTTTCATTGTAGTGGAATTCAAGTTGCAGCTATGTGTTGAATCTATTCTCTGTATTCCAAATAGACTATAACATTTTACTCTATATAATTCTATACTATGTGAGTTTTTTTTAAATAGTCGTGCATTTTGTGATTAAAAGCAATAACTTACAAAACATGGAGAAATAAAAGATTCTGAGATTTCCAGAAGTGGATAAAATGATAGAGAGTGGGAGCTGAATCAGTAAGGAAGAAATAGCTCCTATTCTCAGCCAGCTTAAAACCTTTGTATGGTGGTAAGGAACAAACAATTCTTATGCCTCTTTCTTTACTCAATCAAAAGCACTTAAGCTCTTTCGAGGAGTATAATATAAATATGAGTAATGGAATTGATTTTTTATCAAACATACAAGAATAAATCAGATGAGTTCTATTCCCTTCAAGGTATTCATCTCAGGAAGTTAGACACTTTTTCCAATGAAGCTTTTATTAATGCAAACATTTTGGCATGCCTCTTGGAGAATTGCTTTCAGAGCCTATGGCGTTCTTTTAATAACCTCGAGAATGGTAAATTCACCTTTTGAGAATGAACTGAGAAAGTTATTTGGATCCACACCTGATAAATAACATAAGTAAATTCACTCATTCAGAGTGTATTGATTTGCTCCAAAAATTGAAGTATGGCTGTAAAGGAATGGGACTAATCTTAAAGGAAATTCCCAAAGAATAGTTCCTTCCAAAAAATAGTTTGAGCCATGACAGCATTATTGAAATAAGTGTTTTGTATCTTAAGTAACCACTTTGAAGACAAGCACATATTCCAGTCACTTATTCAACCAATGTTTATTGAAGACCTTCTGTGCACCAGGCATTGTTCCAGACCCTCTAAGGTTACAGCAGGGAAGACAAAGGACAAAAAACTGCCCTCGTGAAGCTTATTTGAATATATGCTGATTAATAATTTGCCACCTAATTTACGGTTATACTTTTACTTTCTGAATTTGTGTATTTAATAATTATAATGAACATCTCTGCATCCTCTTTACAGTATTTTTAGTATTATAGGTCTTCCGGGAGCAGATCAAGATTTATATCTCCTTGTTCAACACAATGCTATATGCATGCAGATGATAAATATCCAAACTGCTTTTCCAGTGAAAAGTCAAGAGTTGCTTATGTTTAACTTCAGAGCTTTTAGTAAAGAAAAGTAGTTGATACTCAAAATGTTGATTTCTTTTTTTTTTTGGTTTGACAAGATTAACTTTTAAAATTCACTAATGCATTCATAAAGTAAGGATCTGATCAGTTCGATTAAGCCTAGTAGGAAAGATTGTGTCAAGTAGGTTACCTGATTGTGTCGCAGTCATACACAGAGGATTTTCCAAGGTGCCCAAGGAACAGAGCATCGCACTAGTCGAGTAACTCGTAACTCAACACCCTAGATCCCTAAGGGCGACCGGAAACAAGATGTCAGCATCTGGAAATTAGTAGCTACACGCCTCAGGCTCTGAAACAGAAGCTCTAACCACTCTCTCAGAATTGAGGTGTGAGAATTTGGCGAGTCCCCCGCCCCACAGCCGCCACCACCGGCACCTCATCATTTCTAATCCTACTTCATCAAAAATCTTTTGTTCCATTTCAAAAGTGAATGGAAAAAGCTTTGCTGAACATTCAAACGCCGCTGCGCCGACAGCGCGGAGTTCTGTTTATCGACGAAATTAACGCTGCGTGTTAACGAAATCTGCGATGAGCAGGGACTCAGTGGGTTGCGGCGCCCCGCAGGCTTCAGAGGACGGGCGATCGTCAGCCCGGGCCCGCGCGCCCCCACGGGCCGAGGCAGCGGGAGGAGCGGCGGGTGCGCACGGCTCGCCGAGGCCCGCGCCCGCCCCGCCGCCTCCTCCGTGCTGGCGCCGCGCCCAGCCGCGCGTTCGCCTCCCCGCCGCGGCCTTCTGCTTCCTGTTCTCCCAGGCTAAGTGCTTTTTAATTAGCCTTCATCACTTCCCCAATTTGACTACAACCATTACGGGCTCCTTGCCGACAGCATGCCCACCTGACATCCCCCGCGCCACACCTTTGCCCAGACCAGGCCCGCCCGTCTGAGTTCCTCAAGCACCCATATATTTAAAATGCTCCTGAATAGCCAGCGACTCCATGACTCCTTGGATTCTGTTTCCATTTGTCCCTCTTCTCCTTGCCTAGCTCCTTTGTGCTTTTGAGAGGCAAGTTCCTGCAGGCAGCACCTTATTGTTATTTGTCTGGCATGACTTTATTTCTTGCCAAGTATCCTGAATGTTTTCGACACTGTATGACAGGGAGGGGGTGGGGTATGTCCCTGCATGCCTAGAAAGCAAAAATCTAATATGCAGACAGAACTTGGAATTGATTTTTAAATTCACATGCAGAGGTTTTGGAAGGGGATGCTTTTTTCACATGTTTAATTTATTGTTTAATTATTTGTTTAATTTGTTTTTGTAATTACAAATGTTGTAATTTGTAATTAATTTATTTGTTTAAAAACTAAAAATGCTTTTTTTTCTAGAGGAAGAGAATCAAAGTATGGGCAGCTTAGATGGGGACCTATCATCCTCCCGAGGGTCTTGCCCTCCTAGGAAGCTTTTCCCTGGCCTCCCAGGAGTCCCCTGAGCACTTCCCCACCTTGCTGCCTCCCACTTGCCCCATGGGGCCATCCACCCACACTCTAACATCCAACAATGCCCATAATTGCAGCAGGTAAGGCCTAGAGTGGGGAGGCCTCTATTAGGAGCATTTTTGCTAAGCCTTGTCAGTAGAAAAGAAATACACACACACACAGCTAGTCCGTTAAAAACAGGAACCCTGTCTTTGGGGTAGGAACTGTTTTTCTTGGCATTCTTCTCCCCAATTCCTGGCACAGTAGATGCTCCATAATGCTTGAGTAATGAATGAAATAATTAATGATAAAAGAATGAGTGAATGATGAAAGATTAAAGAAAATGCTACTCATTCTATTTAACAAATATTTATTAAGCACCTACTATGTAGTATATGTCAGGCACTGTGCTAGGAGCAGTAATTGCCATTGAGGAGCTTACAATTCATTAGGGAACACAGACAAGTAAAAATATCAGTGTACTGGGTTAAGTATCGTGGATGCTGTGAGAACACAGAAGGAACGGCCTGGCCTGGGGCAGGGAGGGGAAAGGAAAGGAGGGGGAGACCGTAAACTAAGATCCATTAGTAGAGCACAAAGTAAGCCCAGGGTGGTGAAAAATGAGGATCAAGAAGTAAGGAAAGAGTTCTGCTTCCCGTTAGGCTGTAGAAGGTCACAAGACAGAGAGGGACGAGCCCTTTCCGGGTAAGAAGAGGGCGCTACTTTCATCTCTGGGAGGGGCAGGCAAAGGTGCTAGCTGCTGTAGGCAGTGGACTTGCTGAGGGTAATGAGGAACCCGCGGGACTGTTAACAGCCACGCCTGAGCTGGCACTTTGACTGGAACAAGGAGGAACCCAAAAGACACGTGGCCCAGCCATCCCTCTTCACCGGGCTTCCACAGGATACAAGGCTGTGGAACACTAAGGACCTGCGACCAGGCACAGGGAGACCTCCAGAGGCACAGAAAGGTGGGGGCAGAGCTGGATGGCGAGGGAAAGCTCCACAAAATCCTAGGTGCTTAGGTCTCAAGCCTGCTAAAGGTAAGGGCCAGAGTCCACCTGCAAAACTCTGGAAGCCACTGGTGAACTGAAACTGACCAGAGCATGCAGCCCAGGCCTACCCATCTCAGCTCTGGAGTCCACCAAAGAGATCACTCCACATCCTGGCAGGACAGAAAGGGCCAGTGCTCTTCTGGGCAAATGTTATCTACTTCAGTCTCTCCTATTTATAGCCAATGTCCAGCAAATAAATTTTTAAAATATGAGACAATCAGGACCCACAATATAAAAAAAAAAGTGGGGATATTAGTACTTGTATGTGACAAAGTCTTCTCCTTTGACCAAACTGTAGTCAGTCTCCTCTGAAAACTGTTTTTCAGTAGGCCTCACCTTTGGGCTCTGTCCTAGATCCATTTAGTCACTTTAGCAAGAATCCTTCTGGGTCAGTTTAGTGAAATTGCCCCACCCTTAATATCTGATCAAATTCCTCATCCCCTACCCTCCATATCTTATCACCTTGGCCTGCCTTCAGCAAAATCCTGTCTAGCTGGTTTAGCCAGAATCCCCCTTACCCCTGAGTTTCATCATAGTAATTTTCCATCCACTGACCCCCACCCAGCTCCTTGGCTATAAACGTCCACTTATCCATGCTGTATTCAGAGTTGAACTCACTCTCTCTCCTCTACTGCAAAACCCCGTTGTAGTAGTCCCCCTGGATAAAGTCTGCCTTACCGTCTTTAACAAGTGTCAGAATAATTTAAAGTTCCTTTAACTTCTCACAGGGTTATTGTGATAGCACCTAGAACAGTGCTTGGCACAAGGAAAATGCCAGACAGGGCCGGCCTCATGGTTGTACAACCTGTGCAGTTGTACAGGGCCCCACACTTAGAAGGGCTCTGAGCTTGGTTTAATGCTCTGCTGTCACATGCTGAAATTCTTAATAGTGTTTAATAAGGGCCCTGTATTCTCATTTTGCGTTGGGCCCTATCACTAGTTCTGACACTGTATGAGTGTTTGCTACTCTCTCGGCTCACCCATCACTCACTTGGGTAGAATTCTTCCAATGCTCTCATCCAACATCTAGGTCTGGTTCATGTGTGATAAACTCTCATAAAATTAGGTTTCTTTCTCTCCGAGAACATACCTTAGTTTGTAAGTATGCTTTCATTAGTGTGATTATTTGAATAATAGTTATCTCCCCACTGGTAAATAAGATCCAGGAGAACAGGGGCTGTGGATATGTTCATCATTATATTCCACCCATAAGTGTCATAGAGTAAAGCTGAGCAAATTTTTTAGTTGTTTTAACATTTATTAAACAAAAACCCTCTTTTTCGCTCTCATTTTCTAAAGTAAAAAGAAAAAAAGTTACTTGGTTATTGATTAATTTTTCCCCTATCTTGGACTATATCACATATTGGGAAACATACATTTTTCTGGAAGATTGAGATTAACCAACTGAACATTATTTTAGTGCTCTTTTTGTAAGGATTATCAATCCATCAAATGAGCTGATTTTAGTCTTTCTGAGCACTTCCTAAGCATATTTAACATTCGGACGGTTGTCCTAACTAAATGCGAACAAGACCCTTAACCTCTCCGGGTTTTAGTTTTCTGATCTCTAAAAGGAGCTGTTGGACTACAGGATCTTAGTTCCCACTGGTGTGTCAGAGCACAATAGTGAGCCTATACTAAAGAAGACATAGGATGAATTCCAGAAATAAGCTACTTTGAAAGAAAGGAAACATCTTTTAAATGTGAAAACAATTTAGGGTTTTGGATCCACCAGAACAAATGCTTTAAGATTAAAGCAAAAATCACAATTTCATTACCAGTTATATAGCAACAATAAAAAAAGGAATCTATCCAAGTCATTATTATATTTGGAAATAAAGTTGGTACAAAGTTCTTAGAACAGTTAGCCTTGTTGTAGTAAATAGTACCTAAAAATAAAATTCCCTTTAGCAAACAGAAATGCAAATATGGTAACCTTTGAATTATCCATTGACAATTTGATTTAACAAAATAACTAAGTACAGTCAGGCTTTCAATTTGGATAAGGGTAAGCGAAGACAAATCTGTCAGTGGCTTACGTGTTTATGCATAAAATTATGAACAGGGAAGAAAGAATATAAACTGTCTAGCAAAGTAAATAAATAAAAATTAGCCATGAAAATATACAGTAAAGAGAGATTTTTAGAAACCACTAACAGGAAGGCTGGTAAAAATAAGATTGCCTCTAATATGAAATTCTCTGTATAATCTCAGAGCTCTAGGTAAAAAGAATTAGAGGTAGTCAATCACATACTCTGCTGGTGGGAGAGTAAAATAGTACAATGACAAGGAATGCAACTTGGCAATATAGATCAACTGCTCCAGATATCTTCACATACTTTTGAACTAGAAATTCTACATTTAGGAATTTAGCCTCAGGAAATAATATTTTATGTGCATATATATATATATAATGTTCAACACGTTTAAAATAGTAAAAACTTAGAGACAACCAAACTGTCCAAAATAAGGAATTAGTTAAATGTATATGCAAATCATTAAAATAATTATTTTAATCTACATTATTAATGTGCAAAGACCTCACATACTAATTATGATAAGGGTATCTTCACTGGAAAAAAGTAAGTTTAAAACTGTTATGTAAACTAGGCGGCTGCTCGGGCACCTGCGCTCGCAGGCTGCAGGCCCAGGCTCTCTGCGTCGGGGCTCGGTGAACCTAGGATCCAGCTTCCAAAATGTGGCAGCCCGTGGCCACTCTCAGCTGCCTGGACGTGCTGGCCAGTGCCCGGAGCAGGTCGTATTTCCAGCCGCTGTCGGATGAGCTGCTCAACTGTGTTAACAAACGTAACACTACGTGGAAGGCCGGACACAACTTCCGCAACGTGGACCCGAGCTACGTGAAGAGGCTGTGTGGCACCTTCCTGGGTGGGCGCCAGCTGCCCCAGAGAGTTTGGTTTGCTGAGGACGTGGTTCTGCCTGAACATTTCGATGCCCGGGAACAGCGGCCAAACTACCCGGCCATCAAGGAGATCAGAGACCAGGGTTCCTGTGGCTCCTGCTGGGCATTTGGAGCTGTGGAAACCATTTCTGTCCGGATCTGCGTCCGCACCACTGGGCATGTCAGTGTGGAGGTGTCTGCCGAGGACCTGCTCGCCTGCTGTGGTGGCCAGTGTGGGGACGGCTGTAATGGGGGCTTTCCTGCTGCAGCGTGGAACTTCTGGACAAAACAAGGCCTGGTTTCCGGTGGCGTCTATGACTCCCATGTAGGTTGCAGACCCTACTCCATTTCTCGCTGTGAGCACCACGTGAATGGCTCCCGGCCCCCATGCACGGGGGAGTGGGGGGACACCCCCAAGTGCAGCAAGATCTGCGAGCCTGGCTACAGCCCATCCTACAAAGAAGACAAACACTACGGATGCAGTTCCTACAGCGTCCCCAGCAGCGAGAAGATCATAGCAGAGATCTTCAAGAACGGCCCAGTGGAGGCGGCCTTCTCTGTGTATTCGGACTTGCTGCTGTACAAGTCTGAAGTGTACTAACACGTCACTGGAGAAATGATGGGAGGCCATGCCGTCCGCATCCTGGGCTGGGGAGTGGAGGATGGCAACCCCTACTGGCTGGTTGGCAACTCCTGGAACACTGAGTGGGGTGACAATGGCTTCTTTAAAATCCTCAGAGGCCAGGATCACTGTGGAATTAAATCGGAAATCGTGCCTGGAATCCCATGCGCTGATCAGTACTGGAAGAGGATCTAATCAGCTGCGGGCCTGTCGGCCAGCCAGGGGCAGTTTTTCCCTAAATAGAGCCAGTTGGGCTGGGGGAGAAGAATGTCTTTTATTGAGTTCAGATAAGATACAAGAGCTTTTAGACGGGGCCTGAAGGACTGGATTGGGCCAAACCTGGTGTCTGCCTTCAGAGCTGTCTTCCAAGGAGACACATCCAAGGCCTGGCTCCCTCCCAGCCTGATCAGCAGACTGCTGTCACAATGCACACACTCAGACCACCTTAAGCCCCTGCTGCAAGCCAGTGAGTCCTTCCCCCCAGACTAGTACCGTGTGTGGTGCCTGCTGCTCAGGCTCCTGCAACCACCTCCTCGTCCCTCCCCATCGGTGCATCCCCAGGGAGCAAGACCGACCTAAAGGGTTTGTACGTTTTCCAAAGAAATGCTAAAGTGGAGTTCCTAACAAGACAAATTCCCACACGTCGGCAGTACGTCTAAACAAGCAGCTTTCTAGATTTGGAATATGTTGAGAAGAGAAATAGTGGGGCGGGCAGCGCTTTGGAGAAAACCACGTTCTCCCAGGGCCCCTGCATCTATTGAGCTTTGCACTGTTGTTAACCCTCTCTGGTCTTGTCCTTGGCATGATTCTTTTCTAACAGAAGTTTTATTTTCTGTGCATCTCAGCTGATCATGTGAATGAGAGTCTGATCATTGGAAGAGCTGTACTAGTTTTACAGAGACTGTCTGCTTAAGACAAAACGGGGTGGTTGTGATTTGACTGACCTCTAATACCACAGTGAAACTAGTTTGGGAGAAACCAGCTTTTACTGTCTAAAAATCACCACGTCACTCTGTTAATTTACAAGGAAAGGAATGACTGTGCCCATAAAAGTTTTCTCCTTCAGTGTGGAAAAAAAAAACCTGTTATGTAAACTAATTGAATTTAGAGCATATGCATTTCACTGTATTTAATTTTACCTCAAAAAAAGAAAGAACAACAAAAAAATATTGAAATCCAGTTTGTGATATGCATGTTAGAGTGTTTATGGCTTAAGTTACTAATATTTGCAACTTGAAAATGCTTGCAAAAAATAAGATGGATTGATGGATGGGCAGAAAGATGGACAGATATGAGGCTACATATTAGAGCAAATATAACAAAATTTTAACTATGAGGAAATAACGCTATACAGTAGTAGCCCGCTTTGGTTATGTGTGTTTTTAAAATTATATACGTGATCCAACTTTTCTCACATGAACATAATAATTAAAGTTATGGAAGTGGGGTGAAGAGAGACTGAAAAACTAGACTAAAATGTTAAGCGTGCTTATCTCTGAAAGTACTTTCCTCTTTGTACTTTTCTATGTTTTCTGTATGTTTATATCCTATGTGTATATTAGTCTCATAATTAGGAAAATGAAATTGTGGCAGAAATTGCCAGTTGCCTTCCATTTCCAGCCACTTCTTCCTTGATAAAAGAGCCCTGATGTTGTAGATGGGCTCATTACTGGCCAACCAGCAAAGGCCTTAATTAGCCTCCCATTCACTTCAATTGGCCTTGTGACTAAGTTCTGACAGAGACACAAGTGGAAATGTTGTACTGTAGCCCTCCTTATCCATCAGAAAGACGTTCCAAGACCTCCAGTGGATGGCTGAAACCTCGGATAGTACCAAACCCTATATATACTATGTTTTTTCCTACATCTACATACCAATGATAAAGTTTAATTTACAGATTAGGCACAGTAAGAGATTAACAGCAATAACAATAAAGTTGGCTTTGGGGCCATTATTAAGTAAAATAAAGGTTACTTGAACACAAGTACTTTGATACTGGGACAGTTGATCTGATAACAGAGATGGCTACTAAGTGACTAACGGGCGGGTAGTGTATACAGTGTGGACACTCTGGACAAGGGGATGAATCACGTCCTGGGCAGGATGGGGTGGGACGATGAGATTTCGTCATGCTACTCAGAATGGCATGCAATTTAAAACTTATGAATTGTTTATTTCTGGAATTTTCCGTTTAATATTTTTGGACTGCAGTTCACCACAGGTAACTCAAATGACGGAAAGCAAAAGCATGGATAAGGGGGGACTACTGTATAGTATTCTAGAAGGGAGCACACTTTTCTAAGAATGACAGCAATGCATGGCAGAACAGCAGAGAAGGAGGCTGGGTGTCTGACGATGTGGAACCACTCCCCAAGTCCTGGACCACCCAATTCTAGGATTCTTTTACCTGGGAGAGAAATAACATGCATCTTGATTTAAGCCATTATTTTTGAGTTCTTTATTGTTCGTAGCTGAGTGTATCCCTAACTCATATAAAAGAATCCATTTTGGAAAAGTCTAAAAAAAAGCATCAGTGCTCTTTACAATATGAATTTCATAACATTTATGTTGAAGAGCTGCAAATAAAATGATAATAGAAAAGAAGTGATATTTGAAAGTAAGGCTAAGTTTGAAGAAAACAGGATAAAATTTGAAGGTAAGCCTGGGCTCAAATAAATGGATATCTACTCAGTACAAAATGAGAGAGGCTATGCATAGCAGTCATCAGTCACCAATAGGCTGTCTAATATTAATCTATACCACACTTGAAATTGCTGGAGTTGTGAGGAAAAAGAGCATTGATTGGTGGGGCAGATGAGGTAGGGAAAGACCCAGACTGGTTGAGACATGTCAGCCACAGAGGTGAGGCTGGGGGTGTACAGCATGAAGGGCCTGGGTGCCTGGGGAAAGGAGCCGTGAGCTTTAAAAAAGAAAGAGAAAATAAAGCAAGGAAAAGACAAACACTTACCCATCTTTACACTTTTGCCCAAGGCTCTCTTTATCACTAAATCCCACAACTTCTGTGATAAATAATATCAAATTCTTTACTCAAGATCTCATGGTACAATAAAGGATAGGCATGAAATAACAGAAAACAGCACTGAATACAGAGAGAAAAGGATACATTGTAAAGAAACTACAAAAAGAAAGGGTTTTCATCAGTTAAAAGGATTTTCAATTTCAACAATAGAAAATCTTGTAATCTGATTTAGAGGAGGAAATGTTAAAAGTACTATTTAAGGACCTAAGTGACTCATTTAATCCTCACACTTACTCTATAAAATGGCAGCAGAAGAATTTTGAAGTTTCTATACACACACACACACACACACACACACAGTTTCCACAGGGATTTGCTGCCCCGATGCGGTCACCCAGTGCTTCATTGTGTGTGAAGTATGTGGAGCGCTGGGAATCAAGCTAAGTCATCAAACAGACCCAATTTTGCTACTACGTTTCTGCAGCTACTATTAGTATTAGCATCTCCCAGGAATGGAGCAAAGAGAATGAAAGCACAGATCATACTGTTAGACTGTCCTGCAGATCTAGCTGAAGAGACTCCAGCCAATGATAGGAAAAGGTGAAAAGGAATAGGATTAGGGCCGGGAAAGCACGAAATAAAGCCGAACAAAGAAGCCATATGGGGAGTCTTATATGAGAAAAGAATGTCGGAAGGGGCTGTGAGGAAAATATCAGTAAAAGCTTAACTATATTTAACCTCCCAGACGAACGGGTCCCTCTCACAAGAGCTGTATTTATGACGCTAACTGGAGTGTTAGCTTGGAGGAGCAATTTAGAAAAAGCTGCTGATGACTAGTTTGCTGTCAATTAGAAATAAAGCATTATAAGTGACATTACATTTGTATTTCATCTGAACAGTATTAGGTTTTACATCGCTTTAGTGCAGAAGTTCTAAATTCTAATTAAAGAACAAACTCTAAATATGGGGGGTCCCATAGTCAATAAGTTTGAAAAACATTAAGCAAAATTAAACATTTTACTAAAAGACTTCTCGGAGCCCTTACTATGTTACTGTGCGCTCTGATGACCTAGAGGAGGTTACAGTTGATTCCATTTTATCACAGGACACTTCTTAGGGGAGGAGCATCTCAACAGGCAGAGGTTTCACAATTCAAATGTGGTGAAATACTTGTTTCCAGTGAGAGGAAAAAACACAAACTTTTTTCAGGGCTCACTCTGAATAAAAAATAATAGTAATTAAATTGTTACAGTACCTGAAATAAAAGTAACTGAAGATGCTTGTGCTTCTCAAACGCCTGGGCCACAGGGCCTCCCAGAAGAAAAAATACAAAGCACATGTCTGTATTAGAAAACTGCAAAAAGATCTTGTTTGGGGGAAGTTCTTGGTCAAAGATCTAGGAACATCCTATATTTAATAATAGATTCTATTTATATGCAATGAGTGAACCATGAAGACTTCTAAGAGACAAACATAAACATTTTATCGACAAGTTCATCTCTCCAGAACACTTTTCCCCAGATATCTTTATGGTTCCTTCCCTCACTTCACTCGGGTCCGTTCTCAAATGACATCTCCTTGGGGAGGACTTTCCTTGTCTAATATGGCAACCCAGTAACTCAAGCCACTTACCTTACTTTATCTTTTATAGCATTATCCACCTACATAGTATGTATTTATTTGTTTATCTGTTTATTGTCTGTTTGCTCACTAGAATGTTGGCCCGCTGAGGCCAGGGACTCTGTTCACCTCTGCATCCTGAGTACCTGGAATAGTGCGTCTCTGTCTCATAGTAGGACTTCAAGAATATGTGTTGTTTAAATACTCAAGATAACCCACATTGGTTCCTCAGTCCTCTACTAGTGATGTTTTTCCTTGAAATATTTCATATATCCAAGCATTTAAAATCTCTAGCCTTATTCTCAGTTAAAATGAGTGAAGAAAGAGAGGTTTGTCCATGGTCAAGCCAGACTTGTTAGGATTATGGTTAAGGTTGGATCTTTTATTCTTCAGATGATTGGCAGTGCTAACATCCAGTGACATCATCCTCTTTCATTTGGGGGCAATGAGAGATAAACTATATATATTTTCCAAGTAGCAAGCAAACAAAACTTCTCATGACACAGAGCAAATACAAAAACTGCAGAACATCGCAATATTGTGTTACCTCTTGTTATGGACTGAATAGTGCTCTCCCTCCACAAATTCATATGTTGAAGCCCTAACCCCCAATGAGACTGTATTTAAAGACAAGATCTTTAAGCAGGTAATTAAGGTTAAGTGCGGTGATAAGGGTGGGGCCCTAATCTGATGGGACTGGTGTTCTTATAAGAAGAGGAAGAGACACCAGACCTCGCTCTCTCTCTGTGCATGCACAGAAGAAATGCCACGTGAAGACACAGTGAGAAAGTGGATCTCTGCAAGCCAGGACGAGAAGTCTCAATGGAAACCAAATTTCCTGGCACCTTTATCTTGGACTTCTAGCCTGCTGAACTATGAGAAAATAAATTTCTATTGTTTAAGCCACTCAGTCAGTGATATTTTGTTATGGTAGCCCAAGTAGACTAACACTCTTTCTGTTGAAATGTATGTACATTTTCTTGAGGGAATAAAACAACCCAATCCCTGCAAATTCAAGCTTTCCTCATGATGATTTGTCTAGGGGTCCATGTTTTTCATGGTGAAGGAGTATGCGACATGGCAAATGGCTAAAAGTTTCTTAGGCAGGACTGTTCAAGGAGTATGTTTCTCACTGCCAACTGGAACCATTCGAAGTGTTTGTACGGGGAAAGTTCTGATAGATTGATGTTCTGAAGGGCATATACCAAAGATAGAAGAAGGGCAAGTAAGTAGCATCTGTAAGATTAGGACAAGAAAGTTAAATAGCACAGTGAGCTGAAGCTTAGGAGAAAATGCTAAGACAACAAAAAGGCTAACCATGTTCGATAAATCAATGAAAATGGAAGAGCTAAGCCCACTTCTTGAGAGAGACTGCGTAATAGTAATATATGACTGAGAAAGAAGAGAACACAAGTCCTTGACAGCCTCTGTCTTCACCAAAAAGAAAGATATTCAGACTGGGAAAAGAACAAATATGGTTAAGAGGAAATTGAACAGCTAAGTAAATTACAATACTTCCATCTTTAGCATATTAGGCAGTCACTAAAAATTATGTTTATGAAGAGTTCTTAATGGCATGGAAAAAAAAAAACATGGCATAAGATTAAGTGGGGGACAAAGCAGGATACAAAATTGAATTGCAAATAATCTTGATTTATGAAAAAATAAAATCAGAGAAAAAAATACCAGACGGCTATATGCCAGAATAACACTGCTTGCCTCTGATTGGTAAGATTATGGACATTTTTTTTCTCTGTTATATTTTTATGAACCTTCAAACGATGAACATTTGTTACTTTTATAATCAGAAAATAGAAGTAGAAAAGTAGAAAGAAACACACAAAAAAAGCCCAAGACTTGAGGCTATTATAAAGCAGCTTCAAGCCAGTATTAAATGAGGCCAAGATTCCAAACCCAGGAGTTGCAATGAGTGACTCAGTATCAGTAAGACCTGAGTACCCATAAACATTAAGTGAGTGGCCAGAAAGCTCTGGTTTTCAAAATTACGGGAATCATAAACCCTTGGGCACAATATCTCAGGAAAACTCTTGACTTGATAGCTTTGAAAAATCTGGAAAAGGTAATAGAAAAGGAGCAGACTTAGCTTTATTTTGCCCACCATTCCCCTAGATGTGAACTTCATCTTACTCACAATTACCAAAACCTAGTAGAAACAAGACGCAGGGCCCCATAGACTCAAGCACTTTGGTCTGTGGATACCAGCACAGTTTGCTTATTATTGTTGGCATTTGGGAGTTGAAGCGCAAGTTCACTGTTTCTTTCTGGAACCAAATTTTTCTCCCAGAACTCCTCCCTGTCCTCACAGAATTCTATTGTCTCCTTCTATTGGCCTTTTCTGATCTCAACAGGGTTAGTCTGCCCAACCCACTCCTTCTGTCATTTCCTTCCAAAGCCCTGTTTGACCATAGGCCACTGAGAACCAGCCCTGACAACATATTAGGATATTTCCCAATGTATGCTTCTCATAACTAGCCCTGCAGGACATCCATGACATTCCATGACCAAGGGGACTAATGATTTAAAACTTGAGAACCTCCCTTTAAAAGATTCATAATGTCCATTCACATATTAAAAGTTTTGAAAATGCCTACAATAAAGAAATTGTTTAAATTTAAGCATGTTTTATGGAACACTTTTTTAAAAAAAAATCCTGTTAAATTAGTGCTCTTGGGGTATACTTTGGCAAGAGTTACATTAGAAGTTTCCTCCCCAAAAACATTTATGGCCTAGAAATAATTTGTAACTCCTGTGCCTTTATCTAATATCCTGAGGGCCCTTGAGAGCATCAAGCTGCAGCCTCTGCATCACCTCATGGTGACGGTCCAAATGGAAGTGAATCCACCCAATTGCAACCAACAGATTTGAGTCCTGGTCCTCTCACTCTGTTCCTTCTGACTCTTTCTGCTGAGCTATGTTCTGCGTCTCATATCCCTCATAGGATCCACCAAAGACCTCTCAAAGCTCAGATATTAGCAAAGAGGCAATCAGTCAATCTGTTATCCAGAGTTGCTGTCTATCTATCTCTTCCAGGGAATTTTTAGAAGGGATCTTAACATATTTTTTGTTTTCCCTGATAATTAACTCATATCTCATCTCACTCATCACTTCTTCAGGAACACCTCCCTGACCAGATAGGATCCCCATCTTATCCCCATAAGAAGTACCATACCCTCTTAGGGTACCGTGTTCCTCTCCACAAAGCACCTACCAGAATTACCATTTTACACTTATTTGTATGAACATATAATTAATGTATATCTGCCTCACTAATACTAATACACAATAAATTGCTATGTTCCACAAACTATGTTAAATATTTCACAGTTATTTTTTTTTTCCCGTTTAATCCTCACCACATCCAGTTAATCATAGAGCTTTGGAGGTACAATTATTACCCTATTTTACAAATGAAGAAACTGAGGCATAAAGTGGTCAAGGAACTTGACCAAGATTACATAGTTAATAAGGGAAAGACATAGCTAAATAAGCATTCTGATTGCAGAACTCTTACTCTTAACCACTAAGCTACCTTATCTGGCCACAAGACACTAAGTTCCATGACGGAATGGACCATATCTGACTTTGTTCACCACTGTATCCCGAATGCCTAGCACATACAATCTTTCATTATGTTTTTGAAGAAGTAAATGAATGGATGAATGAATAAATAAACATTATTCAAGTATAAAATTCAAAAATTTCAGAAATATACACTATCTAGAGTAAAAGTTGTCGTCCATTATCCTACTACCACCCCTCCCAGAGAAAACAGTTTTCAGCAGGTTTCTAACTGTCCCTTACAAAGCAAAATTTTGCAGGGCGGTGTCATGAAGTACATTAGGTATGTGGCTGATTCCATAATTTTTGAGACTTCATAAGAATTTTTCCCTTCAGGACATTGCCGTTACATTGGTACATTGTTTACTCACGTTACCATCTCTTACCACCACCACGAACACTCATGTTTTTTCAATATGAACAGATGATGGATAAGCAGATGTGTATCACCAAAGTGATAAAACACCATTCACAATCTCTATGATCAAGAAAAAGAACTATAGGCTGGATAAGAGTACAGATATGTAGAAACAAAACTGAATAAGTAATAAAATCCAGAAAGGAATAATTAATAAAGGTTAAAACTGGAGAGAGGACAACAGCAGCATGCCACATAGCTCTGTCTGTTTCTGGCCTATTCAACAATTCTAGCAACTATTTCAAGGAAAACAGAAAACATGTTGATCATTTCTGAAGATAACACTAAACTGGGAGAGAGACATGATATTTCAGATGACAAAATCAGTCTTTAAAATTATTCCAAGAGATGGAAATAATGACACAAAACCAACAAGATTAAATTTGCAGGATTTAATATAAAGTCTACATTTAAGTTCTGAAACTCAATAATATAAATTTAGAATGGGGGTCCCATTTTCTTGTTAGCTTATGTAAAAAAAGTCTGGACACAGCCAAAGAATGATTAAGCAAACCACACTTATGCAGCACATATGACTGTCAGTCACCACACTTACATGTGCAGGGATTATCTATTTATTTTCTATAACTCAGTTTAACTTCTGACTTTGAGACCTAAATCTGCCCAGCAAGCAGACAATTTAATCTCAGTCATTCCTGAAGACTCTTCACCACCCCAAAAAGTTTCAGGAATCTTATACAGTGGCAAGGCATGGGGGATAGGATGTCCCCTCCTGTCCCTGGGCATCCATCTGCACAGCCTGCATGGACCCAGGGGCCCTGCTGCTCCCTGGCACTCTTGGGCCATCAGGGTTTGTGCAAAGACTGGGAACCCTATGCCTGAGCTCTCCCTGCTTTCCACCTCCCTCTGTAACCAGGAAGTAAGACTGGGTTCCCACGACTCAGGAACCCAGAGACTTCTTTCTCCTGCTCTCTCTCATCCTCTGGCCTTTTCAGTCTCAGGAAATCCTACCCTCAGGGGCACTTTCTTTTTTCTCCTTACCAAATTTCCTTGGCCCTTACACTACCTCATTAAACATTCTAATTTCCACTATGGGCTTAGGCTTTTGGAAACAAAGTCCAGAAATCTACATACATTGCTTCTACTTTCAGCCTTGACATATACCTCCCCTGGGGCAACGAGAGGACATCAGGCTATTTGCTTGAATTGGAGGAAAGAACCTGAGAAAATATAAAAAGAAACAATTAATAGCTGGAAACATGCAGCCATAGAGATAATGAAGGACTATTATATGGCATTAAGAGCAACTACATGGGCTGTAAAATTAGAAGAAAATGTGTACATGAAATAATGTTAAGTGATAAAGAAAGACATATATGAATGACTTCAACATAGAAATACATATTTTTATAAGAATCAGGAACTAATTTGAAATGATAAAAATTGATGTAATATTTTTATGTAAAGTTAAGTACATCATAACTTTTGAGGGAATAAACCATACCAGAGAAATGCAAGACCAAAAAAATTTTTAGTGATAATTTAACTATTATAAACCCAATATGAGCTAATAAATGTGAGTTTTTTTAAGGAGGGCTAATGCAGTTTTGAGATGTATGGCCGAAACTGTTAGCTGTCTAATAAAATCTATTCTTCCCTTCCTCCATTGTAATTGAATTGTGGCAAGTCACATGGCCGTCTAACTAGACTACATTTCCCAGCCTCTCTTGTAGTAGGTGTAGTCATAGGACTTTCTTGCTAAAGGAATCTAACTGGAAATGATGTGTGCCACTTTGGAGCCCACGATGGGTATGCCTTGTCCTTGCTGTCCTTTCCTTTCTCTCTATGTAGAACCCATACATGGCTGCTACCCAGCTTCAACCAAGAAGATGACTACCAACCTAGAATGGTCACCTCTGGCTCTTACATGAAAGAGAAATAAGCTTCTTTGTTCTTTAACTTACTGATTTTCAAGATCTTTCTGTTTCCAGAACTTTAGCCTACCCACATAAATACAATGGTCATCATGAGAACTCTTACATTTAGTTCTATTCAGCTGATTATATCACTATACTTTTTCAATGATCAAATCTGTTCCATCAATACTCTGAAGAAACAGGTTCAATTCTGGGTGTCACACTTTAAAAGGAGCCATAAAAAACATAAGGGTGACCCAAAGAGAAAGATGAGGATGGTCCCCTTCTGGTGGCAGAAGGGGACAGAGAACAAAAGGCTGAGGCAAACATTTGTTTAAGTCCTATAACAAGCACTTTGCAGGGCATTTCATTTATTCATGCCATTCAATTCTGGGAGCTATGTTTGAGCCCCGAGCAAGCGATATCATCTTCAAATATTTGAAAGGCCATTCTATGAGAGAAAAAATTCTCTCTTTTTAAAATCTCTTTGTGTAATTTTTATTATTCATGAATATATTCTCACTGGAACATATTCTAAAAATATAGGAGGACATACAATAAACCATGGTAGTCCCTGTTCACCCCTCTTCCCTCCTTTCAACTCCCCTCCTCCAGAGTAATCCATATTAACAGGTCAAGGAGTCCATCCAGAGATTCATTAGTTGCAGTTTCATACAAAAACAAGTAGTTCAAATGCCATGACCTCCAAGAATCCTTCCTTGACCTTCTGCCCTCAAAATGAGCTAAGGAAGCTTCTCTTGTAACCCTCATAGCACCAGCTCATAACACCAGCGCCGTTCTCTGTCCCTGACGTGATGCATGACTTTATCTATTTACTTATCTGTCTTGCCCATTAGACTGTGTGTTCTTTGAGGACAAGAAGCCTTTCATTTATCTGGATAAATGCGTGGAGACTACACAATAAGTTCAATAAATGTTTGTCAAACTGAATGGAAGTGAAGTTAAAGAGAGGCACATTTTGTTCAATAAAGCCAAAGTCAAAGATTTAAGCAATCACTGTTCAAAGTAGAACCAAAAGCTTGTGAATTAATCATCTTTAAAGTCAAAGGTGTTTAGTTAAGGAGTTTCTTACATTGTGAGGGAATTTGGCTCCCCATGACCAATATTTCTTAACTCCAAAATTTTAATTCCCTATAAATCCTTGTTCCACTTAAAACATTTTTTGTGTTTTTCAGAGATCTGTAAGAGCAAATCAAAAAATATATATATTCTCTCCTTCAGTTACGTCTCTTCTCTATTATGATCCTCCCTGGGTCTTTCTTCAAGATTCTAAGAAGATACTAGAAATTAGACCTGTCATTATGAAAAGAGTAAAATGTCTAGATCCTATTTTCCCTAAATGATTTAACCACAGTTTCCTGTCTTCTTACAAAGGAAAAGAGCGAATGTGGTTAGCCAGTAGAATTTTCTAAACATTATTCTTATACATGTAGAAAAAGAAGCATGCTTTTTTCTACTTCCCAAATTCTTAAATGTTGATAATTTTATTTTTCTAACAAGAATATTTCAGAAGAAACTGCATTTTCATAAAAGTGATATTTAAGCTAAAACATGGTCATTTTCTTCTCATAATTATGGGTAAAGAAGAACCAGTTTATATTTAATTTAACGGGCTTTTTTCTTCCTGTTTACTTTTTTACTTACCTCTTCTCCTAGATCTATTGTTTCCATTAAATTTTCATAATATCCCATTAACTCAAGAAAATAATTCTGCATGGTATTGAGGTTGGAAGGAAAGCATTTCCTTTCGTTATTATCGTGAGAAACTTTTTGGCCAAAGATTTTTTCTCCTTCCTGTGGACCTTTGGTTTGCTCTCTTTCAGGATTTTCATAATTATCCCACCCTCCTCAGTTCCCCCTTAAGGCCAAATTGAACTGCTTTGAGTTTATCTCCAACCTTTAGTATTACTTTCAGATTATCAGGTATCTAATTAGAGAAGGTTTTTTTTTCATAAACATTTCAAAACTGTACTACTGAATGGCCAAATAGCTGCTGTTAGCTCCTCAATTTTTCCTCTCAGATTCCCCTAAAACAGCTTTAGCTGAACAGTGAACACTGTTGCTGTGGGGCAAAGATAAAAGCAAAATTGCATGTGTGAAGCCCAAATTGAAATCACAGAAGGCAGGATTCACACTGCTAACTGTTGCTTAGCAATCAAATGTGCAAAACATGCTAATGGAACAGTGACGTCAGGCACCAGAGGCATCTGTATCAACACTGGCAGTAAATCGGAGAATTAGAAAACCAGTAGGAACAGCAAGAAAAGGAATTCCATCCCTTAGGAGCCAAACGAGGGTTTCTGCCCTCCTCTCCACTTACTGCTCAGTTGAAAAGTCACTTGATCCATTAGACACTCCTCTTGTACTTGAAGATTGCACGGAAATAGATACTCAGAGGCTCATAGTATCCTAAAGGAGTCCCTGATGGATTTGCACGTATCTACAAGAATGATATTGTTTTCTTTTCCCTGTTAAACAAAAAGACTCTTGGTGAGGATGGACATTCAAATCCCAGGTGGGATGTTTGCTAAGGGAGCAGAATGGGACCAGTAGCTTCTATCACAGTCACCCTCATCCCTGTGCTCCTTGGGTGACAGTTACACCTCCAGGATTAAGGCCGTGTCTAAAGAATCAACACAAACAAACACAGAGTATAGGAATAAACCGATATGGGGTCTTAACCTGAGAACTGACTCCAGCTTTTTCTTGTTGTGTTTTGATTTGTTTTTGTTCTACCTTCATTTGTGTCTGAGATCAAATGTTCCAAGCTGTCTTAAAAGGAATCTGAGTTTACCTATTATCTCCAATCTTTCAGGTGACATTTAAATGAATAGTATGATGGTCAGGCAGGGATGTTTGGGAACTAAATAAATAGAATCTCAATTCATATTAAATTAATTTTAAGGAAAAATCATGCCAAAAAAAAAAAGACCACAAGTGCTTTCAGAGAGAAAGACTGCTGAATAGCATGAGGTGATTGTTGAGCGTCGGAATGTTGGAAAGCCAAGCTATAATTTGCCTTTCCTTAGTGTCTCTCTCAGGAAATCTTTATTGAGCATATATATGTGTCCTGTTCTTTCCTAGGTGCTTTGGGCTATACAAATATTTTGCTCATGGTCTTTAACTTGTCAAAAGTGTAGAAAAGATAATACGCATGAGCCAATTAGGAACATACAAGAGACTACAATATAAAAGCTAAAGATCCACATACTGAAAACTAACTCATTTATTTTGCAGAGTTGCCTAGCCTTCCTTTAATGATAATCTACTATTCCCTAGATTGGTGGACAGAAAAATGCAGATGCTTAGCACCCAACAAACACTTTTTATAAACTTTTTTACTGAAGTATAATTTATTGTAAAGCACATAAACTTTAATAGTATATAGCTCAGTGAATTTTTCACTCAGATAGTATATACCCATGTAACTACCACACAGAACAAGATGTAGAAATTTCCAGCACTCCAGAATGCTCCTGCAATCAATTCTTTCCCAAAGGTAACCATCAGTCTGATTCCTACCACAACAGATTCACTTTGCCTATTTTTAACTTCATATAAATGAAGTCACAGAGTATCCTACTCTTTGATGTCTAGCTTCTTTCACTCAACACTATGTCTGTGAGATTCATCCATGTTGCATGTAGCATCTGTTTGCTATTTTTCATTGCAATATAGTACTCCTTTGTGTGAATATACCATAGTTTATTCATCTATTCTCCTTTCATGGACATTTGGGGTTTTTTCTCCAGTTTGGACTGATTTGAATAAAGCTGTTGTAAACATTCTTGTATATATCTTTTGGTGGACATGAGCACACATTTCTGTAAGGCATATACCAAAGAGAGGAATAGCTAAGTAGGTATCTGTTTAGCTTTGGCAGATACTACGTTTTTCAAGTGGTTGTACCAAATTACACACCCACCAGAGATGGAGTTTCACATGCCTTACATACTTGCCAACACTGGGTATTGTTAGTCTTTTAATTGTAGCTATAGTGGTGAGGTACTGTAACTTTAATTTGCAATTGGCTAATGACCAGTGATGTTGAATACCTTTTTATATGCTCATTGGCTATTTGAATAACGTCTTTTGTAATAAAGCTCCAACAGATATGTTTGAGAAGGGCTGAAGTTTCAAACCGCCTGGATGTAGTTCTGCTTATTTTGTGGGCCTTGGAGAGTCTATCTATGTTCTGATTAGCAAATGATGCCAGGGCCATGACTTTTGTAAAAGGAAAACCTCAAGAGGGAGCTGCCTGTCATTGGAGTTATTTAAGCAGAGACCAGAAAAAAAGGAAATTTGTAGAGGAATGTAAATATCAGCTGGAAGGTGAGACTAAATAAACTTAAACATCTCTTCCAACAGGAGTAAGTTCTACAGGGATTTAACTATTGCTGGATCAGTGAGAACTGAAAGGCAGAGTGTGGAAGTCAGAGAAAGACGCCTTTAAATTTTGAGTATCTATTGTGCGCCAAGGACTATACTAAGCCTTTACATGCATTAATTCATTTAGTTCTCACAGTAATCATCTGAGATAGTATAAGGAAAAATTCTATGTTTTCCTTCTCTTTACACATAACACTCACACTTCTGGTCACCAAATGTGGCGTGTTTTTCCCACACTGACCAACTCTTAGACACCAGCTGGGTGTCCTACAATTCAACTCAGTTCTGACACTATCTACCTGGAGTTAGCATCAGTCCCACAAGACTGTCTCCACTTCAGACGCCAGTGGCATCTGACCAACCAGCTATCAACTGGGCTTCCCACAACCTCCTCCTTGGGTTTTATAACTTCCTAGAATGGCTCACAGAATTGAGGGAAACACTTACTCATATTTACTAGTTTACTATAAAGGATATACCAAAGGATACAGATGAACAGACAGATGAAGAGATACAGGGTGAGGTCCAGAAGGGTCCTAAGTGCAGAAGCTTCTGTCCCCGTGGAGTCGAGATGACCCATCCTCCCAGCACATGGCTGTTTTCACCGACCCAGAAGCTCTCTGAACCCCACTGTTTAGGGATTTTACAGAGGCTTCATACTCAGGCATGACTGACTAAATGATTGGCCATTGGTGAACTCAACAACCACTCCCTCTCCCTTCCCCAGAGGTCTGGGAGTGAGGCTGAAAATTCCAACCCTCTAATCATATGATTTGTTCCTGTGACAAGCAGCCCCCATCCTGAAGCTATCTAGGAGCCCTCAGCCACCAGCCATCTCATTAGCATACATCACTTAGGAGACTCCAAGAGTTTTAGGAGCTGTGTGCCAGGAAACGGGCAGAGACTTAATATGTATTCCTTATTATGTTACGGGTAGACAGTATCTGTATTAGTTATCTATTGTTGTATAACAGTATTATCACAAACTTAGCAGCCTAAAACAACACATGTGTATTATCTCATAGTTTTAGGGTCAGGAGTCCCAGCATGGCTTAGCTAGGTCTCTGCAATCAAAGTGTGGGCCAGGACTGGATTCTCATCTGAAGCTTGAGAAGGGAAGAATCAGCTTCCAAGATCACATGGCTATTGGCAACATTCAGTTCCTTGCAGGCTGTTGGGCTGAGGGCCTCAGCTTCTCGCGACTGTCAGCCGCTCTCTGTTCCTTGCCACATGGCCCTCTCCATATGGCACTCACAGCACAGCAGCTTGCTTCTTCAAAGCCAGCAAGTAAGAGCATTTCCTAGCAAGGCAGATGCTCCAGTCATGTGTAACATAATCATGTACATTCTGTAATCTTTGCTGTATTCTATTGGTTAGTCACAGGTCCCACCCAAACTCAGAGGGAGGGAATTACACATGAGCATGAACACCAGTAGTAGGGATCAGGGGAGCCACCTTAAAATTCTATCTACTACACTACTATTATTCTCACTTTACAGGTGAAAAATAAACTAAAGAAGGTAAAATAAATCACCAGTCAACTGTTAAGCCAGGTTTTGAACACAGGTGTCTCTAAATCCAGGGTTTGTCTTCTTATCCACTACAGTACTAGGGAAGGGTTCAAAGAGGGGTTGGGACTAGAACTGGAATGCCTTATTCTGAAGGAGCCTAGAGAATGCGTTGGGGGGACCAACATGAGCGAGGAGGCAGGAAAGAATGAGTGTATTGTAGAGAAGTGAGGAGATGGTCCAATTATAATCAAGTTGATTTGGGTGTGTGATGGAGGGGAAAGGCTGGATAGCGAGGGCAGCACCAGAAGTCTAGAAAGTCAAACGGAGATGCATCAATCTAACGCAGCATTCAATAGGGAACTATTGTAGGTTTTTAAGCAGAAGTTTTTAAAGTATTAAGATGAATCAAGTATCACAGTCTCATTCTAATCAATATATCTGAAACTTCGCAGAAGAATAAATCTTGATGTTAACCAAAGTAGATATCCATTTCTACTTGGCAATGCCTTTTAAAACATGGCTACAAATGATTTAACAAATAAGTATTGACCCTTAAGTTACAAATATTTCTCACAGGAGCATTTCTGATTGCATCTAAATGAAAGAAAAACCTTGCAGTAAAAAAAAAAAAAAAAACACTTTTTAGGAAGGCTTTGCCACCATCCCCAAGTCATAAATCCCAGAACCTGACTCTTGGTCACTCTTCTCAGTAGTGAGCTGTGAGACAGGACACTGGGGGAATCAGTTACTCTCTATGCGTTGGACCGTTTAGCCCTCCATATCACAGAACAGCCAGCCAGACACAGGCCAGTCTGACCCTCTAGTGGTCTTATGGTATGGAATGGAGGGAAAACTTGGGACTTGAGAAAAGAAGGCTGTTTAAAAGAATCACTGGAGATTATAAAATCAAGTGTTTCCTCTGTCCAACACTCACATTACTTGCTTTCACTCCTCCTTAATTAACAAATATCACCATAATTAGTTTGGCATAATGAGATGAGATGATTGGTTATCTGTCCACTAACAATCCAGAGTGTGGGCTTAGAGTCAGGCTTCCTGAGTTGGAATCCTCATTTCTCCACTTGCAAACTGGGTGACTATGAACAAGATACTTCACTTCCTCAGACCTCAGTTTCCTCACATCTAAAAGGGGGAGTAAATATGAAATAATGCATAAAGTTTGCAGAAGGATAAAATGAGATAATGTGTGTAAAAGAGTTTAGTACAAGCAATGAAATGTAGTAGACACATAATAAAATGTTCATGATTATATCATTAGCGTACAGTGTAATGACTTGCTAATAAAACTACAATGAATTTTGTTGAATAAAAATCCAGTATAACGAACATACTCCTGAATCCTTTTCCATCTTGTGCTTTTCCTACAAGGGCACATGTACCTCGAGGGCACACAGCCATAGTGTAAATGAACATGGGGTTTCTTCCTGGAGTGTCCACCTTACTGGAAGGTTTGGGGGAAAGAAAAAGAAATTTAACTCGTAAGTAACTTTTTAATTATCTTTATCTTAAATTCATAAGAAATGTTTTATGTGGTGGATATATATTCTTTTCCTAATAATACTGATTTAAATATCTACAAGTTTACTTTTAAGTCCACAGTTTAGAACTCATATGTATGGATTTAAAAATTATAATAGATGATTTTTATATTACGTATTTGGAGGAAAGATTCCATTTAAAACAAAGCTTGATGTATTATATACATGTTTTTCTTTGTACTTTATTTTAAACACATTAATTTTTTAATTACACTCATCTTTTTTCATCTGGTGGTAAAATACTAGTGCACCATTTTTATCAAAATAAACCTTACCACAGATCAGAAGCAATCTTTAAATGATGTAAAAAACTGTTTTCTTCACTAGAAGAAAAATTTGTGGGGTAAGAGAAAATTCAGACAGACCCTCTTGAGGGCCACAGTACTTCACCTGCAACTAAATAGATTGGACAACTTATTAAAACTCTTAGAACTTTGATTTTAGAAATATGACCGACTTCATAGAGATGTTGAGAAATTTAATTCAGATACATATGTCAAGCTAAAATTTTAGCTCTATTTCCCGGTTACAATCTTCCCTACTCCCCACTTCAGTGACTACCTCTTCCTACAGATGTCAACCTCACGTCCTACCAGCCATTAATCAGCATGTTTTTGCCTTCTTATAGAATCTGAACTTATCCCTTTTTTTTTTTTTTTGCTTTCTTATTTAATACGTAAGTTTTTAAAATTGTACAAAATAGGTAAGCCACAGACCGGGAGAAAATCTTTGCAAAACATATATTTGACAAAGTACTGATATGCAAGATATGTAAATAACTCCTAAAACTCAATAATAAAAAGAGGACTCAACAAAAAAAATGGGCAATACACGTGAACAAAGACTTCAAAAGAGAAGATATATGAATTATCAATAAGTGCATGGAAAAGTGTGCATCATTAGTCATCAGAGAAATGCAAATTAAAATCATAATGAAGTATTCTACACATCCACCCGAACTGTTAAAATTTTAAAAATCGACAACATCAAATGTTGGCAAGGATATGGAGTAAACAGAACTCGCATACCCTATGACCCATCAATTCCACTCCAAGGTTTTCACCCAAGAGGAATAAAACATATGTTTACAGAAAGACTTGAAAAAAATGTACTTAGCAGTTTTATTCATAATAACCAAAAACTGGAAATGGCCCAGATATCCAGCAATAGGAAAATGGATAAATAAACTGTAGTAGATTCATACAATGGAACATAACTCAGCAATATAAAGGAACCAGTTACTAATACATGCAACAATATGGATGAGTCCAAAACATTACATTAATTGAGAGAAGAACACTGCATACTATATGAATCCATTTATATGAAATCCTGGAATAAGCAAAAGGTGGGAGGTTGCCTGGGAAAGAGCAAGAGGGAACAGCCTGAGATGGTGGTAATGTTCTGTATCTTGACAGGGGTTTGCATTTGTCAAAACTCAATGAATATACACTTAAGATGGGTGCATTTCTTTGTACGTAAATTCTACAGCAAAAAAAAAAAAACTATAAACAAATATTGCAGACTATGTACTGATATCTGCAGTTTAGTCTAGAATGTGTCAAAATTTAAGATGGATTAAGGGATGAGAAGAGGACAAATAACTAAATAGATATGTGTTAAAACAAATAGAGTAAAATGTTAATAGTAGAATCTAAGTAGTGGGTATACGTGTGTTCATTGTAAAATTAGGAGTTTTTATAATAAAACATTAGAAAATTTGGGCTGATGCAAAACTGAATCGTGAAAACTCACTAGTAAGAAAACTTTTATTGTAATTGCTGAAGACATTCCATGAAGGGCACAATTTTTTAATCGTTGACACGCAACCTATATGATAGGTTCTTTTATCACCAAAAACATTCTTTAAGAAACAGAAGAAAAATTGGACTGCACAGGTTTTCTTCAGATTACATTAACATTTGCTATTTCTCAAGCCAGACACTGACTGCGAAGTGTGTTTTTAATGCTTTTTGTTTAAAATTTACACTCTAATGCCTATATTAGTGTTTTTCGACCTTTAGTAGTTCTTGACTCTCTGCATCAGAATCACTGGAAAAATTTGCTGAAACTTCAGATTCTTGGGCCCAACTCATACCAACTGAATCAAAATCTCAGAAAAGTGGAGTAATTTTATCTTACTATTTTTTTAATTTTCATATGTGATTAAGCCAGAATTGAGAACTTATTAGATATTAAATATGCTCTGCAAGCAATGGGCACATAATAAAGACTCATGGGCAATCTACCTGCTAACTTGTGCCAGCTTCCAAACAGCTCCTAGTGTGTGTTCTCCAGCTACTCCTCCCCCTCTACACTACACACTTCTTAGTGGTCTCCTGTGTGCTAGGCACAAGCTTCTTAAGTGCAGGCTCATTTTCCAGCTGATTTATAGAGTAAGGCTGATGGTTACATTAGAAGGTAATATGGGATCACTTACGGTGCTATTTCTATGGCTCCCAGCCAGGGCTGGTATAATGGGATACGCAGAGCATGCTGTGCACAGGGATCCCAAAAGAGGAAAGGACCCAGACTCTGATTACCACTTTCATTCATTTAATAATAAATGTTTTTGTGTGTCTACTGTCCAGAGGCCGAGTCTCCTCCTTTTTTTTATGTCCCTGAGACATGCACATTGCAGATTCATATATATGATCTAGCAGTCATCTTTCATCAAGGTAAAAATTGACTAACATGTAACTTGAAGGGCTATTGTAAAGAGGAAAGGAAGGAAAGACATGACCCACGAGGTATTTGGGGGTAGGGATGGATTTAAAGCCAACCCCAGACTTACACACATAACAATGCCTTTAGTCTGTCACTAGAGAGCAATGGCCCATTCTATTCCTTCTACTGAACAATTCACAGCCTAGTTCCCAAGCTACTGGTAGGAATAGGCCTCCTCGCCCTGGAAGCCTGGAACTATTATCCCCATTTGTCAAACTGTGTTCCAAACTATGACCCAAAGAACACTTGTTCCTACAGACCAGTAGCCACAGTTAAATGAGTTTCAGAAATGCTGCAGATGACATCCCAATTTGGGTGAGTCGCAATGCTGCTTCCCAAATTAAAGACTGACAAGTTCTATCCCGAGGAAACCTATTTAACTTTCCTTAACACATTTCTGAAATTTGACTACTAATGCCTTTTCACACATTTCACATAAATGAAATGCCCTGAAGAACAATACTTTGGAATTGATGTCTCAGGGATGGCTCTGTCTCCTTGTATTCTCTTTCTTCTCTGCTTAGGGCACTTAGTATCCTTATAACACCTTCTGGCTATCCAAATTACAACTGAGATGTTAATCCCAAACCCGGGACCCAGCTACATAATTTTCAGGGCCACACAATGCAAAATAAAAGTGAGGGGCCCTTAGTTCAACATTATTAAGAATTTCAAGATGGCAACAGCAGAGCATAAAACCAATCATGAGGTCCTTCTGGGTATGGCCCATACCTGCCTTCCTTCCTTCACCTTTAGAGTCATCCATTTAAAAACGAAAACAATCTAATTAAATCAATCATGTGAGTTAAAGAAATTGATCATACTAATTGAGGAAAGACTTGAAGAGATTTACTTGACAATGCACAAAAAAAACCAACCAAAAAAAAAAAACGCATCCTGCCTAAATAATGGGCTGATATTCAGAAGTAAAGAGAGTATGTTTAAAGGGAAGTTATGAACGGTGAAGCATTTTTAAATCATTTCGTGGGAGAGAGATGGGTTTAGTCTAAAACATGTCTAAGCCAAAGAAGAGAGAGTCTGGAGGTCAAGAAAGTACAGGATGATACCTATCTGCCATGAAGGCCTCATGGAGACAGGACTTGAGCTAGTTCCTAATATCTGAATAGGATCCGATGAGGACTAGAGGTTGGGAAGAGCAGCATAAGCAAAGGACCAACATGTGTCAAAGAACAGGGGAACTTCTTGGTAGAACACTCTTGCCACATATAAGGAAGACAAGCCTTCTATTTCCCTTATGCATTCCTCAGAAGCATATTATATTCAAACTGCTGAAAGAAAAGAAGCAGCAAAGATCTTGAAGGTAGTCAGAGAAAAAAGACACATTACATATAAAGGAACAAAGATGAAATTACAGTGGACTTCTCATCAGAACCTCTGCAAATCAGAAGACAGGGAGTGACGTCTTTAAAGTGCTGGAAGGGCCAGCCCAGTGGCGCAAGTGCTTAAGTGCATGCCCTCTGCTGCAGCGGTCCGGGGTTCGCTGGTTCGGATCCCAGGTGCGCACCGATGCACCGCTTGGCAAGCCATGCTGTGGTGGCATCCCATATAAAGTGGAGGAAGATGGGCATGGATGTTAGCCCAGGGCCAGCCTTCCTCAGCAAAAAAAAAAAAAAAAAAAAGAGGAGGCTTGGCAGATGTTAGCACAGGGCTGATCTTCCTCACAAAAAATAAAAAAAAGTAAAGTGCTGGAAGACAAAAACTGCCAACCAGAATTCTATTCCTAGCAAAAGCATCTTTCAAAAATGAAGGACAGGGGCCGGCTCGATGGCGTAGCAGTTAAGTGCACGCGCTCCACTGCGGCAGCCCAGGGTTCAGATCCCAGGCACAAACACACGCACCATTTGTCAAGCCATGCTGTGGCAGCATCCCATATAAAGTGGAGAGAATTGGGCACGGATGTTAGCCCAGGGCCAGTCTTCCTCAGCAAAAAAAGAGGAGGATTGGCAACAGGTGTTAGTTCAGAGCTGATCTTCCTCACAAAAAAAAAAAAAATGAAAGAGAAATAAAGACTTCCTCAAATAAATAAAACCTGAGGAAACCATTGACTGCATCCCTGCTCTGTAAAAAATGCTGAAGGAAGCTCTTCAAGCAGAAGGAATGTGATACCTGTCTTAGTCTACTCGGGCTGCCACAACAAATTATTATACACTGGGTGGTTAAACAACACTAACTGAAAGTCATACAAATACAAACGTAATAAGAAGAAATTATTTCTTTCAGACCTTCTGTCAAAAACCTTCATGGAAAAAGTAGAAGAGGTACAGTTTGTTGAAGACCTACCATGTGGGAGGCAACATGAGAAAAGCCCATGCTGTGGAAACCGTAGACCCGGATTTGAAGCCCACCTCAGTTGCTTACTAACCATGTAACATTAACAAATCACTTAACTTTTCTGATTTTTCATCTATGAAATGGAAATAGAGTATCCATCTAACAGAGCTAAATGAGGAATAAAAATAATATATACAAAAAAGCAGAGAGGAGGTACTCCATAAACGTTACCAGTGGTTTGTGCCGAGTACTTCTATGCATTATCACATTTAATCTTCACAACCACACCGAGAAAGGTACCATGACTTTCATTATTACATTTTGGAAAGCAGACTCATAACAGTTAAGTATGTCACACAATTTATAAGTAAATCACCTTAGAATTGAGCCCTAGTGTGACAGACTCCAGCACCCGTGCTCAGTGCACCAGGCCACACTATCATGCAAAAGGCACAATGTGCATGTGTAACAGTGTGTGGCAGGAATAGGAAAGATAGTGACAAGGTGGCTTCTGCACCAAATTGAAGCTAAAATGACCCTGCAGCTAACGGCTCAAAGAACACCTATTGATCTTAACCCGCATTTTGAGGACTTCATTTACCGCTTCCTAATAAATGATAGAATAACTTGAGATGACATTTTCATTATTACCTCAAACCATAATGCCAAGGGACCACTAGTGACATTAATTACTATGCCATTATAGATATGAGTCTTTTTCATCTATTTCTACTGGCATCACTACCGGTGTTGCCATTAATAATGGAATGTCAATGACGGCATAAGAAATCTCTGTTATCAAGTTAGTCATACTTTGCTGTTAAGAATTACATAGGCTAAAGTTTTGGCCTTAAAAAGCCATCAACCAAGAATTACAAAGTACATTTCAATTCATGTATTTCAGTAAAATGTTAATACCATCATTTTGCAAATGAGAGAACTCAGACTCAGAGATTCTAAGTGTTACTGAGAACCTCATGCTTACAATTCCCTGAGATTCAAATCTGAAAATCATTAGCCAAGCTAGTGTAAACTATGGTAGCAGATGAAGAGAGAAAAACTTCTAGCAAAAATGGGTCACAAACTACCTAGGCTTGTTTTAATCAGTTATGTAAATTACTCTATAAACTAAGCCCGTGGAGAAAAGGAAATCAGGCTAGTTGGAAACGTACATGGCTATACACAGAAATATTTTAAATTAAAGTATATTTTAAAAGCACGTTGATCTGTACATTCCAACCCTTAGTTGCACACAATAGAAGCCAAATAAATGTTTGAGGGAGGGAGGAAGAAAGGGAAGAAGGGAAGAAAAAGCAGTCTTTTCTAAAGCTGTCCATGTTGATTAACAGCCAATGCATCACTTCTAACCCTAAGAAGAGTACAACAAAATGGTGAAAATTTACTAATTCCAATGTTGAAGAGCTTAACCATTTTTAGCTAATCTGCAATACTCACATGCAGCACAGATTAAATTTGCCACCAAATTTGAACTCATAACTCTCTCAAAAAAAATCACTAAATGTTGCAAAACATAGTGTAATCTTGCCTATTCTTATTAATGCTGCTCAATCCACATTCTTTTACAAAAGCAGTTACACAAACCTAGTGAATTCAACCAAAAGAATGGGGGAAATAATATCTGCCCTGTCCACAGCAACGTACCCACTACCATGAGGAAATAATCTCTACACACACACACTTTTGTTAAAGACACTGGTTAACTGTAAAGCACCGTCCATGTGAACTGTAACATTCAAGGAGGTCGCTAGTGGCCTGGCCTGGGACTCTGCACTATACGACTTTAAGGTGGTATGTATTATTATTAACATTGTTGTTGTAACCATTATTGTTATCACTAAATATGCAAATAATCCACAGCCACATTAACAGGGGATCAACTGTGATTCACACACAGTGCACATAGTACCCACCAGACTAGCACAGGGCAAAACTCTTTATTGATAGTAACTTTCTTGAACAGCAAAGTCCTTGCATACATATGAAGTGCTCAGGAAATGTTTGATGAATAGACCTCAACTGAGCACGTCCTGACTATACTTGAGCATTCCTCAAACATCTCACCACCAGGCAGCATGATGAGAACAATAAAAATAGCAACAGGCACTGTTAACACTAATTATGTAACAGGCTAAACATGCTAATCATTTTACCTTCATTACCTCATTTAATCCTCAAGACAGATTTAGGAAGTAAGTACTGCCATTATCCCCAGTCCACATATGAGAAAACTGAGGCTCAGATACATGAAGTCATTTTGCCCAAAGGCAAACAACAAATGGCAACTAACGGAAATGAGCTTCCAGTCCAGTTTCTCTGACTGCGATGCCTATGCTCTTAACCACAGATGAGGCTGTAATATTGCATCTATCTTTCACGGTGGAGAAAGAAATATAGCCCCAAAGTGGCTAATAAAGGAACAGTTAAAAGGATGGCTGGCAGTCCAGGGTTCCCTAGCATTTGAAAAGCCCGGGACATTAAGCCTGCCTGTTGTAAATGGGGATTCTGCAGGACATGCAAATCCACGAGTCCTATTAATTGTGCACTCACAGAAAACTACCAACGTCTGCAGCCCTCACTGATGGTATATTTATCACGGTTTTGAGGTTTAGACTTACACAGCTCGCTGTGGTTTAATAGGTTTCTACTTTTTGTCTATTGCTAATGAAGCAAGATATTTCCCATTCCACTCAGGAGACAGAAACCCCAGCAGAAGAGAGCTTCTGGCCGCGTGCCTTTGATAACTAATGGACTCTGAAGCTGGCCTTTGAATGGTCTGGAAAGAGAAGCTCAATTCCATCCATTGGAGCCCTGAAGCTTTCTCTTCTCGAGAATCCTCTATTAAAATGCAGAAGTCTTCATCACTGCCAGACAGAGTGCCAGAGCCCTGCTGGTTCCGGCCGAGTTCCGGACTTGGCTTCCAGCCATTGGATTCACGACACCTGCCAGAGCTCCCCTATCTAACCACATTCCCAGGCCGGCTCCCTGGCCAGCCCAGGCCTGTTGCTACCCAGCCAGGACCTGGCAGGACTTGCTCCCTCATTATGTATGTTCACTACCAAATCTTCAATCTCATGCTCTCTCCACTGGCTCATTTCCCTCAGCCTTCAAATACTGCAACACCATGATATTTATGGTCCATATAAGGATACTTCTGAGAGTGAAAGGGAGGAGTACGTTAATACTGCTGGGACAAAAGACCCAAGTCTGCAAACCTAGAGCCATTCACCCCAACAAATACTCACAGGACTTCCCTATCCTTAAAACAAAATTACCATTCAGTCTGGTGCCTTTTCTAGAAACTCATCCAATTTCTTCCCCTTTCTCCTCTTCCAAAATCCTAGAATTTGTTGTCTACAAAGATGACCTCCAATGTATTCACCACCCATTCCCTCTCTAATCTCTAATAAATTAATCTTCTGCATCTACCATTCAACTGAACAGACTTTCTATGTACTAAATCAAATCTCCTTTCTTCAGTCCTCGTTCTCCTAGAACTGTCTGCTCTATTTGGTTCCACTCAATCCTTCTACACCCCAGCCTTTAGCTTCCTGAAGATCTCACTGTCTCATCTGTTCTTTGTTCCCTATTGTAAATGACAGATACTTTCAAATATTTGAAAAACCTGCCTTTTCTGAGTTAAATCTCAGTCATCCCTCACTTAGCATAATTATGAGATGCTCTCATCCTGACTGCTTCCTCTAGTTGAGCTCTGGTTCATCAATATTCTTCTCGACATATTTCATTCAGGAAGAAGCACACCCTGACCAGCATGGAGAAGCTAAAAACTGCTTTGCCCCACTTGGCCTATCTCTAGTATTCCAGCCTCATATTGTCTTAGCTTTGATAGCAGCCTCTTCACTCTGGTTACTTCTATCATGGTGATAGTCAACAAAATCTGGATCCTCATTTAGGAATTCTTACTAAGTTGCTTTCTTCCATCTTGACCTTGTGCAGTGAATTTTTTTTTGTCAGCCCAAATACAGGATTTTACATTTATCCCTGTTACATTTCAACGTTTTAATTTCAATCCTATTTCACAGCCTGTCAAGACCATTTTGAGTTTTAATGCTATCATCTATCATGTTAACCCTTCTTTCTATTGAGTTGTCTACAAATTTGATAAGCATCCCTTTTATGATTTTCTCTTTTCTATGTCAATTTCAGCTAGGAGACAGCTGATTTTTCAAATATAAGTGTTAAAGATCTTTTCCCTGCCTCTCAGCAGCTCTGTGTGACACACTGTGCCACCAGGAGTTCTCGCCTCCCCAGTCTATGGTGATTAGTCCTGTCATTTGGAACAGCGGTTCTCAAACTTGAATGGACATCAGCATTACCTGGCACATTTGTTAAAATGCATATTCCCAGGCCCAAACTTCAGCAATTCTAATTCAGTAGATTGGAGAGGAATCCAAGAACAAGCGCCTCTACCGAGCACTTCAAATGACTAACGAACAATCTGCACGTAATATTTAAACACTTCTTTAGGATCACGAATTTCTGCTTTTCTGAATCTCTGTGTGCCTGGGGGTGGGGGGAAAGGGGAGGGCAACAGTGGTAAAGAAGAATTATATTTTCTAACTGCCCTTTCAGCTCCCAAAGGTCTTTTAAGGGAATTGAACATAATGTTATTCTGCCAACATTCAGTTACTCTTCCTTCACGTTTTCTAGGTAAATTCACATTCCAGGTAAATGGTACCAAAGGACTCCTTAAAGGACCAGACATTCAATTTGAAATTACTTAATAAGATGGACATATTTAAATAGCTCCTTTATGGTCTTAAATGTAAGTAGCTTATTTTTGGTCTTAATTTATATGTCTTTGACTTGATATTTATAAAATAACACTTTTGGTCATACATTTATGCAGTCATATCTGTACTTGCTGTTAAAAAGAATTTCAAATATTTTGTGCTCTATTTGTAATTTCTCTTTTTTAAATTTTGTTTCTTATTTTTAACTCAGCATTATTTTATTGATTACTAAGCTCATGGCTTTAGTTTCCCTTTAAGCTTTTTACACTTGGCTCTTTAAAAATATTTTATCTTAAAAAGTATCACTAGTGATAGTTATCTTTATTTTAAATTTTTTAGCTTTAAGACTGTCTCAACTTCTTTAAGTTCTTTCATTTTGTTTAACCATCCCTATTCTCATCTTCTGCTGTTCTGTTTTTGGTCTCTTGCTTTCACAGTGCCTGACGAAAAAGTGGGTCACCGGAATGCTCAAAATGGAAGGAATCCAGTTACAACCAGGAAAGTGTCAAAGCTGCCCAGCCACTTTTGGGCACCTGCTTCTCCAGCTTCTCCTCGTTCCTCATCCTAAAGACTCAAGAGACTCACGAGAAATCACATAATAGAGACTTTCAAATAATCTACCTAGAATATTTTATGTCATTTTTCTTTTGCTATTAATTTGTTAGAGAAAGCCTGTCAATATTATAACTAGTATTAGGATGTGCATGCTCCAAATTGTTTTTATTTCGCTTTTCTTAACCTAAACTTTTACTATAACTACCTTCATGCACAGCCAAATAAATCACTGAGTAAAATGATCCATTTAGCACACATTGATTCGTTAGACCCACGTGGAAAGAGAAAGAAAGAGAGAGAAACGATAGTGGTTACCATTTATTAAGTATCTACTACATGGGACACTCTGTGGTAAGTGTTTTATATATATACATATATATATATATATATATATGATCTGATTAATTTTCACAAAAATTCTGAATGAATGTATTATTATCCTTATTTTACAGATAAAGAGCCGAGACTTGCCTGCTCCTTCTACTACTGCACACAGCCATTCAGTCAAGGGGGTCACTGTGGAGAGCTGGAAATGCTGGTTGTACAGGATACAATGTTGGAGGACTCACGGTCTAAGCTGCTGGAATTGCTGGTGCCTGACAGCCCTCTCTGTCAGACCTCTCTGAGATTTGCCCTCAGCTGAAGAGAACCCCTCACCCAAGGTCATACCTCTTCCTGGGGGCAAACCACATTCCATAAGTCATCAAAGGCAGAGGGAGTGTCGGGGCCAGACTCCCTGCCCAAACCCAGGACAACCCTGAAGGACCATCCCAGCTTCAAAGCTCCCCTGGGGCTGGCTGGAGCCTTGTTATGACTGTGACGCAGCCCAACTTCTCCGTCTGTCCTGCCTCCTTCCCTTCTCTCCACTGCATGGATCCTGAAAGCACTTCACAATAAACTTCCTACGTATAAATTTCCTTATCAGAGTCTGCTTCTTGGAAAACTAGACCTACAACATTAGTTTTGTGGTGAAACATAGCAATTTTTATTAATGCCTTCTCTTTAACAAAAAGCATCAAAGGCAGTTTTCATGAATATGTAAATACAAGTTAACGTATTAGAGGTGGCAGAGAAAGGATAAAGAAATAAAAAACAAAGAAACCAGGGACATAAAATGGAGCCAGGCATGTGGCTAATACAAAAATGAATCCCTTAGCTGGACCATAAATTTGGCTCTTTTTTGCCAACACAAAAGAAAGTAAACATCAATTCTACAATTCACAGTAACCTTAAGATGTTTGGTTAAATACATAATTGCTCGGGAAAAACCTAGACCAAAGAGAAACACCTCCTGAGAGTTCATATAAAAGTCTTCACCCAGGCCGGCCCAGTGGTGCAGCGGTTAAGCGCGCGCTCCAACGCGTTGGCCCAGGGTTCACAGCTTCGGATCCCAGAGGAGCGCACGGACGCACCGCTTGTCAAGCCATGCTGTGGTGGTGTCCCATATAAAGTAGAGGAAGATGGGCATGGATGTTAGCCTGGGCCCAATCTTCCTCAGCAAAAAGAGGGGGATTGGCCTTGGATGTTAGCTCAGGGCTGGTCTTCCTCACACAAAAAAAAAATCTTCACAGCATTTTTAGATGCACAGGTGAGTTTCATGGGGATGTGTTTGACTGGTTGGTAGGGTGACCAAGTGTCCAGATTTGTCCAGGACTAGGAAGTTTCCTGGGACACGGTACTTTTAGTTCTAAAATCAGGACTGTCTGGGGCAAATTGGAACAGTTGGTCACCCTGGTGATACTACAACTCCAACATCAAGTCAGTAAGAAGCAAATCTGAAAGGGGCCAACATGAATCAGTCCAGGTACACAGGTTTATGCCAGCCTCGCTTAATCCATGGGTATTTTTATGTTATCTAGAGGAATGTTTAAACTGCATAGCCTTCACACAACCCTCTGTGAATATTGTTGATCTCAGCTGAGCATCTGAGAGATGACGCATACAGCAGTGAGTTTAATGTTGCACTCTTCAAAAAATAACTAAAGTATGGCTATTTTCCGCTGTCAATTCAGTACAGATCCTTATACTTGAGCCGACAGTTGAACTAGGGATGGAGTTAACATTCTTGGGTGAAAATTGAAAAACCTGACAAGCACAGAGAGGTGATTTCACCTCCACTTGGTGGCGAGCTGAGGGAGCATTTGGGGGCAGGAACAAAATTTTCCTTTGAAAGTAATTTTGAGTCTTCTCTGCTACATAAATGCATGCATTGTGGTAAAAGTATACTACTCAAAGAATTGGGTCACCACAGTTTTAGCCTGGAAGAACCAGAAACTCAAAAAGGCAGATGTTACCAAAAAAATCAATCACAATAAAACACCTACAGAATAATTAACTTGACTCTTCGCCACTTTCGAGTATATTGGCATGATCAACTATTTGAGGAATTAACAACAAAGTAACTGAATGATTGCCCAGGACCCATGCCTCATTAAAATGAGATATTCCCATACCCCCACCCTCTATTCTATAACTAAAACAATAATCCACTAGTTTATAAGATGGACTTGTTTCTAATGGACTGAACCTAAGAGTTACAGTCAATAGTCCTGATTTAGGAGTTCCAGTTTAGCAGCTGTCTCTCAGCAAACAACCTTTGGAAGTCGTTTAACAAATAAATATTCCCTTTTCCTGAGTGATCTAATCAGCAATCATATGGATTTTCTTTTCTGGTGAAGTTCTAGTTGTCAATTGTAATTTGTAAAAGAAACTGGGAGGAAGTTGGAAACAAAAACAGCAATTACCCAGCTTAATTTGGGGTTTGTATTCGGCTGCACACGTCAGATATGTTTGAGAATATCTTCTATTTCCATTGACAAAATTTCCAGATGATTGCTAGCATTCTTTCTCATGCTCTACTGCATGGACAACCACAAGTAAAACTGAAATGAAGATATTCAGTGATGTCCAACCCCCAAAGCAGAGGTAGTGACAATTGTCTCTTGAATTCAGAAGGTTATCAGTAGAGGTATAGTCAGTTTTATTTTTTTAAACCACTATTTTCTCCTCCCTTAATAGATGAGTTTATTGAAATATCTACACAGTTAGACTAAGAAAAGTCAGCTGGAAGGTCCAGACAAGGAAGATAGTCTTTCCTGTGCATTATTGGTAGTTTTCCAGGGAGACATCAACTCTTAGCAAGTACCTCAGGCATTCACCTCACAAAAACTGGAGCACTGGCATCTATCGGGGCTTTTGGGCTGTGGCAATGGCCCAAAAAGATTTCCGGCTCCAATGAGTCTTGTTTGTATTTCTTCAACTTCTTCACCAGTTAATTTCCGACTCTCCACTTCATTTTGTGCTGAGTCGATCCAGAGGAGGACAGACAAGCTGAGTGCCCTAGAGTCATGTACTGAGGCCACGCAGTGAGGCATTTTGCTTCCCTTCCCTTTGACTTCTTCATGGTGCTCTATCTACTTCCCAGCTACCTGAATTCCATTACATGCCATTTCGCTATTTGCACCTGCAGCTTTAGTCATGAAACAGGAGGGAAAGAGCACCCTTTGCTGCACAATGAAGTTATCCATTTCCCCAGTTCAGCACACAGGCAACCTTTGCTTCCTTCTGAATAACTAGTTTCATCTGTGACTAAGAGGTCTGAAATTTGACTACTCAACCTGCTAACTTTTGCGTTGCATCAAAGGGAAGGTAAGTAATCTTCTTGACAGAAGATTTAAAACATAAGAAGCTTAGCATTCAGGTCTAGGAACTTAACCTGCGTGCCCTCATGGAGCACAGCTAATGGAGCTCCATTTCAGTTTCCAGCTGGCTTTTCAAAAAAGCTGATGAGGACAGAATGGCTCCACCACGCTCCCCCTCTCTCTCCACCCCCTGTAGCCAGACATTTTATACACCTCCAAACAAGACTAACGAGCAAGCTCTTGGTGGTGAAAGGCAGGACTGCAGCAGGCATCCCGGGTCCCGTCTTTGTGAACTCTTGAATCAGTAATTTCCAAATACATCACTGTCAGTGCACACCTTTAGCCTGCAATCAAAGAGCCCAGAAATTGGACTGCCACTTCATTCTTCTTTTTTAAAGGTAAAACAAGCCTTTAAAAAAAAAATTATATTATACTGCTGATATTACGTTTTGCCTTGAACAAATGAATGATATATAAGCATTTTTCACTCTCTAAAGAAGAATATAACATTTCTGTTTCCCAAATGTACATGCATACATTTGTTTCAAAATAGCTGCCTTCATTATCATAATGATTTTTCCCCCTGTGTTCAGGAGCTCAGGGAATTAGTGGTAAATGTAAATGTAATCAAGGGCACGACCATGCTTTTAATTTGGCAAGTAAAAACCATTTATATCTCCCATCATTGTGGCAGGACAAGTCAGTTTTATTACCAAAAGAAGCTTGGAAGTAATCTGATTGCCATCTGACTTTTTTTTTTCATGTTTATATCTTGCCTGAATAAAAATCCTGGTCTTAATGTCAAGTGTAGGTACAGCTATTGGAAAATGTAGTGTTATTAGGAGTGTAAATCGGTACTACCTTTCCAGAGACAATCTGCCAAAATACATCAAAAATGTAAATCCCCCTTCTATAAATTTACCCTGATATAGTTGCACACATAGAAGAAGATGCAAGTTCACTGTGTTGTTGTTTACAAGAGCAAAAAATAAAAAAGGAAACTTCCTGAATGCCCAATAAAACTAGTCAAACATATTATGCTATGCAAATAAAATTTAACACGACCATTTAAAATAATAGGATAGTTGAAATATTGTTTAATAAGAAATATTGTGTACAGTATATAGAATTCACATAAAATTTATTCATGCAACAAATACTTTTCAAACACTTACTAAGTAACAGGCATCATTCTACAGCAGAGGTCAGTGAACTCTTTCTATAAAGGTCTACATTGTAAATATTTGAGGCTTCGCAGGTCATATGGTCCCTGCCGCAGCAGCTCAACTGCACCATTGTAGCATGAAAGCAACCACAGGCAATATGGAAACAAATGGTGTGGCTGTATTCCAACAAAACTTTATTTACAAAAACTAGACTGCTGAATGGATTTGGCTCCTGGCTGTTAGTTTGCTGACCTCTGTTCTGGACAACTGGGATATAAAAATGAAGCAAAACAAACGAAAAGCTCTGACTCCATGGATCTTACAGTCTGTAGCTGTTTATCTATATGTATATATATGAATAACATAGTCAAATGGATGTTCACTAATCATCCATTAAGCCAATCTTTGTGGACTGTGCCAGATGCCATGCTGTAATTAGCTAGTGATTGAATGGTAAACAACAAAGATTTGGTTTCCTGCCCTCATAAAGTGCATGGTCTAGTGGAGAAGACAGCCAAGAAAGCAAGTAAAAAGAACAATTACAGTTTGTTAAAGTTGATAAGAAGCAAATAAAATGATTAATATTGGTCATCTCTGGGTAATGAAATGTCTAATGAGTTTTCTTTTATTCTTTTTTACTTTCCTCTATTGTCTGAAGTTTTTACAATAAGCATGTTTTATTGTTTCAAAACAATAAAGCTAGTCTCCAAAAGTTTTAAGCAATAAAAAGGATAAAAGTTTAATTCATATTTTCTATTGAACACATAATCCTAATGGATTTAGAACAACAGACAATCTCTACATTTTTTACAGTGATTTGTCCTTGAAACTGTCTATCCCGAATAAAGGGTCTTACTATTCTCTAAATAAATAACCAAATAAAAATTCTTGTCTTTGGGATATGGATGAGGGACTTAGTGAAGGACAGAAGAACCTTAATTCTTCTCCACTCACTCACTAATCTCAAGTGTAAAACAAAGTGCTTAAGAAAGTATAGGAAAGCAATAACCCAAAGACTGGCAATCCTTTGACATAACTGCCTCCAAAAAGAAATTGCTTTTATTTTGAAACAGAAGTGTAGAGTAAAAAATGTGCTCTACTCAGAGACATCTGGCTTTTGCCCTTGGCTTCTGGGAGGTCATCTCTGTCATATCTGATAGGAGTACCTTTGTTTAGGGCAGAGGCTGGCCACACCTGACAGTCTTAGGTTGGGGGCTGGCCACGTCAGAAAGATCAACCATGTGATTTAGGGTGGGAGCTTTGGGTCTCATGATATCAGTTGACCTGGTGACTGAGTTCTACTGCATGGGTAATCAATCAATCATGCCTATGAATGAAGCCCCAGTAAAAACTTTGGACACCAAAGCTCAGGTGAGCTTACTTGGTTGGCAGCACTCCATGTGTATTGTCATGCATTGATACCAGGAGGGCAACGTGTCCTGAGGATAACAGAATCTTCATGTTTAGATCACTCCCAGACTCTGCCCTACGTGTCTCTTCCACTGGCTGACTTGAACCCGTATCCTTTCCCTGTAATAACCATAACCATGTATATATGGTTTCAGTGAATTCTTGTGAGTCTTTCTAGTGAAATTATGGATCTAGAGGGTGGTTTTGAGAACCCCTCGAACTTGCAGTTGGTGTCAGAAGTGAGGATGGTCCTATGGAGGACTGTGGCCTCAGACTTTGCAGTTTGAATAACGCTCTATGTAGGGAGCATTCAGAGGAAGAAGAAGAGAAGACAACGTGTTGGTGGAACTTCAACTTTCCATTTGTGGTGACACTACATGCTCTGAGTCTCTTTCCCCATTTCTTTTGAATCTCAAACATCATTCAGCAAGTTTAACAGAAGGAATAACCGCACAGTACTTTCAGGTTTTATAAAGATGCACAACTGTCCTGATGAAAGTTGTGTCTTCAGGGCACATTTACATATATTAATTTCATGCTTTACCTGTAACTTTATCTTAGAAAGATTTAAGTACAATCTTTTTCCCCCTTATTATATGAAAAGCAAATAAGGACTCAAAGACTCAAATCAGTGTACTTCCTTGACGCAAACAGCACAAATTTTGCCAAAATATTTGCGTGACTGCTTTTTAGTGATTCAGAGAAAAACATGTTTCATTTAGTTTTCTGATTTATTCTATTAAAAAAAATTGTTTCCTAGAACACCAGGGTTTAGATACACTCCATTTTTTCAAAAGATTACATCTTTGTGAAAGTTTAGATGTGTGCATGTCTATCTCTGCGTGGTTGAGATCCTGGGTAGTCAACAACTTCAACTAAATCTTTCTTGGCACAGCCTTGGTATTTTAGTAATGGCAGCCTCTAGTCTGTTTATCTTTTTGTGTGTGTGTGTGTGAGGAAGATCAGCCCTGAGCTAACATCCATGCTAATCCTCCTCTTTTTGCTGAGGAAGACCGGCTCTGAGCTACCATCTATTGCCAATCCTCCTCCTTTTTTTCCCCCAAAGCCCCAGTGGATAGTTGTATGTCATAGCTGCACATCCTTCTAGTTGCTGTATGTGGGACGGGGCCTCAGCATGGCCGGAGAAGCGGTGTGTCGGTGCACGCCCAGGATCCGAACCCGGTCCGCCAGTAGTGGAGCGCGCGCACTTAACCGCCAAGCCACGGGGCCGGCCCTAGTCCATTTATCTTTAAGGTATGAAAACTTGAGAAAAGCCCTAAATCCCTCATTTCCTTAGAGACTGCCCTAGTGGCTCTAGCAGTCCAATGAAGGTATATCAGATATGTTAGGTCATCCAGCCCATTATTTTTTAAACATCAAAAAATAATCCAGGAAAATTAACATTATGAACCTCTATCAACAACTTGGGCAAGAACTCAGAAGTATTCCCTCCTTGCCTGCATTTCACCCGCATAAGTCATCTGTTATTCATTCTGAGGGCTGGAATTCAGGATAGATTCAACCTCTAAAAACTCAGTCTAGTCCTGAGCGTGTCCTTGACTCCAGGTTTCAGTGCCCAGCACTTGAAAAGATCAGGTGCAATTCAATTACAAAGTCGTGTCTGACTTTCTGAAGTGTAAATCCACTGCACTTGAAAATGGCAAGTGTAAAATCCATTCTTAAAAAGCACTTGACATTTTCACATACAGCTTTACAGCCGTGGAAATGTGAGGAGGCTGGAAAAAGATGGCCAAGGATGGCTTTAAAAAAAAAAGAAAGAAAGAAAGAAAAAAGGTTCTAATGCTCACTCAGGAGCAGAAATCTGATTTTTAGCTCTTTGTTTTGACTAGAAAATTAGAACTTTAAAAACTATGCTTTGTAAAACTCATCTCTGGGAGCTGATAACATCTAACTTCTGGTTTGTGTGTCTAATATCACATGCCTTTCTCTTCACAAGGACTTTATGGGTTATCCTGATTTCTGTATTCTGTACTTGCAGCCTGAAGTAATCACATAGATCAGGAGTTGGCAAACTTTGTCTGTAAAGGGCCGACAATAAACATGTTTGGCTCTGTGGGCCATATGGTCTCTGTCATCTCTGCTATGTAGCATGAAAGCAGCCATGGACAATATATAAACAAACGAGTGTGGCTGTGTTCCAATAAAACTTTATTTATAGACACTGAAACTTGAATTTCATATAACATTCACATGCCACAAAATATTATTCTTCAGCCCTTTTTTAAAATAAAAGCCATTCTTAGCTTGCAGGCTGCACGAAAACAGACAGTGGGCCAGATTTTGCCCCCCAGCCATAGTTTGCCAACCCCTGATATAGATGGCAAAAATAATTTAACCCAATAAGCATAAATGGCAGTGCACATGTTCTGAAGTCTTTCACACTCTGTGGAAAAGATCTGTTGGAGATCCTCAATATCTCTGAGCATAAATTAAGCCAGCAAGTTCATTTGATTCCATCAGTGGTTCAATAGGCTGGTTATCCTGCTGAAGTCAGCCAATCAATGCTCTGGCCAGCCCTGTTCCTCACTAGGCTGCAGCCCCTCCACCTGGGAGCCCAGCCCCATCCAAGAGCCACCCTTACACCAGCAGCATTGGCATCATCTGGGAGTGTATTAGAAACGCAGAATCTCAGGCTCCGCCTCCAAATCTTCTCAATCAAAATCTGCCTTTTAGCGGAAGAAGCCACACACACAAAAAGTCACATATCGTATGACTCCATTTATTCGAAACACGGAGAATAGGTAAATCCATAGAGACAGAAAGCTGATTAGTGATTGCCAGGGTCTGGGTGAGAGGGAGGAATGGGGAGTGACTGCTTGGTGAGTATGGGGATCCCTTGATGATGAAAATGTCTTGGAACTAGATGGAGCTGACGGTTGCACAACATTGTAAATGTACTAAATGCCACTGAATTGTACATTTTAAAATGGTTAAAGATTGGGCCGGCCCCGTGGCTTAGCGGTTAAGTGCCCGTGCTCCGCTGTTGGCGGCCCGGGTTCGGATCCCGGGCGAGCACCGACACACCGCTTCTCCCGCCATGCTGAGGCCGCATCCCACATACAGCAACTAGAATGGATGTGCAACTACGACATACAACTATCTACTGGGGCTTAGGGGGAAAAATAAATAAATAAAATCTTTAAAAAAAATAAAATAAAATAAAATAAAATGGTTAAAGATTAATTTTATGTTATGTGAATTTTACCTCAATATAAAATGAAAGAAAAAAATCTGCATTTTAAGAAGACCCCCAGGGCCGGCCCTGTGGCTTGGTGGTTAAGTGCGCGCGCTGCGATGCTGGTGGCCCGGGTTCGGATCCCGGGTGCGCATCGAGGCACCACTCCGTTCATCCTGAGGCCGAGTCCCGCATACAGCAACTAGAAGGATGTGCAGCTACGACATACAACTATCCACTGGGGCTTTGGGGGGAAAAATAAAATAAATAAAATCTTTAAAAAAAAAAAGAAGACCCCCAGGTGATTCATATGCACATTAAAGTTTGAGGAGCAACCTCTACTAGACCAAGTGTCAGGTATTTTCACTCATTTTAAGTCTGGCTTATACAAACACTGGTTTTCAATAAAAAGGAGCAAACTATTCATTGATGCTAATGCATATAACATCACAATATTAATGGTTATCTAAATAACGTTGATACATTTTCTTCAAACTTTGGATTAGGAAATGTTAAAATAATCTCACATTTTTAAACTCTTTTACCCAAATTTGTTCTACATATTCAATGGAGAAATTGCTAATACCTATGAAATATCAAATATGTTTCACCTATTAAATTTGAGTTTGTGCAATTCTTTTCTTGTTCCAAAAACTGTTCCCTAGCACCATCTACTTCTTCCTGTTATTTATTCAACTATAACATTCTTTAAATTTTTTTTTTTAACTTTCACAGATTAACTCTCCAGAAGAAGTGTTACCCTACTTGATATTCAGCATATATTTTCTTGTGACAGCTTTATGGTACAATTAAATTTCATACATTTTTTCAGCCCTCTCTGAATATGCATTAGAAAGCCAACCATCATAATTCTAAGCCAATTGGCTTGATTTGCTTATTTAAGCCCACATCTCACAGTCCTGCTACATTTCCATACTCTCCATCCCCATCTGCTCTCCATCCACCTGCCGAAAGTTATTGACTGTGCTGACAGTGAAGGAAAGCACAGGTCACTGACAGTCAAAACACAACTTCCATTAGAAAGCCCTTTAGAAAACATAAAGTCCATATTTAGATTCTGAACTTTAATACGCCAAACCGTATAGTGGTGCCGGTTTAAACCGCGTCACAGAAGAAACCGAAAATTGTGGATCAACAGCAGACTGGGCCTGCGTCGTTCAAAATCGTTTATGAGAGTTTAGCACGTAAGAAATTGTTATCACAACTTAGCATATGAGAAAAATCCTGATGTTTCGATGGACTGAGTAACTTAATAAGGCTCATTTGGATGCGAAAATAAATGAGCATCAAGTTAACATTAACTTTTAATGCTTGCCATTTTATGTTAATTCATATTTTTAAATTATGGCTGATTCTTTGCAATCAGTCTATGGCTAATTATATCTCCAACATGTAAATCTGATGGAATGCTGAGACCAAAGCACAACAAAAAATATCCAACAAAGACCTTGGAAACACAAACTGTCACACACCTGTCAACCGGTAAAATCCAGCCTGCATAGCGAACCACAGGCTCTGAATTTCTGTCACCATTATTTCTCAAAGATCAAAGCTTAGCTTGCTTAACCATGGAAACCGTATTGATGCATCCTGTTTGCAGACGTTTTTCCTGATTTTTTTATCTTTGTAAGTGATGACTCTATCCTAAAACACAAGAGCTTGTGTTAGGTAGATGTACACTGGATTTTTAGGAAACCACTAAGATGAAACAATTTAAATAAGAAATCTGGAGTTAAAGACATTCTCCCACCCAACACTAAGATTATATGTTCTTCAATACCGGACACAAAGATTCTTGCAGTTGCTAAAAGACGTCCAGATCCAACTCTATTAATGAGGATGTATTCCAATGGCATGCTCTCATCAGAACCTTAGACTCTAATAATACAAAAAATAATAGCTACCATTTAATAAGGGTGTACCCTGAGCCAGGCACTTTGTAAGTGCTATTTATCTCACTTATTCTCTCTACAACAACCCCACATAAGAAAACTGAAACACAATTAACCAAAGTTACCCAGCTGGTAAATGACCAAAGCAGAATTGTCTGATTTTAGAGACAGGTAGATGTGGGTTGTTCAAATCCAGATGCTACAAATTCAACAAACATTTATATGTCCATTAACCACTAGCTTTAAGAATCCAACTCCCACATTTAATGAAGACACTGAGGCCCAGAGAGGTTAAGCAACTTGCCCAAGGTTGCGCAGCCAGCTAGTGGCAAACCCAGAACCAGAGCCCAGAGCTCCTGTCTGCTCAGCCATCTTCTGTCTTCCACATCTTTAATGTGCATGTAAGTCATCTGGAAATCCTGTTACAATGCAGCTTCTCATTCAGCAGGCCTGCAAGGGGCCTGAGATTCTGTATTCTACCTACCACCTAGGTGATTATGGGACCTGGAACCAATGCTCAACACCACACTGCCAGCATCACTGATAGAAACAAGAGGCCTGGATATGTGTTTCAGGATTTCAATTAGGAGAAATGACAGTGTAACTACTGTCCACTGACCACTAAGGTGACCTGCTCATCTCAATTTGTCCAGGACTTTTCCAGTTTTAGCACTGAAGGTTCCACATCCCGTGAAACACCTCAGTCCCTGGCAAACTGGGATGGTTAATCACTCTATCCTCAACTGGTTTATACACTACATCTAACAGCATTAAATAAGGGAGAAAATATGCAATATGAGTTAGGAAGAGAGGAGGCAAAGGGGGAGAGGGCTTAAGGACTGAAGGTGGGGTCGGCTTCCTGGGTGTGCACCTGTGTGGTTGCCCAGGGCCCGCACTCAGAAGAGCTCCTTACTTGGTTTCATGTTCTGCTCTTGCTGTCTTGAAATTCTTAACGATTTTTCATTGAGATATAATTCACATAGCATAAGACCACCTTTTTAATGTGTACAATTCAGGGCCGGCCCCGTGGCTTAGTGGTTAAGAGCGCGCTCTGCTGCCGATGGCCCGGGTTCGGATCCCGGGCGTGCACCGACGCACTGCTTGTCCGGCCATGCTGAGGCCGTGTACCACATACAGCAACTGGAAGGATGTGCAGCTATGACATACAACTATCTACTGGGGCTTTGGGGGAAAAATAAATTAAAAATTATAAAAAAATAAAATAAAGTGTACAATTCATTATTTTTTAGTATATTCATAAGGTTGTGTAACCGTCATCACTATCTAGTCCCAGAACTTTTTCATCACCCCAAATAGAACCCTTGTACCCGTTAGCAGTCCCTCCGCCTCCTCCTCTCCCTTAGACCCTGACAATCACTAATCTACTTTGTGTCTCTGTGGATTTGCATATTCTGGACATTTCATAAAAATGGAATCACATAGTACGTGGCCTTTGTGTCTAGCTTCTTTCACTTAGCATGTCTTCAAGATTCATCCATGTTGTAACATGTATCAATACTTCATTCCTTTTTAATGCTGAATAATATTCCATTGTACGGACACATTATATCCATTGTATGGATATACCACATTTTCTTTATCCGTTCATCAGTTGATGCACATTTGGGTAGTAGGTACTATTTGGCTATTATGAACAATGCTGCTATGAACATTCATGTACAAGTTTTTGTGTAGACATATTCTCTCAGGTATATACCTAGGTGTGGAATTGCTGGATCATATGGTAATTCTATGTTTAACTTTTTGAAGAACTGCCAGACTGTTCTGCAAAGTTTTAGCATCATTTTACATTCCCACTAGCAGTGTACAAGGGTTCCAATCTCTCCACAGCCTCGCCAACACTTGTTATTGGCCATTTTTTATTATAGCAATCCTAGTGAGTGTGAAAGGGTATTTCATTGTCATTTTGATTTGCATGAAATTCTTAATAAATTTTGAACAAGGGCCCCTTGTTTTCACTTTACCTTGGGCCCAGCAAATGATGTAGCTGGTCCTAACTGAAGCAAAATAAATATAAAAGAAAGTACCAGCACCCAGAAGCCACAGTCCCTCCTTGTTTTCATCAGAGACAAAAAAGGCTGGGGTGTGGGAGGAAGAAGAAACCCACCTGCTTCGGCCATACCCGTCAGACTGGAGGAACTGTCATGTTCATCCTCAGGCGACACCTACTGGGATTGCAGTTCACCCACTCCCCTAAGCCTCCCAACTTTCACATCCCACCCAAGCCTTCCTCTCTCTTATCCCTTCAGCTTGAATTCCTTCAAGTGAGAGGGAACCAAGATCTCATTATTCATTCCACAGCAGTTTGTTACTCACCTGCCAGGTACTGAGTTAGATGCCGGGGGTACCATGGCGAGCAGTTCCGAGTCCCAGGATTCTCAAAACTCGTAAAAGGTTTGAATTCAAAGGCCTGGTTGATTTACCACATCCATTAAAATTCATTCACATTAAATTAACATTCTGTGAGTTAATCGATAAACATAATTGTTATGAAACCAGTTTCTGATGGGGAAGGAAAAAAAGTGGGTGTAGGATTACTTAAGTCAGAGGAGGGGCTAAGAGGTAACAGAAAAATGGAAGGTGGAGAAAGAGAGAACATTGAAATATTTTATAAGTTTGCCAAAGAATGTCCCTATTTGCCTATATTTGGGGAGAGCTGAGAGCCACTCTGCTCAGAGGTGTTTTTGTCTTGCCAACGCCTAGAGGCAGTTCTGCCTGGCTTGATTTATGAAGATGAAATTGGAGCATATTTTTTTTCAACACCGCCTCTTTCCCTGAGGATTTGTTAATTGAGGTATCACCTCTCAAGAATCATTGAGTAAAACTAATATATTACATTGCATGTTTCTGATTTCCACCAGGGCAATTATTTCACAATATGAATTAAAGGGAAGACCGTGCTCTTGAGCATGTCAAATAGAAAGTAGTTTATTCAGGACCATACTGGAAGAGGTTGATTTCCCTAATTTACACACTGGAATTAGACTTTATTTCATTTCTTTACCCTATTTCTAGAAATGAAATCATAAATTTCTCCTGACAGGTCTGCACAGATTAGTTTTAAGTGCTCGCAATTCAGTTATCTTTGGTGTGTCTTTGACCAGCGTTCAGTAGAAGTCCATCACATAACTTTGTAACACCCCAAATTGTACACTTAACCCTTTTTAATACCTTGGGATGATTACTTCCCATCTAGAAAGATTATAAAATGACCTAGTATAAGTTCTAGGGTTTCCTAGATTCCTAGCAATCTGGGAAGGTGCAAAGGGGGGCCCTTAAGTATTTTTATGTTTCTGAAGGTCCAAGGAAAATCAAACAATACATCTGCACAAGCCAACAACAACAACGAGTTTATTTGTGTTTGGCTGGAATTGTATCAGCTCTCTAATTCATCAGACAATCTGACTGACAACCATGTGTTGTTGTTGTTGTTTGATTAATAAAAATACATATATGTATTAGTCATTACATAAAATCATTTTGTAAGCAAAATATTTTAAAAACTCTGTACCTGAGGGAAATGTCAATTACTAAAAGGGTCCTCGGTATTGAAAAGTCTGGGGAAAGATAAAAATCTGGAATAGATTATAAAACATCAGAAAATTCTGTTCCTTTAGCAGCTACTGCTTTTGAATGCAAAGCTACTCAAGAATTAGTGTTCCTGCTTTCTCGTCCCTGTTCACAGGTAGTTTCCCCCTCCTACAGGTCTCTCCTCCTCCCAATCACTCCCACCTGTGACCTAGAACTGACCAGGTCTGAGGGGCAGAGCTTCCAGCAGGTTCTCTTTGTAAGCTGAACAATCAAAATAACTTGCATTGTTGATATATTTTCTTGGCAACATCAGCTTAGATTTCATTTTTGGATATTAACAGCAACTGTTTTCTCTCTGCTCACTGGAGGGGCTCTTGTCGAACATGAATGCCCACTGAAATCCAAATGGGCATCCCCACTCCAGCGCAGGTTTGAGCAGGGATAGCTCTGCTTAACTTGGCACTTCTCTATTGGGAAGTTCTAGAAAGGACCATGCTAATGAAACTTACTTTACTAGATCTTTACCAAATGACTTTCATTTATTAGAAGTGAATTCTAGCTCCAACCTAGTCTCATCAAAAAGTAAGTTTAGGGGCCAGGCCAATGGCGTAGCGGTTAAGTGCGCGTGCTCTGCTGCAGCGGCCCAGGGTTCGCAGGTTCGGATCCCAGGCACACACCAATGCACCGCTTGTCAAGCCAGGCTGTGGCGGCGTCCCATATAAAGTAGAGGAAGATGGGCACGGACATTAGCCGAGGGCCAATCCTCCTCAGCAAAAAGAGAAGGATTGGCATAGGATGTTAGCTCAGGGCTAATCTTCCTCACAAAAAAAAAAAAGTAAGTTTAAATGTGTATATCAAAGTCAAAGGGGCAGGAACAAGGCAGGGACTGATCATTCCCTCTATATTGAAGATAAAAGAGCAATAGTTTCTTGTGCACTCTCATTGTCAAAAGCGGTAGTAATAATAATAACAACGATAACAATAATGCATAAAGCAAGTGTTCCCTTAATACTTTTCTTTCCAAAAAAATTGAAATGCTTCATAGAAACTCCCACTAGCTGGAGTTTACCTCTCACAGGGGGACATACACTAACAAAAGCAAACTCTCATAGTTGGCCTTGGCTACACCATGTGGGAGGTAGACAACAGTTCTCCTTCATCCCAGGTAGAGAACCTCTGATACACATAGCTTTAGACACTGCCGAGTAGAAAAGGCTGGATGCTGCGTTTTGTTTTGTTTTTTTCACTTAGTAAATATAACTACCATTAGCCATAAATACATGTTACTCACATCCTAAAATTTTTTTTTAAACTTTTTATTTATTCTATAGGCAACAAAAAGCTGTTAAAGCTTCTGAAAAAGCAAATGACATCCTCAAACTTGTGTGTAGGAAGATAACTCTGGTGGCTGTGTGAAGGATGAATGGGCTGATGGAGAGATCGAAGGTGAGGCAGATAGAGAGCTTCTTACAAAAGATGGTGCCAGGCCAAACCAGGATAAATGCAGAAAGGGGGAGGAGGTGACAGATGAAAGAAATATGGCAAAGAATAAAAATCACTAGCAGTTAGCTCCTGATCAAGGGTGAGAGAAACGGAGCATGGAAATGAAGCTAAGAAATCGACCAGAGTAGAAAGACATGTACTGAAAAGCTGAAAAGCAAGAATAAATTCTGTGGTGGTTTTACAGATGCTCATGAACTCTGCCCAGGTGCCCCAGTAAATGGCAAACACCCACTAGGACCTGCTCAAATTGCTGGGCTATGCCTGCCTCAAACCAAAACGAGAGAAGTGAGCCCACCGGTGTAGCAATACCCAAAAAAGCACAGATTTGGAGTTAATTGCCTGGGTTTGAATACCTGCTTACCCTCCCTTCTCCCCACCACCCTCAAGCAATCTAGAGCAGGCTACTAATCCTACTGAAGCCAATGCTTCCTGATCTGAAAATGAGGACGGTATCCCTTGTAGCATTGTTATGACAATAAAGAGTCTTATGCAGGATGGCACCTACTGCAGGCCTGGCATACACTAGGAGCTGAACAATTGGTAACGGTTGTTACCAGCCACACAAATGTTCCTATACGGGGCTCAGAAAGAATGCATGATTTTCCCAAGGTCATGCAGTAAATTAGTAATACAACCAGAACTCAATGTCAGTTTGTCTAAAGTATCTCCCCAGTAAGCTATATTTCCCAAACAGCAAGAACATGAGATGCTTCTTCCTGCGTAGCTTCACGTTCTGTGTGTCCTGTACATACTTTCTTTTCAGATCCTGAACAATGTTCAAGGCAAAACACTAAAGAAGACTTTCATTCCCAATATCAAAACATTTTTCTGTTTATACAGTGTCTTTTATCATTTTCCTTAGCCCACGTAACAGTTTTTTTTTAATTCTGAATGACAAAATTGACTGCATTGCTTTTGTCACCTATTGTTGCACAAGTGCCCCAGAACTTACTGGCTTGAAAGGACAATTTGTTATTTCTATCGGTTCTGTATCTTGTGTGGGCTCAGATGGATGGTTCTTCTGCTCTGCATGGTATTGGCTGGGGTCACATGGTGGTTGAATTCAGCTGGGAGCTCAGCTGGAAAGTCCAAAATGCCTTTACTCATGTCTGGTGCCCCTGTGGGTGTGACCTAAACAGCTAGGTGCTGTCTGGGTCTTTCTTCACATTCTTCAACTGTCTGGCCCAAGCTTCTTTACAAAGCAGCCGGATCCCAAGGGGTGAGGCAGAAGTTTCCAGGCAGCTTCAGGCTAGGGCTCAAAAGTCCAGAAGGTCACCTCCACAGCATTCTCTTGGTTAAAGCCACTCTCAAGGCCAGGCCAGGTGCAAGGGGAGGGAAACAGATTCCACCTCTTGACGTACACATGTGCCCACAAGGATAGGGAGAAATTGTTGGGAGGAAGTGTTGGTGGCTATCTCTGCAAGTATTTACCAAAAACATTATGTGTAAAATTTGGGCTTCAGAGTCAACAGTGAACTATTTCATTATGAATTTTCAGAAAGTATCTCATCCATTCAAGAACAAAACTTGTTTTTGTAAACGTGTTTTACCCTTGATTTCCCAGGAAGCATTTATTTGAAGATTGTAGTACATTGGATGGTGGCCTTCAAAAAGATGTCCAAATCCATACAACCTGTGAATGTGACTTTATCTGGAAAAACAGTCTTTGCAGATGTCATTAAATTAGGAATTTTAAGATCATTCTGGATTACCCAGGTGGGCCCTAAATCCAATGACAAGTGTCCTTATAAGAGACACAAGAGGAGAAAACACATAGAGGTGAAGGTGATGTGAAGACAGAGGCAGAGATTAGAGTGATGTGGTCACAAGCCAAGGAAGCCAAGGAATGAATGCCCACAGCCACCAGAAGCTGAAGAGGCAAGAAAAGATTCTCCCCTAGAGCCTCCAGGAGTATGGCCCTGCAGATACCTTGATTTAAGACTTCTGCCCTCCAGAACCTGAGAGAATAAATTTGTTTCTTTGTCTTTTTTTCAAGAAGATTGGCCCTGAGCTAACATCTGTTGCCAATCTTCCTCTTTTTTCTCTTTTTTCTCCCCAAAGCCCCAGTGCACAGTTGTATATCCTAGTTGTAGGTCCTTCTAGTTCTTCCATGTGGGACACTGCCTCAGCATGGCTTGATGAGCAGCAAGTAGGTCCCCGCCCAGGATCCGAACCAGCGGATCCCCGGGGCCACCGAGGGAAGGCTCGAACCTAACGGCTATGCCACTGGGCCCGCCCCAGTTTCTGAATATTTTAAGCCACCCAGTTTTCGGTAATTTTTTACAGCAGCCACAGGAAACTAATACAAGGATCTTCCCTCTATAATTAAGACTAAGGTTTCATTCCCATTTTAAGATTGTGGTTTATGGGGGACTCTCGGCTCCTACTTTCCCCACCCACTCAGCAGAGATACTGAGGAAGGCCTTTTACCTAAAAACTCAGCTTTGTCCAGGGCTTGAGCCAATCCTGACAGGAACGTGAAGAACGTTAGAAACCTGTCTCACCAGATCCTTCTGGAAACAGTCTTGGGGCTCAAAGTGACCAGAGCTCGGCCCCTCCGTTCGCCCATTTTGCTCATCCACAGGCAGGGCTCAGGCTTCGGGATCAGAAAGAGCTGACGTTGCAGCTCCACCACCTATGACCTTGGATAACTTATGTAAATTCTCAGAGCTGCAGTTTCTTTCTCTTATCATCTTCCTCGTAGAGCTATTTCAAGAAATAACTAAGAGCAGGGCTGTTACTATGGAGGTTGTAGCACAGCCGGTGGCTCCATAAAGCCCAGGACGAGGCATGGGCCTCAAGCAAGGGCGCCCAGCGAGGGCCCACACTCGCGCAGGCGCCCTAGGGGCTGCTAGCCTCCGCTCCTCAACCACGCAGGCGCAAATCCAGGCGGTCTACCTTGGCAGAGCTTCCTCCACCTGCCGGCCCCAACTCCAGGAGCCAGGAGGCTGCCCAGCGTTTCACACGCATCTCCCAGGCTTGCGTGGTGCTGGGCAGTGCCCTCCTGCGTCGCATGTTTGACCGTGGGTGTGGTGAGGCCACACCAGATGCCAACGGCACCATGTTTGACTTCTAGGCCTTCTACCAGGCACACTATGGAAAACAGCTGGAGCACAAATGGTGCCAGAGGGCCTGGGTGAGGCCCTTTGCAAGCAGCCGCAGGACCCGGCCAGGAAGGGCTTCTGCTGAGGCAAGACACAAGACACAGTTTAAGTCTTCCTTCTCACAATCTCCATCATGATAGGCTTTCTTTTCTTTTTTTTTTTTTGTGAGGAAGATCAGCCCTGAGCTAACATCCAATGCCAATCCTCCTCTTTTTCCTGAGGAAGACCCGCCCTGGGCTAACATCCATGCCTATCTTCCTCTACTTTATATGGGACACCGCCACAGCATAGCCTGACAAGCGGTGCATTGGTCCGAACCTGGGATCCGAACCTGCGAACCCTGGGCCACTGAAGCAAAGTGCGCACTTAACCGCTGCGCCACCAGGCTGGCCCCGATGGCCTTTCATTTTTAATTGGAGAGAGGAGGGAAGAGGAGGAGCCCCCAGCCAGCCCCAAGAAAATGGGGGTTCTTGAACCCTTTGCCTTCCATAGTCTACCTCTGCTGGGGTGTGAAGGAATTGCTCTCCCCCTCCTCTTCCCCACCTGCCCACCTTAGCTGTTGACCTGCACATCCCTCTCCTAAGGTCTAGAAAAGGAGGCTTTTCAATGTCCAAGAAAGAGGCCCCAAGATGAAGAGTCCCAAAAGCCAGAGAATGAAAGGTTTTCTGGAGTCCCTCGGGTGTCTGCTTCCAGAGGTTGCCTTCCTGATGTTGTCAACTTATGGAACTCTTGCTCTGGCTTTATTGTAAAGTACTGAGCAAGAATTGTCTGCTCCTGCCCCAAATTTGTACCGTGGGGATCCTCTGTAACCTTGAGACGTGCAATGTGACCAATTGTTGGCTACTAAAAGAAAAATTCTGGGGTTATACTAAACTTGTCTTTCTGTGAGTTCCCCAAGCCATAGTTGAGATGTGATATAGAGTAAAAATGTGATATGAGGAAGCCTTGCCATTCTTCTGTGGTCAACCCCAGACCCCACTCCCTCTTCTGTTGGTGGCAAGGGGGAGTGGGAGAGCAAGGTCATCAAGCATAAGGAATGAGTGTTACTGTTACCCGTACTTATTTAATGTATGACCTTGGAAAAGTTACTTTGTGGGTGTGACAGCAGAGGAGCAAATCATTTGCTCTCTGGAGGTCTGTCACACTTTATCATCCGTAGTTCTAATGGTCTCAATGATTAAAACATGACGCTTAGTAGCGCCAGGTTCATCCTTGGCACAGTGTGCCTGTCACCTGGTCATCCTTTTACCAGCCAGCTCCACCCCTCCCAGAAATAGAGCAACAAACTGGGAGTCTGAGTCACTTGAGTGTGGCCCATCCTCCTGTTTAGCTTGCAGTGCTTATGCAGGACCCACAAGCCAAGTGCTTGAAACACTGCTGCTTGAGGCTGTGGGGAATTTGGGGAGTTTGGAGTAGATGGGACTACTGAAGGATAGGAGGCATATGGTGGAAACTCGTTTCTTATTCAGAGCTGGCTGAGGCTTTTTTTTTCCCTCTATTTTGTGCTAGCCAGTTGGTCGTCACTTGCTAAAGCTGTAGTACTCAGGATCTGTTAACCCTGAGTCACTGCACGTGGGGAATGGGTTGGCTGTGAGATTGTAGATGTTTGAGCGTTTATGCACTGGGGCTGAGTATAAAGCTGTGGGAAAGGAAAACCTTTGCAAGAGATCTACCACCAGGGTGAGGGGCTAAGTCCAGGGTCTAAACAAAGCCAGAGGTGCTTTGGTATATTAATACCAATTTCTGCACTCAATCTTTTGTGTGAAATCCTTGTATATATTGAGATAAACCCACTGCTACTTCAAGTAGTGGGTTTATCTCAACTTGGTCCTTTGGAAACCATTCTCTAGCCTTGGAGGTAGGGGCAAGCTCTTAGTCATGGTTTTGCAGCAACCATACAGTTCAGTAGTCAAGATTTGAGCCCACCCTCGTTCAGACCTGCAGGGCTCAGTGAGCCTTTGTTTGAGGAGAGGGACATATGTACTTTAAAAAAGAACACATAATGTTATTATATTTCATATTTGGAAAACAGGAGGGAAAGTCTGTTGTTTTTGAAATACAAACTACAGAAAGTGAAGCTTAGTAAAATGTACAGAAGCCAGTGATTTTCTTTTTTTTTTTTTTTTTGTGAGGAAGATCAGCCCTGAGCTAATATCCATGCTAATCCTCCTCTTTTTGCTGAGGAAGACCGGCTCTGAGCTAACATCTATTGCCAATCCTCCTCCTTTTTTCCCCCAAAGCCGCAGTAGATAGTTGTATGTCATAGTTGCACATCCTTCTAGTTGCTGTATGTGGGACTCGGCCTCAGCATGGCCAGAGAAGCAGTGCGTCGGTGCGTGCCTGGGATCCGAACCCGGGCCGCCAGTAGCAGAGCACGCACACTTAACTGCTAAGCCACGGGGCTGGCCCAGAAGCCAGTGATTTTCAACCAAGGAGTTGGGCATAACAGAGTATCCTTCGGGCAAGATTCTATCAAAGTTTCTATCACAAAGGGCTGGGGTTCTTTAGGTTTTTATTTGTAAAAGCAGTAGTGGTCTTTAATAGCTTGGACCTTTTTCATGGGCTCCTTGACATAAACCTCTCAAGTTTGTTTTCTCTTGGTGAAGATCACAGCCAAGAACATTCCCTGGGGCCCCAGAACCTGGAGGTAGATAGAAAGTTCCAGAAGGCTTCAGGCAAAGGGGAGGGTCCAGACTGTGTGGAGCTTCTGGAACATTCCAGAACATTCCACGCAACTCCAAGCAAGATAGTCAATAAAGTTTATTAACCATCTAACTCTAAGCCTCTCCTTAGGCCTAGAACTAGGCCCACACTACTCTAATAGTGCCATACTGCCTGCCTCAGGTCCTTTTAGGCCAGAGTTGAACTCTGAGAGATCCCACTCCTTAAAACTGAGTGTGGGCTCTTCATGGAAGAGGAGATGTGTGGGAGGCTTTTTGAAGGATCCCCCCAACTGGTTCCTATGGTAACATTTCTCCCTTCTTGGTCGCCCTGTTCCCTCATGGGATTGTCTTAGGTCTTTCCTTTTTCAGCTTCTTACCTGCCCTGAGGAGAGGCTAAATCAGGCCGTGAACTTTAGCCCCTGCCTTCTAGGGGATATGCTCCAACTCCTGATAGTGGAGGAAGGCTCAGACATGCTCAAACTTAGTCCCTTTTTTCCTTTTGGTCACAAACTAAAACAAAACTCCCTAGAAATTTGAACCTGGAATGGGAGACTGAGACAAGAGGTGCCCAGCCTGCCCCAGACTGTGCTCATTGGTGTGGGGATGGGAGTGCAAGTACAGTACAAGGCTGAGTGAGCAGCAGGCACAGGTCCTAACTGGGGAGATAATGGACCCAAGACAAGAGTCAAAGGTGTACAGTCTAGGCCACTGTGATACTATCTTTGGACTTGATCAGGCCTTTATTTTATTCCTCCTGAGCCAAACTGCTTTTTCCTCCGTTGCCCTGTATTTATTGCTGAGTGAAATGGTCCTTCACAGATCCCATTGCTGAGGGAGTAGGATTTCTTGCTTCCTTCTGAGGTTCTGGCATTTCATTCACTGGGTGCACCTTGCCCTCTATAACAGTCCCAGCATGAGCCAAAATGAGTAAGAATAGCCTACCTTAGGCCGAAAACAGAAGAATTAAATAACTCAAGTAAAGCCCCTGGCACATAGGACCTCTAGAAATGGTGCTTATTATTACTACTACTCTTATGCTCTGCCTTGTTTGTCTAGTTTACACTCCTGATGCCCAGTGGAGCTGGAGCCATACCCTGAACCCCAATCTGATAAGTGAGGCCTCTAACCCCTTCCTAGTCCTTGCCAGTCCCCCTGCCCCTACCAAACTGGCTGTCCTCCATGACTTGAACTGTTACCCTACCGCTGCACTGCTTTTGCCAGACCCCACCCAGCAGATTTGACCTACAAGGATATTACAGTGATGCAAGTTCATGGCGCCTTTGAATTGTCAGAATGTCAGGGGCCTGGGCATCAGTATTTTTCAAAGCTCCCCATGTGATTCTACTGTGCAGCCAGGGATAAACATCTATGACGGGGGATCGAGGCTATTCTTTTTGCTCAGTCCGCCTCACACTGGTTCTGCCAGCTCCTAGCACCCTCCCTTCCCTACTGGCCACTGCTGCTGAATTCCCTCCAGGCCTCATGACCAAGGTCACCCCACTATCTCTATACATGGAGAACAGGAGTATCTGTGGTAGACTTGAACATGCGTTGCTCAGATATGCCGTCAGGAAAAGACTCATTGCTCAGATGCAAAGAGCATGGTCAGCTGACAGCCTCCAGCTGTTAACTCGTTCAGGTCTCCTCAGCTTTCCTGCCAACATCAGGCTCTTCTGGGGATGGCTGCAGCCAATGACTGAGCATGACTGTGTGGTACAAGGGCCTGGCATTTCTGCCCAACAGGGGACTCCTCTGCACAACCTTGACTCAGAGGCCTGAGACTGTGAGATCTGCATCAGGACTGACTGCCTGCCCCTCCCCCCCACCCACTTCGGATTCCACCCTTTCCTTTTACAGGTCTCCCCAGTAAACCTTCCACACTCCTAACTCCATCTCCATCCTGTAGGAACCAACCAGCACATGTACCCAACCTCAGTGGTTCTCAAAGTCTGGTCCCCAGACCAGCAACCTCAGCATCACTGGGAACCTATTAGAAATGCAGATTCTCAGACCCCACCCCAGACCTACTGACTCAGAAACTCTGGGATGGGGCCCAGCATCTGCATTTTTACAAGCCCTCAGGTGATTCTGATGCACACAATTTGAGAATTGCAGCCCTACTGTATTTCAGTAAAAGTTCAAACCACCTGATATTTTCCGCAGTGAAATGAAATCACCTGCCCAGGGTTCTGTCAGAAATGCTGCCCTGCTCATAAATTCTGCATTTATCTTATCAGGATCTCATGAGGTAGGCTGTAAAACAAAACACCATGTTTGCAAGATTCAGAGCTGGCTGCCAGCACTCAACGGCTGGGGCATTTCTTGCTCTGACCTACCCTGAAGGAGAAACAAGGCAGATCTTCAGACTCTTTGGCCCCTCCTTATAATAGTTCAGACAGATTTTGTTATTAAAACTTCCTCCTTAATTACTGACATACGTGCAATTCAAGTTACTTTCTTGCAATTATGTTATTCAGCAATAATTGGATTTCTAGTTTAATTGGGCCCTAAATTAGAGATAGCTTTCATCAAAGCCATTACAGTGATTTCTAACTACAGTTTTTGCTGCTTTTGGAGTACATTATATTTCAAACAGAATGATTCACCAGTAGAAGAAGTCGCAGGCTGTGGTGAACTCTTACACGGGTTCCTATTAATGATTACAAGTTGGGTGCTATTCTGTTGTAACTAAACATTTGCTGCAAATACTATCCATTGAGCATTGCTGTGTCACAAGGGAGGCTGTCTCCTGCCCAGGGCTAGAGCACACAATTCTGTTTGTGATGAAGATCCAGCCACATGACCAGCTATTTAGCTCAGTTAAATGGGGAAAAGAATCTATTTCTTACCACCTGCTACTGCAGATAAACATTTGAAAATCATACAAAATAAAAGAAAACCAAATTATTCTTGAAAGCTATTGAAATCAAAATTTGGTTGAACCTACCAAAAGCATAATCCTGTTAGTATCTCCCTTTCCTAAAGGGACTGTCTACTCAAATCAGCTCAATAAATTTGTGTTGAGTGTCAGCTAAGCGCTAGTTATTGCACGGAACACTAAGCTAGTGAGAGACAATATAGTGATGTGGTTAAGAGTATGAGCTTTGAAGTCAGACCACCTGGGTTAGAATCCCAGCTCTGCTATTTCCTAGCTGTGTGACCTCAGGCAAATTACTTAATCTCTCTGAGATTCTATTTCCTCATTTGTAAAATATATCAGAAGGTTGCTGTGTGGATTAAATGACTTACTACATGTAAAGAACTTTAAAAAGTGCCTGCTACATGATAAGCAGTTATTAAATACTAGTTCTATTATTCTAGTTCAAGGTGGCAACGACTTTATCTATTGCCCATCACTGTATTCCCAGTATCCAGAATAGTGACTGATAGATAAGTGATCAATAGGTGCTTTTAGTCTAACAGGGAAATCCAAGACTACAGGATTTGCCCTAAGAGAGAAGGGATTTAAATGAGAGAGTAATTGTATCTAGTTTGGGGTATACCAGTCAGGACATTGGTAGGAAATGGATGAAATATCCAAAAGGAATAATTGAGAAGCATTTCATGAAATAGCTACTTACTAAGCTATGGGAAAAATTAAGATAAACAAGCAAAAATGGTAAAGCACTGCAGTGTTAGCAATAGCAGAGCACTGTTACCCCCCCTGACCTGAAAGGGCAGAGCTGTGGAAAGGGGCCTCTGACAGGAGCTGCCGCCTCCAGTAAGGAATGTAGTCTCTGCCACCTGCAGCCAGCGACACAAGAAGGGAGCCAGGGTGATAAATACCCTGACCTGTCTCTCTTGCCCTCTGATCGTGTCCTGTTGACCAAACCCGATTGGAAGCCAGAGGGCAAACGACAGTCCATAGAGGTCAGCCTCCTAGGCACAGAGCAGAGTGGAGAAGGGTGGAGAGTGAGTCTGAAGGAGTAAATGGAGAACATTTAACTTATGGGGGAAATTAGGAAAAGAGTCAGTAGGGGTGGAATTTGAGATGAGCCTTTAAGCAAAGTTGGGTTATTCAAGATGAAGTTGGAAGAGTGGGGAAAGGTGTCCCAGGTGGAAAGAACAGCATGAGTAGGAAATGGCAAGACAGGTTTAGGAGTCATAATGAATCCAATGGCTGTAGAATAGGGCACAAATTTATGCATAAGAAGAAAAAACATTGAAAAGATAGATTAGAATCAGAATGTCTCAAGTGATGAGAAAGACTGAGGACTTGATTTTGGAGGCAGGAGAGGCCACTGAAGTTTGGGCTCCAGCAGATAAGGATCAAAGCTATGGTTTAAGAGGTCTGATTTTATAGTAGTTCATCAGAAAGACTGGAAAGTGAAAAGATTAGTACTAGTAAGATGATTTTAAGAGGTTTTTATAACGGTCCAAGGGAGAGAAAAATGAAGAATGAACTCAGGTGGGAGCAACAGGAAAGAGACTAAGGAGACAGAATGATTATGTGGGTAGTGGGGGTCAAGAGTTCAGAAAGAGCCAAAGATCATTCCAAAATGTCTGACCTGGGTGGCTGGATGCCTAGAAGGAGGAAGGTGAGCATAGAGAAAGTGCAAGGAGCTTCATCTCTTGGGGGCAAAAGAGTAGTAACCAGGAAGTCACTAAATGTCCATCCACTCATGTATTCCCGACAGATCTTGCACAGACACCCCTGGATCCCAGCCAGCTGGATTCTATCCCTGCTAATTTCTAGTTGTGCTCATTCTTGTCAGTCTGACGGCCCACTCAGTTGACCTGATTTGGTTTCTTGGCTCTTTAATCTTTGGTAACTGACTCATTTCCAGGCTCCTGCCTCCTTATTGTCCTGAAGCTCAATCCTGGTTCTAAGCCCACCTCCTTTTAACCTCAGGCCTTTGAGCTGCTTGCACTCAGTTACTCACTCAGAGCTGGACCCAACCACACTCACAATCCAGAGCAATGCTGTCCAGCAGAACTTTCTGTGTGATGGACATGTTCTATCTGCACTGTCCAGTATGGTACACTCTAGCACAGGTAGCTATTGAGTACTTGAAATGTGGCTAGTGAGACCAAGGAAATGAAATTCTAATTTTATTTAATTTTAATTAATGTTAATTTGGATAGCCTCAGGTAGGAAGCCCATTTTAGTGGGGAAGATGGAAAAGAATGAAGGTTTGTTAGACTTTGAATTTTTAAACAGATTTTGCTGGAACTAGCCTAGGAGAAACTATGGCAACAATAAAGTTTGTCTTTAGCATGTTTTCAGCTTTACTTCTACTTCCTTTTCCCAAACATATATATCACGTCAGAAGCTACTTTCTGAGCTCCCCACAGCAGTGCTTAGCCCTGACTTGCTTTGCCCTTCCTCTCCTTGGAATATCTACAATGTGCATCATAGCCCCGCCAACTTGTCCCCACACCAGGCTGGCATTAAGCACTAGGCAAATAAAACAAGGAGAGGAAGGCAGGAAGAAGCAGCAATAGGGCCAATCAAACAAAATTGTCTAGCTGACCCCCTAAATCTCACTCTAGGTTTCTTCCATAGCATTTTTCATGTTCTAAAATACTACATAATTTAATTTTGTTACATTTATTATTTAACACTCTCTCCCCACACAAGAATATAAGCACCACGAGGGCAGGAAATTTTGTCTATAGTGTTCACTGATACACCAAATTACCTAGAGCAGAGTCTGGTGAATGAATGAATTGGACCTGGTGAGGGAGACAGGGACTGTGGCAAGTGGTACACAGAGGCATCAAGATTCTAGGAGTGAGTTTAAACTGGAACAGGATCACAGAGAGTAGCTGGAGGGTACAAGAAGTAGGATTCAGTTCAGGACTAGACCAAAGGGTGAAACCTGTGTGCAACTCCAAAAGAATAGTAGCTCCCTGACCGCTAGGTTAGAAGGACTGTGAAACCACCCTGAGCCCAGCAAAAGAAGAGTATGTAATCAGTTAGCTATGTCTGCCATGAGTGCAGGAGGGGCAGCTCAGGTGCGCCATATTTGTCAGCCTTGACTGGAGTATTTAAGAATTAAAGCTCCAGCCCAGGGGTCTGTGATTCAGGCCAGGTATCCAGTCCAGTGAGGGAACTTGAGGTCACTGTAAAAACAAAAGCACTCACCTAATCATCCAATCTGTTAAACACAGCAGGGTAATATTAGGAAGAAAGGCCAGTTAGAAGGCCAAGAGGTACCCAGAGTCCCCCACAGATACATACAACATATTCCAAGATAAGGGCAGCAGGGCGTGCTCACTGATTCAGTCAATGTTTATTGAGTGTCTGTGTACCAAGCATCATTTTAGGCACAGGAGACAAAGCATGAATAAAACAAAATTCCCTGCCATTATGGAGCAGAGCTTACATTCTAGTGGGAGAGAGATAATAATCAACATAAGCCAAATATATAGAATGATAAGTAGCAGTAAGAATTAAGCAGGACAAGGGGCTGGAAAGTATGTATGGGAGGAGGGTTGCTGAAATTTCACAGTGGCCAGGGAAGGCTTCACTTAACTGATAAATTCAAGATCCACCCCTTGAGGGCTAGGCGTCCTAATTACTGCAGAATTGGATTGGGTCGGCCCAAGTCCCTTGGTGGGACTGAGTTTGCAGAGACCAGACTTGGTTCCTACAGAACACCCCTACAGGGGAGCAGGATTCTGGCTTTTTGTTGTGAGTCTGGTCTTGACTGTTTCTTTAGATCCACCCAGCAGCAGAGACTTCCCACTGCACTCTTTCCTGGCACAGAGAATGCCATGGACTTCCTTGGCAATCTGGCAAAGCCTGAACTCCTTTTTAGAATAATGTTTTGAAAGCATAAAATAAAATACATGGTATTACAAAGGAGGCAAAATATATTGAAATATAGCTATCAAATATTTTTAACAAATTTGTGATATAGTAATGTGATTCTTTATTAATGCATTAAATAATGAAATCTAGAGACAGATGTAATAACTACCATAATTTTGAAGTGGTAATAAATGAAAATATTATTTTGATATATCTGCAACAATAATGTGAAATGAAAAAAAAATCTGTGATTTGTATTGCTAACAAAGTCTCTTAGGGTTTGTTGCCTACATTTACAGTTGAGGAAAATGCTAAATTTCAGCTAGAGGCTAATGAAAATAAAGATGTCATCTTTTCCTGATCCAAGTTCATGGACAGCCTGAATTAAGCACCCCTGGCCTAGTCCTATTCATACCTGTTTTCATCTCCTCAGGCGGATGCTACTGAGAGCAAAACTTACACAGCATCCCTAGAGGATGTTGATTCTGAGAGCCATTACCTTTCCCTTGGAGAGAGAACATGGTTGAGCTGATTAGATTTGCTGAGCCTTTTCTATTCCACAATAAAACCTGAGTATACATGGTCACGACTGAGATAGTCATGGAGAACTTATGGAGGTAATCTCATTAATATATAATCAGTCCTCATAAAATTTTTTCATTCAGCAAATATGTATTGAGCATCCTCTACGTGCCAGACACTGTTCTAGACACTGGGGATACATCAGTGAACAAGATAGACCACCCCCCAAAAAATCCCTGCCTTCAGTGGATCCTACCCAGTGGAAGGCATACAGAGGGCAGGGCGGGCAGTGGGGTCAGACAGTAAATAAAAATAAATAAATGATATCACATATAAGGAGGTGATAAGTGCCTTGAAAAAAATATAGACCATTGTACGGAGTACAGAGAGAGGGGGAGAGTTGCAATTTTATTTATTTATTTATTTATTTTAATTTTTTGTTTATTGCCATAACATTGGTTTATAACATTGTATAAATTTCAGGTGTACATCATTATACTTCTATTTCTACATAGATTACATCATGTTCACCATCAAAATACTAATTACAACCCATCACCACACACATGTGCTGAATTATCCCTTTCACCCTCCTCCCTCCCCCCATCCCCTCTGGTAACCACCAGTCCAATCTCTGTCCCTGTGTGTTTGTTTGTTGTTGTTATTATCTACTACTTAATGAAGGAAATCATATGGTATTTGACCTTCTCCCTCTGACTTATTTCACTTTGCATAATACCCTCAATGTCCATCCATGTTGTCACAAATGCCTGGATTTCATCGTTTCTTATGGCTGAGTAGTATTCCATTGTGTATATATACCACATCTTCTTTATCCGTTCCTCCCTTGATGGGCACTTAGGTTGCTTCCAAGTCTTGGCTATTGTGAATAATGCTGCAATGAACACAGGGGTGCATGTATCTTTACGCATTGGTGTTTTCAAATTCTTTGGATAAATAACCAGCAGTGGAATAGCTGGATCATATGGTAGTTCTATCCTTGATTTTTTGAGGAATCTCCATACTGTTTTCCATAGTGGCTGCACCAGTTTGCACTCCCACCAGCAGTGTATGAGTGCTCCCTTCTCTCCACATCCTCCCCAACACATGTTGTTTCCTGTCTTGTTAATTATAGCCATTCAGACGGGCGTGAGGTGATATCTCATTGTAGTTTTGATTTGCATTTTCCTGATAGTTAATGATTTTGAACATCTTTTCATGTGTCTGTTGGCCATCTGTATATCTTCTTTGGAGAAATGTCTGTTCAGGTCTTTTGCCTATTTTTTAATTGAGTTGGTAGTTTTGTTGTTGTTGAGATGCACGAGTTCTTTATATATTTTGGAGATTAAGCCATTATCAGATGTATGGTTTGAAAATATCTTCTCCCAATTGTTAGGTTGTCTTTTTGTTTTGTTGATGGTTTCCTTTGCTGTGCAGAAGATTTTTAGTCTGATGTAGTCCCGTTTGTTTATTTTTTCTATTGTTTCTCTTGCCTGGTCAGACATGGTGCTTGAAAATATGTTGCTAAGACCAATGTCGCAGAGCGTACTGCCTATGTTTTCTTCTAGAAGTTTCATAGTTTCAGGTCTTACATTCAAGTCTTTAATCCATTTGGAGGTAATTTTTGTGTATGGTGTAAGGTAAGGGTCTACATTCATTTTTTTGCATGTGGCTATCCAGTTTTCCCAACACCATTTGTTGAAGAGACTTTCTTTTCCCCATTGTATGTTCTTGGCTCCTTTGTCAAAGATTAGCTGTCCATAGTTGTGTGGGTTTACTTTTGGGCTTTCGATTCTATTCCATTGATCTGTGTGTCTGTTTTTGTGCCAGTACCATGCTGTTTTGGTTACTATAGCTTTGTAGCATATTTTGAAATCAGGGAGTGTGATACCTCCAGCTTTGTTCTTTTTTCTCAGGATTCCTTTAGCTATTCGGGGTCTTTTGTTGTTCCATATAAATTTTAGGATTTTTTGTTCTATTTCTGTGAAAAGTGTTGTTGTAACTTTCATAGCGATTGCACTGAATCTATAGATTGCTTTAGGAAGTATGGACATCTTAACTATGTTAATTCTTCCAATCCAAGAGCATGGAATATCTTTCCATTTCTTTGTGTCTTCTTCAATTTCTTTCAGCAATGTTTTATAGTTTTCGGTGTACAGCTCTTTCACCTCTTTGGTTAAGTTTATTCCTAGGTATTTTATTCTTTTTGTTGCAATTGTAAATGGGATGGTATTCTTTTTTTTTTTTTTTTTTAATTTTATTTATTTATTTATTTTCCCCCCAAAGCCCCAGTAGATAGTTGTATGTCATAGCTGCACATCCTTCTAGTTGCTGTATGTGGGACGTGGCCTCAGCATGGCTGGAGAAGCGGTGCGTCGGTGTGCGCCCGGGATCCGAACCCGGGCCGCCAGCAGTGGAGCGCGTGCACTTAACCGCTGAGCCACGGGGCCGGCCCAGGGATGGTATTCTTAATTTCTCTTTCTGCTACTTCATTGTTAGCGTATAGAAATGCAACCGATTTTTGTATGTTGATTTTGTATCCTGTAACTTTACCATATTCGTTTATTACTTCTAACAGTTTTCTGGTGGATTCTTTGGGGTTTTCTATATATAAAATCATGTCATCTGCAAATAGTGACAGTTTCACTTCTTCCTTTCCAATTTGGATCCCTTTTATTTCTTTCTCTTGCCTGATTGCTCTGGCTAGGACTTCCAGTACTATGTTAAATAGGAGTGGTGACAATGGGCATCCTTGTCTGGTTCCTGTTCTTAGAGGGATAGCTTTCAGTTTTTCACCATTGAGGATGATATTAGCTTTGGGTTTGTGATATATGGTCTTTATTATGTTGAGGTACTTTCCTTCTATATCCATTTTATTCAGAGTTTTTATCATAAATGGATGCTGTATCTCATCAAATGCTTTCTCTGTATCTATTGAGATGATCATGTGATATTTATTCTTCATTTTATTAATGTGGTGTATCACATTGATTGATTTGCGAATGTTAAACCATCCCTGCATACCTGGAATAAATCCCACTTGATCATGGTGTATAATCTTTTTAGCGTATTGTTGTATGTGATTTGCTAGTATTTTGTTGAGGATTTTTGCATCGATGTTCATCAGTGATATTGGCCTGTAATTTTCTTTTTTTGTGTTGTCCTTGTCTGTTTTGGTATCAGGGTAATGTCGGCTTTGTAGAATGAGTTAGGGAGCTTCCCCCTTCCTCAATTTTTTGAGAAGAGTTTGAGAAGGATAGGTATTAAGTCTTCTTTGAATGTTTGGTAGAATTCACCAGGGAAGCCATCTGGTCCTGGACTTTTATTTTTGGGGAGGTTTTGATTACTGCTTCGATCTCCTTACTGGTGATTGGTCTATTCAAATTCTCTACTTCTTCTTGATCCACTTTTGGAAGGTTGCATGATTCTAAGAATTTATCCATTTCTTTCAGTTTGTCAAATTGGTTGGCATATAGCTTTTCATAGTATTCTCTTATAATCTTTTGTATTTCTGAGGTGTCTGTTGTGATTTCTCCTCTTTCATTTCTGATTTTACTTATCTGTGCCTTTTCTCTTTTTTTCTTGGTGAGTCTAGCCAAAAGTTTGTCAATTTTGTTTATCTTTTCAAAGAACCAGTTCTGGGTTTTATTAATTTTTTCTATTGTTTTTTTGGTCTCTATTTCATTTATTTCTGCTCTGATTTTTATTATTTCCCTTCTTCTACTGATTTGGGGCTTTGTTTGTTCTTCTTTTTCCAGTTCCTTTAGGTGCATTGTTAGATTGTTTATTTGAGATTTTTCTTGTTGTTGAGATAGGCCTGTATTGCTATAAACTTCCCTCTTAGAACCACTTTTGCCATATCCCATAAATTCTGGCATGTAGTATTTTCATTTTCATTTGTCTCCAGGTATTTTTTGATTTCTTCTTTGATTTCTTCATTGACCCAGCCATTTTTCAGTAGCATTTTGTTTAATCTCCACGTATTTGTGGCTTTTCTCATTTTCTTCCTATAGTTGATTTCTAGTTTCATACCGTTGTGGTCAGAAAAGATGCTTGGTATTATTTCAATCTTCTTAAATTTATGGAGACTCATTTTGTGGCCTAATATGTGATCAATCCTGGAGAATGTTCCATGTGCATTTGAAAAGAATGTGTATTCTTCGGTTTTTGGATGGAATGCTCTGTATATATCTACTAGGTCCATCTGTTCTAGTGTATCATTTAAGGCCAATGTTTCTTTATTGATCTTCTGTTTGGATGATCTATCCATTGGTGTAAGTGGAGTGTTAAAGTTGCCTACTATTATTGTGTTACTGTCTATTTCTGTTTTTATGTCTGTTAATAATTGTTTTATATATTTATGTGCACCTACATTGGGTGCATAGATATTTACAAGTGTTATTTCCTCTTGTTGGATTGTTCCCTTGATCATTATATAATGCCCTTCTTTGTCTCTTTTTAGTTTTTGTTTTAAAGTCTATTTTGTCTGATATGAGTACTGCTGCCCCAGCTTTCTTTTCATTGCCATTTGCATGGAGTATCTTTTTCCATCCCGTCACTTTCAGTTTGTGAGTGTCTTTAGGTCTGAAGTGTGTCTCTTATATGCAGCATATATATGGGTCTTTTTTTTTTATCCAATCAGCCACCCTATGCCTTTTAATTGGAGCATTTAGTCCATTGATGTTTAAAGTAGCTATTGATAAGTATGTACTCACTGCCATTTTTTAACTTTTTTTTCCTCAGTGTTTTAGTAGTCCTTCTCTGTTCCTTTCTTCTTCTATACAGAATTGATGGTCACTTTAGTTTGACCTCTGTCTGAAAGCTCTACTCTTTAACTCCCCTCCTCCCTCTTTTTATGTTTTTGATATCATATCTAACCTCTTTTTTGTGCATTTGTATCCATTACCCTCTTATCATGGAAATAGATAATTTTTCCTATTTGTGGTCTTCTCTTTTTCCCTTAAATCAGTCCCTTTAACATTTCTTGTAGCACTGGTTTCTTGGTGACAAACTCCTTTAATTTTTGCTTGTCTGGGAAATTTTCGATCTCTCCTGCCATTTTGAATGATAACCTTGCTGGATAGAGTATTCTTGGCTGTAAGTTTTTTCCTTTTAGCACTTTAAATATATCATGCCATTCTCTTCTAGCCTATAAGGTTTCTGCTGAGAAGTCAGCTGATAGCCTTAGGGGGTTTCCTTTGTATGTAACTTGACTTTCTCTTGTGGCTTTTAGGATTCTCTCTTTATCTTTAATTCTGGACATTTTGATTATGATGTGTCTTGGTGTGGGTCTCTTTGGGTTTATCTTGTTTGGGGCTCTCTGTGCTTCCTGTACCTGGATGTCTGTTTCCTTCCTTAGGTCAGGGAAGTTTTCATCTATTATTTCTTGCAATAGATTCTCTGCCCCTTTGTCTCGCTCTTCTCCTTCTGGGACACCTATAACACGGATGTTAGTGCGCTTGATGTTGTCCCAGAGGTCCCTTAGACTGTCCTCACTCTTTTTAATTCTTTTCTCTTTTACCTGTTCAGCTTGGGTAATTTCTTCTAGTCTTTCGTCCAGCTCACAGATCCGTTCTTCTGTATCCTCTACTCTGCTTTTGAGTCCCTCTAGTGAATTTTTCATTTCCAGTATTGTATTCTTCATTTCTGATTGGTTCTTTTTTATATCTTCCATTTCTTTGTTGACATTTTCAATGAGTTCATCTATTCTTCTCCCCAGATCAGTGAGCATCCTTAACACTCTTAGTTTGAACTCTCTGTCGGGTAGGTTGCTCATTTCTGTTTCACTTAGTTCCTTTTCTGGGGTTTTGTCCTGTTCCCTTACTTGGAATGTATTCCTTTGCCTCCTCATTTTGCCTCTTTCCCTGTGCTTGTGTCTACGTATTAGGTAGGTCAGCTATGTTTCCTGCTCTTGGATAGTTGACCTTATGTAAGTGATGGCTTAGGAGGCCTGCAGTGTGCTTCCCTCAGTTTTCAATGTTCCAGGGGTGACCCCTATGTGGGCTACGTGTGTCCTTCTGTTGTGGCCTGTTTGCTCTCCCTGTAGGCACCCAGGGAGGCCGAGTTATGCTCCTGGCCAGCTGTTGTAATGCTCAGCTGCTTGTAGTTGTTGTGGGCCCTTCAGTCTCTTTATCAGGTATGGGGAGCCCCAGCACAGTTGGCTGCAAGTTCTAATACCACATTTGTGTTCCAGTATTTCTTTTAAGTGAGTGGGCCCCCAGCCCAGGTTGTTAGGCAGGTTGTTAGGCTCAGGGCCTTACAATTGCTATAAACCTCCAGCCTTTAATTCTCTTGTCAGGTCTCTGAGGATTGCAGCTGGGTGGGGTTGGCCTCAGGCACGGCAGCACCCAATTGTTTCAGGCTTTGGAAGGTGGGGCAAACCCCCTATGTGGGTCTTTGAGAAGCACAGGTCTTCTGCAGGTGACAAGCCCTGCCGCCCGCAGGTCCACACACACAGTCCACACAGTCCTGCCCTGTGTGCGCGCCCCAACCTCCCGAAGCGGACCCAGTCTCTCCAGGGCGGGAGCCCCACACACTCTGCCACCGCCCCACACTCTCCACCCGCTCCTTGTGCACGCCCTGCCCCACTGAAGTCAGCTCAGTTGACAGGCTGCAGAGAATCCAGTCACCAATCTATGCAGGCCCACAAGTTGCCCCAGGGCTTGTTGTTGGGTGGGGCCAGTCTCTAGGTTGGGCTGCCTGCTCTGGCTGAGCTAGATTAAATCCGTGCTCTAGCGGGTGGGGCAGACCTGGGCTAGCAGACCCCAGGGAGAACTCCAATGGCGTCTGTGTCAGCACGCCCACACCAGGCCACAACAACGGCCGCCGCCAATGTCCCAGTCCCTGGAGAGGTCTCACCTCTCACCAAGATGCACACAGGGCCTATCAGGTGAGCCTCTTTTCAATAAAGCACTATGCACCTTTCTTTCTGGTGATTTTAGGTTGCTTTCTGAAACGGGTGAGTTTGCGCGTGGGCCCTTCAAGACCCGGTTTTAATTTCTTTGTGAACCAGCTTTTCTGGGGGTACTCCCCAATGTTTTAGTAGCAGGCAAAGTCAGATATTATGCCACTCATCTCGATTGTGCTGGGTCCACAAAATGCCCACAGCGGGGGTGCTCCCCGGCTCAGGGCCCCGCGCCTCCAGGGAGGCTGCGTACCTGTGAGCTGCTCCCGGCGGCCGTGAAGCTGGCGGCTTGTGAAGGCGGCGTTTTTCCTCTCCAGAAGGGAGTCTCTGCCTCTTCTACCTCAGTTAGGATTGTCCGTTGTTGCAGAAGTTCCTCTTATCCAGTTTTCAGTTCTGTCTCAGGGGTAATTTTTCCAGGAGTAGTTGTAAACTGGCTGCATCCGCGGGAGGAGGTGAGTTCAGAGTCTGCCTACGCCGCCATCTTGACTTCCTCTCAGAGTTGCAATTTTAAATGGAGTGATCAGGGTCAAGTTTATTAAGAAGGTGAAGGTGAAATTTAAGAAAAGATTTGAAGGAGGTGAAATAGATCACATTCCCTTGACATATGATTTATCTCGCCCAAAGTGGCCCCATTCTTCTGTGTCAGTAGACAGCAGGGTTTAATGGAAGCAGCACAAGAATGGATAAAAGAAGCCTTGTCTCTGTCCTCTCTGCCAGTTGGCTTTTCCTGGACTTGGTTTCCTCATCTATGAATGGAGCGAGTTGGACCAGGTCAATTGTTCTAGAACTGTGATTGGCACAACCTATATCGGGGGCCTTGGAGGGAGTGGATACTAGAGGCCAAGTAGGCAAAGATTTGAGTCACTTTCCCTACTTCGACTTTTGACCTGTTTTATACAACGGGGCTGCAAACCAGATTTTGTTTGAAAAAAGTGTTTCACTACAAACCAAAACAAAAAAAGTCTGACAACCATTAAATAGTGGTTATAGAGTTTTTCCTTTTAAATAATTGACATAATTATTCAAAAGAAAAATCACGGCAACGTTGTATACTGATGCCTCGATTCTTCACTTCTCACAGCGTGTCATGATTTCACTACTTCTTTTGGTTTTATTTCATTACTTTCCACATAGAGATATTTATAGTGATGATAATGAGTTTCAAAACAAATCTAATGAAATGTGCATTTTCATAGGATTGTGAGTTCCTAGAATAAACAAGCATTGATTGAGGGAACCAAATTACACAGCAGCCAGGAGAGGAGGCTGCTCCGGGAAAGTGAAGAGCTGCCTGCATCTCCTTGCCCTTCCCAGCAGCGTGCTGCCCTGAACATCCCTACCTGCTTCACTAATGCATTCCAGACTGATTTTATTAATGGACCATCTGAATATTCCCATTTAAAATAGTCCTCCACCTTACACACGAGAGCTCACCTAGAGGAATTTTCTAATAGGCGATAGATCCTCAGTACAGGGTCCCGTTCAGTCAGATGTCAGACAGAGCATACCCACATAACTGATTATATTGCTCTCCCCATAAATATTCCACCACCAAGGAAGAGATTTACGATATTGTATCTTCAGTTCAATTTTCAGAACGATTTACAGCTCACACACATCCAAAAACTTATTACCAGCTGCATTATTTGAAAACAAAACGATAACTTGCTGTCCTCTGAGAGGACCAGAGGAGCCTTCAGCAGCACATTCTATCTCTCTCCACTATCTCTGCCACTCCTATTACTAGAATATATATAACAAACCTCTTAAGTGAAATTACAAAGCACACGTGCTACATGGTGGGTAGTAGTCTATTAAGAGAAAAGCCTTCAGAGGATCACATATTTGTCTTCAAACTGGGAACCTTGACAAGACTTTTCAAGAAACCAAGAGGCCTAAAGCAGAGATTGTGCTGAGAAATGATGAGACCCTCAGAGAATACTGCTGCTGATAACGACTGGCTTTCTAAAATTTGACACTACAGCGCAGTTGCTGAGTTTAGCCGTTCTTAATGTTCTACATTCACCTGACTTTGTGGCTGAGACTCCTGTCCCTAGCCAGCCCAGTGTGACCTTGCAACAGTGTTTCTAAGCCCAGAGTGCACATCAGAACCCCCAACGGAACTTTAAAAGAAAATACTGGTCCCCAACCCCTATTTAGCAATTCTGGTTTAATTGATCCAGGATAGGCCCAGATATCAGTATTTTTCAAATGCAGAACCTTCCAGATGATTCCCACATAGCAGAGTTGAAAATATCTGACTTTAAGTCCCTGAGCTTTAGTTTCCTCAGCTGTGAACTACACTTAGTAGACACTTGCTTTGACAAGTTGTGTGAATTGTACACACAGGTTTGGCTTGTTACCCATTGTAGCTCACACTAGTGCCTGGTACATGTTAGTAACTCCATATATATCAGTTGAATTAACCAGTGAATAAACACCGAGTTCTGGGCATGGTACTACATGGTAATCATCAATAAATGACAACTAATATTGTTAACGAAAATGCCTTTTTAAAACCTTTTAATTTATAGTTTTCATCAACAGTGTTCTTATTTGACTCTTGCTTTCCCATTCCAAAGGCATTGTTTCCTTTCAGGACAAATGTTTTATTGTATTATCACATAATAGGGAGAACTATGAAATCAGATATATAAGAAAAGTACCACATTCCAGCATTAGCATGCATCTCTTTACCCTAAAATATTTTCCCACGTCCTGTTTCAGTGGTACATTGGAGAAGAAATGCTCCTTGTCTGCATTTGCCATTCCTCACTTATTGAGAATACATTTTTCCCCATGACTAACTTCATACCATCATGGAAAAAGAAAACTGTGTCCCTAAATTCAACATTCTTGCAAAAACTGAGCAAATACCTCTGTTTAGAGAGGCAAAAGCCCAAAATGAAAAATTTTAAATTAGAATGTCCATTTTCATTTTAGTTTCAACCGCATCCAAGTCCTTTGCTATTCAAATAGGAGTGGGACAACAGTCATATCTCCACACGAAATGCACCTCCTTGTCACACATGCAATATAGTCATTCTGGCCCCTTTCACTGATTAGTGCCAAGAGCCACACAATCAGTCTGCTGGGGCAGTAGCTCTGATGATCAGCCTTGGAAATGAAGGCAGCTGCAAGAGTTAGCGCCACTGAGCTGAGTTCCAAGGGCAATGAATGGACGCAAGTGCAGGCTCAATTAGACTGGAGAAGGGGAATTCTGAAAAAGTAGCCATGATGTGGTCCACACAATTAATCAGCCCATTTACGTGACATTCATCCCTAATTCTTCCTTCAGTTTTCTCACTCTGAATTCTTCTCCACCTCACTTAGGTGGCACTGTGATTCACTTATACTAAATCTGCCGAGGTACGTCATTGTCACGATTTAAAACTTGCGAGTTTCATTCAGATTTGGTCCCTTTGAAAGCCAGCTTCAGACTGCTCTTTAAAATGTGAATAATTTTCACCCCCTCAGCCAATCGGGTCGGGCCCTGCCACATTCTTTTGAGGTACACGTCCCCCCAGGATTGCCTCCAATGCTTGCATCTTTAAAAAGTATCTGTAATAAAAATTCAAATACATTCAAAAATGAACATAAATAAAACATAATTTCCTCCAAATGATTTATAAAATACTAAAACATTCACTTCCCCGTCTTTCCGCCTGTCGAGAGAGCCACCGCATATCTCCTTGGAGCGGCAGAGCTGCTCCACGTTCTCCTGCAGCGTCTTCCACAGGCGCTGCCTTGACAACAGAGAACAGCCCGAAGCCTGCCAGTTCTCATGGAACGTGGAGCTCACTTTATGCATCAGAGCAGCAGGATGATTTTATCCGTGGTGAGATGATATAGCTCTGTATTTCCTCCTCAGAGGGCTCTAATTTTAGCGAAAGTGCTCAGATGTAAAAATCTGTCAGGATAGCAACAGGCGGGGGACAGAGGAGTGACTGACCTTATCCCCTGGGGATTTGACTATAGCCTCAATCTTAGCGAAAGGCACTGTGCAGTTAGGTTCACTCCTCCACCCACCTCAGCCTTCCCCACTCCCTGCCAATCCCCATTTTCCTGACTTGGTAACGGCAGAGACACCTAGAGTAGGTCTTAGGCAGTGGCTGACAGGCACAGAATTCCCTGGAAGGCATATGAAAATATAGGTTCCTGGGCCCCACCCTAAAGTTCCTGATGCAGAAGGTCTGTGGTGGAGCCTGAGAATCTGCTTTTCTCTTTTCCCCCCAGCTTTACTAAGATATAATTGACATATAACATTGGGTAAGTTTAGGTGTACAATGTGATCACTTGATATACATAGATATTGCACAATGATTACCACAATAAGGTTAGTTAACACATCTATCACCTCACATAGTTGCCTTTGTGTGTGTGTGTGTGAGAGAGATGAGAACTTTTAAGATTTACTCTCTTAGCAACTTTCAAATATACAACACAGTATTGTTGCCTATAGTCACCATGCTGTATATTACATCCCCAGAACATATTCATCTTATAACTGGAGGTTTGTGCCCTTTGACCACGTTCACCCATTTCCCCCAACTCGTCCCCCCAAAGCCAACAACCACCAATCTACTCTCTGTTTCTCTGAATTTAGTGTTTTTTGAATTCCATATATAAGTGAGAGCACAGTATTTGTCTTTCTCCAACTGTCTTATTTCACTTTGCACAATGCCCTCAGGGTCCATCCATGTTGTTGCAAATGGCAGGATTTCCTTCTTTTTCACAGCTGAATAAAATTCCATTATATATACACACACACACACACACCCCTACACATATATACCACAATTTCTGTATCCATTCATCCTTTGATGGACACTTGGTTGGTTTCCATGTCTTGGCTGTTATAAATAATGCTGCAGTGAACATGGGGTATAGATATCCCTTCAAGATAGTGATTTCCTTCAGATATATACCCCACAGTGGAATTACTGGATCATGTGTTAGTTCTATTTTTAATTTCTTGAGGAACCTCCACACTGTTTTTCATAGTGGCTGTACCAATTTACATTCCCACCAACAGTGCACAAGGATTCCTTTCTCTCCATATCCTTGCCAACATTTATCTCTTTTCTTTTTGACAATAGCCACCCTAACAGATGTGAGGTGACATCTCATTGTGGTTTTGATTTGCCTTTCCCTGATAATTAGTGATGTTGAGCACCTTTTCATGTAACTGTTGGCTATTTGTATATCTTCTTTGGAAATATGTCTATTTAGGTCCTTCGTGCATTTTTAAATGAGATTGTTTTTTTGCTATTGAGATGTATGAGTTCCTTATATATTTTGGATATTAACCCCTTATCAGATACATGATTTGCAAATATTTTCTTCCATCCTGTAGGCTGCCTTTTCATTTGGTTGATCATTTCTTTTGAAGTGCAGAAGCTTTTTAGTTTGATGTAATCCTATTCGTTTATTTTTGCTTTTGGTGTCATATCCAGAAAATCATTGCCAAGACCAATGTCAAGGAGCTTTTTTCCTATGTTTTCTTCTAGGAGTTTTTGGTTTAAGTTCTTACATTTAAGTCTTTAACCCATTTCAAGTTAATTTTTGTGAGTGGTGTAAGATAGGAATCCAGTTTCATTCTTTTGCGTGTGAGTATCCAGTTTTCCCAGCATCACTTATTGAAGAGATGATCCTTTCCCCGTTGAGCATTCTTGGCTCCTTTGTCAAATATTAGTTGACCATATACGCATGGGCTTATTTCTGGGCTCTAGATTCTGTTCCATTAATCTATGTCTATTTTTACGCCAGTACCTTACTGTTTTGATTACAATTGCTTTGCAGTATAATTTGAAATCAGGAAGTGTAATGCCTATAGCTTTGTTCTTCTTTCTCAAGATTGCTTTGGCTATTTGCGGTCTTTTGTGGTTCCATACAAATTTTAGGATTTTTTTTTATTTCTGTAAAAAATGTCATTTGAATTTTGATAAAGATTGTATTGAATCTACAGATGGCTTTGGGTTTATGGACATATAAAAATATTAATTCTTTCAATCCATGACCGTGAGATATCTTTCTATTTATTTGTATCTTCTTCAATTTCATCAAAGTCTTATCGTTTTCAGAGTACAGATGTTTCACATCCTTGGTTAAATTTATTTCTAAGTATTTTATTGTTTTGATGCTATTGTGAATGGGTTTGTTTTCCTTATTTCTTTTTCAGATAGTTCATTGTTAGTATATAGAAATACACTTGATTTTTGTGTATTGATTTTGAATCTTGCAACTTTACTGAATTCATTTATTAATTCTACCAGTTTTTAGTGGATGTTTTAGGGTTTTCTATGTATATCATGTCATCTGCAAACAGAGACAATTTTACTTCTTCCTTTCCAATTTGGATGCCTTTTATTTCTTCTTCTTGCCAAAATGCTCTGGTTAGGATTTCCAATACTATGTTGAATAGGAGTAGGGAAAGTGGGCACCCTTTTCTTGTTCCTGATCTTGGAGGAAAAGCTTTCCATCTTTTACCAACAAACATGCTCTTAGCTGTGGGCTTGTCTTACATGTCCTATATGTTAAGATAGATTCCTTCTATACCCAATTTGCTAGACTCTGCATTTCTAACAAGTTCCTAGGTGATGCTGCTGCTGCTGTACTGGGAACCACACTTTGGGAACAACTCATCTAAGTTCACAGAGACCAAGGCTTTCTTTTTTTTTTTTTTTTTTGCTGACGAAGATTCACCCTGAGCTAACATCTGTGCCAATCTTCCTCTATTTTGTACGTGGGTCACTGCCACAGCATGGCCGATGAGTGGTGTTAGGTCCACGCGTGGGAACCAAACCTGTGCCACCAAAGCGGAGCGCGGGACCAAGTCTTTCTTTATTGATGGGAATCAGATGGGAGTGGGATTGTGCTCAGAACAATTCAAAATGTACCAGACCTGATCACATCATACGCCATAGAAAGACTCCAGGGCTATGTGATTCTCAGGAGATTCTACACACACACACACACACACACACACACACACACAGGCTTGTGCAAGAAAATGCCTGGCACACTGGGAATAATTCAAAATAAATTAAACACATAATTGAGCCTTCCCCTTAAATAACTCACAGACTGGTGGAAGAAAAGGTACAAAAATAAATAATTAAAGAACAATGTGAAAAATGCTTTAGGAAAGTATGTATCAAATTCTGTGGGAGCCCAAAGGAGTGGGAGGTTAACTTCCCAGGAAGTTAGGAAAGTTTTCAAAAACGAGGTGACACTGGGCCTGGGATTTGAAGGGTGAATAGGAGTGGAAATGTGAAGCTAGGAATTTCAGGCAATCAAAGGAGCAGTTGTAAAAGACAGTTGAGACAACTGAAAGAGCCTGGTACTCACAGAAAATAGAAGGATTTTGTGTGTACTTTAGGGAATGTTTGGAGATTAGCATGTGTACGTTCTTAAATGCCAGTCTAAGAAGTTTAACCTTGCAGCAACCAAAATATTTTCAGGTCAGATCTGTGTTTGCATGAAAGAGCAACTCATTATCCTTCTAGAATAATCTTTGGGCTCCAATCCAGTTCCCTGAAGCTGTCTGCAGCCTCCAAAGCCATCCTGGAGTTTGAGGAAGTGTTGGCCACAGAAATCAAACAGACTCAATAAATTGACTGGGAAATTGAGATAAAACGTGGAGACCACCCAACAAAATGCCATCTGGAGGATACTGCTGCATACAAGGGTGAGATCTGCCTCAGCTCCAAGAAGCTTACTCGGCCAGGTATTGCCAGGAATTCTCAGAGTTGGTCCATATGATCAGTCATCCATGCATGTCAGCCATGTGCGTATTGTATTGCTAATGATGAGGTTACGGAGACCACTTGATGTACAGCCACTGAACCGAACACAAACATGAGTCAAGTGCATAATAATGATAAAAAGTAATAATATAGTTACTATATGGGTATAAATTTTGCATTCACAAACTCAGAGGTACAAAAATAGAACTTTTAAAAAATTGTTTCCCCTTAACTCAACCTACCTTAGCTGTCAGACCTCCATTTCACCTGAAGCAGAAAACTTTGTCTAGTCACTTCTAGGAAAACTCAATTCAGTTCTCACCTTCTCCTTTTAACTCTTTTTTTGCCCAGAGATTATTTCAATCATGAGGACTCTAGTAACCTCCATGTGTCATTGGTAGACAGCATCTTTTCCCCGTCTCCATCTATGGTCATATGCTGTGTCCGCTACTAATATATCTTGAAGCATGTTTTTACTCTTCAAGCACTAACCACTTGAATCATGCAGGCTCCACTGAACCACACAGGCTCCACCTGTACCAGGGCCACGCTGGTCTTCTGCATCCTTCTTGTCTGGATGTCAAGGCCTCTCAGGTCTCTTGGCCACTCTCAGCCACTTCTGCACACCTCTTAAGGACACACAAAACTTTCTCTACTCTTCCACACTACTTTAGGGATGAGGAAACTTGATGGTTGTGAGCTGTCAACTCTTCTCTGCTTAAGTAAGCCACTATGCCATTTTTAATCTAGTAGGGACCCAACTGGTGCAGGGGTACTGGATCTAAAAGGCCTTCTGTTTTATCTGGCTTCACTCAGGAAGCAAAGCACAAGTACTCCTGCTCTGGAACTTCCCCCAGACTTCTCTGGGCTTTCCATTGTCTAACCCCTGCCGAAGACTCATCCCAGGAGGTGTGGGATCCCTTCTCCAGCACCCACAGCTCTGGTGATAGCCCCTCCAATCCACCTCCTACCACCAACTGATTGAACTTATATCTCTTTGAGCAGTAAAATCTGTTACTTAAAAAAAATAAACTTCCGCTACCTCCAAATTATTTGGATAATATACCTTAGTTATTCATTTATTCATTTATTTGTTTGTTTATTATTGAATATCTACTATTCTGTCAAATATGTCCTAGGCACTTAGAATACTTCAAGAAACAAAAGATAAAAAATCTCTGCCCTCATGAAGCTTACATACCAGAGGGAGAAGCCAAACTATAAACAATAAAAGCAAAACTTATTATTATATTATTACATTTATCATATTATAAACACCATAAGATTATATAGTATGTGTACTGATTAAATAGTATATTAGAAGATGATACTTATTATGGAAAAAGAATCCCAATGCTAGAGGCCGAATGCAAACCCATAAATCAGGGTCTGCAGGTGTGGGGCCCTAGCACCAGTATTTTTCAAAAGCTCCCCAAGAGACTCTAACGTACAGCCAGACTTGAGAACCACTGCCTTCATCCATGGAAATTATGACTATTGCTCTGTGGAAATTCTTTCTTTTGTCTTACTAATTCATTTAGTCATTAATTCATTCAATAAATATTTAATTATTAAAATAAGTGTTTGTTTATTTATTAAAATGGAGCATCTCCATTTTCCAACCTTGTTCTAAACACCAGGGATGAAGCAATGACGAAAAGAGACACGATCCTTGTTCCCATGCTCTTCGCATACCAGAGAATTGTTTTTTCCTTTCATAGTCTCATTTAATTCTCACAACACACGTATGCAGTGACCATTCTTATCCTCACTTTCCAGGTGAGGAAACTGAGCCTTTGTCAAGTTAAGAAACTTTCCCAAAGTCAGACAACTACTAAGTGACAGAGCAAGGACTCACACTCAGTCTGAGGAATCAAAAGACCGTATTCTTATCACCTCTCTCATAATAGCATTTCCCAGTGAAAGGCCTTTATTCACACTTATTTCCAGCTTATTTTCAATATTCCATGATGGACAAGTTTCATGATATAATTTAATGGAATTAAATTCGAACAGCTCGAAATTGTGTAATTGATTACATTCAGTTTCCTTCACAAGTTACTCATTTGATTCATACCTGCTGATGTGACACCTAGAGGAAAGGAGTAGAAGTGAGTAGGTGGTTAGGCCTTATTGATCTATGATACATGTGCCAATTGCACAAAATAAATGTTACTTAAAAATCTCAAATGGACTGTGATTAGGCAGGCCACATAGTTATCATAGCTTACCTGTTGGACACCTGGAAATTATTGTAATCAGCCTGATAAATTCCGAAATTAATTTTCATTAAATAACCCTGAGAGATACATTGAGGATATCAATGTATCATATGAGATATCCTTAATGTGTCTCTCATACATTGAGATATGTATCTCATATGATATGAGATACACATGATATGAGATCACACATTTACAGAAATTCTAAATTTCTGATCAGCATTTCAGATTCAGTACAACTGTGAGTTATTTTAAAGATATATGCCATTACGGGCTGAATTGTGTCCCCCAAATTCAAATGTTCAAGCCCTAACCCCCAATACCTCAGAATGTGACTGTATTTGGAGATAGGGCCTTGAAAGAGATGACTGAGTTAAAATTAGGCCATTAGGGTGGGCCCTAATTCAATGTGACTGGGGTCCTTATAAGAAGAGGAAACTTGGACACACACACAGACGCTAGGGATGCACAAGCACAGAGCAAAGACCATGTGAGGACACAGTGAGAAGGCAGCCATCAACAAGCCGAGAAGAAAGTCCTCAGAAGAAATCAAACCTGCTGACACCTTGATCTTTGACCTCCAGCCTCCAGAACTGTGAGAAAATAAATTTTTGTTGTTTAAGCCACCCAGTCTCTAGCAGTCTATGGCAGCCATAGCAAACTACTACACATGCATATTATATTCAATTTAACAAATAATTACCATTCTATGTCTGACATAAAACTATACTATTGGGGGATGTCATAGACCCTTTCTTCAAGGAACTTACAGTCTCTTAGAGAGATACACACATGGATGAGACAACTAGAGAATAGGAGGTCCAGTAGAGGAAATAAGTGCTAGAGTTTGAAAAGAAGGGGAGGCATTGAGGTTGGGTGGGATGGGGGGTAGAATGAACAACAGTACAGAGTGTGAATGTTAATGAGACAGTAAAACATAGAGGTGAAGAGTATGTGCTGTGGAGGAGTCATTGCCACTTACTAGATAATGAGACCTTTGGCAAATTACCTTCCAGTAAAGATGATAATGCATGCCGTGTGGGGTTGTGGTGAAGATTAACTGTGACCGTGCTATAACAGCCATTCACTGGCATGTATTAAGCTCTCCATAAGCGTCATAGAAGTATGGGAGGACAGTGAGGAGAGCCTCACTCAGAAAAAAAGATTCAGGCCGAGGAATAATGAAATCTTTTGATTCCTCTGGAGTTGGGTGTGAGTCCTAGGTCTGTCACTTAGCAGTTGTATGACTTTGGGAAAGCTTCTTAAGTTGGCAAAGGCTCAGTTTCCTCACCTGGAGAGTAAGGATAAGAATGGTCACTGCATATGTGTGTTGTGAGAATTAAATGAGATGATAAAAGGAAAAAACAGTCCTCTGGTTTGTGAAGAGCATGGGAGCAAGGACCTTGTCTCTTTTCTTCACTGCTGTATCCCTGGTGTTTAGACCAGGCTAGAAAACGGAGATGCTACATTTTAATAAAGAATTGATACTTCACATGTATTAACTGCTTATATATTCATAATAATCCATTGAGGTAGGTCTGATAATAATAACTATCCCCATTTTATAGAGGAAGAAAGTGAGGTAGAAAAGGTGGCATAAGTGGCCCACAGTTAGTAACAGAGGAGGGATTCAGGCACAGGTGATTCTGCCCCAGAGCTGCTACACTACACACACATCTGTACCCCCACTCAACTCAAAAGCATGTACAGCTTCACACAGACAAGCTCCTAGAATCTTCTTAACTTATTAATGAGGAAACTGAGGCACTGAGAGGGGTCCTGACTAAGTGACCCAAAATTGTATAGCAGGCAAGTGGCAAAGCCAGAAACTTGGAGTCCTGCTGATGGTTCCATGCCCTTCTGCAGCTATGCCCTGGCTCTCTTTCCAAATAAATAAAACTGGTCACTTTTAGGTATTATCTTATTTTTTCAGGAGAATATGTACTCTATGACCTTCCCAAAGCATTCTGTTGACTTTCACCAGACTCTGGGTACTTCCTACTTCTCCATATGACTTAGTGACACAACAAGAAAAAAAGGAAAATCTTAAAATATAAATTCTACAACTACAGGGCGAAAAAGGAAATATAAATACAACTTTTCTTATGTATGCCTAATAAAAGCTAATGTTTATTAAGGCCCAAACATATGCCGAGCACATTAACTGCATTTTCTCATTTAATCCTCACACCAACCCTTGCAGATAGATGCCATTATTATCCCATTTTAGAGATGAGAGGACCAAGTATCAGAGAGGATAAGTAACTCGTCCACGTCTAAAAGGTTGCCAGTGGTAGAGCAGGGGGACTCAGAACCAGGTCTGCCAGACCTCAGCACCCATCCTCCTAACTTCATGGTTTATTAGCTCCAGCTCATGCTCTCCTTTCTACTTCCACTCACACTAGCCCCCACTCTTGAATGTCTCCTCTTCTCTCTGAATCCTAATCATGTTCCAAAGCACCAGTTCTCATCTTCCCTGTCACACCTGCAGCTCTTTACACCAGAACACAGGCATCAGGATCACCCACAGTGGCTGGTTAAAATGTAGGTTCCTAGACCACACTCCTAATCCAATGAATTATAACCTAGGACAGTGGGGCTCCACTCTGCATTTGAACAGGGTCACTGAGGGATTCTGAAGCTCACTAATATTTGAGGGCACTGGTCTGCACTACCCTGTGTACTCGTGTACTAATTACAGGCTGATCCAGGGGGCACTTCGAGTCTGGCAAGAGTTGCACCAGCTCCAGGCAAGTTTGGTCACAAAGACAGCTGGTTGGCATTTCTCATAAAAACAAAATTATAAATGTCTATTGGACTCTTAGGTTAGCCAACCAAAGCTGGGTTATCCATAACGTGGCTTGACTACTGAACTAGTTGAACCTTACTAATACCAATAACTGAAGAAACTTTAGGTACAGAACACAGAGAAAGAGAGAACATGGAGGCTTGCAAAACACTTATTTCCTGGGGTTCATGTTTACTGCATATTTACAAGTAAAAGAGTATCCACACCCTTTTGGCATTTCCACTTCAAACACACAGATGTATAAGAAAGAAAAATGGATACCAGAATTTAAATCAAGCTCTGTAAGAAGCCACTTCTAAAAGCCAGGTGGCTAATTCAAATTAGAATATATTTTGTTTCTTTTCTGAATAACAAGGAGGAGCAGAATAGACACATTTCCAATAACATTTATGAAGCATTGATTTCCCTTTCATTCTAACCCAAGGTGGTGTTTCACTTCAGAAACACCACCATAAACATCACCGTGATTAACAATTTGATGACAGGTATGTTTAGAGTAAAGCAGCTCCTTCATCAATATTAATAAATATTTATTGAACACTTACTATGTAGAGCACATAATATGAAACAGAGATTTGAAAGATATTTTGCTTTACACCATGGAAACCTAAAGAGGACAGTGTCTGAAAGAATGATTAAACTGAGGCCTGGAGCAGATCTGGAGCATTTAGGGAGCATCTACATTCAGTCTGACCAAAGAAATCATAAAAACGCTGGAACATATGTTTTCCTCAACTGCCTCATCAACTAAAAGGGTTCAGTGAGCAGAAACTACCTTCTCGTAGCTGCCCTTCTATCTCTCAGAGCAATGATGATTGAACGATTGGTTCCTTGGCCCAGTCAATGATTCCAGATACTTTGAAAAAAAAAAAATCCATGCATCTTCTATTACATTATTATTTTAGTATCTGTTAAGAAAATGCATATTGTTGAAAGGTGACATAAATTCAGTATTATCTTAAAATAACTTGTATTTTATTAAGCAGAGCAGTATCTGCATTCTACATATATCTAAAAAGTAGTTAAATCACATGGTTTATTCAGTCTACAGATGATGCTTGGTGCACCGGGGAATTTGAAGATCCCGTTAATTTCAAGGGCCCAAAGCAGAGGTCCCGCAGGCTGAGATATGTTGCCCCAGCCTACTATCTCGAGAGATTTCCTCCCAAACTCTCCTCCTTAACTGGTCTGTGGAAAGGGCGCCCTAGTGCTCCAGTGAAAGCAGGGTGGCCAGAGCTATTAGGAAATGGGAAGGCTCACAGCGAACACTGGGCTTCTGCAGATGGTTTACAGCAGCATTTTCTAAAGCTGTCAGGGTCTTCACCATGTTTAGAATTGGGGACTGAGCCTAAATTGACTCACAGCAACTACTTGATTCTCTGCGAAGATCTGATTTCACCCCAGAGGATACCCTGACCGGAATAAAGCATGGTGGGTATTAAAGTGATAAGGCAAAAAAGCATTGTCAGGCAAATCATAAAGGTCCAATCCTCTCCAAGGAAGGCAAGCATTGTCCTCAGGAATAGTTACACTGTAAAACCATAGGCAGCAGGGAAGTAGGTTAAAGCAGATCATTCTTAAGGTTTATTTCTCAAAAGTCAAACACGATTTCAGTTTGGGGTCATCCACCAAGCATGAAGGTTGTGGATAACACTACTATTAATATTCCATAAATTCTTTATATAGTACTCAGTGGAAAATCATCATTTGTAATATTTATCTGGTGCTTGAATGAGAATCTGCGATAATATGACAATTCAATTTCCTACTTTGACATTTCAAATATGACCAAGTCATGATAATCAATCAGTAATACATTCATCATCTACGTGAAGTCAATTATGCACCAATAATCAGTGAAATTTCGAACCTGTAACCTAGACCCGTGTGCAGTGGCGACAGGGAAGGTGGAGACATTTGCTGTAATTACGCTGTTATAGCTTCTAACAAAATGTTTTATATCTGAAAGGGCAGCCAGTGCTTTTAAAACCTCAATTCCAGTCTGGCTCTTTATTACAAATTGCCTTTTGAATCCCAAGCTTTTTTAGAAAGGCAATAGGAGATGCAGTCATCATAAGACAGCATGAGTATGTGGCTTTGGACTCAGATAGGTAGTGGTTCAAATCCCGGCTCTGCATTTATTAACTGAGTAACCTTGGGCAAGGCAAGTATTTTAAACTCTCTAAGCCTCAGTCTTCCCATCTATAAAGGTGATGGTAATAATTACCTAGCAAGGTTGTGTAAGAATTCACCATGATGTAGGGCACATGGGTGCTCAAAAAATAGGACCCATCACTATAACCAAAAGAATATGATCAAAGCTGAAAGGTTTCGATCACGTTTTTTAAAGGAATAATTCTAAAACTTTCTATATAAGTGAACCAATGTTGAGAAAAGAAAAACATTTAAAACATAGCACTCATTATAATCAAGTGTCTTTTAAAATACTCTGATTACTAGACAACAATTACATGCACTATTTTAATAATATCATAAAATGGTTGCATTTTGTTCTTTGTTTATTGCATTCTGAAAAACCCATGTTAGAATTATAGGCATATAAACAGGGGTTATTAAGAATGCCTGCAGAAAGCACTTACTGATGCATCATTTAGCCTGTTTCTCATCTTTGGAAGAGAGAAATCCAAATGGCTGCTGCTTTCAAATGTCCCCCAGATACATAGTGTTCATTTGAGATCTAAACATTGTGTGTGTCTCTGTGTGTCTGTGTGTGTGTGTGTGTGTGTGTGTGTGTGTGTGTGTGTTTTAATTCAAATTTCCACAGTACCTCTCAGGAATTTTTCTTTCCCCTCACAGGAATTTATGAGACAGTTAAGAATCCTCTGTGGAACACCATATGATTTCACTCATATGTGGAAGATAAACAAACACACGGATACAGAGAACAGATAGTGGTTACCAGAGGGGAAGGGAGTGGGGAGGTGGGTGAAAGGGGTAAAGGGGCACATATGTATGGTGACAGATAAAAACTAGACTATTGGTGTTGAGCACAATGCAGTCTATACAGAAACTGAGATATAATAATGTACACCCGAAATTACACAATGTTATAAACCAATGTGACCTCAATCAAATAATTAAAAAAAAAAAAAAAAGATACTGTCTGGGACCAGGATGAGTTTAGAGATAGCCAATATGCACAGGATGTGTCACTATAAGAAGCTTCCCAGGAACCTCTTCTCTGGTCCCAAATAGTGGGCCTCAGACTTCATGGCAAAAGAGTTGTTGCCATGGCTCCTTGAATCAACACGAGCACAATCATTCACTGTGTGCAGAATACATAAAGCACATCATCACAAAGGATGTGTGTTCCAATCATCTATTACTATGTAACAAATCACCCCAATACACAGAGGCTTAAAACACAATTTATTCTGTCTCATAATTCTGTGGGTAGACTGGTGGTTCCCCTGCTCCGCGTGGTGCGAGCTGGAGCGCCGGGATGGCTACGGTCTTCTGGGGACTTGACTGAGCTGGAATGTCTGAGATGGCTCGCTCACATGGCAGCGTGTTGTTGGCTCTTGGCCGGGAGCTCTGCTGAAGCTGTCAACCAAAACACCTACATGTGGAATCTCCACATAAATTGGGCGTCTTGCAGTCTGGTGGCTGGGCTGCAAAAGGTGGCACCCAGAAAACGGATCATTACAAAGAGCCGGATGGAAGCAGCAAGCCTTCTTATGACCTTGCCTTGGAAACCAGTGTTGTCTGGTGGAGACACAGTGTTGTCTCCACCTCATTTTATCAGTCAAACAACTCACAGGGCTGGCCTGATGCTGAGTTAGTTCTGGCCCATTTGCCACATTTCTTGGGACAAAACTGACCAAGAGGTTGAAGTGGGCTCTAGTGCATAATGAATTAAAAGCGGTATCTGAGTGCATAGCGTGCACGGCCCACTATACACCTTCCTTCCTCCAAGCCAAGGAAAGGAGGAGCAGGAGGAGCTGCAGACCAACACAGAGCAGACAACCAGGAGCCCAAAGAACTTCTGAGTCCAGCCTGTGCAGTTAGGGTAACAAGGGTACATTGAATAAACCAGAGGCGGGGAGTCAAACTGGATGGAAGCCAAAGGTCAAATAGCAGAAATATTGGAAGTTCACAGAAAGGATTCTGCTGGACTCCTTGGGGCTGTTCCTCTTACTGCGTGCTCCAAGCAACACTTCCCTACCTGGAGTGGAAAACTGCCCTGTGTGGCTTCTGACCCAAGCTTAGTTCCATCAAGTCCAAGGTTAGCCCAGCCAAATTCATGGTAAATCGAGAGCTCGACACAGACTTTAAAGTGGAAATTTTGCTAAATTCAAATATTTTGTTGGAAGGAGGGAAGTGAGCTCTCTGGCCCTAAACTATGCAAGTGACTATCTCATGTTGCACTAAATGGTCCAGCAAACATAATGCATGAGGTTTCTTTCCCATATTCTGAAGCCAACAAGAGCGGAGCACGTGAGAGGAGCCATAGAATCTGCTTTATAAAGCATTTAGGAAACTCTAAGGGGTGAAAATATTTATGAAAGTTCCATAGACAGGGCTTCTCTCTGGGTGACATAGCTCTGGCATGTCATGGGTGAAATAAGGTTCTAACAAAGCTCTCTTGGTGTCCCCAATATAAAGCTTTTTTAAAAGGCTGCTAGAAGGATCTGCCTACCTCTGCATTCCACACTACAGTAGATCTTATTACATATTAGAACCCCCATGCATAAGGCCTTTTCAGTAATGGTTTCTCCTGGTTCTTGGACTATACCTACAAATTCACCAAGCTACCCATAGTCATCATTCTCATGTTTGGTGCTGTGTATTAATAATGTTGAATAAAGGATTTATAGACAATGCATTCATTAGCCACTGAAATTAGACTCACACGAAGACTGTCACATATTATCACAGTACTTGTTATACTGTCGAAAGCAACTTTTATATGCTTATCCTTTTCTTAACTTACGAGTCAGAAGGAAGAGGCATCATGTAACATTCCTGGTGGTGCATTTCACATTCTGTTAGTGCCACCAAACAAGAAACAGCTTGCTAGGACTGCCAGGTTCCTTTGAGAATTTCTCCAAAACACTGATAGTCACAACAGCCATCTAGTCACAACTTTGATGTGAATTGCTTCTATTTTTTTGTTTAAACTCAAGAGACTGTAGTTGGATGGCTGGATGGTTCAAATGAATCTCATTGCTTTTTGCCACCTCTCCTCACCCAGGGAGATCCGTTTCCAAAAATTCTCATGGGCCAGACTATATTTTCACTGAAAAGAAGGACCTACCTTCTCTAATCTGTGATACAAAATTGCCAGTAATCCTTTGATGATACTCAAATGATTGTCCCACACCTTCAGGCAGCCATTTATTGCTTAAAACCATTATATCAGAGAAAACCAGGTTTATATCTCATAGAATTAAATTCCGCTGATTACACCCTGCCAACTACTTGCACTTAATTTGATGGGAGTTTAGCCAGGCAAAGGTGGCAGATCTGTGGCCACCAGGCCATGTGGAATTGACTGTCGCTCATTAAAGTTATCCTTAAGATAAAGATTTAAATCTATTTCATTTCCTTGCTCAGTATCACTAAAGTAAATAGGACGAAGACATGAGAATTAAAGGAAATTTTCCAGCCAAGAACATTGACAGCTGAAATATAATCAGTTTCTAAGATTTATAATGCTATTGACTTTTCTTTTGCATCATAAATTTCACTGCTGACTATCTGTCTGGGTTTTATTGTAATATCATATCATATTAGGGAGATCAGCTTTGCTGGTGACGAATGAAAATCACTGATATGAGAAAAAATTCCCATTATCAGCTCATCACCTAATCATATTAGCATCTTTGTATCCTATTATCAGCTTTTTTATATAAAATAACATTTCCTAATGACAGGGATTTCACTAATGCTATACGAGTGGTACTTATATCATTTGAGAGTTCTCATCATGCGTAGGCTACTTGAAAGCAGACTCTATTTGTTTTCTACACAGACTTAGAACATTGCAAACAGTGTCTAGCAATTGAGGCAAAAATGATGCTTTATGGAAAAGCTATCTTCTTGATTAGCATAGAGGGGCCTTCACAATTTGGTCCCAACCTTCAATGACTAGCATGATGATTCACAGAATGTGAAGGTAGTTACAGCAGATAGAAAAGAAAAAACCTGCTCACCTACTGAATGCAAGGTAGAATACATCTCATTTCTTTAGTTATCACTCATACTGTTCTCAAAGTCAAATCAGGGTAAAGTTCAACTGAGTCACCTGTTACCCTATACCAAGTTTTTGCCAATGCCACTGAACAAGAGATTTTTACCTATTTCTTAGCAAACTCACAACTTGCTTAGATGAGTTGGAACCTGATAAAGGAAGAAAACTGAATTTCTAAAATTCATTTTTTAGAATATGATTGAGTCTTTGGAGTTTGTGGCTATATCTGCAAGATGCTGAACCAGTCGATCACCTCAGCGATTCACTGTGACAACCAGTCAATGCAGTGAGAAAATCAATTTTATCAGCTCATTGAACTGAACCACTGCCTGCGGACACATGCAAATTAAAGGCCTCCGTGGCTTCCCATGGCTACTATGGCAGCTGTGTCTCTCACCACAGTGGGGTAAGGTTCTCACCCAGCCAGAATCTCCAGGAAAGTGGAACCTGGCTCTTTCATGTATTTATAAGTTCCCCTGGCACCCGGCACCAAACTATGAGACATTTGCTAGGCAGCACCAAATACTTCTCCCGGCCAACCCCAGCCCAGGGCCTGGTAGAGCAGGCTGGGCTCCCTGGATGAGTTTGCTGGCTGCTCTACTCATCCCCTCTAGAATTCAGGATTTACTTTTGACCCTGTTATGGGAGGATACTCCCAGTGTTTCACAGACTGACAGTCAGAACAACTCCTCTCCAGCATTTCCTCCAGGGAGCTTATTTACTAGGTCCTCATTACAGAGCCTCATACTCCAGAGTCAGCCAGGAGATTCCAGAGTTCCTAGAGTGGTTAAACAACTTGACTTCTCCATGAACCCTCCTGACATGTCACTAGCTGAAATGTAAGTCCTTGAAGTGGGGGGGCCATGTCTTTATAACCCATACAATGAATGGCAGATCGAAGGGTTTATCAAATATTGAATGACTGGATTAGTTAATTAACTAATTAATTAATTTAAAGCAGTGGCTCTCAAACTTTAGTTGGCATTAAAAAAAAAATCACCTGAAATTTTTTAAAAATATGGATTCCTAGATTCAACTCCCCCAAAATTCTTATTTAATATGTCCTAGATTGGGTGCAGATATCTGAATTTTTAACAAGTACCCTAGGTAACATGCTTCGATTTAAAGTTATCAGTTGTCTGCCACTGATCTGACCCACCTCTTACTTTAGAAAACAAAACAAAACAAAAAACTATGTAAATGTTTGCTATAAGAAAAATTTTGCAAGTTGACTCATTTCTGTGGCGTGTCTATTTTTGCTGTCGTTTGATGCATCATTTATTTAAGCCTAGGAGAATGGTCAAGCATTTAAAACACATTTCCAGCCCTGAGTTTTGGTGGAAATTAGTTGGAAAGGCATCCCTAGCGAAATGTGTGAAAATATTTTCACACAGAATACCCGAAAGTCTTAATAAATGTCTCCCTTCACTTGGCTTTTTTGGGTTACCCCAGCTCAGTGCATTTCCAGACACCCAGCAGCAGAAGAAAACACACCCAAGTCCCCAGCAGTTGCCACCTTGAAGGAGTGGTGAGAGGAGTCACAGAGAAGCCTAATTATGCTGTCAGGCTAAAGGAGAAAGTAAGAAAAAGCAAGCTGTTTGGGAAGCTAGGTAGAAGCCAAGCAATACAGGGAAGGGGAGGAGGTTAAAAATGTCACGTCTGTGCAGGTTTCTCACCTCCTCGGCAAGGGGAGCTGCTCCCTGTTCTGTCTCCTGTTACGATGTGAATATGTCTATATTACAGCGCTTTTTACAGCAGAGTGTACTTAACGGATCACCGTCTCTAGGGGGCAGTGAGCTCCTTCAGGGTGAGGCCTATGACGGACAGGGTCAGGGTTAAGAGCTTGTTGTAGAGACAAATGCCAAATTCAAATCCAGATCCGCCACTTACTGGCTGTGTGGGCTTGGCAACTTATCCTCCAACCTCAGCTTCCTCATCTGCAAAACGGAAGCAATAACTTCCCTGGAGGAACACCTGCATGAATTAAAGGAGATAATCCATTGTAAATGCTCAGCAAACTTGCATTGCAAGTGTTCAATAAATGTTAGCTCATATAAATTATTATTCATTTTGGGTCCGCAGTATAACGTGTGATAGATGGAACGGACATGAGGACCTCTGATACCCATCCTACTAGAGCCAGCCTCTAGCTCCAGCTGGGGCCCTGAGGAAGACAGAGAACAAGGCCAGTCAAATGTTCACTGCTGATTACTCTGCGTGCTAGCCACAAGGCTTATGTGAAACACCTAACCTTGGTGCGCCTGGACCAAAAACCCAGGCTGGAAGACTTCTGTGGCCTCTTCCGCTGGGTTTATCCTCTGATCTTAGCTCTTGAATCTTCATCACTCTTTGGAAAGAAGATAAACAGAAAAAGGGTGTTGAAGAAAGCACCAAGAGAACGGCCATCCCGAAACCACACTCCTAGGGAAGGTGACCCCCCAACCTTGGTTTGCCTGGGGCAATCCTGGCATAATTATTAATAAGACCCCCTCGCTCGTGCATGACCAGGTGTCGATGATAAATTCTGTGGTTATCTGACCCCTAGGCATTGGAAGGCAAGAGTCCCTCCAAATCATTGGGACCAGGATGGGAACAGCTTGAGCCTATCTTATGACACCAGCCTCACGAGCTACCAGGGAAGAGAAGCAATCAAAGAGCAGAAGAACCTCCAAGGATGTAAACTGCTGGCCCTGCCTCTATTCCAAAGCCCAGCTCTGGAGCCCTGCAGCCCAGGTGTCACTGGGAACCCCTTTGGCCCTGGGCCTCCATCGAAGCCCCTCTTCCTCAGGTTGGGGAGCCCAGCAGAGGCCTATTTTCCCAGGAAAGTTTTAAAGAGGCCACTAAATCCTGCTCCTGACAGGGTCCCCAATCAGTACAAGAAACTCAAAACATGAACTTTTAGTTTAGAAAAGGCCCTTCCAGGAACTTAAAAGCTAATTCGTTTTTGATGGTCATAACATTCTTGGGTAAGGGATACAAGACTATCTAACAAACTGTTGGTTGAACACTGGTCACAAGGTATCAAAGACACAAGTCAAAAAAAATCATAAAAACCACAATCAGCCACAATAACTAATTCTTGTCAAGCAGTTCACATTCACAGTGTGCTTCAGGCATATGACCTCACTTCTGTCTTTCAACAGCACAAGGAGATCGGCGTCACTAGCCCAAAGTTTACAAGTGAGAAAAAGGACACAGAAAAGTTAAGTGATTTGTCGAAATCACACAGCATGTAAGTGGCAGACCTGGAAGCTAAATCCAAGGCTTTTGAGTTCAAACCTTGTGATTCTGTCTAATACAGTCAGTCACATCATCATCAGATTAAACTTGAATTCAATTATACAGAAAAAAAGAAAGGAGAAAAATACAGAGAGAAGGAAAAGTCAGGAAGGAATCATTTAAGCAGTACAGGCAACACCTCTGGCTCGTCTTTTTCATCCAGAAATGCCACGGGATGAGCAAATGATTTGAAGCAGGACCACACCATGCACTGTTTGACTGTTCTCAGATGATTTCATCATGAAAGCATCTCATCTCCCTGAATGTGATTCTAAGAAGTAAACGTTTGTGCTTTTGGACAACACAACCCCTAAACACAGATGAACTAATTCATCTGGTGCTCAACCCAAGGAAACAGCCATATCTTAGGTGTTGGGGGAAAAACCCCAGCGAGGGACAATGTCAGGCCCCCCATGGCACCTTCCCCGGAGCCGTGGCTCCTCCACTGCCCAGCACTGTGTAGTTGAGAAAGTGCTTTCATAGATCCCACCTCACCCAATCTTGTCGACAGCCCTGAGAAAGGGAGAGGTGAGAGAGATGTGGTTATCTCCACCCTATAGGTAAGGCAGGCTAATATTTTGCAATACTACACTTCTCTCTGCATTTATGCTACAGGGAAGGAGGGGATGAAAGTGCTCAAGACTCATGTAGTTCGGGCCCCTGAGAGTGGGGCTGTCAGGGTTGGGCAAGGTTCTTGTGCCCAAGCGTGATCCAGAAGCCACGGATCTGCCTGCCTTTAGGGCACATGGCTTGGACAGTGCAGACACCAGCCATGACCACGCTGGACTGAGGCTGGACCGTCCTCCCCATAAACCAAGGCACCACTGAGCCTCCTGGGTTCTTGTACAACCCAAGGGAGCTGGAAGGAGCCCCAATAATGACTCTAAATACGTTTCTTACTCATCCTGGGAGATGAGCACCCACAGTCATGTTTATGATGACTTTTTGTTTAATTAAGACAATTTTTTTAGAGCAGTTTCAAATTCACAGCAGAATTATAGGGAAGGTACAGAGATTTCCCATATACTCCCTGCCCATACACATGCATAGCATCCCCCATTATCAATATCCCCCACCAGAGTGGTACATTTGCTACAAATGATGAACTGATATTGACACATCATAATCACACAAAGTCCACGTCAACCTTACGGTTCACTCTTGGTGTTGTACACTCTATGAGTTTGAACAAATGTATAATAACATGTATTCACCATTATGGTATCATACAGCGTATTTTCACTTCCCTAAAAATTCTCTGTGCTCCACCTATTCATCTCTCTCCCCCACCCCCAATCCCTGAGAACCGCTGGTCTTTTTACTGTCTCTATAGTTTTGCCTTTTCTGGAATGTCATAGAGCGGATTCACAGAATATGTAGCTTTTTCAGATTGGCTTCTTTCACTTAATAATACATTTCAGGTTCCTCCATGTCTTTTCAAGGCTTGATAGCTTATTTCTTTTTAGCACTGAATAATATTCCACTGTCTGGATGTCCTACAGTTTATTCATCCATTGACGTACTGAAGGACACCTTGGTTGCTTCCAAGTTTTGTGTGGACTTTTTTTAAATGAAGAAATATCAAATTTCTTGTGGACCTTATTTTGTGATTGCAAATTTCTTCCCACTACATGAATGAGGAAAATATAAGATGCCAAACATCCATAAAAAAACACATATTTGAGGTATAAGGGCAACCTTTGTTTGGAATGAGACACTTGGTTTACTAGGCAGCCTTGGTTTATTTGTGGTTCTCCCTTTGTTTCCTATACAGATCTCAATTGTTTAAAGGGACTTTGCGGTACCCCTGTCCTTTACTGCCTGACTTGATTGATCGTCTCTACCACCAGTTAACGTCCTAAGTGTGGGATGCCAAATCAGCTTGTGCGGCACCTTGGAGACACACAAAAGAAGGGGTTCCCAGGGCACATGCTCATTAAACGACTTCTTGCACCCTGGTGCCAGTGCCTTTCATTAGATTATAAAAAGTAGCTCGGTTTAATGGTTCCTTGTCATGGAAGTCTATGACTGTAAACTCACTTGATATCCATCTAAGTTGAAATGTCTCCTTTCCAGCCGCCTACCCATGTTCTGTTCTGCTCCCACTCTGCAGCACTCTGAATTTTGGCTTTTTCTTGCTTTTTAGCTTTTGAGGATTTTTTTTCTTGCTTTCAAGCTCAGCTATACATTTAAGGGTTTCCCTAATACCCTTTCTCTTGATCCAGCATATCTATGTGTTCAGAGCCCAAGGAGGGCTTCCCGTGGCACCCAGTTTGCCATGTTTAGGGTAATCTCGTTAAAACGTACATTCATTCATTCAATTGATATTTTTGAGTCCTTATGAGGGTTCACTATGCAAGGCACAGGGGATACAAATATGAGTGAGATCAAATTCCTGTTCCCAACATCCTCATAGTCCAGAGAAGACAACAGACAAACTCCAGTACAATGGGGCTACTGCCTGGCACAGGCGTGAATGAAAGGGCACGGGAGCAAAGAGTCCTGAGCCACCGACTCTGGAGGGAAAGCTGGGGAAGGCTTTGCACATATAGCTGTGTGTGATGAATGTGACCAGCCAAAATCCATCCATGATCAGCATGTCAGCGACAGAAATTAACCTTGACATTTCTGATCTGAACCTGTCTTAAAACACAACAGAGCATGATGTGAAGTGAGTCGTTAGACTATTCCTCAAGAAACCCAGGTCAGAGTTCTCACATGCATCTGTGTGAACTTGAGCAAGTCCTTGCACATTTCTAGGCATCACTTTCTCACCGGCTATCATCTAGCTGAAAAATTACATGATTATTATAGCAAACTCATTTTTTCCCACAAAAAGCATTTTTATTAGATTATTTAAGGAAATAAAGCTAAATATGTCTGTTTGCCCAGGTCAACAATTGCAAATTTAGCTAAGGTAACAGACTGGGAATATGAAAACAGACACAAACCAAAATACTCGAGAGAGGAAAGATTGATGGTGAGCACTGGACGCAGTTAGCAAAATCATGCAAGAACACAGCAAAATGAAACTGGTTGTTTAGAATCAACAGGCAAAAAAGGTCGTTTTGACAATATCCGTAGGTCACCTTCTTAAACCACGAACTTCTCAAAATACAAGTCACATCTTTTTGTTGCAGCCCCCTACCGAGCACCAAGGGATCCTTAATAAATACAAACTGGCTATGACAAAGAAGAGAGCGCCTGTTTCTTGGTGTTCGTTGGGTACTGCTGAGAAATCTTTCAACCTGCCACAGCAGCAATCGGGTCATTTCTCCTGACAAGCAGCCCCTTCCCTTAGCGGTAATGAGCACGGTAAAACCAACACATGGAGCCCCCTAGACCAAAGATAATAAAAACTATGTCCTCGAGAGCACAAATAGGTATGAAGTGAGGCGAATTATGAGGATGAGGCTAAATGCATAGCTTCAATTGCTCGCCCAATTCTCTATGTTGTTTACAGTCTTGAGCTCAGCTCTGCGCAAGTTGGGTTCCAGTCCCATCACCAAAGGCAGACAAAAGGGGAGGCGCAGCGCCATCTGGTGTCCGTCCAAGGGGAGAGTCGAAGCTGCGAAGGAACGGCTTCAGTGTCCCGAAGGACCTTCCAATGGGACTGTGACCACATTTTTTAGTGCAATTTTCTCTATTATAAAAGAAGGCGTGAAACTTATTTGTTGTAGTATGAGTTTTATTATCTGTCATCATTTTATTTTTGTCTGATATTTTAGATAAAGCTTTCAGACAAAAATGAAATTTGAAGTTTAAAACCTAGTTTATAGTATTTTAGTTTATGCACTCCCTAGAACCACAACATACAGTTTTTAATAAAGCGTCCGACCTTAATTACAAAATGCTTTCCTCTGCATTCGTTTTAAGTGCCATAAAATTAATGCCATATACACAGCTGATAATTATACAAATACAAAGGGAACTATCGAAGAGGGAAAATGTATTCAATCTCATAAAAGACATAGCACCTTTTGAGTTACTAAGATAAATATTTTTAAAGTAACATATTGGAATTTAAAGAAATTGATTCAAAAGTAGTCTTGCATTCCTAAAAAAGCTGAAACTTTGCACTGAGTTTACTGATCTTTTCTTAACTGGACTGGATGTATAATTCTATTTTCATAAAGCCTATCTCCAGAGCTGACAGTGGGGCACTGGAATTCTTTGAACAATGCATGAACAAGCCCCATTTAGGATATTGGCTTTCTAACTTGGGTGATTTGGGGCTTGTGTGTTATGACCAGAAAAAAATCATCAACAGGATGTCAACAATAGCCACAAATATCTCAGAAACCTTACCTACCATACAGCCATCCCTAAAATTCTGGATTGCTCCCACTGCAGAGAGCTGGACAGAGACGCCCAGAGGTGGCTTCCTCGGGCCCCTCCTCCCAACATCTGATTCCTGTTGATTTTTATTAATCAAGCTTCTATTCCTATAACTTGAAGTACGAGTGACAGCAAGAGATAAACTATGCTTGTTATAAATATTCTCAAAAATATTGGGAGAGAACAGGATGCTAGAAATAGCAGTATTCATGAAACAAATTATAGATTGAGCCATAAGAGATTGCTGCCACTTGACTGTGTTTTACCTAAAATAAAGCAATTTCATGCAATTCACCTCAATACTTAGGAAACTCAAGGAAAGGTACACCGACATGGATGTATCTAGGGAATAGCACCCCTTGTAAGTGCAATTTTTAGCTGCACCGAAGTTTGTTTATGACCGAGGTCATGTCTATGCAACATTAAGTTGGACAAATGTTTTAGCTTGCTATACGAGTTTTATAAAATAGCACCATCACTTAGCAGAATGCACCCACTCAAGCTTCCAATAGGGGCTATCCACTTGGATGTTAAGACTTAGTTTCTCATCTTTGTTTACTAATTAAGTCTCTGTCAAACTTTTCTTGCTGTAATATAGATAAGAACATATACATATAAAATTAACATCTTCATACATCAACTAATAGACATGCTATGTTGCAAAAGTCCATTTTTAAGGCAGTTGCTTGAAAGTAACTAAGCACTTCCTCAAAGAAATAAAACATGTTTAAGTTCCCAGGACAGCTCCTGAGAGTCTGCATAACTCACCCTGCAGCTACACGATGGGGTTCTTTTACAAACCTGAATTGCAAGACGAGGAAGCAGGAAGACAAAAAGGAGAAGGAAAAGGATCAAAAAGTAGCATTGTGATACTTAGTGTTTATGACCCTATTTCTAGTATTCTGGTCCACTATATTATTTTTAAGTACTGAAATACAGGAGTCCAGCCTGGTGGCAGAGCGGTTAAGTTAGCGCCCTCCGCTTCTGCCGGAGGGTTCCCAGGTTTGGATCCTGGGCGCGCACAGACGCACCGCTTGTCAAGCCATGCTGTGGCAGCGTCTCCTATAAAGTAGACGAAGATGGGCACGGATGTTAGCCCAGGGCCAGTCTTCCTCAGCAAAAAAGAGGAGGATTGGCAGATGTTAGCTCAGGGTTGATCTTCCTCACAAAAAACAAAAAAAGTACTGAAATACATATTTAGTTCTGGATGATATTGTCGTTTTAGTGTTTGAAAAAATATGAAATCTGAATCTTTTATGTATTCAAAAATCAATGACTCAATTGTTCAATTTATGCCACAAAACAAATCCGTGCTCATTTTTTTACATGTAGGCAAGACCACACCCATAAACACTACAATAGGTAACCAGCTGTGCAACTCCAAAGATTCCACTGAAAAGATACGTCTTCTTCCAATTCAAAGACTTTCTGAACAAGTGAAATATATGTCAGCATTGAAATTGATAAAGATCCCTCAATATCAGTCTCTACACGATGACACTAAGAAAGACAAACCCGAAATGCTTGCTTCAAAACAAAATATTACAGCTTACCATAATAAAAAGATTGTCACTCTGAAAAAAAGGATACAAAACTTTTCAAAAAATACTCTTCAAAGATATGGGGTTATTTGAAGATGAAGAAGTCAAAAGTAAAAGTCTGGAGTTAGCTTACAGCTTGCTCCCCCACTTCTGACGTGTGTAGAATCAGAAAGAGCACTGTCAGTGGCTGGAAACATTTGTACAATAATACGCTTGCAACTGAATGATGACACCCTGAACCTCATTTTTTTTAGTTGGTATTTCTTAAAAGAACTATAAATTATATCAGACATTTGATTTTACATTCTGTGACTAATTTAATTTTCTTCCTTTTATAAAGAGACCATTTTAGTACGGCATTATTTTATATATTTCGTCTGTTGATAATTTATACTATTATAATATATGTTTATTTTTATAAATTTATATTTTACTTAATTATTTTACTTATAATTTTTAAATTTGAAATGTATGAAGGCTTTAGTCCCACTGAAATTTTTTAGGAAATTTTGTTTTAAATAAATTATAGATAATATGTGTATCTCAGTGTCCATTTCACTTAAAATCAAAATAAATACTGAAGTGCCAGAGGTGTCATTTTTTCCGGTATAGCGTAAGGTCTAGTGGAGCTCAAACAGAGACAGCATGTTGAGGAAGAGGGAATAAGGAACCGGGACTCAAGAAACTTATATCTCAGGCCGAAATAGGACCTACAGAGGCCATAAATAGTGAATGGTACCCCCTCACCAATATGTAATTAAAAATTAAAACAATACTAAGCCATAAATTAAGTCCAACACAGTCCTTATGATACCAGCTCAAGACAAGGTTGACATAAGGGAAGTATATTATAGAAAGGAAAAACTCTGTCGTAACTTTGAACGACCTCTGACAAACTAACCCAGCTGGACATGCACCCTCCAGGAGATCTAGCTGCTCTGTAGATTTTATGACCCCTGTTTGTGCATGTACCTCCCAGCTGCGATAAGATGATAACTTTGTTCTTTTGAGTTCCTTGGGAATGTGATGACCCCCGAACAGAGAGTCTACGCTGATAGCCATCATCTGAAAGACAACTGAAAGATCTGGTGTGGCACTCCCAGTCTGTAACACGAGGAGGTCAATATTCCTGGGCTGGCCCCGTGGCTTAGTGGTTAAGTGCGCGCTCCGCTGCTGGCGGCCCGGGTTCGGATCCTGGGCACGCACCGACGCACAGCTTCTCCACTTCTCTGGCCATGCTGAGGCCGCGTCCCACATACAGCAACTAGAAGGATGTGCAGCTATGACATACAACTATCTACTGGGGCTTTGGGGGGAAAATAAATAAATAAATAAAATTATTAAAAAAGAAAAAGAAGAAGGTCAACATTCCTAACCCCCTCCCCAGTAACCCAATGGCCTCTATAACTGCTATAAGATTTTGTGCCCCTTAAGATGGTTCTTTTGGACATGAATCGGCCATCTTCCCCCTTGCTAGCAAGCTGTAATAAAAAGTCCTTTTTCTCCTACCACCTTGCCTCTTGACTATTGGCATGTCTTGTGGTGAGCAGAAGGCCCCACGTTGGGCGGTAACACTTATTTTTCCCATAATGAATACTAAATATTTTTTTGTTAAATATTTCATTTTTCCCTCCAAAAATATGATGTGTTGGTTCCCTAAGCATAAGACATTCTCCATCTGTCTCCAGCCTGTTCTGCTCCCACATCTGCTTCTGTCCTCAGTGACTTCACCTCTCTGGGCCTCTTTCTTCATCAACATGATAAAGGGTTTTGATTAGATGATATCCAGCCCCCTATCCAGCTCTAAAGAATTACTCTCTGCTTCCAGTCACTATGGAGTCAGTCCTAGGCAATTGTAGTATTGTGATTTATAACAAGAAATATATAGCTGGTCTTCGTCCCCATTTCTGGCACAGAGCTCCTAAAACCCTCTGTAATTTCCTAAGTGAAGAGGATGATCAAGGTGTCTTTTGTTACTTTCATTAGGTGACTTTTGAAAAACACCTAAGGAAAACCAAGCACGTGATTAATGGGTTGGAACTTTCCATCCCACCCTCAGAACCGTGGGGAGGGGAGAGGGGCTGGGGATTTAGTTCAATCGCCAATGATCAATGATCTAATCAATCATGCTGTGTAATGAAGCCTCCATAAAAACCCAAAAAGGACGGGGTTTGGAGAGCTTCCAGGTTGGTGAACACGTGGAGATTCAGGAGGAAGAGTACATTCCTGGAGAGGGCATGGAGGCTCCACGCCATGTCCCCATACCTTGCCCTATGCATCTCTTCTGTATCTAGTGAGTAAAATGTTTCTCTGAGTTCTGTGAGCTGCTCTAGGAAATTAATCCAACCCAAGGAGGGGGGCATTGGAACCTCCAATCTCTATCCCCGGTCAGAAGCCCAGGTGACAACTTGGAGTTGCCACTGGCATCTGAAGGGGGGGAGTCTTGTGAAACTGAGTCCTGAACCTGTGGGATCTGAGGCTATCTCCAGGTAGATAGTGTCAGAATTGAGTCGAATTGTAGGACACCCGGCAGAACTTTTTAGCCACGTTGATGAATACCTTTAAAAGATTCCTACCTCCTTTTAAGACAGAAAGGTGCTGAACTAATTCATAGGACTGTGTGAATGAATGATAGATAGCCTTAACACTTCCAGATGTGTATTTATTTTAATATTATTAACAATGAGTGTCAGGCATTTTTATGGATGATTCTTTTAGGGGTGATAAGCATAGAGTTTGCTGAGAACAAAGGCTTTGGAGCACACGTGGTATGGGTTTATAGATCTACCAGTTCTACCAAATGGGCAAATACACAGATTTGGCAAAGACGTGGAAAAATACTCGCTCTGAAATACTCCTCTCAGGTGAACAATTTGGTTGTGCTTTCGAATTTTCAAAGGTGCGTATTCATTGGCTGGGCAATTCCACTTGAGGAATTTGTCCTATAAATATACTCACAAAAGGCAAAATACGGGTAGAAGGACCTTTATGGGTGCTGAGTACTGTAAGGCGTAGACTGTACTAGTTATCCTCAGCCCCACATCCATCCTTCTGTACCACGCCCCGTACTCCCGAGACTGGGAGTGTGCAAACTACATTTCCTAGCCTCCCTTGTTATCTGGCTCCCCATTGGGTTCTTCCAGTAAGAGATCCTAAGATTAAAGGTCAGAGAAAAGAGACAAACATTCTGCTTCTGGCTCTTGGCAGTGTGGTGGTTGCTGCTGGTGGCTGGCAGATACCGGAGTGGCAGCAGAATTCTGAACTCAGCTCCCCAGGCAGTATCTTTTCAGCTATTTCAGTGCTGATCTAGGTGCACAGCTTTGGCAGGTCCAGAACCAACTAGCTGCAACAGTATCTCCAATGGTGCAGCAGCCGCTGCAGGTCTCAGGTCACTCCAGGGCTATCAGCAGCTTCTGATCTCAGATTATCCTGGCATCTTCTTTTATTTTCCAAGGCCCCCTAAATCTCTTCCTTCTGCTATTCCTTCTAAGACCTTTCTAACCAGTTTTCTATATTGAATTCACTCTGTTTGAAATACACAATAAATTCTGTTTTTCAAAATGGACTACAAATGATACAAAAGCCATTCAGTCCAGTATTGTATTTGATAGAAAAAGATTTTAAAACAATCTAAGTGTCACTTAGTAAGGGACTGGTTAAATAAATTATGACCATAGAAATATGGAATATTACACAGCTGTCAAAAAGACTGATGCATCTCTATGTGTACGAATGTGAATAATCTCCAAGTTATTATAGTAAAAAAAGAGCAAGGTGCAGAATATCATGTATAGTATGTTACCATTTGTAGTGACCTCTCTACCCATTGAATTTTAGTTCATAGCCCTGTATTCTGGCCAACTGGCATGGTTTAACTGGCTCCATGGCCATGCCAAGGTCAAATACCTTTCTCATTTTCTCTTTACCATTTCCTCTGTTTACATCCTTCTCAACGAAATATTAAGTTTTTGTCATGGCCTATGGTTGACAAGATTAATGTGAGTCTAGAACATAGTATGATTAGATTCTTGATCATTTCTTGTTTGGGATCCAATAAGAGACTAGATGTTCAAATTATGAGCTGCTGCCTTGAATTTTTAGGTCTGTGGATTTCTTTGTATTTTTTAAATTCTGTGGATGTGAGGATGATGCAAAGTTTTTATGTGTTCATGACCTTTGAGTCTTTAGAAAACTGTAGCATATAAAAAGATTCCTTTTTAGAAGTTCTGGAGTAGAGATCTGGGGTAAGACTGAGCACCCCATAGTATCAAAGAAGTAACCAACCTCCTTCCAGGTCTGTGAATAAGATTCTCTGGCTGTGACTGAACAAAGGTATATGAAATGAGAGGAGATACTGTGGGATTTTAATTTTATTATGGTGATGAGAGGAGGGAAAATCTACTTTTTGTTCTTTATTGGAACAATAGAATTATTTAATTGTCAGGTGTGCTTTAATTTTTGATAGGAAAAAATACAATATTAATGAGCAGAGGAACTTAAACTTTCCTGTGAAATCAGGGGGTTTACTTGACAGTGAAAGGAAGCTCACAATCTAACTTTGGTCATGCTGTAATATTGGCGTATATGTCCAGGGCACTAGAGACAAGGGAAATGAATTCTCCAGGAGAGAGAGACCTCTACCTCTACCAGAATTTACTGTGTGTGTAGCCTTCAGGTTTACTTCATTAATGCTCTTCCTTGACCCATTTCAGAATCTCTGGGAGCAACATAAAAGAGAAATTTGTAAAAGGCCTTCTGGGGCTTCACTGTCTTTTTAATTAGTCCCAAAAAGTATCTAAGATTTTTGAAGTGTCTCCATAAAGACCCAAGCAGGATACGTCAGCCTGGATTCGGCCAGAAAACACAGTCACCACAGGTATTAAGAACCAAGGAGTTTAACATAGGGATTAAATTCTGCAGCTAGACAAGAAGGAAAACAGGCACCGACAACCTCGGCTTAAACTAAAGCAGTGAAGGAATAGGAGGGCCGGGTTTCACAGGGAAGCCCAAGGAACTGGTGCACCTGGCTATCACAACTGCCAGTAGGGGGAGCTAGAGAGAAACCTGCAACGCCACCGTAAGTGGCCACCATGACTTCCTGTGAATAATGGCTTTAGCTTCCACTTCTATCTTCCAAATTTCAATGCAATTTTCTCTCTTGCCCTACTCTAACTCGGAACCGTACAGGGAAGGGATTCTGGGACATGTGGTTCCAGCTTTACGTGGTGCCGAGTTGGCAAGGGACAGTCTAGTCCACAGAGCTGCACTCTTTTTCCTCCACTAAAACCTTTAGCATTTGATGCGGTTGGCTACATCCTTCTTTTCAAAACACTTCCTTCCCTTGGATTCTGAAATATCACTTTCTCTTGAATTATCTTTTACTTTGTTTCTCCTTTTCAGTCTCTTTTGATGCTTCCTCTTCATCTCCCAGAGATCAGTCCTGGGACCTCATTGCTGATCTCATCCAGTCTGGTGACTTTAAATAGCATCTGTGTACTGATCACTCGTAAATATATATCTCCAGCTCAGACCCCACCCCAAAACTCTTGGCTGTATATTCAAGTGCCCTCTTGACTTCTCTGCTCACATGTCTAACGGCCCAAACCACCACAGTCTGTGGTACTTTGTTACAGCCACCTGAGTAGTTAGGACAATCCACTCTCCCCAACTAGATTATAAAATCCAAATGGGACCAGATTTTCTTTTGTCCACTGGTGTATCCCCAGCACCTAGTTGCCGCTCACCACACAGTGTATTTGCACACTGTATCAATGACTGAATGAATGAGTTGCCCAGTGTCTTAGCTAGAATGTGGCAGAGCTTGAGCTAGCTCAGATGCTAGCTAGCTAACTACACGATGAAGTGGAGATAAGTTTTCTATCTTGATTGTGTGAATCTAATTTGCAAATGACAATATAAGCAACCCATCGTGAATAAATAGTACATTCAGAAAATGCAAATACAAATTCTGCCTCTCTCACTTTCTCCTATTTGAAAGGAGTGGTTATCCGTTTGAGAAAACCTCACAGCACGTCTATCCCGCTGTAGACTTCATCGGGTAAACAGCATTTGGGGATTCAGACATCATAGCATTAAATTCCACTCCCCATCCAAACCACAGATATGTGTTTATTTCTCGAAAGCTATTGCAGAGCTAACTCTCTGGACCAACCAGCACTCTTGAGGACCTAACTTTAAAACCAAGGCAGTGCTTTCTTAATTCCCCAAGAGGGAGTGCATGTCATTAAAGAGACAAAAGTCACAACATGCATTAGCTTTTGATAGTAATTCATCTGGTTCCACTAACTCGGAAAGCTCAAAAACATTCAAACCTGTTTCCTTGAGACTGCTAAGATAAGACTCCTTTCAAAGCCCCTTAAGTAGTAATTGTCCCTGAAAATCAAGGCCAAATGGGCCAGAAATGAGAGGCAGTTTGTAAATTCTGAGTTTGAGCCCACTTGAGCCAATTACTGTAACAGGACAATCATGGCGTCTTTATTTGGACGCCTGAGACAGCCTATTTACTGCAAGGTAAATGAATTGATGTGCTCTCTTGGTGTAATTGAGGAGAAACCTGTTGGATCACAAATTCATCCAGTAACTTAATTAATCCTACTTTAGGATTCATCTGAGAAAGTGCTTACATAATTTCCTTTGTATGTGTTTTCCAAAAGGACTTATGTCTCCTATCCAATGTTCTCTAAACCACAAAGGTACCCCATTGATTTTCTCTGTCTACAGTGTGTTGGTTTTCAGCCCGTAGTGTGTAAGGTGAAAGGAAACAATAACCGTATATAGAAATATTGATCTGCAACCATTGATTCAAGGCCCCATGGTGTCAAAAGATTAGTTACTTTTAAGGGAAGGACTAAAGGTGACTTTCAACTACTTTTTATTGACTAACACAGACCAGACAAACCTTTCTATCCAACGCCGGAGACTCTTCTCCAGAAGCCATAATGAATAGGCTATTTGACTCCCAATATATAACACTGTCAACATATTTCCCAAATACATATAAATGTATGCCGTACTGTTACCAGATGATTGATGGTCTTTTAATTTAACTATAATAATAACTAGTACATTTAGTGTTTACTATGTCCTGGGAATTGTCCCAAGTGATTTACATATATTGACTTCTTTAATCTTCACAGCAACCCTCTGAGGTAGGTACCAATATTATCCCCATTTTACAGAAGAGGAAACAGAAGCACAGAAAGGTTAAGTAGATTGTCTAAAGTCACACAGCTAGTAAGTGGCAGAACCAGGCTTTGAACTCAAATAGCCTAGCTCTAGAAATTATACTTTTAACCACTACACAATGGCACCACTCAGATGTTAAAGAAAATGGGAGAAACTCATTGGTCAAAATTGCAAATGAAAATTATTCAAATACTAGCCATTATCCTGCATCTGAACAAGGTGAAAAAGAAAAAGTAACTTTTTAAACTGTAAGTACTTTTTCCGGTTTATCTTCAAAAAAACAATTTGGAGAACAACAAAAATTATTACCATCCTATAGCTTAATAAAGTACTCTGGGAAGATTTCCTATCATCATTTATAACTTTTAAATCCTCTAGACTTATAATCTAGAGAAATAATTAGAGAAATTTCCTCCAAACCACAATGAGACACCGCTTCACACCCAGTAGGATGGCTATCAATAAAAAAACAGAAAGTAACAATGGTTGGTGAGGAAAAATTGGAACCCTTGCACATTGCTGATGGGAATGTAAAATAGTGCAACTGCTATGGAAAACAGTATGGAGTTCCTTAAAAAATTAAACAAAGAACTACCATATTATCCAGCAACTCTACTTCTGGGTATGTACCCAAAAGAATTGAAAGTAGGAACTTGAAGAGATATTTGTACACCCATGTTCATAGCAGCATTATTCACAATAGCCAAAAGGTGGAAGCAACCTAAGAGTCCATCAATGGATGAATGGATAAACAAAATGTCCTATATACACACAAGGGGAATATTATTCAGCCCTAAAAAGGAAGGATATTCTGACACAGTCTACAACATGGATGAACCTTGAAGACATTATAATAAGTGAAATATGCCAGTCACAAAAGAACAAATACTGGATGATTCCACATACATGAGATACCTAGTCAAACTCATAAAAACAGAAAGTAGAATGGTTGTTGTCAGGGGCTGGGGCAAGGGGGTAACAAAGAGTTATTTTTTAATGGGTATAGAGTTTCCATTTGAGAAGATGAAAAAAGTTCTGGAGATGGATAGTGGTGATGGTTGCCCAATAACGTGAATGTACCTAAGCCCACTGAACTGTAAACTTAAAAATGGTTAAATTTTATGTAATGTATACTCTACCACAACAAAAAAAACCACATATGTTCATTTGTGTTTGCATATATATGTAGATAGATAGATAGATAGATAGATAGATAGATAGATAGATAGATAGATAGATCTTCTCTTTTTTATACTTATAGAAGATATGAACACAGTTCTGTACCTTCTTTTCTTCTCATAACAACATATCTTAGAGACAATTCCATATTAGCACATTATTTTAAATGGCTGCTTGATATTCTGTGATATGGAATACTATAATCTGTCTAAGCTACCTGTTAGCCACGGTCATTTAATTATCTACAGTCTTTTGTTACAATAGAGAACACTGCAACAACAACAGAATCCTCTAGAATGGAAAGCACACACTAGTTCTTGCACTAGTCAGGATAGACTAGGTAATATGGCGTTAGAAAACAACTCCCTGGGGGCCAGCCTGGTGGCGTAATGATTAAGTTCACATGCTCCGCTTCAGTGGCCCGAGCGTTCGCAGATTGGGATCCCAGGCACAGCCCTATGCACTGCTTATCAGGCCATGCTGTGGCAGACATAAAATAGAGGAAGATGGGCACAGATGCTAGCTCAGGGCCAATCATCCTCAGCAAAAAGAGGAGGATTGGCAACAGATGTTAGCTCACGGCTAATCTTCCTCACCAAAAAAAAAAAAAACCCCACAAAATCCTTTATTAGAGTAAGAAAACACTCACAAATTCTCTACACAACAAGAGTTTACTTCTTACTCATGTGACATATCCTGCAGGAGTCAGCAAGAGCTTCTGCTCCACACAGCTCCACTCTGTCCTGACTGCATCATCCAGAAGATACAGCCTCCCTCCTTGATCACTGGGCTTTCCATGGTCTCGTCCCAGAAGTAAACTCATCTCTCATGAACCAGATTAGTATTTTCTCCCTCCCAACTGAAAAGAAGCTGAAAAATGTAGAAGAGTAAAAGGAACTATTTGACTATCTCTTCCACACTTCATTCACACAAATAGAAATAATTTCCTCACTACAGGTAAGTCCAAAGTTTGCAAATTATTTATGGAAGGCTTTTTTAACTCTGAAGTGATTATTTTGTATCCAACAAATATTTATAACATTCCTACTACATGCTGAGTGCAGGAACATGGTAGGCACCCAATTCATATTTGCTGAATAAACAAACGAAGGATCTCTACTTATACTAGTAATTGCTACCGTTTCTCCCACAGCAGTCCAACTACTAGAAATGGTAAGAAGAGCAAATAAGAAATGACTTCTGTCTTCTCACATAGTCATTGGCCAGAGCCCAGATTAACTTAACTTTGAGGGCAAACTTTGACCATCAGGAGAACCCGGAATCAGACTGAGCTCTAAGCTCCAATTAAGCTATGATCATTGCCCAATTCAAAATTCTCATTGTTTCAAGGTCAATCCATGAGCCATGGCTGGCACGTAAACATTTCACCTTACAGCCCACATTTGCATTTTGCACAAACATTATGCATAGGTAAAAGAAGAGAATACGCTTCAGCCTAATCCAATAGCTAATTAGCAACACCTGCACCAACACACTATTAGCATCTTGCTATTAGATTACTGTTTGCATTACAGGATAAGTGATTATGCCTGTCAAATTATGACAGGACTTGCTTCATCTTTCTGTTCATGTGTAAATTTAAATGCCATATTTTTAAATATTCCACAAAAGTTTTAGATACGACATTGCTATTTTAACACTTCAGCTACAGATTTCATTGATGTGATTAGGAGTTCTGTTGGCTTCATGTACTTGTAAGCGCAGTTCCTTCCCCAGGTTTGGGAAGTTCTCAGCTATTATTTCTTTGAACAAGCTCTCTGCTCCTTTCTCCCTCACTTCTCCCTCTGGAATATCTATAATCCTTATGTTGCTTTTCCTAACTGATTCAGATATTTCTCAAAGAATTTCTTCATTTTTTTAATCTTAGTTCTCTCTCCTCCTCCACCTGAAGCATTTCTATATTTCTATCCTCTAAATCACTAATTTGGTCCTCCACAACATCAGTTTTGCTTTTTATGGTTTCTAGATTATTTTTTTATCTCATTAATTGTGTTCTTCATCTCCAGAATTTGTTTGGTTTTTTTTTTTTTCAGAACTTCAGTCTCTTTGGTGAAGTGTTCCTTCTGCTCTTTTAATTTTATTCTTGAGGTTATTGAACTGTCTTTCTGAGTTTTCTCGTAACATGTTGAGTTTCTTTATGACAACTATTTTGAATTCTCTGTCATTTAGATAGTAAACTTCTGTGACTTCAGGATTGGTTTCTGGAGACTTGTCATTTTCCTTCTGCTCTGAAGTGTTACTGTAGTTCTTCATGGTGTTTGATGATGTGATCCTTTGCCAGCACATTTGTGGTAGTATCAGGTCACAGATTCCACCTGCCATCACTGGCGGCAGGGAGCAGGAGTCGTGTTTACAGATCCCGCCTCCTCTGCTGGAAGTTGTGCCAGTAGGGCTGCTCTGTGTTTGCACGGCCTGGCCACAGCTGTTTTGTGGGTCACATAGTCACATCCAGGCTGGGCCTCTGGGCTCTGCTGGTGGGTTGCTCAGGTGTGGGACCACTGTGCTCAGCAGGGGACTGGCTGAGCTGCTGTACTAGGTGCAATGGGAGGGGTGCTTTTTTTCTTGCTTGGGCTGGCTCTGCTCTTGCTGGCAGCTCAGCTGAGCCACTGCACTTGATGGGAGGGGTTCCCTCTCAGGAGCTGAGCCACTGCTGCTTGGTGGGGGATCATTCCCTCAGGTGGGGCCCCCATGGCACGGCCAGCACTTGTGGGCCAGGCTACCACTCAGAAAGTGTTTGTGCATGCAGGCCGGGCTGCCCCTGCCTCCTCTTATAGTCTTGCCAGCCACTGTGTGAGCACCTGGACCTGCATCACTGCTGCCAGGGGAAGGGAGGGGGAGGGGTCCACTCACCCAGTTCCACCACTTCCCAGGGATCCAGTCCACCCACCTTCAGATGTATGGCTGCATGGATCTCTCAGGCATCCTGTTGTGCTGTGAAGGGAATCCTCGTTGGTTAATGGATGTCCTTCTAGTTGTACCTTAGAGGGGAGAGACAAAGGGAACAACTCACTCTGCCGTGATGCTGACAACCCAGGTACAGATTTCAGTTGTCAATGACAGAATTACAATTCAATTCCTAGAAAATTAGAAATTGTATTTACATGAATAAGCATATCCTATTAATTATTAGTATCAAAGTATCTCCTCTGCTCTGTCTACCTGTTCTCCCTGCTGCTCCAGTAACTAGATATAAACTTTAAAGGTAGCAACACATGCTAATACTCATCATTTTATCCCTAAGCCTGGCGGAACACCCTGCACGTGTGGGTGCTCAATACATGTTTGTTGAATTAACTAATTCAACTTCTGCCTCTATGTTGATGACTCCCAAATCTCCAGTCCCACCACTCTTTAGCCCACAGGCTTCTACTCACTAAATAATCTTTCTTTCAGCATTTCACCATTCTACAGACAGTACATGCTCTACTACAATAAGCATTAACATTATTTTCTAAGTTTACAGTCATTCAGATCTAGATCAAAAATTCACAGTATTCCTTGTCCACACATGATGAAAATCTTTCTTCTTCCAGTTTTGGAGGTAGTGTCATGTTGTGAAATGGGCTTTAGAGCAGGAGTCTTAACCTGGGGCCACAGAGTGGCCTTTGGAAATACAGGAACCCCTAAAATTCACATAAAATTTGTGTTGAGTGGATTTTCTCTCTCCCTCTCAGGGTAGGAGTGGGGTTCCTGCAGGACTACATCTGTGGTGTTAACACGTTGGCAATTCCAGTTGCAGCAGAATGTGTGTGTGGTGGCAGTGGTGGTGACAGTGGTGGTTGTTCCAGGTCCATGTTAGTGGTGTCCATGTGGAGTTGGTGGTAATTGCTACAGGACCAAGTGTGCAATCAGGACCAGCAACATGATTTGCAGGGTCCAGTGCAAAATGAAAATGTGGAAGCCTTTGTTTAAAAGCTATTAAGGATTTCAACATGGTGACGCTAGAGCACTAAACCACACATGGGCTCTTCTGAACACAGAGCCTGTGCAACTCCAGAGATTGCAGGCCTGTAAAGCAGGCACTGTTTGTAGTGTCAACATGGTGCTGATGGTGGTTGCTATGGCTTCATGTTTGTGATGTCAATAGGTATCAGTGATTGTTGCTGCAGGACAAAGTTTGTGGGGTTGACGTAGTTCAAGATCAATAAATGTTTCATTCCTGAGACTGACAGGTCAGGTGAAGGCTATATATATAATATTTCTGAATTTCAAGATGCCATTTGACCAGGTTTCATATTTCATGATGCCTCTTAGACATGAAGAGATAAGGGATGTATGCTGGAAGTGACTCAGTGCAGCGGGTCTATAACTGCTTAATGACCAGAGCCTGAAAACCAGATTATAGATTGAAGGAACAGGGTTTCAGGGGGCACATCATAGGGCAACTTCCTTGGTCCTATATACTTGTTTAGTATTACTTTGGTGAGGCCACTTGACTCATTTAATTATTTATTAAAGAAATATATAATAAAAACCTACTATATGCCATGCATTGTGTTACGCACTGGAGATAAAATGGTGAAAAAAATATATTCCTGCATTCAAAGATCTTATAGATTAGTGAGGAAAAGAAGTCAAGACTAAAGACCATTATAATGTAGTTTGATAAGCGATAGGATTAGCATAAATAGAGTACTATGGCAGCTCAGAGGTGGACTATCTCACCCAGTAATAAGAGGGTCCTGGAAAAAGAGGTGTATCAGTTGAGCTTTGAAGAATAAAAAGGAGTTAGCAGATGAAAAAAGAGGAAAAGTATTACACAACAGTATGTGCAATGACTCAAATCGAGATAAAGTATGGTCTGTCCCAAGAATTATATTTCTGATTGTATGTATAGAGCAGAGTGTATGAGGGTGGGAATAACGAGAGAGGAGGCTGCAGGTGACATAAAAGAGCTTTAGAGAATCACTAGTGACATTAGATTATATAATAAGAATCCATGACGATTCTGGTAAGCCAAAATGATGGGCTAAATACAAGAAATTTAATAGAAATGCAAATTTCAAAATCTAACTACTTGAGGATGGGGTGGAGATTTTTAAGAGCGTGTGAAAAAGATGTAGGGATTTTGGTTGACTACCAGATCAGTACGATTCAAATGAGTGAGGTGGTAACCCATAAAACAAACCTCTTCAAAATCCAATTCTTAAAAGGGAGAAGTCTAGAATCTGACTTTAAGATGTGGTCCTTGTCACACCATAATTCAAATTTTGTGTCACTGTATTTTCCTTCAAGTGTTTAAAGGGCTTTTTGACTTGGAAAAAGAATCAGACTTCTTCTGTGAGGCCTCAAAGGATAGACCTGGCATGGGGGAGTTAGAGGAGAGCACGTATTCACTCAAGAGAAGAAAAAGTCTCTGCCTAAGCTGTCAAAACCAGAATGCGCTGGCCAGGGTGGTGGGGAGTTATTATAGTTATTATATTGAAACATGTTCAAGCAGAGGCTTTCCTGTGAGCATTTGGATGGTTGTCTCCAAAGACCTTCATCCAGCGCTGACTAATGTGGTAGGGGTGGGAGGATAAAAAATGAGTAAGAGATACTCCTGCCCTCTAGGAGCTCACAATAATATCATGCTCTACATTCAGAGGTACATGGAAATTAACAAGACCTATTAAAATTATACTTCTACTCAAATCTGTCTTAGTTTTGAAAGGTTATTTCCCATAAATAATAGCCTTTACAACTCCTTGTGTATTTAAAAAAAAAAAAACCTATATCACCAAAATATTTTGTATTCCATTTTTGCAGTTAAAATAGCACTGATTTACAACCTAACATAAGCAAACCCACACAATGACTCTAAAGATTGAAGAGCTGTTCTCTGTGCACGCCACCATGGGAACTCATCCAATAATCAAGGCACCATGCTTTCTGTGAAATGGACTCAGATTTTGCCTCCAGCTGTACAATATAGAACCCTGTAAACAACATTTTTAAATTTACCATTAAAAGTATAAGAATGTTTTCCAGACCCTACAGAAAACTACTCTTTCAGACAATGAGAGTCACTTTTTTCATAGCACTAAACTGAAAAAGGCACTATAGGTCAAAGTCTTTATACACAGCACACCTATTCATTTATTTCGACTTCCATCTGAGAATGAACCACAGCAGTGGTGACCTACAATTTTTTACAGATAGATTTATCCCGAAAAGATCCAAAATGGCCTTTCTACTCAGCATACAATATCTACTCTTCTATTATGAGAATCTCATCTTTAAAGCATACTTTCTCCAGGTTATGAATATTCTTTGTGATATTCACCTGACTTTGATCACCAGTTTGACAGTTCAGCCTCAATTGCAGAAAATATTCTCCAGTTTAAAAATGTCATCTTAAACAAAAAACTGTAATAGATTAGTAAAAGAAAGCAATTTTTTAATCTATTTTATAATCTTTAGAGACTTTAAGAATAGAACATTTTGAACTTGCTAATTTTTGTGATTTTTTTTAAATAATATTAAACATTTTTATAATGGACTCAGTAAAAACAATAGTTTGCCAACCTTCTCTTTTATATCAAGAAATAGGGAAAAGAGAGGAGGAAAGAAATAAAGCACGACAATTTTTAATATTTCTCTTGAATGGGGTGAAAACTCAGAATATACTTTCCAAAATAAGTGTTATCTACTTCAGAAATAGGACAAAAATTGACACAAAGAATAATCAATAGGACCTGGAGGTTTTACTCTAACATGCTGACTCTATGAAATTTCCTTAATTCTGTACAAAATAAATCAGCTAACAGTAGTAAAATTAAATGTAATTTGAAATTAATGATGTGAAGAATTTATTTCAGTTATCATTTAATCAAACCACTTTCATAATTTAGCTATTCACCTTGGCTTCCCAGAAACTAATGAAAGAATACCTTCCCAAATGGTGGGGGGATGGACTTTGGCATCTGATCTTTTATCACATATCAATCACTGACTACTTCTATAACCTTGGACAAGTCACTTCACTTCCCTGGACCTGTGTCCTTATCTGAAAATAGGCACAATATTGTCTACAGCATAGATTATGTTCACCTATATGGCAAATACTTCTCAAGTGCTCACTAGGAGCTAGTCACATAGATACCAGAAATTCAATTAAGAACAAGATAGACATGGTCCCTCTCCTTATGGAACCTATATTACAGTGGAACAGGAAAATAAAGAAGCAGACAAATAAAGTAATTATATATCATGATGGACCACTTCTAATATTCTGACTCTGATCCCACTCTGTTCACCAACAAGATTCTGCACCCAGTTCCAATGGTGGAGAGGAGGTTTCCCATACCACCCAGCAATTCTCAGACACCAGCTGGGTGTCCTATAATTCAACCCAATTCTGACATTCTCTACCTGGAGACAGCATCAGATTCTGCAGGTTAAGGGCTCAGTCCTACAAGACTTTCCTCCCTCCTTCAGACACCAATTGCAAGTCCAGGTTGTCGTCTGTGCTGTCACTGGCTATGGATTGCAAGTTCCAGCGACCCCCTCCTTGGGTTTGATTAATTTGCTAGAGTGGCTCACAGAACTCAGAGAAACATTTTACTTACTAGATTACTGGTTTATTATAAAAGGATATAACTCATGAACAGCCAGATGGAAGAAATGCATGGAGCAAGTTATGGGGAAAGGATATGGAGCTTCCATGCCCTCTCCAAGCGTGCCACTCTTCCCAAATCTCCGTTGTGTTCACCAACCCAGAAGCTCTCTGAACCCCATCCTTTTGGTTTTATATAGAGGCTTCATTTCAGAGGGATGATTGATTAAATCATTTGCCATTGTTGAATGATTCAACCTCCAGCCCCTCTTCCCTTCCCAGAGGTCAGGAAGGCAGGATTAAAAGTTCCAACCCTGTAATCACATGGTTTGTTCTCCTAGCAACCAGCCTTCATCATTAGGTGTTTCCCAAAATTCCCCTCATTACCAGTAACAAGAGACACCTTTAATGCTCTCATCACTTAGGAAATTCCAAGAGTTTTAGGAGCTCAATGGGGACAAAGACCAAATATATATTTCTTATTTTAAATCACAATATCACACCCCTATACAGGATACACACAAGAGGTAGACACAGCGAGTCAGATACAGTCCTATTTATACAGAGCGATTAGTGTTACAGTAAAGATTACAGCAAAGTGGGATCACAGATACAAAGCACTTGGCACTTAAAAGGCATTCAGTAAACAGTTGGTTTTATTATTACATTGCTACAGAACAAGATATGGAGAAAATTCTGGAATACAAGTAGGTAGGATTTGAAATTTAAAGGAATAGCAGGCTAGATTTTTTTGTGTGTGTGTGAGGAAGATCAGCCCTGAGCTAACATCTGTGCTAATCCTCCTCTTTTTGCTGAGGAAGACTGGCTCTGAGCTAACATCTATTGCCAATCCTCCTCCTTTTTTTTCCCCAAAGCCCCAGTAGATAGTCGTATGTCATAGTTGCACATCCTTGAAGTTGCTGTATGTGGGACTCGGCCTCAGCATGGCCGGAGAAGCGGTGCGTCAGTGCGTGCCCAGGATCCGAACCCAGGCAGCCAGTAGCGGAGCACACGCACTTAACTGCTAAGCCACGGGGCCAGCCCCAGGCTAGATATTTTTGAAAATTCTCCTACAAGATACCTAGAAAAACTGGATAAAATATAGCAGCCATCCTTTCTAATGCATAGCTGAGTTCATTTTTAAAAAGTAAAAAAAGGCCGGCCCCATGGCCTAGTGGTTAAGTTTGATGCACCCTGCTTTGGTGGTCCAGGTTCAGTTCCTGGGCACAGACCTACACCACTTGTTGGCAGCTATGCTCTGGTGGTGACCCACACACAAAATAGAGGAAGACAGACACAGATGTTAGCTCAGGGTGAATCTTCCTCAGCAAAAAAGAGGAAGATTGGTAACAGATATTAGCTCAGGGCAAATCTTCCCCAGCAAAAAAAAAAAAAAAAAAGTAAGAGAAATTCCTAAGGGCCAAGACTAAAGAGCAGGGTGTAACCCACAGTTGTAGGCTGACACTGAAAGTACAGTTGGCCTCACAGTGATTGCCAATTTCCATTTTCTAAAGGCTTGGGTTTAATGGCTGCCTGGGGGCAGGAAATAAGGCTTTGAACTTGCAAAGGCAGAATTTGGAAATTGAAGCCCCACATAAAGAGCTCACCCTCAGGGAAAAAGAAGGCTAAGAAAATGCTGTCTGCCTACCAGCAAAGAGGAAATACAAGGAGATTTGCCTGTCTTGGGGCAGGTTCAGAGTGCTTAAAAATAAAAATCTCCCCTGAGATTCTTAACTACAGCCTTACCTTCATGCATTTGGGATTAAAATTCAGTCTCTGATTGGTTCTGGAAACTCTAAAACAAGAAATTAACATATAAAATCCAGGCAAACATGATCTCACAATCGAAAATTACAAAACACACCAGAAAACAAACCACCATGAGCAAAAGTCAGCAGAAATAAGAAATTAGGCTGTCAAGGACTTCAGCTGCTGGAAATGTCAGATAGAGAGTAGGAAATTAGAATGCACAAAAGAAGCACAGTGACCCAGAAGTAAAAATCTAGAAAAGATTACACTGATGATGGGGTAGAACACATACACAAAAATTAATTGGAAATAAAAATTAAACCAAAAAAAATTATGGGGGGAACGAGTGACTATAAAATATAATGGAATTGCCTGAAGGATGTTTGAGATTTAGGCAGATGTCCCAAACTGTCACTAACAGAATGAAATTTATACATCACAAATTTTAGAAAGGTTCAGGCTGAAAATAAACTGTTGGAATAATCTCTTCTTCAGTGAAATGAAGAATCTGGTGCTTTTAATATAGTTTAACAGGATGGCTGAGAAGATCTTAGGCCTTCATTAGAATTACCTTATTTAGAAATGAAACAGCTATTCATTTTCAATTTTGACCAAGAAAATTTTGACAAAGAGCCTCTCAGAAAAATAGCTTCACAAAATTGGTATCTTGTTATTAGATATATATGTAAGTCAATGGTTGATTGAGAGTGTCCAATAGTTATTAAAAATTGCAGATGTGTATAAATAGGGGGCTCTGTCATTTCGTTCTCCACTTAATGTCTTCTTAGAAAGTGGTCTTGCATATCTGCCCCCATGCCGGTCTGAGCAGAGGAATGCGAGCAAGTGAGAAGAAGAAGGACTGAGACAAGAGCAAGAACAGAGTTAGCACTTGTGCTACTTGGTCTGAATAACACAGGTCTTTTCTGTGCATCTGGCAGAGCCACAGAAGGTACCTGGGCTGGAGTCATCTGACCAGAACACCCAAGGGAGCCATTTGCCCAGAAATTGGTCCAGCAGCGAGAGGAAGTCAAGGGAAGAGGCTGATCTGGAACCAGAGATCCCACATGAAGGAACTTAGCAGTAGGGAGCCCCATCAGAAAGCTAGCATTTGCACTTTGCTAGGAGGGCATTGTCTGCCATCGGCATTACTGAAAAAGCAACAAGAATGTTGCAATCACCTAGAGAAGATAGGAGGTGTTTGTCCTCCCCCTCATCCTTTCCCCATGCTCTAGACAGAAGAGTAACAAGTCTGACCTGCACTGGGGGAGAGTTTTAAATCAGATATAAAATTGAAGATTGTAACTGGACTAGACTGTTGTAAGAACAGAAAGTGACCAGAAAGTTACGGCATCTGCCTAAGGTGTGGTTAGCAGGTTGGAAAGTGGGATTTGGCATAGAATTATTAAAAGTGGTTTATAACTCAATTTATTCTGCATCTCAACAATGCAGTTACAATTATGCAATAAGCAGAGAGAACAATACAGCACTCAGTTTGCAATCCCTCAATGTATAGTAGACGTGCATTAGAAAAGCCAATTTTACTTGTGGATTGAAGTTTACAATCTATCTGGAGGGATGAAGAGTGCAAGCATAAAACGTTAACACAAAATACTTCACATAGCGACAAATGACTAAGAGCTGACTGAGTGGCACAGACTATGAGTTGAGAGAAGGAGAAGTACTATACGCTACCCGGTGAGGTTCACAGACAACACAGGACCTAAGCTGTGCCTGGAGAGATGGATATAATTTGCATTGATCAAGAGATGTGGGGAGGATTTTGCAGGAGGAAGGGGTAGCATGAGCAAAAGTGTAGAGAAAAAATCCAGGCATCATGGTCTACCTGGCTGCTATAGGATTCATGTGAGGGAGCAACGGGACATAAGTTTGGAGAAAGAGTTCAAGGTCGGATTTCAGAAGCTATGACATATCAGCCAAAGGAATTTGCATTTGATTGGATAAATACTAAGAAACCATTAGAGGGGCCAGCCTGCCGGCATAGTGGTTGGGTTCATGTGCTCTGCTTCGGCAGCCCGGGGTTCGCCGCTTTGCATCCCGGGCACAGACCTACACACTGCTCATCAAGCCATGCTGTGGCAGCGTCCCACATACAAAAACCAGAGGAAGATTGGCACAGACGTTAGCTCAGAGCCAACCTTCCTCCCCCAAAAAAGAAACCATTAGAGGTTTTGCACAAAGGCTTTTGAGATGATTGTCAAAGGAACACAGAGAAAGAAGCATTTACAAAAGGATAGAAAATATTTATTTTCCAAGAGGGCAAGAGAGTCAGACTTCAGAAGAACTGGTTGGCCCAAGGATTTAAATTTAAAAGCTACAAAATTACCCAGGTTACTCCATTTACATTAGTCTGTCCATGAAGGAGAAACAGTAGCGTTCTCATGTGATTATCACATTCAAAAGCTCACGATGTATCTTCAGACACCAACATGGCAAATATCAGGTCTAAAACAGGTAACAGGAGCTATCCAAGGTTTCACTATGGTAGGGACCATACCAGTCAAGGTGACCTCATTATCTTTGGTTTATGTCAGAGAGTTACATACTTTCTCTGACTATCATATATGAAGTGCTTAATTATGTTAGAAGCAGGGCAGTGCCCCTTTTTGCTTCTAGATGATCAAAGTGGAATTTGGAGCCACTAAATTTGGCACTGGTGTTCAGAACTGGTTGTTGAGATGAGCAGAAGACTATGTAGGTCTGAGCTGCATGTATTTTCCAGCTTCACAAAGAAACTGAGGCAGAGGGGTTGACTGATCTGCTCAATAACATATTGCACAATGTAGCTAGACCGAAGTATGCAATTAATAGTACAGCTGTCGGCCCCACTGTCCAGCCCTTCTGATTAGCCTGCTGAACCATTTTACTTCTCTTTCAATAACTACCAGTGAATTAATTCAAGTGTGGGAGTGTTTTGGAGTTACTGTCAATAAGACAAATGATACAAGCCCCACCAGCAGCGCCCATCATTCAATTATTCATAATTAGGCAGTGCTAAACTAAGGAAGAATCATCCTGCAAGATCCTTGATGCCTCCCTGGATATATCAGCATTATTGTCAGAGCATCTGCCTCCTTTATTGCTAATTCCAAAACATATGATTTACCTCTCATTTTATTATATTGTAGAGTTTTCCCCCTTGAACCTGGAACGTGCAATTGGTATCCTGTTATTACGTTTTTCATCTGGCCACAGAAGGAGCAAGGGAAGTTACAAATATGCCTCAGTGGTATCATACTGATTCAGACATTAAGAGATTCCCACTATTTCTGCTACCTGGCTCCATCTGCTTCCATGCTATTGGAAGGAAGCTCTTTCTAAAATCTTGACTGTATTTGTTTGGCCTTTACTATACAATGGACTTTCTGTTATTCAGTAATCGTGAAGCATAAAAAAGTATGATATTTCTCTATAATAGGATTTATAAAGCAGAGAATTATTTCCGTATATGTTATTCAAAGATACAAAATTCAGAGCTTCTCAGGTCTTCGTTTGTGTCACACAATTTTTTTTTTTTTTTTTTTGGTGAGGAAGATTAGCCCTGAGCTAACATCTGTTGCCAGTCTTCCTCTTTTTGCTGAGGAAGATTTGCCCTGGGCTAACATCCCTGCCCATCTTCCTCTACTTTAAATGTGGGATCCCTGCCACAGCATGGCTTGATAAGTGGTGCACAGGTTTGCACCCAGGAACCCAGGTTAAGTTGCGGAGCAGGCAAACTTAACCTCTACGCCACCTGGCCGGCCACTGTCACACAATTTTTTTTAACAGAATGTTGACTGGGACTTTCCTGTTATCCTGATATTGCTGTTAACTTAGTTGTTCTTTGTACTGGTTTAACATACAGGGGGCCATCTGACAAAATATTCATGTAGCTCCACACTTTCAATTACAATCGTGTCTGTGAGCACATGTATAAAACTGCAGTAGGGCAGTGAGAGTTGGTGGTGGAGGTAGGACAGAAAGAGAGAAGGACAAATTACAGATGTTTTGAACTTCAGAGTAAAAAGGCTATCAAAATGCTCTGAATAAAATTATATTTTGTTGGTTTTTTTATTATATAAAATAAGTTTTTACTACTTTGAAATTATAATAAATGTAGTTACGTCACAAGTAATATCTGAGCAGGACTGAGAATACTTCAGAGATGTTTTGCTCATCAACTGACCTCTTAATTTAATTTTAAAAAAAACTAAATTGTAAATTAGTGTAATGTAAGTTAAAGTACAAATAAAACTTTCCCTTTAAAAGTAATTTTTGAGAGTAAAGCTTGTCCTATGAATTTTTGTCTTTTCCCCACCGGTAGCAATTTTCACCTAAGCTGTTTTTTTGGCATTTTGTTGAGAAGCGTTGTGTTGTCTCATAGGGTGGTAACACTAAGGCAGCAGGGACCCTCTGCTCAAACTGGATTCTAGAATGGGAAGCTGAAAGTGTGTCGATCACTATGGCCTCATACATATACCACAAAATTTAACATCTTAACCATTTTTAAGTGTACAGTTCAGTAGTGTCAAGTACATTCACATTGTTGTGCAACCGGTTCATCTCCAGAAATCTTTTCATCTTTCAAAACTGAAACTCTGTATCCATTAAACAACAACTCTCCATGCCCTCCTTCCCCTCCATCCCTGGCATCTATGCCCTTTTAAATAACCCCTGATTCGTTTCCTTTCACTGCTGTCTGATTGTCCCCACCAGTTTTCTGCTTCTGGGAATTACGATCATCAGCTTTGTCACTTTCCACTCCCTGCCCATCCCTAGCCCTCTTACTTTGTCACACTGATCCCCATTCTTTTCCTCGCCATCACTCCCCTCCTCTTCAGATTCCTAACCCTACTCATTGCTTTCTATTTCCTCCTTAGCATTCAAACTGGCTAGTGTAGCTCTTTCTTCTCCCCAAATTTCTTTTCCTTTAGATTGATTCCCAGTCAGCATTTTAGACCCGGGTTTAACACTTTGCTGATGGCTGTGTTAGCTGCAACAGCGGGAGCAGCAGAGGCGTTAGCAGCTGTAGCAAAACAAAAAAGACACCAAGGAGACAATGCAAAGACGGCTGCTTAGAGCATCCAGGCCAGAGTTCATTTATCAAAACTACACCTTCGACCATGCTCTTGTTAATAGTCTTCTACCTTCCTTTTTCAACCATAGCTCTGTACTTCCACTCTCTTCAAGCCACTCCACCTTCTAGCCTGATGTTTACAAACAGCGTTGCATAGAAATAGTCTTCTGAAGGATAGGTGGTGGTGAGAAAGGCTTCTCTGAGTATACAAATTCAGGAAATGCTGCATACTCTTTTACCCTCTTGGAAATTCCCAACATTCATTCGCATAATAAAAGCTCTGACAAGTCTTACGATGAAGAAATCAGTGTAATTTTGTCTAAAATAGCACTTTCCAAATTATTTGACTATGGACCTCTTAACTTGGTGATTAACACAGGTTTTTGGATTCACAAAGCTCTCGATTTCAGGACCAGCTTTGCTATTCACAAGCTACATCAAGTTATTTACCCTCTCTGGGCCTTGGCTTCCACGTCTGTGCGATAAGTTAAATAACACTACCCTTGCCAGATTATTGTGAAGATTAAGTTAGATAATTATGAAAGTATCTGGTATACAGTAGATGCTTAGTAAATGGTAGTCAGTTGTGGCCTAGTAATAGACACTAGACCAGCAAAAAGAAGAAAGTATACATCACTTAATGTACATGTAACTCATATTTTTGCTACCGAACCAGGTTCGTTTTGCCCACCACCCAGAAAGCCAATCACCGAGACGACGAGATTGCAGAGAGAGAGGGTTTAATCACAGGGCAGCCACGTGAGGAAATGGGGAGAATGAGTCTCAAATCCACCTCCCCAAAAACAGGGACTCAGGGTTATTTATCTGGAAGGGGGCAAGGTGGTCTGAAATGTGGAGATAGATTGGAGGTGAGGAGAGGTGAGGTAATTCATGATCTGCGCAAGCGTAGTCAGACTTCATGCCTCGTCATAGGATGCATGTTCACAAAATGGTGGTGTTGGCATGACCCGAGGGTGGAGTTTTTAGCCTCTTGACATCAAAATGTCACTTATCAGACATCTGCACGGGGCCAGTTGATGAGTGGGTGGTCTCAACCAGCCTGAAATGGACAAGGGGTTCTAATTCCTGAAAAAACAGCTCAAACATCCATTACCATGATGACCTAGGCTTCAAGAAGATGTGATCTATAGGAATCTAGTGGGAGTCAGATAGCATATTGCCTAAACAGCACAGTTAACAATGGGCAGGGAAACAGCTAAAAGCTATAGCCAGTAATTGCAAAAAGGAAAAAAACTTTAGTCTTTAGTCCCTAGCTACTTAATCATCAATGGCCAACTTTTTGCTGGTTTCATCTTCTGTTTTCCAGGGCCACACTAGAGCAATTAAGACTTGAGCATCAATCCTAGGAGCATTTAAATCCCAGCCCCCAAGACCCAGTATTGTTACAGGAACTCTTATGTCTCTCTACCACCTGTCAAATAAATTGAAATTCTGCATTGTGTTTAAAATTAATCTATCACTTTATTTTTTATAAATACAATTCCCAAGGAGAAACTGTCTTAATTATGTTTCTAATTTTAAGAGTATTTGCGCCATATTTTTATACTGGGTGAGTTCATTATAACTAAATCAATGATGTCTTTGAGAATTAATCTCCACCAAGGTTTGTGACTAAAATCGCATGCCTGGCCAGCCCCACGGCTTAGCGGTTGAGTGCGCGCGCTCCACTGCCGGCGGCCCGGTTCGGATCCGGGCGCGCACTGACGGGCCGCTTCTCCAGCCATGCTGAGGCCACGTCCCACATACAGCAACTAGAAGGATGTGCATCTATGACATACAACTGTCTACTGGGGCTTTGGGGGAAAAAATAAATAAATAAAAATTAAAAAAAAAAAATGGGCAGAGGATCTGAATAGACATTTAAAAAAATAAAAAAATAATAAAATCGCATGCCTGTCCCTAGCACAGCTTAAACTTTAGGTTGATCTACTCAGCCTCCTACAATAAAATACCTATAAATGTAGTTTCTTATAGCATATTCTAATCTCAAGGAAACAAGTTAACAATCCTCGAAACTATTAAAATAAAATTTTTATTTTTACAAGAAAGCTCTTTGCCTTTAGCAAAAACAAAAAAGGAAAACAGGAAGGAAAGGGAGGCCTATAAACTCAACTTTATGACGACATAAATACGATAGTATAGATTTAATCTAAATGTTATAGTAACAGCAAAAACAAAAAAAAGTCAAGATCAAGAAAAACTAAGAGAAGCTGAGGAAAAGTTCCAGATTAAAGGAGACTAAAGAGACACACAACAATTTAACCCAATGTATGAGCATAGATTAAAACTTGAACCAGAAAAAAAAAACTATAAAGGACATTATTAGGACAATTGACAATATTTGAATATAAGCTATGTATAAAACAATAGAATTGTATTTTTCTATTGTATTGTATTGTTAAATTTCTTGATTTTGATTATTGTACGGTGGTTATGTAAGAGAATACCCTTATGCCTAGGAAATACACACTGAAGTATTTAGGGTAAAAGAGGCACAATGTGTCCAACTTACTCTCAAGTGGTTGACAAAAAAACTCCAGAATGAGAAAGAGAGAGAGGAAGAGAGAAAGAGAATGACAAAGCAAATGAGGCAAAATGCACAAGAGTTGAGGATATACAGGAGTTCCTTGTACTATTCTTGCAACTTTTCTCGTTTGAAAGTCATTAAAATGAAAAGTTACCTAAAACTCATGATAACAAATATAAACATGTAACGGCTAGCTCAGGGCTTATCTTCTCAAAAACTCCTATATCTAACAACACCTGGTGCTGGGTATCTCCCACTTGCCCATCCAGATCTACCCCCACCTGGGTTTGACCTCTGGGAGGCTGACATCTAAGGACCCTATCATGGGCTCTGAGGATTTCCCAGTGGGAGATGCTCTCTGGGTTCTGGCCACCTCTACCTCCTTCCTCTGCCGCTTTAAACTTAGAAGTGATAATAGTTCCCCACTTTATGGGCTCTGGATATTCCACCAGCCGGTGTTGTTTTCACGAAAACTTGACCGCATATTTGTAAGTCGTTTCTTCATTAACTTCTCCTCAGTTACCCAGTTTGAACACTCCATCAGTTTCCCCCTGCGACCCTGACTGACATCCTATTCTTTCAAAGGTTCTTATTAAACAACTAGTCAAAAGCCAACTTCAGTTATAATTTCTAGATAAATTTGAATTTTATCTAGTATTTGATTTGTAATTTTTATGCTTCCACACTCCTAAGTTCCTTTCCTTTCTGCACACGGGTAGATATACGTTCTTCTTCAGCTACTGATATTGTCAGTTAATTGCTGCACCATTTCAGAGTGGCCTAACTGGACCGTTCCTTCCAAAAGGGGCTCGCACTCCTGCCGGCCAGGCTCTTGGCCTCTGTTATTTCTCTCACTCTCCCAGCCCTGCTGGACATGCCCTGCTACTTCATCTAAGGTCAGTGCTATCACAGTTTAGTTCAATATTCTAGACACTAGTGATACAAAGATGGCTGAAGCATCGGCCATGCTTTCTAATTGCTCACAATCCAAAGCCAGAACGTAAGTAAATACTGTTAAATACAATACACTCAGGGTATTGGTACCCTTAGTCATCACCTGAATTACTAAGTCACCTCCCCCAACCCTGTCTCACCTGGCCTGATGGTTCAGAGATGAATCCTTCCTAAGTGTCCTCCAGATATATCTGAGCCGCCTCCACGGGGGCCACCTCATGGACACTCAGGAGCAGGGTCTTTGGTCTCTTCAGCTTTGGTCTCCTTGTGTCCATGTGCCCCTGTTTTTGATGACAATGACATTTGTAAGATCACCACACCACTGAGCCCAGTTAATGCGGCCATCACTCCTTCCTCAGTGGTATGGTCTTCGCTCTTAATTTCATAATAGTACATCAGGGAAAATGTAGTCTATTTTAATAACAATTTACTAAAAGTCCTGGAATAACAGAAGATTATAATTTAAGAACTACCACTCTGCTCTGGGCTATCCTGGTGTCCATCACCTGACTAACTGGCTGCTTCAGTCCATCACCAGAAGCACTCAGACTAAACCTTCAGTGTTAAACACTCAGGATGATTAACAAATAGATCAAATAAATCCTCTAAATGATGGGAGACTCAGCAGTCATTAAAATTATGCTAAAGATCCATATAAACACTGATAATGACACCAAACTTCTTAATCTCACGTTCGTGTGCTGGATGCACAGTAAGCAAAACAGTGACACATTGGTGCTTAGAGATGGAGAAAGGTTTTATTTGAATTGGCCAAAACAAGAAGATGAGAGCATGGGTTCACTCAAATCTGCCTTCACAAGAGCAGAAAACAGGGGGTTTTATAGAGCTAAGGGGCTTGGCAGGGGGAGCTTCAGAGAAACAAAGGGGTCACTCCCGATAAGCCTCTGGGCGATCTGACATCTAAGCGTCGACAGCAGCTGGAGCCCAGCCATCTGGTGATCGCAACCTCCCCAAAGGCATTCTCTTTCCTCTGCAAAACAAGCTCACAAATCCTCAAGACCCCTGAGTCACCCCTCAAGTTAAATAGGAAAACAGCAAATTCTTACTGAATATCTACAGTAACCCTCAGTGCCTAGCTTCAATAATGTTCACAATGTTTTAAGTGAGAAAAAACCAGATTACAGAACATCTTGTAGAATTTGAATTCATATATACACACACACACGTATACATACATGTGCACATATACACATAAATATACACATGTATATATAAACATATGTATACATGTATATACAGACACTGGAATTACATATATTCAAAATACATATATATACACATATATATTATAGACACACACACATGCTATTGTCTACTTTGTTAATCTGGGAACTGGGTTTCCCAGAAGCCCCTTCCCCATCTGGCTCTGGGTTCAAGCGGGCAGCCATACTCTCTGAAGGAATTCTCAGTCAGATACACTGCCAGACAGACAGACTTGCCCGGCGGGTTCCAGCTTGTCTTCACTCTTCTTATTCCACATCCATCTCTTCTGCTGCTGCCACAGCAGCCCCCTCCTCCAGCCCTCACCCCCAGAGGAGGCCGCAGCTTCCCAGAGGCCTCCCCACAAGCCCCCGCTTTGCAGCGGGACACGGTGGGCTTTCTCGAATTTCCCTGCCAGCTCTGACTTGTCCACCTGCCCCCGCGCCTCAGGAGAGCTGGCTCTGTCTTGATCCTCCACCACACGCATCTGGACTTTCACTTCGCCAGCTCCCCCCACAATTGGGTAAGGTCTAATTCCTATCATCAAGCCCTTACTCTACAACATTCATGGCAGCTCTCCTTCCCTGACTGATACAGTATATGTGTGTGTGTCGGAAAATGTCCGAAAAGATACCAATCAAATGGAAACTCTGGTTGTCTCTGAGCGCTAGGCTTATAAGAGTCTTTTTTTCTTTTTACTTATTTGTGTTTCCTAACTTTTTTTTAATAATGACCATGGGTTAACTAAGTTTAAATAATTTTTTAAAAACTTCTATTTACATGACAGCAATTGAGTAACAACCCATTCTTAATCATTTGTTAAACAGAAACCCTAGTAGGCATGAATGGGACTCAGGTTGGCTGGCATCAACAGGAGAACTTTCTCAATATATGCAGCTGGAAGTACTCAATTTATTCCCTGGGACAATTAAGGCATCTCTGAAATATTATGGGTTGTGTTTTTTTTTTTAAAGGAGAGAGACAGGATAATTATAAATTTTCAGACTTTTAATCACCTTCACATTTCTTCATTGATACTTTTCTCAATCTTGGCAAAATAGATATATAAATCTTAATTTTACAAAGGGAGAGACCGACACACAGGGCAAATGAGAGTCAAGTAAGGAATTTATGATAAAAATTTTATATTTAGTGTTTTTCTAAATCCATTCCAAATAAAGATCAAAGATATTTGTGAGCATATACAAATTCTATATATATTTGGTCGGTCTTGGGTGGGTGGGAAGGTGGTTATCAGGGTTTTTTGTTTGCTTTTGCAGGGTACGTTGGTTTCTAGTAGGCAAAGTGGGCACATGTTTGGGATAATTTATATAAATATTGTAAGTTAACTTTACAGATGATATTTTGGTGTAAAAAAGTTGGCAAATGATCAGCAGACTTGACAATGCTTTAAAAATGAACATCTTATCAAATGAATCTGCAGTGTGCAGCATATGATTACAGAGCTGTGGATACGGTGCTAAGCTATCAAAAGGAAAAGTATCAGATAAGTTGGCCTCCTGGAGCATGAGGGTAGTGAAAAGCACATTACAGCACCCTAATAAATTGCCCATCTCAAATGACTTAAAATGGTATTAACATAAAAACCAAGAGAATGCCCCTTTATAAATGAAAATTAAATGATTCATTCAGCAGTTAACTACATTTTCCCCAAAAAGACAATATAGTAAAAAAAAAAAGGAAGAATAACAACAAAAAAGCAAAAGGATGCACATTTGTTGCTCTGAGTTTAAGAATAAGAGCACTAAAGTCTGCTTTTGCCACTTCTACGTTGCTTTGCCTTAGGCAAATATCATAGCATGTCTATCTCTCGGTTTTCTCATCTATAAAATGGGGATGGTACTAACTAACTCCTGGAACTGTCATAAAGATTTCACCAGATAATCAATGTAAAGCAAAAAGCATCCTACTTAGTGCTCAATATTAGGAAAGGCTTAGCTCCTTTAATAAACTCATCCGTGGGGTAGAGTAAGGAGCTTTCTGGAAGCACATGGAGCTTAAAACAGCTAGAGTTTAGCTAAATGAGTCTTTTGCATGTAATTAAGGCCACTAAAAATGTACAGATAGTAAAGTGAGAAGCATAGATAGAAAAGAGAATTAAAACTCCTTCTGTTAAAAACAATGAATGGCTGAATTAAGCATAGTTAACTGAACTCACGTATTTACCTTTGCTTCTTCACTAAACTCCACTCTAGTGATGGTAGAATAGGCGAGGCATAAACCCACGTGGTCCAAGAAAACAGGAAAGGAGACGAAAGCAGCAACAAAAATGTGAAAGCTGCAAAGCAAACGAACAAGTTGCTATTTTCTTTGCTGAAATGTAAGCAGGCAAGGGGGACAGCTCAGAAAAAGCTACTTGAATCCAAGAATCCTAGAGAAATACCAGGAATTGGAGGACAAGATGCTACTGAAAGCAGAGGAACTGGTGAACTCAACAAACGAGAATTCGCTGAAGCTCTTAGGCCTCCCCCACCCCAACCCCGTGCCTCGGTACAATGCCGTTCCTCCACTATGGCGGGAGCCTGGAGGTCGAGTTTGAACTAGAAGACTCTGAATTTAGGTACATCAGGGTCAATTGATGGTGAGGGGTGCTTAACCAAAAAAAAGAAGGGGGATGAATTTAGTGAAAGGCAACAGCCCCCTTCCCCTGCTTAGATCCCCCAATATTTTAGTCAGGCTCAAACCACGTAAATGAGGATTCCTTTCTGAGGTATCTGACCAGCCCAAGAAAAGAGATCTACACATATGAGAGAACCAGGAGTTCCCAATAAAACAGCACAGATTACCTGATAGTAAAGCCCATCAAGTGGTAAATCCTACCCATGTGCAGAGCTTCCACTCAGCTTTTAGGTACCTCAATACTAAATATGAGAAGACAGTCAAAGATCACTAGACATTAGAAAGATTCAGTCTAACATGAAAGACAGACCAAAACAAAGAATTAAAAAGAAACTTTGTGACTGACATAATGCAAAATCATTAATGTCCTCTAGAGGTAAGAGAAAAGAATGCGTATTTGAAACAAGACCAAGATGCTATTAAAAGGAACATTCAGAGAGCAAAAACTATTCTTGGAAACTAAAAACGTGAAAATAAATGAAAAACTCAAAAGAAGCATGGAAGATGAGTTAGACTTATAAAAAATAGGAGAGAAATGACAAGATTATTAGAGAACTATTCCAGCCCATACAATAGCTGAAAAATTGGCATTCCAAAAAGAGAGATAAAAGGCACAAAGAAAGTATTCAAGACAATTCAAGTACTCAAGACAATTTCCTTCAAGAAATGAAGGACCAAATGTCCAAATGAAAATATTTATTAAGTACCCAGCACACTGAAGGGAAAAAGACTCACACCAAGGTGAATCATAATGAAATTTCAGAACTCCAAGGAGAATTCCCAGCAGAATGAAGGAAAAAGAAAAGGAAAAAAATATCATAATAGTTTCAAGAAAGAAAACCATGCCATGTACAAGAGCTCAAGAATCAGAGTTCCAATCAGACATGTCAACAACAATGTGATGGTTAACTTTATATGTCAGCTTGACTGGCCAAGGGGTCCCAGATTAAGCATTATTTCTGGGTGTGTCTGTGAGGGTTCTTCTGGATGAGATTAACATTTGAATTGGTGGACATAGTAAAGTAGACTGTCCTCCCCAATGTCAGTGGACATCGTCCAATCCACTGAGGTGCTGAATGGAACAAAAACCAAGGAAAGAGGAATTTGCCCCTTTTTTCCCTGCCTCACTGCTTGAGTTGGAACATCTCATCTTCTCTTCTCTTGCACACGGTCTGGGATTTTTTTTTTCCCCAGCTTTATTGAGGTATAACTGACAAATAAAAATTATATATATTCAAGGTGTATAACATGTTTTGATGTACATATACATTGTGAAATGATTATGACAATTAAGCTAATTAACATATCTATCACCTCACATAGTTATCATTTCATGTGTGTCTGTGGTGAGACCACTTAAGATCTACTCTCTTAGCAAATTTCAAGTATACTATACAGTATTATTCACTATAGTCACCCTGCTGTACATTAGAACCCAGAACTTATTCATCTTATGACTGAAACTTTGTACTCTGACTAACCTCTCCCCACTTCCTCCACCCTCCAGCCTCTAGTAACCATCATTCTATTCTCTGCTCTACGAGTTCAACTTTTTTAGGTTCCTCATATAAGTGAGATCATGCAGTATTTGTCTTTTTGTGTCTGCCTCATTTCACTTAGCACAATATCCTCCAGATTCATCCATGTTGTCACAAATGGCAGGATTTCCTTCTTTTTATAAGGCTGAATAATATTCCATTGTGTATATAGGCATACCTCGAAGATGTTACAGGTTCAATTCCAGACCAACGCAATAAAGCAAATATCGCAATAAAGTGAGTCACACAAATTTTTTGGTTTCCCAGCGCATATAAAAGTTATGTTTACACTATACTGTAGTCTATTAAGTGTGCAATAGTATTATGTCTAAAAAACAATGTACATACCTTAATTAAAAAATACTTGATGGCTAGATAATGCTAACCGCCATCTGAGCCTTCAGCTGGTTGTAATCTTTTTGCTGGTGAAGGGACTTGTAGAAAACGCAGTTATCTGTGAAGCGCAATAAAATGAGTTGTGCCTGTGTATTTTTATCCACTCATCCACCCACAGAAGTTTAGCTTGTTTCCGTGGCTTGGCTATTCTGAATAATGCTGTAATGAACATGGGAATGCAAGTATCTCTTTGAGATACTGGTTCCATTGCAAACTGGGATTTACACCATCAGCACCCCTGGTTCTCAGGCCTTTGGACTCAGACTGAATTACACCTTCAGCTTTCCTGGGTCTCCAGCTTGCAGACAGCTGAGCACAGGACTTCTCAGCCTCCGTAACCATGTAGGCGCGTTCCTCATTATATATATATATATATATATATATATATATGTATGTATATATATCGGTTCTGTTTCCCTGGAGAACTCTAATACAAACAATATTGGAAATTAAAAGAAAATAGGACAATGTCTTGCAAATTTGAAAGGCAAATTGTCCAAAAAAGAGTTCTATACCCAACCAAATTATCCAACAGGGGAAGTGGGAAAAAAACACATTTTTAGATGTGCAAGGTATCTCAGTGATTGTTTTCCCTCAATATTTATTCTCCTCTTCTTTTTCTTCTTCAGTAGTAGATACAATAAATTTTATCTGGGCCCATGTGAAAATATGTAAAAATATCCCAACCTCCACTGCAGCTAGATATGTCCATATGACTAGGTTCTGGGCCAAAGGAATATAAGTAGACGTAATTTGTGATACTCCCCAAAAGTTTTATTAAAAGCTGGGAGTAGGCCCTTTCTCTTCCGTTTCTTCCTCTCCGCTAGCTGGAAAGCAGACATGCTAGATGGCACCAGAATGACATTCTTGTACCACTCATAGAAGAATGACATATTGGGAATGACAGAGGAACAGGCTGGAAAGAGATTGAGTTCCTGATGATAGTGGAACCTCCAAATCAGTCTTGACAACCCACATTTATGTGAGAGAGAAATAAGCTTCTATCTTCTTTAAGTCACCATTATTTTGGATTTCTGCCATTTGTAGCCAAATCTCATCCCAGGTAATCCTACCCAATATACAAGTTTATGAAGGTTTTCTTTGCAAGTTATTAAGTTCTATAAATATGGATATATAACATGGCGTTTACTTATTGCATTATTTAAATCCTCTCAATGTATCTGTTTACTTTTGGTCTTCTTGATGTGCAAATTCTGAAAGAAGATGGGCAAAATCTTAAAGATTGAGACTATGATGGTGACTTTATCAACTTCTTATATTTCTGGGAAATTTTGCTATATGTAAACATTTACAATGTTTGATACATAACAATTATGGTGTATTTTGGTAGACTACTATACAATATTGTTAAAAAATATTCCTGTCCCCTTTTAAACTTTGGATCTTGATTTTACTTTTTCTGATAATATTACATTTGATTTCTTTTGTTTTTATTTTTTTCCTTGTCTTTCCCCATTCCTTTATTTTCTTTCTTCCTTGGTCACTTTGCTTAGTTATTGCAGGATTAACCTCAGAGAGTTCTGAAGGCTAATTCTTTCAAGGGATGCTAGGCCTGCCTGGGAAATTGCCCTTAGCTTCACCCACTCTCATGGTAAGCACTCAGAAATTTATTGGGATTATTTTGTCACTGCGGAGTGGGCAGGCACATAGCTTGAGTCTTCAGAACAGTCAGGATGGGAGGAAATAGGCAGAGGAGGGGAAAAGGAGGAGGTGAAAATCCTGTGAGAATGGCAAGGTAAGATGTGGCGGAATCCTTACTCAGTGCAGCTAGACATATCCACAACTCTACGTCCCCACGGAAATCACTGGGGACTGAGAAGTCCATACCACCATCAAGAAGCTTGCTGTGTCATCTCCTGCTTTGTGAAATCAAGTCCGTAAGTTTCTACATCCTTTTCTATAAAGAAACCTTATCCTCTAATGACATGGGCATTTTTTCCACCAATTACATCATCATTTTGTCGTTCAAATCACCAGATACGTTTCTCGTCGAGAACGTGAGGCTGGTTTTTTAAAACCAAACATGAGAATTTTGTTCTGCTTTTTAAATCACTTTGTTTATACAAAAATGATTCATGCCTATTTTAAAGAACACCTAGCATGAAGAAGACTAGCAGGAGGAGGAGTATTAGAAAAAGGGGTGAAGTTAACATTTATTGCGATTTCACTATATGTCAAACAATACTTTAAGTACTTTCTGAGTATTAACTCATTTAATCCTCACAATGGCGTTATGAGGTAGGACCATTATTGTACCCATTTTACAGATGTGGAAACTGAAAAACAGGTAAGTAACTTGCTCAAAATTACAGTTATTGAGAGGCAGAGCTGCTATTTCAATCCTCCCACCCAGCTCCTTAGCGTCTTACACTTCGCAGCAAAAATAAGTTAACAACATTATCATCACCTCAAATTCCACCACCTAGAAACAACTATTATTAACATCAAGTGAACATCATTTCACAGATCCTTCTCTACATATATACAGGTAGAAGGATAGGTAGAAATATTTTTTAAAAATAGGATTATGCTATGCTTGTTATGAAGGAATGAAAGACTAGTTTTTGTAATGGACAACAACTAAGAGTGTATCTTGCTTCGAGGACTATGATTAATCTGACTGAAACTTTAAATAAATAAAAATTTTAAAATAAGATTAGTATTATGATACATTTTAAAATGACTTTAATAGTAAAGGCTGTTAGGGGCCGGCATGGTGACTTAGTGGTTAAGTGCACATGCTCTGCTTCAGCAGCCCAGGGTTCGCGGGTTCGGATCCCAGGCGTGCACCAATGCACCACTTGTCAAGCCATGCTGTGGCGGTGTCCCATATAAAATAGAAGACGACGGGCATGGATGTTAGCCTAGGGCCAATCTTCCTCAGCGAAAAGAGGAGGATTGGCATCGGATGTTAGCTCAGGGCTAATCTTCCTCACAAAAAAATTTTAAAAAATTGGTAAAGTCTGTTAACACTTTCTACAACTTCCTTGCTTTTCACCTCCCAATTTTGTGGACTACATTACTATTGTCAAAGTATATGTTATGGTAGATTCTGGTATGTAATTGTAATACCCCCACTATTTCCAATTAGTCTCATAATTGAATGGATTCACTGTTCATCATAAATTCTTTTGTCATGATGTCTTCACTGCTGAGGTCTTTATGTTGATTCATCGGTTAACTGACTGCTTTCATTTATAAGTAGGTTTTTCAAGAACGGTTTAAGGGTTTACAGTTTTTCGAGTTCATGCATGTTTAAGAATGTCTGTTTTTTGCCTTTATATTTGAATGAGATCTTGCCTGCTTAAAAATGTGTCATTTTCTTTCGTTCAAAACTTTGTAGACATTTTCTCAATCTGTTGAATGTTGCTGTAAGTCTAAAAATAGCTTGATTTTTTTGTTATGAGCATGACTTGCTTTTTCTAATATTATCTGAAGAAATCTATCCTTATTTTTGAAATTTAACAATTTACCCAGAATATATCTAGTTGTTAGTATGCAGAAACAAAATTTCCTGGAATAAGATGTGTTCTTTCAATTTGCTGATTATTCTATTATGGTTTTCATTAGAAGGAAATTTTCTTGTATCTTTAAATACCTTTTTTTTTTCTGTTCCATGTGTTCATACACTATTTCTAGTCTGTGGTCCTATTGGCTTTTTTCTAATTGTGATGATCTTTTTTTTAGTGGCATTTGACTCATTGTACTAAACTTTTCTCGATGTCAGCAATTTAATTAGTTTTCAACTGTCTCTTCTCTTCCTTTCTAATTTATTTATCAGATTTTTGTGTGTATGTGAGGAAGATTAGCCCTGAGCTAACATCCATCACCAATGCTACTCATTTTGCTGAGGAAGATTGGCCCTGGGCTAACATCCGTGCCCATCTTCCTCTACTTTATATGGGACGTCTCCACAGCATGGCTGGACAAGCGGTGCATTTGTCCACGCCCGGGGTCCGAACCTGCGAACCCTGGGCTGCCAAAGCGGAGTGCGAGAACTTAACTGCTACACCACCAATGGCATCCCTTTGATCCTCAAGTTGTTTCTTAGCCCGATAGTCTCTTTTTTAATCTCATTCAAATGTTTTCTCATTTCATTTTTGAGGTTTACCTTAATGAATTCATGACTTTAGTAAGTTGTTCAACAGTGTGAAGCACTTGAGGGAAATTTGTTCCTTAGGATATAATTTCTAGGCTGAATTTTTTTTTCTGTAGTATGACCACATAGTTCCCATGCCACTTTTTAAATATCTTGCTCATTCTTGGCCAGCTCTATTGAGAACTTCTGTATACTGTGATAAAGGATGGATTTACCTCTCATCCATCCAACAAGAATTTGTTGAGCACTTCTATGTCCCAAGAATATATCAATAGATAAAATAGAAAAAAAAATCTGTTTATATTCTGGTGAACAGGGGGAGAGAGTTGTTGAATAAATAGAGAAAGATAAGAAATAATAAACATAGTAAATAAATATACTACATTACATTAGAGGGTGATAAACACTGTGGAGGGAAAAAAAGAGCAAAGGAGGAGAATTGAGAGTACCCAAGTACAGACAGGTGCAAAATTGCAACTTTATTAAATAGGTAGTCAGTGTAGGTGTTCTGGTTGTCTATTGTGTTCCAAACTGCCCCAAAACTTTAGTGACTTCAAGTAACAATCGTTCTATTATATCGCATGATTTTGTGGGTCAGGAACTTGGGCAGGGCTTGTTTCACCTGGTGTCAACAGGAGTCACTCAGTGGTTTTCAACTGGTGACAGGGTTGGGCTGGAGGATCAATATGGCTACCCTGGTCCAAGAGGGTTCAAGATGACTTCATTCACATGACAGGACTTGGCAGGGATGGCCAGAAGCCTGGTCTCAACTGGGACCCTCTCCCCCGCCATACAGTCTCAGCATGTCTCCAGGTGATTGCTACAGCAAGGAAGTCAGACGTCTTACAAGGAAACTCAGGATTCTAAGAGTCCAAAGTGGAAGTTGCTAGTCTCAAAGCTAAGCCTGCCATAGTCTTGCCAGCATTGAGCTTCGTTCATTAAAACAAAACAAAACAAAACTCACTTTCATTAGATAAAAAAAAATTCATGGGGCCGGCCCCCTGGCATAGTGGTTAAGTGGGCGCGCTCCGCTGCTGGCGGCTGGGATTCAGACCCCGGGCGCACACCAACACACCGCTTGTCAGGCCATGCTGTGGCGGCACCCCAAATAAAGTGGAGGAAGATGGGCACGGATGTTAGCCCAGGGCCAGTCTTACTCAGCAAAAAAAAAAAGAGGAGGATTGGCATGGATGTTAGCTCAGGGCTGATCTTCCTCACCAAAAAAAAAAAAAAATTCACCTCTTCTGGTTTAATTTCTTTCACTATAGATGAGGGTATACATTTTTTGGAATAGAATTTTATTTAACGTCTTGATAAATACAATGGCTAGAGTTTAAACCCTTCTCTAAATTTATCCAAAAAAAACCCTCCATAATTTTATAAAATATCTTTCAATTAAAATTCATTGAACACATTTTGAGTGTCTACCCCGTACAATCACAGCATTAGATGACAGAGATAGTACAGTAAAAACAGAAATGGTTTTTGCCTTCAGAGTTTACATTCTAGAGCTGCGCTGTCCAACATGGTGGCCACCAGTGGCCACTGAACACTTGCAATGTGGCAAGTTCGAATTGAGATATGCTGTACGTGAAAGATACATGCTTAGTATGAAAAAAATGTAATATCTCACATTTTTATATTGACTACATGTCCAGATGATAATATTTTGGATACATTGGGTTAAGTAAAATATATTATTCAAATTAATTTCAAGTGCTTTTTACTGCTTTTAATGTGGCTACTAGAAAATTTAAAATTAAATATGTGCTTGCATAATATTTCTGTTGGACAGAACTGTTCTAAAGGATTAACAACCTCTTTTAACCAGTTAAGCAGCCCTATTAATATATTTTAAATACTGAAGAACAGTAGGCAAAGCACAGGTAAATTTGGTGGTCAATTTTTAAATAAATTTTTTTAATGTTTTCATGTAGTTGAATTTATTAATTTTTTATGTGGATTTTTTTTTTTTTTTTTGGTGAGGAAGATTGGCCATGAGCTAACATCTGTTGCCTATCTTCCTCTTTTTGCTTGAGGAAGAGTGGCCCTGAGCTAACATCTGTGCCCATCTTCCTCTACTTTGTATGTGGGTCGTCACCACAGCATGGACTGATTAGTGGTGCACAGGTCCGTGCCTAGGATCTGAATCTGTGAACCCCAGGCCGCCGAAGCAGAGCGTGCTGCACTTAAGCACTACACCACCATGCCAGCTCCAACTTTCATCCTTTTAATTTAAAAAAATAAAATTATAACAATCTGACATTTACTTTGATGCTTGAGGTACACTAGTTTGTTTATTTACAACTTAATGCTCCTAAGAGTAAATTAAATCACACAACTCAAAAAATGGGAAAAGTGGTTAATTACTACTTCCCCTATCAAGTTAAAACTCATTACTTACACTGTTATTCTTCAGAAGTCTGTGTGTTCATCTCTACTTAAGTACACTACTATGAAATAATATGCAGCTATAAAGAATGAGGTGGATCTAACATATCAACAAGGAAAGATGTCATGGTATATTATGTGAAAAAAGGCAAGTTGTAGAAGAGTGTGTAACTTGGAGCCTTTTTTAGAACCATACCTGTGTGTGTCTCGTATACATGCATAGCAAGAGACTGGGAGGATACACACCAAATGTTTTTGTGATGGATGGATAGGAAGGTCTTTTATTTACTTCAGATTTTTTTTTTTTTTTTTTGGTGAGGAAGATTAGCCCTGAGCTGACATCTGTTGCCAATCCTTCTCTTTTTGCTGAGGAAGACTGGCCCTGAGCTAGCATCTGTGCCCATCTTCCTCTATTTTATACGTGGGACACCTGCCACAGCATGGCTTGATAAGCGGTGTGTAGGTCTGCGCCTGGGATCCGAACCTGCAAACCCTGGGCCACTGAAGTGGAGCGCGAACTTAACCACTACGCCACCAGGCTTGGCCCCTTCATCAACTTTTAATTCTTCTGTATTCTTTGAATTTTTGTTTCAATTAGGACATTCTGTAACTTAGAAAAAATTTAATTAAAAATATGACAGATTGCTAATAAGTAGCTATTAATACATTTTGCATCATGAATTTAAAATAACTTTTAAACTCTTCTTGGAAGCAACAATCTTTTAAAACCCTTTATGCTATGATTGTGACTAGAAAACCCATTGTATAAATAATAAAATATGTAAAACTAAGAACTGGTTATCACATTACAGAGACTTTTTAAAGCAAAATTACACCCCTGCACAAAGGTGCTCTTCTCTAGATCTTTGATCCCCCTGGAAATTTTAAGAAATACTTGGGCCAGTAAAATAATGTATGGTCTGTTGCCTACCCAACAGCCACCTCCCCAACCCCCTACCCTTCCAACAGAACTTGATGTGGTTCCGTGTAAGTTCTGGGGCAAATCTTTATGGTGATGAGCCAATCATTAAACAGTTTTATTCCCCTTGCAAAGTGATTGTTTTAGACACAGACGTTGCTATGGCTATGAGGGCAAGTGAACATGGAACTTTCCTCTTATAAAAAAGACGTATGTTTCTACCTCTGGTTGTTATTTGTGACCTGGAACGCTGGCTGTCACTTTGAGGCCACGTGGGGAGACCAAGCTCATATGGTGAGAAGGGTAATGGAAAGACAGAAGGTACCTAGGTTCTTAACGACATTGTTCAGCTGCTGAATTAGCCAATCTAGAAACTGCCCTCTGCCTAGACTCCTAGTTATCAAGCATCCCAACCCTAAAGATTCCAAAACTGTTTTTGCTTGTTAGAATAATCCAGACACATCATTTGAAGAAATGAAACATTTATTGAGTAGATGTTTATTTAGTAACAGCAACACACAGTTTCTCAAGAAAAAGATGAGGTGAACTCCCCAAAACAGAACAATGCAACTTTCCATTATTCTCAGGTTACATCTGAATCTATAATGTTATATTCTCCTTTAATAAATGTCAAGATACACAAAATATTTGGAGGAAGATATCCAAATTATCCTAAAACCATATCCCATTTTAAGAGAAAGAGCAGTTTAAGGGTAGTAATCTCTACATATCACAGTAGACCAAGATGCCTTCCTGCAGCTTTAGAACCATCACTACTCAAAATATTACTATACTTATGCAAAACACTTGTGAAAAATTGAAACACCTGCAACCTTTTCTAGTTTCTGATTTTAGGAACAGGTGCAAACCACCATCTTCTCCATAGGTCTTCTGTTACAGCATTCATCAAATACCACTGGTCCAGCTCTCAAATTTTGATGACAATGCATGAGACGCAGGTATGTTCTGCTAAGTTTTGAATGGATGACATATTCTACAACTACACTACAAGCCCTGAATTATTTTTGTGCAACATTCCAATATTCCCTGAAGAGATTTTAAACAAAGGTTGAAAACAGCTATTTTCCATCATAGTCAAAGTCAATTTACTTTTTAAATGGAATATACACTGTTGTGTTCTCTTCAACTTTTACAAGGAGTTGCTATGGTGTTATGTGTGTGACTAGGCTCATAAATTCAGAATGTACATAAAACTAAACATAATCAAAGGTTCCACAGCAGGTCTAAAGTTTGATATTAAAATATCTGACCACCGACCCTCCAAATAGCGCTCACAGTATTAGTAGTGAGAGAAATTTTCATTTCTCTTTCTTCATATCTTTTCAAAGGCTCTTTGTTTGAAAACTGAGTTTAGAGAAAATTGCAGAATAAGCTCATTAGACATTTAGAATTATTGGTAGAGATGAGGTGACAATACATATTTTCCATTTAAAAGTAAGCTTGACATTGATTTGTATTGAATTTTAAATCACCTGGTCCAATATGCTATTCCATGTTCTTCTCATGATTCTGTAATTACTAGTTATTTGAATTAACATCATATTCATTTTTAGTTTTAAAAAAACAATCTTGTACCACCTTTTAGACTTAAGTTTATATAACTTAGTTTTAAAAATCTAGTTTCATGTTCAATGAATTAAGAAACAACAAACGTCAGAACACTTTACCAGACTTTAAGAGGCAAAAAAGGGTTGCTTTGGCAATGTATAAAAGGATAACTATTACAGTACAAATCATTATTTAATCTACTTTTATTAAATATTAAAATGCAATAAGGCAACTGTTGTTTTAAGACACTTGAAATTACATTTAATAAATGGATAACTGGCCCCACACCTGACATATTGCACCCCCTACTTTCCTTCTCTATTTACTCTAAGGAACCAAAAATTATTTAAAAGAAAAACAACAGATCAGTGTTCTTTCTTAAAATACCTCAAAGAGATTCTGATTCCTACTAAGGTATTTCTTACAACATAAACTTCTGAAAAAGAAGACATCGAATACTCTCTCTTAAGGTTTTTCCCTTTAATGCATTTCTGCTATCTCCCGTTCTCTTGAATCCATTCATAAGGGTTCAGCTGAAAGTATGCTGAGGAATCAAGAGATGTGATGTACTGTGTAAGCTGCCACTCGGGCCGGGCAGTGATTCCCAAACCTGGCCTCCTACCAGCTCATCTGGGAAATTGCTGCAGTAGATTCCCGGGCCCCCTCAGACCTCAGGAAGCCATCCCCCAACCCTAACCTCCCCTGTGACTCTATGTGGTTAGCTTCACATAAGCCAACATGTGGGATGACTGAACAGACAACATTAAAAAGGAGGATATTTGTCATGGTGTTTTCACAGGTCTTAGCTCACAAACTGGGATCCAGTGAAAAATATAATGTTGAATCATTAGCACTAAATGCGCAGTGGGCAGAGTGACCCGGAAACGACTCTAGTGTCAACAATCGAACAAAGGTAGCCCTGCTGCCCACTCCGTGAAGGCCACCACCCTCCTTGCCCTTGGAGGGCCTCCTGAACCGACACAGAGGAGGGCAGCCAGACAGCGGCACAGGGCGGGGGCGACTGTTTCCGCATCATCTCTCTCCATCTCCGTGTCTCAACTTTCCCACTCTCGTTCCATCTTTTCTCTTACTCTGCCTTTTGCCATTCTCACTCTCACTCCCTCCTCTTTCCTCACTTTCCTCACTTCCTCTCTTTTCCTTCTTTTTTCGATCATTCGTCTACATCATTCTTCTCCTCTCTGCTTTCTCTTCCTTAAAAACTCTTCCTTACATAATATAAGCAAATTCATACTGGAGCTATGATATATGTCAGAAAACATTCAGGCTAAGGAAGCAGAATGAGCCGCATAGGAGACAACAGGGCAAAACAGACCTTCAACAGTAAGGCTGGTGTGGGCTGAGATAAGCCATGCAGAATGCTTTCAAATCCATTCTCTCTTCTGGGTCTCATAACTTCATGACTCATGACTTCTGAGTCTCATGAGGTTGAAAGGGCATACTGATTGTTTACAAACCTAAGGCACAGAGAAGGTTAAATGATATGCCTGGCGTCCCTAACCAAGAGAATCCAGATCTAGTTCACAGTCTGGTTTTCCTTCCATTATACCAATAACATCTGACTGGAGGCAAAGAGCAATGAGTAAGCAGTAATATTGTTTCAGGCTCAAAAATGTCCAAAGATAACTGGGTTACTTTATACATTATGAACTATTTTTTCTTCATAGGGGAAAAAAATAGTATGTATCTTCTTAAAATATAAATCACAATACATATTTTCTAAAGGTTTTCCAAGTTCCTTTAAGACGGCTACTTCACACAAATAAAGTTTGACTACATTTTAAAGTCATTCCACTTTGGTAATACTGTAACCCAGAGATAGTTCTGAGGTCAGAATTGTTCTAACACATAGACTCAAAGAATATATAATGTAATTTATATAAACTGCATAGATATACTGTTTTATAAAAAGAAATACAATACGTTCTCTAAGTTGTTCTATAATTTAACCTCATTAATGCTGAGAACTGCATTTCTTGAGTATTCTCAAGGGAAAAGCTACCTTATCTAAAGATAAATTGAGAATACTCATTTTAATATTGTTATGGACTTTCTGTGATATCCTAAATTTTAGATAAAAATAGTCCCTAAGTGGAGAGTTTTCACCATAACCCAATTTATGGTAAAATGCCCAATTAGGTCAGGTCTGCATAAACCAGACGAAGAACCTTCCAACGATCCACAAAGTAGAGTGTGTGACAGTGTAAATAAGCCACAACACGTGAGACCACAGTATACAGTCCAACCGGATTAAACTATGACCACACTCCACGTAGTCCCAATCAATCAGAGTAGAGCCCACGGGGCTGAGTGTCTCTGTTCACTGAGGAAATTAAATCTAAGGAACTTATACTAATAACAAATTCATATCTTGTCAATAACTCCACGCACTTCCCCTAATATTTCAGAATCACATTTATAATCCACCAACTGTGCCAAGAACTATGGAATCCTAACTTCAACCTTCAAGTTGGCAAAATGATTTCCAGTGGTTCCCAAATTAGCTGACATCAAACTCATCTAAGGTGCTTATTAAAAATAGAATCAAGGTGCCGCCATGCCGGCCCTGCAGCGCTGAGGTTGCTCGGGCGGCCCCCCCCACCCCCGCCGCCAGTCGCCATGGATCAGATGAAGAAGGTCAAAGGGCAGCTGTCAATGATACTCCGAGGGGGCCGAGGTGTAGACAAGACCAATGGTACCCCTGAACAGAAAGGCCTGGATGAGAGTGGTGGTGGTGGTGGCAGTGACGTTGGAGAGGCCCCCCCATGTGTCACCCCTGGGGAAGCTTGCTCTGGACCAGAGACTGGACATGAGGACTTGAAGATGGGGTCTGACAGGCAAAGTGACCAGGCTCCAGCCACGTCCCCGGATGAGATGCAGTTGCCAGTGAGGGGGTGCATGCGCAACCATCCTCCACCCAAGATTTCCACGGCGGACATCAACAAGCGCCTGTCACTACCAGCCGACATCATCTGGCTGCCCGAGGGCGACCTTGAGAAGCTGACCCTCAATAGCCCCATCTGCGACAAGCCCCTCGGCCGCCGACTCCGGCACGTCAGCCAGTCCGAGATTGGCTTTGGGAAACTGGAGACCTACATCAAGCTGGACCAGCTGAGCAAGGGTCGCTAGGCCACCGCCTACAAAGGCAAAAGCAAGCTCACAGACAACCTTGCGGCACTCCAGGAGATGAGACTGGAACACAGACGGGGGGCACCCTGCACCGCCATCCGGGAAGTGTCCCTGCTCAAGGACCTCAAACACGCCAACATCGTCACTCTACGCGACGTCATCCACATGGAGAAGTCTCTCCCCCTTGTCTTTGAGTACGTGGACAAGGACCTGAAGCAGTACTTGGACGACTGTGGGAACGTCATCAACATGCACAACGTGAAACTGTTCCTGTTCCAGCTGCTCTGTGGCCCGGCCTGCTGCCACGGGCACAAGGTGCTACACAGAGACCTCAAGCCCCAGAACCTGCTCCTCAATGAAAGGAGAGCTCAACCCTGGCCTACTCCACCGGGGTGCTGACACGGTGATACTGGCCCCCTGACATCCTGCTTGGGTCCACGGACTACTCCACCCAGACTGACACGTGGGGGGTGGGCTGCATCTTCTATGAGATGGTCATGGGCCGGCCCCTCTTCCCTGGCTCCACAGTGGAGGAACAGCTGCACTTCATCTGCCATCTTGGGAACCCCAACTGAGGAGACGTGGCCGGGCATCCTGTCCAATGAAGAGTTCAAGACACACAAGTACCCCAAGTACAGAGCCAAGGACCTTTTGAGCCATGCACCCCGACTTGACAGCCATGGGGCTGACCTCCTCACCAAGTCGCTGCAGTTTGAAGGTGGTAATCGGATCTCGGCAGAGGACGCCATGAAACACACATTCTCCCTCAGGTGGAGGAGTGGATCCACAAACTTCCTGACGCTACTTCCACTTTTGCACTGAAGGAGATCCAAGTACAAAAGGAGGCCAGCCCTCAGTCTTCATCAATGCCTGACTCAGGCAGGCCAGCTTTTCGCGTGGTGGACACCGAGTCCTAAGCTGAGTTCTAAGCCACAGATTGAGGCCCCAGCAGGCAGTGGCTGGAGGGATGCCACACCCTTCACCGGGCAGCCCCCAACTGCATCCTCCCTGCTTGCTGCCTGCCTACCTGCCTGACTCATGCTCACCCGCCCACATGTCCCCTGCTGCCTGTCTGGACACGTGACCGCTGGCCTGTCAACAAAAAAACAGAAACCTAACGTGGCTTATTTTTGCACCCTGATTCTAACATTGGAGACAATCAGGGAAACTTGATTAAGGACTGGATATTCATTTAATATGGAGGAGGTATGATGTCACTGTAGTTACCCAAGTGTTTACAGCAGTGAAATAACATGACGTCTGGGATTTTCTTTAAGATACTTCAGCGAAGAAAAAAGGTAGAGAAGATGCAAATATGGTAAGATATTGATAAGTGTTTGATCTGGATGATGAGCACCATTGTACTAGTCTCTCTACATTTGTGTAATTTTAAAATTTCTTCATTAAAAAAAATGTTTGCAGACCCCACCCTAGACACAGTGTACCAGAGTCCCCAAAGGTGAAACCCAGGAATCCATTCTCAACAAGCTCCCCACGAGAGTCTAATACAGCCATACGCACAATGGTCTCATTTGTGGACCATTAGAAATGATCTTGTATACACCCTCCAAACTTCAAATTCTACGATTCTCATTTCCTACTCAGCAAACTCAATTTCAACACAGGTCACAAGTTTTTATATTCACCATGGCATTCTGCCAAGGATGTATAGATTGTGCTCTCTGTGCAGCTGTTCTAAGGGTACTGAGCTGGTTATCAACTTCTAATTTGCCTCTCGTACACCTTCCTCCTTCAATTTGTCCCTGATTGAACTACAAAAGACAGGGGACAACTGTACTGACAACCTCTTTCTGTATATTCCATGTCACCACAGAGGGCACTGTGTCTTCATAAGCCAATCACCACTATTTTCACATAAGTGATATTTTTCCTTCATGATTTTCCCTTCTCTATTTAAGCATTAAAATATCTAAAAGAGAAAAAGAAGATAACCATATAGTACTTGGTAAAATGAGATATGTGCCCAGCACAGTACATGCTAAGTACTCAGAATTTACACCTACTTTAGACAGGGGTCAAGAACACTAAGAGAAGTAATATTTTTTCTTATCTTCAAGATTAAAAAAAAATAACTGTCTTAAGTGATGTTCAAAAAGGGAAGATATGCACATTAACCAATCAAAACTACTTTTCCTATAGTCAGATGTAACAACCTTCTTAACTAAAATCATCCATGAATGTTGTCTAACGTGGAAGAAGGCTCTACACATTTGCTTCTTCAAAAATATTTTGCAAAGCCATTTTGAGGTAGAAGAAAAGACATTTAAATGGACTATTTTTTTCTGCTCCATTGTAACTAAAATTGCTGTTCACAGGAAGTATATAGCTTATGCATTTTGATCTATCACATTTTCCACTATCATATAAGTATACTATTTAGGATCTCACCAGATTCCAGAATGCCCAGTAAAGCTGAAAATTTTCATTTAAAGTGATAAAAAATTTCCCAAAATATCTGTTTAACAATCTCAGATCTGAGTTTTGGCAAGACAGTTTAGCATACACAAATGAAAATACTACATTTCACAAACACACACATAGAGACCAAAACTCCAAAATTTTCACCATTTTCCTTCTTTCTTGTACAGCTCAATTTTAAATGTGCAGCTTACTTATAACCTAGAAATAGTTTTAAACATGATTGTCACAAAAATATTTTAAAACAGAGATGAAATGTATAAAGGCACACATAGATTGTCAATTACACATCGGTTACATCACATTTCTTTAGAAACAGAACTTTTTCTGTTCCTGTAAACAACTTTTTTCTCACACATTTAAAGTGAGGTTAGTGCTGACATAAAATTATTGCTATACTCACAGTTTGAGTGTTTCTACTGTGTATGAGGTACATTTTCTCCATCCATACACCCCTCCAAGTGTTCTTACTCACTTGAGAATAAGAGTCAACCGAAGTCTGTAGGCTACAACCATTCAATAATATTTTCATCAATACTGGAATGATAGCAAATAACATTACAAAACATCAGAGATCAAAAATGTCTTCTTGTTGGGGTCCAAGACTTTAAGTTATTCTTCATTACAGGAATATATTGCTCATTTAACTTCTTCAGGGAAAAAACATTATTCTGAAGATGAATAATTTCTTCCTGAACACTTCATCCAAGACTTTTCCTTCACACATATCCTCCAATCCTTTGCTGTTTTAATTCATTTGATTCAGTGGTCACCAAGAATCACCTCTCCTTTGGTGGTCTATCAAAACGATCTCGTATGCTTTTTGCTAGCTGTTTGACAAATATTTTATAAATTTTTCCACAGTAAGTATGCACTGTCTTTTGTAGCTCCAGTTCTAAAGGTTTTAATAAGGAACGGATGTCGTCATCTTCAAAAGAACACTAGAGAAAGAAAATAAAAAGACAAAGATATATATAAAAATTTATATTCCCAACAACTTCTTCAATCAACTTAATATTGACAACCTCCATTTAAAGCCTCCCAAAAAGTTTATGCTCAACAAACATTTTCAGTGAACTAAACAGAACTATGATTTCACATTAGAGGAGGGAGAAAGTCATGGTAAATCACTGCGGGTATCCGGAAAAGCTTTTCAGAGAAGAGGTAATGGAGGTGGGTCATTCCAAGCCAAGGCAAGAACATGTTCAAGGGTAGAGAAGACCCACAGATACTGACTGGTGTGAGATGATGACCAAAAGCTCTGAAGGTATCTGAGAGAAACCAAGGAAAGCCAAAAATCACTCTGATAATAGTGTAGAGGCTGGACCAGAAAGGAATGAGAGAGGCGTGGAGTGGGAGAAATGCGAAACGACAGCATATCCCAGAGAACTCGCACTGCACAAAAGGATCCCAAGGATAAAAACATCTCAGGACCCCTAAATATCACCCACTCTTCGTGGGGATTCACATGGGCACATGAAAAACTCTAAAAAGCAAAACAGAAAATACATCTGTTGAATGTTTTTGGCCCACTAATTCCAAAATTTTTTGATCAGTCCTTTTTTACCATAAAATATATTAATATGGGTCCGGCCCGGTGGCGCAAGCGGTTAAGTGCGCGCGCTCCACTGCAGCGGCCTGGGGTTCGCCGGTTCGGATCCCGGGCACGCACCGACGCACTGCTTGGCAAGCCATGCTGTGGCGGCGTCCCATATAAAGTGGAGGAAGATGGGCACGGATGTTAGCCCAGGGCCAGTCTTCCTCAGCAAAAGAAGAGGAGGATTGGGGGATGTTAGCTCAGGGCTGATCTCCTCACAAAAAAAAAATATATATGTATATATATATATAAATATCCCGAGGAATACATTTTGGAAAACACTGTAGTAGTGGCTAAGTGGAAATAACTTGTGATCTTAGTATTTTCAACCAGGTATAGTTTTTGATGTAGTATTTGCAAGTAGGTATACTTTCAATTAGAAAGACGGATGGGGCTTGAAAATAGAACATTTTATGTGAAAGTCTGAAGTTAGCGAAAAATGCAAGATCCCAAAGGAAATTCCGAACCTGAGCTCTCGGGGGGCTGCACCTGACCTGAGGTTCTCCCTGAGGTTCAGGACATGACAATGAGGGAGAGGACAGCAAAGCCACCACTCCAATCACAATTAGAGTCTGGAGGATCTAGGACTCCGCGCCAATCTACGGAGAACAGGACGAACTTAGATGCTAATTTATAACATTGATTTTATCAGCGTAGAGATGCAAAGAGAGGATCCTAAACCTTGGGATCTCTTAAGCAAGAAAACGTGAGCATTAACTGCATGAAACCATCACTCTTGGGGTGATTTTTAAAACCCAAATCACATATACTGAAGATAAATATCCAAAATTGTTTTGAAGACCAAAAAAAAAAAAAGAGGAGAGGAAGGTTAACTAGGAAGAATGTAATGAAAATAATAACAGCTAGCACATGGGTACCTCGGAGAAACTACTGAAAGCTGGACTGGTTAAAAAAATGGGACTTCCTCCATGCCAGGCACCATTCTAAGATCTTTATATGTATCAATGCATTTAAGCCTCACACCAACTTGACAAAACAGGTGATATAACTATCCCCATGTACAATGAAGCAACTAAGGCAGGAAGAGAACTTCCCCACAGTCACAAAGCTAGTCAGTGGCTAAGCCAGGATTCCACTCCGCTGCCCGGCTCCAGAAGCCCAAGCGCTTCACCACCACACAGCACTGCCTATGCAGACAGGCAAACGAAACCGTGCCAAGGCGGTTTCTCAAGACCTGTTGAAAGATGAAGCTCAATTAACAGTGAGAAATTGGGAAAAGTGCTGTGCTGTCTATAGATATGCCTAAATTTGCTAGGGGTTAAAAGTGGCATCCACGTTGAAGAAGGCAACCTTCATCAAGGTTTACAACTTTATCAAGTGACACTGTCAAGTAATATTTCAATGTGTACAAAACACATGTGCCTGAGAGGTGGGCAATAATGGGAGACCGGACTGTGATCTTTTTCTTACTGTACAATGACAATAAAATGAAATCATTACAAAGGCATTTAAAAGTTAATTCCCGTACTTGAGATTCGGTTCGTTCATTTTCATGTGATTTAAATCCCACTGTTTGTGGTTAAAAAAAATTTTTTTTCTTCACCGGGAAAGTCTTTTGATGAATATTTTCCTGAAATAAAAACAGTGGCTCATGAATTAGAGCTCTTCTAGTCAATCATATAACCTACATAATTTGACCTTTAAGGGAGAAGATGATAAATTACCAAAATTTCCACCTATATAAATACACCTGAAGTCACTGCATTCTGCCACTGGCCTACTCTGCAGTGCCCGCAGAGCTGTGCAGTACATAACCAGCATCTAGGTGTTCCCTTTCCCAGAGACCACTCATGCCCTTCCCTGACTGCAGGCCTCTTCCCATTGCATGCTGTGCCTGACTCGTCTTTATCTTTCCTTCTCTGCCTGGTCCTCATCCTTACAGCTTCGTTCAAATGTCAGCTCCTCTGAGAAGCCTTTCCTCACACAGCTAATCACTCCCTCTTCACTGGCACAGTACCCAGTACACAAACTTTTACGAAGGTCATGCTTTATATAAGACTGTCAGTTGAAAGGCAGCAAATAAACGGTGAGGCTATGATGATAATTTGAGGCATTTTCAAAGAATAGAACATGTTTTAAAAATAAGGCAGTTCAATCCAACAAATGCTAAGTGCCAACTATATACAAGAAGGAAGTGCAGGAGGGAAACACTCGAGATTCTCTTGCAGTGATACTTATGCAAATATAAGCAGGGTGTGAAGTAAGTCAAAGTTAACACAGAAATACCAAGAAATATAATAATTCAGAATGAAACACATGAAGCAGAAAACACCTTATAGAGCAATAAAATGTTTTGTTGCCATTTTGAATTTGCAATTTTTAACCATAATATTTTTATTCACTCAACAACTAATATTTCACAAGTATGTATGGACTGTAAAAACTGATTTGCTGGCAGACATGGCCATGCATTTACATTTTAAACATGGTTCACATCCTTTGTAATTCATATTTGTTCACTGCATTCGATGGCTATGACAAAGATTCTGTCTGAAACTTGCATAAATACTCTTGTCTGAATGCAATTCTTTTAAAAATTATATTTCTTACTGAATTATAGATAAGAAAAGATAAAAACACTAACCAAGAGCACCATAAAACACTGATTAACTTCATTAAGTTGAAAAATGGATGGATATAGCTATAGTTAACACAGACTCAAAACAAACACAAAAAATCATTAAATCAGTATTTGAAATTTTAAAAATAAGATTTATTTTTTAAAAATCAAGTGTAATTAATCAGCTTAAAACCATTACTCAGCTTTTTAAAGGTGTATATTTATAAAAGATCAAAGACAAGATCAAGGAAAACTAGTAAGATTTAATTCCTTAATAATGGATTTGTTTAATGATCAAAGGAAACAAAGAAATCACATTTTTACAGGAAAGCATTTCTTTTTTATTCTGCAAAGTCTCAGAACCCCAAAAGTACTTTTCTTCATTTTTATCACCTTTTGACAACACATGATAAAGCATTATTAAAATATGATATTGATTTCTGAAGGCTTACAAAGTCTGCCACGTTAAAATGAACATTAACACTAAATTTTATAATTCTTCAGTGAGTGTAGCTCTATCATGATACACTAATTATTCAGAAACCTTATCTGTCAAGTTTATAGGGCAAAAACTCAAGCAAACAATACACTCAAACTGTAGCCAACAATGCTGTTAGCACTTTGCCTACCACCAAATTTGAGAAACACCGACTTCCAGGAGAAAACTCCAATTCCTTATCCCTGCAGATCGTCACCTTACCGCGTCATCCCCATGTCGGTGAACACTCAACGCCTGACCTCTCTGGGGATTTTTCACAACCCCTGAGCCTTTTTCTCAAGCAGTTCTTGGCCCACATAGCCCCTGCTCATCTGGCAAACTCATTCATTCTTCATGGTCCACTTCAAATGCCTCCTCTTCGATGAGGCCTTCCCTGGCCCTTCCAGGCAAATTGTTACACTCTCTCACAGTTCTAGTACAGTCTCTGTCAACAGTGGATTACAGTTAAGTATTCTCACCCTCACTGCTATTAAGGAGGCCATACCAGACCAGAGGTTTTTAGTCATTAGCAAATAATGAGAATCTAGCAAACAGGAGCATCAGCATTTCTCCTGACCCCACACTTAAACCAAACTAGCACTCCTACTGTTTACTTATGTTTTGTCTTAACGGCCACATAAGAATAGGCACAGTCTAGCAGAACAGAAAGCACATCGACATGAAAGATGAGTGGGCACATATACTTGTGCCCAGCTATCAGTGAATCGGCCGCATGGACAGTGAGTAATGTAGCTCACTTAGCAAAATCATAAATCCAACCCTCATCTGGATCTGCCCCAAGTCTTGGTCCCTAGCATATTCACAGAGACCTGGTTCATGCATCAATCTAGAGGTATGTGAAGTATAATCATCTCTTCCTATCCATCCACCTTAATTACACAAAAGGGGACTATAAGAACAAGGAAAAAAGGACAGGTATCTGGGGCAGGGGTTGGGGAGGGGCAGTATAATTGTTTCCCAAACTCGATACAAAGCAAATACATAAAAGAGAAAAGCCCATTTACAAAGGCAACAAAGAAGATAAAATACGTAAGCATAAACTTAAGATATGTTCAAAATCAATACGAAAAAGACTATTAAACATTCCTACCCACACATCTATGGACAGCTAATCTTCGACAAAGGAGCCAAGAACATACAATGGAGAAAAGAAAGTCTCTTCAACAAACGGTGTTGGGAAAACTGGACAGCCACATGAAAAAAAATGAAAGTAGACCATTATCTTACACCATACACAAAAATTAACTCCAAATGGATTAAAGACTTGAATGTAAGACCTGAAACTATGAAACTTCTAGAAGAAAACATAGGCAGTACGCTCTTTGACATCGGTCTTAGCAATATATTTTCAAGCACCATGTCTGACCGGGCAAGAGAAACAATAGAAAAAACAAACAAATGGGACTACATCAAACTAAAAAGCTTCTGCACAGCAAAGGAAACCATCAACAAAACGAAAAAACAACCTAACAACTGGGAGAAGATATCTGCAAACCATACATCTGATAAGGGGTTAATCTCCAAAATATATAAAGAACTCATGCATCTCAACAACAAAAAACTAACAACCCAAGTAAAAAATAGGCAAAAGACCTGAACAGACATTTCTCCAAAGAAGATATACAGAGGGCCAACAGCCACATGAAAAGATGTTCAACATCATTAACTATCAGGGAAATACAAATCAAAACTACAATGAGATATCACCTCATGCCCGTCAGAACGGCTATAATTAACAAGACAGGAAACAACATGTGTTGGAGAGGATGTGGAGAGAAGGGAACTCTCATACACTGCTGGTGGGAGTGCAAACTGGTGCAGCCACTATGGAAAACAGTATGGAGATTCCTCAAAAAATCAAGGATAGAACTACCATACGATCCAGCTATTCCACTGCTGGGTATTTATCCAAAGAACTTGAAAACACCAATGCGTAAAGATACATGCACCCCTGTGTTCAATGCAGCGTTATTCACAATAACCAAGACTTGGAAGCGACCTAAGTGCCCATCAAGGGACGAACGGATAAAGAAGATGTGGTATATATACACAATGGAATACTACTCAGCCATAAGAAATGATGAAATCCAGCCATTTGCGACAACATGGATGGACATTGAAGGTATTATGCAAAGTGAAATAAGTCAGAGGGAGAAGGTCAAATACCATATGATCTCACTCATTAAGTAGTAGATAATAACAACAACAAACAAACACATAGAGACAGAGATTGGATTGGTGGTTACCAGAGGGGAATGGGGGAGGGAGGAGGGCAAAAGGGATAATTTGGCACATGTGTGTGGTGATGGGTTGTAATTAGTATTTGGGTGGTGAACATGATGTAATCTATGCAGAAATAGAAGTATAATGATGTACACCTGAAATTTATACAATGTTATAACCAATGTTACTGCAATAAACAAAAAATTTTAAAAAAAATTAATTTAAAAAAGAAAAAAAAATTCCTGAAATACACAAGTGGAAAGACAGCCCTTATTCTTGATTAAGATGTCTCAACACCATCAAAATGTCAGCAGTCCCTAAGTTAATACGTGATGCTGATATGCTCCCAATAAAAATACCAACAAGTTTTTTATGTAGTTAAACGAGCTGATATTTGTGAAAACATAAATAAACGACAGCTGGGAAAACAGTGAGAAGGACAGGCTATGAGGAGCAAGTAGCCCTACCAGATACTAAAACACAGCACAAAGCCTTTCTAATTAAAATAGTGTGGTATTAGTACACAAATGGACAGACCAACGGAACAAAACAGAAAATCCAGAAATCACAAGTGGAACTTCAGTATATGATTAAAGTCAGTGTCTCAAATCTTTGGGTTAAAAACAGACTTTTAAATAAATGGTGTTGAGACAACAAAATAGTCATTTGGAGAAAGGTCATATTGGATCCATTCCTCACCCAATACAAAATAGGAAATTCCAAATTGAGCAGAGGACCAAAAATAATAAATGAAACAGTATATAAGTGAAGTTTTCTACAACCTGAGTATAGGTAGGAAAAGGCTTTCTAATTATGACTTTTTAAAAGAAAAAAAGAGGTTGCTAAACTTGATTACACAAAAATTTAAAAAACAACTCTGAACGGCAAAAAAATGCCATAAACAAAGTCAAATTGGGAGAAAATATTTACCACAGATATCACAGATAAAGGACTAATATCTCTAATATACAAAGAACTTGCAACAGTTGGTGGGGAGTGGTAAGTAAAGATCAAAACTCCCTCCTGGTGATGGTGTCACAACTGTAAATATGCTACAAACCACTGAATTATATACTTTAGAGGGGTGAACTCTGTGGTTTATAAAATATGTATCAATAAGATTATTTTTAAAAACCTATAGAAGAATAAGTGAAAGATTTAAAAGAAAATTCACCCAAAATAAAGATATAAAAATGGCTCTTAAGTATAGAAAAAGATGTTCACCTCACTCAGAAATGCAAATTAAAACTAAACTAAGATTCCATTTCTCACTCATCAAAATGGCAAAATTTTAAAAACTTGATAATACAATCCGTTGATGAGGCTGTGGGGAACAGGCCTCCTCATAAATTGTTGGCAGGAATGCAAATAATCTCTATGTAGGGAAATAGGCAGTATCTTCAATCCAATAATCCCTACAACACAAATATACATCTGGCAAGGCTATGCACTGCTGCATTACGTATAATTCAAAATGATGGAAATTACCAAAATGTTCAAACATAAGCAATTGGTTGAATAAGCCCTGGTACATGCACAAGACAGAGTATATACAGCTGTAAAATAAAAAAAAAAAAAGAAAAGAAAAAAGGATGAAGAAGATATTTATAAGTGCATGAATTTCCAGAATATTTTAAGTGAAAAAAGCAAAGAGCATATAGATATAAACAGTATGCTATCTTCTGAGTAAGAAACGGGGAATTACAAAACATACATGTATCTGCTCATCTATACAGGAAGGACAAAACCATAAAACAGTGAAACTGGTAACCTGTGGGGTGGGGGGTTTTGGGGTGGAGCGGATGGGGAAGGAGTGATGGACTTCTGAGTAAACTCTCCTATTGTTTTCACTTTTTGAAGTATATTAATATTCCACATATCAAATTAAAGTTAAATCGACAAGGATGGGAGAAAACAACCTTAAAACTGAAAGCATACTGAAACAAATGAACCCCCTTGTATTTCAAATGAATAAAATAACCACACTGAAAGGAAGAATACAAGAATTAATCCAAGTAACTGCTGAACACAGCAGTGAGCACACACCCCGGTCTGGGGCGGGGAGGGGAGAGGGAGGACTGGAAACAAATCCTGAACTTTTTAGTAGTTGGTTTGTGCGATGAAGGGAGTGGAGACGACGGTATGAATGGAGCATTTTTGAAATTATTATTATTTTTTTTTTTTTAAAGATTTTATTTATTCATGTTTTTCCCCCCAAAGCCCCAGTAGATAGTTGTATGTCGTAGGTTCACATCCTTCTAGTTGCTGTACGTGGGACTCGGCCTCGCGTTGGACGGAGAAGTGGTGCCTTGGGGCGTGCCCGGGATCCGAACCCGGGCCGCCAGCATCAGAGCGCACGCACTTAACCGCTAAGCCACGGAGCCGGCCCTGAAATTATTTTAAATGTACTGTAGGATTAAGCAAATGGGGAAATGTTTTATGTTAGGAGCCAGAATTCTAACTGTGTAAGAAAGGAGATAAAACAGAAACTAGAGTAGAAGGCAAGGAAGAGTCTCGCGGGGCAGAACTGGAGGTGTCGCTGTGAGCACATGATTTTGGGTATGTGTTTATATCTCTAGCTCTGTCGCTGAAAGGGCTTAGAAGCGAAGACACTCTTGTAGCAATATGCATGCCTAGCACCCAGAGCGCACTAACAGGAACCAGAGCTCCTTTGACAGGTAGCTGATTTCAGGGCCAGGGTAGGGAAGGTATCATAAGATGAGCCTGGAATATTTTGTAGTGACAGATAATGAGGAGGTACTCAAAATAAAGATGGGAATATGTCTATGGGCACCAGAAGTAGCCAAAAGGGGCTCCCAGTGGGCAAATTTGGAACAACTTCAGCATCAACATAAATAAAAAGGAATAATGCATTATAAATCATCAAAAAAAAATACATATCGATGAGTTCATACTGATAATGTATAGATCCATAAATGGGCAAAAAGGGAGGGCTCTTCCTTACAGTAGAATGCCGAGTGCCAAAGCTGTATGTGGAAGGAGTGCTAGAGTTGGACAATCACCAATTTGCAACTACCATAGTAATGACTGGTTTGAGCAAGAACCAACAAGAGATGCTAAATCTAGTATGGAAATTTTGATGAGCAGCAGGGTATTTACATGATTTTAAAGAGTTTCCCCCACAGACTGCTTATAAGGGGAAAAATAACTATACAGTGGAGAAATTGAACATCACTTAGACTGAGTCACCAAAATCAACATCACCAATGAGGGGGAGGTAGACAAAGGTGACTATGATACCTTGAGGACACAACGTCACTTATGTAGTATTCGACCAGGAGGCCATGCCTGGACCTAATCATATGGAAAATCAGACAAGCCAATAAGAAGAACATTCTAATAATAAAAGGGGTGAAGGGGCTCTATTCTCCCAAAATGTTGATGCTATGAAAGTCGATGAAAGATTCACAAACTGTTCTAGATCAAAGTAGACTAAAGATACATGGATGGTAGATTGAAGAATTGTATCAATATGGAATTTCCTGAGTTTGACATCTGAACTGTGGTTAATAAGAGAATGTCCTTGTTCTTAGTGAAAACACACCAAAATTTTTAGGGATATAAGTGCATGATGTATGCAACTTACACTCAAATGGCTCAGAAAAAAACAACGTATATACAGAGAGAACCAACGATAAAGCAAATGGGGTAAAATGTTAGTAACTGATGAACCTGAGTAAAAGATATGGAAATTCTTTGTACTATTCTTGCAAATTCTCCATAAGCTTGGAAGTGTTTCCACGTAAAAAGTTAAAAACATAAAACAAAAAACCAAATGCTTACATTTCTCAGTGCTTCATAAATAGCTCTAAATGCTGGTTGCTTATCATCATGGTAAACACCTCTGTTCCCATGAAGAATAAAGATTCCTTCCTCTTCTGCTTCTTGGCAATTGCTTCCATAAATACAATGATCTGGTCGATAATTCCAATGACACGGAAAGACAAAAAGGCTTTCTATATGAAGAAAGACAAAACAATGAAGCAAATAATCCTAATTCCACAGAGTCCACAATTTGCAAAAACTTTAGTTTAAAAATACAGCTCTTAAAAGATAAGATTTAAAATAGTGAGAAATATGTCTGGCCTTTAGATCTCTTCCTACTGAACCAATATTCAAGAAAAGTTTTACAGGCATATCCTGGAGATATTGCAGGTGCAGTTCCAGACCAACGTAATAAAAAGAATATCAATAAAGCGTGTCATGTCACAAATTTTTTGGTTTCCCAGTGCATACGGAAGTTATGTTTACACTATACTATAGTCTACTAAGTGTGTAATAGCATTATGTTTAAAAAAATGATGTACATACATTAGTTAAAAATTACTTTACTCCTAAAAATTGCTAACCATCATCTGAGCCTTCAGCGAGTTGTAAGCTTTTTGCTGGTGGTGGGTCTTATAAAAAACGCAGTATTTGTGAAGCACAATAAAGCAAAACACAATAAAACAAGGTAGGCCTGCACGCTGTCTTAAACAGTGATAACCATTAACATAAGCCAAAATCAAATAAATGCATTTCTTCATTTTTGACTAAATATTATCTATGATTTTTTTTTTACAAATGCAAAGAATAAAAGAAATTTAAATGATTACCTGGATTATGAAAAAATATGATGTTCAACAGATCTTGATCACCCCATGTGATGTTTAGTTTGTATTTTTTAAGCAAGGGCATAAGTATATCTCCCCACCGTAGTCGTACAGTTGTCATATCATTCTGTTGGTAAATACATTAAAAAGATCCTCAGGCTTCCAGGTTTAATATGGCAGCATAATGACAGTTCCCAATCTTCTCTTAGCAATCATTACAGAGCGACAAGGAGAAAGGTAAATTTTTGTTACAAAACCAAGTGACCCTAATGTAAACCTAGATGTGAGTAAGGCTGTCCAGCTGGAGTGAGTAAAGTAACAAAAGATATCTGAAGGTGCATGTAGATGTGATAAGACTAATAAACGTTGGGAAAGAAAGGGAAAAAGAAAGTAGGTGACAGTCTCAGTACTATGACTGTCACCTCATCTTAAATAGTTTTAGTACCTATGCCATATGTCTAGACACAATGTCTATGTCTACATCATGGGGTTGTTGAGGATTAATATATAATAATAATATATATATACCCAGCACATGGTACATATTCAGTGTTAGCTATTCTTATTGCTACCATGATCACTATTATTCTTAAACTGATTTGCTAATCTTTTATAATTGGCATCTCAAAGAGATCACTTGAAATAGATACATCAAAAACAGATACTGAATTTCGTCACGTGCCTTTTCAACCTCTACGGAGTTGCTCATAGCTCATTCTTTAAAAACTCGAAGTCAAATACCTAAGGAAACAACAGAGTTGGAAGAGAGCTCTGGATCGTGTGAATCTGGGGTGAGAAGGCTGAATAACTAAGCCCATTAGACCTACTTGACTCTTAAACTCTCCAGACTTGAACCAGTATTCCTCAAAATGCAGTGTGCAGTGTGCCCATCAGTGAATTTTTTATATCTTCTATAAGATTAAGTACAGAAATTAAGAGTAAGATTTAGAAACTTTTATAGCAATTTAACAGAATAATTTTGTCTATGTAATCTAATATTTTTTCTAGTAACTTACACCATTTTTACACAAGTATCGGCTTACGACAGATTATAAATTTTTAAAACATTGATCCTTTTCCATAGATAGTCTGAAAAACACTGTTATAAGCTATTCTAGGATATATAATAAACTCAGTGGGGGTATAAACAATCTATCCTTCAAGAAAGAGAAAGAAAAGCCAGAATTCCTGAAAAAAAATCTACATATTTAAATTAAATATGACCTGCCATAATTGCATTACCCTCGTGTGAAGTTTCTCAGAATGCAGTAAACACAGTAATTATAAAATATCAGAAATTCCCCCCCAAAAAATTTGAAAAATGACTGCAACAAGTTTTAATTAAGGAAATAAGAAAATATTTTATTGAAAGGATGACTCTGAAAAAAGTCACTGAGCATGTTAAGTAAGTGTTCTTAGGATCTGAAAAGGGAAATCTGAATTGCACAAGGACAAAGACCAGCAACACATTCAACAGCTATGAATAAGTATCTATTCAAAGAAATATATCTATTCAAAGAAAAATCAATGAAAGATAAAATTAAAGGTCTAGTGCCATCTTAAGAAAAAAGTCAAAGGGGGTGAAAAACCTTTCCAACTTAAAGGAAAAGTCCTGCTAGAAAAATATTTGACAAGAAGCACTAACACTAGTATTATGTGCTGATGATATAACCTAGAATGTCCAAGACAACCAATGAAAAACTGTGAGAAATGAGTTTATTAAAGAGGCATTATCTATAAAAGGAGTTCAAGTCAATAAGAAATAGAAAACAACCAAGTAGAGAAATGGTCAAAGGATATGAATGAACAGCCATTCACAAAGGAGGAAAGAGAAATGGCTAGAAAGTATATGAAAAGATTTTCATCCACACTGGCAGTATAGCCAGGAAAGTACAAATTAAAATATATGAGGTATTTTTCAGCCATATAACTACATATTCATACACAGTAAACACAAACAATAAAACCAAATCATCCATTCTCCACAATATCATGCACATTAAAAATGTGATAGACCTTGTGTACGGACATAAAAATCAGTCAATTATATATTTACAAAGTGAAAAGAGCAAGCTGAAGATGTATACAAGGATCCTATATATAAGTGCTAATGTACATGTTTGTTTCAAAATACATTTTTTTAAAGGATCGGAAGAATACAGAGCAAAGTTTATAATATCATTTGGGCAAAGGAATGAAATTGGGGAGAGTGGTGTGTAAAGGGGGGACATGTCTTTTTATTCTACATATAATGAATTATTTAAATTTCTTTCCTTTTTTGGGGGGGAGGAAGATTAGCCCTGAGCTAACATCTGATGCCAATCCTCTTTTTTTTGCTGAGGAAGATTGGCCCTGGGCTAACATCTGTGCCCATCCTCCTCTACTTTATATGGGACGCTGCCACAGCATGGCTTGACAAGTGGTGCACTGGTTGCGCACCCAGGATCCGAACCTGCGAACCCCAGGTCACCGAAGCAGCGTGCACGCACCTAACCGCTATATCACCAGGCCGGCCTCTGAATTATTTATATCTTTATAAGCATGATTTAGTTTCTTTAAAAAAAAATGTAGTTCTAATTTACTATTTTTAGCAAACCTACTACCAAAATGCACATGTGTTATATTAAAATCAATTAGTTTCACTTTTAGAATTATGTATGCTTCTGAAAATAGATGGACCCATTATCATTATCAGCCTATCTTATACCTAAACATAAAACTGACAGGTGGCTATTCATACTATGCTCCAACAATGTTAGAAACTGGGAACTCATCAATTCCAAAGATTAGTTACTCCACTAATCACTGAAAAGTTCTATCCCTTTTGGTAAGATATTCACTGATATTTCGTTCTCATAAGCTATATACAAAAGACAATAAAAGTCCTCCATCACCTACATCTTTCAAATACGTAAACACAACCATCATGTCCACCTCACAGTAAGGTGTTCTCTTTTCCAATATTTTTCAGTAATTCATCAATGGCCTGGTTTCTAAAACTTTCGTCTGTCCTCTGCCATTAATTATCTATTGAGTCACCACTTTATGCCAGACTCCATGCTAAATATTCTGAATACGAAGTTGTATGAAAGATACACCCTGCCCTCAGTAGGTGCAGAAAATAGACAAAAATTACTTTACAAAGTAACATATGGCAGGATATGAACAGGGTACAGTAAACATACAAGGAAAAGATTCTCAAGATGCCTTATTTATATTCTTTGGGTTTTCTCTAATAAATAGAAAAGGTTAAGAAATATCCTAATAGGAATTTGACACTGCAAACACAATCACAACACAAAATACAAAGCAATAGCTTAACACATGCTATATCACTGTCTATCAAGCATTATGAGAAACAAAGAACAAAAAAGTAGAATTTTTACTATTTTAATTTTTAATATATATAAGTATAATACATCAGCTCAGAACTGAACAGTCACAAATGGTAGAGACTGACTGCGTGACAGCAAAGCAAACTAAGAATTTAAAACACGGCCATTATTCTACATAGGTAGTTTTAGAGCTTTTCACGTGATAAGAACCATGGGGCAACATTCACGGATCTGTATGAAACAGTTTGGAAAGTTATTAGTAATTCAGTTATATCACTAGAGCTCTAATATTTAAGATCTGTGCCAGAAATTGTAGAATTAGTAGGAAAAAACAACGCAATGTTTGCTACAGATATAGTCTGGAAAACAATCCAGAAAAACAAAGAAAGATATATGAGAAAAGGAATTAAAAATAATAAATTTTGTAGAAATATCTCAGTAATCATAAGTATAATATTTGAAAACAAAGCAAGTCTGTGTTGTTCCCACTGGACAAGAATAGGGTTGTCTGGAACACAGGGACAGTAGGTGTGAAGGAAACTGTACCTACTGAATTAATGCACAGTCATGCCACTCATGGTTTTCTTCATTAAGTCATTAATGCACAGAAGAAAACAAAAGTTTGAAACTTTAGAAATTATTTCAACTCCCATATCTACATGTCTAGCTGGTTTAGACCATGCCACAGACAAAAGGAGGAGAGGGGAGAAATTGTTAATGTATTTAAGAATGACATTTAAATAAGTAAAAGGTAAGTAAAAAATAATCATAGATTTGAACGATATAGCTTGATTTTGAAATTTTTAAAAAATCAAATAATGGTGTTACGCTAAATTATCTCTACGGTTCTTTGCAACATTAAACTTCTCATAATTCTGTGAATTCCAAATGAAGAGTTACTGAGAAGTCACATTATTCCTTAGCAGATAATCTTACAGCACCATCTTCTGGTATAACATTACTGTGCATAGCCTAACACGAAGAAAAGGAAGAAAACTGATGGCATTACAACATCTGTTTTATTTAGTAAAACTTTATGGTACATGAAATTTTGAAACAAGATATATTAACAAATTGGGTAATTGAACAAAGATGTTCACTGTTAAGCAAGAGCACAGGTTACACTGGCCTCATTAATGCATTCAACTGTGGGAGACAAAACTGAAATGAAATCAAGATTTCAGAAAATGGGAAGGCTAAAAAAACTAGGTTTACTAGATCTACGCAAGGTAAGAGTGATGGGAATGATCTCTCCTAAGACTGAGATGTTGGGACATGGGTGGTGATGGCTACAAACAGCACCGCTACCTGTACAAAAGGTAAGGGGAACAACTCTAAATGAGGCAGAGATTTAAATCAGACACGTAGAAAGGAGTCATAAATACTGGTGTAAATTTTGGTCCACCAGAAGCCACAGAAAAATATCTGACAAATATATATGCCTGCAAACATACATATATACTCATATCATAAAAGACATAATATCCCTTAGTGTTTAATTTAGTCCTAACTGGATGTAAAGGGATAAATAGCATGTCTATATTGGCGTTTCTCAAGTCGCTGTTCTCAGCTAACATTTAAGTACTTACTATGTGTCATGCTCTGTACTAAGCACTTTAAAGGGATCTCTTTTAAACTGACAACCTAAGTAAGTCCATTTATTATCTCTGTTTTTCAGTGGAGAGAACTGACATTTGAAAAGTTAGCTGGCTAGTGGTTAAACAGTGCACAGGTGTCAAAGCTAGATGGAGAGCCAAACAGTTTGACTCCAGAGCCCACAAACCACAATGACTTAAAACTCAGCACACAGAACTCATCAACGTAGAACTGGTCAGCAGAACAACATACTCGTGTTCAGAATCAGAGCACTGAGCCTGCCTCTTCCCCACAATTTGAGAGACAAGAAACATGCAGGGATTTTTTTTTTTTAAGTTCACTTCCAGTAGCAGCAACATTTACTATGTGTTAGCCACTGTTCTAACTCATTGAATCCTCACAAAAGCTCTATGACATAGGTACTGTTATCCATCACCCTCATTTCACAGATGAGGAAACTGAAGCCCAGAGACTGCCAAATCTTACCCAAGGCCCCAGAGTTACTAAGTAACATCCAGGGTTTGAACCAGGCCCACAGGCTCCAAAGTCTGACGCTCTTAACCACAACTCTGTGTTCTCCCCCAAGACACATCATACTTCTGATTCAAGTATTCTGTGGTTGCACCACTACTGCCTGGAATAACAATGTAGGAAGACAATGCTCACTAATTAGTGCACTGTTATCTTACTTCATTGTAACACCATGTGGTTTGACCTACTGCAAAGCTCTAATAAACAGAATACTAGGAACACTTCTCTTCAACTATTCTAGATAAGTGGAAAAATTCTGAATAGTTCAACCTAGTTTTTTAATAAAACAAAACTAAACTGAAAATCAAACAGTTTGGAGGGAAAAAAGGAAAAAGTTAACCAACCACCTGTATCAGTGACTCACCTTGAAATACTTCCTTCTCATTCTAGTCATGTTCATCAACATGACTCCAGAGTTTACTCCAGTTTTTCCGTAGTATGGATGTCTGGCAAAGCGATTATACCATCCTATTCGAGGCTCTTCGTGTTCTGGTGCCATTGCAGCAATTTGTGTGGAATTAAATTTCTTTAGTAAACACCAAATATCATCAACGGGCCGTAAAAAAAGGATATCAGTGTCGACATACAATAGTGAGTCAACTTCTTTCAGGATTAACTATGAGGAGAGATATTTGAATCATTAAATATAATTCTATATATTTAATATACAACATACAAGAGGCTTTAATTACAAAAGATATACCTAAGAGCTAAGCTAATTTACAATAGTTTTTTAAGTTAATTTTTCCTAAATCTGTCATTTTTTACAACAGCGTATATAGAGATACTATGCTAATCTTTATATTAACTTTTAGAGAAGAAAAGCTATAAAAACAAATCAGAAGAAAAAGTCAACACTAACAATTGGAAGAATAAACAAAATAAAAGCTATATGCAGAGAGGAAATGTTTTTCACAATGGAAAATAACATTAACTTAGGTGAATTTATATTTCAAATCCTAATTTCCTGAAATAAATACAGAAATAAACCAACGCAAATGAAGATCTTCTGAACTTGCCCTCTCAGCCTGTAACACTAATGGCTGGCACCTTACATCATTTCGGTCTCAACTAGTAAAAGGTAGAGCCAAAATTGGAATTCAGACCACCCAGCTCTAGAGCTCATGCTCTTATTCCTATGCTTTCTATTTCCCAAGAATTCAAAGAAAAGGAGCACTTAGCAAGGGTGAAGACAAGTCTTGTCTTGGAAGAAAGATTGGCTATGTTGTTACTTTCTGGAGGATGTTAAATCTCCAACATGTGCCTGGCACAGGCATTTTCAAGGGTAATTTTTTTATTTCTGCCTTACCCACACTTTAGAATTGACTCCTGCAAATTTAAATTTACTGCCTATCCTAGGGTGTTAGTAAGATTCAACAATTAGGTTAACCTAAACCTTTTTCGTTAAGAATATAATGAGAATAAGAACTTGATCCTCATTCTGCTCCCTTTCAAAACTGCTACCTCCTCCTGCAGCTAAAGTTAAGCCATCACCTTAACGCACAGCTATGAGGCCCACTCCCCCCACCAGCTGATTTAGTATCAGGCTGCAGAAAAAAAATCTGATGGTTGACTGCAGAGCCTGAGTAGGGAAGGGTCACTTGTTCAAAGACCCCAATTAAAAGGATATGTGTGTGTGTGTCTGTAAGTCTGTGTCTTTTTGGCCAGGGAGAAGGGTGGGGGGAATTGTGTTTATAGCAACATTCTACTTCTGTATCACGATACGTCATGTGTTTACAGATCACCGTATTCTTAGCAGACTAGGAAGATGCTGCATAACACTGTTGGGAGCCACTGCCAGCTGGAGATCAGACGTAAGGTTAAATAATAACCACGTCAGTATTTTTCTATGGTTCCTTTTAGAGGAAGACAGAGTTGACACAGCTTACATTAGTTCTTTTAATCCATCTAGTTCAAAGGAAGAGAAACTCAGTAAAAAAGTTTATCCCTTGGAAAAATAAAGCATCAATTTACTTAAATCTGCTTAAAAAGCCACAGAAGTAACAGTAAAATATGAGGACAATTGGACAGGTTTCAAGTATTTGATTTTAGTATTTAAAATTCCATTTAGGAATTTAACCAGATTACATTACAAAATGACCTGGCAAATTTCATATCACAACCTCAACGAGTAAACTTGCTCATAATGCAGAACAAAAAGGAGGAAAAGCAGCTGTAACCTCGCGTTTCTTTCATCACTTCTTTTTAATAATATATTTGTGTTTATTTAATGTCATATTATGTTTGTTTGATGTCTGTCTCCCACATCAGACAATAAGCTCTACAAAAACAAGAAACCTGTCTGTTCCATTCCTTCCTACACCCCTAGGACTTAGTACAGATACTTGGGAGAAAACAGGCACTTAAACATTAAGTAAACAAATGTCACACTGCATGATTCAACACAAAAATTTTTTTAAAACTTATAAAGCCTCCAGGAAGTATCTAAAACTTCTCAGGCTTTTTTTCCAATCTTAATCCTTTATTTGTGTGCTCCTTACAATGGAAGAGGAGAATGAGAAAGATCCTAGGATCCAAATTTTTTATGCACAGCAACAAAGATACTGGTTAGGCAGATTCAGTTATCAAAATTATAACAACTTTAAATCTCACTGACATCCTGGATTTGGTAAACTATATTCTTAATATGCTAAGAATTGCCATAATATAGCAAGTAATAATAGCAAGTAACTGGGGTTTCTTCCCCATAATTCACATACTTTCCAGAAACTTCTGAGCTTCTTAAAATCAATATTTCTACTACCATTACTATTTTAAACATTACAGTGGTCCTAACAACCACTGTGAATTTTTAAACTATGGGTGAAATCAATTTAAAATGTAAGAGATAAGCTTGCTTCTGAATATTTTTAGATTAAAAAAAGACAATCAGGGTTTATCACCAGAGAACATCACCAAACACCAGCCCCACTGAATAAATGGTTCCCATTTCCCTTCGAGTTCACATGCCCTAAATTTTCTGTTTGTGTTAAAATACCAGTTAGAAAAAGTTGGCTTGGTTGGTATAAGACAGAAATGGTTATTTAATGATGCAATCTACCTCATTTCCCCAACTATAAATGTAGTCTGCAAGTGGAAGGCAATACTGTCACTGCATTTCTGCTGGCAACAGACTTGGCTCCATTAAGATCTGACAACCTCTATTCCTCCTTAGAGATAAAAGAGTTTATAGCAACTGAATAAATTAAAACGTAAGAAATAGTTTTTCATTTCATAGTTTACATTTTTCATTTTTAACAGAGGTTTTTATTGTAGCTTCTATTTGTTCTATGGAAAGTTTGTTTTTTTAGCATTCAAAGGGAAAATCATATGTGTGTGCTTATTTAACTGGATTTTTATGTAACTCTTCATTAACTCATGTGTAAAAGCAAGATTCAAAAAATAAAAAAGAACACTGGGGGAAAAACTTACTGGCAAGAACAATCTCTGGGACGCACACGGTTTAAAGAGTTTTTTCCACTCCGCTGCATTCTCACTTGGGAAAGTTATCGGGTATAATGAATAATTAAATGTTTGTAGAAATGACCAGCTGTCAAGCTAAAAAATATTTAAAAAAATAAGAAAGTTCAGATTTGTTTCACTTCCCATTTTCTCTGTAAACTCATAAACCAACAGATTATGAAACAAAAACAGCTAAAAAATAAGATATACATTTTATGCTGTAGACAGGTAAGAGAAAGTCAGATTCTTCTTTCCCATCATTTTGTTTTCATTCAAAATCTTAAAATCATAGTAATATTCCAGAAAGACTCCACATATAGATCCGAGGCACAATAAAAGTTATAAAGATATCAATCACAAAATCAGGAAGTTAACAGAGCCTTGCAAAGTTGTTCATCTCCCTCAACTTTAACTGATGTATAAATCCTCTCAAACTCTAAACAAATTAAACTCAGAAAAATTAAGCACTAATTTTATTCCCATAGTATGTACGATGCAGAAAACGCTTCATTCAAAGTCAGACCAATACGAAACTGATTAGAAAATATTTATCCATCTATGTAGTTTCAATATGCATGCATATTCCTGATAATAAAATATTCTGATAAATATATATCCAATGCTAATTTTTAAAAAATTATTACAAAAAGCAAAACAGATCTGAAAATTTATAATGAACACATTTACTCTTTAGTATCCTGAGTGCATTTCAAGACACTGAATTGTTTCAAATTCAGGTTATTACCTATCATGGTTGCTTCAATAGAATTGTTGATTCAAATTTCCTACAGAGTATTTGCAAACTATTTATGGGGGGAGAAAAAACTAATTTGTTTATGTAACAGGCTGAAGATGTTCTTTTTCAAAATTATGACTGTGTTCAAGTAATTTTTAAAAAGATTAATGCCTTCCAACATAGTTTAAGGGAATATCTTTACTTCCAACACTCTGCTTTGATGTCTCTGGTAATTAGTTTAAAACATTAGCATGTTATTTTCCCTCCATGACTTATAAATCACTTAGAGATCCTTTCAATATCAACTTCAAAATGAAATCTTAGTCATTTTTTATTAACATTCTAGTATTTAATCAGTAAATCTAAATTATTGCAGTAAAAGCATGTTCCATAAAATATTTGATACTCTTTCATCACAAGCAAAACCAAACATTCTCAGAGTTCACTACGAAGTTAAACTTCGTTTAAAAATACAGTAAATGTTACACAAACAACAACTCAGTCAGATTTGAACACAACACACAGAGGATGCATATAAGATGATGCTATAAATTTATTTTGCTTTTTTATTACATTTTCAAAGTTTTCCACAGTTAGTAGCAACCTGCTATTATCCTATGAACTGTTAGGACAAGATTAATTCCTCAGTTAATATTTTAGAGAACAATCTAGATAATGAGATCAAGATCACAGAAGCACTTATCAAAAATACAGACACTAGAAATATTTTAAAACAGTAAAGCTTTATACCTCTTGGAATCAAGGATTTTGTCAGTAAACTAGAAGACTTGAGGTCCGAAGTAGTATTTTTCATTCAATAGGCAAAATGAACTAATTTAAGCTGAAAAATCATCAAATACGTTTTTTTTCCTACATAGACCAAGCACAAAAATTCAAATCGGCTTCAAAGCTTAATTTAGTGTAGACAGATAGAGATAGATGGAAGGAAATAATCATTATCATCATTTTTACCACCAATCTCAGAACAAAAGGTAGTGAGATTTGAGACTTCAGGTGAATTTACTTTTTCTTAAATATTCTCCCCCTTGTATCTGTTATCCTCTTCTTGCACAGTATTTTTGTTGTTGTTGTTAAGGAGGTTACACGGCTGCCCTGATTAAAGAGTATATTTTCAACCCTCACAAACAGCTAGGTATGGTCACATGACTAAGTTCAGACCAATGAAATACTGGCAAAAATGTGAGGTGTAACTTCTGGAAAGTGTCCTTAGAGGGAAGGAGGGGATCACCCTTCTTCACTCCTTCCTTCTTCACATGGGCTAGAATATGGGTGTGACGGCTGGAGCTTGAGTAGCCATCTTTGACCATGAGGTAGAAGCCTTATGTTTAAGATGGCTCAGCCACAAGGAAGAAGTCAGAGTCCCTGAAGATGTGGAGATGTCACATACCCTAGACTGCCTACTTTTATGTGAAAGAGAAATAACCTTCTATCTTATTTAAGCCACTGTTATTTTGGATTTTTTGCCATTACAACCAAATTGATTGTAACTAATACAAACCAAAATAAAGAACTTTTTTTATCAAAGCAAGAAGCCACTTCCCTCCATACTGTCAATCAAGAATTCCCTCCCCTCAAAAGGGAATTAAAACCTTTGTGTACATTCTGGTTGAAGCACTGCCAAGCCAAGGATAGGAAAAAAATTGAATCACAGGACTTCTCAGTCAAAACATCCTGCAACTATAGTCAGTAAAATAAAACCTCCATGCTTGGCAAAGGACTTTAAGTAGCCTACTCCTTTTCAAAAACAAACCTTCCTCTTACATCCTAGATCCGGACTCTTAACATGGAGGCGGTAGCAGAGAGCACTCCCCACTCTAAGACGGCAGAGGTACAGAATAAACACTCTCGTTCAATGAAGGAATGAAACAACATTGTTACAGTATACCATTAAATATTCAACTCCATAGTCTTGACTAAGTCTCAAATACTTACTATGCCTTTAAAACTATCATGTAGTTGATCTTCAGCAAAAATATGGAACTGAAGAGGTTTGATGCTGAAAATTATAGCTGACTTCAACATGGTTATAGTTTCTTCCAGTCTTTCGCCACAGGCAACTACAGCTAGGTGCATTCTCTCAACGGGCTGTATTTTCAGATTATACCTAATAGAAAAGAAAACCACATTTTCCAACAGTTTTAGTATAGGGTAACATGTTTACAACATGGTATTTGGATCATGTTCAAAAACTGAAGTTTGAAATTTCTATTTAAAAAGCAACGACACATTGGGGCCAGCCCTGTGGTGTGGTGGTTAAGTCTGGCGTGCTCTGCTTCAGCAGCCTGGGTTTGCGGGTTCGGATCCTGGGCGCAGACCTACACCACTCATCAGCCATGCTGTGGTGGCGACCCACATACAAAATATAGGAAGATTGGCACGGATACTAGCTCAGGGCTAATCTTCCTCAAGCAAAAAAAAAAAAGAAGATAGGCAACAGATGTTAGCTCAGAGCGAATCCTCCTCACCACCAAAAAAAAGACACACCAAATTACCATACATTACAATGTTGAATCACTCGTATATTTCTATACTATCAAATAGCCTTTCTCAGCCAGTGTTCCTCACTAGGAACCACACGACAAAAAAAAATGACTATTTTCTCAATTCTCCCAAAAATGGTACATAACACCAATACAGATGCACTGGAGAGAAGTTAATTCACTACTCACTGAATGCCGTGGGGCACCAGGGCTCAATTCTCATAAGGAACTCCCCTTGAGATTTCAAGAGAAAGGGGAGTTCAATGAGAAAGGGAGCATCACTGATTTGAAGGTTTTCCTTCAAATATTTTTAAGACTTTATTAAAAAAAAAACTTAAACACATAAAAAAGTAGAGTGAATACAACAATAAATCCCTATGTACCCATCTCCCAGATGCAACAATTAGCCATTCAAAAGCATTCTTCTTTCATTCAAAACTCCTCCCCACATCCCTTCCACCAACCAGCGGATCATTATGAAGCAACCCCAGACATAAATTCATCCATAAATAGTTCAGTATTATATCCAATCTTTAACCATGTTGATTACAAGAAAAAGTTGCCTTTATGTAACTTTTTTCAGTGAAACACATTCAGTCCCATTTACTAAGTAACCAGTGAGACGTAAAAATTTCTGGGATGGTCTAGAACATACTAATGAAACACTAGTATGTCTTTTGGGAACGAAAGATTTCCTAAACCTGAGTCGTTGCCTAGGCTACGCTAGACTTTCCCTCTAACACGGAGCAGCAGTGCCCAGCACCAGGCCTAAAGAAGCTTGCAAACTTCTCACCCCTTAACAGTCTGGACTAATAATAATTCACTAGCACATAAAGAATAGAACTAATTATGTGTGACTGACTTCATTGTTATTAAATAACATATTTATAATATAAAATAAAGATCTCATCTGTAATTATGGCATAAAATAATCTTTTTGGAACCGACAGCTAAAGGAATTTAAGAATGGAAGAGAATACAAAACTAATTACACATTAAAGTATTATAGAGTATAAAACTCTGAGGGGCCAACCTGGTGGCGTAGCAGTTAAGTGCGCACGCTCCGCTGCGGCAGCCCGGGGTTCACAGGTTCGGATCCCAGGCGCAGACAGATGCACCGCTTGTCAAGCCATGCAGTGCCGGTGTCCCGTATAAAGTGGAGGAAGATGGGCATGGATGTTAGCCCAGGGCCAGTCTTCCTCAGCAAAAAGAGGAGGACTGGCATCGGATGTTTGCTCAGGGCTCATCTTCCTCGCTAAAAAAAAAAGAACTCTGAGCTAAAAATACACAAATGTGACTTTAACTCAACTTTTTCTTACAGAGACCTTTTCTGTAAAATGTGTAAGAATTAGAAATCATACTATTTAACATTAACAGTTGTATGTATACATGATTGAGATCTAAAGTAGCAGGGATGGGTGATTAATCATTTTTCTTAAATTTACAAGCTAAAATTACTGTAGTTATATCCTCAACATAGGACTTTGGAATCTTGAGTATTCACATGTCCCTGTGTTAGAGTGGACCTGGAACTGTGTTCTGAGGAAAATCTTGCTCTTGCTCATAGGTAGTCCCTCAACTGACCAGGATATCAGAAAACAGAAAATCATACCAAATAATATTAAATACTAACAATTGACTATATAAAACATACCTGAACATCAAATTCATACATCTTAATGTTTTAACATTAGAACATTTGGAATTATTTTATACTAATAGAAAAAGAATTAAGTCTGAATATCTATAATGTGCTCCTGCTTTTACTGTGGATCTATCCCTTCCTATTAACCAGCTTGTTTTGTTAAGAGCGTGGAGATATTTAAGACAGTGGTTGACAGACAAGGACAACACAAAACAGGAAAACTACAGGCCAATATCACTGATGAACATTGATGCAAAAACCCTCAACAAAATACTAGCAAATCACATACAACAATATATTAAAAAGATTATACACTATGATCAGGTGGGATTTATTCCAGGGACGCAGGGATGGTTCAACATCCACTAATCAATCAAGGTGATACACTACATTAATAAAATGAAGAATAAAAATCACATGATCATCTCAATAGATGCAGAGAAAGCATTTGTCAAGATACAGCATTCATTTATGATAAAAAAAAACTCAGACTAAAACAGGTATAGAAGGAAAGTACCTCAACATAATAAAGGCCATATATGACAAACCCACAGCTAATATCATCCTCAATGGTAAAAAACTGAAAGCTATCCCTTTAAGAACAGGAACCAGACAAGGATGCCCACTCTCACCACTCCTATTTAACATAGTATTGGAAGTCCTAGCCAGAGCAATCAGGCAAGAGAAAGAAATAAAAGAGATCAAATTGGAAAGGAAGAAGTGAAACTGTCACTATTTGCAGATGACATGATTTTATATATAGAAAACCCTAAAGAGTCCACCAAAAAACTTTTAGAAGTAATAAACGCATACAGTAAAGTTGCAGGATACAAAATCAACATACAAAAATCAGTTGCATTTCTATACACTAAGAACGAAGTAACAGAACGAGAAATCAAGAATACCATCCCATTTACAATTGCAACAAAAAGAATAATATACCTAGGAATAAACTTAACCAAAGAGGTGAAAGAGCTGTACACGGAAAACTATAAAACATTGCTGAAAGAAACTGAAGACGACACAAAGAAATGGAAAGATATTCGGTGCTCTTGGATTGGAAGAATTAACATAGTTAAGATGTCCATACTTCCTAAACCAATCTATAGATTCAATGCAATTCCTATCAAAGTTCCAACAACATTTTTCATAGAAATAGAACAAAGACTCCTAAAATTTATATGGAACAACAAAAGACCCCAAATTGCTAAAGAAAAAAGAACAAAGCTGGAGGTATCACGCTCCCTGATTCCAAAATATGCTACAAAGCTATAGTAACCAAAACAGCATGGTACTGGCACAAAAACAGACACACAGATCAATGGAATAGAATCAAAAGCCCAGAAATAAACCCACACATCTATGGACAGCTAATCTTTGACAAAGGAGCCAAGAACATACAATGGGGAAAGGAAAGTTTCTTTAACAAATGTTGTTGGGAAAACTGGACAGCCACATGCAAAAAAATGAATGCAGACCATTACCTTACACCATACACAAAAATTAACTCAAAATGGATTAAAGACTTGAATATAAGACCTGAAACTATGAAACTTCTAGAAGAAAACATAGGCAGAATGCTCTTTGACACTGGTCTTAGCAACATATTTTCAAGCACCATATCTGACCGGGCAAGAGAAACAACAGAAAAAATAAACAAATGGGACTACATCAAACTGAAAAGCTTCTGCACAGCAAAGGAAACCATCAACAAAACAAAAAGACAACCTAACAATTGGGAGAAGATATTTGCAAACCATATATCTGATCAGGGGTTAATCTCCAAAATATATAAAGAACTCATACATCTCAACAACAGAAAAACTAACAACCCAATTAAAAAATGGGCAAAAGACCTGAACAGACATTTCTCCAAAGAAGATATACAGATGGCCAACAGGCACATGAAAAGATGTTCAATATCATTAACTATCAGGGAAATAAAAATCAAAACTACAATGAGATATCACCTCACACCCGTCAGAATGGCTATAATTAACAAAACAGGAAACAACAAGTGTTGGGGAGGATGTGGAGAGAAGGGAGCTCTCATACACTGCTGGTGGGAGTGCAAACTGGTGCAGCCACTATGGAAAACGGTATGGAGATTCCTCAAAAAGTTAGGGACAGAACTACCATACGATCCAGCTATTCCACTGCTGGGTATTTATCCAAAGAACACGAAAACACCAATGCCTAAAGATACACGCACCCCTGTGTTCACTGCAGCGTTATTCACAACAGCCAAGACTTGGAAGCAACCTAAGTGCCCATCAAGGGACGAATGGGTAAAGAAGATGTGGTATATATACACAATGGAATACTACTCAGCCATTAGAAACGATGAAATCCAGCCATTTGTGACATGGATGGACATTGAGGGTATTATACAAAGTGAAATAAGTCAGAGGGAGAAGGTCAAATATCGTATGATCTCACTCATTTAGTAGTAGATAATAACGACAACAAACAAACACATAGGGACAGAGGCTGGATTGGTGGCTACCAGAGGGGAAGCGGGGAGGGAGGAGGGCGAAAGGGATAATTAGGCACGTGTGTGGTGATGGATTGTAATTAGTATTTGGGGGGTGCACGTGAGAATATGATGTAATCCATACAGAAATAGAAGTATAACGTACACCTGAAATTTATACAATGTTATAAACCAATGTTACCACAATAAACAAAAAAAAAAAAAGACAGTGGTTGAAACTGATGCTATTCTGGTCTGCCTGGGTTCCTGAAGTCTGAAGATGGGTTCATTTCTCTTATATGGGACATCTCTCACATACACAATTACTGGTAACGGCCAGCCTTTAGCAGAGCAGAAAAGCTCTTCAGCCGAAATATTATATCCTAGAAAACGTAGGAGTCATTTCCTTCCCTGATCCTTCTAGTGGGAGGCTGAAACTTAAAACTCCTCAATACCTTGATAACTTGCCCTTTGTTCAGGCTCACGGGCCAATTATTCCATAGATGAGGTTCTTTAAAAACAACAATAAAAGAACAACCTGTTCTTAAGAAAAAGAAACCTCCCCCAGATAATTCATAAAGTTAAATATTATTACACCACTTGGTTAATGGTATTAAATGGAGAAGTCACATATAAAGTGGTGTTCTTGCAAGAAGTATATTTACCATCCCAGAAGCAGTGGTGATATTTCATTCTTCATCAAGGTATTAAGATTATCATTAAATTAAGATATAATATTAAGTACATACTTTGCCTTTAAAATTTATATTCATCTACCAGGAATTGAATTTTATGAATAGTTTGAGGTAGGGGACAATTGCATAATTTTGCACATGGCTACCCAACTGTGCAAAACATCATTTGTTACAGTTACCGCAAGTTTATCCTTTCCCCACCCACCTGCTGTGCCTCTTCTTCCGTCTATCTAGTGTTAGCATAAGCTTGGGTCTTTTTAAAGCTCTCTGTTCTTTTCTATTGACAGCAATTGGAAAGAAGTAGCACCTCCCTCCCTTGTCTACACCCTCTATCCATTCCCCTCTTTTCTGTTGAGCCCCTCAGTTTATAACATTGAAACCCAACAGAGGGAAGACTAGACATCTACACTTTCTAGACCCATACCAAAGGGATGTGAATCCAGTTCATCTCAAATCAGTGGAAGCCACAATGACACAAGTAAAAGACAAGGCAATCAAGACATAATTTCACAGAGCTCTAAATTATCTCGTCTTTCAGGTAAATGCCTCCAGATCCTACTTCTCATGATGCCTCATTAAAGCACCAAGACTTGAGAATCTATAATGGGTTCAGATTGCTTAATTGGCCATAACTAGATCCTGCCCCAAAGCTAAAAGTCAAGAGATTTAAAAAGTAAGTCATAATAGTCAGGTGCTGATTTGCACAGAATTCTCTACACACAGAGACAAGAAGTATAATAAACCTTCTTATGAAAAATAAGTCAGGAGCCAGCCCTGTGGCCCAATGGTTAAGGTCAGCAGGCTCCGCTTCGGCAGCTGGGGTTCGCAGGTTTGGATCCCAGGCACAGACGTATATCACTCGTCAGCCATGCTGTGGCAGCGACACACATACAAAATAGAGGAAGACCGGCAGAGATGTTAACTCAGGGTGAAACTTCCTCACCAAAAAGAGAAAAATAAGTCAAATGTTCTTCAAGGAAAAAAAAATCCCTCTACAATCAGTCCCAGGGACTTCTCCTAGATATTTTAGCAAGGCTTGTTTTAGTCACACTGCCATCATCCCTTCCACCAATTTCTAAAAAAGAAGTACCATCAACTACACCACATTTGCTTTTCTATTACATGTCCCTTTTTAGCAAAAGCATTATACAGTACAGACTCCAACACCTAAACTGACAAGACAGAACGTACACTTTAAAGATGTCTCTGCCCACCACTCTGTCCCCAGATCCCAAGGACAGGGAATAATTGCAACTGGGAGAAATCCAAGGTAAGCTCCCAGAGGAAGGGATGACCAAAGTCTTCTAAGAAGTCACAGGGAAGCAGCCATTCAAGTAATTCTGGTCCAATTAAATGGCATAATCTTGTCAGGGTCTATAAAAATGTGCTACATTTTAATCACAGTGTGAACAAGAGAAAAGTCCCTATGAATTTCAAGAAATGTTATTCAAAAGGACATTTTTAAATCAAACCTATTTTTGCACAGATATATGATTAGAAGAAAGTCTTCGGATGATTCAAAGATAATACTTAAGGGCTCCCGTGGCTAAATTTGGCATAACCTGAGCCAACTGATATAGGCCTTATGACAGCAATGAATGATAACACATTAGATTAAAAAAATGAATCCATGAGTCTAAAATGACACTAAATAATGGGGTAAGGGAGAGGGGGAACTCTTCTTTAAAGATGAATACCAACCAATAAATATAGAAGGAACGATAGAATTACAAAAACCACTATTTTGCAATCACCATTGTAATAAATGATTTGAACAAGAATAATTAATGGATGCAAAAACCACAGAGTACCAAGGTATTACCCCACACATTACAAAAGAGATAAAGATACTATTACAGTGTGGAAATGTGACGCCACCACCTTAACCACATTATCAAACTTAACCAAAAATGTAAAACTTATGACATCAGGTGCCTCCTGGTGGCATGGCCCAAGAAGAGCACAATGTCTCCTACGCAGTATTCCTGCCAAAAATCCTGAATCTAATCATGAGGAGACAGGCAAATTCAGATAAAGGGACAGTCTGCCAAACAAAACAAAAATAGCATGTCACAAAAGACACCACCACCACCTCCCAAAAAAGTCTGGGGAACTGTTCTAGAGTAAAGGAGACTAAACAGACCTAACACTTGAATGCAACAAACAAACCTTGACTGGGTCCTGAATGAGGAAGAAAAAATATCAAGTTCATTAATAAGAAAATAAGGAAATAGGAATAAGAATATATATATTGTCAGTGTTAACTTGAAGTGATATGACTATATTGGAGAATGTCCCTGTTTTTAGGTGATACATGCTAAATATTTAGGCATTGTCATTACGGCTGTAGCTGTTTCTCAAACGGTTCAACCAAAAAAAAAGAAGTGGCAAAATGTCAATAATAGGTAACTATCCAATGAAGGGTACGCAGTGTCTTCACTATACTATTCTCGTAACCTCTGTAGATTCAAAACTTATCAAAGTAAAAACCTGAGAGAGGGAATCAGAAAAAAAAAGTTAATATTTAAAGACAGTTTTAGATGACAAATTCTAATACAAACACTGTTAACAGACTTCTAAGTCTTACGAATAGACTTATTTTAAGTAACCTTTTTTTTTTTTTTTTTAAAGATTTTATTTATTTTTTGCCCCCAAAGCCCCAGTAGATAGTTGTATGTCACAGCTGCACACTCTTCTAGTTGCTGTATGTGGGACTCGGCCTCAGGATGGGAAGAGAAGTGGTGCCTCGATGCGCACCCGGGATCCGAACCCGGGCCGCCAGCATCGCAGCGCGCGCACCTAACCACCAAGCCACAGAGCCGGCCCTTAAGTAACATTTCTGCTATAAAGACATCATAATAATTTTTCTTCTATTTTTTTATTTAGACAGTATGAAAAGCTTCCAGTGTGTTCTTCTAGCCTATTATTAAACTAGTGTTTTCTCTATAAAAGAAACAATGTATACTAATATTTGGACTAGAATTAGCATTTTAATGAAATATATAAAGTCAAACTAAATAAATTAAATTTCTGATAATCTCCCCAAACTAAAAAATAACGGCCGTGAACCTATCTTTAAAAACTTGCAATTGAACAAAATGGAAAACTACATTCAGAAACACTAATGATAATTTCTTTTAATGTACAGCTTCAAAGAAACATTTTTCCTCTTACTACAAAAAATGAGTTGTGCTGAATTAGCATACTAGGTAAAACTACTTTAAAAGTTGTATGTAAATCACTTTTGAAACAAATACAATACCTAAAAACAAATTCTTCAGGATTTTTACGCAAAACATAAAAGAGAGAATTTAAAAATTCAACATGAAATATAAGTATTAATTGCTAAAATACAATTTAAAATAATCTGTAAAAATATATCTCTTAAAACTAGCATAGGACCACTCAAGATAATACAGGTAACATTAAATTCACCTAAAATCACAGACTCCATGCATTGAAAATCAATTCCCACTATAAAGAGAAAGATTAAATATTCTAATAGCTCAAGTCATAGAAAAATTTGTACATTGAAACAGAATTTTATAATACTAAAATTAAGATTTTTCATAATAAAAAGATAACTAACATAAAAAATGAAATAAATTAGGAAAATACCTGTAATCAATGGCAAAAGCAGAATACATTATTCTAAGAGTTCATAAAATTAGCATTAGAAACTCAACAGGTAAATATCAATACAGAAAATATAAAGTACAAAAGGTTAAAAAGCTAAGTAAATATGGATATATGTTCAACAAATAATGAAATACAAATCAATAATAAGCTGTCATTTTACCCTAATAAGTGGTAAAATTACATCTCCCAATAATACTAAGGTTATGGGACACCAGTACACTCACACAATGCTGGCGCAGGCTTAAATCCGTATAATTTGTAGAACACAATTTAGTGATATAATTCATTCTTTTTAATGAATATTTTAACTCCTTTCATATGCTAGACACTGGGGATAAGCAAGAAAGCCACGATCCTAACCTCACACAATTTACAGCCTATTGTGCAAAGACAGAATTTTAAAAGATTTAATTAGAGGGCATGGTAATTGCTTAAGTAGGAAAAAAATAGAGATTGTTAGAGAAGCTCACTACACAAACATCCTACCTGGTCTGGAAGGGCTGGGGAAAATCACTGGTTATTTACTGGTTGCCAAGCACCTTGCAAGGCATGGGGCTTAAATGATGAACACCATGTGGTATCTACCTGCAAAGTCGACAGTCTAGAAGTGGATAAAGATTCACAACCACAACAGACGCCGTTGAGTACACTAACAGAGAGGATACAGAAAAGGGAGAAGCAGTGGGCAGGGAAGGGAGATCACACTAGCTGGATAAGAAGTGATGAACACATAGTTAAGGCAATAGGAAGGAAGAGGCTATCAGGACCAACGGTGCGGAAGGAGATGGGGAAGAAGAGCCATTGTGGACTGACACGTGGAAAGTCAGTTGTCAACCAGGATACAAAATACAGATGAGGGAAGATGTGAGGAGCTAGACCAAGAATACAGGTTTGAACAAGAGTGTCTGAGGCATCCGAATCAGCAAGGTCAAAATGACCAATACGCAGCTGGAAATACAGTCAGAATACAGCTCAGAAAAGAGCTCTGGATTGATCCTGTGACTATCCAGGGAGTAGAGAGAGAAAAGAGCAGAGTCCTAAGGAACATCAATATTTAGAAGTCAGGAATAGAGAGAAGATTCCAGGAGCAGAGGGATCAAAGGGCTGAGACACGTCTCAGGAGCCAGAGACTGACAGAGTTGAAAGAAAGAAAGAGGAAGTGGTAACCAGTGTCAAATGGACAAGAAAAGTAAGATTAGCCCCAGAAGAACAACTCAGAGGTCAGAGGCGACTGCAATGAGAGCTGGTTTTTACTCAGGTGGCAGGCGCTGCTCATAATGAGCGGGCTGAGGTGTGAAGTTGTTTTGTTGCTGTTTAAGGAAGCAAGGCCAGTAGATACGCTTGTAAGAAGTTTGCTCTTGAAGAGAAAGTGAGTAAGCCAAGAATGCTTGAAGGAAAAAGGGTTGAAAGCAAGCTGCTGTAGGGATTTTGTGTTTGGTTCTGTTTCAAGGACAGAAGAGAGAAGAGGTGTGAACATTCGGACAGTCAGGGAGATGACTCAGATGCAGACACGAATTACTACAAGCCTATACACATCGACGGTGAAAACATCTGTGATGGGTCTTGAGGTGATTTTTGCTTTTTTATGTTATTTTATGTTCACCATAGAATAAATTAATTGGGAGGAAATAATCCCCCAGATGAGCCTTGATCAAAATAAAATTACGTAAAGAATTCATATTACGTAAAGAATTGGGAAAGCTAGGCCAGGCCTGGGGAGGAGAAAATGGTGCCAGCTAAGGGCCCCCTGGTGTCAGGCAAAATGTGAGACCTAAGGTGAGAGGAAAGGGGAATTTCAAAGAAGCTTTATTACCAGGTGGGCAGACAAGCTCTTAGAGTCAGGCAAAAATGAGGTATTAGAGTAAACACTGAAATGGAGGGTGAGAATGATACGGCAATTGTATGGCATTTTGGCTTGTATGTTTGAATAGAGTGATTAACTGTGAGAGAGCCTAAGTTCTAAGTAAGAAACTAAGTTCAAGAGATTTTACATAACGACATGATACATGTAACAAAAAGGTTACAGATATAGACTACAGATGCAATATTACAAGTAGAAAGTATAAAAGAGAACTGTAACTTTTAAAATCTCAAATTTAAGAGAGTAACAAGCACGAGGGTTTACAACATTATGTATCTATCCACAAGTAATTCTTTCCAAGGAACACTTGGAAGCATTAGGAAAATAGTGAGAAGCCAAAATAAAAGGAGTAATAAGCAGAGGCTCCAGGATTCGGATGAGGTCAACTTCCCTGGGCTACTCTTGCAGTCGAGGAGAAAGGGAGATTATTACTCATGCTGTAACTACAAAAGGGCCCCGGTTGTATAAATCAGAGTACACAAAAGTTTTCAAGCTTAGTCAGCTCCAAGAGTGAGTAGATTTATGTCACATGGCTGGAGATAGCACAGTGGTGTTTGCCAATCTCTACCCATTGGCAAACTTTTTTAAGAATGAAAAATATGGAGCTCCAATTCTCCAAAATTATGAACAAGCTGAAGGGTACGACTATCTTTAAAAAGTTAGTTTTTACAAGTTTGAATAATCTTACTTGACTAACCCATATTAGAATTTCAGTCACTCAATTTTTTCCATAGCAATGAGATATAATTAAAATATCTGATTTCAACAATTCCCTCCCAGTTGTTCATGGGATGCATAAAGTATTGGGAACACAAGAATTTAAAAATATATACTCCTAATGTATATTAAGAATGCAGCTCTTCCCACCTAGAGTACTTCACCTCCTGCCCTTGAGCCTGGCTAATTTCTTGTTCATCAGGTAGTTGCTCCTCCAGGAAGCCTTCTCTGATGCCTTAAGATGACCCCACCTGATGACTCACCTGTTTCTCCCATCATCATAGCTACAACTTGTCCCCCTCTACTGTAATCTCAGGTTTACTAGAGTGAAAGTCCCATCAGAATGTAAGCTCCAGAAGGATGGAGCCATGTTAACCGGGCTCAGAGTCTGGTTTATGGCACCTAGCACTGTGCCTGGCAAACGGAATGAGCAGAATTAAAATTTAAGTGAACCACAAAAATACAGTAGAAATAGGTGACTTGCAAAGAAATTTTACTCTTAGGAAGGGCATTTCAGGCTATTGCCTCACTCTCCCCTGCCACTGTCTCAGGGAGATGGTCTGTTATCCCATTCCCATCGACACTTGTTTCCTTCATTGAAGGTTAGAGCAGGAAGCAGCCTGAGAGGTCAGCCAACCCAGTGCCTTCATCACCCAGCTCAATGAACAAAGCCAAACTATTCAGTAACTTGAAAGGTCAATAAACAATGTCGTATCTTTCACTCCATCATTAAACACTTATCTTTATCCTCCCACTCCCCAATATTCAATCTCTGCTAATAGCCAATTTAATGCTTCCCCAGTTGTCCCCATCCACCTACAAAACATTTTTTCAGCATACCAGCTTTAAATTAGATAAATGCCATATATGTGTCTGTAAATACCAGTGGAAGTCTATCTTCATCACCTGTTTATCACTTTATCACTTGTTACCTAAAATTACATCATAAATTCTTCTAAGAGCAATAGTTTATCTTAATAACATCTAAAAAATATTTAGAGCATTTTATACAGTATGTACTATAAAAATCAGTGATAACAACTACAAAGTGGGAAAAAAGAATAGAAAACCCAATCAGAAAATGATTTACTTGTATGATAGTATTACATTACATGAAAAGAAACATTTTTACATCCTATTACAGTCAAAAATGTATTATCTACTATCTAATCTTACCTACACTGATCTACCAATTAAATATTAAGTGCCTACCTAAGAGCCGCTTCCCAAAAGCAGTTCATTCCACAAACATCAGAGGGCAGCATCCAATAGGGATTCCAGTAACACAGAGGGAAATCTTTACACCTAACAGAGTAAGACACAAATAAAGAGTCCTACATGAGTATTTCGGTTTAAAACTAACAAGGAACTTACTCAATAACACAATAACTTATTGTTCTATTTTACACCAACAGAACTGCAAATCCAATTTTGCAAATCCAAGATTGCTATGGTAACCTGAGGATTTTTGGAAATTGACTTCTCCCTTACTTGGGGTGCCATTATTTTAAATAGAACTTTAAAACCTTTAGATAGAATACACTACAGAGTGGAAAACAGTTTTCTAGTCAGGAACTCTCCTACTATATTAAAATCTCCTCCTCAGATAACACAGAAAATATGGAAATACTTCTAAAATTTTCCTTCATGGACTATATATACTCCCCCTAGAATAAAATCCATTTCAGCCAAACACAATATTTGCTTATTCTGAAACAAAATTAAAATGCCATAACTGCTGGTGGAAAGGGAAGAGAGGATCTTTAAACGCTTTTAAACTAATCCTCAATCCAAGCTACTTGTAAGGTGTTTTAAATTGAAAAATAAGAAATCATGCTGATATTCATGGCTCAGTTTCATTACCTACATTATCTCAGTTTCACTATATTACACAAGCTAAAATGGAGGATCAAGGGTGATCTTTCTTCTTGGATTGCAGGTTGGAGTTAAAAAAAAACCAGCAAGGCCTCACATTACAAAAAGCATTTTTTTTCCTTGTTACTCCTTTTCAAAACAATAGTCTAGTTTGAAATTCACTACAGTGGAGGCCTGGGTACTAAAGGAAGCAAGTATGAAGTCAGGGTGAGTCACTAAACCAGGTCACCTCATGTCCCATCACCCGTAGCTGTTTTCTCTCACTATAAATTCAATTATAAGTTACTGTTCTTAAAGCGAAAGGTCTACGAAATTTCAGATTTGCAAACATCTCTGAGCACACTCTCACAAATAGCAAGTCTAAGGGAGGCTACCCAGGCTGCATACGGAAATCACCCAGAGAGCCCCATACCAGATCTATTAGGTAGATCTGTTTCTCTCTGGGAAATCACCCAGAGAGCCCCATACCAGATCAGAATCTCTGAGAACAGGGGCAGGCACAGGGGTTACCTAAGTAACGCTGCCTAGGTAATTCTGTTATGCTGCAAAAAAAAACTACAAAGTCAGAATTTTTAAATCAATGGAAAAAAGTTACATTGTAATTTGGTTTTCCTTTAAAGGGACACCATTTTCAAGCACAGCATGAAAAGTTAAATAACTTAATTTAAACAGTAGGTAAATCAGAAAAAGAAAAGAAAATGTGTGCAGCCCAGTAAAACATACAACTTGATCAGGAAACTTATGTTTGTCCCCTCCCAGACACGGTTACGTATTTTTTAAGTCTTGCATTTCATGCTAGAGACAGGCTCAATGGTAGTGGTATCAACTAACACAGGGATCTTTTCAGATTCAAGTATTTTCACAGCCATTTAAGCCTCACAACAAACTGTTCAAATAGAGATCTCCATCTTTCAGATGCAGACATTATTACAGCTTTCTTTCAACAAATCCACAATTTATTCATAATCAACACCTAAAGTGCACCTTTGTTCCAGGAAGGAAATAATAATCTGGTTATCCCATCTCCCCCTGTCAAACCTTACAACAGTAGAAAATCAAAATGGAAAATGAAGTCTCAAAGAAAATGACTCCCTAAATTTTTCTGTAAAAATTATTGCTTGAAATTATGTAATAATACCATTTTCTGCCTCAACTTGCACTCCTCAATCCCTCAGCCCTAGGCAACCACTATTTTCCGTCTATATATAGATTTGCCTGTTACAGGCATTCCACATAAATGGAATCATACAATACGTGGCCTTTTGAGTCTGACTTCTTTCACTTAGCATAATATTTTCAAGCTTCATCCACTGTAGCATTTATCATTACTCTTCATTCCTTTTTATGGCCAAATAATATTCCATTTTATGGATAGATATACCACATATTTATCCATTCATCAGTTATAGGCATTTGGGTTGTTTTCTACTTTTTGGCTATTATAAATAACGCTGCTATGAACATTCAAGTACAATTTTTCTGTGAACATATGTTTTCAATTCTCTTGAGTATAACCTACAAGTGGAATTGCTAGATCATGTAATCATTGTAAAGTAATTAATGCAGATGAAATTGCAGGGAAAAAGTCAAGTTTTAGGTAAGTTTGTTGACCATAAGCCAATGTTAGAAAACACAGTTTATAGAAGGGATGTTTTCTATCTGCCTTTCTTTAATGGAAATATGAAACATATGCACCAGTGAGTACACATGCTGTTTACCATTAAAAAAAAATTATAAAATACTGAGCTGCTGCCAGCAAGAGGTAGTAATAATTCACTTAAAGTTTTTTATCTCCAAAACTTACATTCTCTCACTTACAAAAAATTGGTTTTAAAGATCAAGACAGAGAGTAGAAACTCATGACGTACCAGTAACTGTTACTACAAGCAATAAATTAGGAAAAGCGACTAATCTGGAGACAGCACTTGTACTTTCAAGCCAGAAAAAAATAAAAGTTTAAATATATTGGAAAGGTAAAGGGAGTTATCCAAGTTCTGGTTATTAGCTGCTTTTGCTTTTATTTCTTAAAACTATTGGAAATGGAATATTAGATATACAGTACTCAAAGAGGTAACTCTATTAAATAACTTTAATGGGGAAAAACTGAGAGCCGAGCCCAGTGGGTATGACTTCAGTAAACATTGACATTCAAAATCAGTGAAGTCCATAAAGGCAAAGGTTTTTCACTGTGGATCAAACTGAAATAAAATTTTACTATGGCTTGTCCTCAAATTTCATACAGCCTAATGTTTCAGGTTCTAGGTGGCTTGTCTACAAGCAAACTGCTCAAGGGTAGCACAAGGGATCTTTGTGGTGAGAAAACAGTTCTGTATCCTGATTGTGGAGGTGGTAACCCAAATTTACATGTGATAAAACTACACACACACGACAGCAAGTAAAACGGGTGATATCTGAACAAGGTCTATAGGTTGTCCAATGTTAATTTCTGGGGTTATAATATTGCACTAGATTAATACGTATATATTCCGGATATCGTGGTATTGCACTACACTCATGTAAGATGTAACTATTGGGGAAACTGAGTGCAGGGTACATGGGATGTCTCTGCAACTTCCTGTGAACTTACATTTATTTCAAAAGTTAAAGAAAACTAATCAAAAACATAATTCTCCAAAATTTCAGTACTTGAAAAATGTTTCAAAAATTGAGACATTTCATGCTCTGGATTAAACAGAGCATTTAACAACAATGCTCTCCACAATAACAGTTCTCACACTTGAAGTTTACTTAAACCCAATAACAGGAAGTCTTTTATACTTTTAAATTAAACTGGAAAAGGTATTTTTTTATTTCAAAATGTCCATGATAGTCACGAGGCTATAGTGAAAACCACGCACAACTTACAGAGTCGGGGATAAGTTTAGGCATATCCAGCATAAGAATGTGGGAGTGAGTCTGGATGAAGGGCTGCAAGCCACGAATGCAGCTTTAAGTCCCAGACACCTACACTGTGACTGTGTGAGAGAAGCAGAGATGCCTCCAGCCACAGTAAAGGAGACCATTCCTATGATACTGCAAACCACCATTATCTGAAGATCAGGGCCTGGGTCACTCATTTTCAACTAAAAATTGTGTCTCCAGACTACTTAATTTCTAACTCGAAGTCACGTCTTCACTTCTCTTTCTTAAATCTCTAATTTCATGAATACTAAGGAAGTTGGAAAAGGACTGTTTATATACAAATGGCAATGAACAATTACAATTACCATTTCAAAACTGAGTTAGCATCACTTTACCCTGCCCCCCACCCCAAAAAAAACTGGATTGAAGCTTTAAATGTTAAAGAAGCGGGCAAAAAACCCTGTTGTAGACAGTTTTTCTATGCATGACAAAAGTAGAAACAATAAAGGAAAAAACTGCCAATCTGAATACGCAAAAATTTTAAACTTCACATGGTATACACACAGAAAAAAATTTAAGTCAACATGTGGGGGAAGTATTTCCAACAGGTATGACAAATAGATGATAATCTTAATGTTTTAACATAGGATTTTTAAATCAACAGTACACATTATTTTTTCATTAGCCTAAGCAGTTTCGCCTCCAAAATCATAGAACAATACTGTTTTAATGAATTAATTATGAGTCAGGTTTGTGCTAAGCACTTACAACCACGTGAAGTACGATCCTCAATGAACTAAAATACAAGGCACAGGGTATTGGTTTTATATAAGACATCTCAGCATTAACCAAGCTGAGATTAAGGTGGCTTTAGTAAGTAATACAGCTTTCTTCACTGTTCACTGCCCCAACTCCTCTCTTCTTCAAAAATAACTGCAGGGAAGAGGGGATAAAAAAAGTCTCCACCAAAAACAGTAGTGTGAAAATAGTGGTCCAAAAATGCTTAGCTAAATCGGTGGTTCTCCATCTTTGGTTTTATCACAATAACCCAGAGCACGTATCCAGAAGATTGATTCCCAGACTCCACTGCCAGGCATCCTGCTTTAGAAGGTCTGGACTGAGGCCTGAGGACATATTTTTCCCAGACGTCAGAAATTGAAAAGAATCAATTAAAATTTAAGTGATCAAAATGATCACCATTTCAGCTACAATTTTATTGTGCCAGGCACCATGCTCAGGAATCTATACAAGCTATTTCCTTTCAATTCTCACAAACAACCCAATATCACACATACTCTTACCTCTATTGAACTGATGAGGAAATGTGTTCAAGGTTAACACAGCCCTTAAGTGGTAAAGCTGAACTCTGTCTCCAAAGCCCTTGCTCTTCCCACACTTTAAATTCTCAGTACATCCGAACTGTGTTCACAGGACCCAACAAAAAACACTCAATGGCCAAACGAGATCGAAAAAGAGTGAGGCGACTCCACACAAAGGGCATGACGGGTCCAGAAATGTATCATTCAAATGCTTAGACATTTCTTGGTTCCCCACTACCACACTGCTGTAGAGCCACAAGAGGATGAGATTTTGATAATCACCATCAAGATTCATCAGTGAATTGGGAGAAGTTAATCACCCTGAGTAGCTCAAGTCACAAAAGGGTGTAACTCCTCCTGAAGAAGTACTGATGCCTGGTAATAACAACTGCTTTAGACTGAATACCTTCATACAGTCTGTCCATACTGCACAGCTTAAGAGTCTCTCTCTGAGGAAGAGCCACTGCCCACCCAGCACTCCCCTCCTTTGAGGCACCACACCTCTCCAACACCAGTCATGTTATTGTGTCTGCTACAGGCAAGTGCAAGCCACACAAAGCCAGAGAATCAGAGGTCCTCATCCCAGGCAACACTGACAGACGGGTCCACAGACAGACAGGTGATACAAGCAAGTCCAATGAGAGCCTTTTCCTAGAATTTTCTATTTGAGATTAAAGCAGCAGCATTGCAAGGAGCAGAAAGACCCCATGAACAAGGCCCGTCTACAGTGAAAAAGAATAAGAGTCTTCAGTCATTAAGGTTCCTGGAGCTGCCCAGGCATTTTTCCTTCAATTTTGTTCCTTCCAGCAACCCATATAAGCCTATAAATATCCGTTTTGTTTTGGATTTTAATCACTGACAATTAAGAATTCTGACTATTGCAAATTAAGGTAAGTATTATCTACATTTTACCCGTGAGAAAACTGAAGCAGAGAGGTGTTCAAGCTTTCAGAGCAAACAGAGCCAGAATGAGAACTCTGGTTTGTCCAACTCTAAGACCTGTGCATTTTCTAACTACCAGAAAATGGATTTAAACAAAATGCACTAATAGTAGATTTCACTAAAAAATTGTTCCTATCATTTTAGAGCTTTTACTTTGACAACTTGGAAGGACCTTTCCAAGTATTTTGTTGTCACGGAATTCCGTGCAATGAATACTTTCTATAAGATTTGACCAACAGAACCTACCGCGTGTGACCCTAGATCCCATGTTTTAAATGAAAGTGAGACATAATAGTTTTAATCTTTCAAGTAAGACTGCTTCCAAAAAAGTAAGAATGCAATGATAACTGAGTCCTACGGATAAAAGGAGGATGTTGCTTGCCTCAGAGCCCCATGTTCCACTGATGAAACGCTGTTTAGAGGAAGTTCTTATCACAGCAGCTTTATAGAAACAGCAGTCATAGGGGGCCGGCCCCATGGCTTAGCGGTTAAGTGCACGCGCTCCACTGCTGGCAGCCCAGGTTCGGATCCCAGGAGTGCACCGACGCACTGCTTCCCTGGCCATGCTGAGGCCGCGTCCCACAAACAGCAACTAGAAGGATGTGCAACTATGACATACAACTATCTACTGGGGCTTTGGGGGGAAAAAAGGAGGAGGATTGGCAATAGATGTTAGCTCAGAGCCGGTCTTCCTCAGCAACAAGAGGAGGATTAGCATGGATGTTAGCTCAGGGCTGATCTTCCTCACAAAAAAAAAAAAAAAAAAGAAAGAAACAGCAGTGGTAGAGCAATCAAGGGATACATAGTTTCCAATCTTGGTCCAATTACTGATGCCCTCTAGAGCTTGGTCAAACCATTTAGATGCAGGAAAAGAGGTTAAGGATACCTACTCCCTATTGCAGGGTAGCCAAAAAAGATGACTGAACTCTACAAGATATCTAATAAGATGTTATAAATAATAATATCTAAAATTAAAGAGTCCTGATGTCTCGGGAATTCTCCTGACCGAAATCAAATCATAGGGTAAAAACGTGACAATTCAGCTTTTCCATGTTGTTCCTCTGCCCAAATTTCTCCTTCTACATGCACATGTGGTGAAATGTACTTCACCACATTTGTACAAAGACTGATACACTTTTAGTTTTAACTTAAATGTATGCTTCATTTAAAATGAGGAGTTCTGCTGCTCACAGGACCTGTAACATACAGCTTTTTAGTTGCCGGATTCTGACACATGGAACTTAAGATTTCAGTAATGGCTCTATAAAGCATTTATTAAAACTGAGGTGTTTATTTTCTGAATTTCAAATAAAGTAATTTTGTTAGAATCAGCTGGCCAAGCAAATACAATTTATAAAAAATCTGTCACAAAATAAAGTATCTGAAACAAAGCACTAAAAATGGATGTTACTGTATCGAATTGAAATGCTAATATCACAATCCAATCCTGTTCAATGTTTTGATTAAAATGTTGCTTCCTTACAATTCTACCCAATACAAAAACAATTTATTTTCCATAATTTTAAATGCTTCACAATAACATAATAGACCATGACCAGCTTTTCATGAGTATCTCATTTGTCATGAGCTCATCCAGGTCTTCAAGTCACTGCCTCGCCCAGGACGGATAACAGAGAGTTGACACACCCGGCTCTGGAAGTGGTTCTGCTTTTACGAATAGAGTCCTGACGTCGTAGGAATTCGCCTGACTGTAATCAAGTCATAGTGTAAAAACACGACAATCCAGCTTTCTCCACGCTGCTCTTCCGCCCAAACGTCCCCCTTTCATTTGGGGAAAGACCATCAACTCTCAGAAGAATGTTAAGCAGCCTATAGCGGACTTGCATTCCCTCCTCCTACCGGCCCCATACGTTCTTCCCATATCAAAGCAGCCTTTGCCTCTTACTAAGGAAGCAGCAAGATGCCCACAAACAGAGGAGCCTATTTGTCTAGGAAGTGGAAACGCTCAGATTCTGTTAAACATTCATAATGCGTTGCATTCTTTTTTCCATTTAAATCCCATCTTGATTCCAACTCTGGCAGTGATTTGTGTAAATCCACTTAAGTCATTATGCTGCTTTTCAAACCCTGATTTTTAAAGAAAGATACCTCTATCCCCCATCTCACAAAAGACGCGAGCATGTTAAATATCGCTCGTTTCTTAACTTGCTGTAAGTTTCAGAACACACCGATTGTTTCCTAAAGAAAAATTCACAATCCGCATGAATGTTGTCCAGATTTAACTAACCGACCAATAACGAAAAATTTAAGCGATAACACACGAAAATGAGACGCCCCATTCCGGAGAGGGAAAAAAACTGAACTAGGGCGCCAGCCTGATGTTTAAATATCTCAACTTGAACTCCATGGAAACAAGAGGGAATTCCCACTAGCCAGACAGCAAGACGGCTTTTGTGGGGCACCTCTTATTTTCAATGACTCCTAAAAAGAAAAAAAAAAAAAAAAAAGCAACTGTCAATTAAAAGTTGGAAATTAATTTCTAACTGCTTTAAAGAGCGCATAAGGAAGGGGTCAGGAGACAAACACAAAAAGCGTGGGGTGCTCCCGGGCTGGAGCAGCGCCGGGCTCGCTCCGGGGCTGAGGGGAAGGAGGGAAATGAGGGGAGGGGGTCGGAGAGGGCGGCAAAGCCGCGGGAGGCGCGGGCCCGGGGGCGGGAGGCGCGGCACGGACCGAGCCCCGCGCCCCGCGCCCCGGCCCCGGCTGCGAGCAGGGAACGACCCGTACCTGTCCGAGCGGCCGGGATGCGCCGCGAGGCCCCCGCTGCCCGCCCCTCTCGCGGCGACGCGCCCGCCGCCCGCGAGCCAGGAAGCCGCTCCGGCCTGCGGCTTCCCGCGCCCGCCGCCCGCTCCTTCCTCCAGGGACACGGCGAGCTGGCTGAAGGCGTAGAGCAGCGAGCAGAAGCCGCAGGCCAGGCACAGCGCCACGACGCGCAGGTAGCGCCGCATCGCCCCGGCCCGCGCCGCCGCGCCCGCCGCCGCCGCGCCCGCCCGGGCGAACTGGAGCGGAGGGAGCGGCACTGCGCAGTCGCGGGCGCAACAAGTTCCTCCGCCGCCGCCGCCGCCGCCTCGCGCCCGCCCCCTTCCCCCCCTCGCCTCCCCGCCCTCCGCCTTCGCGAGCGCGCCGACTCCCGGGGCCGAAGCCCCGACGCCGCCTCCCCCGCCGTGGGCCCCTCCCCCGAGGGCGGGCAGCGCCCGGGCGCGCCGGCGCACTGAGCGCGGGAGGGCCGGGCGCGCCGGGGGTCAGCGCCGGGCGTGCGGACCCGGCTTGCGTGGGGGTGTCGGGGGTGCTGACCCCGGAGCAGGCAACTCCGAGCCCGGTGGCTCCGAAAGGCAGAGGGGAGGTGTGGCGAAACGAACAGGGCGTTGGAGGCAAGCTATGGTTCTTCCACATGGTAGTTTGTGACACTGAGCCACCTAAATTCTCTGAGCATCTTGCTTCATCTCTAACATGGAGATAATATTATACTCATCAGGCTGTAAAGATTAAAGTCACACCTTGCACCTAGAAGGCACTTGATTAAGCCATTTTTCAGCTCCATCCTCCTCAGCAGGGACTTCCCCAGCCTCTAAGTTTCTATAATACCGTCTGTACGAGCCGTTTTCACCCAGATATCTAATTACCTCGTAATGCTGTTGAGGATGCATGCCCCTGCCTCTTAACGCGGCTGTGCGTGCCTGGGAAGCTGCGGTCCTCCCTTTTACGTCCTTCTGACCTCCTCACAATTTATTTGCATGTCCAGAACAACTTAACATTCTCCCTAAAGTTAGCTTTCTCTTTACCTTTCCATTTTTTCTCCCTCTTTCTCAGCCACGTTTCCATTCCATTCATTTCCTGAACATTTATAGAGGGTCACTAGGTGCCAAGCACTGAGTGAGTACCTTGGGGTATGAAGACGCCTAGTTGAGGGGTGGGCTGCGACATTTGTAAATAAATGCGATACAACCATACAGACATTAGGATATAAGCCTGTAAAGGTGTGGGCGCACACACATTTTAAAACGAGTCAAGAGACACTTCATAGCAAAGGTGGCCCTAGAGTCTTGGGTGGGAAAGGGAAGTAATTCTCCGCTGAGGGATCGATGAAACAGGCTCTTCTGTTGGGGGAACTGTGAGAAGTTTGATACCACCAGCTAAATGAATGCAAGAGAGGATATGATGAGAGGATAAGACAAGAGGTTGAAGGGGCCAGATATTTGAGTGCCTTGTTTAGTATACCAAGGAGTTTGAACTTAATCTGGCAGACAATGGTGAACCACTGAAGGGTTTTTAAGTAAGGGAGTAACATGATCACATTTGCATTTTAGAGAGCAGATTCTGGCTGTGGAGGCTGGGACAGAGATTGAGACTGGAGCCAGAAAGCAGCTACAGTGCCAAAAAGTGAGGGAAAGGGGGCTTCAAACACACACACACACACACACATATTTCACAGAGAAAAATCATGCTGTTAAACTTTCAAATTGCATTTGGAGCTTTGAAGAGTTTGGCCATGAGAAACAAGGTGGAGAAATGCAGTGTAATTTAGCAGTTCTTCATTTGGAATCCCTTCACCAAAACACTGCTGGCTCTGTGACCATGGGAAAGTCATAAACAAGTTTAAGCCTCAGTTTCTCCCCCTGTAAGGGTTAAATTTCTTGCCTTTCGAGCATGCTATCAAGATGTGTGAATAGAATGAAAACATACACTTATTCATTCAATAAACATTTATTGAATATATTCTACATGCCAGAGAGAGGCCAGAGGGTACTGCCCTCAAAGAGACAGGCAAGTAAAAACAAGGACAATATGAAGTTCCTCCTTCCACTATACCTTACAATTCTTAGAGAAACCAAGATCAACTTAACGAGGTACAAAGATGGATCATAAAAGCATTTATAAGAATGGAAAATAGATTTTGAGAGGGAAAACTAAAGGATATGGTAACCAGGAAACTAGAATAAGAGCTAGTACTCAGATACAGGATGTTTAATTTAAAGAGATGCTCACTACAATTGTTCTCTATTTCAACAAAGAAACTAAATGTAGTAAAAATAATGACCCATAGATGGTTGAAATACTGGAATGGCAGTTTTCATTTCTGCAAAAATTTATGGGAAGAGCATATCCAGAAGAATAGTCATCCATTTACTTGACATCAGGGTTCTGGACCATATCATCCCTTTAGGTTCGTTTTAATCCTGTAATTAAAAAGGAAATTCTGTTGAAAATTTATTTTTGGAAATTCTATTCCAAAAATAGAAATGATTTTTGTATAACCCCCACACTGTCTTAACTGGTTATCTTGGAGTATAAGGAGATGAGTCCCTGCCCTTCTGATCATATCCAGGATTCACACATTACATTTTGATATTCCTAAAATTAATTTTAAATTATTAAAAATAATTTAAAATATTTTTGATGTCATAATCATTAGGTATTTCTTTCATTATTGTGTGTATGTATGGATTCCTAAATCTTTTTTTTTTAATTTTATTTATTTATCTTTTTTCCCCCAAAGCCCCAGTAGATAGTTGTATGTCATAGCTGTACATCCTTCTAGTTGCTGTATGTGGAACGAGGCCTCAGCATGGCCGGAGAAGCGGTGCGTCGGTGCGCGCCTGGGATCCGAACCTGGGCCGCCAGCAGCGGAGCGCACGCACTTAACCGCTAAGCCATGGGGCCGGCCCCCTAAATCTATTTTTTCATCCCTAGACCACTGTCTTAATTCTCCAATGACAGGCTGGCTATATCCAAATTTTTAATCAATGTTGATCATCCCTTCATCCTCTGAAAAAGGCAAATTTAGGTGCACAAAAAGAAATTTAACAGTAGCAATATTTCTTGTTGTTTAAATTTTGGAGATAGAGACCTCTTACATGATCTGGAAAATTCTTGGATTCTGGATAATCCAAATCTCAAGGATCTTATATTTAAAAGATTAATCTTGATTTTTCTTATAGCTCCTAGTACATGTTGGATATTTAATAGACATTAAACTAATGAGTGTTTTTATTTTTTTATAAGTCTTCTCTTAAGTCACTCTAGAGCAAATTTGGGGTCCTGCTCAACATTTCTTCCCACTTCTGTCTACCTTTTAGTACTTCTTTTAAAAAAAAGACATACTATGGTGAAAAAGGTAAATTCTATACCTTTTAAGAGTAAAGTTCAAAAACCTTTTTATATAACTTCCACTTTATAAAGGCCTATGCATAATCTAATTTAATCTTTATAATATTTATATGAAGTAGGAGATATTTTATTCCTTTAAAAAGCAAGAAACTTGAAATTTAGAGCAGTCTGTTAACCACATTGCTAATAACAAAAATCCATAATTCGAATGGAAATCTTTGAGGACCCAAAACACGTTTGTTTTTTCCAAAACACCATGCTATCTCACTATGAACAAATAAATGCTAAATTGAGTGATGCAAATTAGAAGTAAAAGTAAAAAGGGAAAAAATTAATATTATACGAAAACCTCTTAGACTGGTCTTGGGGATTAAAAGAAAACTTACAGAGAAATACAAGTCAGATAAGTTGCAGAGCACACAGAATCAGAAACTCAGACTAAAAGTGAAGATCATTCTCTCCTCCAGTTGGCCTCGAATGAAATTTTTCCATTTTCCACAGTCTATTTCCTAGAGACATTGTTGGACTGGAGAAAAAAGTTGGAAAATAGTGCTGTCAGTTTGAACAAAAAGTGTATCATTTTAAGTGTTCATTCAGACCAGTAAATGTAGGAAAAGCGTGCGGTCAGGGGTAGGATGAAACAGTAAAGTGATTCTCTCCATTCTCAAAAAACTCAGCTGTAAGCCACAAGATTAGAAAAAGTGGCAGTGGAAAACCAGTGAACGGGGACAACTTAGGTCCTATATGATCCCAGAATTTAGCTGGCATTTCCATCCACAAGGGAGGGAGAGAATGGAGAGGCACAGTGGGGAGGGGGATAAGGAATATCTGATGGACATCCCTGTATTTCTCCCAAGTTCCACCTTCAGGAACCCTCCATTCCTATTAATACCATAGATTATAATATAATATTAAAAAAAAAATACTGTCAGTAAAATTAAAAGCTAGATTTGCAGGGAAATTTAGTCATAGGGAAAATTACGATTAAAACACATATGCACAAGTTCTCCGAAACCTGCCAGCAATCAAGGTCATGATTACAATATTAAGTAACAGATAAGTCTCTCCTGACCCAGGTTCCCAAAAATTTAAGGCTGAAAATAATTAATAATTCTGATACCGTTACACTTCAGAAGTCCAGTGCTTAGTTGGAAAATAAAATCAGAATTCTTGTTACCCATATTCCTTTCTATACAGAAACTACCTCATTAGACAGTCCTATGTTATGTTTGGTATCTTTTTCTTTTTACATTTCTATATTTTATTTTTAATAAAGTAAAAAAAATGACTCTTTCTTGCTCTAATTAAGTTAAGGTGTCCTTTATTTTATCCTGTACTGGAAACATAGGCTTTTTTATTTTTGCTTATTAAAGACCAAAAGCTACGTCTTGGGCCTAAGGCCAGATCACTCTGCTCTTTTCTTCTGAGAACTCAGCCTACTTTCCTTTCCCTTTTTTTTTTTTTTTTAAATGCTTTCACTGCCACTTTGTCCTTTAGGAACCTTCTTCTCCCAAACTGGTTTCACACAGTATCCCAACTCTTCTCAATCTTGCTGACTCTAAAAGTAAACATAGGCTCATTTCATTGTTGCTATTATTATGAATTAAAAGAGGATAGTGAAAATAATACACATAAAAAAGTCTAAATTAATGAATCTTGGTACCCAGTTTCTGAATTCTCTTGCTAAAAGCGTTAATGGAAATATGAAGTTGAGATGGTAGCTTTCATCCAAACTCCCTACTTCCAGGTGGGTAAGCAGATCCAAACTTAGATGTAATTTCAACACCTGCCAAACTCGTGTATTATTTCCACTCCTCAGGAATTCCAGTTGGAGAGGAGGCACCCATTTTACTGAATCCTTGCCCCAAAAAGTTCCTGTTGGGGCTTATCCTCACACCTTGAAATAAAGCAGTTTTTTGAGATTTTTTTTCCCCCCAAAGCCCCAGTAGATGGCTGTATGTCATAGTTGCACATCCTTCTAGTTGCTGTATGTGGGACGCAGCCTCAGCATGGCAGGAGAAGCGGTGCGTCGGTGCACGCCCGGGATTCGAACCCGGGCCACCAGTAGTGGAGCATGCGCACCCAACCGCTAAGCCACAGGGCCGACCCTGAGATTTTTTAAGAAGTATTACTATGTAGCCTTATTTACAGAAGAGACGTGAGGAACTTTGTAAGAACACGAGGAAAAACAAGTAGATAAAAATTGGAATCTAGAAAAATACAAATCAAGTATAACAAGTTATAATGTAGACATGCAAGCGACTGAGCCCTACATAAGTATTAAAAGTAAGCCTAATATTAATCTGAGATTTCTCACGACCAAAGCAAAAACTGAGGACAATCAATGAAGGATTTGCACTGTCCATAAGAAAAAGACAAACTGATTTCTGAGGTGAAGTAAAGCTTTTCCTGAACAGGTCAGAATAAAATTGCTCATTTGGATTCTGAGTGATGTAATGTTTCCTCAATATCTTCACAAAAAGGCAATAGCAGACCTCATTCAGCTGTTTATTGATTTTTAAAAATTAGTATAGGAAAATGATAAATAATCTCGCATTACATGGCTTAAAGTCTTAAATTTTGAAAATTCAAGCTGGAGAAAATTCAAAATGGTAGCTGGCTAAAACTATAGTGATACCCAACATTAACAGCTGCAACTATCAAGACGAGATCCTAACATTTTCAGTGTGCATTTGCAGTGGATACTTAGGCCATGTTGAATTTTCTAGAAACAAAAATGTGGCAAGCACTTCCTCTTCTCTGTTACTTCTGTATCTTATACATATTTTTATTGTTGCAGTGATGGCATTTATTTACAGATCTCTAAGATATAAATGCCACACCTTTGTCCTCTTCATAACCAACCCCTAGCCCAGTGCCTAGCACACAAAAGATACTCAATAAATATGCATTGATGTGCATAATACTGATGTAAAGAAAACCTAGATCAGGAAAATACTGAGAGTACTGCAACAGTAAAATAGCGACCACACTCTACAACTACTGACAGGAAAAAATAAAAACCCACCAAAAAACGATTCAGAACGTGAAACATGTCCCAGAGCACTGCAACTTTTCAAAGCTTACTTGATTTTTCCATAGAAGGACCTGGTCTCATCATGGCATTTCATATGCTCCAGAATTGGCCCATTCCATAAAGGCAGGAATATCTGCACTGGCCAAATACAAAGCCACACTAAAAACATAACATTTGAATTATCTGGGCTAGCAGGCATGTGCATTTAGGAATGTAAAGTTTTCATATAATTTAAGGTAAAACTTCTCTTGATAGCTCCTTAAAATGAACTGGTTTTGAAGAAAATCGTTCCTGAAGTTGTTACACACATTGCTGCCCCAGCCAACAGTCTACTAAACACAACTGAAACTTGCATGACTGAGTCATTACAATTTATCACGTTTTTAAAATGTTCTGAGACCGACATGCTACAAGTTCTCTTTGTTCTCTCTCCCTTCTTTCTCTACTTTTATCCAGATTGCAGCCCAATGCCCTATTTTCTAATTTCTGCTACTCTTTCTGCTTTGTTTTTCCCCTTCCTCTTCCCTCATTATTTTTCCAGTTCTCTCCTTACTTGTCTTTGATATTAGTGGGGCTTTTTTCATCACCCTCAGTAGCCAGTGAGGGGCATTCTTTTCCATCTGTTTTTCACAAAATGATCGATCACATCCTATATTCTGTAACCTTCGTTGTCCCTTGATTCTGTTCAGCTCTTTTTGCCACTGATGATTTTTCTAAACTTCAATTTTTCTACATTTCAGTTGTTGATCCAGACACCTGAAGGTGCCTGTGATTGAAGGACAGGGGGCTGGGGGGGTGCTTATAAGTCAAAGCGTTATTTTATGGTTACCCTTCTTACACCCTCTCTTTTCTGTTTTCACTTAATTTTCAAAGTATAGTACAGAAATTTCTATCAATGGCCCAGTTCCTACAACAGGTCTTTAAAAGATTCCAGATAAGAGGTAAGTTGCAGACCAAGAAAGTAAGCAAAATAAGGGCCTCAGTGGAAACTAAAACTTCTAGACCATTTAGCATTAATGCATATAATATGCAGAAACTACATTCTTTTCAGGCAATAAAGATTTTTGTCTAAAAGAATGGCAATAAATATGCTATCAACTTTAAAAGCTGAGGTTTTTCTTCCTTTTTTAATGTTTTCACTTTGTTTACTATCATCACTATAATTCTAGGAAAGCACTTAATAAAAATAAAACCTTTAAGTTATTAAGTCAACTATTTCTACTGTGTAATATAAAAGGTTTTAAGAATACGTATTCTTGTAGGCCTCAAATTATATCTTCACTCTTATATCAAAATAAGGTAATAATTATACTCTGAAAAACATCCAAATTCTTTTTTGTATGGAATTTGGCTAAAAGAACCCACTGCTAAAACCACAGGGTAAATTGATGTAACAGAGCTAAAAATGCAGCCTAAGCCCAGGCTCTGAATCTTTTTGCATATTTTAACATTAGGTCTAAGTATTTATGGAATTTGGGTCTGTTTCCTGGTTTGGAAGTGTTTCCAGGTAGGGTGAAATGAAAGGAGTGAGGATAATTGTGATTAATGAAAGGAAAACAAAATTTCAAACTAGCCAACTCAGTCCATTCCTCCTGTCTCATAGTGCATACCATCACATCAGCTTCTGTAATTATAGAAAGACAGCTAGGATCAGAGCAAACACTGGATGTAGAAAATTCACTGTAACCTAGAGAACACAATTCCTTTCAGTCATCTGAGAGGGCATGGAAATAATTTTTGTTACAAAAACATGTTTGTATTTTTGTAATGGGATTTTACCTATAAAGATAGTAAAGGCTCACATTTACTGAGCGTTCAGTATGCATCAGATAAGAATTTAGATGGACTGACGTTTAATCCTCCCAACAACACTATGAGTTAGATATGATTATCATTGTCCCTCTGTAATAGATGAGAAGTGATGTTGAGCAATTTACTCAAGCTCACTTGGGTTCTACGACAGGGATTCAAACACCAGATACCAGTTAGCACTAATTTCCATGCTATACTGACTCCCCATCTATATGGAAAGATGATTATGCCCCCTTCAGGTAAAATCCCATCTTTTGTCTGGTTTTCCTCACTTTTGCAATATATTTAAAATACATCCTGAAAGTATTTGATCATCATCAGAAGACCCGGTACCTCCAAAGCATAGTTTTGACTTAAAAATTAGAATATTTTCCTATTACAATTATTTGTAATTTTTACTGTGTCTAAAAATGAATATATATATAAAACATTTGAAACGTGAAAAACAATAAAATAAGACGAAAAAAATTCATGTTTTAAAAGAACATAACCAGTTACTAGGGGTTCCACTGAAAGTATCTTATAATAAACACAAATTTTAATTTTTCATTTAACAATACTAAAGAATGAGGTATATAAATGTTTTAAACACAGATTTTTACTGTATGCAATTAACTGTATTTCACAACTAGCATCTTACAAAAAAGACAGTACCATTGTGCCTGTAAAAAGTACTGCAATTAAACAGAAAATCACATTACCACGCGAAACCACCAAATATCACAACCGTGAGTCAGGGTCTACAGGTTTTTTCTTCAAACACTATCATGATGTCTTTATGTGATATTTTGTATCCAAGTTATGTTTTTAAGTTCATTTATATTTCAGAAGTCTCCTATAAGTGGATATATATTAAACAAATGGCTAAGAGAAAGCAGGAGACCCTCGGAGAATTTAAGAAGTACTGTGTGGTTTCTAGGTTGGATTTTTAAATATAACATAAAATATTTTATTAATTGTAAACAAAAATGCAAAATCGGTAGTCATAAAAATATTTTATTGAATTTTACATAATAGTAAGTGGGGCTGTAAATACTTTTTTAATTTCAGGATATTGATGAATGCATAAACTGCAGTTGTGCCTAAAAACAGGGCACTATGATTTTATAAGAATTGTTATATTTAGTAAGAGGCCAATTAAACTGATTTAAGATTACTTATTTTCCAGTTCTGTGCAAGACTTCCCATTTCTGTATTAATTAGATTCATACTTCTATGACCCTGGATAAGTTTGGGGCAAGGAAACAGTGATAAAACTATTATTAAGTTAAAGCTTTTCTAAAATTGCAGCTTTTAAAATATGGCAGATTTCTTTTCTCTTCCGTTTTTGCCAAATGCTTAAAATTATTTGAATTTTAACGTTTTATATAATACAGAAAATACCAGTGTTCAATGACAATAGCACTAAACCTGAATTACAAAGCTAAATAATCAATGTTTTATTGTTTACTAGTCTGCTAGTAAACATTACAATAAATGAATGTTTTGAAAGATACGCAAAAAGAACAGATAAAACCGGAAACATAATTCAGAAACAATAATTTAGTAAACTGTGTCAAAAACATTGGCAACGGTTCATACAAATTCTTTATTTAATAACAATTTTCCTATTTAGCCACACCAAGTACCAGCAGGTGTATTTAAGAGGATACCATTAAGAAAATCCTGTTGCAGCAATAGTTGATTAAGTTGATCTTTGACTTGTATACATATAACTATTTGTTTCACAATTCTCAAATAATACATATTTAGGCAGCTTGCACTATGTTATAAAAATTTTAATTCGTTACATGCCAATAGTAGAGAATTCAAGAATTATGTGTTAGAATTCACTAAACTAAAAGTGAAAATAGACTTACCAATAACACTGCATAATGAATAATTCAACCACATTTTCATGGCACCTTTAACTGTGAAGACCAAAATGTTGAGTCTGGAAATGTTGGGTAGATTGCAATAAAATCCAACAAATTCTCACAAATTTCTATCTTATGTAAAACGCAAATTATGGATTGTGCATGAATATGTTTGTCATGAAAATGTGGTACTTCTTGGCATAATCTGTGTATTTGCATGGTATGACAGAAGTGACCTAAGAAATCGGAGAAAATAAACTTTAATGAGATTCTCCATTCAATGATGAGGCTTCTCCTCTGGGTGAAGATGACCTGGACATTCCCCTTTCTGTGTTGTCAGAGCTAGAGCCACTCTGACTATGCTGATCTGCAGAGGCAGCACTAGATGCAGGCGGTGACTTCGTTTTCTCCTTAAAGTCTGTAATAATGACTGTCAGATCTCCAACGGTAACTTCCAAATGCTGAGCACTACTCCGATCCACATTTTTCAATCTTGGCCTAAACACAAAAGATGATAAAATTTTAAACTAGCTTTTCTCTCTACCAACTTTCTCAGCATATAATGAATAGTAAATTGGGTAAAAATAATAAAATGAATACATCTATGTTTAAAGCTCTAGATTCATATGTAACTAGCCACAAAAATATAACTTTCAAATCATTAACATTAATCAAACCAATCATTTATGAATATTTTTTAATGAGACAAAAAACTGTGATACTCTGGAATGGTCTCTTAATTGTGTTTTCATAGCTGTTATCATAATTTTGCAGAGAGCTTATCAATTTTGTTAAAATAAATGTTTTAAATCAGCAATGACATGGTTGCATCACAGAGGAAGCTGGTAACAGCTAAGCTTGCGTTATATGCAGGGCTGTTACTCCACTGATGTGTACTGATAAGGGCATCATGATTGTCTGTTCTGCTTGGAACCATGATCATTTTGAGTGGTTAAAGCCCATGCAAATATCTGTTCAGTATTGTGACTATCATTCCTGGCTTTAGAGTGAAAAAGAAATACCTCAAACACAAGCATCTTTCAATCTGCTAAAAAAAAAAAAAAAAAAAAAAGGAAGCATCCTTACATTTAAGCTTATATTTGTGGCCTCTGTGTTTAATGTCGAATCTACCTTTCAAACTCAGAAAAACACTTTCATGATACTTTATAATAAAGGAAATGAAATCTTTTACTTCTGCTTTGTATATATCAATGTTAAAAGAATATTAAATGGTTAATCTTATTATTTCAAAACTGCCGTAAAACACTCTTCATATTACCTGGTTTTCTTATGACTGTTCTTTTTGCTAGTTGTTTCCTTTTCACTTTTTTCTTTTTCTACTTTATCTTTTTTCTCTTTCTTTGACTGTGTAGGGGGCACAAACTGTTGAGTAACCTGCTGTGCAACCAACTGGGAGACAGGTCGAGGCTTCCTGTGTGCATGTTAAAAAGAAAGGGTTTTTTATTATTATAACTTAAGAATACATGTTCTTTATGAGAGAATTGGTCAAATTACGAAAAGATATATATTACAATTTTCACGTATAAAAATTCTTCGTATGTAAGGTAATTCAGATGTGCAATTTGAGATCTATATATATACAGACATACAACATTACTGTCTTTCCTATCCAACAAAAATACAACTATAATAAGTTAAAAGTTATAGCCCAAGATACATGGCCAAATCATTAGAATATAACTTTTATATAAATCAACATGAAAATTATTAAAAATCTATATCAAACTGAATGCTCATAGGGAAGCACACATATAAATAAACATGAATATTAAAAATTAAACTTGAAAGTTTACACTGAATTAAGATTTAAATTTATCCCTCCTCCCTCAGAGAAGGAAATATCTAACCATCTGTGACAATGGCTATTTGTTCTTTCCTTTAAAATCTTTCATTTATTCATTTAATAAATATTTGAGTGTCAAAATTTCTCACTGCTTATTGCTCAAATCCTTGAGAGCAGTATCTCATATTGCTTCCTTATACCTCTAGCTGCAATCTCACCGTGCTCTTTTGACCTTGGAGATCTGCCCAGTCCTTTGAGACTTGCCTACTCACTTACTTATTCATTTAAAAAATATTTATTGAGAACCTACTATAGGAACTGCACTGAGATATCTGAAATGTTGCCTGGCTTCAACCTTTGGTGCCAGTACAAGTTGTCACTCTGTTGGCCCAGGGTCAAGGATCCCTCCAGCTTAATGTTGGAACTTGAGCAACTGAGGTCAAGATTCAAAGTGAATAGTCTCTAAGTTCTTAAAATGAGAGAGGGAAAGAAGACTAAGGAGGGGAAAGGGGTGGGAGGGAAAAAGTAAGGGAGAATAAGATAAAAATACAGTCTAACAGATGGTCTACAAACAATAGTAATTTTATTGCCTGGAAAATCTTGACCCTATTTTGGTCAGAAGGCTTATTAAAAAAATCTTTTTTTTTGTTTCTCTAGAGCAAGACAAAACAGAAACCAATGAGAAAATACTGCACAATTTACGACTCAAAGCTTGAAGGAGGAAATAGGAAACAGTATGTAAAACAGATTTCAGTAGCTGGATAATAAATTTTGTTTAGAGCCTACAGGAAGGATGTCCAGGAAAGATGTCCAGTACACAATTTAAAATACAAAACAGGGTTAATGATGTAGATTAAGAGTTACACAAATGAAAGTGACATTGAAAGCATGGTAATTAATGGCTGAGCTTGTTAAGGAAATGAACTTACAAAAAAAGATTAAAGCAGCAGTTCTCAAATTTAAGGTACATCAGGATCACGTGGAAGGCTTGTTTAGCTTGCTTAGCCCTACTCCCAGGGTTTCTGATTCAGTAGGCCTTGGGGTCTAATAATATTTGCATTTCTAACTAGTTTCCAAGCTGTGCTGATGCTCTAGTCTAGCCACTACACTTTGCAAATAAGTTTGAAGAAGTGAATATATTGGTACTACTGCAGCTTAAAGTTTGAGATGGAGAGCAGGGAAATGAAAAAAGCAAGGCTGGACAGATGGGAAGGAACTCGATAACAAAAAGCTAAAGAGTCTGATTTACCCTTAAAAGATGGGAGATCACTGAAGAAATCCAGACTTGAATTTTACAAAGATTACTAGCAGCAGTCTGAAGGGAAAAGGTACGACAGAGGCACGGAAATTGTTAGGAAGCTACTTTAATAATAGATCAGGCAAAAATAAATAGGGCTGAACTACGGAAGCAGCAGTGGGGTTATTTAAGACAGGCTGAAGCTGCAGAATCAAGGGGACATGGTGACTAATTAGATGTGCCTTTCTCACTTCTCAACCAACAAATATTCCTTTAGCAAAACATACAGAAATCCTTGCCCTCAAGTAGCCAACATTCTGTGGGTGAAATCAAACAACAAATAAACATAGAGTCTTAGATGCTGATAAATGCCATGGAAAAAAATTAAGGAAGGAAGGAACATAGGGAGTGCTGGGGAAGGAGCAGTAATTTTATTGTCTGTTTCCTCTTCTAGGATATAAACGCCACAAGGAAAGGGATGGAATTAGCTTTATACACCACTGTATAACTAGTACCTAGGATAGTACTGAAAATATACTAGATACTTAGTATTTGTTGAAGAATGAATGAATGATAAAATCAGGTTTAATGAGGAAGAAAGATGTTTTTTAAGAAAAGGAGTACTGTCTCTAATCTTACTCATTGGCCAGCATCAACCACTCACTACATACAAGTGAAAAAATAAGAGAAGCAAGAATTAATTTCTTTTTTAATCATGTTGGAATATGGAAAGAGAAAGAAAGCTCAAAGGTGTGGCAGGGTTGAGAAAAGATTTGTTTAGACTAGTACCTAGTGAACAGTGAGTCACCTAAAATTGAGAGTCACTCTAAGATATAAAATGCAATGGACGTGTAGTCATCACTTGGTCTCCCAAGGTATTACGGCTCTCTGAATGTCTCCCCTCCATAACAAATGAAGGTTTGACAACTTCCTTTATTACATTTTGTACTGTTGCTCTCTCCGTCACAAAATTTAATGCAAAATAAATTTACAAAAATGTTAATGAATTAAATTGAATTACAATAAAATTTCAAACATTAAAATAAATTTATATTCTTTTGAACCTAGAGTAGAAACCCTGATGTTTCTAGCAATCAATAAATTGATGTTAGTTATTTAGTAGCCATTATTACTAACTTAAGATATATAATTTATTTATATTCTCTTTATTTGTGCTCCCTTTAAGTAAAATTGTATATTTTTCTAGGTTTTTTTGGATTCATTAATGACCTCGGTATCCCAATACTATTTTTCCCATAAGATCTAACATCTCAATCATGGATTCTCCGATCATGAAGATTTTCAAGAATATCAGTATTGTGCTGTGGTTACGTACAGAATATTTTTGTAACACAATCAATCACTGCCCCCCCCCAGCATTTGTCTCCAAGTTAGTGCCCATCTATTATGTGACACTGTTTCTCAGTCCCGCTTATATGTGAGAAAGGCATAATCCTAATTCCCCAACTCATGAATCTTGCAATATAGCTGCTGCCAAGTCTTTTTCAAATTTAACAAGTTTTATTTCTCCAGAATCTTCCTAGAATCATTTTCCCTTTTTATACGGCCCATCAATCTGAAAGTGAAAGCATATTAGTAGACCATGCTTTGCTTCATAAAACCATGAGGTTGAGTTAAATGAATTAATAATTTTTCCATCAGTTATGAATCTAGAATTCTTCTAAGTGTTATACTTTCAGTGGTAAGAACAAAATACTCAGTAAATGTACACTCTCTTACAAGCAAAACCAACGCAGAAAGAACTGGTGAACTGGTTCAACTTTGGGAGAAAAGAAGCACAAAATACAAACATATGTATACATATAGCCTAATTATCAAAATAAAGTTCTCTGCTGCTCTCTAGAGGCTGAATGAGCTTTGAAGATCCTTCATTGAAGGTAGAAAATACGTAGATTATTGATGATCTTTTTACCATGTCATAAAGTGACTCACCTTTACCAAGCCCTATTAAAAAGAAAGCCCTTCTATCTCCAGGGGTCTTAAGAAGGTTTAACTATGATCCCTTTTCTACTTAATGAGAAAAATCTGGAAGATACTAGGGAATTTTAGAGGTGGGAGATAGTTAACTCAGGAAATAAGGGGCAGGCTATCATGTATAAGGTATGCCTTTTTATATTCAGGGATTTATGATTCACGGTTTTGACAATACAAGTGCAACACCAAAGGTTCTGTGATAATGAGGAGAAAAAAGTCACCTACTTAGTACAATAAGTGCTGTCAGCCATGTCCCAACAGCACTCTACTGTCATCTACCTATTCACACGTGTCATGATCAGGCTGTAACTCGTGAAATATGGTGTCCAAAAATTTGGGGATCCCTCTGTGTCCCTATGTATCCTTCACAAATAGCCCAAATAGACTGTGTAAAGTTTGGCAGGTCTGTTGATTTACTGTAACATAAGAAAAAGGGAAATATTTCAACAACCATTTAATGGATATCTCCTACTCATCAGAACAAAATATTTTTAGGAGCTGTTGGACCTCGCATGTGAGTAGGAGGCTGGTGCATGTTGACTGATATATGCTTTTTCTAACTATGTGTCTGCCCTCCACCCTCCCCACCTCCCAATAAAAATGCTGTGTGTCAAAGAGCGTAAGAAAAATGCTTTAAGCTTAATCATCCTCATCTATACTTAGCTTTGTCAAGTTGGACAGGCAAAACAAACAAGATATGAAACAATTACTGATTCTATTCTAAAAGAGGCAGCATTATTCATAGCTCAGAAAGAAGTAATCTGCTTCATGACACTGAAATATATGGTAAATTGAAGCAATATAATAAATCTCAATCAGTAAAAAAGGCCGAACTAAACCGAAACCTGCTGTGAGTCTGTTGATATATTGCTAATAAAAGCCCAAAAATCTAACCAAGGGAGATTTTATAAGCAGCCACCCTGTTTGAAAATGTATTTCACATTGACACGTGTCAGGCACTAGGTAAGGTGAGGGAAATTCCCCATGAACAAGACAGACTCTGTGTCATCACAGAGCTTACTTAGTGGATGAGATAGAAACCACACAAAAGAAAACTAAATAAAAGTAAATTTTGTCAAAATCACTAAGAAGAAAAAAATGGTATGCTGTGATTTAAAACAAAAAAGAGGGGGCCACCCCTGTGGCTTAGCGGTTAAGTGCGCGCGCTTCACTGCTGGCGGCCTGGGTTTGGATCCCGGGCGCACACCAATGCACCGCTTGTCAGGCCATGCTGAGGCCGCGTCCCATATAAAGTAGAGGAAGACGGGCACAGATGTTAGCCCAGGGCCAGTCTTTCTCAGCAAAAAAAAGAAGAGGATTGGCATCAGATGTTAGCTCAGGGCTGATCTTCCTCACAAAAAAATAAATAAATAAAAATTTTAAAAAAATAAAAGAGGACTTATTATAGACAGGGTAGAAAGAACTTTAGTTCATGTTTAAACCATCAGTACACAGGGAAAAACAGCCATCACCATGAATCCTTTTTTAAAAAATATTTTATGAATAATTTACAAAAGAAATAAAAGAACAATGAATATTAAAAATTTTAGTAAGACTTTAAAACATAGTAAACCCAAACTTTTATTCCATAATAACTTAGTTTTGAAGGTATAGAGACTTGAAATAGACAAAGTGTTTTTTTTGTTTTTGTGAAGAGATCAGCCCGGTGCTAACACCTGCCAATCCTCCTTTTATTTATTTATTTATTTTTTTGCTGAGGAAGACTGGCCCTGGGCTAACATCCGTGCCCATCTTCCTCCACTTTATATGGGACACCGCCACAGCATGGCTTGCCAAGCAGTGCGTCAGTGTGCACCTGGATCCCCAGGATCCGAACCGGCGAATCCTGGGCCGCCGCATCGGAGCGTGAGCACTTAACCGCTTGCGCCACCTGGCCGGCCCCTAGACAAAGTTTTTTTAATGTAACTAACTCCTCATCAGCTGTTATGCCTAATCCTAGGAATGTTTCTATCTTGTAAATACTGATTTCTGATTTCAAATACATCTCTAGGAGATTCTGGCTCATCTTTACTTCCACTTCTTCTTCTGAAAACCTTGACAGCTCATAATTTTTTGAAGAGAGGACATTTTCTCTGCTCCAAAATTACCAATCATTTTCATTTTTAGACTAGATATACATACCTACCCTTCAGCATCTGTCCACTTATGTATTATAGCAAGTAAATTTTGGTGCCCAATATCACAGAAGATGAAAGAATACCATCACATGTCCTATAGTGAAACAAGATGGTTCAGGCTCATTGTTGCAAAATACTGCAGTATTTCTGTTGAATGCCTCTCTGTGAAAAACCATATTTCTTTTTTGTCCTTAAAAATATATTGCTCATGGAACAATTCTTGAGTTTGCAATAACTCACCCAGAATATTGTCATTTGAAGACTCACAGTCAGAAAGCTCTAGCACCATGCAGCCTACAAAGGGTTAATAAGCATGAAGGGATGTAAGTTCCTCATGTGAACTCCCTAGATTTCTCCCCAAAGCCGTCTGAAGAGTATTCTAGCCTGGCCTGCTCAAACACCCTTCCCTTCCCAGGCTTTCTGAGATAGATCTTATTTGACAGATCAGTTTTTGAGATTTTATGATGGAGAATCAGAAGGAAAGAAAGAAACTGCTAAAAGAGGTTTTGTTTTTGTTTTTGTTTTGTTTTGTTTTTGTGAGGAAGATTAGCCCTGAACCAACACCCGTTGCCAATGTTCCTCTTTTTGCTGAGGAAGACTGGCCCTGGGCTAACATCCGTGCCCATCTTCCTCTACTTTATATGGGACGCTGCCACAGCACAGCTTGACAAGCAGTGCGTTGGTCTGCGCCCGGGATCTGAACCTGTGAACCTCGGGCCACCAAGGCGGAGTACGCAAACGTAAAAAGAGGTTTTGTTTTGTTTTGTTGCGGGAGTTGGAGACGTTTTGAGGAGTGAAGCTTGAGAGCAAAACTATTACGTGAGGACAGAGGTGGGAGAGGGAAAATGATGACTAAAAAATGTTGTTAGGGCTATGTGCCTTTTTTCCACTGTGTTTGAGAAATACAAATAAAGGCTTTGCTACTTATTTTGAAATTGTAAAAAAAGAGTGGCTTAATCTGCAAAATAAATTAATTAGCTTTAGTGGTCTTCCTTCTGTGCACGTTACTATTTGGTGCATAGAACACAATTTCCATAACATGTTATTTTAATTGCGTTTTTTTTAATGGTTAAAATATGTTAAAAAGAAATGTGCATCAAATACTTGTGGAACCCCTGCAGCACCTCTGCAGAATTGTGGTCTTTCACACTCCTGTGTAATGCTATTGATCCTTTCATGGCTGTGTTCTATCTCCCCACAACTGGACTCTTATACCTAACATGGGAAAAGATCCCAACTTACCTATTTTTGTATCCCCAACACCTACTACAGTAGATCTTACGTGTAACGGATGCTCAATAAACACCTCTTGACATTAATGATCATTATAAACGAGTTAAATATGATGCATAAATACAACTATTAATCAACTGTGCGAACACTGATTTGACTAGGTGGCAACTTCCAGGGATTCACTTTCTTGAAAAAATTACTGATGGCATCTTGCTTTTGAGCCATTTAATTCTTTCTCATGAAAATGCATTGAAGGGTTTAATGTACGTGTCTGCTTTCTAAAAACTCTGATTACTAAATCAAAAGATAAAAGAGTCCTTTCTAAGTGGTTTTCCCCACTTCCAAATAATGAAAAAAATCTACTCTGCTAATACCAGCACTATTTGACTTATCAGCAAAATTCAAAAATTACGTATAGTAATAATATTTAAATGTTTTTTGTTATTGTTTTTGCAGCAGAATCATTATGGTAACAAACTCTTACAAGGAATCTCAATATACAAAACTGAAAAACAACCTAACTTCTGTAGGAAGTTGATGTGGAGACTCTTGAGCCCCATTTGCTCAGTGCTCATCCTGGCTGTGAGGAAAACAATTCAGAAACCACTGAACTACACCAATTAATTTTACACCTCAGGTTCAATGTCCTCTCTCTTCTTGTGAATTGCCTAAGTGTGTTTATAGAATGCAAGAAATAATACCCTTCACCATCTCAAGGATCTATGCTGAGAATTATTTTGAAGAGTTTTTACTTCAAGGTCTATATCTATTTAATTTTCATCGTCAAACACTTCTGTCAAAGCCCAGAACACAATTTTCCCTGAACTCCTGGGAGGTGGTGGCAGGGGAGACTTGACTCCTGGCAGCTACCAAGATAGTCCTTGGTAAGGACAAAACAGATGACTACATCAGCTTTATAAAACTAGGTTAGAGTGTTCAGCAATTAAGTCTCTGAAAAATCCCTCAAACAACATCACAGTTCACTTAATTTGAAAGGCTAAGGACACGCTCCAGAGCTATAAACAGGTCATTCTCAACTTTTCCTTCTCCTTAGCCAAATAAAGATCAAGTCCTTTCAATTTTTCTTCCATATTATTCGAATGGTTCCCCTTTATCATTCCCACAAACACCACTCTAGCCTAACCCAATGCACCCTTCTGTACTACCTGCTTGACTCCTTGCCTTCTTCCCTGCAATCCAAGATTACTCTTCCTTACACTCATTTATTTAACAAATATTTATTCAGCTCTCACTATGTCCAAGTCACTGTTCCAAGGACTAGGGACAGAGTACTGAACAAAACTTACTTTTATTGTGTGCTGTTTTATCATGAGGTGACCTTGATTCTTATTTCAGAGAAAACAGAAGGTATTCAATTAAAATTTCCACAAGTGGTGCTGGCCTGGTGGCGTAATGGGTAAGTTTGCAAGCTCTGCTTTGGCGGCCCAGGGTTCTCGGGTTTGGATCCCTGGTGCGGACCTATGCACTGCTTATCAAGCCGTGCTGCGGCGGCATCCCACATATAAAGTAGAGGAAGGTGGGCACGGATGTTACCCCAGGGCTGATCTTCCTCAGCAAAAAGGGGAGGATTGGCAACGGATGTTAGCTCAGGGCTAATCTTTCTCACCAAAAAAAATATATATATATATTTCCATAAGTTCCCATCTGTGCCCATATACTCTAACTTCCCTACCCATATTCCTATGTAAGGCCATGCCCCTATCTGCAGACTGGATCCCTTCTCCAGGACACCACTCCTGCTACTGACCTCCTTTCTCTCCTGCTCCAACAACATTTCCTTCTCTACCAGGTTATACCTGTCAGTATACAAACACATTATAATAATTCTTACCAAAAAGAAAAGAAAAAAAACCCTTTCCTAAGTCCACATCCCTTGCTAGCCACTGCCTCATGTCTCTATTCTCTTTTCCGCTATAATCATCTAATGATTTGTCTATACTTACTCTCCACAGTTCTTTCCTCCATTCTCTCCTGGGCTCACCTCAGTTAGGCTTTTATCCCTACCATTCTACAAAAATCACTTCTTTCAGGGTCACCAACAATCACTTTACCATATCCATTGGTCAACTGTGGCTCTCATCTTACTCAGTCTTTTCAAGCAGCATTTAATTGAGTTTATCACTCCCTGCTTCACACAAAACTTTCTTCACAAGCCACTGGAACACCACACTCTTCCGATTTTTCTCCTGCCTCACCAGCTACTCTTTCACAGTCTCCTTTACCGCTTCCTTTCTCTCTTTTCCAACTTCTAGACTTTGGAGTGCCCCAGGTCTCAGTCTTCAGATATCTCTGCTATCTACACTAACCCTCTGGAGGGTGCTACTCAAAGTATAGTCCACAAACCCAACCGAGGGCATCAGCACTGGGAGCCTCGTGGAAATGAAATTCTCAGACCTTGCCCCAGAACTATGGGTGTTTTCAAGCACGTAAAAGGTTGAGAAATGCTGTCCTGGGTGACCTCATTCCATCCTTGGCTTTAAATACCATCTGTACAATGGTTCTCAGCCCTGGTTCCACGTTACAATTAACCTGTGATGCTTCTTAAAAATAACTGTGCCTAGGGGAAAAAAAGTTAAATTTTGTGAAACTTTATAAATAGAATAAGATTTGTAAAAATGAACAAACATGTAAGAAAAAACTAGATTTTTAACTTGGAACTAATAAATCGAAGATTAATTTTAATAATGAAAGTAGTCCCTGAATAATCTTTTCTGAGCATAAAAGTTTTCATCAAGGACACATATAGACAAGCACACTTACACACACAAAACCCTTCATGTTGAAACACATGAAAAAATGTGATCCATATGATCCAGCTATTCTACTCCAAGATATTAACCCAGAGAGAAGGAAATATATGTCTATACAGTATAAATACTTGGACACGAACATTCGCAGCAGCTTTATCTGTAATGGCCCAAAACTGAAAACAACCCAAATGTCCATCAACAGCTGAATAAAGAAATTGTGGTACATTCATACAATGAAATACTACTCAGCAACAGGAAGGAATGAACTACTGATACATGCAACAACACAGATGAATATTAAAACAATTATGTCTTAAGAAGCCACCCAGAAGAGTACATGCTGTAGGATTCCATTTATAAAATTCTAGAAAATGCAAACTAATCTGTACAGAAAGCAGATCGGTAGTTGCCTAGCAACTGAGGATAGGATGAGGTAGGCACAGGAGAGAAGAACTGAAAAGGGGTACAAAGAAACTTCTGGTGATGATGGATATGTTCACTCTCTTAATTGTGGTGATGGTTTCACAGGTATATTCATATGTCAAAACTTATCAAATTGTACACTTTCATGTGTGCAGCACATTGTATGTCAATTATCCTCAATAAAAGCTATTTATAAAAAAAAGTTTAACCTAACCACTAATCAAATTAAAACAGGAATGCCTGAGCCCCACTCCCAGTTAAAAGAGAATCTGTAGGGGCGGAGCCAGGCTCAGAAATGTTTTGCAAGTTCCAAAGCTGATTCTAAAGTGCATCCAAGATTGAGAACAACTGATCTATATACTGATACTCCGAAATTTGTAACACCAGCCCCAATGTCACCCCTAAACTCCAGACTTACATAACCAACTCTCTACATAACATCTTCACCTGGATGTCTAGTGCCACCTCAAAATAATTTAGTTTGTTCAACAACATACTTTTGAATCCTCCCTTCTCCCACTCTTCTCTTTTTTAACAGTCTTTCTATCTTAGGAAATAGCACTCCATTTTCCAGTTGGTCAGACCAAACACTCAGAAGCAGTGTTCATTCCCCTCTTTCTCTCACACCCACATCTAATTCACCTGCAAATCCTTTCCACTCTACCTTCAAAATATATCTACACGATTTGGTCTCTCTCCCAACCTCATCTTCTATATTCTCCTCTTTGGAACTCTCCCCTCTGTTCCACTGTCTTGGCCTGGGCTGCCATGACAAAATACCACAGACTAGGTGGCTTAAACAACAGCAATTTATTTTCTCACAGTTCTGCAGGCTAGAAAGTCCAAAATCAAGGTCCAGCAGGGTTCAGTTTGGGTGAGTGCTCTCCTGACTTGCAGAGAACCTCCTCACTGTGTTCTCAACATGGCGGACAGAGAAAGAGAGAGAGAGACAGACCTCTGTCATCTTTTTTTTGCAGAGTAAGATTCGCCCTAAGCTAACACCTCTTGCCAATCTTCCTTTTTTCTTCCTTTTCCCCACCCAAAGCCCCAGTACATAGTTGTGTATAGTTGTAAGTTCTTCTGGTTCCTCCACGCGAGCCACCACCACGAGTGGCGTAGTTTCGCGCCCGGGAACCAAACCCAGGCTGCCGAAGCAGAGCGCACTGAACTTTAGCTGCTAGGCCATCAGGGCTGGTTCAAGACCTCTTTCTTCTTATAAGGCCACCAATCCTATGGCATTAGGACCTCACACTTATGATCTCATTTTACCTTAATTACCTCCTAAAAGCCCTATCTCTACATATAGTCACACTGGGGATTAGGGCTTCAACACATACATTTCGGGGGAACACAATTCAGTCCATAGCATCCAGCCTCACTGGCCTGCTACTCCTGTCTGGGGGTTTTCCCTGCTGTCCCCTCTGCCTACTCACTCACTCCCTTCTTCTAGGTCTCTGCTCAAATGACAACTGTCAGGAAAGTCTTTCCTAACTTCACATAAAATAGCACTCTCCTCTCCAACTCCACTCCCCACTCTGCCCATTACTCTGTCTCCATCACTATGCTTTATTTTCTTCAAAGCACTTATTTCTACTTACCATATTAGATATTATTAGTTTATTATCTGTCTTCTCCTACCAGAAAAGAAGATAAGCTCCCTATCACCCCCATCAGTATAAACAGGGACTTCTTCCTGTTTTTTATTCACTGTTGTTTGCTCTATGCCTGTGGCATAAAAATATCCAATGTGTTTTGAATGGATGGGTGAATGGTAAACCCGCCTCCAGTTTTTTCCAACTCTGGCTTACATTACCATCACAGGGAGTCTTTTAAAAATTGCAATCCTTGGGCTCACCCAGATCAACTGGATAAAAATCTCCAGGAGTGAAACCTGGTATTTTTCAAAGTTGCTCAGTTGATTCTCTTGTGCAGTCACTGCCCTGCAGAATAAGATCAAAGTGCTAACTACACTGTCAGGTCTGATTTAGACCTGTATCAGGATCTGTCAAGTGAAGCAAGTAACTGCATTTTGCCTTGTGCTTTCCTAATGCACCCAGGATCTCACCTTTTCCAAACAGCCTTCTCTATCTACTCTAGTCTGTATTCATCTCTCCCCTCTCTGAAACTCCACAGCACATGTGGACTGTGTCAGATAATCACAGTAAATACATATATAACTTTATCATGAAGTATAGCTTGTTCCCATTTTAAAACTACTTACATTCTTTTTTATCCTCCTCAAATGCTATGTACATACTGGACACTGAATAAACACATGCTCAATGCAGAGAGCTTGTTCATAAAACTATTCCCTTTTTCAATTTGTACTAAACCAGAGAAAGGATGTATACTTGAGTCCTTCCATTAAGAACCACTTAAATCAGTGATTCCTAATCCTGACTACACACTGGAATCATCTGAGGAGCTTTAAAAAAAAAAAAAAATCTAGCCTCATCCAGGCCCCACCTTTAGGGACTCTGATTTATTTAGCCTGGGATAGAGCCCAGGTATCCTTTTTTGGTTTGGTTTTTCAGTTTCCAAGGTGATTCCAACGTGCAGGGAGAGCTAAGAGCGAATGACTGAAATACATCAAATCTGGATGCTCTACCTTTCTAAATATAGAGATTGGCAGTATTAAAAGATGTTATTTGATTTAGAGTCTGCAGAAAACAGCACTCATATTTTCCAAGCCTTTCTTTTATGATATGGATGAACTGATGGTGTACTTACTGATCAAAATATGCCTATTTTTAGTTAAAACAAGTCTTACCCAGAAATTAATTTCTCTTCTATGGTTCATTCCCATTCTTGCAGCCTATAATTACAATACAAGCTATTTTTCCTAAGTTTCTCTTCTTTGCTTCACTCATTTACTCATTCATGAAAGTGCTTATTATGGCAGGCAGTGTTCTAAGATGGTCCCCAATAAACCCTGCCTCCCAGAATTCATGCCCTTGTCTAATCCTCTCCTTGCAAGTGGGCTGGACCTAGTAAAGAGTTTCTAATGAACAGAATACAGCAAAGTTGACTGGATGCCACTTCCAAAATTAGGTTACTAAAACACTCTAGCTTCCATCTTGCTCACCCTCTCTTGCCTTGTTCTGAGCTCCCCTATAGAGTGGTCCACGTGACAAAGTGCTGAGGGAAGCCTCTGGTCAACAGGTCAGCAAGGAACTGAAGTCCTCTGTCCAATAGCCAGCGAGGAACTAAGGTCTGCCAACAGCCACCTGAGTAAGCCTGGAAGTAATTCCTCCCCCAGTGACGCATAGAGATGACTGCAGCCCATGAGAGACCTTGAATCAGAGGACCTAGCTAGGCTGTACCCCGATTCTTGACCCACAGAAACTGTGAGGTAATAAACATTTGCTGTTTTAAGCAGCTGAGTGTCGGGGTGATTTGTTACACAACAATACATAACTCATATACTTATTGTCACCTATTATATTCTAAGCATTGAGATCCCATCCTTCATTGCAGAAAATCTGGTACCCATAATGGAGGGTGGTTTCTTTGATACACCTAGCTCTCTCTGGTCCACTGAATCCTTATGTATTACATAGAAGTTATGGTACTCATGAAGCTCATCATTGGACTACACAAATCACCTATCAGATTACAGCACCTTCAGAGTGGGATAAGCTGTCTTTTGCTTGAAGTTACTGAGTAAATAACACTTGATTTGCCCTTCACTTAACGTTCTCGTACAGCTATTCTGGTTGGTGTCTCTTTTCACTCCTCTGTAATGTTCACCTTTATGCTGTGCTGTCAGTTATTCCTTTTACATTGTTCACTGTGTAGTTTCTCCTCACTCCTTGTCCTATTGCTTGTCCTCTGCTTCTTGGCCTGGTGTGGGTGACACTGGTTTTTTGAGTCATCACCAGGCAATAGTACTGCTCCTTTCATTTTATCTCTCCTTTAACTTTTACCAGCCAGATCTGTTATTTCTTGCGTAATAATCAGATCTTTGGCTGTTTTAATAACTGCTTCTGGAACAGCTTAGTGCAATGTTCTCAAAGCACAGTCTGTGTACCACTAGTGGGCCCTGTCAGTCTAGCAAGTGCTCCACAGGCAACCTGGTATAATCATAAATTTAAAAAGATCAATTATGATTTTTCACAGAAACCCCACTGTTATTTTGTAATGTGTAATCCAAACTCATAAAAATTGTTTTAACTCATAAAAGTAGAGATGAAAATAATTCCGGAAATGCCAGAATTCAGAATAATGATGTAAAGTAAATACTGAACAGGACTTCAACAGAATATAGAATGTCAATCAGTATGAACTAGAATAAGTAAATCTGTAAGTGTTGATGTGTATGCACAAGTACCTGGAAAAGAAAAGTGTGAATGGGGAGTGTACTGATAAATATCTGAAAACTATTTTTTAACAAACCAGCATCCTTGCCTCTAGTAACCATAGTATAATCTTTCATCAAATAGTGGCATCAAACTTTTGAATGATTTTCAAGATATAGTACCTCTGTGGCAAGTAAGTTTTTACAAAACAAGGGCAAAATACGCTCTTCAGTGTAAAACTGATGAATTCTGTCACCAAAAACAGAGAGAAGTCTAAAACTACAAAGGCATCATTCATAGTTGTGTTCATAACAGCAAAAATGTTATAAAGAGAAGTTTTTAAAAAAAATTCACAAAACTGATGACATATGTTCGAAGAGAAAGCAGAAGTTTTTTAATATATGATGTGGTTAGACATTGTATATTAATAGCACACAATGTAGAAGAGTTAATACTGTTACACGTACATGCTAACAGATATTTTTGCTGTACAGTTGGAACAAACCACAAATGTGAAAAAATATCAATCAGTTCTTGTTATATAATTACAGACAAACTGTTTGAGAGAGAAGTGATCAATGACTTTTTACCAATGACTTCCCAAGCTACAGAAAAGTTATTTCCAGTATAGTGAAACTATATCAAAAACCGTGAACTAGGATGTCAGCTGCAAAAGGTGGGTTGGGCTCAGTATTGGTAGAACACCAGCTATTTGTGTAGCTGTGAAGCTATAAAAGAGATTGCAATTGACTGCCTCATCTAAACATTGCTTTAGTCCTCAATGTACAGCTGGCAATCAAAAATACATCTCCCAATTTTGATTCAACATGCTTAGAATGGTCATATGTCTTTTCTAAACAAAGAAAACATTATTGAATTTTCTACCTTAATATAAACTGTTACAGGAGAAAGTGTTTGCATTTCTTTAGACACTGATAACATCCAAAATGATCATTTCTATGATTTCTAGAGGCTTGCTCAAGTGGTATGCATATCTGAGCAATGTTTGGAATCTTGAATAGCATGAATATGTTGATTTGGGGTACACTACAATAAATTTAAATTTTTTTTTTTTTTAAGAAAAAGCCAAATATGGTGTATAAGGTTGATTACCAAGAGCTTGACTTTCCCACTAAGAGTAACCAGGAAGCTGACTGGTATTACATTTGCCACTGCCTCAATTTAAAATATTCAAACTTTCAGCATTTTAGCAGGACAAGTTTCATCAACAGAGTACAAGAAACAGCTTTCAGTAAGAAATTGTCCATAATTTCTGAGTCATATTCAATGTGAATGTCCAGAATTATCCGAGCAAGCCACTGCTTTCGACCATTTCAGCAATCTATAATTTCAAGTTAGCAGAAATTAAGAGCAAGGAAAGAAACATACAATATGGGGAACCTGATCTATAGTCCAAGCTCATGAGCCCTATAGAAAACCTAGTGAACATCTCTTTCACAGCTGTGATTTATTATAAATAATAACTATTATTTTTTAAAACACTGTTTTTTTACTATTTTAGATGTGATCTTTTTTTTTATTTGCCAAAAATTAGTAGTATGCTTATATACCCTCTGTGTTCCCAGGACACTGAAAGATTGAGATGCAATGGTATAGTGTTTAAGAGCTTGGCTCTGAAGTAAGCTTGCTTGGAGTCTAATCCTACTCTGATACTTAAAATCTCATTTCTCATTTATAAAATAGTAATTATGAGGAGAAAATATTGTGAGTAAAAAGTGTGAGCATAAAAATACCTTAACACATTGTCTTACACATAAGTATTAATAAATATTAATAATAAACTATTATTTATTCTTATTCTTTGAGGTTATTCAGGACAATTGAATGTAAGAAAAATGTGAAAGCTAACATGTGAGGGTGCTACTAAAATCTGATTTAGGAATGCCTCTTTATAAGAGTTTGGTAAGTCTTTCATACTTTGTCATTTTCAAGCAAAATGGCAATACTACACTATCAAGTCCCAATTTGGAAAAACCTAAAGGCTATTTGGCTTCTCCATTTCTGTGTTTCCCAATTCCAGAGTAGGGTTAGACACTGCTGCTAGCCTCCAAGACGGTCCCTGACGAGCCTCTATCTCTTGGCATTCACACCCTTGTACAGTCTCCTCCCACACTGAACAGTGCGGACTTGTGTAACCAGAAGGATACTGCAGAAATGACTAAGTGGGACTTTCAAGGCTAGGTCATAAAAGACACTGTGACTTCCTTCTTACTCACTCTTGGATCATTCACTCTGGGGGAAGCCAGCTGCTATGTTATTAGGACACTGAAGCAGGCCTATTGGGAACTACACATGGCAAGAAACTGAGGCCGCCTACCAACAACAGCCAATGTGACTGCGCCATCTTGGAAGCAGAGGCTGCCGCTGAGTCAAGCCTTCAGATGACTGCAGCTTCAGTTGGTATCTTAATTGCAATCTCATGACAGACCCAGAGCCAGAACCAACTTAAGCTGCTCCCAAATTGACTCACAGAAACTGTGAGAATATAAATGTTTTGGGATAATTTGTTATACAGAAATATATAATAAATCTGTTTGCCAAAAATCCATGTGAAAAGACAGTGGTTTCTGGTGTGTGAAAGGGGAACATAGAAGAGAGAAAGAGGGAGAGGAATGGGAATAGAGCTAATCAAAATGAACAGAATAAATCAACACAAAGTGTTCAAAAATATTTTAGGCAGTCATTATTTCTAGGTTTCTAAGATCATTTTAATTTTCTTCTTTGTCTTTATCTATATTTTCCACACTTTTAACAATATATTCTACTTTTAAAAATAAAAACAAATATATTTTTTAAATTTAAAAACTTTCTAAGTATTCACATGTATTTCACATGTATAATTCACATGTAATAATCTACTTGAAAATAACTTAAGGTCAACTGTTGAGATCACTATTCACTTCAAAGCTTCACCAATATGCAAGGCACTGTGCTAAATGCAAGAGGGGACTAAAAGATGAAGACAACATCGTTCCTAACATCATGTTGCCTCAATTTAGGAGAAATAGACACGAGGAATCTAATAATGGCCTAGAACATAGTATATTCTCAATAAATATTTGTTGAATAAATATGAGAGGTAGGAAATACTAAAATAGCACATCTACAACTGGGAGAATCAGAGTGCAAAAGAAATGAGCCCAAAGAGCTAGTATTTAAACAAAGCCTTAAGTAATAGCAGAAATGTACTTAAAAGTTTGCTATTTGGCCTTGGGTATGTATATATGTGAGTGTGTATATGTGTGTATGTTTGTACACATATACATAGCCACATACTATCTTTATATAATCTGATGTTTAAATATGATTATACATTATATATATTACATATAAAAATTATAATATATAACATTTGCAGCAGATAAAATCCTTAGAAATTTTACATTCCTGATTATGTCTCTTAGGTTAATATTAATATTACATGAAATTTCATAAGAAGCAATTGACGGTATATGCTACAGAGAGAGAAGATAAACAAACCCATACTAAGTATGAGAGGAAAATTACCCCAGTACAAGCACATTTTGTTGATAATTCATATACAAATAATCAGTTCAAGACAAACAATAGGTTTGATAATGTATAGATCACTATAGCATATACTTTCTAGATAATAAAAACAGCTACAGTTTTGAAAGTCTTAAATACAAATCATTTTTTTGCTTGAGGAAAACTAGCCCTGAGCTAACATCTGTGCCAACCTTCCTCCACTCTGTATGTGGGTCACCACCACAGCACGGTTTGATGAGTGGTGTAGGTCCATGCCTGGGATCCAAACCCATGAACTCAGGCTGCCAAATCAGAGTGCTCCAAACTTAACCATTACGCCACTGGGCCAGCCACATTAAACACAGTTTAATCTTGACCAAAATTACCTGTTTTAACATATTATACAATGCCATACAATTTACTTTTATCATTTTCTTTAGATTTTTATTTTTCTACTTAATTCAAGATACCTATAATCAGAGATCTCACTCTCATTTAAAGAATGTTCTTTTAAAGATAGCTATCCTATAACTGGAAAGATTAAAAATAATTTGAGCCTAATAATAACCTTGCTAGTCTATTTCCTTTTGATTATACTACACAATAATTTTTTCAATTAATGATAAGAAATCAATAAATGGTTAACTTCTATCTGCTAAAAGAAGATTTAATTCAGCCTTCACTGAGTTCTCGAAAATCTCGATTAATGGCTCTATATGAAGTTTACGGCAGAATACCCTATTTCTTAGAATAAAAACAGTATTCTGAATGAAAATAAACATATGTTTGCTAAGATACATTTAGCTCTAGTCAGTTAAATTATATCACAAGATAATAAGTGACCAACTTGCATTGTACAGAAGTGAACTAAATTAATATAGAATAAATGGGTCATAACGATGTACTCCAAAATAACTGAAAAGGGGAAGTTAAGGTTTAACAATAACATGAAACATAAAAAAACATGCAACATAAAAGAGGCTTACCTAAAGTAAAAGAGGGGAGGAGAAGGCCAGGGAAGGGTTTTCTGTTGGACAGAGAGTCCTAATTTAGGAAGGACACATGTCCCTCTACTGTCAGCATTTCTCAGCCAAACACAAGTGAAGTCCTACCTTCTCTTTCCAAAGACAGTAAGCAACCACTTCAGGATCCTCTAATCCTAATGATTCTTAGAGATTTAAGTCAAGTTTACTTTCCAGATCAGCTGAGGAAATAGTTGTGATTTTCCCTCCCATCCCATAGTTCCCCATCTGCATCACGTTAGCCAAAACCTACAGAGCTAAACCACACATGTAGGGGTGAACTGACAAATTTATAAACACATACCAGTAATGAGTCAACCAACCAGCAGGCACAAATGACTTCAGATCTTTGCTTTTTGATAAAAGGGAAGTATAAGGAAGAACAGAAGTATATTAGGATCCCCAAATGAGATCAAAAAGAAACTTGAGAAAACTTTATAATCTTACACAGGATTATACCAGTTAACGTTTATTATGTACAAATAAATGGAAGCTATGTGCAGAAATTTTTGTTAGACAAGGCCACAAATAAACAGAATTTACTAAAAAACACTGCCACTGAGTTAACGTAGATCAATAATGACTACAAATCAACTCAGTTTTTTGAAATAACATTAACTTGCTATAAAAGAGTTTTCTTAACACGAATTTACTAAGTTATCACAATTATCAACTATATTTAGCAATTCACCAGTAAGTAGCTCAGTGCAAAGGAAAGATACCATCACATTAATATTCAGTTAAGTGTAGTCAAACTGAACACATAGGATCGGTATATTTTATTGTATATTAATTATACGTCAATTAAAAAATTAAATGTAGCAAGACTTTAGTTATAAGTAACTGAGAATGAAGTATTTAAAGATTTTATTTATTTATTTTTCCCCCCAAAGCCCCAGTAGATAGTTGTGTGTCACAGCTGCACATCCTTCTAGTTGCTGTATGTGGGACGCGGCCTCAGCATGGCCAGAGAAGCAGCACGTCGGTGCGAGCCCGGGATCCGAACCCGGGTCGCCAGCAGTGGAGCGCGCTCACTTAACCACCAAGCCACGGGGCCGGCCCGAGAATGAAGTATTTAGATAAAATTGATTTTCCAGCTGACTATACATTTTAAAAAACCAAATCTTTTAATTTTGTTTCTAAAATATGTTACATGCTTCACTGCCTTAGTAAATACTATAACATATAAAAGCTATTAATTTTTTAAGGGTGTCTTCTGTGTGCCAAGGATCATACTAAGCTCTTTACATTCACTAACTCATTTAATGTCAAATTCCTTTTTACATGATGAGGAAACCAAGGCTCAAAATGTTTAAGAAACCTGCCATAATCACATTCCAATTCATACTCAACTCCAGGTATGCCTGATTCTAAAGTACATGCTTTATTTTTTTCCCAGTTTTATTAAGATACAATTGACAAATAAAAATTGCATATAATTAAGGTATACAACGTGATGTTTTGATATACATATACACTGGGGAATGGTTCCCACAACCATAATAATTAACATATCCATCACCTCACACCACCCTTTTTTTGTTATGGTGAGAACATTAAAGATCTACTCTTTTAGCAAATTTCAAGTATACAATACAATATGATTAACTATAGTCACCATGCTTTACATTAGATACTCAGAACTTATTCATCCTGCATAACTGAAACTTAGTACCCTTTGACCAACATTTCCCCATTTCTCCCACTCCCCAGCCCCTGACAATCACCATTCTACTCTACTTCTATGAGTTCGACTTTTTTTAGATTCCACAGATATGTGAGATCATGCAGTATTATCTTTCTAAAGCCCATTCTTTCTATACGTCACAATGCTGTGTTGTCCTGATGACTCAGAACCACCACTTAGAACCTCATACAGCATGTCTCTCTGGAGCCATTAAGATGTTTTGAACCGTTTTTCCTTATCTGAAAATGGCAGTTCCAGAATGCTGTGTCATTCTAGTTGGTGATGCTTTTGTCTCCTGTCTTGCTGTCAGTTACCACTTTTCAGTATATCTGCTTTTAGCAACCTTAGTTATCCCATTCACAACTCCAAACCCCAATGTGCTTCTAATTTAATATCTACCATCGGGCCGGCCCTGTGGCTTGGTGGTTAAGTGCACGCACTGCGATGCTGGTGGCCCGGGTTCGGATCCCAGGTGCGCATCGAGGCACCACTTCTCCGTTCATCCTGAGGCCGAGTCCCACATACAGCAACTAGAAGGATGTGCAGCTACGACATACAACTATCCCCTGGGGCTTTGGGGGGAAAAAATAAAATAAATAAAATCTTTAAAAATAAATAAATAAAAAAAAAATAATATCTACCATAACCAAAGAACTGAAAGTTGATAAGAATAAGAAGATCTTATCAAATTGGTGATTGTATTTGATAAAATAATTCTCTTATATCACTGTTCAAGACTGTGACATAGAAAATTGTATAAAACAGAAGAGTTGTACTTTTAAAGCTGCGTACAGCACTCCCAGGACCTAGTGGAGGAGGGGTGGATGACAAGGCAGAGGCGACTACAGAGCTCCTTAACCCCTCTGCAACCAATGTAGCTCTGCTTTCTGCTTTACTAATCCGAGTTCCAAACAAAACTCTGTGAGATTCTTCTAAATGTGAAAACTATTAAAATAAGCTAATCAAAAACACTGTAAGACTGCATTGGGTGGAAGTTACTGGAAAATAGCTGATGATTCAACAAGACAGACAGTTCTTGAACAGACAGTAACTAAATGCCCAGAACAAAGCACTGGATGTTATCCAAAGAGCTTGGGGACTGCTTCTGTATCATGCTTCTCTAATTTCTATAACTTTCAGACATCTAGAACAAAGTTAAATAATAGTGATAAGAGAATTTCCTTGCCTTGTTTCTAATATTAATTTCACTTAATTTCTAATATATCTCCATGAAGCACTTTCCTGACCATGGTTTTGAGGTGCATATTTTAATTATGTTCAGGTTTTTCTAAAGACTGTTTTCAAAAATAAAAATCTGATCTTATTAACTGCATTTCAAGATCTATTGAGATGATCACATAGCTTTTCCTCCTTTATCTACTAATATATTGAATTATATTAAGAGCATTTCAATACATCTTTATAGTCCTGGAATAAATTCTACTTAGTCATGGTATATTATATTTTGAATGTACTACTGGATTTCTGCATCAATATTCTTAGATAATACTGACCTATAGTTTTATTTTATTACCATATCTTTATCAGGTATTGTTATGAGTATTATGCCCACTCTATTGCTCTATCTTTGTGGCACTAACATTTATTGAATGCTTTCTATATGTCAGGCATTGTTCTAAGAATTGTATTTGTATTAACCTGTTTAATGTTCACAGCAACTTTAGGTTCTGGTAAGTTCTCTTATTGTTTTATAAAAATAACAAGAAACCTCCATTCTTTCTATTTCCTCTCAGTCAGTTTAAATATCACTGAAATCATCTGTTACATGACGGTTTGAAAGAAGTCCCCTGTAAAATCATCTGGGCCCGGTAGGTTTAGGTTTTCAGCCTCCTCTTGGATCAATTTTGATAGTCTACATTTTCCTAGAAAATAATGTATTTTTCCAATATTTTCTAATTTATTCACTGTGCCAACCACTCTTATTTTGTATCTCTGGTTACTTTCTTTTTCATAATCCTAACTTCGATTTTTCTACTTTCTCTCTTTGTTAAAAAAAGTTGTTAGCTAGTCTTATTCATTTTTGTTTTAATCGAAGAATCAGCTCTTGGTTTTATTTATCTTAATTACCTCTTCTGTTTTCTAATTTATTACTTGCTATCTTTAGTAATTACTTTTTCCAGCTTTCCTTAGGTTTATTTTATTGCTCTCTTATTAAATTCTTTAGCTGAATGTTAACTCATTTTATTTTTTTAGTAATAAAATTTTTAGAAATAATTTTACCTGTGTCTTGCATATTATTTAAGTATTTAATTTTTATTGTAATTGTTTTCTAGACAGACAACAATTGCCAGCAGTTTGCAGTATCTTTAAACCCTTAACCTAAGATTTTTTTAGGAGAATATTTTTACATTCTTAAATTCAAGTGATTGTGGTTTTTCTTTGGAGGTTTGGGAAGGTTTTGTGGTTTGGTTTCTGGTTCTTGCTTTTGTTATTAACTTAAAATTTCATTTAGAGTATGTGGTTGATAACATTTTTACTTTTTTTTTCAAGTTTTCTTTCTAGTACTTATTTCTGAAAATGTTCCATAAGGAATTGAAAAGATATTCTTTCTTTTTACAATAACAGAGTATGATATATTTATTATATCAGCTTTATTCATTATGTAATTCAGATTCTCCATATCTTACTTTTTATGTCTTTGATGTGGCAAGGACTGAAAGATGTTTTAAAGTCTCCCATTACTACTATATTTCACTTTCTCCTTAAATTTATAGTTTTTACTTTAAATACTCCAATGCTATATCTTAAAAAAAAAATGTGTTCTCTTTATAGTAGTAACTATATCCTTGATTAGTTTCTTTTTTCTCACCTGATGTTTATTGTTTTTAATTCAACTTTGTCTAACAGTAATATCAATCTACTGATTAATTTTTGTCTGTATTTGCCTAGTATCTTGTTTTGACTATTCATTTACTTCCAATCCCCTTAGTAATTTTGTTCTAGGTGTGTTTTTAACATCAAGTGTATAGTTCGGTTTTGTATTTCATCTAATCCAAGTTTTGCTTAATAGCTGAGCTTAGGTCATGGGCATTTAGTGTTTTAACAAGCACATCTGGTCTTGTCTTTATGTTTTCTGAGGTGTTGGGGTTTTTTCTCCTTCCATGCTCATTCTTTGTGGTTCCATCTTTTGCTGTATGGTTATTGCATATATGAAACAAATGTTAAAGAGCACCTACTATGTGCCAAGCACCATGCTTAGTGTTAGGAATACGATGGTAAACAAAAAAGTTAGCTAGATATATATAATTACAAACTGTGGTTTTGTCCTTCCCCATCCCACTCCATTCTCACAGGAGTGGGGGTAGATAAGGCTTTCATGGAAGATTTCTCATAAGATCCAACAGGCTCAGATTTAAACAATACAAAAGAGTTGCCCGAATGAAAGAGTGGGAGGAAGATTATCTCAGGTAGAAAGTAAGCACTGAGTGTACAAAGGCAGCGAAGAACTTGGTGCATTACAGAAACTGAAAGAAAGTCAGTAAGGCTGGAGAAACTGAGTGAGAGGGAAGAATTGCATGAGATCAAGAGGTAGGCAGGTCTACAAATGGGCCAAGTTAAAGAACCGGGTTTTATTCTAGGTACAACAGATATCCTGAAATACTCTTCAAGAGAGAAGTGACTTCTATTATACTTCCATTTTAAAACTGTTGTGTAGAGAATGAACTGAAGTGTGACACACGTGGAACTGGAGAGAGCAAATGGTACACTATTGGAGAAGCCCAGACAAGATGATGGTGGCTTGGAGTACTTGGCAAATGGTGGAGACAGATAGAAGTGACTGGATGCAAAGATTTTAATCAAGGCAGTACTATCACTCTTCCTCCTCTTCTTCCCCCAATTTTGGAGTTATACAGTCTACTTTTAGTTCTATTCAAGGTTATTTTCACATATAGTATAATATGGTTGTTTTTATAATAAAGACATCCCTGATCCTTTACATAAACTCATTCATTCAATAAATATTTATTAAATGTATATTACTGCCAGATAACATTCTAGACATGGGAATATAGCAAAAAGAAAAAAATCCCTAGCCTCATGAAGCTTACAAGTTGTAAATTAAAATAAAACTAAGCCTTCCTTATGTATCTGATTATGTCTTACCATAATATTCTAAATCAATAACATTAAAACATGTTTTGGTATAATATAGTCATTCATTCACTCAACAAACATTTACTAAACACCATCTACGTACCAGGTCTTATTCTACAGCTGTAGAGAAATATCCCCTCATGGAGCACACATGCATTCTAGTAAAGATATAGTAGAGGGCCAGCCCCGTGGCTTAGCGGTTAAATTCATGCGCTCTGCTACTGGCGGCCCAGGTTCGGATCCCGGGCGCGCACCGACGCACCGCTTCTCCGGCCATGCTGAGGCCGCGTCCCACATACAGCAACTAGAAGGATGTGCAACTATGACATACAACTATCTACTGGGGCTTTGGGGGACAAAAAGGAGGAGGATTGGCAATAGATGTTAGCTCAGAACCGGTCTTCCTCAGCAAAAAGAGGAGGATCAGCAAGGATGTTAGCTCAGGGCTGATCTTCCTCACCAAAAAAAAAAAAAAAAAGATATAGTAGAGATAGGCAAAATATATATATATATATTTATATATATGAATGAAATATTATTAGGTAGTAGTAGAAGAAAACTGCAGCAGGGTACGAGAAGAGAGAGTTACACAGAAGTACTATTTTTCTACAGGGAAATCAGGGAAGCACCTCTGACGAGGTCACACTTAAGCAGAGTCCTGAAATAAGTATCTAGACGCCATGCACGTATCTAGACGCGAAACATTCCAGGAAGGGTGAGACCAACTGCAAAGTCCCTGAAGCAGAAAGCTGGCATGTTCAAGGACCACTAAGGTGACCAAAATGTCAGAACTCTAATGAGTGAGAGAGAAAATGATAAAATTAGTTTGAAGAGGCAGTCAAGAATCAGATCATGTAAGGCCTTCCTTTCATACAATGGAGAGAACTTGGAATTTTATTATTTTAAGTAGGACAGGAAACTAAAGAGGATGGGAAGGTTCCGAGCAGGAGGATAACATGATCTGACTAAAGTTAAAATAAAAGTTACCTGGCTGCCCTATTAGAATGGTCAAAATCCAGAACAATGACAACACCAAATGCTGGTGCAGATGTGAGGCAACAGGAGCTCTCATTCATTGTTAGTGGGAATGCAAAATGGTACAGCCACTTTGGAAGACAGGTTGGCGGCTTCTTACAAAACAAAACATACTCTTACCATACAATCCAGCAATAGCACTTCTTGGTATTTACCCAAAGGAGGTGAAAACTTATGTCCACACAAAAACTTGCATGCAGATGTTTACAGTAGCTTTATTGATAATTGCCAAAACTTGGAAGCAATCAAGATGTTCTCCAATAGGTGATACTGGATAGGTAAATAAACTGTGTTACACCCAGACAATGGAATATTATTCAGCACTTAAAAGAAATGAGCTATCAAGTCATCAAAAGACATGGAGGAACCTAAAATGCATATTACTAAGTGAAAGAAGCCAGTGTGAAAAGACTATCGACTGCATGATTTCAACTATATGACATTCTGGCAAGGCAAAACCATAGAGACAGTAAAAAGATCAGTGGTTGCCAGGGGCTAGGGGAAAGAAGGGATGAATAGGCAGAACATCAAAGATTTTTAGGGCAGTGAAACTATTCTGTATGATATTATAGCGGTGGATACATGTCATTATGTATTTGTCCAAACCCATAGAATGTACAACACTAAGAGTGAATTTTAATATAAACTATGGACTTTCGGGGATAATGGTGTGTCAATACAGGTTCATCAATTGTAACAAACGTACCACTCTGGTGGGGATATTTATAGTGGGAGAGGCTATGCAAGTGTAGGGGCAGGAGTTATCTGGGAAATCTCTGTTCCTTCTGTTCAATTTTACTGTGAATCTAAAACTGCTCTAAAAAATAGTCTATTAAAAAAAAACACTGATGCTATGAGTGACTATAAATGGTATGAATGACATATCCCTTTACAAAACAGTCTAGGGGAAAATCTTAAAGTAATGTTCTTCTTATGGGTTCCCACATCAATCACATTAGAATTTGTGGTCCACAAGACAAAAAGATTTGAGACATGAAGATCTATAAACAAATTCTGGTTCTACTACTGAAGGGCTTCTGTTCTTACATAATTCACTTAACCTTTCTGGACTCTGCTTTCTTGGTAAAATAATTACAATAAAAATAGTCATTCTACAAAGGGGTTTGTGAGGGTCAGAGCTTTGGAAACTTAAAAAAAATTACCTGGTTGCAATTTAGAGACCAGATGGTAGGGAAGCAAAGAATCATCAGAGAAACCAATTGGAACTTACTATAATAGGCAGGCGGGAGATGATGGTGGCTTATACTAGGATGGCAACAGTAGAGGTAGAAGAAGTGGTGGAATTCTAAACATATTTTGGAGGTAGAACATATAGGATTTGTAGATGAATAGGAAGTAGAGGATAAGAGATAGAGTGTGTCACCAAGAGAAGAGGAAGAATTTGGGGAGAGAAAGGTAAGTTCAATTTTGCACATGTTAAGTCTGAGATATCCAGAAGACATACAAGTGGAGTTGCCTAAATAATTGCCTAATAATTCAAATGTAAAGAAATGAGAGATGTTCACACCTAGTTTACTGAAAACACTCACTGTTTTACAGTCACATTTAAACATGCATATAGCGAATATCAAGATCTTATAAACTCCAATAAGTTAAAATACTAACAGGTGGCTATAGTAAGACAGACGTGGTTTCAACCCTTACTTAGTTTACAGTTTAGTATGAGAAACAGAAAAATACACAATTAAAATATATGCACTAGAAGAAATATACGATGACAAAGTCATCCATTCAAGAAATATTTACTCTACACTTATTTTATGACAGGCCCTGGGAATCAAACGTGAAGAAGACACCCTTAAACAGTCTACAGAATGGTACGGAGAGCAGACTATCAAAAGCAGTTGTAGTAAGGTTAGTAGTAATAAGGTTAAATTCAGGCAATTACAGAAATACATAGGATGGGTACCTAGGCAGATCCTATGGGAGCAGGGTAGGCTTTCTGAAGGATGTGACATCTAAAACTAAGACATGGAATTAACAAGAATTAACCAAACCTGGGGTGAGGAGCAGGAAGTAGTGGGGATGGAGAATGGGAGAAAAGGCAAAATAGCATCCAGAGATTCGAGCGTGTGTAAAGAATAGAAACAACAGAGCACAACACCATAGGTGGATGGTGGATATAGCTGCGGCATAATATGACTGAGGTGAATGGCAAAAGCTAAGACTGAAGAAATAAACAGGAATCAGACCATGAAACGATTTGTAAGCCATGTTAAGGAGCATAGACTTTACCTAAGGGTGTCCTCTTGGCCATACAAACAGGTTCACATCAAAGAAAAGAAAGTTTAGAGTATTAAGGGACCAGATTATCCAGAACAGGGGATGCGAGCTCAATTATCTACAGAGACTAGATAAGTAATAACATGAGTAAAGAGAACCAGGTATAAGAAAAACTCAGGAGACAACAGAGAGAGACGAGAACTGTGGAGAGCAAAAGTCCCCTCTAAATGGCGCATTGTTGCAATGAATGACGTGTCTCAGTGTTGCTAGATCTTCCAATTTTTAAAAAGAAGCTGGAAATTTGAAATTTCACAAGAAATCTGAATCTTTAATAACGGCAATTCAATTTCTTTGAAACATAGTGCAGACCAACATTGAGGGGACCAAACAAAACAAAACGAAGAGTTAAACTGGTACCACCGGTCATCCAATCTCTACTGCAGAACCTCAAAGACTACGCTGAGGCCTCTGACTTGGACCTGACGGCAGCAGAGTTACCGGACATTTAAAGAAGAATGACAAGTAACCACCACTTGAGAAGGTACAGCATCTGTCTTGTTCATTGCTGAGAAAGTACCTGACGCTTCGTTGGTCTCAGTAAATATTTAGAAATGAAGTTAAAACTGGAATTTTTTGAAAATTAGTGTCTGGCAGTAGATAGGACAACTGGAGAAGAGAAAATAAAAGAAAGAAAATTAATCCAGTGCTCTTTTGCTCCAAGCCTAGCCTGTTCTTCTGCTGGTTTTTAGCTTTGTTCACAGTCAGCTCCTACCTCATGCTGCCTAGTGTTCTTTCTCTGGGCATATAACTGCCTCTATCTCAGAAATTTGGCAAACACCCCAGTGACCAAAATTAGTAACTATCAGCTTTCACCTTGCGAGGGGCAATGAAATTAAATAGGATGAATGATCCCAGTAGATAGAAGAAAGAGATGAATATTCTTTGCTACACTTCAACACTAGGCCAGGCCCTCCAAGGCTAATTCCATACCCTACTCTAAGGCTGTCTCCAGCTGCTAAAACTGCTACCTTAACATCAGGGATAAGTAACAGTCAAATACTGCACTAACTGTGCTGGGCAACACCCACCAACAATAATGGGTATGCCTGGATAGGGGGATTACAAAGGACATGCATGGGATTGAGATTCTGCCAGAAGGGAGATGGAGTAACAAAGAGCTAGGTTGAGAAAGACTGGAAACTCAGAACAGTATGAAAGTTAAATAATAAGACAAGAAAACAAGTAGCCCAGGAAACCCCAGAATCTGAGCATTTACATATTCAGAGTCCAAGGAATCTCATATTGCAAGAGCAAAGTCTGGTACTGTTTAAAATAAATTATAGAAGATTCTTCTGCTGGTTTTGGGACACATGGACAACCAGGATTAGAGATTTTATTTACTGAAAATAATCTTCCTAAATGTCCCTCATCTAGGAAAAGTGAAACCAAAAGGCTATCAAAATGTCAAGTCATGTGTGTTGTACCTTAGATATGGCTTTATTTTGCAATATGTTCATTCTTAAATGGTATCTACAAGGGGAAACGTATAGAAAAATGACTTGATTCAAAAATCTCTAAGCAATTAGTATCTTACAGAACGGACATTTAATCCTCATAAAGTAAGATGTTGGACCTCATCTTATAAAAAAGAAGTCATCATATAAGGATTCCTTCTGGTTCAGAGCAATGACTTGCAATCAAGAAAAAAGAGGTTTGTTACACTGCTGGGGTGAGGGAAATGACAATGACATTAACGTATAGTAATCCTACCTACAATAGCCCATGTAGAAGGTCTGAGTCTGATAGTCTGATAAAAAGCAGGAGCCAATATTCTAATTAAAAGCTTACAGGAAGCAAACTTTACACTTTAAAGAAATTAAGTAGGCCTAGGTATCAGGGAACACTACAGAAAGAGCTAAATGCTCTGTCGAATTTAGGAATGGACAGTAAAGTTTCAGGTTACCAATGATCAACAGTAAAGCTGAGCACCCACGAACAGGTGAAGCAATAAACGAAAAAAAACACACTCAAAGCACCTTTAATGAGAAGTAACAGAAGGAGAATTATATAAAACCAAATGTTCTTTCAGATGCTTTAAGTCTGCCCTGTATAATACAGAAGACACATGTGGGTACTGAGCACTTGAAATGTGCTAGTCCAAATTGAGGTGCGCTGTAAATACAAAATGCACCCCAGATTTCGAAGACAGTATGAAAACGATTGTAAAATATCTCACTAATAACTGAAAGGATAATATCTTAGATATATTGGGTTAAATAAAATATAGTATTAAAAGTAATTTCACTGGTTACATTTTACTTTTTTAATTTGGCCACGAGAAATTTTAACATTACAGATATGGCTCCCTTTTGTGGCTTGCACTGTATTTCTACTAGACAGTGCTGTTATAAATTAGTCATGTTTCACGTGAAGCCTTAAATTAATATGATTATTTTAACATTTTCATTGAATTTAATATTGTTTGTTCCTTTAGTACTAAATTCCTTTTGGGTACACCCTGAAGAAGAAGATTTTAATGTGAAGAACAATGACAGCTTACCAGACTGTCCAGAAAAGAGACTGAATCAAATTTCTGGGCAGGGGCTTGAGCCAGCAGGATTGTTCCACCAAATGGTAACCAGGCTCTCTCCGTGTAATCTCTGGCAAAAGGGTTACACAGTAAGAAAGAAGCACTACGTACACATGGAATAGGATTTGACCAATAAATAGCTTAACTAAATTCATCCAGCACAATAATATGCTTTTTTTAGGATTTTCTCAATTACAATTCAAGTGTTAAACTTACAAAGATAAACATCTTTCACTATGATATATTCAAGTTTATCCATTCTCAGCAATTTTCAGATATGCAAATTCGCCCTTTTGGGAAACATCTCACCTAACACTGACTCCCAATTTGCTACCAAGGAAAACAGACCTCTCTCACTAGGGTGAAAGGAAATAACAGAAATTATTTTTTATGAAATACCATGACAGATTTTAAAAGACACTGGAATTCTCATACATTCACTAATATCATCTGGAAACAGTCCATGGGTCCATCTGGAAACTTGAAGAGAAATGTGGTTTTAGGAAATTAAAAATTTCACAAATAAGATACAGAACATCAACACATTTAACAGGACAGCACTGACTCACAAAGAGCATACAGTAACTCTGAGAAAAACAATTGTACTATATCAATATTAGAAGATTATTAAGTTAAAGAAAATGCATTGGATTCAGCCCAATGAAAATAAAATTTGAATTCAAAGATCCAAAATTTCCTATAGATTAAAATATTCTTGAGTCGGAGTTCTTTGGCACAAAACAATTCAAGGCTTCATATGCTGTTCTCAGTCAGATTACCTTAGACTCTGGTAACCAATGGAAGAAATGGAACCAATGGAAGACATCTCAGATGGCTTAAGCGAAACTTTGGGTTCAGGTGCTAGTTAATTTGAGAGGAAAGTGTGAAAGTGTATCAGTTATTCATTCAAACATCTAGGAGTCAACTAAACACAAGGCATTATACTAACTTTTGGAAATGGTGAACAAGCTACAATCTCTGATGATTATAGAACTGACTCTCTGGCAGTTTTGTAAAAGAATAGGAAGTAGGATCGACATTGGTATTTCACTGCCTGTCTCCCATGCCAAATCAAGACATTTCTCCTTTCTCCTATATGTATTTGGAGGGAAAGGGATGGGGATGGAGAAACAGGGAAGAAAAACAGAGATTTGCACATAACATACTGAATTAAAACATACTGAATTACAATTACTTTTCTTATCGTTTTCCCTGTAAGACCCTAACTCCTTAAAGAGAGAGGATGAAAACTAATCACCTCCACATCCCCCGCACCTAACCTAGCATCTGGCTCTCATCTGCTGCTCACTATCTTAGAACTAGATTAAATTACAGACACCCTGCTGAGACCACTGCTTTCCTTTTCTACTACAGACCAATACCAAGAATAAATGAAGACTAAAACAATAAAGGTCAATCCTTCAGTGTTTCTTTTTACAAAAGTAAGCATAGACATCAACCTAGATGTTTAAAAGCTATAAAGTGATTTACATATTCTTTCAGGAAAAACATGCAGTTCCATAAAGCTAGTTTCCTTTCACCACTATCAGCAGATCTCCCTCACCTCCCAACCCCATCCAGAGGTAATCATAACCATGAATTCGGTGTAAATGAGATCACATTATTGAGCAATTAACTTTTCCTTACATTTAAGGGTCTCTCCATATTTACATACATATCAAAAGGTACCATCACATAGTGGACTCAGGAGCCAGGCGACTGAGGTTCAAATCCTAGCTCTGAATCCCAGCTCTGCTATTTACTACCTATAAGAGTGGGCAGGTTATTTACCCCTCTATGCTTTAGTATTCTTATAAGTAAAATGGAGAAAATGGTAGTAGTACCTATTTCTGAGTTCTTATGAGGACTAAAATAGTTAATGTTTATAAAATGATTAGAACAATTCCTGGGCATAGACAGAACCAGCTGTTTCTTAAATTAAAAAAAAAATCACTGATGATAATCACCTAAACATAGATCTAGATAATTCTCTGTTATATAACTATTTTATATCTTATTTATCTGTGCCTCCAAGTGAGAAGACTTCTTTTCCAAATGAATATCCCCGTACAAATCTCCCTGGGCAAATGTGCACGTTTCTCTAGACTAATACGTTGAATAGGAATTACTGGATACTAGGGTATGCACATTTTCAACTGATCCTGAGCTTTGCAATCTAATGGGTGAAAATTGATGGGTGAAAACTTAACTGCATTTCCCTGCAAATGAGACTAAGCTGTCTTCTCAGTTCATTAGCCATTCCAATTTCCAGTTTCCTCTGCTGTAAATTGCCTTAATATCCATTGTTCACTTAATTTATATTCGTATCATCTGTCTTATTCTTTTGATCTTTATATGTTCTGGACACAAATCCACTGGCTATTACAGATACTGCACAAACCTCCCAGTCGTGTCACTTATCTTTTAGTTGGGTTTATGATGTCTTTTATTAAACCTAAGCTTTCCTTTTTGAGACAGTCAAATCCTTTATCCTTGATGGTTCATTCTTTTCTCAACTTATTAAACAAGGCCTTACATATCCTAAAGATACATACGCTACCATATTTTCCTCTTTTTTCAAAACGGTTTTTCATGTTTAGTGTTCAATGCAACTGGAATTTTCTTCTGCATATGGTTTGAGGTAGAGATCTAGTTTCTCCGCCATATAGAAAACCAATTCAACAGTCCACTCTTTCTTTCTCTTCTGAAAGAAAATGCCTTCTCTAGCACTTACCAACTTCTCAAATATGTATGGATCCATTTCTGAACTCTCTATTCTGTTATATTAATCTGTATTTTCCTGCATTAAGGCTATCCTACTTTAAATAGCATAAGTTTTTCTTTTCTTTTCTTTTCTTTGTGAGAAAGACCAGCCCTGAGCTAACATCCAATGCCAATCCTCTTTGCTGAGGAAGACTGGCCCTGGGCTAACATCTGTGCCCATCTTCCTCTACTTTATATGGGATGCCGCCACAGCATGGCTTGCCAAGCAGTGCATCAGTGCATGCCCGGGATCCGAACCGGCGAACCCCAGGCCGCCGCAGCGAAGTGTGCGCACTTAACCACTTGCGCCACTGGGCCAGCCCCTTTATTTTCTTAATTGAGGTATAATTTACATACAGTAAAGTATACAAATGTGGTGTACAGCCTGACTTTTAAATACGTATATCCCTGTGTGATCCAATCCAGACCAAGGTATTACCATTTCTCATGCTCCAGAACGCTCCCTCATACCACTTCCCAATCAGTACCAGGCTTCCAAGATAACCACTATTGCAATCTCTATCACCACAGATTAGTTCTACCTGTTTCTGAGCTTTCTCTAAATGAAATCATACAATATGTAATCTTTTGTGTCTTACTTCTTTTGCTCAACATTAAGTCTGGGAGATTCATCCCATGTTGTGTGTAGGAGTTTATCCTTGTTCATTGCTATGTAGTATTCCATTCTAAATACCATAATTTAAAAGTTAGTCTTGACATTCAACAGTGCAATCCCCTCCTCTTTGTCCTTTTTATTCTTTCAGAAGCGTCTCTGTCATTCTTGTGCCTTTACTTTTGTATATGTACGTCATTTTCCACAAAAAAAATCCTACTGAGACTTTTGTCTAAAACTATACATAATTCACAGAAAAGTAATTTTTTAGTAATATTTATATTTCTCACCTGTAAATAAATATAGTATAGCCTGCCTCTTATTCATGTCTAATTTTATGTCCTTCAATAAAACTTTGGATACTTTATAGAATTTGCTGTAAAGGAGATATTTTTTATTTTCTAATTGGCTGTTGCCAATTTGAATGTTCATCATGTATATCTAGTAACACTGAATTCTCTTATTAATACACTCTTGATTTTTTTTTACGAGTGCTATGTTCATCTCATTTGTCTTTCTTTCCAATCCTTTTGGATTTTTTTTCTTATCTTCTAGTAGAGATGTATTTGTCTTATTCTTAACTTTAATGGGAATGTTTTTAAGGTTTCACCATTAAGCATGACACTTGCTGCTTGAAAGACAGCCTTTATTGGAAGAAAAATTTCATTTCTCTTCATGATTTGAGTGTTACTTTTTTTTGTTTTAAACATTAATGGGTATTGCATTTTATCATATACTTTTACTAAATCTTTCAGGATTTTTTCCCTAAATTTTACCTTATAAATTACATTGACATGATTTTCAAAAATTAAACTATGCTTACATTCTTATCCTAATTAAAATTCTTATGCTTGTGTTCATAAAGGAGATTGAATGTAATATATTTTCCCTTGTATTCTTTCCAGTTTAGGTTTCAACACTAAATTTATCTGATAAACAGGCAGGGTAGCTTTCCCTTTTTTTCTATTATCTGGGTCAGTTTGTATGAAATTGGGATTATCTGTTCCCCAAAAATATATCTGAAATTATGATTACAAATATCACAATTAAAACTATTCCTTCTGATACCACTTCACACCAGTGAGGATGGCTATAATCAAAAAGACAGATAACGGAAGTGTTGGTGAAGGTGTGGAAAAACTGGAACCCTCATACATTGCTGGTGGGAAAGTAAAACGGTGCAGCGCTTTGGAAAACAGTCTGGCAGCTCCTCAAAACATTAAATGTAGAGTTACCAGACGCCCCAGCAATTCCACTGCAAGGTATACACCCAAGAGAAATGAAAGCGGATGTCCACACAAAAACTTGTAGACAAATGTTGACAGCAAGACTATTCATTAATATGCAAAAAGTAGAAAACAATCCAAATATCCATCAACTGACAATGGATAAACAAAATGTGGCATATCCATACAATGAAATACTATTTGGCCATAAGAAGGAATGAAGTGTGCTGATACATACTACAACATGGCTGGACCTTAAAAATATTATGCTAAGTGAAAGAAGTGAATCACAAAAGGCTACATTTTATATGATTCCATTTATATTAAATATTTAGAACAAGCAAATCTCCAGAAACAGAGAGTAGATTAGTGGTTGCCTAAGGCTGGAGGGTTTGCGAAGAACTGGGATTGAACGCTAATAGCTACAGGGTTTCTTTTTGGGGTGATGAAAAAATTCTAAAATTGACTATGGTAGTGGTTGTACAACTGTAAAAATACTAAAAACCATTGAATTGTACATTTTAAATGGGTTGCTATTTTAAAAAACCTATTTCTCTTGGGGAAATTTACTACACCTTCAATTTTAGTTTCTTTGGATTTTCTTTTTCTTGTACAGTCAATTTTGGAACGATTTCTTCCTAGAAAACAGACCATTTCACCATTTTCACTTTCAACTTTTCTTTGAAAAGTTCTCACTATAAAACTCTTTTTTCATGTCCAAAAAAACCCCACTTCTTAAAAGTTCTCTTGACTGCTATTCTACCAAATGTCATCCCACTGTGCCTGCCTGCATCAAGGCACAGAAAGAACAAGTTCTATTTTTCCCATTTTAGAATTAGAGAAACTGAAGCATGATAAAGTTCTTTTTAAAATACTTTCTCCCCAAGTTTTTTTTGAAAAATATCAAAGTCACAGAAAAGTCGAAAGTACAATGTATATCCATATACCCTTCTCCTAGATTCAAAATTGTCAACATGTGCCACATTTGCCTTATCTCTCTATATATACAAATACATATACACTACATCCAAATACCCACACTTTTTCTTCTGAACCCATTCCTGAACCCATCATATTTCCCTTGTAAATATTTCACCATGTATCTCTAAAAGAATAAGGTCATTCTCAATATTACCACCATACCATTATCACACCAAAGAAACCATGAGATTGAACAGTCTCTTAGAGGGATGTGGGAAAGTAGACTCAAAACAAGCACTTAAGTCATCTAAATGTTCTTTATCTTGGCTTGTCTAATTGGACCTGAACTGGTTCTCTGCTGATTATTCAGAAGTGACAATCTGTCAAAGCGCATTTCCTTCCTTCGATGACCTTGAAATTAGATTTCATTTACTGCTTCATCGGACAAGTATTCTTAAATCCAAGCATTTCTGAAAATCAAGCGATAATCTTCTAAGTTATTCAAACCTCAAAAATCAAGTATACTGAATTTCCAGTTTGTTTTCTAACACTACACAGAGTCTTAAAGTGAAGCCAATTGATCTAATTAACTCTCTCAAAACTACACACTCCTTTTTTACATGACATAAAAGAAATTTATATTGTACTAAACAACTATAATTTCACTGTACCAGTTTTAAAGGAAAAAAATTGTTCTTAAGAAAAACATACAGTACAAATAGGACTGATGAGCCAAATTAACCTGTTTTATACATGAAAAAACTGGTAAGTATATTCATGAATCTCCACGAAAAACCAATTTTTCAGTCGGTATGATTTAATCTCAGTCCCAGATGTTAGGAACTAAGCAAGATAAAAAACAATAAAACCCTATCCTTGCTCAAAAATACCACACAAGTCAGCTTAAGAGTTTTATATCAGAAGAAACAGCAATACAATCTGAAGCTAGTATTTTAAGGCTAAACTGTGTCATACAGATAAGAATTACATCTATAATCACAGAAATGTTTAAGATCAATCTACAATCAAATAACAGCGAATAAGAATGTTTGCTATGTGCCGATAGGCACTGGTCTAAGTATATTCCATGAATTAATTAATTCAATCCTCAAAGCAATCTCATTTTTCCACTGAGGAAACAGAGGTAACAGAGAAATGCTAGCATAAAAGAATTTATGTAAGGGGTAGGACTTATCTCAACCTTAAAGTATAGAAAAGTAGAATGGAAAGAAGGTCATTTCAAGAAAATGGAAAAGCACAAGCCAAAGCATAAATATGACCAGCATCCAGCTAAGCCCAAAACAAAAGTTTCAAATTGAAGAAATCAAAGCTGGATAAATAGAATGGGAGTGGACTATGAGAGGCCTTAAATACCCAGCAAACGGATGACAATTTTATAAAACAGCTAGAGCAGGACACCACTACAGGCTCTTTATGTGCTAAAAGTGTCCTTTTAGAAACTGCAACCTGGTAACAATGCAGTATGAGTGAGAGGGAGATGAGAAGTAAGGAACTCTGTCCAAGTCTAACATTTACACACCAGCTCAATAAATTATCTGGTACCTGAGGAACCAGAGAGCTCACACGGAACCAACTGTGCCACCCTTCACCTCAATAAGCCCATCCATTATGAACAAAGAAGTGGTAAATAGAACTGCAACATACCCTGAATTATTTTCCAAATATACCTTCATTGAAGTTAAAAGGCACATCGAAAACTATGTCAGTAAGAGGTGCTAGTCAATTAATATAAAACTATTCTTGCTATTCAGTACAATGACAAAAGAATTCGGCCAAATTTGGCATAAGCATAAATTTTACATTACAGGTATTTACTTCAATAAAAGCAACATCACGAATTAAAAAATTTACAAAATATTTCAACATATAGCTTCCTTAAATAGCTTCAGAACTATTATATGATTTACCAAAAGGTAATAAACATATAATTTTTATAAAGTTATTAAGTAAATGATACCTTTTAAAATTAATGTCACGTTTATTCATACACCCATTAAGAACTAGGTATTTATCATCCATATAATAAATTCCATAATCCAAACCAACCTCACAAAAAAAACCTATCCCAAACAACTTCCTTTCTTTACAATTAAACAGACTCCTTCTAAAGAGAAAAAACGTGAGAAAAATATCTCGTTTGTGAAAACTAGATTACTTACCAGTAACTTGAGTTATCCTATTGGGTCTTTTCCCTCACAGATCCACCTCTCTTGCCCTTCTGTCCAGCATGAGAATCTTCCTGATGGGCAGCCACTGGAACTGAGGGGGCATGCAGTACAGACGTATATGTAAGAAAGTTGGGGGAGGGGATTTGGGAGATGCTAGAGACATGCTTCAGCGCACTTGCTTACCTTCCTGAAATTGGAAATTTCAACGGTTCCTTGGTCCTCGAGGCATTCACAATAACTTCAAAGAATGTGGATCTGTGGAGATTACCCAATAGGAGAACTCCAGTTACTGGTAAGTGATCCAGCTTTTTCTTCTCTATCAGAATAAGAAGATTATTTAATTTTATTTGAGATTATTAATACATGTAGAACTACAGGGGAAAGGGTTGTAAATTCACCAGATAACTACATACGCATGCACCAAAGCAAATACAGAAACAATGTACTAACTACAATGTCAACAGAAACTTCTGGCCTTATCAGAAACACAAGGAAAAGAAAATGATTTGAATGGTTTCATTTTTAAATTTCCACTACAATGGCAGCTTTATTTTAATATACAAAAATATCAGTTATCAGACTATTCCATTTCACTGAAACACCACCATCAAGGATAATTAGTTGATCAATATCTGCTGTTTCTTAACTAGCCACTGTCATTAACATTTACCAAATATTGGTGTAGAGGCCATCATGGTAGACTAACAATCTACACAACTTCAGATAAAAAGCATCAATACAATTCCTATTTATCACTCAATAAGTCTTTAAAATAACCAGTTGTCATGTATGACAAACCAACCACACACACATATATAAAAGTATACCAGGCCACTGATAAATAATAATGCTGATTTTAATTTTAATTTAAATCCTTGTACAAAGCAGTATAGTAATATTTTTTATTAAGTGTTATACTTTTTTTTTTTTTAATAATTTTATTTTATTTTTTCCCCCAAAGCCCCAGTAGATAGTTGTATGTCATAGCTGCACATCCTTCTAGTTGCTGTATGTGGGACGCGGCCTCAGCATGGCCGGAGAAGCGTGTGTCCTGCGCACCTGGGATCCGAACCCGGGCCGCCAGCAGCGGAGCGCGCGCACTTAACCACTAAGCCACGGGGCCGGCCCATAAGTGTTATACTTTTAAAACAACTACCTAAAAACAGATCTGTCATTAAAAAAACAAAACTATTTCTAACATAAGAAAAAAAGGTCTCCTCAACAGAACTTTAACCTTCAAGCTCACATGAATTTATCCTATTACCTTTAACTCAACACATATTAACCAGGAACATGTTCGTTTTAATGTGCCACAGCAGCAATGACTTCAACACTAGCTCCTGCTGAAGATACAGACAGGTTTCAGTAATACTCCTCCCCTTTATCATTATGTTGCTAAGTAATCATACCCTACCTTCAAGAAAAGTACCATTTCATGGTTCTTCACTCTATGGAAACAAATTAAAATAACGTATAACTTTTCCTTTGCTTTCCAAGCAAATAGGATAAGATGGTATATAAAATCATTATTCAACAAAAACAAATTGAAATTGTAATTCTAATGAAAATCTTACATTTCAACCTTGTTATGAGGTAATATTTGTACTTAGTAAAGGTTGATAGCACACATGTCAAGATTTTTGCTAGATTCCTACTTAATTTTAATATACAAACTGTCTTGGGTAAACTACATCCATTTATCTATAAATCTGAATTTTAAAAAATAATAGTAATTAGTGCATTAGTTAAAAGGGTCATCTAGTTAACGTTTCTAGATTCCTAGTTAACGTCTATTCCCTGAAGAATGAGCAAGTACATGGCACAAAGGTCCTACATGTTGGATTGATAAACAGATAGAGGGGCAATAATCCAAATATTTCATCCTTATGGTTATATAAGCTAGTATAAAAGATATCATTAAGAACTAAACAATAATTTCCAATTTTTATTTATAGCAAATGCAGTCTCCATTTAGACTCAGGATAGAATCAAGTGCATTTTTTTAAATAATTTAAGAGAATTAAAATACCTTGAAAATATTTTAAAGTAACCAAAAAGGACACTTACAGACCAGCATTGAAAGCTATGTTTGTTGTTGTTATCGTGCCATAAGCTCCCCTAAGATGGATTTTATCAGAATAGCTTAGAAAAGAAATTCCAGAAATTAGGATGCTCTATTCAAAAGTATCTTGTGTTGGGGCCGGCCCGGTGGCGTAGTGGTTAAGTTCGCACGCTCCACTTCAGCAGCCCGGAGTTCGCAGGTTCAGATCCCAGGCACGGACCTACGCACTACTCATCAAGCCATGCTGTGGTGGCGTCCCATATATAAAATAGAGGAAGACGGGCACAGATGTTAGCTCAGGGCCAATCTTCCTCACCAAAAAATAACAGTATCCTGTGTAAGCTCTAATAATTATAAAGCTCATCCACAAAAAGGTACTCCCCTTAATAATCAAGACCAAATCAAGCATTTCACTAATGAAACCCTACTCCACAAAATCTATCTGAACTTATGAAAAAACTGCTCAGGGGCCGGCCCCATGGCTTAGCGGTTAAGTGCACGTGCTCTGCTACTGGTGGCCTGGGTTTGGATCCCCGGTGCACACCGACGCACCGCTTCTCCGGCCATGCTGAGGCCGCGTCCCACATACAGCCGCTAGAAGGATGTGCAACCATGACATACAACTATCTACTGGGGCTTTGGGGATAAAAAAAAAAAAAGGAGGAGGATTGGCAATAGATGTTAGCTCAGAGCCGGTCTTCCTCAGCAAAAAGAGGAGGATTAGCATGGATGTTAGCTCAGGGCTGATCTTCCTCTCACACACTCACACACTCACACACACACACACACACACACACAAAAACTGCTCAGAAAAAAATGTGGTAGCTATCTTTCACTTCCACTACTACCTACTGGTTTGGACATTATATTTCGGCTAGAAGCAACTTAAATTTCAACTGGTTTTGATGATTCCAGGTACATTATTTTCTAATTTTTAATTAACATCTAAAATTTTAATGTAAAGTATTATGGTTCTGAAAAGTTGTTCAGGGTAAATCCTGGACTTGGAATCCTGTAACAGTGTAATAAAATATTATACACATATTCACACCTATTTAAGTGACATTATTGATGGTTCATATATGAAATGGGGGGATGGGTGTGTGTACATATAATTGTGTTGAACCTCAATTAACCAAAATAAGGTCAAAAGTGAATTATAAATTTACTTATTAAGTAATGTTATTTATAGCAACTGTCTTCTTTTTTGCTCCTTAAACAGCTCATCAGATAGTCTAGGTAAAGTATAGAATCTCACTTTATTTGGTTTTTCCTAGCTAGATCCTCCCTCTCATTATCATCCAAAAGGGAAAAGTTCTATAGGGCACAGCAGTTACAAAACAGAAATAATAAGACTGGCACTTTGGTATTAGGTTTTTTTTTTTTAAATACATTTGACCAAAATTTAGTGAGTCTATTGTGTCTTATCTCTCTTTTCAGTGCCATGATATACTTATACCACCCTCAGGGTCCCCAAATTATCAATACCATCTCATTTCCTAATCAAAATTTTCCTTTCCCTCAGTTTTATCTACTACTTCCCCCTATCAACCCATAAAGAAACAAACAAAACAGTACCATTTTCTTGTTAATGCAAATTAGCCTAAAATAAAGATGGCAAAAACTATACTCATCTGTGAAATAGGGATAACAACAGAACCTACTTCACAGGGCAGTTGTGAGGATTAAGTTAGTTAATGTAAGTAAAGCGTTTAGAAACAATGCTTGGAATCTAAACTTTATCAAACTGTTAACATAACTACCCAGAAATGAAGTTATTTTCAAATGATTTTATACATCTTTAAAGGGATGTATCCTAAGAACTAAAAGAACTATAAAGAAATTCTAAACTTTAGAGATTTATTATTTGTATTAATCTTGGTACTATTATTTTGAAACTATATTCTTTATATTGCAAGATAAAGAAAATAAGTAATTTATGTTATTGATTAGGAATCACGATTTGCAGCATCAAAGAGCTACAAGAATACATTAATATTAAAATTGAACTGCAGGGCCGGCTCCGTGGCTTAGCGGTTAAGTGCGCGCGCTCTGATGCTGGCGGCCCGGGTTCGGATCCCGGGCGCGCCCCGAGGCACCACATCTCCGTCCAACCCGGGGCCGGGTCCCGCGTACAGCAACTAGAAGGATGTGAACCTACGACATACAACTATCTACTGGGGCTTTGGGGGGAAAAAATGAATAAATAAAATCTTTAAAAAAAAAAAAAAAAATTGAACTGCAAATACCACTATACACTTGTGATTTTTTAAAAATACACATAATTTGGAAATAGTTAATAAAACATTCTAGATAGTAGTTATTAAGTAAAACCCTATCATTATCACACCAATATATAAATTATATCTGCTACTACTACAAAATCAGTCATTACGTTAGATGTTCTTTAGCAAAGGAAGCTACTCAGACTTGAAAAGTTGCCATAAACATTTATACAAATCGTTTTCTACATTGTAATACCTGATTTTTATAAGCTAGAATTTTAGAATGGCAACTGCTAACAAATTCTAAAACGAAATATGAGAAAAACAGTATCTATTCCTGTTCTTGACTGACATTTGATGGGAAATACCCAAACTGTTTGGAAAAGCCGAAGGGGAGGGATGCTAGCAGGTAAGCTCTAGTTCCCCAGAACTCCTGCTCTGACAGAACAGCTCTCCATTTAGCTATTCTATATTTTGGATTTCCCCCAAAGCTTCTCTTTCAAGATAGAATTCTACAACAACCACCAAAAGTTGTAAACTTTAAAGGACAGTGTGGTGGGCAGCCTCTAAGATGGTCCACAATGATCCCACCTCCTGGTATGCATCCCCTTCTGTAATCTGTAATCCACTGAGTATGGGCTGAATTTAGTGACTCATTTTTAAGGAACAGAATTTGGCAGAAGTAATGGGATGTCACTCCCAAAGCTGGGTTATAAAAAGACTGTGGCTTCTGTTTGGGGGGCTCTCACTCAGATATCCCGCTTTGGGGTGAGCAAGTTGCCATGTTGTGAGCAGCTCCACGAGGACAGGCCCTCGTGGCCAAGAAATTGATGTCTCTGGCCAAAGTTGCTTGAGTAACTTGGAAGCAGGTGTTCTAAGGCCTGCTGACAACAATGAGAGTGAGCTTGTATGTGGATCCTCCCTCATTTGAGCCTGAGAGACCTTGAGCCAGAACCAACTGCTAAGCTGCTTTCAATTCCTGACTCAAAAGAAGAAAAAAAATAAATAAAGGTTTGTTTTCAGCCACTAAGTTTTGCGGTAATTCGTTACACAGCAATAGATAACTAATACAGAAAGATTACAAAGTAATTAGTACTCAGCTAAAAGTGGCAAAGCAAATACCAATTAGTTGCCTAAAAAGGAACTCATAGGAAAGTATCTATGAATTGACAGGTGGGGGCCAATTCTAAATTTGGTTCTTGGTTTTTAGGTCCAAAAACTCAACCTAAAGTTAAAGCATATTAGACTCAATGACTGAATTATACCAACTGACCTCACTAAACTGATTAATAAATCAGATGCCACCTTCCAGGGCATTTCCTTCCCAAGATTAACATATCAGGACAGGCCAAAGCACTACAAAGAACTGCATAATGCACACAGTCTAAGTATGCAGCAGCCCTGGAAACTGGCTGCTGTGTCTACAAGCTACTTCTTTTAAATTGAATGATGTTAAGACACAGTTAATCTAGATAAAAAGAAACCTCTATTACTAGAACCCTAGAATAAAGGACCATTCTAGTGACCTCCAATCAGCATCTCTCACTTCCCACCACCTCTTGTACTATGCTGAACATCAACCAATCGTCCAGTGGTGTAATGCTGTGTGCTTTTTCTCCTGTTTCTTTTTTTTTTTCGGTGAGGAAGATTAGACCTGAGCTAACATCCGATGCCAATCCTCCTCTTCTTGCTGAGGAAGACTGGCCCTGGGCTAACATCCGTGCCCATCTTCCTCTACTTTATATGGGATGCCGCCACAGCATGGCTTTACAACTGACGCGCCGGTGTGCGCCTGGGTTCTGAACCTGCGAACCCTGGGCCGCCGAAGCAGAGCGCGCGCACTTAACCCTGCGCCACTGGGCCGGCCCCATGTGTGGTTTTTCTTTTACATCATTTATGTTCTAGTCATTCTTCCTAAGGATGCCTTAATCACATTAATTGATCTTCAACAATATTTTGATGTTCCTAATGTGACAGATACCCCTGTCCCTTAATAAAGCACCACATTTTATAAACCATATCTTAAAATGAGGTACTTCTATAGACAGTTAATATTATCCACTCTTAATGATTTCTGGTTCAAGCAAACATTTTCCTGATCCTAGTCCAAAATGTCAGGAACATTACATGTAGTCCTTTATACACTAACTATAGTTAGTATCCAAGCTAATACACAAAAATTTTGACAGCTAACAATGCTCTCAATGCCAACAATTACGTCAACACAATAAGGAAGTCTAACCTTTACTCTGTAATTACATTCTTCTTCTCATCTTTTCTGGCTATAATATTAAAATTAATCTGACCAGGGGCTGGCCCGGTGGCACAGCAGTTAAGTGCGCGCGCTCTGCTTTGGCGGCCCAGGGTTCGCAGGTTCGGATCCTGGACGGGCACCAATGCACTGCTTGTCAAGCCATGCTGTGGTGGCGTCCCATATAAAGTGGAGAAAGATGAGCATGGATGTTAGCCCAGGGCCAATCTTCCTCAGCAAAAAGAGGAGGATTGGCATCAGACGTTAGCTCAGGGCTAATCTTCCTCACCAAAAAAAGAATAATAATCTCACCAGATTCTAAAGCCCTGGATTAGTTTTCAAATCAATTCATAACAACCATCTCTAAAATGTAAGTGCATATTTTCTGTGTAAAACTGATTTTACAAAACAATGGCAAATTTTTCTAACATAATAAATTTCAATATAGTCTGAAGTCAACAGTGATAGTTTTCAAACTACCACCTATGTCTTAAATAATAACTTTGTTATTCAGTACTCATAAAATCTGAATCACGAATCACATCAAATCCAATGTACTCTACAGATGACTATCACTTTACAGACCAAATACAGTTTTATGGAAAGTGCTATGATTTGCTTGGTTAGCTGATCAATAAAGAGTGCTATGATTCATTCCTCCTAGAAACAAAAGATAAGGACTTCTTCAGACCATACATGCTCCCCCACAATTAACCATGCAATTTTTCAAGACTCTCCAAGGTTACTATACATTTACTTACCACTTAAAAAATTCTTGATACCAAGATGCATCCAATTTTTTTTATTAATTCTATTTATTTCTATAGCTACAATCAGGAGCTACCTGTAGAACTACAGGCTTAATGATAATTTTACTAATTAGGCACTCTTCCTTGAGAAACAAAGTTAGTTACTAACACAATTTTATTCATCTCCTGACCAACCAATATTAACCTTCTTTATTTAACCTATAGATATAATTCACAACTGTTGTAACTGTCATGAAAAGCCTAGTGCAAGCACTATGCAGGATGACCATCTTGTTACAACAATATAAATTTTAATGCCACTCTTATTAAAATAAACATTACACAGAGTACAAGGGAAAAATTAAGATTCTATCTGAGGGCACTCCTTTTGAAAACATTCTCTTCCCTCTGTTTCTGTAACATTACATTCTCCTGGGTTTCTTACTCCCTATTTAATTTTTCTTTCTCCTCCATTTCTTTCTTCTTCTTTGTGGGATGCTCTTCTTTTACCACCACAAAAAAGTAGTGACGTCTCTCAAGATACTGCCTTCAGTTCTCTTTTCTCATGCTATGCAGCCTATTCTCTCCCTGATTTGTCTTATCCACTCCCATGGCTTCAACTGGGTCATATATGCTGATGATTACCAAATGTATATTTATAGCCTGGTTCTCCTTCCTAAGCTTCAGCCCCATATATCCAACTACCTCAAAGATCCCCACCCTCAGATTTCCCTTAGATCCCTGAAATTCAACAAATCTGAAAGTGAACTATTACACTCCCCAAAACCTGTCCTTCCTCCTGTTTCCTTTGTCAATGAGAAATGCCACCATTTACCCAGCTCCTTAATTAAGTCAGAATCCTGAGATTCATCCTTGATGCTTTCTTCTTTACAATCCAACTTCCCACCTCCCACAACCATATACAACCATCCATCAAGTCTTATAAATTTTCTCCTAAACATATCTAGAATCCATTCAGTCCTCTCTCCCACTAGCATTACTCTTGTTCAGGCCACCACTGTCTCTTGCCTGGACTACTGTAATGGCTTCCACTAAATGGTTTCTCTGCCTCTAGTTAAGAGTCAACAAACAAGTAAGCATGACATAAGACAGAATAAAATGTCATGAGCTGTGGCATCAATTATGCACTGTATTGAAGGCAAAAGAAAACATTATTTAAACTGCTGATAAAGCCGAGTATGAAGGTAATTTAGGTTGATATAAGCTCTTTTATCAAGTAAAATGGGTATAATTAAAAATACTCCTTCCAACTCACAAGTTCATGAACTGAAATGAAATTACATAAACGTTCCTTAAAAACCAAGAAGTGGAAAAGAGTTTAAAGAAGCAAAAGAATCAGATAAATGATAAAGAGCCTTTGCAGAAAGCATTACCAGTACCTATGCAAGACACAGTGACAGGCAGTGAAAATTTTTATAAATATTACTGATAATTATTATCATTATTATTATCTAAGAACTATGCTAACTTCCTTACACCATTTATCACATTTAATCATCACCAAAAATCCCTCTGGTTATACAGCTATAAATGGCAAGGTGGGGATTTAAACTGAAATGTGATTCTAGGACCAATGGTACTACTTTTAAGGAGATTACAGTGCAGGGAAAGAGAGAGAAACAAAAATGAAATATTTTCAATACACTGTGTGAATATAATCACCACTTTTTGCATAGACTGCTTTAAGAGTAATTGAAAGGGCATTCATTCTGGCCTAGGGATAAAGAAATGCTTCTTGAGGTGATGCCCGAGCAATCGTAAAGAATAAGAAAGAAATTGTGGAGGATGGGAGAGTGCGAGCCAGAAGAAACAGTGTAATACACAAGACGACACGATGGCCTAAAAAAGACCATGACCATGCTCTCTGACAATCCAACCTGGAAAACAGACTTGCTCTTTAACTATGGCAAATAGTAAAACAAGTTGCTTTTAACTGTTCAATTCTTAAGTCTATATACGCTGCTTACCACTATTACACGGCCAAAGCACTTTCTAGATGTTAACTTTTACTGGTAAGGCCCAAATATTTATGTGACAGTCCACATCAGGTTACTATAGTGGAAAAACACATACACACACCCAGGGATGGGAGGGAAGGGAAGAGAGAGGGAGTGAGGGAGGGTGGGTAGGCAAAGTTGTTCCTGAAACAATTTGTGGAAATGTTATTTTTTAGTAGAAAATACTTATTCTTATGCTCTGGTTTTGTCAGTCACCCCACTAGAATCCACAATTTGACAACAGGAACTGTTGTACCCCTATATGGATATCAATTATTATATTGCCACTCATGTATTTAAGTGTTTTAGCTAATATTTTTTGAGGACTTACTATCTGCCAGGCACTGTGCCAAGTACTTAACAAGAATTATCTCATTTAATCCTCACAAGAACCCTATGAGGTAGGTGTTATCAACTATCTCCATTTTACAAACGAAAAAACTGAGGCTCAGAAAGTTGAGTAACTTGCACAAGGTCACACAGCCAGTAAGTGGTGAGACCAATATTTAAACCCAAACAGTTGAGCTCCAGAGTCCAAACTCTTTACTACTATGCTACATAATTGCAGGGAACACTTAAATAGTGAAGTTCTTGTCTTTTTTTTTTTTTTTTGCTTTCCATTATTATACTGAATACACATAAAAATTAAAAACAAATATGGAGTTAAAAAACACGATATGTTTTCCTGCACTAAAATATGAACATATAATCAAATCCTATACCAGTGGAGGATGGCAAGATTATAATTAAAATGTAAATTACCAAGGAATATTACAGAAAAATGTTGTGTGATCAGAGACATTAAGTTTATGGAAAATTAGCAACAAGGCAATACTGATCAAATTTGATAAGCACATTCATATAGATAATGGAATAGTCACTAAATTTTATCAAAAAGTAAAATTTGATGACATTATGAATTTAACATATTTTTCATCTGTAAATTGTACTGCTCATTACTCATCTAATCAATGATTATGTAGCTCTGGGCCTTACCAGTGTTGGTCTTAAAAAAAAAAAAAAGCAAAGTGTTTAAGAAGATGGTTGAGAAGAAAGGAAGGATACAGAGAAGGAAGGAGAAAGAAAAGGCTTTTCAAGAGAGAAAGCTTCAAATCTTCCCACCAGCATACAAACTCATTACTAGTTCCTCCCTTTGAAATGTGAGGCTAAGAAGTCCAGTCACAATTAACCCAGCCTGTGCGGAACAGAAGAATTTGAGAGGTAGAAGGCTAAATGTATAGAATAGGGCAGTGCTTTTCAAAAAAATGTTTTGATAGCAAAACACTTTTAGGAAATAAAAATTAAGAGAAATCCTAATAAATAAAATGAATACGAGCATAGATGATCTGGCTGAAGTGCAGTGTGGAGCATGAATCCCCACTTGCTTGCTCCTGTTGGCAGCCACTGAGACAATTCCATAAGACCTCAGGACTCCAGTCATTACAGTTCAAAACCTCTGGGCCCTTCTGAGGGAAGGCCAAGCTCTCTTCTACCCCAAGAAACTTGTTAACTTGATTATAACTGGCAAACCCATCTCCTCCTTACTCCGTTATTTCCTGCAACTTGCTCTTTCACAGGAGACTTCTCAAAGCCAGCCCTGAATGAGCTGTACGGCTAAAGGAATGTATGATTGTGTATGGATGTCAGAAGCAGGGATAAGAGGGAGAAGATGTTAACAGAGGAGGCATTTTTGGACATGAGATTCATGAGGAAAGTGTTGGCCAAAGAGAGAAGGGGCACCATAAACAGAGACACATCCACACACTCACATGCCTCTACATGCATGCATGCTCACACACACACTCGTGCACGCAACCCTACCTGCACACACATGCATGGACACAAAAATGGGGGGAAAAGCCCTTTGGAAAAAGCAGCTCAAGTGGAATGAACACCTCAGAGCCTTGCCACCTCATTATCTTATCCTGAAAAAAACTAGAGCAGTGCTTCTCAAATTTTAACGTGTATATGAACGCACGCTGTTAAAACGTAGGGTCTGACTCAGTCTAAGTTCTTGGTAGGGCCTTAGAGATTCTACATATCTACCAGGCTCCCAGGTGATATTAATGCCACTGGTCTTTGGACCACACCTCGATAGCAAGGGCCTACAGGACAGTATGTCCCAATGTGTTCTATATTATAATAGAAAAAAAAATCCCCTAGTCAAATAAGACTGAGAATTGCTCAGTTAAATAAGTTAAAACAAGCTATCCTACTGACTTCTTAGAACTTTTAATTTATCAAACTCCAAGAAGATATGATACGCACTATCTTTCCAACCTCCTTGACTTGTTTTCGAAGCGCATTCCCTGGGACCAGTGTTTGTGAAACATATGGAACACAGAGAGGATCAAGGCAAGGTGAGAGCAGTCACTGGAAATCAGAAAGGCCCCTGATTTAAGTCTCCTCCTTAGTCCCATTCTTCCAAAGAGAAACACCTGAACTTCTACTTTTAAACGCTAATATCCACGTGTAAATGACAGAAAGGAAATGCAACATTTTAGAAGTAGTTCTCTCTGGCTAGAGAGATATGACAATGGCATCCCTATTTTCCTCCTTATACTTCTTTAGTATCTTCAATGAACACGTTAATACTTTTATCATCAGGAAGTGTTATTGGGCTGGCCCCATGGCTTAGCGGTTAAGTGCGCGCGCTCTGCTGCTGGCGGCCCGGGTTCGGATCCTGGGCGCGCACCGACGCGCCACTTCTCCGGCCATGCTGAGGCCGCGTCCCACATACAGCAACTAGAAGGATGTGCAACTGTGACATACAACTATCTACTGGGGCTTTGGGGGGAAAAAATAAATAAATAAAATTATTAAAAAAAAAAAAAGAAAGAGTGTTATTACCTTAAGGAAAAAAAACTCTATCCCCCATGCTCAGGTTATTTACATTCACACTTGAAACAGTTACTTTATTCAGATTTACATAAAACAGAAAAGACTTTTTAGTAAAGGAAAAACTGTGGAGTAAAGAAAATAAAGGAATCAGAACATTTTAGAAGATAGGCAAGAAATGAAAATTAATGAGGAGAATTTAGACCCAGAGGAGACACAAAATAAACAGCAAAAAAGGATGGAAAAAGACGAAAGAAGACCAAAATTCTGCCTACTCTGCTAGTGCACCTCCAGCTCTACTTCTTCAGCAACTACTTCTTCGGCATCAAATACTATCTACTTGCTGCTGTTCTTGGCTGACTGTCCCTAGTATAGCCTATAAAAGTAAAGTATGATATTGTGAAAAGAACCCTGATCAGACTATAAAACATGTAAAGATGAAGTGGTTTAATTCATGTCTAAAAATTGTCAGAGGCTATACAAACCTTTTATCATACACACACATTCACATACATACATATAATCAAATTGGTTATTAATTATACTACTAGTGATTCTTAGTATTTATATCACAAATAAAAGAGGGAAATAATATGTACTGGGATTTTTCTCCTAAGAAATACTATGATATTATAGAAGTCAGGATATGCAGCATAACAAATGTTACTCTAAAAGACATCAAAATAAAGTGCTTGTTAACATTTGTACTTCAAAAATATCGGTTAACATAGGGAAAATATTTGACAGTCATTTTGTTCTTCGTTCACTATACTGATAGCCCAGATTTAAACAGTTCTTATATTAGCTGTAAGTAGTAGGCTGAATGTTAGAAATTATCAAGATGTACAGCACTAGATCTAGGTATAATGAAATTTACAAGAAAAAATATTTAAGAATTTACTTGCTAGTGAATTTAAATGCTACCACAGCAAGGTAATAAAAAGGACTAGAAATCCAAATATCTGAATCTCACACTAACCAGCTATTGACCTTGAACAAGTCTCAATCTTCCCAAGCCAGTTTTCTTACCTTTCAAGAGGATACTAGGCTAGAGTGATGAGTTCCAACAAATAGAAAAGACCTCACCCAGCAGATCACTACACGGTGCCTGGCAATTCTCTAAGACAGTACCGCAAAAAGAATCCTCCAAACTGAGCTGAAAATCCCAAACAAGAAGCAAATAATAGTGGCCTCAACCCATTTCAAAAGTTTTAATACCAACATCTCTACCCCAAACCCCTCAAGATCTTCCCTCTGGAGACTATCTTATCCCTCTACCATTAAAGTTTCAAGTAATAAAATCTAGCCTGTGTCAGGAAATGACTAAACACTATGGGAGCTCTTGAGAGGTTCCTTCTAGCTCTAAAATTCTCAGTAATTCTGTAATTTTCCATAATAAACAATATTACAGAATGGAGTGCCTACTGAATCTTTTAAAACAGATGATTATCAATCACAGATCATATAACAAAAGGTAGAGATTTTAGCAACCATGAAAGCCAATAAACAAAACACTGTAGGTATTCAATAAATATTAGCAAAAGGAATAATTTATTTTCAAAGTCACAATGACATAATATTTTATACACTTGTAATACCACTAAAATACAAGCTATAAAAGATGATTAAGGAATACATGTTTTTTTTTTTTAATTTAAGGTTTCATTAAATCCTTAAATGAAAACTTGATACCTCATAGAATGCTAATCTTTCTACCAAAGTATGCTGGCCCTACATCTAACCTTTAAGGAAAGAGAAATAAGCAAAGAAACCTTTCACCCAAACAGGATAGTTTTATAAACCTCTTTATCAGAGACAGAAGGGTAAAAAGATCAACCAGTGGCCAAACCACCTGAGCTTCAGTCTAGCCTCTGACACTAAATCTATGATTAGACCACCATCTTCCTCTCCTTCATGTACAGTGGTTTGATGAGCAAATGGAAGGATTTATAGGAAAGCATTGTGAACACAGAAGAGCATGACATGAATGATAAATAATTTAAAGATACAGTGTTTTATTGAATTCCCACCCCCAGAAACCACCAACAGTAACTAAAAATTAATTTTGCAGCAATAAATTATAAATATTCTTTCAAATACATACCTTAATGTAATGGCTACCATTTAGAGAGCACTTACTATGTGTCAGCCACTGTGACAAGGGCTTTACAAAAATTAACTCATTTAATCTTGTCAACAATGCTTTTTAAAGAAAAGAAAAAGAACCTGAGTGGCATACTGAAGACCACTGCCAAACCAATAAGACAACTGAAGAAACAGACATTAAATTTAATAATGTAGTCCTATTATAAAATTATTTTCTTTTCAAAAAAGATAGTTTCTGAAATGATTAAGTACTAAATATATATATATAAATTTAACAGTCTATACCATCCTATGTAAATTTGACATTGGCAAGTAATCATTTTAGTCTTTGGAAATCTTCCTTCAATTATATAACATCTATCATCTTAAAAACAGCAGTTTCTTTTAAAAAAAAATACATAGTTATACACAAAAACATATATACATATACCAAGAGAGAAAGAGAGGGTTTTACCCACAATGAAGCGGCAACTTCATTTGGCTGAAATTTCTTAGGAGAAAGGTAATCAATCAAGTTGGAAATCAGCCATGATGTTAGAGCACATTTTACCAAAAGTGCTTTACCAATAATGGCCACAACAATAACTGATTTCTTACTTCATTTGAGCATACAACTTCTCCAAAAACTAGGACTACGTTGGAAAACTAATTTTAAATTCTTTCTTCCGTTTCCTCACTAGCAAATATTATCTATCTCCTTTGCTAGAATTCAAACTCGCAGAGGGCTGGAACTGGGTCTCATCCACAATTCTATAGTCCAGCAACAATTCCTGGCATATGGTACATGTCCAATAAGCATGGGCAGAATTCTAGAATTTTGTCCACTACCATTTACTTCCAATAATTCACACATATCTATACAGCAGAGTTCTTTTCCAAACAATGACTTATACAGCCTGTATGAGAGTTCCAACTTTTTCAAAGCTTATTTTAAAAAAAAACAATAACGTTTCATTTCTAATACCTATATTTCTCTTTCAACAAACCTTTACTGAACACCTATTATTTCCCAGACACTTTGTCAAGCATCTTCACGAAAGAAAATGAAAAACTCACTATTTCCCTTAAAAAACTCATAGCATAAGAAGAGGAAATGTATACATGTGACAGAACTATAGTATGCTAAATGATATAATAAAAGTAAGTATCACAAATTGACTTAGCGGGACTATTTAAATTCTAGAAAGAATACAGGTACTCTCACAGCTTTAACCAAAGAGCCATCCTCCTCTCTCTGGTTCATTCACCTTCTAAGGGAGAATACTTAGCTTCATGAAAAAGACATAAATCAACCCTGGGTTTATGAGGAAATGCTAAAGCTAGATGGCGATCATAATCAGAGGAATGCACAAGAGACAGACACGGGAAGGCAAGTTTGGGATGGGCCTAGGAGACCATCACAAGGAACAGATATGTGAGCAGGCAAAATGATGACGGAATTCTAGAAAGATATCAGCAACTAATTCTGTTAGCCTGACTCTGGACAATTAGAAAGAGTAAAGAAGTACAAGATGAGGGAAAATTCCATTCTTTTCTTTTTTTCTTTTTGTGAGGAAGATCAGCCCTGAGCTAACATCCAATGCCACTCCTCTTCTTTTTGCTGAGGAAGAATGGCCCTGGGCTAACATCCGTGCCCATCTTCCTCTACTTTATATGAGACGCCGCCACAGCATGGCTTGACAAGTGGTGTGTCGGTCTGCACCCGGGATCTGAACCAGCAAACCCCGGCCACCGAAGCAAAGTGTGTGCACTTAACCGCTACACCAGTGAGCCGGCCCCTCCATTATTTTCTTAATGTCTGCCAATTTCTATAGTTGTATAGGTATCTGCTAATTTGTATAATTGATTTAGCTTTAAAATTAACGATTTCATAGATAAAACAATAGTATCTCAATCAAGGTAAAAATTAGTTCCATTTTAATTATAATTAAATTTAATTTGTTCCGCTGATTAATTTTAAACTCAGTATAGTTCAAACAAATGCAAAATCTGAATTCTAAACTATTTTTCAATTAAACAATCTCAAATACCACAAATCTATGGTTAGCATATTTTAGTTTTTGATAGGCCTTTGACATCAACTATCTGATCTTTAAAAATCACTCAACAGAGAAATTACAATTTAGTCGAGGAATACATTTCATAATACGCTGTACTCTTTTATGACTTCAATAGTTTACTTTAGTCAAGAAATACTTATTTTTAGCTATACTATGTAAATTTCAATAATCTGAATAACAAGACCTAAATAAGTGATTGTAAATGAGATAAGCAAAACAATGAACATACAACTTTCCAAAGTTATACTGTAAAAATGCTACGGTATTCCTTTATAATATCCTCCTTGATGATATAATGCTTGATACAACGCTAAAACATGAACTAATATAATGTTATATGTCAATTAAAGAAAATGATAAAGCTAAAAATGTTCCAAAATTGAAAGTTCTATTTTCTACTTGCACACATATCATGTTTCTTAAGACTATATATGACAAGAACAAAAAAATACAATAATAGAAAAAAATACGTATAAGACGTGCGCTACATTCTTTATGTTCTTATTTAATCTTCAAAACAACCACATACTGTCATAACATCATTGTGTTATAAAAATACTATGCCCATGTTTAAAGATAAACTAAGACTCAGAGTCACTTACCTCAGCTACTAGTCTAACTGTAGAAATTGTGCTTTTAAGTCAAATAACATGCATCAAAATACAAAGCAAAACTGTGAAAATAAAAAAATATATAATAATGCTAAGACAATTAATATATACCTACAAATTATGGACAAAATAATCTGTTTTTACAAACATAATCTTAAAAGTTATAGGAAAAGCAATGCCAGGTGTCAAATAGCAATAGTCAAATTTAAAGGAACATTAATTGAAAACGTTTAAATGCCTACAATGTTCTAGGTACTTTATTAGGTGCTGAGGATACCAAAGTAAGACAGTCCCCACTTAGTAGGGCAGATAAACATCCAAACAATTACACTACAATATGGCGATTCTCTAGGAATAATTTTATACACATACACACACACATAGATACATAGATTGAATCAATATGATGGGGGCGTGTAATCCCAAAATGGTTTCTTTTAGGAAATACCATCTGATAAAAACACTGCAGTGTTGATGCAGCATAGGATTGGGTGGGATACACAGCAGGAAAGGAAGCTAGGAAGGTAGTTTAGGGAGAGATTATTATCGCCTTGAATACCATGCTCAGGAGTCCAACCTTCATTCAGTAGTCACTGGAAAGGTCTCAATTTTTTTTTTTTAAATACAAGGACCAACATAATCACATAGGTTTCAGAAAACATACTTAAGCTAACGTTAGCAGCATTCTGGAGAAGAGACCAATTTGTCCAATAACTCGTGAGAGAAATGATACGGGCTTCTAAACTACTATATACATTGGAAAAGAGAGAATCCAGAGGAAGACTGGACATGAGGAATGACGAGTTAGAATCAAAGCTGAGACAATGATAGTTTCTACCTTAGGTTCCAGAAAGTTTATGCCACATACAAAGTGAAGAATACAGAGGAGAAGCCAGGTTTGGGTAGGCAGAAATTGATTTCAGAGACACACAAGGAAAACTAGGAAATAGTGTTAAGAGACGTCAAGGAAGGAGAATTTCAGTTAAAAAAACAAGGCTACCAACACTGAATATTGCAGAGGTGACATGGAAAGAAGACTGAGATTAGGCCACTGTGTTTAACAACTAGGTCACTAGGTTATCAGAGAGATCTTACTCCACAGAGGACAAAGGAAAGGAAAAGAATGTCTGCTGAAGTAAATCTGTTATATGTAGAAACCCAAGCTAGTAAAACTCTACACCAGCAGTTCATAAACTTTTTGGTCTCAGGATCTCTTTACACTTTCAAAAGCTACAAGAGCTTTTGTTTATGTAGGTCTTATCTATCAAGAAATAAATTACTATATTAGAAATAAAAACTGAGAAAAAATGTAAATATATATTAGTTCCTTAAAAAAAATAACAAAAGCACATCACGTTAACATAAATAACATAGAGGGAAAAAAACCTATATTTTCCAAAACAAAGATAATTTCGTGTGAAGAGTGGTACTTGTATATTTTTGCAAATCTCTAATATCTGGCTTAATAGAGACATCTGGATAGTCATATCTACTTCTGCATTCAATTTGCTGCAATACGTTGTTTTGGTTCAAGTAAACAAAGAAAATCTGGACTCCCACAAATATGTAGCTGAAAAAGGAAGAAGTATTTTAATAGCCTTTTCAGGTAATTGTGGATATTCTCCTTTGATACTACATAAAACACAACAAGTAGTTGTTTCTCAAAGGTTAGTTACACGTGAAATCGAAAACCAGATCAATGAAGTTCTCCTGGTGTTCCCTTAAAATCCATTGGTTTATCTTGTCCTTTGAATAGGTTATCCATGTGTGGTTTTGTAATATCATACATTGGTTATTGGGAAATATTAGTTCAATGAGTTATGCAGATCTTCCAAATATTGACAAATTTCATGATAAAATATCAGAAATTATAGTCATTGATATCACCACCCAAACTCCTCTTTAAAGTACTAGGAAAGCCTTAAGCTCACTGTAGTGGTTACAAGTTTTCAAAAATTCTAATTTTCACTTGAAAGCTCAATTTTTATCACTGGCAACAAACACCATCAATTGTTTTCCTTGAAGTGACAGACTCACTGTGTTCATTTTTGAGAAAATAGCTGCTAAATATCCAAGTCTGAATAACCATAGTATGCCAGGCATTCATTAGAGTAAAAATGATGTTCTAAGAAAAAAGCAGCTAGTTCTGCTTGCAAGTCAAAAAACTACACAAACACTCTCCCTTGAATCCACCACTGTACTTTAGTATGCAACAGAACTGCTTTACTTGTACTTGCCAGTTCATCAGAATATTAAAAAAGACATGAAACTTCCTAAAATTAGTAACTTTTCCTGTTTCATCAAGGATAGTCTTAAGTGAAACTGGTGTTACTTTTTTTTTTTTTTGGTGTGAGGAAGATTAGCCCTGAGCTAACATCTGTTGCCAATCCTCCTCTTTTTCCTGAGGAAGACTGGCCCTGGGCTAACACCCACGCCCATCCTCCTCTACTTTATATGGCACGCGGCCACAGCATGGCCTGACAAGCGGTTCGTGGGTCTTCGCCCGGGGTACCGGGCACGCGAACCCCAGGCAGCCCAAGCGGATTGTGCGAACTTAACTGCTAGGCCACGGGGCCGGCCCCGAAACTGGTGTTATTTTTACTGCACGTGCATGGTGGTTTGAAGATTACAATGAATATAGCGATTTGATGCCACTGCTTTGATTCATGCTAAGGGGCCAGCAGTTTTACCCACCATTGCCTCTGCACCATCACTGCAAGTGTCAACACAGTGAAAAAGGCAAATAACATCTTAGCATGATTAGGAAAATAGTTTGCACCTCACAGACTCCCTAAAAGGGTCTCGGGGACCCTCAGGGTTTCTCAGATCACACTTTGAAAACCACTACTCCAGACTATCCAAACGCTAATCACTTTCAAAATCTCTCTGTAAACAACGGGCGAGCCCGTATGACTACTCTAACCCGACACAGAGGGAGGAAAACAAACAAATCAACCAACCTCCTAGAATAAGGAGTCTCTGAACAACAACTGTGTGGTAGCTGGAAAGGTTCCTCAGACAGGTAAGGGAGGCTCAGGAACTCTGCATTTCTGAAAAACGGACTGACTTAGATGGTCCTCAATTTTTTCTCCCATTCCCACACCAGGAGTCTAGGAGAATCTGTGCCAAACCTCAAATTAGAAGACAGAAAGCAAGTATGACAAGATATCAATGATATTGAAAAGATTTTTATCAGATGATAACTGATTTCTTCAAAACGTGAAATTTTATACAGTTTACTCCCATTTTATAGAAGTTGAAATAATTCATTCTTTTTGCCAACAATCAGATCCTAAGCATAACACTGTGTTCAGTTATAAACACTATTTTTAAATGAGAAAATTTCACCTGTTCGGCTCATACATAAAGGAAAGATTTACTAATACTACTCATGTACAGAATTTGATATAATTCAGTGTTTCTGATCTAACAACAAAGTTACAAAATTTTACAGAAGAAACAAAGAAACGTCTATTTTGCTCACAACTGTATGTCTAGTACCTAGCTCAGCTCTTCTATAAAATAAGAGATTCAACGAATACTGCTGAATGATGAAGTAGTTGAAACCCGATAAGAACCCAGGTCGCCGGACTTTTAGTACAACACCTAGTGCTCTTGCCACTATGTGAAATCTTTTTCACAGTTCTCTAAAATAACATCTGAGAAACCTAAAGGAACTATTACTGTTTACCCTGAGAAAATATAACATTACCTGTTACACTTGAAATTACACTTGAAAGCCTGCTATGGCCTAGGTGTTTTATAGGTTTTCATTTAGATTATAGTTCAAAACCAAAACCACTATCATTTTCATTTTTAAATATCTACTATCTGAATTAAGCAGTAATTTCCATTCCTATATGAAGAAGTGGCAATAAGATACTAGTCTAACTCAACCATCACACATCGATTGTACTACCCTCATACACACTATACTAAATATTTAATTTTCTCTGATGATTCAGAATGGTTCTTAATTTCTTCAAGCTTCTTAGGTTTATATTTGAAATACAGTGAACTTATAAGAACTTAAGATATAAGGATGAAGGAGACTCTGTAGTACCTTTGATAATAATTTGTCACTGTAGCTTTTTCTTTTTTACATTTTTCCTGCCAGTTTGACATTTATCACTGTTTCTCTCACAAAAGCACAATGTAGAAAACTTCAGGCACTTAAACCATCTAGTTATTTAGATTCTAGATAAAAAAAGAGATGAATCAAACTTGAACTAATTAAGGCCAGCAAGTACAAAAGTGAAATTCAATCATAGAACCGGCATAAATTTAAAGAATATAATTTATCAATTTAGGAATTGAAGCTACTTCAAATCACATTTCATTTTGAAACACTGCTATGAATATAACCTCATTTCATTTCATACAGTTATTCTGCAGAAAAACATGACCTACCAAGGATATAGCCAAAGGAAATGGTCCTCTGTTGCAATATAAAGGATTTGAAGTAGATATGTTTTAATGAAAAAAAATTGTCAGTGAAGACTTTAAAGGGAAACCACGGACTCCATCTTCTCTGGAGGTTTAAAAAGAAAAGATTTTTCAAATGTCTGGGATGGCTTAGACTTGGCCTCACATTTGGCGACTGAGACAGAATCAGTTCAAAGGTCAGTCTGACCCAAGGGATTCAAGTCCCGTCTGCTGGTCACGCAAACAAGTCATTAGCAAACTGCATCCTTCTGCTCTGCAGCTATCCAGTCCCTGCTCTGGTAATCGCCAACCTTATCCTTGAAATTACCCTAACCGCTAATTAACATGTTAGCTGTAGAGAATTATTTCTTCCAACTACTGAAAATTCTGCTTCTCAACAGTGTTCCGCAGTCCTTTAATCCTGTTTTTCTAACATTACCAGAGAGGGAAATATTTTGTGGTGCAATCAATATCTGCCCTATTAACAATGCCCATTCCATTGTTCTATCCAAACATGGATTCCACTCTGAATTTCAGAAACAGCGGTAGGAAAATAACAGATAGAGAAATGAGAGCTCTTAGGTTTAACTTAGGGCCAAAATCAAAAGAGAAGAGACAATTCAGAGAGAGGAAGGAAGAAGCCGAGAGGGTCGTAGTGTAGAACACTTACTTTTAGGAACAGAGTGTCCCTTAGACTTCTGGTGAGTTGCCCAGAGCCTCTTCAGTTTCAATCCAAATGACAATGCTTCTCTGAGTCCTCCTCAAGTAAGGTTTCCACCACTAAAAATTGGATCTACAAGAGCTCAGATGGACTGGTAAAAAATGTCAGGGGCCCCCATGTGGGCCTCAAGCCTCTTTTAAACTAGGCCCACTTCTCTGTCCTGGGCCAACTCCCCTGTGCACTATATTCCTTCTTCTTCCAGATGCCAGGTATTCGGCCTGTTTCTTCTCTTCTGAGCTGCCACCACCTACTCTATTTCTCAGGGTTCCTCTAACCCCAAGACTGGCTGTGGAGTAGGACACCAGCTTCCCCCCTTCCTTGCTGTCCCTGCAAATAAACATATAGGCTCTTCTAGTTTCAGTATTTTTCTAATGGCTATAAGACAATAGAGAGGGAACAACAAAAAGCAACAATATCGTACCAGAAATTAAGATTATAATAATTGTCTCCACTTTAAAGTTCCTGCCTCCAAAAACCAAATTTTCTGAAAATGCTTATTGAGCATTTTAAAAAGTACAAAGTACTAACATAGATATACAAATATAATCTAAACCCAATGCAACCTTAAGATACTCTGCTTTTCAACATACTTTACTCACGGGTCCAAAAATAGTTACCACATTCGTTTCAGCAAATAGGTACTTTTTTCTCTTTAAAATATTCAGCTAAATTCCCTTGAATTTAGTAGATGTATGAAAGTTTGCTTTTTAAAGGATATCATGAAAAATGTTCAATATATTTTATCTAATGTAAATGAGAATTAATATACAAAAAGCATATTACGATTTACAAAAAAACAGGTATGTCAAAAGCAGCTGGCTTCACTAAGCAAATCTTAAAATTTTAAGGTACTGTGAACCAATTCTGTCTTTAAATTTTAAAAATTAAATAAAATGCTGTAAATGGTGTTTACAAATCTGGATATCTCATTTTTAGAAATCTAACTTCTAATGAATATATAAATCTAATGTCAATGTCATGTAGACCTTTTATAAACAACAGTAATTCACATTAGTATACTTATACTCTCGTGATAATTTAGTTTCTAAAAGAATTGGTAATTTCAAAACACGTTATCTAAATACTAGGCTATAAATCACAAGATTATAATTAATTAATTCAAAAGCTACATTCCTATAAAGGTTAAGGAACTCTGTAACTAAGTGCTGGCAGATCAAAAATGTCAATGACTGAATTTCCTGGATGATTTTCTTTATCCACTTAATGCACTTAAGTGGTTCTTTAAAAGACTGAGTTATCACACTGTAAGATTACAATAAAATAAAGGCTAAAAATAGTCAAAGATCATTTTATTTCATTTGTATAGTCTAATAGATTGCCATTTAATCAAACTAAAGATATTCAGATACTTTCCGTAAAAATGTGTCTCTGTCACTGAGCTCACCTCCAACTATTTATTTATAAAACATTAGAGAACTAGAATAAACACACTAAACAAAACCTTGATCTGACCCTTCCAGACATTTACATAAAAAAGGAAGTTTAATCTATTGTGTATTCTATAAGCAGATACTATGTTTTTGAGGAATGAAAGTGAATTACATCTTTTGCTCTTAAAGATAGTTTCATGATTTTTCTTTGATTCCTACACACTAACACAACAATGCAGCCAAGGTTATTATATCCGGAATGGGGGGGGGGGCATTACACCCAGCGATAGGAATTACATCGCAGTAGCTAATGCCTCCCTTAAATAATTTATTCTCTCTTGGCTGCAAAAAACGTGACAGCCTCTTCAATTACCCCTCACCGCAAACCATCGCTTGCGTCGCGATCAATCTGACCCAGTTCCTATCGGGGCCACCACCTCAGTGTCGCGTCCTCGCGCCGGGTCTGCGAGTGTCACGGGAGGGGGCGGCGGCCGCGGGGGCGTCCTCTGCGCCGCGACCGGCGGCCGGCGGCGCGCGGGGCAGGCCCGGGACTCACCGGGTGGAGGTGCCCTTCCGCACATCGCACATCATGCACTTGAAGGCCTCGGCGCTGTTCCGGAAGGTGCAGACGCTACAGTCCCAGTACCCCTCATCCGAGGACGGCTTCGGCTGCCGCTTCGGCCTGCAGGACACAACCCGGACACGACGCGGCGCGGGGTCACCAGCAGGCCGCGCCCGGGCCCCGCGGCCGCCCCCGCCCCCATTCCGCGCCCCCCGCCCCGCGGGCCCCCGGCGCGCCGCGCCCCGGCTCGGAGGGGCAGGGGGTCTGGAAGGCGGAGGGCGCGAGCGCGGCCGCAGTCGCCGCCGCCGCTCCGACACCCCGGGCTGCCGCTCCGGCCGCCGCCATCGCGGCTCCATTGTGGGGCGGCCGGCGCCGGCCCCTCACGAGGCAGCGCTCACGCGGCAGCGGCGCCGCCCCCGTTCTCGCCCCGCTGCCCTGGCGGCGAGCTGGGCGGCCGCCCGAAGCCGGGGTCGGGGGCCCCGCCGCCTGCACGCTGCGGGCCCGGGGACCCGGGCGCCGTTACCTGGTGGGGCTCTTCTTGTCTCCCATGGCTTGGCTACCAGCGCACGCCCAGAGTCGCCGCCGCGGCCGCTCTGTTTGTCAATAAGGAGGATGAAAAGCCGGGCGGAAGCGGGCGGGGAGGCGGGAGGGGGCGGGGAAGGCCGCACCGCCGAGCTCGGGAGCCGCTGCCGTAGCCCACGCAGCCTCCAGCTGTCGGGGAAACTCCTGCCTGCGCGCACGTGACCCGCGCCCGCCAACCGGCGGCCGCGCCGGAGACTTCAAACGCGGCCAGCGCGGCCCAGCGCCCGCGGCAAGTTCGCGGGCGGGAGGGCGGGGGTGGCCGCTGCAGCCGCGGGCGCCGGCGCCGCCTCGCTCCTCCCGGCTGGCCCGGGGGCTGCCACGCGCTCCGGAGCCCCTGTTGCGGGGAAGCGTCTGTCCTGCCGCCGGCGGGGGATGCTCCGTCATCCCGCACGAAGCCTGGTCCAAGGTGGGCCGGGCGTTCGGAGGTCAGCCCAGCTCGTGACGAGTGGGCGGCCGCGCTCCCCAGGTAGACCCGCTCTCCCGGCCTCGCCTGTCCTTGGCTGCTCGGCTCTGGCCCCGAAGGGTACCTGGGGGAAGGTGGGAGTCACCAGGGAGCGTCATTGCTAGGTGTTTTAAGACGCTGTCTGGTTTTATGCACACACATGCTCTACCAGGTACAGACTGTCGCCGTTAATTTTGAGAAAACGAAACCGAGGCTCAAGAAAGGTTAGGTGACTTCCTCTATATTACATAATTAGAAAATGACAAAGCCAGGAATCTAACACTGCTTGAATTTCAAATGCGCTCCTTTGGCCTCCCAGACCTCTAGAGTAGCTACTTAAAAAAAAAAAAGTTCACCTCATACCTGTTAGAATGGCTATTGTCAAAAAGATAAGAACCAACAAGCACTGCCCAGCATGTGGAGGAAATGAGCCCTTGTACACTGGCCCTTGTACATTGTTGATGGAAATGTAAATTGCTGCAGCTGTTATGGAAAATGAAGGTTCCTCAAAATTAATAGCATAAAAATATTGAAAATAATAAAAAATAAAATTATTCAGCAATTCCACTTTTGGGTATTTATCCAAAGAAAACAAAAACACTAACTTGAAAAGGTATTTGCACCCCCACTTCATTGTAGCATTATTTTGTAATAGCCAAGATATGGAAACAACCTAAGTGTCCATTGATGGATGAATGGATAAAGAAAATTTGGGGTGTGTGTGTGTGTGTGTGTGTGTGTGTATGCAATGGAATGTTATTCAGCCATAAAAAAGAAAGGAATCTTGCCATTTGTGACAACATGGATGGACCTTGAGGACGTTATGCTAAGTGAAATAAGTCAGAGAAAGATAAATACCATATGATATCAGTTATATGTGGAATCTGAAACAAAACAAAATCAAGCCCATAGATACAGAGAGCAGATTGCTGATTGCCAGAGGTGTGGGGAGGGGGTGAAATGGGTGAAGGGAGTCAAAAGGTACAAACTTCCAGTTATAAAATAAATAAGTTATGGGGATGTACTATACAGCATGGTGACTGTAGTTAATACTGTACTGCATATTTGAAAGTTGTTAATAGAGAAAATCTTAGTTCTCATCACAAGGAAAAAATTCTGTCACTGTATGGTGACAGATGTTAACTAGGCTTATTGTGGTGGTCATTTACAATATATACAAATACCAAATCATTATGTTGTACATATCTGAAACTGATATAAAGATGCCAATTATACCTAAATAAAAAAATTAAAATAAAAAAAAGTACTCATAAACACTTGTTGAAAATAACAAGTTTGCATGTACCCAGAATGTTGACTAAGAACACCTTCCTCCCAGATCTAATTACCTCGACATACTGGATGCCCTCATCTTGTACAACAGCCATCTCACTGGTCTCTGCAGCTCCAGCCCAACCTCCCCAATCTACTCAGTAATCTACAACCAGATTGATAATAAAATGCTAGTAACATTATGCCACGACTCTGATCAAGAACTTTGCTAAGGTTCTCAGACTCCGTAGCCTGGTGTTCAAGGACTTCCACACTTTCTCCCCACCTCCCCGTCCTACTCCCCATCAGGAGAGCTGCCTCCTGGCAAAGACTGCAGATAAAACTCATTCCTTCCCTTCTCAAAACCCTTCCTTCACGCACATGGCTTACTTCTGCATAAAATATTTCCCTCTTCTCTCTGCCTGTACTCTCTACCCATCTTTCTAGCTCAATTCAAATTCCTGTAAAATAATAATCTTATAGCTAAAAGGATCTTAATGTACTACAAAGGAATAGTATAGTCAAAAGTCCAGGATTCTCAGCCTACTCCTTGTTCCTTCACGGAAAGACCTTGAAAATTGTGCTTAATTTCTGTAATTCTCAGCTTCTTCATTGGCAAAATGAAATCTATATTTATGAGGTTGTGTGATTAATAATAAAATAACTAACATTTTTTAGTACCGTATGCCAGGCACTTGGTAATCTCTTTGCGCAAATGCATAGTTTAAAGGACTCAAAGTACTATGCAAATGTTCTCATCAACTAGCCTATCCCTTCATTTGAAAGACAAGGAGCTTAGGGCCCAGGTTCAATGATTTTTCTTTAATCAACAAGTCAGCTTTAGAGCTTAGCTATCCTATTAGTCTTTCACCAAGCCATGCTTTCTGATTAACCAACTCACCTCAATTATTGCACTCTCTGAACTCTCTGCACCATCTATACTTTCAGCAAGTGTCACTTTTCGAGACTCAGACCTTACTTCAGAAACCCAGAAACCATGAGGAGTGTGATTGAGGAAAGCATACAAGAGGAGGAGATCTAAGGCCTAGTCTTCAATCTCTCAGTAATGCAATGGGTAAACTTAGGTAAGTCACTTCCTTTTTTCCATCTACAAAATAAAGGAATTAAAACTATTATCTCAACTAAGGTCCTTTCCAAGTCTAAGGCATTGTGATATTTTTAAATTCTTCAACTGGATGGATCATCAAGGAGACTTAGGAGAATTGGTCTGCTTGCAAAAGTGATGGTAACAATGTATTTTTAAATCAAAAGAAAACCAAATCGAGCACTCTAAAAATCCCCAATGCTGCAAATCACCATTTCACTACACTATAACCTCCACCACTAGAACATAAGCTCCACCTCTGAATCATAAACTCAAGAAGGGCAGGAACTTTTATTTGCTGTCTTTATCACTGCATCTCCAGCCCCTGGAATAGTCTGACACACAGTAGGCACTCAATAAATATTCTGAGGATGAATACATTCACCTGTTTCACAACTCTTGCATGAGGTCTTTTTTCATACCATGATTGACAGCCTGTTAAGCATATTGTGTGCAATGGATGGTCAGTAAACGCTAAAATTTACAACCCTTCAAACTGAACTTTACAATTCTGCAAAGTAGTTCTTGTAGATGAACCAGGAGTCCAGTCTCCTTGCAGTACAAAAGCACATGCGCTTGCACTACACCAGCTGCTTCCTATTTATCGGTGCTTCCCTTAGAACAACTCCTTCCTCTACTAGGCTTAACGGAGACAGTAATACAGAAGCTGCCTCTCTTACTTCACCACGAAAGTCACACCTTTTTCCTAAAGTGTTTCCTGCTAATCTGGAAGAGTGGCTGGTGGAGAAGAAAAAGATCCTTGTCACTAGAGTGACCCAGATTCTTAACCATTCAGCTGTCTTTTCAATACGTTAACAGTGTTCAATGCTTTAGACATGCAATTCAGTAGATGCACTTGTAAAATGACACAAGCACTTTAACGATAGTTTTAGCAATTTAACAATAAAGCGTTGAAGTTTTCTAATGATTTACCTTTTAAAAATTAAAATAATCCCTAGGTCATTGATATGATAGTATACATTTCCATTCGAATATGCTTCCTAGACTGGCAGAGACTGGAGAATTTACTGAAACTGTGCATGGGGTCCTGTACACTGGCGAGCAGTAATCTGTTCTCTGTTGAGGTCAATAAAAAGATTGAGAGCCCCTGTCTTAGATCGAGAGACTGAGCTTGGGATCCCAGAGACCCCAGGCTGTTCTGATTAGTCCTGAGTTTATATCAACGAGGCAAACACAATAATGGTAGAAACTATGTATTAACATTTTGTGTATAGTTATTAGACAACAGGAGCTAATACATGAAATAAGGAGTGCCATCTTGTTTGTCAACTGGAATGTGAGAGAAAATGGTATAACTGAGGGAAAAATGAGCTACAAACCTTCCCTGACAGAAGGACTCAAAATGAAGGATAACAATAGTAAGCTATAATTGTAAAACCAATCACATTTTATTTTATTTATTTATTTTTTGCTGAAGATTTGCCCTGAGCTAACATCTGCTGCCAATCTTCCTCTTTTTTTTGTATGTGAGCCGCTACCACAGCATGGCCACTAACAGACAAGTGGTGTAGGTCCGAGCCTGGAAACCAAACCCAGGCTGCCAAAGCTGAGCATGCTGAACTTAACCACTAGGCCACCGGGGCTGGCCCTAAAACCAATCACATTTTAAAAGATTGATTTTTTGGTTTTTGTTTGGTTGCTTGGTGTTTTGTTTGTTTTTACAACATGGAGATACCTTTGCTGATTTTGTTGGTTATAAAAGTTATATGTTAGCACTGTTTTTGTTTCTAGGGTGCCCCAAGAAAATACCACAGACTGGGTGGCTTAAACAACAGAAATTTATTTTCTCACACTTCTGGAGGCTAGAGTCTGAGATTAAGGCATCTGCAGGGTTGGTTTCTTCAGAGGCCTCTCCCCTTGCCTTAAGATGGCTGCCTTCTCCCTGTGTCTTCACGTGGTCTTCCTTCTGTATCTGTCTGTGTCCTAATCTCATAAATTTTTATAAGGCCATCAGTCATATTGGATTAGGGCCTACCCTAATGACCTAATTTTATCTTAATTACCTCTTTGAAGACTCTCTCTCCAAATACAGTCACATTCTGAGGTACTAGGGGTTAGGACTATAACATGAATTTTTGAGGAGACACAATTCAGCCCATAACACCAATGTTTAAACAGTTCAGCAAATTTTTTTTACTTTTTTCTAAGGAAGATTGGCCCTAAGCTAACGTCTTCGCCAGTCTTCCTCTATTTTGTATGTGGGACACTGCCAGAGCATGGCTTGACAATCGGTGAGTAGGTCCACGCCTGGGATCCAAACCTGCAAACCCTGGGCTGCCGAAGTGGAGCACACAAACCTAACCACTACACAACCAGGGCGGCCCCAGCAAATATTTTTTTAATTAACACATGCAGTGCGTTCTTGTAACATTACTAGTACAGGTTCACAATTCTCATTTGAAACGCTTAAGGCTGGATATGTTTCATAAATAAGACGTTTTGGGATTTTCAAAACGCAGCATGGTACAAATACTACGTAATTACCTAACCTTCCAAGTGGGTTCTGAAGTAGTGTCCCATAATCAAATGCGCTAATATTTCTGTAAAACATATAAATATTCACACTATGTGGTAAAATAAAGTCTATAAATCACCTCAGTTTTTACTCAGGTTTTACTGCTAAATGATTACAGGTTTTACTCAGTTTATCAGTTTTACTCAGGTTTTACTGCTAAATGATTACACATCAGGTAAAATATGAAAATGCTTTCAATTTTTAGTGCTTTTTGGATTACAGGATTGTGGAAAAAGGACTGTATATCTGTAGGAATTTGAGGAAAAATTAATATTGAAAAGATTAAGATTAAAAACATCCACACTTGGGGCCTGCCCTGTGGCGTAGTGGTTAAGTTGCTCGCGCTCTGCTGCTGGCGGCCTGGGTTCGGATCCCGGGCGCGCACCGAGGCACCACTTGTTAGGCCATGCTGTGGTGGCGTCCCACATAAAGTGGAGGAAGATCAGCACGGATGTTAGCCCAGGGCTGATCTTCCTCACACACCCACAAAAAAATCCACACTTTTTGACACAGCAATTCCACTTTGGGGAAAATATCCTAAGGATACAACCTGAAGTGCACAAAAATCCTTTACACAGACAGTCATTGCAGTTATTTTAATAAATTTTGAAAATATCTGAATGCCCATCTGAAGAGGAATAGTTAAATAAATTATGATCTAACCAAAGGACTGAATTTTAAGCAGTCATTAAAAACAGTGTTGAGGATCTGAATAGATATTTCTCCAAAGAAGACATACAGATGGCTGACAGATATATGAAAAGATGCTCAATATCACTAATCATCAGGGAAATGAAAATCAAAACCACAATGAGATATCACCTCACATCTGTTAGAATGGCTATTATCAGAAAGACAAGAAATAACAAGTGTTGGTGAAGATGTGGAGAAAAGGGAACGCGTGTGCACCATTGGTGGGAATGTAAATTGGTGCAGCCACTATGAAAAACAGGGGTTCCTCAAAAAATTAAAAATAGAATACCACATGATACAGCAATTCCACTTCTGAGTATTTACCCGAAGAAAACGAAGACACTAACTTGAAAAGACATATGCACCCCCATGTTCATTGCAGCATTGTTTACAATAGCCAAGATAGGGAAACAAAGTAAGTGTCCATCGAAGGATGAATGGGTAAAGAAATTTTGGTATATCTATACAATGGAATCTTATTCAGCCATAAAAAAAGAATGAAATCTTGCCATTTTCGACAACATGAATGGACCCTGAGGGCATGATGCTAAGTGAAATAAGTCGGACGGAGAAAGACAAATACCATTGATCTCACTTATATGTGGAATCTAAAACAAACCCACCAAGCTCATAGAAATAGAAAACAAGATTGGTGGTTGCCAGAGGCAGGATGGGTGAAATGGGTGAAAGGAGTCAAAAGATATAAATTTCCAGTTTTAAAATAGATAAGTCATGGGGATATAATGTACAGCATGGCAACAATAGTTAATACTATATTGCATATTTGAAAGTTGCTAAGAGAGTAGATCTTAAAAGTTCTTATAACAAGAAAAATTCTGTAACTATGTATGGTGATGAATGTTAACTAGACTTATTGTGGTGATCATTTCTCAATATATTCAAGTATGGAATCATTATGTTGTATATCTGAAACTAATATAATGTATGTCAATTAAACCTTAGTAAAAAAAATAATAAAATGGCATTGACTCAAAAATAAATAAATAAATGTATGGTAAACATTGTTCGTTGCACCTGTGTATCATCTTTCCTTTACATTCTCTTTTACTCTCTTGCTCAGATAATAAAGCAAAACAAAAAAACTATATTGATGAAGCATTTGTAACAAGAGGCAATGCTTATGTTGTAATGTTAAGTGAAAAATGCAGGACATAAAATTGAATATACAGTCATGCACCAAATAATGATGTTTCAGTGAACAATGGACTGCATATATCGTGGTGGTCCCGTAAGATTAGTACCACATAGTTCAGGTGTTTAGTAGGCTAGACCATCTAGGTTTGTGTAAGTATGTAGGGGAGGAAGAAATTTTCCTCTGTGTTCTATGTTCTTCTGGCTAGTCTAAGAATTAAACTGACAGACAGATTAATAGGAGAAAAACTAAAGTTGGAAAAAACCCAGGAAAACTGAGTAACTTGCCAAAATGGCCAAAGCCCTCACCTTAAATACCATCCTCAGCTAAAGACAAAAGAAGATGTTGGGGGTGGGGATAGTCAGGGACTTCAAAGGGAAGGAAGGCAATTCACAGGTAGATGAAAAGGAGCAAATGTTTGGAAGACAAATGTTTGGCCACACAGAAACAGAAGAACACAGAGGGGAGCCCAGTAGGCTTTTCTAGGTTCCTCCCTGTCCACCACCTAGTTCATGTTATGCTAATGTGAAACTCGTTTCCTGAGACAGGTTTTTTTAATCTGAATTCTTTTAGACAGTTAAGGCGGAGGTAACAAGAAAACTTTGTGTCTTTTATTTCTTAAACATAATCAGTCTAAAATATAGCCTCATGTTAAAGAGACACATTTTGGGATGGCAAATTTTGTTCCCCTTCAGTACGCTCTACGATGTTCACACAAGGACGAAATCATCTAACAACACATTTCTCAGAACATGTCCCCATCATTAATTGATGCATGACCGTACAATAAAGACTAAACTATAGAAAAAGATCAGAAGGAAACACACCAAAGTATTAATGGTGGCTTGTCAGTCTCTCAGTTTCATTTCAGCACAGTATACCCCTTTTTCTACAGTCAGCTCCTGGCCTTCTGTTCCCTCTACTCTCCAACCCCCTCTCTCCCTATATCCTACCCCTTTCCAACAATTCTCTATTTCATCCCTTGGTCTGGCCTTAAGTAATGGCCCCACCCATCAGGACTCCATTCCTCCTGCATTTCCTTTTTACTCCAAACCAGTCCAGCACTAGCTTCAGGGTAGCTCTCCATTTCTACATGTTGTCTCTCATCTACCTTCCCCAAATCCAGGAAGTAGTATGATGAGGACACAAGATGTATTAACAAAGGACGACCTTGAATAGGGAGTTGGAAGACGTTTCAAGGCTTTAACCCACACCTCTGAAGAAGGGCCACTGGCCCACTAGTGCTGGTGTTTCTGACTGGGTCACATGAAGCTGGTTCTGCAAATGCTAGAAAAACTGCAAATTGGATTCAGCTTCTACCAAAGAAAGGAACTGCTGCTGCTAGGGTAATGCTCAGAGGAGCAGGAAGCGGACTGGAAGACAAAAAGGCAACAAGTAGCTGACAGAAAAAAGGCAAGTCCCTTTTTCCTCCTCCTGCCTTTCAGTCTCCTCCTGGCACCCCCCACTGGCAGAACCAGCTAACAAAGCCGAAATGTGGTCCCAGAGTAGAGTGGAGGACCAGTTCCCGAATCACGAAATGAGTATAGCGTAGAGTCATAAGGAGTATAGGGTTTGGGGCTGGCAGACGACGACGGAATAACTGCCACAGTGATCCTTTGATTACTCAGCATCCACACAAACCCTTCTAAATGTATTTGAACATCTGTACAATAACAAGACATCTCTATTTTTCCCCCTAGATGCAACTATCCTGTGTACAAAGACATTCCCACCCTCTCCTGAAAATGAGGCGACACATTGCCCCAACTGAGTCATCGTATCCATTTCTGGCTGTCAATCACACCATTCATCTCTAGTCTATTTTAGTTCTTCCTTTAAATTTAGTCACAGTCTTATCTGATTTTCTATTACCTAAAAACTAAATTTTAAAGTTTACCTCCAAAAAAACGTGTATTAAGTAATGAGGAGAAAGAGAAAGAAGAAAATAGTTCATATTTACAAATACATACACACACACACACACAACAAGCAATAAAGAAAATATATACAACTGCTACAATCCTCATTTATGTAACTGGTCATGGAGCCATGTAACTTTTCATAACCTTTTTCCACTAACCATTTTACGTTCTGTTTTTCGTTTTTCCTCAGTCAAACACTTAGCTAGTCTAAGTTCTTTATCTGGTGAGGTGACTCAAACCTTCATTCTCGAATGCTCAGTGGTCCTGCCTTGATTTGGTTGCTGAAATTTCCATTACCTTTTACTATTGGACATTGAAGTACTAAGAGGTGCTCTCATGAATATCCTGGGTTGAAGACGTAGTCCTTCCTACCCTCACAGTTAATCAGCAACCCGATTTTCCCTTTGTAATCAAGAGCAATCTCCCCATCCAATAAAGCAACTCCCTTATTTACCTGTGGGTTCAGGGGCATGAGGAACACTAAATGTCCAACTGGCAGTTTTATCTTCCAATTCAATAGAAGAACCATTATTGTGGCCCCTCATGGAAGCACTGTTACACTGGGAATCAAGGTCTCCAGAGCAGTAGAGTTCGATGTTATGGGGATGGAAAGCAAAAAATTCGCAAGCAAGATTTTAGGTATAACAGTGAGAAGAGCCATTCCCACTTCCATCTCTTGATTCCTGTATTTATTCTGGCTATGGAAAAGACAGCATCACATAGTGGTCTCTGATTCAAAGCATATACTGCATCTTGTAAGATAGCAGCACTTTTTTTCAGGATATTGTCTCCAAACTGAGTGAGTCTTGAGTAAGTCATTCCACTGTTCTATTAGGCCAGATGCTTCTGAGTGATGGAGTATATGATGTGACCAGTGAATTTCATGGGCATGAGCCCATTGCTGCGTTTCTTTTGCTGTGAAATGAGTTCCTTAATCAGAAGCAATGTTGTACAAAATATAATGAAAATGGATAAGGCATTTTATGAGTCCATGGATGGTGGTGCCAGCAGAAGCATTATAGGCAGGGAAGGCAAATCCATATCCAAAATATGTGTCTATCCCAGTAAAAAGATCTCCATCCTTTTCCATGAGGGAAGTGGTCCAATGTAATCAATTAATAACCAGGTGGCTGGCTTGTTCCTTCGTGGAAGGGTGCCAAATAGGAGACCCAGGGATGGTCTGTGCTCTCAGCCAGTTAGGCACCCAGCAGTAGCAGTGTATCAGGCTACAAGGTCAGCCTTGGCGAGAAGATGATATTGCTGAGTCCATGTAGAGCCTCCATCCCAGACACCATGGCCACTTTGCAAATGGGTCCATTGAGAAAGCACTAGGGTGCTTCTCAGTGCTTCCACAGTCCCCCAGGGGGACTGTGGACTGACAGACATCAAGAAAGCATCATTTTGTTCACCTGATTATTGAAAGCCTCCTCTTCAGATGATGCCTTTTGGTGAGTATTCCCATGGAACACAAATATCTTCACACTCTGTGCCCATTTTGAGACGTCCATCCACATACTTCATTCTCCAGACTTTCTTCTATCAATCTTCCAATCTCGTCCTCTCCAAGTCCCTGACCATCCAGCCCAGATATTAGCAAGTGCCATGAACCACTGTAGATCCATACTTCTGATCATGTTTCAGTCCAGACAAGGTGGACAATCAAATGTGTGGCTCTAAATTGTGCTCATTAGGAAAATTTGCTTCTACTAATGCCCTTCAGGGCCATCTCTTATGATGCTCTATCTCTTGTTGGTGCCAGTATATCATGCAGAACCATTTGCAAGCCAGTCCTGTGTTTTTCCTCCTCAGTCAACCAGCTATAAGAAACTCCTTATAAGGCCATAGATGTGGATTGAGGGAGAGGAAGAGTCACCATTGAAGGACTCCATACAATTACTTGTGTCGTCCATTTCTGCTCAAATTCAACATCTTATCTACCATTTCCACTTGATGATAAATTGCTGCCATGCACACTCAACCTTATGGCTTGGTGGTCCAGATAGCACTCATTTCATAAAGAGAAGCTCAGTTGGAACGGTCACTTGATGTCCCATGGTTAGGCGTTCAGTCTCTGCCCGGGGCTAAATAGCAAGACAGGAGCCATTTCTCAAAAGGAGAATAATTATCTGTAGAAGAGGGCAGGGATTTGCTCCAAAGCCCTAAACGTCTGCACTGTGATTTCCCTTTGGTGCAAAGGATATCTGTTTACTATATAATAGAGTGAATATATGTACAGTTATTTGAATATTAAATATCATCATTCTCACAGAAGATTTTATTTTCTTGTTAGAATTCTTTTGTTAAAAATATGTTCTTTGATCTGCCAGTATTCCTAAATATTCTATTTTGGCTTCTATTATTATCATCAGTTTATGTTCATTTTTCCTTCACTTTCCTATTGTTTTTTTCCTCATATTTTCTTTCTTGTTTTCTACAGATATTGCTTTTTCAATTGATCTTTTCCAAGTTTTCCTCTTTTCTTTTAGTTTTCTATTTGACGTGCTTACTTTCTTCTCCTTAGGTTTCCTATTCTTCTTCCTCATCTCCACTTTTATGTCTGTATTATCTATTTCATTTCTACTAGTTCTTCTTTTTTGTGTGAGGAGGACTAGCCCTGATCTAACATCTGATGCCAATCCTCTTCTTTTTTTGCTGAGGAAGCTTGGCCCTGGGCTAACATCCATGCCCATCTTCCTCCGCTTTATATGGGAAAGCAGCGGTGTGTCAGTGCACGCCCAGGATCCGAACCTGTGAACCCCAGGCCGCCGAAGCGGTGTGCGCACTTAACCGCCACGCCACCAGGCCGGCCCCTCTACTAGTTCTTATTAGTACCATTTTCAGTTTTTAACACATGCCCCTGGGATAAGATTTTTATATTTATCCTTATAGAGCTTCTAGGATTCCAATGGAAAAGCTTACACCGTATATGAGCATATTTAATATAGTATGGTTGGATTAATTGTTGAGAAGATCAAAGTTATAAGTTTGATGTCCCTAGAATTCAGACAAGGTCCCAAAATGAAAAAAATTTTTGTTCTCTACAGTCATACTGCATCACTAACTCTATTGAGTGTCCTTACAAATCTGCATCTTTAGATATTAGAGGAGTGCAGGAAAAACAACTCCATGTACATATCTTACAGCCAAGTAAGTTGATGGTGTTGGATTTATTATAAAAAAGAGGATGTTAATAAACTCCACAGTTGTAAAGATTTCATCCCCAATCATACATTAAGTAATTTTATAAGCTTCCAGTACAAAATATAAATACTGTAGCTATACTTAGAACCACTAATAAAGTCAAATATATTTTAAACATTTTTGTATTAATATGTTTGACCCAGAAAAATCTACTGCAACATATCTGAAAAATTTATAAGTACCCGAAGTCTTTCCACCAATAGCACAAACACAGCTGTGATGTCAAATTTCTCGGTAATGAAAATATTTCTCTGAGGCATAATCTTGGAGACAGATGTGGAAGGAGAAATTTCAATTGTGTTGTCATATATATCTTCATAAGAAAATGATTGAACTAGCATCAGTTTTTGCAGTAATATAAATAGAACTCCAGAAATTCCTACAAGGATTTCTTGCAGCAAACACATTGCCATTTAAATAATGCATTTCATTAGTATATTATATTCTAGAAGAAAACACATCTTATATAAGTAATACACTTAAGTAACTTATTTTATATGTTATATATTACTTGACATATTTCAGATTAAATATATTTAAAATTTTTAGTATGAATAAATTTTGGCAATAAGCAAAACAAAACTGTTTGCTTAACCAATGGTTAAGGGCATTATCTATAGCCAGATTGCCTGGATTCAAAGTCTGGCTCTGAAAGTTACTAGCTGTGTTACCTAGGGCAAATTACCTAACCTGTGCCTCAGCTTTCACATCTATGAAATGGGGCTAATAATTGTATGTACTTATGGGATTATAATGAGGGTTAACCAAGTTAATATATGTAAAGCCCTTAGAAACAATGCTTAGTGCTTGTAAGTAATATCAAAGACCTAGCTGTTCAACTAGAAAGATGTGCAACTATGACATACAACTATCTACTGGGGCTTTGGGGGGAAAAGAAAGGGAGGAGGATTGGCAATAGATGTTAGCTCAGAGCTGGTCCTCCTCAGCAAAAAAAGAGGAGGATTAGCATGGATGTTAGCTCAGGGCTGATCTTCCCCACAAAAAAAAAAAAAAAAAAAAGACCTAGCTGTTTTTCTGAGGTAGCTCAACAGAATGGCTAGAGCTGGACTGACAGTTTAGAATCCCAGCTCTACAACCTACTACCTGCACAACACTGGACAAGTTATTTAACCTTTTCGTACCTCAGTTTCCTCATCTATAAAATGAGAGTGATAATAATACCTGCCTCATGGAATTACTGTGGGTTGTTATACATAAAGTAGTGTGGCTGGTACACAGTAAGCTCTATACAAACGTTTGCTTTTACCAGCAGCTCTCGCTTATCCTGAATACCACGGAGGCTTGAAAGCCCTAACAGCTTAGTGGAATTTTTAGGTATCCTCCCCGATTCCCTGAATACTCCTATGGGGTAGCCTGGCCAACGCCCGGGATTCCTTCCTCCCAGGGTTCCCTGTGCCCTTCCAGGCAACTAGAGTTTACAGATAATTATAATTATTTATACTTTAGATTAAAACAACAAGGAGAGAAGTATAGAATGAGCTGAAGGTTGTAACATATTTGAGTTGGCTCTAGTTCTCCTACTCTGGAACTGTTTTTCATCTAAGTATTTTTTGTATCTAAATATTTATCAAAGTATTTATCATTTAGCTTCTCTGGTCCTCAATTTTCTCACTTGTAAAATGAAAGGACTGTACTCACAAATCTCTCGTGTCCCTTCCGGGTATAAAATTGTAAAACTCTAGCATTCTGTCTACATGATAGATGGTGTTTGGTATGGTGTGGTCTGAGAGAGAGATGGAACCTTCGTTGCTATTTGAATCAAGTTCAAAGCTCAAATACCACTCACTGTTGGTGGCAGCTGCCGAAAATGCAGGTCTCTACAAATCCTATAATTTCTTGTTATTATGGAGAAAAAGGACCAAAATAAATTGGAATGTTTATAATGATATGTATTTCTATAACTAAATTTCTATAAAACTCCTGAACTACTTTGAAGTAACAGAATTTCAAAGGTTTGAAAGTTTCTCAAATCCTTACAAGCCCAAGCAAAAATGTTAAGTTTAAATGAGGAAATATGTGTATGTAAAAGTTCTTCACACGGTTAATACATTTTACAAATGCAAGATGTGATCATTTATAAAATCAATCTGGTCTTAACTTATTTTAACAGAAGAACTTTAGAATAATTTGTGGAGATGGAAAGCTCTGGTTATTTAGCAAGCATATAGAAGTCCTTGATTTCAAACTGACATTAAAGTATTTGTATGTGACAAAATGTCTAAGTGAGATGTCATGTATATGAAGTCACGCCAGTTGCTTGGAGGATGAGCGGCTTTACTGTGATGGTTTCGAGTTTCCACATTTGCTTTCAGCTTCTCTGCCAGAGGCACATACATGTGCCCCACCCCCACCCCCAGATAAATTTCTCTGATGTTTTTAATAGCAAGGCATTTTATTCCCACTGCCTTTTTTACTTTTATCAGATAGCAGAATGACTAATCTGTTGGCAAAATTTGTTCATCTGTTATTATGGCTCCTAGTATATTGTGTAGTGGTTAATTCTACAGTATTCTTTAAAATATGGCTTGAGTTTATCTTTGTAGTAGTACTATAGTGATTCATTTACCAATACGTATTTTTTTTTTGGTGCAAAATAGTGCAAAACCACATTATCATGCACAGCATAATGTTATCTCTTCACATACTCTGCAGCATTCATCTTGATATGTTTCTTTTTATTTATATATACATATATGTTTCTTGATCATAAATTCATTGTTTCACTAATCACCTTAACAGATCTCTAGGATTATTATTAACTAGGCTTTTCATTATCATATATGTGATAATTTTTTTAATTTATAGTTCAATTTAATACAGTAAAATTCACTCTTCTATGAGTTTTGACTAATCCATAGAGTCATGTCACCACCTCACTAGTCAAGATGTAGACGAGTTCCACCACCCAAAACAGTTCCCTCACGCAGCCCCTTTGCAGTCAGCCCTTCTCCCAGCCTCTAACCCCTACTAACTACTGATCTGCTCTCCACCCCTAGAGTTGCCTTTTCCAGAATGTCATATAAATGGAATCATACAGATGTAGCCTTTTGAGTCTGGCTTCTTTCACTGAAAATAATGCATTTGAGATTCGTCAATGCTGTTACTTCTATCAATAGTTTGTTCCTTTTTATTGCTCAATAGAATTCCATTATATGTGTGTGTGTGTGTATATGTATATATGTATATATATATATACCCCAGTTTGTTTATTCATTCCCCAGTATGAGGACATGATTTGTTTCCAAGTTTTGGTGATTATGAATAAAGCTGCTGTAAACATTTGCATGCAGGGTTTTGTATGAATAAAAGTTTTCACTTCTCTTGTGTAAATACTTAGGACTTGGATTGTTGGGTCACATGGTCTTTTATGTTTAAATCTATTAGAAACTGCCAAACTTCTTCCCAAAGTCACTATACCATTTTGCATTCCCACCAGCTGTGTATGAGAGTACTAGGTGCTCCAAATATTCATCAGCACTTGGTATTGTCAGTCTTTTTTTTATTATAGCCATTCTTGTAAGTATGTAGCAGCATCTCATTGTGGCTTCAATTTGCATTTCCTTTATGATGAACAATGTTGAAGATTTTTTCATGGGCTTATTAGGCATTCATATATCTTCTTTGGTGAAGTGTCTGTTCAAAACTTTTGCTCATTTAAAAAAATTCCATTGTTTTCTTATTATTACGGTTTTAAAAATTGTAGTAAAATATACATAACATAATATTTAACTTTTTAACCATTCATAAGTGTATAACTCGGTGGTATTAAATATATTCACAATGTTGTGTAGCCATCACCACTATCAATACCCAAAACTTTTTCATCATCCTCAACAAAAACTCTGTACCCATTAAATACTAAAATTCCCTTCCCTGTTCCTCCCCTCAGTACCTGGTAACCTCTATTCTACTTTCTGTTTTTATTAATTTTCCTATTCTAGGTACCTCATATAAGTGGAATTATACAATATTTGTCCTTCTGTGTCTGGCTTATTTCCCTAAGCATAATGTTTCAAAGTCCATTCATGTTGTACCATATATCAAAATTGCATTCCTTTTTATGGCTGAATAATATTCCATTGTATCTACTTATTGAGTTTAAAGACCTCTTTTTATGTTCTGTTTACAAGTCCTGTATGAAATATATAATTTGCAAATATTTTCTCCCAGTCTGCTGTTTGCCGTTAATTTTCTTTGAGGTTTTTGAAAGAGGAAAAAATTTTAATTTTGATGAAGTCCAATGTATCAATTTTTCCTTTTTAAGGACTATGGTTTTGATGTCACATCTAAGAACTCTTTGCCTAACTCTGTGTCGCAAAGATTTCCTCCTAGGCATTCTTCTAATGTTTTAAAGTTTTACATTTAGATCTATGATCCATTTTGAGCAAAGAACTGACACATCTTCCTGCCTCCTTCCCTCTCAGTCACTCAGCGAGAGAACACTTTAGGAACCATGTCACTCTCATCTGGCCAGATCTCTCTGCCAGAGCTCACAACACATACCATGCACTGTTCTATTTAAAATTCAAGCAAAGGCTAGAGACTCTTGACAGAAGCATAGACTTTAGCCTCATTAGGTCTGACACCATCTGAGGTCTTAAACCTGGGGCCATTATGAACCTCAAAGCCAATTAATCCTAAAATGCTTCTAATCTGTGTCATCCTCAATCACTCTCACAATTGCAAACCACAGTCTCGTCCTCCGCCAACATTTATATTCTATCCTGTCTTTTAAAGTATTGCTGTCAGGCTAGTGCTTTGTACTTTCTCCCCCAGTAAATCCCTCTCTCTGGCCTTTTGGAGTGCTCCCCCCAACAACCAACCAACCAACCAAACAAACCCTTTTCTCAAGGACTTTGAGTTTCCTTTAAAGTCTTTCCTCTTTGAATTGGCTGCTAGAAAGCTTAGAGCCAATTTTGTGAATGAACTCCACTTTTATCTCTACCTTATAATCTTATTCTTATTTCTCCTTTGCTTTATCTTTAAGCCTTTTTAAAAATTTTGCTATGTTTTTAACATTTTTGTAAAACCTCCTTCAGTACCTTTTAGAACAACATGAGATTATAATAAATGAATACTCTGGTGTTCACTTATTATCTATCCAAAATCTATTACCTCTCCTTCTTTACTGATAGAATACCAATTTTACCTGGAACGTCAATGTGCCCCAGATCAAACAATTTTGATTTTTCAGACTCCCTTAAAGCTAGGAGTGGTCATATGACATGGTTTTAGCTAATGAGATGTAAACGAAGTCTACTTCAGAGTTTCCAGGAAAACTATTGTTGTACTATTGAAAGGGGCAGACTCAAGCTGGCACACATTTTTGCTCATCTCCTTCTCTTCTTCCTGTCTATAACTAGATCATGATGCTTGGCATTACAGAAGCCATCTTGGTACCGTGAGGTTGAAAGCCACATGCTAAGAATTGTGTCACAGGAAGTAAGCAAGATCCTTCCCTGATGATCTCATGAAGCCACAATACCAACCCTGAAATGCTTATTCTTAGACTTTTTATTTCATAAGATCAATAAATTCCATATTTGATTAATCTAGGTTGAGAATCTGTTATATACTACCAAATGCAAACCTAACTCTTACATACTCTTTCTAGATCTCATTTTCCCCCAGTGAATGGGCCCTTGCCTTCACTAACTGCCTTCTTATCACACTATTGTGATTATAACCCCGCATTGTTCATCCTCTTACACTCCAAGAAACAAAGGCCTGGGAGGAGGTGTCATCATTCCCCTCATTTCTCTTTGTCAATTTTCGCCATTATTCTTCAATTCTCATGCAAAAACACTTCCTTCTTCAAGGTTCACACCATTGATTTCACCCTTCAACACTTCTCATTGCTATCATTATCCTATCTCCTAGAAAAATCCTCCTCAGTCTTACTCTCCATCCAGAATTCCAAAATCATTCTAGATAGTTTCAATACGATATTCAACATGCTAATCTTAAAGTTTCTTGACTTCTTTCAATCACTCCAACAGTCCATTCCCAAAGCCACATTCTGGACCACATTATTTCCTTGAGCTCCTCTCTGTGTTGTTTTTTATAAAGATATCTCAGAATTTCAGGGTATACCTAATTTTTAAAAAAGATAGTCTCTGTTTTTTAATTAGCAAATTAATCCATTTACAATGCTCATGATTATGATAAGTTTGGGCAAATTTTACCATCTTGTTTTGTATTTACTGTGTACCATGTTTTCTTCTTTCATTTTATCCCTATTTTGCTTTTTGTTAGAGTAATCAGATTCTATCAATTTCATTTTTGTTTTAACTATTTGGGGATATACATTCTATTTCTATTTTAACCAATAAGGTTTTGTTTACAGTTTTATTGAAGTATAATTTATATGCCATACAATGTACCCATTGTAAGTGGATGCTTTTTCAATGATATTTAGTAAATTTATACAGTTGTGCAACCCTCACTACAATTTAGTTTTAGAACTCTTTCATCATCCCCTAAAATTTCATTGTGTCCATTTGCAGTCAGTCCCCTCTCCCGTTCATCTTCAGGCACACATTGATTTTCTTTCTGTCTCTATAGTTTTGCCTTTTCTAGAAATTTCATATAAATGCAATCATACAATATGTAGTCTTTTGTGTTTGGCTTCTTTCACGTAGCATAATAATTTGAGGTTTATCCACTTTGTTGCATGTATTAGCTGTTCATTCTGTTTATTGCTGAGTAGTATTCATTGTATGGATATATCATTTTTTGTTTATCCATTCATTGATGAGTTGATAGACATTTGAATTATTTCCAATTTTTGGTTATTTTGAATAATGTTGCTATGAATGTTCACATACAAGTCTTTGTATAGATATATGTTTTCAGTTCTTTGGGGTAAATATCTAGGAGTAGAATGGCTAGGTCATATAAGAAGTGTGTGGGGGCCGGCCCCGTGGCTTAGCGGTTAAGTGCGCGCGGCCTGGGTTCAGATCCCGGGCACGCACCGACGCACCGCTTCTCCGGCCATGCTGAGGCCGCGTCCCACATACAGCAACTAGAAGGATGTGCAACTACGACATACAACTGTCTACTGGGGCTTTGGGGGAAAAATAAATAAATAAATAAAATCTTTAAAAAAAAAAAAAAGAAGAAGTGTGTGTTTCTGCTATCCGTTGCTTGGCATAAACCAGGAAGTGGGGAGGAGCTAAACTCTCTGGCTACTTGTGCTCCAACCAATATTATTGACAGTTCCACTGGGCTCTTTCTTGCTCCCCTTATACTCCCCTTCTAAACCTTCAGCACCCCTAAAACAACTCCTATATTTTTAACAGTTCTCTTCTTCCTTTGTTTTGGGGTTTGGTTCCTCTCTCAAACTGAGCCTATCTACTTTTTACTTTCAGGGATGCCTCATAATTTCACCATATTTATGGTGTAACTGGTCGTGAAATTGTAAGTTCTGACCAAGACCATAAGACGATAGATAATCAGATCCCAAAGTGAAGTAATAGACCCATATACAGGTTTTCAAAGCAGGAGGCTGAGAATCAGTTAGAAAACTGACACACAATGAAGATATAATTGAGTTAAGAAAGTGGAGAAGGGAGAAAATTTGTGGAGAGATTTCTATGGAGAGAGCTACTGCCATAAAGGTAATTCCACTCCTGTCCTATAACTCTCCATTTCCTCCCTCCCCTGAAGCCTAGCCACAGTAGACTTCAAGGGACCACTGGAGAGCTTGATATGTGTTACCTGGTGTTTGGGAAGCACACTGGTCTGGCATCTGACATAGGCCTGAGGCATCAAAAGACAAGAGCCTGTGACAACTGGCCTGAGGAGTCAGGCAGAGACGCAGAGAGATGCTGCTTCTCAGAGAAGTAACTGCCTTCCCGTCTGACACAGCCAAAGGGGCATGACCATCAGGGATGAAGTGTAGGACTCTTGGGAGGAATATTAGCCAAGGGTCATTTAAAAAGTGCTCCAGTGCTTCTGCCAAAGGAAAAAGAGATACCCTCTCAAGAGAGGGTCTGTGTGAGTGGACTGAGAATCTAGAAGGGAAGCAGGAGGGGCCACTGAGTCTTGGAAAATGAATTCATCACAACACATGCAATTGGATAAACACAACCAAAGAATGTAAAAAAACGCATATGTGTGAGAGAGTCTGCTTTAAACACCTGCAAGGTCTAGAGAGTGTGACATCACTTATCACAGTATCGGTCAAGTGAGAGCTTTCTGTGTGTCCCCTTTCTTTTCCTTTCTCTTTGTGTCTCACCTCTCAAGGGGCCATAAGCTATGAGTAGCATGCTGAGGGAGGAGAAATAGAGAGAACAGAAACTACAGTAATGACGTCTCCTCTGCCAGGTATCAGGAGGCCTGCCCGAAGCTGGCCCTAACTGCAGGGGAGGAGAGGATTTCATCCTAAATCACTTTTAGAATTATGATGCTTACAAAGATTTGGTCATACTAATTTCCATTAGTATGTTTTGTGACTTAAAGTGAACAGAAGAGTGTCTGTTTCCTAGGAGAGACCAAAAGAGTCCTCGGGGCCTGCTGGAGATCTCAAGGGGGCAGCAGAACTCCTTCTCTCACTTAAGTTTTAAAGGGATAGTGGTCAACCACATGAAGTTAGTTCACAAATTACAACCCTTGGATTGGGCTTGTTAAATAATATGGCTATAATTTTTATATCTGTTCTGTTATTTCTAGGGATTTAAAATGGAGGAAGAGGCTGAAGTGTTTTGATCATCCAGTTTTTTCACCTGTGAAATCTTTTATCCTTTTATTTTGGTTTCTGAAAATAACTGCCCATTTTTTAAAGTATTCTTACTGCTTCTTCATATTGACTTGTAACCACCAGTCCATTAAACCCTCTGTCTTTCCCCCGCTTGGACTCACATTCCTTTCCTTTCCAGCCAAGACACTCTAGTGCCTTATTTCAATTTGCTATCCCATTTCCAGAACGCCGCCTGCTGTTGCGCCTCATCTTTGCACTGATCCTGCTACCTGCCTTTTCTGGTTCTACACACAGGCTGCTGAGCAATACTGAAGAAATCACTTAAACCCACACCTAGCAAATTCCTAGTCTCCAAACTCAACTGGGCTCCTACTCCTGCTTTGTAAAACATTTATATATGTTCTTGGGTCCGTTCCCTCTTCCACTCACGTCAGGAGCTATTGTAATTCTTTGCCACTCATTTCAAGCTCTATGCCCTGAATGAATTCGTATTTCATAGAAAATACTGAGGCAATGTTTGTGAACAAGTTCTCCCCTTCTCAACTCCACCTAAAAATTTATTTATATTTCCATCATCTTCCCTAGTCCCTCTAGTCTCGGGCAGACATTATCCTCCTGCTGGCTGAAGCTATATTGTTTACCTGTGTTCTGGGTCAGTGCATGTGAGTAACTAGGGGGTCTTGTTAAAATGCAGACTCTGATTCAGCAGGTCTGGGGTGAGGCCCAAGATAGTGCATTTCTAATGCAATGCTGATGCTGCAGGGCCACAGACCACAATTTGAGTGGCAAGGCTGTTGTTTGATATCCTTTCGTCTCCTTTTGCTCTACCAATTATCCTTCCTCCTTGCCTTATTTACAAACTCTCTCTACTGGCTCGTCAGCATATCAAATGCTTGAATTTCTCTGATCTTAAAAAAAGTCTCTTTCCAAAATCTTTTTTTCTTAAGGCATCACTTTGTCTCATACTTTGTCTTCTGTAGTAGTTATCCATTGCTGCATAACAAATCATCCTAAAGCTTAGCAGCTGAAAATAGCAGTTTCTGGGGCTCAAGAACCCAGGGATGGCTTATCGAGGTTTCTGGCTCAAGGTGTCTCAAAAGACTGCAGTCAAGATGTCAGTTGGGCCTGTAGTCATCTCAGAGCCTGTCTGTGAGGAGGATGCATTCTTAAACCCATTCATCTGGTAATGGCAGGATTTAGTTCCTCATAGGTTGTTGGACGGAGGACCTCAGTTCCTTATTGGCTATTGGCTAGAAGCCTCTGTCAGTTCTTTGCCATGTGGGCCTTTCCACAGAGCAGCTCATGTGGCAGCTGGCTTCTATCAGAGTGAGCAGGAGTACAAGAAAGGACAAGCAAGACAGATCCAGTCTTTTTGTAACCCAATCTAGGAAGTGACACTCTATCACTTCTGCTATATTCTATTCATTAGGAGCAAGTTGCAAAGTCCAGCTCACACTCAAGGGGAGGGGATTACACAAAGGCATGAATACCAGGTGGCCATTTCCAAGCTGTCAACCATGCCTTCATAGCCAAGCCTCTTGAAAAAGTCTACACTTGCTCTCCCCATCCTGTCACCTTTTACTCCCTTTTCAAACCTTTAGATTTGGGTTCCTGCTTTCACTGCTTACTGAAGATGCCCTAATTGTCAAATCTAAACATCACTTCTCAGTACTCACTTTACTTGACCTTTTATTTAGCTTTCATAACACCACTCGCTCCTGATTTTAACCCTATTCCTTGGACCAAATCCTTCTCAATGCCTTTCCTAGCTCCTCTTCATCTATGCATATTTTAAATGTAGATGTTTCATAAGTTTCTGTACATCTTCTTCTAGATATAGATATAGTATTCTCATTTTCACCTGCAACTTCCATCATCACATATACATGACTGTGTTAGTCAAGGTTCTCCAGAGAAACAGAACCAACAGGAGACATATATATGAGATTTATCATGGGAACTGGCTCACGCAATTATGCAGGTTGAGATATGCTACCATGTGCCATCTGCAAGCTGAAGAACCAGGAAAGCTGAGTCTGGAGGCCTGAGAACCAGGGGAGATAATGGTGTAATTCCCAGTCCAAGACCCAAGGCCTGAGAACCAGAGAGGTCACTGATGCAGGTCCTAGAGTCCAAAGGCTGGAGAACCAGACTTCGATGTCTGAGGGCAGGAGGAGATAGATGTCCCAGCTTAAGAAGAGAGAGAAAGAATTTGCCCTTCCTCCACCTTTTTGTTTTATTCGGGCCCTTGATGGATTGGATGATGCCTACCCACGTTAGTGAGGGCTGATCTCTTTACCCAGTCTACTGGTTCAAATGCTAATCTCTTCCATAAACATCTTCACAGACACACTCAGAAATAATGCTTTACCAACAATCTGGGCGTCCCTTAGCCCAGTCAAGCAGACACATAAAATTAACCATCACAATGATAATGCCAAAGAATTTTTTTGGAACCCAGAACAGTATTGCTGACTTCTGGGTGTTCCATAAGCATCTCAAAAGTGAACTCATCCTTTCCCCCAAATATATTTTTCCTCTAGCTTTTCACATCCTGGTGAACGTCATCATGATCTACCCAACTGCCCACATGGGACATCAAGATTCATCTTAGGGGCCAGCCTGGTGGCACAAGTGGTTAAGTGCGCACGCTCTGCTGTGGCGGCCCGGGGTTCGCCAGTTCGGATCCCGGGCATGCACCGACGCATCACTTGGCAAGCCATGCTGTGGCGGCGTCCCATATAAAGTGGAGGAAGATGGGCATGGATGTTAGCCCAGGGCCAGTCTTCCTCAGCAAAAAAATGGAGGATTGGCAGATGTTAGCTCAGGACCGAGCTGCCTCACAAAAAAAAAAAAAAAAAAGATTCATCTTAGAATCCTGGCTCCCTGTCACCTTCCACATCCACATTCCACATCTAAGTCTTGTTGCTTTCATCTCTTTAACATCTCTTGTATTCTAGCCATTCCTTCACCTGACCTAGCTCCTTTGACTCCTATAATCTCTTTTAGACATTGTAAAAGCCCACGAGGACAGGGAGTATAGCTTGTTGACCTCTGTGACCCGAGCACTAGCCCAGGTAGTAGGGTTCTTGCTAAATATTTCTGGTCTGGCTGATTAAAATTTAAATCTGATTGTGTTATTATAGCACTTAAAGGTCTTTAATGACTTCTAATTAGTTATCTAAACTCTTTAGTATCATGTAAGATAGTCCCTTAATCAGATGTGTAGATTTGTTTGTCCATATAATAAATATACTCAGATGCTAAAATTTTTTAAGGTCTTAATCTGCTTTTACATTTTTTCTCTCACTTCCTTCATTGTCCTGCTGTCCACTACTACTTCTTATACTATTGTTGTGCTTGCTACTACCTGTCTTGTCTTCCTTTCTAAGCTGTTGCTTCTGTGATGCCATAGGGGGGGAAAACAGGGACTGACTGAAAATCCAAAGGGCTGTCTTCTGGGTAAAGTTCATGAGCATTGGTGTACAAAAGTTATAATTTCTCATTTGGTTTATCACAGCTTTCTCCCTTATTTCTTACTTCTTGGTTATATTACAGAGATGAAATGTTGTTGGATGAATGTCTTTTAGACAAGTGAAGTATAGTTATATATAGCAATCTAAAAAAATAAAAATTAGGGGGCTGGCCCCGTGGCTTAGTGGTTAAGTGCACGCACTCTGCTACTGGCGGCCCGGTTTCAGATCCCGGGCGTGCACTGACACACCACTTCTCTTGCCATGCTGATGACGCATCCCACATACAGCAACTAGAAGGATGTGCAACTATGACATACAACCATCTACTGGGGCTTTGGGGAGAAAAAGGGAAAAAAAGGAGGAGGATTGGTAATACATGTTAGCCCAGGCCCGGTCTTCCTCAGCAAAAAGAGGATTGGCATTGATGTTATCTCAGGGCTGATCTTCCTCACAAAAAAATAAATAAATAAAAATTATATGTCAGCTCTGCCTATGGGGGAAAATTCCATATGGGAGAACTAGTCTATTTGCAAATCAATAATCCAGTATTTAAATCTGAACAAATTACAAGTGGTTCTCTCCTTCACTCCATTTTCTTGCACTTTACGCCCAGTCCTTTCTTATCCTACTTTTCTATCATGACAATCTCAAGCACAGAATGGTAGGTGTAGGTCAATGCATATAACAATAAAAGAGAAGTCTAGAAAAATCTTAGTGTTTTTCATTTCCTATGTCATAATTTTTAGTGGAGAGATCATGTGAAATCAGTCTGTCCAGTGGCATATAGATATCTAATCCCTTATGTCTCTACATAAGGTAACTTAAGTGGGAATATTATTTAAATAAATATATCACTTATGCTTTTAAAAAGGGGCCTGTCATAAGCTATTTGGCCCCTTGCCCAAAACAAAAACAAAAACTAAATCCACTGAATTACCTGCAAATGAGCTTATTAGCGCTGCCAAAATAGGGCAAATATTTAGTCATTAGGAAACAATTTAAATGACAACCCTCTTAAGAGCTGTCCACTAGACCAGGTATATGTGAAGATACAGACACATGAGAAGAGCAAATAAGCAAATATGGGTAATTCATTAGAAGTTCTTAATTAGAATTAGCTGTGAGAGTCTGGTGTGCAGAAATGTAATAGAAGAAGCTTCCATTTGAGCTGAGGTTTGTTTATCCTACTTATCTGAAGTCAGAGCCAATAATCGCAATGATCCCAAGAGTGGTGATAAATGTTTTCCACATTTAGAAAGAGCCAATTGGCAGACCTTTGCAAATGGGCCAATTCCTGCTCTTAGTAACACGATACAAATAGGGCTCTTCTGATTTAATGCTGGTGGGTCATGTGCTTTGAGTTGTTTCTTATTAGCAGAGATAGATTTACACCCATGCTCATGCTTTCTGGCTCAGTGCCTTTTGCAACCTGAATGCACTTAAGAGACAGTAGGGTGACATGAATATTTAGGGAACATAACTAAGCTATCCGACCCATAGGAGTCTGAGCTTAGCATTTATCAAATGCCAGGTTGAGAGCAAAGCCAATGGAGGAACAGCTATAAGGCTTCATGGTCCAAAACAGAGGCTGCCACAGCACAACTTTGCTAGATTCCACAAAGACTTTTTTTTTTTTTTTTTGCTCTCCCTTGATTTGATTCTTTTAGCCCAAACAGATTTAAATCTTAAGTGTCTTTTAGGTCTCTGCTTTTTTATTTATCTCTACTAGTTTTCATTGTGTCGTTTGGGCAACGTGGTTTCTGTCCTTGACCAATCTCTGAGTCTACTTTTGCTTTATTTTACTAGGTCTCATTGACCTGCTCGTGCCCTCCTTTGTATCTGGTTTCAGCTTCCGGCTGCTTTTGTTTTAGCTCTTCCCTAACAGTTTGTAGAGACTTTGATCCATCGTGCAACACAAGATATGGAGAGCTCCATTAGAGCGTGTAAACTGGCTTACCGGCCCTATGACCTCCCATCTTCTAAAATGATTTTATTTGTAGGCTTTTTAGTTGAAGCTGGCTGACAGCCTTGGATTATGACTTATAAATAAGAATCTTGTGATGGGGATGGATAGAAAGTAACATTTCTTCTCTCAGTTACCATCCTTTACATTTATAATATGAATGCTGAGTATCCAAGGGAGAAAGTGCTTCATTTACTAGGTAAATAATAATTTTACAAATGATTCGAGGTTATTATTCCACAATAATAGACACAGAATGATAGCCTCGTTAATTAAAAGATAGAAATCTAGGAAATAAAATCTCAATATTTTTCCCTGAAGCAGTTAATGATACCATATGTGAATTTAAGTGACTTCTATAGTTTTCAGATTGTCTCAGCTAAGAGCTAAAATTGTTCATACCAGCACTACAGAGGCTTGCACCCCTGCAAGTTGCCATTTCACATATCTTAACTCCTTCTTTACTGCCAACATTCAGAATATAGTATTTTTCAACTCTTATTGGATTAATTCATTTCAGAAGCAATGTGTTTGTCATGAGGATTAAATCAGTTGGAACAGAGCCTAGCACATAGCATAGACGTTTGTTAGTATAACTTATTAAAATGATAATAATGGATTAGTATCAAGATGGTGCAGGATGGTATTTAGCCAGGAATATCTGAATTTGGTCTCAGGCCTGTTGCTGCTTCTTTTTGTGATAGTGTTGAGGGAGCTGTATGCACAACAGGGGCAAAACTAGACAAAATAATACCTCATCATTAGCTAGATCTTTGGCTCCAAACCCTAATGCAAAAGTCCAGAGAGCTGGACCAGAAGAAGAGTAAAATTCCAGTTGTATAGGCTGGAGGTCACAAAAACCAAGGGCCAAAGCAAGCCAAATGGCAAGACTTTTCTTTCCTTCCTACTTCATCCCCTGATTCACACCCAGCTCTTGGAATTTGCCATTCCAGTGGTATGAAAATGACACCTGCCAGAGCTAGAAAACAACGGACAAATAATGAGAGAGAAAACTGTTCCCTGACCACAGAGCCCTCCACCTCAGACATTCTCATGCCGGGGCAAGACACTGAGCTTGATTGTGTCACCTGGGAAAAAAGAGACAAATGGAGAGCAGAGAAATGGGAGGTGGTTTAGGCTTCTACCAAGTCCTAAGTCTGATTCCATAACCTCACGGGTGCAGAATTGAAAAGAAGAGAAAGAGCTGGTTCAGTTTAGAAGGTATAGCACTAGCTCTTAGCTCTTATTGCTATCCCAGTCTTGGTAGGGCATTTGATAAATGGCCACACAGCAAGCTGCTAGCCATGGCCACTGCAATGTTCCTTAAACCAAATCAAACCTTAGAAACTCCCTGTTGTGGACTGAGTCAGAGGACAAAAGACTAGAACAAAGAGTACTACCTTTGCCTATGGGCAACACCTATCTTCCAGGACTGCGAAGGTGATTGGCAGTGATGTATGTAACACACATGGCACATAGTAGGCCCTCAAATTGTAGCTATTTTTCTTCATTTTGCTATTATTATTATAAAGAAAATCTTCTATGCTAGATACAAGACTGAATGAAAACACACAAAGCTGAATAAAAAAGGAAAAATTACATAGTGGTTGACATTATAATTGCATCTCCCAGAACTATAGCAAAAAGTGATTGACTACTTGGGACTTAAAATCTTAAGAGTGGTTTTATTGTCAGACTTCTCTGTAACTGGTGGCTACAGGTGGTCAAATACAGTACTTGGGTATACATTTAAGAAACTTAAAATGAGTACAGAATCTGACAGCTATGTTCCATCTAGATTTAAGTCACATTTAGAGCTTGGCTGGGATGTTAGCCAAAAGAGATTTGCTATAGTTTCATGAGATAAAATTATGGCATGAATCATCATCTCTCTAGTCTATTCAAGCAAAGATTTTTTTCAAAGGATATTTTAAAGACAGACGCAGTTCATAATTTGATGTATGTGTGTTTCTGCAATTTGGTTCTTTAATTTCAAACGGTATGGTGGCGAGGGCATACGTTATCTAAAGCTACATGTTTGGGTTTATCAGATGAGAACTAAGTGAAAGAATGCAAAAACATGCTTTTTTCTATTTAAAAGGAGGCAGAGGTTCTATTTAAAAAGAGGCTTGACGTTTTCCATGCTAAACTATTATTTAGAGAACACAGAACATAAAAATACAGACATCTTTGTGAGCAAGGATTTTAAAAACCAATTATGATGGTTTTTGACAGTATAAGACTAATGCAGAATGTTGGAAGAGCTCATACTGAGATCATCATCTAATATTGTCGCCATAAAACATTCAAGTGCAAGCTTAGAATTTCTGACATTTGCTATAGAGATGAAAATGTGGGTTTTAAAAGACTAGTCCAGTAAGATTGTATCAGGGTAACTAGGTATTTTTTTCATTTACACTGGAATTTTTGGTTGGCTAAGCTTTCACAATAAGCCAAATTAATCTTTAATCTTTAAGGTTATCATAACCTCTAGGTTTAGCATCTGGTATTCTACTGCGGTTAACTGTAGTACCCTTAACAGTCATTTAAAAAAGGGTATTAGATTTGCATTTCCCTAATAAATAGTGATGTTGAACATCTTTTCATGTGTCTCTTGGCGATCTGTGTCTTTTCTTTGGAAAAATGTCTATTCATATCCTCTGCCCATTTTTTGATCGGGTTGTTTGTTTTGTTGTTGTTTAGTTATATGTATTCTTTATATATTTTGGAAATTAACCCCTGGTCGGATATATGATTTGCAAATATTTTCTCCCAGTTGGTGAGTTGTCTTTTCATTTTGTTCATGGTTTCCTTTGCTTTACAGAATCTTTTTAGTCTGATGTAGTCCTATTTGTTAATTTTTTCTTTTGTTTCCCTTGCCTGAGTAGACGTGGTATTTGAAAAGATGCTGCTAAGACCGATATCAAATAGTGTACTGCCTATAATTATTAGGGCAATGCAAATCAAAACTACAATGAGATATCACATTACACTGGTCAGAATGGCTATAATTACCAAGACAAAAAACAACAAATGTTGGAGAGGATGTGGAGAAAAGGGAACCCTCACGCACTGCTAATGGGAATGCAAATTGGTGTAGCCACTTTGGAAAACAGTATGGAGAGTCTTCAAAATATTAAACATAGAAATACCATACAATCCAGCTGTCCCACTACTCGATATTTATTCAAAGAACTTGAAATCAAAGATTCAAAGAGATTTATCCACCCCTATGTTCATTGCAGCATTATTCACAATAACCAAGATGTGGAAGCAACCCAAGCACCCTTCTACAGATGAATGGATAAAAGATGTGGCATATACATATAATGGAATACTACTCAGCCATAAAAAAGACAAAACTGTCCCATTTGCAACAACACAGATGGTCCTTGAGGGTATGATATTAAGTGAAATAAGCCAGAAAGAGAGAGACAAATACTGCATGATTTCACTCATATGTGGAAGATAAACAAATTCATGGATAAAGAGAACAGATTAATGGTTACCAGAGAGGGAGGCTGGGAGTGGGCAAAAGGGGTAAAAGGGCACATATGTACGGTGACAGACAAAAATTAGACTACTGGTGGTGAACATGATGAAGTCTATTCAGAAAATGATAAATAATAATATACTCCTGAAATTACACAATGTTATAAACCATTATGATCTCAATAAAATAATAGGAAAAAAAAACCCAAAATAAAAAACAACAACAAAAAAGGTATTAGAAAAAGAGAGCAGTAAGATAAAGCCCAATCTAACTCATATAATTTAAGTAAGATGTGTTATTTAGACTGACTTTGCATAAACTTAAGCATCATCTAATACTGCAGCCACAAAACATGTAAAACATGCAGCTGTAAAACAAGATTACTTAACTTCTCTGTGACTTAATTTCTTCATTTCTAAAATAGGCATACCTCCTTCAATTCTTGGGAAGATTAAATTAAAAAATACATTTAAAGTGCTTAGAACAGTACTTGATACATAGTAAGCATTCAACATAGGATATATGTTATCAGTAGCAGTAGTTGCATATGGGAAATGATGGCTTAATATGTAGTTACATGAGAATAAATAAAGGGCATATTGTTTTAGAATTTACTCACCTAAAATTTGGAGAAAACATTTTAAATTTCCTAATCAATAAAAATAAAATTTATGAAAAATACCCAATATACAATTAATATTTAGTGAGCATTCAGTAATACATAATTACTGCCCATTAAGCATAGAGAACAAACTTAAAATGTTATAAACAAAAAGTAGTGCTTATTATCATCACACATTTTATTGTTTAAATTTTTTCCCCCTAAATTTAGAAGTTCCCTAGAAAACCTTCCATTGTGGATTATTATGTTAAAGCCCCAGTAGAACACAGCTCTTAGCACCTAGATTTGTAAACTCATCAATCATGATGTCAAATCATGTCAAATCATTTCCATTGAAAATTATATCTTGTCTGAAAACATCTTATTAATTTATTATTTTGTTTAAGCTATGGGTCAAATAACATGTCCCTGAAAAACAAATATTATAGTGTTAGACTAAAAAAAGGCATTAGTTTTCCTCACCAACCAGGATTTCTGTATACTTGTGTTTAGTAGGGCTAGTAATTTCCAACATACTCTGGCAGTATAATTGGCATAGTTGTTTTTCCAGATTTATATAAGTTATGAATCATTAATGACTAGCTCTATAGGATAACTTCATAAAATTTGGTCTTAAAAAAATAAAACCACTAAAACCACTCTTTTCAATCTTCTGCATATTTTATGTACATTGTTTTCTCTCATGAATTCCAATTATATTAATATACATTCAGCCCCATTTTCCATCTCTTCTTTATAGTCTAAAATGGATGCTTTTGTGTCCAGAGAAAGAAGAATAAAAGAGTGGCAGAAAAAGGGACAGAAAAATGGAGTTTCCAAAACTCTGGAGACCAATAAGAAAAAAGTAGGAGAAGGATGGCATGAAGAAGAGAGGTGAAAGAGAAGCATTGAGTCTAATCTAGTGCTGATCCTAATCTGTTCCCATGTCTGACTACAAACTTCAGAATTGTCTTTGGGGCTACAGTTATTAGAAGACTTAAATGGGTTGGATATTCAAGACAACTTATTTACGTGGATATCAGCAGACAAGCTGGTGTTTGTTGCCTGCTGGGAGCTCACCTAGAACTTTTGAGGAGTGCCTACACATTCTCCACTTGGCTTCTTTTTTAAAGCATGATGGCTGGGCTCGCAAAGGGAGCATCTTGAGTGCTAAGCATCCCCAGAACAAGCATTTCAAAAGGCCCAGGTGGAAGTCACAAAACTTCTTATGATCTAGCCTTGGAAATCCCAGAACATCACTTCCAATGCATTCTATTGGTCAAGCAAGTCACTAAGTCAGCTCAGATTCAGAGAGAGGAATTGGACTCCATCTTTCAATAGAAAGTGTAACAAAGAATTTGTGGCTATCCTTAACCAACCACAAATTTGAAAAAAAAATTCTAGAAGTGAAAATTATTATGTACAAAATTAAGAACAGTGCACGGGTTTCACAGAATTTTTGACAAAGTTTAAGAAATAGTTAATGATCTAGGGCCGGCCCTGTGGCTTGGTGGTTAAGTGCGTGCGCTGCGATGCTGGTGGCCCGGGTTCGGGACCCGGGTGCGCATCGAGGCACCACTTCTCCGTTCATCCTGAGGCCGAGTCCCGCATACAGCAACTAGAAGGATGTGCAGCTACGACATACAAATATCCACTGGGGCTTTGGGGGAAAAAATAAAATAAATAAAATCTTTAAAAAAAAAAAAAAAAAAAAGAAATAGTTAATGATCTGGAAGATAGAACTGAAAGAGACTATCCAGAATATAAAATCCCGAAGATAATAAAAAGATACTTTAAAAAAGACAATGGAAACCAGAAGATAATGGGATAATTTTTTCAACGAGCTGAAAGAAAACAATTACTGACCTAAAATTCTATATCTACTGAAATATTCTTCAGGAATGTTGCACACAAACAAAAATTAAGATAATCCATCACCAGGAGACCCATATTAAAGGAAATACTAAAGGTTGTTCTAAGGGCAAAAAAAGAACATGGTCCTAGGTAGAAGTTCCCAGATGCAAGAAGCAATGAAGAGCACAAAAATGGTAAATGTATGTGTAAATCCGAATAAATATGGAATGTATAAAATACTAATAATAGTTTTTTTGGAGGTTTGAAATATATATGATATCAGTAGCATATAAACTAATAGGAGAGGTTAAACAGAGTTAAGGTACTCTGAGGAGAAAGTAAAGTACTAATTATAATTAGAATTTGACGAGTCACGAACGTATTTTTAAGTCCACATATAAACCCTTATATTTTTCTAAGTTGATTTTCAACAAAGGTGCAGAGTCAATTCAATGAGGAAAAGGATAAATTTTTTCAACAAATAGTGCTGGAACAATTGGACATTCACATGCAAAATGACAAATTTAGACTCTTGTCTCATACCATACAAAAAAAAAACTCAAAATGGATCTTAGACATAAATGTATGAGCTAGAACTATGAAAATAGAAAGAAGAAAACATAGGAGTAAATCTTCATGATCTTGAGTTAGGAAAAGATTTCTTAGATAGGACATCAAAAGCACAAGCAATGGAAGAAAAAAATTGATAAACTGGACTTCATCAAAATTAAAAACTTTTGCCCTTCAAAAGACATAGTAAGAAAATGAAAAGAAAAGCCACAGATCGGAAAATATTTGTAAATCATGTATCTGCTAAGGGACTTGTATCCACACTATATACAGAGCTCCTTCAACTCAATGATAAGACAAATAATGGGCAAAGCATTTGAATAGACATTTTAGCAAAAAGGATATATGAATAGTCAATAAGTACATGAGAAGTTGCTCAGTATTATTGAGGAAAATGCAAATTAAAATCATAATGAGAACACGTCACACCCACAAACATGGCTATAATAAAAAAGACAGTAACAAGTATTGGTGAGGATGTAGACAAACTGGAACCCTCATACATTGCTAGCAGGAATGTAAAATGATGCAGCCACTTTGGAAAATAGTTTAGCAGTTTCTTAAAATGTTAAACATAAATTTACCATATAACCTAGCAATTCTTCTCTTAGGTATTTACCCCCCCAAAATGAAAATATATGTCCACACAAAGACTTGTACACAAATGGTCATAGAAACGTTATTCATAATGGCCAAAAAAGTGTAAATAATTCAAATGTCCATCAACTGGTGAACGGATAAACAAAACATAGTGCAGACATAAAATGGACTACTGTTCGTCAATAAAAGGGAATGAAGACTGATACATGTTACAATATGGATAAATCTCAAAAACATTTACTAAGTGAAAGAAGCCAGACACAAAAGACCACATTTTGTATGATCCCATTTATATGAAATTTCTAGAGAAGGCAAAACTATAAAAATAGAAAGCAGATCAGTGGTGGCCTGGGGCTGGGGATGGGAAAGGGAGTAACTGCAAACCGGCCACAATGTTTCTTTTTAGGATGATAGAAATGTCATCCTAAACTTAAACTGTGGTGATGGTTTTACAACTCTGTAAAGTTACTAAAAAATAATTTAATTGTACACTTAAAATGAGTGAATTTTATGGTATGTAAATTATACCTCAATAAAGTTGTTAAAAATTTTTGTAATCAAAGAAACACGTCTAAAACAGTAGCAAAGCAATGTATATTTTCCAAACTGATAGAGGAGGGAATATAGAATAATAAAAATACTTAACTAAAAAAGGGCAAGAAAGGGGACAAAAGAGGAACACAAAAAAGGGGGACAAATATCAAGCACATTGTTAGGTGGTAGATTTAAACTCAGATGTATAAGTAATAACATTAAAATATAAATGGACTATGTGCTGTTTATCGATTTATTGCCTCAGCTCCAAATTCACCCTTTTATCTGCTCTGTGAAAATGATTCTGGGCCTAAATATTTTTCCTTTGCCAGATGGCATTGAAGTCTTGTCAGTAGAGGGCGCTAGAGAGACATTGGCAGAAGAAAGGGTTTTTACTTCCTGGTTCCGCTGTGCTCTCTATTTAGGCTCCTGCAGCAGGTATGGATTTCCAGCATCCAGCTCCTACAGTGCCCATGGCTTCCCCAGCCTCAAGCCTTTGCTCTTTCTCCAGCACAAGGTTCCTGCAGTGCATGGTGGCCAGCAGCATCCAGTGGCCAGCAGCTTTCCATTTCTTGGGTGGCTATGTAGCAGAATGCCTCATGTGAGATGCCTCCCCACAAACAGCTTTCCCTAGCACTCTGAAGTGAAGATTTCTGGCAAGTTCCAGAGGGCAGATTTCTAGAAAGTTCCACCCATGTGGCACCACAGAGATTTCTCTGCCAGCCAGTCAGCCACAGCTATGATCTCTCAGCACTGAGGTGGTGGGGGTGGGAGGTGACTTTTCCTTGGACACTCTATCTCAGCCTTAGAGTAGTGGCTGTTCATTATACCTGCTTTATTCATTAGAGTTCTCTTTGCTTTTTACTAGCTAATCCCTTATTACCTCAACCCCCTGTTATAGTTAATAATTCCTTTTTTTTAAAATTTTATTTATTTATTTTATTCCCACAAAACCCCAGTAGATAGTTGTATGTCATAGCTGCACATCCTTCTAGTTGCTGTATGTGGGATGCGGCCTCAGCATGGCCGGAGAAGCGGTGCATCGGTGCGGGCCCGGGATCCCAACCCGGGCCTCCAGCAGCGGAGCACGCGCACTTAACTGCTAAGCCACGGGGCCGGCCCCAATAATTCTTTATGTTACATTTTCTTTTCAAATTACTATGCGGTTTCTCTCTCCTGAGTGGACCTTGACTGAAACATGGACTAAATGCTCAAATATGTTTTGCATACAAGAGGTATAGCTAAAACATAAGGATACAGAATGATTGAAAGTAAAAACATGGAAAAATTTATACTACAAAACGACTGACCAAAGGAAAGCTGATATAGCTATTAAGGCAAAAATAATTACCAGAGATAAAAAGGAGCACTTCATAAAGATAAAAGGTTTAATTCACAGGAAGGTATAAAAAAATTGTCTCTATGGTGACTAGTAACAGCCTCAAAGGAAAAAAAAGCAAAATATGGACAGAACTACAAGAATAAATAGATAAATCATAATCATAGTGGGAGATTTTAATACTCCTCTCCCAGTAATTGACAGAACAAGTAGAAAAGAAAATCAGGTCCTAAATTTGAACAATATAATTAATAAACTTGATTTCACTGCATGCAACAACTGCAGAATCCGTATTTTTTCAAAAATAAAAAACATGTTTATAAACATTGACCATTTGTTGTGCAATAGAGTCTAAACATGTTTCAAAGGCCTGAAATCATATATAGTATGTTTTCTGATCAAAGTGAAATTAAGCTAGAAATTTATTATAAAAGTAGGAAATATTCATACATTAGAAAATTTATAAATACATTACCAACTAAATCATGGATGAAAGAAGAAATCACAATGGAAATTTGATAATGCTTTGAACTGAATGATAATAAAAATACAGCTTATTAACACTTGTGTGATGCAGCTAAATAAGGGTTTAGAGGTTAATTTCTAGGCTAAATATGTACGTATTAGGAAATGAGAAGGTTGAATATCAATGATCTAAGCATTCATTTCAAGAAGGTAGAAAAAGTACAACAAAATAAACTCCAAAAGATCAAAGTAGGAAATAAGAAAGATAAGAGTAGAAATTAATAAAATAAATAAGAAGCATACAGTTGAAAAGATCCACAAAGCTAAAATTAAACTGATAAACTGCTCGTGAAACTAATAAGTAAAAAAGGAGAGAAAGCATAAATAACCATCTGTTCTAAGCTATTTTAAAAAGTTAATAAGAGGCTATTATGAACAAATTTATACCAATAATTTTGAAATTTTAGAAAAAATGGTCAAATTCCTAGAAAAATACAACTTATCTAATATGATACAAGAAAACTAGAGAATCAAAATAGTCTTACCGCCATGAAACAAACTGAGCCTACAACTAATTGCCACAAAAAAACCCCTCAACCCCAGATGGCCTAACTACATACTTTCGTGCAACATTTAAGAAAGAAATAATGCCATTTTAAATCTAGAGGATATGATGCCAACATAACCTTGACACCAAAACTCAACAAGGATATGATAAGAAATGAAAATTACAAGAATATTATGAGAAATAAAACCCCCTCAGAATATAGATGAAGAAATTCTGAACAAAATATTCTCAAACCAAATCCAGCTACTTAAATATAAATAAGATAACACATCATATTAGTCTGCTTGGGCTGCCATAACAAAATACTACAGACTGCAGGGCTTAAACAGAAGAAATTTATTTTCTCGCAGTTTTGAAGGCTAGAAAGTCAAGATCAGGGTTCCAGCAGGGTTCAGTTTTTTGAGAGCTCTCTTCCTGGCTTATAGATGGCCACTTTGTACTTATTTAGCTTTTCCTCTGAGTGTCCACAAGGAGAAAGCATGAGCTCTCTAGTGTCTTTTATAAGCACACTAATTCTATAGGATTAGGGTCCCACCCTTATGACCACATTTAACCTTAATTACTTTCTTAGAGGCCCCACCTCCAAATACAGCCACACTGGGGGTTAGGACTTTAATATGAATTTTGAGGGGACATAAATATTCAGTCCATAACATACATCATGACCAAGTGGGATTTATTCAAGGAATGCAATGTAATTCACACGTTATCAGAATAAAAGGAAAATGATAAGATCCTTTAAATAGTTGCAGAAAAATAGCATTGATACAATTCAATATCTGTTAGTTGATGAAACTGAACATTTCTTACAGAACTAGGAATAGAAGGGAATTTTCTTTTTTTTTTTTTTTTAGGAAGATTGGCCCTGAGCTAACATCTGTTGCCAATCTTCTTCCTTTTTTCCTTTTTCCTCTCCAAAGCCCCAGTAGATAGTTGTATGTCGTAGTTGTACATCCTTCTAGTTGCTCTATGTGGGATGCTGCCTCAGCATGGGTTGATGAGCAGTGCATAGGTCCATGCCTGGAGCTGAACCGGTGAACCCTGGGCCACTGAAGTAGAGCACAAACCCAACTATGCCACCGGGCTGGCCCTGAATTTTCTTAATCTACCAAAAAGTGACAGTACACATCATACTAAATGGTGAAATTGTGAAAGCTTTCCTTTTGATGTCAGGAATAAGACAAGTGCTGTCACCACTTCCATTCTGTGTTGTAGTGGAGACCCTAGCGAAGGCAATAAGGCAAGAAAAAGAAATAAAAGAATTAAGGATTAGAAAGTGTGCTGGTTATTAAGCCATTCTCTTTGAGCTTGAAACCCACTTTGTGATGCTGGTTCTGGGACTCTGCAAACTACACTTCTTTGCCAGCTGGCTCCCTGTAGACTCTGTCTATAGGAGGCCCTAAAGGGGCCCACGAGTGGAATTGGTGGGTTATATGGCAATTCTGTGTATGTGTTTCTGAGTCATCTTGTAGTCACTTTGTAAAAAATTTTCACATATAGAAAACCCTAATTTAGAAGAAACGTTTGGCTTCTTATTTTCAGTATTATTAGAGATAAAGAGAATTAGAAGTAAAATTTTTAAAAAAGGATTGTCATAACTTCTTTTAAAAATACACAAATACACATTAGCTGCAACCTCTTGAAATGTATTTTGCTCTAAGGAGTAATTTACACTTGTTGGGACTAATCTGTCCAGTCCATTAAACCACTGAGAGTTAGAGCAGTGGGCAGATGTGTTAATCCAGGCTTACACTACTGTGTGACCTCATCCCTCTACTTTGGATCCAAAGAATTTTCCTGTCTGGGTATGAACTGTGTCCTTGCACTTGGCTTGAATCCCAAACCCGAGCTTCGGCCTATGAAGTTAATACTCTGCTTCTGATTATATCTTTTCTCCATGAAAGAACTTCAAATGCAGACTTTTTCCTCTAACTCCAACCTGATTACAAGATTGTGATCATTTTGTATGTGGATATCCAATTGTCTCAGCAACATTTTTGTAAAAGACTATCCTTTCCCCCATTGGATTGTCATGAGATCTTTGTCAAAAATTAATTGACTATAAGTGGAAAGGTTTATTTCTGGACTCAAAATCATATTTCATTTTTTCCATATGTCTATTCTTATGCCAGTACTACACTCTCTTAAATTATTGTAGCTTTATAAGTTTTGAAATCAGGTAGTAAAAAGTCCTCTAACTTTGGTCTTCTTTTTCAAGAATGTTTTGGCTACTCTAGGTTCTTTTGTATTTCCATATACATTTTATGATCGGCCTGCTAATTTCATGAAAATAAGACTGCTGGAATTTTGATAGGTATTGCATTGAATTTATACATCAACTTGGGAAGCATTGCCATCCTAATAATACTGAATCCTCCAATTTGAACATGCAATGTCTTCCCATTTATTTAAATCTTTTTAAGTTTCTTCAGCAATGTTTTATATTTTTCAATGTACAAAATCTTGCATTTCTTTTGTTAAATTTATTCCTAAGCATTTTGTTATTTCTGATGATATTGTGAATAGAATTTTCTTATTTTCATTTTCATATCATTTCTTACTAGAGGAATAAGTTGATTTTTGTATATTGATCCTGAATCACATGGTTTTGCTGAACTCATTTATTAGTTCTAATAATTTTTTGTGAATATCTTAGGATTTCTACATATAGGATCATGTTGTCTACAAATAAAGACAATTTTATTTCTTGCTTTTCAAACTTTATTTATTTTTGTGAGGAAGATCAGCCCTGAGCTAACACCTGCCAATCCTCCTCTTTTTGATGAGGAAGACTGGCCCTGAGCTAACATCCGGCCAATCCTCCTCCACTTTATATGGGAGGTCGCCACAGCATGGCTTGACAAGTGGGGCATCCGTGCGCGCCTGGGATCCGAACTGGCGAACCCTGGGCTGCCACAGCGGAGTGCAAGCACTTAACTGCTTGCGCCACCGGGCCGGCCCTATTTCTTGCTTTTCAATCTGTAGGATTTTAATTTCTTTTTCCTGCCAGATTGCATTGCTAGAATATTTAGTACAGTGTTGAGGAGGTGAGAGCAGACATCTTTGCCTTATGCCCAATATTAGGGTGAAAGCCTTCCGTATTTCACCATTAAGTATATTAGCTGTAGGTTTTTCACAGATGCCCTTTATCAGGTTGAGGAAGTTACCTTCTATTCCAAGTTTGCTGAGAGTTTTTATCAAGAATGGGTTGGATATTGTTAAAGTAAATGTTTTTCTGTATGTATTAAGATGATCATGTGATTTTTGTCTTCTAGTCTATCAAAATGGTCTATTAATTGATTTTTGTGTGTGTGTGTGTGAGGAAGATTAGCTGTGAGCTAACATCTGTTGCCAATCCTCCTCTTTTTGCTGAGGAAGATTGGCCCTGGGCTAACAACTGTGCCTGTCTTCCTCAACTTTATATGGGACGCTGCCACAGCATGGCTTGACAAGCGGTGCATTGGTCCACGCCAGGGATCCAAACCTGTGAACCCTGGGCCACTGAAGCATAGCACACGATCTTAACCACTACACCACCAGGCCGGCCCCTAATAATTGATTTTTGTATGTTAAACCAACCTTGCACACTGGAATAAATCACATTTGGTCATGGTATATATCTTTTTTATATATTACTGGATTTGGTTTGCTAGTATTTTGTTGAGGATTTTTTGTACCTGTATTCATAAGGGATGCTGATCTGTAGTTTTCTTTTCTTGTGATGTCTTTGTCTGGCTTTGATATTAGGGTAATATTGGCCTCATAGAATGAATTTAGAAGTGTTTCCTCATCCTCCATTTTCTGGAAGAATTTGTGGAGGACTGGTATTATTTTTTTCCTCAAATATTTAAAAGAATTCACCAGTGAAGCCAGCTGGGCCTGAGATTTTTCTTTGTGGGAAGATTTTTAAATACTAATTCAATTTCTTTACTTGCTATAGGATGTGGTAGGCAGAATAATGGCCCCCTAAATATATCCATGTTCCAATCCCCTGAGCCCATGAACATATTACTTTACATGGCAAAAAGGACTTTGCAAATGTTATTAAGTTAGGGACTTTGAGATAGAATATCCTGGATTATCTAGTTGGGCCCAATGTAATAACAGGTGTTCTTAAAAGTGAAAGAGAGAAGAGGTCAGAATGATACGATATGCAAAGCACTTGACCCGCTATTGCTTGCTTTGAAGATGGAGGGAAGTGTCCATGAGCCAAAGAATGCAGGTGTCCTTTAGAAGCTAGAAAAGTCCAGGAAACAGATTGTCCCATAGAGCCTCCAGAAGGGAATGGTGTCCTGCTCACACCTTGATTTTAGCCCAGTGATACTTATAAACTTTAGCAGAGGGTTGAACTTCTAACCTACAGAAGTATAAAATAATAAATTTGTGTTATTTTAATGCACTAAATTTGAGGTGATTTGTTATAGCAGCAATAGAAAACGAATACTTGGACTATTCATATTTTCTATTTCTTCTTGAGTTAGTTTTGGAAACTTACATCTTTCAAGGAATTTGTCTATTTCATCTCATTTTTCAAATTTGCTGGCATAAAGCTGTACATAGTATCCCCTAAGAAGCATTTTAGTGTCTATAACATCAGTAGCAATGTCTGCTCTTTCATTCTTGATTTTAGTAATTTGTGTATTCTCTCTCATTCTCTCTCTCTCTCTGGCTTGGTCAGTATATCTAAAAGTTTCTCAATTTTGTTGATCTTTTCAAAGAACCAACTTTTGGTTTCATTGGTTTTTTTCCTATTCTTTTTCTGTTTTTTATTTCATTGATTTCCACTCTGATCTTTATTATTTCTTTTCCTCTGTTTGCTTTGGGTTTAGTTTGCTCTTATTTTTCTGTTTTCTTAAGGTGGAAGCATAGGTTGTTGATTTGACACCTTTCATCTTTTCTGATATAAGTGTTTAAATCTGTAAATTTGCCTCTAAGCACTGTGTTAGCTACGTCCCATAAATTTTGTATATATTTTATTTTATTTATTTATTTTGCTGAGGAAGATTAGCCCTGAGCTAACATCTGCTGCCAATCTTCCTCTTTTTGCTTGAGAAAGATTTTCCCTGAGCTGACATTCATGCCAATCTCCCTCTATTTTGTATGTGGGTCACTGCCACAGCATGGCTGCTGACTAGTGGTGTAGGTCCACATCCGTGAACCAAACCTGGGCCGCCGAAGCGGAAGGTGCCGAACTTAACCACTAGGCCACAGGGACAGCCCAACATCCTATAAATTTTGATATGTTGAGTTTTTATTATCATTCAGGTCAAAATATTTTCTAATATCCTTGATTTATTCTTTGACCCATGGGTTATATAGAAGTGTACTGTTTAATTTCCAAATGTTTGTGAATTTCTCAGGTTGTCTTTTGTTGTTGATTTCTAATTTAATACCGTTGTGGTTGGAGAATGTACTTTGCATGATTTCTGTTCTCTTAAATTTATTGAGACTTGTTTTATGGCCTAACCTTGTTTATCTGGAAGAATGATTCATGTGTTCTTGAAAAGAATGTGCATTTTGCCAATGTTGTATGGAGTGTTCTATTGTGTTAGATCAAGTTGGATGATGGTATTGATTCTTCTATATCCTTCCTGAATTTTTGTCTAGTTGTTCTATCTATTTTTGAGAGAGGGTTATTGAAGTACCAACATCATTGTCAAATTGTCTATTACTTCCTTCAATTCTGTCAGTTTTTCCTTTATGTGTTTTGGGCTCTGTTGTTAGGTATATGTGTGTTTACAACTGTTTCATCTTCCTATAAATTGACCATTTTGTCATTATAAAATGTCCCTCCTCATCTCTAGTAATATTTTTTGTTCTACAGTCTATTTTGTCTACTATAATCACTCCAGCTCTCTTTTGGTTACTGTTTGCATGTATATCTTTTCCACGCTTCTGCTTTCAATATATTTGTGTCTTTGAATTTAAAGTTTGTCTCTTATAGACAGCATAGAGTTGAATCTTGTTTTTTATCCAGTCTGACAATCTCTGACTTTTGATTGGAGTGTTTAATCCATTCACATTTAATATTATTATCAAAATGGTTGGATTTACATGGGCCATTTTGCTATGTGTTTTCTGCATTACTTATGTATTTTTTGTTTCTCTGTTCTTCCTTTACTGCCTTCTTTGGTATTAAATAAGTATTTTCTAATATATCATTTTAATTCCTTTGTTGGTTTTTTGCTTAAAAAAATATTCTTAGTAGTTGATTTAGTGATTACAATATGCATCTTAATTTACCACAATCATCTTCAGATTAAGGCTTACTTAAATCCACTAAAATACAGAAAATTTGCTCTGCTATTTGTGCTATTATTGTCATATGTATTACATCTATTTATATTATAAATGCAACAATACAGTGTTACAATTTTTACTTTATATAATGGTATGTCTTTTAAAGAAGGTAAGAGAAGAAAGGAGAAAAAATATATATAGTTTTTTTTTACTGGAATTTACCATTTCCAGTACTTTATTTCTTCCTGTGATTTGAGTTACCGTCTATGTAATTTCCTTCCTTCAATATAGTTCCATTTTATCCACCCTCTTTTGTGCTATTATTGTCATATATATTACATAGTAATATGTTATAAATCCAACAACACAATTTTATAATTATTGTTTCATGCATTTGCTTTTAAATCAGTTGAGATGAAAAGAGAGAAATATATATTTATACTTTTTTTATCATTATTTACATAATTAGCTTTACTGGTGCTCTTTATTTCTTTTTATGGATTTGAGATATCATCTGGTATCATTTCCTTTCAGCCTGAAGAACTTTCTTTAATATTTCTTAACAGCTTTATTGAGATATGATTCACAGAACGTACAATTCAACCATTACAGTGTACAATTCAGTGGTTTCTAGTATATTCACAGATATGTGCAATTATCATCACAATTTTAGAACATTTTTATCACCTCAAAGAGAAAACTAGTACTCTTTAGCTGTCATCTCCCATATCCTCTCCTCTCCCACCCCCAGCCCTAAGCAACCACTTGTCTACTTTCTTTCTCTATAGACTTCTCTATTCTGGACTTTCATATGAATGAAATCATATAGTATTTGGTCTTTTGTGACTGGCTGCTTTCACTTAGCATAACATTTTCAAGGTTCATTCATGTTATAGCATGTATCATTATTGCATTCCTTTCTATGGAGAAATAATATTCCATATTATTATTCCATAAAGACATTTGGGTTGTTTCCACCTTTGGCTATTATGAATAATGCTTCTATAAACATTCATGTACAAATATCTGTGTGCACATATGTTATAATTTGAGTACATACCTAGGAGGGGAATGGCTAAGTCACATGGTGACTATGTTTAATTGTTTGAAGAACTGCCAGACTGTTTTCCAAAGTGGCAGCACCATTTTACATTCTCACCAGCAGTGTATGAGGGTTCTAATTTCTCCATATTCTTACCAACAACAACTTCATTTTGCTCATGATTTTGTGGGTCAGAAATAGAGGAAGGGCTCAAATGAGAAGTTCCTTTTTTGGTTATCTCATGTAGTTGCAGTCAGATGTCAGCTGGGGCTGCAGTCTTCTGAAAGCTCATCTCTGCTGATGTCCAGAACGGTTCACTGGTGTGATGTTGGTTGATTGCTGGCTGTTGACTGAAAGCTCAGCTGTGTGTTGACCAGAGCATCTGCACGCGGCCTCTTCAGCATGATGGTCTTCTGATACAGTATCTAGCTTTCCCCAGAGTCCACTTAGTTTTACAAATATTTTAATGACTCTATATTTTTACTTCTATAAGTTGTACTTCTTTTTCAATCCCGTTTTTTTCTTTTCTAATAGTCTTGGTCTTTTGTTATATTTCCATTTTTGTCTTTTATAATTTTAATAATCTTTATTGAATATATCGGATAATATTTTTATCTGTGTTTTTGGAAGTCTAATCCTGCTGTTAATTTTGTCCATTGAATTGCACATGTGGATTGTTTGCTTGCATGTTTTGTAATTTTAGATTGTGAGCTCATCTTCAATGTAGTCTTATCTTTGAGGATCCTGTGCAGTCTAAATTGAAGGCATGTTCACCTAGAACCAGTTTCCACTTGCTCTGTCAAGTGCCCCAGGGATATTACTAGTTGGTGACTACAGTTATGCCCAAGAACATTCAATGGACAATCTTATTTGTTTTTTTTTTTTGGTAATAGGATTTCTGGAATAAAGACTCCTCAGTTAATTTTTAAAGGCCCTAAAATAAAAATCATTTTGATCAAAATTTAAATGATATGTTTGGATAAAGTTGAACTGAGTTCCTTAGACAAGTAGAGAAATTTCATTTTAATATTCATTATAAAGCTTAAAGCTATGAAGTTATTCTTATCGCAATAAATATACATCCTGGTACAAAGCAAAATTATAACATTTTAATAATTGCTATAATTTATAGAGTGTCAACTATGTGTGAGACTCTTTATTAACCTCTTTATATTATTTGTCTCTCTTATGAACCTAGAAAATTATGTATTATTGTTCCCTTTTCTAAATGGGGACACTGAGGCTCAGAGAAGGGTGGATCTGGGACTCAGAGATCTTTCTGTTTGACGTCAAAGCCTAGACTCTAACAGCAAGATATTAGTTTTCTTATTTGGTATTTTTTTTGTGTGAGTGAGGAAGACTAGCTCTGAGCTAACACCCAATGCCAATCCTCCTCTTTTTTTTTGCTGAGGAAGATTGGCCCTGGGCTAACATCCATGCCCATCTTCCTCCACTTTATATTGGACGCCACCACAGCATGGCTTGACAAGTGGTGAGTAGGTCCGTGCCCAGGATCCGAACCTGCAAACCCTGGGCCACTGAAGCAGAGTGTGCGCACTTAACCGCTACGCCACCAGGCCGCCCCCATATTTGGTATTTTTTAAATGCTATGTTGAAAATAGATATATCCAGGGCAGCTGTAGGGCTCTTTTCATTGTAGTTACTTAAGGACCCAAGGTGACACCTTGAACATTGCTGATACTACGCCAGAAGAAAAAGAGAACTCTAGAGTGTCTTGCACCAACAATTAAATGTTCTAGTTCAGAAATAACACACATTGTTTATTCACTGACCAGTACTGGTCGCTTTTCCCACTCACTCACAAGTGGGCCAGGAATTGCATCACTACTAGGCAGAGATATTTAGTGAGCTGAATATTGAATGGCTACCATACTGAATATCAAATTCGACTAATGGCTGATGCCCTTCAGGTCATAATAACAGGTCCAGATATTACACCTAGAGAAATAGCACTCAGAAAAAGAAGGACCATCACGATTCTTAACAGCAAAGACATTTTTCCCAGAAGTCCCCAACAGACTTCCTTCACTTAGTAGTGGCCAGAACTGTATCACATGTCTATTCTTTTTTTCCCCCCAAAGCCCTAGTAGATAGTTGTATGTCATAGTTGCACATCCTTCTAGTTGCTGCATGTGGGACGTGGCCTCAGCATGGCCTGACAAGCCGTGCGCTAGTGCGCGCCTGGGATCCGAACCGGGCCGCCAGCAGCGGAGTGCACGCACCCACATGCTAAGCCATGGGGCCGGCCCCCACATGTCTATTCTTAACCAATGACTGGCAAGAGGAATGTATAATGGTTGGCTCAGCCCAATCGGGATCTACCTTCCAGAGCCAGGGATTAGGTTACTTTTTTCTGAAGCTCATGGCTGTCTGAAGTTTGTGTAAGTGTTGGAAAAAATATTTCTATGGCACTTTTTAGTAAGTCAAATTCACAAAGGAAGGATACTTCAATACTGTCAATAACTCAGGTATTAAAACCAAAAGGAGAAGTGGGGATGGGACAGGCCCTGTGGCATAGCAGTTAAGTGCATGCCCTCAGCTGCTGGCGGCCCAGTTCGCATCCCGGGTGAGCACCGATGCACCATTTGTCAGGCCATGCTGTGGCGGCGTCCCATATAAAGTGGAGGAAGATGGGCACAGATGTTAGCCCAGGGCCAGTCTTCCTCAGCAAAAAGAGGAGGATTGGCGTGGATGTTAGCTCAGGGCTGATCTTCCTCACAAAAAAAAATAAAAAGAAGTGGGGAACTGGGTATAGGCAGGAAACCAACCTGATCTGCTACAAAGGGCAAACCAGGAGGACCAGATGTGTCAATAAGAAACATTATATAATGCAGTAAGGGTTGGAATAACCTTTAAGATTGTATCCCAAAACAATAGGTATATCTATCCATTTAAAAATTTTATTATTCAAAAATTTTCATTTCCTACAAAGGCCTATATACAACTTTATCTTCATCCAAAATGACCTGACTTACTATACTATTTCTAAACTAGCTAACGTTTATGGAGAACTTACTATGTGCCAGAAACTTGTAGCTATCTATGTGGATTCCATAATTTAATCCTCATAGTAATCCTATGAGTTGGGTAATAATCAATTCCCCCATTTTATAGATTAAAAAACTGAGGTTCAGTTCTGTGTATGTAATTTGACTAGGGTCACACAACCAGATGTTAAACCAAAGCACTTTGGTTCCAAAGTTTGTGTTCTTAAGCTATGTTAATTATGCTTCCTCAACTAGTAATATTTATTCACTTAATTAAGAAGAGTTTACTACATTTCTACTTGATAAACACATCTGGCCCTGTGCTAGGTTTTGGGGACTCAGCAATGAGCAAAACAAAGCCATGCCCTCATGAGTTTACATTCTAGTGAGGGAGACAGATAAATAAAATAAGTAAATTAGGTTATTAGAAGATAAATTGACATGGAGAAAAATAAAATGCATGCGTGTGCGCGTATGATGTAATTTAAAAATCTCAAGGTGACATTTAAGTCAAATCTTGGAAGAGACGAGGGAGCATGTCCTAAGAAATTAGGAGGAAGTATGGTCAAGCTGACAGAGCAGTTATTGCAAAGGTTCTGAGGTGGGTGCCTGCCTGGTGAGTTTGAGAGACAGTAAGGAGGCCAGTGTGGCTACAGCAGACTGACCTAGTAGGTGAATTGTAGGCAATGAGGTGAGAGAAATAATGCTCTTCTTTTGGGACCTCAGATACAGGTCATTGCAAGAACTTTAGCTTTTATTCTGGGGAGGAGAAAAAGAAAGGGGTTTTGAGTGGAGGGTTACAGCTTTAGTTTTAAAAGGATCACTGTTCTGTGGAGAGCAGTTAGGAGGCAATTGCAGTAATTGTAGATGGTGGTGTCCTGGGCCAAGGTGATAGCCATGGACTAGCTCTATATCTCTGAATACACTTTAAAGATAGAGCCAACAGCTTATGACTTGGATGTGGGGTATAAGAAAAAGAAAAGAATCAAGGATAACTCCAAGATTTTTCAGCCTGAGCTAAAGGATGGAGCTAACATGAAGAGAAGGGAAAGGCTGTGGGTGTAGCTGATCTAGAAGATTGGCAGTTCAGTTTTGGACAAGTAAGTTTGAGATCTCATGAAACTTCCAAGTGGAGATTATTTTAAAAATTTAAGAAGGCAGTTGGACATAATACATTTGATCTTTTTTCTTTTTGCTGAGGAAGATTTGCCCTGAGCTAACATCTGTTGCCAATCTTCCTTTTTTTTGCTTGAGGAAGATTAGCCTTGAGCTAACATCCGTGCCAATCTTCCTCTATTTTGTACGTGGGTTGCTGCCACAGCATGGCTGACAAGTGGTGTAGGTCTGCGCCCGGGATCTGAACCCGCAAACCCAAGACGCTGAAGCAGAGTGCACTGAAACCAACCACAACACCAAGGCACTGGTGCCTACATTTGATCTTTTAAGCTTTAACTTCAAAATTTGCTGGCTCTTCCAAAGAATATTTCCATCTCAGAAAAGTCATTAAGAAAGAACAGTTCTAATTGTTATTCATATGTAAATAATATGGAATTTAACCCACTTTTTCCTAGTTGATAAGGCAGTAATATAGTTTGAGTACTTACTGAGAGAAGCATCATAGCTTAGTAGTTTAATGTATAGATTCTAGAGCCAGTTTGCCTGGATTTAAATCCTTGTGCTTATTGACTGTGTGACTTTGGATATATGACCTCACCTTTTTGTGTCTCAATTCTGTCATCTACATAATGATGAAAATAATGCCTACTTAAACGGGATTAGTTTCTACTTGCAGTGTTTTTACAACAGTGCCTGATTTACAGTGTTAAATATGTGATGCAAATTGTCTTTCAGATAATTTGCTAAAAGCCTATTTTGTATCTAACTTGTCTTGAGTATACTCATCAAGTCCTAACCAAACTATACCATTTCCTTATACAAGGTTCTGTGTTTCACATGAAGCCATGCATCTGGAAAGATGTGCCGATGAAAAATGCAACACACATTCTATAAAAGCTGTTATATTTCCGGTCTGCTTACTCTAGGTACCAGATCTTAAATTATTAATTGGTTCTGTCTATAACAGTATCTAAGGGTTCTTAAAATTTGGCTCTTATAAAAGCAATTTTTAAAATAATTGACAATGGCTAAACCCATTCTGTGGACTTAGGGTTCCATCTCTGACTGTAATTGCTTACATTGTTACTTTAAGTAACAGTGCTTATCAAACTGATTTCCAAAGAGGCTTTACCCTCCTTCCATATGTTCTGCAAATAGTCTGCGAAAATTGCTTATTACAGGAAATTGCTTCTTTTTGTTTGGTACTGCATCTCTATTTTCTCTGTGCATCCTGCTCAGCTGCCTCAGTATTCTGCCGTTGACAATTAAGAAACGAGAGCTTAAGCTTCTTTTGACAGGGTAAGTAATTTCCACATTGATTCCAAACTGAAAATAGATACCACATTGCCTCGGAACACCCTTCTATGTGGGTGGGGTGGGACTGACCCTACTCATCATCTTCAGGAATGAGGACTGTGACACAGGCCTGGCCCATCAGGGCTTTTCTTGGGCCTGTGGCTGGAACCATTGGGGAAGGGGGGTTCTCATTATCAGGATTCCCAGCTTCAGGGATACTAGTGGTCATCTCTGCTGTCACATAAAGAAAGCTTGTTGGAAAATGAAGGTAGTACAGAGGAAAGCAGTGGGAAGAGACAAAGAAAAACAGATCTATCTATGGTATATTCTATGTAAAGCTTTCAAGTACTTTTCTAGATGTGGTAGTCTAGGTTTTACTATTTCTATATTTTAATGTCTAAATATTTCATGATCACTGTTCTGTACCACATATACACACACTTATGGACTATAAAACAAAGAAATGAATTAACATTTAATTCTTATAAATATGTCCTATTATATGTGGCCATAACTGATTTTTGTGATAATCTGAAAATTATAATTGGCAGTTTCAGAATAGGCATCTAGTCAAAAAGGTAAATGAATAAGTAAATGATTGCAGTGGGAAAGAAAACATAACTTACATCCAGCAAGACAGGCATCCTCTGATTTCATATTAGAGATCACTGAGTCTATTACAGGTCCACAGTCTGTTTCTATGAAACCCACGGGGCCAGACAGATTTTTAAAGCCGGAATTCTTCAGCTCTTCTAAGCTCCCTTCATTTTTTTTTTGTCTGGTCATTTGGATCTCGATTGTGTTAGAGGCTTTCCTCAAATGTTCATTGATGCTGATCTGTCTGTTCATATTAAAATGTGAAGCACTAAAAAGCTGATCAGCAGCATATATCACTACGCTGTGGGCATATCAACTTGTGGGACTTTATTATTGAACTGACTTTTTCTTTAGGGCCCCAAATATCGTGTGTATATGTCTCAATCCCCTGCCTGAGGTGAATGAGCCTATCTGATAGTGTTCTGGACACAGGCAGGAGGAGACTACAGATGTCATGGTTCAGCATGACTGGGAGGTGGCAGGGAGGGTCTTGGTGAACTAACTGCTCTTTACATGAAATTTTCAACCAGTTATGTTTCTACATTTGTTTGTGTGGTAAAATATACATAAAATTTACCATTTTAACCAGTTTTAGGTATACAATTTGGTAGCATTAAGTACATTCACAACGTGGTGTAACGATCACCACTATTTATGTCCAAAATTTTTCATCATCCCCAACAAAAACTCTGTACCCATTAAACAATACCACTCCCCTCCCTTCCTCCCAGCTCCTGGCAACCTCTATCTTACTTTCCGTCTCTATAAATTTGCCTACTATTCTAGGTACCTTATATAAGTAGAATCATATAATCTTTCTTCTTTTGTGTCCTTCGTACCTTTTTATTTTTCAAATAACTCAGGCTAAGTAAATGGCCGAAGACCTTCAGCTCTAAGTGGCAATTTGGCCACAGGAACCTAGCTGGGTATGTCTGTCAAAAGAGACTATACGCGTAACTACTATGCATTACTACCTTAGCAGTGGACTTTTCCCATCCATATGCATATATGTATCCACACAATAGTAGGTATTTTGTACTTGACATTATATCCAGTATGTTTTTCCATACCATTAGGAATTCTCTGAAACATTTTAATGCTTCATAATCTATCATTTTGGATGTATCATGCTTTAATTATTTTCTCTTGACATTTAATTATTTCTATTTTGAATTTTAAGTAACAATATATATCTTTGTACATAAATATTTGTATTTCTGATTAGAACCCCAGGATAAAATAGCATGTAATTTCTGGTTCAAACAACAGAACATACTTAATATTTGATACTTATTGTTAAATCACCCTTCAGAAATTTGGTAGTTTATAATACTACAAATACTCTCACGTCATTTTCAGCAACACTAAATTTTTTTTATCAGATAAAAAATAATGTTCTTCTAGTTGTAATAGATTCTTTAATAACTAATGAATTTTTCATTTTATTTACTATTTTCATTTTCTATAAATTGTTGATGTCACTAACTCATTTTTTCTTTTTTTTGTGAAGATTGGTCCTGAGCTAACACCTGTTGCCAATCTACCTCTTTTGGCTTGAGGAAGAGTGGCCCTCAGCTAACCTTTGTGCCCATCTTCCTCTATTTTTTGTATATGGGACGCCACCACAGCATGGCTTGATGAGTGGTGTAGGTCTGCACCGGGGATCGGAACCCATGAACCCTGGGCTGCCGAAACAGAGCAGCTGAACTTAATCACTGTGCCACCAGGCCGGCCCCCAGTAGCTTATTTTCTATTCTATGTTTTAAGGTATTCATATAAACTTTTCCATAATTTTGTGGCAAATTTTTCCCGTTTTTTCCTTTGCTTTAAATTTGATGAATTAATAGGTGGAATAGAAAGGAGAATCCAGCATTCAATTGTTTTGTCTGGATTCCTCACTGAAATCTGGAAGATTCTTTGCTGGCTAGTGCTTAACACTTTAATTGGCTTTGTAGTTTTCAAAGTGGAAATATTTTTATTGCTTTCAGTAATTAAAAAACTAATAAATGAGTGTTCTTTTTAAAAGCATTCAAACAGTACAGAAATACACAAAGTAGAAAATTAAAGGTTCCATAATCCCATTCCCATATAACCATCTGCAGAAGGTATGGGAAGATTTAGTCATAAATACAAAGAAATAAAATAACATGAAAAAAAATGAGGCAATTATTAACTTTAGAAAAAATGTAATCACAGCACACTTGTTAGCTCAGAAGTGAACAGTATCTACATGGTCATAGAATAAAAACAATAAATATGGATTTAACAGAAAATTTTAACATAGCCATATTGGGAAGATGGAGGAGGGCAAGGGGGAGTATAGGAGACTGAAAAATTCTCCTTTATCCCTTTATGAATTAAGTTGCAGAAATATATGTATGTACATACGAAAAGAAACAGCTCAAGAAGTTAGTTGCTTCTGGGGATGGAACGTGGTGCTGAGGGGCAGGGCAGACAAATTACTGCTGCTTGGTTTTAGGCTTTTTAGAGCTACTTTATTTTTTATGGGTAATTACAACTTATCTAGATTGAGATAAAGCTAAAAGAAATAAGATGACAAATCACCCATATTTAAAAACAAAATTCTCTTGAAAATTTTATTAACATTTAATAACAACAAATCATCCAGCTTTTTCACACTCTTTATGAAGTTTTTGTTTTAAAGAGGAAATTGATTTCAAAAGTCCTCATGTAAACCAATCAGACACGAATAAACTTTTATAATGAACTTCTCAAACAAATCTTTTTCTTGGGATGACAATAGCTTTACTATGATAGTATTAAGTTTTCCTTTTTATTCAACTGAACTGTTTTCAAGATTAGTGCTCATTAGCAAATCTTGATTTCTATTACTCTGCTAAGGCAAGATAGAAACATGATACTTTTAAATTATTTCTCAATTTCCTATGAACCATTTTATAGTAAAAAACTATTCGGTACTAAGTGTTCTTATGCTTAAATTCTAAAAGTAATCTTTAGTCTCAACTGAACTTGGTACTCCAAGATTAAAAAAATTTTTTTAATGGTATTTACACAATACAATTTTAATCACTCAGTTCTTCCTCATCACTGAAATATGCACTTTTCTTTATCCTTGGGCGTCTTGAATCATCTGATGTTGAGGGACCCCCTGAACTGGGTTTCCATTTTTTTTGTTCTTCTTCAATTTTGGCTTGCTGTAATGTGATTCAGAAAACAAACAAAACAGAACAAAACCAGGAACCAGTTTATTATTATTTATGGTGCATTAATTCAAAACACACCACAAGTGCCAACACTCCCTACCCTCCCAGCCCATGCAGACAATTCTCCATCAGGATACCCCTCCCCCACCTGAGTTACGTCCTAGTCTCACTATGTTACTCAAAATTATTCTAGGCAATTACTACTAAGTAACAGGCACATGAAATGAAGCCTATCTGCCATCCCTGCTGGAGGTGGGAATGTCATATAAAATACGACATTAGTTAACTAAAAGGAAAAATAAATTGATGTATGGGTTTACAATTTAACTACATTAAAATAAAATAAGTGGTTATATAAAATCAGGAGATTATATGCCCTTCTTCAAAAAATGTTTCATATACAGGCATACTTTGGAGATATTGCGGGTTCAGTTCCAGACCACTGCAATAAAGTGAGTCACACAAAATTTTTGATTCCCCAGTACATATAAAAGTTATGTTTACACTATGGTAGTCTATTAAGTGTGCAACTGCATTACATCTAGAAAAACAATGTACATACCTTAATTAAAAAATATTTTATTGCTAAAAAATGCTAAGCATCATCTGAGCCTTCAGTGAGTCATAATCTTTTTGCTGGTGGAGGGTCTTGTCTCGATGTTGATGGCTGCTGACTGATCAGGGTGGTGGTTGCTTAAGGTTGGAGTGGCTTTGGCAATTTCTTAGAATAAGACAACAATGAAATCTGCTGCTTCAATTGACTCTTCCTTTCACAATCGATTTCTCTGTAGCATGTGATGCTGTTTGATAGCATTTTACCCACAGAAGAACTTCTTTCAACATTGGAATCAATCCTCTCAAACCCTGCTGCTGCTTTATCAACTAAGTTTATGGAATATTCTAAATCCTTTGTTGTCATTTCAACAACCTTCACAGCATCTTCACTAGGAGTAGATTCCATCGCAAGAAACCACTTTCTTTGGTCATCCCTAAGAAGCAACTCCTCATCTATTCAAGTTCTATCATGAGATTGCAGCAATTCAGTCATATCTTCAGGCTCCACTTCTAATTTTAGTTCTCTTGCTATTTCCACCACATCAGCAGTTACTTCCTCCACTGAAGTCTTGAACTCCTCAAAGTCATCCATGAGGGTTGAAATCAACTTCCTCTAAACTCCTGTTAGTGTGGATATTTTAACCTCTTTCCATGAAAGACAAATGTTCTTAATGGCCTTTAGAATGAAGCCTTTCCAGAAGGTTTTCAATTTACTTTGCCCAGATCCATCAGAGGAATCACTATGAAATGTATTTCTTAATAATGTATTGTATTATATATATTCTTATATATATTTCTTAAATGTATTTCTTAATTAATGAGGCTTGAAAGTCAAAATTACTCCTTGATCCATGGGCTACAGAATGGATGTTGTGTTAGCAGGCATGAAAACAACATTAATCTCATTGTACGTCTCCATCAGAGCTCTAGGGTAACCAGGTGCATTGTCAATGAGCAATAATAGTTTGAAAGGAATTTTCTTTTTCTGAGCAGTATGTCTTAAAAGAGGGCTTAAAATGTTCAGTAAACCATGTTGTAAACAGATGTGCTGTTATCAGGCTTTGTTGTTCCATTTATAGAGCACAGGCAGACTAGATTTAACATAATTCTTAAGGGCCCTAGGTTTCAGAATGGTAAGTGAACATTGGCTTCAAATTCAAGTCACCAGCTGCATTAGCCCCTAACAAGAGTCAGCCTGTCCTGTGAAGCCAGGCATTGACTTCTCCTTTCTAGCTATGAAAGTTCTAGATGGCATCTCCTTCCGATATAAGGCTGTTTCATCTACATTGAAAACCTTGTTTAGTGTAGCCACCTTCATTAATTATCTTAGCTAGATCTTCTAGATAACTTGCTGCAGCTTCTACATCAGCACTTGCTGCTTCACCTTGCACTTCTATGTTATGAAGATGGCTTCTTCCCTTAAGCCTCATGAACCAACCTCGGCTAGCTTCAAGCTTTTCTTCTGTGGCTTCCTTACCTCTCTCAGCCTTCATAGAATTGAAGAGTTAGGGCTTTGCTCTGGATTAGGTTTTGGCTTAAGGGAAAGTTGTGGCTGGCTTGATTTTCTATCCAGACCACTCAAACTTTCTCCATATCAGCAATAAGGCTATTTCACTTTCTTATCATTCCTGTGTTTACTGGAGTAGCACTTTTAACTTCCTTCAAGAACTTTTCCTTTGCATTCACAACTTGGCTAACTACTTGGCACAAGAGGCCTAGCTTTCAGCCTATCTTAGCTTTTGACATGCCTTCCTCACTAAGCTTAATCATTTCTAGCTTTTGATTTAAAGTGAGAGATGTGCGACTCTTCCTTTCACTTGAACACTTAGAGGCCACTATATTAATTGGCCTAATTTCAATATTATCCTGTCTCAGGGAATAATATTGAAGAACTCCGGGGAGTGGGGGGAATGGCCAGTTGGTGGAACAGTCAGAATACTCACAACAGTTATCAATTAAATTTGCCATCTTGTATGGGTGTGGTTCATGGCACCCCAAAACAATTATAATAGTAACATCAAAGATAACTGATCACAGATTACCATACAAATATAATAATAATGAAAAAGTTTGAAATATTACAAGAATTCCCAAAATGTGACCCAAAGACACAAAGTGAGAAAATGCTGTTGGAAAAATGGTGCCGATAGACTTGCTCAATGCAGAATTGCCACAAACCTCCAATTTGTAAAAAACTTAATATTTGTGAACACAATATCTGCAAAGCACAAAGTGAGGCACAATAAAATGAGGTATGCCTGTACTTGTATTAGGGCCTTTAATGGTTAAAAATACATTTTTGGTTTTGTTTTGAAGTGAAGCTTCTTTTAAAATAATATCTTTGATCCAATAAGGGGTTAGTATCCAAAAAATATAAAGAACTCATACAATTCAACAACAAAAAAACAATCCCGATTAAAAAATGGGCAGAGGATATGAATAGACATTTTTCCAAAGAAGACATACAGATGGCCAACAGGCGCATGAAAATATGTTCAACATCACTAATTATCTGGGAAATGTGGATCAAAACCACATCACCTCACTCCTGTTAGAATGCCTATTATTGGCGCTGGCCCTGCGGTCTAGTGGTTAAGTTCGGTGCACTCCGCTTCAGCAGCCCAGGTTTGGTTCCCAGTCGTGGACCTACACCACTTGTCGGTGGCCATGCCGTGGCGGTGACCCACATACAAAATAGAGGAAGACTGGCACAGATGTTAGCTTAGGGCAAATCTTCCTCAAGCAAAAAGAGGAAGATTGGCAACAGATGTTAGCTCAAGGCGAATCTTCCTCAGGAAAAAAAAAATGGCTATTATCAAAAAGACAAGAAATAACAAGTGTTGGAGAGGATGTGGAGAAAACGGAACCCTCACACATTGTTGGTGCAAATGCAAAATGGTGCAGCCATTATGGAAAACAGCATGGAGATTCCTCAAAAAATTAAGACTAGGACTACCATAGATCCAGCTATTCCACTGCTGGGTATTTATCTGAAGAATATGAAAACACTAATTTGAAAAGATATGTGCACTCCTGTTTGTTGCAACATTATTTATAATAGCCAAGATATGGAAACAATCTAAGTGCTCATAAATGGATGAATGGATAAAGAAGATGTGGCATATACAGTCATGTGTTGCTTAACGAGGAGGATACATTTTGAGAAATGCGTCAGGTGGTTGCGTCATTGTGTTATCATCATAGACTGTACTTACATAAACCTAGATGGCACAGCCTACTACACACCTAGGCTATATGGCACTAATCTTATGGGACCAGTGTCATATATATGGTACGTCATTGACTGAAATGTCATTATGTGGCACATGACTGTATCTACACTGGAATATTACTCAGCCATAATAAAGATAGAATCTTGCCGTTTGCGACAACATGGATGGACCTTGAGAGTATTACATTAAGTAGAATAAGTCAGGTGGAGAAAGACAAATACCATATGATTTCACTCATATGTGGAATATAAAAAACAAAACAAAGAAAAAAACAAAACAAAAACTCATAGAAGGAGACAATAGATTTGTGGTTACCAGAGGGGAAGAAGGGGTGGAAGGGAAAAATGGGTAAAGGGGATCAATTGTATGGTGATGAATGGAAACCAGGCTTTTGGTGGTGAGACGCTGTGATGTATACAGATGTTGAATTATAATGTTGTATACCTGAAACCTGTATAATGTTATAAACCTGAAACCTGTATAATGTTTTAAACCAATGTTACCTCAATAAAAAAAAAAAAAAAAAACTGTAAAAAAAAATAAAACAACATCTTTGATTTGATAAAATTTTTTCTGTTGGGCTAAACTCACTTAATCAAATAGTTCTGCTCAATTCTCATAATGAAAACAGATTAAACATTACAAATGTTGTGGGGCCCTTAAAATCTAGACAGAACCAATGGGAACTTTTCCATCACACTGCTCTAAAGACCTTAGGGAAGGGCCGGCCCCGTGGCTTAGTGGTTAAGTGCGTGCGCTCCACTACCAGCAGCCCGGGTTCGGATCCCGGGCGTGCACCGAAGCACCACTTCTGCGGCCATGCTGAGGCTGTGTCCCACATACAGCAACTAGAAGGATGTGCAACTATGACATACAACTATCTACTGGGGGCTTTGGGGAAAAAAAAAAAAAAGGAGGAGGATTGGCAATAGATGTTAGCTCAGAGCCGGCCTTCCTCAGTAAAAAAAAAAAAAAAAAAAAAGACCTTAGGGAAATAACCTGTCTCCTAAAGTTTAGGATGTAAAGGGGAAAGATGGAGGTTGCCACGAGATGATCAATAAAGTAAGCAAGGCATATAAAACTATCAACCCAGGGCAGCTATGGCATGGTGCCTTATTTATTTATTTTTTTGGTGAGGAAGATTGGCTCTGAGCTGACATCTGTTGCCAATCCTCCTCTTTTTGCTGAGGAAGATTATCCCTGAGCCAACATCTGTGCCAGTCTTCCTCTATTTTTGTATGTGGATGTCACCACACATGGATTGATGAGCTGTGTGTAGGTCCGTGCCTGGGATTGGAGCCCACAAACCCTGGGCCACTGAAGTGGAGCGTGCGAACTTAACCACTATGCCACTGGGCCAACACCAGCATGTGCCTTTTAAAAGGACTATTTAGTACCTGGAAAGCTATGGCCTGACTGAGACTGTCAAGAGCTGGATCTTCCCCTTCGTCTTCACTTTCTTCTACTCCTTCACTAAATTATTTAAAAAAAAAGAAAATCAGAATGCACTCAGCCAATAGTAAAAAGACAGAAGCAACACAATAATGTATTTAGTAAGAATGGTTATACATACATTTCTTCTTCTGGTTCAGGAATTTTCTTTTTTTTCTTCTTCTCTTTCTTCTTTGGAGGTTCACGTTCTCCAAGCATATTTTTAGGACAGGCATAACTTAAGTGTCCACTTTCCTTTTGTTTCCCATTAAAAAGGAAAGAAAAAATACTATATTTGTTGTGTTATTAACAGAAACTTGCCTGGTACCCTAAGACTAAAAGGTTTTAGAAGTTAAAAAAGAATATTGTCACACTAGGAATATACACAAAGAAATTAACAAAACTCATTATTTTAATATTTGGAGGGAAGAGATTATATTATAACTCCTAATAAACTACTTTAACAATAAGGGAGTATTTCAGCAGTTTCACTAAGAGTAAAAGAAGTATTCTTCCTTCAAACATTTTAAATCTCAAGATTCAGGATATAAAATAATTCAAAATTTCATCAGACCATCTACCTTAAATGTAAAAATTTTAAGGTATTATTTGACAGAATGGGGACAAAATTTCCTGTTAACTTCCAAAATGTTGCTCAACATTCTGTTTTAAAAGTAAATGGAAAATTTAAAGTCTTCCTCACTTTTCCTATTAATTAATTTCATTTTGCTCCTTTTATACCTAGACTATAGCTGCACTGTCCGATTATGGGAGCCACTAGACATAATTCTCTTGTGGCCACTGAGAACCTGTTTGAAGTGATATGCACGGTAGGGTAAATTACACACTGGATTTTGAAGACAATATGAAAAAAGAATGTAAAATATCCTAATTGTTAAAAATATTAATTACATGTTCAAATGATATTTGGATATATATTGGGTTAAGTAAAAGATAATTTTTACCTGTTTCTTTTTTTAATGTGGCTACTAGAAAATTTAAAATTACATTTATGGCTTGTATTATGTTCATATATTTTTCTTTTTTGGTGAGGAAGATTAGCCCTGAGCTAACACCCATTGCCAATCCTCCTCTTTTTGCTGAGGAATATTGGCCCTGGGGTAACATCTGTGCCATCTTCCTCTAGTTTATATGTGGGATGCCTCCCACAGCATGGCTTGATAAGCAGTGCGTCGGTCCACACCTAGGATCTGAACCTGCGAACCCCAGGCTGCTGAAGCAGAGCTTGTGGACTTAACCACTATGCCACCGGGCTGGCCCCATCATTATATACATATTTGACATATACATATGGCTGGACTAGCCATAATATTATAATGAGCCATAACACTGAGTTGTAAAACATAAGACAATGAACTATAGTCATGTGCTGCATAATGATGTTTTTGTTAACAAAGGACCACATATATCATAGTGGTCCCATAAGATTAGTACCATATAGCCTAGGTGTAGTAGGCTATACCATCTAGGTTTGTGCAGGCACACACTATGATGTTTGCATAATGATGAAATCGCCGAACAATGTATTTCTCAGAAGTATTCCCGTTGTTAAGCAATGCATGACTGTATAATCTGTACATTAGGTCCCTAAAATACATTTAAGAAGTCCTATGTGAGAACGACAGAGTGGGGAGAGACTAAGCCAGGATTAGAACAACAGAAGAGAAAAACAATCATGCTTTTTAAGTATATTTCACAAAGTATCAAATAGTCTGTGTCCTTTGTATACCTGGGGACATGGCTGAACCGAAGAGGTGTTATTGTTAATGAAGTACTGAGAGAAGGTACTTAGAGAAACATTTTCCAAACTGTTTTTGGAATAATGGTATACCAAAAAATGTTAACACATCCCATATTAAAAAAAAAGGATTTAATAGTGAAATAACTTTGTGAAAAACTAGGCTAAATAAATGTAAACAGATTTTTTGGGGGAGGGAAATTTAAGAAATATAAAAATTTAGAAAGTATAACAAATCTATGGATCTATAAACTAAAAACAAAGATTAACAGATTCATCCATGATTTCTCAGATAGTTTGATATTTACTGTGAATATTACACATACTAATCTATCTGACCATAACTACTCCTCCCTTCCCTCTTTTCTTTTCTTTATTAACAAAACTCAGGACTCTAGAACACAGTTTCTGGAACATTAACTTAAGAGGTGAGAATCACAGGTTAGAATCACAGAATGTGATTCTGTCAATCAGAATGTGATTGACAGAATATACCCAGGGCCCTGCTTGCTCTCTCTTTCTTCTCATCCACCCATCCATCCATCCATCCATCCATCCATCCATCAGTCTATCTGTTTATCTCTATATCTTTTGGGGGAGGGAGAGGTAGGGAGCGGCAGTGGGGAAAGGACCCCAACACATTTCTTTATGTTTTCCACGTGATTTTGTAGCCAGGAAAATGTCTCTCAGTAATCCTCTCCCCATTAATACCTCTGGATTCTTTTTTAAAAAGTATTTCATATAGGCATTTTGGAAACTGAGAGCAATGAGACCCAGACTGAAGTTCTCTTAGTACCATTATGGGCCTTGTGCAAAACTGTTCTCTGGCTATATCTTTCCTAATCACCAAAGGTTTAGATGGATAACAAGAGAGGATGGGAACGAGGTAAGAAAATTTGGGTACAGTTCAGTTACAAAACATTAGCAGTACTAATAGAAATAATAATATCCTAATTAATATTCCTAATAAACACAATATCCCATAGAGAATAGGTCATATGATAATGTTTACACTTAACTGTAATGCTTAAACACTGACAAAATATTATAGAAACAGGTAATATCCTATTAACACAAAAATTTATGGGTCACTATAATCTTTCAAGACAATAATATAAGTAATTAGTCTAACTTTTTTTCATCTAACAATTTTCAAAGATTTACAAACTGGAGAAAATACCACTCTATATTACCCAGCTCAGGTTATCTTTACATACTGCGTTTCAATTGAGTTTACTTAGATGAGTCTAGAGTTCCAAAGAGAAGAACTTTCATAACTCAGTTTTAGCCAGAAATTTTGGAGAGCACAAATAAAACACTGATGTGAAAAGTATCTTAAACTAAACTATGGGAAATTACATTAAGTGTTAGGTATACTCACCCCACATTCATAACACTTAGATTTATCAAAGTAGTTTCGTCTTCGGATAAACTCAGCTGCTCTTCCATTGTCAATAGCAATGCTTGCTTTTATCACTCTACCAAATAACTAAACCGGAGAGAAATGTTAAATGCACGAGGACGTATTTCACTGAAACCTAAAACTGCAGTTATTTGATCTCATTTCCTCAAACCTTCAATTCCATTTTATTTTTTAGGTTATTTTAGCAATTGCCTACTCAGGTGTGACAAATTTTATCCTGTAGAATGGATTCTTGTTTCTTAGATTCCACCAATGTTGTGGGAATCCAGTACAGTTTTGACCTCTTTTCTTTCCCATAAGTTAAATTCCCTCAGAATCTACTGCTATCCTTCAGACTTGACCATCCACTGCATCCCCACATTTCTGGCCTGGATGAACACAAAGGCTTTTGGGTTAAAGAGCTTGCTGGGAATGAATGGCTTACCTGTTTGTTGTTTATTGCCCTGGTACAGTTTTGTGCAGAGTCTTTATCCAAAAATAAAATAAATGCAACCCCTTTACTCTTCCTGGTATCTTTATCTTTCATAATAGTAACCCTTAAAGCATAAACAAAAAGCCAGTTAAAAATAATGAGGCAGCAATAAATAAAACAGATATTAATAAATACTTGGAAAACTCAAGTGTTCAAAAAAGGGTTAATAAAACACAAAGTAAGAGAAATTAATAATTTGACAAATCAGTTATCTCTTCAAAGTCATGGGATATCAAGAAGAATGGAAATGAGAAACTGTGATACTGACTTAACACAAGTGAGCACAGCTATGATTAGGAGTATCTGATAAATCAAACATTAATCAGATGTTGAAGGATGAAGTAAAGAGATTACAGAGACAACGGACTCTTGAAGAGTAAGCATAATTCCTCTTCTCTACTAACTCCCTCACCATGCAGAAAAAAGCCAAAACAAAACTAAGGTATTCTTATTTTTTTCTAGGTTTTAGAATCTAACTATGTTCTTAATATTCTTTTAAAGAATCTCCAGTTCTGTGGTTCTTAGCCACACCACCCAAGGAACCTAAGTGATAGCAATGGTGATAAGAGCACAGAGCCTGCTCTTTCTTCAGACCTCTTACGCATCCCTAGTCCTGTGACCCTTGCTCATCATATGTCATTAAATATAGTTTAAAAAACAATGTTCAATAGGGCTCTTTGGAGAAATGGCTGATTCCAAGGCTGGGACAGGTAGGTACAAGATGAACTTGGAACATCTTGCTATGCCAGAAAGGAAGTACTTAAAAAGAAATGATGGGGCATGGCACAAGAATACAGAAGCCAGATAGAAGGAGCTCCCATTGGCCAAATCTAGGACAATTTGAGTACCAATTAAGTATAGTAAATGAATTATAAACCATAGTTAAAAGGAGGAATTCATAAGTTCATGTCAATAATAAACAGATAAATAAACACGGGAGAAGGCAGGGCTCTTGCTTACAGCAGAATGCCAAGGGATGACTGGTGAATGTAGAGTGCTGGAGTTGGAAAGTCAGCATTTACAACAATCATGGTAAAGACTGGATCAGGCAAGAATTATCAACAAATGCTAAATCTAACATGACATTTTTATGTGGAACAGGATATTTCATTGTCTTAAGAGTGTCTCCCACAGGCTGCTTATTAGTTGCAAAGGGGAAAAAAAGTAATTATACAGTGGAAAAATTGGTCAACACCTTGACTGGGTGATCAAAATTAGTATCACTAATGAGGGACAGATGGACACTGTATGAATCCAGATGTGATACCCTCAGAACACAACATCACCTAAACAGTATACCAGCCAAGACTACTTAACCCCAACCTAATCATGAGGCAACATCAGAAAAACACAAAATGAGGGGATAAAAAAGATGGGAGAGAGCTATATTCTTCATAAATGTTCCAGATTAAAGGAGGCTAAAAAGATAAGACAGTTAAAATCAACACCTAATTCTAGACTGGATCCTGTACTAGAGGGGAAAAATTCTATGTGGGACATTATTAGGTCAAGTGATAAAATCAGAACATTGACGGTTGATTCAGTAAAAGTATTTAACCAGTATAAATTTATGAATTTGGTGACTATACTATGGTTATATAATATATAACCCTAATTTTAGGAAATACACACTGACATATTTGAGTCAAGGGCAATGATGTCTGTAACTTACCTTTAAATGATTCACAAAAACTGTGTATACATACACATACATATATACACACACGTACGCATTTCATATATACACACACACACATAATTAACACACATGGGGAGAGAGAGTGCAAATGATAAAGTAAATGGGGTAAAATGTTAACAACAGGTAAATTTGGGTAAAGGATATTTTGATGTTCTTTGTACTATTTTTGCAACTTTTTATAAATTTGCAATTATTTCCAAATAGTAAAAAAAAGAAGACAAAAAAAGACACAGCTTAATAATTTTCTAAAACCCGAATTAAGAGGAAAACAGACAAGAGGACAAAAATGAATAAATAAAAATATTACATTTCACATATTAACTTTGGGTATAGGTACTTAGTTATTAGAATGAAACTAGTAAAAAGATGCCACTATATTAAGAAAAGAGATGTCTTATTTCATTCAAAAAAGAAATAATTTAGAGAAAAATGGGCAAGTAAAATGGTTTTGCATCTGTTTATTCACTGGGCTTAGGAAAGAAGAGAAGCCAGGCACTTGATGATGTTCAAGTGTAGACTGGTTCTCTTCAAGGCCACCACAGTTATTGCGGATATGCAGGAAAGTTTTTAACCAATTTTAAAAGAAATATGAAATAAGATGGTTGCTTTAACTTTTTGGAATTTTCACGTTTGTGAAGGTCAGTTAAAGTCACAAATCTTTTTTTTTTTTTTTTTAAGTAGTATTTCAGAAGTATTAGCTTTCTAAGTCATCCTCAGTTAATAATCTCTCTCATCTAGTCCCTCTTTTCCATTTGTGCTCTTTTCTACAGTGGACAAGAAAATTACTGTTTCAATACTGTATTCTTACTGGTTCCCTTGATGTTAATTCTCTCTCATATGCTGGTGGAAGAGTCTTACACTCAAAGAATAAATAAAATCACATCATTCCTTTGCTTAAAAATCTTTGGTTATTTAAATTGCCTATTCTTAAATTGCCTATTCCAGCAATCAATATCATTTATGATTTGGCTCCCTCTTCCCTCATCTTTCACTGGTCCTTCTCACTCACAAACTAGCAGGTCTAGCCATAACAAACCACTCAATGTTCACAGAGCATGGCTTGAACTTCCCTAAATTGGTGCCTCTGTTCACATGACTTCTATCTTCTTTCAACTCTCAATCGTTGCCCATTAGAATTTTACTCATTCTTCAGGGTTCAGAACAAGTAAGTTCTCTAATCACTCTAACTGGAATTAATTTCTGCTTCTTTCTGCTAGTCTCTACGAAATAATCCATTTATGTATAAACAATGCCTCATCTCATCTATTTTAATATAAACTCCTTTAAGGTTGTCTCTGTAACTTCTATTAAGCCTAGCTCAATATGAAGTAAAACAAAAAGATAGATACAAATGGGAAAGTAGTTTCTCAAAAGTTGCATCTATTTGTTATTCATGTGGTCATCCAGTCACTCCACTAGCCTCAAGCCCAGGCACTAAGCACTGATAAGATAAAGGCATTAACATGAGGTTTTTACCCTCAGGAAAAAGCTTAGTGTCTAGAGGCAGAGAGAGACCTATAAAACAATTACAATACACTACTTTGATAGAGATACTTTCTACGGTAACAGAAAAAAATTATTACACCAAAGATTTGAAAGGACAAATCTAGGATGATTCCCATGTTTCCAGCACGGGAAAAGAGGTAGATGATGGCACCATTTCCTGATATAAGGTGTAAGATGTACTCATTTAAGCACATAGTATGAGGCAGACACTATTCTGGGAAACCTGGGGTGTCATCCATAACACTCCCCTATTGCTCACACAACCTTTATATACAAAGTAAGTATATCACTAAGTATTACCCATTTTACTGCCTAACAATCTCTCAAATCTGACCATCTCTCAAATCTGACACGTCTTTACCTCTCCATCTGTACCATCTTAGTCCAAATTCCTCCCCTGGGCTACAGTTACAGCTTTTGGACTGATTTCCCTGCAGCTGCTCTTGTTCTCCTCCTATCCAATATCTACATTCAAGTCAGAATAAGCTCCTGAAAATTCAAATCATGTCACTCCCTCATTTAAAATTCTTTAACGGATTCCTGGTGCTCTTAGGATGAAAATCAAGTATCATGTAACATGGCCAAGAAACAAGATTAGGCACCTGTTTCCATCTCTGGACCCATCCTGTGCTTTCTCCTTTTGCTCACTCATCTCTAGTCATATTGGCCTTCTTTCTGTTACTTGATCTCACTTTATTTTCTCTTGCCACAGGGTCTTTGCGCAAGCTATTCCCTCTACCTGAAATGTTCCTCCTCCCTTTCTTTCTGCCTACTTAACTCTTACTCAGACTTTAGGTTTCAACTCAAAGGATACTGACTTAGGTAAACCTACCCTGACTCTCTAGACTAGATCAGATCTTCCCTGTTTATAGGTGCTTATAACTCTGTATCTTTAACTTCATAGCATTCTCATGGTTTATAATTATATATTTATATGGAAATTTATTTAGAGATTCTGACAGACAAGGAAAAACTAAGAAAAGGTAATGGTACTTAGCAAGTAGGCATTGGAATCAAACTGTTGGATTCAAATCTTATCTCCACCACTAACTAGCAGTATGATTTTATGTTTACCGTGTGGTTCAGTTTTGTCATTTACAATATTGGGATAATAATAGTATCTACCTTAAAAGGTAGTTGTGAGAATTTAATAAGATAATATGTGTAAAGAAATTAGAACAACGCTTAGCATATTTATGTGCTCACTGTTACATATCATTAGTGTTTTGATTGATAATGACTGTTCAAAATTCTCAAGACCCCAAAATGTCCCTAGAAGCATTTTTGATCGTTTTTTAATAGAGAAGTAAGTTTAAAAGAAGTTAACCTCAGGATGCAAATCAAAAGCTAGAAGAAAAACAACTAGTCAAGATAAATATGCTCTAAATTCTTGGGATTTTAAATATGATTTTAAATTTATACCACAATATACATTGGTTAAAAGATAGTTACAATGACAGTCTCTTGCTTTTACTTCTTTGCCCCATAATATAGTTGCTAAGCCACGGGGCCAGCCCCCCTTTTTTTTTTTTTTAAAAGATTTTATTTATTTATTTTTTTCCCCCCCAAAGCCCCAGTAGATAGTTGTATGTCATAGCTGCACATCCTTCTAGTTGCTGTATGTGGGACGTGGCCTCAGCATGGCCGGAGAAGCAGTGCCTCGGTGCACGCCTGGGATCCGAACCCGGGCCGCCAGCAGCGGAGCGCTCGCCCTTAACCACTAAGCCACGGGGCCGGCCCTTGATTGGTTTAAAACAGTGAATTAAATGAGAACCTCAAGTTCCTTTGATCCTTTCTTAACTCTCAGCCTCGACTGATATTATCATTCCTACCATTTCTGTATGTTTCTAGTCTTTCCAATGATATCTAAACTTTCTATGAAAGCATAGAACACATTTTCTATTTATCAGTCTCATGAGCACTTTGCATGTCATATGCATTGAGATATTTGTTTTTACATTCTATTTGTTTGACAAATGATAATCCATTTATAGTACACTTGATAACACACCTAGTAACCAAAATGTATGTTTAATTGGAGGCTTTAATTTATGTCTTATGTTGGATAACAGAATCAGTTTTAGTTCTTAGTAATATTATAAAAAATTATATCATTTAAATAAATTATGATATATAAAGAAATGCCATGAAATCATTAAATATGAGGATGTATCTTTATAGGAAACGGAAAGATATTTATGATATAATGTCAAGTTAAAAAAAAGACAACAAAATTGCACGTACAGAACTGAGTCTTTTAAAAAATCATCTATACATGTCTAGGTACACAGAAAAATGACTGAAATATACATAAAAATGTTAACAGTAGTATTTTCATTTTCTTTGTTATATCATATCAAATATCTATTTTATAGAAAAATAGTAAATCTACTTCCATTAAAAAAATAATGGAGAAGTAAATTCAGATAAGCTTTTAAATGAAGTTTCAAAATTTGATGAATACTTACTTTACAACTTTGCCATACTTGGAAAATATCTGAAACAAAAGACCACATGATAATTTACAATTTAATTTAAAATCATAAAAAAATTAAAATTTCAGGTTATAAACTATAACAAAGAATGTGGTCAGTGTATGAAAAATTTTAACTTTTAGTCTATAAGGCAGGTCCTAGAAGATCTATTTTTTTAGTGACTAGAATAATATTCTTATTTTTGTTATTGAAGTCACAGTTATCTGCCTCAGTTCCTAAATTTCTGACAAAAGAGTCCATACAGACAAAAAAAACCCAACATTTTTCATGTGTGGCAGAGTGAAGGCACACACATTACACAGCTGCTCTGTTCCTGTAGTATATCCATGACAACTATCAAGACCACCATGGCTCCAGAAACACCTTATGCTTCAGATACTAATGTAGTGGACTATCACTATTCCTAGCCTATCCCCACCCAATCAAGCAACCACTGTTTCAGAAGACAGATCCTTAAACTACTTATAAAACATAAAACAAAAAAGCTTCTATAATGAAAAATTCATTCCCATCCAGTCTCCTTCTGCCCACCCTTAACACGTTGATGGAACTCTATAGTTGGCCCTTTCTTCACTTGTACTTTGACATCTTCACTCTAAGCAATCTCATCTATTTCCACTGTTTCAGCCACTACCTATATACTAATAGTTCCTATTTACTATATAACACTTCTTAGAAAAGTCTTTTAGACTACATTAATATATGTAATCAATAAGAATAAATTTTTGAGGTCTATGATTAAGTTGTGTAATGCTGGAATGTAGTATAACCAGATTGCAGTGTTAGCAACACTGAATTCTGAAGACTAATACAGTTTTCTGTATACCACTTTCTAATGGCTTCTCATTTCACTCAGAGTCCTTACCATTATCTATGTAGGCCCCATAAGGCACCCCTGGATGGGCTTACTTCTGACCGCCCCTCCTCTTCCATCCACCTGATTGACTCTGTGCCTGAAATGCTTGTCTCCAAGGCATCTGCAGAGCTGCCGCTTACTTTGAGTCTTTACTCAAAAGTCACCTTCTTAATAAAGGTTTTAGACCACCCATGTAAAATTTCACCTCCATTCCCAACCTAACATTTAATAACCCTCCTTTCCTGCTTTATTTTTTCTCCTCATAAAAAGGAGAAACATCTTAGCATTTAACAAACAATATCATTTGCTGTTTTTATATTTCACATTGTCTATCTTGCTATATTTTAGTGCCAAGAGGGATTTTCATCTTTTTGGTCACTGTGTAAGAGTGCTCAGCATATAGTAAGCATTCAATAAATAAAGAAATATCTCTATTTCCATGTAAAGAAGAAAGCTAAAGTTTATTTTCTCCCCAGTTCTTTGAGACTCAAGCTATCTTAATCAAGTAATTAATCAAGTATTATGTAGCACCTATGCAGCATCTCTCTACTTAACATCTACCCAAAGTATTAGGGAAAAGAGGGCACACTTGACAGAAAGGATTCATGTCATTCCTTTCAGTTCCTCTCAACCACCCATCTGCAGGACAGGCACAGCACGGAATTTTTTTCTCTGTAAGGTAAAGAAGTGAAAAAAGATGCCAGAAGGGCTTTTTCTCCCCCTCAATCACCTCTATCCTGAACTGAAAACAAAATTTATTAAATTATTAAGTTTCTGCCACATCCATAAATTAAGATATACTTTCAGAATTTGAGGGTTAGGAAAGAGATCTGTTTGCTTCCATCAGCCCTTTCCTCCAAAACCGCCACCCTACTACCAGTTTCAAAAGCCAAGTAAGCAAGCAGGAAAAATCAGCCTATCACAAGTTGCTCCCACTTCATTATCCTAGCCATGTCTTCTGTGTTATCAAGAACTTGTTACTCTCTATAAAAGCACTGCAAATTCTCTTTGGAAATTAAAGTGTCTAATTTTTATCACTTACCTTTGCAATAGAGGTCTTTGGTATTGATGGTTTAAGTGCATTGCAAGGTACTTAATAAGAATTTTGCTAAGGAGAACTGTTTGCCTAAGCTATATCTGTATCTCAAATAGAGAATTCAGTAGATAACCATACTAAAATCTACTTACCCGGTATAAGTCATTGTTGGTCAGGGAAAAGGGCAAGTTGGATACATACACTGTGCTTTTACTTGGGGCCAATCCACCACTCATTTCTAAAAAGGAAAACAAACTTAGTGGCAATTTAAACCAGAAATCATTCATTCCAAGTAAAACCAATACAGGCAATCACTGATGTAATTATGTCAGATTTATACACCTTCCCTACTTCTTAGTAATGATAGGAACAGTGACTGCAGCTGGGTGAATTAAGAAATTCCTTTTCTCCAGACACCACTTAAAAGAGTCTTCTTTCAAGTGGATTATTTACATTAACCCTTTCAGTGCTGGATGATGGTGTGAAGGCAGAGGTGAGTTTTAAATAGATGAAGGAAAAACAGGTTACTCTTAACCTACCCTCACACTAAGAGCAAGAAAGTGCTTTCAAATATGCACAATACCTTGCCTACCTACATCAGGAAGAGCCCAGGAGCTCAGAAAGAACCTTAGCCATTGATTTTCACTAATACTATGGATGGGTACCTTGTTGTTTGTCTTAATCTTTTTCGCTGGAGTGGTGTTCAGAGGAAATTTTAGCCTCACATTTTGATGATGTAAATAAACTTCTTTCGAATCACTAATTTAGAATATTATTGCTAAATTATGAAATGATACATTTTATTATATGAATAGGTTTCCGTGCCTTGAAGGATACTGACCCGTATATGTATTTTTAAGTTTACAAGTATAATCTGTAATGAATTTTCACAGCGTAGTTTACAGTCAGCAAATTATCTGTGAAAATTATATCGGACTCAACCAAGTTCAAGTTTCCTATTTCAAAAGCGTGTGTGGCGCGTATTTAAGATGGGGGTACGGATTATCACTAATGGCAAAATACTGACTGTAAGGCGTGCCAACTCGCGAAGCAATGGGAAAACTGCTTGATGCTCGGGATTTGCGGGGGGAAGATTATTTAGAGAACTTCAAGAACTCAACATCGACAGGTCGCTTTTTAAAAGTTTCCTATTGGACACTCTTTACACGTTAGCCGCTCTGGTGAGAATGCGAGGGCAGGTAAAGGTCCGGAATAAAAAGGGTGGCGGGAGAGGGGGGGCAAATCGTTTCGGCGACCAGGTCTGGGGAGCTGCCCGCAGGGAGAAAGGCCGCAGCCGAGGAGGCGTTTACCTTCAAGTGGGGCGGGCCTGGGAGACAAAAAGAGCGCGAGCCGTCGGCTCAGCTGGGGCTCAACCCCGACTCTTCCTCGCCCCTCGCAGCTGCCTTGGCATCACGCGTCCTGGGATGGGTCAGGCGCCGGAGAGCAGAACGCAGCAGCAACGACAGCAGCAGCACCTCTTCCCGGCTCTCGCCAGACCCAGGCCCCGGAGGCGGGCCCAGAGGCGGGCGCTCTTGTGACGTCTCTGCGCGCGCCGGAAGTGCCGGCCTGAGAGAGCGGCGACGGGCGGACGAGTGGAGTTGCGGGTTCTCCCGGCGGGCCAGAGTCGGTGAGCGCGTTTTAGTTTTCCAGGAGGCGAAGGGGGACGGGCGCGCGGGCTGCTACACCCGGGGGGAGCGGGCGGGCGTTTTCCGTGGCGGCACCTGGAGTCTCCCGCTGCATTGGAATCGTGCAACAATTCTGCCCCTGCGGTTGAGGGTGGAGAGACGCAGTGGAGTTTGGAATAAAGGAAACTGAGTCTGAGATATAGGGTCGCTTCTCTTTAGCGCCTTAATATGCAGAAAGAGCACTAAACTAGGTAACTTCAATGACCCGAGATCAGTTGGGAAGTCAGTAAATTTACTGAATGTGCTCGACGTACCCAGTTCGGTGTTAGGCACGTTGAGAGCTACAAAAAAGTGTAAAACAGGCCTTTTTCTGGCGGATATCTCAGTCTAGTTGGGGAGACAAGGTCAACTTGAGGAGACTTGGATTCACAGAACGACTCGTCTTGAGTATTGGTATGAACACATGTTGAACTTCTTGGCACCTTTTCCCTTCCTGTAAATCTATCATGGGCACACTGCTTTTTCTCTAAGAGGCTGTAAACAGGCCCATCATTCCTACAGAAAAATCAGAAAATAATGCAAGGTAGTTTATACTTAACTTCTACCCACCAGCACACACAGACCAGGCCTCTAACCACTCCCTGGGAGCCTGCGTGTCAGCAGCCTGGAACCCAGAGCCTCTCCTGGAGCCTGCACAATCAATCCAGACTGAAGCCGATGTCTTCTAGAGAGAAGGACGTGCAATCCAGCCAGGGCGCAGCTGAATTTTGAGGGGCCTGAATCCCTCTGCGTCCACCAGGGGACCGCTGGGACTAATTCTCTTGGCAAACTTGTGGCCAGCCAAAACTACCATGCTTCACATTCCCGTTATCCTTGGTTACCGCCCAAGATGTAAGCCCCTTTGGTCTTCTATGCTACCCCCTCATCCCCTTGCTGCTTTGTGCTTCCTCTCCCTGGATTTAGGCTATCACTGCTTCTCCCTCTATTTCTTCCACATTTCACCTGCTCTCTGAAATCTCTATTCCTTGCTTAACAAACTCTTTTACATATTCAACTTCTTTACGGTAATTCTCTTTCGTCTCCTGACCCTAACTAACGCCTGGCTTTTCCCTCCAGCTCTTTCAATTGAGCCCTTTCTCAGATACCTACGTTTAAGGTTGAGTCATGGCTCTAACTATATTGAATTGATTTCGCTTCCTCAAAATACTTTTTTCTCTCCTCAGGGTCTTTGGAAAGGTTCTTTTCTCGCTCTATGGCATTTAATTTCTCTGAATCCTCCCCTACCTCTTTCTGGATAATTCTTGTACTGCTAAAGATCTCAGTTTAGCTGTCGCTTTCTCTGAGGGGTATTCCCTAATTTCCCTTAGACAGAGTTAGGTATCCTTGCCATGTGCTATTAAGTGCCCTCCTCTTCCCTCATCATGGCACTTATCATGTATCCTAATTGCTTATCTCTGCCTTTCCTACTAAGTTAGGCTATGGGGGAGGGACTGCATTTGTCTTGTTTGTTTATTTTTGTAATTCCAGTGCCTAATAGGCAGTTAGGTATCTCTTGAATGACTGCAGTTGCTGCAGGTACAGTCTCACAAGTCAGGCAGTTAGTTGCCACGTCATCTCCTGACCTTAAAATGAAAGGACTTTGGAAAGGGGTCATCTGCTACTCAGCTACAGCTGATTGTGGCCATATGAGAATATGATCTCAGTGTGGCCAGAGCATCCAGTTTTTTTCAAGAAAAGTTGGAAATACAGTTTTCTAAAGTGATATCTCCCAGTTTTTAAGTGTTTTCAATGGGATAAAATTTTATTTAAAAAAAAACCTGGACCAAACACAAGACGCCTGTGGCCAGTCAGTCACCCGTTTGGAATCTGTTTTGTGTGGTAGGGTTCAGAAATGGGCTTTATGGAGAGTGCTGGATTTTGAGTTGGGCCTTGGTGGAGGGTTGGAAGTTGAATGCGAGAATGGAAAGAGGTATTCCAGTTTGGGAAATAAGTCAGACAACTCCACGGTAATGTGTGTTCCTTTGTGGCACAGTGAGGCAGCTGGCATGACTGATCCTTTTGGAGAGAACAGAAGGTGAGGTGAGATGATAGAAGGGGGCACATGGAGGGTAGAGAAGTTTGGATTTGTTAGAGTTAATTAATAAGAAACTATTTGGATTCTCGGTCAGGGAAACTTCAGATATGAATGCTGTAGTAGCAAAGTTAATTGAGTATCCTTTTTTAAGGGTGAAATGGAGAGTAAAAGACTGGAAGGAGGCCATAATCTCCATCCAGATGTGAAATAAGATTTAGATTTGTAAATATTATACCTAGGCAAATATCTGATATTTTTGTCTACATGTATAATTTGTTACTTGATCACTTACAATGAACAATCAAGAATCTCCTACTAAGTGTTGTTAAAGAAAAAGTGAACCCAGTAAATTTAAAGATCTAATTGGCGTTATTCAGCAATTCATGAATAGGGCAGGATCCCATCTAGCAAGTAGAAGGGAACTCTGAGGAGTTGTACAACAGGAGGATTTTTATAGGCAAAAAGAGAGTGGGACAAAGAAGTGAAAAGAGTGGATTTCAGACAAGATCACCTCCCTTAAGGGAAGGCAGGGGGTCTTGTCAGGCAGATTACCTCCCTAGTGTTGATTAGGAAATTCTGGACTGATTGGTTTAAAATTTCACTCCTGGGAGAGGCTAAGTCTTGGTGGGGCTTAGCATAAGTGACTCCATTTTGAGTGTGTTTCTTTTTTTATTAGGAAGATCAGCCCTGAGCTAACATCTGATACCAATCCTCCTTTTTTTTTTTTTTACTGAGGAAGATTGGCCTGAGCTAACATCCATGCCCATCTTCCTCTACTTTATATGGGATCCCACCACAGCGTGCCTTGACAAGCAGTGTGTCGGTGCACACCCAGGATCCAAACCTGTGAACCCTGGGCCGCCGAAGCAGAGTGCATGCACTTAACTGCTTGGGCCACCAGGCCGGCCCCTGAGCATGTTTCTTTTTAACAGTATTTAATACAGTATAATGGGTCTTATAAAAAAAAAAAGTATCCTTGAGCCAGCCCTGATGGCCTAGTGGTTAAAGTTTGGCGCACTCCACTTCGGCAGCCCAGGTTCAGTTCCCAGGCGTGGAACCACACCACTCGTCTGTCAGTAGCCATGCTGTGGCGGTGGCTCACATAGAAGAACTAGAGGGACTTACAACTAGAATATACAACTATGTACTGGGGCTTTGGGGATGAAAAAAAAAAGAGGAAGATTGGCAACAGGTGTTAGCTCAGGGCAAATCCCACCCCCCACGCGCCCCCCCCCCCCCCCCGCCCCTGCCAAAAAAAGAAAGAAATTAGGGAAACCTTTAAAAGAAGTATCCTTAGAGCATTGAAAAGTCAAGTAACTTGTGAACCTAGTAGAGAATGCAGTACTTTAGAATACTAAGTTATGTGGTTCATTATGAAGCAATCAGTGGTCTCCTTTTCTCCAGTCTCTTTCTTCTTTAATCCATTTTGTATACTGCCAGGGTTAATTTTCTAGAATGACATTTTTTCCCTCACTTTATTTCTAGGCTTAAAAGCCTGCAGTGAGCTCCTCCTCTAGTTTATTTGCTTTGTTGTACCATTTACTGCCCTTAAATTTGTTCTCTTTGTCCTTGCCTGTTTCCTTTGTGAAGCAATGTGATATGATGGAAAGGGCTTGGGCTTTAAAGTCATGCAGGCCTGAGTCTGATTCCAGGCTCTGTTTGGCTCTGGGCTTTGAGCTTTTTCAGAGCCTCCATGTTTTATCTGGAATGGGAGAGGTAATATCTACTTCAGGGGAGGAAATGAAAGCTTGTTGAATACCCGTGCCGGCTTGTTTCCCACTCCTTTGCAATGCGAATCCTCTGCATTGGTCAGTTCCATCTTTCTCATGCACATTTTGTCTTCTTGAATTCTTTTCCCTTTTCTTGGATTCTCCTGTTCACTATTGTTCATCCACATTTAAGCAGTCTCTCAAGATTCTATTTAAATTTTCTTGGCTTTCTTAACTACCATCTCCTGCATTCATCTCTCCCTGAACACTGAACTATGATTAATTCTAGGTGATACTTTGCTCTATTTTGACCATTTTAATTGGCGTCATTGTTAGTTTTTTTCACAGACCTTAATTAATTATGTTCTAAAATTCCTTTTTAATTTAGTTGTCTAGAATTTTAGACATTTTCCAATAGAAATTGTATTATGTAGTTTTTAGATTCAAGTCAGCCCTTAAAAGCTTCTTGTTTCCATTTAGGATGTCAGGAGTATGTTTACCTTGCTTTGGATCAGTGGATCTCATCCTGAGATGAGTTGAGTTTAAGATTTAAAAAAGTGTCAGGGTTCCCCCACAGGCCAATTATATAGGGATTTCAGAGGACAAGGCCTAGGTGTTGGTATTTTTTAAAGCTCCTTGGATGATTCTAATGTACAGCCAGGGTTGAGAATCACTGCTTTAGGTGCTAGAGCTAAAAGATTCTCATTGGTACCTTTTGCTCAAAAATGAAGTGGCATTAGTGTCATAAGAAGTGTGACAGGAGCCATAATCTAATAGTGCTCATTGGAAGTTTTCTGGATAATTAAAAGGTACAAACTAATATTTAGATTCCCCAAAATGGTGTGTGTGATGATTGTATGAATAACGTGTTTATTTGGCCAATATTTAATAAATACCTTGACTCTGCTGAGCAACAGGAGTAAGAGAGGTACACGTGTAGTCATTGCCTTTGCAGTGGTGTTTAGTTTGGGAGGGAAGAGAGGAAGAAAAGTAAATTGAATATGATGTTATATAGTACTATTATAGCAGGGTGCTTTAAGAGGCCCAAAGAAGGAACAACTTTATTCTTTCTGGAGAATATCAGAAAAGCTGACATTTGAGCTGAATCCTGAAGGAAGAGTAGAAGGTATAGGCAGATAAGTAGAAGAAAGATATTCTAGGCAGAAGAAAAGTGTGCCAAGGTGTGATGGTGAGAAACAGTGGCACACTTGCAGAAAAGTAAGTAGTTTGATATGTGGAGGTTATGGAGACCGTTGGGGAAGTGGTAGGAGGTGAAGCTGGAAAGGTAGGAGCAAGGTCATAAATAAACCTTTTTCTTTAGGTTATGGGGAACCAGTGAGACTTTCAAATCAGGTGTCTGATCAGAATGAACACTATGGCTACAGTTTGCAGGGTGGGGAGAAGCAGGGAGCCCAGTGTTTTACTATTGGGGAGTCCAATGGCTAAATTAAGAACATCTGAACAAAGACATTGGTAGCAGGGAGAGGGAAGTGTCAACAGCTGTGCTTTATATGTTGTGGTGATAGAAATAACTGGATTTAGTGAATACTAGTTAGATATGAGAAATTTTGGGTCTTGTATGACTCAGGTTTCTGATTTGGGCCTTTGGGTACCTGGTAGTGTCATTGACCAAAGTGAGGAAGACAGGAGATGAAGCATGTTTCTGAGAAGTGTGAAGAATTGTTTTGGTGTGTTGAGTTGGAGGTGTCTGTGAGACATCCTCTTGAAAGGAGTCAAGATGGAAGTGGAGATGTGGAAATCATTTATCTAGAGGGAGTGTATTACTGACATTAATAAATTAATTCCATGAATACTGAGAATATAAGTTGTGCAAATTGTTCTAGGTGCTTAATATTAGTCAGTAAACAACATGGAAATTCCTGCTTTCATATAGTTCATATTCGTAGCAGCGAGGGACCAATAATACGCATCAAATGTAAATTATATAGTATCTTAGATGATTAGTGCTATGAGAAAAATAGCAAGATTGGGGGATCTGGTAGATAGGTGACATTAAGAAGGTGAGGTTGAAGGGTGAAGAAGTTAACCAGGCAGATGGATACCCAGAGAAAAGCATTCTAGGTGGGGAATTGCCAGTGCAAAGACCTATTGCTCATCTAAAGTATGAGGTCAAATGTGACCTTTCTATTCACTAACCATGGTTGGCTATCAAAATAGTTATTGAAAGAATACAAAGAATGAAAGGAATGAGTTTGAGGAGGAGGGAAAGCTATTTATCACCATGTGCAGCGTTACTCTATAGTCTGAGCTGCTACCATAACCAGTTTGGATGAAATGAAAGATCTTTCTCTGTCAGCTTGCCTGTGGATTCAAAGTGTGAGTGGCTTGACAGAAGAATATTGCCTGTATCTTTGTTTTCTCAATTTCCAGGCTACCCTCGCTGAGAATTCAAGTTCTCCCTATCTTCTTAGCTTTCAATTGGAGTTACCATAACAATGGTTGGGTAGCTCAATGGAGTGCTCTAAGAAAGGCTTATTTCTTTCTGGAATTAAACATACCATGATGGTATATTAAACAAACTCTCTTGTTTGAGTATGGCATAAAATAATGAGATTTTTATAATTTAGAACCAGTTATTAGCAAACTTCTAAGTGAAGCTTACATTCTCCACGCTGAATTCTAATTTGGTTCTCTGCCTAATTGTGAGGTAGAGGGTCCTTCTGTTTTCCAGTTGTATTCTTCAGTTTTCATATCAGAGAACTTTACTGGAGTACTTCTGAGACTCCACTGGTGGGAAGAAATTAGTGAAATGATGATGCCTGTAAGTAACATGATCATTTCACTGGGAATCAGAGCACCTTTGTTTAAATTTAGCTGATTGGCTTCTGGTTGCGGGATGGGTCAATTTCCTACATCTGGATATTGTCATAAACAACATGTGCTGCTAATCAGAAAGTTGCTGTGCTCATCAGCTGTTTTAAAATCCTTTGAAAATTACAAGGTGTTATTTGAATTTAAGGTGATATTAGAATATTCTCTGCCCTAGTTACCCTACAGTACTTTTCATTATCATCTCCTCTAATACCTTTTCCCTTTCCTGTTGTCTTAATTCAAGATCCAGCTTAAGACCCATTTCTTTACAGCCCAATATTCTTTCTTTTCTTTTGTACTTAATCATCAGTCTGTCTTCAGTTTTGTTTTACTAACAGTACAAGGTTGCATATGGAGTCTTCTGTTTATTTTCCTGCCTTCCCCAATTATATAGATTTTTTTTTTATAATTTATTTATTTATTTTTTCCCCGAAAGTCCCAGTAGATAGTTGTATGTCATAGCTGCACATCCTTCTAGTTGCTGTATGTGGGACGCAGCCTCAGCATGGCCGGAGAAGCGGTGTGTCGGTGAGCGCCCGGGATCCGAACCCGGGCCGCCAGCAGCGGAGCGTGCGCACTTAACCGCTAAGCCACGGGGCCGGCCCTATATCGATTTTTTAAGGATGAAAGAAGTTTAATAATTTGACATGGGCCTCACCAGTGCTGTTTGATTTTGTGGGGTGTTTCGTACTAGTGGGTGCTAATTATTTTGCTACATCAAGCTCTATTCAAAATAATTTTACCATTATATTGTGTTCTTTTATATTCTTTATTCTGAAAATATATAGTAATTTAGATAACAAAGCATTATATTTTTATATTGCTGTTTTGTAAAAGCAGTATAGGTATGGTAAGAGTACATTTAAAAACTAAATACCTGCAGGTTCTGTAAAGATAGTAATATTTTAGTATACTCACCAGTAAGGTATAACTTAAAAAATGAAATAATTGATCACTGTATTATAGACACTTAAGCAATTTAACTATTTGTAAAGGAAACTAATTTCCTTTTATAAAAATTTTCACTATATGTACAGTAATTAAAATTTTTAAGATCTTTAAAAATTGTCAACTTTTTAAGGTAAAGAGAATTTATTTACTTTATTTACTAAACATTTTTATCTGAAACTGTGATTTCTATAGCTTCCTGTAAGATGACTACTCCATTGGGGCATGGAGTCAGGTATGGAGTCAAGTATGCAAAACTGTTACAGGATTAACTGTAGGAGTTGAAATTGTGGTAACAGTAGTGCAGTGTCTAGCTGTTTCATTGATGCAGTTTGTTTCCAGTAGAAATTAAGTTGAATAGATTGATGCCCTGCAGAAGTGATTGTTACATTCAGCAAATTCAGTTGGGAGTTTGTTGCCAGATAAATTCATGTTTCCTTTTTAAAATTTTTTTATTGTGGTAAAATATACATAAAATTTACCATTTTAACCATTTTTTTTTTTTAAAGATTTTATTTATTCATTTTTTCCCCGCAAAGCCCCAGTAGATAGTTGTATGTCATAGGTTCACATCCTTCTAGTTGCTGTACATGGGACTCGGCCTCGGGTTGGACGGAGAAGTGGTGCCTCGGGGCGCGCCCGGGATCCGAACCCGGGCCGCCAGCATCACAGCGCATGCACTTAACCGCCAAGCCACGGAGCCGGCCCGCATTTTAACCATTTTTAAGTGTGCAAATTCAATGATAGTAAGTACATTCACGGTGTTGTGCTACCATCACCACCATCCAACACTTTTCATCTTCCCAAACTGAAACAACATACCCATTAAATGATAACTCCCTGTCAGATAAATTTACTTTTACTTAGGTTTTTTTCTGCTTCCATTTGTTGAAGTATTTCTGGGTTTAGCTCTTTGATTCATTTGTTCATATTTAGCTCTTCCACAAATGAATTTAGTTTGTCTCTTGCCTCTTGATGATGTATATTCTAGATAATCCTATTTTGAATTCCTACATGATTATATTTCTATTTTTTGCCTTGTTCTAGCTGCTTTGTTTCCAATGGTTAGGTTTTCATCAAAGTTATATACTTTTACTTTTTTTTTTTTTAGCTTCTATAGATTGTGAATTGATTAATTAAAGTAGAAATACTTGGAGGTAATTGAATAAAATTCTGTTATTCTTCTCCCAAACTGCCAGGCTGAAAAAGGCAACTTGGTCAGGACTGACCTATAAATTTAAGACTATAAATACAGTCTTATTTCTGCGCTCAGCTAGTGAGACACTTCACAAAATCTCTGTGCATCAGTTAGGTGAGCCTAATCTTTCCAGTAGAGCCACTCATCTGTCCTTTGCATTTCATGTGAAGTGTAGGTAGAGCTACTGACTTGAGTAGATTTAGATGCACTTTTTTTTTTAAGGTAAGAATATGTCATATATTTACAGTTTTCATCATGGATTGCACATTGCCCGTTTTTTTCCATTTTACCTAAGCTTGTTCAGTGAACTTTATTTTGGGAGGAAGTCATTAAAATGTTCTCCATCAAATTTTTACCTAATAAATTTAATATTCTTTGACGAGTTGATGATTGTTGCCTTGATTTTGGGATTACTTTTTTTTTTAATAATTTTATTTATTTATTTTTCCCCCAAAGCCCCAGTAGATAGTTGTATGTCATAGTTGCACATCCTTCTAGTTGCTGTATGTGGGACACGGCCTCAGCGTGGCCGGAGAAGCGGTATGTCGGTGCGTGCCCGGGATCCAACCCCCGCGGCCAGCAGCGGAGCGCACGCACTTAACCGCTAAGCCACGGGGCCGACCCGGGATTACTTTTTTTTTTTTTTTGTGAGGGAGATCAGCCCTGAGCTAACATCCGTGCTAATCCTCCTCTTTTTGCTGAGGAAGACCGGCTCTGAGCTATCATCTATTGCCAATCCTCCTCCTTTTTTTCTTCCCCAAAGCCCCAGTAGATAGTTGTATGTCATAGTTGCACATCCTTCTAGTTGCTGTATGTGGGATGTGGCCTCAGGGTGGCCGGAGAAGCGGTGCGCTTCTCTTCGGCGGGATCCGAACCCGGGCCCGCCAATGGCGGAGCGCGTGCATTTAACCACTAAGCCACCGGGCCAGCCCCCTGGGGATTACTTTTAAACATGGAATCATTTATTGTCAATTTAAAACCGTAGGGATTTCCAGACTGAGGATGCCAGAGTTTGTTTTTTTTTTTTAAATATGTGAGCTATTTTAAAGCTGGTGTTCTTAATATTCTAGATTAAAATGACCTTCAACATCTAGTGCAGTCCTTTCAGAGATGAAGATAAGAGATGCCTTGCCCAGCTCTCAGCTGGCAAAATTAGGACTAGAATTCTCATAACAAAATTTTGTTGTTCTTATGAAACTTGGGTGGCCTCTGGTGGTCAAAATAATATCTTCTGTTTTTGGTGGTGAGTTTGAAGGGAGTTTGGCATATTAATGCTCATCATTTTTTATTTTGAGAGTTTTATTTATACAGATATTGAGGGTTTAATTATCTTTCTCCATTGGTTGGTTTATACAGACACAAATCCTTATGTCTGTATTTTTCCCCCCTCCTGCAGGAGATTGTTGAAAACTTTAAATTTGATTCCTGAAAGGACTCAAGTAAGTAGTATAGTAGTTACTCTTACGTTTTTTTGTGAGAAGCCAGTAAATTTCAATATTTTAGTGTTATATCTAGTTAAGAAACTATATAGTATTTCTATAGAACTCTTGTAATTTATTTTTTCTCAGTAATTAACAAAATCTTATTTTTACTTATGTTCTACTTTAACTTATTAGTTTATATTCATAATTTTTGCCATTACTTGCCATGTTATGCTTATTGGATGATTTTCAGGACCTTTAAAAACAGTTGTTTATTTTTATAATAGATAATAGGATATATAAAACATTATGCAGTGAAAATATACTCTTATACTCCAGCCTCCCAGTTCTTCCCAGAGGCAGGCCCTGGTACATGCTTTTGCTTATACTCCCAGTAGTCTGTGCATATGTGTATATATTCATATCCTGCTTTTTTATTTTCCAAAATGGCAGCATATTCTACATATTAATCTGCCCTTTACTGTTTTTTACTTAGCAATGCGTCTTGGCAATCTTTCTCTGTTGTTATATATGGGCTTACTTTTTTTTGAAATGGTTTGAGTAATATTTCTTTATATGAATGTACGCACTTATTTAATCTGTACCCTTGTGATGGACATTTTAGATTGCTTTCAATCTTTGCTGTGCACATGTGCGAATATACATAGAAGTAGAATTACCGGGTTAAACATATGTGCATTTAACATTTTTCTTTTTTTTGTGAGGAAGATTAGCCCTGAACTAACATCCACGCCCATCCGCCTCTACTTTATATGAGACGCCTGCCACAGCGTGGCTTGACAAGTGGTGCGTCAGTCTGCGCCCGGGATCCCAACCTGCAAACCCAGGGCTGCTGAAGCTGAGCGCGCGAACTTAACCACTACACCACTGGGCCGGCCCCTCATTTAACGTTTTTAATAGATGTTGCCAAATTGTTCCCAGACTGTAGCAAATGATACTTTGTTCATCAATGTATGAGAGCGTTGCTCTCCTTACTCTTATCAAAGCAGTTTGATTTTTGCAGAGCTTTGTGTGAAAATTAATACTCTATTATACTTTTAGTTTTTACCTTCTTTATTTTGAAGAAAGTTGAGCATCTTTTCAGCAGATTGAGCCATTGTATTTCCTTTTTTCTCAACTGTCTTCATATGTCCATTTTTCTTTTGGGTTGTTCATTTTTTCCTGTGATTTGATTTCAATTTGTTGCTGTTACTATTTCTCTGTACTGTATCTTAAGTAGAATTAAATCTAACTCATTCTTTAGACTGAAACCTTTGGTGGGTTCAGTAAAGGTAGGAGAGGAGGAGTAATGTTGATAATTTCTTTTCCTTTCAAGCTTCCGTCAATTCTTATACCTAAAAGACTGGTTACTTTGAAATAACATTGTTAATGATGTCTGATTGTAGACTTAGAATTCATGTTGATTTATGCATAATGTTAAAAGCTAGTTTGTGACTTAAATTAATATTTCTCTAGGCATCTTTGGTTAGTTCCTTTTATTGTTTTTTTTTTTGTGTTAGAGAATATCATAGGCTTGTTTTTACGGGGAAGATTAAGATTGCTTGTACTAAGATAGTGTCAAAAACTATTGCTCTTTTCTTCTAGCCTTTATTTTTTCTTTAGCTTAAACCAGCCTAAACTGTTAGTTTCTATGCTGCCAAAATGGGATGTCCATCCACGTTTCCCTCTTAGTATTGCATCATAAAGAGCCACCAAAAATCTTTTGACATATATCTTCTCTGAAATATCTTTCTGCTTCACAGATCTGTGGACTATGCATCTGCGCTTAGTGCCCTATTTTCTGTGTACTAAAAGGCCCTAACTCAGTACCTGTCCCATTTTCACTTCTTGCTCATGATCATCCTCCTGCACTTCAGGATGGTTCACAGTTCTTGGCTCAGAACCTGCTCCATGATTACTTCACTCTCTTCTGGTTCTGCCCTGTTATCCATTTGTCATTTACTCCAGGGATCAGGCCTACTGCCTGTGGGCTACCTGCCTGTTTTTGTAAATAATATTTTATTGGAACGTGGCCACGCTCGTATATTTATATATATTACCCATGGCTGCTCTTATACTGTAACAGCAGAATTGAGTAGTTGTCACAAAGACCTGTGACCTACAAGGCCAAAAATATTTGTCCGGTTCTTTATAAAACAGTTAGCCAACCTTTGATCTGCTGTACCACTATTTCATATAAATGACCTTTGGGCTGTTTCCTGCACCCTATTCTCATCTTCTCTCTCGTTTGCCTTGCTTATCTTGTCTTCTGCCTGTTCACAGACTCTTTCCATCTGGACTCTGTAATGCAGTGCATTATCACTCTACCCAGAATATGGTGGCTCTCAGTCAAAATAGGAAGCCTCTCTGCATCTCAAACATGAAAACTGCTGACAGAACTTTTAATTTCAAATTTTGTGAGAGTGTCTTTGCATTAAAATAAATTTATAGCATTAAAAATAAAATCAAGAGTGGTTTGTTTCAGGGTTTGTTGAGTGTGTTTTTACAAGATTGCATAACATTTTTTTCAGTTAAAACCACTTCATTGAGGGACCGGCCTGGTGGTGCAAGCAGTTAAGCATGCACACTCTGCTGCCGTGGCCGGGGGTTCGAAGGTTCGGATCCCGGGCACGCACCGACGCACTGCTTGTCAAGCCATGCTGTGGCGGCATCCCATATAAAGTAGAGGAAGATGGGCACGGATGTTAGCTCAGGGCCAATCTTCCTCAGCTCAGGGCTGATCTTCTTCACAAAAAAGAAAAAAAAAACCACTTCATTGAACATATAGAGAGAAGATGTAAGCTCTGAGAATGTAGAAAAGCAAAAAAGTAATGTTATATAAACCATCCACCAGGAGATAGGAGTAGCATTGCTGATCAGCCTTTTCAACTATTCATTAAAATGAATATTTTTTTATTTCTACTATATGAGAATGAAGAAATGTTTGTGGTCTTATGGCTCTTCCTGCCACAATTGATGGGAACAAGCTCTTTGAAGCTCTAAATAGCTTTGGAAATAGAAGGAAGGTGGGGCTTTCTATTATATTTTTTTAAAAAGAAAATTTCAAAATTGTTTGGATGGATTGCTTTAATCATTCTTTTTCACTTTTGGTCACTTACATTTTTTTTCCTTAAATATCTCTGGAAAATATTTGTGTTGGAAAGTAATCATTTACTCCTTCCTTATCTGCTCTGTTACTGCTTAATACATAAAAACCGTAATTCTTCGGTTTCTTTTTTCTTCTTTAGTGGCTTATAGAAGAAATGAAATGTGGTCTGAGGGACGGTATGACTATGAAAGACTTCCAAGAGAACGAGTACCTCCTCGAAGCCACCCCAGTGTAAGTTGCTCCTGCATGTAGAATAATTCAAAACCTAGGGTCTAAGTGAATTTGGTACACCAAAGCTAGGCCTCTTAAAATCTTCAGGTGCCAAAAATTTACCAGTCTATGTTGAAATATAGATAGACCAAGTGTATTTTTAAAAGTTAAAAGTTTAAAAATAAAAGGCAACATTTTATTTATGTAGAAAATCTATATTTTATATTTCTTGTTTAAATTTCTAAAATGGAGAGTTTATATTGAATTTAATCTATAAAGAAAACTTGAGGTTTGATAAAGGCCAGACCCTCAGTTAACAAAGATGTGTTTGAGCACCTACTCACCTATTTTTCTGTATTCCTACAAATGTTTGCAAATTGGATATATGAAATTCTAAAGGGCGGCTCAGGGGCAGGCAGGCAGCTTCTGGTATGCTGTCCTACCACTTGTCTCTTTGTTGCTCTGGGAATTGGGAATTTTGAACCAGGCCTTTTGTGTTCTCAAGGAGCTTGCTGTTTTGCTCATTATTATATTCCCAGCACCATATCTAGTACCTGGCACATAGGAGGAGCTCAGTGTTTATTGAATGAATGTATGAACTCTTGCCCCAAAATCCTATGTAGAGACCTAAGGGATGGTTTGGGGAAGGTCAAGAAGTCGTCAGTCTTGGGCTGGCCCCGTGGCTTAGTGGTTAAGTGCGCGCACTCCGCTGCTGGCGGCCCGGGTTTGGATCCCGGGCGCGCACCAACGCACCGCTTCTCCGGCCATGCTGAGGCGGCATCCCACATATAGCAACTAGAAGGATGTGCAACCATGACATACAACTATCTACTGGGGCTTTGGGGGAAAAAATAAATAAATAAAAATTAAAAAAAAAAAAAGAAGTCGTCAGTCTTAAACTTTTGCATAGGCCCATTCCAAGCACCAGGGGATTGGGCTCGTGGTGATGGTATGTGGATATATTATGGATTCATTATACACCATCAAAGGGCACAAATACTTGTTTGTATGTTAGTTGTTTTTTACTTACATATTTCAAGTAAATCCTACAACCCATTTAGATGGGTGATGTCATCTTCAGGGTTGTCATTTGGCTTTGGTTACAGCTTAGGTTGGGGCTGATCTAAAATGATTTAACATGGAAAAAATGAAGAGGCCTACCATATTTCAGAATGAGCAAGCCAAATTAATACTGTATGTCATTTCTTGCCAGGTTAATTTATAGACTTTATGTTCTAATCAAAATTTCAATTTTTAAATTTTTTTCAACTTGATAAAATTATTTTATAGTTACCTAGAACAACAAACAAGTGATACAGATAAACATGATGTAGGTCTAATACAGGGATGGGAAAAGGGGTGACTTTTTTTTTTTTCCTGAGGAAGATTAGTCCTGAGCTAACATCTGTTGCCCATCTTCCTGTTTTTTGCTGAGGAAGATTGGCCCTGAGCTAACATCTATGCCTATTTTCCTCTATTTTATACATGGGACACCTGCCACAGTGTGGCCTGATGAGTGGTATGTAGGTCCACGCCCAGGATCCGAACCTGTGAACCCCAGGCCGACAAAAGCAGAGCGCGTGGACCCAACCACTATGCCACCAGGCCGGCCCTGGGATGACTTTTTTTTTTTTAAGCAGTTCACCCTACTTTTATTCTGGCCATTATTGCTATTTAGTCCCTGCTACTCAAGGGTGGTCTGCAGACGGGCAGCAGGACATTGCCTGGAAGCTTGCTAAGAATAAGCGTGAATAGGAAGCTTTTATGTCCACATGATTAATAACAGAACATTGGTATTAATCCTGGACAATTTCTTCTAAATGCTCCATGGCACCAGCCTCCCAAGAGCCTCTGGCTTCTCCGCTGGCAGAGGAAGTCAGGGGTCGCCTCTGCTGGTCGATGCTTCCTATCGCCTGGTGGTCCCTGATGAGGGTGCTGGTGAACTCTAACAGCTGGGGACAGAGGTCAGTTGCGCCCTGGCTGGTGACTCCTCGGCTCATCTTCCCAGACGAAAAGGGATGACTTTTTAAAAAAAATTATTTTGTAGGACCCCCACCTGCCCAAGGATATATCCCATTGGGAATTTGTATTTCAAAGATGCCTAAAAGAATTTCCCGTGTGGTTATGCCACCAACTGGATATATAGTTGGGTTTGTGTTTGTTTTCAATTTTGAGGGATTGCCTTTTTTTTCTTTTCTAGTTAGGTTTTTTTTTAATGTAACACATTTACATGGCTCCAAATTGTAATATAAGGTATATTCAGAGAGGAGATGACTTACTTTATTTTTTTTTTTTATGATTTTTATTTATTTATTTTTTTCCCCCAAAGCCCCAGTAGATAGTTGTATGTCATAGCTGCACATCCTTCTTAGTTGCTGTATGTGGGACACGGCCTCAGCATGGCCGGAGAAGCGGTGCGTTGGTGCGCCCCCGGGATCCGAACCCGGGCAGCCAGCAGTGGAGTGCGTGCACTTAACTGCTAAGCCACGGGGCCGGCCCAAGAGATGACTTACTTTAAATGGTAATTTATTGTAATTTTACATTTAACTAGTACCTGCTTACTATAAGTGAGGAGTTTTGTATATAAACTTCCTAATCTTCGAAACAATTCTCAGTGGTGAATAGTATAACATTTATAGAACCTAGTAGAATGTTTTAGAAGCCATAAAATGTAGGCAGGTGTTTATATAGAGAAACGTAATTTCAGACAACAATGGGAAATACTCATGATAAATCATGGAAAAAGTTATGCTATAAAACCTTTATTACACCATTTTGCATTATGTATGCATGGTATTATATCATAGAACATACTGCAGTGGAGGTTGGCTTAAAGAACTGTTAAGACTGGAAGCAGGGAGACCTGCCAGGAGGCTATTGCTAGGCAAGAGAGCTGGTTTAAACAAGCTGGAGAAGAGTGAGTTTTAAGATGGGGATAATCAGTTATATTAGTGTCATAAAGACCAATAAGAAGGACCCTCCAGATCTCTAGTTAGGTCATTGTTTGCGTGAGAATGGGTTTGAGAAAGTTCATATCTAATAGCCTTTGTTTTTCCCTGAAGTAAGAGGTGGCAAGAACATCTACTGAAAGTTGAGGAGGTGGAGGGAGGCTTGAGGCCAGCACTGAAGTTTTGGAGTAGCCATTTAGGTATCTCCTGACCAGAGATGTTTAAAAAGACTTGCTGAGGGCCAGTAAGCTTGTGCACTGTACATTTTATCAGGACACCAGTCTGCGGGATTGTGTGCTTTATTACCTAAGTAGCCCAGTTTAGGAGTGGAGAAAGCAAGTTGTTCTTTTGACTTAAGATTGCAAGATGAATGGTGGACCGAGGGAGGTAAAGATATTGAAGGTTCTGACCAGAGAATTATTGGGGTAATATATTACGTGATGTGGACTGTTTAAGAAAGGGAGTAAGGCTGTGAGAGGGACAGTGGATTGAAAGAAGTGAGGGGTTGAGGGATAGGTAAGGCCTAGTGAGATTGAAGATCAGGGTATTGCAGAAAGATAGGCAATGGGTATTTTGGAGGGTAGAGTTGCCAAGATGGAACAGTTCTGAGTGATTAAAGTCCAGTATCTGGTGGTAGGAAAAGAGGGTGGGTGAAGGTTATTGGAGTTGACATCAAAAAAACTTGGAGGCTAGATTTTTGGATCAATGATTTAGATTAGAGGCTCTCAATCTTTGCCATACATTAAAAGCACCTAGAGAGCTCTTAAATACCAATGTATGAGCTTCATCCCAGATAATTAAGTCATAATCTCTGTGGGTAGGATCTGGACATCAGTGTTGTTTAAAAATTCATCAGGTGATTCTTATATGCAGAGGTAAGAAATACAGATTGTAGACAAAACACTGAAGTCGCTGATGATGACAAGTGTTGGGGTAAAGATGACAGGTGATAAAAATCCTCAGTGCAGGAGGATATTGTAGTAAAATCTAAACAAACTCAGATATTTTCATTTTATACCATTTGTGTGTGTGTAAATGTGTGAGAGAGGCTCTTTTCCTTTTTAAGATAATTTCATCAGTGGTAAACAGATAGAGAGAGAATGTTTATTACCACAATTGCCCTTAAAATCAGCCTAGATGTACTCAATCGTCTCTAACAGCCTAAAGGTAAACCTCACTTTCTTAAATTCTCTGGCTACTTGGTTCCTCCTAGAAGGGGCGGAGCCTACTTTGCTTTTCTTCTTTTGAGAGCACAGATTATCCCCAGACCTTGTACAGGTTCATTCCTTTCCTTTTTCTTCTTTTAATTCCATTACATTGGTCTCTCTGTCCCCCAGTCAACCTCTCCTAGTTTGTAAATCCTTCTGTATTCCCACATCCTCCCTTCTCAAGACTCAAATACATTTTTTCTGGTGAACTTGGCCTTATTTTGGTTAGTAATTTAAAGTCTTTCCTTCCCCTCAGTATATTATGTCCTTTTAATGGCTCTTGTTAATTATCCCTTTGCCTTCTATGTTACACCTACATTGTAGTTAAATAAAGCGTAGGTTCTTAACCTCTTTTGTGCCCTGGATCCCTTTAGCGGTCTGGTGAAGCCTATGGCTCTCTTCTCAGAATAGCATTTTTTTTTAAACTATAAAATATACAGAATTTAAAGAGACCAGTTATATTTGAATATAATTATCAAACTATTAAAAACCAAATTTGTGATGTAGTAATATATAGTATTTTAGTAGGTCATTAAATATTAAGAGCTAGAGGTGGGGGTTTCATTGCTATATTTTCAAAGTAGTGATGAGTGTAAATGATATTTTGAGATATCTACAGCAGCTGTGACATGATATAAAAATATCTGTGATTTCTGTTAGTGATGAAGCCACAGATACCGCTATTGCTATTGTGTTGTTTGTTGCCTACATTTAGGTGAAAAAGTGATTTTATATTCATTTCACTTTTTATGGACCCACTGAATCCTTGGATTAACGTGTTTGATAAGTGACACTAGAACCAGAAATGTAAATCAATAAAATTCTAATTTCTGACTTTGGATCTAATAAAAACACAGCTTGTTAAAAGTTTTAAAATATTTGCTTTACAAAGCAGAGATTGTCTGATGTTATTTAAAAAACTATATTGGTATATCGTATTGACATGTTCAAGAATGGTCACAAGCAGCATTATTCATAAGAGCTCCATACTGGCAACAATCCGAATGTCTAACAGTAGAGTGAATAAATTAATTGTGCAATTATACAGCAATGAGAATGAATGGACAGCTGCGAAATGCAGCAACATGTATGAACCTCACAAACAATACTGAAAGAAAGAAGCAAGGCACAAGAGTATATTCTGTATGTTTCCTTTTATATAAAGTTTCAAAACATGCATTCGTTAATGGAACAGAAAAAGAAGGCAGGTAGAAGCAGACGGGACGGCTTCAGGCTCAGCTATATTACAACAGCCAGAACATAAGCTGCTAGTGTTTTGATCCTAATTTCCAAACTTTACAAACTTTACGCCCGGGATCCAAACACGCACTGACGCACCACTTGTCAAGCCATGCTGTGGTGGCGTCCCATATAAAGTAGAGGAAGATGGGCACAGATGTTAGCCCAGGGCCAGTCTTCCTCAGCAAAAAGAGCAAGATTGGCAACAGATGTTAGCTCAGGGCTTATCTTCCTCACAAAAAGTAAATAAATAAAAAAGGGCCTTATAGACATCTAGAAGTGTGGATAGTCTGTGATAACCAATTTCCTCCCAATAGAGGAATATTTCTGCATACATACAGATTCTCTGTAGTGTACCTCTTTGGGCTTTAGTCTCCTACCTATCTACCCAAGTTTAAGACCAAATAAAAATTTATGCAAAAGCACCTTATAAAAGTAACTCCTTACTGATAACAGAAGTAATTTTAAAAGTGTTAAAATAGGGGCCGGCCCAGTGGCACAGCGGTTAAGTTTGTGCGTTCTGCTTCGGCGGCTGGGGGTTCACTGGTTTGGATCCTGGGCAAGGATCTACTCACTGCTTATCAAGCCATGCTGAGGCAGCACCCCACATGGAAGAATTAGAAGGACCTACAACTAGGATATACAACTATGTACTGGGGGCTTTGGGGAGAAAAAAGAAAAAAAGAGGAGGATTGGCAACAGATGTTAGCTCAGGGCCAATCTTCCTCAAAAAAAAAAAAAGTTAAAATAACAATTGGTAAATTTTGTCAAGTTGTACATTGAGGATAAGCTTTCCAATACTCAAATTTAATTTAATTTAATATCCACAACAAGATGTATGTATCCAATTGCCTTTCCAGGTTTATCAAAGCCAGGATATCAAAGCTATCACAAAATAGTTGCTTTTATTAATGAGGTCATACTAGTGTAGTAGGTACCTTCTCAAGTACCCCCTTCATGTCATCCTTTATATCATATTCAATAGTTCCTCAAATGCATTTCTGTTGTAGCAGAATTGGGAGTGAATGAGGCAAAGGGAGAAGTAAGAAAAAAACAGAAATGCAGTAAAATTGCTTTTCTATTAGAAAACAGAACCAAAAAATAAAACATTACCTTTCTCTATCCCAAGAACTAATGATAGCGGGTTCTCACTTTTTAAAGGATTAACTGAAGTTTCATATTTAGAAAAAAATAATATTCTGCCTTCTCAAAATTTTAAATCAAGTTTTTATTGAGGTATGACATACATACAAAAAAAGTGTACAAATCATAAACTTACTCCTGGATAGATTTTCACAAGTTAATCACTCTGTGTAATTATCACCCAGATCAAGAAACTGAACATTCCTAGCTCGGCAAAAGCCTTCCTTTCTTCTCTCCCAGTACATAGTTGTATATCCTAGTTCTAGGTCCTTCTAGTTCTTTCATGGGGGGCACTGCCTCAGCATGGCTCCATGAGCAGTGAGTAGATCCGTGCCCAGGATCCAAACCAGTGAACCCCCAGCCGCCGAAGCAGAACGCACAAACTTAACTGCTGTGCCACTGGGCCGGCCCCTACTTTAACACTTTTAAAATTACTTCTGTTATCAGTAAGGAGTTACTTTTATAAGGTGCTTTTGCATAAATTTTTATTTGGTCTTAAACTTGGGTAGATAGGTAGGAGACTAAAGCCCAAAGAGGTACACTACAGAGAATCTGTATGTACGCAGAAATATTCCTCTATTGGGAGGAAATTGGTTATCACAGACTATCTACATTTAGTTTCTAGATGTCTATAAGGCCCTTCTTTATTTATTTTTTGTGAGGAAGATAAACCCTGAGCTAACATCTGTTGCCAATCTTGCTCTTTTTGCTGAGGGAGATTGGCCCTGGGCTAACATCTGTGCCCATCTTCCTCTACTTTATATGGGACGCCACCACAGCATGGCTTGACAAGTGGTGCGTCAGTGCGTGTTTGGATCCCGGGTGTAAAGTTTGGAAATTAGGATCAAAACACTAGCAGCTTATGTTCTGGCTGTTGTAATATAGCTGGGCCTGAAGCCGTCCTGTCTGCTTCTACCTGCCTTCTTTTTCTGTTCCATTAACGAATACACAGTAAGTAAAAGATCTTCTAATCTTGGTCACAGTGAGAATTGTAAAGATTGAGGGTAGAGATGTCAAGAACAGCAACACTTTAATCTTTTAAATTTTTCTATCACATTCAGTTAAATGGATTACATAATTAGGTTTTAGAATTTAGTAGTTATATAACTACTAAATACAATGTTTATTTCCTTGGGTAGTTGAATATATAAATACAATGTTTATTTCCTTGGGATAGTAGAATGTTTCTACAATTCTTGTCATTAGTTTTTTCTCTTTCCTAGAGAGTTTAGCCAATCAAAAATAAATTCTTTAGTGAATTTAGAACATGATTTATTTTAATTTATGAGGCCTTGTAGGAAATATGAGACATATATCTGTTCCATATATACTCAAATATAAATGCACCCAAAATATAATCCAGAAATCTTTCTCTTATCCAACTTAAAATAGTCAAGCCTACTTAACTTAGCAATTCAATTATGTACACATTCCATATAATACTGTTTAAAATGTGTTAATGTGGAAATATTCCTTTTCTTCTCACCCTTATTTCATGAAACACTTTTATTTGAAATGTTCACATGCATATTTTAATTCCTATTCTATTTATGCCCCACATTTTCTTATTGTTTTATGTAGTCACTATTCATGTAAATTTACCCATGTAAGTACAACTTTTCCCAATATTTTATTATGAAGGTTTTCAAACATACAGCAAAATTGAAAGAATTTTATAGTGAGCACCCATTTACTCACCACTTAGATTCAGCTATTAACATTTTACTAAACTTGCTTTATCATATATTTATCCTTCTCTCTGTCCTTCATCCATTCACTTTATAATCTACCTAATTTTTGGATATGTTTCAAAGTAAACTGTGGACAACAGTGCACTTTATTAATTAAGCATGCATCTCATTAGCTAAAGTGCAATGTTTTTTTACAGTTTTTTTTTTTAATGTGAAAATTGCATACATGAAATGCAAAATCTTTAGTGTTCATTTACTGCGTTTTGATTTAGTAATGTTCCTTTGTGGAGAGCTGCCCTAGGAGGTATTTTACTTTCTTGGCTGACAGAATTGCAAGAACATAACTTTCTTTTTGTTGCCACTATTTCCAGAGAGAGATGATCAGTTCTTGGTTACATTCTGTAACAATATATCCTCATTTTCTGGGGGCAATTGCAGTTTCAAATATTTGACCCATTGTTCCTAAAAGCCATTGAAATGACCCAGAAACACCAATATTTCATTGAAAATTCAGTGAGTGAATTAAAGCAATAGGTGCTACAATAAAAATGCATGTCACAAAATCTGAGGGATCAGAGTGAGGAAACCTAAAGCTTATGAAAGCAAAATTTTACTAGTCTATGTAATAGAGTGCTTTAGTTAGATGTGGTTTTGTGATACTTTTCCAGTAAAAAACATGTGACGCCAAAAGTAATATGAAATTGAGACAGCCAAGCAGAATATATCTAGTGTATGTGGTGCTTACTATGTGCCAGGTGCTGGGAATAGAGCAGTGAATAAGACCAGCAAGCTTGCTTGCTTTCTTTTTTTTTTTTTTTTGCGAGGAAGATCAGCCCTGAGCTGACATCTGCCAATCCTCCTCTTTTTGCTGAGGAAGACTGACCCTGGGCCAACATCTGTGCCCATCTTCCTCTGCTTTATATGGGACACCGCCACAGCATGGCCTGACAAGTGGTGCATTGGTGCACGCCCGGGATCCAAACCGGCAAACGCCGGGCCACCGCAGTGGAGCTCGTGCACTTAAGCGCTTTGGCCACTGGGCAGGCCCCCAAGACCAGCAAGGTTTCTATGCCCATGAGGCTTGCATTCATTCACTCAGTTAAGTTGATTGTGTTAGGAAGTAATGGCATTGACTATTTACATGTGCCGTCATACTTAGTTATTTTGCTAGTAGGTTAGTGTCTTTTAGATTGTTTTTGAGTTTTTATAAGGGCAAAAATTAAGTATATGAAAGTAGGCAGAATAATATAATGAACTTCCCATGAACAAATCATCCAAGTGGCAACTGTCACCTCATGGTCAATCTGTTTTGTCTGTGTCTCCACCACTTTCCTCCCTCTCAGATTATTTTGAAGTAAATCCAAGATGCCGTATTTCAAATGCAAATAAATATTTCAGTATGTGTCTCTAAAAGATAAGGATGCTTAAGGGCGGGGGGCTTATGTATTAAAATTCTTTTATTTTAAATAAAATGTTTTTGTGTTAAATTGGGTGCAAAGTATATTTTAATGACATTGGAAAATAAGTGATTTTAAAGAAACATAGTAATCCTTATAATTTGTACCCAGCTAATAATGAGACTAAACATTAGTGTGGAAATGTTGACATAGGTTTATATATATTGAATCAAACAAAACCATCAAACTTGGTACTTTTAGTTACTAAAATGAAAGCATTTCTCAACAGGTAGTTATATTAAATTGGAACTTATAGCAAATTAAGAAATAATTGCTTATTTTGTAACAAAATACAATTACCATTTCAGATTTTAAAATTGCAAAACTAATTTGCTATGTATCTTAATCTCATCAGATTTTCATTAGCACAGGCAAACTGTGAACAACCCTTATTTCAGAAACTGAGAGGGCCTTGTGGTAGGAATTGTTTTGCCCCTAAGATAATGACAAATATGGAAGTGTAAATTTCATAGACGTATTTAAGTTTATATGCAAGTTTTTGCTTTCTGCATCCTGCTGGAGTAAATAAATGACTAACTAAAAGAGGCCTTTTAATTTATTTTTTATGAGCTACATAGACTTTTTATTTTTGGACTGGCTGATCATACCATTAATACCAACTTTGGAGGAGCAAATCTGGTAGATTCTACATATATTTTTGGAAATTCTAGTAACATCCACAGAAAATTGATATATGGTATAAATATGCAACAATTATATTGAATTGATCTATTACTCTGATCTTTTTTTTTTTTTTTTTGGTGAGGAAGATTGGCCCTGAGGTAACATCTGTGCCAATCTTCCTCTATTTTGTATGTGGGACGCCACCACAGCATGGCTTGGTGAACAGTGTGTGTAGGTGCATGCCTGGAATCCGAACCCACGGACCCCAGGCCGCCAAAGCAGAGCTCGTGAACTTAACCACTGCACCACTGGGCTGGCCCCTGATCGTTTTAATTGATAGGGATGTTATAGTTTTTTCATAATGAAGAGAAGCAGTGAAAATTTATTTCATTGAGGTAAATTGAGATTTTAGGTCCAAACTCAAGATTTGAAATATCTGCATTTTAATTAATAGAAATATTTCATTTTCTTGAGTTCATTTTTTAAATAATTGAAAATGACCCTGTTATCCTAAAAACTTGTAAAGATATTTTTTAGTCATAATTTTTATTTCTGTTTTCTGGTAATGGTGCCATTGTTTTCTAAGATACTTCTAAAATGGAGGTTCCAAACATATCATTACCTGAAGCCTTGTGTACTTCTGTTAGTATTTAGAGAGGAAAATTACTTGGTTATAGCTTAATGTGTGATTTGTACAAGAATTTCAAACAGTGATGGTATTTCCATTCAGGTCTCGCATTGCAGGTAATATAAAATGCTGTTTGAACTTTCTTAATGATAGAAGCTTTTGAAAGAAAAATTCTGAAATCTTTGCCTCTTGTCATGGATTTTATTGGAAAGGAAAAGAAATCCTTGAATGGTATGTCTGGATAAGACATGAACTCTCTTTGAAAATACAGACTTGCTTTGTTACAGACTCCTACAGTCATCTTCATTTCGTTAAATCTTTTCATATAGCTAGGGAATTTTCTTTAAGATCAGATGCCTACAGAGCAGAGATGGTATAATGTACTTATATTGGAACACTTTCTCAAAACGTAAAGAAAATGTCAGTTTGGTCTTCATTGCTAGATAATAGAGCTGGCATTAGGAGTTTTTTTTCTTTTGCTGATTAACAAATTTGGAATGACTTTTTCCTTTTATTCAGTAAAATCAGGTTGTTAAATATATAACTAAATGTGATTTGAGTTTTACTTCTTTGAAAGTTTTACCATATATGTTTTATAAGCCTGAAATAACTTTCTAGTAATTAGGGGAATTGAACAAAGGATCAGGCTGCTTGGTAAGGTAATAAGCTCCCTATTCACAGAAGTGTTTAGACATGTGCGCACTCACCCCACCATCCCTCCAAATAAGCATGTACAAACAAGGATATTGTGGAATGGAATTTTATGGTTGCTTGGAATTGGAGAAATCAGTGATTCTAACTTTATGAATGACAAATTTTGAATTAGAAAATGCTGTAAATTGTAATGTTGCTAATGCCATATTTTTTTTAGATGCTCAGTATTTGCTTAGATTTAGTTGAAATTTCTGTGAAAGGTAATGTTTAGAAGAGTCAGTAAATTTCTTTGTGCACCATATTTTATGTAAACATATAGAATAAATCTTATAATTTAATATCCAACATACTAAAGAAGGAAACTATATCTCCATGGAAAAAAATTGGGTCCGTCATTTTAACTCGCAAATAGGTATGAACTATTGATTTTATTTTTTCCCAGCACGTTGACAAATTTCCTACCCATTGAGAAATTCAAATAGGATATTGTAATGTAATAACTCAATAGTTGTAGTTATTAATGCTGAGAAGTAATTTAACGAAATAGACACAATGAAGAATTTATTTTCACTTAGACTTGCAAAAGTAGTAATCAAAATAGCAAACATTTTTTGAGCACTTCATGTGTGCTACTGTGCTAAATGCTTTACAATCTGTTTTTTGTTTAGTCATCACAACAACCCCATGAAGTAGGTATTAGTATCAATCTCATTTTACAGATAATGAAACTGAGGCTTAGGATGGTAAAGTAACCAGCATGGAATGTTGGGCCTTATGTTTTGGTTTTTCATTTTGTCAAATTAGTTAACTCATATTGATCATGTCTTATTCTTTGATAGCTTTCCAGTTTCTTTACCATATATCTCATCTGAGACTGATAGAAAGACATATCGTGAATGCTCGAGACCAGATTATTTACAGATACGTGTGCTGTAGCTCTCTAGTTCTTACTGTTCGTAATCATGTTTGTCAGTTATTTCACAGCAGCCACTAACCTAAGACATGTTCTTCTCCCTCAGTCCGATTTCCCAGCCCCTACAAAAAATCCATTCAGTTGCTAAATCTTTAAAACACTAACAACATATTACTTTGGAAAGTAGTGCAAATTTTGTCTCAGATTTTATTTTGTTTCCAAAAGTGTGAAGTCAAAGGCTCTCCTTTCTCCAGTGCTGCTGGAAAAATAGCAAAATGTTTCCTTTTGGTCTTTCTAGCTCAGTATTACCTCTCTGTTTGCTGTTGGTTATGTGTAAAAATCTTGTATTTCTTTGAACAGTATACTTCAAACACAGTAGACTGAAGATGTGTGCTGTCTTAAGTGGTTTTATTTCTAAAATTCCCAGTGGGCAATTAGGGATTAGAACTATTGTAACATTCTTTCTGTAGTTATTTTTTATTAGAACAATAGTATTGTATTTTTTCTTTTATTTATGATTGGTTTTTCTCATTGCTGCATGTTATTTTAAACACCTGGCTTTCTTCATTGAACAATTTTATTTCCTTTAATCCATGTGAAGAACTTACTGTTAGTTATATTCATGTTATTTCATTAATGCATTTTTGTTTGTTTATACATTTACCCTAATTTGATTAAGGATAAGAAGTCCTGTGCTTTTTAAAAACCTTTCCAAAACCAAATAGAGAAATTAGTGATTTTTATATATTTCTTTTTGTCTGTTTTAGGATGGCTACCATAGAGTAGTTAATATTGTGCCAAAGAAACCACCACTACTAGACAGACCTGGTGAAGGAAGCTACAATAGATATTACAGTCATGTTGATTACCGAGACTATGACGAGGGCCGCAGTTTTTCTCATGATCGAAGAAGTGGTCCACCTCACAGAGGAGTATGTAAATTTCCCCCGTGTACTAATTGTTATTTTTTATAAGTTTAAAAATCATGTAATTTTTGAAATTTATGTGACTGGCCATGAAGGCAGTTGAATAAACACTTCCTGCTTGATGCTCTGTTGAGTTGCCTGCTGGAGCTGTCAAATGGGAACTGGTAGTCAAGAATCCTGGGGTGCTGGACAAAGTGGGTAAGCACTCTGGATTAAGCACTCTGGATAGCTCTATCTACATGACATTAATTCCAACTAGCCTGCTTTTTTATCCCCCAAATTGGCAAGGATTTGCAGAACCAGATAAAGGTAATTAATTATTGCCTTTGTACTCAATAAGTGATGAGCAGGTGGTTACCATCTCTTACTGGATGTGCCCACTTATAATTACTTTGATTATTTTCATCATGATGAAATGCTGTGGGTGAGGTTGGATTAACGTTGTTGAGACTCAGTCTCATTTTTGTTATAGTTATTATTAAAGTCTACTTACTAACTCAGATTAGAAAGCACTCAAAACATTGCCTGTACTATAGTAAGCACTCGTTAAATGTTAGCTGCTATTGCTACTATATTTTGTTTCTCTTGGGTTATCTTTAATAATGTAGAAGTGTGTATTTAATGTTGCAGTAATTTGTCATTGAACTTGATTGAAGCTATTCCTTGATGCAAGTTCCTTTGACCTAGCCTGCATGTTTACCACATTCCTCTGCTAGACCGTTTTCCTACATTTTCTGTTTTCCCCTTCCCTACTGTATAATATTATAATTAACAGTACATATTCAAACATTGTTTATAATAAAATTTGACCTCACATTGGCTGTTGGAATTAGTTTCCATACTTTACACTTGAAGAAATGGAGGTAAGGTGATTTCCCCAGGGTGGGTATGTATGGGAGTCTATTTCTCTTACTACTACATGATAGTGACCCTTGACAATTCTGTAGTGGTAATGAGACCATTCAGTGTTTTCTTGGGCTTGTTTTTAGAGGTTAGGGTGTTATGGTTTTGTTACTACTCATAGAATTGATTATTTTTTTCAATTATTATTATTTTTTTTTGTGAGGAAGATCAGCCCTAAGCTAACATCCATGCTAATCCTCCTCTTTTTGCTGAGGAAGACCGGCTCTGAGCTAACATCTATTGCCAATCCTCCTCCTTTTTTTTCCCCAAAGCCCCAGTAGATAGTTGTATGTCATAGTTGCACATCCTTCTAGTTGCTGTATGTGGGACGCGGCCTCAGCATGGCTGGAGAAGCGGTGCGTCGGTGTGCGCCCGGGATCCGAACCTGGGCCACCGGTAGCGGAGCGCGCACACTTAACCGCTAAGCCTCGGGGCCGGCCCCTTTGTTCAATTTCTAAGTGTCATGCTGTTCCTTTAGGAAGAGGGATTTGATGTTGAAAAGTAAACATTATGCATTACCTCTATTCTAGAAATACTGGATTTTGCCATTGGAACCCTTTTTTCACATAGTCTCAGGAAGAAACAATTTGGCCTTTGTATAAAGTTGTTAGGCCTATTATGAAAACCTTGTAGCTATTTAGTGTAGACAGGGAATTTTGGATTCATTTGACCAGTTTCTATTTGAAGCTTCACGAACATGATTTTTTTCTAATACTTTGTAGCATAGTAGTGCTTCAACAATAATTTTTTCTATTATTGTTACGAAGTGTGTTTGTTCATACTTTATACAACGTTTTCTGTTTAAACTCTCTTCAAACAAACAAGCCCAGTTGAGATCCTTAGGACTCTCATGACGCTAGTTCTTCTCTAGAGTTCAGTCGTATAAAGCAAACTACTTGATCCAATATTTTATTATAGCTGTTGAGTTTTTTCTTTTGTTTTTTTATATTTAATGTTGAGAAGGAAATGATAAATACATTTTACTTATGTAAGAGTAGGGTATGTGATGCTAAAGAGGAAGATGAAGATAATATTTATTTTAGCTGAATCTGTTTTTGACTGTAATTCACATATTATATTGTTCTATGTATAATTTTAAAATTATTGAATGTGGATTACTATGTGGGTTCCTTTTTATGCACCTTTTCAAATGTATCTGTTTTAGAGGACAAAATGTGCTTTGTTTGATTAAACTTAGTGCCACATGTTGCTCTAATATAGCTTGTCAGTAAGTGATGGTTTCTTATTACATTGTTTCCAATGTTTGTAATGGGAAGTAAGATGAGAAAAGAAAGCTTGAACAAAAATGGAAAAGTAGTAAATTCTTCATTGAATTTATGTCTGCAAATTGGTGAGAGAATTTGACAGAAGAAAGAATAAAATGAGAGGTCAAGAAATGTATGCTTGATTAAATTTAAATTGAGCCTTGGTTCTTGAGCAGCCCTTAGCTGTTGTGATGCTGGTATGTAAGGCTGTTAGGGCCTACTAAAGAAATACTTGAAGCACTTTTATAGAGATAAGTGGTACCACAGGATCTCAGTCAATAAATTAGTTGCCGAAATGGATGACTTGCTGTATCTTTTTTTTCTTTTTTATGCCATTGAAGCTCAGAGAAATTTAGAAAGGTGCTTTTGCCCTCATTTTATTTTGGTCTCAGAGACTAGTTTCCAGTAGTACTGTTAGATATATCCTAGTTGACCAAAATAATATAAACAAATATCTAAGTAACTTTTTTATTTTACAGGATGAATCTGGCTATAGGTGGACAAGGGATGATCATTCCACAGGCCGACAGCCTGAATACAGGTAAAAAGATAAAAATAATAACATAACTACCTTGATACTTGACTCACTGAGATGTATGCTTTTGAAATCTAATCTCAAGGTACATAGATGAAATTGTTTTATTAGGATTAAAATTTTGAAAACAACAAGCATTATATTCTTTTTGTGACTATGTAATATAACAGTAGCACTGATAGTGTTCTGTGTCTATTAGCATTTTGTAATTGATAATAAAAATATATATTTAAAAATATTTGAACTTGATATTTCTTATCAAATTAGTAAATTATTCTTAATGTGTGGTATGGATTATAAGGTATATATTTGCTGAATTAGAAGGCAAGACATTTTTTTAGACTATTTGAGTCATTACAAAGTGTCTCCTATTACAAGCTGTTTTCTCAGTTGCTTTATTTTTATCAATAAAGTTCTGTTGGGAAAACTCATTTTGGAATGACCTCAATCATAGTTAGCTTTGGTTACTTATAGAGGCATCTGATAGAATAGTCAGGAAAAAAAAGATGGACAGATTTAACCAGCTTGATTTTTTTTTTTTTTAAATGGCTTCACCATGATTGTGTTGGAAGTTGTGAAAGAAGCCTTTTAAAGATCTCTTGTGAACTGTCAGAGAATAACCCGTAGAGAATGGAAAGAAGTCAACTGCCACAACTCCCTAGGTGCCAAAAGTAAACAACAGGATTCAGTGGATCATGACAAGGCAGTTTGTCACTCACAGCAGAGCAGTCAGCAGGGGCATCAGGGTGGTGGTGCCGGTTCCCTGCCCCAAAGTCCCACAGAGCAAGGTGACGGACAGAGATGGTGGCTATACATAGAGTGGGATGCACCAGAGCTGAGGAACCAGGGTCAAGAGCTTGGTACCTTTTGTACCAAGCAGGAAGCAAGCCTGTCCTCCTTTCCCTGGGAAGGAGCAGTCACACAGTAGTTATGCTGTGGTCACCTTGACCTATTTAATGGTCTCTGTGACCAGCTACAGAAACTGTTCAGTGTCAGTGGATGGTTAGGTCTTGCAATTTGTCATAAATGGCAGGGATGTGTAGGGACATTCAGAGCTCATGGCAGACTGCCTCTCCCAAAAGAAGCAATAGAGAGAATAGATGCTAAAAAATACTTTGATAAAATTTAATTACTGTGTTAAAATTAACAGAATAATTATAAAAACTTTTAGCCAGGTAGGAATGGAAGAGAATTCCTTTATCTGATAAATGAGCGTTTTCTATACTGAATGGTAAAGTTAGAAGCATTTGCTTTAAAATCAGAATAGGGGCTGGCCTGGTGGCGTAGCAGTTAAGTCCACGCATTCTGCTTTGGCAGCCTGGGGTGCACTGGTTTGGATCTTGGGCGCGGACCTACGCACCGCTCATCAAGCCATGCTGAGGCAGCGTCCCACATAGAGCAACTAGAAGGATGTACAACTATAACATACAACCATCTACTGGGGCTTTGGGGAGAAAAAAGGAAAAACAAAAAAGAGGAGAAAGATTGGCAACAGATGTTAGCTCAGGGCTATTCTTCCTCAAAAAAATAATAAATAAATATAAAAAAAAATCTATTCGACCTTGACAGTTACAGAAAGACACTTAAGGTTAAAAATGCTTAAAAAAAAATCAGAACAAAGCAATGATGCCTGCTATCACTGCTTCTATTTATAGTGGTATGGAGGTTTCAGCCTCCACAGTAAGAAAAATAAAGGTATAAAGGTTAGAATGAAAGAAAACTATTTACATATGATATAATTATCTATGCAGAAAATCCAAGAGAGTCTGTAGACTATTAGAACTATTAGGAAATTAACAACGTTCAAAATGATAAAATTAACTATTAGCAGCATAAATTAGAAAATGTAATTTAAAAATATTTACCATAGCATAAAAACGAGTAATAGGAATAAATGTAACACAAGTGTGTAAGACCTACATAGGTGAAATTATATGTCATTTCTAAAGAGCATTAAAAAAGACCTGAATAAAGAGAGCAACATATATGTGACATCCCTGCCTGGGAAGAGACAGATCATACCATTCTTTAATTCAGGTATGAATTCAATCTGGTTCCAGTCTAAATTCCAGGATTTTTTTGTATGGAAGTTGGCAAGCTGATTCTAAAATTAATGTGAAGGAGTAAAGGGCCAAATGGCAAAAATAATTTTGAAAAAGATGTGAAGACTCAGTATACCATATATCAAAACTTATAAAGCTGTAGTAATGTAAACAGTGAACCAGAATAGGGAGTCTAAAAACAGAACTAGACATGTCCAGGAGTTTGGGGTATAGCAACAGTGGCATTACAAATCAAATGGGGAAAGAATGAACTTTTCAATAAACAAGTTCTGGGACAAATGGCCTTCCATTTGAAAAAAACATGAGATAGGAAGCCTGGTCTGTCAAAATAAATATCTGGTAAATAAAGACCTAAATATAAAAGGCAAAATTGTTAAAAAAAAAACAACAACAACAACAAAAAACCAAACCGTTTTTGATTAGATTAGCTAGTGGTTTATATTTCCCCCAAAGAAATAGTTCTTAGGTTTTAGTTCTACTGTTTTTCAGTTTTTAAGTGATAGTTTCTGTTTTTATCTTTATTCTTCCTGTATCTTTTAGCATTTTATTTTTTCCTATATGTGTATAATTTTACATAAATAAAATGATATATGTGACTCCCCAGTTCCCACAGCCATATTAACAGCTTGGTACATGTTCTACTATATTTTTCTCTATATTAATAAACATTTGGGGTATTTGATTGTTGTTAATGAGATCATGTTATACATATTTTTCTCTAAGTTGCTTTTCTCATTCAGTGGCTTGTGGAAATCTCTTCAAGTTATTTGGCTTAACTTTAATTTGAATCTTTTTAATTGCCAAGTAATATTCCGTGATGTGGATATACCAGATAATTTAGCTGTTTACTTATTAATATTCACTCTATTTCCAGTACAAAACAGTGCACCAGTAAGTCTGAGGACATAATGTCTTTATGAAACAGTACTTTAGTTTCTATGGGACAGATTGCCAAAAGTGAAATTTCTGGGTCAAAGAGCATATGTATTTTAAATTTTAATAGATGTTATCAGTTTGCCTTGTCAATGCCTTATAGGCACTGAGGAAACACTTACCGTTTCCATTAAAAAAAATCTAACATTTTAATTTGGATATTTAGTTTATTTTTCTTTCCATCTTATTTATTAATATAAGTAGGATTTTGAAATTTCCTTTAAGCATTGCTGTAACTATCCCATAGATTCTGATATATTGCAATTTTATACTGATTCTGATATATTCTAGTTATTCTATATTCTAGTTATTCTGAAAGATTTTATTTATTTATTTATTTTCCCCCCAAAGCTGCAGTAGATAGTTGTATGTCATAGATGCACATCCTTCTAGTTGCTGTATGTGGGACGCGGCCTCAGCATGGCTGGAGAAGCGGTGCGTCGGTGCGCGCCTGGGATCCGAACCCGGGTCGCCAGCAGCGGAGCGCGTGCACTTAACCCCTAAGCCACGGGGCCGGCCCTATATTCTAGTTATTCTGTGTTCAGAGAATGTTTGCTGTACTCTTATTCTACTGTTTGAAATTCATTTATCATTAATGGTTCATTAGTTGATCAGTATTCTTGACTGTAACATGGGCATTAAAACAAGGTGTAGTTTCTGTTTTCAGAGTATAGAGTTCATTCTATATGGTATATTCATTCATTTGATAAATATTTCTTGTGTGTCTGGCATATATCAGGTACTCTTCTAGTCTCTGGGGATAAAAAGCTCCCCCTCTCATGAAGCCTACATTTTAGTATGGATTACAGGTAGTAAACAGATAAAAAACAAAACAGATAATTTTTATAAGAAAAATAAAGTGTGTAGTGGAGTAGATTCTACTTCTACACTTTCCTGCTCTCCTGCACCTTCACCCGGATGTCTGGGTGTCTGCAGTAATGTCTCAGGTTTTATGTTATCACAAAAGCTATAGCTTTTACTGGCTGGATCTTTCTGACTGACTGTGAGCTCTTCCCTGTCAGATGGGCTCATTGAAGAGTTCCTATCTGAAAGACTTTGTGAATAGAAAATAGCTGTTGTTTTAGGAAAAAAAAATCATGGCGTTGTAAACCATGCAAGGAGTAATTGTGTATATTGGTAAGAGAATAAGGTTCTGAGCAATTAGGAAAACCATGCTAGTCAGTGTTTTTGTTTTTGTCCGTGGGGTGTACATGGTAATTCTTTGTATTGTGGGAAGAAAACATTAGAACATTTAAAACGTTTTATTTGAAATAATGTTTAAATTTATAGAAGTTGGAAGAATAATTCAAAGAACTCCTGTAACCTTTCACCAGAGACCCCATTAATGACTCCAACAATGTCCCAATAATGGGCTTTATAGCAAAATTATCTAATCTGAGCTCATGGGTCATATTTTTGTATACTTCTTTAATCTGGAAGAATTCCTCAGTCTTTTCTTGACTTTGATGGCTCACTGTTTTTGGCATGATGAATACAGGGCAGATATTGTGTAGAATGTGTCTCAGTCTAGGCTTGTCTCATGTTTCTTCGTGATTAGACCCAGGTTATGCGTTTTTGCTCTGGCAACCTCTGAAGTGATGCTGTATTCTTTTTATTGCATCCTATTAGGTTACACATGTTGTTGATTTTTCTCCTTATTGGTGGTGTTAACTTTTATCACTTGATTAAGATGGGGTCTGCAAAATTTCTTCTCTATGAAGTTAGCCTCCTCTCCTGAAATTAATAAGTGTTTTGTGGGGAGATGCTTTGAAACTATGTGATTATGCCATTCTTCATCCCACTTTCACCCACTAGTTTTAGCAGTCACTGATGTTTCTTGCCTGAATTAATTGTTAATATGATGGTTTTTAATGGATGACTTTGTAATTAGAGTGTTCTTTCTGTATTTGTTATGCAGGCATTCTGTTGTGAGGAACAGCTTTTTCTTCTCTCCACCACCCCCTTTAAATAAAACCAGAACTTTGTTTATATCACTGTGGACTCATAGATTCCTATTTTATTCTGTGTTATAATCTATTGCTATCATTATTTTGATGTCCACATTTGACCAGTGAGAGTCCCTTCAAGTTGGCTTCTGAGTTTGTTAAAAAAAATATTTTGTTTAGAAAATATATATAACATAAAATATGCCATTTTAACCATTTTTAAGTGTGCAGTTCACTGGCATTACATTCACAATGTTGTGCAACCATCACCACTATTTCCAAAACTTTTTTTTTTGCTGAGGAAAATTCACCCTGAGCTAACATCCATTGCCAATCTTCCTCTTTTTTTGGTTGAGGAAGATTAGCCCTGAGCTAATATCTGTGCCAGTCTTCCTCTATTTTTTGTATATGGGTCACCGCCACAGCATGGCTGATAAGTGGTGTAGGTCCGCGCCTGGATTCAAACCCATGAACCTGGGCTGCTGAAGCAGAGTCTGCCAAACTTAACCACTACGCCATGGGGCTGGCCCCCCCAAAACTTTTTTTCATCACCTCAAACAGAAACTCTGTAACTGTTAAACAGTACCTCCTCATTCCCCCTTACCCCCAGCCCCTAGCAAACACCATTCTACTTTCTGTCTTTGTGGACTTGTCTATTCTAGATATTTCATATAAGTGGAGTCATACAATATTTGTCCTTTTGTGTCTGGCTTCTTTCACTTAGCATGTTTTCAAGGTTCATCCATGTTGTAGCATATATCAGAACTTCATTCCTTTTTATGAGTGAATAATATTCCATTGTATGTATATACTACATTTTATCCATTCATCCTCTGATGGACATTTGGGTTGTTTCCATGTTTTGGCTATTGTGAATAATGCTGCAGTGAACGTTGGTGTGTAAGTATCTGTTTTGAATCCTTGTTTTCAATTTGAGTGCATGCCTAGGAGTGTAAGTGCTGATTCATGTAGTAATTCTGTGTTTAGTTTTTTGAGGAACCACCACTGTTTTATGTAGTGGCTGCACTATTTTACATTCCCACAAGTAACACATAAGGGTCCCAGTTTCTCCACATCCTCACCAACACTTACTTACTATATTCCTATTATTATTATTTTTATTGCCATCCTGGTAGGTTGAAGTGATATCTTATTGTGGTTTGGTTTTGCATTTCCCTAATGACTAGTGATGATGAGCAACATTTTTTGTGCTTGTTGGCTATTTGTGCATCTTTGGAGAAATGTCTATTCGGTTTTTTTGCCTTTTTAAAAATTGAGTTGTCTGTTTTTTGTTGAGTTTTAGGAGTTCTTTATATATTCTGGATATTAAATCCATATCAGATATATGATTTGCAAATATTTTCTCCCATTCTAAGGTTGTCTTTTCACTTTATTGATAATGTCCTTTGATGTGTAAAATTTTAAATTTTGGTGAAGTCCAGTTTATCTGTATTTTCTTCTGTTGCTAATGCTTTTGTCATATCTAAGAATCCATTGCCAAATCAAAGTATTCTGTGTTGTTTTGACTTGTCCACATCATTCTTTGATCACTTCCTCACTTTCTGATGCAAGATCTTCCAGGTTCTTCTTATATTTCTCTGCCTCAGCCCTAAAATCAGCTATTTCTCCAAGGAGCAGAGATTCTCTTTAGTGTAGAGTGGTTTTTTGAAACCAAGATCTGGACACTAGGTGTGCATACACACACACACATTTTTATATCTGTATTTATTTGTATACAGTATTTATGTATATTGAAGACCATGAGTTCATGGCAGTGTCCTTTCCTCTTTTCCATGTTTTTCCCTCCCTTTTCTGTCAGTGAGAAACCTGACTCCCAGTTGTTGGGAGACACAGTTCTCCATGGGTCTCTTGCACTGCTACACATCTTACCAAACTATGCCAAGAATGTTAGGCCCTGATCACTTTTTATCCATGCTGTTTCTCAGAGTTGAATTTATAGTGAGCAGTCTTGAAGGAGAAGGTAATGTCCTCCTCTGTGACAAATAGTAGCCTTGCTTATTGCTTGGTGTAAAAATTGTGTGTTCCCCAAGTTCAGTGTGCCTCAATTGTGAACCAGCCCACCATGTGTGCAGCATCCATCTAGTCTTATATCACATCATCGCTTTGGGAGTTGGGACCAGGGAGAGCTGGTGTAAACAGGCCAGTGCTTATGTGCTTGCTGTGCTGAGAGTAATAAAGTCCTTTGTCTCTGACCTAGGAGTCTTGTGTCTTCTGCCAACGTCCATGAAACAGTAACAGTTTAACTTATTAGCTTCTAATTAGGGTAAAATCTGATCCCAGACCTGAAACCAGTATTCTCAATATATTTGTTCACATTCCCTTATGTAGTTAATTTTCTGACCCTGTGAGTCGTCTTTCTCACTGTCTCCAGCACCTTCTTTTTGCAGATTGCCATCACTGGCTGCTGTTGGGCTGTCTTGCTTTCATACCATCTTCCACAGGTCTATTACTGGCACTGGAACTTTCTGTTTATAATTTATCTAATCTTTTTCACTTTCTGTTTTATGTGTTTTGTGTTGTAGCACATTATGTACTTTATAAATCTAGCATACACGTATTAGTGGTTCATATTCAAATTGTTTCACTAATGGGAGTGTGGAATCATTGGAAGCAACTGGATTAAACTACAGCTAACAGGAAAAGAGAATGTATCAAGTTTTCTGTCATCCTCCTATAAACCACCCCCATCCCTACTCTGAAAGTTATCACTTTATTATTTAACAGAGGCACATCTCTAATAATTTATCTGCCTTTCAAGTGTATTATCACCTACTCATTTTGGTTCTGTATTTACACAGTGATTATATTATCTATTTGTTCAAAACATTTGTAGATGAAATTCAGAATATGTTAGGATTTATTTCATTTTGTATTCAAGGAATATGTCATACTTTCCCAAGGGTTATTGATTTAGACAGAATGAGGTTTTTAACAGGACCATTTTTCCACCTGTAATTATGAGGTCTTAGAATAAACCTTAGGATGAAACTGATATAAAGTATTAATAATATTTAAAAATATGGAACAAGAGTGTCACCAAGTGGCCAGTATACTTTATTTTTAAATGTTGGGATTTTTCTGTATTCATATGTGGAAAATTTTGATTAAGTAGTTTAGTATTTTCATACTTGTTGATATTTTGAAAACAGTAGATTTAATTTTTAATTTTATTATAGCAATTTTTTTTTTAAATTTATTTATCTATTTATTTTTTTTCCCCAAAGCCCCAGTAGATAGTTGTATGTCATAGATGCACATCCTTCTAGTTGCTGTACGTGGGACGCGGCCTCAACATGGCCGGAGAAGCGGTGCGTCGGTGCGCGTCCGGGATCCGAACCCAGGCCGCCAGCAGCAGAGCAAGCGCACTTAACCGCTAAGCCACGGGGCTGGCCCTATTATAGCAATTTTATCTTCTTAGCTGACATACAATTTGAGAGAGAAAAATTGTATAAAACATCTTCTGTGGTTTAGTTCAGTGGTACAGATGTTTATTGATTGTTTACTATGTGTTGGGCATTGTGCTTTTATCACTAGCTTACAGTCTAGTGAGTGAAATAAAGATGCACAAATAGGGACCAGCCCCATGGTATAGTGGTTAAGTGTGCGCACTTCGCTGTGGCGGCCTGGGTTTGGATCCTGGGTGTGCACCAATGCACCGCTTGTCAGGCCATGCTGTGGCGGCGTCCCACATAAAGTGGAGGAAGATGGGCACGGATGTTAGCTCAGGCCCAGTCTTCCTCAGCAAAAAGAGGAGGATTGGCATGGATGTTAGCTCAGGGCTGATCTTCCTCACCAAAAAAAAAAAAATTACACAAATAGGTAATATAATACGTTACATGCTGAAGTTGCATAAAAGTACCATATGAAGACAAACAAAGAAGCACTTATCCTGTGCTGGAGTTTCATTAAAGGTTTCCTGTAGGAGCTGGTAAGGTGAACAGAACTTGAAGGAAAAATTAGAGTTAATCAGAAGAGTAATGGGGAAGGTGTTCTTAAAGAGGGAAGAGCATGAGCAAAGCTGCCTGATGTGTAGAGGTATTAATAGATGATTATCTATGAGCTGGGGAATTGTGGATTAAACTATAACTAAGTCTAAGTTTTATTCTATTAGCACTGGGGAGCTAATTTTAACCTGGTAGGGAGAAGGGGGCTAAGGTAACCCAATGAGATTGTAGTTTACTTCGTCTTCAATGTAGAGGATGACTTGTAAAGATCGCACTGGAGACAGAACAAGAAATTATGAATATCTGAATTGGAGGAGTTGGGATGGGGAGAACAAGGATTAAATTTGATAAATGCTCAGGAAGTAAAAAATCAGCAAGATGTGATTGTTGGATGTGGGAATAAGGAAGAAAGAAATACCTAGATTCTTGGTTTTGTTTACTGTATGTATACCTTTATCTTAGATTAGGAATATAGGAGGAATGGAGTCAAGGGAGGAGCTGCATTCAAAATTGAGATTGTCCAAGGAGAAGATGTTGTTACACAAGAGCAGTGGACTAACTAAGGTCAGAACTCTAGGCAACACCTTTATGGAAGTGGTAGAAAATAAAACTTTTAAAACAATATTAGGGGGGCTGGCCCGGTGGCTTAGCAGTTAACTGCGCGCGCTCCGCTACTTGCGGCCCGGTTTCGGATCCTGGGCGCTCACAGATGCACTGCTTCTCCGGCCATGCTGAGGCCGCATCCCACATACAGCAACTAGAAGGATGTGCAACTATGACATACAACTATCTACTGGGGCTTTGCGGGGTTGCGGCGGGGAAGGAGGAGGATTGGCAATAGATGTTAGCTCAGAGCCGGTCTTCCTCAGCAAAAAGAGGAGGATTAGCACGGATGTTAGCTTGGGGCTGATCTTCCTCACAAAAAAACAAACAAAAAAACAAAACAGTATTAGGGGTCACCAATGTCTAATGCAACTGAGTATTCCAGTAATATAAAGATTCAAATATCTCTTGGGTGTGGCTGTGTCAGGATGAATGCAAGTGGGGAGGTAGATTCGATCTGGTTGTATAACCTTTTAAAAAATACTTAATTGAGAAGGAGACTGGGGAACGATGTTAGCTGAAGGACACTGGCTAAAGGGAGGTCACCTAAAACCTTTTTTTTTTTTAAGTTGATTAGTGACTTCAGTGTATTTATAGGTAGAAAGGAAAAGGAGAGATTGAAGATACAAGGCAGAAGAGGGATGACTGAGGAAGGAAGGTCAATGAGGACCAGGATGAAGACCATTGATTGAAGGGCTAACTTTTAACGGGGCGGGGTGGGGGGAGGGAATCATATACCAAGAAAGGGAGGATGAAATCAGGATGGGGCAGATGAAGGCAAATTGGAGGAAAGGGGATCTGGGCTGGCAGTTGAGGTAGTTCATGCCTGGTGACTGCCATGTTTTTCACGTAGTGAGGTAACTCATTGAGAGTGAAAGATTTGGTGCTAGGTTAGAGGACTTTGAGGGAATTATCAAGATATAGAATAGTTGCTGAGGTGAATGGGAGATTGAGCTCACTAATGATAAGTAAAAATATTACTAGTGGAATTGAAGGCACAGTGAATGTTAGAGACCATGAATCCGTAGTGGGTCCAATCTGTAGGCTTGTGTAATTTCTCTCTAGGATATAGCAGTGTAACTATATCAGTGAAGAAATCACAGATTTTGGAATTAATTCAGGCTTTGGGTTGGCTAAGACAATGTTTCACAATTGCTGGGACAGAAAGTTGTTGGTATTCATAGAGTGGTTCAAATATAGTAATTTAGGCTGAAAGGGCAATAAGTGAGGCCAGGATGGGGTTCATGGATTGCTAGAAAATATAGGAGACTTAAAGGTATCCATGAATCAGAGGTGGAGTTATTGTAGGAGTGAGAAAACTGAAGGATGAGACGTTGTGTTAAGAATGCAGTATTGGATTCTGATGAAGAGCACCTCTGGGTAATGAGTGGCAAGGTTTAGGATTTAAGTGTGTGGCTAAAGTATTGTGAAGAGGTAGGAGGTGGTCAGGGAAGAGCTACAGTATTGCACAAATGATCCACATGAATTTTGAAAGTCACCCATGATGTAGGTAGGAAGTGTTACAGTGCAGACTGTGTCATTGGGTTAAAGGCTTTGGGAAGCATGGGAAAGTTACCAGCTTGGCCAGATGGAGTTACAGTGGGATGGCATGAACTTAAATAAGGAGTTTGTTGGGCTGTTTGCCCCTTTTCTTAGAGGGTGAAGGATTTGGAACATAATCCTGTGCCCCATATTCCTTGGGACCTTGAGGCAGAGTCATCAGTGTGCACTTACTACTCAAGAGTGTGAAGGGAGGTAGTATTTATGTTCAAATTCCAGGTTTCAGTTAAAGGAAGAAGTTGGAGGGATTGGTTTATGAAGAGGCTGAGGAGGTGAAAACATTCACAAGACCACCTGAAATTACTGTATATTGTTTCTTAAGTACACAAATGCAGCTATTGCGCATCAAGTACTTGTAATGCTTATAGGTAAGCAGTTAACCTATTTGTTTATATGGTGATAATGCCCCTGTCTATTAGTGGAAATAACTCATGTACCTACAGTGGCCAGTCAGGGAATGTAAATGAACGCTGAGGCTCAGAAAGCCAGATCAGAGCAGCTGCTACTTGGTACCAGCTGATCTTTGCCATTTGGGAATATAAGCCCAGCGTGGCCTGCCTCAAAAGAAGTCAAAAATCTACATTTTTAAAATGTTAAATCTCTTGATTTTTCAGTGTTCACAGCTAATTAAAACCAAAGTTTGCAGTCTGTAGAGTAGGGCAACAATCTGGCACTGTGAAAGGAAGAGAATATAGTAGTAGCTTGTCTGATATAGTGGGTCTCAACCCTGGCTGTATTCTGAATGAGGTAGAAAGCTTTTTAAAGAAAAATACCAATTCCAGGTCCTCACGTTTGGAGATCTGATTTAATTGGTCTTGGGTGGAGCCTGGGCATCAGTATTTTTTAAAAGGCCATCAGATATTCTAGTGTGAAGCTAGACTTGAGAACCATTGGTCTAATAGGGAGTATCGAGTGACAACAGTCCAGAAACCACAGGATCTTGTTAACGATGACTTCTTGGCACCTTCCGTCATTTATGGTAGCTTCATCTGTCTTTATCATTGGCAGCAGTTATTCCTTTTGCTTATGTTTCTAAAACTTGTGTTCATAAGAATCACTTAGAAGCTCATTAAAAATGATTTCCAGTCTCAAGAGATTCTGATTCAGTAAGGGGAGGCTTTGAATCTGTATTTTTCACAAGCCCCCTGGATGATTGTGATGCAGAGGGTCTGGAGATTGAAGTTTGAGAAACACTGACCTGTACTGTCTGCTGCTGATAACAGATAAATCGATATCTATAGCCTAGATAAATCGATATCTATAGCCTTGGCTTCTTTTCTGAGCTCTGCATTTCTACATCCAGCTTGTTAGACACATCTTCACTTGAGAATCCCAGACTTATCATTGAAATGAAATGCATCATTCTTTTTTTTTTTTTTGAGGAAGATTAGCCCTGAGCTAACATCTGTCACCAATCTTCCTCTTTTTGCTGAGGAAGATTGGCTCTGGGCTAACATCCGTGCCCATCTTCCTCTACTTTATATGGGACGCTGCCACAGCATGGCTTGACAACTGGTGCATCGGTGTGCGCCCGGGATCCGAACCTGTGAACCCTGGGCCGCAGCAGCAGAGCGCGTGCATGTAACTGCTGCGCCACTGACTGGGCTGGCCCCAGAAATGCATCATTCTTGAAAAGACCTCCAACTCTTCTCCACACATCTTAGGCACCCAGGTGGACTACATTTCCCAGCCTTCCTTCCAACTAGATGTGGCTACGTGACTAATTTATCTCCAGCGTAGTGAGTAGGAGTTCTACTTCTACATGTAATTCTTCCACACACATTTACCTTTTCCCATGTTGCAGGGTGGGCTCTGCAATGGAATGACAGCAGACGTGTGACCTTGGAAGCCACCTGTTGAGATATCAGAGTGGTCAGCCTGGCTTCTTGGATGATTGTGTGGAGCAGAGTCTCTCACCCTGGAATGCCTGCCCTAGACTGTTTCATGGTAGTTAGATAGACTTCTTTTGTGTAGTGATTCAACATTACATTTTTTGGTATTTTTATTGTAGCAATTTAGGCATATCTTACCTCTATAACAATAGGTGCTGTTTTAGGTGTTAGCGATCAAACTGTGATTAACACAGATAAGATCTGTATTCTAAGCTGGAAGATCTCTTAGTCCATATCTCATGCCTAGAATACTTCTAACTGTAAAGATGTGGTTTTGTGGAAAGAACTCGGGACTTGTTCACCAAACTTAAGCTTGCCCTACTTGTTACCAATCTGCTTTCTCAAAATGATTCCTGAAATCTTAATTCATTTTTGAAGTTTCCTGTTGACTAGAAATGAAGTAGCCAATATTTTGTGTGGAATATTTGTGCGTGTTGGATGTGGGAAGGAAAGAAAAATGAGGTCCTGAATAAGAAGTAAAATGCTTTCTTTCTCCCCATTCTTCCCTTCCCTTATATCTCTACCTCCTACTTTTTTATTGAATTTTACTCTTAACCAGTAAACATACATCTGCTGAAACTGAGGGGTCTATCACAACTTGTCTGGTTTTACTGGTGTGAGGGGCTGGAGTTACCTTGGGGATGTCTATTAACAAGGAAGAATCCTGAGCTTCATAAATCTGCTTTTGAAACCAGCATCTAAGATAATTTTAGTGCAGATGGTCCCAGGACCTCCTTTTGAGAAAGAGTGCCTTATAGGGCATTAGTTCTTCCCATGTTCCATTCTGTAGGTGACTTTGCCTCCTCTATATGCTCTGCATTATGGCTGAAATGTTTGTAATACAGCCAAAGATGCTGTCCTAACTCTCAAGTTATGTACTTTTTTTGTACTTAAATATGTGGTTGTGTTTTTTCGAGGCTATATTCATAGTAAGCATTCTGGTTGTACTGTTATTTATATTTCTTCAAAGCTTCTTTTATTTTTTGTTTTTTTTTTCTTTTTTTTTAAGGAGATAATTGTAACATTATATATTAGTTTCAGGTGTACAACATAGTGATTTGATGTTTCTGTGTATTGCAAAATGATCACCACAATAAGTCTAGTTAACAGCAACTTGCATTTCTTTTTTTAATTATATTTTTATTATTATTATTTTTATTGAGGTAACATTGGTTTAAAAGACTCTTTTTAATTTGCCTTGTAATTCATTGTATTGAACCCATTATATCATATATGTTGATATCATTTTCAATATAGCTGGAAACTTGATAGTTTGAAGGCTTTTGGTATAAGTTCTCTTTGCATGGTTAAAGGAATTTTGTCTTACTTGCAGTGCAGAGTTTGTACCCAGTGATTTATGGAATGGCATTAAAAATGTGCCCAAGTTTCCAGTGTCCTGTTGCTCTGTTCAGCAAGCTTCAGGGTCATTGTTACAACAAACAAAAAAACAAAATTCTTCCTTAAAATCAGGACGATACTTGCAAAAAGATTATACTAGTTGATGTTGATTGAATTTTATAGCTACTCATGAGTGTGGAAACTAACACATTTTTAAAGAAAAATAGTATGAATTCAGTTGTGATATTTCTGTCAATCTATTTTTCCCTTTTAATTTTTTTTGCCAAAAAAAAAATTTTTGCCAAAAAAATTGTTTTTGGCAAACTAATGATAATCTATAGAGACTTCATGTTTTGCATTTTAAGTACTCAATGACAATTGTATATTTGGCTCTGTTTTAATTTGTACAATTCTTCAGGAAACAGTTCTATATTTAAGAACGTCTAGCTTAAGTTTATTTTACTCAGGAAAACAGAAACCTCTAAGTATTTCAAACAGAGGGTTGGTCATTAGCAATCCAGGGTCACCTTAAGGAATGTAGGTCATATAAAGCCAGGCTAATCTATTTCCGCTTCCCCCTGCTTTTATTGTGTAGCCCTTTGTGGTTTCAACCCTACTTCCTTGGTAAGATCTGGACTCTATTTTTACATCCTAATCCTATGAGACTATCAAAATTATTTCTCAGCTTTCTGTCCTCTCAGCTGCTGCTTCTGAAATTTGCAGATATATAATGGGAAAAGCAGCCCAAAAAAGACAGGCCCAGTTCTCTGGGCTTCCTACTTCTCTTGTTTATTGGTTCCATAGTTATTTACTGCGTTCTTAGCTCTCTGATGACTCTGAGCAGATTGCTAGAAAAATTTTTTTTGTCCAGTATTTCTAGAGTTTTTTCAGCAGTCAACTTAGAATTATTTAGTTTCCCATTTTTGGCTGTATAAGTATTTCTTGAATGTAGTAGTGGATTTTTGTTGAAGTAGCAAAAATTGAGATGAACCTTGAAGTAATGGTATCTTTGGCTTGAACTCTGTGAAATATAAATATTTTTTAAATGTATATTTAAATATTTAAAATATTTAATATTTAAATTAAAATATTTAAATATTTAAAAAATTTTTTAAATTTGTCAAAAATCTTATTAGTAGAAAATATCTGTTAAATATATAGTATAGAATTAAAACCATGAGTGAGCACACAGAAATACAAGCTGTTAAACCAAGGGCAATGGAAGACTAAATTTTTCTATTAATAATTATTTTGTGTTTATCAATTCATGAGTCATTTGATGGCATTTAGTTGCATAGATGTGTAGCAGGCACCAAAGATTTAAGAAAAACTGTGCGAGAAAAAAAATCTTTAAATTTTATCTTTTATTATAAAGGATTGTTTAAAAAATATTTTATTTATAAAAGGTTATCTTTGAATCTATTCACTGATTTTTCCTGCAGATGAGGTAAAGAGAATCATAATATTTGTGAATGATGTTGAAGGTTAAGAATTGCTGTGTTAGGGGCCGGCCCCATGGCTTAGCGGTTGAGTGTTCATGCTCTGCTACTGGTGGCCCGGATTCGGATCCTGGGCGCGCACCAACGCACTGCTTGTCAGGCCATGCTGAGGCGGCGTCCCACATACAGTAACTAGAAGGATGTGCAACTATGACATACAACTATCTACTGGGGCTTTGGGGAGAAAAAGAGAAAAAAAAAAAGGATTGGCAATAGATGTTAGCTCAGGGCCGGTAGTTCTCAGCAAAAAGAGGAGGATTACCATGGATGTTAGCTCAGGGCTGATCTTCCTCACACACACACAAAAAAAATGAACTGCTATGTTAAGCTATAGCATTTTTCTGAATAAAGGAAAAATAAATAAAAGCAAAATATCAGTTGGATGATTTCTTGGTCAAGACATATTGGAAGATTTGCCTTTTCAGAGAGAATATCCTGAGGTGGAGGCACCTAATCGCTTTGCACTGATTTCTTAGTGATCCTCTGGGAAGATGACCTGACACCATGTTGGTAGCTGAAGTTAACAAGGGTGACTTCTCTTGGGTTTGGCAAGTAATGCTATGCTATTCAGGTGTTTAAAAGAAATCATTAAAATGTATTAATGATTTTCAGACAATAGTTAGTCTTACAATTTGCTTTTTCTTAAAATAGATATTAAACATGAAAATTCTTTTCTCAAAGATAAAAGTTCTGTTCACGTACTAAAAAAATCCTTTCAGATCACGTTAAATGATAAGGAGCTATGTTTTTAAATATCACATTTTTAGAGGAAAATAGACACCTTCCTCTTTTTTTTTTTTTTTCCTCCTGTGAGGAAGATCAGCCCTGTGCTAACGTCTGCCAATCCTCCTCTTTTTTTGCTGAGGAAGACTGGCCCTGGGCTAACATCCGTGTCCATCTTCCTCCACTTTATATGGGATGCTGCCACAGCATGGCCTGCCAAGCGGTGCGTCGGTGTGCGCCCGGGATCCGAACTGGCAAACCCTGGGCTGCTGCAGCGGAGTGCGTGCACTTAACTGCTTGTGCCACCGGGCTGGCCCTGACACCTTCCTTTTTAATAAACACTTATTAGAGCATATAACATTCATACAGTACATAAGTCAAAGTGTAAAGTTCAATGAATTACCATACATGTAATCACAATCCAAGTTAGGAAATAGAATATTACTTGCATCCCAGAAGCTTCTGCATGCCCCTATTCAATTACTTTCTCCTTCCTCTCCAAGGAATCGTTATTCTGACTTAAAGCAATCTTAATAGTCAATGCGAAAAATTGTAATTGTTTTGTCTTTTAAATTTTGTCAAAACATTAAATTAAACTCTTTCAGTCAACTAGAAATGTATAGGGATTTAAAAAATTATAAAACTAATATTCATTTAGTACACTATAATTTAAAACATTGGAAACATTGACGGTTTAGATAGACTTTTATTTCTTTGTGAAAAACTTATCAAGAGTAGTTTGAAGAGTGCTTGCCTTCTCATTGTATATCTTAAGATATGAGCAAGCATCTTTTTTATGCCTTGGTGAATTGTCATACTCCATTCTACATTTGGGTCAATTTCCACCATTTTTTCCTTTGCGTTTTCATTGTTGTGAAATATCACTTGAGAGTTCCTTTAATGTGAAGTTTTTTGTTAGCCTCACTGCCTCTGGGACATCTTCCTTTTTGTCACAATCACTTTCGTTATTTATGTCAATAATTTTCCTTTCACTAACTTCCTCTGGCTGCATATCTAGGGTCTCCTGAAGGGCAACATTGTCAGCATTCCCATGTTCAGCTGTTTCTTCTGTAACTCCATTATGTTTCATTTGAATTTCACTTCTACCATTATCAACTTTTTTGTTTCTTGGCTGCACTTTTGTCTTTGTTGGCCAGTTTTCTTTCAATTATCTATTTTTGTGAAATGTCACATGGGTTTATCATTGGGAGACAAGAAAACAACAAAACTACATTTTGCTGTCTGTGTGCGCACTGAATAACAGATGCACGATAACTGATCCAACAGACTTTGAAAGATGTGATGTGATTGGTCACTGATGATTATGTGCATTTGTTATTCATGCAGTGATTTGTAGACTGAGAGCTAGCGTCTTTGTACCTATTTATATCCCATCAACAAGGTATGTAAATTCCAGTTGTTTCACATCCTTGTCAACACTTGGTATTGTCAGTGTGTTTTTTTTTAATTTGTGTTAATGAGTTAATATATAAAGTTCTTATATGTGTTGGTAGGCATTATCCCTCGTAATCCATCATTCCCGTTTTACAGATGAGGAACAGGCACAGAGAGGTTAAGTAATTGTCAGACCTTTTCCACAGTAAACGACTGGTGGAGGCAGGATTTAAACCCTGGCAGACTTGTTCCAGACCCTGTGCTCTTAGTTATTGGACTATATGTAAATTAAAAGATTGAAAATAGAGTCAAAAATACTTTACTTGAAAATGTAAAATATAATTTGAACATTTAGGAGAGTTGAAGAAATTTTAATACTTGATGTTAGATATGTTATAAAGAAACATTTTGGAATTGATAAGTGGTTCTAAGAAAGCTCTAGAATGTTTCTACATATTTCTCAAACTGATAGATTAAATTTATGTGTGTGTGTGTGTATGTATCTATCTGTGTGTCTATCTGTGTATCTCAGGGTTTCTGAACTTGAGCACTATTGACATTTTGGGCTGGATAGTTCTTTATTGTAGGGGGCTGTCCTGTGCCTTGTACGAGTTTAGCAACATCCCTGACCTCTACCCACTAGATGCTAGTAGTACTCAGTTGTGACAGTTAAAAATGTCATGTCTTCAGACATTGCCACGTGTCCCTGGGAGCAAAATCACCATCACTTGGGAATCAGTAATATAGTAAGGAGCCTCATTAATAGAATCTGTTTTTATTCTTCCAGATATTTTGAGTATTTTTCATGTTATAATTTGGAAAAGCAGTTTTTTTTTTTTGCTTTTAGAGTATCAGAATCTCAGAGCAATAATAATAGCTATACTAGTCATAAGAGTACAGTTAAGCGTCAGTGAGCCATGTCTGTACGTGGCTTTTCCTCTCTGAAGTGTATGGTACAGCTACTCAATTAGTAGAGGGAATATCAGCCATCCAGATTACTTACTGGCTTGGAGGGTTGGTGTTGGTGGGAGGTAGTAGAATGGGGGAAGGTGGCACTGAGCAGTGGAAGATCAATTATCTTTTTAAAATCTTAAATAAGGAACTTGAGAGAATATTGACATATCAGGGAAAATAGTTATGTCAGTTGTTCATAATAAAGTGATTTATTTAATAATTGTGAAATGTTTGGTCTTCCAGTTGAATAGGAACTATAAATGAAAGAAAAAATAGCTTAACTACCAATTTGTTATTAAATAAAAATAAGTTTTAGAAGTTTCCATTATAAAAGTAGTACAATCACATTATAGAAATAATACGAAAAGAAAGGAAAAAATTCCTACTGAGTTTACTAGGAATAAGTTTACTAATGAAAGCATTATTCGTTTTCTGATGAATTATGTGCTTTAAAAACTCATTGCATTCTCTCATTAGTTATGCCAAAGAATTAGAAGTAAATCTATGAAAGGGTTTTGTTTAGGTGTAAGGTTAAGATGTAAGGTTGCTTAATTTGCCCCTGCCATATTGTCTTAATTAAAAAAAAATCTAAGCTTTTGAATATCCATTTTACCTAAATTTATCATAAATTATAGTGGAAGACAAAAATTTAAGAAAATTAGGACTCAACTGTTTCATGTCATGTGCACTGCTAGCACCTTATAGTAGCTACAAGTGCCCACCATTACTCATAGTAGCTGTATGTATACCTCTGTCGGTGATGGAAGGAAATTACACAGTGATAAGCATTAAGACACTCATCTCATTTATGGATTATGGATTGTTTTGATAATTGCTACTGTTTTTCCCTCAAAGATAGAAACTCTCTCGGTTGACATTTGAAATCACATGCAAACTACCTTAAAGTTGGGTGTTATGCCAAGAAAAAGAAGGAATTCAAAGTATTCTGCAGCATTTTGAGCCTAGAAAAAGTCAGATGTGTGCACACATATAAATAGAGGAAGAGAGAAAGGAAACATGTTAATGGAGATAAGAAAGGCATTCTGACAGAAAAGTATGCTGTTTGCAGTTCTATCTAGTATTCGCTATGTTGACCTTGGAAGTTTAATCCTCTTTTATGGACTAGAGTAGTGTTTCCTTTTTTAGCACCTTTAAATTGGTAGCAATTTCCAGTCTAATCCAAATTGTATAGTATTTATGATGAGGCTTATGTGTCTTCGATTTACCCTCATTTTCACTACTGGGTAGGATCCTTTGCCTATTTGATAGAGAAAACTTAAAATAACTTGGGTTATCTTAAATATTTATTCAATGAGATGATACATCTTTTTGTCTGCTCTGAGACATTAAAATCGGACATATACTTTGCCCAAGCGTATCCAGCCACCCAGGCCACGCTCATAGTTCTGAACTGTGCTGTTGTGGTTTTACCGCCACCTGGTGTCAGAATTAGGAAACTGTAGTTCAGCATTTTGTCTCCCCCGGACCCCCTCACCTGCCTCGGGGAAAGTAGGCAGCCTTTCTTCTGAATGTGGACGTGCTCTTGTCTATCCCTTAAGTAAGTGATCAATAAGAGCTCATTTGGTTTCAGTGTAGGAAACTTTTATTCTCCTTCTTGGAGCACTCTTTCCTTGGTTTCCCTGATAACTTACTCATGAGTTTCCCTCATGTTTAACTTACTCATGAGTTTCCCTCATGTTTCTGTGGCCATTCTGTTTCATTCTTCTTGGACAAACCATTGCTCAGTGTGGTAGTTTTCTAGTCATAGATTCTGGGTCCTCTGCTCTTTTTATCGTGTGTTTTCATCCATACCTAAGGCTTTAAATACTGCCTAATTACAGGCAAATTTATAATTATATGAAAATTTATAGTAATAGCCAAAAATCTCTTCTGGTCTTGTCACGAGTGATACTAGTTGCCTGCCAAGATGTTACATGAACATCTCAGACTTAACATGTTTGAGTCTAAATGTGGGTCCCCTACCCCATCTCTATTTCTCAAATCTGCTTTTCTCATTTCAATAATGTATCATGCCAAAATTCTGGGAATCAGCTTAACATTGTTTGTTTGTCTCGCACACTCCTTGGTCAAACATTAACCATGTCCCATTGAGTCTACAAAGGTCCGTTCTTGTGTGTGTTAAATTTGTGACCCCTCCCCTGCTCACACCTCATCTAAACTACCACTGTCTCTTGCCTGGACTGAGTAGGTTCCTAATTAGTCTCCCTGCATGTACTCTTGACTGTGTTCACGTGTTTTATGTTTATTTGTTTAATATCAGCCTCTCTTAGTAGCTGGAGAGTTCTGTGATGGAAGGGACTGTGTGCATTTGGTTCACCACCGGGTCCCCAGCACCTGGTACAGTTCCTAAAACCTGTGTAATACATATATAGCCACTCTGGCTCTCAGTGATGTTGATATGACTCCCGTCGTTTTAGTGATTGAACTTGAATGTATTAGAATCTCTTTAATGCTTTATTTCAATATTAGTATTCTGTCCAAGTTCATTTATCATAAATGAGTTTTAGCTGTTTTCTGCTTTTGCCCAGAGAAACTTAATTGTATCTGTAAGGGCAATATATTTTGGGTATTAATCAGCTAATGACAATAACCTACTTATATATTGGGGACTACCGATCAGTATGCTAAAATTATTTTTTAAGCATTTGAAATTTCATGCCATTGGTTTGTCTCTAAGCATTCTGTCTGAAATTTAATGTTCTTTAATTTTAATATGGAGGTACATTTGCTAAATCTTAATTAAAACTTGTTTGACTCCAAGTATTCTTTTACATAGAGGCTCATGTCTTGATGGTTTTATTTAATAATTTTGCTTTGCTTTGATGTTTTAAAGATGGTTTTGCTTTATAAAGTTTTATTACTCAGACTTATTTTCTGCTCTGAGTTGATGATGTTGCTTAATAAAGAAATTTAATTAGTAAAAGTAGAGGTGATTTATAAAAAGTTGGTGTTTAGAGATGGGCAACAATCTGCATACTAAGGATACAAACTCAGAGAGCAAGGATTAATAGGTATATAGCAGGGTTTCTCAACCTTGACATTATTAACATTTTGGATCAGATAGTTTTTTGTTGTGTGTTTGTGTATGGGAGCTGTCCTGGGCATTGTAGGATTTTAGCAGCATCCCTGGCCCTTACCCACCAGTAGCACCCCCTTCTCTCCAGTTGTGACAACAAAAATGTTTACCGACATTGCCAAATTGTCACCTGGGAGGCAAAATTGTACCAGTTGAAAACCAGTAGTATGTACTATACTTAGAGGGGGATAGTAGGCCATGAAATGTCTCCCTTGGGGAATCTTTGGCATTCCCTGGGTGTCTTTGAAAGTATGGTAGCTGTGTGGTATACTATTAATGGCAAACAGAAATAGAGACTATATGACTGTATATTTTTCACTTTTTAAAATTTCTATGCTTGCTTAGAATAAAGTGGCTTTTGAACTTAACTACTTGCTTCTACCCCAAACTGTGAAAAAATAATGCATTTTAAATAGTTTTTCAGGGATAAAATTTCATTTTGCTGACTGACTTCGAAAGTCAGGTGGTGGTAGAAAAAGGGAACTAAGATTATAACATAAATAAAGAGTAGCTTGTAATCAAGAGTTTTTGTACAGGTTATAATTAACTTATTTTACTTTTTCTTCCAAGGGACATGAGAGATGGCTTTAGAAGAAAAGGTTTCTACTCTTCCCATTATGTGAGAGACCGGTCTCCTCATAAAAGAGACACACCTTTTTTCAGAGAATCACCTGTAGGCCGAAAGGAGTCTCCACACAGCAGATCTGGATCCAGTGTCAGTAGTAGAAGCTACTCTCCAGAAAGAAGCAAAACATACTCTTTCCATCAATCTCAACATAGAAGTATGTATTTTTAAGACTTTTTCTTTTGCAACGTGCACCTATGAGAACGTAGAGTCAGATTGCCTTATAGATGTTGTAAGAAATATATCTTCTTAACTTTTTATTTTGAAAATTTTCAAACTTTTAGAAACGTGAAAAGAATAGTATAATGAACACTAAGTTGCAGGCCGCATGGCATTTCCCTTCTAATTCTTCAGCATGGAAGAGATGTGTTTGTAATCATGTCAGAAAGTCATACACCTCCTGTATTTTCTGCTAATTCCTGTGCCGGTCCAAACTCCTTAATATTCTGTCACTAGATGATATCTCTATATATCTGATAGTATATTTTTCATAACAAATATCAGTGGTTTCCCCTACATATAAGATATAGCTTTATAGAATTTAGAGCTAAAACCTACGTTAGCGTCATTCTTTTCCAACTTCCTTTTTTTTTTTTTTTAAATTTGGAGTGCCTGGGCATACATGGCATTCTGTGCATGTTGTCTGGGCTGAATTGCTCAGTATGTTGAAATAAATAAACAAAACAACTTATTGTCTAGATAAAGCGTTTCTGTATTATCTTCTAGACTCTACTACCTGCAGTTGAGGTCATTCAGAAATTTCCTCATGCCTTCTATATGAAAGGCACTGTGTTAGATAGAAAGATATTCCTGTCACCAAGGAACTAGAGTATGTATGTATTTTCCCCTAATACCAACTTTATCAATATGTAAATATAACTTTGATATAAGAATTGATATGTCATAAATGAGTTAAGATGACATGAGCAGGTCAAGGTAAGAGAGATTCTCACTCTGGGGATTGGAAGAACATGTTGTAGGGGAAATGATATTTGGGTTCATCTTTTATTTCAGGTTTCTACAAGTGGAGAAGTATCTTCTGGGGAGAAGGAATTATAAGCCAAAGTACAGAAACATCTAGGATAATTCTTTATCTTTCCTTTTAACTTCCTTCCTATTAACTGTTTTTTCCCCCAATAATAAGAGTTTTACTTCAACAGCCTTTGCCTCCTGCATGTTGAGATTATTTCAGGTCATCAGATTGTCTCCATTGTAGCTGTTGCTGGATTCCTGTATTTAATAAACATTTATCAATTTTCTATTTTCAGAGCTTGGTAGGGAGGGGCTTCCAAAAAGCATATTTTTGGATACATGTGTATGAATGGTCATGTAGGAGTTAAGAATGTTATTTGAAGGATTTAAAACAAACATAGTCACTTACATATGCCTTATTGCTTAAAATGCTTTCAGAGTAGTTCCTGGTAACTGAACTTTACCATGGAGTTCAGTGTTAAGTTTGATATTTTCTCATTTGCTTCACTTCCTTCTTCCCTCCCACCCCCTGTCCTCCTTTAAGAAGATAAACAATCTCTAAGCTCCAGTGCACGCTCATATGCACAGACATAAATATCATAATTAGCTGGACACCTTCTAAGAACATATTTTTTTGGATGTGTATTACTTAAATCCCGAGCTATTAATGATTTGATTAAGAGGAGAAACTTATCTTTGGAAACTGATTATAAAGCCTTTTTAAGAAAACATGAGTAAAATGGAAGCTTGAGATTCTTTTTTTTTGGTGAGGAAGATTGGCCCTGAGCTAACATCTGTTGCCAATCTTCCTCTTTTTGCTTAGGAAGATTGGCTCTGAACTAACGTCTGTGCCCACCTTTCTCTCTTTTGTATGTGGGATGCCGCCACAGCATGGTTTGATGAGTGGTGTGTTGGTCCACACCCAGGATTCGAACCTGCAGACCCTGGGCTGCCGAAGCAGAGCATTTGAACTTAACTATTACGCCACCGGGCTGGCCCCAAGATCCTTACTTGACAGCTTGTGGTGAAGCTATTAAGTCACTTAAGATAGTTATTGGTGAATTAGCCTTATTTTTTATTTCTCCTCTAAAACAAATTTCTAGAGAGGCATCTTTTGTCTGCTTTCAGCCTGGTAGTTAGTGGCCAACACTCTAAAATCTTGAGATGAAATGTGGAGGATCCACAAGGTGATGCTTCTGTCTTAGGGTTTCCACTATACTTTCCCCATCCTTGGAGGTCTAATACGTTTAATATCTGGAGTGATGAAAAGATGATACAGGAAGTTCAGAGACTAAAATATGGTGTAAATTGAATGAAATAGAGCATACGACTTTGTTAATGCCTTCATGTTTATTTTCTTAAGTCATTTAGCTTTGAAAGTGAAGTTCTTTAATCAAGAAAAAAAGTTTGTTCTGGGAAAATTCTCTTTGCAGGTTACTTTCATTAATGCCTTAACTATTTGGGCTGAACTATTAAAATGTTTTTCTGTACTTTTATTTAAATAGTTTTCAGAATAGTTACATAAGATCATCTTGCAAAAAGTTAATGGAGAAGTCTTATTTTAAACAATAAATGGAAGAAGTTATTGTTATTTTACATATTTGTGTATTTGTGGTACCAGGTTTTGCTTTAAACCTAAATGTCACGAAGATTGATGACACTTAGTTTTTTCTTCAAAAAAGGACTGAGAAACAGGGTCCTTCGATTATCTGTCATTTAAACTGGGTTAATTAGCAATAATGTATTAATTTACTTTTAATGTAAATTGGAATTTTGACAAAGGTTTTAAATGTTTCTATAAATAACAGGTAAAAATAATTTTATTACTCCTTATGCTCTAGTTTTGCTAATTTTTTAACTTTTAACTTTTTGCTTTTTGTTTATACTTTTCAGAGTAATTTTACTTATTTTAGTGATCACTAGTAGTTTGGCCATGGTAACCATTTAAAGACTAATTCTTAATAATTCTTCTGTGCATTTAATATGTCTCTTATGTGCTTAATTATAAGCCACAGAATGATTTTTAGCTTTTTCATCTCAACTACGTATTGTCCATTTTGTGCTTACATGTCCACACGTGTATTTAAATTTCTTCTACTTAGACTTTTGGGTTAGTCCTATGGAACTTTGTACTGCTTCAGACTAATTATTCTCCTAAAGCAAACTGTTGTTCTCATTTTGTGTTTTACATGTAAGAATTTTCTGCCTGTAACTTGAACTAACCTGGTCATACTGTGACTACAATATTATGTTTCGTTCATTTTTGTTGTCCATATTTACATGCTAACAGTATAGGTTGTACAAGTTAACCTCATTTCCTTTCCCCTTGTTTATTATGATATTGTTCTAGTTAAAATTGTTTTGTTATATACCTTGTGTATTTTTACTTGAAGTTTATTTTTATTCTGATTAATCTAACCAAACATCTTCCCATTTGCCAACTCCCTCAGCTATGTATTTCCTTTTTTTCTCCCCTTTCTCAAATGAATGTCATTGTTTTCCTATCTTATACTTTTGTTATTTACCTTTTTTAGGATAGCGTTAATGGTGACATCAGAGATTACAAGTTCAGTCTTCCATACCTGTTCTTTGTTAAAGTATTTCCTATGATGTTTACTGTATCATGATCCAGTCCTTCCATCTTTCTACAGCTCATTTTTTATAAAACAATTAAAATCTTTTCCTGTAACATCTACATAATGCTAGTTATTTGTCTTAGAGCCATGAAGATATTTCTTCTTTTTATGTTGTTCATCTTTTATGTATTTGAAGAGTACCATCTTAATCTTCATGATTATTTTTTCTAGGTTTAAATATATTTAGTTTCTTCAGCTGTTTCTTTTATTTTACATCCTTTTCAGATCTTTTGCTTTCCAAATTTTTTTTCTGTTCAAGTTGTGATGCTAAAAGTGAACTTTTATTTTGTCAACCACATTGTATTATTGGCCCTTATGGGACTCTAGGCAACTGAAACCTAAGCCATTTTCACATGTATTGCTCTTAAACAAAATGCCCTTCAGCCTGTACTTTTTTCGGGTGCAATTGTTTGTGTGTAGTTAATGCGTTAAAAAAAATCTAGGAATGCTAAATTTTATCTAATTAACTTTGGCTTATTATTGTGTTCCATAGATGTCCTAAAATCTCATTTAGTCATCGTATATATTAGCAGCAGATAAAAACAGCTTTGTTTTACCTGCACATAAGTATGCTTTATGTGTTTTGTGTTAATCATTAATAATTATGTTGAGTAGCATAAGGTCAAATATGGAAACCTCTAGAGACCTCTCTCTGTGGACCTCAACCATTTATCTGCATTGTTTGCTGTTATTTAAGCGGTTGTGATTCCCCCATCTTGTCTTCCTTTCCACTTGAGGAAAGTGAGTGGAAGACTTTGTCAGGTGCTTTCTGGAAACTCAAGTTACAAAGCATTTCCTCTATCAAAGCAGTGACATAAAGATTGCCTTGCTTTGTTTTTGTGAATCCATTGTGACTGCTAGGGATGAATATGTAAATACTTAGAAACTACCTCTTTGTTAATTCATTCTAAACATTTGCTATGGATTAATGTCAAATTTACCAGTGATGCTCATTTATTAATTAGGTTGTGTGACATTTTGGTTGAATTTTTAAAATATCATTACTATGGAAGATGTGCAAATTTATTGTTTTTTTGATCTTGTATCTGATTTTCTGTAGCTCTGATTTTGGGCCCTTCCTCCCCTTATTTTCTTGATATCATCAATCATTGTTAAGAATAGAAGATATTTTAAAGAAAGACTATTATTCATCAACATTTATTCTTTTCTGAAAGCACACCTTCTAAGATAACTGAAAATGTACAAGAGTTAAAAAACTATTTTGAGAAGAGTATATTTGGAAGACAGATTCCATTATTGAACTTCAATGTAATGGGAAAAGACACCTGTCTTCAGACTTGTTGGCTGTGAATAAATTTGGAAGTCCACCTAAATTTTTGGATTATAGCTGAAATTCCAATAAAATTTGGAGGTTTAATTCTGCCTTTAGAACGAAGGCTTTTCTGTGCAGGCTTAGAGTGGTAATGGAAATATAGAAATGAGACTTTATCATCAGGTCGTGTTCATTAGGCAGTGGGAAGGGAAGATAAACTTGTTCTCATAGCAGCTGAATATCATAGTGTTTCTTTGTCTTGAAAGTCACTGTATTTATGTTCAATACTCATACAGTCTTTTATTCAATGAAAGTATATTTCACGTAAGTGATTTGCCAAGCAAGACAGACCCAGTCTTTGCCCTCTGAGTTTATGACCTAGTGAGGGAGACAAAAAAGTCATCACACAGGAATAAACATTTTAGGTGCTATCTGAAGGATGGGTAGAAGTTGGTGGAGGAATGCAAGTGGAGAAGGATTATTGAGATGAGCTGTACCATGTGGAGTACTTAAAGAGTAATTTAATATTTTCCTGAAAGATCTTGGACTTTTACCTGGTCCAGGCTATGAATGTGCTATTGAATTAGATTCTACAATATACTCTTCTTGTTTGAGAATTCATTGTTTACTTACAAGAGAGCTTTGGCTGTGAGTTCCCTGGGTGAATTCTAGAGGTATAGCTATAGCTTTTCTGGCATCTAAGTGGTCAAGGATCTAAAACAGTAATCAATTAATGACGTTTCCATATGTGTAGGCATTTATAGCATCCTTGTTTTAGGACTTAGTATGTTCTGTCAGTTGCACACATTCATAATATGTGCAGGTGGTGTAATGTTTTATTTATGTTTTTAAATGTAAGCCCGTGTGGTTTTAGCTGATGTATTAAAGGAGAGTTCTATTCGGAAGTGCACTTCCAAGTATTAGTAGTTAATACGCCTTTAACTTGTTGCATCTCTAATCTTCTAAGGATGACTGTTAAGGGGAAGCAGAGATGGTGCAAAGCTTTCTCTACCCCTCTGTCTGGTTGGGTTTTTTTTCTATTGTTTTTTGGTGTCTTTATCACAAGAGCATTTTTCTTGTGTCCCCTCCATTTTCTGTTTCATATCTTCTTGAATAAACCAGTAGATCTCTGGGAAATCATGTTCTTCCTAACCAAGAGCCCCAAATTTGCATATCTTCATCCATGATCCAGAAAAATAAATCATTTCCTTAGTATCTTTGTAGCCACCACGTCTTCATTTGTTCATATCTAAATTTCTCTTTCAAAGCGTCAGCTATCAAAGGAGAGATGAGTGTACTACCTGTGCTATGGAGTTTGTTTTATTGATAAGACTTTCATTCAGAAGTATCTGTTTTATTGATAAGACTTTCATCCAGAAGTATCTGTTTTCTTCCTATCTGTTAGGCACTGTACCAAGAATTTAAGAGTTTGCAAGACATAGCCCCTAACTTTATCATCTCTAATGATGATTTTAATTTTTTCCCCTAGTAGTGTCTTTTGTTCCTACATGGGTTATGAATAATTAATAACACGATAAGATTGGATGAGTCTAGTTAGGTTCATCATTGCTTTCATCAGGAAAACACGTCAGGAAGAAAGTATATTTGTGAAAGTTCATATGAGATTTACAGTTCGATATTCAAAGAGTCATCAAATATTGTTAATATTTATATTCTTATCAGCTGTTATTTCAAAGAGTACCAAATATTGTTAAATTCTTACAGAACTTCTAAATGCTTGTTGGAACATTAAGTTGCTTCTCTGGCTTTGATTTCATTTGTATAGGAAGAACTTTATACCTGATCTATGGAACCAGTATTAGAAATTTCCCTTCATTTTCTTCCTCCCCATTTATTCTTTCACTCACCAATATATTGACTTGGATTTTGGTTTCCATACTGTCACCTTCCGAATTTTCCTTTCCTAATTTCTTTCCGTCATCCTAATTTGGAACTCCTCTTCTTTAGCAAGTCACAGCAAGGACAGGCGTGTGTTGAGCCTTTTTGTCCAGCTTTCAAGCAGGGAGTTAGTGTCTGCTTACTAAGATGATGTCTGAGATGAATTTGAGGTAATGACTAAATAGCTAAGGAGTAGCATTCTGTCAGTTAGAAATATAGAAGTGTGAGTGGAAGAAGTGGATTTGAGAGACATTTGTATTCACAGTATTGGTTGTTGCCACCTAAGAATGGGAGAGCAAAAAGGATTGAGGTTAGGAGGAACACTTACATTTACGGACAACAGCCAACAGAAGAAAGAGAAAGATGCAGTTAGGAAGATGGAGGAGGACAAACACAGAAGTACAAAGACATGAAAACCAAATGGCAAAATACTAAGAAAAACTTGCTTATAAATCGTTAAAATGCTATAGTAGAGGAAAAGAAGAAAGACCTTTAGTTTTAAAATAAACAGATCATTGAAAACTCCGGGATGAAGAGTTTAAGCACAGTGGGGTTGTTTCTATTATTTCTTGTTGTATTTTAAAAAAAGATACTCTAAAACTTAGTGGATTGAAACAACCACTTATTTGTTTATGATTCTGCAATTTGAGCTGGGTTCAGCTGGGTGGTTTTACTAGTCTGTTAGGATATTATTAAATAGCCCAGGCCTGTTAAAGGCAATATGGATAGGAATCTGTAGTTAAATGTGGAAATTTCTACAAATATGGATAGGAATCTGTAGTTAAATGTGGAAATTCCTACAATGTCTCTGAAATTTGCAATCAAAATCAATAAATACAGCACCATTGGTGTGTGAGTAAACTGACTCTTCAGGGGAAAAAAACACTGATTTGTGACATTTGCCAATATCCATGGAGTGAATATACCACCACGACTGATTTCAGGCTACCAGTGTGGAATCACTCAGTTTGGAAGAGATATGGACAGTCCACTCTCACCAGCTAGTATGAGCCAGCCCTAGACTCCAGACACTCCTGTAAAATATCACTGTCCTAATCTCTTCATCTACAAAGAATTTGAGGCAGGCTAACAAAATAAACACTTAATAAAACAGGATTAAGTAAATGGATGAAGGATTTCGTGTAAAAGGGAAATAAGGATATGAAAATAAAAGTAAGAGTAAAGTTAGTAGTATATGAAATAAATGCGTATGATAAGGCTCTCAACAGTTGCTGTAGGTGAACTAAGAATTTGCCTAAAGCAAAGAGGAAATGAGCAATAATAGTGTTCACAGTATACCTCAGATAAAAGCAAATCGGCTGCTGAGGAGGAACAAAAATTTTCCTAATGACAGATCAGTGAAAACTGAGAGAAGGAAAGTACATCTTCAACAACATTCTTGCAAAAAGTAGGATGGCAGTATTTGCATGATATTTCTTACAACATTTTTTAATTCAAGTTGCTGACAATGCCGTAACAATTCATAAAAAGTGTGTTATTTTCTCAGAAAAAAGGTAAAATTGACAATTTGGGATCTATAATAGAAGAATTTGAAATAAATGTTAACGAGTTTGCATTTTATTGGAAAGATATCTGGGAGCTCCTACTAGTATATTTAGGCTATTTAGAAAGCTGATTCTATCTCCATCATTAAGAGTTTGCAGGTAAGAAAGCTAACAAAATATTTACAAGATTTTAAATATGAGATAATTAGGGGTTCAACCAAGACAGTAGCTGTGGATTTGTTTATAAAGAAAATCATTTACAGTCATGTGTTGCTGAACAACAGGGTTATGTTCTGAGAAATGTATCTTTAGATGATTTCGTCATTGTGAGAACATCAGAGTGCTCTTATACAAACCTAGATGGTATAGCCTACTACACATGTAGGCTATATGGTACTGATCTTATGGGATCACCATGGTATATGCAGTCTGTTGTTGACTGAAGCGTTGTTATGCGGCACATGACTATATGAGAAAGTTTGTATAAAAAGAATTAGCAAGATTTAGTAATAGGCTCTTGTTGAGAGCAAGTCAGAATGACTACTTGCAGATAACCATTGTAAGCGCAGGGAACTGATATGATATGCTATGAAAACCTTCCCAGTGTTCTTTTTGATTTCTAATGGTGATTCATCTTTCACTATTGATTTTTTGGTGTCATTGTTTAACCAGTCCTTTGAATGTCAACTTGAGATTAGACTAGGTGCTTACAATGAAGAGTAAGACAGGATCCCCATCTTCAAGTTTCAGCATCTTATCATTTTCTCATTCCTTTCTGCCCATGCTATCCTTGGTTAGCCTCATCTTCATAGTTCATTGTTCTTGGACCCAATTAGCTTCTGATCTTAAACAGAGATTTTCTTCTGTTCTGTTATTTATTCCTCTTCAGTGGTTGCTCAGGCAACCCAACTTGAAGGCAGGGTAGGAAAGAGGTTAGAGTCACCAGCAAATGCTCAGAAGTTCCTATTCTCATCAATCCTACTTCTGGGTTCTTCTCTTGTTCCTCCTGGGCACAGAGGTGCTGGTGTTAATTCCTCCCTGCCCACCTTTCCCTAGAGTCCGTGCGTGCTGGTGCCTCCTACAAACGGCAGAATGAAGGAAAGCCAGAAAGAGGTGAGTTTTGAGTTAGATTTTGATTTGCGATTGTGAAGGGGTGGGGGACTTGAATTGATAGAAGTTATAGAAATGGGAAAAGTGTGTAACTGCTCCATTAGTCTACTGTCGGAACCAGAGTTGAATAGCAGTAGACTGGGGTAATAGGATTTGGGGGGATATATGGGTTGGTTTTCTGGGCTAGCCCTTCCTGGTCAGGAACAGCCGCCTCATTGGAGGTTGAGATCTGTAGAAGAAGGTCATTGGCAGATAGGACCTGACAACAGTAGGATCAGGGGATTTCTATTTACCTTTTCTGTGCTTTTTCTGCTGCCATCTGTATCATCCTTTTTCTTTATCTTTTGCTTCTTGCCTGCCCTTCCACTTCATGCAACAGGTATATATGAATATATGTGGATATGTCATAAATCACCTGCCCTACCCTTCAGCATTCCTTTGCTTTTGCACACTGAGTTTGGTTGAAATCTGCTTAAAGTAGCCCTTATGCAGCTAAATTCAGGAAAGATCCCAAGTCTACACTTGGGCATCATACTTGGCATACCTGTAGTGCTGATGTCTTATTTGTAAAGGAAATGCTACGTAAGAGATTAACAGATGCTCATGAAAGACTTTTTTCTGTGTCTAGCTGCTATGTGCCAAAATTGAGCCTATAATTATGCCTTTAATTAGGATAGTGTGCTGTGCTGAATGGTCCAGCTGCTCATCTTCTTTTAAAGAATTGCTTATCAGAGTAGGATGGGGAGGTCATTGTATCCTAAGAGTGGGAAAATAATTCATCTTTTTACCCAGTTTTTAAGTGCCTGCTCTTTTCTTAAAGGAATCAAGCTAGGTAGGTCCTAGACATTCAGAAATAAATAAGCTATGATACTTGTTCCTCTAGGAACTTTGGTGCAGTGGCGTAGACTGACAGTGTCACAGCATGATGTGGAATTTGCCACATGCAATGGAAATATAATAGGAAATGACTAAACAAACCATGCTTTTAGTCATTTGGGGGTGTACTGATGGTTGGTATCATTTTACTTTAGATTTTTAAGGTCTACGAGAACTTTTAAACTTGCTTAGTGTGAAAGCCTCTTAATGATACCACAGGTTAAAAGATTCTAGGAATATGTGTTTTTTAAGACTGTTGGAGCTTCAGAGTTGGAATACTGTGCCTAGAGCAGTTCTCAACCTCGGCACTATTGACATTTGAGGCCATATAATTCTTTGTTGTGGAGGGCTGTCCTTTGCATCTATAGGATGTTTAGCAGCATCCCTAGGCTCTACTTACTATGTGCCAGTGGCACTCTCCCACTTGTGAGAATCAAAAATATCTTTACACATTGCCAAATGTCCCTGGGGAGGGTGGAGGGGTATCTTGAGAAAGCCTTTGCGAGTCTGCAGAACATTGGAAAAAAATGTTATTGACTACTGCCCTAGGTGGGTGGAAGGCTTTGAGCCTCCAGGCCCTTACTTAGCTATCTTTGTCATAGCAGGAAGCGCTTAAGAGGCTTTTTGACTGAAGCTGGCTCTGCCTCAGTTTCAGGGTTGTTTTGTCTCTGCTTTTGCTCTTGACTGCTTTCCTGGCCTTAACCCACCGTTCAGCCTTAACCAGCTTCTATGTCACTCCACACTTGGTGCCACTTTCTCCTCTTCTCTGTAATTGTCAGTTTTGCTAACAATTAAGAGCAGAGGATTTATGTTATATTTGACATATGTAGATAGTTTAATGAAATCTTTTTCTATCAGCAGCTTATTATTATTTAACTAAACACATTTTTGTTGTTGTTGTTGAACTGGCTACAGTAATATTATTTAAATCTATTTTCTGGCTTAAGTTTCTGTAAAAATAATGGTATACATAGAGCACTATGTGAATATCTGAAATGCCTAAAGATAAAGGCTAGTGACTTTATCTCATACAGATTTATTTTTAACCATTTAACAAGTATTTGGGTACTCATTTGTACCAGGCACTGGATTAGTAGTGTCCTAGGTTATAGTGTTCTAGTTTTTATTTTTTAAACTATCTCAACATTTTAGGGATACCTGCTAAATTTCCTACATGCCTCTCTTTGAGCTACCACTTAATTAGCTAGTTCTCTTTGGTGGTATCTGTATAATAACTACCCTTGGATCTTGTGATTTATTAAAAACCAGCTTTTAGGAACTTGTAGGAGGAAGCATTTATGATTTTAAAATGCTTTTTGCCTTTCTTGAGGTTTTCTCAGTGGCTCTCTGCTTGCTAGCTGGCATTGGTATGGCCTAGATTGCCATATATGTTGTCTGTTGGTTCTAGGTTATTTGAAATTTTTGATGGTGCCCAGCCTCTGAGAGAGATAGTGGATTCAGACATTAACAGATTTAACTTAATAGTGTAATGAAAATTTCAATACTAAAGTAAGTGTCTGACGCCCCCCATTTATTCAATTACAAAATAACACTAATTGAAAACAAATGAACTAGAAAATTGCATTTGATATTTTCTTATATAGGTAAAGAGAGACCTGTTCAGTCTTTGAAAACATCGAGAGACACTTCACCCTCAAGTTCTTCAGCGGTTCCTTCATCAAAGGTTTGTTATAGTTCTAAAATTAATTTAAAGAGGAATCACAAAATAAATGACAGGGAGTGTCTAGCACAAATGCTTTTATTCTTTACTGTCATACCTAATTGGGGGGGGGCATTTGCTGCATTTAAAAACTTGAATTTTAAGTAACTACAATTTGAAAGTAGCTACCAGAGTAAATGAGCAATTTCCTCATAGAATTTTTTCCACAGGTTATGCTAAAATTAGTACTTACTATGGCCCTTGCTCATCTTGACCATAACCAGGTGGGAATGAATATTCAGATGGGGCATATTTGATAGACTGTCTTTTATTTTGGAAGAGGGGGTTTAGTCAGAAACCTAACATTTATTGTATAACTACTTGATTCTAGATACTATAGTAAGTATTCTCTTATTACAGAAATCCTATGATATAAGTAGGTATATATCTCCATTTTGTAGCAAAGGCTCAGAAGTTAAATAGTTTTCTCAGATTATTTCACTAGTGAATTCTCACAAACAGTTAAAGAATACCAATACTTCTCAAACTCTGCCAAAAAATAGAAGAGGAAGGAACACTTGCAAACTCATTTTACGAGGCCAGTATTACCTTAATACTAAAACCAGACAAGGACACTACAAGCACAGAAAATTACAAGCCGGTGTCCTTGATGAACATAGATGCAGAAATCCTCAACGAAATATTAGCAAACCAAATTGAACAGCACATTAAAAGGATCATACACCATGATCAAATGGGATTTATTCTGGGGATGCAAGGATGGTTCAACATCTACACATCAACCAATGTGATACACTGCATTAACAAAATGAAGGATAAAAATCATATGATCATCTCAATGGAGGCAGGAAAAGCATTTGACAAAATTCAGTATCCATTCATGATGAAAACTCTGCACAAACTGGATATGGAGGGAATGTACCTCAACATAATAAAGCCTATATATGACAGCCCACAGCTAACATCATACTCAACAGTGAAAAGCTGAAAGCTTTTCCCCTAAGATTAGGAACAAGACAAGGGTGGCCACTCTCCCCACTTTTGTTTTTTTTTTTTTTTTGGTGAGGAAGATTAGCCCTGAGCTAACATCTGATGCCGATCCTCCTCTTTTTGCTGAGGAAGACTGGCCCTGGGCTAACATCTGTGCCCATGTTCCTCCACTTTAAGTGGGACGCCGCCACAGCATGGCTTGACAAGCAGCGCATCAGTGCACACCCGGGATCCGAACCCTGGGCCGCTGCAGCAGAGCGTGTGCACTTAACTGCTGCGCCGGTCCCCACTCTCTCCACTTTTAATCAACATAGTACTGGAAGTCCTAGCCAGAGCAGTTAGCAAGAAAAAAAAAATAAAAAGCATCTAAATCGGAAAGGAAGAAGTAAAACTGTCTCTATTTTTACGTGACATGATATTATATATGGAAAACCCTAAAGACATCACCAAAAAACTGTTAGAACTAATACACAAATTCAGTAAAGTTGCAGGATACAAAATCAATATACAAAAGTCAGTTGTATTTTTATACATTAATAACGAACTATCACAGAAAGAGAAATTAAGAAAACAGTCCCATTTATAATAGCATCAAAAAGAATGAAATACTTAGGAATAAATTTAATCAAGGAGGCAAAAGCTCTGTACACTGAAAACTATAAGACATTGATGAAAGAAATTGAAGACTCAAATAAATGGAAAGATATTTTGTGTTCATGGATTGGAAGAATTAATATTGTTAAAATGTCTATACTACCCAAAACAATCTACAGATTCAGTGCAATCCTTATCAAAATTTCAGTGTCATTTTTCACAGAAACAGAAGAAACAATCCTTAAATTTGTATGGAACCACAAAAGACCTTGAATAGTCAAAACAGTCTTGAGACAGAAGAACAAAGCTGAAGGCATCACACTTCCTGATTTTAAAATATATTACAAAGCTATAGTAATCAAAACAGTATGGTATTGGCATAAAAAGACACACAGATCCATGGAACAGAATAGAGACCTCAGAAATAAGGTCTGAGAAAAGACATTGATGCATATATGGTCAATTAATTTACAACAAAAGAGCCAAGAATATACAATGGGGAGAGGATAGTCTCTTCAATAAATGCTTTTGGACAAACTGGGTAGCCACATACAAAAGGATGAAACTGGATCCCTATTTTACACCACATACGAAAATCAGCTCAAAGTGAAACCATAGAAATCTTAGAACAGTTGGTAAGCTCCTTGACATCATTGTTGTCAATGATTTTTTGGATTTGACACCAAAAGCAAAGGCAACAAATGCAAAAATAAACAAGTGGAACCGCATTGAATTAAAAAGCTTCTGCACAGGGGCCGGCTGGGTGGCGCAAGCGGTTAAGTGCACACCCTCCGCTGCGGCGGCCCGGGGTTCACCGGTTCGGATCCCGGGCGCGCACAGATGCACTGCTTGTCAAGCCGTGCTGTGGCGGCATCCCATATAAAGTGGAGGAAGATGGGCAAGGATGTTAGCCCAGGGCCAGTCTTCCTCAGCAAAAAGAGGAGGATTGGCAGATGTTAGCTCAGGGCTGATCTCCTCACACACACACACACAAAAAACCTTCTGCACAGCAAAGGAAACCATCAACAAAAAGAGGAGGCAACCTACGGGGTGGGAGAAAACATTTGCAACTCATATATCTGATGGGGGTTAATATTCAAAATATGTAAAGAACTTATACAACTCAACAGTAAAAAACTAAAAAATTCAATTAAAAAATGGGCAGAGAAACTGAATAGACATTTTTCCAAAGAAGAAATATAGATGGCCAACAGGTACACAAAAAGGTGCTCAACATCACTAATCATCAGGGAAATGCAAATCAAAACCACAATGAGATATCCCCTCACACTTATTAGAATGACTGTCATCAAAAAGATAAGAGATAACAAGTGTTGGTGAGGGTGTAGAAGAAAGGGAACCCTCTACTGTTGGTGGGATTGTAAATTGGTACAGCCATGAAGGAAAACAGTATGGAGGTTCCTCAAAAAATTAAAAATAGAGCTATATGATCTAGCAATCCACTTCTGAGTATATTTCCAAAGGAAATGAAAACAGGATCTCAAAGAGATGTCTACACTCCTATGTTCATTGCAGCATTATTTGTAATAGCCAAGACATGAAAACAACCTAAGTGTCCCTCAGTGGATGAATGGATAAGGAAGATATGGTGTATATATACACAATGGAATATTATTCAACCACGAGAAAAAAGGACATCCTGCCATTTGCAACAACGTGGTTGGAACTTGAGGGCATTATGCTAAGTGAAATAAGTCAGAGAAAGACAAGTACTGTATGATCTCACTTATACGTGGAATCTAAAAAATCCGAATTCACAGAAACAGAGACAAGAAGGGTGGTTACCAAGGGATGATGGGTGAGGGAAAAGGGAAGATATTGTTCAGAGATTACAAACTTCCAGTATAAGATGAATAGGTTCTGGAGATCTAATTGACAGCATAGTGATTACAGTTAGTAATACTGTATTATATACTTGAAATTTGATAAGAGATCTTAAATGTTTTCACCACAAGAAAGAAATGGTAATTATGTCATGTGATGCAGGTGTTAGCTAATGCTATGGTTGTAATTATTTTGCAATTGAAAAAAAAGTAGGTATATATCTTTGTTTTACAGAAAAGTCTCAGAAATTAAGTAATTTTCTCAAGGACATAACTGCTCTTCACTGCATCATTCTTCTCATTCTTACCTTCCCAGCATCCCAAAACGTGTTGAAAAGATGATCTATGGTTCTAATCCTCAAAACTTAAAAATTTGAAGTGTTGCTGTTTCCATCTGTTCTCTGCAGTTAAGAGGTTCTCTTCACTGACTTCACACTCTGTCTCTATCCATAATGTTGTTACTTCTCTTCTTTCTTCACTTCTTTTTGTTTTTCTGTCCTTGGTATGTTTGGCTTTTCAGCAAGAATACATATCACCTGGCAGTGTGTGCTGGTGTTCAGGGGGCAGCTGCTTCTCTACCTCAAAAGAAAAAAAGAAGAAAATGTCTTTGTGACAACTTGTGTCTTTAGAGCTTTCCCAGAAGTCTGAGGATTCTAGAATGCTGGGTTTTGAATAGGAAAGATTGATTGGATTTTTTTGGTTCTGTCTTACCATGTCAAGGGTGCTTTATCCACCTGAAAGACTGGCTTGTTTTTCTTGTCACGTAGAAATGAAAGAAGAGTAAATAGTACCTGCCCATCCAAGTCACTCTGAATATTTAAATTATGATATATGAAGTATTCATTTCCCTGAACTATGATGCAATGTAAATGTAAGTTACCACATAGGACTTTGTGGTACATTTTAAAACATATTTAGTGGGAAACAAACCATAGTGGGTTTTAGATATTTTCCTCTGACAGTTTACATAGATGTTTGCATTTTTGTCTTAAAATTAGAATTTCAGAATTTTAGATGTATTATTATTTTATGTATTGGGAAAGTGCAGCCTCCTGTGTTCTTTGCGCAGGGTTACGTGGTGGCTGTGGGGGGCTTAATTACCTAGATTTCCTGATTTGGCAGAAGACTTTTTCTTTTAAACATTATGGCTGCCCTCATGTAGGAATAATTTTTCAGAGTTTATTTTCTGCTATTGGAAATTAGTTTCAAATGAGAATTTTTCAAGTGTACAGATTTAATGACAGATGAATAGAAGGATTCAGTTGTAGATTTGGCTTCCTTCTTTACTAGAGATAACTTATAAGGTTTTGTTTTTGCTCTATAGCTTTCTTTTCAAAACAGATATCAAAAAAAAGTGGGGTATAAATTTTTTTTCTTGCATATATTCATGTATGTGTGTTTTTTTCTTCTGACTTTTTTTAAAATCTTTTTAACCTTATTACTAAATAATAATAATATTACTTATACCTTTTTAACCTTATGAATGGGTAGGGCTTTGGAGTGAGATATTTAGGCTTCCTCAGTGGCTGTGGAAACACTCCAGGTGGGTACATTGTTATTATCTTCCAGTAAATATTAGGGATGGCAAGCCAGTAGTTTGGTGAATTGAGTAAGCTATGGAGGGAGGTCAAGGGCCTTGTTCATCTAGAAGACCTAGTTTTAAGTTCCAGCTCAGCATTTTTAAGTTGGGGTAATGAGGTCTGCCTTAGCCACCTTCCTGGAATTCCATTTAATTAAAATACTTTTTTTTGGTTTGCATATAAAAGCACTTTATAAATGGTAGTGTACCATAACATGGGGATTTTTACTGGCACTGTCATCCATAGGAGGTATATTTGAAATCAATTATGTGACTTTAGAGGTAGGGGCAAAATTCGGGGTAAAGGGCCTAGTTTTTGAAAATGTATGCTAATGAAATAGGATGGAATCAGAGAGTTACCATAAGGGCCTGAGGAAAGAATTTTTCTAATTTTTGCCTTAAATTTTTACGTCTTATTCTGTAACATAGGGGAATCATGTGATCCAGAAAAAAACATTTTCTTCATTTTTATATTGACCCCATGAACTGATTGATCTTCTTCAAATATGTTTTAGTATAGCAGATTTATAGCAATGCATGTGGAAAAGAAAGAAAAACTAAAGTACCAAGCGTTATGCTAGCTGCTTTCTGTTACCTCTTGATTCTCACAATTAATTTGTAAAACAGTGAATATTATTAATCTTTATTTTGTAAATGAGGAAACCAAGGCTCACAGTGTCATAAATTGTGTATATAAAATCATCTACCTGTTAAGTGATGAAACTTCCATTCAAACCCAGTTCTGTCTGTAACTCCAAATCCCATACCTTGTTTACTATTGTATGTGGTTTGAAGAAGGAAAGTAGTAGTAGAGATCAAAAAATGAAATTTAAGTGTATAAATTTTGTATCAAGGGTAGGAGTTATATAAATTATTACAAACTATAAAAACAGCATATCTGGACTTTTCTGTTGCTTTGATTAGGAATTTACCTTGATGAAATTTTGGCATTATTTATTTCATTGAATATGATTAAAGGTAGAAAGTTGAAATCAGTATAATGTCTTGCATGTTCTAAATACTGTTAATATATTAGTTAATTGACAGTGTCTTTTGTTCCTTAAATGAATTTCTGAAGGTTTATGTAAATGAATTTGAATCAGATCTAGTCTATATGTCCCAAAGGAATTGCTCCTTAAATTGTGTTGAGTATTTTGAAAAAGCAAGTAAAGAATTTACTTGTTCTCTATATAAATTTGAAGGCTTATATGATTTTAAGTGTAAGTGGGGTATACTTCTTGATGTATTTAAAGTTTAAAAGCCCTTGAGAATTGTAACAGAACTGTTCTTTTGTTTTTATTAGGTGTTAGACAAACCCAGTAGGCTAACTGAAAAAGAACTTGCTGAGGCTGCAAGCAAGTGGGCTGCTGAAAAGCTAGAGAAGGCAGATGAAAGTAACTTACCTGAAATTTCTGAGTATGAGGTAAGGCATAATTTCTCCTTTATGGTTCACATCTGAGAGTTTTGTCTGGATTTTAAATTATGGGTGGAAAATGTGGTTTATTCTAGTATTTTAAAATATATTTGAGGAGAATGTCCTCATGGATTATTAAAATTGACCACACACAGTAATAGTACAGATATGAATGACTCTGAATTCAATAATTATACTGTATATGAATGTCTCTAGTAGTTTAGAAGTGTAAGAATAGTATAAATATGGATGGAGTATAAGGAAAATGCATTATGTATATGCTTCTTTTATGGGCTTTGCTGTTAAACGTATCTCTGGAAATCATGGTAAGCCACTAGTCATAAATCAGTGAATTCAGAACAAAAATCTAATTAGACCTTGGATCTTGGGCTATATTTATATTGCATGTTATATTCTATGCAAATTATCTCATAAATATCCCAAGGAATGCAATTATGCATTGTTTGGGCTACATGTGACCTTTGATGAGTCTTGAGTACTGAAAGATGAGAGCATTTTTGAGTTTATAGAATACTGTTTATGAAATGTTTGTATTAAGATATTTGAAAATGATCTGAAAAATTTCTCTATAACCTATAACATTTCTAATAAAGAAATATGGACATTTAATGGGTAAAATTAAGCTTTTAGAGTCAGGATTTGGTACTAAAGGAATTATTTTGACATGATAGGCAGAGAATATAAAAATCTCTGTACATGACAAATTATGAAGATTTGGTAGATATTTCTGGCTTTTTAATATATTTTTGCATGGCTTTTACTGAAGATCCTTGGACAGAAGAGAGCAAGCATTGAATTTGACATACAAATTATATACCATGTACGTCTTCATACACTATGAAAAGATCCTTTCCAAAGTAGCTGATGTACACTGTTCATAGAATGTACAAAACAGTACAAGCCATTTCCATACTTACACATATAGTCTGATCTGTCATTTAGGTATCAATTGTTCTTAAATAGGTCAAGATTCCTTGTTACTATAGCTGTGATAGTAGATATTTATGCATATTCTCAAGTAAATGTATCAAAAACATCAAGCTGTCTCTCTTTGGTGCTTTTCCAACACCATTTAATAGAGTGGTACATTTAATAGGGTCATTTTGCCTATTTTCTTTAATAATTTAGAATAATGGTTTTTATATTAATAATAGGTATCTGTGCTTCAAAATTGCTGTTTTGGAGAACTGATAATTTTTCTCAGAGTACTTAAAACCAAAAACCTCCAAAAATACTACTTTATTGTTTGCTAAATACTTTATCTTCAGTTAGCAAGGCTTTATTAAGATATATTCATCTTCTCTCCCATCATATTTTAATTCTTAATTAAAAAAAAACTCACTATCTACCTTTCCAAGATTTTAAATGTTCTACTTATATTCTTTTATCATTGTTTGACTGGATCTTGACTCTGAGTAGCCAGTGACATTGGGTCTAGAAAGACTTTTTTTTAACCTCCTTATTTTTTCTCTAAAATATGCCGAGAATTTGCTAGATTTTGAATTAATGAGAAGTAAATAACCATAAAAATATGTAAGTGAGGTCATAGGTCAGACATGATCTTTTGTTGGACCAAAGACAAAGGTGAGTGAGAGAAGGATTGAGATTTCTTCAGTATGTTTGTTACTTAGTGTACATCATTAATGTTGAGCAGCAGCATAAATTTCGTAGCATTGTCTAAAATGTTTTTCAAGTTAGATTGATACTTTGTCATACTGGAAATAAAGCAGTTGGGAAATTTTTAAAATATTATGTCTTTTATTTAAAAACTTAATCCCACCATATTTTATTAACACTGTGCTCAGATAGTAACATTTGTTCTTGGCCAGTTGTTAATTAGTTATTCATTTCAGTGATCTACATTTTTTGAGAAATAGACTTGTTGAGAATTTTCACCTTGGTTCTGTAAATTCAGATCTTATTTGAGAGAATAAGCTGGAAGGAAAGAAGGACTTTGATGCTAGGAAAGAGTTTGACATAGTACTGTGTGTGTGTGTGTGTTTAAATCTAGTTGCGACAATATTTTTATTTTATATTAACTAAATAATGGTTTGTGGACTTCAGAAACATTGTGTAGATTCATTTTTATGAGTAGGGAGAGATTAAATATTTGGGTTTCCAGTTTATCTTCTCTTGCTGCCATCAATAGCTTTAGGCAGTTTGGTTGAGAGACCGTGTAGTTATAAATAAACTCCAGTGAAATTGAAGATAAATTCAGTAATATGCTTAAATATTGAGGAGTGTTGTAGTTCATTCCTATGTTCAGTTTTATACTTTTACGTTTTGGACTGTAATGGAGAATTTCCCAAAATATTTGATAGAATAGTAATTCTGAAGGGTCTGAAGAAGGAAAAACAAGATTCTATTCTATTCTATTCTGTTCTGTTCTATTCTATAAGATTCTGTTAGCCAGTATGTTTGGGAAATGCTAGATTTAAAAGAGGTAGGTTGATTTTGATTTTTCAGAGATTTTAGTATGTTAATATACTTATCAGTGATCTATGAAAGGAGAATGAATAATAAAGTTTGCACAATTTATCACACTTTTGACTATGAAATTTTTTTCACAGTGCATATTTTAGGATTTGTGTTGTAAGGCTCATATTTTCAGAAAATAATACTGTACTGATTTTCTCATAGTTTGTTTAAATTCACTGAATATTCATTCTGCATCTGTTTGTGTGAAACTCTGCATTAGAGACACCATCCTAGTTGTCAAGGAGCTTGCAATCAAGTTTTGTAGAGATATAATTTACTATCCTTAAATAAATGGCTATGAGAGTTTTGCTTTTGGCTATCAGAATGAAAAGCAAATTATTTGAAGGCTATTGGAATGTCCCAGTAGAACAGGTTGCTTCTTGCTGTAGAGGAAAAATTTAACATGTTTCTTTTAAATGTGAAATATGTTGTATACACATATAAGATGTCATTATTTGCTTCAATATCTCCGCTTATTCTGTCCCCAGTGAAGAATGTCCATCTTCCATGGACCGCTTTCAAATTCATATTCATTCAGTAGAATCAATAGTGTTTGAGAAAATAAAACTCAAGATCTTTCTTGATTTCACTTTCCTCCCCTTGCTATTGTAAAATTTTATGCTACTTTCTGTTTCTCTATGGCCTTATATTGCCTTTATTAAAAAAATTTTTTACTTATCTAGTTATATATATATATATATTGAATATATCTCAAGCACTTGTCTTGTTTTCCCTCCAGTACTTTGGATAATATGTATCTAATTAACTAAACTAAATTTAATTACTAATAAGTTCTTTTTTCCAGTTTTGTTGAGATATAGTTGACATACAGCACTGCGTAAGTTTAATGTGTACAGCATAATGACTTGACTTACATATGTCATGAAATGATTACCACAATAAGTTTAGTTAACATCCATCATCTCATATAGATATACAGAAAAGAAAAAAAGTGTTATTTTCCTTGTGACAAGATCTGTTAGGATTTATTCTCTTAGCAACTTTCAAATATACCATACAGCAGTGTTAACTGTAGTCGTTATATTGTACATTTCCAGTACTTAACGTATCTTATAACTGGAAGCTATTAACTTTTGAGCATCTTCATCCAGTTAGCCCCCTTACCCCCGCCCCGTGCCCTGGCAACCACAAATCTGACCTCTTTTTCTATGAGTTTTTTTTTTTTTTTAAAGATTCCATATATAAATGAGATCATATAGTATTTGTCTTTCTCTGTCTGACTTATTTCACTTACCATAATGCTCTCAAGGTCCATCCATGTTGTTGCAAATGGCAAGATTTCCTTTTTTTTAGTGGCTGAATAATATTCCATTATGTATATAAACACCACACCTTCTTTATCCATTCATTCATCAATCAACACTTAGGTTGTTTCCATGTCTTGTTGCCAATCTTCCTCTTTTTCTTTTTTTCTCTCCAAAGCCCCAGTACATAGTTGTATATCCTAGTTGTAGGTCCTTTTAATTCTTCTGTGTGGGACGCCACCTCAGCATGGCTTGATGAGCGGTGAGTAGGTCCATGCCTGGGATCTGAACCGGTGAACCCCAGGTGGCCAAAATGGAATGCACGAACTTAACCACAACACCACTGGGCTGGCCCCCAGTGGTATTTAATACATTCATATTATTGTGCAACCATCACCACCATCTGCCTCCATAACACTTTCACCTTGTAAAACTGAAACTCTATACCAGTTAAACAGTGACTCCCCAGAGCAATTTATCGGTTTATTTTCCTCTCCCCTCAGTCCCTGGCAACCACCATTGTGCTTTCTATCTATGATTTTGACTACTCTAAGTACCTCATCTAAATGGAATCATACAGCGTTTGTCTTTTGTGACTGGCTTATTTCATTTAGTATAATGTCTTCAAGGTTCATATATGTTATAGCATATTATAGAATTTCCTTCCTTTTAAATTCTGAATAATATTCCATTGTTATTTATGTATCACATTTTGCTTATCCATTCATTGCCTGTTGTGTTTTCATTTTCATTTGTCTCTAAGTATTTTCTACTTTCCCTTGTGATATCTTATTTAATTCATTGGTTGTTTAAAAGTGTGTTGTTTAATTTCTATAATTTTGTGAATTTTCCAGTTTTCCTTTTTAAATTGAGACTTAATTTTTGGCCTAACATGTGGTCTGTTCTGGAAAACGTCCCATGTGCACGTGAGAAGAATGTGTATTCTGTTGTAGTTGAGTGGAGTGTTCTGTATATATCTGTTAGATATAGTTGGTGTATTGTGTTAAGTCCTCTATTTCTTTACTTATCGTCTATCTGGTTGTTCTGTCCGTTATTGTGAGTGGAATATTGAAGTCTCCAACTATTACTATGTAATTGTCTATTTCTCCCTTCCATTCTGTTGGTTTTTGTTTCATATATTTTGATATTCTGTCATTAGGTGCATAAATGTTTATAATTGTTATAGCTTCTTGCTATATTGAACCTTTTATTAATATATAATGTTCTTATCGCATAACCTTTTTTAATTTAAAGTCTGTTTTGTCTGATATTGTTATAGCCTCCCTTGCTCTCTTTTGGTTAGTATTTGCACGGAACGTCTTCTTCCATCTTTTCACTTTCAACCTGTTTGTGTCTTTGGGTCTCAAGTGAGTCTCTTATAGACAACATATAGTTGGATCATATGTTTTTATTCATTCTGCCAAGCTATGTCTTTTAACTGAAGAATTTAAACCATTTACATTTAAAGTAATTACTGAGAAAGAGGGACTTACCTCTGCCGTTGTGCTGTTTGTTTGCTACATGCGCTATGGCTTTTTTGTCTGGCCATAGCGCATGTAGCAATGCGCTCATTTCCTGCATTCCTGTCTTTTGTTTTCACTTGGTTTTTTTGTAGTGAAGTGTTTAAATTCCTTTCTTATTTCTTTTTGTGTATATTCTATAGCTGGTTTCTTTGTGATTAGCAAGGAGATTACATTAAACATCCTAAAGTTATAACACTAATTTGAATTTATACCAGCTTAAATAACGTACAAAAACTCTGCTCCTTTATTGCTCTGTCTCTACCCCTTTTGGTTGTTGATTTTACAAACTTACATGTTTACATACTGTGTGCCCCAAAACATAAACTAACAATTATTTTAAATGTGTTTTCTCTTTAATTATCTAGAAAACAAGATTTGGAGTTACAAACCAAGTTTACCATAATACTAGCTTTTACACTAAGAATTTTTTTTCTTTAAATGTAAGTCTCTTAAATCATGTAGAAAATAAAAAGTGCAGTTGTAAACTATTGTTACAATAATACTAGCTTTTGTAATTGCCCATGCATTTACCTCTATTGAGATCTTAATTCGTCCATATGGCTTCAGATTATTGTCTAGTGTCCTTTTATCTCACCTTGCAGGACTTTATTGAGCATTTCTTACATGGTGGATCTAGTAGTCATGAACGCTCAGCTTTTATTTATCTGGGAATGTCTTAATTTCTCCCTCCTTTTTGAAGTTATGCTGGATATAGGACTCTTGGTTGACAGTTTTTTCTTTTAGCACAACGTATGAGTCCATTGTCTTTTGGCCTCCAGAAGTTTCCAATGAGAAATTTGCTTAATCTTAATGAGAATCCCTTGTATGTGATGATTTCGCTTCTCACTGCTTTCAAGATTCTCTTTGTCTTTTGAGAGTTTGATTATAATGTGTCTTGTTGTGAGTTTCCTTGAGTTCATCTTTTACTTGGTGTTTGTTGAGCTTCTTGGATGTTTATATTCATGTCTTTCATCAAATTTGAAAAGTTTTCAGCCGTTATTTCTTCAAATATCTGTCTGCCTCTTTCTCTCTCTCTTCTCCTTCTGGGACTCCCACAATACATATGTTGGTTTTCTTAATGGTGTCCCACAGATCCCTTAGGCCCTGTTCACTTTTCTTCAATCTTTTTTCTTTCTGTTCCTCAGACTCAATAATTTCCATTGTACTATCTTCAATTCACTGATTCTTTTGCCTGCTCAAATCTGCCTTTGAATCCCTCTAGCGAATTTTTCATTTCAGTTATTGTACTTTTCACTCTGGAATTTCTTTTTGGTTTCTTTTTACATTTTCTGTCTCTTTATTGATATTTCACATATCATTTTCTTGTCTTTCTCCACATCTTTCTTTAGTTCTTTGAGCATCTTAGAGACAGTTATTATAAAGTTTTTTGTCTAGTAGATCTGCCATTCGGTCTTTTTCAGGGACAGTGTCTGTTGATTAATTTTTTTTCCTTTGAATGGGCCACACTTTCCTGTTTCTTTGTATGCTTTGTGATTTTTTTTTTGTTGAACACTGGGCATTTGAATTGAATAATATGATAACTCTTGAAATCAAATTCTCCTTCTTTCTCAGGATTTGCTGTTTTTTGTTATTGTTTTTGTTTTTTGATTGTTGTAGGCTGTTTCTGTGCTGAGGATCGGCTTGAGTGTAAACTTAAAGTCTTCTCTGGTCTTTCTGAGCCTTTCCTTTGGCATGTGCAGTCACTTTCTAACTTTCTCTGTATATACAATTATTTTGAATGTCCTAATCTTTAATGTCTGGCTCCCGAAAGGGGAAAAAGTGAAAAATGAAGGAGAAAAAATGGTGCTGACCTTTTAAATCCCCTGGAAGTCACTTCAGTCAGAGGACGAGGACCTTGCAACAATGCTGGGAGGTACAGCAGCAATGGCTGTCTGTCTCTGTCTACACTTCTGTGAATAGAAGCAGCAATCAGTGATAAGAGCACAGTTCTCTGCTAGTTGGAGGATAGGGTACTTTTTGCCCAACCTGGCTCATGCAAGCTGTGTACAATCTGCTTCAGGAACATGTGCACAGCTCCCTGCCAAGTGGCTAGGGGTGGGGGATGGGCAGCTGGTACTCTGCTAAAAGCTGAATTTAACCTCAATTTACCATCCATATCTTCCCCTGGAAGGTGCAAGCTTTCAGCAGAGTCCAAGTTCCAAAATAGTTACATCAGAAAAAGTCTGCCAGTGTAATTTTTGTGTAGACTGGGAGACAGACGCCTAGTGCTTCCTACACTGCCATTTTCCCAGAATCTTCTCTCCTTAGATGACTCATATGCTTTGAATTTAAATCCCTTAACATATATAACTCAGACTTGTGAAAACTAGGTTTTTACAAAGTAGATTATACATTAAAGTGTCAGAAATTCAGATGGCACCCAAGTGTGTACAGTGTCTCCCCTCCTCCATCCATTCCTTACTTCTAAGTTATCCCTATTGAGGCAACCTCTTTTATCATTTTTTTCCCCATAGATTGTATCGTATCCTTCCAGAGGTAGACTATTCATATATATACATAAATGTATATGTATTCCCATACTTTCCTCCTCCCTTTCTTTTTTGACACAATTGTTGTATATTTATAGGGAAGGACCTCCAGGACATGGCAGGATAAAAATTAGGCTACATCATACAACATATATAGACTGTCCTTTTAAATGATTTTTAAGTATTCTAGGGTTCTAGATAGTGCATAATTTATTTGAGCAATCCCCTAATGATGGACATTTAGGTTGTTTTCAATTGTTTGTTATTAATGGCAGCCATATCTTAGTATCTGTTGCTCATGTGTGTTTCTGTAGATTAAGTTCCTTGGGGTGAAGTTGGTGGGTAGAAAGGACATGTGCTAATTTTGATAAATACTGCCACATTACTCTCTCATTACTCTCTCAAGAGGTTGTGGTGGTATACAACACATTAGGCATTGGAATGCCACTGCTTTTAGTGGTGAAAAATACCACTAATTAGTATATATCTTGTGACTTCTCTAACCTATTGCTCTATGCTGCTACTTCAATCACAAAAACCCTAAGTTTTTTATAAACTTGTTAATAAGTACAAGTTTCTTATTTCTTGCCTTACCTCCCACCCACCTGAAATATGCAACAGTAAAATATATGAGCTCAAACTTTACAGTTTACTCCAAGTTATTGCTTACTGAAAGCAACATGAAGGCAAGAACTTTGTTCTGATCCAGTATTCCTAGAACAGTGCTTGGCATTTGTCATATAGTAAATTTTTGAATGAACTAATGAATGTAGTTTAATAATAGTTTTCTCTCATTCATTTAGTTTTTCTCTTTTCATCAAAAGTGTTTTTATTTTATTTTTTTGTGAGGAAGACTAGCGCTGAGCTAACATCCAATGCCAATCCCCCTTTTTTTTGCTGAGGAAGACTGGCTCTGGGCTAACATCCTTGCCCATCTTCCTCTGCTTTATATGGGACACCGCCACAGCATGGCTTAACAGGCGGTGTGTCGGTGCGCGCCCTGGATCTGAACCGGCGAATCCCAGGCCACCACGGCGGGTCGCGTGCGCTTAACCGCTTGCACCACCGGGCCGGCCCCCAAAAGTGTTTTTAGAAAGTGCAATAATTGGCTGTGGGCTTTTTGTGGTATTACTTACTTAGTGAATTGTTGCTCTAAAATAGAGTGATCATTATTGCTTTTTAGGATTTTCTTTTCAGGTATTTCAATAAATTCTTAGGCTACAGGAGCAAGGTATTTTTAAATTCTGAAAGTAGAGCCCTTTTCCATGTTCCTTTTTAACATATATTTGTTTATATGTACACACTCTTCTTACTTCCAATTGGACTTTTTCTCTTTAGTGTTTCTTAAATAGATTGATTAAGGAATAGTTATAGGACAAAACCTTCTAGCTGTATCTGAATATAGTCTGAAATGTAATTTTGGGTTGAAATAAACCTAGAGGCTTTGTCTTACCTAAATTTAAAAAATAGCAATCATTTTCTCTTTAATTCTCACATATGCTCATGATGCATAGCAAAATTGAAAGTGTTTTCTTAAAACAGGTTGAACTTTGCACTTTGTCTTGATATAATCTGCCAGTTAGTGCCTATATACAGTGATTGAAATGCTGTATGTGCTTGAAGAAAGCAATTAAAGATTTCTGTATCTTTTTAAAGGCGGGATCCACAGCACCATTGTTCATTGACCAGCCAGAAGAACCTGAGTCAAATGCAACAGATGGCATAGAATTATTTGAAGACAGTCAGCTGACCAGTCGCTCTAAAGCAATAGCATCAAAAACCAAAGAGATTGAACAGGTGAGAATCCAGTCTTCTTAAAGTACATAATCTTTTGTTCCTGTCGCTTTTCACATGGTAGTTACAGTAAATATTTATTGAGTGAATATATTTCATTTTGTCTTTTTCCACTTGTGACTCTGAAATTACAGTTTAAAAAATTATAAAAATTGTTTGATTTGATTTCACAGTAGTTTTGATCAGTTTGGTCCCCCACTCTTGTTTACTTTTTATTTTTTAAATAAAAAGCAAGCTTCTTTTTAGAGAATATTAATATTCTAGTTAGTATGAAGAAATTTAAAAACTATTAAACTTGATGGAGACGAGCTGAAAGAAATATTAAATATACCAAAATGTTGGCAAATGTTATTTTTGAATATTGGGATTACAGATGTTTCTAATTATACTTTTACCCTTTTTTTTGTTGAGGAAGATTCACCCTGAGCTAACATCTGTTGCCAATCCTCCTCTATTTTGTATGTGAGCACCCATCACAGCATGGTCTTTGATAGACAAGTGGTGTAGGTCCGTGCCCTGGAACTGAACCTGGGCCGCTGAAGTGGAGCATGCCAAACTTAACCACTAGGCCACTGAGGCTGGCCCTTCGTTATACTTTTAAACATTTTTTAAATGTTAAAGAAAAAATAAAGGCTAGGTATTTAAATCTAATTTTAATGATGTCATTCTGAAAAGTTAGAATCTTGTTTTTAATCGATTAAATAGATTGCTAGGAATAGTTATAGGACAGAACTTTCTAGTTGTATCTTAATATAGTGTGAAATATAGTTTTGGAATGGAATAAGCCTCGCGGCTTTGTCTTACCTAAGATTTAAAAAGTAGCAATCACTTTCTCTTTAATCCTCCTCACATATGCTTATTATGCATAGCAAAACTTAAAGTGTTTCAGTATGGAAATATTACCTGCCTTGTAGGGTGTTATCACTTTATGAGAATTAAATGAAGTAAATAAAATGTGAAAGGGCTTTATAAAATGTAGCATGTTGTACAAGTGTTTATTTTTGATGTTACTATCCAATGCCTTGACTAAATGTCATTATATTGTTATATAATCTACTAAAAACTATTGGAAATTAAGAACGAAATTAAATCTTTTCTCAAAGTGCTGCCTGTTTCCACATTAATTAAAATCTATATCCCTTGGTTGGATAGGAGAGGATCTTAATTAAATCCTAGATGTGATTGTGTGGCTTATATTGATGCCACCCCAATGGCAAAAGATAAGAACCTGGACAGGAAATTTGTCATGTAAACCAGTGGAGTTTCAAAATGGAGGTGGTCAGCAGTATCAGATGCTTGGAGGGATGTAAGGAAAATGGAGACTGAGAAAATCCTGTTTAATGTGGTGATGTGAAGGAGGATTGGTACCTTTCAAGATATCAGTTAAAAGAGAGCGTAAATAAAAGGTTTGCTCAATAGTTGTATCTTCAGCATGAATGTGAGTATCACTACCTTATATAAAATTACTGCCCTTCTGTCTTTTTACTCTGACTTATTTTTCTTTGTAGCTCTTTTTTTTTTTTACTACTTGACATATGTTTTTATTTGTTTGCTTGTCTCCTCTCACCATAAGGGAAGCTTCATGAGAGCAAGGACTTTGTTTTGTTTAGTGCTTTATTTCCATTACCTAGAACAGTGATTGGCGTGTAGTGGGCTCACAAGAAATATTTGTTATATGGATGATGGATGGAGTCATAAACCTAGAAGTGACGTTTGAATAGTCTCTGAGTTACCTGAAATCAGAGACTGCATCTTAACCTGACCACCTAACAGTGCCTAGGCTCAACACTTAGTAGTAAGTGCTTGATAAGTGTTTGTTGAATGAATGAATGATTTAATGTTATTTTTATTTTCCACCTGAATTGCAGTTCTTTAAATGAGAGGTTCTCTTAAGAATATAACTGGTAGAAAAACTTAAATAGTGGGGGGGGGGGGGAGTATTTTGGGTTGTCATTTATTAATATTTGTGCTATCTTCTGTTATTATTCATAGTTAATCTATTTGATTTTGAAAAGTTGGATTACCAGTCAGATGTAGAACCTAGCTTAGCAGTACACACATAAAATTACTTAGTATGAAACCAGTTTTTATAGTACTTTATAGACACCCATGTATGTTTGACCTATGACCCTGACCATTGTTCAAACACATGAAAAATCTGACACTAAAGTATATTGAAACTATTACAGCAAGGAACAATGACCTAAAAAAAGAAAAAGAAGTCTAAAAGGATGTTACTATATTCTGCTGTGACTAGGGAAGCAAAACAGTTTTAGAAGTATTAAAAAATAGAAAACTTGATATTAAATATTGGAATGTAACTACTGTGTTTTTGCTAGGGTACTTTGGTTTTCATATATTGACGAGAAAATCAAACCAAAAGCGCTCAAAATGTCAGAAAGCTAGTAAGCAATGATACATAATTGTTTTACAAATTCGTGTCTAAAAGTTACGGTGATTTTTGGAAATTAAAAAAATAGTTTTAAGGGGATTTTTTTCCATTTCCAACTTTTGCACATTTTATTTTTAGGGATTAAATACCAAATGGATAGGAATATTATAAAAGCTTGAGAAAGCTAGATGGTTGTTACACAGCTGTCCAGTAATTATTCTTTATGTTTTTCCATATGCTTGAAATATTTCATGATTTTAAAAAATGAGTAATAGCCCAAAGAAGCCCTGCATAGATGAGGCCAACAAATCAAGCTTAGAATAATGTAGAAATGTAAATATTGGTGTAATACCCAAACTGCTTTTTCTCTCTTTTATGTCAAGTGCAATATGTTCAGATATCTTGTAAAGGTAAATCACCACTATAATTTTTTGAGGATTTATATAAATTGGGTCCTTCACCCCTGAATCCCAAGAAAGTCATTAACTTGAGGCAGTGTTACAATATAAAATAAACTAAATCTCCAGGCCAGAATTTGGTTTAATTCAAAATGCCTACAAATGCAGCTATTTGATATTTAAGGGCATGCATGTGGAAGTAGATTGTATCAGAATCGCCTCAATGAGGGAGCAAATTCATGTCCTTTGCCACGTTATTGCTGTCTCATCCCTGGGCATATAAAAATTTGGTAGGATTGGGGGTGCAGGTGCTTTTTGAAAAACCTGCCCAGGTTATAGCCAGATATGGCAGAGAACCACTGGTCTAAAATCCTTGAGCCAAAAGAGATCAAGTTGCATCTCTGAATATTGCGTTGCTAGAGATCATTCAAATCATCCCACTTTTACTTGAACATCTTTTAGTAGGTATGATCCATTCAATTGCCACAGCACATTTAGCTTCATTATGCTTTGGATCCTGTGCTATATCTTCTTTTCCCCTCATTTCCTCAGATTACCCCCTTTTACTCAAATTGGGCCATGTTTCACAGTCAATTATTGAAATATTTTCCTAGGCTTCCTGGCTCCTGAGCTTAGAGAGGCAAATTTCGGAATTTCTCGTTTCATTATAGTGATTCCTAGAGAGACTTAACCCACAAAATTATGGGTGATTCATATTCCGGTTCAGGTGTTTAGCATTATCCCCTTGACTGATATGCCACAAGTCCTTACATACCTACTGTTACTGAAATATTTCATTCGAAAGTGCATCCCACCACTAGCTGTTTTACCAGTGAGGAATCTTGTGTCTTTTAACAAATTGTTAGTTTGGATGAACCACACAAATGGAAATCCTCCATTATTACATACCCTTCTTCCCTCTGTTGCTCCTCTGGGGATAAAACAATATTTACTTTAACTCTTTGGGACTTTCTCATATTTAAGATTTGCAAGGTCCTTCATACTTCAATAAAATTGTGCTTACATGTAGCCTGTCAGTGAGATTCTCTGTTTTCTTGGAGATCCTGGCATCTAATGATATTTAAACGTCTCTTTGTAATTCCCCACTAGCAAGATCTGGATTAAATTCTTCTATCTTCCTCTTTCTTCAGATGGAATCAGATAATCTGAGTATATATGGAATGGGTGGAGATATGTATATTATATATATATATATATATATAAAATATGTATATGCATGCTCTGCCTAGCAGATCATCTGACGAAGAGTGTCAGGGTGGCCAAAATCCTCCTATAACATGAGAAGTAGCAGAGAAGCAGTTACCTAATGAAATAAAATAACTACTAAGGATAGTTGGTGAGTAGCTGGAGTTTATTAGGATATTTTGCTATGCAAACTAGTCTTACAAAAAGAACCTTCCATCTCCTCACCTTTAAGGTATAGTGCTTACATTGTGACTCACTACTTTTGTTGTACATCTGTGGGGCTTCTTAAAAGTAGAGCTTCTTGGATTTCTACCATAAATATTCTGTTAAGTAGGTTATTAGAGCTTCTCAAACTTTAATATGCACATAAGTCACTTGGGGATTTTGTTAAATACAGCTTCTGACTGTAGATCTGGGATGGGGCTTGAGATTGGAATTTCTAACATTCACCCAGGTGATGTTGATTCTACTTGTCTCTGGACCATTTGGAGTAACAAGGAATTGGAAGGAGGTGACTATTTTTTCTTAAGTTCTATAATTTCTAATATGCTAAAAGGTTGGAAACAATTGCCACCTTACTTTTATGTAAATTAGAGAAGTTCTGTTTTTTAATTGAGGTATGATTAACATGCAATAAAATGCATAAATATCAAATATTCAGTTTGATGAGTTTTGACAGTTCTAACACTGTGTAACTATCACCCAAAACAAATATTTATGAAAGTCTTTCTTTTCAGATATGAACAGCTGATTATACTGACAGTAATAAGGGTTTAGTTAGGAACTAAAGTTATGGTTATATCTCAGAAGCATGTGCTCTGATTTGGTTTATGTTAAATATCCTCCAACCCATCCGTTGAAGGCTATATTTTAAGTGATAATATACACAAGCGTAAAATTTCAAAAGGCACAAGTGATTATGCAGTGAAAAACAAGTTTGCTTCTCACCCGTAACTCTTAGCTGCCCAATTTCTTTACCTAGCTGAAATGTGGTACACATATGTATATGTATACACACAGTTTATATACAGTATTTATGTATGTGTGTATACATACTGTGTGTGCATATACACATGGACATAGACATACATCTGGAGCATGGTTGATCCAGATGAGTAGAGATAAGAGTTGATGTATTTGTCGCCATACTTTTTCTTTAAATACAAATGGTAGCATACAGTGTTCCCTGTTCAGTATATCTTAGAGTCCATTCTATATCAGTATATATAACTTGTCCGCTGTTAATAGATATTTATAATCCCTTGTGAACCATGTTTTAAAATACAGTTCCTCTGATTTCTCCATATTTTAAAAAAGGTGTGTATGTGTATTTTTTAAATAAACTATCACATTTAAAATAAACAGTTTTGGGGGGGAGTTGATTTAGTACTGTGGGTGTCAAATACCTATGTTTATATCTTATGAGGTGCTGTGCAGGTTTTAATAACTGTATGAGAAATCACCAGAGTGAATTTTAACCTCTCTTGATTCTAATGGCATGCCAAGTTTGAGAGTAACTGGAGTATATGAGTTTGCAGAGAATCTTAATTTCTTGTTTGTACCAGTCATTGTAAACCTTTCTTAAAAATTATATTAGTAGGTACAATTAATAAAATCTAAACCAATACAGTTGTAGGAATATGCGTGAAATATTCTTTGAAAGCATTTTTCATAGTATTCCTCAAATGACAGAAAATTATTATTTGTAGGGGAAAAAATCCATCTCTTCTTTCTTGTTATTTGGTGGATAATAACTAAAAGAAGAACAAGTACCATGAAGGCAAATTCACTTTTAAAACCTCTTTGGCTACTTCAGAACATTATCCTAATGTAATGCTGTTGTATGAAAATGCTGATATTTCTATCTAGAAGTAAGTTACTCTCTCTCGAAGAGTTGATTATATATTTATCTGATAATTTATAGTTAAAATGTCGATGGGCATCTTTTCAGATCAAGAGAGGGTGCCAATCTTGATGTTCTAAAACATAGAGACAGAGAGCGTATTAAGAGACACTTGATCGAGGAGATTATTTTTGTTTTCTTTCTTTTAACTTCAAAAGACTTATTAAACTGAATATATATTTGTTTTCATAAAGACATTATTTTTTTTAGTCACTTATAGCTATGCCAGCCTTGTTATGCTGAAGAAATTTTGGTTCTTAGCCATCTAGGACTCCCTTTCCTTGTTCCAGTTACTTAAGAAAAATCAAGTTAATTCAGGAATCATTTTGTTGCCTGTCTCGTTCATTAGTCTTATAAGGTTAATAAGGTTTTACTGTAAATCTAGATCAATCTACTTAATATATAATTTTTATTTTAATTTGAATTCTATGTTAACCATTTTTGTGACCATATGGGCTGCTTACTAGCTTTTCTTCATTTTTTCCTCAAAATAGAAAAGTTAGACTGAATATATAATCTTAGATCCCTTCCTAATCTAAGTCATACTAAAAATTAAGAGCTAAATATTGCTTCTTCTGTACACACTGTTATCTGTAGCTAATTTCAGATTTAACTGTAGAATTTTTTTTTAACCTCTTAGTGAGGACACAGGGTTCTTATGTTAAAAAACCTCAAATACACTATTGCTGTGCATCATTCAGTAATTAATTAGTGTTGGTTGAGCTAATGAATTGTATAGAAAATGTTTTCTTCAGTAAATAAGATGTTACATTTAATCAGTATTCTCTCTGTGGCCCTCTTCTCTTTTTACAGTGTCTAGTTTCAGTCACCATCTATATAGCTTGGTGGTTCCCAGAGCTCTTACTAGCGTTTGCTTTCTCTCTCAATGTATAATAGGATATTCTTGTTTTACTTTTAAAGTAAAAAGGCTAGCAGATTAATCAAGTGTACTATCTTCCTGAAATGTTAACTAGAGTTGGGGACATAGGAAAAAATCAGTTTTTAACACATGATGGATTAAAATGAAATTGTTTTCAAAGTAGTGGCAACTCTATCTGTTGTTGTATATGCATGATGTAAGCATTTCATGCTAATCTTACCTAATAGAAACATTCTTTGTTTTTCCTTTTTATCAGAGCAAGTAACGAACTTCTTAAAAGTGCAGCTCTCACTACTATCTTGTCTAGACATCAGGTCTACCCTATTGTATTTAACAATCCATTATTACCAACCACTTGTTCAGACTTTCCATATATACATTTAGTAAAATATAATCACATAAGATTCACCTCTGAAAAATCTCTTATTCCTAAGACAAATTAAAAATAAATAATTTATTTTGGCCAAATTTCAAAGTTTTTGAAAGTTACAATTTATTAGGAAGATTCTGGTCATGCAGTTACCACAGAAGCTTGTTGCTGAAGTACAAGTATAAAGTTTTCGTTTTAAGGGAGTTGCATCTGAAAGCTATCTCGTAACGTAATTTGTCTCATATTTGAAATGTCAAAACCAAGCGTCTCAGCCTTTAAATTTAAAGGTTGGTTAGTTATTTTATACCTGGTATAAACTCATAAATGTGAAGATTGATGACTGTGTTAAGATATTATTTTTACATAAAATATAAAATTTGGACAATACAGATAGCAAGTCTTAAAAAAAATTATACTTAAAATGTTACAAGTACCATAAGAGATGAGGCCATCTTGGACCCTATCCCTGGGGATGTCATCAAACCAAAGCACCAAAAATACCCAGTTTTAAAGCAGTCCTAGTACAGGTGTTCCCCATGGCATAAACCCAAGTGTGAGCATCCTTCTCTCGCCTCTCCTTGTCCACTTCTCCCAGTGTTAGGTAAAGATTTTCTCGAGTGGTTCCACATTACTATTCCTTGCTATTCAGTTCCCCATTTGTAAGTTGACAATTTTATTTAGTCTCTGAGCACTTTACATTAACGACATTTATAAGTAGTGTGGCATAGTGAGCGCTGGATGCTTCCACTTAGTGTTTTAATCTCTCAGAGCCCTTTTCCTCATTTGTTAGATGGGATTAATTACACTTAATTAATTACTCCCACAGAGTTAACAAACTATTGTGTGTGACAGCTCTTTATATATTGAAAATCACTGTACAAGTGGTTATGGTAATATTAAGTATTACTTTACCTGTTTCTTTGCAGCTTTGGAGTGATTACTTTCAGATTACTTCCTAGCAAGTTTCCTATGTAGGTTTCACTTTGGGAACCCATTTTCTCATCAGTGTCAGGGTCTGGGCTCTTTACTTCTTGCCCTTTTACTTCTGTCCCCCCATCCTCCGCCCCTGTTCCTAATTTGTTCAAAATGAAAGGTAAAAATAATTTTACTATAAAATATTTTATTTATTTTGGGGGACTTCGTAATTTTGCTTTCACATTTTCCATTTGGCCTGCTCTTTTATCTCACTGGTTCTTATCTATTTTTTTAGACGTAAGTACCATAAAAAGATTAATGTTCACTTCTCCTTAGAATTCTCTGCTCTCCTCCCCCATTCCTAAAACATAAATTGTTCTCATATTTTCCCCTTTATTTGTCATCCCTCATTTTTAAGATGTGATCCCTCCTATAACATCTGCTGTCTTCTCTTAACTGTTCTTTAATTCAAGTATTGTGCCAGGAGATAACAAGCTTATCTGTCTAATATACTCATGTGCTAACTGCAGTGTGAGTTAATTGACATTCTCAGTTCATTTGTAGATGTTTTAAAGTTGCAGTAAGAAAAGCTTATGTTTCTACTTTTTTTTTTTTTTTAAGAAAAGCTTATGTTTCTACTTAAAGGTAACTTGAAATTAAACATTAGAAGTGCGTTGCTGATTTAGTGTCTGGTTCATTGGGAGCCAGTTATGTTGTCATCTGTTTTGTTGTTGTTCTCGCCTTACTCTTTCTTCTTTTATTTTGTTTTTTAAGAAAACCATTCCAGGAAATTCGACAATGCAGTATGTATTATTTCTGGTTAGAATACCTGTCTACTTGAATTAGCTGAGAGAGTATTTGTCAGTTTTCTTGTCTGCCTCAAAGCTGAATCCTAAGATTTCTAAACCCCCAGTTATCTAGACTTGGGGGAAAATGAGCAGTTCAGCATCATTTAATTTCCTGGTTAGCTGAAGTTCAACTATGCTAAATTCTGCCATGTTTGCTACTGTGCTCCACTTTTTAAAAAAAGTCACTTTACTGATGTTTAGCACATATACAGAAAGAAATGTTCAAAATGTAATTGTAAGCCTGAGTGGTTTCTCACAAAGCAAACACTGGTGAAAACTACCATTCAGAGCAAGCAGTAGAATATTACCAGCACCCCAAGGGTCCCTTCATACCTCCTCCCTTTTCCCAAAGGTAACCACTAAATGATTCCTAACATTATAGTATAGTTTTGTCTGTTTTTGAACTTTATACAATAGGATCATACAGTATATGTATTTTATGTCTAGTTTTTTTGGTTCAACATTGTGTTTATGAGATTCATTGATATTGTTACATGTAATATAGCTCCTTACAGTTTTAATTTGCATTTCCCTGATTACTAATGACGCTGAGGACTTTTTCATTGGCACATGGAGGTACTCTTTTGTAAAGTACCTGTTGAGATTTTGTCCATTTTCCTATAGAGTTGTCTTTGTTTTTTTTTTTTTTTAAATTGATTTGTAGAAGTCTTTATATATTCTGAATACAAGCACTTTGTTGGTTATGTGTGTTGCAAATATCTTTTCCAATTTTGTGGCTTGCTTTTTCATTCTTTTTTTTTTTTTTTTTTGTGAGGAAGATCAGCCCTGAGCTAACGTCCATGCCAATCCTCCTCTTTTTGCTGAGGAAGGCTGGCCCTGAGCTAACATCTGTGCCTGTCTTCCTCCACTTTATGTGGGACGCTGCCACCGCATGGCCTGACAAGTGGTGCGTAGGTGTGCGCCTGGGATCCGAACCTGGGCTGCCAGTAGCGGATTGTGCACACTTAACCGCTACGCCACGGGGCTGGCCCCTGCTTTTTCATTCTTTTGGTATCTTCAAAGGAATAAAAATTCTTACTTTTAATGTAGTCCAGACTTTTCAGTCTTTTTCTTTATCAGTATTATTTGTCTCCTACTAGTCTTTGTCTCCATATCATTCTCTTTTATCATCTTCTAGAAGCTTTTTTGTTTTGTCTTTGACATTGAGTTACAGTTCATCTGATAATGATTTTATGTAATAGTGTATATTAAGTATGGCAGAGATCACGGTCCATTTTCTTTCCGTGTGGACATCCGTTTGACCCTGAACTGTTTACTGGAAAGACCATGTGTTCCTCACTGCTTTGCATTGACACCTCTGTTATAAATCAGGTGTCCATATATGTGTGAATCTGTTTCTGGACTCTAATAAATCTTAATATAGACATATTAAGTAGAACAAGTTCTTCTACCTTGTTCTTTTTCAAGGGTGCTTGTACTTGGAGTTTTGAATTTCTATAGAAATTTTAGAATTGGTTTCTCAAGTTCTCAGATACAACAAACAAAACAAAGCTTGTTGGGATCCTGGCTTAGGATGTCTCAAAAGGTTGCAGTCAAGCTCACAGTGAGGGCTACAGTTTCTGAAGAGGTGACTGGAGTTGAAATATCCACTTCCAAGCTCACTCATGTGGCTGTAGGCACAAGTTGAGTTCCTCGCCACGTGGGCTTCTCCACAAGGCTGCTCATGACATAGCCTCCCCAAGAACTAGTGACCCAAAAGTGAGAGAAAAAGAGCAATGCCTTGCTGCCTTTTTTGGTCTATTCTCTGAGTCACATACTGTCTGTTACTTCCACCTTGTTCAATTCTTTGGAAGTGACTCGCTAAGCCTAGCCAACACTCAACAGGAAGGGATTACACAGGGATGAAAATATCAGGAGGGTGGGGATCACTGGGAGCTATCTTGGGGGTTGGCTGCCACATCTCCCATGATCAGTGTTACCTGAAGTTACTGGTTTTATTAGTCTTTTTCAAAGAACCAACTTTTGGTTTTGTTCATCTCTTTCTTGTTTTGTATTTTATGTTTCATTAATTTCTGCCTTTATCTTTATTATTTTCTTTCCTGCTACTTTTTTGGGTTTTATTGCTGATTTCTAGCTTGAGCTAGATACTTATTCATTTGTATTTTCTTTTAAATTTTAAATTTCTTTTAAATTTCTTCTTGATAGGGCTTTGGCTGCATCTTCCAAATTTTGATGTTATTTTTATTGTCATTAATTTTAAAACATTTTTCTAATTTTTCTTAGATTTCTTCTTATTTAGAGTTATTTAGATTTTTTATTTATTTATTTTTTTCCTGATAAAGATTTGCCCTGAGGGGCCGGCCCTGTGGCGTAGTGGTTAAGTGCTCACACTCCGCTGCTGGCAGCCCGGGTTCGGGTCCTGGGCACACACTGACACACTGCTTGTCAGGCCATGCTGTGACGGTGTCCCACATAAAGTGGAGGAAGATTGGCACGGATGTTAGCTCAGGGCCAGTCTTCTTCAGCAAAAAAGAGGAGGATTGGCATGGATGTTAGCTCAGGGCTGATCTTCCTCACGAAAAAAAAAAAGATTTGCCCTGAGCTAATATCTGTTGCCAATCTTCCTCTTCTTTGTATGTGGGTCGCCGTCACAGCATGGCTGCCGCCGAGTGCTATATGTCCGCTCCTGGGAACCCAACCCTGGCCACTGAAGTGGAGTGTACCAAACTTAACTACTAGGCCATGGGGCCGGCCCCTAGAATATTTCTTAATTTCCAAACATATAGGCATTTTGTAGGTTTTTTTAAAAAATAAATTTCTTTAATTCAAAACCAGTGCAGTCAGAAAACATACTCTTTAGGATTTTAGTCCTATGAAATTTGTTATAATTTATGTTGTGGCCCAACACAGGGTCAGTTTTTCTAAGCATTCTATATACTTGAAAAAGAAGGTGTATTTTGTATTTGTTGAGTACATTGTTCTATTAGTATGCCAATTAGGTAAAGTTTATTATTGTATCGAGTCTTCCATATCCTTATGATCTTGTTTGCTTGTCTTAGTTTCTGAAAGAGTTGTGTTAAAACCTTCAAATATTTTTGTGGATTCGTATATATCTTTTAAATGTTTCTATTCCTTTTATATATTGAGGCTTGGTGTAAAGCACATATGAGTTTAGAATTATTTTATCTTTATGAAGCATTCCTCTTAATCTCTAATATTGCCTCTTTAAGTTAGTTTTGGCATGTCTTTGTCACCTTAGTTTCAAGAATTTTCTTAAATATTCTTGTATTTAAGTATTTTTCTTGTAAGCAGCATATAGTTGAGTTTTGTTTTTTCATCCGTTTTGATAAAATATGTCTTTTACTTGAAGCATTTGGTCCATTTACATTTAATGTGGTAACTGATATATTTATGGTTAGTTGTTGTTTCTGTTCTCTAGTTGTTTTTCTCTCCTTTTTTCCTTCTTTGGGATTTTAAAAATTATCATTGTTTCCATACACCCACATTTTCTTGATGGTTATACATTCTTTTATACCATGCATCCTTGACTTATTGAAGTCTGATATAAACTAGTACTTTTACTTCTTAATGATCAGCATAGGCACCTTAGAGCATTTTAACTCCATTGAACTTCCTTCTGATTGATCTATTACTGTCTATGTTTTACTTTCGTATATATTTTAAACCCCACGAGATGCTAATAGTGTTTTATGCCAGTAATATTCATTTAAATATTTACCCCTTTTGTTATTTTCATTGTTTCTTGCGTCTCTAACTTCCATCAAGGATCATTTTTCTTCTTTCTGAAGAACAATAACTAAACAGATTCTAGTGCATCCACACTATGGAATTTTATATACACAGCAGAAGGACTTATGGAGAATTGTCCAAACGCTGCTGCAGTTAGAGTAAGTAGTGTAAGAACTTTGGAGTTGGGGATCTAACTTGAATCCCAGTTCAGCCACTTACTATGTGTCTTTGGGAAAGTCGCTTAACTTTTCTGAGTCTTACTTTGCTCACTGCTCTAATGGGAATGGTGATATTACTCCATAGTAATTTTAGAATTAAATGGGAATGTATATGTAAGTTGACTGAGACATTGTCAGTAATCAAAATGGCTGCTGTTATTGTTTTGTACTATTTGTCATGGTAGATGGAAAGTATTTAAGTCTTCTTGTATGCTTAGGAGGCTTTTGTGGGTTAGCCTTGAATCCCAACTTAGAAAAATAAGGCCCAAATTCCAACCAAGTAACTTATAAGTCACACTGAAAAGTAATCTGTTCCTTTGGTAATCACTGTATTTTAAATTATGATCCTTGTGAATCGGTTGAAATTATAATTAACTTCATTAAAACCAAGAAGGGAAAAAATGACTCCTGTCACTTTCATCTAGTGATTCCTTCTTATTAGAAGTGAAAGGTAAAAGGCAAAGCAGATATTGAATAACTGAAATGTGTAGGGATGTGGATAATATGATGGTATATTGTCATCTCCATTTATCTATGATGCTAGTGATTACATTGAGGCTATTAGGACTTGGGTTTTGTACAGATACCTTTTAAAGATTAATTTGCTTGTGAAAAAGTTTTTAAAACACGTAATAGCAGCGTCATATTTTGAGTAGGACTTTTGCCTTTTATTTATTATTTTATCCATACAATCCCCGTGTTAGATGGATAAGAAATATTTTATTTCATGGTACCTTTGAAATAATCATTTGTGGATGTGAATTCAAGTTACAAAGTTTTTAAATTCCATGTCAGCAAATATAGTAGTATACACTTTCCTCATTAAACCACTCTTTGTGTCAGATTTTTCCTGAACGTATCCATTCTATTGTCCTTTGCTTTATATAGACTGTGTTGAATTGTGGTGCTTACTTCTATCTTTAGGATAACTGTCTTTGAAGATTATTTATCTCTTTTCATTAGCTTCATTGGCTTAAATGGGGTGTATGGCTTATATATACATACACACACACACTTCTTTTGAGGATTCTCAATTATAATCCTTGCCCAGGAGCTTTGACAGTTTTATACTGCATTGATTTCTATTTATGGTTTGCATTGTTCTGCCCTGAAATTTTATTCTATTATTAGCATCCTTCATTGGCACTGTGTGAGGAGAACTAAGAAGAAAATCCTCTTGTGCTTATTTCAACAACTGTTAGAACTACATGTGTTTTTCTGTCCTTTATATTTGTTGTCCAAAAGTTACAGATCAGATGAGGTCTTAATAAAGACTTTTTTAATTTAGAGATTTTAAATAGTACTCATTGTTATTCTACTTAAATGTTTAATCATAAGCTATTTTAGTAAGAATTCTTGGTATCATTGGGACCAAGCTTGAAAAAAATGCATGTGACTCTCTTTAGAGAATTTGTTCTTACATAAAAATATTTTTCCACTCTGTGTTTTTTAATGTAGTACGTTCTTGATTGTGATTTTGAAAGAGATCAGGGCCCCATTTAAAGCAAAAGAGTAAAAAATATTAAGTTAATTGCCTTTTTAGTTGAAACCTGGCATTAAGGGAGCATAGTTTGTTTGAAGTATGTTTAACTTTCTAGATTTTGTTTTATTTACACTAAAAATATTTTTTTATTCAGTGAATTCATCATTTGCGTGGCCAACTGTTGTTGGCCCGAGAAAGTTGTACAGCCAAAAGTTAATAACATCTTTTCCTCCTACTCCTAGCTAGCATATGTTCAACTACAATACTACTTACCTTTTTAGTAGGCATAAAGGAAAATTACCTAATTAATCATCATTGTATCATCCAAAGTTCCTTGCCTACAGTATGCTCACTTTCAGTGTTGAGCAGTTGAATGAATGGAACTGGAAGACGTGAAGCACCCTCAGTCCTATGTAGTTTGGCTCTGCCATTTTAGCTTGAAGATAAAGACTAGAGCAAGTCTTCAAGAATCTTTCCCTTCACGGAATTAGGAAGTAAAGGAAGAAGCAAAACCATCTTCATTCATTTGGTTGCAAAAAAAAGTCAGATTTTGATGGTTTTCAGAGTCTACAAGATTCAGAAGATTTCTCATAAATTTACTACATATGACAAAATATATATTGAGAAGACTGATATAAAAATTATTCATTTAATTGGACCTTTACAACAACCTGTGAAAGGACAAGGAAGAGATTATTTTTATTTTAAAATTTATTTACTTTTGATGTGCAGTTTGTAATGTGTCTAGATATGGATTGTTTTAAAATTTATTCTGTTTAAGATAATTTGTGCTTCCTGTATCTGACAATTTACATTTTCAGTAGAGCTGGAAAATTATAAAGTATTATCTCTTTGAATTTTGAGTATCCTCTATTCTTTCTATTTTTATGTACTTAAGTTGAACATAGGTAGATTTTTTTACCCCATCTTTCATTTCTCTAATTTTTTTTTCATATTTTCTGTCTTTTTTTAAATCTTAAATTAGAGGTATTTTTTTCATGACTATCTCTAAGTCTTTCTTCAGTTGTATCTAATTTGCTGTTTAACCTATCCATTGAGTTCTTAATTTCAGTTGTTATAATTTCCATTTCCAGAAGTTTAATTTGGTTCTCTTTGTAAATCTGCCTAGAATTAGTTGGTTTATTGCTTGTGTTTTCATTCTCTGTTATTTCTTTAAACATCTTATTTTCTGTAACTGATAATTTTACTATCTGAAGTCTCAGGACTTTAATCCAGCTGTTGTTCTGCTGGCTCTTGCTCATGGTAGCATGTTCGCTCATATGATTTGTATTTTGGGGTTGTAAGCTTATATTTAGAACTTTAAATGCATGTGAAGGTAGACCTGTGCGTATGAATTCTCAGAAGAAACTGCATCTCCTCACCTCAAGAGCCCAGACCAAGGCAGAGAAGTTTCCCTATCATTTTCTTTTATTGACAGGCAATTTTTTGTTTTTTTCTAGTTCATCCTTTCACAGAGATCCTACCTTTATGCAGAGTCCTCAGATCCAGCTCTGTCTTGCATAGGCCAGAGGTCATGTCCCTCATTCTCCACCGGGCTCTGAGTTCCTGGCTCTTTAGGATAGCAACAGCCCATGATATTAGCTTATCACTCTGGTTTCTTGTGCTGCTTTATTTATGACTGCTGGCAATTCCCCTTACTTACTTTAAGAGCTTAGCTATGCTTTTAAAAGAATGTGTTTCTAAGTTTTTTGAGGCAGGAGAGTATTCTGGAAAATACCGTGTGTTTTTTGCCCTATCTTCATTTTACATGTTTAAAAAGCTCAAGTGACTTGTTCAAATTTATACCAGAAATTGTAGAAATGTGACTACTCCTTAATTAGTGCCTTCTGTTATGCTCATTTGCCTTGAAACAGAGATAAAAAAAAAAAAATCAGTTTTAGTTAGGAAAACCAAAGGGAGGCTTCATTTTGGAAGTGACATTTGATTAGACCCTTAAAATTCAGGTAGGAGTCTCATAGGTAGAGATAGGATGTAAAAGATTCTAGATAAGGGTGAATGACATGAGCATAAGATGGAAAATAGGGAATAGTCAACAATTACAAGTAGTTTAGTTTGGGTAAACCATATCTTACATGGGTATTTTTTAATCTCTCCCTCTATAACTTCATTACCCTGTGCTACTCCCCGGCCACAGAGTTTATTGCAATGACTTCATAGAGTAGATGTTGACAAAATTTTATTTACTGTGGTATATTAGAAGGATCTTGAGTAGTCTTGAATAATGGGCTCAGGAACTTTGTCTTAATTTGGTAAAGCTTTGGAAGGAAGTATTCTGTTTCAGTACTGCAATTCAATTCTGTCACGAGCCACGGAGAGTTAGTGCAGACCCCACAAGTTAAAGGGCATAGTCCTCAACAAAACTGCCCTTACTTCAGACACCAGCTGCACTTTGGGGGTCCCAGGCCACTTTCACTTCTGACCAACTGGTTACAAATTTTGGGGTTCCCATGACCCCATCAGGTCTGATAATATGCTAGAATAACTGACAGAACTCAGGAAAGTGCTATACTATGGTTAGTTTTATTAGAAAGGATACAAATCAGGAAGTAAGTATTCTGTTTCAACCCCAATTGGTGTACAATTCACTTCTGGCATTAACCGCTCAGAGTTAGTACAGACCCCACAAGTTAAAGGACACGGTCCCCAAGGCATGGGTGAGAAACTAGGTAGTGTGAGAAAGAGTGTGATTATAGACTATATATTACAGAAATTTGTTGGTAGAGAAAAGATAGCAAGCTCAGGATAGTTTTCTGAGGACAGGTGGACTGGAGCCAGATTGTTGAAAGATTTGAATGCCAGAAAAAAGCATTTGATTTCTATTGATAGGCATTCTGGTTTATGGATGAATTTCAAATATATGAGTATTAAGATCAGGATTTTTTTTTTGAAGATTAGTTTGGCTGTAAAGAAATATTTGGCTGCTCTTTAGGCGAGGAATAATGAGAGCTTGAATTAGATTGGTGAAGTCAGAAATGGAGAACAATTGCATGAGAGTGAGTGGCAGGAGAATATGTAGAACTTGGTGACCTATTTATTTATTGACTTATTTATTTTTGAGCACTTGTGAAAGGGTAAGGGTAATATGAGAGAGACTGAAGATAAAAAACAGATGGAATAATTGATGAAGCAAGAGAAGCTATCAATAGCACAGATAGAGGGACTAACCTTGAAAATTCAGGGAAACCTTTTTCTAGGACTAGGGCAAAGGAGAATTAAAGTGGCAGCATTTTTGAGGCAGAGAGGAGATAAGGTTTGCTGAGAGTAAGGGGAAATGGGGTAGGCAGGGGAGAGTCCTATCAGCAGTTGGAGTTCCTGAACTGGGTGTGGAAAGGGCTTGGAATACCCCATGTGGTGTATGTTGATATGGAAGTCATCAAGAGAGATTAGGAGTTCTGGTAGATCAAGTAATTGCAGTTTTGGACTTTTGCCAACAATTCACAGCATCCTTTGAGTAAGTAGAAAAGGCAAACCAGATTGTTTATCCATAGTTCACCAGGTGAGAACTGTGTAAATGTTACTAATAACCAAAAAAGGCTCACTGATAAGATGGTAAAGGTGATGATTTTATTGAAAAAAAAAATTGACACAAACTTAGTCTCTTTTAGTCTTTCATTCAGTTATTTATATGCCAGGGAGTTTGACCAGTGCTGTTGTCCAGGTTCTTGAGCAGCTACGTATTGGGCAGGTCAAAATTAGAGAGGCAAGTGATAAAAATTAAACACATCTGTTACTGAGCATAGCTGTTCATCATGATGCATTCAAAAGGGGGAGAAAAGGACAAAAGAAAATAATTTAACTCTAGTTTTTAATGTTTTTGAGATGTCTTTTTTATTTTTAAACCAAGGGAGGAAATAGCTTTAACATTTAAAAATTTTCCACCTAAAAGGAGCAAACAATAGTGTTTTTAAACAAAGGTGAGTTGCAGTGCTCCAGAATACTTTGAATCTCAGTCTTCCTAGCCAAATGGAATGTTGCTACGGTTATTTCCTGACTTGTAAACCTGTTAAATATAATGGTTTCCCTGCTTGAAACTCTCCTGTGGCTTCCCATTATGCTTAGAATAACTAACTCCAAAGTGTTTACCATGGCTATAGTGATCTACTGGTTGTCTACTGCCTCTCCCTCCACATTTCTTTCGTATTGTCCTCATGGTTCACTGTGCTGCAGTCATACTGGCCTCTCCACAGGACATGCTTTTGCCCCCTTCTTGGTGGCCTTTGTTGATGCTGTTACTTTTGCTTGGAACTCTCTCACTGGCTTCTTCTCATCTTCCAGGCCTCCGCTTAAATGTTACCCCTTCACTAAAACATTTCCATATCTCCCTAACCAATCTAAGTAGTTCTTCATCACTGAACCTACTTTATTTCCTTTATAACACTTACCACAATTATACAAATGCTTATGTGTTTTCTTACATTTTATTGTATATCTTTACCACTAAAAAGAAAGCTTCCTAAGGATAGAGACTGTATGTTTTTTTGTCCACCGTTTATATAGGGCCTGCATACAGTAGGTCCTCAAATATTTGTCAACTAGTAGACCCTCAAATGTTTGCTGAGTGAATGGTTTCTGAGTATTAAGTACTTTATGTTTGTTCTCTCATTTAAACCTCATAAAAGCCCTGTGAACTAGTGTACTGTTACAATCCCCACATTACAAATAAGGCAACTGGGGCTTAGAAAATTATGTAATGTGCCCAGGTCACACAGCAACCCAAACCTAGGAGCTCCATGACCATAAAATCCATGATCTTCATCACTCTGCTATATTCCTCTCCTGCCCCATTCATAATTTAAATCCTTTCATACATATTTTTAAAAGTAAGACAAAACAAAAGTGGACATTTAAAATGCTTGTGAGCCTACCTTTCTATAGTAGTTGAATCTATGAGACTTTAAAAAAGGATTGAAGACTAAGATTTTTTTTTGTTTTGAAGATTACATTTTATTTAGATTACATTTATGTTGTTCAATATGAATGAGAAATTACTTCTTTTGTAGAAAGAAAATGATAAGAAATTATACCTATGGTAATTTTTTACATTTTCTCCTTGCTTTTTTGGCTTGCCTGTGGTTATGAATGGCTCATTCCTCAAGATCATAACAAATTGATTCTTATTGTGCAAAGGATTTGAGTTTGAAGCTTTTGCTGTGTAATTATATCCACATATGATGACTTGAAGGCTAAGAAAACATAGTTTAATCTGATTACCATATGGATAGTTCAGAGTGTGTTCAGTATGTGAGGAGCATATATTCTTTTTTTTTTTTTTAACAAAAATATAGGACATTATAGTCAAAAGTTTGACTTTTAAAGTTGTATTTTGGTTGTTCCAATTTAACGTGACTTCTTTTGTCTATAAAACTGAAATAACTTAAGTGCCATGTAAAAAAAAATAGAATACATTGGAGGCCAGCCCTGCATAGTGGTTAAGTTCGGTGCTCTCCACTTTGGATCCCAGGCGCAGACGTACGCCACTCAGCAGCCATGCTGTGGCAGCAACCCATATACAAAATAGAGGAGGATTGGCACAGATGTTAGCTCAGGGCTAATCTTCCTCAAGCAAAAAGAAGAAAAAAAAGAGGAGGATTGGCAAAAGATGTTAGCTCAGGGCGAATCTTCCTCAAGCAAAAAGAAAAAAAAAATAGAATACAGAATGCAGCTGCTACACAATTGAGCTATATGGGGTAAATACTGGCTTGAATCACTGGAGATGATTCACTGTTTGGGGAAAAATTTTAGAGCCTTCCTGTCACACCTACACAATGGAAACAGAGGCAGAACTGGAAATTTTTCTTTTGTTTTACATATAATATGTTTACATTTTAATTATGCTTCATTTTAGTAATATGCAGTCCTTTTGACTTCTTAAATAGTGTCATCCTGAATGGTACCTTTTCTGGACAAGTTTGGGTTTTTTTGTTATGTGTGGGCTTTTTTTTTTGGTGTGTGTGTGTTTTGTTTGTTTTTGTTATTTGCAAAAGACAATATAAATATATTTTTTAGACATTTTGAAACTTGTCTTTTTGTATAATAATCTTTTTAAAAAACTTCTTTTCTCCTTTGATGTTCAGTTTTAGTAGTGAAAACTATATGACTATACAGTAAAGTAGGGCATTTCTAATTGAATTTTATTCTCTTCCTCCAATATAATTGTCTTGTAGGGATAAAAACTTTAGACCAAATCTTATTTGGACTCTGGTTAGAAGATTTGATTCTCAAAAATAATACAATGTTGTCAATCTGTGCAACAGGAATTGGATATTTTAACCAAAATATGGTCTGTGTATTGGATTAAGGATCATTTTATGCAATCTACAAAAAAAAATTTTGCTAAGCAAACTATCAGCAAGATTCTGTATACAATTTTATACAAGGAAGTCTTATTTGTTAAAAACAACCCTGAGCCAAGATCTTTACGTTTTAAATACTTTTAAAGTCAAGGTGACTCTATATATTTAGAAGTAATAAAATTATAATACCTTTTGAGGCACTGTGTTTTAGGCTTTTCACTATTTGGAAATGACTTTGTAGTGTAAACTTTCTGCCCTACCTGATTTCAGAACACTTGTCTCTTATACTTCACTTCCTTGTAATGTTAAATCAATTAACGATTTAATTATGATCTTTACTTGATTAAGGAACAATATTTATTGACAACCCCTGTGAACAGATTCATTTACTAATCTCCAAGAATTTGTGTATGGGATCAGTTGGATAGGATGGTCAAAATGTCTGATTAAAGTTTGAGCCAAGGCCAGAATATATGATTTTAAACTTTTGAATTAATCAGAGGTAATGAAAGATCCATTTTGTTCCCAGCCTTATACTTAATGAGAGACAGATATAATGGAAGCAAAAGAAATTATATTTGCCATCAATATAATGGAGGAGGTAGGATGGACAGAAAGGAACATACATTTTTAAAATATTTAGAGTAACCCGGAAAAAGTGACCTGAAAAAACTTTGTGAAAGATGTCTTGAACAAAATTTTAAAGAAATTAAAATAGTAAAGCAAGTAAGGGAATGCAAATGCCATATGAGAGCTGGTAAAATATTGAAAAATGTATGGTGGGTGGTATTTTGGTGGGTGATGAGAAGATTTTAGTAGCTAAGATTTTATTGAAGAATTTAATTGGGTCAGATCTTGGGAGCCAGAGCAGCAGTGTTCTTAGAAGGGTTTGTCCATCTTTAAGATGATAGTGCCTGTGAGTCAGAAAGTTTAGAATAAAAAGACTAGAAGCACTTAGAAAGCTGCTGTGTTATAACAGGGTTGTATTGGTTAGGTCCATGCTAGTATTGTGACTATAGAAATAGCAAAACCAAGAAATAAGGAGGTGTATACCAGAGTCAGATTTCAGCACTGGGTACCTCTGAAAGCAGGTAAACAGTGCCTTTAAAAGTAGAACAACTTAGCAATTAATTTTTACAAATGATTTAGTGTTTGCTCAGGAAATAATTCCTAACCATAAATATTAATTTTTGGACTTTTAAATACTACAACACTGAACTTGCAGAGAGTGAAGCCACATTTTGATATTTATGCTTTGTATTGACATAGGACGCTGAAAATATGTATGAGGAGAGGAATGGTTTAATGCATTTTTCCAGGATGTGTTTATATGAAAAAGTTCTGTCTATGTTGTAGCTACGTGAGCACGCGGTAATCTTGCACGAAGCAAGGTTAAAGGGGAAACCACAGTCTGCTGTTTCTTTTGGCTCTTATAGTAAGGTGGTCAGCCTTTGACCCTTATTTTATCTGAACCAATTCAATGTTCAGTGCTGCTAATCCAAACAAAGATTTCATTTCTGGTTTTCCCTGTTATTCTTACCTAAAATATACCAATCATTCCATTCTTGGTGATTTTGCCAACCAAGAAAAGTGAGTAATTTAAAAGTATAGACTTTTAAATTCTGTCTTCAAAAAGGCTTTTTGAGGGGACCAGCCATGTGGCCTAGTGGTTAAGTTTGGCGTGCTCCAAACTTAGTGGCCCGGGTTCAGTTCCTGGATGCGGACCTACATCGCTCATTGGCGCCCATGTTGTGGTGCTGACCCACATACAAAATAGGGGAAGATTGGCACGGATGTTAGCTCAGGACGAATCTTCCTCAAGCAAAAAAGAGGAAGATTGGCACAGATGTTAGCTCAGGGCAGATCTTCCTCAGCAAAAAAAAAAAAAAAAAGCTTTTTGAGGACCAGACTCATATCTTCATTTACTAAAATTTAATGACATCATACTCGTGATTAACACCTGGTGCTTTTCTTGAGCATGAAATGGAAATAGCAATATAACTTGTTGATGTAATGGTGATAGATAGCATCATGATTCTAGACAAGTACATTCATTTGTGTGCACAATGTTCTTATAAGTATGTCTCTGGTTCTTAGAAGGAACTTCAGGATCATTTGAGAAGTCATTAGTTTTATTCATGATGTCAAGTGGACAGATCTAGATTAATTTTAAATCATTTGCCAATTACTCTATAAAATTTGCTATTGAAAGTACAGACTAGAAAATAACTGCAGATAGACCTTGAAAATATGTATTTCAATTTATATGTGATGGGATTTATGAACTTTTCCCACTGTACATAATGCCTTCAGAGATAAAAGTAAAATAATGAATTAATTTAAATACTAATTAATATTAAACTACTTTTAACATACCTGATAATGCAGTTCCTATTTTTAAAATGAAGCTGTGCTATTTCTGTTAATTATGAATAATTCTTTTCTTCTGGAAAGAAAAAAACACATCTTCGAAGTATTTAGAGTGGTGTTATATGTTATCTAATTGAAAAGCCCCTCTCTGGTAGAAGTATGATTAAGTAGACCAATAATATTCTGTTTCCTACGTTTGCATTTGATGAGATGAAAACAGATACATTACTTTTTTTTTCAGTAGGAGTAACAAAAGCTGTATTTTCCATGGAAACTCCAAGGATTGGTAATTGTTTGGCTTTTACCATGGAAAAGTATAGCCTGTCTTTAACTATGCTGGATAAAGCCTTGTGAAGCACTGTTGGCAGGTTTGCAATTGCGTTGAAGAGAAAATAGATTTATTCCATTACCTTGGTGTTTCTGCCAGTGGTAAAGCCCTGCTGATGAGCAGATACCTGCAGTGCAAGGGTCATTGCACAGGTCTGTGCTGCTCCCAGATTGCCACCCCAGCCCAGAAGGCCAGGTAACATCTACTCCATGTAGCAGTCTATTATGCTAAGTATCTGGAGAAAGTTCTTTTTGGTTACGAGTTATAAAACCCACTCAAACTACCTTTAGCAAGTTAAGGGAAAGTATTGAAAGCTTATAGGGATTTCTCATGGGGCGCAGGGCAGAAACCAGGTTTAGAGCCTGGAAGTGGAAGGCTATCTGTCAGTTTCTCTTCCTCCTTAATTTCACTTCTTTTCCTCCATGCCTCCCTCTCCGCTTACCATCCACTTTTCCTCTGTTCTGTGGCAATGTCAACATCATAAACCTGATTCATGATCTAGTAAACCCTGCGATTTGTCTTCATTACCAAAATTCCTTAAATTCTATCTTCTATAAATATCTATTTTTCAACTGGCATATAATGTAAATATAGCTGCCAGAGGCCTCTCTCAGGATGGCGGTTAGAGGTGGGGAAGGGACAGCTAAGCAGAAAATGCAGAAGCTGCCTATATACTGGAGTTATAATTACTCCTAATACTAGTCATGTTTCCTGCTCCTTCACTGGGACCTTTCCATTCAGTGACCTCTTAACAGCCCCCACTCCCATCACGTTCACTAAAAAACAGACTATGGCATACCTTTAAAAAATCTCCCAAAATTATTGCATTAGCAAGAATTGTTTTATCTTGAGCTGAAAATTCACAATACCTTGATACTGTAACAAAAATGAAAGTTTCTCTAAACTGTTGAACTTAGAAGATATATAAACTGTTTAATGTCACAGAAAACAGAGGAAAAGAAAGTAGTAGTACAACAGCATTTGTGTGCTGAAACCATAACTTCATTTTTCACTGTGAGACATGGGGAAATTTCATAGTAGGAAAAATGAATTTCCCCTAAAATCAGCTTTCCAGTATAGAATTTTAATGATGAAAGAAATGGGATGATAGAGTGAATGTACCTGGTTACTGAATCACCTGGCATAAAAAGCTAAAGAAGAACTAGCCTCCCCTGCAGAATACTTCGAAAATGTCCCATTTCAGCCATAAAATCCTCTTTAACCAACCCCAGCATAAGTAGCTTACAGAGTAGTAGTGCTTTTCCCAGCTTGGGGAAGATGGCTGATCTGACCTATTTATTTTTCATAAGTTTATCTTAGTGGCATCCCTGAAGCTGTATGGAAAAATAATCCAAGTTTCAGATTTCACTAAGAGAAGGATGAAGTATTAGACACGAAGTGCGCGTGCATGCACAGACGCGCACGCGCATCTTGTCTCATGATAGTGACCTGCCTTCCAGGCCCCTCCAAGCCACTTTCTTTACACCACTCTTTGAAATCAAGCAGATTAATTTATCTTTGCCAAGGATTTAGTCTCAGTCATGGCTTTATTTCAGTTTTGGATTTAAATAATTCTCTTGGGTTATAGCAGCAATATGATAAGGGGTAAATTAGAAACCTGGGCTGTGAATGTCAATCGTACGTCTTACATCTAACTCCCTTTAATCTCTCTGCTTCATTAATAATATAAAATCAGGATAGTGATTCTCGAGTACTTGTGAGGATTCCTGTTACATAAAATAATGTAAAAGCCTATATGACTTAATGTTTCTAATATGCCAATAGTTTCTAAATGCTATAATACCGTATGATTTCCTTCATTAAGTAGTAGATAATAACAACAATAAACAAACACATAGGGACAGAGATTGGATTGGTAGTTACCAGAGGGGAAGGGGGGAGGGAGGAGGGTGAAAGGGATAATTCGGTACATATGTGTGGTGATGGGTTGTAATTAGTATTTTGGTGGTGAACATGATGTAATCTATGCAGAAATAGAAGTACAATGATGTACACCTGAAATTTTTACAATGTTATAAACCAATGTTACTGCAATAAACAAAAAATTTTAAAAATAAAAAAAATAAAAAAAAATAAAAAAAAATAAATGCTATTATGTTTAAACAAACAAAAACCTGTTAGAATTGTAATCCATAACCATTTCTAGTCATAGAGACCTCTGCGTAGGATTCCTCCTGGTTCTCCGATTTTTCCTGTCGTGCCCTCCTTGAGGACTCACTGATTGGGCTCAGCAACTGTTAATACTTGTAGATTCTGAGCCATTTCTCCATAGCTTCACAAAGTTAAAGCAACCTTAATATTGGATTCTCTCCAACCTCCTTGTCCAGAGATGAACTGAGAGGAAGCAGAGGGGGTGGGTCTTGAAATAGCTAAGCTGCTTCCTGCTTAGTCACTGCTACTGACAGATTTCTCCTGTCAGAGGTAACTGGGTAGATGGAGGTTGCTCCTCTTAGATGTCGCAAACCAATGTAAGATTTTTCACTTATGGACCAGGCTCTTGCCAGTTACTTACTTTCATTTAGCCTTAGTCAAATCTAAAACGTGACCTTTTGTACAGTTAGGACATTGCACTTACCTGATTACTAAAGTTAAATCATTTGAGGACTGGACTACCTCATGAGCAATTTAAAATCATCTATTAATTTCTAAAAAGATTTGTTTGGAAGTAATCTCAATTAAAATAAATTTTCTTTGGATAACTCAAACTGTATGTTAGATTTTTTTTTAGTTGTATACTCGTTAGCTTCATTTAATTCTTACTCAATATAATTTCTTCTATAACAAATAGCTATATATATCAGTTCAATATATACATAAGTAATTGTACCTTTTTAACTTGATTTTTTTTTTTACTCAAGGGAAATACATTCTCAGTGACAAATATCTTTTAAGGAGCTGACTTGACATTTTAACCTGTGATCTATTTCATTGTGATGAATGTTTTAGACATTAACTTGGGAAATGTCTAAATTAAGCCTTCCCCTCCCTGCCTTTATTCAAGAATTTTTATTGTTCTCAGACATGAAAATATTAAAAGCCACATGAAAAATTTTGTCATTTTGAAAACTATTTATTGTTGACCATTTTCTCAGCAATTAAAAATTTTAAACCTATTTTATAATGTATTTAATTTCCTTTTATATCTTGTCTTCATTAAGAATATTTTTCTTTAGATTTTTAGCCTTTTTATATTTTTTGAATCTTCGAAGTTCTTTTCTCAAGCTAATAACTGACAGTGAACACAGAGTTACTTTTCCTGTTCTGCTAAATCAGATGTGAAGGGGATATTGAGTAATGAATACTTAGTTTTTCTCTAATCACAGTCTTCAGTGGTTTGTTTATTATTGTCTGGTGAATAAGAAAAAAAATGTCTACAGTGTAACATAAGTCCAAGGATAAGTTAAGCCATAAGTCCAACTGTCAGTTCAAGTCCAGCCTATTCATATTTAGCTCCATTTTGATTCCAGTCTATCCAATAACCATCTTTTCCAAAACTTCCCTGTATTCCAAGATGCATTCTTCTTTAAACATCCTATGCTTTTTTGTTTCCAAGCTTCCAGTTGCCTAGAGTAGCCAACACTGTCTCAGTGCTTTTACTTCTCCCCCTCTCCACCCAGTGTGATTGTTTCTTTGGAATTATTATAATACTCTGTATTTCTCTTAATGGCATTTACCGTATTCAGCCTTGTCTTATGGTTATCTTAAGTGCATTACTCTTTTTACTAGAATCTAATTTCCTTACGCAAGGCGCTCTATATTACTGACCAAATCAAGTGTTTTGCACATAGTAGGTGAGTTCTAGTTATCTGGCAGGCACAGTTATCTGTCATTCAAGTTTACTTCTGTATTTATAATTTCATTAATATCTGTTATTCTCAACCCACATTGAGAAGACGCAAAGCTTATCATCCAGGGTCCAAGCAAAACAGACATCTGTCTTCATTTATAAGCTGAGATGATCAGACCCATATGCCCATGATTGGACCTTATTTTGCTTTAGATCTCTCTTTCCCCTTAACATTGTATTATGAAAATTTTTGAACATTAGGACTTATACAGTATACACTCATATACTCATCATCTAGATTCTATAATTAACGTTTTATTTGCTTTGTCACATATCTATCCATTCCTCTATTCACCCATTAACTCATCTTATTTTTTGATGCATGTCAAAGTATGTTGCAAATCTCAGTACACTTCACTCCTAAATACTTCAGCATGCGTGTCATTAACTAGAGTTCAATATTTGTGGCTTTTGTTCTCTTTTTAAAGAAATAAAATACTACAGATATAGATAGAGCCCCTCTCAGATCCCTGCTGGCTCCCTCCCTTCTCAGAGCTGTCATTCTTATGTGTGTTTCTGTATTTTTAGTATATATGTGTGTATCCTTAAACTAAACAAACTATTTAAAACATACATACGCTATATATTTTCTCTGTAACTTTTTCCACTCAGTATTAATTTGAGATTTGTCTAGCTCCTGTATTCTCTGTGGGATCTGCTTTTGGCATCAGTGAAAGATTCTGTAGTCTCTGGAATTATTTCATTTATTTTTATCTATTTAGTATATATTGTGATCGAAGAACTAATAAGCCAGAAAGAGTAAAAAGGAAATCATTTAAGTATTACTCTTTGACTGAATTCTGTAAATTTATAAATTGATCTTTATTTATGGATGAGAATTCTATGAACTTTGATTGCCAAGGTTTGTTAGCGTTTATCCACTTTATTAATTTTGGAGATACTTTTTTATATAGCTGTAATATTTGTGTTCACATATTGAAGGTAGGCAGTTGAGATCTAATCCATGTGTTCATTATGCATTTCTTGGCAACCACCAGTGTTCTTTTCAGGAGCTGTGCTTTTAAGAGCCAATGGGGCTGCAGCTTTGAGAAGGACGTCTGAAAGATATCTTTTTCTATTAATATAGCACAAGCAGCAACATAGATTACAATAGTTTTGACACCTTCTGCATTACTACAGACCCAAATTAAAGGGTTTAAATTTGTCTCCAGTATTTAACATCAATATGTTGTCAGTTTTTACCCCGACCTCGTCAACACTTTAGACATTATGTTTCCTTATATATTAAGCCTCAATTGGAGTTTCTTTTTTTAACTTATATTTTTATATGCATTTCATCAAAAGATATAGAACATTTTGCAAATAATAATTATATTTTACAGTGCTCCTTTTAAAGTGGTAAGCTTTTATTTCTACTTTAATGGTAAAATAGTTGCAAATATATATTATTTAATTTATCAGGTCAACACTTGTCACTACATCTTTACCTTTTTTTCACTCCTCAATCCTCTATAATAACACTGCTTAATAGAATTTTCTGTGGTGATAGAAATGTTTTATATTGGCACTGTCCAATATAGTAGCCACTAGCACTTGAGATAGGGTTAGTGTGACCAAGGAAATGAATTTTCAATTCAATTTAATCAACTAAAATTTCAATTTAAATAGTCGCATATGGCTAGTGGCTACTGTGTTAGACAGCACAGCTCTATAATCTCCACCATGCCAATAAACTGTTCTTGCAGTTAACCCATTACCCCCTAATTTCAAAATCCAAGCAATATGTTTTGTTTCTCAGCTTCTTTGATCTTTGTCTGGCATTTGATTGACTGTATCCTTATTTTACAAGCTTTTTCCTGTGCCTTCACTCTCTCCTGATTCTTGGTCTTCCTTATTGTCTCTTCTGTGGCTATGTTTTTAGGTGTCTAGTCTTGGCTGTCTTTCGCTCTTATACATTCTCTCAGAGTGGACTTGAGCTATTCCTTGAAGATTTACTCAGTATCTACTTTGTATCAGATACTGGGGCTAAAGAGAATTTACCCCCTTCTTCAAGGAACTCCCATGGCCTCACCTGGCATCAGTGCCAAAGAGGATAAGATCTCTTTCTCTCCAACCCCTCCTCCCTCCTTTCTTCCCTCCTCAGTTTCCTTCTCCTGAAGTCTAGACTCAACACTGAACTTCCTATTGTCAGGTGCCTCAATTACATATTAGGTACTGAACTTATCTTCCATTCCCAATACCCTCCCCCTTCGAATAAATAAAAATAAAAAACCTTCCACCCATCATTCTTCACATTATCACATCTATATTGCTTCTTAATTACTCATAAAGCCTCTAATCTCATCTTTCTTAACACATCTATCACTTCATTGTCCTTTCAGGAGCCCGTAGCATTGATTCTTAACCATTTTCTCTCACTGATACATTCAAAGGATCCACTTCCTCCTTATAGCTCTTTCCCCTTTGAGGCTGAACACACCCTGTGCTTTAGCTGTGCCAAGCCAATTGAATGTCCCCAAAATGCCATTTCCTTTTCCTCCTGTATGTTTTCCTAGAGTGAATTTCTCATGTTTAAAGAATCAGTTCCAACACCATTTTCTAATACTTCCTTCTCTAGACAAAGTCAGAATGGTTGTTTCTCCTCTTTCCATCATCAATATCACTATATCTAACATATATTAAATGTTTCCTATGTAACAGACATTATTCTGACTGCTCTTTATTATCTCATTTAATCCTTATAACAGCATAGTCAGGTCTGTAGGTACTGAAACTGAGGCACAGAGCGTAAGTGACTTTTTTTCCCTTTTCTTCATTTGTGTGATTCTTTTTCTTTTTTTTTTAATTTTAATAGACTTTATTTATTAGAGCAGTTTTAGGTTTACAGAAAAATTGCAAGAAAGTACAGAGAGTTCCCACATGCTCCCTCTCTCCACAGAGCTTCCCCTATCATTATCATTTTGCATTGCTGTGATATATTTCTTATGATTGATGAACCAAAATGGATATATTAACTAAAGTCCATAGTTTACACTTTAGGGTTCACTCTTTGTGTCATATAGTTTTGTGGATTTTGACAAATGCAAAATGTATCATTCATTATCATACCATACAGAATTGTTTTACCATCCCCAAAATGCCCTGTGTTCCACCTATTTATCCCTTCCCCTTCCCCCAGCAACCACTGATCTTACTGTTTCTATAGTTTTGCCTATTCCAGAATGTCATACAGTTGGAATCATGTATTGTGTAGCCTTTTCAGACTGGCTTCTTTCACTTAGCAATAAGCATTTAAGGCTACTCCATATCTTTTTTGTGGCTTGATAGCTCATTTCTTTTTATCACCAGAATTATTCCAGTGTATGGAGGTACCATAGTTTATTCACTCAGCTATTGAAGGACATCTTGGATGCTTCCATTTTTCGCATTTATAAATAAAGCTGCTATAAATATTTGTGTGCCGGTTTCCATGTGGGCATAGTTTTCATCTCATTTGGGTAAATACCTAGGAGCACGATTGCTGGATCATATGTTAAGACTGTGTAGATTTGTAAGAAACAGCTAAACTGTCTACCAAAGTGGCCTGTATCATTTTGCATTCCCACCAGCAATGAATGAGAGTTCCTATAGCTTCACATTCTCATCAGAAATTGGAGCTGTCAGTGTTGTGGATATCACCATTCTAATAGGTGTGTTGTGGCATCTCGTTGTTTTAATTTTCACTACCCTAATGACATTTCATGTTGAACATCTTTTTATCTGCTTATTTGCTATCCAGGTGTCTTCTTTGATGAGCTATCTGTTCAAATCTTTTGCCCATTTTTTAATTGTTTTCTTATTTTTAAGTGTTAAGAGTTCTTTGTATATTTCACATACCAGTACTTTGTCAGATACATGTTTTGCAAAGATTTTCTCCCATCCTGTAGCTTATGTCTTCATTCTCTTAACAGTGTCTTTCACAGAGCAAAAAGTTTTTAATTTTAATGAAATCCAACTTACTGATTTTTTTTCTTTCATGGAACATGCTTTTGGGGTTGTCACCTAGAGTTTCTTCTTTTGTTATCTTCTTGAAGTATTATAGTTTTGCATTTTACCTTTAGGTCTGTGATCTATTTTGAGTTAATTTTTGTGAAAGGTGTAAGATCTGTATCTAGATTATTTTGCACGTGGGTGTTCAGTTGTTCTAGCACCATTTGTTAAGACTGTCCTTTCTCCATTGAATTGCCTTTGCTGCTTTGTTAAAGATCAGTTGATTATATTTGTATGAGTCTGTTTCTGGCTCTTTATTCTATACCATTGATCTATGTGCCTGTTCTTTTGACAATACATACAGTCTTGATTACTGTGACTTTATAGTAAGTCTTGTGTTTTCTCTCTTTTTTTCTTAATTAGCCTTGCTGGAGGTGTATCAATTTGATCTTTTCAAAGAACCAGCTTTTAGTTTCGTTGGTTTTCTAATTTCCTGTTTTCAATTTCATTGATTTCTGCTCTTATTATTTTTAACTTACTATGGATTTAATTTGCTTTTCTTCTTTTAGTTTCCTATCTTAGATTATTAATTTTATATCTTCTTTTCTAACCTATGCATTTAACACTATAAACTTCTCTCTGAGCACTGCTTTTGCTGCATCTCACAAATTTTGGTAAGTTGTATTTTCATTTAGTTCAAAATATTTTTTAATTTCTCTTGGGACTTCTTTGATCCATGTGTTTTTAGAAGTGCGTTGTTTAATCTCCAGATATTTTGGGATTTTCTAGACATCTGTCTGTTGATTTGTAATTTAATTCTGTTGTGGTCTGAGAGCATATTTTGTATGATTTGTATTCTTTTATATTTGTTAAGCTGTGTTTTAAGGCCCAGAATGTGGTCTATCCTGGTGAATGTTCCATGTGAGCTTGAAAAGAATGTGTAAAGTCTGAAATGGGTTTCATCAGGCCCAAATCAAAGTGTCTTCAGGGCTACACTTCCTCCAGAGGCTCTGGGGGAGAATCTGTTTCCTTGCCTTTTCCAGTTTCTAGAGGCTCCCTGCATTCCTTGGCTGGTAGCTCCTTCCTCCATCTTTAAAACTCATCACTCAACCTCTGTTTCTGCAATCACATTTCCTCTCTTTCTCTGACCCTCCTGTATTCCTTTTTAAGGACTCCTGTGATTACATTTTGCCCACCTGGATAATCCAGGATAATCTCTCAATCTCAAAATCCTTAGCATAATCACATCTGTAAAGTCCCTTATACCATGAAAGGTAACATATTCATGGGTTCAGGGATTAGGATATGGACAATTTGGGGGCAGGAGTAGAGGGCATTGTTCAGCCTACCACAGTAGTAGAGTAAGGATTTGAACTCAGTGAGCCTGCTCGTGGAACCACTTCTTTACTCTTTTGGCTTTCCTACCACCTTGCACATCTAAATGTCTCCTTTATGCTGTGTTTTAATTGTCTGTGTTTAGCTTTCCCACTAGGATGTAACCGTCTTGAAACAGGACATAGAGCATTTGAACCAAATGAGTTTAGATAAAGGAAATTATGTGGAATGATGAGACATCAACAATAGAGAAAATAGTTGTTCTCATTTGATTCCCCAGCCTTTTAAGACTGTATACATGTCTGACTTCTGCAGTTAGTTAGTTACCTCCTAATATTAATATAAATTATAAGTTAAATATTAAGGTAAATATATGCATATATATCTAGATTTAAGTAGCCTCCTGTGGCTAGTGGCTACTGATTTAGATAGCACAGGTCTGTAATATCTACCATTCCATCAAACTACTCTTACAGAACCGTAATGCATATGCTAAAGATGGTTTGTCTGAAATGAAAATTCTTCTAACAACTCATGTTGCCTTCATTTTTGGTTTCTCTTTTTGTGGGAACACAGGTAAGAACTAAAATGATATACATTTTAGAGGAGTTTTATGTCATTACAAGCAATTTTAGATGAACAAACTTGCCATTGAGGAGTTTGTTTTGCCCAATACTCTTCTTCCAGTCACCGGACAACATAATTAATTGTAAAAAGCCTTCATAGTTTTATCATATTCCTTTATTCCTAGAAGTACTTCATGAGAATTTAACTATTAACGCAGGCTACTATAATAAAAGACTGTGTAAAACCACATTTGGACAGTGTTTTCATTATGCTGGCAAATTTAACTACGTTTCTATGCAGTTTATGTGAGCCCCACCCATACTTTAACCTGTTTCCCATTTTAATGAGGTCCAATCAGGGGAAAAAGCAACAACAAAAAAATCTTCCTGTGTGGGCTGTAGATATCAAATCTGAAGATTATTAATGCATTTCCAGCTAGGGACCATAAGCAAACAAACTCCCCTACAGATAACTACACCCTTCCTGTTTGGGATTGAGTTTACTGTGGAACAGATTTCAGAAATAGGTTTCTGACAGTTGTGAATTTTATTTATAAAATGTTGGAGGGTGAGGTTCTTCCTTTAACAAAAAACTAATTATTTCCTGTCTAATACCCAACAGTGCATTTTAAGCAGTCTTTTTAGAAAATTTACCCTTTAGTAGAGAATTATGTTGCTTTGGGCAGTTCTGGTTGTTCTTGTCAACTAATGTACAAAAATTTGTCTATTTCAATGAATAATTCAAAAAGGACTTACAATTAAAAAATAAAACACAACCTTTAAATGCTTGCATTATCTTGTCTCCAGAGTGACAGTAGTTTAGAGTTTAAATAAATGTATGTACACATTTAACATGGTTTTACTTTTGATATGCAAATCTGTAGCACATTTATGTTCTGTAAATATGCTAAACGAAGAGTTACAGTTTAGGTAAAAGCAGATTTACATTAAAGAATTTGCAGGTTAATTCACAGTGTAATGTTATCCTCATCTAGTAGATCTGTTATAAAGAAGCCTATAAAATTTAGGCCACCCACAAAGTGGTCTGCTGAGGCCTGTGGTTGGTGATAGAATGCTGTTATTATGTGGCCTGACTGGTTTGGTAAGGAATTTACCTCCACTAAGACTGTGAAACATCATGGTCCTAAGTTTCCCCCACAGGGACTGCACTGGCTTAACTAAGGTTCTATGTGTTTGTTAGACCAGTTAATGTGCTCTATTGCCTTGACATCATAAGTAATATCATGTGAATGGTATACTGTTTTCTAAGTTGGTTTATTAGAATAGTAATATCAATTCTGGGTCATATAAACCTTAGGATAAACTGGAATAAATGGTTGGTTTAAATAGTTGAATTAAACTTAATGGCTATTATGAGTAAATTTCATCACTGTTTAGAAAAATGTTTGTGTGTGTATTAGTGCTGAGATGGAAAAGGCAGCTAAGGGTTTTATATATTTTAATTTCTGTGTCATTTAAAGAACTTACCCTTTTAATTTCCTTGGGGTTTGTGAATCGTTTTCAAGAGCAAGGAAATGAATTTAGTATAATTTAGTAATCTAGTACTGAGAGTCAAAATTATGTAATCTTCTTTAAATAGCTATTTTTAAGGGATCAAAAAAAATATTGCAGACATTTAAAAAATGCAGTAGTGACCACTACAACAACTAGCAATCATTTGAGGAATAAAAACTGTCATAAGCCAAGCAACGTCTCAAATCACTTCTTTCTAAAGTTTTTCAAAATGAACAAAATCCTTTTTCAGAGAATAAACATGTTATGTTGTTTTTTGTTAAATTTAGAAAAACTAAAATTAATGTAACAGTTTTTTCATTTTTTATTTTTATCTTATTTTTTTTGTGAGGAAGATCAGCCCTGAGCTAACATCCATGCCAATCTTCCTCTTTTTTGCTGAGGAATACTGGCCCTGGGCTAACATCTGTGCCTGTCTTCCTCCACTTTATATGGGACGCCGCCACAGCATGGCCTGACAAGCCGTGCCTCTGTGCGCGCCCAGGATCCGAACCCTGGCCCCCAGCAGTGGAGTGTGCACACTTAACCGCTACGTCACGGGGCCGACCCCATGTAACAGTTTTTTTAAATCAGATAATTTATATTTTACTTAATTTTCATGGAGATTTAACTGTAATTTTTCTTTAAATACATGAATTACAAAGTATGAAAAATAGCATAGAAATCTAAAATGCATTTTGTGACTACAAATTAAGGAAATTTAGCGTGGAGGAAACTTCGCAATTTGGGGGCAGGAAATTATATCTAATTGCCACTGATAAAAATTATATATACATATTGAAGTAAAATAGTAAAATATACGCTTTGAGGTAGAAAATATATACATGTACAGCCATGTGTGTATAACATATTGTTTTGATCTTAACTCTGCCTTAGTGACTTTAACTGTGGTTAAATATTTATAACTTGAAAAGTTTTTTTCAGATAGATACTTTTGGCATTCTTATAGTTGTTTGTTATACACTAAACAGAATTTTGAATTTGTCATCTGGTCATAATTCAAGCAAATAATGTGAAGTTAGGGGCTCAGAAACTTTTTTCTTCCAAACAAGTAAATGAGTAAAGCCATTGATGTGCTTTACCTAGCTAGCCTTTGTTCTTAGTTCTTCTCATCTCTGGTCTGATGTCCTTAATGCTGACAAATGCCATGTCTGACTTATACATTCAGTGATGTGATACATCAGTGTTTTTCTCTTCATTCAAATTGTCAGCAGATCTCAAAGATAGAGGTTTAAATGGCCTTTGGCAGTAGTGACTACTCAGGGCCAAGAGAGGTGCAGTTGTATTATTGTGTCTCCCTTTTAGACTGTAGCATCATAATTCTGCCAACTGAATCAGCTCAACGTTTGGCTTATTTTCGCTTTTAGCTAACCACAATGTTTTTCACCTTTCTAGGTTTACCGGCAAGACTGTGAAACTTTCGGGATGGTTGTGAAGATGCTGATTGAAAAAGATCCTTCATTAGAAAAGTCTATACAGTTTGCACTGAGACAGAATTTACATGAAATAGGTGAGCGCTGTGTTGAAGAACTCAAGCATTTCATTGCAGAGTATGACACCTCTAGTCAAGATTTTGGAGAGCCTTTTTAGATGATTACTTGCTCAGGAAAAAAAATGTTTCTAGACTTTTTTTTTTCCTGGATTGTATAAATCCTTAATATATGGAATTTTTGTGATGAAGAGAAATACTTTATGATAGTTGACCACATTTCCAATATCAAATAAACATCTAAAATAGTCTAAGATATTTTAGTTAGATTTTTTTTATCTACATGTAGAGCCTCCTGATCCATACTTATCTCACCCCTCTCCTAAAATGATGGGTCAGCTAATTTTTCAAGCTTTGAAAAAGCAGTCCTGGAGAACAGCTTTCTGTACCTACTCATGTTCTGTAGTCTTCCATAGTATGCAATCATTTGTTTGGTCAAGTTAGTGTAATTTATAGGTTAGAGATCATTTTACTTAAACATTTATAGTCTTTTTGCATTTCATAGTCAATGATACCATGTGAAAATGTGAGAATTCTGAGTTGTGATTTTATTGACTTGTTGCTTGCTTATCTTAGGCTTTGTAACTTTTAGTATGTTTAAGTATAATATCCAAATAAACTGAATACTTTGGTATCTTAGAGAATCGTTGCTTTGAGAATAATTCTCATTGTGATAACATAGAGCACTTACGTCTCTAAAAGACTCCTCACAATAAAATGCTGTTTTCCGAGTAAGTGAACTCAATGGCTTCTATTAAAATAATCCTGAGTTTCCTGGCTACTGGCACTGATGTGTGAGTCTTAAACAATAATATATATGAGACTAAGAGAAGGGGCAATTGGAGGTGAAAGATGAGCGCTATTTTCAAGTTGAGATTTCTTTTAAAATTTTGTAATCAAAAGAGAAAAATTTAGAATATGAGGGAGTAGTGGAGTTTCATTTTTTCCATAGGCCCATATTTCTCATCTCAAGAAAGAAGATGATTAATAACATATCCATGATATAACCATTTACAGATTATGCCTTTGTTAATCTCTGTAGTCTAACAAATTCTTTCTTCTGCTGCCCTTTTTGGGAGTTCTTAGCCTTTCAAAAGTGTTGTTGAAAGAAACAAAGCAGAGTAGGCAGTAAGCCCAGCATAACTACCCTTCACCAAGCAGTCTATGTAAACAATCCTTCATGAGCAAGCCGTCCAAATCACGGGTTAGTTAGGAATCTAACTGGGACGATTAAGATATTCCACTCATTTCTTGATCACTTGCATCTGCCTGAGGGCATTTAGCCAAAATATGTAATTTTGTGGCATTAGTTAGGAAACCTTAAAAATCATGTTTATTATTACTACCCAATTTCATTATCCTCCCATCCTCTTCCCATTTCCACTCTCTTCTCACTTGAATTCTGGCATTATTTTTAGTGACCTTTATTGATAGTATCTAAAGAGCTACCCCAGAGTAGATAAAAATTATATTAAAAGTGGAAACAGCAGTATAAATAATTTTAGCGGATCCTGTAATGGGTGCCTCAAAATATGTATTATGCCATTCCACAAATTTAAGAACTAATTGAAGGCAACAATTATTTTCTTAAGTTTCCTGTACGAGACCACCTTGAATTTTTATTTTTGCCATTTAGATGTTGTACATAAGCCAAAACTAAACCCCACGTATCATCTCTGGTATTCTTCCCTAATATGAACAGTGATTTTATTTGTTACCCACTTTAGAAAGACTGAGAAAGTACTGATTTTGTTTTTCCCCTGCCCACATGTTTTTTTCTCCTTAAATATTCTAATTCCAAGATTCAGTTCCTTTAGCCAAGATGTCACCAGTTTAAAAATAAAACTTGAGAAACAAGGCAAAGGAGTTATTCACCTAGTTGAAATTCATTAAACTAGAAAGTTTTACTCACAGATGCATTTAAATATAGGTTCAACAGATAATTTCTTCTTCCCTTCCTCCAAATTACATTCAGCATTTAAAGCTATTTATAGCTTGCCATCAGCATTATTCTGGTAGGCTTGTCAGTGTTAAATTTGTTTGTTTTTTCCCGAAAGCTTTTTAAAGTCTTATTTTAGTATAGATGAATTCAGATGTGTACCAGAGTGTGTATTTTGCAAAATGTTCTTGATTAAAGAAATTTGTGATTAAAGAAATTTGTAAATTATCCATTGTTTATGTGTATGCCCAAGTGATGTGATAAAATTTTCATTGTCTTACCGTAAAGCCTTGATGATCAACAGGGGGAAAGCAGATATTGTGAAGCTTTTTGTGAATTTTAAAAGTGCAAAATAAAGCAACCAGGTTTAAATAATTGAATTGTCTCTTTTCTCTTTAACAGGCTTAAAAAGTTTTCGCTGAAATGTAGATTTTTATTACTCTCTACTGCAAGATTACTCTTCAGTGTTAAGTTCACCTACTCAGCAGCAGGATGGAGGAATTTTTGAGAATTGAGCAACTATTAACTTTGGTGACTTAGGCAGTCTTGATATCTGGGAAAGCAGTTAAACGAGATAAGATTGAGCACACAGTAGTGCTCAATAATTTTGTAACTATGAATCTGAGTTTCAGAGAATTGTAGGATTAAAATATTACATCTTTATAGTAACCCCTGGAGGGCAGGTACCATGTTGTCTTTGTGACCCAATTCCTAGCATAGTTTGGAATGTTGTAGGTATTCATATTTGTTGGAGGTACTTATATTTGTTGATGTTTCACAAAGGAGGTGACATTTGACCCTGGGGTCTTGGAGGAAAAGGACTTATTTAGGCAGGGAAAGGGAAGTATTAGAAGTCCCAGAGGAGGGAATCGTATGGGAAAATGTGTAGGCCTGTGTGACTGAAGCTGGTTGGGGAAGATGGTAGAGGATGAATGTAGGGAAAGGAAGGTTGAGAGCAGAATGTGAAGGATTTTGAATGCTTGTAGCTTTATCCTTTCTGTCCTACTTAAGAATGAGATTTGAAAATACTACCTTTGTATTTATTCTTGCTAAAAATGTTGATTTCTCACAGCCTCTCAGCCACGTCCCAGCCCTGAGCACTTCTTAGACCCAGAACCTCTTGAAGAAAGAGGAGGCTAGATCCTCTTAAGAAAGGACTCTGCAACACTGCCAAAATATCATATAGTGGTTTCAGCTTCATTTCAGAGTTTCCTGCAAGGGATCCTAAACTCCAAGGAAGGCTCTGACAGTTCTTTGGCAACAACTTTGGAGACAGTGATCTGGTCGTCCCTGAAGTATTCATGGTGGACAGTATTCAGTGTTGCAGGCAGCCAGCCACCCAGGTGGCTTTACAGCTGTAACACTATTCAGCTGGCACCTGGAGCTCCTGTGAGTAATGGCCACATTCTTCTTGCCAGACCAAGGTTTGTAGATTAAGCACGGTACATTTATCATCTCCTTCCTGCCAGTTCTCTTGAGAGCACTGATGTTACCCAATTCAGTGAAAAAGAAAAAAGGTGGGGAGGGACTAGTAACTAAGATAGTAGCATCTATTTTCTGCTTTTCCCATGGTAATGGAATTGAAATTGAGTCACATAACTGCCTAATTAGGACTATCTTTGCTGTGTCCCCCTTGCAGTTAAGTGTGACCAAGTAACTAAGTTCTCTCCTATGGAATTTGAGTGGAAGTACTGCTACTTCTGGGCTGGGACCCTTAGAACAATAGATGTGCCTCGGTCATGCTCTTTTATCCTTTCCCACAAGTAGTAACAATAGCAACCCCAGCCTTGATTTGTTGCAGAGCCACCAGATGGAAGGAGCCTGGATCCCTGCACGACCACATGGAGTACTGAAATGTTATGTGAAAAAAGGAATCAGTGTCTTTATTGTTTAAGCCATATTATTGGTTTCTTGTTAACAGCTCACCTTTTACTCAAATTAATACAAATGATATTTGAGGGTTAGCTTCACTGATGTTGGCCCTTAGCAGGATGTAACAGTCCTGCATTTCCATTGTAATAATTGATCTTGGAGTAATGGGGACTGATTACATAAAAGGCTTTGCCAGTCCACTGAATTTATTTCAAGTTGTATTTAAAATCTCACTTGATGACAAATATTTGTTAAATATTTAATATCTGTTAAACAAATACTTAATATTGTTAAAGCCTCATGCACATTGGTATGGCAGTAGAGACAGCCTGATTCTGTAGCATTTGTGTTTTTGAGCTCTGCTCCCAGGGATTAATGGTATTCTAATGTTAGACAGCCAGCCCTGCTGGTTTAGTGGATAAGCTTTGGCACTCACACTGCCGTGCCCTGGGTTTATTTCCAGTTTGGGAACCACACACACCCGTCTGTCAGTTGTCATACTATGGCCGCTGCATGTTGCTATGATGCTGAAAGCTATGCCACCCGTATTTCAAATAGCAGCAAGGTCACCTATGATGGACAGGTTTCAGCAGTGCTTCCAGACTAAGACAGACTAGGAAAAAGGAACTGGCCACCCACTTCCAAAACACATTGGCCATGAAAACCCTATGAATAGCAGTGGAGCATTGTCTGATACAGCACCAGAGGGTGAGAGAAGTGTGCAAAAAGACCGGGCAGGATTCCCCTCTGCTGTCCACAAGGTCACTAGGAATTGGAATCGACTTGACAGCACTAACAACAAATGTTAGACCATTATCACTAAAATCGTAAAAAGTTTTAAACTTTTCCCATTTTTGTGTGTGAAAAGGTAGAGGTTTATTGAAATATAAACATTTGAGAATATGTAAGATAGAAAATAACCACAACATATACAGACACTTGCTACAAGAGGATGTCTGAGATATTTGTCCACTACCTGGGCTATCCATGGGCTGTCACATTTTTCCTGGTAGAATGCATATAAGATGAGGAGAGGGAGGGGACAGAGTTGCCCTGGCTGACTGGCCACATGGCCTTCAGGTCTCCACCTTTGGGGAAAGCTCCTCTTGGCCCAGGGCCCTGTTCTTGGGGGCACATACTGGCACCCCCACTCACAGGCTTTCTGGCTGAGGCCCTGCTGTTGTCCTTGAGGCAGCAAGGGTTCACAGAGAGGGTGTGGCTGGGCAGGCTGCCTGAGGAAAGGGAGAGAATCCAATGACCAGAAAGACACAGTGTGCCTAAGTGGGAAGAGTCCATCCTTTGTGACCAAACCCCTGAAAAAGACACATTGGCCAAATGTCTGTGACACCTTCAAGTGGGCCCAGTGCCAGCCAGCTGGGCTTCTCCCTGGCACTGAATCCCAGATGCCCTTCTCTGCCCGTACCCTGCACTTGCCTGATGGGTAAGGTGGGGAAAGCTGAGGCCAGAAGAGATCAGCCCCTAGTGGATGGAGAGGTGTGTGTGTAGGGGGAGGGGTGAGAAGATGCAGTTCCACGGAGCTGCCCCTTACGAGGCTGAGGTATCTGATTGTGCTCCAGCTTTTGATGTGTTTCTTTTCCTGGACAGTACTGAGTGTTAGCCATGCTGTGGGCTCATGCTGCCATGGTCTCCCACCACCACAGCCTGACGACATCACAGCGGGTGGTGGTCTGCTGAACACTGCAGGGCTTACTCGATTGAGAGGTGAGTCTTGTGTGAGAATCTCCTTTTCTTTACAGCATAGGAGCAACCTGACCCACCTCAGGGTCCAAGAGGAGACAGAGCTCTCTCAGCATCTCATCTCCTGGGGCAGCTCGAACTCTGCAAAGGCCCTGCCTCCATGGCCTGCCTCTGAGGTAGGACTGTTGAGTGAAGAGGAGACATTGTGCGCCCACCCTAGTAAGCTGGGGGTAGGGGTTTGGGGCTAGTCCTGCTTTCGCAGGAATCTCCCATTTTTTAAAACTTTGTATTCTGCTACTTCTGTAGCGTAGAATCTAGTGAACCATACTGGCTGTAGCTTAAAATATATTTCAGATTTAATATACTAAATACTTTGTAGGATTCTGAGAAGCACCATTTTTTTCAGTTATTTCACTATCTGAACAAGGTCAGAACCACCATTCTAGTGTTTTTTGATTCATAAACACTTTCACATGTAGTAAACTGATGAGGATTTTATTCTCCTTTTACAGTCAAGGGCAGGAGAAGTTATAACTTGCCTAAGGTCATACAGCTGGAAGTGGCAGAGCCAGAGATTTACCCAAATATTTCAACTCTAAACTCAGTGTTCTAGGAAGAAGTGGAAAAGTTTGGTGGTCATTCAGAATTAGGTTCAAATCCTGAATTCAGCACACGTTAGCTGTTTGATGTATGTGCAGTTAATGTGTAATGTGATTGTAATGGGTAATGTGTAAAATAACTTTACAAAAAACTTATGAGAAAATTCAAATCCTAGTTCAGTAGGTTTTTCCTGTTTTTCCCTTTATCCTCAGTGGCTACTATCTTCCATATTGGTTCCTAGGACTTCTGCTTTGGAGCTATTTTAGAAAACACCTTTGAGGTTCATAAGGGGTAGTTAGTAAGGGGCAAGAAGCCTGTAGGGTTACCTCCCCCATGGCCACAGCACAGCCCAGGACTCAGCTCTTTGGCTGCTGCACCTGGACCCATGGGAACTTTGACAAGAGCCTTTAAGTGGAATGAACCTGGTAATTCAATTTTTCTTCTAGGAACCTAGATTAATTAAACATAGTTAAGACCTTGTCAGCTTTGCTTATAAGACGTTCAGAGATTCCAGACTATGATTGCTGCCAGTAGCAGCCCTCTGAAATGTAGAAAAAAATCTTACTTTTCATCCTGGTAATTGGAGAGAAATAACATGACAGAGGAAAATAGCTTGCCTTCCACATATTCTATGCAACCTCCAGACTGTGCAATCTCCAGACTGTCTGCGTAATGAAGATAAAGCCAGCTTGAAGCATATGCACCGACAGGGAAATAACCATCTCCAAACTTCTTTTTCATGCTTTAGTTTAACCTCTGGCTCATCAGAATCCCAAGCATTACCAAGCCTCTTTAAAGTTCCCAACTCCAGTGAGCCACGGTCTTTGGAGGGATCATCCTTTCAGGAATCCTTGCCATGCTGGTAAATGAAAGAGTCAGAAAAAGGAAACAACACTGTGCTGAGTGGGAAGACTTCTCTGTTGACTGACCTGATAAATTCAGTTCAGTCTGCACAGAATACTGAAGCTGGAAGGAAACCTTTGAGATGGTCTAGCACTCTCATTTTACAGAAGTGGAAACTGGGTCAGAGCACTCCACCTGCTGAGTTAATGAGAGAGGTGAGTCTTCTAACCCAGATCTCCTGAATCCTGTAGTCCAGTGTGCTTTGCACCACTGCAGGATCCGCTTTGTGGTGGATTTATATTAGACTAATAATCATCTTTTCCAGTGTCAATTGCTTGGTTCATTTATTTAAAACACTCAAGTAGCATTTAAGAGAACTGGTTTCATATTCTGAATGGTACTGTTTATATTGCTGCAGTCAAATGATTTCAGAGAGTAGATTGTGAGTTACTTCTAGAGTTGGCATAACAGCACTTTGTGCACATACACCAGTAGAGAGTGAAATTTCCTTTGCAAAAAGAAAAGTTGAGGCTCAAATTGATCCCCAAAATGGGAATACTTGACCAGCTAGCTGAGTCTGTTCAAAAAGAATAAATCAGCTCTAATCCTGTGACTAAGTCTCTATGTACCCAACGTGTTACTTTTCCTACACACTTCCTTCCCAAACCATTTTGTGAAAGCCATCCTTAAACTTTATTCCCCCGGAAAAGTTTCTGATTCTATGGCCTTGGCAAAATGTGAGCTCAGGGGTGCAAAATTCAGTTTGCTCCTGCTTATTTCTCCTTGGCTCAGTTTACCTGGAAGCCTTCCTAACATGTTTGAGAGTTTGCAGAGAACCCATGTGACTGTACAGGAGCGTGCCTTCTGCTTTTAGATAGTTCCAAAGAATGGCCCGAGAATCTAACTAGGCAATTTGACTAATTAAAAAGGATTTTTATCATAATTGTGTTACTAGAACTGAATTGATAATGAGGCTCAATGGAATTTTTTTTTTGATCCCAATAATTTTTTTTTCTTTGTGCATCCAAAAAAGGTCACATTTATATCTATAAACAGTAATTAGTTGTGCCTCTTAGGGCACAGCTAAGGGATAAGGGAATCAGCTTCAGGCTCAACTTATAACCCATGTGTTGGAGACTTGCTGATGGCAAGCTCATTTTGTTCCACGTGTTTCAGAAATGTTTGAATTAGTTGCTAACATTTAAAAACTGGGATATTTCACAAAAGTTCAAATTCTTGGCTTCTCTGGAAAAATCTGAAGGTCTAGCAACACTGATTCTCCTTTCCTTGGCAGTAGTCAAGTGTCCATTAGAAAGAAGCTCAATAAACCAAAGTGTGCCCACACTATGTTACTAAGGCCTGCACTGAAGCGCTCTGGGCACTCCTGAACTACGTCCACACCAATACTTCCAGGTCCCGTCCTCCAGGACTAAGTTGGGCAGGGACGCGTGCACACATGGAAATCTGTTTTGGGTGCCCATTCCAATGTTACTACCCTTTTAAGAAGGCCCATGATTCCTGTCTAAAGTGCGAGGGTTAGACAGCACATGATATCTCCTTTCACTTCTGGTACATTTTATTTAACTCAGGAAGTAGAAAGCAGAGTGTCAAGAATAGCAAATGCATACACAAAACAAATCATTTTCTTTTAATGAGAGCTAAAAGGAGTTCCTATTGACATTCTATCAGCATCACTCCGTGGGCCTTTTAAGCAGAATGTTCTCCAATTTGATCTGAAGTGAGGAAAATGCAACCATTAGGGTTCTGCTTCACCCCTGTAGAGATTAAAGGCAGTGTTTTAACATTTGATATTTATCTTGGGACCAAATTTTAGAGTTTAATAAGAGTGCAGGGTATCTGGTCATTCACTAACTAAATCTACAAACACCTTTTAGCAACTATATGCTTAATTTTCTTGCCTACTTCTTTACAAGACTACAAGACAGTGCTTCCCTTTCTTCGTTATTGTTATGTAGTCGTCTTTGTTAATGCTACTAACCAAGATTTAAAATCTTTAAAGTTTACGTTATTATTGTGAATAAATATTCCTGCATGTCCTTAAACCTTTGGCAACCTATATAACCTTTACCTAAGGAAATGAAAAAATAGGGTGATTGTTGCCAGAAGCAAGAGCAACTAATCTTTTGAGAATGACTTGGAAACTACTGAGGACAGTGACTTCAGCTTATACCTGCACTTCTCCAGGCTAAGTATTACCTGTTTACTATTTGTTATCCATCCTTTATAAGCAACACATTGCAGCAGTCTTTTCTAAAAGGATGCCTACTCTTTGCAGCATAGGTTCTGAAAAGGTCTTCAAAAATCAAGAAATTTGCTAATATGTGAGTCGTGATGGAACAAGCACTCTCATACATCGTTAGTGTAAATGTAAATAAGAATTTCTTTTGGAGGAAAATTGGTGATATCCACCAAAATTTTAAGTGCATAACCTTGGTCCCAGTAATTATGCTGCTCAGAATGTATGTGCACGTGTGGTAGTGCAGGATAACGTATCCATGAAGAAATTCAAGTCCATCACTAAGGGGCTGGTTAAGTAAATTATGGTTTATCCAAAAGTGGAATATTATGCAGTCATTGAAAGAATGAGGTAGACCTATATGCACTAACGTGGAACGTCCACATATAAAGCGAAAAAAGCAAGCCTCAGCGTGTATAGTTTGCTACCATTTTTTAAAGAGATACGTTACATAAATATGCTTTGAACATCTGATGGATACACTAGAAATGGATAACAGTGGTTACCTCTGGGGAGGGGAACTGAGGGACTGGGGATGAAGAGTAGAAAGGAGATACCTGACTGTCTTTTGTTCTCTGAATTTTTTTTTTTTTTTTACCATATGCATGCATTTCCTTTTCATTGCTGATATGTTTTTAAAATGAACCAGACTAGGGAAATGATGATACAGTTATTGAGTAAAGAGCTCTCTCACCAGTGGTGTGTTTCTGAAGGGGCCCTGTCTAGCCCTAATACAAAGCCTTGACTATCCAGGGATGGGTATAGGGGACGCTGTAGACCACTGGTTTACCTGGATTCCTGTTCCTCCTCCCCACGGTCTAACAGCTTTTCCCCATTCTGGTCAATACGGATGACTTTACCTCTGTGCCTCAAGTCCTATTTCCCACCTACTTGTAGGGGCAAGTGGATATGCAGGAGTCACATGGTGGTCTGCTAATGGGAGAAGAATGGCAAAATAACCAAGGAGCAAAACGGAACTTATCTGGATGTGTTTGCAAAGACTTGTGTTCAGAAAGGTAGTTTGTTATTTATTAACCCTTTATTAAATACCGTCCTAAAGGTCCAAGACACTACTGTGACCTTAGTTAGGACTGAAATGTATGTGCAAGAATGGCACATATCAAAATATAAGCTGATTAGTTCAAATCCAAGAAAATTTGAAATAGAACCTCATATTAACTTGATGTAGTCAGTGGCACAGCATCCTCTAATTTAAAGATTTTAAAAGAAAAACATAACTAGAAGGCCCAGTTTTCAAAATTGCTCTTACAGGCGAACAAATTAGCTGGAAGATAAAAAGGAATGACCTCTCTGCAAATAATATATCTACAAAGCCCTCTGACACAAAAAGCAGATCCTTGTAGTTTTGGTCTCTTCCTAGGAGATAATCACCACCTTGCTAAAAATGGGAAAGGCACCCCCTTCCCCCAAGGGGGAAGAAAAACATTCACCCAAACAGCTTCTACTTGTTTTTACCATATATTCCAGGGGTATGTGTGGGTTTTTTTGTTTTTACATTTATACAGTTTACATTGCTTGACCCATAAATAACACTTGTAAGATTAATAGGGCCATAGTTTTAAAGAGTATTTACATAGCCCCACCATGCATACAGAGCCTTGTTAATATTGAAAAATCAAAAAAATTGAACTTTCCATCACTAGGCAATATAAATTTGACCATCTAAACTTATAAACCCTGACTAAAATACAAGCAACCATTTCATCCATAAATGCTGTTTCTGGTTCCCTAACAAATCTAGCACTGCAGTGTAACAAACATCTTGCAATTCAGGGATATAAAAATATCAGCTTTAAAATCTGAACTGTACAGTATGTACATTAATATTTGCACCATTAAATTAGGAATACACTTAAGTCTATGAAATACTACATTATAAATAGCAATGCTTTTTTCAATCTGTAGCTGGAGCTAATACAATACGTTTACCTGGCTACTGAGGACTGAAAGGGGCTGAGGTGGCCTCGCACGATGGGAAGCACAGTGTTGGCTGGGTCAGCGTGACTACGTGCATGCTGCACAACCAGACTGATCAGGACCTGGGCCAACCTGGCGTAGACGAACAACAAACACTATTGCTTTACAAAGGTGGCTGAAGTTCTCCATTATCTGAAATCAACACCCCTGTCCAATCACCTCATGAGAGTTTCTTGAAGATTCTCGAGGATTCTCTTGAGGACTGGAGACCAAAGCAGCTATATAAAACTGTAATGCACCTGACAGGCACAAGATGTTATGTCAACCTGGCGCCATCCAAGGAGGGTAAACTGGAGCAATCACACCTTCCATATGTTAATGTGACACTGTAAACAGCCGTTGGGGTCTCATTTACATGGGCAAAGCACTTTAAACTATTTTAGCAACCTTCCTATGGAAGAAAAAAGATGATTCAAGATGGTTAATGGCTAAGTTTAAACATGATCACCAGCTACTAGGTTAAGAAATAATACAGTTTTTGCCCTTGTGTCCCTTTTTCTTCTTAGATTTAGTTGTCCTCTGACCAAGATGAGGAGTAGGGAGCGCAGAAGTTGGACTAGAAAGGTCATCTGTATAGTAGGCATATCTCTGTGGCCGGGGCTGAGGAATTGGTTGTCCAAGAAAATAGCCTTCTTCTTCTGAGTCGGAGGAGGAGGTGGAGGAGGAACACCAGGAATCATCCTCCTCACCGTAGAGTCCCAGAAACCTGTGCACTCCCGGGTTCTGCAGGGCATAGTCGGAAGTGGCATGGGCATACTGTCCGTAGAGATCGGCATTCTGGATGTATGCTTGGATCTCCCGGGCACTTTTGTTCTGTATAAATTTCTCATAGTTATCAGGGGTGTAAAGCCGCAGTCTGTCCTTGGGAGAGTATTTTCTTTCTGTAACAAGGTTCAGGGCGTTGTCAGAGCGGGACTTCCTGCTTCTCCTGCGGCGATGGTGATGAGACCTGGATCCCCTCTCTTCAAAATGGTAGACCCGTCTCCGAGTCCTCTCACTCATTGGAGGCTGCCGGATTTCGATGTTGTCGTAGTTTCCATTGTCAATGACGTCATCTGAAAACTTGACTTGCTGTGGTCTGGACTGAGACTTGGATCTTCTGAGCACTGGCAGATGTACTGGTTTCTCCTCAGGCAGGATTTTTTCTGGACACAACTCTGAACTTAGACTCTTCAAGGACTCTGCGCTCCTGTGCAGCATGGAAGAGTTCAAAGTCCCCATATTGCTCATTTTCTCACAATCTTCTGCTTCCATTTCCTCAAAGTTTTGCAGAGAATATAACGATGGCCTCGGCTTGCTTTCTCCATCCACTGAAGCCCCTAGAAGAAAAGCCAAGACAAGATGTGATTCTCAATAATCCTAATATTCTGACAATTACTACAAACAAGCTACTGAAAGAAGCATTTCAAAGATAAATCTCCCAAATTTCAATATTTGATTCACACTCACTATGTAAAGCCAAGGTTCATATATACTTAATTGAGAAGAGGTATGAATTTTGTTATTGATACAAAGGCATAGCCTGTCTTATCAGCCCAGCTGTTTTGGAGCCAATTATAGCATATGGCATGAGCGGCCAATGTGTAAAAGCTCTTCATAAAAGTCCCAGCATTAGTTTATTAACATGACACGTAGAACTCCTGCCTCAATCCATTAAAGCCAGACTGCTTCATTTGAACACCTCCCAAATCAATCCCTTTCTTTGCATCCATATGGCTACCAAGATGGTCCTCCTCTTATGGTTGGCAAACCACAGCCCAAGGGCCACATCCAGCCCACAGCCTATTTGTGGATCAAGTTTCACTGGAACACAGCCCCTTCTATTTGCTTACATACTGTCTATGGTTGCCTTCTACAATGACAGCATTGAGTAGTTGCAACAGAGACTATAAGGCCCAAAAAGTACTATGTAGCCTTTTTCGGAAGAAGTTTGCCACTCACTGCCTAGACCTTCATCCAGTCCTCTTCTCCTTCAACCCATAAAGCGATACGCCACTTCCAGATTCATCTTATTTTAAAACTTCTCAAAACCGATATTGCTCTCCTTTGTTATAAATAGGGCCCAGGCAAGGTAAGATAAACGGACATAACCCAGCAGACTGTAAATGACCGTAGGGAGTGGTGCAGACTCTTGTCTACTGGAAACTACGTAACTTCATACTTGCTAAACAGAACCTGTTTTTCAGCCCATTGTTGTCAAGAAATGTCAGCCCTAATACTTTATGCGTACCCAGTGATGTCTATTTTTGATATTAAATGTTAAAACACCTATCAAGGCCTGGCAAACAGGAGGTACTTAATAATTTAGTCTCACCCACCATTCCTTGACTCCCCTTTGTTGTAGATGTGATCTTTGACATGTCCAACAGAAGCCAGGAGGGTAGCTGTCTTATCCCTCCTTGCCACTGCAGCCCCTGGCACAGGGTCATTCCTGGCTAAGGGCAGCTGCTAAAGCCCTTCCTGTCTATATTACAGCAACAGAACCTTTATGAACAGGCTGGATGTCATTTGTCTGACTATAAAACTAGCCATGTAACAGCATGTACCCAAAGACTTAATTGCAAATATGAGATTCAGAAGGGCTGGCTTCTAGGCTCAATCTTGCCTTTAAAAACTCATGTAAAGGGGCCGGCCCAGTGGCACAAGCAGTTAAGTGCGCACGCTCCGCTGCGGTGACCCGGGGTTCACCGGTTCGAATCCCGGGTGCGCACCGACACACCACTTGTCGAGCCATGCTGTGGCAGCATCCCATATAAAGTAGAGGAAGATGGGCATGGATGTTAGCCCAGGGCCAGTCTTCCTCAGCAAAAAGGGGAGGATTGGCAGATGTTAGCTCAGGGCCGATCTTCCTCACAAAAAAAAAAAACCATGTAAAGTTGGGCGTTTAGCCTCTTGGTAACTCAAATTTCCTCATTTGTAAAATGCAGTAATAACTGTATACAGCTCAGGGTCATTTTAAGGGTGAAGTGGATAACTGATATGAATGTGCTTTGAAAACAAAGTGAAATTACGGTATAATCTGGGTAAAAAATAGCTATTAATAGCTAAAAATAGCTTAGCTATTTTTGAGCTATCTATGGCCACAGGGCAATTCAGGAAAATATAAAAAGTGTTATGAGCTTATCAAGGGCACATGCTGATTTTCGTATCTTGAAATTCATATAGCATGATCCAAAGAGTCTAGTGTCTTTCAGATACAGATGCAGACTCCATTACCCAGATAAATCAATTTCCTCCTCTTCAAAATAGGGATAATAAAACCTACCCTAAAAGATTGCACTGACAATGTATTTTATATATATGCATACACGTACACGTTTGTTTTGCTATAGTGTCTGGCATTTAACTGAAACTCCTTCTTCCTTCCCATAGTCTACAGTTTTAAATAACATAGCCCCTCCTGGTGCTGAACTGTAATTTTTGGAATAAACTTTTTAGTGGCTCCTTTTTCAAATATCCCATAATCCCTGGATTACGTACCTGTGATATTAGACAAAGCCAAAGAATCCATGGAATCCCGAACACTTTGCTCTGGTTTCAAGTCTGACAGACACTCCAGGGAATCCTCATACCACTGTGTTTGATCGTGATTATATCCCGAAGCTCCATGGTCCAGATCTAGTTCCTGGAGCCTTCTGCTGCTTGCAGGGCCTGGGTGGCTGCCATAAGCAGAATCGCCCAGTCCATCTTGTGACTGTGCCCAATACATATCAGATTGGTATTTTTTACTTGCGAGGCTCTGGTTATTTTGCTTTAATTCAGTCTTATTTTTAACCATGTTATCAGATATCCAGTGCTCACTGGCTCGAATATCCATCTCATTGGGCTGCTGCTGAAAGAGGCTTTTATCACCAAACTTGAGGAGGAGCTGCGTCATATAATCTTCATGCTCAGCCCATTCTTCAGGGTCTTCCGGGGTTTCGTGCTCTACTCTGCCTTTCCAAAATTCTTCATTGACAAAACTTGCTCCTTGCCCAGAGAGACTCAGATCCTCCAATTTCCGAGAAAGGGTGTCGTCAGCATTGCCTGAAAGGCCAGGAAACTTGTAGTTCAGAGCAGGGGACAAGAGGAGAGACTGTCTACACTGATCCGCTGACCGACTGCTTTTGCCCATCCGGACACTTCTTCTGGAGTCCCTTGATCGGGCTGACTGAAATGCAGAGTCGGAAGAATCAGAGGCATGGACGTCTTCCCCAAGGCTGCATGTTTTTGAGCAATAAATCTGACCTTGTTTGGGAAGGAAGGGACACCCCAATAAAGAGGCTTTACACTGGGCACAAGAAAAGCACGCTTCTGTAGCATGCCAGTGCTGCCCGTCGTAGGTCATCTGTGCATGGTCAACACCTGTTTTAAACAAGGATAGAATAACAGGTTATACAGTTCAATGCTTGAAACAAAAGAATAACAAAGAAACAGAGAGGAGAAAGACTCTGGGCATGAGGGAAGTCTCAGAGGTGATGGAAATGTTCTGTATCTTGATACGAATATGGGTTACACCGGTACAGTTAATTCTCATTATTCGCAGATTCCGTATTTGTGAATTTGCCTACTTGCTAAAATTTATTTGTAACCCCCAAAATCAATACTCGCAGAGCTTCCAAGGTCATTTGCAGACATGTGCAGAGTGGCAAAAAATGTGAGTTGAGACGCATGTTCCCAGCTGAGAACAAAGTGGCACTCTGCCTTCTGTTTCAGCTCTTTATGTTAAACGAGTGACCAGTTTAGTGCCATGTTTTTTCACATTTTTGTGCTTTCTCTTGGCGATTTTGCTGTTTAAAATGGCCCTCAACCATAGTGCTGAAGTGCTGTCTAGGGTTCCTATATACAGGAAGGCTGTGATGTGCCTTACAGATGAAATCCATTAGATAAGCTTTGTTCAGGCATGAGCTATAGTGCTGTTGGCTGTGACTTCAATGTTAATGAATCAACAATACATCTTTAAATAAAGTGTCTTTAAACCAAAACGCACACGAAACAGGATTATATGTTGATTGGTTGATGGAAATGTTATGACCAGAGGCTCGCAGGAACCTAACCCATATTTCCCCTAGGAGCAAAGGTTCAGTGTTCAATAATTCAGTGTTCGTGGTGACTTTACAGAACGTGACTACCACAAATAATGAGAATCGACTATATATCCATTTATCAAAACTCATCAAATGGAAACATTTAAGATCTGTACATTTCACTATATATAAATTATGCCTCAATAAAAAAAAAAACAGTGGACAATCATAGACAGACTAATGGATAAGTGACAGCAGACAGGCTGGGCTATGGACTTACCAATATGCTCCCCACAGGTTTCACAGTACTCGGCATACAGAGACTCAAAGCAGCCACAGCAGAATGGGCGGCCGTCCTTCATGATGTACCTCTGTCCTCCTAGGACTGTTTCACACTCAAGGCAGCAGAAGTGTTTCATGTGCCAATGGCGACCCTCAGCTTCAGTGCACTCATCAGCAAAAATTATCTTTAAAAAGAAATATGAAACCACAGGATGAAAGAAAATCACTGTGAGCTATTTTAAAGGCTAAGTAACTGCAATTTCAGAGCAACTGACACTAGCTGTTCAAAAAAATCACTTAAGATACCTAACCTTGTTTCTCACAGGCTCAAGCTTAAATCTAACTTGATTCAGCTACAAAATAAGAGCAGAAATTTAAAATGTTGAAAAAAACCCTAAGTGTTTGCTTAAACTTCAAAAAAACAGAACAGATTTCTACATTGGAGCTAATTCATTCTGTCATATTTTTGCTCCCCAATCACACTTTGTTGGCATAATCTTGCAAAGAATACATTAACAATGAAATAATTTAGTGGTCTGTGCATGTTTTAATAGAAAGAAAACTCACAAAAACGTGGGGAATCAACAGTTATAGCTATCCCGATACTGGATCATGTGAACAGCCCTTGTGTAGATAATGCTTTGTTTGACCTGATGGCCAACTCCAGATTAAGGACTTTATTTTTTATATTTTTGGTTTCAAAAGAAGTTCAAATAGCACATCATTGAAAAAGCTTAAAAAATAAATAAATTTATAAAAGTATCAATGGAAAATTTACTGTCACTGATTGAAGGAGACTAAGGAGATATAATAAATAAATGCAATGAGTTACCCTGGATGGGATCTTGGAAGAGAAGAGAGACCTTGGTAGAAAAACTAGGAAAATCTAAATCAAGTCTATAGTTAATGGTATTATACCAATGTTAATTTCTTAGTTTCAATGCCTATACCATGGTTATGTAAGATGTTAACAACAGGGGAAACTAAGAGAAGGATATATAGGAACTCTCGATAATACCTTTGCAACTCTTCTATAAATCTAAAGTTACTTTAAAATAAAATGCTTAAGGGAAAAAAAATTTCCTTTCACACCACCATCCCTTCCCACACGCCCCAGGGTAACCACTGTTAACTTAGTGTATGTCTTTCCATATAGTTTCTGAGTGTGTACAAATATGTATACAACTTTGGTTTTTTCCTCCTTTATTCAACAAAAACAAGATCATTTGCTACATACTATTGCAACTTGTTTTTTTCTCACGATCCATCAAGGATATCCTACTTTTCAAGACACAAAGACCCCTGCTGCCTTCTCTTTATTAGCCACATCTTATTCCATTGCATGAACGAATGTACAGGGTCATCTTAAAAATATACAAACACAGCACAAGCAGGAGATATTTATATTTTTCTTAGGTGTGAACAGTGGAATATTGGCTTACTAGAAGCTTATTTTTTCCAGTGTTAAGGGATGAATTTTTTTTTACCTCATCACATGCCGAACACCGTGGCTTGAGCAGTTCAGCATGGTGCCTGCCACAGTGAATTTTTCCATCCTGATAGAAATAGATGAGGTCCACCAGCAGCTCGTTACACGTGAAGCAGACAAAACAGGATGGGTGCCAGCATATTCCAGGGCCGGCACGGGAGGCAAACACTGCAATTTCACCTCCATTTATCTTCAACCCACACTAAAAACAAAAGGATTTGAATTCAAAATGATCCTTTTTAATGACTGGATTCTCAGCCTTTCCCACTTCACACTAAATCCCAAATTTGTCAGGAAAGCTTTTATTTTTGTCCCCTCCTGTTAGTGATTAAATAGCTCTTTAATGCTGGATTATTCGTGATTCTCAACTGGAAGGAACAGGCCTCAGATACACCGCCCCACACTAGACTGACTGTTCTAAGAACGGTTTCATCTGATTCACATTCAGAGTGGTTTTCCTGAGCCGGCCTCCTTTTGGATAGATTCCTATCCAAAAAGTATTCCTATCCAGAGTTTCCTACTCTGAGAACGGCCAGGAAGGATCTGAATGTCTTCAATATGTCTCCGTGTTTTTTGAACACTAGGTATACCTAGCATCTCCCTCCATGCCAGGATCCTACGAAAGGCAGGATTTCCTCCAATGTTTACAGAAGGACAGACTTCCTCCCCCGTCATACACAGCAATGTAGCCAGTTATAAACATGAATCCCCATTCAATAAAAAGCTAAGTTGCCTTTCTTTCTCTTAGTTTTCAGAGGCTTTCAGGGCCCACCCTGTGTTAGCCCCGTAGGCTCCCCCCAACTCACCCCATCCACACCACTCCCACAAGCTACTCATCCTAGAGAGGGCTACCTGCTCGCACACAGCATGCATGACCGCTCTGGACAAGAGTTTAATCGTTCCTCTTCCAAGCGCTTCCTTCTTCCGCTGAGCACTGAACACCTGCAATTCTTTTTTCTCTTCTTCGCTCAATGACTGGCAATACCGCACCTTCACAGAAAGGGAAACAGAAGCACCACACTGGAGCGCAGTCTACCTTACCGATTCTTTTTTTCCAGAGTTAGAGTTTCGGGAATAAAACAGCAAGTTTAGCTGGCTTGGCCCCTGAATCTCCAATTTAAAAATGACACCATACTTTTGAAATGACACCAAATCTTGCAGCCTCTCTAGCAAGAAGGAAATGCTATTTGAAGGAGCAGTCTTTATTTTTTAAAAAAATATGAGATGTTTAAACACTTATCAGCAGAGACACTAAAAACATATAAGACATGAACCTTTCCACAAAAGGCTTAAACTTGTGAATTGCCACTTTCACTCTACATTCTATGGGCACCCAACTCCCCTGCAGGCTTGAACCACCATGAAGCGCTGACTCTAGATGAAGGGCAGGGAAAGCTCAGGAATCTGTGGCCTCCTGATCACTGGAGGGTGGCTGCAAACACTACAAAAGCCCAGTTGTGTTAAGTTTATTGCACTGACACCCTTTTCTCTCTTAAAGAACGGAAAGCTGTATCCTCCAGCCAAATTTTAAATGAAGAAAGGCAAAAGAGAGCCTGAGCCAGTGAAGAGCTGGGGTTTACAAGAGGCATCTCAATGCTTAGTGCATATGTTTTTTCCTAATGAGCCCTCTTCCTGTTATTTTACCTCATTATCATGTGGTGGCAACTGGTACAAAAGCTGTTTAATTCGATGTTTCTCTCCAGGGCTGTTGACATAAGGAACCTTCTCCTCTGGTAAGCAGGCAAAATAGAGCTGGATCTGAGCGAGAGACAGAGAGAAGGACATCAGCAAACAGAAAGTGAACAACGTAACTTATATTCGGCCTTAAATAGTTACCTTTCCCTTTAGGTGCAGGGTTTGGCCTCTTGCAGCTAATGAGAAGACCAGCTGAGCCAACCCAGCAGAACTGCAAACCTTCAGAGAGCTAGCATCCAGCTGCTAAATTGCTCTTCAGGAATGTAAGTGGTAATGACAATTAGGGGCATCATAAATTATGCACCATAAAATATGCACATTTAATGCTACCATTCCCCAGCCACTCTCCCTGGGGTCAAGAGAGTCTGGGTGAATGCTGCAAATGACCACACAGGCTGTGTGGCACTGTCCAAAATCCCGCCACTACACCAACACACCGAATTTGCTCTCTGAATTTTACATGTTACAAAGACAAAAGCTGTTTTGTTAAACTCTATAAACTCCCCCTTATCCGGTTCTCTCAAGCATCAGCTTTCTTTGCTTCCATGGGTGTTATATTTTCTAAATACCTGGAGTCAATTTCCCCAAGGAAACTGGAGGGGAGCCATAATGAGCTATACTCAGTTCATTTTGAAAGGAGAACTCAATTTTTGTTTTCATTTTTTCCTGTTGTATTTAAAGGACTATCCCTTAATGAGTACTGCAAAGCATACTGCAGTGCTGAGAAAGAAGGAAAGTGATTTAAGGAAAAAGAGGGGAGATTAGGGAGATTGGGGCCTATCTGCTTCTTAGTATCACACAAACCTACCCACCCTAAGCTTCAAGAAGGGATTCTCTCTCAAGTAGTTTGTCAAAATATTGCTTTCCTAACTGCTGTGCCCGCATTCCACACTGTATCAGCTACAGAAGCTTTTACAGTTATAAACACTTACTGAACACCAGCTACACGTGTGCCAGGGATTGTGCAAGGCCCTGGATGAATAAGGAGCCACTATTCTCAAGAGTTGCACCATACAGGAAACAAGCATAACTCAGAAGGTGCCAGCTGGGTGTGCAGTTGCTTCGATTCCAAACCATGCCTTGGCCCTTGTGATAATTCCTACCACCAGCAATTTTTAACAAGTTCATCATTATAAGGACATTGGGAAAATAAAAATAGGCATATAGAATGTTCTCATCTTCCTTAACAATACAAACAAAGCACAAAATTAGCTCTTTAATTTTTTTTCCAATCCACGCTGTGTGGTGACAGACTGTTTTATGTGCAAGGTTATCAAAGGTCAAATGTCTAAACAGTAACACTTCAGACGATTTCTTACAGCTCTGCGTTTTCTCTCTTCCAAAGCAGAAGTGTAGCTGAGAACTCGCCTCTTTCCTTTTATTACCTTTTTATTGTTACTGAAGTTTTTAAAAAAGTCGATTCCTCTCATTCTCTCCAAAGGGACTCATCAGAAATCCATATAACATGCATGTAAGTACTCTGGATTTCATTCATTGGAGCAATATAGGGCTTCTGGATCCATGAGTACAAAAGTGATTGAAAGCTTCCTTTGAGAAACTAAGCATGACCCTAAAAAGCAAAAATTTAAAACTATCCAAAGTAGAGCGAGGACTGAGGAGGGTAGCAGGTCAGTGTGGCAGTGATGTTCTACAAATTTTTTTTTTTTAATTCTTAAAAAATCTTAAATCATGTTGAAAAACAGAAAACACGGGATGATTCGGTTCCTACCTGCTCTGGTCTAAGGCCTGGGGGGACCCAGGCATACTCCTCCAACGCACAGCCAGAATCGTCATCTGATGTGGAACTTCTCTGGCACCCAAAGGCGAGTTTGCTCATTTTGGGCTCCATCTCCAAAGGCATAACAATCAAGTGAAAAGCCTTTTTCTCAGTCACAGGACATCAAACAACGGCTGCTTGGACAAAATAAGAAAAAACAAAGAAATTAAAAACCTGAAGATGTTCCTCTTACCCTCCACGAGCTTGTATGGAATTCTTGTTTACACAGAGCTGGACCCAGGGAAAGTCACCAAATTACTAGTGTCTCAACCCCTAACCCCTAGGCCCACTGAAACTTAAAATCTAGGGCTACACAATTCAGAAACAGTCCCCTGACCAGCTCAGCATTTCAGAAAATGCCCCCAAAACTAGTTTAGTTCCAGTTGCCTTTAAAAGGTGCCTCTTGATGCACTGTTCATTAGAAAGGTTCTCAAGAAAATTGCTTTGACTTTCTAACTTGCCCACAGATGAAACCCCTGTGAAGTCGTGTGAGATGGCACCTCCTCCTGCCTTGCCCACTACTATGGGCCGTGAAAAATGGCTCCAGGGACCCCACTCTGCTCCCCCATGTTTCCTATCAGTTTTCCCAACGGAGGCACCACTGCCTGCACAGACTGGGTTCACTGGGCCAAAGTGCTTAGGTTTCAGGCTTCTGATAAAGTTCTGAGAGGCATTAAACTCAGTTTACTCACTGAGTAGAAACAGCACAGGTAAATCCTTACATAGCACATTAAATCCACAAGCCTTTACTATCAATGGGCTAAAGTCAGCCAGACGTTCATGAATGAGTTCCTTCAACAAAAAGTAATTGAATCCAAGCACTAGGTTAAAATAAAATGCAGCTTGGTGACTATTAGTGCTGAACTGTGTTCTTAGCAGGCCTTCATGGAAAGGTTATGTGGTACCTACTGTGTGACGCGCTATCAGCCTGCTGTTGGGCAAAGATGTAAATCCTGCTCGGAAGGAAAAGTCTTCTCAGGTGAAGAGAAGTGTCAAGACAACAGTCCCTGCCCTACAACCCAGGAGCTTTGTCACCACCATTTATGTTCCTTCTAAGTTCCTTCTGATTCTTAAATCATCCCTCATCCCAAGGCACTAAGAAGAAATAAAGATACAAGACTTTCAGAATTAGATGCAGCTTTTTATATCTGCCCCTTTTCCTCCCAAGAAAGAAAATTACAGATAATTAGTCCAACGCATTTTAGAGAAAATAAAGCTCAGGGAAGTTAAATGACTTGCCCACGGTCACATAGCTAAAAGCCAGAGACTAGTCACACTACGTGCCTGACCCATCAGACTTCCAGAAATTATTCTGCCTTAACAAATTCTCTTGCTTGCTGAAACAAGTAGGAAAGGCAGAGAAACCTGAATATTTTCAGCCTCAGACGAAGTCATTTTTCAGCAACTATCTCATTGCAACTCCAAATACTTATAGTATTAGAAAATGTTACCTATTACAATCTATGATTATTAAAACTTAGTTTTTCTTTTATAAATCAAAGGCAATAAAAAATTCAAGTCATAACAGTTCACCAGTGGAAGGCCAAACATCCAGTGGCTGTAATCTTTATTAGCAGTGGGAGCAATGCCACACAGTAGATATTATTCCAACTAATAAATTTAACTTTCATTCACCCTGAACAAAAAGTAAAGATGACCTCATTTCCTACACTACCATTGGGAGGTTACGACCTTTTAAACAAGTCATCATTTCACACAGGTGCAACTCATTCATGTCTTGACTTAGACTTTCTAAACACAGGCACATTCCTCTTACCCCTCAATAAAAAAGGATGTGTTAATGAAAGTCACAAAATTTCTTGGATCTGGTCTTTCCCTTTTGTTTGCAAAAAAAACAACTCCCACATGTCAAAGGAAGAGAACTAGAGGTTAAGAATTTAATTAGTAACTCAAAAACCCCCACCAGGAGAACAGGGTGCCTTCAGTGCAATTTAACCTGAACCATGAAATATGCACCTCTGTTCTTTGCCAAATCCGGCTGAGAAGGGAGACACTAAGGTACTTGCTCTACAGAAACTTACAAAGAACATAAATATTAAATAGAACCTAAAAACTAAATGTCACTATATTATAAAAGAAAACACTACAAATTAAGACAAGCGATGGATTTTCCAAGCTAGCACAAAGATGCAGATTGCTGAAGATCTGAATTACTTTTACAGCTGTATTCCTTGATTAGCCTTTTGTGAAAAATGTACAGTAAATTACTATCCTAATCAAGGTAAATCAACTTGAGCACTAAATGCCACGATCCCCCTCCTCCCAATCATCTGGATGTCCTGGTCACATCTCCAGCCCACCACTCCCACACATTCATTCCAGCCCTTCCACAAACGACACTGAGGACTGTCATTCATCAACAACGTGAGGAATATGACTGAGGGAACACGAGTAACAAAGTTATTTTTATCACAAGCACGGCTTTCAGTTTCATTTGTTGGCACTCTGACAGCTAAGCTACTCCTTCGTGCCTAGCCTGGCATGATTAGTGTGATGACATTTAATCACCATATCAAGCAACCCAAGGAAGGCCTAGCTCGCTTAACAGAGGGGGAAACTGAGCCTCAGAGCGATTTGCCACAGGTCAGCTGCCCAAGGTAACTTAACAAGCAGTGGCCTTAGAACTGGGCCCACTTGTGATCTTAAACCCCTACAGCCCTGCACCGCCCCCTGGAGGTGGAACCAGGTTAAGCCAATTCCTTTTCTTTGGTGAACTAGCCGTGCTACTGCACCACAGACACAAAAAATGATACAACTGATGGGAGACAGTCTGCTTTACCCAGAGGAGGCATTTCAGGGAGAACATACAGTCAAAAAGGATTATAAAAACTCAACGGCCTCATAAGCTGTTGGTTCAGAGTTTATTTTTTGGAGCAAGCCTCTCTTTTTCTATCACAAGAGAATAACTTAAAATGACAAACCATTACATTTATTAGCAAGTTCTCAGAGCTGACCAAAAAATAACACTAAAAAAGTGAAAGTTACAGGGCCAGCCCAGTGGCGCAGTGGTTAAGTTCTTGTGCTCTGCTTTGGCAGCCCAAGTTTCGCAGACCTACACGCTGCTCATCAAGTCACACTGTGGAGGTGTCCCACATATAAAGTAGAGGAAGATGGGCACGGGTGTTAGCCCAGGGCCAATCTTCCGCAGCAAAAAGAGGAGGATCAGCAACACGTTAGCTCAGGGCTAATCTTCCTCACCAAAAAAAAAAAAAAAAAAAAGTGCAAGTTACATAGCATGATCTCCACTTATCAGGCTGTGGTAAGAGATGCAACATCACCAGTAGCTACTTTTTCTTGATAACAAAAAAACTTGAATTTGGGTCTTTCTTTTCTTAAATTACCTGTACCTGTCAGCAGACCCAGAGAGTATATTAAGTATATTACTGTCTCATACTGTGTTGTATGAAAGCAACTGACAGCTAAACAGGGTTCTTACACTTGTAAAAAGTTCAAACAATAAAAATGATAAATAAAAATATGATCTCACAAATATCCCTTACACAGGTATTTACATTACTACATCGTATTTGCTTTGACAGCACAAAAGAAAGAGGGGGCGGCTGGCCATTCCTTATGCTCTGGGTCATGATGAAGGGTCTCCCTAATAACATGTCAACGTGACTGTGCATCGTCTGCCAAAATACCACCTTTTAGGCCAACATGAAACCACGAGTGAATTAGATCTAATGGAAAAATTCCATTAATTTCATTTCCAGGCATTGTCTCTTAAGGTTGATCATGTGAAATAGGGACACATCAGGTTTACAAGTCAGTTGAATCATAATGAAATAGAACTCTTCAAAGTCAGCTTTATGATACAGACTGAAACATTTTTTCAAGTTTTGGGTTTTTTTTTTTTGCAGAATCACACTTAGACGGACAAGAGTGGCACTGTCCTGTGCCCCAGGTTTTATTTATTTTGTATGTCATTTACTTATTTTTCTAAGTTTTTATTTTGTAATTTCAAACCTTAGAAGATTGCAAGAAGAGTAAGGAACTCCTATGTAGCCTTCACCCAGACTCATCAACAGTTCACATTTTGCTGCATTTGCTTTATCATCATCATCATCCTCCTCTTTCTGACAACATACACACACTTTTGTGGGAACTATATAAGTGTGTATTTTTTAGATTCTCCTAACCACAGTTATATTAAACATGATCTCTTTTAAAAAATTTATTAAAAAAACCCAAAACTATGTGCAAGATATCATGTGAGATGCTGGAGATAAACAGAATAAAAAGCCAAAATAACTCAAACCAGTATTCTGTGATTATTCTGACGCAGGTTTATTGTCCTGGTCTTGAAATGCTGTCATAAACGGAATGAACTTAATCACACGTGAATGACAATTATGCATTAGCCAATTGTGTGCTAGGTTGGCCCCTGTTAAGGAAATCAATCAGTAGGGGCCCCACCTCTCCAATGTCTCTTTATAATTCTGGATGTAAATACATTGCATCATGCAGGGAAAGTAAAATAGTTTTTATGGATGGGTTTGTTCAGGCTCCAAACAGAGTCTGACTATTAAGGAAATGTGCAGAGGAAGCAACCCCTTTAATAGCTAGCAACGCCATCAAAGCTGGCACTGAGGTCAAGCACAGAGAAGTACCTGAACTAAACTCTAGCACGCTGTGAGTGATTTACAGATATATTTTGAAGAGAAGACTAAAAGCCGACTATACAAGTCAAGGAGAGAAATGAGTAACAACCAGAAGAAAAAAGCATGGACACAAGGGAGGGGGCAGAGAAGCCTGTGGTTGGGTAGAGAGAGGTGAGATACTCTTTTCCTAGAAAGACAAGGATTATGGTGGGAGTAAGTCCAGGCAAGCCATGCGACAGCAAGTGAAGAGTTCCATTTCCCTCCTTTGTCCTTTCTCTCCCTTCTTCTTTCAAAACAGTTAAGCAGCCACTTCTCACCCTTTAAAAAGACTCAAAGACAAACAGCTCGCAGATGTCTCACTTCTCAATCATCATATAATTGTCAAGAGAACATCTGACCCAAGGGACAGAGCAATACTCAGGGAATGGAATCTGGTGCTCTGAGCATTCAGTCAACTCAGCCCTGAAGTCTTCATGCCTTTGACAAGGCACCACATATCTTGGGGCCTGGTTCTTTAAAAACGCCCACTATTTTCCTTCCAAAGACGCTGTAAGGACACGAGTTTTAAAGAAGAAAAGAATTACATGAATATAATGAGTTAGTGTTACTATCGACATGTACCAATTGGCATTCTTACTTCCACTGTCACTACATAGATTTTCTTGAAGCTGATCAGCAACGTCTGGAATAAGAATATGTTAATAAAACAGACCAAATGTTGACATGTGAGTTTCATCATCTTTTTGAGCTGGGAAGGGGCTCTAGCTTCCTGAAGGGCAAACAATTTTGCCAAATTACTGGCCACCATTCCCAGTTCTCTTGGAATCAGCTTCTAACCATTCCCTACATAAAACCTTTGAGACCAGCACACATAGCATGCATGGGTGCACACATGCATACACACACACACATACAGTGTTTGTAACGGTCTACGGAGCACGGCAGGGTCTTTCCAGTTGTCCTAGGTAGAGCAACAACTGTGAGCACCCAGTGTATGCTTGGCTGTGAGGTGACACTTGGTCCTCAAATTAGACGGTGGCCTCATTCATCCAACACAATGATGTAATGAGGGGTTCCTCATGAAATTTACTTTCCAGATTCATTCACTCCATTCATTCATTCATCCTTATATTTAAAGACCATTACTGGGCCGGCCCCGTGGCTTAGCGGTTAAGTGCATGCGCTCTGCTGCTGGCGGCCCAGGTTCAGATCCTGGGCACGCACCGATGCACCACTTCTCCGGCCATGCTGAGGCCGTGTCCCACGTACAGCAACTAGAAGGATGTGCAGCTATGACATACAACTATCTACTGGGGCTTTGGGGGAAAAATAAATAAATTAAAAAAAAAAAAAGACCATTACTGAGCAGTTCTGGGAGATATCAAGAAGGCAACTGACATTTATTCCATTAAAAGCCGGAACTTAAAAAAAAAAGTATCCAGTGTGATAAAAATGTTTCCAAAATCCATTATATATTTCCTTGCTTTCTTTAATGGTGGTATGTGTGTAAATTATATGTGATTTAGTCTTTGGCTGATTATTTGTTTTCATTTTGAGTAGAAAATGAACAGCAGAAAGAACACTGGCTTCAGGATTCAAGGAACAGGAGTTCTAGTCCAGCCATCCAGCTGGCTGTGACGTGGGAACCTAGTTCCCCAACTAGAATACGAGGGGTTCAGGGCTATCTCACAACGTAGAGCTGATGTTCAGAATTGCATGGCCCCACAGCATGACTTTAAGATGGTTGACAAACTTTTTATAGGTTTTGTTCTCTCTGCCCTCATGATGTTTGGAGTCCTGCTACTTCAGTCTCTTCTTAAGTAAGTGGCCATTTCCCCTTTGTTCACAACTGACAACCTTCAAGTCTTTTTTAATTTGTTGCTTTCAATATTCTGTAAATTAGGCAACTACAGTTTGAAATTTGTCTAAAAGTACATAGAACAATTATGCTGTGGACAATGGCTTAAGCCTTCCTCCAACAAGCACAGTAATCACTGGTTAAATAAGATAACGTACGGTACGTGAAGGTGTTACTCAAGCTAAAAAGCAGCTGTATGCTTTTGCTATGCTATTTTGGTCATCGGGGGATCATTTATTTTCTACTGGGCTGTAGCTACATCCAGGATAGCTAAGGATTATTATTTTGATTGACCTTGACATATATATAAATGAGCCTTTACTAATTTTCCCTACAAAGCTTAATAAGTCAGCACACTATATGAAGGTCCAGAGGCAGTCAAGAGTCAACAGTTTCACTGGAAGGCAGATTCTTCCAAAGAAGCAATAATAGATGGCAATGGTAGCAGAGAGTAAGATTTTCAAGAATTATACACATCAGGTGGAAGACTTTGGACTCAACCCTACAGGCAATGGGAAACAACAAAAGGCACGTGAGTAGGAGGGTGCCACTCCTGGTCTTAAAATATGATCGTGATGCTCAGGAAAGAGAAGAGGAACCTGGGAGGGGCCTAATAGCCCACTGTCACCAAGAGAGCCTAAACATGGTGGCTTGGGGAGAGAAAGTAAAAAGAACAAATAAGAAAGGAGACAACTGAGGCAAAAATAGTTTTGAGTCTTAGGTGATTGAAAGGCCATATACCAATATGGAAATACTCCATAGGCAAGTCAGAAGGGGAGTGAGGATTTGAGGGGGTTGAGGAGAACAAGTTCAATCAGATACATACTGAGGTTAAAAAAAACTGTACCTCAATTCTGGTATGGTTCCTATTATTCATCATTTTCTTGGACCAAGTCACCAAATCAAATCAAAATCATGCAAACAGAAGACAGAATAATTTTCAGTGCCTGCCAAATGAAGTGTAAGATCATACCCCTAATTACAAATACTTTTCCCAGTGTAATTCCACTCTAGTTCCTATGTGAAGACTACCATGGCATCGTAGGGTCTCTATGAAAAAGTATTTCTTGTGTGAACATGCCCAGGGAAGTTAGAAATCCTTTGATCACCAAAACCCAGAACAGATACTGATTTGTGAAGTCAGTTGGGCTAACATTCCCTAACATTCCGTAGGTGTCCCCTGCTGCTAAGTGCCATCCAGTGGGCCACAAACTGCTTAACAACTCCTTTGTTAAACTGCTTGTTAACAAGCCCTTAGTACCTACAAGATGCAGATCACACACACCCATTCAACGGCTACTCTGATTCTGCCAGGCTAAATATGCAGGTGAATTAAATTGAACTACAGACTCATTTGGTAGTAGAGAAACCTGTTACACTTCCCTTCTTTTTCAACACACAAAATACACCACCCTAACGGATAGACATATTTCTTTGTTTATGGTGTCAACTTAAAACTTAAAAAAAAACCCCAGAAACCTAGAGAAGTCATAGGTATAAAAACCATTACAATCAAGATTTGAATTTCACAGTAAAGAGACACTCAACTGTTACCTCTTTAAAGTTGTCACACACCCAAAGAGCACTCAATACCTATTGTCTGCTAAAGACAAAAGTCATTGCCAACCGAGCCCAATTCCATTTCACTCACATTGAAATGAACTGGAAAGATAACTGTAAAATAAAAACATCATCAGGTATCCGGAGATATTGTTTGGAAACATTCCTTTACTAAAAGTACTTCATACCAGCAATTAGCGGCATTAGGCCATGTGCCCTTTGGCACTTGCTCTATTTTCCAGGTAAACCTCCATCCAACTTGTACATTTTCGGACAGCTGAGTGGCCTGTCACGTACCATCCAATTGCCAAGAAGCTCTCCATTTTTCCAAGAGGAAGTGTGGTGCTCTGCGGGGTTTCAAAGCATTCTAATTTCATGCACAAATACATTCCACGACAGTAAGACAGACTGCTTAACAAAAGGAGGAAACATGATGACAAAGCATAGTCCTTTGCCAGGGCGACGCTTTTGGGGTTAAGTGATTTGGCTCTAAACTAGGATAAAAAGACAAAATCCCAAACGCACGCTGTGGTGTGAGGCGGACCTCGCAAGTCGCTGTTCTAATGAACTCACTATTTTTCATAACGGGGGACGCAGGTATTTTCTCCAAATCGGTTCCAGTCAGTCTCCTATTGATTTTTTGAATTTCTATTTTCAACGGCGGCCCAAGGAAACGGCAGCCAGACTTGACTCCAATGTACACACAGACTCAGGTTTCACCCCGTCACCTGTTGGCTCCTGAACAACACTCCTCTTTGTGAAACCTACAGCACTCGTTGGAAACAAGTTTCCAGAGAAAACACTTCAAGAAAGTGTTTGAGAAGTCACAAGACTCGAGTTGTAAAAACAAATTCCACACATAGCCTGGTTTATAGTGACACAGATTAATGTGAAAACCTGAGCTTTTGACAAAGGGGTCGGGAGGGGAGCCGGGGGGGAAAAGATGGCACCCTCGTCGGAAAAATTCAGCTGGCTAATTCTAGATACAGCTGCAGTGATGGCTGTCGGGGCTCCCCTGGGTCAACCCAGGCCCGCATCGCGAAAAGCCACCTTCGAGCAGGCGGCAGCGCCCCCTGCGCCCCGCTGTCCCTGCTCTCCGCGCGGCGGCGGCCGCTCGAGCCGCGAGGGGGCGCCCCGGGCCGCGGGTCGGACCCGGCCCCCTGCCCCTCTCTGCCTCCCCGGCCTTCCGTATCCCGAGGCCGAGCTCCAGACCCAGCGGCCGGGAGCGAACCCCTCCGCGGCGCCGCTGCGGGGCCCGCAGAGAACAGCCCCCCAACCCCAGGGGACAGACGGTGGCCCTCGAAGCCCCCTTACCCACCTCCAGAAGCCAGCCTCGCCGCCTGCCAGCACAGCGTCACCTCCAAGGAACAGCGCTCACCCCGCGGCTGGACGGCGGTTCCGAGCGGCCGCCGGTCTATGCCCCAGCTCCCGACGAGCAGTCCCCTCCCCGCGGGCGCGCCCCGACACGCGCACCCCTGCAGCCCTGGCCGTTCAGTCCCCGCCGCCCGGCTGCCATCAAGCCCCGGGACGCAGACAGCGGCTCCCCACCTGCGGCCGCGGGCAGCGGGGCCGAGCGCGGCCTGCAGCCCCTCCCGGCGCCCCCGCCGGGCCCCCCGGCGCGCACTCGCCGCCCACCCGCTCTGCTAGCCGCCGAGGCTGGGGACCCCGCGCAGTCCTCGAAGGAAAACAGGGCTGGGTGCCCTCCTGCTCACCCTCGCCCACCCATTTCCGGAGCAGACCCTAGCGGGCGGGGACCGAGGGGCGGGGGCGGTAAGCTCAGGGCCCCATTACCCCGCGGCCGGCCGCGCCCCCCGTCGCGGCGCAGCGCGGGCCCCGCCCGGCCGGCGAGGGGTCGGCCCCCCCGCCCCGCCCGCGGTGACGCACTCCCCCTCGGGCCGGTCCTGTGGAGCCCCTTTCGGTGCAACGCGGCGATTCTCACCGGCCGCAGCTCCCTAACCAGCCGTGCGGGGCCCCGCAAAAGGTCCTCCAGGTCTCCGGAGACCCTCCGTCCCCGCTAGCGTCGCCGACTCTGCTCCCCCGTGTCTGAGTCGCCTCGTCCAGGCCCCCGCATCCCCCACATCCCAGCTCTGCGTCTCTCCAAGATCCTCCACCGCGGAGAGAAAACCCCCGTCTCCGCTCTGCGCCGGCAGCCCGCCCGAGGCCGACGATCTTCAAAAGTAACCAGAGCTCGTATTAAAAAGTAATTATTTCGCTTTCTGCCGGTCCCACCCTCCGCGGAGGGCGGCGGGCTGGCCGCCCGGCGCGCGATCCCAGCCCTGATCGGCTCCGTGCTCCCGTCCGCAGGGGAGCCTGATCTCGCCGCTGCCCGCTTTCCAGGAACTGTCACTGCTGACCGTGCCCCTGGCAGGGCTCCACGAGGTCCTGCGCGCACGTTAGTCCTCGAAAAGTTACCCACCCACTTGGCCAGCCTCGTGGCTCGAACACCTACCTCAGTGCGCCCGCTCCATTCCCGGGAACCCTAGTGAGTGGAGCGGCTGAGATGCCAAGACCCCATGATGCTTCTGTAAACTTCCCCCTCCCACAGGTGCACGCGCGGACCACAAAACGCTGGGGTAATATGCAAGCCACTTCTTAAAGAAATCATCTCCACTCTGCCCATAACAATGATGTCAGCAAATGGCACGTTTAACCAAGTTCTCACTTGGAAGGGCTCATTAGCATATGAATTCTCTGCTTAGGGCTTCTCTTGCATTTCGGAGAGATTCCTACTGCTTAGCGCAGGAGATTTATTTTTATCAGTAAATAACAGCAAAAGAAAAGGAGCCAGGTCACGGGATGCACTTAAGTACACGAACAAGAGTTTTTATAAATAGGTTAAGTGAATATCATTATTCAAGCAAGAATTACGCAAGGCTAATCTTGTTTCTGAGCAATTTCTAGGTACACTAAGAGAAAGCGAAGCCTGGCATTAGTTGTCTACAGAAAGGACCAAGGGACGCAAAAGTAGGACCTCAAGGCAAGCCCAGAAAGAAATGATAGATTAGTAATAATCCACAGCAGAGGTCTGAATCTCTTCTGAACTACAAATTTTAATTTCTACTGCAGCCTCCTTATCACAGGTGATAAAATGCCAAGGCAAAGGAGAGAAAAAGATGCGATATTTAAGAGCTTTGTCAATTTATAAAATGCAAGTAAATAAAAGCAACTTAAAATGGTCACCTGTTCCCACCTTTTTTTTAGATTAAAAAAAAATCCTTGCACCATCAGGATCCCTTGGGAGTGATCTGCAACATATATGTTTCTACAGTATACAGCTGAACAATAGCCCATTGGAACTGTGATTTAAAAATACAGAAACGAGTTGCCATAAATAGAGCAGTCAAGTAAATAACTCTGTGGCCAATGTCTGTTATCTTTGCTGCAAAGCAAGGCAGCTGAGAGGCTTCTTTTTTTTAAGACACATTTTTAAAGTGGCAGAGACAAAAAAAAAGTTGTGGCTCTGCCAGTAGACTGGTTTGGAAACACTGATTCAGACAACAAGATTTGTAATTCAAATAGACTCTGTTGGCCAATATAGATTCGTTTTGAAGACAGTTCCCGAACGTTTCTAACACTGAGCTCCTCTAGCCTTCAAATTGTGTGGGGATTTGTGGGAGGATGGGGAGAGGACTTCAAAGGTTACCACTTTCCTCTGGGGAGCTGTGAAATTAACCATGAATACCTAGGTCAGATTTCCTTTCCCCCATTTCATTCCCTTTGGGCTTCCTCAGGGAAGTCATCAGCTGACAGTATCTATAGGACAAATGTGCAATCAGTTATTGATTTAAATCAAACCACAAACTATCATATCATTATGATCAAGGGACTATCAGTAGCCAGTGCTTTAAGCCAAGCGGATCCTTTTTGAAACACTTTAAGGAGAGCTACACATTAGCCAAGGCCTCAGAACCCTCCCAACTACCAACCATAGCAACACTTATCAGTATTAAATGTCAGCCATTGTAAGTGTGCTTCCTCTAAGGCAGTAACTTGTAAATACCATTTGTTATATTTTCAACAGGCACTGTCAGCTTTATTGCCTATTCTAAGTGTTTTTAGTGATGAAGCAGTTTGGAGAGAGTTAAAAGCTTCCTACTAATGTTCGATCTGAATGCAATAGACTTCAGTCTGGTCTGAAAGGCATTATTATTGTTAAGGGTGAATTTATGCAGCATGAGGAGCAAGGCACCCAACCAGCATCCTTTTGTTTCAGCCAGGTGGAATATTCATTGCTTGCAGATTACACTTCAGAGGAGGCTGAGAAAGGAAGCCCAGAAATTCACAGGACTTGGTTCCCTCACCCTATCCTGGCCTCTGCTCTACTGTCACCTCCTTAGAGAGGCCTTCTCCAAGGCCTCCAATTCTATCACCCTTCCTCATGTCTGCGCTCTTCATCTTCATCGCACTTAGCTTTGCTTCATCTTCATCGCACTTAGCTTTGCTTGACGTTATATGTCTATTTGTTCACGTTTGCTGTCTTTGTCCTCCCTGAGAAGGTGGGGACCTTGGGGATTCGCTACTGTAGTCTCCGCACCTAGAATCATGCCTGGCATGTAGCAGACAAGTCCAATCTACATGAGTTAAATGAATGAATGCCTTTTTGGACATTCTTCTCAGGCCCTCACAGCTATACCATACCTGTACAAGTAACTCCGTTTCTAACCTAAAGCCAGACCGAACTGCAGTGTCCTAATGGAGGAGACTATGATAGAAAAACAGAAAAATGCCAAGGGCAGAGACATATAGAGCCAGCGTTTGTTTGACAAATGCCAGCCAGCTCTACTGGGTCTGGAAGAAAGAGATAAAGTACAAAATATGAAGCAAACCTTAGTGCCATTCCTTGGTTCTCCTGGGATTTATACTTAGTGACCTTGAGGTCTTTTCTGCTCCTGGCCTCTGTTTTTTCATTTGTAAAACAGACCTGCTTTTTAGTTTTAAGAGTAAGAGTTGCTCTTGGTCTCAGACATTTGGAAGGATTCGGAACTAAATGCCAGCAATCTAGGAAGAGTCTATTTAAATGATTGGATGTCTTGAAGTTTCTTAATAGAAAAGAGAGATGGAGGGCCCTAACAGTCATCAAATGACACCTCACTCACTAAATTTGAGGGGCAGTTGGCACATGTAATGTTAAGTAGGGTGACAGCTTCAGTCTTCAATGACAGCATAGTCTAGGACAGCAGTTTGGTTGTTCAGACCATGGGTTGTATGACTAGAGATAAGTAACTAAAAGAATCGCAAATAACACCTGTCTGTAGGATGTAATTTCTAATTAAAACGGCTTTTAAAATTAAAAAAAAAAGAATCACAAATCATACAATTGTAGAGTTGACAACATCCTGTGGGATCCTATATCTTGTCCAGATGAATAAATGAGATCCAGAGAAATAATCATAACAACTCCTCATGCTTGTTACCAAATTCATTACCACTGAAAGTTTACGTAAAATGTTTTTCTTTCCTGTTAATTTTAAACATTTCTGTTGTACATCAGATTGGGCAATATACTCTGGTGGGTCACTGAACATTTGCAAATTCTAGCTACCATTAGCTGAGTCTGTCACACCCCCAGGGAAGGGCCCCAAGGCAGATATTAGATCTTCCCAGAGTTAACAGACATTATGTTGTTTTATAATAGGTTGCCACTTCTCTAGGTCTCCAATTACTTTCTTTCCCCTTTGATTATATTTAAAGCAGTGTGATTAGAGAGCACTGGTTCTTTAACATTTTCTACACCCAATCCCTCTTTAGATTTACTACTCTAATCCTCCCAGCCATCGGTTCCCTCCCCCAACTCCAATCTCCTTTGTGAGTGAGGCAGATCCTCCCTTCCAAGTACCCTGACACATTAGGTTTGGAGTTAGGAAACTTAAATATCTATTCTTTGTCAATTACTAGCTCTGTGACATTGGGATAAATCTTTTCTCTAAGGTATTAGTTTTTATCACTTCTAAAAAAGCTAGTGTTTGCGCTAGGTCAATGGTTAGAACTTTTGAGGAGGGAACACAATCCATTTTTCAACTAAAATAGGAATTTCAATATAGAAACAGATGAAAGCGAAACTGGTCTGCTGAAGCTCTGAGTTGGTTTCTTTCCAAACCCCTCCCCAAACCCCTCCCACAACTACCTCCCTTGCCCCCCATTCTTCTAAGGTGGCCCTCAGGCTCCTCCATCTCAAACTAGATGCTCCCAGAGGCTCCACCAGTTCTAATATTTCCTGACTCCCTTAAAACTCAATAGCTGGTTACAACACTAATACCAGATAGGTGTCTACAGCTGTGCTGTGAAGAGTCTACAGCCCACGCTGGGTGGGAGAATATGGGATCAGGTCCTTTTATTTGACTCTTGTTCAGGGTTATAACTTCTAGTGAAAACCGCAGCCATCTTCACCCACCCCAGCCCTGTCTCCCAACTATTCTGAAATACCCCTTCCCCACCCCAGGAAATGTTTGTTGCTTTTCAGGGACGGAGAACTAAACTAGTATTCAAGTAGCTTGACCTTAAGTTCTTCAACATTCTCAACTCCTGTAGATCTGTGGTTTAATACAAACATTCTTACAACTTCACTACTGAACAACTGCCAAAACGTTAAGAAATGAAGAATAAAATCTTCTAATAACTATTAAGAGATCTATACATGCCAAGATATCCAAGATATATTAAGATGCAAAACTCAATATACAGTATGATCACATTGTTATAACTAATAATATATAGGCTAGTATATGCATAGCAAAACTATTTAGAGGAATATAAATACCAAACCATATTAATGGTATCACTTCTGAATTGAAGTGAATTCATATTTGTAAAATAAATGTATCTTCATAGTTTCACATTTATAAACTTTTTCTTTTTATAATGATCACAAAAACTTTTGTAAATGGTTTAAGAAACAAGAAAGCAAATATACTACAATATTACAATATTAATATAAGGAAGAAAAGTTCGGAAGCAGAAAGTGATGTTCCTGATTCAAGTATTAATTGATATGGGAAAATACATGAATACATAATTCCTCTCCCTGCTGTCTTCCTCTCAGTCATAAACTTCAAGAGTGACATCTCTGCTGCATTTATTTACAATACTTTGGGAAGGGGGTGTCACCAGGCCCACCTTTCCATGGAGCCAGACATATTGGAGCAGGAGCTGCTCCAACTGACGCCTCATGTACCCATCCATTGATTCACTGATAGATTCTTTAGTTGAGTCAAAAGAAATTTGTTAAAAGGCAGCACTATTAGACCTAGACCCTCCCCTTAACTTAAGGACTTCATACTCTAAATTTCATATTCTATTCATATCTTGATTTATTTCAAAAAAGAGGCAGAGAAAAGATACACAAGATGAGTAGGGAAAATAAATGATTTTATTTTCCAAAATATATAACAAACCTGGATACATTGTGATTATACTGCGGTTGAGGTGTGATTAAAATTCTAATATAGGAATAAGAGGAAATGTTGATCAATCAATTCTGGTTAGAAGGTGAGGATCAAGGAAGTGTGAAAGTGGGGTGACCTTTGAGCTGGGCCTTTAAGGAGCAGAAGTAGTTGATAAGGGTAATTAATGGAAGGGAGTTGGGACAGGGAGCAGGGCCTAGTCCAAGTTGAGCCAATCAAAGCTTGAGGGCCAAAAGAGTGAGTAGCTCTTAGTGAACCCCTGGGAATGTGATTGGAGGACGGGAAAATAGCAAGGAGGGGCTGGAGACAGTGCCTGAAGGAAGGCAGGACCAGGTTGTGAATGGCTGTACATGCCAGGACCTCTAAGCGATTCTAGGGGCTACCTACCGGGAGCCAGAAGTTTAAGCAGAAGAGTGACATGATTGTATCTATGCCCCAATTAGAGGGAGGGCGGAGAGAACAGTGCAAGGAAGCCAGATGGAAAGAGCCTAGAAGCTGCCTCAGTACTCAAGGGCAGAGAAGACAAGACAGTGTGTCTGAGGGCGAATAAACCAAACTTGGGGTGGCCCAATGTGTATAGTGGGGGTTGCAGGGGTGGCAGACGGGGTGCTGACATGACTAGATGAGTCAGCATTCCCATAGGTTACTTGAAAACAACCAACATGATGTGATGTGAGCTCTAACTTGAAACCACAAATATTTTTCATTGCCCATGGGAGACAAGTCAAGGTAACCTGAAAAATTGACATTTCTAAGCTCAAACTTTATCTTCCTATTGATATTCACCTTTAAAATATAGTATTTACACCCTCTAGTGTTAAAGAGCTCCAGGTCCATCATTATGAAATCAACAGGCACATGATTTTCAGATTGGAAGATAATCTACATAAAAGAACTACCCAACTACCTCCTACTGCAGAGATCAAAATGGCATTGGAGAGTTAGTATGTTGAGTGGGGGTCTACTATCTAGCGGTTAGTGTTTTATACAAGACATCTGAATAATAAATATTGCTTTGTCTTAAATTTTAAAATTATAAAATATTTGCTGCTTTATTTCAGAAACTACATGTCCAAAGCTATTTTGCTCACCTGTGTATTTTCTTAAGCTATTTAAACTCTCCACCACCTCTAAGATGGCCGGTTCTCCACATGGGAAAATCTGGGCCATCAAAGGCATGCCAGCTTTTAACACTGCTATTGTGTGCGATAACTAGTCAAGGTGTTCTTCGAGAGGTGTCAGCAAAGAATTATTCCAAGCAGCCAGAAGCCTCTTGCCAAAAAGAAAAAGGTCAGCAGTGCTTTCCAAAACATTTCTTTATCTTATCTAAGATCCCAAGTCCCTTTCTACAACGGTGGGAATTTAAACAAGGTCATTTTGCAGTGGAGACTGGTTTACAAGCTTTAATTAGATGTGCCAGGACCAGGATTTGGAATTCAAATTGTTCTATTGGTCTGGAATCACATAGTTCTAGATAAGTGATGGTCTTCTGATACAAATTACTTTTAATATTTTCTTTCTCCTTTTTGCTTGGACCTTCTGTCTCTTCAACACTGAGTTTGCATTGAATTACAGAGGAGCTAAGGGCACGGATCATCTGTTTTGTTTCGTGATATATCCCAAACACTTAGATGCACAGGCCTGCTACATTAGGCACTTTGCCTGGTACACAGTGGATTCTCAGGCAATGTTTTTTGAGTGGTGAATGAATGTCTTCTTCACATTTGGTCCTCCATGGAACCTGACTCAGACCTTGCACATACTCAGCACTCCTATTTAAATCGCAATTATCTGTCCTTTGATTCTGGTTTTTTAAAATTTTTATTTGGATAAAAAAAAAAAGTGAGTCAACTAATTTGAGGTTCAATTTTCCAGTTTAATGTTTAAAGGAATCTCATCAAATTTATCATTTAGGCCATTTGTTCTTTTCAGCTTATAAGATCTGATATGAACTCAAACTAATTGGCTAACAAGATCTTGTTAGAAAGCTCAAATTTCTCAATCATGGGGTCCACCCACCTCCAAACCAATATCTTCCTTCCTTGTCTATTCCCAGTCTGTTTTTGGTACCACCAATACTCCAAGTAAGTCTCATTATCACAGATGCCTCCTTCACTCTAGGGGCTCTCCTCCTTGCCTACCCTCATTCAGTTAGTTATAAGATCTGTGTATCTTTTAAATTTTCTCTGTTGACTCTCTATCCTTCCTCCCTACCGCTATGACCACTGCCTGCCCCCTCTTCCCCACCCTGGGATACCACAACAGCCTAACTCATTTCCTCAGGTCTTCTCATCTCCACACTCATTCTTTCACTTGACCACCACAGATCTGACTATGTCATTCTCCTACTTTAAAATCTCCTTTTCAAAGTTTTCCCAACACCTCCATGGGATAAAACTAAGGTTCTTTGCCATGAAGGCCCTCCATTCCAGGCCCCTATTGATCTCTCCAGCTCTATCTCTATCACTTGTCCTACCTCACTTTTGGCTCTATAACTGGTGGTTTCCAACCATATCATGCTGTTTCATGACCTTGGCTTAATCCTTCTTGGAGCTGTTGAGCCACTGACTTTTGTTTGCCTGGCTAACTCTTACTTCAAGACTTAATTCATGATGGGTCCAGGAAAGGTTTCCTGAGGCCCATTAGACCAAGGGCTTCTACACTGCACTCCCACTATTCCAGGACTTTCCTTTACTCCCAAGACTCCCATCTCATTCAGGCCAGTCCCTCCACCAAAATTACTGCTTATTTTCTTTTTCAATCAGAAATTCTATTAACTGGAGCGATGTGACTCTCTTCCTGTGTGCACACAGCTTTGGATAACCTAGAGGCTCAACCTTTTCACTCAACAGCTACACCAATAAGGATGGGCTGTAGTCACTATTTTGGTTAATATTACTGTGTGGAAGCGAGATATCTTTGAGCAAGAGACCTTCTGGTGTTTCTAGGTCCATTCTCTTCCATTCTCCTTCTATGAACCCATCCCAAATGGCTCAGTATCTAGCTATTCTCAGTGAAAACAGTCATGTTGGATTGCTGGATTAACACAGACCACAGCAAACATGATACCTCCTCTTGAGTTGTCAGCTCATAATTTCCTGTATCTTAATCTTGTCTCTAGATTAGATGCTTCTTGAGAGCAGTATCTTCCCCCTTCTTAATTTCACAGTACTGAGCATAATAAGGATGACTTGATGGAGCAGATTTTGGTTAAATACGGTTAATTTTGATAAGGTGCAGAAGCCAGGACTCCAGGAGTGGGCTCTTCTCCAGTCAGTTGCATATGTACCACACCCTGAAGTGGCACGGTCTGTAGTTCCATATGCAAAACTGTCTGATCCAACACCCATTTACACTGCTTCAAATCAAAACCTTTAAGAGACAACCAAGTCATGAACAGCCTGTTGTGGACCACATGGAAGAATAATTTTTAAGACACAAAAATAAATGTAAAGTGATAGGAGATCTATAACATCAGCCTTAGAGTGTGTGGGATAGTGAAATTGGAGGCTAGGTTAGTCAAACACAATCCTTAGGCTAAAGGTGGAACTGGCTGATATAGAAAGAGAAGAAAACAAGGATTTTCAAAGGAAAAGCTGGGTGTGCTTTCTCTGAAGATTATTATGGGGAAGAAGCTATTTGTCAGGGCTGAAAGTGGGATCTGAGTGGATCTGGGGGCTGTGAACATCCTTAACACCCTTTATGGAAAGGGAGCACTGCCTTATAGCATTCCATTGAGTACCTGGTATAAGGCCTTCCTTTCGCTGAATATTCAGTGACTCAAAGACAGTAATGGAATCAGTATAGAATAAGGAGTCAAGTAGGTATTAGAATTGTGTGTTTTGGACACATAGTGTGATGTTACTACATTTTTTTTGGTGATATTTTGAGTAAGAACACAGTAATGCCAAATGAACCTCCCTTGTTATTATTATACAGCTATAATCTATGGTGTACTTGTATCCTAGGCATTGTGCTAAATCCTATACTTATATTTTTTTAAATCTTTAAAACAACATAAGATAGATCTTATATTCCTCATTTCACAAATGAGAAAAGTAAGGTAACTTGCTCAACCATCTAATTATCAGCTAATTAGTGCAAGAGGCTGGATTCAAAACCTAGTCTGACATCAAAGCCCATAGTCTTAAATCACTACGTTATTGCTTTTAAAGCAGAGCTTCTTATAAATAGCAAAATAAAAGGCTTTGCTTCCCTCAACTTGTTCCTCAGCAACATCATCAGAAAATAGAAGGGATAATTCTAGAAGTTTTTAATACCACGTTATTTGAGGTAGAAATGAAGCCATAATTGTTGGTCTCTCTTAGGGGAGCCCAATGACAAAATATTGGCTTTGCTGGCCTCTAGGACCAAAGAGGTGTGCAGCTCAAAGGAGTTGGACACCCCTGCCCCAACCCTGGGGATCCTCAGACAAATGAGACCCTAAGCTTTTGGAAGCAGTTCACTTGTACCATTTTAATTTCCATAGATCCAAAATCATTTTATTGTCCAAATACAACAAAACTAGCCTGTCTTTGAAGATCATTTATATAACAGTTGCTCTGTTGCCTATTAGTCACTACCAGTATCAGGGCGTACTAATCTCTTGCTCAAATAAGGGTATCATTCTTGGATGGTTCAGCAGCCCAACCATCATCTCCTCAACTTAAAGGCAGATGATGCTGAACAAAGGGCAAACCATGAGAATGGTCAATTTATAGTTTGTGGGTGACCCATTCTACTGAACACATCTCACATGACATCCTGAAGGCAAAAGGCACTGAAGTAATGCAGCCATTAATAAAGTTGTCAGACAAAATTGACTACAGCTCAACTCCCAGAACTATAATACATTACCTTTTTTTTTTTTTTTTTTACTAAGGTCCTTCAGTTCAGCTGCAGCAAATGAAAAAAAAAAGACAATGGACTTAATAATCTGTCTGGCAGCATTTCTGGGCAATTCTATTTGCCAATATGTCCCCCCAAAAAAATTTCTTGCAGATGAGCTCAAATAATAGGAGACTATTAGGACTCAATATTACATTACACAAGCTTGTGAAGACAATCTGCTTCCTACTGAAGGGCAAACATTTTTACTTAACACAAACTCTAGTTCCAATTTAAGACTGCTGATTGCATTGTTGCTTACATAATAGATCAAACTATGTTTCCATTATCAACCATTTTTGAAGGTTTTAGCTACTCTTTCAATAGATTCTAACAAGAGTCCAGGAATCTCTGAAATGCTTCTCTCTACCTCTTGGGAGAGAGGAGCAATTTAGTGAAGACTGAAAGTATCATTAGAAAATAGTTTCATGACATATCATGTTTTTAGGATACGAAGTCAAAAGTTTTTTTGAAAGAACCCAATGATATGGTTAGGCAACTTCTTCAAATGGAGCCACCACTCAAAAGATAAAAGAGGAGGGCAAATTCCTACACAAGCAACATTTATAATCATCTTCTTGTCTTTCCAAAAACCTTTAAAATGACTTTCTCGAACATGCAACTGACTGATCCCTAAGAACACCTTTCATGAAGAGCAGCATTTTTTTTTTGCACAATCGGGTAAACCGAAATCTACAGAAAAATGCTTGTCACTCTGTTTCTCATGCCTAATTAAGAAAGTTCTTAGGGAGAAAAAATATGATCACATACAAGAATATTTGGGATCCTTGAAAGCCTATAGTAGGAAGCTTGATGCATTATGATGCTGAAGCTATGTAATAAATTTAATTTATAGTGGAATTATACAGAGAAAAAGAATTTAAGATGACCACTAGTGTGCTATCTATTGCAAATTTTCTGTGCATTGTGAGGAAAATATTCACTGTGATCATCAACACTGCTAGAAGAAATTAGGAGAAAGTGGGCTGGGGCCTCTGCCATGTTACTCCTAGAAGTCAGCCAATAGGTATGGCAGCTATGATCCTCATTGGCTAGATTCCTGGCAACGGTTTTGGTTTTGAGTAGAGGAGGAACCAACAGTTAATTTACAGAATGGGCATTTACAGTTTTGTTTCCACATGCTTCTATGTTTTAGATAGTTCTTAAAGGGGAAATATAGGCACTATTTAACCAGGGTACTTAATAGGTATGATTTAAAAAAAAAAATTATTTCCTTCTCTGCTCCTTTCTCCTTCCAACTCTCAGGGACCCACATTTTACACTGGAATGTATTTTTAGGGCAGAGAGGGAAAAAGGGCCAAGTTTCAGATGTCTCTTTTCTCTATTTCTTTCCTGTGCTGTAAGGTTTTCTTTATGGAGCTCTCAGTCTTAGGTTTCCATAACCTCCTAATGCAAAACAGGCTAAGAAAAGCAATGAATACAACAAACCACATGTTGCTTTTCATTTTTTGAGAAGGAAAAATCCAGCTTACATGAAGACTCTGCAAAGTTAGCAGTTAACTGAAATTAAAGATGTTTTAAAGATTTCTTAACCCCAGTCTTGGCCATCTTGTAATATCTTAAAATATAAACTGAAACATATGATTATGATAAACTCTGATTTTACTTAAAAGCAAACATAAGATGTTAAGACCATGGATAATAGTTTACAAAATTAATTTTGAAGTAGGAGGCAATCTGAATATTTTCACCTAGCCAAAGATAAGAGATACAATAAAAAATTAACTTTAAGGATTTCATTGTGAAATTGACACTAGTGCATTCTGAACCCTGGATTAACAATCTATATCTGGGCTTCCACAGGCTTGCATAAATTATTCAAAAATTTTATGGCTCAATTCAGCTGTCAAAGAGAAGAGCCTCTTGACAACACTTCACACCTGTTACTTATCTAGTGAAGTCCTGGGCTTAGTTACTCCCACCTGGGATGAGCATGTCCAGACTTCTCTCACACTCATTTTACACAAGGGGATGGATTCTTTGGAGTGCCCGGTAGTAAAGAAATTAAGACACACTAAAATCCCTGGAATTTTCCTAAAATAGACTATCACAATACAGATCTTAACCAAAGTAACCACTGAGAAAGCAGCATAGACCTTATAAAACCATCACAAAAGATGGTCTATTTAGAGCTTTTCAATGTAACACATACACACAAAACAAACAATTAAGAGTCACTGACTTCAATATCTGTTCTAAGGAAAGCACTATATAACCAAAAATAAATGAAAAGTAACAGAAATTGTGTAAGCTAATTTTTCTTCTGGGTCTTAGTTGTAGGAAATGTGAATGCCCGAAATCAATGCACATCAGAATATTCTTAGCTGCTGGGGTAATTCTCAGCTGTAGGCATTTCTAATTCACCCCCACATCTTCTTCATACCCCAGCTCAACTCACTTAATAAAGGGATGAAGGCTAGGTCAAGTTGAGGTTCCTACAACCTCCACAAATCCTCCCTGTGGTCCTCTCATCATTAATCTGCATATAATTCCAAAGGGGGTTCTGGTAATTGAATTACGTGACAAAGGGGATTCTTGGGAAAAACAGGTTTGAGACAAACATCTAGTTTAAATTCTGAGTCTGTGGCAAAAAAACAGAAACCAAAACCCATTTCCTCACAAAAATCATACACGGGCTTTCAGAAGTTCTAAATAATAATCACACTTAAGTGTCAATTCTGCTGATGGTTTTTTAAAAAAGGAAACGAGATGTGAATAAAAGTGGGGTCCAAGGAAAAGTCTACATCGTGAAATATGAGGGTACTTAAGAAGCAGGGAATGGCAAACGTTGAATGCAGATTTCTGAAAACAGAGCCAGAGTGAGCTCAGAGGCGCCTCTCCTGGACAGAAGTCCTGGGAGTGGTGCCAGGTAAGAAACTTCTTGTTCAGGGAAATTTGGTGGGCAGAGTACAAGAAAATTGCTTAGTTATAATTCAAGTGTCTTTAAGGAGAACACTCTGATGGGGAACAAATGGGTACCTGCCTCCAAAAAAAAAAGCACACTTAGTGGGCAGAAAATTTGACTAGAAAGAGGGTCACTGACTCCACAGATGGGTCACCTCTCCCTTTTGGTGGCATGCAAGCATGGCAGGTACATTTGGGAGCTATGTTGATGCAAACTGGGCTGTGCTGAAAATACTGAATGAGGTTTGTATTAGTTAGGACTCTATGGTTGTAAGTAACAGAAACCAAATTAATTTGAAAGAGAAAAGGGTGAAGAGTGATCATTCACTGGAAGGATACAGAGGTGTCTCAGGCAACACAAGGCAGGAATGTAGCTGAGCTTCAGGAAATGACTGCAATTCAGAAATAGAAACCCTCAGAAATCTAGACAGAATTCTTCCTCCAGTCTCTGTCTCTGCTTCTTTCTGGTTAAAACTTTTGTGCTTCTCTCCTTGCAAACAGGACTTTGTGGCTCCTCAGTCTATGAGGTTAAAAAATGGCCACCTCCCAATTTTGGGGTTAGAATCCAACATGACTGCCAAGGGCCTGCCCCTTGACCATGTATCCACGGGGACAGATGGATTTGGATTGGGGTGTTTGTGCTTTGTGGGCTGCAGGCCAGTAAGTCCCAGCAAAGTTGGAATTGTTTTGTCCAAAATACTCCAAAAATGTCTACCATATGGATTTAAAAATTCTATTTGTAGAATGGGGCAAGAGTACTTGTGATTAGATATTATGGATGGGAATTAGCTTGTCCATATTAATAGTGATCAAACAGAAATTGATGCTGAGCTGGCTGACAATGTAAGAATCACCTGGAAAGCCTAAAAATATATAGATGCCTGGACCATATCCCCGTAGATTTTGATTTAGTAAGTCTGAGTTAGGACCCAGAAATTTGCATTTCATATAGTCTCCCTAGGTAACTGCAATTTGTAAATGGGCTTAGGAACCATTGGCTTATAGGTACCATTCAGTTTTGTTGCTAGCTTCCCTAAGAAAGCAGTACATTTGTGGAATGAGAAAGAAGAGCTGCTTTAAGCTTTCATTGAGTAGTTGGTCAACGCAAAATTCTACCCGGACACTCCAACGTCTTCAATATTGCTCATGAAGCAGTCATGCTGATGAGTAAATCTCAGATCTCTTTTATGGAAAGCTCTAAGAACATAAATATCATTTTAGGGAGTTGACCCATCTTAGTTAAAATGTCTTTCTCAAGTGAAAGTTAACTTCTCTTTTATTATATTAGGCAAAACTATTCGTTTGGAGTGGCTTGTGGTGCTGGTTTTAATCCACACAACTAACTTTCCTCCCTCCCTCCCTCCCTTCCTTCCTTTGTTGGTGAGCTAACATCTGTGCCCATCTTCCTCTATTTTGTATGTGGGTCACTGCCACAGCATGGCTTGATGAGTGGTGTATGTCCGCACCTGGGTTCCGAACCCAAGAACCTGGGCCACCGAAGTGGAGTGTGCTGAACTTAACCACTATGCCACTGGGCCGGCCCCCACACAATTTTTGAAAACTATGGTTTCTCATGAATGTTAGTGGAACACATTAAAAAAACATGAAATGAGAAATTTAGAAATTGAAGCCATTTCACATCTAACATTTAAACCCATTATTTTTGGGACATGCAAAGCTTAATTTTAATTATGTATAGTTTCTGCAATTTCAACACATTTCCTATGCATAAGCTCCACTTTCATGAAGCTTTTGAGGCAAGTGCTGCTCCCACTGATGTAAATTAACTGCTGTCCTGCTGGGTAGGGCTGTTGAAACTTGAAGGCTGCTGGGCAGCTGCTGTCTCTGAGTTCTGAGTGTTCATTAGCGTCCCAGCACATGGACACACAGCAGGCAGATCACATGTCATTTGGGGGGACAGGGGATATTTACTGAAAATACTAAGCAGATCAAGTTGTGTAGACAAAGCAGAAAAAGAATAAATCACATGACCTTTACAGACATAAGCTGGGAAGGTGTTTGAACCATTCTGAACTAAACAAACTCTCACTGGGACAGTACTGTCTTGGCAGAGGATAGAAAGTCTCTCCTACCCCCCAACTTGCTATTTGCCCCAAAGCGACAACAACGAACGATTCAATCTGTTCACAATTGTATCTCTTGCTCTTCTTTTTTTTTTTTTTTTTTTTTAAAGATTTTATTTATTCAGTTTTTTCCCCCCAAAGCCCCAGTAGATAGTTGTATGTCATAGGTTCACATCCTTCTAGTTGCTGTACGTGGGACTCGGCCTCGCGTTGGACGGAGAAGTGGTGCTTCGGGGCGCTCCCGGGATCCGAACCTGGGCCGCCAGCATCAGAGCGCGCGCACTTAACCGCTAAGCCACGGAGCCGGCCCTCTCTTGCTCTTCTCTGCTCCAGTATTTTTCCTTTCTTCTTGCACCAATTCTACAGCTTTTCTCTGGCTCAGTCTTCTAGTTTGTCTTAATGCATGGAAGAATTTTTCTTGAGCTATTATATTACCGTAAAGAAGAGTTCTTCTGAAGAACTACCCTCCAGTCCTCATCACATCATCAATGAAGGCAGCATTGCGCTGAGCAGGCAGCAGAGCCTAAATGATGTTGAGGGACACTTCCAAAGCCAGTGTATCTGTGTTGATTTAATGCAGAGAAATAAAAGATGACAGTGGCTAGTCATGTGATAGATGATACATGGGGTTGAATCGCAGTATTAACAGTATTAATTTTTCCTCATTAGCCAGAGAACAAGGTAAAGATATATCCGAGGACACAGAGGAGGATAAGATTGCAACTCCTGTTTCTGTGTGATTTTTATCAGGGTATGAAATGCAATTATGTCAATTTCATTTGAATTAATCCATCAATTTGTCACTTTGGGGTTTTACAAAAGTTAACTGTATAAACAAACGAAAGTGAACGTATATTTTAATGATGATTGAGAACACTGCTTTTACACTCTTAAAAAATCATGAAAAGATAACTCTTCTTTTGTAATGGTTAGAGTGGAAAATGAAAAGTATGGAGAATGTGGCTCTGAGGAGGAGGTGGGGGACAGGAAAAGGGGAAGGGGTTGAACGTCGGCCCTAGACTAAGGATTTTTATAAAGGATCCTCCACACTCACACTGCTTAAGGGCACTATGAACTTTATTATACGGCAATAATCTTAGCACAACATACTTTCCTGTTAGAATATCCTGTACCATTACCTTGAACTCTTGGCTTAAAATTGAAGTCTGCCTGAACATTATGTGTAATGTAATTCCCACAAATGAGCTACTGTTTGGGGGGAAAAAAAAAAAAAGGCAAGTGGTAATAAATCTGTAAATCCCTACTGCAGTATTTAGGATAACTTTATTGGTCTGGGCTCAACAGTTTTATACATAGGTATATATGACAAACACCAAATGAGAAATGTAAAATCCATCAACGGAACTCATGGATAAAGCATTGTTGCATCAATAGCTTTATTCTTTAGAGCTTTATTTATTATTTAGGGAGCTATTATAAATAGCTTTATTATTTATTTATTTGTTTGTTTAAAGGAAAAACAATGGGGAGAGAAATTTGCTTTAGGTCAACCGTGTGGGAAATATCTCAAAATTGCCTGGCTTTGAACACAGATGGGCAGAGAGGTACTGAAAGCAGCGAAAAGGAAAAGGAGGATGGATACAGAGGCGGAGTGGGTGCGCTGTCAGGGTCCTCGGGAGGTGGCGGTGCTCCACTCTGAGTCTGGGAGGGAGGGGAGGACGGGGCTCGTCAATGTACTTCTGCTTCTGCCCCTCACTGGCTGGAAGACCTTTACCCCTCCGGGCCTCAGTTTCTCATCCACAAAGTGGTAGATGATCTCTTAAGTTGTTTTGGCTGTGAAACCCTGTAATTCTCTGATTCTTTGGACTAGAAAAGCTAGGAATGGAGGTCAGTTGTATACATAGAAGCCATTTGATACCAAAAGGCTGTCTTAGAATTTGTTGCTACACCCCAGAGTGGTGAAGTAGAAACAATTGCACGTATTCCCTTTGAGAGCGGCAGCCTGTGGGTGGTGGGTCTTGCTCTCACAGAGAAGACTATAGACAGTGAAGGGCCTGAAGGTCTGAGCAGCTGCACAGATGCTTTTTGTCTCTTTGGAGTTCAGACAGTATAAAAACTTCAAATGAAAGTTCCCAGGCATGTACCCTACATTCCCCATCTCATCTGCAGCTCCTTAGTCTGAAATGGAAAATTCTATTTTGGGAAACCGTCTAGAAATGCATTTAGGCTAACATGAAAGAAAAGTTGGAAAGCAAATTTGAACATAAAACATGGAAACTCAAAGAACTGTTGAAAAAGGAAAATGAAATTCTTCCTTTAAAGCATATTCCAGAATAAAGTTCTAAAGGACTTAAAAAGAATGTTCCCACAGCACCTGTCACTTCCCTACCATATCCTGTTCACCCTTTAATTATTTGTTTGATGTCTGTGGTCTCCGTTGGGCTGGAAGACTTGTGAGGAGGGAGAACAAGACTGCCTTGCTCAGCCCTGCATCCGAGAACTAGCCTAACACCCGGCACACAGTAAGGGGTATGCTGAGTGACCAAGTGGCTGAACGATGAATGCAATTAATTTTATGAGAATATCCAACATGTATAACTCAGGATATTAAAATATCAATTAAAAACATGACTACCGTTTATTCTATTTTTCTACTTCTTATTCTACCAATGACCTTTCTTAAGAAAGCATAAGATTTTCTTGAAAAAGTCTTTAAATGGGTTTTATTTGTATTTTATTCCTGGTACAATTAATCTTTTTTTTAATGAGTAGACAAACGAATCCCCGAAATTGATGCTATTTTCCCAAAAATATTTATTGAGACGGGCAATTTGAAGGTTTGCATTTTTTTAAAAAAGAAGCCCATGTCCTATGTTAGTGTTAATACAGGAGAGCTTGAAAACCCTTTATTTACATGCCTAGCAACGACACTAACCTGCTCGTTAAGAGCTCTAATAAAAAGTAGTGTGATAAAAATGCCAAGGCTTACTTATCTTAAAAGATCCTTCCTAGTTCAAAGGGTCAGTTTCACACCAGGGCCCCGAGTCTTATCAGCTGGCTCTTCAGAGCCTTGCCATTGTAAAACAAAGGATTCCTCTAAACTGGCATGACAATGGTACAATCACCAGACACTTCAAAAGAAGCAGGCACCGCGTGGAGGATGCTCTGGGTTGCCCCTCACTGCGATGTTTACACACACGTTCCAACAGCTCCTCCCACAGCAAAGGACAGGCAGGATAGTCAAGGGCATGGCGCCCGCAGAGTAGCCAAGGACTCTCTGTCTTTACCAGCAAAGCCAGGGGGAAACTTCAGTTTAAACACCATTTACTCTAAACACCGTGTTCTCAGAAGACAGGGTCTCATTACTCTACTAGGGTGAGGAAGCTGCCGGGGGAATGGAAGTTGAGCTTCAGGGGTTACATTCTCAGCACATAATTAGAGACAGAAAGAGAGAGAGGGAGAAAGAAGTACGTCTGCAGATAACCCAGAACAATCTGCAGGTGTCCACATGCATTTTGCAGATGTGGAAAGAATAAGAATAAAAGACTATCCTGCCTTGCGGGATGCAAAGAGAAGGCCTACAGATACGAGGATAGCAGAAAGAAGTATTTACTGAATTCCCTCTGAGGGTCTGGCCTTGTGGTGGGGGCTCTGATCTGCTGGCCTCGTTTGTTTAACTTCCCTGGAAATCAAAAACAAAGACCTACTTTCCCAAATCAGATTCCACAGGAGAAGGAAATCCAGTATCTGTGAAAATGATTGAAAAGCTTACCCTCGAGGGTCCCCAGCCCTTTCTTGGAGATATGCATTAGAGATGTATATAAATAGTATTATTTCAAAGAAACCCAGGCACCTTGATGCTGGAAGCAGGAGGCCAAATGGGCAACAGCTTGATCTCTTCTGTATCAAAGGTTAAGTTAAAAAGTTTTCTTTATTTTTCAAAACCTGTGCTTTGTACATTCTAGGATATCAAGGGTGTTTTAAAAACAAGCAACCTCCCATTATTATAGCGAATCCTTTGTACTTTGCAAAGAGTGTGGTGGCCTTGTTAAAGACCAGTAAGACTGTGAGGTCTGGGAAACTAGGATCTGCATCTGATTCTCCTTTCTACCATCACACAACCATCCCCCACTGGGGGGGGGGGGGCTGCTATTCAAGCAAACTTGTCCTAGTTCTTTTCAAGTTTCTTTCTTTGCTTCAACCCTAATGAAGTGCTTGAATACCCAACAGGATGGTCCTACTACTAAACCAAATAAAGAGTTCAGACAAAGTTCCCAGAGAGATGGACAGATCTGTTTTTTATCAAGTAATAATTTCAACAAGCATGATAGTGTGCCTATTATGTATTCATCCTATTTAAAATTGCATCCCCTGCCCTCTCTCTGCCCCACACTCCTCATCTCTTTCTCCTGAGTTAGTTATCTTCCTAGCACCTGTCCCCATCTCACAGACCATGTATTTTATGTAAATATTTTGTTTGGCCCCTGCCTCCATCCCTGCCCCCCCACACCACTAGAATGTAAGGTCCTTGAAGGCAAGGATTTCTATCTGTTTTGTTCACTCATGTAGCTCGAGCACCTGGTGCGTAGTAGGTACTCAATTAATATTTGTTACATAAATGGATATAAGAAACTGTGCTGGACACTGGGGTGTAAAGATGAATAAGAGCTGCTCTTTGCCCTGAAGTAACTCACTATTTCCTCCCCGTATTTATATATCTTTAATACTTTCCTCATTTTTTATGTCTCTCTCTTAAAGCTTTAGTGTGTCTCTTTTTAAAAATTATTATAAAATAAACTATGGATACAATTTCATTGTATATTACGAAGCTATTCAATTTAGTATATACAGTAGCCCCAAGACTATAATCATTCCAAGATACAGTTGTTGCTTTTCAAAATCCTTTGAGGCGTCATCACTGTAATAAAATAGTCCAATAGTTGTATGGTATACAAATATATTCCCAAATCATGAAACATTAATGATCTAATAAAAGCAATTAGTTTCCGGTTGCAGCAACTGAAACTGTCTTCTATTCTGGGATTTAAGAACCTTTTATTTTCTGCATTTCAACCTTTCTTCTGTGTATGCTGGGAAACTATTAAATCCCCAGCAGATAATTCTCTTATCTCATGGTTCTTGGGTGGAAGAAGAAAGATCACCATCTATTTTTTTTTTTTTCTGAATCTCTTGTCAGTGTTCCCATAAGAAATAGTTAGCCAGATGCAGCTTAATTACTGTTACAAAAGAATGATTTCACTAACGCAGGCAGATCAACAGTAACACCTTGGGAAACTCAAGGGCCAATGAGCTAAAATTAAATCTGAACAATTTATCTATTATATGTTCTCCAAGGACATGTCAAATTGAAAGATCCACATTACGAAACTAAAATGACAACAAAGTTTCTTTGCCCATCCTGGCCTATTCTATTTTTAAAATTTAATTTTATTGAAATTATACAAACACATAGTTTAAAAATCCAACAATTCTAAAAGGCTTGTTTTGAAAAACAGCTGTCCCATGCTTCTCCCCTTTTCTGCTTCCCAAAGGCAACCATGTTCAGCTCTTTTCACTGATTCTTTTACTATTCATCTCCACTTCTCTAGATAACACAGAGATATTACTCCTTTGATTTCTTTTTCTTTTTTTTTTTTTTTTTTTTATAAGGTTTTTTTTTTTGTTGTTGTGAGGAAGATCAGCCCTGAGCTAACATCCGTGCTAATCCTCCTCTTTTTGCTGAGGAAGACCGGCTCTGAGCTAACATCTATTGCCAATCCTCCTCCTTTTTTTTTTTTTTTTTCCCCAAAGCCCCAGTAGATAGTTGTATGTCATAGTTGCACATCCTTCTAGTTGCTGTATGTGGGACGCCGCCTCAGCATGGCCAGAGAAGCAGTGTGTCGGTGCGCGCCAGGGATCCGAACCCGGGCCTCCAGTAGTGGAGCGCGTGCACTTAACCGCTAAGCCACGGGGCTGGCCCCTCTTTTTCTTTTTTTTTAATGCATTATCTATTAACTTCTACCCTCACTCTATCCCACATATCCTTTAACGGGAGATAAACTTATTGAAACTTTCCATCTACCCTTAACTTTAAATGATAGTTGGTGGACTACTGAATTCTAAGCCAAAAGTGATTTCTCCTTAGAATTCTGAAGGCACTGCTCTGCTGTCTTCTAGCTTCCAGTGTTGCCATTCTGATTTTTCATCCTTTACATGAAATCTGGATTTTTTCCCTCTCTGAAAGGTTGCCTTTTTTTTTGGTGAGGAAGATTAGCCCTGAGCTAACATCTGTTGCCAATCCTCCCCTTTTTGCTGAGGAAGATTGGCCTTGGGCTAACATCTGTGCCCATCTTCCTCTACTTTATATGTAGGACACCTGCCACAGCATGGCTTAATAAGCAGTGTGTAGCTCCGCGCCTGGGATCAGAACCTGCGAACCCTGGGCCGCTGAAGCGGAGCATGCAAACTTAAGCACTGTGCCACTGGGCCAGCCCTGAAAGGTTGCCTTTTATGTTCCTAGCATTCTAAAATTACCTGATGATGCACCTTAGTATCAATCTATTTCCAAACACTGTACAGGGTTTTTAGTGGGCCTTTCAATCCAGAAATTCATGTCCTTCAGTTCAGGAAAATTTATAGAATTATCCCTTTGATGTTGGATCTCTGGACTGGACTTCCAATTTTCTCATCTTTTCTCTCCTATTTTTCATTTCTTACTGTTTTTATTTTACTTTCTAGAGATTTCCTATATTGTAGCTTCCAAGGCTTCTAGTGAATGGTTTTCTGTTTCTTCTCTCTTATTTTTAATTTCCATGAGCTCCCTGGTCCACAAAGGTTGTTTTTTTGTAGTAGTCTGTTCTTGTTTACTGGGTACAATATCTTCTCCTTTCTCAGATGACATTAATGATATATATTAAAAGTGTTCTTCTCCCTGGGTAGTATCTGTTTTATCTGTTCTCTCTCTCTCTGTTCATTTTATATTAGATATTTCTTTCAATGTCTGATAATCCTTGGCTATCTGTTCATATTTCAGAGTGAGACACTAAAAAGCTGATTGGAAGCGATCTGTATTTGGGAGGATGGGGCCAGTGGAAGAGAGCTTTTTGATCCCGTCTTCACTCTAGACTAAGATAATATAAACTGGGCTCTTTCCTTGGGGAACCTCCCAAGTCAGTATCTTTCGTTTTGTTTCATCTTTTCTTCACTTTGGGCTAACCACATTCTCCAGAGAAGACTTCCCAGCTCCCATTCAGCAGGGTGATACCCGGCTGAATGATGTGGAAGCCACGTGGAGGCATCTTTACCTGATTCCTCTGCTTTTGATTAGGTACCCCTCCCTCAACCATGCCTGGGGTCTCAGCATCTAGAGAGCCTCCGTTCCACTCTCACCAAAGGATAAACTGTCTTGAGCCTTTTGGGAGTTCTACGGTATAACTCAGGTTGCTTCTCAACTTTCTTCACTTCTAGATTAGGATCTGCCCCCCTTGGGTCTTCTAAGTTAGTTACCAATTATCCTGTTTCCAGCCTCCCAAATTTGTTGTTATTTTCTTCTTTCCCATTCTCTTCTTTCTTCATTCTCTTCATATTTGTGGGTTATCTCCTTTCACAAAATAATTTCTTTACTGTCATTTTAGTGAAATGTTACAAGAGGACAGAGCTAAATGGGTGTCTTCAATCTGCCATCTTTAACTGGAGGTCCCTATTTCATTCTTTTCCATGGGCTGGTTTTTAAGGCCATCCCCAAAATACCAGCTTCACGACCTCCTTCTAGGTCACGGACATCTTGCAGTCCTTGAGGTCTGAGTTTGAAAGGAGAGGAGAGGAATTTCAGTCGATAAAAGGCAAATGTGTTTTTAAATACTTAACTGGGCACTTAACAAGAAGAGTGGGGTATTTTCTGTGGTAGTCTGAAAGATGTTTTTTCTACATAATAGATGGGTTTCTTTCTGCACACCAGATAGGCATGAATTTCTGGAGTTTTGATGGGGGGATTAAAAGGTTTCAGAATGTCTCTTTTAGCCTTGAGTTTGTAATACCCAAACTAACAGAATTTAAATTCAGGCCTAATATAATGCCTTCATTCCATTAGCAAGAAAACTGATTTTACTGTGAAAGATGAGCTAAATTAAAAGCATCAGAAGTTTTTCTGAGGACAGATACTTTTGATAACACTATGATTGCTTGCCTGCTAACAAGGATGATTTTTTTATACGCTGGAGAATTTCTCATTTTTTCCAACTTAAGTGACTTTCTCTAATAAGTACAAACAATAAATATACAACATGCTGAAATCCATATGTCGTGGACTTATTTTTTACCCAAGCAAAGTTATTTAATGTCTAACACTAACGACAGCTGCCAAGTTAATTTGAAAGTGTTAAAAATAGCTCAGTGGTCCTTATATTTGTCCTTGCATCTGTCCTATATTTGTCTTTGCATCTGTCTTCCAATTTTAAAACTAAAACACTACTGAATTCACTTATATAAAACCTATAAGATGAATTTTAATCTCATTTTTATTTAGGACTGAACAGTATTCAATATTAGCATCCAGTTAAAATGATCTTGAAATTTATTTGGCATCTACTGATTGAGGCAGGAGTAGTACATCTTATATTTTTCAAAAAGCTAGCAATGATATCTCTATAGCCTTCTGATAAACTGTAAATTGCATGTATTAACAAGATAATCTTGGAACCTTGGTTCCCATGGCAGCTTTGCCACTCACTAGCTGTGTTACTTCACTGTGCCTCCATTTGCTATTCTCTAAAATGGGGACAATAATAGCACATACATCAGAATGTTGTTGCTGTGGGCAATAAAATGATCATAACATATGAAGCACTAGGCCTGCCATGAAATGCACCACGGCTTCATAATTGACAAGGCTCTGCCTTATTTAGGAAAGGCAGACCTGAAATGTTGAAAGAAGGGTTACATTATTTCTCTCTTGTGGGGGCCGGCCTGGTGGTGTGGTGGTTAAGTTCGCATGCTCCGCTTCGGTGGCTCAGGGTTTGCAGGTTCGAATCCCTGGCGTGGACTGACACATTGCTCATCAAGCCATGCTGTGGCGGCGGCCCACATATAAAATAGAGGAAGATGGGCACAGATGCTAGCTCAGGGCCAATCTTCCTCAGCAAAAAGAGGAAGATTAGCAATAGATGTTAGCTCAGGGCAAATCTTCTTCACCAAAAAAAATAATAAAATTTCTCCCTTGTGGTACATAATCCTCAATTAGTAATCATTATCATCTTTAATATTGAAAAGTGTCTTCCACAGGACAAATTCTTAAATAGCATCATTCAGAGAACAAAACTGTTGCCTCCACTGTGTTGTTAACAGGCATTTACTGAATTTTTAGCACGAGCTTTAGACTTTTGCCAGATGGAAGAGATACTTCAGACCTTTGTGGCTTGATGTACTTGATCAACTCCAACCCCTTCTCTGATCTCGGTGAGTGAAAACTGATCAGTGGTGGTGATGATAACAAAACAGCCTTCTTACGCTCAGTAAAATGGCCTATTCTTCTGATTAATCCACAGCTGGATGAACATTTACAGACTGCTCTCCATAATTCTAGACCAGTGATGCAGTAGGTGAAGAAACACCTCCAGAAGGAGTGGCTAAAAGGGGTGGGGTGAAGTTGGGTAGCTTGAAAACAAAGCAGAACTCTGACCCACGGCTTTGAGTGTTTTAATCCAATATTTACTTTATTTAGCAATTTAAATAACATTAAAGGAAGACCTATGTGTTTAGCAACATAGGTATGTGCTTTAAAAAACAGTTGAGAAATACTGATCTAAACCAGAATTTCTCAATCTTCCTTCTCCCTATCTGTAGCTGTAGCCCAGTAGGGTATATCTGAACCCACGACACTCCCTCCCACCAGGTTCTGATATGGCACGCCCTTCCTGCAACCACTGCTTGATGTAGAGTAACCATATGTCCCATTTTGCTCTGGAAAATCTTAGTTTGTGCCTCTTTTTCAGGTTAAAACTATTGACAGCACCTTCTTTCACATTCTCAAGTGTCCAGTTTTGGACAATAAATTATAAGGTTACTCTATATCTATGGATCACCCAATCTAAGGTGGATCTGGAGTCATGGAAGTAAGAGAGTAACGTGGAATCTCCACTGGAGAACAGAGGAGCCCCCCAATATACACTAGCAACTCAACCTCTCACCATGCTTTTCCAACACAACCTAAAATGTGGAAAAGAAGGATGTAGGACCTTGGTGGTCAACATACACGAGAAGAATATTATCAGATAGTGGACTTTGCAGTAGGACAGCCCTGAGTTAGAATCCTGACTCTCCCATTTACTAACTTCATGGTGTGGGAAAGTCATCTCATTCTCTCAGCCTCATTTTTCTCAAATATTCAATGAAAATGTAAAATTTCCTTCACCAAGTTGTGATGGGGATTAAATAAGATGATGCATGGAAAGTGCTTAGCACAGTGAGGAGATACTGCAAAAAAGATCAATGCCAAATAGTCTATTATATTGTTTTAATTTGATTGAGGCTTCACTCTAATTTATGTATTAACTACATTAACCTAAAAATACACTTTCAATTAGAAAGGCTTTATCTTAAAAAAGTTCTTTAATTTAGGCAGAGCATCAAACTGTTGACTGAATTTGGTTGGTTAACAACACAGTGAGGTATTGCAAATGCTATAATCTGAATGTAAGGTTCAAAGAAATGTTAAGATGTGCACAATTTGAATCAGATATAGTGCCATGATGTGATGGTGTGTGCTTGCATCTACTGAGACAAGGATAAACTTAAAGATGTAACTTATAATCGATTTAGATGATTTAAATTGTATTTATATATTTATTGATTATATAATTGCAAGTCCAAAGAACGATGGTAAAAAACATTAAAACCATATTTTGAGGAACATTATATTTCTTTACTAATTATATATTTAATGGATGAAGGGAAATACCTTTAAAATTAAAATGTAATTCAATTTCAAAATGGTTATGAACAGAATACAGTTTAAAGTGATAAGGGTAGAAATTAACCAACCAGCGAAAATTCAGAAGAAATGGTCATCTTGTAATCTGTCCTGTTTCTCCAAGCATTGAGAATGTCTCCTGTGAAGGCCATATACCATATAAATCAACCATGAAGAGTGAGACAATCACCCTCAGAACAACCTAATTTGGTTTTACTTACCTAAATGTTTCAAGTGAAATCAGGGATTTTTAGGACTGCCATTTTCTACTTTGCTTATAAAAATAAAATGATGTGGAATTAAATAGTGCATTTGCAATACAACTAGATCAAAGCAAGGCAAGTTTTACTGATTTTTTTCTCAGCTAATTCAGGCTGTATCTCAGCCTCAAAATTTGCAAGTTTGTTATTGTAAATCTGGTGTCTAAATTATATCACAGCACAGTCCACATAATTACCACCTAATGTGCCAAGACAAAGTGCATTTATCTGAAAATGTGTCTTATTTTAATAAATTAACATATGGTCAAAAATACTCTAAAAATTTGAAGTTGAGAGCCGTGTACATCCAGCAGGGTTTGGGCCTTGGTCATATTAATGCTCCTTTCCTGAGCATCCCACGTGGCATTCTGCCATTGGAAAGCCACCACTGCATCAAATAAGTTTTATTACTTTGCGGCTGGAAAAAGTTTTGTTTTTTCCATTAGCAAACAGAATCTTAACTTAAAGCAAGAAATTGGCAAAGTTATTTTTAAAGTCGATATGTTCCATAAAGTTGATCTTAAAGCATCTAGGAATTTTCAGTGGATTCTCATGAAGAAAGCAAGCTTTATGCTACTCCATCCATTTTATCCTTAGCCACCTGAATATAAAGACTACCCATGTCCCAAAGCAGTTCGTTTAGTTGAAAAAGAGTTTGTTTTTTTTAAAATCCCCTTTAAACTTGGAACAGGCATTTAAAGGTAAACCAAGATGCCCATTTTCTTAATTTTTCTCTAGTCCAATTTACGCAGGGGCAACTCTTGAATTTTGAATAAGGCACAGGAAACTAGATCTTTTCATGGCTAATTTACAAAGGTCATCTGGTAAATATTTCAACAAACTACTTTTTGCACTAGTACATTTGGTCTCAAGCTTGTTTAAAGCAATAGGTTGATATTAACCATTTCTCTTGAGTCTTGAAACAACCAAGAAAGGAAACAAGGGAAACTGGTAAAGGCAATGAATATGTGTCACATACGTGTCTTTCACATATTCAGTGTTTCAGATGGCTCAAGGAATGCCCAATTACAAACAGGAGCTCTCTTGGTGTATGAAAGGGTAAAATTCTGGGGTCACATTATGGAGTACAGGTGGAAATACATCTATAAACACAGTTAGAACAGGTGATTTGGATAAATCTGCAACTTTTATCTATATGCAAACTTATCCAGTAAGACTCTCCTATCCCACACTTAATTGAAATTAAACCTTGTCAACCACAAAGTTCAGGATAAAGACCTTTGATGTCAAACACAACATTCTCAAGCAAGTTTTTATTAACTAGGCATTTTGTAAGTAACATTTATCTTCAAAGTACCAAAGACAGTACCCATCCCAGGTAATAGTAAGTGCTTAGGAACAACTGTGTTGAATTAATTTATGACCCTAAACATTTTTTCCTGTGAAATATATTTTAACACTTTAATTGAATTGACCATGGTTTCATTGAGCTAATCAAAGGCACTTCCTATCTTTAAGCTAATTTTATTTCCACTAAAATGGCCCATGCAACACAGGTAATTTGAAACAGCAAGTACATTTATAATACAGCAACTCTACAAAATGTTGTTCTTTTGTACAGAATATTTGACTATGAAAATCAAGGCTATTCTGAAGCACTGCATTTTGTAGAAAAACAAAGGACCAAGAAGCACGAGCACCTGAATTTTAGCTATATAACCTTGATTTTTTCTTTCATAATTTCTTCCTACTAATCCAGTAGTAGATTTAAAGTTTTCCTGAAATAATAAAAGAAGAACCCAAGTTAAACCATCAAGTAAAAATTGTTGGTAATAATCATTGTTTAAATTTTTTACATTTATCTTAAAATTCTTCTACCTCAGTTATGATCCTTTTTAGAACAGACATTTGTTTGGAAGATAGTGAGGCATAGTAGTTAAGGGCACGGGTTCTGGAATCATCGAGACTTGGTTCATATGGCAGCTTGGCCACTCATGAGCTGTGTCACCTCCCTGTGCCTCTATTTCCTATTCTCTAACATGGGGACAATAGTAGCACCTACATCATACTGTTGTTGATGTGGCAATAAAAGTGATAATACATACAGAGCACCAGACTTGCTACACAGTAAGAGCTCAACAGATGTTAAATGTCACTATTACCAATGGACCAAAGTCCATTATGAAGGACAAGAAGGGGATGATTGCTTCTTCCCAAGAAGATAATGCAGAGCATTTGCACTGCCTTTTGTTTATAACAGAATTATGGGATCTTAAGTGTTTGGAAACATGTAGCAGAGTGCTCTAGGATTTTAAAATGTCAATAAATACAGTGCAAAGCTCAGATGGCCATATCTTAGTGAACCCTCTTACCGGGACTGAACTCAGCCAGTGAGATATATAGGCATCAACTCAGGCCAGAGATGTATTCACATGTATTTCTTGGCACTTTTCTAGATCCTAAGGGACAAAGATAATTTTAAAAAGAGTTTTGTATTTGAACAGTTTATAATCTGGTAGGGGAGACGCACAATTATAAGCTGATGCATTAAGTTATACATGGAGGTATGAATGGAGTGTGAAGAAAGTGCTGAGGAGCAGGTGGTGGTTGGGGTGGGAGGACGGCAAGACTCAACGTGTCTGGGGAGAATTAGGAGAAGCTTCATAGACGACATCTGAACTAGAACTGGAAAGATGAGTCGCAGTATATAAGGCAAAAATGGACATGTCCTTTAGGAATAAGGAGGACAAATCTGGGCACTTTCCTGCCTAGAGAATAGTGAGAGGTTCAGTGTAGCTGAGAAGTAGACAGTACAACTGCAAAATCGTGGATAGAACTGAGTAGACGTGATCCAGAAGGCCTGGAGTTGAGGGCTGGGACCACTTTGCAAAGGCCTTGCATGAGAACTCTGGTGAGTAGCGATCCACCGGCATGTTTTAGCAGGGCCAGGCCGTGATCAGAATTGCCTTTTAGAACAGTGACCATGGCTGCAGTGTAGAAATAGTTCAGAAGAGTACAAAAAGAAGCTGAGGGAGAAAGACCAGTTAGGAAGCTGTTAAATAATGATGATAGTGCCTCCAGCATGGCAATGAGGATGAGAGGAGGGCTTAGATTTGAGGAAGAGTCCCCAAGTAGAACCAACAGTCTATGGTGCTTGAATGACATAGGGGCGATGGTGGAAGGGTCTTGTCAAGGATGATGTGTCCAGTGCCAAACTGAGAACCAGCAGCCTCTCAACACATTCAGATGACTAGAACAGTTAGGAAAGGAAAAGTGAAGAAGTCAGATGGGGCCACTGGGAAAGGATAGAATCTAAGGGCGTGTTTCCTTCTCTCCTCCTTCCATAGTGGAAGTCGAGATGCAACTCGAGATTCACTTAGCAGGCAACAAGATGACACACTACTGGAAGCCCATTTTTATGACAAAGACAACTGTTCCGACTTTACTGGGAGCCCAAGAAGACATGGCTTGTGCCTGGCATGTAGAGGGTGCTTAATAAATGCTTGTCTGTTGAATTTGTTAAGCAGGAAGTGAATAAAGCAGTGCGGCTGGGTCTCAAAATTACCTGAATCTTCTGAACCCCTCTGTGCCTTGATTTCTTTATTTATAAAATGGAGATGGAAATATTAGGAATTAAAGGAAGAAAAATCTTAGAATAAGTAAGACATGATCAAGAAGTATTGATGCTGGGAAAAAGGGGTAAATTTCCAAGTTCTCTATCTAATGATAAGTAATCTATTAAAGATTTATATATACCCTACACTATTTTATGTCTACCTAAAGTTTTTTCACCTTTTTTGTCATAAAGTAATTAAACAAATAAAATGAAGGGCAAGCTTTCTCAAATTTACATGGGAAAGCTAAATCTGTATGGAAGTCTTACTGTGGTAAGGAAAAAGTCCTGTTTAAGGAGGGAATTAAGAAATTCTTCTTAAGTTTTGAGAAAAACTGAACATTTGCAAGAAGTCTTCATATTTAAAAAGAAAAGAAGGGCTGGGCCAGTGATGTAGTGGTTAAGTTCATGTGTTCTGCTTTTGTGGCCTGGGGTTTGCCAGTTCGGATCCTGGGTGCGGACCTACTCACTGCTCATCAAGCCATGCTGAGGTGGCATCCCATATAGAAGAGCTACAACTCTACAACTATGATACACAACCATGTACTGGGGCTTTGGGGAGAAAAGAGGGAAAAAAAGAGGAAGACTGGCAACGGATGTTAGCACATGGCCAATCTTCCTCAAAAATAAATAAATACAAAAATAAAAAATAAAAGAACATAATATAGATAGCCTGGTTTTACATCTGCTTTTAAACATCATTTCATAATAAAACATTATTTTGAAAATTCTCAGTACTATGAAAAAGTTAAAAGTTTATATTAAAAATTTGAATTGCCAGAAATTTATATATTCTATCAATCAGGTAGATTTTGATGTAATCAGAAATGTTTGGAATATAACAGTCAGTAAGACCCCATTTGATATTCTTGCAGTCAACACTCAAAAAATATCCATTGACACACCTATTAAAATGGCCAAAATCTGGAATGCTGACAACGCCAAATGCTGGTGAGGATGTGGAGCAGTAGGAACTCTCATTCATTGCTGGTGGGAATGCAAAATAGTACAGCCACTTTCGAAGACAGTTTGGTGGTTTCCTACAAAACTAAACATACTCTTACCATATGATCCAGCAATCACACTCCTCAGTATTTACCCAAAGGAGTTGAAAACTTATATCCACACGAAAACCTGCACATGGATGTTTATAGCAGCTTCATTCATAATGGCCAAAATTTGGAAGCAAACAAGATGTCCTTCGGTAGGTGAATGGAGAAATAAACTGTGGTACATCTAGACAATAGAATATTATTCAGCACTAAAAGAAAGGAGTTATAAAGCCATAAAAAGACATGGAGGAAACTTAAATGTATATTACTAAGTGAGAGAAGCCAATCTGAAAAGGCTACATATTGTATGATTCCAACAATATGACATTCTAGAAAAGACAAAACTATGGAGACAGTAAAAAGATCAGTGGTTGCCAGGAGGTGGGGGGGAATAGGTGGAGCACAGAGGATTTTTAGGGCAGTGAAAATATTCTGTATGAAACTATAGTGATGAATACACGTCATTACATCACATAGAATGTACAACATCAAGAGTGAACTGTAATGCAAACTATGTACTTTGGGTGACTATGATGTGTCAATGTAGGTTCATTAATTGTAACTAAGGTACCACTCTGGTGGGGGATGTTGATAGTGGGGGAGGCTATGTATGTGTAAGGGTAGCAGGTATATGGGAAATCTGACCTTCCTCTCAATTTTGCTGTGAACCTAAAACTGCTCTAAAAAAATAGTCTTTTTAAAAAAGACCATTGAGTGTGAATGAACTCAAGAAACAATAAGCACATACCTAATATGTCTGTGTAAGCTGTACGATAAACCCGTGAATTAGCTGTGCTATTTAATTTTTTAAAAGGACTGCACAGCTTCTTCTCCATCCTCATAGGTAGAAAATAGTACTTGTAGCATCTCGAAGACATGTTCATGTGAAAAACGAAAGATGACTCTTTGCCTCTTAAATACCACCACTAAGGAAGCCTTCCTGGAAATCCTCCCCTCTCCCTCTACTCTTTTCTTTAAATGAGTGGATGTGTTGGATTTAGACTTTCTGCTCTGTAGCATGACACATGGAAGCATTTACAAAATTACACTAAAATAAATGGCAGGTTTCTTTTTTTAATTAGGAAAATACCTAGCCCTTCAAAACTAGAGATTTCACTTTGATTTTATTTGTAATCAAAATATTCCCCTGGAAGCATTTTCTGCAGTCTTAATTACTCAATTAAACATGTTCCTATGGGACTTTTATGTCACTACTGCACGATAATCCTGCAGATGGCAAAGGTTTAAAATGGAATTAAACTAAGCTATTAATTACATACACAAGTTAAAAGAAATCTAAATGAATGACCTTTAAACATTTTGTAATTGACAAAATGGCAGCTGCTTGTCTACCTACCTGGCAGATAGGAATCAAGCTAGCATAAGAATAAGAATGAAGTGCTTGTACTTTGCTACTTGTTTATGGGAAATAAGATATTGGTCTTTTATTTAAAATGCCACCACAGGATAAAAATGTGATTCTTAGAGAAGTCAAGCCATCTCAGATCTATTGCTACTATATCTGATCTAAAATTGAAAGCTATCCCATGTACAACATGTTGCACTTTCATGTACATTATTTGAAAGGCAGACTATGTATAAAGATCATGTCCACTGAAGACACTTTTTTTTCTTTTTTTTTTTGGTGAGGACGATTGGCCCTGAGCGAATGTCCGTGCCCATCTTCCTCTATTCTGTATTGGGCCGCCGCCACAGCGTGGCTTGATGAGCAGTGTGTAGGTCCGCACCTGGGATCCAAACTTGCAAACTCTGGGCCACCGAAGCGGAGCACGCAAACTTAACCTTTACGCCACTGGCCGGCCCCCTGAAGACACATTTTTAAATTAATAAATGGACAAACTCTCATTTGCAATCAGATGGCAAAGATGGGTAAAGTTTACTGCAAATTAGAAATAAAAGAGCTATGTAAATATTTTTATTTTGGATGATTACCTATTACGGAGGGAAGATAAAGTAACTAAATAATAATCCAAAATGTATAGATGGTAGAGTCTTATATAACATTATCTTTAGGAAGTAAACATTCATTTTTTGTAGTTCTGAATATTATTCTTTCGAAAATTAGTCTTCTCTTCTCCCCTTATTCATAAGGAGAAAAATCCAGCTTGGAGTTTCTGCTTCATGGGGGTAGGGTTGATTCTTCAAATTCTTTAGCCCCAAAGTTAGGATAAAGGAAGAATTTGCCAAGTTGGATTAAATGATGGATTTTTATTTCTGCTTCTTCCATTGGTAGACAATGCAATTCATTATTTTAGATGAAACACTGACAGAGAACCAAAAACTCTTCATTTTATACTTTAGAAATACACCACGAATCATCCCCCTGAATTATATTCAAGTCACTGTTTAGTCCCGTAAATCCTCAATAATGTTAAATTACTGAGTCACACATAAGCTCTATTTCTTGAATCAGCATTTTCTTTAATACTTCCCAGAGGATATGAAAGAGAGTTTGGCAACTTCTAAAGGCTCCTGACATTTTCCCTAAGAACTCCTGAGACATCAGAGAAAAATTCAAAATGCAAAAATCCTAAGTAAGGACGGAAGGTTTTACAGAGGCTCTATTGGCCATGTGGTGCAAAACATTTCAGTGTATTTTATCCAATTAACATTGCAAGAAAAGTACAACCTTGTTCATTGGATATATGCCTTATTGCTAAATATCCTAAGGCTTTGTTTTCAATGTACGACAATAAATAGTGTTAAAATAGTGTTAGGTTATACTTTACACAAATAATAGATCTGGACCTCTGATAAATGATCTTTTAAGCTCACAATCCCTCCCCATCCCCATCATGTAGTATTACAAAGATAAATCAGACAGGTTTAAAAATCTATATATTGTTAATCTTTCCCATTTCATGATTTTCTACAGTCAACAACCTTAAATGTACCTGTTTTAATTCAGGAGGAAGAACAATGCTGAGGTCCGACCCTTAATACTTTGCAATTCACATAAAACAGGAAAATTCAGAGCAGGTTTTTCAAAAACAACTTAGTCATAGCTAATTTTAATTTATTTGAATAGAGTTGACATGGTGTTTTTGATTTGATGCAAAAATGAGAATTGTTAATGACTGGAATCATCATTTTTTCTACAAGGAGAACAACCACCAAATAATGGGAAGCAAGAGCATTATTTTTTATTTCTTCATTTATTTATATCAATATTTCTAATTTAAAAATTTCCATTCTTCCACCAATTCTATTTCTAGCAGTAAATCCTAAGGAAACAATAAGAGATGTGCAAAAAGATATATGCACAGGCTATTCAGAAAGTAATTTTTTTTTTTAAAGATTTTATTTATTTATTTTTTTCCCTTTAAAGCCCCAGTAGATAGTTGTATGTCATAGCTGCACATCCTTCTAGTTGCTGTACGTGGGATGCAGCCTCAGCATGGCCGGAGAAGCGGTATGTCGGTGCGCACCCGGGATCCGAACCTGCGCCGCCAGCAGCGAAGCGCGCGCACTTAACCGCTAAGCCACGGGGCCGGCCAGAAAGTAATTTTTAATACTGAAAAATAAGAGGTACGTTGAAGATTCAACATGATGGAATTGATTAAGAACTGGTTAAATAACTATATTCATGTAATATAAAATTATGCAGCTATAAAATGATTCTCTAGAATCAGTGCTGTCCAACAGAAAGGAATGTGAATGACATTTGTAACTTTAAATTTTCCAGTAGGTGCATGAAAAAAAGTAAAAAGAAACAAGTGAAAGTAATTTTATTAATATATTTAATTTAATCCAATATTTCAACATGTGATCAATACAAAAATTAATAATGAGATATTTTCCCTTTTTTGGTACTGCCTTTGGAATCAGTATGTTTTTCCTACTTAAGCACATCTCAATTCCAACAAGCCACAATTCTAGTGCTCAGTAGCCCATGTTGCTAGGGGTTACAGTATTGAACAGTGCAGCTACAGACAATGTTTAGACTTGGAAAATCATTAATAATATATTAAAATTTAAAAACAGATTATATGACATATGTACAGCATGATTCTAACTGTATGCTTTAAAAATTCATGAATAGAAGAAAAAAGCATAGAAGGGTCTATACCAAAATGCTTAGTGTTATTTGGGAAGCAGGATAACAGTTGTTTTCTTATTTTCTTTTTTATACTTTCTAAATGTTTGACAATAAACCTGTATTATTTTGAAGTTAATAAATGACTCCGTTAATATTCTCCAATCAGCACTGATTAGCTATATGATGACCTTAGACATTCAACTCTTTCTAAGAATGTGATCCCTGAAAAGTGACTGTATTTGTTTTTGTTCTGTATTGCATACTAGCGAATACAAATTTCATTGTCCATAGAGAATAATTCACCATTATGAACAGGACTCATATTTTGAGTGCGGGCCCGCATTTGCCCCTTAATGTGGTGTGTGTAATTACAATATAAGAACTGTGAGTAAATTATTTCATTGCCTGTTAAATAACCATTTGTTAAGTCTAGACAACAATCATAAATAGCCATTATTTATAAAGTTTCCATTCAAAGTACCTGGGGAATTGTATAATAAATAGGCAATGTCACCAACACCTCCTTGTACCCCCAAATCACACACACACACCCAAAAAGAGAGAAAATACATAAAATTGGCAAAGATGCTAAATACAGACAAAATCCACTTTGAAAAAGTGAGACTAAACTGAAATGAATGTTGCATGCTTGGCATCCACTTCACACTGCAGAGATCTTATTCTGCTGACCTCTTCATCGTGTTACACCCACCCAACACTTCCCACCCCCCTCCCCCCCATAAAAGGCTCTTAGGACAAAACTAGCCCACCTTTCCTCTTTAGCCTTCTCTCTCAGTATTTCCCCATCACTAGCTCTGCACTATTTAGCCATTCTGGCATTCCTCATTGTATCCTCAACAAAGTTCCTGCGACACTTAAGTAGGTACAGACAACATTTGATGTTAATTTATTTTAATGAGAAATATTTACTGAGCTCCTACTTACAGTGGGGCTTACAGTCAGTAGGAGAACTACGCAAAAATACCAAAATAAGTACAGATGGTGGTAAGAGCAATAAATAACAAGAAGAGAGTGCTATGAAAGAAAATAAAAGATTGGGGCTTGGTGGGGAAGAGGGGGGAGTGGTTAGGAAAGGCCTCTCCACTGACAAAGGACAGACTCATTGATGATGAGACCTGATGGATGAGAGGCAGCAAGTGGGAAGAGTGCCTTCCTGCCGAGGTGCATGTACCAGTCCAGGGTCAATGAGGACTCAGGTGAATTCAGGATGTTCAGTGTTGGTTGGACCACAGTGAGGGAGGGGAAGAATACTGAAGCCATTTCAGCCTGTGGCAGTCTAGCACAGGGCCAGCAACAGTGTGTAAGCCACGGCTTTTATTATTATTATTAACAACAATAGCAATAGATAATATGCCTTAAGCATTTTCAATGAGCCAGACATATGCTCAGAGCTTTACACATAATAATGGATTAATTCCTTACAGCGGCCCTTTGAGGGAGCTATTATTAAGCACCTGAGAGGTTAGCAACTTGTCTAAGGTGACACAACTTGTAAAGGGCAGAGCTGGGATCTGCTGACATTTGAATCAGAGCTCTTACACTCTTTAGTGGACTGCCTCTCCTTCCCAATTTTATACCCTGACATCCATTGCCCCCAGAGATGTGGGAAAAGGAATTGTTTTCTGAAAGAGGATACTGGAAAAAAACAAAGAAACTGAGATTTATGTTCCCAGAAAGATAAAACCACCTTATGGACACTAAAGACCAAATTCATTCATGTCTAAACCATGGAGGAAGGACAACGAAATACATAGAGCATGCTGTAGTAGATATCTATGGGTTTTGTCTTCCTCACATCAATTTTCCTTTTATCTCGTAAAAAGAATTTTTATTTGGGAAACTATTCCTCCCCCACTCTCAGTCTATGATGGTGTTGGTGGGGCAGACCCTACCCTTGGCTTTAGGGCGTAGTACATGACCCTTCAAACCTAGGCAACTGGAACATTCTATTCCCTTGGCCAGCAACTGGTTCAGAGAGGGTGTATGACTGATGGCATATGAGCTCAATCTGAGACTTTCCTGAATTACTGAGAAAGGTGTAAATTTACAGCTGCTGGTACGTACACCTGCCTCCATGTTGGACAATACTGCCTGAGAATGAAGCCAGCACAGGAGAAACATATGCCTGGAGATGAAGAGATGGAGTCTTTATGAATCACTGAGCACATGGATTCCAACATGTGCTAAAAACAAATTTATTCCTAGACTTTTCAGTTGAATGAACCAACAAATTCCCTTTCTCGGAGAAGCTGTTTTGAGTTGGATTTTCTACCAGAAGAGACCTAGTATGGACCGGAGTCAGAGAAGACTGGATAGAAATGAGGGTCAAAGTAAGGCCAGTGTTAGCCAAAATGGCAGAAAGGTGGTCAGAAAGATCCTAAATTATGCTACCACTGAGAAACTGTCTGAGAATGCAAGTGGTTGGAGTGAAATTGCTCCTCTTCCTTGGAGGCAGGCAGCCAACAAAGTGGAAAACACAACTTTGAAATGCAGGTGCAAACAGCCAGCAGTCAATAAATAGCTATTGGCTGGTTAAGGTGCGCCCGACTCTGCACTAGGTGCAGGAATATGATAATGAACAAGACATAGTCCCTTTCCCCCTTGCAGTCCATTGGCTAGTCTAGAGGGCAAAGGAAGGAAGCACAGGTTAGCACACCTACATCATAATTTACCTACAAATTGAACACAGTGCAGTAAAAGCAGCACCTGATTAGAAAGAAAAGTCTTGGTTCTCTGGTCTAGACATAAATATATTCCACTGAATTGTATAATGAAAGGCTCAAATGTGCAGAGGCCAAAAGAGAAGGAGATCCGAATGATGAAAGATCAGCATCAGTAGTAGCAGTAGTTATGGGCAGAAAGGCTTAGAACTCGAACTGAGGGAATCTAAGTGGACTCTGGTCTACTTCCAGAAATGAAGTTGCTAAAGAAAGAAATCAGCCTAGGAAACTGAGGACAGACTATAAGGAGGGACACGATAAAAGACGGCCAGAATTAAAAATGCCTCTAGCTGCTGCAAAACAACATTAGCTCTGTGAACTTTTCCTGGTTTCTACCACCCCTAGCTCCCTGTAGCTCAGCTCTCCTCCTGACCAATGACTGTATTTCCCCAGATCAACTCTACATCCAGCTCTCTCCTCAGTGAGGTTGGACATGAACTGCTCTCTGAAACTCAGGATCTAGTGCCCCAGAACTAACCGAGAGCTCCTGGGTTCTGGTTTCTTACATTCTCACATGGCTCAGTCTTCAGAACTGAGAATTCTTCTTTGGTCCTTGCTACACTGCTTGGTTCTCACAGCTTCTCTCACCTGGTCCCTGAACGCTCTTGCAGAAGGCTCCTGCAGAAGGCCCTCGTTCCTGAATTCCTGAACTCTGCTCACCTGGCTGAGATGCTGCCACCTCCTTTGGGACGCCTGATGCTGAGGTTGCCTGAACCGCCCCTGAGCTTATCACTGTCTTCTTCTTCCTCTGCCCACTTCTCTTGCCCACTCTTTCATCTCTCAGGCCTCTCCCTTACTTAGTGTATGGGTGTGTAGGTTTCTTACCCTATTTGGTATAAAAACTCATTCAATTTCATGCCCAAATCATGGAAAATTTAATCCATCTTTGAGGTAGGGGGGTGGCACTGGCAAGTATACATATCATCAGCAATGCTCTTAAATTAACTGTTTGGTAAAACTACATGTAATCCACCTATAGAGTTGTTTTGGTTCCTAATTATTATATCTACAAAGTCTCAACATAAAGATCCTATTTAGGTGTTGCTAAATTAAAACACCTCACTCAACTCAAATACCCCTGCTGAATTATCTCAGTTTTGCTTTAACTGGGGCCTGAGATGAGACTATTCTTGAACAAATCCACCAAGGAACAAAAACCAAAACCAAATAAAACAAAACCCAGTAATATGGACCAAATCAAACAGACATGAATACCAACTCTGATTATTTGTGTATTCATTTAATCATCACATTGATTCTTTCATGCAGCCAATATTTAGTGAGCATTGACTGTGTACCAGGCAGTGCTCTGGGCCTTGGGGATACAGCGGGGAATGAGACATTTTCTGACTATTTTGTATGTGCAGAGTATCAAACTATGCTCTCCTCCTTCGGGGAACCACCACTTGGTACATCCTTCTTTTATTCCTTTTTGCCTTGACGACTCTGCTCAGGATACACTCTTAAAATGGCATGGCCATCTCAAGACTCAGTTGTTCAAAGAAGCATTCTTTCAACAGAAGCAGTCTTGTAACAGTAATACTAAAATAAAACTATGAGATAATCTAATTCAAACCATCATCTACAGATGACAAAACTGAGGCAAAAGAAAGTTAAAAATACTTCTCCAAGATGGTCCATATAGTTAGTGTCTGTGTTGAAACAGTATTTAATCTCCTGATTCTTAATCCAGTGCTCTTTCTCCTCCTGCACTGTCCAATATGGTAGCCGCTGGCCCCATGTGGCCATTTAAATTTAGATTTAGAATTAAAAATTCAGTTCCTCAGACTGTATGGTGGTTACCAGGGGCAAGGGGGTTGGGGGCTGGGCACAAGGGGTGAAGTGAGGCATTTATACGGTGACTGACAAACAATAATGTACAACCAAAATTTCACAATGTTATAAACTCTTAAGACACCAATGAAAAAAAAAATTCAGTTCTTCAGCTGCACAAGCTACATTTCAAGTGCTCAAGAGCCATAGGAGCTAGTGGCTATCATATTGGACAGCAAATAAAATAGACTGTTTCCAACACTGCAGACAGTTCTACTGGACAGTACCATGGGGTCTAAAACACACTGCTTGCATTATGCCAGCTCAGCGTTTCTCAAATTTTAATATGCATAGTATTCACCCGGGGATCTTGTTAAAGTGCTGAATCTCATACAGTAAGTCAGGGGTGGGGCCTGAGATTCTACAATCCTAGTAAGCTCTGAGCAAGAGAACTGCTCCTGGTCAGAGGACCACACTTGGTGTATGGAGTATCAAGATTCTAGCTCAATACTACAGCTAATACTGCAAGGTTTAGTGCGCTAATAGTTCCATGTGTATGATCTTTTTGTCGTCTCAATTAAATTTTAAGCTCCTTAAGATAGAGCACCACATCTTATTCCTCACATCCCTCATCATGGACTGCACAGTACAGGGATACACGGGTAATTAATTTTCCTATCTATAAGTGCATTATATTTGGTGCAAATTGCTGCAACGTTACAGATAAATACAGTTTCTTTTTCTTTTTAAAAGACATCAGGTCTTTAGCCTAACCATTTATTGCCTTCGATTTCCCAAAAGTTAGATATTGGTGGCCGTGCTATGTCAACTTTAAGAAAACACATGGCAATCAATTCCATTTAATGGCTTTAAAATGAATTGTAAATTTTATTAGAGCATACATACTTCAGATAATTTAAGAAATAGTTGAGAAAAAATATATATAATGTACATTTGATAGCTGAAGGGATGCTAAATAGTCTCCTGAAAGTACAATTGGATATCCAAGCTCTGTCTTAAAATTAGAAAATGATTAAAATATTTACAAATGTATTACAACCAGAAATTTTATCTGTGTCTTTATATTACTGAGATCTTACATCCTACCCTGAAAATAGAGAGCAACCTTTTTAATGAGACAGCTGACAGCTGTCTTGGTATAAGCAGGCACCTCTTATGATAACTTTCTGTCAGCAATTCTCATTTTTCTAGAAATTTCTATCTGTAATGGGTTATTACTATTACTATTTGTAATGGGTTATTAATTAAGAACTTTGTGATTAGGATCAAAAGGTCATTTTTGTATTTAAAAGTCACATATTTATGCATTAAATTTTTAAAGAAATAAGAGTCCTTTGTGCCTTCCTAAATGTATTCCTTACAAAGCACCAAGAAAAAAAGTTTATTAATGCACAAGACTGAAAGAAATGTCAAGTATGCTAGAGTTCTGGTTTTGATTTTGGACTACAGAGAAAGTTAAAGAAGCAGTGAAACAGAGCATTTTAATTACAATCCAATGTCCTAGAGAAGAATATTTGATATCTCTTCCAGTTGGCATTCTAGCCAGTGTGAGAAGAAAATCAATTGCGATTAGTACAACGTAAAATCATTCCACCCAGTCAACTTAATCAGGGATTATACTGTGTGTACATCATGAACCTCCCTGGTTTTGTTTAAGATCTTGTTTGACATATTAAAAGATGGAAAAGTTTCAAGAGTTAAATCAATGGTTTTATTTATGCTACATAACCTAAGCCAATAAAAGTTTGTGCTAAGATTCCTCAAACTCCCACTTCACTTTGAGGAGGGTAACTAAATGACAGCATTTTTTTTCCCCCAGGAGGAGACTAAATTGCTCTGACAGAAAGATGGCAGCAGTGTAATGGTTGAGAGCTTGATTCTGGAGTCGCAGACTGAATACAAATTCTCCACTTAGCTTCACCATGTTGGCCTTAGAAAAATTAACTCTCTCTTTAGGACTCAGTTTCTTCATCTGTAAAATGGGAATGAGAATGGAATTGTTGGGAGTATTAAATGCAATACTGACCACATGGCACTTAACACGGTAAATAAGTATTTAGCACACAGTAAGCTTTAAATGAATGTTAATTATTTTTATTAGATCTGAAAGGGGTTTATCACAGCTCAGCGGCCATGAAATAAATATTTTCCTCCACCCTCACCAAGCTCTTTTAAGACCCCTTACTTTCTGTTTGTACTTAGAAATCTTTTAAGATATACAAAATATCTATTTATGAGAGAAATAGAAGAGATATTTGGGGATTTGTATATTAAAAACAAGTATTTTATCCACTCACCTGGAATTGCTCTATAGCCCCCATTCAGAGATAAAATGATTCAAAGACATTGAAGTACAATTTCAACAAATGTATTAATATGTAGATACAGTCAATGACATAAGATGTGCTCTTCTAGAAGAAAACTTTTAGTCATGGCATTGCTGAAGTGGGGGTCCAGATAGCTCAGAACAATGTAGAAGTTGGCAACTAAGTGTATAATTGATATTGTATAGAGGAAAATTTTGACTTATTCAGGTCACAAAGAGGATTGTTTTTGTCCTTAATTTTCCTGTTTGGTTGTTGCCTAAACAAGAATCATGCCAACTCTCTCTTCTCTTATTGAGCACAGAACTGACTGAGGTAGAGCAAGAACTGTTTTGCTCACTGGGGGCAAGAGACAGTGTGGTCCCAGGAACAACAGCAAAGGCTGGCCAGGCTCCCATCATCAAACGGGCTTGTGCATCAGCACACCAGAGAGAAGGGATCAGATGTGCACATTCCCTCCATCGGGTTGACCTTTCTCTGAAGGGAGAGTAGTGGACCTCTTCACGTTTACGATGTTTATGACAGTGCTAGTCAATAACAGAGAGTCATGCCCCACTCCAGTCATGGGGCGTGGGGAGCTTGGAGCAAGGAGGAGAAACAGGCTTGAAACTTCACATTCACTCAGCACTTTTCCATTTACAAGGTTATAGCAGAACTCACTTGAACACAATCCTCATGAGGTTGGCATAGTTACTTTATTTCACCAAGAAAATGAAGCTCTGAGAGGAAGATGGCTTGCCTAGGAAATATCAGCAACCGAGTAAATGACAGAGCTGGAAGCTACATCCTGTCATTCCATGGGCAGAGTGTGAGAAAAGATTTATGGAGAGGTAAGGACTGAGAACTTGGCTGTGACAGGACGAGATTTCACAAAGATAGGGCTCTTGTGGCATTCTGCTTTATTTTTCTACATTGCCAAAGCAAGCAAGGTTATAAAACTAGGGCTTTTATATATTTTTCTCATAAAATCATCAAATATTTAATCTACACTCAAAATTTTCAATTTGTTTTAAAAATGTTTTAACCACAGTATTTTTTCCTCCTAGCCAAGATCCAACCAAGGTTCTACATTGCATTTGATCACTAGGTCTCTAGTCTTTTTAGTCTACAATAGTGTCCCCATTTTTTAAAAAATGATATGACTTTTTGAAGAGTCTTGTAGAAGGGCTGACATCATGCAGTTCATTGTTTCCTTGTGTTGTCTTTTGGCACATTCTGCTAGCCTCTCTATTTCCTGTAAACTGTGTAAGGCTTGATGAGATTCATGTTAGATGTTCTTGGAAAGAAGATTTCATTGGTGATGTTGTGTACTTCATATTGTTTCACATCAAGAAATATATCAGGTTACTCCACTATTACTGAATTTAGGAGTGATCACTTGGTTAAGTTGGTGAGCACCAGATTTCTCCATTATAGAAGTATTTTTTTTCTTTGCCAATGTTAGTGTATGTAATTTTTTGGTACTGTGTCGATATCCTATTACTCAACAATTTTTCAACTTTTGTAGCTAATTTTTATGTTATATTTGTAGTCTATCATGTTTCACCAATTGAAATCCTTTTGCAACCTTCATTATTTGGGCTGGGAATCTGGTGAGGCAAAATCTCCTCTACTCCCACCCCCAGTGTTACATTCATGCAGCTGAGTCCAGGTCCAGGGCTTTTTCATCCATGTGCCAAGTAAAGATGGGGGCCTTTTTACAATACGGTTTGTCCCAGGTGGCTACCCATATGCATTCGAATCCAGCTGGGGAACTAAGAGTCAGATGTCCTGGACAGCAAGAAGTGCTCCCTGAGTTGTTCCCTCCAGTGCCGCCTAGGGGTCAAGTCACCCTGTACCAGCACAATAATGAGCTGGTGATGGGTAATAGCTATGTGAGTCAGCCTCTCAACTTCCAGGGCCAGTGGACCAATCTTCCTGTACCAAACCTGACTAAGGATCCCCTGTAGACCCTTGGGATGCTGGACCATGGCACAAGAACTGCCTTCATCCATCACTGGGAGCAAGTATGGAAGAGATGCATCAACATTTGGCATGATATGGGCCTTTTGGGGTGCTGGGTGAAATTGCAAACTCAGAGGAGAAGGTGTTTGAGTGGGTGGAGAGGGGTCCCATGGGGCCTGGCACTCTGTCCATTGGCCTCCTCCCTCCCTGGGTCCCTGTTCCCCATCCATCTCTCAAGAGTGAAGATCTGATTGCTGAATTTGCCTAAGTCACAAATCAGTCCAGCACTACAGTCCCCTCCCTGAAGCACCTGCAGCAGTGAAATGTGGCGGCTCTGGCCTGGAAGCCCCTCGGTGCCTCTGTTCTGGCTGTGGCCTGGTCCATTCTCATCTGGACCCTGAACTCCACTTCTTAGCCTACCCAACCATCTTCTGGCTATGCCCAACTGCTCTCTCACCCTGAGTACACACCTGTCACCAGCTTGGCCTGGGCCCCTAGTTGGGGGCAGCTGCACCCAGGTTCACTTGTGGATGCTGCTATGTTGGTATGAGATGTCTAAACAGAGACCTGTGTCCCCCTTCCCTGGTTTCATGGAAGTGGGGTTAGCAACCTGCTCTGGTCCCTGGATGGCAGCAAAGTCACGGCTACCACTTCAGGTGTCTTTCCAGTCAGAGAGCCCCAGATGTGGCCTACTGTACCAGGGCGATGTCAGACTGGCTGCTGGAGCCCAGACAGAAACCAACTGCTGATCGCTGTATTGGAGGAATCACTGATTTACTCCTTGCCATTCCCAGAACGTTGTAAGGGGGGAAAGGGGTGCATTGGAGGTGCGAAGTCAGCAACAATTGTGGCAGAACTGTCAGAGATAACAATACACACAGCAGATGGAGAAGAAAGACTTGGGGGAGAGGCTCACTCCATGGTCTGGGACCCTGGTGGGGAGTGTCTGGCTGTGCTCATGAAAGGAAATCCACAGGTCCATTCATCCTCCTTTTTCCCAGCTGAAACAGCCCTGTGTTTGAACTACTTCCTTGTGGCATTATTCTGGGGGGCCAGGAGCCTAGGCCCAGCTCATCACTTTCCATCCTTCCTTCAACAAAGGGGCTCTGCTCAGTGTGTGCTGGTCCACAGGCCAAATTGCCCACATCCCTCTGTACTTTGTCAATGCCCAGTTTCCACATTTTAGCCCAGCGCTTGGCCAAACCCAAGAGTCCCCAGCTGGGGGCAGAGGCTCTATTCACAATCTGCTCCTCTTTACTGAGACATCCCCAACCTCTGGCCCTTGAGACTCTCTCCCAGGGCCACCACCTGTTTGGCCCAACTCCCTTCACTTCCACTTCTAATAATAAAAATTTTCCTTTTTTGTTTTCCACTCAAAAACAACAACAACAACAACAACAACAAAAGATGATGGGCCTTACCGTTTGCAGGACAGGAGAGTTCCATCAAGATAAAGACAGGATTCAATCTCTACCCACAGTTGTTCGGCCCCCAGAGTCAACCACTTTGAACTCTTGTAGTTATTTCCTCTGATACTTATCTCCATATTTCTAAATAACATGTAGAACTACTATACTTGCTTTTAAAATTTTAGTCATGATCTCTGACTTCCTGTTATAGTAGATATGGATTAGCTGCTTTTCCTATTTCTTGCTTTAGAGGAGAAGTGGGTATGAACCTAGGGCTACCACACTGAATTGTGACAGCAACTAGCACATAGTTAGCGGGCCTTAAAAATACTTGTTGAAGGTCATTGGATGAATGACACAGATATCCAGATGCATAAAGCAAGGCTGCATTGTGCAGTTCCTTATAACAAGTATGCACTGAGTAGAATATAGCAGAAATACATAATCTCCCCAAATCACATACATTAAATTGGTTATTTGTACCCTTTCAGTATGTTCTTGGACAACATTAAAATTCAACACATTAAAATATTTTTTATAGGAGAACTGTCATGAAACTAATTTGAATGACTCTAAAAGAATCTATGCAGCCAAAAGATTTTTTTTCAAGTAAATTCTCAATTGGCAGCAGAGAAAAAAAGAATTTAGATGTAAGAAAGTAATCTTTTCTAAACAATGATGAGCAAACATGCCTGAAAATATTTGGAAGACTCTCCTTGGAGTCATGTAGGCTCAGAATCCAGCCTTTTGCCTTGCAGAATTTCAAAGTTTGATGCCAAGCCAAAAGAAAAAACAAAGATGTATAAATTATGAATACTCTGAAAAGACTCCCACCTCATTAATATGTCTCAAAACACATTGCTTAAGGGAAAAGTTAATTAAATCACAGCACACATAAATTTGAAATGGACTGGTAATCAATCACAGACAACATTATGTTATATAGAGACAAAACGGGAGTAGTGGACATTAATAAAAGTTAAATGAAAACAGATTCATACAATGGAAGGAACTTTTCACCTGACTTGCTGCTGACTCTATCCAGCTTTCAGGATTTTTTGAGGCAAATTGATGAAAGAATTAAATATTCTTCTTTACTTGGAACCCTTTAAAGTGATGAATCTTCCATTTAGTACTTGAGAATTTTTTAAGCTGACTTCAGTGAGCATCAAATTTTCTAACAAGGCAATAAAACTCTTAAATTTCCTGGCTAAATTATGTAGTTTTGTGAATTTTCCAAGAACTCTACTTCTGTTCTGTCGTTGGGTCTTTCTCTTTCATTGTGTTTCAACTATTTTGCAAGAAGAGAAAAGGAAGAAAGAGAAATTGGAACCAGCCATTTTGATGACTTGTTAACAGTTCTGACAAAATATACCCTGAGTTTTTGGGTTTACTTTTTTTGTAATTAGCTGCAGTTCCCAAGTATTCATGTATTTTTACTAATAGGAGCAATCTGGAGCAGATTTGAAATTACTTTCTGTAGCTGAAATTATTTCTATCCCTGTAATGTTATTTCTCTTATATATCTAGCTTTTTTTTTTTGGTGAGAAAGATGTGCCCTAAGCTAACATCTGTGCCAATCTTCCTCTAATTTGTATGTGGGTCGCTGCCACAGCATGGCCGCTGACGAGTGGTGTAGGTCCACTCCCGGGAACCAAACCCAGGCCACTGAAGCAGAATGTGCTGAACTTAACCACTAGGCCACAAGGCCGGTCCCTCTAGCTTTTACAAACACAGAATCTTAGAATGGGAAGGCTCTTAGAGATCTCTGAGCTACCTCAAACTTCCACCTGAGGCATCCTCCTAGCAAGCACTAATAGGAGGAAGTGCTGTATGGTCCAAAGAGCAAGGGCGCGGGAACCAGACAGATTGAATCATCTGTAAATGAGGCTAAAGGTAGGTATGTAGAAGGTTCTTGGACAGATTAAGTAACGTAACAGATGCACCAGAGCCAGGAACACAATGCAATGGATAAAAGCCCAGGATCTGGAGTTGGAGCTGAACCCAGCCGGGCACATGTCCTAGCTTTGCCTCCTCACAGCTGTGTGTTTCTGGACAGGTTACTCATCTTCTCTAAGGCCCAGTTTCCCCATCTACAAAATGGAGAAAATAATACTCTTAATTCATGATGTTATTTTTAAAGACTGAACTGGAAAACATATGTGATACTCAAATAATATGAGCTATTATTATTAGGCCAAATCAGATTAAAAGCTGGGAAATGGATGAACCTACTTCCAAGGTTCTCAGATTAACAATATTATGTACCTAATAAAGGCAGCTATGTTTATAACCGACAATTTTAATTTATGAGAGGAAAATCAAGGTTAAACATTCACAGTGTAGGTAGTAGGAAAAAAAATATCCTATATCTCTAAATCCCCTAATATATTAACACAAAAGTATTTATTATGTGCTTCCTAAACATAAGCATAATATAGAAGACAAGAGGACATCAGGGCACTCCTCTGAGGAGAGTTCCACCTGGAGTAGAAGGCATCCATGCACACCAGAATAACTAACTGCAAAAGGCAGCATAAGCTAAGTGGCAAATAAGGGGTGCAAAATAATCGGTTCCAAGGAGTGAGGACTGGCTCACTTTCAGAGGGAGGCGGTGGAATTTGAGCTGGACCTTAAAGGTCAGTATTTGGATAGGAGGCGAGGAAGATGGAGGTCATTATTTCAGATGGAAAGAATGTGCTATCCTGTCCAACCCCCATCTCCAATTTCAAGTAATGATAAAGATGCAAACCTGAGTCTCAGAAGGGGCTGTGATTGGTGTAAGAAGAAGGCAGAGCACTTGTGTGGCTTCTAGCTTTCTAGATAAAGGTCACCTCTCCCCATAGGAAGCTAGAATAAAAGTATTAGGAGTAACATTAATTAACAATTTGTACCCATCCCAGCGTTCCTCATTTCCCAGGGTTCTCAGCACGTGTGGCATCAAGGGGAACACCTGAAGCTTGGTCAGGGTAAGAACATACATCGAACAAGCTACAGCAGGATCCACACCAAAGGGAGTTTCTGTACAAAATAACTAGTTTAAGGAACACAAGGGGGAGACAAAGATTAAAATATCTGTTGTTGTTAAGCTTATCTTGACATGGTTTCATGAGTCACATGCAGAGTTCTCAGGGTAGGGCCTATTGTGACTCAAAGCCATATGTGTCCTTTGTGCTCAGGGACCATGTAACACCCTCACCCTCCAATCCCACCGCATACTGACCACGTCCACTTGGATGACTCGAAGGCACCCTTTACTTTCTCCTTCCACAGTCCCTATCTCATAGAATGGGCCTGCCTCCTCCCAACAGTTGCTAAAAGTCACCATAGACTCTCTCTCTTCCCTAGATTTTGCAATTTAGACTGCAAACTTATCTCCCCAGTCTGGTCTCACCTCTTCTAATCTATCTATTCTCCAGACTGCTGCCACAAAGAGTATCACCTACAGGATAAAATCTTAACTCCTCTTGAACAAGGCATAAAAGGGCATCATTATTTGGCCCAGCCGACCAGTCTGACCTGAGCTTCCAACACTCTTCCCTTGAAATTTGCATTCCGGCAACATCTAATTACCTGAGAGGTCCCTGCACCTAGCCTGCTTTTGGGCCCCCCTACCTTGCACACACTCTTCCCTCCCCACCATGCTGAGAGCCTGGGAAACTTCTATTCATCCTTCTAGCCTTAGCTCAAGTACTATCTCTGCTCTGACTCTTGACACCTGCCCATGTGCTGAGATGCTCCCATCCTCATATCTCAGAGAACTGTGATTATTTACAATGTCTCTTTGCACCTGCTTTGTAAGCTCCTCGAAATCAGGAACAAAATCCTTTCTACTTCCAGACCTAGCATCTCGCACACAGTAGGCCACTCAGACAAAAACGTGTTGAGCAAATGACTAAGTTTTAAAATGAAGAGAGGAATCAATATTATCTGGTTAAAATCAACAAGTGTGAAGAAATCCGCTGCAAACACTAGTTTATTTTATTGGGAGGAGAGGTCGACTTGCATGGGGATATTCTCCATCAATTTATCTTTTCTTTGAAACTGCCGATGAAATAGTCTCACACATGTGGTACAACAGGGCAAAAAAAGACAAAGTAGCATTTGTTTAAAAGAAATAACCTCTATGGTACTACCTGAAATTTACAGAAGTTTTGAACTCTTTTCAGCTGATACTCAAATTTATTAGATTATTTTCAACGCCTTCTCCACTACCAAAACAGAGAAAAACACCACAAAAATTTAGAACCAGCCAGGCTACAGGGTTTAGCACTAACTTAGCTCTGAGAACTCTCAAAATTACTTTCAAAGCCCCTCTATAAAGTCGGAGAGATTATAAAATTGTCAAAAGAGTTTCTCTTCTTTGCATCCCTTGAAAAAAAGGGTGACACAGATTCATACCTGAAGTCATAGGACTTAACTCTGAAATACTCAAGTTTTGAGTATTCGGTTAATTGCAATCATTTACTTTCCTTGGGAATTAATAGAAACCATCTGCTTAATGATAAAGCTGAGCTCTGCAATTATTTGAGGAAAAATGTGCCGCAGTCAGCATAAAAGAGCCTTATTGAGGAAGCCTGCTAGACATATGTATTTTTTTTTATAATTAAAGCCAATCACATTCATTACTTTAAAAATGCTGTTGTGATCAGCTGCCTCTATTTTTTATTTATCAGCACCACCCTTGTTAATATGCACCTACGAAACTTTCAATTTTAAACTTACAGTAGGTTAAATAACTATAATTGTACAGATGGTTGTGATCACACATCAGAATGTTGAGGCGATCATGAGAAAAAAATAAAGATGGAGAAATAAATGTCTACCGCGAAGCACATCTCCACCTTCTGGGTCTCCTCCTGTGTGTAGCAGGGTTAGTTTCCTTTCCTAGCAAACAGGAAGATGGCTATGAGCACTCCAAACAAAATTCCTTTGAACTGGCCACCTCTCAGAGCTCCTAGTAATTCTAACTGCGGTTCTGCTAGCAGATGCGAAGGGCCCCAGAAAAACAGGCAACTTGTTACCCAGCAGTCTACAGAACGGGAAGAGCCAACGTCTTCTTTGAATGGCTGTAAATATTGATCCACCTGTAAAGAATAAGGGTGCCATCTCTGTATGGTGGCAAATAAATAAAGAAGGAGGAGAGCAGAGGAAAGAGAAAAACACACATTAGGCCAACAGCTTCGAGCTGGTGTCTTTTCTCTGCGTGTGGTCCAAGGGAGGAGGATGTTTATTTGGACATCCTCCCTTCTGAAAAGACTGCCTGCTTTTGGAAGGGTCCAAAGCTAGAGCCCAGTTAATTTCAGAGGCAGAGACCATAGTGTTTTTAACCAATGTAATGAAGGATTTTGAATTTTTAAAACCACTTGGGAAGAAGCAGCTGATCCATACCACCCCAGCCCACCAAAAACCCCAGTCTAGTTCTATAATGTTTAACTAGTCATCACTACGGTCCTTAACCTACAGAATGGCATGGGGATTAAGAAGATGGATTTTGTAAAGTATGGCAGATACCAATTGAAAGCTATTCAATAGCTCCATTAGCTATTCACTACCTGTATACATTCAAGAGTGTTACTTAATGTCATTATAGCTTATTTTCTATTTCTGTAAAATGGAGACAATAATAGTATCTACCACAAAGGGCTGTGAAAATCAAATAAGATAATGCATGAAAAGTACTTAGTCCAGGGCCTAGAACAGAGAAAGTGCCCCACAAATGAGTTATATTTGTTATTTTTTTTCTTATTATCCTTATGGCCAACCACATTGTAGGAAATAGTGGGAATGTCTCAGGAATCATCAAGATTCCTGAGGGACCACCACTGCCAGGGGCATCACTGCCAGGAAGAAGACATCCTTGCTCTTCTTTGGAAAAGGAATCGAGGGAGCAGGAAGTTAAAGGAGTTGGGCTCAGGTAGCTGTGAGCAGTAGTAGCAAGCCGCAGCTTTATCAGAAATGCATACAAAGAGCTTGTTTTAAAGTTGAGTCAACAGAACAGATTCTCTGGCAAACGGGAAGTGGGGTCTTAGAATATGAATATTTGGATGCTACCCTCAGGTTCTTTCTTTTTCCCCCAAATATGTCTACTGTATTAAGTTATTGAAAAACATAAGGGCTCTAGAATCAGAGGAGCTGGGTGTCTCCCCAGCTCCACCATTTCCCAGCTAGGTCACCTGGAGCAAGTTACTTAACCTCTCTCAGCTACAGTTTCCTCATCTGTAAAATACAGATAACATCAGGCCATCTGAACGTGATGGAGTGAAAGGTACCACAGTACAGCCGTTAAGAGAATGGGTTGTACAGTTGGACTATCTGGGTTCAAGCTTGGTTCTGCCACTTACCCAGGTGACCTGGGGCAAATCATTGACCGTCTGCCTCAGTTTCCTCCTTTGAAAAATAGGGATAATAAAAATACCCATCAAGCTGTGGTAAGCATTAAATAAGCTGATACTATAAAGGGTCTTAGAACTGAATTCATTTTGCTTATTATTGTGAAGATTAAAAGAGATAATGCATGTAAGCCTTGTATGTATTAAGTGCTTATTATACAGTACCTCTCATTCTTGTAAAGAAATTAGAAAACACAAATGAGCAAAAAAGGGAAAAAAGTAAAATAACTCATAATTTTTAAATGGAAATTTGTAGAATGAAGTAAAACACTATAAAAATGACCAAAATTGTAGTTGGAGAAAGACACTATTTCCCAGAAAACTGTGGAAATTTATTTCCCTAATTATCTTTTATAAAAGGAGTCTGGAATAGGATGCTAATATGTTCCAAAGGTGGGAGATTACTTCTCTATTTCCCTTTTAGACTAGTTAACAGCTCACAAGTTATTCAAAGGAGGAGCTAGAAACCAATAAGACAGCAAAAGCATCACACAAGGTGAGGCAAATTCCTACTAAAAAAGGGAAGTTTCAAGTTTAAAAAAGACTTTTAGCCAAACGCAAGAGAATAAAGGGAATGAATATGTTAACGCCAACACATCCAAATTCTATTCATCGTGGAGATTTTAAAACATAGAACTTTCCTCCTAAAATCTAGATTCTTGTTCCCTTCATCAACTCTTTCCCTAGAGCACTTGGCAATAATAGGTGTTAATATAAAAATTCCTCTAGTTTGAATAAAATAGAATGGATCTACAATTTTTTTTCTTACACAGAGTACCTTACTAGGTAGTGCAATACCGACACTTAGATGGGATGGTCCATTTAAAAGTATCGCTTTGGGTGGGTAGCTTTAAAAAGAAATCTTAAACTCTTTTAGAATACACAAATTCTGTTAGAAGATAGAGGAAAACAGAATAAACTTAGCCCAAATTTTTTTTGGATTTAAGTAGTATCACTGTGTTTAAATACGTGGAAAATGATAATCTTTATGTGGGAGTATAAAATCAGTTCAGCAATGTTTCTTTTCTGTGCTTTTCTTACCCCCACCTCTAAAATTTAAGATCTTTCACAACATATGTTTACTTGAGTACTACATACACATAATTAATTTTTTAAATAGAAAAGTACAAAAATAATTATTTCCAATGTTTCGTCATGTTTCAAATGACACAAGAGTTCAGGGTTGAAATTTTTCTCATTACAGTTTTTTATGGTTTAACACAGTTTTAAAATATAATAAATGTATATTTGTAAGTTATAATACATTCTAAATATTACAACAATAAGAAATAAAGGTTATTGGGCCGGCCCCGTGGCTTAGCGGTTAAGTGTGCGCGCTCCGCTACCGGCGGCCCGGGTTCAGATCCCGGGCGCGCACCGACGCACCGCCTCTCCGGCCATGCTGAGGCCGTGTCCCACATACAGCAACTAGAAGGATGTGCAACTATGACATACAACTATCTACCAGGGCTTTAGGGGAAAAATAAATAAAATAAAATTAAAAAAAAAAAAAAGAAAGAAAGTTTACTTATTAAAGAATAGCTTTTTAAAATCTTCCCTCTAAAATCTTTCTAGAATGCCCATTATTTCTATATGGCATTTTTTTTTTATATGCTACTTGGTTACTCAGAATTAGCAATAACTTCACTCCTATTCCCAGTGCACATAAACCTTCCATTATTCTAAGAGGTCCAGAGAGTAAAAAGAATTACACCTTTCAATATTTAATCACCAAATTTGATTTTCTTTACAAATAGCCTGAAGGCAGGTCTGTAATATTATGTATCTCTTAATTCCACTTTGAAGGTAAGCAAACATTTACCACCCCACTCAGTTCCTGAACACAATCCATATTCTTTTCTGTGACTCAGGCATAAAGCCCTATTGATTATGTCAAGTGGCCACTTACAAGGGTGCCTTAAGCAATTGCTTGTTGAATTCACTGAATGAGGTTCTCTGGCCTTGGCAGAGGCAAAAAGCTACAGGCAGACTTCATACCACCCCCCCCCCACCCCCCCCAGCTTAAAAGGTTTCGGTGGCTTCCCAGGGCTGAAGATGAAGCCCTAAACTGGGAGACCTGTATCTCATGACATGCTTGTCTTTGCCTTCTAATAACCACCAACACCCCAGCCACAACAGTAATAACTGATACCTATATAGGGCCTAAGCACTATGTTTAAAGCCATTAATTTAATCCTTACAACAACTCTTTAAGGGAGGGACCATTATTACCTTCACTTTACAGAAGCGGTTAAACAACCTGCCTGGATCAGCCAGTAAGTGTTGTAGCCAGGATTCAGACACACACAGTCTGGCTCCAGGTCTGTGCTGTTGCATCTTGACCCTTCTTCAGAGACAGGGTCTGGCACAAAGTAGGGCCTTAATAAGTCTTTATTAAACGACTGAACAAATGAGTTCTACAATTAGTCAAGTCTGTACAGTCAATCGTGACTTAATTTTCTGCTATACATAAGTGCATTATGGGCTTCAAAGAAGGGTTCAAATGGATAATGCAGAAATTTGCTCAACAAATATTTCTGAGCACCTACAAGGTGCTGGGCACCCAGGTTGGAGGAGATACTGCCCTGCCTTCAAAGAGGTTACAGCTCAGTGTAGGACACACACTGAGAACAGGCCATTCATTTCTACCAGAGTGGTGACTGGGTGCTACTGGGTCCCAGGAAACCTTGTTCTAGCTACATCAAGCTAAGCTTTGGGGAGGGTTCAAGACAATGGTTAAATTCTTTTTAAATAAAGGCAGTTTAGTCAACACATCTGCATTCTGCTTTAACCTTTTGTGGACTGGGCTGGGAACAGTCTCAACTGAGGAACAATGCAATAAGTGTTTGTTAAATGGATGAAGGGAGGGACAAATGAAGGAAGCAAGGGAATTGTAACTGGTCACACCGTTTGTCTGGGAAGATGCATTGCAAATTCTAAATAACTTGCAAGCTCAGTAGTTCAGGTCTCTTTGTACATTAGAGCAGATCAGCTCTAGTTCGCAAACTCCCGACCATGTGCTTCCCTTAAAATTGGGGGGCAGATCAATAATGGAACTCCAGATTTTATATCACCTATTCACACACCATCCTCTCTTTCTCTCTGCAAATGGTCTACTTGTAAAGACGTCCATGTTTGTCTGTTTAAAAGTTGCTTTAGGAGCTGGAAGGGCTGGATCCATCCTTATGTTATCTGTCATGCACAATTCACGGAACACTTGAGTTATTACAACTCAGAGGTTTCTGTGGGAGGCATCTTGTTTTTTATAAAACTGGCAAATCAAAATGTTAGGTTTCAAGACTGTTTTACGTAACCATGCAAACTTTTCCTATCTATATAAAAAAAGCTCTTCAAACACGGTAAGATACTCATTCCAAAAGCATCACAATTTTTTCAATCAAAAAGTGAACAGCTTTGACATTTTAAAATAAGTAACTGTCACTTTCACAATTTGATTAGACTATTCTAATAGCAGGCTGGAGTCATTAAAATTGGCTTTTAGAGAGATACTTTACATGCTTAGTAATTGACACATTGTAGTGATGACAGCCTCCGAATCAGCCTTCCAAGTAAGACAGTATCTCTGAGGATTGGATAAAGGCATGTCCCACAGAAGCCACCCGGTTGAAATGTGTCTCAGTATTGTTTAATCATACAAATTCTACATCTTCAGAATGATGCTATTTTGCATGAATAAAATGTAATATTTATACCTTAGATTTGTGCATACATATTATCTAAGAAATGTAACAGATATTCTGTGACATATTTCTGCCACCTTAATTCAAAAGTAACACACAAAAGAGCATTTTATAATTCTTCTCTTTGTCCATTATTACCATTAAGGGTGAAAAAGAGAGGGAACAACCAATAATTTGTTAATGGTTTAGTACAGAAATGCCAGGTTAATTAAAACAAAAAAAGCACAATGTTTCCTAAGATTTACTACCATTTTATTGAAGGGCAAACTTTCTTTAAAATTCCAGATGTGAAATCGCCTTAGGAAAATTCCGATGCTGTTGTAGAAAATGCAGGGAAGGTCTCCGACAGGACACTGCTTGTCTGGGTCCAGCCGGCTCTACCCTGGGCCAGCAGATGTCAGCCAGGAGTGGGCGCTGGACCACAAGCTCGCGGTGACTAGCACTGCTGTTGCCTTTGGGCCACTAAGCTACAAAGAAACACTCTGTTTTAAAAGTCTTCTTACAGAAAGCAATAAAGTGTTATTCCTTGGCTTTTATGACTTTACTTTCTTTTAAAGAACTTCATTTTCCCATAGAGGAGTCAGAGCTGATATATATGGCGGATACGGTGCAAACCGCAGTCAAGGGAAGCTTTACTGAGAAGGCAGAAGACATTGTTGGAAGTGCAAGTATACTGAATTAGTTAATTTTCCTAGTCAAATAGCTAGCAAAAAGGTATGAAATTAAAAAAAAAAAAAACTGACATTTAACCAGGTGTACTAATTGCATGATTGATTGTATACATTTTTCATTTGTGAGAAGTTCTAGCTTTTAGGCTGCAGTGTAGAGGGTAAATTTCTGTAGAAAATTAAGTAATTGGGAGAAGTAAGGAGTTTGAAAAAGGAGCATTTCTACTTCCAAAAAGAAAATCAAAGTGATAATGAGTTCAGGCCTCTGTGAAGTGCTAGACACGCATCAGAACTCTTACAAAGAAATCACTTTTTCTTCCTTGTCATTGCCATCATATCTCATTTCAAACTGTGTCCTGGTGGCTTTTAGAAAATAACGTTAACCTATATAATCCATTTGAGCTGTCAAAGGTCTTATATTCAGAAGAGTTATTTTGATGTCAAGATGCTTTAATGCACATTCCTAATTAAAACGTACCAAAATAGGGGCCGGCCCCTTGGCTTAGCGGTTGAGTGTGCGCACTCCGCTACTGGCGGCCCGGGGTTCGGATCCCAGACGCGCACCGACGCACGGCATCTCCGGCCATGCGGAGGCAGCGTCCCACATACAGCAACTAGAAGGATGTGCAACTATGACATACAACTATCTACTGGGGCTTTGGGGAGAAAAAGGGGGGAAAAAAAAGGAGGAGGATTGGCAATAGATGTTAGCTCAGGGCCCATCTTCCTCAACAAAAAGAGGAGGATTGGCATGGATGTTGGCTCGGGGCTGATCTTCCTCACAAAAAAAAAAAAAAAAAAGTACCAAAATAAAATCTACTTAAGACTTTCCATGTGAAGGGAAACATCCTAGTCTCCTTCCTTAGATATAGGCAACGGACCTGCCCTTGGCTTTGCTATTGATTCTCCCTGATCTGATTGACCATAATTAAACAGGTCTTTATCAAGTTTGCACAGCAGGGGAAGCTACATTCCAGGTGTGAAATTTAGAGTCTATGCTGAAGAGTTTTATACAATACACAAATTTCATGCAAGTAAGACAGTTTTATCCATGCTCCCTAAATATTACTTCACAAAATTAATGTGCTAACCGATAGTTTTATATAGACCAGAAAAGAAAGAAACAGAAACAAGTTCTTCAAACTTAAGGTAGAGAATTAAATTTTTAGATACCACAGATAAAACGGGAACTCTTTCAACATTTAGATAGTCTTAGTCTTTGAACTCAGTATTCAAACTTATTTAGACCATTTCTATTGTCTGGGACCATCTGTTAGATAGCGTGGAAACAATGTCAGAAACAGAGAGTGAGAGAGAGAACATGGGATCCAATTTCGCATTAAAGGCAAGCATTTATTATTTCTATATTTTATTCTGGACTAGAGAGTTATTTAGTTATGCCTGTACTTTGCCATGGCTGAAGCCAGTGTCCCCAACCCCGGAGAGTCCTCTCACACATGGCCACCACTGTTCACAAGGAAGGTTAGGCAAGAAGGGATGTGCATCTGATTCTGCAAAAAATATCCCTTAATCTTGGCAGGTCAAAAGAGCCATCTTCATGCAAAAAACACATGCACTATTGGCAGTTCTGATAACTGGTAATAATATTGCTAACTTGTGTTAATAATATAAAAAATATTAATAGAGTCCTATCCCCCAAAAGAACAGAAATGTCTTACAGGATTTGTGATGCCTGAAATACTATAAATCTCTGAAGACAGGTTATATCCTTCCCTCCTCCCTGAGGCATTTGTCACACTGCCAGACAAGATTAGAATGGGATAAGCCTCAGAAACTTTTTGAAGATATTAGAAAGATCATGTTAGGGAAGTGGCTTAGGGGTCATACTTTATCAAACCAACATCCTTCAAATGCTGACCACTAATAATAAACTGTCATCTGCTATAGCAAGATGGTGGGTACTGAGTCAACAATGGGACTATATATTTAGTAATAACCTTTATTCTGTTTTCCTTTTGTGTGTGTTTGTGAAGGAAAGATCCATTAAAAAAATAACACCACAGTAGAAAAGTCGCAAGCAGACAAAGGCATTTTTCAGTAAGAAAGCCCATTCTAACCACTCCCAGTCACTTCTCTGACCTCCTTTGTTCTACTAAACTTCCCTGTTACTCCACCCAAGTTCTCCTCCTGAATACTATTTTTTTTTACACCATTGAACTTACAGATTTTATAACGCTCAGTCATAGAATAGCTTACTGATGGCATCTATCTTCTGTGGATATGTTTTCAGAGGCATTATTTACAGTAGAAAGCGAACTCCATTCTGTCCAAGAATTAATGAACTAATTTGGTTTAAATGTAAAGGTCATATTTTTAGAGGCCCCAAAGAGTTTCAATTGCAGGCTAATACATATGTGACAAATCCTCACTAGAGACTTTATCAGAGTGTAAAATGAAATTTATCTTATTTTCTATTTTACATGTCCGTTTTTAATGATAGTGACTCAATGCTTATGTATAGTAACTATGAAAAGTCATCTCTTAAGCATGGCCAAGATATATTGCTAATTCAAAATTACTCTGGGAATTTGTCACAGTCACTGAACCACCATCTGCTCCAAGACAAATAGGTGAAAATGTAATGTCTCACCCATTTTCAAATCAATCAAAGGCAGAGATATCTTATCTCATTTATTGTATTAGAAAATTAGAGTATATATGCTAACATGGTAATATTACAAAGGGAAAGATTAGGAGGGGGACAGAAACCTCACTAGAGATTGTGTAAAAGACAGAGAAATTCAATTTGAGGATGTAAAAGATATTGATAACATTTTTAAAAAGGCAGACTCAAAGTATATGATTTACATATTAGAGCTAAAGGAAGTGAAGAAAAGTTGCTAGTGTACTTGAAATTAGCTGATAAAGTACTAACAACAGTGAGTTCTGAAATAAGGCACCTCTGCAAGATATCTTAAAAATAAATAAGAAACGAAAAAATTAGGACTAGCAATGAAAGAAATGAGAAATGAAGAAATGAATGAATAAATGTAAGAAAAACCGAAGATCTAAGGATTCAATAGCAAATAGACAAGAAAGAACCAAAGCAAGACAGAGACCCGCAGGCAGATGCAGAAAGATAAACTTGAACTCTCAACTTCATAATGTAGAGAAGAGATGTGAACATCCTCCTTACACAAAGAGCAGCTTCAGTACCCTAAATCACAGAAGGAAAAGAGAAAAAATAAATTATATGAATTATATAAAGGTGGAAGAAACTTTACTACAAAGACAGTTGATGCAGATTACTGCTCAGAAACACTGGATCACCAAAGACACAGCTTGCATTCAAATTTTTAGCAGATTTAATTAAAAATTTTAAATTGCGATCGGGACAATTGCATGGCTCTGGAGGATAGAGAGGGAAGTTACTGCCAAAACAGAAACTTACCTGTGGCAAGCCAACGTCAAGCAGGGTGAGTAAGAATACTGACCGCTTTTTTCTCAAACTACGTAAGTATTGGAATTTTTAAAAAGCCCAATACTTTTTTTTTTTGCATTTCCTTGCAAGACTTAATTACAGACAAACAAAAAATCCTGATCTTGTTTGATAATTAAATAGAATATAGATAGAGAAAACATATAATTTATTATGCAAACCACGACACTTTTAGAGTGCAATTAATAATTTCGTTGGGACAACAGGCATAAACCAGGATGTACAGTCACCCTAAATATGGAGCAATTTCTAATGTGAAAGAACATCAAGAAAACTGGACTCATCACGCCCCCCTTCTCCCACTATGAAAAATGTCCCTTTCCAAAACACTACTGAAATCTTTCTTGAGGTCATATTTTAAAATCTAGGAATACCAACATTTCCCAAACTTCACTGAAGTATTCAAAGAAACATCCTTGGAAGGGTAGTTGTAAGAGGATTTAATTTCTTTTTTTTTTTTTTTGGGTCAACTTCAGAATTATTTGGATTCCAGAGTCCTAGTGGAATGTAAACAAAAGCAAAAGGATACATTTACTGTAATGTATCCAGACGTGTAGGGCTCCATGTCACTCGTAACGAAGAACAATAATCCTATTATTGCAAAAGGGATTAACTTGATTTAATTTACATTTATTTAAATACATCTTATTTGGGGCAAGAACACTAGCAGTAGGCAACTGAAAGTAAACAAAAAACCCCTAAAAAGAGTTAACACAGATATTCACTTATTTAAAAATATGATTCATAACTGAGTCAGTACAGTCAAGGACAAATACAAATATTAATATCTTAATTGGGCTTCCCAGATTCACTGAACTCTGAGTTGCCAGTAGATATCACCAGACTTCTGGGAACAGCAGCTCTCTCCATGCTGAGAGAACATTCGGCCAGCACAGCAAGACTGTGGGTGACGGCTGAGGAGGGCCATTAGCTCTGAAAGTTTTAAAACAGGATGTTCTTCTAAACTCTCGTCAGCCAGGCAATTTGGAGAGATACGGGAGAGCAGTGGGTAGAAGGAAAGGCCTGGGGTCACCTTAGGAACCAAGAGACTTCAGAAAGTACTTCTATCCAGAAGGCAGTGCGTTTTGGGGGAAGGAGGAGTAGAGGAGGGACATGAAGCAACTGTCCCACCTCAACCTCCTCCCCCATCCCAAAGTGGTGCTTTTTCCAAGGCCATAACCACCAGGATGAACTGCCGTTAAAGAAGGCAGCATGGAATATACGATGGGATGCTTGGTGGACACAGGGACAGGGAAGAGGAAAGCAGAGAGCCTTTTTTATGGGCTCACGCCCCCAACAACCAAAGCAGCAAATCCTCCTGGGTGGCAGAGCCTGGCCCAGCCTGGTCTTCTCCATTCGTTGTATTTGTTTGCACCAGCTTTTCTTTGCTAATTGCTTTTCACCCATAACCAGCTTCCCTAGCTTCATTTTTTTTTTCTTTTTAAGCTAGCGCTGACCTCAGGATCCCAGAGGCTGGGGAGGGGAGGGTGCTGGAGAAGGACTGGGCTGAAGGAACCGACGAAGAACTACAACTGCCCTCTGAGGAGCTGTGTTGAAGTCTGGCTTTGAAGTCTGATTCTGTGACTACTATATTCACCCAAAATGGGCCAGAATAAGGGACTAGGGATGGGGGGAGGGGGCATAAAAATGTGGCTCTACCCTGCAAGGAGACAAGTGAAGCAAGATATGGGGGACACTCTACTCTAGCCTGTGTTGCTAGAGGTTCAAGGCAAGGGAGAGACTAGAGGGAGATGGTGACGTGCTGGGAGAGCTGGGGCCGTGGAGGGCTCAGAGGGGAAGTACACAGTCAGATTTTCATTTTAGATAGATCACTCTGCAGTGTGAAGGCGGAAAGATGGTCAATCCAAGTGATCTGTTGTGTACTAAGAATGCTCCTGACAGACCCAATCAATTGATGAACAAATATATATTGAATACATATTCTGTGCCAGGCATTCTACTAAATGGCAGAATAGAGTCTTCAATAATCTCTAATATCCCCCAAAAGTCTACAGTGACCCCTTTTTTTTTTAATAATTTTTTTATTTATTTTTTCCCCCCAAAGCCCCAGCAGATAGTTGTGTGTCACAGCTGCACATCCCTCCAGCTGCTGTATGTGGGACGCGGCCTCAGCATGGCCGGAGAAGCGGTGCGTCGGTGCGCGCCGGGGATGGAACCCGGGCCGCCAGCAGCGGAGCGCACGCACTCAACCGCTAAGCCATGGGGCCAGGCCGTGACCCCTTCTGAATGGAACTGCACTTTGCGAGCTTTCTTTATAAAAGCTACTAGAGTACAGTCTGGTATAGAAATTTTCAGTCTTGCCAGATTGTTTCTGGGTGTTTCCCAAATGGAAATAAACTTTTGGTGTATCGTTGCTGTTAATTTAAAAAAATACTTCAATTATTAATTTTTTAATGTTACTTTTCTCCACCATATAATGGAACATTAATTCCTAAATGACATTAAGGTCTAAGACAGAAGGTAAGAAGTATAAGGGTTATCACCCTTAGGAGGGATATGTATTCCTCTTTAAACACACAAACACACACACACGCACACACACTCACTCACACACTGAAGAGAAACGCATTATAACCCCTGCAAACCTTCATCTCCAACCTTACAACCCAATATTTATAATTTCCGATAATATGTGATTTGTACATCTTTGGTGTTTAATAAATGCTCATTGTGGATGGAATCTGGTCCAATAAGCACCCACCTGGAGATAAAACTAAAGAAAATAAATTAAACATAAAAATCGTCCTCGAGATCTGTATAGAACTTGCTAATATGTATAGTATCCTTTTCACCATACTTTGGAACATGAGGAACACTTTTTGCATTATTTTAAATGACAAAACTCCCACAGGTAATACTAACGTACCACACGAAAAACCTCACAAGGTAGGGTGACAAATAGGCCTGATGGAAAAAATGAAATGACAGTAAGTAGTATTTTCAAGAGGCTCATCTTAGGTCAGGAAGGCAATTTTATTCTCTTGTGTGCATTTAAAAAACTCTACTGTATGGCAGAAAAAATACAGTTTTTGGTAGAAAAATAATAAGCAGAAAGAAAAAATCCATATTTCGTCTCCCAGAGACCAACACAGACACACAAAAACGAACACAGATGTGTATATACTCTTCTTCTCCAAAGAGGGACACGTCCAACTTGCTATTTTATGTCTTTTCCACTTAAATTATCCTGAATATGTTTTCATACAACTTTACCTCTGTATCTTTATAACAGCTGCGTAATTTTCCACCTTATGAACATACTACCATTTTTTCTAGCTTTTCAAGTCTAAAAAGGCTCTGACAGCATTTTAAAATGTAAAGTTAAAATGGGCCTTAAAATAACTCAGTCAATAAATCAGTTCAGCAACGGGCCTTGAAAGTATACATGGAATCGTTTTTAATTTCAAAAACAAAATTCTGTCATGTGACATTAAAACCTCATAATGCTCTTAGGTTCCCAACGTTTATAAAGTAGAGTTCAAATCCAAGTTCATTTGGACCAGAAGTGACTGCTTTCAGGGAATGCGTTTGTTTTAAGAAGAAAGGTCATTTCAAGTTTGTGCAAGACTGCCATCTAGTGCCTCCCTTCTTCCTGTTGGATGCGAGAGGCTTCCTTTCGAGCGTTAGTTGAAGGATATTCTACATTTCACTTTCCGGACTGGTTAACTCAGGTTTTCGATAGCAGTAACCTTTTTCAGCTTGTATGTCGTCCTTAGGGTGCCCGCTGTGCCGATTAAGAAAATGATTGTACTGTTCAGCAGTCTTAGAGAAAAAGGGAGGCACAGACTTGAAGTAAAAAGCAGTCATTTATCATTCTTTGCTGACCTATGCAATTAAACATGACCCTCAAAACAAGACAAATTAATTCCTTTGTGGTGATGTAATCCCTGGAACAGATGGATCGATAATGGAAACACATCGCTCCGCCAAGGTTCATGTTTAAGATGAGCAGGGTGGTATTGGAAATTCTGCTCTGGCTGGTATAGCTGAAAGATTATGTCATCAGGCAAACAGTGAAGTTTCTGAAATCAGAGTCCCGCAGAGACACCTGCTATAGACTAGCTAGTCACCGTGTGACCCAAGGCATTCCTTTGTGAATCAATGTGAAATCAATGTCCCAGCATGATGGTAGGTGGCACTGTGCTAATGGACAAGTAAACTAGCAAACGAGACCTCAGCCTTCTGAGCTCATTAGCCAATTCAAACTGGAACAGTTCCAAGACACCTGGGTGGTTATGTCCACCTACCTCCATTACCCTGGAAGTTTCAATTGGATACAGTTCCCTTCCATGAGTCATAAATTATTTAAGTTTTACTACACACTGTTAAACAATTGTCATATTCCGTGCTTACATGGCTACCTTCTAAATGGGGTATGAAGTGATTTAGTGATAAAATTCACAGGAGTCCTAAAGTATGAAAGAAAAAGATGCTGTACAGGTTTTAGATAAAATTCCATCTGGCAGCTCAACTGACCAAGACATTTATTTGATTTCAACAGCTCACAGAATTATGATTAGGCAGTTCTGAATGGCACTCATAGTGCTCCTTCTAGAGAACACCTAATTTATTCATAAGAAAAATGAAAGTTTAATAAAGTTCTTTCATATTTATTTCAGTGGATTTCCAAGTGCAAATGTGCATCTTAAGAAAAAAAATTCCATATTCAGTAAGTTCTTGAAAATTATATAAACATTCATATTTATAGTTAAAATAAAGAAGAAAATATTTAGCTTTATTTTAAAGCTACTATTTTGTATATTTGGGAGATTATTTTCACAAGCATTTACATATTAATGTCAACAATAATTCAGTTCAATTTAATATGCAATAGTTTGTCTGAATTTACCCTTGACCCTAAAGTTTGTTTTATCAAATACAAGTTTACTTTCCTAGACTTTATCATGCAAATCCCCTCAAATCGTCTGACAAATTCCACCTTCATCAGGCCACTGAGAAATGTGGAGTAAAATGGGCTTATCTGAACTGTGAAAGGAAGTAAACATAATTAATATTTAATTTTTCCCGTGTTAATATTATAAAAGGAAAAATATAAATATTTTGGGCTTTATATTATAGATACAGTATGAGTTTCAGAGTCTAAAAAAGACCAATAAAAGGAATTTTATGAAGGGATATTCTAACAATAAAATTATAGGCTATTTCTTGCTCTATGAGAATTCAAAAAGAAGCTAATAGAAAAAATAAAATATCCCTGTAGCTTATATTAAATAGTTGATTAAAAACAAAATCCCTGAACCCAGCCTGGGGGAGATGAACAATCCAGCCCAAACCCAGCCTGTATCTAAAGCTGGTCAGGGGGAGCAGAGGAACTTCTGGGTCCCAGGCCCTGTGTTTGGAAACAAGCAGGGATTCTGATGGCTTTTCAGATCCAGCTCCTGGGATGGGAGTTTGCACTTGTGTTTATGGTGCAAGAGTATGAGCCCCCAATAGGCACCTGGGTGACCCGGGTCTTTAGGTACTGATGGTGACACACAGCCCCATGAAAGTCACTTGCTCTCACTGAGCATCAGAAAGCTCATTTGCAGCCCAGACCTGTGGCCTAGTAGTTAAGTCCATTGTGCTCCGCTTTTCAGCTCCTGGGTGGGGACCTACACCACTCATCAGTGGCCATGCTGTGGCGGCGACCCACATACAAAATAGAAGAAGACTGGCACAGATATTAGCTCAGGGCAAATCTTCCTCAGCAAAAAAAAAGGCTCATTTGCTATCTGAGGCCAATCATCTTTCCTTCCCATTTCGGGTGGACCTGTGTGAGTGTATTTCCCAGCCCAGCCTCACTACATAATAAAGCCCTGAAGGGTGGAGATCAGGGGTTGTATCTTTGGATCTCTCATTCCTTTTCCTTCCACCCACCATACCTTTTCTTGTGACATATAGGAATATATTTATCTTACGTTTCTGTAATAAGTATTTGTTGAATGAATGAACAAATGAATAAGAGATAAATTTTAAGTGTAAACGATTTGGGTAGATTTCACATTACAATTAACCTTCAAAGACATATAAGCATTTGCAAATTAAAAAAAATTATTATCTATATCCAAGATTATCTTCTTCTATACTCTGGTACATTTAAACATAGAAATGTTACTTATGGGCTTTTTTGTTTTTTCAAAAAATGTTTAAGGGGCTGGCCTAATGGCATAGTGGTTAAGTTTGCATGCTCGGCTTCAGTGGCCCGTGGTTCGCAGGTTCAGACCCCGTGCACGGACCTATGCACCACTGATCAAGCCATGCTGTGGCGGCATCCCATATAAAGTAGAGGAAGATGGGCACGGATGTTAGCCCAGGGCCAATCTTCCTCGGCAAACAAGAGGAGGATGGGCAACAGATGTTAGGTCAGGGCTAGTCTTCCTCATACACACACACAAAATGTTTAAAATGTATCACGAATACTTGTTTTTCTTATTTTAAAGATAGCACACATAGCAAAAATTTTGGAAAAACTGAAAAAGGGACAAAGAATAAAATCATACCCATTCCTAATCTAACTACATGAAATAAACCACTATTAACATTTTGCAAACACAAAAAACTTATACAGAATTAGCAGGCCACCCATGCAAGGCATCAAATGCAAAGCCCCTGGGTTTCCAGGAGGAGTCCTCAGTTTCTTGTATGTTCAAAAAAAGATTTTTCATCAGTTAATCCAGGGAGTCCCTTGGGCATTGGAGCATCATTTCACCCTAAACAAACTTAGGGGCTTCTGATCACTAATCAGATTGCACTCAATTACGTGGAGAAATATAATGGCCGAATAACTAAGAATACTCCACGGAGGAGTCAGCTTGAGAAATGAGAGTAATATCCCAGGGCCACTTTAAAATATTGGAACAAAATAACTGAATTACTTTAATGGGTACTGTCCTCAAGCCAGGACCACTAAAACATGTACAGGCCAATTAGACCAAAAGATAAGGATAAGCCCACAAGCATCACCTCTCCCCTGGGCTGCTTTTGAATCACACTCACAAGATCCCATCAATTTTCCTCTTTCTGGACTCTTTTTGGCCAACCTGTAATTCTGACTATAGCCTCAGTTCTCCTTACTCACAGGAGTTAAACTGTTGACTTCTACAAATAGATGATTTAACACACATCGCCCCCAAAGATTGGGAGACTAAAGTATTTTATTCTAAGAAATAAGAAAGGCGAAACAAAGGCAATAATTCTCTAAAATCATGTGCAGCAATGATGCACGATCACAGAGATTCTCTAACATAGTCGAGGAAGTGATAGTATTCTCTAAATTTGGACTGAGAAGAAAAATATATTACTAATTCTCTCTCAGCATGTGTATAGATTTCTTCAATCTGTGTTTTTCAAACTGTGTTCGGAACCAGGACCCCCACCTGGGGAGTAGACAAGGGTGCTGGGAAGATGGGGCTAGAGCCAGGAGCTTTGAGTTGCCAGGTAAGAGACAGGATGTTCAGTTAAATTTAAATTTTAGATAGACCACCAATAATTTTTTTAGAGACATGCAATACTTGGGACACAGTTATACTAAAAATTATTCCCTGTTTATATGAAATTCCAATTGAGCATCTTGTGTGTTTGTTTATTTTGATAATCTGGCAGCCCTATAATGAACCTCTTTTCTGCCTCTCAACAACAAAAGTCCTACTTTATATGCTGCGGTTCCACATAACCTTGGGTTTGAGAAAAGTGTTCAGCTATCCACAAAAAGTTTGAAAACCACTTTGCTAGACAAACCCAGGCAAGACTCTCAACTCCACAGTCTGTGGACTTCCCAATAATAAAGTGGAGTGCATCTGGTTGTTGTGAAAATTAATTAAAGCTTGTAAAGCCCTTTGAAATTGGCATGTTCAGCCGCATATGCTACAAAATATTTATCACATGCCAGACTGCCTGAAAACATACTGACTGCTCACTGAACAATTAGATGGCAGCAATTCCAAAAGATGTTAAATCACAATTTTAATATCCCCACCTATTGAAACACAGAAGAAACTTCCAACATAAGAAGTGAGTTTATCTTTGAAAAACAAACATACACAATTTGCTTTTAAAAGTACAGTACTTTAAATTATATTGTTATGGATTTTTTTCAGCTGAATCATAGTTTTTAAAAGGGGAGTTCAAGAAATCATCAGGAAATGAAGAAAACAGTTCATCTCCTATGAGTCTATCGTCTGCTACTTCTGCTTGTAAGGTTTTTCAAGCTTAAAAAAAGTTTTTATGAAAACAAAACAGAGATACCAACACAATAAAACACATCTGGAGGCCACTTGGTGACAATCAGGCTTCTTTGTTTCCGACCATTAGCTTTCATGAAAAGCTCTTACAGTCCTTAAGCAAATGTCATAAAAGTATAACACTCATTATATAATGTTGTCTAAACACTTGAGGCTGAAATGGAAACCTGGCAGTGAAACCGAAGAGTAAATAAGTTTAGATTGTGCCAACATAACAATGAAAAGACACAAGGATAAATGCCTGACAGGCTGGCCAGGTAAATGCAACATTTAAGGAGAATCGAGAGCTCTTATTCAGAAGCTTAAGTTAACCACAGAAAAGACAGAGAGGATCGCAGTTGTCAAAATTCATATCTTATTTCTGATTGAAACTGAGGTTTTATAAAGGTGGCAATAAGTCCATAACCAAGAGCACAATTAATCTTAGACCCAAATATAAATACTTGCAACTCACTGAGTAGCAGGCTTGTCTCATGTTTCTTGCCCTTGCACATACTTTTCTTTCTGCCTAGAATGAATCATTCTCCAATCTAATGGCTTGGCCAACTCCTATTCAGTTGTTAATACCCAGCTCATCCATCTCCTCCTCTCAGAAGCCTTCCTTAACCATCCACACAGAACAAATGACTTCCGCCTTTGCTTTTGTGCCACTACTCTACCTAGTACGTTTCTCTATTCCTGCCTCTACCACAATCTTTTGCAAGTAAGGGCTTAAATGCGTTCCTTCCCTACAAAACGGAGAGGTATTTAAAGACAGGAACCACTCTTATTTAACGTTTGTATTCCCAGAGCCTAACACAGTACCTGGCAAACCACAGGGGCTCAATAAATGTGTATTAAATGAAAATGATGCTCCTAAACTGAAATAAAAATGGGAAAGTTTAACATTAAATGGTAATGCATTTGTAAGTGCAATTTCTTCTTACTTTTCAGAGAAGAGAAATGGTGGCAGAGAATATGCAAAAGAGCTGCCATTACTTTGAAGTGAATAAATGGTCAGGAAAAGAGGCAGAAGATGAAAGGTTCTGTATATCCACGGAGTTGGAACAACAGAAACCACTGTGAACTGTTCGTAAAACATCTCTGCAAAAGCGTGCCAACTGTAACCTGGAGGGCTGGCCTCTAGACCGAGGAGCATATGCAACTTTATTTCTATTCCACCCTCTAACAGTCTGCTGAGGAGGCCCACAAAGGTGTCATTAAGAGATGGAATGCTTTCCTGCAGTACTTTCACATACTCATTACCATCCGATAGCGTTTGATCTTTGAGTCATGGCTGAAGTGACCCAGATTCCAACTGGTGATCATTAATGTCACATTTATATAGTCTTTCCTATTGGAACAGCACTTCATAGTCATTTATGAATCTGCCGGGAGAGGTGCCATGGCTCATTGCTGTGTTCATCCGAACAGTTCACAAACTCCATCTTCTTAGATATAATACAGATGGTATAATACTTCCCCGTGGGCCATTTGTAATTTCAGGCTCGGCCTAATTAGAATGTGAATAAGATCCAAGGTCCTGAGAATTTGCTTAAAAGTTAGTAATTTAATTAATCACAGTGCTACAAAAATGGAACACCCAGGTCTGTAGATGTGGTGACATAGGCCAACACATAGTATTTATGGTTAATACAGAAAGAGTTTCACCACACGCTGCATATTTAGACCAGCTTTTATTTGGGGAGTGGGGGAGATAAGAATATTATTATGGTTTTAAAAAATAATAGGAATGCAACTAAAATGGATGTTGGGCTATTTTTATTTTCCAGCAAACCCTCTCTAAACCTCCCCAAATTAATTCCAATTTGGTCAATGGACATACACATTTTAAACAAAGTTATAATCACTATGTGATTACATAAATAAGTAAACACAATACTTTGAGTTCCACCTTATAAATTTTCCACATTTCCCATGCATAAAGACAGTACTCACATTTGTAATTTTTATTATGAATATAAGTATGCCATTGTTATAACTACATCAGATTAGTAAGTTACTCTTAATGTTACTGTATTTTTTTAGCTTGTCATATTAAATTATAATGTGACCTATTAAACCAGACTTTTGGTAAGGGGAAATGTACATTTTCTTAGGTCTTTAAAACATAGCTATAGTTGAATTTTGAATTAGCCACACTGAATCATGAATAAAGAGACCATTTTTTAAAGTTGCACTTGGCAAATATGAATAATTTTGAGTAGATTGTTAAATAATTCTAGTCAAGGACTCAGGTAATGATGATAATTAATAATAAAATAATATAGGGCCAGCCCGGTGACGTAGTGGTTAAGTGCTCGTACTCTGCTTCAGTGGCCTGGGGTTCGCAGGTTCGGATCCCAGGTGTGGAACGACGCACTGCTTATCAAGCCATGCTGTGGCAGCATCCCATATCAAGTAGAAGAAAATGGGCACGGATGTTAGCCCAGGGCCAATCTTCCTCGGCAAAAAAGAGGAGGATTGGCAACGGATGTTAGTTCAGGGCTAATCTTCCTCACAAAAAATAAAATAATAATAATAATAATAATAATAATAATAATAATAATAATATCAGCTCCAGTTTATTATCTGTACCCCTGAAGTAACAGCCTCCAAATCCAGTATCTTAGATTTAGGAAATTTTCAGCCTAAAAATTCATCAGGCGCCTCACTTTATAATTGAGGAAACTGAGGCACAGAGTGAGTAAGAAGTCCAGAAAATTAGGTGACTTATCCAAGATCACATGCAAATTAGTAGTAGGAGAGACTATAATTATCTAAAAGCATTTAATATAGAACAAACATACACAGCAATATTTATGAAATAATAAAACATTATCAAACAATTTTAAATAAGCTACAAATGCTTGTTTATTTTCCCTCTCTTTCTTTTGTTTTTTCTTTCTAAACACTGAACTGCAAACATAAATTTATTTAGGAACCGCCAAACCAAAGCTGCATCTTGAGCTAACAGGCAGCCTCCTCATCAGTAAATTGGGGCTAACCTTGGTTAGCCCTCCACACGAAGATGCAGGGAAGGTAAATGAGATGAATGTGAAAGTGCTTCGTGTCCTTCAAAGGTATTAGTCTTATTATTAGTCAAGACCTCTCGAGTTAAAACATGATAATTTCTAGACAAATAAGTTGGCTCAGCTCCTTAATAGGAAAGCTGACTCACTGCCAATTTAGCCCTGGAACCTGAGACATTAAAATAATAATTTCAAGCCAACAAGGTTTCCTAGCAAGCTGGCTGAAATCACTTAGAGGATTAGCTTTTCACCTCTGGAATTTAAGTAAGAGGATTTCTGGAGTGAAAGACAGTCAGTCATCCTTGTTTTAACATATAAGGCAATACCACAAGTCTGTCTGAAGATACTGCCTCTCTTTTTTTCAAAGGTTACAGAGTAGCATGGGTGCATTATGAAGCCGGAAGTCACAGAGCTTCCTTGTTGCAAATGTTCAATCTTACGTCTATTAATATGGCCTCCGTTTGCTACATGATTACATTTCATCGATCACTTTGTGGCGGAGAGAAGGGAGGAGAGGTATTTGATCAATTTCTCTCCTCATACTGTACAGATTTCTCTGGCTTTATTCAGATAAGGGGGAAAACAGTTCAGAAACTCCATTCTAGCTGCAAAAAACCCCATAAAACAAAAACCCAAAAATCTCTGTTCTAGAAATTTTCACTCAGGTAAAAACAGAATACTGGTGTCTATTTGTCTTTGTGTTATATATAATATTAAAATAGTCCACAAATGCCTGCCCTGTAAAATGAGGGTGGCCCTTTAACTTTATAGTCCTATTATAACAATGAGAATAGAAGCTTAAAACTCTCTCACTTGCTCAGTGCCACATATTATTAGATTGGAGAGGGGACGTTCCAATTCGAGGCATAGCTAGCTCCCTATATTCTTGCAGTCATTCATTCTGCAGATATTTATTAAACAGCTACTATGTGCCAGGCACGACTCTAAGATTGGGAATAAAGCAGTAGACAAGACAGCATGGAGATGTCTTCATGGAACAGACAGCTATAATAAGTAAATACCTGGCGAATAGTGAAAAGTGCAATGGAGAACAGGGAAGCAGGTTCAGGGGTTTCTCGAGTGCTAGGTGGCAGCTGGGGGAAGGCAATGGTGCTGCTCTTTTATATAGGGAGATCAGGGAAGGCCTCCCTGATATCAGATGACTTTTGAGCAGACACCTGAAAGGATGGAGTGAGCCACGATCCCACGTGGAAAAACCCACACGTGTCCTTTTCTATTAGCTTGAAGCCTAGCACAAACAAGGAGCTTAGCCGAAAACTTCAGGAAAGTGAAACCTACAAATGACAAGGCTTTATACAATACTTTGCACCAGCTCTCAATAGATCTCCAGTGATCCTTAAACCCTGTTTAGCTACAGCTTAATCTTTTTCCTGACTAAAATGCCTCACAGTATCTCTTCACATAATGCCTAAGAGAGAGAGTTTTCCAGTTACATTGTGCAAACAACCCAAGTAGATAATTCAGGTAGAAATTTCCACTCTGAGGCCCTGATTATTTGATTTGGCAATGAACATAACAGTAGGAAAAAATGAGCTGAAGCTATCTGATTTTGCTACTGGCCATGCCTATACAGTGAAAAAGTTCAAAGAAAGCTGGACATTTATCCAGGTTTCAGAATCGTGAGTTTTTAAAGTTCTTCTTTTAATTAAAAAGAAAAACACCACAAAACAACAACACCCGCCTCCCCACAAGAATGGCAAAATACGACAACAAAAAAATCCAGTAACCTAGGTAAGTATCAAATGTCTCCTCTTGCTTATACTATGTAGACACAGCCAATAGTCACATTGACTGGTTTAAGTTCTCTTTATTTAGTCTATATTCTACAGTAATGGTAATAATGGATAATGATAGGAAATAAATTTTCAAAGACTGAAGAAGAAAAAGCAAAGAAACAAAATGGGCAATAAACTCTTTTAATCAATTTCTACCAAACTAGGCAACCAAGAATTTTCCAATGTTTGATAATAAAACTTTCAGATACATCATAGTTATTATGAGAAAAACTGAGTGTGCTTATTATACTTTATTGAGACTCTGATTTATCTCATCTAGAACAAAAATTATATATACACGGTGGATATGGACCCCTGTATAGTATGGATATGGACAGTTTTAAAGCACTTTATATGTTATGAAAGATATAATATGGAATCACGACTGTAAAAGGCTGAAAATAATTGCTGGCTATAAAAAATAATTATAACTAGCTAGTTTAAAGATTGTTTCACTAATCCAAAAAATGGGAATCAGCATTTCTGTTGTTGAAAAGGACAAAGGGCTTACACACACACACTTTATTAAGAAATTTGTATCAATAAAGATCTATTTAAAATTTTTTACCTTCGTAATTAAAAATATTTAAAAATAAGAAAAATTGTAATAAAGTCGTAAATTTGTCAGATAAGCTTTGAAACCTTTATGGTGATATGATTGGGTTATATTTCTTAAGGTGATACGTTAGGATGACCACAGAAAACTGGACATTCATTCGTTCAACACATACAGGATGGAAAAGGTAAGAAAACAAGAAAAGCTACGTTTTCATAGGATAAACTGTTCTTTAACAGTATATAAATTACATTTTCAAATAATATGCTCAATATCTTTTTTTTGTGGACCCCCAGATATCTTTCCAGGTGAAGTACCTGGAAAGAAACAATCAATACACTATGGAGTATCCCAAAAGTCTGGAAACATAAGGAAAATAATGTATTTATGATGTTGTTTTTCAGATGGAGAATTAATACCCATTGTTTTAAATTTGGAAAGGTGTCTGAAAGGTTGACAAAAAGCATATTGAAAATATTACTGGAAAACATACTATTACATTTTCAAGAAGTTTCCTGACTTCTTGGGCTCTCCGTATTTTTCAAGGGCCTACTGTGTACCAGGCAATGTGTTAGGCACTGGGTGTGCGATGATGAACAAACACGGCTCTTCTCTCACGTTAATTACCATCTACTCACAGGAGCAGCACACAGATTTTCTTGGAACCGAGTTAAAACCACATCTACGATATTTTGACAGCAACACTAGAAATGAATGTAGCCATTAAGAATGAATGAATAAACAAATAAATAATGAACAAGAGAGAAAGGAAAGAAAGAAGGGAGGGAAGGACGGAGGAAGAAAAGAAGGAAAGAAAAGCATCCAGCCTACTAGGACTAGAAACATAAAATTTTAGAACTAGAAGGAAACCTTAGAGATCATCTCATTCAGTGGCTTTTAACCACAGCTGTGCATTGAATTACCTGAAAAGCTTTTTCAAATGTGTAAGACCCCACCCAAAACCTACTGCCTTAAAATCTCTGTGTATTTGTATTTTGAAAAAGCCTCATAGGTGTTTACAATTCAAATCTTTGGTTAATACGCGCTGATCCAGCCTAATTCTCTCATTTAAATATGAGGAAACTGAGGCCCAGAGAGGCTGAGAGGCTGACCTGAAATCACACAGCTATATCATAGGCCAAGTTTTCTAATTTTGAGAAAAAGACTGTAGAAAAACGATCTTTTTCTGCACTATTAGACCATATCACCACTGCCTATTCTTGAATCTCTGCTCAAGAAGAAACAGGATAAATGGACAAGTATTTGGCCCAAAGCTATGAAACCAAAGTAAAAAAGCCAGTGTCTACAGGCCACATAAACATGTAAATAACAAAAAGACCCATCAGGAACCTGGTTGCTTAAGCAGCCAAGTCAAGCTAGTTTAAAACACTCCCACACAAATATCATTATTCCTATCAGTTTCTCATTTCAGCACTGCAATAAATAATAATTTTGGTTTCTGTGGGTAAGGAGGGGGAGAAGAGAGTGATTTTTCTGGTTTATTCCTTAAAACTCAGAAGGTTAAAAAAAGAATATGTTCCCAATACCTCAATATGAAGAAAGCCTGGTCTGCTTTTAACACGTTTGGCAGTACTTGAGGACGTGTTCTTGGCTATTAGCCTGCCAAGCTGTTTAAGCTTATAGAAGGCCCACAAAGGGAACTTATATGATTAAGTTAAACACAAACATCTTCTCTGTATATTTTATTCCCTCCCTTCGCATTCACAAAAACATAAAAGGCTAAAACATTACAGAACTAGGTGAGAGGGGCAAGTTATTTATCACTTCGGCTCCTTTCTCAAGGCTTGTGTAAATAAGAGCTAAGGCAACTCAATGAAATTATTCATATGATCCTTGCAATGAACAAAGCTAAGCATCAGAAAGCAGTTCAAAATTCCTATGAAGCATATGTATCTTCTTACAAGAAACATCTGTGATTCCCTAATGCACTTCAGACCTAACTTTATCTCTTTCTAAAAGTTATGTAACATGCATATACTTCAAGCGCTGAACATACTTATTAATTACACAGTCACAGAAGAATTTAAAATGCCGGCTCTTTTTGACACACATTATAACAAGTATTTCAACACTAGAGCACTAAGTAGTCTTCTTACATTAACATCTAACAGTTCCCTAAATTGTTTGGAAGAGACATTTTATTTTATTTTTTTTTTATTTTTTATTTTTTTAAAGATTTTTTTTATTTATTTATTTTTTCCCCCCAAAGCCCCAGTAGACAGTTGTGTGTCACAGCTGCACATCCTTCTAGTTGCTGTATGTGGGACGCGGCCTCAGCATGGCCAGGGAAGCAGCGCGTCGGTGCGAGCCCGGGATCTGAACCCGGGTCGCCAGCAGTGGAGCGCGCTCACTCAACCACCAAGCCACGGGGCCAGCCCTGGAAGAGACATTTTAAAGCAAAACAAAATGCAAAACTATCTAGCTCTTTTTCAGATCCTTCGATTATTCAAGCATGTAAATAACAGAGTTGGAAATATCAACTACAGTTAACAAGTTATGAATTTCTTGAGAAGTTTACCATATTATTTGCTTATCAGTGGGATAAAAGCAAAAGGGAAACACAAATGCCTTTGGTGAAACTATAACATGGTTTAAATCAGGTTACTGTTGTTAGACTGAAAGAGTGGGGTGTGTACATGTGTGTGTGTGTGTGTGTGTGTGTGTGTATTCAGAAGACAGCATTTTAACTAAGGCAGAGGAGCTGGCCAATATAGAAAAGTGTTTTAATAGACTTTCTATTTCAACCATAGTTACTGTGGATTTTGTCACTATAGCAATGGGCCTGGGTGGGGCGATTGTCTGGCAGGCAGGCTGGTGTGCTCAGCTGGTAAAGCAACATAAACCTCATTTTACCATGAGCTGAGCAAATTTCCTCTAAGAAGGTTTGCTTAATTGAAAGACAGCTTCCAAGGATAAACAAAAAGTCCAAGCATCGGTTGATGGGTACTTCACAGTATACTGCTATACTTAAGGCCAACCTCACACCTCCTCCTAGATTTGATCAAAGGCCTCCACTCTGGTTCATTAGTGGTGGTACTTTGGATTAAGGGAGTAACCTAACCTCCAGGAACTCAACGATCCTTAGCAGCCTGGGTTAATTTCAGCTGTCTCTACAGGGGCTACATGAAACACGGCATTTACAAATTTGGATTATACAGCACTATTTATTACATGATGGAAGATTTCCAAAAATGCCAGAAGAGATGTTGGCATTTATGCAAGTCAACTCCTGTTCAACCCAAAGAAGCACTATATTCTACAGGATGTTTTTGCCAGGATTGAAAGAGCCTATGTGAAAACACCTTAATGAGGACCATCTTAGCACCTCAGCTATTGGATACCCTCTAGCCCTAGGTGTTATGCTTCAAATGAGCCTACAAACTATCCTGGAAACAGAACCCCCAAGCCCTGTAACCAATCCCTTCACTCCAAGTCCTGAGAGTGTATATTTTCTTATTTTCAGATTTAGTAAGTCAAGAATATCTGGTAGCTATTAAAAGATTTAAACCATTACTGTTTTAAAAGGTTTCAGTGTTCAGAGATTTCAAGCCCACAGAGGGGGCAGATCTGGAGGGTTGGTTGCTGTAGAATGGTGAAATTATTTGCTGGTGTCTCCTCCCCATCCCTCCCCGCCCCGCCCCCCCCCGCCCCCCCATTTAAGAATATTCTTATTGACCCCTTTCTACCCTTTTAATGTGTTTTTAATACATGTAAATGGCTCGCAAAAAGAAAAACAGAAGAATTTGAAGGAAAGATCATGCACCAAATAATCTCAGTGACCTAAAAAGATAATTATAACGATAGATCCCTAAAAAAAGAGGGGGGGGAACTTGAAAACATTTGCAACTTACAATATACTATCAGATAACCTTTTCCCCTTTTCTTCTTTGGGGAAATACAAGCAGCTATACAATGTTTCTTTAAAATTTCCTTTATTGAACAGTTTGTTATGTTTGCAGGAAGCAAAAGGCCATCCTAGAAAACCAGGGCCAATATTGTATCACATGAAGTGGTGGCTACTTTCTATCCCACTTTTTTTAAAAAGGCAACAAACATGGTGGGGGGGAGGTGGTTATAAAAAACTTCACAGGAAACCAAATAGCCTTTATTTAAATTAAAAGCAATCACAGCCTGATTCTTGGAACATACTTCGCAATGCTTTTTGGCATGCAGCTGCTACACGCCGCCAATATTGTGTGTAATTGGAAACATTTCAAACAGAATTGTTACCAAAGTCAAAGACCATAATTGCGAGCTGTGGGATCTGCGCCTCAGAGGAAAGAAGGGCAGCTGAGTGAGAGCGGGCTGCTCAGAGAAGTCTACTCATGGGTCTGCATCTGACTGCAATATTTTCACCGGAGTATTGACAAATCTTTCCTTCCAGAGACCCAACAGAGAGCAGCATACACAAAGCAAAAGCTGGTGGGTGCTATAAATCACCAATCCGGACAAAACTCTTAGAAAGAAGTACATGACTTCAGTATTAGAACAACTGAAATAACAGAGCCTCGACTTTTTTTTTTTTTTCCTGAAGTGAAATCCACTAGAAATGAAAGGGGTCTCTCCCAAGAGTTTACCCCAAATCTACTGGTGAGAAAAATGCAACTCCAGTTTAATTGGTCAGTTGTTTTTTAGGCTCACCTAGGACTCAATTTACCAACAGGGGGGAAAAATGTTAAGTAAAGGTAATGATGGCTCCTTGCTAGTATACAGTTCTAAGTTTTAAAATGTTTACATTGGCTTCTGCCTTGGTGACATTTTTATTTTTATTTTAAATTTAAAATCTCTCTTTATAGGGAAATGAACCTGGAAAGGTCTAATCAGTTCAGCTGTATGGACAATCATTCTTGTTCTTAGAGAGGTCCCTTCAAAAGTGACCAAAATGCATTTAGAGTTTAGTCTAAACAAGCACACAAAACAGAGACGCAGGAAGAATTATTACACTCTCTTTGAGAGGTTTGATCCCCCCTAGTAACTGGAAATAGTCAGTGCCAGTGGACCATTGGCTCAGGAATGGTTCTTGGAAAAATTGTGTCATTCTGGCACATAGGAAAGGGATCTGATTATTCTGTTGTATCTCTGTGCCAGAAGTGTCATGACATCAGCGCACTCCAATTTGTAAAGCACGTCTCTTCCCACCATCCCTCCTTCAGGAGAGAGGAGAATGAAGGAACAAAGGTTTAGGTGGAAACCCCGTGCAATTTCTGGCCAGGCCTTTTCCACTGTTCCAAAATGTTCCTTCACCAACACACGTGTAGTTAACCTCTGTGACTTCAGTTCAGCATGGCCATAAACAAGAAGGTGTGGTTACTGGTTACCAGGGGAGCTAAGGTGCTAGACTTGTGTGTGTCCAGGGATGGAGAAGTCCAGAAGCAGGGGGCTCTCGCAGTTCCCCAATGCCATCTGGGTCCCTGGCACTTTGTTCTGGAGTGCTGGCTCCATAGGCTGCCTGAGGTTTCGAGGAACTGCACTGATGCTGGACTTGGCACCTGGATTGTTGTACTTTCCTCTCCCAACTCGTTTGCTCACACCAACCTTCTAAAGATATGAGTGCATAATACGGTAATGCTTTATCCTGTGACTCGAAAAAAAAGCAGTAATGGTCCTTTAAAACACCAACCAACCAGTCAACCACCCAACCAACCAACCAAGAAACACAACTCATTCACATTCCTAACTCCTCTTTATTGTGGAATAATTACATCTGGATTTAAGCAAATTGAATATTCTCACACTAATAAGAGTTAAACAACTGATATTATTTCACATAAAATGGAGGGAAAAAAAGAGCTATTTTTTCCAAGGGCAAGGAGTCTATCCTGGTCAAGTGGCATCCTTAACATTTCCATGCACAGATGAGAATCACTCTGACTTTTTAAATTACTTTCCTTCTTTAAAAGGAAAAATTTACTCTTTATAAACTACTTTAACCAGGAAATTAACTGTAGTAACTAGAATAGTGATAATATTTTCTGAAAATTGTTTTCCATAATATTGGACAACCCAAACTATAGCTATATGCCACTAAAACAGTTACTTAATTACTGGAAAATAATTTTTAAAATTCTTATTCCATTTCATGAGTATTATGAACAATCACTCATAATACTCAACTCTGTATTTTATTTTCAAATAACTATAAAATGTTTTAGAGAAATTATCTTACAGCATTACTTTTTAAAACTTAGATTTCAGCTTAATTTTAAAAATCCTTAATTAAAGAAACTTCAAAATTTAACCTTTTTTTCTTGTATCTTTTCAGAGTTATCACAGGAGAGGATATTAGGAACAACCAGATTTTTACCCACATCTGACTCTAAACTTAATAGTTTATCTATTAACCCTATAAGCATTTTTTTCTTCTCCCCAGCTGATAGATTTCATTTGGGTGGCCACACTGACCCACTACAACCCCCTTTATTATAAAGACAAATGGTGGGTCCATGGACCTTGATTATAAAAACATGAGCAACTTTTTAAGTTTCATTAGCATTGCTGGCAGAACTGATTGAATCTGCCACTTTAGTAAAATATATCACTTTTCTTTAAAAAAACCTATGAACCAACAGGCTCACTCAGTGATAAATCACCAATTAGTACCAAATTAAGGAAGGAAAAATAAATTTACTAAACCCATGGGCTCACATCAATATGGCTACCTCTACGTACCATCCAGTTTTTCCTCTCTCCTTCCTTCCTCCCTCCCCACCTCCCTTCCCCCTCCCCCCTCTCCCTCCATTCCTTCCTACCTTCCTTCTTTCCTTCCTCCCTCCCTCCCTTCCTTGCTTATTCAAAAGAATGAGTCACTACTGTTAGCCCTGACTTATTAAAACAGAGATTTTTGAGTTCCAGCAAGTGCGCTAACTCTGGACTGTGGATAACGTCCATTTATTTCTAGCACCTTTTCATTTTAATATGTAGAGCACATGCATTGTTAATCTTTAAATCCTTTGTATAAACATTTCTGGAAGAGCTTGTAAAATATCTCCTTCCGTGTTTCCTGACTGGCCAGTTGATGGCATTTAGAAACCCTCTGGTACCAGCAGGTGCTGTATTTTGCTTTCTTCCAGCTCCAGCTGGGCTACAATGACAGATTCCCATCCCAGGCCAAGCCCAGCCACCTAGGCTAGGACCACATTGGAGGCAAACTGAACTGGGCCCCACCAGACAGCAAGATAAATGGCTGCTGTTTAAGTTTTAAATCCCCTGGTGGGAGTAAATATTGTTCCAGAGAAAAAGGCTTGACAAATATTGCGTCATCCTTCCAGAGCTGTCTTGATTAAAGCAGAATCTTTGGATTAAGTTGGTGCTCAATTCAAAATGTATCTATCTTGCTGTCATGGGATTTTTCTTTTCCCCTTCCTGGAGTCTGAAAACAGACACATTGTTGGGGATGGTCAAACAAGGCTGCCGCCTCCCAAGGGGCTGGAGTCCGCTCCTGATAATAGAAGGCGGCTGAACATTGACACTTCACTGAGGAGAATGGAGACAGCAAAGGCTTAGTGGGAAAAGGCCAGTTGTCACCTAAGTGACAGGCAACAGCTGAGCTCACACATCTGGAGCCAGACCAGGGCAAACATTCAGCAACTCTCACCCGTCTACACCTTGGGCCTGTCTGAAGGGATGGATAGAAGTTCCCTTCACTCCAAAAGCACATTAAAAATATCTGATGGTGACCACACCAATTATGTAACATCAACTGCAGACACAGCCTTCCGAAGTACTGATTAAAATTAGGAGGTAGACAAAACTATACGGCATGCACAGATACAATTTCATTAAGTATAATCTGTCCTTCACAAAATGCATCCTAAAAGCCACTTATATATGCATGCCTTTTATAAATGCATCTGAACTGTTCCAGATAGGCCAGATCGTTACATGTTCTTTCCCTCTAGGCAGGTTCCCATGGCGTGTTCTTCACCTTGTTCATGGCCGCAGTTCTGCCTCCCATACTCTTCAAAATCAGCAACCAAACGTGTTTGTCTTGTGATTCTGAATCCTCCTTAGGCAAGCTGGAACTCAGTGCATTGCCAGCCGTCCTCCCTCATCCCCACCTCCTCCTTCAGCCGCCCGGAGACAATCTGTGGACAATTTTCCCCAAGTCCCAAAAATAACACGGCACTGCCAATAGTCACTGGCGATGCCGTTTGTTTTTCTTAGAGGGCAATGAAAATTTAACAGCTTTCTGCTGCATCCTGAGTCCCGGTCCTGCTAATTATTAACATGCCCCCAGTTTCTTCAACTTTTTCTGCCTAAAAGGAGGAAGACGCTCCCATTCTTTCCCATATACGTGCTACAATCGGAAAACACCATTGCTGGGGTGGAGGTCGGGGGACAGGGGGTGATGCACCCCTGCCAAAAAGCAATCGGCCCTCTCCCCAGGGAGTTAGGAGAGACTCAGCACCCTCCCTCCGGACGCCAGTAGGTGACAGGCGATCCTAAGCGGCGGACACATGCCAACGCACCCTCGCCTCCCTGCGCCCCGCATCGCCCCAACTCTGGGGCCACGGAACGGGTTTCCACGCAGGAGGGAATCAAGGGAAGAGTTGGTTGTGATGCAGCAAACAGGAGCTATGCGGGTAGCCTTTGCGAAGCCCTCCTGGTGCTGCAGCCAGTATCTGCTTCCACTGTCTACACAGCCCAGCAAACCGATTATGCCCTTCTCCCTTGTTTTCTGCGACACCGACCCAGTCTGGGTGTCACAGACCCCCCGCAGTGACACCGAAGTGCCTGGCCCTTCCCCTGCGGCGCTGGCGCCCCCCTCCCCCCGTCTCCGCCGCGCCCGCAGCCCCTCTGCAGACCCCGCTCGGAGCTGGGCTGCCACTCACCCGCGCCAGGGACAGAGACCTCCGCTGGACGGTCCTCGGCGCCGCGCCGGGTCTGCAGAGCTGCGGTCCGCGGCGTCAGGGCTGGGTGAGGGCGGGCAGCACGCGCACCATCGAGAGCCCGGACAGTCGCCGTGCCGGCCGCGGCGGCCCTCGGGGAAGTCAGCGCAGGCGGCGCGCGGCTGGCATGTCCGGGGCGCGCTGTCGGGCGGCGGGGGAGGCGGCGCTCGCTGCGGGCGGCAGGCGGAGTGCGCACCGACTCCGAGCCCCGCGCCGCGGCGCCGCCGAGCACCCCGCCCTCGGCCGCCGGGGCCGGGCGCGAGCGAAAACGCGGAGCGCGGACGCCGCCGCGGGAGCCAGGCCGCTGGGCGCGCGCCCACCCGGCTCGGCCCCGAGAGGCGAGGTCGGTGCCGGGCTCCGGCCGCGCGGGCGTGCGGCCGGCGAGCTGGGCAGCAGGGCTGGGCGCGCGGCCGGCGGGGCTGAGCGGAGGGCGGGTTACCTGCTAGACGAAGTTCACTCAGGCGCAGCCCAGGCTCTCAAGTGCAGCTCGGTCGTCTCCTCTGCCCCGCCCCCGATTTTATGCCTTTTTAAAAAATTTTTCAAACCAACAATCCTGATGGATTGAAAGACAGGAAGGGTGAAGGGGGAAAAAGAGAAACCCAATTTCCTCTGATCAAACAGTTTTGGGGTTGCCCCTTTGGGTTTCTTTTCCTTTGGTGTGTGCGTGGGGGAGGGGGTGTGTAGTTAATTAAACTCTTAGATTCCTTCCGGCGCGCCTCGCCTCGCTAGGGACCCACTTGGGCTCTACCCTATCTCGTAGAATCCCGCAGGCTGGGCTCTCTCCTCCTCGCAGCAAGAAGCCAAAGATTCAGGCTCTAGTCCGTTCCCTTCCCCTCCTCGGTCCTGGTCATCTCAAGGAAAACCTCCAAGTGTGGGGAGTGCGTGTGAGAACCTCAGGCCATCCCAATGTCCAGAGACCGACCCAAGTTAGCACGGCTCACTTAAAGTCGTGTTCAAGGTATTAATTTGATCATGATAATCATTTTTCATTGGTCAAACTGCTCTCCATGTTTTCAATCTGACCACTTCCCAGGGCTGGGCTCTCAGGCACATTCGCCCAGGATGAACTGGGACTCAGCCTGCTCGCAAGTTCTGCCCTGACGTTTGTGTCGCCTTAGAACCCCTCACTTTTTCCACTTCCAGGTCAGTGGAGTCTCACATCGTGTGAGAACTACTTGTAGAGGGCAGACCCCACGACAGCTGCTAACCCCAATTTGACAGGTGTTTCTGCAAAGCCTGGGCTTCTTGATCTCTCAACCCCTTCCACAACCCTTTAGGATGCTGTATCAACTTCCAAGAAGATGAGGATGTGTGTGTCCCGGTGCGGGGGTGGGGGTGGGGGGCGGATTGTTGATCGACGCCGTTTTTATGCCTTTAAGAAAAATCAAAACTGCCAATTTCGGAATTTTTCAGGGCACCGAGTCTCTTGGGTTTCACTGGAAATAAAACAAGGGAATACTCAGCAAAAATGGAGCTGATGAAAAAGGGGATGTAAGGAGATGACATCTAAAGACAAAAAGAGGAGGAAATGGTACAAATCTAGAGAAATGTTTGGCCTCAGCGCTGTGCTCTGTAATTCCACGTCTGACTCAGATCTCCCGCACTATAGACTCTCTCCCCTCTAGATAACACGAGCTGAGTTTCTAATCCTCTGAGCACAGATCACTCAGGAAACAGGGCTGTTTCTTTTGAAATAACTCCACTAGCTCCTGGTGTTTGTACCAGATGGGAATCTGGGGAAACACAACCTAGGCTGTCTTGCTCCTCAGCATTTTATTGGAGTTGGCCTTTTAAGTTGTGTGTGTTTACCATGCCAGGGTTACAAATGTTTCTATTAAGCTATACACTTTTAGCTTCTATCTAACCTCCAGAACTGCCCAAGGAGACTGACAAAATGATTTATTCCACCCATGGAGGTAGTGAAAATTAGAACTTTTAAGGGCAAAGAGTCCACTTTCTTGGGTAGTGTCTTTGGGTGCCTATCTGTCTATTGTCTCAATGAAGACCTTCAAGTGAAAGCAGTTTTCTAACAAACTGAATGATGCAGTGGAATAGAATGGATGGAGGATGGAGTGGAGGACCACATCACTGAACTCCTACAGCTGCATCTTCGTGAGAAAGTCCTCTTCAGTGGACCAGTAGGCATTTGTAGCAGGCAGAATTGGGTACAGAGAAGCTCATGGAGAAAATATTTATAAAGCCTACACTTGGATCTCCCTGTTCATTGGGGAAAATGCTATTTCTTATGATAAGAAAAGAATCTGTTACCAGAGGGCTTACAGCTCTATGATGATGTCACAAAGGTTTTGTTTATTGAGCATCTATTGTATGAGCAAACATGTTGGGCACTGTAGGGCATCCACAATTGTTCCCTCAAGAGCCTTATTTCCTCTTTGGACAGTGTGCTGGGCAGCATCTTTTGGACCCAATGCAAATGTGAACCTTTGGTCTTCAACTAGGATTCTCATAAAATTACTTTGGGTGATACATATGATGATTTGTGGTCAGAGAAGTCTGAATTCAAATCTCAGCCCCACTGCTTACCAAATGTAACCTGGAATAGGGTAGTGAACCTCGAAGTGATGCTTAGTTTTGTCATTTGTAAATGAGGATAATAATATCTACCTCAGAGAACTGTTGGGAGGATTGAATGCTAGGTGTGCAGAAAGGCTCAATAGGTGGAAAGTTTGTATAAGGCTAATTTATAAGGCATCTTCTCACAACCACCCTTCTCTACACCAGTCTCCATGCACAATCCTAGAAGTTAGAAAAGAACCATTTTTTAATTTAATCTGGAAAAGCATTCCTCATTGTGAACTATTGGGTTTCTTCTGGGTCTTTTATATTAATGGTGCTATTTTCTTTGTCCTTACAAACCAACATGATACTAATACTGAACCTCTTTATCTCAAGCTTGTGTGCCTGATTGATGCACAGTAAGCCAAACACTGAGACATCAGTGCTTGGAGATGGAGAAAGGTTTATTAGAATTGGCCAAGATGAGAAGATGGGAGCATGAGTTCGCTCAAATTCACCTTAACAAGGGCAGAAAAGAGGAGATTTTATAGAGCTAAGGGGCTTGGCAGGAGGAGCTTCAGAGAAACAAAGGGGTCACTCCTGGTAAGCCTGTAGGCAATCTGACTTCTGGGCTTCAGCGTCTGCTGAGGGCCAGCCATCCGTCTATCCAGTGATCACAACCTCCCTGAAGGCAATCTCTCTCTTCTGCAAAACAAGCTCACAAATCTTCTGGAAAACAAGCTCACAAATCCTCGAGACCCCTGAGTCACCCCTGAAGTTAAACACGAAAACAGCAAATTGCTAATTGAGTATCTACAGTAACCCTCAGGTACCCGGTTTCAGTACCATGTGTTTTATAAATAAATCAATTCACTTAGGGAGTGACTACTTTTCTTTTAAAGCCTTGATAACAAATGTATCTTTTTTTTTAATGATACCTTTATGCATTGAATTGTGTCTTCCAGAGATCCATATGTTGAATTCCTCACCTCCAATACCTTGGAATGTAACCTTATTTGGGGATAGGGTCTTTACAGAAATAATCAGGTTAAAACGAGGTCACCAGCGTGAGCCATAAACCAGTATAACTGGAGTCCTTATAAAAAGAGGAGATTTGGAAACAGACACACACACAGGGAGAACACCATGTGAAGATGAAGGCAGAGATCAGGGTGATGCGTCTACAAACCAAGGAACCCCCAGAAGCTAGGCGAGGGATATGGAACAGATTCCTCCTCACAGCCCTCAGATGGAACCAACTCTGCAGACACCTTGATCTCAGACTTCTAGCCTCCAGAACTATGAGACGATATATTTCTGTTGTTTAAGGCACCCATTTGGTGGTTCTTTGTCGTGGCAGTCCCAGCAAATGAATGCAATACCCAACCAAGTCATGACGTGAATGTCTCTTGGCTCCTGGAAGAGTACTTTCACACGAAGATGAACTCTTGGGCCTTAAAACAGCAAGAACTTGATGGTGTTGGCAGACCCCGTTTGATTCCCAGGTCTGTTTGATTCCTAGGCATTGCTTGGTCCCTGTTCCCTGTGTTTGCTCACATCTGGGACTCCTTCCCCTGCCCTGCAGACTCAGCCCCTCTCAGTGTTTCCAAGGTGAATCATCTTGACCATGTAATGACCTAGAGAGGCATACTGTAAGGCAGGTTCCCCTGCTAGAAATCCTACCTGGGCTTCCCAGGGCTTTCTGGATCAAGTGCACCCTCCTTGGATTAGCCTAAAAGGTCCCTCATGTTTGCATTCTACCTATCTCTCTAATTTATTTTCCTACTGCTCCCCACCCTTGTTTGCTCTAACCATATTAAACTATTTACAATTCTTCGAAAGCGTCAAGCTATTCTATGCCTCTGTGCTTTGAACATACCTAGAATGTTATCCACTGATAACTGCCCTCTTTATTAGCTAACTCCTGCTTATTCTTTAAAATTCAACTCAAGCCTCACCTTCCTGATAGTCCATTGATGTGCATATTTGTTGATTTTGTCAGCCTAGTGTCTGTTTCTCCTTCCTTGTAATGCCCCATATTTCCTTTGGGGAACCATCTTCCCCCACTGTCAGTGCCCAAGGTTTTGTTGGAAATTCATCCCTTGTTTTGCTCTCAGGAGCATGTGACCCAGAACTAGAAAATTAGAGCTCTAGATCCCCCTGATCAAATTTGGTTCAGGGATGGGCACGTGACCCAGGTGAGGTCCTGGGATTTTGCAGGAACTTTTAGGAATTCCACAACAATAAATGCAACAAATATTTATTGAGCACTTATGTACCAGCCACCTCTTTGCTGGAAATTCAACAGTAAACCAAATAGACAAAGTCTCTACCCCTATGGATCTTCTTTGAGCCCCTGGATCAAACCCTACCTGAAAACAACAACTGAACTTTTCAGATTAAATTTGTTATTATTGTCTTTTAAGCCAGTTTGGGGTGTAAGTGACTTGCAAATTAAAGGATATTAACTTGTACATCCCCTCACCATTTAGATGCCACTTTTCTGTGTTCAACTTTCTACTCCTTTATCCCTTGTTTATTTGATTAATTATACCTGATCTTATTCCAAAAAAGATTTAAGACCACTTACAATTATGCAGCAATAACATATAGCAAGTTTACTTGAAATTGTAGTTTGAAAGTAGGTATGAAATGAGAAAGAGAAATGAGAGAAATTCATAAAATTCATCCCATAAAAAGTGGGACACAATTTAGCTTTCAGGTTTCTATGGTTACAAGGGTTGCATAATTCTTACACAACTGAAAATGTATCTAAGATAAAACGGTCCTATTAGGAGAAACACTACTATTGCTAAATCAAAGAGCAGACAGAAGCATCCCACCCCAGGTCATCAGGAAGAAGGTTCTAGAAAAATGATGTACAATATCCTCACAGAACACACAACAATGTGTTCCTTGGGCTGTTTCTCAGAGCATCCCTCAATTCACTTTTCAGAAAACTCATTTTTTAGAAGGAGCGATTTAATTCACATCACTTTGTGACAGGCACTTCACAGCATGTATGACAATCACAATAAAGTGAGTAGTCCAGAGTGCTCTGGTAGTGCATAGCAGGGGCAAGCCACGTAGTTGGAGGGGACAGGGGTAGAGTCAGGGAAGGATTCCTGGTGGAAGAGGCATCTCAAAGATGAGCTAACCTAGGGAAAGATGTATGTGTGCATGTGCGTGTAACTGTGTGCACGTGTTCAAGCATTTTAGGCAGAAGGATCATCATATGTAAAAGTGAGGATGTGAGTGCAATATGGTGAATCTGAGAAACCGAAATATGTCCATTCTGACTGCAGTGTGAGGGGCAAAGGGAGAGCAGTGGTGGAGGCTTGGACGAGCCTGGAGAGAGGGGAAGAGGCTGGGTCGAGTTTGGTGGGGCAAGATGATGAGTTCGGTTTTGGATGACAAGAGAAAGTAACCTAAAATTGACTAAGAAGAAGCCAAAGAGATAGGAAGGAGCGAGGAAGAAAGTGGTGTGAAAGAATTCAAAAGAAGAAGGTATTTCAAGAAAAGAGTAGTACCTACCCTCTTCTGCTAAATTTTAGACTGCTCAGAGCAAGCCGTGTTCCATGGAGCCCTAAGAGTTCTATCAAATGCCTAAACTAAGAGGTTGATGGTGGCCCTCAGAGGACCTGACTGCTGGGCCTTAGGGACCTCCAGAATGTTCCACAGTTTACTGTAGTTCTACAGAGTGGACTGGCTAACCTGCATGCCCTTTAGGCCATTCTCCATAAATAAATGTGCACCAGGCTTTCGGGAGTTTGGCCAGCAGTGATCTTGAAATTATAATTTTGAGTAACACTCAACTATTCCCTGCTGGTCATTAAGAAAGGAATTATACATTTTAACAGTCAATTGAGCCAAATTGATCATCTCTTGTGAAAACTGAGCCAACCCAGGACATATGCAAAAATCGAAGGCCATTCCAAAGGTGACTGGAGGAACGACATTGGGTCAGGGTCCACTCCTTTGGTCCAGGTCCACTCCTTCATAATCTTTGATTTGTTGTCTCGTCCTCTAGTCTGCTCCTGGAGGGCAGCGTGCTGCCTAATTCAATGTTGTGACTCCAATGCCTTGCACAGTGACTGGAACAGAGTAGGTGTTCTAATAGACATAGAATGATAAATGACTACTGGGACCTCAAAGGAGGGCTGCTGGGAGAAAGGAGTGAGGTGGGGCAGGTAGGGCTGGTCAGCCCAAACCCTAAGGTGATCCACCAAGACTAGTGTGGTCCACAGTCTGAAGGAGCCCAGGGGCAGGCATTCGGGCAGTGGAGACAGCCATAGATGGGGAGGCAGTGGGCTAGGTGAAGCAGCAATCAGGGTCTAGAGGCAGGGTCTAACCTCCCAAGAAGAGGGAGTATCAGGTTGTCAGCAAAGGAGCTGAGGTTCAAGTGTGGACCAGAGTCCCACTGGCCAAATTAGAAAGCAGGGTGACATCCAATGGTGTTTGCATGTGATAAGGGCAGAGCTGCTGCTTGGAGGACCCCCATAGCAGACCCTCAACTTTGGGGAACAAGATTAATTCCAGACCTCCACCACCAAAATGGAGGGGGTTGGGCATGGAGAATGGATTGGTATTTTATTGATTGTGGTTCTCTGATTCTGGCTTCTTTATTTCTACTTCAAGCCTTAGACACTTCAATTTTGTATTCCTAGGAGTTTGAGAAAGAGAGAGAAAGAGGAAAAATAAACGTCCTTTTTGCTAACAGCTATTAACCCTATCTACTTTATTTCAGGTCTTCTTTGTGCAATGTAGAGACACCCAAGAGTAGTTCATTCACTTTGACAGCTTATAAAAACTTAAGAGAGTGACATGATGGTTTCTAATGACCTTTCTGGAAATATCCTGCGTTAAATGGTGCTTTATTTTCTCTCTCTTTTTATTTTTTGCTGAGGAAGATTAGCCCTGAGCTAACATCTGTGCCAATTCTCCTCTATTTTGTATGTGGGTCGCCGCCACAACATGGCTGCTGACGAGTGGTGTAGGTGCGTGCCGGGGAACCAAGCCCGGCTGCCAAAGCAGAGCATGCAGAACTTAACCACTAGGCCACGGGGTTGGCCCCTTTATTTTCTCTTTTTTCATCTAAAAGGAACTTTGGAACTTGTAGTTGAATCACTGAAGGAAGACTAAAATTAACCCTCTGCCTCTCAAACTCTAGATCTTAGATTTTGCTCTATATTCTCTCCTTTTATAGAAAGCAGCAATTCCTGCTTCAGAATGTTGCTTATTCTTTTGGCTCCAGGCTTGAATATCTCCTATAGATAGCACATGGGGTTCCATAAATATCTTCAAGTATGACCTGCAATGTCTGATTTAGCTTTTCCCCCCGCTGGTGCCTTGGCTGGGGCAGAAGTTCCCAGATGTCAGAGTATAAAGAATTCCACAACTCCAGTCATGCTCCCACCCCACACCCCGACTCCCACCCTCTGCCCAGATTTTGTGGGGCATTAAAATAAAACAAAGCTCAAACAAGCATAAGAAAAAAAATTACATGCTCAATAGTGTGGTTATGAGCTGTAAGTATAAAAAAGGAAAAACTTTCAAATAGAGATTGCTGGATTTACAGTCCATTTTCTTCTGGAGTTTAAGATGGGATGGGGGAAATGGTGGAATGGTGGCTATGTGCCATTTCACAAGCAGAAACAGAAAAAAGGAAACTGTTGACTTTTGCTCACCTGCTCTGAAAATCCAGATAGACAGTCACATGGTAGGACGGGGGTGGAAGCATTCCTGATCCCCTGGGAACTGGCTCCCAGACTGGCACCCTCCACCGGGATGTGGTTTTCTGGTGAGTGAGAGCCATTGATGGGCTTAGAAATTAGCCTTTCATGTTAGTGTGCTGACCGTGTGACTCGAGCACACTCTCCTGTACATGACTGGCCTGAAGCATTAGCAAAATAATGTGTCACTCATGATGTGACTGAGCAAAGTGGATAAAGGAAATTAGTTTACTAACTCCATTAGGTTAAAAGGCAAGTGGGAGCCTGAAACAATAATCAAACGGTAATATTTTAATTTTTGGGATTAGTTATCTGACAGGGAATTTCTCTTTTAATTTCGCTTTCTACATTGTGAAATAATGAAGTTTAAGGAGGCTTGTAGAGAAACAGAGGAAATTAGGATGCCAAGCAAATCAACACACTAAATCTTTTTTATAGAGTTTCAGAGTTACAACCCACTCTTGCTAAAAAGTACTGTTTCAGCCACTAAAGCAGAATAATTCAGTATGAGAAAAAGAAAAAAAAAAACACCCCCAGACCCTACAGAGAAGGGAGCTGACACGAAGTCAAAGAATCAGGAGCATATTCTCCCCAAATGAATGACTCAAGATGGTGAGATCCCAGCCTGTGCTTCTGATGGCACTTGAACTTCTGTTTTGCAAATTGTATGAAATCTCGTCTAATCCGAAATTGGAGTTTGCCTGTGAACCGCTATAGTTCTCTTACTATCTGGTTAAATAGGTTAGAATAGTCAGGCCATCCTGTCAGCGGGGCCTGAGAGAAATGTGAATACAGTAGGATGTTTATGTCTTCGTTCGTGGATTCACTCTGTAAGAATCAGGAAAAGTGTGTGGGTGACAAGTGTTAAGGAGGAAAAGGAAGAGAAAGGAGGAGTAGCTCTCAAAACACAGCCAAGGGAAATGAAGCTCTTGTCACAACCACAGCAGGAATATATTGATACTATTTTTTCCCCACAATTGGGGTGGATGCGTCTGTCAGGGAAGTGCTCTCCATGGCAGCAAAGTCATTGAAAACAGATCTAAGTCATATGATTTTTCATGGTGCAATGCCTATCAATGGACTTGGTGACTGGTGCTTGGCAAGTTGTTATTGTTACTCTTATAAACATTATATTTATTAGGGTCTTGAGGGTTAATACTGGAGGATTGCGTTTTCTTTTCTCCTCACTTTTTAAATTCCATGCTGAAACTGATTTAAAATGTCTAACAGAAAACCATAGATTGTTCACTGATTTATGAGCATCATAAAGATGAGGAAGCTGGCTGTATTATTGCCAGTATTTCATTCTCTCCCTATTCTGTTATGAGTGAGGTTTGCTAACATATCAGCTATGTGGTGTCAAAGTTTTTATGATCTCTCCCTCTCTTCTGGCACTTTGCACCTCTGCTGCTTATAATATTTGGCATATTTTTTATGTTTTAATGCTCTGATTAGATTGTCAGCCCTTTGAGGGCAGGCGTCGTTTCTGAGCCTTCTTTCTGTCCCTCACATGTACCTCTGTACTTGGTACTGTAGCTGCACGTCACCTGAATGCAATAAATATTGGTTGATTACTCTTATGTTGATTAAGTGTATAATTCCACATCCTCAATATGCTCTGACACAAAATTATAGGTTTTAGATTTAGAAGACCTGTGGGAGGCCATTAGTCCAAACATCTCATTTTATAGAGGAAGAAACTGAGAAGAAAGAGAAAAGAATGTGCTCACATTCACATGGCACAGTGGGGATTAGATCTCAGCTGTCAGATTTCTTTTTTCTTTTGTTCCTCCCCAGTTGAGAAGCTGGTGTCATTAAGTAAAGTTCCAGAGACGAGGGACTGGGTGGTCAATGAATTAGTGGCATATATTACAGGCTGGATTGTCACTGCTCTCAGTTTTGTGTATAATAGCTATTATGTAAGGATAGCACAAGTCATTCTGCGTGTCACTCAATGCTGAAGGCTGGTAGGAATGCTGCTCTGCTTTATGCAAGGCAAAGAGAATGTTCCACTAAGTGGTAGCTCCCAGGCATGTGCCTGGATATGAAGAAGAGAACAAGTAGCAGAGTGTGCCTGCTCTTCCTTACCCAAGGCCCATGCTGCATGGTTTTCTGTAAAAGTTCTTTTTTAAGCAGCTATTTCTGGGCCACTAGCCATGGGGGAAATGTTCTTTTCTTTGACCACAATCCAGAGGAGAACACACAAGAGGACTTTTTTCTGTTTATATTCCAGATTATGGCTTCTCTTTTTCCCTTCTTTCCTTCTGAGAGCATTTATGGATCACCTACTATATGCTGAGCACAATGCTACGTAGACAACAGGGAGACAATTTTGAAAAAGACAGCTGTCCGCTCTGGAGCTCACAGTTTTATTAGGGAGACAAATGTCATAAATAGTCACCCGACAGTGAGATAAATGCCAAAAGAGGCATCTCCAAAGTGTTAATGGGAAGCACAAAGAAAGAGACAACTAACGACATCTATGAGGCCAGGATAGTGTTTTCAAGGAAGTGACATTGAGCCTTTACCCACAGTTATGGCAGGGGTGGTATCGGTGGAAGAGAGACGTCCCCGGTGGAGGCGGCAGCATGTGCAGACACAGGAAAACATGAGAGGAAAGGGCATGTCTAGCAAGCCAGAAGCAGATCGGCATGGTAGACAGTAGGGAGTTGTGTGAGGGGAGGTGAAAGCCGAGGCTGGAGAGTAGAAATCTACAGGACGCTACGCACGGTGCTTGGATATTTTAGCTTGCGGTAATGGGAGGAAGGAATCAGCAGAGCAGAAACTGACTATACTCATGTCCCTTTCCTCAAAGTAACACAAGTTGCTGAATATAAATAGCACTGCCAAAGGAAAAAATATATCTGGGCTCATTTCATTTTCCTATAAAAATGAAAATTTGTTCTTGGAGATAACTTTTGTTTTTACAATCATTAGGTTTTTCCAAGCGGTATGCAATAGTAATTTTATAAAGCAAATCATATTGTTGATTGATTTAAAATGTGTTTTCAATGCTAATGGAAAGAGCAATGGACTGGGAATTATGGAGACCTGGGTCTGGGTCCAGTTCTGGCATTAACAGGGGATGGTGGGAATCCTCCTCGGCCTGTCTTACTCATTCATCAGTTCGGGGGATGGGAACAGGAGCTTCCCAGGAATCTTTCAGCACTAGGATTGGAGTGTGTAACTTTGTGTATGTGTGTGATGTGTGTTTGTGTGTTTATCTCTAGCCTAATTCCAATGAGAATATGAAGCAACTGATAATAAAAGGCACTGATTCAATAAGAGTCAAAACCTTAAACCTAGATAAGAAGACGAAGTCAAGTAGTACAGAGTGGACAGGCATGCCAGAGCGTTGCTACCTTTTAATTTTGTCCAATAAGAGTGTTATAAAAATAAACAAAGCAAAGCCAAACAAGCTAGCGATTCTCACCCAAAACAGGGAGGGCATAACAGCAGAATAAGGAACAGTCTTCTAAGTTGCCATCATGTCATCTTACTTAAATTTTATTAATTTTTTAAAATAGATAATACATGTGTAAGTTTCAAAATTCAAAAAGTAAAACATGTAGACAATAAAAAGTCTCCCTCTCACCCCTCTCCTAGCCACCCAGTCTTCCTTGCCAGGCACTATGCTTTCTAGCTAACAAGATAAGGTAGGAAATATGACAATTTGCAAAGCCCTCAAGGATTAGGTTTATCACAAAAGAAAGGCTTTTTTTTTTGGAGAGAGGAGAATCTTAAGCTCTTAAAGAAATTTGTCAAAAGGATACCTACACAAAGGCTCTTGAGTAAAATAATGGGTAAGAAACTCAGTAAAATCTATGCACAAAGTAGAGGATTTTCTCATTTCTGAGCTCTTTATCTGTTTAAGAACTTAAAGAAATACTTAGCTGAATTCCCAAAATTCTGTCCCATTAAAAAAGCAGAGAAGAACAGACTTTGGTCTGGAGTATTTTGAGGGAAGAGGTTACCCAAAACCCAATTTATTTCTGCCCTACAGGAATCTTAATTTAGCTTTTGAATCATGTTTCATTTTGAATAGGGCTACAACCTGATTTGGTTCCAAGATAATTCAGCCCCAAAATGAAGCACTGTGTAACCGAATGGGGAAATCTTTTGGATAAAATTGTTTAGTGTTATCTGTTTACAGTCATGCACTGCGTAATGACGTTTTGGTCAATGATGGACCATGTTTCTGATGGTGGTCCCCTAAGATTGGTACCATATAGCCTAGGTGTGTGGTAGGTTACACCATCTAGGTTTGTGTAAGTACACTCTATGATGTTTGCACAAAGATGAAATTGCCTAACGATGCATTTCTCAGAACGTGTCTCCGTCGTTAAGCTACATGTGACTGTATATGTGACAGTTCATCTGACAAAGGAGCCGAGTTTGATGACAAAGGAGCCGAGTTTGGTCGGGCGTAATTACTATTTAGCTGTTCTTCTAGGCAGTAATGGTCAACAGGTTCGACTGCTTTTAGAGGCCACTCCTGGAGTGTGAGTCGTACCATGTAATCAGCACAGAAAGGATCCTTACCTTTTGTTGGTCAACCGCGGATTTGGAGGTGGCACCAAATAATTTAGGGACAAGTTAAAATCAGAGGAGGGTTATGGTTGACTCCTGTATGTGCCAGTGAAAATGATGCTATGGTTGTCAGAAAGTAGAAAATAAATGCTGTAAAAGCGTGTTAAAAGCCTTGGATCAATGCACATCATGAAATCTGGCCATAAATCATTGCCCGAAGAATGAAGGACTGACACCAGATCAATAATTGCCAGAAAAATAAAATTTTTCATTAAGTGAAACAGAAAGCAACTGTTGAGCAGTTAAACCTAAAACCAGCCTGCTTTTCGGGGGGGGATTATAGACTGTGAGACCCAGGCCTGGAATTGGTTGAGGAGAAAGCTTTGGCATGGAAGTCTGAGGAAAGGAGAGAAGATAAACCGGGTCTATCTTATTTTTGTCTTTAACCGTCTTTGGGTCCATCCAGTTAATGGACTTACAGATTTTTACAAAAATCAGGGCCTGTTAATTACAGTAGAGGTTGAAGAGCCCTCCAGGACAGGTCTTCCTGAGGGCCCTTCTCTGGGAGTGTTCTGGGTCTGCAAAACAAGAGGTCTCGTCCCAAAGCCTCAACAGCAGAGCCCTGGATTGACAGGGATCTGTAATTCACAGTTCCTCCACTGCAGTCCTGCCGGGAGCAACAAAGCCCCAGCCACCCGCCTCAGGGACCAGCCTCCCACTGAGGTCTGTAGGAGCCCCCTCCTTCCCTGCTCCTCCTTGTCTTCCTTTCCTCCTCCCCCGCTGCTTGTGAACCCATTGTAGCTTTCTCAGAACTACGCTAAAATTACTTTCTTACTAATCTCCTGTCTTTTCTTGGCTCCCTAAGCAGTTCCTTCCCAGACACACGGCAGGAAAAAAGGGTGTGATTCTCCACCGGAAAGCTCTGTTTCCACATTTAACTTATCTCTGGTTCATAGGGGCACTGGCTCTTGAGCCCAACTTGGCCTCAACTCATTTTTCAGCCGAAGAGTTAATGGCCTGTAAACAAATAAAAAACTGTTCACAGGGGGCCATATATTAAAAAGCCTTGAGGTGAATCTTTTGTAAAGCAAAGCATCTTTTTTGTGTGTGATGCAGAAAGTCTTCCTCTAATTTATCTGTTTTATATGTTGGGGCGCTATAGGGCTCTCTAGCCATAAAGGTATCATTTGTAGTTGTAGTCAGAAGAATGCTGATGAGATTTCTGGTTAAATTCAGATAAAATGAGGTCCGATTTCCTTACCCTGGCAGGATGGTCGTTCAATTAACATGTCTCGTTCCAACCACCCATTCTCTAGCTCTGTTCCACATTAAAGATCAGCGTTTAATTGTTTTAAGTAGCAAGGAACCAGATGCCCCTCCCCTCCATCGGGGAAACACACCGTTCCGCCTGCTCCTTTTGTTGCCTCTGAGAGAGATGGGTAAGATCCTTGGTGAGGAAAACAATGAAGTTGGAGAGTGGGGCTTCTGGGAGGAGGTGCCCTATTGCAGCCAAATGGGGAGACAGCAAAAATGCCCGAGTAGAGTCTACATTTGTCCACCCCTGGTCATTAAACTTCTGAGAATGCAGCGTATGGTTGGAATGTTTTATCTTTGTTAATAGAAGTATTATTCCACAAGGAAAAATATTATATGACTAAACAAAGATGAATAGGGCCATTTTAAAAGGAGTAGTGTTTTGCTAACTTCCATTTCTATTGCTTCTCTTGCACGGAAAGAACATGCTCATTATAAAAATTTTTGAAAAGTATAGAAAAGCACAAAGAAAATGTATTCTCTGGTCTTTTTTTTCTGGGCATACGTATATTACAAAAATTGATCACACTGGACAAATGAAACTTACTTTTCAGTTAATAGATAATGAACATTTCTCCATGTTATTTAATATTATCTTAAATCCTTATTTTATGGTTAAATGACACACTTGTTGGACATTAACATTAAAAAAATTTTTTAATAAACATTCTTTAGTAGTGAAGAGCATTCTTTAACTAACTTTTTGTGCTCATCCATTATTTTCTCAGGATAAATTTGTAAAAAAATTATTTTTTCTAAAACTATATTTATCCGAAGTGAAGGCAAGAAGACTGACTGAGCCGTGACTGTTTGCTAGGTACTAACATCAGGGGCAGCATAACATAGCATTTAAAAAGCATGGGATCTGTAGTCAAACTGCCTTCATTTAAAACCCAGATCTACCTTATGGATGATCAGTTGCCTCATCTGTAAAATGGGGATAATAATGGCATCTATGTTCTAGAGTTCCTGGGAGGTATAAATGACTTAATACAGAAACATGTATCTGACCTATTATTGTATTTTCCTCTCTTACTTCTACCAATGGCTCAGTTAGGTGGATATTATTATGGCCAAATTGCAGAGGAGGAAGCAGATGCCCAGAAAAGAGAAGTAACTTGCTCAAAGTGGCTAAACCCAGATTCTGTGTCCAACTCCAAAATGCATTCTTTCCCCTTTTATACTATAATTGTTAATTTAATCTATGGAGAAACCCCAAAGAAACGGTTGGCTCTAGAAGTACAATTTTTCAGTCTCACTTCAGATCTCTGCTGAAGTGTCGCCGCCCCAGAGAGGTGCAGCTGCCTATCACGTAGCTCTGTGTTTCCCTCCTGGCACTTGTTACAACTTTCATTATCTTTGAAACTTACATTCCTATTTATTGTCTGTCTTTCTCACTAGAATATACACTCTCTGAGGGACGGCTGTGTCTTTTCAATGATTTAACACCAAATCTGGCACTTAGAAGACGTTTGTTGAATAAATAAATCTTATCATTCAGTTATGTACAGAGCCTAAATTACCAGATTATTGCCAAATTATCTCCTTTGTGTATGCAATAAAGATTATCTATATGTATCAAATTACATGGATAATTGCCAACTTTTCCTTTCACTTTTTACTAAAAGCACCCTTGATTTTTAGATTAAAAAAGTAATCAAACAATAAATATATCTATAAGATGTTAAGCCGCACAGGTATATAAAATTCCTGATTGCCAGTGGTAAACATCAAGTCTTCTGCTCTCATTATACAATACTTTTGAGAAATCTTCTCCAAACAGGTCAAGGGCTCAAATACGAATACATTCCTAGAAAAATTGTCATTTCTTAAAGCCCAGAGTTATACTTGCCCGGTACAGGCTGTGTAGACAGGAATAATCACCTTGACCGACATGGCTGACTAATCCATCTGGACAGCTGCATGATTCCATAGAAAAGAATTAGTAAAATCATGCTTCAGTCCCCTTGCTTTACCTAATTTGCTGTGTTGTTTTTCTTCCCCTATCTCTTAGAGTTCTCATTTATCCTTCAAGTCTCCATTTGAAAATTTATTCTGTCTAAAGCCTTCTCTTATTTCCCTTCTGCCCTGGGAAGGAATTCGGCTTTCTGTTCATTGTGCTTCCATGACACCTTGTACATAACATGATATGGCTCTGAGGATGTTGTATTGCAGGGTTTTTTTTTAAATCTGTGTTCTCATTTGGACTGAGATTCTTCAGCGCAGTGATCGTGACCTTGTATTCTCATTGCCTAGAATGTTACACAGCATATTGTAGGTTCTGCTGAATGAATGAATGAATGAACTATTTGTGTTCATTCCCTCTTCAAGGGAGATTTCTATTTTTTTCCTCCGGCTTTATTGCGATATAACTGACATATCAAAATACGTAATTTTAAGGTGTACAACATGTTGATTTGATACATTTATATATTGCAAAATGATTACCATCATCCAAGGGAGATTTTTAAGTAAAAGAGTAGCAGAGTCCAATTTATGGTTTAGGAGTGCATGTTTGAGTGTACTTAACTCTTTCTATCTTATAAATTTCATTTGAAGAATTTTTTTGTGTGTGTGAGGAAGATTAGACCTGAGCTAACATCCGATGCCAATCCTCCTCTTTTTGCTGAGGAAGATTGGCCCTGGGCTAACAACCGTGTCCATCTTCCTCTACTTTATATGGGATGCCGCCACAGCATGGCTTGGTAACCAGTGCATACGTCCGTGCCTGGGATCCGAACCTGCGAACCCCAGGCTGCTGCCGAAGAGGAGCGTGCACACTTAACTGCTACTCCAGCAGGCTGGCCCATTTGAAGAAATTTTGTTTCATTTTTTGGTGCTTATGTGGCCTAGCCCCTTTCTCTGAAGATTGTAATTTACTTACTTTTTTTCAGCTTGATTTTCCTTATATGTTGGGTGATATTTTATCTTGATATTTGTTACTCCTGTGATCAGAAAATGTCATCTTTTCCATCACTGCAACCATTTGACTGTGGAGAGTGGCTGGAAAATGTTGTGCCACACACTGCTCAGTAGAGTTGGGACCATCAGGCTGGATTGCAAGTTTCAGTGGGATTCCAGGCAGGAATATTGCATATTGTTTCTATCAGTGTTTTTGTTCCACCCCCTGAAAGACCCCTAAGAGTAGCGTCTATGTCTTACTCATTGTTGCATCCCCAGCATCTAATACAGTGCCTGGGATGTAGTAGGTACCGGGAAAAAAAGGTATTTGATAAATTAATGAAAGATTGACTGACTAATGGATGGAAGGATTGAGGTTTCTCAGATAAAAGCTCATTTGGATCTCATTTGGGTTTCAGTAACACTGATATTCCCCAGAAGGGTGAGGGTGATAGAAGCTAAAATCTCATAGGTATTTAACAAGGCTCTGTAGCTGGTACTCCCTTTGGAGATAAATGGTCCTAGGGTCTTTGGAAAACTCTCTGGCAAGAAGTCAAGTAAGCCCATGAAGTTCATCTTTCTTCACAGGGAACTTACAAACTCTAAAGCATGTTTTTCATTACCAAGTTGACTAGTAATGTCATTTGCTCAGGAGTTAAAATGATTGCTCAGCAACATCATTCTTTTATTTTAAATGAACTCATGTTTGTCCTGGCCCCATCCATTCCTCTTTCTTCCCCTCCTGTTCTCTCAAATAACACTTCCTGTACAAGTGAAGCTTCTAAGAGGGGAGAAGAGAAGCAGAGAGGGAAAGGCTCTGTCGCTACTGCCATCTATCTCATAGAGGATGAGTATTCTGCTGGGACAGATGGAAAGAAGTGACACATCAGTGTTCCTGCGTCCTGGGTGTGGGCTGCAGTTTACGTGGGAGATCTGGCAGACCTGCTTAAAACTAAGCTCTTAACATTGTTTGCTGGTTGCTGACCTCTTGTTCAATTGCTCTAATTTTAGATGCTAGCTTTCCGGGATGGAACTATGTTTAATAGACAATAACATACATTTTTAAATTTCATGTTGGTCCCTAGAGACATTCTAAGGACAGTCACACCTTAAAAAAAAAGTCCTACCCACAAGGCCTTACCCTTTTTCACAACTGGGTTCCAGCCTTTGGGTTTAAGCCTGAGATGGTCTCTTAGGTCATGTTAACATGAGGCTACTGCCTTCTGTTGTACATTGTCCATCCTTCACCTTTTCAAAGGCACTTCATTTTCCCAACATCCCGTTTATATTTAGGAGACACCGTTGCCGCGGTGATATATAACAGACGTGCGGGAACTTACAACACCCAGGGCGCTGGATTCTGGGTCTGGGAGATGTTAAGTGGTGGGAGCTGTCTTTACTGAGAGCCTGGTTTCGAACTGTTCTTGCTTCAGGCTGGAGGGACCACAGCCAAAGAAGCAGATTGAGGTGAAGCTGCCTCTGCTGATGATACAGGCTTTCCCACGGCTGGAAGGAGAAGTTCCCCCTCCTTTGGTCTCAAGGGCACAGCAAAATGGAGCTGCTTGTGACACTTCAGTCAAATGTTTTCTTCTCAAGCTGTCCCCTGTACTCCCATACTCCTCCTCACTGACCCCAACTCGCACACAGAGTTTAAAAAGAAAATTATCAGAGAGTTTAAGAAGCCTTACTCTATGTAAACTATAATTCAGTAGGATCATTTTCCTGGGGATTTCTGAGAAGGGAGAAGTGTTTCCTCATAGGTCACCCAAGTTACACATTTAATCTTTCTATTATGTTGGGATTCTATGTGGTTTATACTTATTTAAGCCTTGTCTGTCACAAATATATTTTTTCTGGTGGCTAAAATAATGTCAGTTTTCTCTTTCCTGTCACCCTGACTCCATTTCCTGGTTAGTTTTCCTGGTTCAGTTACCGGGTAGTTACTATCTTGTGTCTGCCCTCAGTCACACCTCACTCACCCCATCTGAATTGTGGGCTCCCAGCAGCTCTACTGGAATATGACCTTACCCTCCCTGGTCACCACTGATTAGGTCAAGGGTGTATAGCTGGGCCAATCAGAACCCTTTCTGGTCTCTCTGAGAGACTGGAACTTTAGTATTTGAATTCGAGAGCTCTAGGTGTCCATTTTATCTTCACCCAATTGGATAAAGTAGCGCCATGTTAAGAAGGATGAGGAAGAAGAGTCTCGAGGAGAGATGGAGGAATTCTTGACCTCTTTTCTATTCCTGTTCTAGTCTTCCTGAGGCCTGGCCACCTTCCTGTCCTGGGGTTGTGTGAATCACCTCTGTATCACTATGATAAATCTCCTCACTTTTTTTTTTTTTTGCCTGAGCAAGTGTGAGGTTTTCTTCTGTTGCTTCTAATCAAAAGAATCTTAACTAGTTTACATTTCCTGAGTCAGTATTTCAGCTGACACTGCCACTACTTAAAGGAGCAGATAAAGATAGAAAGAGGGAGGGAGAAAGGTATAAACAAATTGTCATCATCAAGCAGGAAAATAGGAGGTTTTCTTCCTTTTTTCATTCACAGTCATTCCTTGATTCCCTCCTTGAGTGAATTCACAGATTCCCTCCTTGAGAGGAACTTTGTGGTGTATGTGAGAGGTTGGAGATCAGAGCCCACGGCAACAAGTAATGAAGAGCATGATGTGGCTACAATCAGGAAAGAAATAAGGTTTTGAAAGACAGAGTCCGAGTCTGAAGTTTCACATGTGTGGAATGTGTGCCTGACAGAAAGATCCTGGTCCTCTCGGGCAGACCAAATGTTGAGTCTTAGCTCCTTCCATAGAACACATACTATTGGTAGGAGCCAGGAATGATTTGTTCTTGAAGGACCAATTAAGATGTTTTGAAATTTGCATATTGTCATCTTATTTGCATACTGGGGGAACTAAGAGGGCCTAGCAAGTCTTTTTGATAATCACCACTCCCTTTTTCTACCTTTGACATCGATAATTCATATCCCAATTATGATGTGACTAATTCAAATATGATTGTTATTCAAACATAAATAGTCTTGTATTTTCATTATTAGAAAATAACTTTCTACTTGATAGAGCCAAGTTATGGAAAAGTCAGCATTGTCTGTTTTTCATAATGCACATTCTTTCTCCACTTCGTGCCAAAATTCTGTCTCAGTTGAAAATAAAGTGGAAAAATCTTCATTGTGGGTGATGTATAGCTTTTTATGAGAAGAAATATATTATGATTCTAACTCTATCCTTTGACCTTCTGTTCTGATTTAAGGTTACATGAGTAGAATATTTAAAAATCAGAGAGAGTATTTAGAATACGGGCATAAAAGAGAAATGTTAGATACTTTTTTTGTTTTGACGTTAAAATATATTTTTTTAAATTAACAAAGACATTAAAGAAAAATCTTCCATAGGATAGTTTTTACTTTCACTTAGGAAGATCAAGGCAAAGAAATGTTATTTATGAATTATACCAGGCAGAGGTGCAAATTTTCTCCCCAACTAACTCCATTAAAAATGTTGCCTGCTACAAGTTTCTCTTGGCAAAACTTAAATTCAGATCTTAAATTTAAATATTATGTACACAAAACTGGAATACAGGTGTTGCTTTCACTAATCTAGGCTGTTCTACTTTATGTTCCGTGTTAACTAGATGGATTTGAGTAGATCATCTTCTGTTTTTGTCTTGCTTCCCAACCTGAAATGAGCAAATGTTTCATGGATTTTTCCTTCTCGCTTTGGTTTCCCCTTGTTACACATTTTGTCAGATGGCTGAGTTTCATTTAGAGAAGAATTTTCCATAATAACATATCACTTGGTACTCATGGCCAATGATCCCACTCCCCCTGCCATCTGCAGGAACCATGGAGTGGAGTAAAGTGGCAAATGAGTCAGGCCTGGCAGAGCCTGGAGGAGGAGGGGGAAAGATACACCAAGTGAAGAGAGGCTTGGATTGCCAAAGACGTGAAGGCAAAGTCTATTATAGCAAGAGCTGAGTGGGGTGCGTGCATGTGTGTGTGTGTCTGAGTGTGAGAGAGAGAGAGGCACATGCACATACTCAGGAAGAATTGTGTAGGTAAGTATTTTGGAGTGTGTAGCTGAAGGGCATTTTGACAGATGTGGAACATGTGTGGAGGAGGGGAGGAGGGGAGGACATGTGTGGGGGAGGGGAGAGAGGAACATTGCTGAGCTGCAAAAAGAGATGAGCCTAAGATCCTGGGTGCGCAAGCGAGGGCTGGGTGAGGGAAACTGTATTAAGAAGGTAAGAGAAACTCACGTCATGCCATTAACTGTGTTTGCCAAATTTTAGTTATTAGAACAAAAAAGTAAGAAATGGAACTACTCTTAACCCAGAGCCTGGATTTGTAATATTGAAGAAATTCCGTGACTCTTGGAATCTCTAGGCAGAAAAACCATCACATGAAATCTAAACAAGGGGCTTACTTCTGGAACCAGAACCTTCACTCTGCCTGGTATAAAACAGATAACTTGCGGATATGGTCTTGTTTTAGACTGGAGTTCATGAAAACTAACTTTCGGACTTTGTGACTTTCAGCAAATTATATAACCTCTCTGGGCTTCAATTTCCTTAGTTAAAAAATGAAGCAGTTGATCTAGATAAATGTTCTCCAAACAGTTCTCTACAAATCTTCCTAGAAAGCACCTCTTCCTCAATTCCAGGGTTCAAACAGAGCTGTTAAGGTTTTTCTGCTTGTATCTTAGAATTTGAAGAATGTATTCTGCTGATTAAAAGAAAAAAACACTTAGAATTCACCAGATTGAAGTCTAAGTTTTCTTCTAGCTCTGTTATCCTAAATATGTAGCATTGAGGTTGACATGAACATATTCTGACACGTTCAGTCAGTCAACAAATATTACTGAGCATCTACTATATGCTAGGCACAGTTTTAGGCATTGAAAATAAGCAGGAAAGGAGACAAAGGCCTTATGCTCACAGAGCTTACATTCTAGTTGAAGGAAAGATAACAAACGAAGTGATTTCAGCCGGTGCTTGGTGGATTAAAGCAGGCTAAGGGCAGAGAGAGAGCAATGGGGTCCCTGTAGGAGTGACATTTGAACAGACACCTGAATAAAGTGAGAGAAAGACTCTAATGATCTGGGGAAGAGCACTCCAGGCAGAGGGAACAGCGAGTAAAAGACCTTGGGCAGATACAAGCCTGCAAATTTATTTTCCCCACATGAGCTGATCTTGGTTTCTAGGCTCTGTGCTCCCTTAGGGAAGGAAACACTGGATTTTGTCGATGAAAGATGCCGGGGCCTCCTCCGCTTTCAGTAGAGCCTTGCCTGGGGGGTTCCTCCTTGCTCTACTCAAGGGGCTCCTCCCGCCTCACCTTCTTGGGATTCAACCTTCAAGCATCGGGCTCCCTTGGAGCAGAGGGAGCATCTGGTCCCGGTGAGATGTCTTGTCCTGCCCTGTCCATGGCTATCAGCCTCCGTCCTTCCTCTGTCCGCTGAGGTTAATGCAAGGTGCCCTGATACTGCTTTCTCTTCTGCACTTTAATCTGGTCACCACTGCTGATGACCACTGGCTTTACCACCGCCTCTGATCCCCAGGACCCCACACCCAGCAGCCTGGGGCTCTCTGTTGGGACCTCAGGCCTCTTTGGTCCTCCCTCAGCATTGGTAGGGCCAGGAACCCTCAGGGGCTTGTCTTGTTCTATGCCGGTGAGAGGCATTAAGAACCCGGGCTCTTGAGCCTCAGAGCTTGGGTTGCATTCTGGTTCTGCAGAACTGAGTGACCTGGAATCTCTTCATGTTTTCCTCTTTGTCTCAGTTGTTCAACCTGTAAAATGGGAATGATCATGATAGTACCTCTACCTTACATGGTTGTTGTCAGGTAAAATAGGTTAGTATAAGCAAAATGCCTTTAAAAGTGCATGATATATAGTAAACATTAGATATGTTTTTGGTTTATAAGACAACCGTAGGACACTGCCCTTGGCTCCTTGCTCAGCATTGCCGTTCACCTGCCCTGCAGCCAATAGAACTCCCCGTTTTCTGAGAGGCTCAGAGTTCTCCCAGACTAGACTGTAGGAAGTAGGGCATTAGCTGTTATGATCTAAGCTTCCCCCAACTGAATGGGACTCTCATTTAGAATTTAACATCCAACTACAGATAGTTTGTACCTAACCAAATATTTTCCATTTGTTATTTTATTGAGTCCTCAACATAATATTGTGAAGTCTGAATTATTAACCCCATATTGTACCTGAGACTTAGAGAGTTTGTGACTTGATCATACAGGTCAAATTCAGACTTTTCTAGAAAAGGATTTCTGCTTATAGTGCAGAGTTCCTATCAGTATGCAGCAGCTGCCTCTAAGAACATCTTTGTATAAACCCACAGGTCAGAATATCAGGCAGATGAACTGGCTAAATCCAAATATAGGAATAACCTGTTTTATCAAATTCTTGCTGCTTTGTTTTTCCACATCGTTTTCACGTCATTACCTACCCTTGTCCCCAGTCATGGCAATGTCATGAGTCAAAGTGGAGTGGAAGATGGAACTCTGAATTATTTTAGTGCTTTTGTGTTTTATTTTAAACATCATTTAAGTAAGCCTCATTTTTTTCTAACTTCCGGGAAGAATTCCCTCTCCCCTTTTTATTGAAATGTAAACTGTAACATAAAATCACTAAATCAATTGATTATTTATCAGAGACTTGTGGCAGGTCATGAAACTGATTACTCATCACTCTAATGGAGGGAATGGTCCACGGAAAGAATAAAATAAAACACAGTTAAGAGAAATACTGCTGGGTGTCATACCAACCCTTCCATTTCAAATTACAATGTTTACAATGAAACCACAGTGAAATTAAATGTGAATGGACTGTTGGCAGCTCTGAGTTACCATTGCACGACGTGTATACCTGCAGAGTCATGGTCACAGACGGTGACAGCCAACACCGCCATGATTGCTCGTTTTCTGTAGCCATAACCCCTGTCAAAGCACAAGGATATTTCAGCAATTACGATCTTTTTTTTTTCTCAAAGATCCTATACAGTTGGCCTGTAGTATCTTTCTATAGAATATCTAATTGTTAAAAGTAGTTTCTAGGAGAACATTTTTAATTTATAACACAATTTTGGAGATAGATAAAGTCCTGTGTTTTATTGTGTGAGAATTGTTTTGGCTCAGCTTTTCAAGACCAGTGTCTCAGTTTTGTTGAATATTAGAAGCTTCTTGTACTTTAGAGAGTTGGGCTTTGGCTTGGACCGTGTAGCTGGCTTTAGAAAGTCTCAGTGGAAATGTCTGTTGGGTGAGATCCTGGCTGATCCCCCTGGCTCTGTTCTTGCAGCCATCACCATCTGTGATTTTTATTTACGCATTTCCCTAACCTGTTTGCTTCTGCCAGTGATGGTTAGAAATGATGTCCCCTATGGTCTCCAGGTCTACATTGCAATAACATGGCCTGAGTTTTGGCCAACAGCTTCCATTTTCTCTGTCTAAAGCTCCTATTAAATCATGTCAAGTCATTTCAAAGCTGAACTCTTTTTTTTCTTTTCTCTCTAGAAAGCCTGCCAAGTGCATTCCTGCCTGTGTATTAAGGGAATTTGGGTAGTCATTTCAAGAAAGTTCAGAAGGATAAAAGAAACATTCCAATTTCCATAGTGTTGATAAAGAATTGCAGCACATGCTAACAAGGTGTATTATTTAGGTCTTCGTTTTAATCTGTGTCACTGTCGTGTGGCAGGAAACTCTGGCCCTTTCCACGGCTCCTGGCTTTACAGGAAATCTCTACAGAGCCTTTGCTAGGAGTCTCTTGCACCCGGTTTAAAAGGAAATTCAACTTTATATTCTTTTTACCCTCTGACGTCTGAAGGGAACATTGTTTTTTAAGAGCACTGCATAGAGCAGACCTAACTTTAATTACCTTCTTGAGGTGTCAACAATTCGGGAAACTGAGGAAGTCACAACTTCTGAGATGAGAGAGGCTTTTCAGGTCACTATAAGGTGTTTTAAAACATACCTTGTCACTTTATTAAGTGCAGTTTCCCAACTACTGTTTAATTGCCTGTCAATGTTAGAATGCACATGAAGAAAGCATTGAGACAACCCGACTTGTCTGAGAGAAAAAAAAAAAGAATTCATTTTCTGGTGAATGCCTCTGAAATAGGTAAAATTGAAGCTGCTTGAAGGCATTATGTGGGGAAATTTGATTTTAGCCTTTGTCTCTCTGTGGTAGTGATTCTAGGTGACCAAGAGCAATTATTTGAAAAGATGTTGACAATTTTTAGTAGCTGCCTTCCAAAATGTAGAAACCAAAATTGTTCTTACTGGCTGATTTATTTTTTATGTGTGTTCAACTTAGGTTAGGAATTATCACCTGCCTAAAAAGATGTGGGTCCATCATCTTCAGGCTTCTATTTCTAAGGAATGATCAATCTACACCAATATTTCTCTTTTCTTGCCCTCAGCATGCCTGTCTCTAACCTACTCTCTTAAGATTATGGTAACTGTCTCTTGGACTCCAGACCCAACTCATAGACTTGCCTTTCCATTGTCCAAGTGCAGCTTTGTATTCGGAAATCTAATCAGAGAGAAAGTTCATTCTCCAAATGTTTTTTTTCACCACTCGTTACCGAAGGGCGGTGTGTTACAGACTCTGTACTAGGTGCTGGAATACTTTGGTGAACCTGACAGAGAAAATCCCTGTCCTCAGGCAGTTTATACTCAAGTGGAGGGGAGATCAGCTTCTTCTTAGAAAATATAAGCTGACCTACGTTAAATCTTCCCTGGCTTTCTCATCCCAAGATGTGTACCGGTGCAGTTCAAACACATCCTCCCAAGATCAGGACGGAATTCTTATTAAGAGAAAATTGCATTTGCTGTGTTAAGACATTGGTAATTCAGAGCCAAGAGCTCTTTCTGCTATAGATAACTTAATCTGGTTATCAAGATGATATGAGAAGAGACGGCCTGAAACACAAACTTTTCCATAGTCATTTCAATTTCTCTGCCCTGAGGTCCTTGTTTTAAATTTCAAAAGGTGAAAACAATTGAGAAACAAAACCAGAAAAGACAAAAAAATTTCTGCTTTCATGGAGCTTACATTCAAGCTCAGAAAACACAAAAAATGAATAAGTAAGATATGTTATTCTATCAGGTGCTGTTGTGGTATGGAAGTATTATTGTCTACACAGTTGCAAAGTAATCTCACAAACACCATTAATTCATTTAACAAATATTTATTGAGCATCCAATATGTACCAGCCATTGTGCTTAACCAACTGTAGAGTTGTTACGATTTTATCCATTTTTTAAGACCAAATTTTTTTTCTTTTTTTTTTTTTGGTGAGGAAGATTGGCCCCGAGCTAACTTCTGTGCCCATACTCCTCTATTTTGTATGTGGGATGCTGTTGCAGCCTGGCTTGATGAGTGGTGCATAGGTCCCTGCCCAGAATCTGAACCCACAAACCCTGGGCTGCCCAAGTGGAGCACAAGAACTCAACTAGTACACTGCTGGGCCAGCCCCTAAGACCAAAATTTTGAGATTTAAAGAGGTGAAATTATTTTCCCAAGGTAATACAGGCTGGTAAATTGCAGAGCCAAGACCCAAACTCATATTTTCAGTTTCCAAGTGTAATCCTTTTTCTAATGCAATAGCTGTAATTTTAAAATCTGGGCCCTGTAGAAGCATCCTTATTTCTTCTTTCACTCTTTTACTTATAATTAACTGCAAAATAAATATTTTTCTAGAGAAACGGATTTCTACCTTCAGGGGCTTCTTGCCATATGTATTGCTGGAGTAATATTTTATCTTCAGTTAGATGAGTTTGGATAGCCTAAAAATTCATTATGACTTGCAAAAAAAATATGTGTTTTTTAAAAAACACTTGCATTCATAAACTTTCCTTTAAATAACTTGAAAGAAATTCACTTACCATAATCTTTCCCTCCCTGTTTCGTATCTGTTAGTTAATTCTATTCCTTCAGTTTCCCCTGGCTAAATGAATTTCAAAATTAGATCCTTTGACTCTTATGTGTTGGGAGAGTCGCTCAAACCTCAGTGAAGTCTGCTGGATTCTCAAAAGCCTGAGGCTCTCTGAATTCATCCTTCACGTGGGAAACAGGAGAGATTCTTGGAAATAATCTGGGTTGACGTGTATTTCTGCTGTTTTATGACAGTCTCCTAAAGTAAGCAGTTTAAAATAAAATTAAAACAAGTGTGAAGAAGGCAGCACAGAATTGCAGATCCTAGCATCTGCAGGCCAGGGACATCAGTCTCCTTTTCCTGAATGTTTACATAGGGATTTTTCTTTAGCTGCATTTTTAATGCTCTCCCCATTCCTTTTATTTTTGCCACAGGACAGATTTATCTCCAGTAAAAAGTCTTAAACTGCTTTTAAACCAGGATGAATGCGGCAATGGGAAGGTGAAGAGAGCCAGTACATTAGAGTGGACAGAGCATAGCAAGTTTTAAAACAGCTGAGCAGCCTGTGCAATTAACAATCTTTAAAAAGAAAGAAAATTGATAATCTTTGTAAGATACAAAGTCAACTTTCGTTCAATGTAGAGTTATTGCTGTTAATGTTTTGCTATAATCTATCCTTTCAGTCATGCTTTCCTCCTGCAAAAAATATATGATCATATGTTATGGACTTCTTTTTCTGGGTCATTTCCTTTTTCGTTGCATCATTTTTATGGCTGTTCAGTGGATTGATGTATTACGATTTATCTAACTCTCTGTCTGCTATTGACCATTTAAGTTATTTCTAATTTTTCACTCTTATTAATCATGCTGCAACAAACATTATTATTTACTCTTAAAGTAAAATATTTGAGCACATCTGTGATTAGTTCCTTAAACTAGTTCACAGAAGTTAAATTGTTGTGTCAAAGGGTGTATAGAATTTTAAGCCTTTTGTTAGTTTTGTCAAATTGTTCTCAGAATTCTATACTCCCACCAGTAATATACGGTGAGCTAAAGCATTGACTAAGAAACGTTGAAATGTAGAACGTACGATACGTAATTTTAAAAAGTAAATTTCAACCACTAAGTATATTCTGATCCTTCATTTTGGGGGATTTTCTATTTGACAACCATCCCAAAGAAAGACAAATGGAACACTGTTACAATGGAAAAGGTTTATGGAGTGCACTGAACTGGGAATCAGGAAATTTGGCCTTTATTCTTGGTTCTGACATTCATTTGATATGTGTGACTCTAAGCCAGCCAGTTATTCTAGCTGGGCCTTAGATTCCTTATTTGTGTTTCCAGCATAATAATTAATAGTATTTTCTTTTACTCCCAAAGTGGACTGTAAATTCTGTGCTTATCTTATTATTTATAGGTGCAGTATTTCACCTATTAAAATAGATGTCTGTTGTTTTGCCTGCCCAGCCTATTTCTCTTATTTTTTATTGTACAACCACTCTCTCATCATCATAGACTCTTTCCCTGTCTATACGCTTGCAATCTAATTCCATCCCCAGGCACATGACCAGGCTTGGCTAGTTAGAACGCCACATTCCCTAGGATTCAGAGATGGATCTTGAAATGGGCATGTGATCCAAGCCAGGCTCCTGTGAACCATCCTTCTGGATTTCTCATGGGACTAGCAGTGTGCTGGCTCAAACTGGCCCACAGGAGCCAATGTTAATTTCTAGGAATTTTGCCAATCAGTTGTTAAATGTAGCCATTATTAAAAATTAGATTATATAAACTTACAATTCAATGATATTAAAATCAAGGTAGTGAGTACTCGAAACTCAGAGCTTTTTAATTATTGTACTATATTATATTATTACTTATACTCTTGAGGTTATTTATGTGTCTTGTGTTTGTATGGTGGAAACATTATATAATGGACTACCGCACATCTCTTCCCAACTCCATGTTTAGTGATGTCAAGCTGGCGGGTTGAAATCGGCCATGGTGGGAATATTTACACCATGGAAATTGGCAAATGCTACAAGCTAGGATTTTTTTCTGGAAAGCCAGCTGTTAAACGTTTACTTCGCATCAGTGGCTGAAACTATTGGGAAAGGACCTTTTGCTTTTTACTTTGTTGCTATGCTAGTAAAATATAATCCTAAAGTAGCTACAGGGGCATTTTGGTCATTTGGGGAGAGCTTGCTCAAGAAGAATACCAACAAAAAGGAGAGCAGAGCTGAGAGATGCAGTGAGAAAAGATTCTTAGGGTCAGGTAAGCATTTGGTATTTTATTTGGATGAGAAACTGGCTCAAAGTACCTTGGGTTTCTATAACTTATGAATGAAAGTCTTGACAATACAGATTTCATGATCTCCAAGACTCCTTTATGTCTTTAATAATACATGATTCTAAAATTAAAGAGGGGAATTCCGTAGCTAAATATTTGAGTGCCCATAGTTATTATCTTTGAAAAGAAGTGAAATAAAAGATATTGCCTAGTGAACTCATGCAATTTGTCCTCACTCCAACTTTCAATCCTGTATAATGTTAGCATTAAATGTCTTATAACCAAATTTTAAGCCATAAGATAGATGAAATAAACCTATGTTTTCTTTTTTTAAAGATTTTCTCTGAGTTTTTTTTTATAATTTTATTTATTTATTTATTTTTCCCCCCAAAGCCCCAGTAGATAGTTGTATGTCATAGCTGCACATCCTTCTAGTTGCTGTATGTGGGACGTGGCCTCAGCACGGCCAGAGAAGCGGTGCGTGGGTGCGTGGCCCGGATCCGAACCCCGGCTGCCGGCAGCGGAGCGCTCGCACTTAACCGCTAAGCCACGGGGCCGGCCTAAACCTATGTTAATAATTTCAGTTTATTTTACAAAATTTTCCCCTTCCTTTTAAAATGAAATATTGTCTTTATTTTAGGTTGATTCACTTCAAGAGGATTTTAAAAACCCTACTTTTAATTATCCTCAGATAGTGAGTATTACCCGTATTCGATCACAGCACTGTCTCCAGAAACCCAGTTAGAACACAGTTACTCTGCATTTTAAGAGCGCTGCACTTTCCCTCTTTGAAATATTGATTTCATTTTACCACAGTGCTGCCTGCCATTGTGTACTCTGAGGTACTGTTTCTTAATTAGCAAGTGGGTTCAGAGCAGGTCCTACTGAGGTTGAAATTAGGAATACTCTCCAATTTGACACTGCTCCAGTGTGTAGTTAATGCTTTATTCCTGGCTCACTACAGTTATGACTCATTTCACATATTGTGGATTCAAAAGAATCAGAATCCCATTGGCATGTTAACTTTCCGGTACTTGACTGTTGATAACTCAAAGGTGTTAGTGGGTAATTGTCAATATTCACAAAAAGCTTGAGACCAAATCTGATAATGTGTCAAGTGCTAAGATGGTTTAAATTTACCACCGCCAAAATATAGCATTCTCTTCTTTCTCTGGCTTTAAAAAGATGTTGGAGAAAGTCTGTTTTGATTGGGTTGATCATATTGCAAGACAAACTAAACAACAAAAATCTTGACACTGGTGCTATTAGCTCTGTTAGAATTATTCTTAAATGCCAGAGCCTTGGGGTCTTGTTGTTGATAGCTGGCTGCCCCCTCTCAGTTCTATTGCTAATTTGCCCCCTTTTCATTAACGAGGTCTTATCTTGTGGCTATAACAAAAAATGTATTGAAATTAATGTGAATGAGAATTATGGTGTAGTGGAACAAAACAACTTGGCCCTTTTTTTGACTGACTTTCAGTTAATTCCCTACACCAGCATTTGCATTTCCCAAAGTGTATTCTGAGGAGCTTGTTAGGGAAAAAGTGCAGGTCAGTGTTTCTCAACGTGCAGGTTATCTGCATCTGAGCCACCTGAGGTGTCTGTTAAAATATAGACTCCAGGGCTGCAGCGAACTCCCATTCTCTGGGAGTGGGACTTGGCCACCTAGATTTTTAACAGTTCCTCAGAGTGATTCATCCATCTTTTGGGAATAAAGGGTCTAATAAATTTGTGAAACACTTTCTTAAAGATTTACAAACCAAATTAGCACATTAAAGGGTCTGAGACTTAACTTTTAAAATCCAAGATGTCCCTAAATAATTTGATTATAAAACTTTTTTGTGGGAACATCTGTTATTTGACCAAATGCTATTGGGAAAGTTTACTCTAACCAATAGCATAAGAATTGTAGATTGTTGCAGCTGTTTGCTAGTTTGATACTAATGAGTTAATGTAGTATCTTAGTAACAACATTAGACAGGAGATTCTGAGTGTGAATCCTGGACTTTGTACTGTTGGCTCAGTTGCCTACCAGTAACGTTCCCTCAGTTCCAAGGGAGATGGAATGAAAGAATGAGTTAATATCAATCCAGAGCCATTGCTAGAAAATTAATTTAAACAGGAAGCCCTCTTGATGTTGTCATCTGCTATGAAGAGCAACACATTAATACTTGTTGTATTAATGTTGTATGGGAATGTATTTTGCCCAGACATTCTACCTCCTCACTCTACACCCCCAGGGAAAAGATCTGGTTACTGTTTTACAACGGAAGATATGGAGAGAGGAGCAAGGAGCTATTCCAGAAATGCCAGTCAAACTGAACAATGGGAAAAGAAGTAAATACATTTGAACAGGAAATTGGGTGGAAATGAAATAATTCTTCACCCTGTAGCAGAAAGGGTGAAAGGCAACCCCAGTCTTCCGTCCCACCCTTCCTCTGATTAGGCACAAACAACACAGAGCCAGGGAAGGTGGAGGGAGTAAAGAAATGATAAATGAGGATGAATTTGGGAACCTTCAGTAGGAGTCCTTCTCTCTAGGGTTGGGCTGCCTTTTGCTTGGCTCCAGAAATAGAGGACACAAAGATGGGTCCAGAGTAAAGAAGTAGGGGAGAGATTAGCTGTAGGGAGAGATAAGAAGACCTTGGGGTTTCCTTTCAGTTTGCCTGGGCTGGTTCACTAGGGTAGAGAAGGAGGCAAAGCTGGGCTCGTTCTGTCTCCTGATACACCAGGCAATTCATACCCCTGTGCCTTTGCACATGTTGCCTCCTTTGTTTCAGATGCCCTTGCCCTCTCCCACTATGTGCCTAAGGAACTTTGCTGATTCTACTAGTTTTATCCCATAATATTATATTACTGGTACACTGTTAGATCAGGAGCTCTTTGAGGGCAGGGATATTGTCTTCTTTATCTTGAATATCCTACACTAGGCTCATCTCCTAGCATAAAACAGTTTTTCAATAAATGTTTCTTTGTGGTAGCCAGAGAGGTCAGAAACCTGAACAGGATGCCCCTAAATAATCTTCAGAGTATTTCTCTAGTGTTCCATGGGTGTAGAATTTTAGAACTGGAGGGCATCTAGCAGACCCTCCTCATTTTACAAATAAGAAGGTGATGGTTCACAGAGGAAGCAAGTGGTGGCCTAGGACTCAAGACCCCTAGTTCCCAGTCCAATCTTCTTTAGACTGACCCAAGGTGGTTTGTGAATTAAAGAAAAAAAGCTCTTATACTACCAAAGCTGTCAGGACCCTTTCTGAGTGATGGTGTAAACCAGCATTTCAATTAATATTTGCATCACTGAAAAATGCAGAGTCATTGAGCTAGAAAGTGATTTAAGGAGGTTGTTCTGCCTCCAAATAGAATTTGTCCCATCTTTTCTTTTACTTGTTGAATTTTTGCATCCCAATTTGCTTCTTTCTGGTTCTTGGCTTAGCCTGAAAGCTACAGTTAAAAACTGCTGGGTGAGAAGCTATTCTCCAGGTACTCTCAACTTTATTGGAAAGAGAAGCTCTCATAAATCACATAAGGGAACTGGGGCCTGTGGGATGGCTTAGCTGCCAAGTGAATTCTGATTGATTGCTTTGGAAAATACATACATTTTCCAGGAGCTTATCTGAAATAAAATCAAGATTCATACTTTCTCAGGCTGAGCTCCCTCTCCACCAAATTTCCATCACAGTCTGATCATTTTAATACAGTGAAAGGGCAGTTAAATGAACAGGATAAGCGTTAGAAGTTGAGTCAAAAACTTGGACGGCAGAGCGCAAATGTTATTCCAAATGGAGAAAGGTTTGGATCAACGAAGTGTCCCTAAGTAAGTGTAAAATCAGAGCCAGATCCAGGCTTTAGGGCTCGTGTTGACTTGATCAAACTTATTCCTAAAAACGATCTGCAGAGTAGAGGATTTGCTGAGAAAACCATGAGATCAGATGCAGTTATCACTTCCATATCAGAAAGGAGCGTGAATTAGAGTTTCAGAGGAACTGAAATTGGGTATGTCCAAGAATAGTGAAATTAGATGGGGGGAAAACATTTGGATCTCAATCCTTTTAGATCACAGAATCTGCTGAACATCTCTGAAAGCTGTGAATCTTCTGCCTGGAAAAATTCATATACACGTAAAAGCCTTTAGGCCATTTCAGGGAGTGCACAGAGCCCCTGACACCATAGCAGTGTGGGACCCCAACTTAAGTGGCTCTTCTGTAGCTATTCCCCCCAAAGTTCCTGGTTTCCTTATGTGGAAGCTCTGCCTGGCTGGCACCTGGAACTTCTAACCCCGTTACATACACACATGAAAGGGCCCGCTCCCAGCAAATGGAAAGGACTGAACGTATGCTGCGAGGCTGATTCAGTTTTACTCAGAGTGAACAGAGGGGCCTTAATGTCCCACAGATTTCCTTAACTTTGTTGTGTGGTGAGATCATCTGGGGGAGATTTAAAATTCTTCTTAGCATTTATTTATACATTCATTTATAGTATGTCTGAAAGGAAAATGCAAGCTTTTAATTGGACTGACTTGGTAATTTGGTTCGGTGGTAGGCTAGGTTCAGAATTGTCTCCATACGCATTCACTAGATGATTACAATTCACATGAGTAGCAGGATCTGCTTGATCCTGGAGATAAACAGCTCAAGAGATTTGCTAGTCTTCAGTCATTACCACCTCATCTGAATTCATCACTAGGTGATGTGAACTAAGTCAGTTAAGGGAGACGTCTTTTTTCGTTATTAGTCTAGTAAACACGATGATGCTCTCCTGAGCAGACATGAGAAAGGAGGGTGGATAATAACAGTCTACAACACTTTTTGTTTATCCAGAAATCAACTCTCCCCAGGAGGTTGACGTATAATCCCATGCTTCATCTGTCATCCATACTCTATGTAATAATAGTAATAATAACGATAATGATAATCATTTACACTTATATAGCCACTTTCATCTAGGGAATCTCAAAGCTTAACAAACACTAATTAATTTTGGTGTCCCTGTGAATTAGGTGAGGCCCTTCTTACAGGTGAGGCAATTAAGGCAAAGAAAGGACAAGTAGCTTTCTCAAGGCCATTGGTAGCTGATGACAGAGCTCAGAAGCCTGAGGAGCTCTGTATGTCCAGCTGTCCAGAGCCAGCTGCATCTTGTGCGTGAGTGAGTGGGAGGGACCACACCGGAATGAAGCGCTCACTCTTCTGGGTCTTAGTTACCTAAACCCCAGCACTGCACAGAAACGCAGGGCAAGTTTCCAAAGCAAACACTTTCCCTTCCCCAACCATACAACACGCACAGCCTGTGAGGGGTTGTTTTTGAGGTCTAAGCAATAGAGACAGGGCTAAAATTGGCTGTCTTGTGTTTGGATGGGTAGGAGAGGAATGAACTTGTGTGGAAAATTGCCTTTTCAGTGGATGCTGTTGAGATGCATTGGTCCACTACATGCCAAATTGGAGCAATCGTGGTCTTTGCCTTGTTTTATTCCATTCCACCGTATGAACTATCTGATACGCACATAAAAAGGATGAAATGATTCAAGAGGGTCCCATGTGCAATTTGCCAGGGACCAAATGGCAAATAGCAACAACTAAATACAACTAAATAGGTTTTTTTTGTAGAGAACTCTTGAAATTCCCCAAAATGAATGGTGCTGAGTTCTAGGGAATATGATGGCCTATATGAATGCTTCTTCAACTTTAAGACGCATTCCAATCACCTAGGGTTCTCTTAAAATATAGATGCTGGTTCAGTAATTCTAGAGTGGGGCCCGAGATTATGCTTCCGGGTGATGATGATACTAATGGTCCCTATATCATGCTCTGAGTAGTAAGACTCTCTGCTACTGCTTATCAATCGGATAAGCCCGCTCCCACAATGTACTGCTTTGGAGGAAATCTTGGTCACTTGCAATGAGGCTTGTGCTTAGAGGTCTAAGGCCTGGATTTGAAAGTCAATTCTGCTACTTATTAGCTGAGAGATTTGGGACACCAAACCTGTCTGAGCCTCAGTTTCCATATCTTTAAGTGGATATCATTAATCCCTCCTTCACAGGGTTGAAGATGAATGAAATAACCCAATAAAGTCTGTCACGTGCTACAACTCCACAAATGGTTATCATTCCCCCAGGCTCCACAATTCATCCTGTCCAGCTATCTTTCCTAACAAATGCTTTATAGTTTTCCCTCTGTATCTGCCGTTATCACTGACTATATTTGATCTGTCTTACCTTTTTCATATAACTTCCCTCTATATTCTTTCTCTTCCACACATAAAAGCCAGCATCAAATGTCAATTTTTTTCTCATTATCAAAACGCTTTTCTTGAGCTAATTTCTTGTCTCATTAACTGTTATAAACTTGTCTCTGCCTTCCTGGGTTCTATTCTGATCTAGGCTATACAGTGGAACTCATTTAGTAAACAAATATGTGTTAAGCACATACTCTGCTAGGCCCTGGGTATACCACTGAGGATAAAATAAACGTTTTATTCTTTTTTCTCTACTTTTTTTTTTTTTTTTTCTGAGGAAGATTTGCCCTGAGCTAACATTCATGCCAGTCCTCCTCTATTTTGTATGTGGGTTGCCACCACAGCATGGCTGATGAGTGGTGTAGCTCTGTCCCCAGGATCCACACCTGCAAACCTGGACCGCTGAAGTGGAGTGCACTGAACTTAATCACTAGGCCACAGGGCTAGCCCCATCTTTTTTCTCTACTGTTTTTGTTGCCTTTGTTTAACTCTCTGGGCCACAGTGAAGTCTTTCTTTAATTATTCATTCACTGATGACTTTAGACTTTTTTCTCATCTCCTTCTGGTTTTATTTTCCTCTCTTCTTATTGCCCATAGTAATTCTTTGGTTCTTTTCCCTCTGAATCTACCATGCTGACTTAAGACTTTTCTCCTAAAAATCTTTATAAGACCCATTTTGTGTGGCTGTCTCTGTGTGAAACTGTTTCAGTTTTTTAATAAAAACAACATTGAAAATCACGTATAGTATATACATAGGGAAAAAGTCTGGAATTACAAACACATACCTCGTTGTTAGCACTGGAACTGGTGAGAGAGAACCTTCTGTTTTTTCTTTATGTACTTTTGACATTTTTGGGAAAAAATTTCCGCCTCACAATCAGCAAGTTCTATTCTGTAACTCAGGAAAAAAATAAGGAGAAAAGAAATTTTAACCTGTGGATTAATAGATAACAAAAGGAAAGATGAAGAAAAATGAAAATGAAACGTACAATCTTTAGATCTGCCCACATTCTCACCTGCAGTTTTATGTCTCAATTTCTGGGTCTGTCTTATTCAAGTTTCAAGTCACTGGTGTGGAACTCCTCTTACTGGGATTACACTGTGAGGAACACTGTTGGCATGAAAGCAACATTAACAGTAAAGCAACAGGAGGCATTTTTACAAGAGCGAGCACTACCCAGATGGATTTTGATAAGGTCGGTATGTACCCCAAGAGGTCATAATTAACCACATCAAAGAAGGAGTGGCTTCCTAAGCAAATGGGCTGTATCTTGCTATCTGCCAAAAAACACACCAAATGCTCTTACTTTGTTGAAAAACATCTGCACTCTTGGAACCAAGTCTTCATAGCTTTGGACTGATGAACATGATTGAAGAAATACTTTTATTACTTACACGTTTGACCTCCCAGTCTTTATTTGGCACCTTGCTTCTCTTATGTCCTCCTAGTTTGGACACATCATCTACCATTTGCATAAATGAGAAAGTATTGGGTCATGGCTGAATTGGGAACAGAGAGAAGTTATCTGATAAAAGCTGAGCAGGAAGAATTTAATTTTCCTAGCTCATGGTCAATTTTCATCCTAACAGCTGGTACGCTGGGCTGAGCAGTTGTTAGAGAATTGAAGTGGTAGGCTACACTGTACAAGAATTTAGCTAGGACTCAACCTGGTTTCTCATCAGAGTCCCCTGGAGAGTTTTGTTCCAGAGAGCTTGATTGAATCAGCCAAACTTTGGAATTAATAGCAACAACAACAATAAAATAAAATAAAACAAAACAACAAGCACACAACCCCATGACTCTCCTGGGACCAAGCCAGCCTTATAAGAAATCTTTGGACTGCACTACTTTTAATTAGAGACCACATGGTTCTCTACAGGAAGAATAGACACTGTGCCACTTTGTCCTGTCTTGTGACTTTTGATTTCATGCACATTGAAAAATAATCAGGGCCGGCCCCGCGGCTTAGCGGTTAAGTGCTCACGCTCCGTTGCTGGCGGCCCGGGTTCGGATCCCGGGTGCACACCAATGCACCGCTTCTCCGGCCGTGCTGAGGCCGTGTCTCACATACAGCAACTAGAAGGATGTGCAGCTGTGACGTGCAACTATCTACGGGGGCTTTGGGGGAAAAAATTAAATAAATAAAAATTAAAAAAAAAAAAAAGAAAAATAATCAGATGTGTAAACAAATAAATTGGAATACTCCAAGAATATGTTGAACATTTATAATTGTGCTTCAGGCCTGGTACTTTTACTTTATATATGTACAAGTCTACTATTGCATTTCTCCACAAATATGTCTTATTTCTTAGATGTTATTTAATGAAGTATTTCACCATATTTCCTGCAATAATTATTCAATTATCAAACTTTTTTTTTTTCTTGGTGAGGAAGATTGGCCCTGAGCTAACGTCAGTTGCCAATTTTCCTCTTTTTGCTTGAGGAAGATTGTCGCTGAGCTAACATCTGTGCCAATCTTCCTTTATTTTATATGTGGGATGTCACCACAGCATGGCTTGATGAGCGATGTGTAGGTTTACGCCCAGGATCCTGTCAGGGAAGAGGGAGAATCCCCCTCCGCCCTTTCCCTCAAGGTTCTTACGGCTGGCCAAATAATTAAAAAGACAGGTTAGCAGGAGAAAATAATACCAAGTTTAATAACATGTATACATGGGAGAAACCAGGGAAACTGAGTTTCTCAACACAATAGCAGCGATTCTCATCTTAAATACCATCTTCAGCTAAAGACAAAGGAAGATGTTGGGTGTGGGGGGAATCAGAAGGGAGAAAGAACTTACAGTAATCAAGGGTATGTACATTTAAGTCCTCTCCTTCCACAATGATAAGAATTTTCAGAGACAAGGCCATCCCCCTGCTTCCCAATACAGAGAGGGAGATACCTTTACAAATGGAGATTTCCCTTATAAATGTAAATGTTTGTCTGGCAACTCTTTACAGGGCCACCTAGAGAATGTGGCCTGGGAGAGACAGAATTTTTGATAAGATGGGCTTGTTGGTGCCTTTCCTATTGTAACATCTATTTTGCATTAGATTACAGCCATCATATGATAGTAACTCTTTCCTGGAACAGGTCTTCTATGTTAAATTCTTTAGGCAGTTTGGAGGAGGTCAAACGTCCATCAGAGAAAACAATCAAGGTGAAGAGACATATTTCAGGGTGGCCAAGTCTTGATCTCCCACAATCCGAACCCACAAATCTCGGGCAGCTGAAGCGTAGTGCGTGAACTTAATCACTACGCCACTGGGCCGGCCCCCATCAATCTTTTTAAAAAAAATACAGAATAAAAATTTGTTGGTCCTAGCGCTGGAGTTTCTGCCATTGGAAGCATCTTCCTTAGATTCTCTGCCTGTCTCCTCTTTTCAGAGGTGCCTTACTTGTTACATGCATTTCCATTGTTTTTCTTGGATTTGGTAAAGGTTATTTGAGGCTTGTCTTGCTGTTTTGTGGTTTTCATTCCATTTGTTTGTTTCCAATATTACTTGAGAGTGTATTTGATTGTGCTGTTTTCTATTCCACCACTTTCCAGAGAGTTCTTGGCATAGCATTTTAGAAGGTACAGAGATAAACCAGAACGTGCCCCATGGAGGATAACCTAGATGTCAAAAGATCTGAAAACCATGCCAAGTGATGAACATTTGAAGGAAATGGAGGCAAACATTCTGAAATTGTAAGATAAGTGATAGCTTCTGTAGTACATTTTCCTTCTTAATAAAAGGCATTTTCTTTCTTAATTAAAGAAAATTCAGATCCTTCAAGGTTGTAACCCTTTTTCCTTGATATGCAACTTCTTTTTGGGCAAGGATGGTATTAATCGTTCATCTATGTTGCTACCTCTGTCATATTCATGATCTATAGCAGTAATTGATCAAAGCATTCCTTCCTGCTAAATCTGGATATGGACTCAGAATCTTTCTTAACAGTACTCCAGGCAGCCAGTACTAATTGATTTGTGTTGGCATTAAAGATGACATCTATTTGCAATCCCTACCTTAAATCTCTCCTACTAATTACTGCTACTAGGAAGGTAATTCTGCCCTTCAACCACCAAGGGGGCTTAATGGTCCTTATTTGAATACCCAGATAACAGTTGAGACAAGATTGGAGTGTTTTACTAGAACTGCAATCAAGGCTAGATGAATAACAAAATGGAAACAGTAACATAAAACTAGATAGTCTTGCCCATTTTTCTCTAACCCATCCTTAGCCTGTGATCCTCTGGAAGGATACTTCCCTGCATAGCCCCTGGTCTTCCTCCATGAGGAAGAAACCATTTTTAACTTTCACCCCCTTTGAATATTCTTAGTGTCTCCAAGACGTTGAAATTTAGATCCAAGAAAATGAGGCCCCAAGAGAGAGAAATTGTTCTATTTTTTGCCTTCTGAGAAATAAGTGAATTGCTTGCCATTTCTCTGAAGGTTGACAGCAGAGTGTCCATGCAACTTGTTTTTAAGAGAGACCATACTTAAATAGGGTTCAATCATAATCTAAAAATCCTAACATTCCTTCAGAAGATCCTCACATTTCAAGATTATGAATGCCGTCTTCAAGTATTTGAAAAGCTACCATGGAAGAAAGGGTATAGTGTTATTGTGTATTGCTTCCAAGGGCCAACTAGACCAGTGGGGAGAAATTAGAGGGGAGCCAACTTGGGTTTAATAGGAGGTTATATTTTCTATGAATAAGAGTTGCCCTAACATGACTAAGCTGTCTAATGTTATAGAGTGCTCTGAGCCACTGGGAATATTTAGGCAAAGATTATATTGCCCTCTGTGAGAGATGGAGTTCAACGGATTCCTATCTCAGATGGAAAATTGAACTAAATCTCCCTTCCAGAGGGAGAATCTTTGATAAGTTACATATAGCTAACCTATACAGTACAATATGTGTGCTTGTATTGAGATAGTCTATCACTGATTGACCTTTTCTATCCTGACACCTGCTGGCCAACATATGACTGATCATAGGTTATGATGATATAGCCACCACTTTTAAATGAGAAGGTCTTTGAGTGGGAACGGAAAAGACAAGGTGATGGAAAAATAACAGTGTAATAATAAATATAAATAATATATACTGGTACAAGTTCATAAGTTAATACAACATAGTTGCATTATAATATATAAATGTATACACACATAATCTATAATTACAACTTTATAGGTGAATGCAACATGGTCAATTTAAAAAGAATTTTTAACATAATTTTTATCTTACAATTGTAAGGAATATTATGTAGCGAAAACAACACTGCTATAGAAAATATGTAATGATGTGGGGAAATACTCACACAAGACAGAAGAAAAGCAGATTATAAAGAGAACAGGTGAAATATGATTCTACTTTTGCTCGTGTTTTTAAAAATAGATGGTTAAAGGCACCCTTTAATATAAGAAGAAAAAAGACTGGAAGGATGTATCCCAAACAATTAACAATGGATATTATGGGATAGTAGAATTATGGGTGACTTTTGTTTCCTTTTTAAATGTTTCCCTAAATTTCCAAAGTTCCTAAAATAAACACACATTACTTTAGTGCTGTATTAGTTTTGTATTGCTGCCATAACAAATTACGATAGACTTAATGGGTTAAAAAAACACAAATTTATTATTTTAGGGTTCTGTGGGTTAGGAGTCCAACATGAGTCTCATTGGGTTAAAATCAAGGTGTTGACAGTGCTGCTTTCCTTCCTGGAGGCTCTGGGGCAATCCATTTCCTCACCTTCTCCAGCTCCTAGAGACCACCTGCGTTTCTGGGTTGGGGCCCCCTTCCTTCATCTTCAACCACAGCACTGTTACAGCTCTCTGATTATTGTTCCATAGTCATGTCTCCCATTGACTGGCTTCACCTGGAAAAGGTTCTCTGCTTTTAAGGATTCTCATGATTACATTGGGTTTACTTGAATAATCCAGGGTAATCTCTCCATTTCAAGGCCCTTAACCTTAATCCCATCTGCAAAGTCCCTTTTGCCAGGTGAGGTAACATATTCCCAGGTTCCAGGAATTAAGGCATGAATATCTTTGGAAGGTCATTATTCTGTCTACCACATGTGGTCAGGACAAAAAAAACATTTTGTAAAAATGCGTTGAATCCCTACTGAACTCATAATGTACTGTCCAATGGAAACAATGCCATGTATGAGGTTATGCTCCCAGGCTAGCCATTAGAGCTTATATGACCCACAATAGAAGAGACTTCGCTCTTTCAGGTACCACCAGATAAGAGCACTAATGGGACCATTTGACACAAAAACCATGAATAACAATGTTTCTTTAGGAAAATGTGTGCAGATTTCCCAAGAGGATACTGGGAACATCTCCCTTCCCCTGTCTTCTCAGCCTCTTCTTTTTTCCTTATCCTTATTCTTGCCTCTCCCTTCACCTCATATGTTTGGGAATTGTGAGTGAGGACTCAGTTTCTAAGCATAGGTGGTGACTCCCATGGTCTCGTGGCATGGGTTCAAGCAGGGTGGAGGTTGGGAGGTGAGGGACAGCTGAGGAACTAGCTGAGTTTGAGAGAAAGTAGCTGTGGGACCTCCTTCTGGTGTAAATCTCTGGGGGATATGCCGGGAAGATTCCGGATCCTTTAAAGGAACTTTTTCCGAGACCCCAAATGATTGGCTCACCAACTTCTTTTTAGCTGCCTCCACTAGTCTCAACAAAGGCATCTCTCCTTACTTGCTCATACCATGGAACAAAATATAGTTGTTCACACAAGTCAAAGTCCTTCTGGAGTTTTCTGAGGGCTTTTGTTTCCAGCTACTAGGGAAGGAAAAAAACCTTTCTCCCCTGCTCCTTTCTATTTATTTTTACTCATGTTGCATAGGGATCATAACAGGTGCTAAGGAAGGAGTGTTGTATGGAAAGGACTGCCTTGGACGGTGAGGAATGGAGAAAGGGACGGCAAAAAGCTCTGCAGGTGGGTCAGGCAGCAGCAGGTCTGAGGGAGGTGAAGGTCTGCGTTTCCCTCTGTGGAGTGAACTCTCCTCCAGCCCTAGGCCACCATAATCCCAGGTAGGTGGATCCCAATCAACAGAGCAAGAGCGTTCAAAAGGTGGTGAGCATACTGTTTTCTTATCTTCTGAGCTTCTCTGTAGTTAGTTGAGGAAGTGTCCAGAGAAGGCTCTTCGGGGACAAGCTTTAGTTTTCCTCTTTTTGGGTAGTTAAAGGGAACATTACTCCTGACTGGGATCTAGGGCTTGCTTCTCAATAATGAAGATGATGATAATTAAATAAGTAGTAGTCATTTTTTTGAGTGCTGACTATGTTTTAGACACTGTGCTAAGTGTCTGCATGCATCATCTCATTAAATTCTCATGATAATGCTATGACTTAAGAACTATTTTATCATTATTATGTGCCAATGATTTCAAAATAGCACAGAAAAATGTATAAAACTATGTACTAAGGGGCCAGGTCTGTGACGTAGTGGTTAAGTTTGGCATGCTCTTCTTCTCAGCCTGGGCTCCCAGATTTGGATCCCAGGCACCGATCTATACCACTGGTCAGCCATGCTGTGGCAGTGACCCACATACAAAAGGAAGATTGGCTCAGATGTTAGCTCAGGGTTAATCTTCCTCAAGCCAAAAAAAAAAAAAGAGGAAAATTGGCAACAGATATTAGCACAGGGCAAATCTTCCTCAGCAAAAGAAAAAAAAAGAAAAAACAAAACAAAACAAAAACAAACTATGCAGTAAGTCAGCCCAATACATAAGCCATTCAAAAGTTATTGGAATAAGACACACTGAAGTCATGGAAAGGGCTTTGCTTAGTGTTGTTCTAATCCCTTGAATAACACACATAAAATAAAATCTGGGGTCCTTACCTCTCCTTCTACTTGTTTTCCCATCATGCTGCAGCCCTTTGAGTGCTCTTTCTGCCCCTTGAACACACCGAGCTTGTAATGGGCTGAATAGTGTGCCCCCAAATTCATATATAGAAGTCCTAAACCCCAGTACCTCGGAGTGTGACTGTATTTGGAGACGGGGTCTTCAAAGAGGTAATTAAGGTAAAATGAGGTCATTAGAGTGAACCCTAATCCATATGACTGTGTCCTTATAAGAAGAGGAGATTAGGACACAGATACAGAGGAAAGATCATGCGAAGACACAGAGAGGAGATGGCCATCTGTAAGACAAGGAGAGAAGTCTCAGAAAAAATCACCCTGCTGACTCCTTGATCTCAGACTTCTGGCCTCCAGCACTGTGAGAAAATAAATTTCTGTTGTGTAAGCACTCAGTTTGTGGTGTTTGTTATGGCAGCCCTAGCAAACGAATACAAAGTGTTTTTCTGTCCCAGGAATTTTGTGTTCTGTGCTTTCCAGTTGGAATTCTCTGCTCCCAGGTTCAATACAAGTATCCCCTCCTCGTAGAGGGCACCCCCACCAGTCTTATCTACAATTTGTGCTCCCATCCCTCACAGCCAACCTCTAGCACCTTAGCCTATTCTGTGGTTTTCATACCTCTACTAGCAGCTGACATTATTTACTTGTCCAAGTGTTTATTTTCTCTCCTCTGATTCCTTCTAGAATCTAAACTCCTTGAAGGCAGTTTTTCATTCCTTTCCACTAAATAACCTTTGATAAAGGCAATAGTTCTTGTCCCCCTGAAGCCACTTGTGGGAGGTCCAGGACATTTGGCGTCTGCTGGTGTCCCTCTAACATGCTCTGCAAATGCTAGTTGCGTGCTTGACTTATTAGTGAAAAAGTCTGCAGGTTAACCGAAGCACCCTCACCCCCTCAAACTTTAGTGTGGGCTCCTGCATTTGTGTATCCTGTGGTTTGTGTGTTGTCCTATGGAATCAGCATTCTGTATGTCATGGTACTGGGAGAGGAGTATTAAACTTCCTCTGGCAGGGAAAGCTACTCTCTGCTTGGAGTCAGAACTGAAGACAGATTTCCCCATCGGGCAGCAATATGGATCTCGACATCTCTTGTGCACCCCATTTAACACCCACCCTGGTGGCAGTAGCTCGGTGATATTATTATTTGAACATTTTTTGCCCATTATGGCGAGGACTACATATCCACATGAACATATGTATGGTGGAATATTAGAAATGGCAGAAATTCCATTTATTGTGTAACTACACAAATCTTACCAGTCATTTAGCAGTCAGGATAGCTGGTCTCGCAATTTCATATGGAAATATTGTATTGGAAGATAGATGACCTTTCATAATTTTGTTCCTGGCATGGACGAACAGCAATCTGAGAGCTACCAGATGAAATAAAGACCCATGATAATCTATTTTATTCCTGGGAAGAAAAATGAAGCCGACTGCAAAAGGACAGATCAACCTGCTAATGTTTCAAAAAAGATCTTATTAAAAATGAATGCAATTTCATGAAAATTCCAGTGGTGTTTAATTTAGGTAATATTATTACCGTCTCACAGAAACTGAAGCACTCAACTATGTAACAGGTCGCTTTCCACACTTATTAGTGCCCTAGGATTTTTCAACTCCTAAAACAGGGCGTAAAATATAAACATTTACCTTTTCTTTGTTAAAAAGAAGCTGAAGGAAAAATAAGAGACAAAATATTGACTATAGAAATAAAAGCATAAAATGATAACAGTCTAAACTCAAAACACGCAGAGGGTACCAATTTGCTAATTAGAATTTTCCTGGGATTATTGTTGCTTTAAAACTAAAAAATGAACCATGAGCTGTTCCTTTCTATATGTCATAGTTCCAGATTGACAACTGTCATTTTTCCTTAGCAGATAAAGGCATTTCCTTCTTCAGGTTTTCAGATGCTAAGGCTGTTTCGTGCGTGCCAGAAAACCAGGTCAATGTGAACATACAGACCGATGAACATTTTATGCTGTAATGGCACAAAATCAAACCCGAGTTTTGGACTTTGGTGTAATGGCACAATTTAACATTGAGGTCCTGATTAAAGTAAAACCTCCCTGTTTCAAGAGGTTTATTCATTTTTTTACAAAAAGCCTATTAGTAACTGAATGAGTTTACAGTTCTAAATAACTGTATGTATGGTCTATGGTAAACAACCTGAACAGCCATTCTAAATGAGTTCTCTATATTCAGCTTCTAGAAACTTGTAATTACATTTGAAGCAGGACATGTGATACCAGAAGATATAAAGCTATTCAGCTCCAACTGCCCGTTGGATTCAGTGAAAGCTGTTCAGCCAGATCAGTGGAACACACAAGAAAATCATGGCAATTAATCATCTCTTAAAGTTGGACTGAAGAAAGCTTTTCCTTAAAAACAAATAGATTTAACTCTTTTTTCATTAGTCCTGGGCTTTTAAAATAAGTTGTGATGGGGTTGCATTTTCAACAGCAATTGATCTTTTCAGTCTTACGTTTTCTATCTTGCTTGGTCATGTTAGAAAATTATAAACATAAATACTGTCATAGCATTTCAGTTTGAAAAGTGGAAGGCTGAGAAGAAAGTTAAAAAAAAAATGGTAGACTCTGATTTTCAACAACTAGGAAATCAAACATGGGGCTACTCCAAGAATTTCTCCCCATCTTGAGCTGTGGAAGCATGATCTAGAAGACATATGCCCAAGAATGGTTAGAGATTTGAATATGAACAAATAAATAGGTCATGTTTTAAATCTACTTATGTTAACAAAAATATTGCAAATTTGAAAGAATACCATTTCCAGATACATTGACCCAAATCTAACAGTTTGCTAGTAATTTTAGCAACCTGCAAAAAATTTGATCAATTTTCTTGTTCTTCACATCACTGATTCATTATTTCAAAAAAATATTTATTGAACCTCACTTGATTCTATAGCTAATGGCAGTAAACATTAAGGGTCCGAAGTTTCTTATTCATATTTAGGAATATTCATTCAATTTATCTTCTAATCCTCTAGATTAGAATTTGGTCCAACCTAATTTCTTTTAGTGCTTGGCTCTCTTGGGCCATGTCAATTATAATTGAAGTCAACTGTCCCCTTACAAGCCTGGGACACTGATTGGCATGAGTTGATGCTGGACAGCCATGTGGAGGAGAGAAAGAACTATGCAGAAGCAGTATGTGAGTGGTGTTGCCATCACAAACCATAGCACATGCTGGCCGAATGGATCATGGCCACACAACTGGACTATTTGCTATTCTTCAAACACGCACCTTATTTGCTTGTTTCTGTTGTTTGCACATGCCTTTCCTCTATTTTCTCCAATTTCAGCCTTTTGAACTTTTAATCATTCTCTAAGACCCAGCTCAAATCATTTTCCTTCATTAAAGCTTATTTAATTTACCTTCTTCATTCTCCTCCAGAGGTAATCTCTTCTTTTTAAATTTCTATTTCTTTGTATTTCTCTTTCGGTACACATCTAGAAGTGTGTATGGTAGTCATTTTCCCCCGGGTATTCCTACTAGATTGTGAGTTCTTTGAAAATAATATTGTTTCTTATTTATCTTAGTAGCCCCTGGAGAATTTTGTTTGTTGTGTTTCAAGCAGAAGGTGCCTGATAAACATCAGTTGACAGAGTTGGGAGGAATTGGATGCCATATTGGTGATATATATTTGGCATATGGATTTTATTTTTACTTTTATTTTCTCTTCCATCTCCATAAATGGTAAAAAAATGAATGCTTATATCAAGAGTACATATACAGTCAAAGGGCCCTTGAGTTAGAGTGGAACAACTGAGGCTAGAATTTAGCTCTTTATGTTAAATTTGTGGGACTAATTTTTCTAGTGGCAGTTTGGGAAGTCACCAACACAGACATAACGTCATTGCAAACCAGGAGGCGAAGCATAGCTGTGGGAAAGAGAGCCTATGTTCAAAAGGAAATATCCAAAATAATAGAATGGAGGGTCTAGAAAATCACCACCATGAATGCCTTTTTTGTGGTCTCATTTTCCCCAAGGTTGCTCTGGTATGAAAGTCCTTCTTTAAGAAGATAACATAAAAAGAAATAAGTGGTGGCAAAAAAAAGTCCACTCTTGTAATGGCCTTGTGTGTTCTTTGGCTATTTCAATGTAATGTTTATCTAATAAATAGCATTTCAGTGTGAAACAGTAGAGCTGTGTCTGCACTCCTGAGCCAAAAGGCTGGACCTCCTTCAGGTCTTGCCATGTTCTTACTGCTGAAAAAAGTTCTGTTTTAATGAAAAGAGATACTATGTGACTGGAGCCAGCACCAGTGATGGCTGCTTAACATTTTCATGCTTCTGGGTAGTGTATAAGTCTTCAAAATAGAATCACAAGTTCTTCTGTGTGTGTGTGTGTGTGTACGCATACATGGAAAAATGTAATTTTAGTAAAAAGTGACAGTACTTCAATAATAAAAACCACCCAGACAATACTTTTTTTGAGATATAATTCTATGTAATTAATTCCTGTACTAAATGTTTAAGAGAGAAAGTCGTCTGTGATATGTATTGGTGCATCTATATAATAACTATAGAGTGAATATTTTGAAGTCAACGTAAAGAAAAAGGAAGGAGGAAAGAAGACTAATGTGTGGTTGTGAAGTTTAAAAAATATGCTAATTCGAGAAGAGAGGAGATGAAACCTATGTCAAATTACCCACCTCGACCTTTAGACAGCCAACACATTTAGATAGTATCTGAGTCATTTTTGAGAATTAATTCCAGAAATGTAGTCTCTGAACCTTGCTATTTTCCAGTGGAGGGAGAAATATTTCTTGAAAGAGTTAGATGGATTTTCAACATGGCGGAGCAAGGAGATGACTCTGAGTGGGTAGGTCAGGTGGAGACCAACGTCAAAGAGGAATAAAATGTCCTACACTAAAAATTGCCTCAACTACAGAGAGAAATATATGATATTGTCTTATTTATTTAATCTGTCTCTGTAAACTCAGGAGGAAATGTTTATGGTGTTCTAAGGCAGTGTTTCTACTCTGACAAAGTATGTGGATTTGGTTTATGATCATTTAATTAATTAATTTGGGGGGCAGAAGAGGTGGTTTTTATTTTTGATCCTGTAACATCCAGGATCCAGCTATCAGCAGCCTATTCCATGTACCGTTGCTGCGGAATTCCATTGCAACCTGAGTATTTGTTCATGGATTCATTGAACATCTCCTACATTCATTCAATAAATACTTGCCTACTACGTGCCAGGCACAGTTCTAGACACTGAGCAGAGTAAACAAACACTTCAGGTATTTGTTCCCATTGAGCTTATATTCTTGTGATGGAATGATGAAGATGGTGGGGCCCAAATTACAGAGTATATAAAAGAAAGGAAAAGTCAGATGCTGTACCAGAAAAAGGAGGAAGAGGTGCTAGGAAAGTGAAAGTGACAGATATCTATTAGAATCCTCACGTAACACCCAGCTTGACTGTCTGTCACCCAGAATTTGAGCCTCTGACCCTGTTGTTTCCCTCTCTCCTTCCTGGCTCAGCACACTCCTGGGAAACTCGCACAGTGACATCCCTCTTACTCTAATGTTTTAAAAAATTATTTTATTGAGGTCATATTGGTTTATAGCATTGTGTAATTTCAGGTGTACATTATTATATATCAGTTTCTGTATAGACTGCATCTTGCTCACCCCCAATAGTCTAGCTTTTATCCGTCACCATACACCCCTTTCACTGTCCCCCCACCCCCTTCCCCTCTGGTAACCACTAATCTGTTCTCCTTATCCGTCTGTTTGTTTATCTTCCACATATGAGTGAAATCATATGGTGTTTGTCTTTCTCTGTCTGGCTTTTTTTGCTTAACTCAAAACCCTCAAGGTCCTTCCATGTTGTTGCAAATGGGACAATTTTGTCTTTTTTTATGGCTGAGTAGTATTCCATTGTATATATACACCACATCTTCTTTATCCATTCACAAGTTGATGGGCACTCAAGTTGCTTCCATGTCTTGGCTATTGTGAACAATGGTGCAATGAACATAGGGGTGCACAGATCTCTTTGTATTCTTGATTTCATGTTCTTTGGATAAATACCCAATAGTGGGATAGCTGGATTGTATGGTATTTCTATTTTTAATATTTTGAAAAATCTCCATACTGTTTTCCATAGTGGCTGCACCAGTTTGTATTCCCACCGGCAGTGTATGAGGGTTCCCTTTTCTCCACATCCTCTCCAACATTTGTTATTTTTTGTCTTGTTAATTATAGCCACTCTGACAACATCCCTTTTACTTTAACCCAACCCCAAGACCCCCCTTTTCTGTACCCTGACCCAGTGGACAGTCCCTATTCCGGTGTGTATCGGGCACAGTGTGTGAGTGAGAAGCAGAAGTGAGGGTATGTGGGTGATGGAAGCAGGATGAGCGGAGATGAGGATGGGGGGAAGGGAAGAATTCATTGTAAGTGAATGAGAACAACTTTACAAATAAAGATGATAGGAAAGAAGGGCAATAAATGGCAGTAACTCAAATGAAAAACTATTTTAGAGCAGGAAGAAATGAAGGGAAATATGATTATTTTTTAAAGAATAAAAAGCAAAGAACAAAGTGTTATGAAGGAAAAGGATGGGAAGAAAAGCCTACAGCAGTGTTTCTCAAAGTGTGGTCCCACTTTGTGGAATTTGTTTAAAACTCTGCACTTGTCAGAAACCCTGAGGACAGAACCCTCCAAGCAAATCTGAAATTTTTAGGCCTTGGGTTCCTTCTTCCTTATTTTTTGTAATTTTGATCTGTATGGAGCAATGAGCACTATACAAACTGTTGAGGTGCAGGTCAATGAATATAGCTGGAAACAAATGAGAAAAAGATAAGAACAGCTCCCTATTTCTCAGTGTATAGTAGCAAGGAGGAATCTCTTGAATCGATCCAAACTTCAGCTTGTGAATTTGCTGCTCACAAAAATGGATCAATCACTTACTTGAGGAGACACATAGAGGGGAGAGGGACTGCACAATCTCTGTCGTACACTATCTTACATGGACACAGAAACACGCAAATACTGTAGAAATCAAACATTCAAGTTTCCCATTTGAAATTAAAGAATAGTATTAAAATTTTTTTGTCACAAATAATATGCTAATGTTTTAACCTGGCAAGTGTGCAGAGACATGTTTAATGTGATGGAAAAAGGCAAAGTTATAGGTCAGGAGCAAAGAAACAAATAACAATGAACACATATGATATTTGCATGCCACGCCGTGTTCTAAGTGCCCAACATATGAATTTATTCAATTCTCACAGTGGCCCTATGAGTCATACACTGTTAGCAGGCCCATTTTAAAGATGAGGATGAGGTGTCGAGAGACACTAACTTGCCAAAGATCACGCAGTCTGGATTTGAAGCCAAGAATCTATGCTCTTAACCACTTCCCTTCTGAACCTCTGTTCCTAACCACTCCTCAATTCTACCTCTAAGCAGAATTTAGTGATATTATTGTAGCTTTAGGTAGATCAAGGGCAGTCAAAGAGCAGGATGGGAAGAGGCTGAGCAGAGATATTGAAGGAAACACGGAAACAGGAGGAATGAGACTGGACAACAGGGCATGAAAAGGAGAAGAAGCAAAAGGAAGAGACAGGAAGGAAGGGTTGAAGAAGGAGAAGCTAGAAATGGGCTGATGGAGTTCACGGGCGGGCATGAAGAACAGGGGTGAGAGAAAGAGCTCACGACCAGTTCTGGAGGGGTGACAGTGAGTCAGGTGATGAAGAGAAGGGAAGGAGCAGGTAGGGATGATGCACAGGAGTGAAGGGGACATGGAGGAACCAATCCTAGGAGGTAGGAGCAAGGAGAGAGGAGTTTAGCAAAGAGGATCTGGGTCCAGAAAGATAAAAATAGAAAGAAAATAAAAAGGAAATGATAAAATGAAAAGAGAAGGTCCTGTCCTTGGGGATTCAAAATGCCATCGTGCCCTACGGTGCTCTGCTAGTATAAAATACGCATCATTGTAGTAAAGAGAATGGTATCAATGTTGAAAGCTTTGAATCCTGCACCAGTGCCTTTTCATTTTGTCTATTCAATCCTCAACAGCTTCTGAGCTTTCGCTGCTTAAACGGTAAGACAGAAGAGACCAAGCCAAATTGGCATTCCCCCTTCACTCAAGACACGTCCCAGCCCTGTCAGTGGGGCAACCCAGAGGAAGGTATGAGCAACATACAGCTGTTTTATTTGCCTTCAGATGACTAATTAAACATGCCACTGAGAACATAGCCCAATTCAGCACAATAAGGGCACGTAATGCGGCAGCTGCCTCCTCGGCTCAGGCTGTGGGGATCCACACTTCACGGTCTCTCGGTCCCTCCACTCAGGCATGTGGGGGCCTGGTGGTGCGTCTACCTGATAGAGCTGAGTTCTCAAACATCTAAAAGAATGCGATTTATGGGTCAAAGGAATGCAGTCAAAGAAAATTTAGCAACATTTTGCTTGTTGTCCAGAGAGGTGAGAATTCTTACTTGCAGGCAGATTGCCTCCTGAATAAAATCCAAATGCAAGGCCTCTCACTTCAGTTCTACCCCTCAGATTTCAGGGTTTCCCAAATTGGCCTGATTTTAACAATCACTTTGAGTGCTTATCTAAAGAAGAAAAATTTTTCCAAAAATGTATTCTGGAGATTCTGAATCAATAAGTCTAGGGGGCCAAGGAGTCCATCTTTTCCCCATAGGTCCACACACACACACATAAATTCTTTTGTTCTGATGTGTTTGGGAGGCACTGATGTACCCTATCCACCAGCTAAACTGTGTTTCTTTTGTCTCCAACATTTTCCACCCTGCACTTTACATCACATATTTATCTATGCTGACCTCTTGATCCTCCATCTTCTACCCCCATATACCACCTCCTCCTGTTGAAATCCTAGCCATTTTTTGGAGTAGGATGTCTTTACCTTCCCAGTTGACAGCAGTCTCTTCATCTCTGCTCTCACGTGCAATTTGGTCTGTGCTTAGCTCACAATATGTGGAGTATACCCATCATGTCGTCTTTACTGGATTAAAAATTTGTTGACGGTAGTAACCGTGTCTTCAAATAGCCCCACAGATAGAAAATGTCTGGCACCATGCAAGCATTCTTCCCCTTCTCTGCCCTTCTTCCTTTTTGTATCCCTTCTGCCCATAGCAACATGCTTTGCGTATAGTATATGTTTACTAAATATATGTTAAAGAAATGAATAACTGAAATAGGAAATTTTGGACACTTTTGTTAATTTGTATTACTTTTTGATCTAGATAAAACAAACTTAGAAAAAAATACCTGGAGACATTTAGCATGCAGAATGGAGATGTTTTATCTTTCTCTATAGGCAGCTCATAAATTACAATGCTAAAGTCTTGACTGTTTAATTTTGGGACATTTTTTAGAATAAACAGGCATTTAACTGAGTATATAGGATGTATACCAAACTTTTCAGAGAACTAAAAAAGGATACAAAGTTAATGGGGAAAAGGTTCTCCTATCCTCACCTACACAGAGTTTTGTTTTAATATAAAGAAATGTGATACCAAATGTCTTCTGATATAGTTCTTCTATCTTCTCCTAACCATTTCAGATTTCTATTTGATTTTATTTGTTTAGTTTATCTTTAGATCAAATGTAGTTTCACTTCCATAACAATAATTTCAAGGAGATTAATACTTCTCCTCAATTTTTATAGCAATTTCTCTTAGTGGAAATTTCAGCTTATGAGCCAATCATCACCATTGTTGTCCCAATTGTCATACAAGAGCTTGTTTTGCTTGCTTTAGGTGACACAGTTATCCTATGAATCTTTTTTTTTTTTTTTTTTTGTGAGGAAGATTGACCCTGAGCTAACATCTGTGTCAATCTTCCTCTATTTTGTATGGGGGGCACCCCACAGCATGGCTTGATGAGCAGTGTGTAGGCCTGCACCCAGGATCCGAACCTGTGAACCCCGGGCTGTCATGGGGTGCGTGAACTTAACGATTATACCACTAGGCCGGCCCCTATCCTGTGAATCTTATAACCTTGTGATCACTCTCCAGTTCCTTGAGTTGAAATTAAGTTTCCTTCAATTCCATTTTGATGTGTAACCCTGGCTTTGCAAGGTCCCTCCTGTGAAACATCAACTTAATTGGTTAATGATCACTCATCCATGGACTATTCTTGTAAACATCCCTTATACAACTGGATGCAATTTCTTCAGAAATCAGGGAGGATTCTACTTGGGAAAGAAATCTCAATATACATCCGAGACCGTGGCCTAGTATTACAATATAAAACTACAAAATAGTCGTGTTCTGATGTTGACTATGCAGCTATGACTGCATGATAGCAAGCATAAATTCACATTTAAAAAAAACTAAAAATGCACTCAATTATCCAAGTGTTTCTTAACATCCAGATGTTTGGCATTACAAGAACAAAATATCTGGATAGCAATGAAATGTTTTTAGTTATCACCAGGATATTTTGCTTCCTAGAAGACTGTGTAAGAATCTTAGAGATATTATCAAATTTTTCTGATAATCACCTCCACAGTCAATGTAATCAAGGTCACAGAAATTTTAGATGTGAATTGTTTCCTGCTTTTAAACAACGCTCAGTGTTGTTGGTTCTAACCTCGCATGAATGCATAGCTTGTACATTTCTTCTGCATGCACTGCATTCCAATCTCACAAGTGAGGACTTTAAATAGCAGCTTATCATTGTGTCAAAATTCCTTAATGTTTTTACACCAGAAAGAAGACATATAAGGAAAATAAGAAATTGAATTGCTCTAGGCCATCACACTGCTATTTATGTGGGAAATGGGACACTGACCTCTGAGAATCGCTAATTGTTCAACTATACAAGACAGCTAGTACATACAAAGGATGAGCCCTTTAGGAATCACTTAAACAAAAATATTCATTTGGAACTAGTTCTAATGCCTTTCTGTTACATAATGTCAGATGTGAAAAACTTCTATGCACATACCCTGTGGCATTATATAAAAATAGCATCTCTTAGTGCAACTTGATCACCAGGTAATGTTACCGAAGGTAGAGATGGGTAACAAAGTCACAGTAATTTCTGGCTATGCAGTTTTAACAACAGTAAAAAAAGGCAACCTAGTGAACTCTCTTCAGTTAGCAATCAGGCTCCTTTCATTCTTTTGAGTTATAAATATAGAGAGAATAAAAGAGGGAAAAGACCTAAAATATTTTACCTCAAGTAGTTTCAACAGAGTGTTGGAATGTATGTGTCAGACTCGACCATTATTAAACCTGGTATGTAATTATAGCAAAACATCTTGCAGGATCTTGAAGCAATCATTTTCATTTTTCATTCCTACTTGGTGACTAAAAATTACCATTTCAAATTTCAATGAGTAATCCACATCAATTTTGGATCTTTAAGAAGTCGCAGAGACCTAAAGATAGAATAAAACTTACAAAAGTATTCAGATGGAGCTAGATGTGGTTCTTGGATAGGATGTTGCAATGCTAGGACTGCTTTATTTAGCATGACGCATATATTGTAAATAGAAAAAATATACTCTTTATCACTCCTCAGTTATATCTATGTGACTTGAATAGCACCTGAGGCTGAGTATTCTGTGTTGGGACAAAACAATACTTTGTTTGTTTGTTTTCGGTAAGGAAGATTTGCTCTGAGCAAATATCTGTTGCCAATCTTCCTCTTTTCTTTTTTTCTTTGCTTGAGGAAGATTCACCCTGAGCTAACATCCGTGCTGATCTTCCTCTATTTTGCATGTGGGACACCGCCACAGCATGACTGACGAGTGGTGGAGGTCCACGCTGGAGATCTGAACCCACAAACCCGGGCCGCTGAAGTGGAGCGTGCCGGACTTAACCACTATGCCACGGGGCTGGCCCCCAAATAATACTTTTAATGTGTGATGTACGCAAGTCAAGAGACCTCAGACTCTTCTTCAGCAGAATGTAAGCTCTTTGAGGGCAGAAGTCTTATCTTTATGCTTCACTGCTGAGCTCTTCTGTGTCTAGAATAGTACTTTTCTCATAGTAGGTGCTCACTATTTATTGAATGAATGAATGAATTCAATCTTTCAACAAATAGTTCTTGAGAGTCTGCTTGTTATAAGACACTGCTGGATATCAAGGGAGATGCAAAAACTGGATGGACATGCCCAGGTCCATGATGAAGCTGGTCTATTGGAGGAAAAAGACGTGGACAAATATAATCAGAATACAAGTCAGCGAGGGTTAAATATCTCAGGTGTGATACTCAAACATAGGAGACCAAGATACTTGCCCTCAGGGGAAGGAGAGAGCGTTTCAAACTAGGGTGACCACAAACACCCACCTACTGTTTGCACTCTAGATAATTTAAAAAAAAAAAAAAGAAAAGAAAAGAATGGAATGCCTAGCCCTGCTTTCTTCTCAGAAAAGAGAAAGGTGAAAGCAACCTAGGGAGACAGTGGGGAGAAACTTCAGGAGAGTTCACCTGAGGTTGTGAACCATCAGTCAGCGATGTCTAGGCATTTGGGGGAGGGAAAAGGGACTAACAAGATTTCACTCAACTATATGAGTGGCCATTTTATTTATTTATTTATATTTTTGGTGAGGAAGATTGGCCCTGAGCTAACATCCATTGCCAATCTTCCTCTTTTTGCCTGAGGAAGATGGTCCCTGAGCTAAAACTTGTGCCAACCTTCCTCTACTTTATATGTGGGACGCTGCCACAGCGCGGCTTGATAAGCAGTGCATTTGTCTGTGTCCGGGATCCGAACCTGTGAACTCCAGGCTGCTGAAGCAGAGTGTGTGAACTTAACTACCATGCCACCGGGCTGGCCCATTTATTGTTTGTTTTTAATGTTGTAGGGTCTCTAAACTTCTGATTTCTGGAAGGGGCTATAGCAGATGTACTAAGTATCCTGAGAGAAGCTGTTCTGGTAATATTGGTCATCAAACCAGAAGGAGGAAATATATGTTCTCATAAGAGTTCCAGCCCAGTTTTTCCAGACTCCAGAGACAGACTGTTTGCCTGAGTAATAAAACTTTTGGGTATTCATCCAAGACAAGCCAGAAAACCTTTTGAGGTTCTCCAATTGCAACTTATCATTCACCATAATTCTTATAATTATAGGTTTGTCTAATATGATCCTTGATCCATTATGTTCTTTACACATATATCAATTTTTCTATTTTACAATTGTGCTAGGAGTGATTTAAAGTTGTAGTATTATACAACTTAAATCAGAAAAATAAGTTTTGAAAAAATGTTAGAAAAATCACCTCAGAAATGTATATATATCCTGTATACCACTATCTCTGATTCATTTCATTGGGCTTAACACAGTGGGATGTGTTAAACTATAAGTAAAGTGTGGCTTTTTCTGTGAGTAAAAAGCTTTTCCTAAGATTTGCTTAACCTCTTTCTGTGTGCAATTGCTGACGGATTCCATTAGAGTGTTGGTCTGGTACCAGCTAATCTGAATTCCCAGCAACTCAGGCTGCAGGAATTGTTTCAGGCACTCAGACCAATCAGAAGAAAAGACTACCAATAACAGAAGTGCTGTAGGATTGTCACACTTTATCTGCTTCCATTTTCATGATACTATTTGGAAGATAATGCTTCAGGCACTGCTCCTGCTGATTGCTTAATATATACCAAGTGTTAGGCTGCAGAACCACAGACCTATTTTCTTCCTTTGGGCTTAGGCAGAAAGCATGACAGTCTCCTGTTTAGTTCATTCTACGCTTTGCTCGATTCTGTGGACCCAGACAGTGCCCCAACCCGAGCTACATCAAAGCAACACACACTCTTGGCTCAATGCAAATCTAGCCCATTTTTGCACAGAAAGACACAAAGTGCTTGCTTTACCTTGGGGTGAATTCTCACAGCAGTCAGTAGGAATAAACATTGAGTAAGACAAATTATCAACGGTTGCTTTTTTGAGGAAAGATTACTCTCTTGCTTTGCTTTTAGATGGGTGAGCTCAGAGGGACCAGAAGAGCCATTTCTATAGCATCACTTATTCTGGAGTAATGGAAAATGGTTCAGCAATTCCTTATAAATGTTTTTACTTTATCATATTTGATATATTTATTGTAGGACTCAGCCATCTTACTCTTAGATATTTACTCAAGTTAGGTGAAGACTTATATTCACACAAAAATATGTACACCTTTATAATCACCAAAAATGGCGGACAATCTAAATGCCCTTCAGTGAGTGAATGGATAAATCTATATCCAATGGAATATTACTTAGCAATAAAAAGGAACAAACTATTGATACATACAACAACTTGGATGAATCTCAAAGGCATTATGCTGAACGAAAGAAGCCAGTCTCAAAAAGGTACATACTGTATGATTCCATTTATATGACATTCTCAAAAAATATATATATATAACTAAAGCAACAGAGAATGCCTGCCAGGGGTCAGGTGTGAGGGGACATGATTGACTGAGAGAGTGATGGATCTATTCTTTATTCTGATTGTGGTGTCAATTACACAAATCTAGACAAATGTTAAAACTCATAGGATGGTACACCAAAAAAGTCAATTTTACTGTTTGTAAATTTAAATAAACATATACACACACATGCGCGTGCACACACACACACACACACACACACAGCAGCAGCTGCAGCAGCCCAGGGAAGGAACTTGGACTAGGGGTCAATGGTCGTCAATCCCAGCACGACCTACAAGCTTGACAGCCTCTCCGGGAACCAGGTTGATGGGTCTGCTGCCATTCTTCTGGATATAAACAGAAGCTGTACAGTGTGACTACTGTTTGGGGGTGGGGGTTCCAATGACTCCCCACGACCCCTTATCCTGCTATAATTCTTGAAATTGTTAGCATTAGAGCACTCCCCCTGCCTTAAAGCGGTTTGTCTTCATTGTGCTATTCCAATATAAATATGTTAACTAGGAAAAAGAATCCATTAATACCTTAGCAAGAAAGAGGTTTTTCGGATGAAGTAGGCTCAGATAATTCTGGGAAGACAGCACACAAGGCTGCTTTATCTGTGGGAAGGACAGGGAGGAGAAGGCTGGAGCAAGGGAGGCTCCCAAGTAAGGCAGACCTAGGGAAATCAGTAGAGGCCACGTGGGCCACCACCACCAGTGAGGACACTTCCCTAAAAAGGGGCAAGGCAGCCATGTCAACACAATCCATTTTCCATAAACATAAATACCAGGCCTGTCAATCAACATTAAAATAAGGCCCAGCTGACAGGTCAAGAAACTCTAGCTGTTAGAAATGGGGTTATTAACATTGCGTTTTCAAAACATGTTAACCCCAGAGAGGACTCTCGCTCACTTACACATGATTTGTTTCTAAATGCTAGAGAGCAGATTTTGCCCATCAGTCCCCCTCGGACAACCACCCCCTGCCCATGGTCCAGCCTCAGTGATTACAGAATGTCTGAATTAATCCCTCTAATGGCTTCAGTGACTTCCTGTCTACTTATAACAAAACCCACACTATGTCCCTGTGTTTATTCTTCAGTCTGTCTGACTGTCCTGCTGTTCCTTGAATACACCAAGCTCTACTCCCACCTCAGGGGGTTTGCACTTTCTGTGTCACCTGCCTGAACACTGTTCCCACAAATCTCATCTTTCCAGTCTCTGCTCTAGCGTCGCCACATTGGAAAGGCCTTCCCTGACTTCCCATCTAATGCAGCCTCCACACACCAAGGGCAGCTCACACCACCCTCTTTCATGTTCTTCATTGTACTTGTCACTGTCTGACATTATTTGTCTATTTGTTTAGAGTATAGTTTACGAGTCCACTGATTCTGAAACGAGATGCCTGCTCTGAATCCTGGCATCACCACTTACTGTGTGACCTTGGGAAAGTGATAGTCTGTCTGTGACTCGGTTTTTCATTTGTCAAATGAGGACAATGAGAGCACCTACCTTATGTGTATGGTTTCAATGAAGTGATTTAACATATGTGAACTGTTTAGAATAGTGTCTGGTGGTAATAAGGGCTGCATAAGTGTTTACTCAAATTACAACTTCTCTAAGATTTTCAGGCAAAATAGCTCATGCCCTTCTTGGTCAAGGTGACTTGTCACTGGGGGGACATGTGGCCCCAGCTGAGCTATGCTGAGCCCTTCCTCGAAGCCCGATATGGGGGGAAAGAGAGGACAACTCTCCTTTGGAAAGTTCAGGAGCTGAGATCACGTACATCAGGGGTTGCTGGGGGAATATATAGACTTCAATTTGGAGAAAGCATGCTTGAAAATGAAGCCAAGGCTAAAGAAAGCAGGAAAGAGAGAGAGACAGACAGACTGAGAATTCTGTTATTGTTTGAATCCCTGATTCTAGCCGTGCCAGAGCCAAACTACTATCGGAGGTTTTAGTTATATGAGCCAATTAAGACTCTTTTTGGCTAAAACTAGATAAATTGAGTTTCTGTCATTTGCAATAGAAAAAAAGTCCAGAAGGACAGAAAAGGCATTGTTTTGGCCTGCCGAGCATCTACATCATTCCCTCCTCATTTTTCCTTTTGTACCTCCCCCCCAACCTCTGCCACCTCTCCATCCTCAAGTGCATGGGTGGTGGCCGTTGGCTTGGCCAATCGGTGAATTCCATCTTCTTGGCTGCAGTGATCGGTTCAGGGATGTGCACAAAGCATAATCGAGGTCAAAGAGACTCAATTTTGTGATTTTTATAGAAACTGTTGGAAATATGAAGCGAGTTTTTCTCTGGAATTGCAATGTTGGAGGATGCCAGCCTGGAGCTGTTGGGGCTATTATGTGGAAACGGTCGGTCTGAAAGCAGAGCCCACAGAGAAAATTTAAACACAGAGAGATCAAGGCTGATGACATCAAGGTTCAGAACAGCTGAGGTTAAGAGGTTCGGGAAGCTTAAAAAACACATTAAAGGGAATTGTTAATCAGCTGCAGAGCACACATGTTTAGAATTCCACTAAATCATGGTCAACTTAAGCAGATTTTCCCAATTGGCTTTGTGTTCTGCAAGATTTTAGATGCAGTGTTAGCAAAAGGAGAAGTTATTTCTGCCATTTGCTTCATTATATAGAAAGATTAAGACCATTCTTATTGAAAATTATGATAGAATCAGAATTTCAGAGCTGAAAGGAAACTTAGAGTTTATCTGGACCAGTGGTTTCCAAGCTATGGGCCATATACTTTTTACAATGGTACTTAAATCCATCTGTGTCAGAAAATTTGCCCTGTAGAAGAAAGCAAGCACATATCTGACACACATGCATGAATTATAATTTTTCAAATGTACATAGACGCTACTATGATTAACTTTGTTAAAATTCATTTAAAGTCTGTACTGAAAGCGTAGTCACTATTTATCATTATATTTTCCCCATCAATATTTAATAAAAGTACTACCAACCTTTGGTAGGGTGGAGAGTCTGAAAAATTTTTTGACGTTAAAAAATTTCGCATAACTGAAAAGATTTTAAAACATTTGCCTAGACCAAAACATTGATTTCTATTAGTTGAAGAAACTAAGAGGTCCCTGACTTGTCTGAACATTTGGAGTGCTCTGTGATACTTTCGTCACGCTGCACGGGTATTGAAATGTAGCTGCCTAAGTGACATGGTGCCTAAGCGGTAAGTGGAGAAGAAAGGAAGAGTTTTATTGACCTTTGTGTCCCCCCTACTCATAATCCTTGCCATTGCTGGCCAGGTCCTGCAGAGGTTGGCCCTTGTGCGCCTTCCCGCCATCATTTTGTACCCCTTCCCCCTTGCTCTCTGCGCTCCTGTCACATGAATTTCTTCCAACGTTTTGGGAAGGCTCTACTTTGTCTTGTCACAGGGCCTTCGCACGTGACTGCCTCTGTCTGTAATGCTCTCCATAGCCTTCCTTTCCTTACGTTAATGCCTCCTCTTTCCTCACTGCTCAGCTCAAGAATCACCTCCTCAGGGGAAGCCTTCCCAATCAAGGAAGCTTGGCCCAGCTCCTGTCCAATCAAGTCTTTTGTTATATGTCTTCCACGATAGCATTGCATTCCTTCTGAGCACTTCTCTCAATGCCACTCTGCTCTTGAGCTGTGCTTTGACCAGGTCTCATTCCCCCACGAGGATGGTGATGCCCTGAGAGCAGGGACTGGGTCTGTTTTTCTGCATCCTTGTCTTTCCAGTGCCTGGCACCTAATGAAGTTTCTTGCACAAATGAAGCGGTCTGCTAAGGTGTCTTAAATTCCTACTCTCTGTGCCCTTCTATCTCCATTATGCCTTTTATTTTACATTCTTTTGCCTGATTTCTACTTTTTCTGTCCCTGAAACTAGCCTTGGAACTCTTTAAGGGCAGAAACTGTATTGCATTTGTCTTTATATCACCAATGTATATATCTATTTTTATTCAAAATGTGAATAGAAATCACACCTGCAAGATGGTGACATAACCAGAAAACTATGTCCTATATACAGCCCTGTTCTAAGAATAGCCCAGCACATGCTCTAGTATAATCTGACTCAGATGCTTCGTATCATAGTGTTTCAGGAATAGGCCTGTCTTTATACACTAGTTAAAACCCATGAATTGAGTTAGAACATTTAAGCAACTGCTAAGATAAGATGAATATATTCCTCCTGGGTTTAACTAGAAGCTAAGGCTCCTTAAGCCTGGTGCATTCTGTTGCTTCATAAAGACCCCCTTCTCTACTTAACCTTAAGTGAAAGCTACAGGAATGAACAACATGGGGCCTGGGAAGACCACCCAAGGATCATGCTGCATTTACCACAATGCAGAAGCATAAACTTTTGGAGTTACACACTCTAGGTTTGAACCCTAGCTTTGCTGCCAACTAGCTGTGTGATCTAGCTACTATATCTCTTTTAGCTTTATTTTCTTCACAGCTAAGTGGAGAGAACAATAACACCCACCCCACAGAACTGTAGGAGGCATAGTTGAAACTGTGCAGGTAAAGTGCTCTGCCCAAGGCCAGATAGAAGTTTCATGATCATAATCACTGCTTCTCCTCCTTCCTTGGGAGGGCGGTGGGTGGGCGGAGCTGATGTAGCATGAGCAGGACAAACATCTTGGATTGGGACAACTCTGCCTCTTCTTTTTCTGCAGCCAGAGTAGTAAATTAGAGAGAATTAAAAAGATCCCAGGGAATGGAGAACAACTCTATCCAAGCCATTATTAACTATTTGTCCTTTTTTTGGGTGAGAGTGGGGACATGGGAGTGTTGGGGTATGGTAGCTTGAAGATAAAAATGGGACAACCGACTGACATTTGGGTACAACAGTAAGTTTGTTCCAGTAGAATAAAGTATCAAAAGACCTTGAGGAAAGAAGACAGACACATACATTTCAGTACCTGACAGTACCAGACAGACAGATACATACAGTTCAGTACAGATCCTATGATAAACACTGAGTGCCTGAGAGCTTCCTGGCAGCTGCAGACTGTTGGTATTTTTATTGTAGATTTGAAGTGGGGGTCGGGTTTGTGATGTTTTCTTTGCATGAGGCTTCACTTACATGCTCATTTCCTCTGAAACCTGATGTTTAATGATTGCCTTTTTAAATGGTGAGAATTCAGGTTAGAAAATGGAGAGAAAGAATACTACAGGTTATAAAGTACAACACAAATGTAAGAATAATTACAAAAGCTTTCTAACTCCAACTAACTGTCTCCATCAGTTCCTTCTAATCCATTCTCCAGACTCGGCCTGGGGGTTATTCCTAAAACACAAGCTGGTCATGTCTTTCCCTTGCTTATAGTCCCTCTGACCTCAATACGTATAGCAGTAATTGCCATTTTCTTTAAATTCTTAATTTTATGTTAATGGTTAAAAAAAGTCAGATGGTTCAGAGAAGCAGCAAATCTTTTCTTACTCCTTCCTTCCCCAGCTCTGCTCCTCGGAGGAAACCACTTTAAATTCTTCCAGCTCTTTAATTTCTTTTAGTAATTGAGTTCTATATAAATAATACACTTATAAAGTAGTATTTGATTTATCAATTTTTGGCGATACCTGTTAACTTTCAGCCCACACACATGAACACACACCCACCCATGGGATTATTAATTTTTTTTTCTGAGTCATTTGAGAGTAGGTTGTATATATCCTGCTCTCTTGCTCCTTAATACTTCAGTATGTGTTTCTTAAGAGCAAGGATATTCTCTTATGTAAGCATGCTACAGCTATCAAATCTAGGAAATTGTATATTGGTATAATACTGTCATCTAATCTATAGTCATTTGCCATTTTTATCAATTGTCTCAATAATGTCTTTTATAGAATGTTCTTTTCTTCCAGTACAGGATCCAGTGAGGACCACATATTGCATGTTTGGGGGTCGTGTTTCTTTAGTCTGTTAATTTGGAATAGTTCCTAAACTTTTCTTTGTCTTTCATGACATTGGCATTTTTTAAAAAGCATTATGGGCCACCAGTTTTATAGAGTGTTTCTCAATGTGAGTTTTATGGCACTTTGTTGTGATCAGATTCAGTTGTACAATTCCAGCCAGAATACTGAAAAAGGGATACTATGTCCTTCTCGGGGCATTGCGTCTGGAGTCATATGACATTAATTTTGATCATTTAGTCATGGTGTTGTCCAGTTTCTTCACCAACTGTGTAGTTGCTATTTTTCCCTTGCGACTAATAAGCAGTCTATGAGAAGATGCTTTAAGAACACGTACATATCTGGCTCATCAAACTTTCTTCCTTTGATTGAGCATCCATTGATGATTTTTGCTTAAACCAGTCTTCACTATGATGGTTACTTTGCACATCCACCATGCCCTCCACTTTTATCTGCTGATGTTCTACTACAAGGAAGGGCCCTCCTCCTCCCACCTTCCCCTTCCATTCACACTCCGCCCCCCACCCCAGCCTTCTCCCTCTCCTCTCCTTGCTCTGAGCAAATCTACCTGAGAGCCTGCTGCCCTCTTTCAGTGGTGCCATGTCAGAGAGATGGTGTTGATAGAAGCCAGTGTTCTTTAGACCATGCCACTGAATACACACACACACGAGTTTAAATATGTATGTGTGGGTGGGACAGTTAAAAGGGAAATTATAACATGGACACCCTTTTAATCTCCTACTGCAGATAGGCAGAAGGTAGCCTATGGATCTATATTTGTGATGAATATATGACTTACTTCTTCAATACTTCAGTGATTCAAATTTGAAACAAAATTTGTACGTTGCTTTCAGGATCTATTTATTTCAAGAGCAGCCTGAGATGGCAAGGTAAAGTGTTGGGAGTTAACCAAACCAAACCCAACAAAAAAACAAAAACAACTCTGCTATGATTTGAAGTTCCTTAGCTTTGTAAATTAAGAATTTTCTTGGTTCTGCACAATCAAAATAAATTACAGAAATAAATTGGGTGCTGAGGCTGCTATGTGATTTCAACGATTTCCATAAACCCCAGTTTCAAATTTTTGTACTTATATTTTTGTATTTATATTTATACTTTATATTAATCAAAACAGCCCCATTTTTCTCATTGTTTGACTTTAGAGAGACTGAATTTGAATGTATAAAACACATTACAGGGGCTGGCCCCATGACGTAGTGGGTAAGTTTGGTGTGCTTCACTTTGGAGGCCCAGGTTCGTGGGTTCAGATCTCGGATGTGGACCTACACTATTTGTCAGCCATGCTGTGGCAGTGACCCACATACAAAGTAGAGGAAGACTGGCATGCATGTGAGGTCAGGGCTAATCTTCCTCAAGCAAAAAAAGAGGGAGATTGGCAACAGATGTTAGCTCAGGGCGAATCTTCCTCAGCAAATAAATAAATAAACAAAATGCATTATAATTTTATATGTCAAAACCTTATTGTTTGGATTTTCTTATACTTCTAATTAAAATGGAAAGATTAAAATACTCAAACTCTGAATCACTAGTGAAGCCCAAGCTTTGTGATCACACAAAGGCTTACGATGACACACAGGGCTCTTTGTGATGTGATTTTTTCCTAACTTTCCCATGTCATGTCCACATGCTTCCTACTTTTAGTCAAACTACTTGAAACTCCTTGAATATTCTGTGGTTTTCTTGCTCTTATGACTTCGCTTGGTGGTCCCTGCCTGGAACACACTTTCTCCACTTGCTTGCCTGATCAAATTGTGCTCATCTTTCCAGACTCATCTTGGAAGTAATGTCCTCAGGGAAATGTCACAAAGAGAGGCTGTTCACCACTTCTTGCTGCATCCAGCCCCCACGTGCTCCCACATTACCCAGGAGATGCTCATTCTCATAGTACCTGCTTCCTTTCTGTAATTATTTGTCAGCAGCGACTCAAGGGCAGGAACATTTTGCCTTCCTTTCTTCCCCATGCCTAGCGTGGTTGCAGGCACGTGCCAAATGTAGTAAATGTAGTTATTTGACAAACTGTATAATGGTATGCTATTTTCATGAAGTCTGTTCAAATGACTGCCTTCATATTGAGAAACACATCTACTGTTGAAGAAATTGAAGTGTCCAGAGGTATGGATGGGGCTACCTCTTTAGCTGTTCGTCAAACTTCCTCAGTGTTGAAGCTCTCATGGCACTCAAGTGCATTGCTGGGGTTTCTAGGACTTCAAACAATTATTTAAAAAATGTAACTATATCATAACCACCTTATGGTATGTTTGGTATGTTTGGAACATACCAAAAAGGAAAAATATGCCTTGGCTTTTATTGCCCTAATAGTACCACAGTTTACTTAATCATTTCCACATTGTTGGCTGTATCTCAAATTATAAAATTATTCCCATAATTTTGGGACATTTAAATGGTTTCCAATTCTTATTACTATAAATAGTATTGTGGAATGCATTTTTTTCCATATATTTTAAAATTATTTACCTAGGATTGATTATCCAACTTGCAAAATTTGGGCCAAACAGTACAAGCTCTTTTCCAGATCATGATACTTATTACCAAACTACCTTCAAAAATGATTTTGCCAACATACAATGCTGCCAGAAATATATGAAGACGCTTTTCACCTCACTCTTGCCATTCTTTTTTTGATTTTCACTAAATAATGTCTCATGGTTGTTTCGAAATCTAGGTCTTTTTTTTTGAATCGTATATAAATTTATTGTCTACGTATTATTCTTGGTGGGAAACTTACTAAGACATAAAACTTAAAAATCTACTTTGACACTTAGATTCCTTTTATGGTCTAAAATACTGGACTTGATTGCTTTCCAACTCCTAATTATCAAATTCCAGATATGATGAGTTCTAACATCATTTTCTCATAAATTTCATGTTTCTACCTTGTTTCAGTTCCTGGAGCTTGTTGCTATAGTAAAACGTATGGTGAATCACATGTCATCTATCCCGTGTTGGCCAAGAAAATAACTCCATCTCTGCGGTCGTCTGGCACATCTTGACTAAAAATATAGCCAAGCTTAGAAGTGTTTCAAAGGTTTTTTGTTCCAAAATTTAAGAAAAAAACTGAGTCGCTTGCATCTGCAAGTATAAAATGATTCACTTAATATTAGCACCTTTAGGTTCTTTGATTGAAGAGTGTGTATGAGGGAATGGAAGGAGTCCTCATTTAAATGCAGTTAAAGACTTCATATTTTTTCCTCTTTGTTCCCTAGAAAAGATTTACGGTATGATAAATGGAGATTCCAAACTGGCTTTCAGACATTATATCTACATGATGCCAACTTTTGCAAGTGAACTGTAAATTTTGTTCTCAAACAGTTGCACGGATGGCTGGTCAAATTGATCCACCTGCCTTAATGGGTCATTGTGTAACAGGGTGGAAAAATAGGAAACTTGATTGAGGTCCCATTTTGATCAGAGCCTGAAATCAAATGACGTGAGTGCTCAGGTCATAATGATGTCCTCCAGTAACTCTGTCCTGTGTGACCTCATCTCAGAGTAGAGTGGGGAGCTCTGCTGACCTCACCTCAATCGGGTTCATGACAAATAGGATTGTTTTTCATGGGTCAACATTTGATGTGTTTTGTGATAAGGTTCAGTTTTCCCAAAGGAATGTTATAAATGCAACACATTTATTTTGATAATTTTTCATGTAAATTTTGAACAGGGAGAATATATGTGGTTTTCTCAAGGGTGAGAAACAAACAACAATTCTCAACAAATAAGGATTTGTTGTGGAAAAATGCACTTTAATTTTATAGTGGTTAATCTCTGTCCACTCCTAGCTTCTTTTCACCTTCTCAAAACCCTCATCCGTCTACACACTGGCTCATCCACCCAATTCCAGAACTTGTAGGACCCCTGGGAGAACACAACGGTCCTCTCCCTGCTAGTGAGAGGGGTTTGGAAAGCATCTTCTGCTGTAAATGTTGTTCCTCAACCAGTTGTTTCTTAACATTCTTCAGGGGTAAATAAATGAGCTTATAGAAGGAACCAGACAGTTACATGGGCGACTAGTCTAATTGATACACTTGTCTTAATGGATCATTATGTAACAGAGTTAAAAACAACAACAACAACAACAACAACAAAACAACTTATTTTGCCTTCAAGCTCTAGGGCTGAAGTGCCTGGAAGTCAGCCAAATCTTTCCTGTTCCGTGACAGTGACCACGTGGTCTTCTTCATCTTGTGAGGAACTTGGGATTTAGGTGAAGATGTGGAGGTTCAGAGATGGAATCTGCCTGTTTGGTTTCCTTCTGCTAAAATCTTTATCTTGGTCTTTTAGTTATTTTCTTTCTTGTTTTTGTCCCTCCTTGACGCTCCCCCCTCCCCCCATCACCCGCACAGTGTATAACTAGTGTGCCCTTCCTCCGCATTCCCTCCATCTCCTGTATCTCTTATGCAGAGGAGGAACCCAGCCTTATACTCCGCCTTGTTGCCTTATTCCTAATAGTCAAATGTCTTGGAGCTGTACATCTTTTCCCACTACCCTGGCTTCATATTCATCTGATTTTTCCACCTAAAGATTTATTATGCCCTGGGTCTTCCTTAGCTCAGTTTCCTTGAGATGGATGTGTGCCCAGAATTATAGCAGAGCTTTGTTACTCTGCCTCACAAGGGCTGTACCTCTGCCATGATAGTTTTTCCTGCTCCTGCAGCTGCTTTTACACCAGTGTGTCCTCTTCCCACTTTTCCCATGTTGGGCAGTCAGTGCTGCACTGTGATTAGGTCAACCTTCTTTGGGGAGGCATTTTTGACATTTGCTTCAGTTGTTTGGATTCTGTGGTCCATGTGTAGGTAAATGACTCTATCAAAGAGGAGTACAAAAAATGATGTGAAATTTGCACATTTGTAAAATAAAGCCAATATAAACATGAATGATGCTATTGACTTTTCTTTTCTTCTTCTTTTTTTTTTTTTGTGAGAAGGATCAGCCCTGAGCTAACATCCGTGCTAATCCTCCTCTTTTTGCTGAGGAAGACCGGCTCTGAGCTAACATCTATTGCCAATCCTCCTCCTTCCCCACCCCCGCAAAGCCCTAGTATATAGTTGTATGTCATAGTTGCACATCCATCTAGTTGCTGTATGTGGGACGCGGCCTCAGCATGGCCAGAGAAGCAGTGCGCCTGTGCGTGCCCGGGATCCGAACCCCAGGCTGCCAGTAGTGGAGCATGCGCACTTAACCTCTAAGCCACGGGGCCGGTCCCACTATTGACTTTTCTTAATAGGAGCAAAATTTTCTGGCAACAGGGAATAGAAATATAAATTTAGTTTTTAGTGATTCATTACTTAGAAAATATTCCATTTAATATTTGTAAACAAGATAAAACTGCAATTTATTCATTTATTCATCCATTTAGTCAGCATATATTATTTGAATATCTTTTATGAGTGGGATTTTGCACTAAATAATGGAGATACAAAGATGAATAAAACAGTTCCCACCCACAAGGACATAACAGTGTAAGGAAGAGACAAATACAAAAACAGGTCATTTGAAAACAGTGTGACATGTCTATTAATAGGATATACACAGAGGATTAAGGGAGTATGAATAAATGAATAATGGAATGAGTGAATGAGTCTAGCCATCTATTTCCTTTAATGTAATGGAATACAAGTAATTCAACTGCAACTTTGCTACTTACTGGATGTGGTGGTTTGAAAATACATCTGTAACTTTTTTAATACACTTCCTATCAAGAGGTGACATTTATGCTCTTTCTCTTGAAACTGGGCTGGAATTTTTACTATTTTGCACAACAGGGTGTGGTGGAAGTGATGCTATATGGCTTCCAAAGTGAAGACATAAAAGGTGATGCTGAGCCTGCCTTGCTGGAACACTCGTGTTGGAGCCCCCAGGGCCATCTGTGAGGAAGTCTGAGTTAGCCCACGTAAAGAGACTTCCTGGAGAAGCCCTGGGACTACATGTAGAAAGTCAGAGATGCCTGGCTATCTCCAGTTGCTCCAACATCGATACTATTCCAGTCCAGCCCCTATTTGATGACAACCACACAAGAGTCCCCAAGCCAAAATTACCCAGTGGAACCCTCCCCAGATTCCTGATCCACTGAAACCATAAGAGATAATAAAATGTTTGTTGTTGTTTTAAGATACTAAGTACTGGGGAGATTCGTTACACATCAGAAGATACATGGAACAGGGATTTTTTACTTTGTAGTAAGGTTCTGCTATAACATAAACTTAAAACAGGTGGCATTAGCTTTGGGTCTGGCAGTAGGCGGATGCTAGAAGAGCCTTGAAGAAATTGTTAGCAGAAGCTTGATGGATCTTGAGGAATCTGTTGTAAAAGTTTAAAGGAAAGTGAAGAAGAACTTTATTGAAAACTGGAGGAAAGGAGACCTTTGTTAGATGGTGGTGGAAAGTTTAGCAAAATTGTCACCTATAGTAATGTGGAAAAGAGAATAATGTACCAAATGAACTGGTGGATCTGGCTAAGAAAATTGACAGCAGAATGTTGTTTTAGATGTGTGTGCTAAGATACAAATAAAGAGAAATAAGCCAGAAATGCAACTGTTCAGTTTTCAATAAAAATTTAGAGGAAATATTAAGATGCCAGGACTCTCTGTGTTTGAAAATAAAATTGTTTCCTGTTTCTAGTCTAACCAGATGGCAAAAAACTGTCAAATTAAATAATAGTTTCAGGGCAAAGATCAATTCCATGGTGGACTTGTAATACCCTTAGTTAAGACCTCAGAAAGATGTCAGAGGGTGCCTCATAGATCCTTTCTAACAAACAAAACATCTTCTAAGGATCTTAAGGGTATGTGTCACAGTCCCTCTCTGTTAACCAATAGGACTTTTAAGAATCTTAAGGGAATTTTCCAACAGTAACTTCACAGAAAGCTCAAGATGAGAAGGCTTACCTTAAAGAGATTTGTAGAGCTTTTGTTTAATGGCTTGGATCATGCACTAATATACAAAAAAATCCCAGAAAATTTTTAAAGGAATTGTATCAGCCTGAACTGAAAAGGATAAAGACACAACAACATGAAAAGAGGCCTTTGTTCCTTCAAACCAATATGGGCAGGAAGGGGGCTGAGAAAACTACTCAACAGCAAACAGGCTAGTTTTTACAGAAAAGTAAAAATGACTTAGAGGGTAAAACCAAGAGCATAGGGAGCGAAGCCAAGAACTACAGAGAATCATTCCCTGGAAGCAGGACTGGGCCTTAAGCAAGGAACTGGCAACACGTGCCCAGCTGGATTTCAGAACTGCCATGGACCGGAGACCACTACTAGCTTCTTGTTTTCCCCTTTTATGAATGGGAGTGTCTATAATGGTTATCCTATGCCTGTCCCACCATTGTGTGTTAGGTATGTGGAACACCCAATATGTCACTCTATTTCATAAGTCTTCAGGTTGAAAGGAACTGTACCCAAAGAACGACGCCCAAAGAATTGTATCCAAGGAATGTCATGCGCACTTGGATTTGATTTAGATGATGAGATCCTGAACCTCAAACCTGATACCTGAATGGAATGAAACTATAAGGGCCTTGGGAAGGGGGTAAACATATTTTGCATGCACAATTTATACCAGAAAGTAAGCTGCAGTGGTTTTCAAATATGTCTGCAAATACTTTGACACTCCTCCTGTCAAGAGGTTCGTCTATGTACCTTCTTTTTGAAACAGGGTGGGCTTTTGAAATGGTTTTGAGCAATGAAGTGGGGCAGTGGGATGCTATGTGATTTCCAAGGCTAGATCATAAATGGTAATGCAACTCCTGCCTTGTTTGCTGACAGGTAAGCAGTCTGACTGCCTTGAGCCCACCATGCTACCATGCTGTGAGGAAATCCAACTGGCTCACCTGGAGAGATTACATAAAGGATCCCTGAAGCAATAGCTCTATCTATGTATCTATCTTTCTATCTATGTATCTATGTATCTATCTATCTATTATCTATCATCTATCTATCTACCTATCTATCATCTACCTACATACATATGGAGAGAGAGGCCTGGCCAATCCCCAGTAGCTCCAGACCTTCCATTGTTCCTGCTCCAGCCACCTTCTGACTGGATGAGAAGTCCCAAGCCAGAGCTGCACAACAGAGCCCTTCCCAAATTCCTGACTCACAGGAACGAAGTTTTCGGGTGATTTGCTATAGAATCACAGATAGCCAGAATGCTGGCCATGTGTACTTGAACAATATATAACTTACGTTTCCAAATGGGAAAATAGACATGAATTTATTCACTCATTTCCTCTTTGCTTTATATCAGATACCTTGGAAGCAACTTGTTGAATGATTGAATCAATGAATATCCCCATTTTAAGGTGAGAAAACCGAGCCATAGAGAGATTATGAACTTTCTAAGGTCAAAAAGCAAGCAAAGTCACAATCAGATTTGGAACATCCCAAAGGCCATTCATTAAAGATTCATTCATTCAACACATATTTTTGTGTGTGTCAACTAGGTGCCAGGCACTGTGCGAGGCAATGGGGCTATAAGGGTGCACCAGACAGTGATAGTTCCTGCTGTAACGGAGCTTACATTCATGAGAAATCGACAACAAACAGGAAGTAATTATACATTTTGATAAATGTGGAGAAGAAATATAACAGAATGCCACGACAGATGACAACAGGGAATGCTTACTCTGGAGAAAGTGTTCAGGAATGTTCTCTTCGAAGAGGAGACATTTGAGCTAGAACCTGAAGGTTGAGAAGTAGTCAGCTATGTGAGAAGGAACTCTTAGCATTTTTTTTGAGAAGATTGTGTGAAGTTTTTCACACAGTACCTCGGCATGCTGCTTCACTTTCTAGAGCCTCACATGAGTAGGGCTGGCAGTGAACAAACTGTGTGGGCGTCCTGAGAGTGAGTCTCTCTTTAATTTTTGCAACTTTGGCATCTCTCTTGCCTCACTCTGGTCCTGGCCCTACATGTGGACCTTCACATTTTAGGTCTGCAATGCACTACTGCTTATCAAAAAGAATCCCCAGTCACACAGAGACACACATACCTAGGAAAAAGTGAAAGGATTGATAAAAATTGCTGTGTTATAAAATATTATAACCAATAGGAAGTTTGTGATAAGTAGCAGGAGAACTGTCTCTCATATTCAGGGACAGGACTTGCTAAGGTACAAGGCTGGGATTACATAGTGAAATGAGCAGTCTCATTAAGCTGGTACTGTTTTAGTACCTGTCGGGTGATGAACTAATCAGTTCCAAATGGGCGAAAGGCAGTAATATCTTCTGAGAAAGAGAGAGAGAGAAGGGTGGGGTGGGGGGAAGTAGTGTTCAGCCAATGATCTCAGCAAGGAGTTGTAAGTGCTGCTTCAGGAGGAGACTTTTGGAAAAATTCAATATTCACAAAGTCCACTTCTGTAACATAAATATTTGTTTTGGTCAAATTCTTAGAAACTCCCTCTCTCAGGAATTTGAAGAGCATGTGTACTGCACTTGGACTCAGAACATATCATGGCCGAGTTGAACCGAGAATCCCCCTTCATTAGTGGAATTATTTCTCTCTTAAAGGTTCTAAATCATCTCTGGGACACTGAAGACATTAGCTGAGGTGAAACTATGTGACTTGCAGACGTGCCAGGGGAGGTGGTGCTGAGCCACAGACCTGAAACTAATTCTGAACTTTGGGAAGAGATAATGTGTGTCCCCTCACTTCATGTTTTATCTCCAAATATTCTTTTGGTATAAGCAGCTTTGCTTATCCCACCATTGTTCATTTCTCTCTCGCTTTCTTTGAGGGATTACTTTTCCAGAGGAAAATGTGGTTCAAGGTCATTTCTAAGTCCTCGTATTTCTTACTGTTGGGTTATTAAAGTCTTTTACTCTAAGTGTGCCCTTTTTTCCTTCTCTCTTTAGGAACTTTACACGTATATCTTTTCTTCTTTTTAGACACTTCCTATTACAGGTACCACAGCAGCCTAATCAGGCCCAGGACTCAGAGAAGACTGAGGAAAACATGGATTCTATGCTTCCGAAAAGCTTAGGCCAACGCAGGTTGTTGAGAAACTACTTGAGCCAGGCATTGTCTCCTGGGTGCTGGGGATCTAGAATTTAGTGAGTCCCTGGAAGAACCCACAGCCTAGTGTAATTACCTATTTATATAAATGTGTACAGTAAAGAAGTAATTATAACACTAGTTTATAAATATGAAAAAAATATGGAGCACGTGCTTGGGGTGGCCTACTCAGAAGTGGGGTAATGTTGAGTATTCTTTTGAAGGACAACTGGAGTTTTCTAAGTGGACTAGTAGGGCATCCTAGATAAGGAGATTTATTAGGTCATTAGTTTGTCCAGTTGTTTTTTCATTCATTCATCAAACACCTATTATGTGCCAGAAAAATTCTAGGTAGTGGCAATACAAAGTGAATAATAAGGGTCTCTGCCCCTAAAGAGCCCACAATAGATGTGGAAACAAATGTCTGAGATGTTTTCAAGTGCTGTGATAGAAGTGGCACAATGGGGGCACAAGGGGAGAGCTAATTCCTCCTGGGGGAGGCTTCAGGAAAAGTTTCATGAAAGGGGTAATATTAGAACAGAATTTTCATAGACAAGTGACGCTTTACCAGGCTTATATGGAAGAGGATGAAGGGGAAGAGAAAATTCCAGGCAGAGCATGCATAAAGGTAGGGAGACTTGAAATAGCCTTGCACATCTTGGGGAATCTCAAAGAGTTCAGTCTGACCAGAGCTTCAGATGTATACGGTGCGGCACAGGGACAGAGAAGCCTGAAGAGGTGGTGGGCGGGTTCATTTCTGGAGGACCACACACTAGCAGAAAGGTGAGACACAGTGAGGTTGTTTAGAGACCACAAGTGATTTGGGTTGTCTGAGGGAAGGGAAGGAGGAGAAACTAGAGAGGCAGGGAAGAACCACAACATGAAGGGCCTTGAATGTTTGTCTAGAGCAAATGAGCCTTTCCCTGTCAGTGCTGGGGTGCCATGGATGGATTTAAAAAATTATTGTTAAGTTTTTTATTCATAAAAATTTACATACAGTAAAATTTGTTCTTCTTGGTGTACAATTCTATGAGTTTTGACAAATGCATAACATTTACCAATCCTCACTGTCAAATGTAGAATAGTTCCATCACCTCAAAAGAGTGCCTCAGGCTGCCCCTTTGGAGTCAACTCTCTCCCATCCCAGGCAACCGTTGATCTGTTTTCTGTTCCTATAAGTTTGCCTTTTCCAAAACGTCACATAAATGGAATCATATAATACATAACCTTTTGAATCTGGCTTCTTTCTCTCAGCGTAATGCATTTGAGAGTCATCCATTTGGTTCATGAATCAGTATTGCATTCTCTTTTATTGCTGAGGGGTATTCTATTTTATATATGCACTACAGATTGTTTATCAATGTAACAGTTGGAGGACATTTGGGTTACTTTCACTTTTTGGTGATTATGAGTAAAGCTGCTATGAACATTCAGGCATAGGTTTTTGTATGAACAGAAGTTTTCATTCCTCTTGGATGAATACCTGGGAGTGGAATTACTGGGTCATGTGGAGACTGTATATTTAACTCTGTGAGAAACCATCAGACTGTTTTCCAAAGTGCTTATACACTTTCATACCTGTTGGCAGCATATGGGAGTTCCATTTGCTCTGCATCCTTGCCAGCTCTTGGTATTATTAGTTTTTTTTTTTTTTTAATTTCAGCCCTTCTCATAAGCATGTAATAGTATCTTGATATGGTTTTATTTTACATTTCCCAAATGACTAGTGATGTCGAACATCTTTTTATGTGTATTTTTTTTTTTGCCATCAACAAATCTTGTTCAATGAAGTGTGTCTTCAAATCTATTGCCCAATTTATTTTATTGGGTTGTTTGTTTTCTTATTATTGAATTTTGAGAGTTCTTTATATATTTTGGATACAAATCTTTTATCTTAAATCTGTTTTACAAATATTTCTTCCAGTCTATGGTTTGCCCTTTTATTCTCTCAAGAGTGTCTTTGGAAGAGCAGAAACTTTTCATTTTGATGTGTCTAGTTGATCATTTTTTTCTTATATGGATCCTGTTTTTGGAGTATTTTCTAAGAAATCTTTGCCTAAGCAAGACTACAAGGATTTTCTCCTGTATTTTCTTTTAGAAATTTTATAGTTTAGGTTTGGCATTTAGGTTTATAATCTATTTTGGCTTAATTTTTGTATAAGGTAAGAGGTATGGGTAGAGCTTCATTTGTTTTTTCTTAGAAGACATTTTTTTAGAGCAGTTTTAGGTTTGCAGCAAAATTGAGAGGAAGGTACAGAGGTTTCCCATATATCCCTTTCCCCCACACATGCATAGCCTCCTCCATTATCAACATCCCCCATTGGAGTGGTACATTTGTTACAACTGATGAACCTACATTGACACATCATGATCACCCCAAGTCCACAGCTTACATTGGGATTCACTCTTGGTGTTGTACATTCTATGGATTCAGACAAATGTATAACGATATGTATCCACCATTACAGTATCATACAGAGTAGTTTCACTGCCCTAAAAATCCTCTGTGCTCTGCCTATTCATTTCTTCACCCAACCCCACCCAACTCCTGGCAACCACTGATTTTTTTACTGTTGCATAGTTTTGTCTTTTCCAGAATGTCATATAGTGGAATCATACAATATGTAGCTTTTTCAGATGGCTTCTTTCGCTTAGCAATGTGTGTTTAAGAGTCCCCTATGTTTTTTCATGGTTTGATAGCTCCTTTCTTTTTAGCTCTGAATAATACTCTATCGTCTGGATGTACTGCAGTTTATTTACCCATTCACCTACTGAAGGACATCTTGGTTGCTTCCAAGTTTTGGCCATTACGAACAAAGCTGCTATAAACATAAGCTTCATTTCTTTTCATTCAAGTTTGCATTTTAGAAAGCTTGCTCTAGTGACATTGTGGAGTATTTATTGGAGGAACAAGGAAAAGATTGGATTGAATGTGTCTTAATTAATCTGTTATTTTTCGAGGATGTTTTGTACATAATAAGTAGGTACATGGAAAAAGCATTTCTAACACACTGATTGCTAGCATACATGGAGCAATTCAATTGATTTGACCAATCTGAATGGTCAAGTATTTAAAAAACATACTAATCAGCCTATTGGATGTTTGACCCAGTGATTTGGCCATGTAGACACAGCTTGAACCCTTGTGTTGACCTGATATTTACCCATTTCTTTATCACTTGGTGGATATGAAAGGATTTATAGAAAGAATTTAAAAGGAATTTAAAAGGAAGAATGTCTCCTCTTTTATCTTCCATGATTGTATATCTGAGTGAAATGATTAGTGGTGTGCTTTGCTAAATCTCAGGGTGGTGTCATGATATTAAGGGAAGATGGATTTACTTTGATTAATGGATAAAACAAAGTCTTGTTTTAAGAAAATCTAGGTGTTGGCTTATGAGAGATCAAATCCCATAGACTAGTTGTCATTTACTCTGTAGGCAGCAAAGATAATAAATAAGAAAATGGAGCTATTTCTTTTGCCCATTTTAAAGCTTCACTTTCAGTGAATAAGTAGTGTCTATGTGTTTCTTGAATTTCATTTAAAGGATTTAGAAACTGTCAGGTGGGAGGTAAAATTAGAGGCTAGGAGTTTAGGCTGTGGAATCTGACCATTCAGATTCAAATCCTAGTTTTACTAACGGTGTGACATTGGGAAAGGTACTTAAATGCTATGATCTCATTTCTTCCTTTGTAAAGTGGGAATGATAATGATAGTACTCATATATAGGGTTCTTGTGAAAATTAATTGAAATAATAAAAATGCTTAATCAAGACTGATATATAGTATGTGATCAATAAATATGAGTTCTTATAAACATTAACAAAATCAAGAGCCTACTTTAAGGCATTATGCAGGAATATAACCATGAAATAAGACATGGCTTCCTGCGTCAGGGAGTTTACAATTTACAATCTATTTGGGGAGGGGGTATGTAAAGAGCTATCACTTAAAACTCAACAGAAAGAAATGTGTTGTATTGTACTTGCAAGACGAGATGAAGCTAGAGTGATTAAACATCCCTGGGTGGATTAGAGGATGCCAGGGAGGTGTTTATTCTGGATCTTGGAGGAGGATGAGGGGTGCCGTAAACGGAGAAACAGAGGAGAATGACCCAGATGTGGGTCCAGAAAGTGTTGGGAGAAGGATTCTCTTGAGCTTCAGAGTAGGAAGAGTAGGAGGTGAAGGAGAAAGAAGTGATGGGGCAAGAAGTAAAGAGCCGATCATAAAGGGCCCAGGATGCCAAGGGGAGAGGTTGGACTTGGTTCTACTTATTCACGATATTTTATAACTTTTTCATATCAGTGTTCTGAAAAAGCCAGTCTGGAGGAGAATTCATGCAAAGTTTTATTTCCTTTCCTTTGGGAAAAAAAGCACAAACCACCCTTGTAAATCATTAATGGCCCATTTTAAAAAGGAGATCACAGTCCTGAGAGTCAGCAGAAAAATAAAAAGAAGCATATTGAATTATATGAAATATGAATTGGTCTCTGTGCTCCAGTGCCTATCTGGGACAGATTTATAAATACTAAAATGATATAAATGACCGTTGTTCAGCTCCTTTAATGTTAAAGAACTTTTAATGGCAAAGCAAGGATACTGAAAGAAGGTTTTAAGGAAAAATAGCTGCAGTCCGGAAATCTTAAAGTAATTCTTGTATTCATCTGCGTTCATTTATGTCTAACCAGTACTTGAAGATTTTTAGTTTTCTGCCTTCTCCCCCAATTATTAGAACATTTGAGGAGCTAAGAATTTACTTCCTCTTTTATTAGTCCCTAAATACATTTTAAAGCTAACAGATTTTAAATTATTTGATCACTTTTCACTGTGCAGTTCATTGAGGTAGAACTAATATTCAGAGAATTAATTTCCAAGAAAGGTTTAACTGGTTCTAAAAATGACACAGGATTACTTACTTCAAAAGTTTAATCTGATGTCTCCTAGAATAATATTGGGAGTAGTGTTGGGAAGAGGTGATAAGAAATTGTTTCAAATCCTAGATTAGGCAAGAAACTTTCTAATTAACAGCTTGTAGTTGAAGGAAAAATTGTCCAAAGAATTAAAGATGAAAACCAATTCTTTCAGTGTTCCAAGAATACTTAATTCTCTTAGAGAAGTTTACCTATATCTCAACTAGCAATTATTTAAATTGTCTATGAAATCTTATTATTGAAAATAAAAATAAAAACTTCCTTCGCAAGCTTTGTAGGGCAAAATTTGGAAGTACTCACAATTTCATTATTAGCATTGACAGAGTCCCTCCCCATTTGAGAGTCAGTATTGGCTTTCAGAGTTTTCTACTGTGGTATTTTTCTGGGCTTACCCTCCAAAAAAATTTTCGTTTCATCAAAACTAACCTAATGAGTGTCCCATTTTCAGTGCTCTGATAAGTGACTGGCAGTTCTGTTAAAATAATTTTAGAGTCTACTGTTTATTCATTCATTTGGTATTTACTGATTGCTGTGTATGTATTTTTCATCATCTATTGGATAAACACATCTTCACTTACTTGAAAGGAAGTGGGAAAATAATATAGACTTTAGAGTGCGAAGTTCTGAGTTCAAATTCTGAGTCTACCTTTAACCTCCCAAGTGTCTCTGCTAAACTCATATAACTTCTCTGAACTTCCATTCTTTCATCTGTGGAATGGTGTGAGAATAATTCCCACCACACAGGGTTATTGTGAATACTATGGAGGGGAGTTGCAAACTGTAAAGTGCTATTTAAATGTTATTTTAAAAAATGAATAACTCCTGCTGAGGGAACACTTGATCACCGCAGGATACTCCTTTTATGGCACAAGTTTCCGGCATGTAGGCGGGCAGATGTAGGATACTCTTTGGATCTGTGTCACATACTTTGGATTGTACGTCCTAACGATGGCTTCAATGACGTCTCCCATCCCATGTATTCTTCTTGCAAAGTGATCTTGACTCTTCTCCCATTGAGAGCTGTGGTCTATGTCTCCTCCTGTTGGACCTGGTGATGTTGTGACTACCTCAACCCAGAGGGTGTGGCAAGAGTGACACTATATGACTTCTGAGGCTGGATCATGCAATGCCGTGCACTTGTTTTGCTTTCTTGCAACACTCACACTTGGACTGTAGCCTTAATGCTGTGAGGAAGTCCCTCTTAGCATATATGGAGAGGCCACATGTAGGTGCACGGGTGGACAGCTTGGCTGAGGTCCTGGCTGACAGCCAGCATTAACCACCAGGGAGTGAAGATGCCTCCAGATGATTCCAGCCTCCAGCCCTTGAGTCTCCTCAAGGAGCAGAAATATGCCATCTATGCTGTGCCCTCTCCAATTCCTAATCTACCAGAATCCATGAACATAGTAAAATAACTGTTTCACGCCACTGAGTTTTGGGGTGGTTTGTTACACAGTAATAGCTAACCAGAACAAGATCTGAGGATTCGTTCAGTCCAAACCTACTCTTAACATTTTAATAAGATTGTAAAGAAAATTAGAATTGTGTTATTTCTATTATTTTAATAGCTTTGTATTGTGATGGAAAGCTGTAGATATTGCTTATTGGAACTCCAGAGCAGAACAAAGATTTTAAAATATTGGGAATTCCTACTTTTTCTCAAGCAGGATCAAATATAATGATGGTAATTGTCGTAATCACCTCCAACATCATCTCCCTAGCTTTTCAGCAGAGGGGCTCGGATATTTGTGTTTGTTTCCACTTTTTCAAGGAATGACATGTGAGCCTCTTCATCCCCCTGAATGTCTTCAGAGTGGAATCTCACGTGAATTGTTTTTGGTGCCACTTTCTCTGGTGTCCCATCTTACAGAACCAGGCAGAAAGCAGATGCTCTATGAATAACATGGGAAGAGAATAGAAGTATTTTCTCCTCTTTGCAGCTTTATGAGATACTTTGAACATCTGGCTTTTCCTGAACTCAGATGTTTCAGCTCTATATTTCATCTCCTCATCTGTTCAAGAAGATTGTAAGCTCTCTCTAAACCTCTAGGCCTTTGCTGAAATGATTTATTCTACCAAGAATGGCTCCCTTCACTCCCTAACCTTCAAAGTCTAGGAGAAATTTACCTTCTTCATGAAAGTTTCATGAGTTAGAGGCAGCACTTAAAACTTCTTAGCACTTTGTTGGCACTTCTCTTAGAATTCTTAACACCGCCAGTGCCTGTTTCCCTGATTAGGTTTCGAGGCCATTCTTGGCAGGGTCACCATCTTGTTCTCCTTCATGACCTGTACTGTGGTTTCTCAGGAAATGCTTGTTGAATTCCATAAGGCAGCCTGAGGTAGTGCCAAACTTGTGCAATCAGAGTCAAGACACTTGGCTCCCAGTTTCAGGTCTAAGCCAGGTCTGTCAATAAGCAGACCCTGAAAAATGGTGTCATGACTCTAGAAGATTCTTCACCTTTCTGCGCCTCAGTTTGCTCCTTTGGAAAATGAGAAGTTTAGAGCAGGTCTAAACTAGGTATGCTTTTTCAATACCACTGGTGCCCAGAGGGTCTGACACATCCTTGGTTGTGCATCCTTGGCTGGATATGCAATTTATAAGATGCCTTCCAGTTCCAGAAATATATGTGGGTTGTTGGATATTGCTGTGGCCTGTGGAGTTGGATGGAAGGAAGTGAGCAGGTTGGAATTACAAGTTAGTACTTCAGAGACATAGCAACAGAGAGAGTTGAGGCAACTCTCGGACTAATAATAGCTAACATTTATTAAGCCAGGCATTGTGCTAAGAGTTGAAATGCATTCTCATTTAATCCTTACAATACTCATATGAGGCAGATACTATTACCCCCATTTTATAGATAAAGGAACTGAGGCTTAGAAGTTTAAATAATGGCCACATTGCTAAACTAGGTTACTAAGCCCTAGGACTGAGATCAAACCCAAACTCTCTGACTGCAGATCTTGTATTCCTAAGATCATTGGCTGCCTCTCTCTTAGTTTTTGCTTTTGTTGTGGGGGGTATGCTATGTTGTAGGGAGCTGGTTATATGGTTCTTAAAAAGTATAGATGTCATTAATCTTTGCAATTCCTCTTTATTACTGTTGCCTAGCAAGTGGTGTGTGCACTCTAAGTGTAATAATTTTTATGAAGACAGGGCACGAAGACGTGATTGGGCCATTTAATTTTAGAAAATTAGAGCATGCCACTCCAGATTCACACAATGGCGGCATCATTTTATCCTCTATATATACTACGGCAGATTTTGTTATATGAAATGAATTTAGCTTCTGAAGGAAATGCCTGGAGTGAAAGGAAGATCTGGTGTTACAAGATCACCAAAGACCAGGAAATGTAACAAATCTTGTGGAAACTCATCCAGAGCTCTCATTAGTGGTGAGGGAAATGATATTCTGTAATTGCATAGATAGAACAATGATAACCCACTTTCATTTGCAAAATGTTTCACCCCACAGGATGATCAAGCAATTAGCATTTACTGCACCCCAGACATTGTTGATGTTTCTATATGTGAATAACTCCCAGATCTACCCTTTTACCCCCAATTTCCCTATCAATTTATCATTTCTAACTGCATCTGTAATGCCTCTGCCTGGTGAAGTGGCTTTTGCCTCCTGCTGAGCGTGACTGATTTTCCCCTTAGGCTATTCTAGCACCCAATTTCCTAGTCTTTGCTGGCAGAACTCCTTTGTCGTATACATACTTTGCCTTCAGGTCAGTTCTGCTCTTATCCATTTGTGCTCTATCTTCCGATTGTTGCCCAATCTGCTGACTTTTGCCTCCATGACATTTCCAAATCTCTTTCCCCACTTTGCTTTTTTACCAGGTCCATCTCTTAGATCCAACAGCTCTAAGTCACACCTTTTTCTACAAGATTATGACCCACAGCCCCCACACTGTTCATCCTACCCCCAGCCTCTTTTACCTCTGATCAGTAAAAAAATCCTGTTACCAAGTGGTATAGCGATGCTCTCCCTTCTAAGGAGGATATGAAATAGTGTATGCGGGTCCAGGGTGATCAGCACTTGTGCTCGGGGTCAGAGGAGAGGAAGGAACGACAAGGCAATTGGAAAGGCTGCCAGACGGGTGGGTGGATGGAGGCATGGGCACCAGGCATTGGTCAAAGCCTCTGGCTCCCACAAGACTGCGGGCTACTGGGACCCTTGGGCACACAATGTCAGGGTCAGGACATCAGAGCCCTGGCTATGAGAAGGCTTGAAGTCTTGGGCAGGTAAGTCACTAACATTTCAGGGCTTCAGTCTCTACGAGAGTGTTCTACCTTGTGGCCAATCTCCCTTCCTTATATTATGGGGGTAACAAAGCACCTCACTAAAGAAGTGTATTTCTCAGCTTCCTTGGCAGGAAGTGTATCCACATATGTCTGGCGTAGGAGATCTAAGTTCTGTGTGGGACTTATGGGAAGGCTGCTTAAAAGTAGAAGGTAACTGTACAGCATGGTGACGGTAGTTAATAATACTGTATTGCATATTTGAAAGTTGCTAAGAAAGTAGGTCTTAAAAGTCCTTGTCACAAGAAAAAATTATTTTCTAACTGTAAGGTGACAGGTGTTAACTGGATTTATTGTGGTGATCATTTCGAAATGTATACAAGTATCGAATCATGTGGTACACCTGAAACCAATATAATGTTATATGCCAATTATACTTCAAAAAACAAAAAAGTAGGAGGTAACTGAATGGGGAGGAGCTCCCTTTTTGCCTTTCCTCCCTTCTTTTCTGCTACCTGGCATGCAGATATTGGAATTTCAACAGCCAACTTGCATCATGAGGTGCCTCGGAAATAGAAGGTATGAATAGTGTATTAGTTTTCTATTGCTGTGTAACAAATTACCACAAATTTAGTGGCGTAAAGCAACACAGATTTATTATCTTGCAGCTTCTGTGGGTCTGGGTTGGCTGGATTTTCTGCTTCAGGTCTCCTAAGGCTGAAATCAAGATGTCACCTGGGCTGTGTTCTCACCTGGAGTTTGGACTCCTCTTCCAAGCTCATTCAGATTTTGGCAGAATTCAGTTCTTTGCACTTGCGGGACTGAAGTCCTGTTTTCCTGATCAGCTCCTAGAGGCTACTCTCAGGTCCCAGTCACATGGTCCTTTCACACATGGCAGCTTTCTTCTTAAAGGCCAGCTGGTGAATCTTGCTCAGAAAAGTTTAAAAGCCAGCTTCGAATTTCTTCCTTTAGGAAGAGCCCAGCCCCTTTTAAGGGCTCACCTAACTAGGTCAGGCCCACCCAGGATAATCTCCTTTTTGGTTAAGTCAAAGTCAACTGATTTGGGACTTGAACTGCATCTGCAAAGTCTCTTCATCTTTGTCGTATAGTGTAATCTAATCACGATGGTAAGATCCATCATATTCATGGTACTGCCCACACTCACTGGGAGGGGATTATTCTGGATGTGTAGACCAGTGAGCAGCAATCTTGGGGACCAGTCTTAGAGTTATGCCTACCACACGTAAGATAGTAGAGCAGAAAGATAAAGAGAACCTGCTTCTTAATGATGATGGAACCTCCCCACTACCAGTAGGCTGTACTTTAAGATGAACATCTTTTAGCTGAGAGACATATCCTTGGTTTATTGAAGCCACTATGTTCAGGAATCTTGTACTAGCAGCTGAAAATAATTCCTAGCTAATTCAGTGAGGGAGTTGGATCAGACATTTCTAAGATTTAGTCTTTTCCATTCTCTGGGGACATTCTCTTTGGTATGTGCACATTGGCTGATACGAGGGTTTGGAATTCGAAACTTTTTTCATGACAGTCCTAGCTCTGCTCATCCCAGGCCTAAACTTATTTACCTCTCATAATTCTCCAGCAGCAATCTTCTGTTTATTGGAGAGAAGAAGGCATGGAATTTGAAGTCAGAAGACCTAGGTCCTAGATTGGGCTTCTTCATTTATCAGCTTTGTAACCTTGAGCAAGTGACTTCATATAGTTGAACTTGAATGTCTTAATTTAAGGTGGGGATAATGATCACAGCTGCCTTGCCGACTGTATAGGGTTGATGTGAGGAACAGATGAGAGAAATATGTGGTGTTTTGAACACTAAAGACCCTTGAGCAAACATTAACGACATGCCACGACTCTTTCATTCATTCATTCCTTTCATTCACTCATTCATCTGTTTATTCTACACACGTTTGCGCTGCACCAACTATTTGTCAAACATTGAACTAGTGCTGGAGACACTAGGAGTAGTAAGAGAGAATTTTTGCCCTCATGAGGCTCATAGTTTTGTGGGGGAGACAGACATATAAACACATAACCCATAAACTCTGGGTTAGTTTGAAAGTCCCTAATCTAGACCTAAGGGGTCAGGAAAATCTTTCCAGAGGCTGTGGCAAATAATAGATAATCAGATGAATACATATTAATAACAACTACTATCACCTTGTATGGAGTATTTGTATGTTTCTGGAACTTTTCTCGGTGTGTTGTTTATGTATTATAAATAACCCTATGATGAAAGTACTGTTATTATAGCCTCCATTTTGCAGCTAAGGAAGCTGAGGCGTAGAGTAATTAAACAATTTTCCCAGAGTAACACAGCTGGTGGAGCCAGGCTCCAAATCCAGGCTATCTCACTCTGGAGGCTGATCTAATAACTCTAATACACTTGACAAGGTGGGGTGGGCAGTCCAGACAGATGTGACAGAGAGCTCATTACCCTGGGGAATTGCAAGTAGTTCACCGGGGGTCAAGAAAAGCACCAAAGAATGAAGTTGGGGAAGAGAGGGAGGTGATATTACAAGGGCACAGAAAGGTAGGATAAGACAGAATATGGAGAATTTGATGTTCTACCAAGAAGGTTGTATGTTGTGTATACAAAGGGAAGCCAGTTAAGGGTTTGGCCAGGGCTGTTTTTTCTAAAGATCACCATGGCACAGATGGATAATGGGTCGGAGCGGGTGATATTGGGCACAGGGAGAGTAGTAAGGACACGCTGTCAGCTGGGTTTAGGGTAACGGCAGTGAGGCTGGAGACAAAGGCGTGGACATGTGATATGTTGCAAAGTTAGGATAGATTGGGTGGTGGTTGATAGAAAAGGAGAATCAAGAATGATTTCTAGTATCTGGTTTAACCTAATGGAAGGTAGGGCCCTTTGCAGAGATGGGTGTCACCAGAACAAGTTTGGAGGAAAGATGAAGAGATTTTAATATATAGAGCATGAGGTGCTTTTGATTCATGAAAATAGACAGTGGAATATACAGTGCTGAATCTCTGAGGAGATATCTGAGATGGAGAGAGAGACTTGAGAGTCATCAGTATATAGATTATATTAGAAGTCATGGAGATGGATAAAATTAGCAAGGAAAAGTATGCAGAGTGGGAAGAGATAAGGACCAAGGACAGAATTGTGGGGGGGCACTCATATTCAAAGTTTGAGCTGGAGGAGAGTGAGGTGTGCAGAGAGACAGGAGGAAATCAGCAAGAAGTGGAGTTAGAGATCTGAAGGCAATAAGTGGATGGTTTCATGCAGAAAGGAAAGTGGGCGTACATTACGTGGATAAGAAAGGGCAAGTAAGTGAAGTATCCACCAGATGTGGCCACAAAAAGACGAGCGCAATTTCAGTAGCTGCTGTGGGTGGAAGTTGAGTTGCAGAGGATTGAGAAATAAATGGGAGGTGTGAGCATAGAGGTAGGAAGTGAAAAACAAGAGCAGAAAATAAAAGTGAAATGAAAAATAAGCTTTTCTAGAACTTTGGCTATGATAGGAAGAGAAAGACCATAGGATAAGTAAAGGGGGTATGGGATCCAGGGAGACTTTTTTCTTTCTTTTTTTCCTATGAGATGGGGACATTTGAGCAAGTGTCAGGGAAAGGAGCCACTAGAAAGAGAGATTAAAATAAAGAAGAAAGAAGGATAATAATGGTATGAAGTTTCCTGGGGAGGCTGAGAAAGTGGAGTTCAGAGGTCGGGTGAGATGATCAGTCTCAAGAACATCTTCTTCACCTAGACGAAGACAGGAGAATCTCTCCCTCGGCTCCCTGTCCCCCTTACCCTGCTAGGGCCAGGACACTTCCCCTCCTCACCAACTTCTTTATTGTGCCATTATTCAAACAATTTATCTGCATTCATCCATCCAACAAATACTGATTCAGGACCTACTATGTGCTAGCCACTCTTTGAAATGCTGGAGACACATTTGTGCTCAAAACTGACAAAACTCCCAGCTAGTGAGCTTACATTTTGGTAGGAGGACACAGATCATAAAATACATGAGTGCGTTATGTATCATATTAGAAATTGGTAAGGGCTAAGGAGAAAAATAGAACAGAGAAGTGGGAGAGAGAATGGAAGAGCGAAGAGAGGCCTCCCTGATATGTTAGAGATTTGAGCAAAGACGTGAAGGAGGTGAGAAAGAGTCATGCAGGTGTTCGGAGGAAGAACATTCCAGGTAGAGGAAACAACAACTGTAAAGACCCTGAGGCAGGAGCAGGCTGGCATCTCTGAGGAACTGAGTGGGCGAATAGTAGGAGATGAGGTCAGAGAGGAATGGTTGGTGGGGTGGCAGGTCATTTAGAGCTTTGTCAATCATTTTAAGGATTTTGGCTTTTTTTTGCTAGGAAAGATTTGCCCTGAGCTAACATCTGTTGCCATTCTTCTTCTCTTTTTTTTTTTCTTTCCTTCCCAGTACATAGTTGTATATTCTAGTTGTAAGTCCTTCTAGTTCTTCTATGTGAGCTTCTGCCACAGCATGATAACTGACAGACGAGTGGTGTGGTTCCGTGCCTGGGAACTGAACCCAGGCTGTGTTGAGGATAGACTGCAGGGAGGGGGAAGCTTTGGGACAAGTGTGAAAGCAGGAAGACTGGTTAGGAGGCTACTGCAATAATTCAGGTGAGGGATGATGGTGGCTTGGGAGAGTTTCAGGGGAGATGGTGAGCAATGGCTAGACCCTGGATGTATCTTGAAGATTGAGCCAGAAGATTTACTGACAGATTACAGGGAAGACTCCAAAATTTTTGTCCTGAACAATTGGAAAACTCCTTATCTACTTTCCCTGAAAAAACGGACCTGGTTTTAATTTTCTTTGTATGTTTCATAGTTCCAAGTACAGTTTTGGTGAATTTCAAGCTTTCAATAAAAACTGAGTTTAATTGAAAGATTTGCAGCCCTCTAAATACACACCTTGTGAGATGATTAAGTAGCTAATTTGTTGTTTCGAATACACATTTACCTAACCTCAACACTAAATCTCTCAAAGTAGCATCTACTTTCTGGCAGCAAATGGGACCCAGATGGTGTGGATCACGGAACAGGTAGGGCTTGCTTGGGAGTTCGGGAGGAGGACAAAGAGAGTAGTGGAGTTTGCCCAAGTAGGCGCCATACTGGAATGTGGGCAACTGAGGGTACTCAGATGAGGGATGCCTGGTGAGGTGGGGCTGAGAATCTGAAAAGCAAGAAGGGAGACCCAGCTTATGAATTTTTCCTTAACACCTTCAGTGTTCTGACAATGTTTATGCTGACAATGTACGTGCCTCTGTGTGGCACACAAGCAAGGGCTTCATTGAATCTTAAGTTCTTGAATTGCAAGAGGAAGGAAGAAGATATTTGGAAATATGCCCTAGTTCTTTGTTCTCTTTAAAAAAATGTAGCATCTATTTTTTTCATAATAGAAAAAAATCTATTATTGTACTTGCATGTTTGCTCTCAGATCCACACCCTACCCTTTCCTTGGAATCTGTATATTGCAAGTGGCTTCCTCTCCAAACTACATTTCCCAGGCTTTCTCGCCAGCTGGCACAGGCTCATCCAGTGTGACGCACTGCAGGGGATTGGAGGGGGTAGGAGCAGTGAGGAAGAACCAGGATATCCCCTCTTCTCTCTCTTTGCTTCAGGTGGCGTTCCAGAAGAGGCCATGTCTTCTCTGCTAGGAGCCACAGATCCCACTGAGTGGCTTTGGCTGCTGGCTTCAGTAACACCATCTGCCCTCTTTCCCCTCCCTCTTCTTGGTACCAGCTTCTTGATGCTGCTAATTGCTGGGCTCACTGTTCTCTGTGTACCTTTCATCTCTTATAAACCTTTGCAGCTAGTTCCCATATTAAATTCCTAATATCGAACTACCTGGGGTGGGCTGTTTTCCTAGCTGAACCCTGACTGAGACATGTATTTATTGTAGAAATTCGGCCACAGGAGAATTTTGTAGAAAATTTATACATGTATATATATATGTATATATATATATACAGGGCCCGCCCTGTGGCTTGGTGGTTAAGTGTGCGCGCTCTGCTGCTGGCGGCCCGGGTTCAGATCCTGGGCGTGCACCGACGCACCGCTTCTCTGGCCATGCTGAGGCAGTGTCTCACATACAGCAACTAGAAGGATGTGCAGCTATGACATACAACTATCTACTGGGGCTTTGGGGGAAAATAAATAAATAAAATTATATATATATATTTCTTTTTTTGCTGAGGAAGATTAGCCCTGAGCTAACATCTGTTGCCAATCTTCCTCTTTTTTTTGCTTGAGGAGGATTAACCCTGAGCTAACATCTGTGCCAAACTTACTCTATTTTATATGTGGGTCACCACCACAACATGGCTGACAAATGGTGTAGGTCTGCGTCTGGGATCTGAACCCTCACACCTGGGCTGCTGAAGCAGAGTACTCTGAACTTAACCACTAGGCCATGAGACCGGCCCCTATATTTATTTTTATATAACATAATTTATTATATAAAATAAATATATATGTACATTTTTTTCTTTCACAACTTTGGAGTCGTACTGTGCTCTTTGCTTTGTAATATTTTATTTCTCTCACTTAATATATTGAAAACATTCATCTAAATCATTAGATATTTTAATATAACATGATTTTAAAATAATTATCTGTGTGACTTCAAATGGATGTACTAGAACTTATTTAACAAGTCTACCATTACTGGTTATTTAGATTGTTTCCAATAGTCTACTATTGTAATAATACTCTATGCTAATTTTGGGGGTATATTCTGATTGTTTCTTTAGGAGAGATTCAAAACATGACTGCAATGAGAGCAGGGGTTTTGTCTGGCTTGTCCACTGACGAATTCTCAGTGCCCAGAGCAGTGCCTGCCCCATAGTGGCATTTTTGGTGAGGTTGAGGTGGGACAACTGTTAAGGGACAAGTACAGTCTAGAGACCTCGTACGTGTTGACACGCCTCCGTTTTGAGAGCCAGGGCTGATTCATTGCACAAAAAACGGTCAGCTCAGAACTGGCCAGCTGCCGGATGAATTGTACAGGATGGAGCCTTCGGGCTTCCACAGCTTCTGGGGGTCATTCAGCTGGTGGAATTGGCCTTATTGCAACTGTGAGCCAGCTGGATGGAGAGGGAAGGCCAGGGCTGGGTGCATTCCTGTGAAGTCCACTCCTGCTCCCCCAGGAGACTGCTGGCTGCTCTACCGAGGCTGCGGTAACTGTGCTGCGCCAAATCTCAGGCCCTACCCCAGCTGGACGAAGGCTCAGGGGTGGATCTGTCTGGTCTCAGATCTTCCTAATGGCGTTCTCAGGATGCCTCAACCCCGAACTTTTGAAAACAGATTTTCTTAATTTCGAGCTTTCAACTAAACTCGCAAACAACACGGTACTTGGAGGGTTAAACCTAGTCTCAAAGAAAGGCTTGAGTAGATAGTAAGGAAATTCTGTCCTTTCTGGTAAAAGAAGTTACTTTCCTTACGAAGTTACCAGATGACAAGTTGAGATTGTTTTTTTCCAGAAAGTGAAGCTCCCACAGAGGGCTCGAAACTTAGGTCTCAACATTTATCTTTGGTTTGCCTAAGTCCAAATAAACGACTGTGCGTCCCAAGCTAAATAACAATAACATGCCGATAAAATAAAAACCACAAAGACAAAGCGGAATGTGGAGAACAAGCAGTTTTTGTGCCAGGGATTAAACTGCAGCATGAGGACGTATCTGGACATCTCCAGGCCTGAATACCCTGTCACCAGCAACAAATTCCAGAAGATTTAAAGTATAAATTGAATTCAATAACTATTTATTGCTCACATATTATGTGCTCAATGTCAGAAGCTGCCTCTAGGCAGTTTCACCTTAAGAAGAGGGGGTGGAGGTACAAATTCACAACTCAGTAAACAGTAAAGAGCTTGGTTAGAAGCCCGGGGTTGGGCTGCCTGGCTTCTAATCCTGGCTCCGCCGTTTACTCTGTGATCTTGGGGAAGTTGTCTGTTCTTCCTTGGCCTCAGTTTCCTAGTCTGTAGAAAGGGTGTAAGATCCTACAGAGTTGATTGGAGAATTAAATGAGTTACCATTTGTAACATAACTGGATCACTGCCTGGGACATGGGACACCCACTCCGCTGCTCCATAGTTTGTCTCAAATGCCAAATTCTCTTTCTGGGTTGGGGGGTTTGTAACCGGGGGCATTGTTACCCAGCCTGTTATTGTAGTGTGTTCCGCATCTGGAGGGGCTTTCTAGCTTCTACCTCTTTGTGACTTCCTGACCTTGCTCTTGGAATACGTGGCCTTTGGTCAGTCCTCAGCCTGTCCCTCAGCTGAGAGTTGATGGAGCACTAGGCTGAGTGCTGTGGGAGATAGGAAATTGTAAGAAATGGTCTTCTCCTGATATGCTGGGCCTGTGAGGGTCTAAGACACTTGGCCCAGGAAGAGATGGGCCTTAGAGAAGAATGCCAGTGTGAATGTGGGGTTCCCAGAGTCCAGGTCCTTAGAATTAGTGACTCTTAGGAACTGGACAGTCTGTCAGAATGAGGACTATGGAGTCCCAGAAAGTCCAGCCTTTCACCCAAATTCAGGATTCTTTGGACATTTGTCTTGAGAGATAGTCATCTATCTTCTGCTCTAACATTTTATTCATTTGCTCATTCAGTCATTCATTGGGCGAGGCCAGTCATGGGGACTTCATTACTTGTCCTATCAGAAGGCATGGTAAATCCACCCAAAAAACTTCCAGCTGCTGGTTCTTACTCTGGTTTTACAAAAAGTCAAATTTCTATTTTATTTATTTAATGGCATAAGTTATCTTCCTAAATATTTTCCTTTTCAGACTCATTTATTCCAGATTCACGTCAGTCAATATACGTGGCATGATTTCCCCACTCTCTGCCATTCTGATTCCTTTGCCTTGGAAGAATCTCAGTCTGGGAATCTCCTTCTTAGAATGCAGCATGAAGATTTAGTCTCAACACACCACATGTAGAATAAGTCTCTTTGATGCTCTACATCTACTAGTGTAACCTCAGACTGTTTTAGCTTTTAACTGAATATTTTTTTTTTTTTTTAAAGATTTTATTTATTTATTTTTTCCCCCAAAGCCCCAGCAGATAGTTGTGTGTCACAGCTGCACATCCTTCTAGTTGCTGTATGTGGGACGCGGCCTCAGCATGGCCGGAGAAGCAGCGCGTCGGTGCGCGCCCGGGATCCGAACCCGGGTCGCCAGCAGTGGAGCGCGCTCACTCAACCACCAAGCCACGGGGCCGGCCCTAACTGAATATTTTTAAATGAGCCGTTATCCACCCAGGTTTCTTCCACCCCATAGATGTGTAATTGGCTTTGTGAACCTACATGCAACAATTTACACAAATTTATTTTAAATAACTTCCGCTCACCTCTCCTCTGATGTAATTTTGAATTTGCCGATTGGAAGTATTTGTGACATCTGTAATTTTGATAGACGTGAGACTGAATAAGAAAAGGCAAAGGCAGCACACTTCAGCATCCCACTACAAATTTTGCTCTGAGATCAATACCCCCTCTAATAATCAACAATTTTTGGCTTTTGGATTCAACCAGCTAATTCTTCCTATGAATCAGAGACTGGAGCCACTACCCAAGTTTGAAGGTCTTCCCTTATTAACAGAACAACATTGGGAAACTGTCAGAACCTCTCTGACCCTCACTTTCATCAACTGTAAAGTAGAGAGATATCTACCTACGAGAGTTCAAGTGAGGCGTAAATAAGATAAATTATGTAAAACGTTTATCACAGTGCCAAGCAAATAGTGAGCATTTAATAAATGTCAGTGATTTAATATGTTTTTTTTTCATTTCTCCATCATGTCCACTAGATATCGCAACATATGAAATATCATTATCATAGTTACAATATTTTCCTGTTTTTGGTCTTCTGGATCTTTCCCCCTTTTTGAAGACTTCTTAATGATTAATTGACAATGATCTTGAAATGAGCTTAGAGACTTGTTTGAGGTAGAACTGGAAGCAAGTATGACTTCCTGTAGACCACTAGGTTAGCCCAGTGACAAATACAAATACTATCCTCGATGTGGGTGTGATGGAGAGGGGAGCCTAATCTGACTTCATCAGAGCTGAGAGTCAAACCTGGAAGTCAGACAATAGTGTTTAAAAATTTAATTAGATGGGTGGTATGAAGACATTGAAGACTATACAGGATAATTTTTATTAACTTAGATTATAGAACATTCAGCACGACTCAGGGATTGCTGCTCAGAGTGTCATGGCTGATGTTTGCCTTCACTTTGGACCTCGTTTATGCAACAGCATCATAATGATGAAAGACTTCTGGGAGCAGACTGCCCTGGCTCCACCAACTACTAGCTTGGGTAAGGTCACAGCTGAAACTTTGAGCTGAGTCTGTTTGTTCTTCATTTAAATGGTGTCAAGAATACAATGTGATTTGAGGATTAGTGGAGAAAGGGCATCTAAAGTGCTTATTATGGTTCCTAGTCCATAGTAAGTACTCAATAAAGGTTAGCCATGAGTTTAATTATGCTAAGAGAAAATTTCACAAAGGAACTGCCCACAAAACACCACTCATTTGTGACTGAAAATTATGATTGGTGCCTTTTCCAGAGGAGGCAGAATATGTGAATACTTCCTTTATTTCGGACAAGGATATAATGCTGTGACTGAATGACAGAAAGAGAATGCTTTCTATCAGCAGCCCAAAGATTTCCTTTCACTGGAATTCAGCTTATTAGCTGCATGGCTAACTGCTGGAGCCAGGAAAACATGTCCCATACATGACACTGTTGTCAAGCAGAGGAGACAGATGTTTCTGGGCTTCCTCTCTCTGGGACTTAATAGCTCCTGAAGGTTAGCTCTTCTTGACTCATTAAGGCATGTCTGCCTGGGGGTCAACGGTGGCAACGCTGTGTTAACCCCGGCAAGCAGCCGTCACCAGAGCTCTACAAAGGGAGACAGCGCATTTGAGAGAAAGACAGGTGATACAACACACACACACACACACACACACCATCCTCAGATGGCCCTGGTTCCTTGGAGACGTGGAGAAAAATACGTGTTTTCTTAAAGGATTAGAAAAAATAACCCTTTGCTTTTTTCTGTGTGGCTTATTGGTAGGACATCTCACAATTCTCTCCTTTGTACTCTCTCTGTCTTTAATCTCTCTATTTGCTAAGGAGCACTACTTAGATCCAGCATCCAGGACGGTGAGCATCCTAGAGGCACACCACTGGGACAGTAATAAAACCCACTGAGAAAGAAGGAAAAAACGATGCTATTCTCTCTTTCAATGAAGCATTTGAAATAACTGGTTTTATTTTCTCCTTTCTCTCTCTGGTGTCCTATGTATTCAGTGATGGGAATGGAAATTATCCATTTGATGTTCCCAACTGAATTATTCCTAATCCATTTTGATGTGCTTCGGTTCTTTGCTTACTGAGTCTGGAGGTGCCTAATTTATATGCTGCTGTGCTGCAAGTTCCCCTTCCTCTCTTGTGACTCCCCTGGACTCCAGGCTGTTTCTGGGATAGATGTGCATGGTTGGGGAGAAAGTGTGCTGTCATCATCAGCAGAGAATATTTGCTGAGTTATTGTAAAATGGCCCCTAAGGAGGTTCCCATGACATTTTAACCAATACTGGCTTCTGGCGAACATCCTTTGGTAGGTGTCAGAAATAAGCTCTGTAATAATCTATTCTAGAACTTTATTAAGCTTTATGATAATGTGTGCCCATTTCTAATTATCACCTCTAAGAATTTCTCTAGAACTGTAGACTTCCATTTATTTGAAGGGAATAGGTGCTAGCGCCCTTGGGCTTCTAGTGTGTTTTATGTGGTTCATTTTATGCTTTCTAATTTGAAGAACATTTTCTTTGGTGGCCAAATAAGGAGTAGATTTCCTGTTAGTAGTGAAGAGAATGGTCAAAAAGGTCGGGGATATGGATGGGGTTAGGTCTGTGCCCTCCAATATGGTACATGAGGCTAGTGGCTACCAATTGGATAGTGCAAATGTAGAATGTTTCCATCATCACAGAAAGCTCCACTGGACAGCACTGGGTTAGACGGTCAAAAGAGTAGGACCACCCTCTGCTGGCCTGGAGTCTCCATCAGAAGAAATCAAGACAGTGCTGTAGAACTCCTCAGGTTCCTATAAACACCCCCCCTGCACCCCCTATGCCCCCCAACATTTATTTCTTCTATACATCTTCTGCTGCCTTGGGACTGCTCTCGTCATGTCACTTGTTACATGAAGCCCAGAACTGCCTGGCCATCTTCATCCCTAGACTCTAATTCCCCTGTGACTCTACCTCTCCTCCTTAAGGGATTTCACTGGCCTCTTGGAATTTAAGGTCAATTGTCAGCATAATCCCCCATATCCTCAACACTTCACCGAATCTTCTCTTCACCTCCTTGCTTTCCCCAAGACATTGCTTCTCCTGCAGCCCTCTCAAGAGATTGCCATTTTCTCTCCCTTCCTAGCTGCACCTCTAGACCTGGAGGTGAGGTAGGTGAATTCTTTTGCTCCTCATTTCCACCTCTAGACCATACTCTCTCTCTCCTTCCTGAAATCACTTAGCTACGAATCTCGAATCTCGTGTCATCAACTTCATTCACCCAGTAGTCCCCACTTCCTTGTTGCAGTCAATTAGCACACCTCAGATCACTTAGTCTGATTTCTTAAAGGTGTTAGCTTTGGCTCGCAGCTGTTCCCTTATTGTTTTTTCTTTCCTAGTTGTTGGCAATTTAAATATACATGTAGAGGATTCCTGATTTTCTCTTCTCCAATTATTTTGTCCTTCATCTTATCTCATCAACTCCCTGTCATAGTTGGTCATAGTCCAGTAGACCTTGCTCTTTCCCTTAACTTGAACCTTGCCAGAATCTTAATTTCAAACACCCAACCCTCTAACCACCATTTTCATCTTTATAGCCCACTTCCTGCATTACCCTGATTTCACCAGGACCTTCAATCTAGTGTCTCTACTAGTCAAACACCAAAGGCAACTCCTCTGGGTGGATGAATTAGAAAGAGGTGTCCACTCTGGGCAATGCAGCCCCATGCCAGGGCTCATGGCATGGGACACAGACTAGATTTCAGCCCCCACTTACCCTTTCAGCTGGGCACTTTTGTGCAGTGCACAAACTTCACAAGTATACATGGAAGTCCTGTTTCAATCCATTCACTCTATCGTATTTTAACTGTTCCTCACCAGCATCCCCAGGATCTCGCTTCCACCTTCACCTAGTTTAAATTACGTGACCAGTCATTGTTATTGTTGCCCCTTTGCGTACAACCTCAACTCCCATGACTCTCCCTTGCTTCATTGTACTGTCTTGGCTAAACTCCAACCCTGGTTAAATCCAACTCATTTTCTTGGATAGCTCTGTTATTAACATTGCTAAGGAAAAACACTTAGCTGTGCTGCCTGTTCTCACTTCAAGTTCATGATCACTAACCTTAAGTGGGCCATAATTCTATCCATCAGTTGTACTGTATTTTCTTATTGAATTTAATTTTCTATCTCCCTAGACAATTCTTTTGTCTTCTTACTTCTCTTCAAACTTTTAACATCTCACTCACTGGGTTTCACTTGATGACCGTGCTTTCCAAGTCACTGAGGAAACTGAAGCCATCAGAATAGCACTTCCACAAGTCCCTCCCAGAGCACCTACCCACCCCCTGCATGTGTGTCCATATGCCCATGCTTTCTCTTCTGCTGGTGCTCCCTCCACTTGGATATTGGATCTCATTGTTCCTGTCTACTCAAGGACGTTGCTGCAGGAATTCTCCCTGCTCTCTTCTTTACCACCAAATGTTGCCTTTCCACTGAATCGTTCCTATCAGAATATAGACATATTCTTCCTTCATCTTAAACACAGCCCTCCAGAGACCCCATTTTCGTCTTCAGTTACTGCTCCATTTTTCTTTCAGAGGAAATGTCGTTGAATGTGTTGCCTGTATTTGAGATCTCCATGACTCTGGTCAGGCTTTCCCCACTCCCCCAATACTGCTCTCGTTAAGGTCATCAATGTCACCCACATTGAGAAATCCTGTGATCAATGATCAGTCTTCCCCACCTTGGCCCGTTAGAGGCATTTAACATAGGATGTTGGTGTCTCTTTCTTGGAATATTTTTTCACTTAGCTTCTAGGATGCCTGCTCTTCTGATTTCTTCTTATCTGCTTTTCTTCACAGTGACTTCTCCTTTACTGGTTTCTCCTCTAGATATTGGAATGCTTTAGGGTCAGTCCTTGGTCCTCTTCTCTTTTCTATTGCTCCCTACCTGATCTTATCTGGTCTCCTGGCTTCAAGTAACATTTTCATGTTGGTGATTTCCAAATTTGTATCTTCAGCCCAGACGCTCCCCAGAACTCCAGACTTGCACTTCATGCTCCAGTTGCCTACTTGGTATCTCCACCTGGATATCAAATAGGCATCATAAAGTGAACAAGATCAAACTGAGCACTGGATATACATCCCTCACCCGTAAAACCTGATGCCCCATGGTCTTCTCTGTCTCTAATTGTAATTTCATTTTTTTAGTTGATTAGCCCCAAAACCTTGGAGTTATCGATTTATCTTTTTTCCCCAAACATCAACAAATCCTATTGGATCTGCCTTTAAAATGTATCCAGAATCTAATTACTCCTTACCTCCTCTACTTCTACCCCTCTAGATGAGCCCCCATTGTCTCTTATTAGATATTTGTAATGACCTCCTACCTGATCCCTTGTCTTTCATCCTTGCTCATTTGTTGTCTGTTTTCCACACAGCAGCCAGAATGAGCCTTCTCAAACAGAAGCCATATTGTGTTGTTCCCCTACTATAACCCTGCCATGGCTTCCTAGCTCACTCAGAATAAAAGCCAACGTCCTATCCATTATCTACTATAGGATCTGGCTCCCTGTCACTTCTATGCCTACTTACTCTCTGGCTTCCTCTCCTACCAGTTTTCCTCTTTCACTTTGTTTCATCCACATTGCTTCCTTGAATTCACCAGACGGCTGACTGCCTCAGGATCTTTGCACTTGCTGTTCCTGTGCCCAAAATGCTCTTTATCTGGGTGTCCACATGGCTCATGCCCTCACTTCCTTCAGATCTTCATTCAAAAGTCTCAGTGAAGCCTTTTGTAGACATCCCATCTACAATTTCATTCTCCTGTGCATACTTTCTCTGTCTTCTCTGCTTCTCTTTCTTCTCTGCTTTATTTTTCTCCTTAGTACTACTTGTCACTATCTAACATAATGTATATTTTATATTACCTTGTTTTTTTTCTGACTCTGCCACAAGAATTTAAGTTCCAGGAGAGCAGGACCTTTTATTTGTCTGTGTTTGTTTTGCTCACTGCTATATCTCCAGCACCTAGAAAAGTGCCAGGCCCCCAGCAGGTAGCTAACAAATCTTTGTTGAATGACTAATTGAAGGTAAAAATGAATTGGCCAGCACTGCCTCTTTTTGCAAGGACTTATAACCTAATGCTTAAGAGCATGAGTTTGAAATCCTGCCGGTGTAACCTTTGGTAGCTTTCTTAATGTGTTTCCTCCTGTGTAAAATGGGATAGTGATAGTTCCTACTGCAGAGAGTTGTTGGGAGGATTAAGTGAGATCATATATGTAGGGAAATACGTGTCGATTAGATATGTAAAGATGAAATATGCAGAGTAAGTGCACAGTAAGTCTTCATTTTCATCATTATTGTTGTCCTCTGCTAACATTACATCATCTTCCCGTTTTCCCATTACACTTTCTTCTCATAGGTTGTTTAAAAGTACAATATAAACCCATTTATAGGAATCCCAACTCTGCTGCTCATTAGCTGTGTGATTTAAGACAATTTACTTAATCTTTCTGAACCTCAGCTGTTTCACCTTTAGACTAGAGACAATAATACTTGGCAGAGTTGTGGTAGGGATTAAGCAATGTGTAAAAAGGAGTTTGGTGTCTTTCCCTGACACATAGTAAATGCTCAATAAATAACAGCTCTTAACTGTGTGGTGGGGATGCGGGATATAGAGGAGGTGTTCTGGCAGGGCCAGCAGCCACAGGCTGTGGAGTCAGCTGGACTGTTCACATTCAAGTTCTGCTCAAATTGGAGCTTCTCTACGAGTAGCCTGTGCAATCAAGTCTTAATTCAGTTCTTCCTTTTCCTCACCAAGATCACTCAAAATTCTTAGCAGGGATTGTAATTTTTGGAGTTCCCTGAGATGTGTTTCTTTTTATAGTTTTTGTCCTCTGTAAGCTCTTTTCTCTGATTTTTAAACATCCTATCTAGATTCTATATATCCTATCTAGAATATATATATACAAATATATATTCCTCTTTTGTTTTTGTTCAACTTCCAGATACACTGTCACTCTCTTCCGAGATTCCATTCACTTCCGTATCACTAACCAGTGCTTCCTTGTAGAGAGCAGCAAATCCATTTGTTTTCCCCTCTACCTTTTAAGCATCTAGCAATAAGATTGACATTAATTATAGATTACAGAGCAACTATGTGAAGTTGTCTAAACTGACCTATTTTAAACTAATGTTTCCTCAAGCCAGACTTAACTAGCTTTAGTACAATCCTGAGAACACCAGTAAGTTGATTATTCAATACCACCCACTTCCACCCTCGTACATTTTTAGGTATTGTTGCCCAAACTCATTTGCTGTCCTGATTTCAGAAGGAACTCCATGAATGGAAGAATCCCTTAGGGGACAGAAGTGAGAGTTAAATCCTACGCTAAACACATGAGCTCATCTTTTTAGAATCCTGCAGAGCAGAGGGTGGAATTGAGCCAACACTTCACGTTGGCCAGGCAAACTTGCAACATTGTCTATTTCCCTTCTCTTACACAGGTTAAATATCTTTAGCATAACCTACTAGAAAACTACAGAGGAGAAAGACCACCCTCATCCTACTCACGGCTCAAATATTGTGTGCAAAATGAAGTAAAATGGTCAGACATAGAGAATTTTTTTTTTTTGCTGAGGAAGATTCATGCTGAGCTAACATCTGTCCCGATCTTCCTCTGTTTTGTCTGTGGATCCCTGCCACAGCATGACCACCAATGAGTGGTGTAGGTCCGTGCCGGGAACTGAACCTGGGCCGTGGAAGTGGAGTGTGCTTAGCCTGACCACTAGGCTATGCTTTGAATATGATTTTTGAAATGATTTTTCCTTAAGTAAAAGTGTTGAGGTTGGGTGGCAACATAATTCTTGGAGCTGATAAGGGACTTTCCAGTTGTGGAATATAACATACTGTGTTATATATTTCTTGTTATAGTATGATACAGTTTTGGAAGGAAGTGAACATGATTGCTAATTGGCTTGAATTTATTTAATTTATGTAATAAAAACTTTTTCAGTATTTTGTTGCGTAGAGCAGTGCCCTTCCTCTAGCAGAAATGAAAAAATTACTAATTGAGTTGACAGTTTTTCTTCGAATGAAATAAGAACTTGTTAACTTCTCCCCCTCAAATCTGTCATCTTCTTTTTATGTAATTCTTAAGTATCCATCCTGATTTCATTTCTCCCACAGTCATCCAGCTCTTGAAAACAAGCTAAAAAAAAAAAACGGAAACGGGATTTTTGGAGTTGCTTTGCTCTATCACCTATGTTCTTTCAAAACATAAGTGATAGAGCAAAGCAACTTTGAAAATCAACCCATTTCTCTAGAAACTTCTTTTAGCAGTGCCTCTGTTGGGTGGGTCATGCCATGAGAAGAAATCAGGACACATTTTTTCTGAGCTGTTGAGGATATCATAAGTCGTAGTAACTCACTGCTTCGTCAAATGGCTTGATACACAGGGGAAACTTCTTTAGTTCTAGTTTTCTGGCCTTTCTGCTCTTTAGATCAAGCTCAAAGGTGAACTATAACCCTAGAGCCCATCTAGACTTCATTTTTTTTTAAATTTTGCTGATCCTTTTTTTTTTTTTTTAGAGGACGATTGGCCCTGAGCTAACATCTGTTATCAGTCTTCCTCTTTTTCTTTTTTCTCCCCAAAGTCCCAGTACATAGTTGTATATCTTAGTTGTAGGTCCTTCTAGTTCTTCTGTGTGGGACGCCACCTCAGCATGGCTTCATGAGCCGTGAGTAGGTCCGCATGCAGGATCCAAACCAGCGAACCCTGGGCCACCAAAGCAGAATGCATGAACTTAACCACTACGCCACCAGGCCGGCCCCACTTCTCCATTTTTTAAACTAATCTTTTATTGAGGTAAATTGATTTATAACGTTATATAAATTTCAGGTGTACATCGTTATATTTCGACTTCTATATAGACTATCTTGTGTTCACCACCAAAAGTCTAGTTGCTATCCATCACCGTACAAATGTGCCCCTTTATCCCTTTCACTCTCCTGCCACCCCCCTTCCCTTCTGGTAACCACCAATCTATTCTTTGTATTTGTGTGTTTGTTTGTTGTTGTTTTTTATCTTCCACAGATGATTGAAATCATATGGTATTTGACTTTCTCTGTCTGACTTATTTCGCTTAGCATAATACCCTCAAGGTCCATCCATGTTGTTACAAATGGAAAGACTTCATCTTTTTTATGACTGAGTAGTATTCCATTGTATATCCAGGCCACATCTTCTTTATCTATCCATCTGTCGTGAGCACTTAGGTTGTTTCCGAATCTTGGCTATTGTGAATAATGTTGCAATGAACATAGGGGTGCAAATATCTTTTCATATTAGTGTTTTCATGTTCTTTGGATAAATATCCAGAAGTGGAATAGCTGGATCCTATAGTAGTTCTATTTTTAATTTTTTGAGGAATCTTCATACTATTTTCCGTAGTGGCTACAATGGTTTACATTCCCATCAGCAGTGTATGAGGGTTCCCTTTTTTCCACATATTGTCCAATATTTGTTATTTCTTTAGACTTCTCCATTCTATGCACTCCCAAAGTGCTTAAGAGTTCCTATACTCATTTTAACCTTCAAATGAGACTTACATTGCTCTCTCAGGGTTTACTGCCTTGTTGCCTTAACTAGATTATCTGATCTCACCTTGTGGGAAGACACTAAGTCTTAAACATCTTCTCTGGAGGTGGATACTTTAATGAGAGTTTCTCAAAAAGTGTGGTCCTCAGCATCCTGTCAGGAACATCTGGAAAGTCTAGCTAAAAATACAGATTCTTAGTCCCCACCCATCTTACTAATCCAGTAGTGGCCATAGTGAGAACTAAGAACATGGATTTAACAGTCTCCCCAGATGATGCCTATGCACACCAAACTTTGAGAACCAAAGCCTCACAGGCACCAGGCAGATACCTGATGATTGGACTGGACAACTTCCCACTGATACCTCTCGGATATTCTCAGAACAAGTCCTCGAATGCCACAGGGCCAGCAAGACTAGGCCTAAGGGTAGAAATTGTACATGCACTCATTTAACAAACGTTAATCATGAGCTTACTCTGCTGGGTATGGGTGTACGGTGGGGAGTGAGATAGATGGAAAGAGTCTCTGCCTCTCTGGATCATATGGTCTAGTCATAGAACTTAATGGAACCTCATCAGCATCTTCTCTTTATTTTCCTTTTTTATTCCTCGGATATTTTATGAGTGTCTTCTGTTAGGCAGACTCTGTTCTATGATGAACAAGACAGCTACGGACCCGTCCCCTCTCACAGAGTTTACATTACAGTAAGGAGAAAAAGAAAATAAACAAGTAAACCAAAACCCCCAAGTTAATCACAGATTGTGACAATCGCGACGAAGTAAATAAACAATGTGGTGTGTGGAGAGACTGACTTCGAAGGGTGAGGGCTCGGCAAAGCCACCCCATGAGGTGGAATTTGAGCTGAGAATTGATGGATGAAGGTCTTTGGGTCCTGATGAGAACTGAGGCAGACTGATGGGTCATTGGAAGCACTCATGCCTAAGATAGAATAATAATAATAGTGATGATGATGATGATGATAACCACAGCTATTATTTATTGAGCATTGCCTGTGTGTCAGACTGTACGTTAAACATTTTACGTGCTCTCTTGTATTCAATCTTGGCAGGAAACCCAGGAGATAGATGTTATTACTTCCACTTTTAGATAAGGAAACTGAGAAAATTCAGAGAGGTTAAGTGACTTGTTCAGGGTCCCACAGCCAGTAAGTGGCAGAGGGGGCAATTAAACTTAGCTCTGTGTGATGGCAAAGCCTGCATTCTTTGGCACTACACAATTTCCCTCTTTGGTGGCGGGAGGCTGCTGCTGCTAACTGCAGAGAAAGCATGATGAAATAGAAAGTGCACAGGCTTGTTATGACGAAGGGGATGGTTAATATTAAAAACATAATAGTAATAATTTAACTCTGTTGAGCACCTACTCTGTGCAAGGCATTGTGCAAAGCACCTTATATTCATTAGCTCCTGTTATCCTCAAACTAATTCTATGAGATACAGATGAGGAAACGGGTTCAGAGAGGTTAAGCAATTTGGCCAAGGTTACTCAACTGGTAAGTGGTAGAACCTGGTTCACGCCTATGAGGTCTGATTCCGAATCTTGACTCTCTCCCTTCTGCTTCCCTGACGAAAGGAGCTACTGTCTGTGCAAGGGGCTTAGACACACTTAGACACGGTAAAGCTCAAAATAATTAACTTCCCTCCCTCCTTGCCTTAGCTCTTTTTCATCTGGCCTGGTTCCTGATGCCTGTGACCTTCTCTTCTCTCCTTTTGGGACACTGCTACAGAATCACCGTGTGTTTCCTCCTCTGTGCTGATTTATGAGAGTCGACAGTCATTGGCAAGTACCTGGGCCTGTCACAGGAGAATGTGTCACTTTTTTCTATCTTTAGAATGTTGTCAATCCAGCATTAAATCACCTTCAATCATTAACAAGCCAGTATGGGTTTATCTGTCATCGTCTTTCCACAGGCGAGGGATTGCTGAAAGCAGGACCCAGGAAGCTAAGTTACGATGGGAGGGCGATGCCTGCCTGGTTCAGAGACTGTGGCAGGCTCAGAGAGCCAAGTCTTAGGAAGGACTCTGAAAAACTGGGATGGAGAGGAAGGCGGAGCCTCCCAGGGAATGTGATTCCCCAGGGAAGGAAATGGCGGATGGTGGAGAACCACGCAAACTACGCAGATTTGCCAAGTGTGGTCATTTCTGCTAGTTCATGTTGAAAACTACGGCACCACCACATAGCACCCGTCTTTATTATACTCCCTTGTATCATAGCAATGATGGCATCAGATGGCAGTGAATACCAGGTTTATGTTTCCATGCTGTTGATTTGCTTTTCAATATTGGTTAAAATCTGAGCCTTGCCCCATTCCTGGCAAATCGACTACTATTAGAATTTTTGACCCATTTTGCTTGGGCTGTTCCGTGGCTTGGGTGGGATTACATGTTGAGGGATGACCTGGCCCCATGCCCTTCACCCTCTGGGTTGATTTGGGTTGGGATTAGTGGGATGTGGCTTCATTCCCTGTGATTTGGGGTTGAGCTGGATTGAGTTTGAGAGAAAAACTAGGGCTCATTCCCCATCCACTAAACCTAAATTTTCAGGCCCCTCCTAGTGTGGTTTCAACACCCACCAACTGATCACACTTTTTGAAATTCCTATTATCTTTTCAAACTTAAATATGGAAAAAGGCTGGGATCTTATATATTCAAAGAGTGGCTTTTAGCTTCACCTTAATCTTGGATTTTGGTATGAAAAAATATTTTGGCATCAGTATTCCATTTTCTTTTCTTTTTTTTTTTTTTTTAATTTTATTTATTTATTTTTCCCCCAAAGCCCAAGTAGATAGTTGTATGTCATAGTTGCACATCCTTCTGGTTGCTGCATGTGGGACGCGGCCTCAGCATGGCCAGGCAAGTGGTGCGTCGGTGTGCGCCCGGGATCCGAACCCGGGCCGCCAGCAGCGGAGCGCACGCACTTAACTGCTAAGCCACGGGGCCGGCCCTCCATTTTCTTTTCTATCCAGGCTAATCATATATAATAATTAGCTACTCATATTACGTGCATTAAAACTGTTCATGGGTTCATTGTCAAACAAGGATTAAAACTGGGTTTGTGTAATATTTCATTTTATTTGTAAAAAGTTTTTGAACTGTCCCTTTGTGTCACTGTCAGACTTGACTTGAATGCTCTTATGTTTCAGTTTTCTAAGGTATGGTTTCCATCCTGTTTTTAAAATCACTGTGGCAATCTTTGTAATGAATTCAGATTCCAGTATTGCATCTCAGGCTCTGATCGCTGTTGTGTGATACTTGGGTGAAAAGTTTTCCACCGATTCTTCTAAATTGTAGGACACGTCTCCTCTTCAGGTTTCCAAGTTGCAAGTTTGAACATAATCTTTTCTTATTAGCCCAGGCTTTGTTGAAGCTTTAGACAGCAGCTATCAAAAGTCAACCAGCTTTTATGCATTGGCTTTTTTTCTTTAAAATCTTTTTGGCAAGCTTCAGTGTGCTCATATAACCATAATACACAAGGGGACTACTTTCCTTGTTAATAGAAGAGCTAAAGACCAGGCTAACAGGTTTGCTGCCATGCTAATATGGAATAATCTCTGATAACTATAATTAACTTGTATGCTCCTGTCATAGGTTGACTCACCAGAACATTCACAAGCTGCAGGATTGATATTTCTCTTTGAAATGCAAGCAGATGCTTCCAACAACTGTCTAGAGCCCCAGTGCTGCAGGCTTGGTTTGGTACACATTTATCCTTGGCAGGAGAACCATCTATTTTAGGATGGTATTTTGACACTTTACTCTTGGCTACAGTGTCTCCAAAAATGCACTCAGCGAACATAACAGTCTTCTCTCCTGCGCGACAGTCAGCCCCAACCCGTTCTGTGGCAGAGTCAGCTGGCCCAAGACCAAAGTAGCTAATCAGCACTGGATTTATTCTGGGGCTCGAGGAAGATTCCTGACCATTCACTGCCAGCTTTTCCCCGGGGTTCCTCTCCTTGCAGCCAGTCTTGTTATGCAGAGGGCTAGACAACTGTGCTTTGGGAATTCTCACCAAGGTACTGTTTGATGAGAATGAACGTGTTGTTGGGCTTCGTGTTCAGGCTCTTCTGAGGACCCTTTAGAAGGAAAATCTTTTTCCTGGTAATCCTGTAGGCTGCCTGGCTTCTCCAGGAAAGCTGTTCTTCCTCTATATGGATTTAGGAGAGAGTTAGGGAGTCTATCACTCTTCCCTTGGTGGCAAATGCGGGAATCACGATGATGAAGACTTTAGTAGCAGAAGAAAATAGCACATGCCTGTTTGACGTGCAAATAAATGTGCATAGAAATAAAAATTAAGGGTTTATCTGAAACAAGGCCACAGTTTATTTTCTAGATCTGAGGAAGACAGAATTGTATCAGAAAAGACAGATCTAACCCATTGAGAAGAAGTTAGTGAAGTCTGAGTAGGGACTAGTAGCGAGGAGGTGCTTCAGTGGGGTGTCTTAATGGAAGGGACTCCAGGGACGATGTTAGGGTCATTTTCTTCCAAACTATTTCTTGGTTTGCTAGAAAAGTCCATCTTCTCCACATTCTCAAACCCTAACCCCCAGCACCTAAAGCCACATCAGTAAGAGCATCTGCCGGTTGGTACTAGTGACATTTAACAAAAACACAAAGAGGAAAAAGAAGAGAAGTCTCTTCTTAATGCTGTTTATAGGAAATATTTTAAAAATTATAGAGTAGCAGCTGTCAAGTTTTCTGATGTAAAACAATGTTTGATTTATTTTCAGGCATCTTGGGAAAGTCTTAACTTGCTCTTTATTAAATTTTCCTTAATCTTTTCTTAGTCTCGTGCATTCCCCTCAAATGGTTTCTTATAAGTCAATCATTAAAAGTGGTAGGAATTTGTAAACTTTTTAAACATCCCGTGAGGAGGCAGATCTCACCACAACATGTGTCCCAAATAAAGAAAGCTATACAGATTGTTGAGAATAAAGTCTATACGATCAATCACCTTGGCAAAAATCCAGAAAAAAAAACTATTAGACTGGTCATGTACTTTTTTGGAGATATCAAATATAGCTGATGAGATTTGCTGTGAATCTTTGTTGGTGCCAGCAAGACTGGAGGAGAAAACAGAGATTTTCCCAGCTGGAAAATTTCGGCAATGTCCCCCAAGCAACTACATAAAGATCTCCATGTATTGACAGCTCAAAGATTCTAAGAGAGATAATCTGCTCCAAGATTTAGAAAATAATGATAGAGAATCAGGACATTTCCTGAGGATAAATGACCAGCTGGAAAGAATTCACAGCATTAACTTCAACCAAGTGCCGTTAACCCAACTGTTCCTTGGAATTACTGTAGACTGCTCACTATTTATGCTGAACACATGTGCTGCTTCCCATCTGGGTGAACTGGAGAAGATGGAACAATTGTTTCTGGTTAATATGCTCCATAATATTATTTTTGTGACTTTGAAAGTTTCATTTAATAACAAGTACCATTAGCAGGGAAGTTTAATCCTGTTACTGGCAGTCGAGGCTGGAAGGGCAGAGTCAGCGGGCAGCAGGGTGGAGACTTGGCATGATGCCTCCAGTCTGTTGACTTGCTAAGGGCTCTACCATGTGCCTGGGGGGTTTTCAACAAATACATAGTCCTGAAAATCATAGCACTGGAACTTTTAGGGCAACTTTTTGAAAGTTATATCAAATAAGTTTTAGAGGAAGGAAAAGAAGTGATTGAATTAAATTAGGGGAGAAGAGAATAAGAAATAACAACCTGATAGTCTTCAGAAAACTAGTGTTATTACTTTGTAAGGTCTTTGCAATTATACTTCAAAGCCAAGCAGTCTCTTTAAAATTTTCCTATTCCTTTTAATCATTAATGATATCCTCTATTTGTTAACCTTTTAAAGTACAGCGTTTTCCAGAATGAATGAATAGGAATTCTTTTTAAGCAGATAAATAGAGCAGCAATGTGAAGAAGACAGTGCAATTTCTAGACAGATAATCTATTGTTATTTTAATTACAATATTTGCAGTTAAATTGTTTTGACTATTAATCTACTGCAAAATACAGTACAATTTACATTTTTCTTCATTTTTAGAGCTTAAGCAAACCATATTTTAAATGATAGCAAACATTACATTCTAACATTTTACATTTAGAAATTCCCATTTTAGTTTTCTACTGATTAAATGAGATCTCAAAAAACAGTGTATCTGAGTATAAAAAGGAATATCTGGAATACAATTACTTAAAAATATTCCACTTTGCACTTATAATGCATTTCAAAATGTGGAATGAATATTTTATGCAGAACCCATTTTTGACTTGAAGATGGTTTTATATTTAAAAGTCTCTACTGAAATGTGTTCTCAAAAAAGAATGTATTCAACCATCCATTGTTTTCATGTCCAAGCTACTGTCAGAAGGGAGTATTCAGTGATATTCCAAGAGTAATTTTTCCACTTATAGAAAAAAATAAATGAGAATCTGTATGTTAATGTGGTATGCTCAGCTGACCTTTAATTCTTCATATGGTTGAGTAAACAGATGGCATAAAGTTTAGGTTTTCTTGTGAAAATGAAAGCATGGCATCTTTATCCAGACTCCAAAGGAGGGAAATTCAGATTGTAATACTATTTATTGAACACCAAGTATATGTTATAAACTCCCCTTACATTCTCTTAGTTTTCACAGAAAATAGGTAAATGTGTGAGTGATGCAGATAAAGGCAGAGACGTCTTGATAAAGTAATATTTGACGTGGCATATTGTCTCCTTGTGTGGTCCAACCTGGGCTCTGCTCTCTCATTCCATCTCCTGTACTCAGCCCAGCTGGGGCTCCTGCTGCCTGAGTTCTTCGTTTTCCCCATGCTCTGCTGGTGGGAAGGGTTGTGATCTGCTGCTTTTGGCACAAGGATAACTGAGCTGAAACATTTCCTCCATTGAGCAAAAACCTGAAAGCTCTAACACTTTCTATGAAGAGCCATAAAAAGTGTCCTGCCAATGCCCGACTAAAGCAGCTAAAAGATGTTACTATTCAGCCATATCGTATCCTATTTTACATGGGCTACAAGTGTACATGACCACGTTTAGCTTATAGAGTCAGAGAAGGTCAGGGCTGGAGGGAGCCTTTGAGATCACTTAGTGCAGTGGGTTTCAGAGTTTCTCCAGGGTATGGGTGTTGGGGAAGGGGACAGGAAGGAAGGCTCAGTCCCTTTCCACAAGAACAGGTCAGCTTTTGTTTTATATGTTGTGACTCTGAGCAGGATTTCTTTAGGGAAAAAGTGTTCTGCCATTTTTTTTTCCATTAAAATATTTGAGAACTGCTGATCCTGTCTTTTTACAGATAAGGAACAGAGGCCCCGAGAGATGTTGTGTTTTCATTCAATGTCACTTGCAAATATGGAGATTTTACCTAGGCTGGAATTTCTTGCTTAGACAGTATGTAATAAATATATCACATTTTTTCTTGAAACTTCTTGGCTAGAAAGCCATGAATAGAGCATCTATATGGCCTGCTTCTGTGCCATTGTTCCACTCTTGCAAGCATGCAACCTCAGCATGTGCGAATACGTATGATGTGCGTGCATGCACGCATGTGCTTATTTTCATTAGGCTGTGGGAGCACATTAATGCCACAAGACTGTAGAACTCGGGGATCAAGTTGGTCACCTCAGTCACCTCAGTGCTTGGAACACTTCCTTAGTTTTCCGTGGTATGGCAGATGCTACTTGCTGTAGGGAGCAGATGATAAATACAATCCCAAATCCCTTGGCCCCTGTTGCCACCAACATGGCTTTGATACTGGTGTCAATTGAAGAACTTTGGATGCTTGGGGGAGGCCATTAGTTTAATGAGAGTGTTCTGTCTGGGTGTGGTACCCAGGCCCTTTAGTGCACACCACGTTGGGAGAAGGGGGCAACAGGACACTGCCACTCAATGCCACTGTGGCAATGGAGCCCATACCAAACGTTATAATATCCCTTGATCAAAACAGGTTGTTTCTAACTTTTCTGAAGGTCCCAAAATGCTAAATCTGGGTATTCAGTTTGCGTCCCATCTATTGCATTCAGTTCAATTTGGTCCAGCAAACATTTCTGCGTGCCTACTCTGTGCCAGGCACAAGATGTGAACCACATGTGAAGGAGATGCTCCTCCGAGTTAACTTAGGCCAGGATGTTTACATTTCTTCCTAAAAGATTATTTAAAAATAGGTTTAAACAAAGGTTGAAAACTTAATGTCTATCAGAACAACGTTGTAAATGAGCGAAATGGGGAAGCCCTTCTAAGGGGCTAGGCAATTCCTGTCCATCATTACCATGTAGAAAAGTGGGCCTTGTTGTTGCCAGATCTTCTAACTCAAGCAAAGCAAGAAATCTAGATTTTTAAATGTTGTATATCCCAGTTTTTAAGTTTGGGAACTAAATCAAAAACATTTAAAGCCAACATCTGTGAGCTGCATCCAGTTCACAGAAAGCCCAGTTTGTGACAAATGCTTTAAACTAAACTTGGAATGTGATCACTGCATTTGTAGGTGACTGTCCTGCTATGTAAAACATATTGTCTCAGTCCACGATGCTGGAAGGCTTATACTGCACATATGGCTTTGTAGACATATTGTGGGCAGTCAATGAATATTAATCATTAGCAGCAGTTTTATCACCACCATTATGCAAGCTCGAGAAAGGCATTGTCGAGCAGTTATTAGCAAACCTGCAACAGTAACTGTGGGACTACTTTGGAAAATGATGATCTAGAATTAGATTTCTCTCACACACTTAAAAGCAATTATAAGCAGTGAGAAAGAAATATGATTACAGTACGGTCCAAAGGCAGGGATATTTTAAATAGCTTTTGAATTTCTATAGATTGAAGAACCGAGTACCTTGCATTCCATGAAGTCTTAGCACAGTTGATTATAAAAATGTATATTTTGGCTACTTGGTTTCATGGAAACAGTGAAATGTTTATTTGTTTGATTGGTATGGCTGCTGCAGCTGCTGCTTCTCTATTGCACATAATCATAAGCACTTGCTTTTCAGATTTTATAATTGTATGAGACCAAGTTTAAGACGTTATTCCCTGAAGAGAAGAAAAATATATTTTTTATGAAAATGAATTGAGAAATAATGTGTACATTACTTCTAACAAATAAATTCCCTTGATATAGACTGAATGCTTGTGTTCTCCCAAAATTCATATGATGGTATGAGGAGGTGGGGCCTCTGGGAGGTGATCGCATCATGAGAATGGAGCCCTCATGAATGGGATTAGTGCTCTTATAAAAGAGGCCCCAGAGAGCTCCCTCACTCCTTCTGCTACCTGAGGTTACAGTGAAAAGACGGCCATCTAGGAATCAGGAAGAGAGGCCTCACCAGACACCAAGTTTGTGCCTTGATCTTGGACTTCCAGACTCCAGAACTGTGAGAAATAAATTTCTGTTGTTTGTATGCCTTCTAGTCTATGTTATTTTGCCATGGAAGCCCGAATAGACTAAGACAGCCCCTAATATTAAAATCCACCACTTCAAAGCTTCTATGTTCTTCCCTAACATAGATTCAGTATGTAGAGCCAGGAGAAATCTTAGAGACGATCTACCCCAACTCAAATCTTTCTGATGAGTAAACTAAGGCACAGAGAGGTCAAGTGATTGATCTAGTGCCACACAACAAAACAGCATTAGAATCCAATTCTCCAACATCAGGTATAGGAAACTGAGACATTTATAGATTTAACACTTGTAGTTTAAATTACATACCAAGGACCTAAAATTCATGACATATAGTATTTACAATTTCACTGAAGCAGGGATTTGAATGCATGTGTAGTGATGCTGATACATTGAGATGAGTCACGTCACTGGTGAATGAGCCTAGCTGACCACCTGGTATCTAATCTGAACCCAGCTGCATTGTTTTCTGCTCTAAAGGGGTCACTTAAATTGTTTGGTTATAGTTTATCACTTGCCTGTTACAGGCTTTCAATAAAATGTTTCTTAAAGGAAGGAGTGAATAAAAGACTACATTTTATAGAGAAAATTATATGCTGTAGAGGCATTTCCAGATATGAGTATTTAAAATTTCTCATGATGTTAGCCCTTGTGAATGTTGAGGGTCAACTGTAGTTTGTATTAACAGAAAAGATCCTCAGATAAGGAGGCAGAGTCTCCAGTGGTTTCTCCCAATGGAATTTGAGCCAGGCTCATAATTTTCTGGGGTGAAAAGGTAAGACTAAAATAGAGACTTAAAAATATTGAATCAAATTCCTCCAGTTTTAAAACTAGTCCCTGAGATTAAGTTAGGGAGCTTTGAAAACTGCATCAGCCCTTTCCAGTATTCCGTGTCCTGTTCAATAAATTATTGCTTTAGGGATAAAAAATTTCATGCCTAGATGCTGTATGGTGTAATGTGATTAAGACTCCCCTTCTGAACATATGTTTGACTTGGGCAAGGCACTTAGCCTTTCTAATTCTTGGTTTCCTCAGCTACGAAATTGACAATGACACCTGGTGCTAGAGGGCATTTGGAAGTTCATAGGTGGCCCCTTGGGAAGTCGGGTTGGGCACCCTCCAGTGTTCTTTCCCAGCAGCCTCTCCTTCCTCTATCACGGGGGGCTTTGCAGTGCCTGCTTATTTGTCTGTGACATTCCACATCAAGCTGTGAACTCTGGGAGGGGCAGGGGAATGTCTTGGTCTCCTTTATATCTCGCTCAATAAATGTTAATCGAATGACTAAAGCGCATAATGCAAATGTAAGGAATTATAATTTCATCCAGGAAGTCTGGTTCTTTAATTTGATGCTAGTAGGAATTCCTTGATCTTGAGCATGCTCTGACTTCTGGTATTCAGGTCTAACTCCACAAAAAGGAAGATGGAGAATACTTATAACCCATGTGTAGGGGATTTTGGCACATAATTTGACTGTTAAAATGTTATTCGGTTGGTATTTCCTGAGCAGCGTGTGGGGTTAGCCTACCCTTGAGGAAGTCTGTACGTTTTTGTACTTTTCTAATGGAATGCAGGGATCCGTTCCCTCCTTCAGAGTTAAATAACAGAACTATTGAATCACGTAGCCATGAAATAATATAGCCATGTAAAGGGACCAGCATAGTCTATGGCTCATACTGAGTCTCAGCAAATACTGGCTTTATCATCTCCTTGCAAACCTCCCCAACCCAGTTCAATATTTCTATGACTGGTGATTTTCTTATCTGACTTCACTGAGGATCTTTACCATCTGGGAAAACTTCTCTTCACGTTAGTTATAAGTGAGATGCACCTTGGCCTCACCCTTCTAGATTTTGGGTTGGTTTTAGTCTACCCAATGGTGGATGGAAAGCCAATGGTGACCCTGGCTGATGTTGGATCCAAATGTTTGTTTGTTTGGGGCCCATGGACTGTGAGACAGGCTCATAGTGGGTGAGGTGAGAGATTTTTGTGTGCCTTTCCCTTTGCTGATGGAGTAGGTGAGTGAGACCTCCTTGCTGTTCTCTTTTGCCACATGATAGCTTCTTCCTCTGTTCCACACAGAGCACACCCTTCCTTTCTGCTCAAGAGCCTCCCTCAGCTCAACCAATACACTCAGCTCAGTGGAGAAAGGTGGGGAGATTGTGTGATCATGCATGTGTGTGTGTGTGTGTGTGTGTGTGTGTGTGTATACATGGTGTACATCAAAGAGGGGGCCCTCCTTGGATTTTGTAGTGGGTTCCATTTGAACTTGTTGTATTATGTCACTGCTCCTACTGTAACAAAGATCTTTGTTTCGAAGACTGGCTCCTCGGGGCTTTTGTCAAGCCAAAAATAACAAAGATTATAGAAAATCATAGAAGCAGAATTGGGAGAGTCTATGGCTTTGAGATTACATTTAATGCAATAATGTGTTTACTTGCTATAATATTTTACTGTTTTATTCTTCCCAAAGTGCAATTTACAATGGTTTTACTAAAGGGTATCAAGTCATCTTGGTAAGTGATCTTTTGTTTATGTGCCTTTTAATTACCCAGATTGGTTTTTCCTCAACTTCAGCTCATCTTAAAAACGTTCAGAGGCTGTGCCAGGATAGCTTAGGGGGCACCAGGTTTCTTGCTAGACAAGCAGAAAAGCATTATACAGTTGTTCTGGGGAGTTGTAAAAAAAATTAAAAGGTATAAGGGAGTGGTCTTTGTAATCACATACTCTTCTTGGCCTCCAAACCAGTTGCGTGTTTTCTCCTAAGTCTAAACCCAAAGCTATATATGGTGTTGGTATGAAATAACATCATGCTAGAGATAATTATGTCTGTCTTGAGGACTTGACTCAACCAGGCTGACACTTCATAAGGAAAGTCTTGTGATTCTGGAGCACTAGGCATTTGCTCGGAACTGTTTACAAAACCACTCTAGTAAAGACACAGCCCTTCTAATAGAAATGCTATGTCCTTGGAACTTCTCAAAACTTTTCACTTTAAGCTAATTGCAGGCTTTCCTGTGGGCACAGAATCAAGTAAATACGCACTTTAAAATGAGCTTCTGATGCTCACTCACGAATATATCATGTCTGGAAGACAAAACATTTTTTGGAGAGCAGAGATCTGGGACAACAACATTTTCATGGTTACTTCATTATTGTAAAACTTGATCTGAAATCCTGTGATACATGTCCCCAGGGGAAAAAATTCCTGCCCATCCATCATTCCATCAGTTGTGGATAATCAAATCCAGTTGCACAGTGAGTGCATCGTGCAGAAGAGGAAACGACAACCTGGAGAACGTACTTGTCTTGCTCAGGATCCCCCAGAGTTCCATCTGCTTTGATCTCTAGTCTCTACTGTCTTCTCTAGTTGCTCCCACCCCCTCCCAGCTCAGCCTTGCCCTGATCTCTACAACTGGCTTCGATCTTGTGTCCCAGCTCTGAAAACTCTATTTGTGGTCCATCTTGTTCCCCTGCGCCTGACTCCTGATCAAAGTCACCTAGAGCCCTGGTCCCTCTAAAGCTGAATTCTCTCTTGCTCTTGCTGGTTTACCTTCCAGTGCTTGGAGCCTTTCACTAATCACAGACAGGTGACGAAGCCCTGATTAATAATAATAATAATAAAGGTGAAAGCTAACATATATTAGGTACTTACTATGTGCCAGGTACAGTGCCAAGTGTTTTACATATAGCATCCTACTTAATCTTTACAGACATTTTATAAAGTAGATAATATTAATATCCTCATTTATAAGTAGATAAACCAAGGCTCAAAGAGGTCGAATAACTTGATCACTAAGCCCCTTGCTGAGATGTGAACACAGTCACATCTGGGTCCTTGCTCTTAGACATTACACTCTTCCGCCGTGTGAAGACAGACCTTTCTTATGCTCAATGCCTGCCTTGGTTACCAAGTGCTCTCCTCTCCTGGATCCCCTGTAGCTCTGCCCTGTCTCCTGCTAGGGTACCTAGACTTCATGTTGGGCCTCCCTGATGAGGCTACTCGATTCTGACAGCTCTACTGGACCATGTGTTGTCTGTTGCAGAGTGCTTTGGACACTGTGCTCTGCTTCTTGCCATGAGCATCTCCCCATCACATGTAGCAAAAGACTGCCCACCTCAGCTGGCAGGGCCAGTTTCAGTCCAGCCCCCTAAGTCTGCCCTATTCTGCTGTTGTTGATCCAGCTGTACCCCTGGTATGATCCTCAGCTTGCTGGGAACTTAACTGGGTAGTGGGAGAAGAGATGTGGGTTTGACTTGAGATCAGCATTCAGACTGAACAGAGAAAAAAGACACATTAAATAATATGAGTAGTTTGAATTTTAGGAGGACATTGAAACCTGTGATTTTAATGTTCACGTGATTTTAATGTAACGTTTTTTTTTAAATTTTTTGTTTATTGCAGTAACATTGGTTTATAACGTATAAATTTCAGGTGTACATCATTATACTTCTATTTCTGCATAGATTACATCATGTTCACCACCCAAATACTAATTACAACCCATCACCACACACACATGCCGAATTATCCCTTTCGCCCTCCTCCCTCCCCCCTTCCCCTCTGGTAACCACCAATCCAATCTCTGTCTCTATGTGTTTGTTTATTGTTGTTGTTATCTACTACTTAATGAAGGAAATCATACGGTATTTGACCTTCTCCCTCTGACTTATTTCACTTTGCACAATACCCTCAGTGTCCATCCATGTTGTCGCAAATGGTTGGAATTCATCGTTTCTTATGGCTGAGTAGTATTCCATTGTGTATATATACCACATCTTCCTTATCCATTCATCCCTTGATGGGCACTTAGGTTGCTTCCAAGTCTTGGCTATTGTGAATAACGCTGCAATGAACACAGGGGTGCATGTATCTTTACGCATTGGTGTTTTCAAGTTCTTTGGATAAATAGCCAGCAGTGGAATAGCTGCATCCTATGGTAGTTCTATCCTTGATTTTTTGAGGAATCTCAATACTGTTTTCCATAGTGGCTGCACCAGTTTGCACTCCCACCAGCAGTGTATGAGAGTTCCCTTCTCTCCACATCCTCTCCAACACATGTTGTTTCCTGTCTTGTTAATTATAGCCATTCTGATGGGCGTGAGGTGATATCTCATTGTAGTTTTGATTTGCATTTCCCTGATAGTTAATGATTTTGAACATCTTTTCATGTGTCTGTTGGCCATCTGTATATCTTCTTTGGAGAAATGTCTGTTCAGGTCTTTTGCCTATTTTTTAATTGGGTTGTTAGTTTCTTGTTGTTGAGATGCATGAGTTCTTTATACATTTTGGAGATTAAGCCCTTATCAGATGTGTGGTTTGCAAATATCTTCTCCCAATTGTTAGGTTATCTTTTCGTTCTGTTGATGGTTTCCTTGGCTGTGCAGAAGCTTTTTAGTTTGATGTAGTCCCATTTGTTTATTTTTTCTATTGTTTCTCTTGCCCAGTCAGACATGGTGCTTGAAAATATGTTGTTAAGACCGATGTCAAAGAGCGTACTGCCTATGTTTTCTTCTAGAAGTTTCATAGTTTCAGGTCTTACATTCAAGTCTTTAATCCATTTGGAGTTAATTTTTGTGTATGGTGTAAGGTAAGGGTCTACTTTCATTTTTTTGCATGTGGCTATCCAGTTTTCCCAACACCATTTGTTGAAGAGACTTTCTTTTCTCCATTGTATGTTCTTGGCTCCTTTGTCAAAGATTAGCTGTCCATAGATGTGTGGGTTCATTTCTGGGCTTTCGATTCTATTCCATTGATCTGTGTGTCTGTTTTTGTGCCAGTACCATGCTGTTTTGGTTACTATAGCTTTGCAGTATATTTTGAAATCAGGGAGTGTGATACCTCCAACTTTGTTCTTTTTTCTCAGGATTCCTTTAGCTATTCGGGGTCTTTTGTTGTTCCATATAAGTTTTAGGATTCTTTGTTCTACTTCTGTGAAAAATGTTGTTGCAACTTTGATAGGGATTGCATTGAATCTATAGATTGCTTTAGGAAGTATGGACATCTCAACGATGTTAATTCTTCCAATCCAAGAGCATGGAATATCTTTCCATTTCTTTGTGTCTTCTTCAATTTCTTTCAGCAATGTTTTATTGTTTTTGGTGTACAGCTCTTTCACCTCTTTGGTTAAGTTTATTCCTAGGTATTTTATTCTTTTTGTTGCAATTGTAAATGGGATTGTATTCTTAATTTCTCTTTCTGTTACTTTGTTTTTAGTGTATAGAAATACAATTGATTTTTGCATGTTGATTTTGTATCCTGCAACTTTACCATATTCGTTTATTACTTCTAAAAGTTTTCTGGTGGATTCTTTAGGGTTTTCTATATATAAAATCATGTCATCTGCAAATAGTGAGAGTTTCACTTCTTCCTTTCCAATTTGGATCCCTTTTATTTCTTTCTCTTGCCTGATTGCTCTGGCTAGGACTTCCAGTACTATGTTAAATGGGAGTGGTGACAGTGGGCATCCTTGTCTGGTTCCTGATCTTAGAGGGATAGGTTTCAGTTTTTCACCATTGAGGATGATATTAGCTGTGGGTTTCTCATATATGGCCTTTATTATGTTGAAGTACTTTCCTTCTATACCCATTTTCTTCAGAGTTTTTATCATAAATGTATGCTGTATCTTGTCAAATGCTTTCTCTGCATCTATTGAGATGATCATGTGATTTTTATTCTTCATTTTATTAATGTGGTGTATCACGTTGATTGATTTGCAAATGTTGAACCACCCCTGCATACCTGGAATAAATCCCACTTGATCGGAGTGTGTAATCTTTTTAACGTATTGTTGTATGCGATTTGCTAGTATTTTGTTGAGGATTTTTGCATCGATATTCATCAGTGATATTGGCCTGTAATTTTCTTTTTTTGTGTTGTCCTTGTCTGGTTTTGGTATCAGGGTAATGTTGGCTTCGTAGAATGAGTTAGGGAGCTTCCCCCCCTCCTCAATTTTTTGGAAGAGTTTGAGAAGGATAGGTATTAAGTCTTCTTTGAATGTTTGGTAGAATTTGCCAGGGAAGCCGTCTGGTCCTGGACTTTTAGTTTTGGGGAGGTTTTTGATTACTGTTTCGATCTCCTTACTGGTGATTGGTCTATTCAAATTCTCTACTTCTTCTTGATCCAGTTTTGGAAGGTTGTATGATTCTAGGAATTCATCCATTTCTTCCAGATTGTCGAATTGGTTGGCATATAGCTTTGCATAGCATTCTCTTATAATCTTTTGTATTTCTGAGGTGTCTGTTGTAATTTCTCCTCTTTCATTTCTGATTTTACTTATTTGTGCCTTCTCTCTTTTTTTCTTGGTGAGTCTAGCTAAAAGTTTGTCCATTTTGTTTATCTTTTCAAAGAACCAGCTCTTGGTTTTATTAATTTTTTCTATTTTTTTTTGGTCTCTATTTCATTTATTTCTGCTCTGATTTTTATTATTTCCCTTCTTCTACTGATTATGGGCTTTGTTTGTTCTTCTTTTTCCAGTTCCTTTAGGTGCATTGTTAGATTGTTTATTTGAGATTTTTCTTGTTTGTTGAGATAGGCCTGTATTGCTATAAACTTTCCTCTTAGAACCACTTTTGCTGTATCCCATAAATTCTGGCATGTCGTATTTTCATTTTCATTTGTCTCCAGGTATTTTTTGACTTTTTCTTTGATTTTTTCATTGACCCAGTCGTTGTTCAGTAGCATTTTGTTTAATCTCCACGTATCTGTGGCTTTTCTGATTTTCTTCCTATAGTTGATTTCTAGTTTCATACCGTTATGGTCAGAAAAGATGCTTGGTATTATTTCAATCTTCTTAAATTTATGGAGACTTGTTTTGTGGCCTAATATGTGATCAATCCTGGAGAATGTTCCATGTGCATTTGAAAAGAACGTGTATTCTTCAGTTTTTGGATGGAATGCTCTGTATATATCTACTAGGTCCATCTGTTCTAGTGTGTCTTTTAAGGCCAATGTTTCCTTATTGATCTTCTGTTTGGATGATCTATCCGTTGGTGTAAGTGGGGTGTTAAAGTCCCCTACTATTATTGTGTTACTGTCTATTTCTCTTTTTATGTCTGTTAATAATTGCTTTATATATTTATGTGCACCTACATTGGGTGCATAGATATTTACAAGTGTTATATCCTCTTGTTGGATTGTTCCCTTGATCATTATGTAATGCCCTTCTTTGTCTCGTTTTACAGTTTTTGTTTTAAAGTCTATTTTGTCTGATATGAGTACTGCTACCCCAGCTTTCTTTTCATTGCCATTTGCGTGGAGTATCTTTTTCCATCCCTTCATTTTCAGTTTGTGAGTGTCTTTGGGTCTGAAGTGTGTCTCTTGTATGCAGCATATATATGGGTCTTGTTGTTTTATCCAGTCAGCCACGCTATGCCTTTTAATTGGAGCATTTAGTCCATTGACATTTAAAGTAGCTATTGATAAGTATGTACTTACTGCCATTTTTCAACTTTTTTTTTTCTAAGTGTTTTAGTAGTCCTTCTCTGTTCCTTTCTCCTTCTATACAGAATTGATGGTCACTTTAGTTTGACTTCTGTCTGAAAGCTCTACTCTTTAACTCCCCTCCTCCTTCATTTTATGTTTTTGATATCATATCTAACCTCTTTTTTGTGCATTTGTATCCATTACCATCTTATCATGGAAATGGATAATTTTTCCTATTTGTGGTCTTCTCTTTTCCCCTTAAATCCACCCCTATAACATTTCTTGTAGCACCGGTTTCTTGGTGACAAACTCCTTTAATTTTTGCTTGTCTGGGAAATTTTTGATCTCTCCTTCCATTTTGAATGATAACCTTGCTGGGTAGAGTATTCTTGGCTGTAAGTTTTTTCCTTTGGCACTTTAAATATGTTGTGCCACTCTCTTCTAGCCTGTAAGTTTTCTGCTGAGAAGTCAGCTGATAGCCTTATGGGATTTCCTTTGTATGTAACTTGTCTTTCTCTGGCAGCTTTTAGGATTCTCTGTTTATCTTTAATTCTGGACATTTTGATTATGATGTGTCTTGGTGTAGGCCTCTTTGGGTTTATCTTGTTTGGGGCTCTCTGTGCTTCCTGTACCTGGATGTCTGTTTCCTTCCTTAGGTTAGGGAAGTTTTCATCTATTATTTCTTGAAATAGATTCTCTGTCCCTTTGTCTCGCTCTTCTCCTTCTGGGACACCTATAACACGGGGGTTAGTGTGCTTGATATTTTCCCAGAGGTCCCTTAGACTGTCCTCATTCTTTTTAATTCTTTTCTCTTTTACCTGTTCAGCTTGGGTAATTTCTTCTAGTCTTTCGTCCAGCTCGCAGATCCATTCTTCTGTATCCTCTACTCTGCTTTTGAGTCCCTCTAGTGAATTTTTCATTTCCAGTATTGTATTCTTCATTTCTGATTGGTTCTTTTTTATATCTTCCATTTCTTTGTTGACATTCTCACTGAGTTCATCTATTCTTCTCCCCAGATCAGTGAGCATCCTTAACACTCTTTGTTTGAACTCTCTGTCGGGTAGGTCACTCATTTCTGTTTCACTTAGTTCCTTTTCTGGGGTTTTGTCCTGTTCCCTTACTTGGAATGTATTCTTTTGCCTCCTCATTTTGCCTCTTTCCCTGTGCTTGTGTCTACGTATTAGGTAGGTCAGCTACGTCTCCTGCTCTTCGATAGGTGACCTTATATAAGTCATGCCTTAGGACACCTGCAGTGTGCTTCCCTCAGTTCTCAGTGTTCCAGGGGTGATCCCTATGTGGGCTACGTGTGTCCTTCTGTTGTGGCGTGTTTGCTCTCCCTGTAGGCACCCAGGGAGGTCGAGTTATGCTCCTGGCCAGCTGTTGTAATGCTCAGCTGCTTGTAGTTGTTGTGGGCCCTTCAGTCTCTTAATCAGGTGTGTGGAGCCCCCAGCACAGTTGGCTGCAAGTTCTAATACCACATTTGTGTTGCAATATTTCTTTTAAGTGAGTAGGCCCCCAGCATGGCAGGTTGTTAGGCTCAGGGGCTTACAATTGTTATAAGCTTCCGGCCTTTAGGTCTCTTGTCAGCTCTGAGGATTGCAGCTGGGTGGGGCTGGCCTCAGGCACGGGAGCACCCAATTGTTTCATGCTTTGGCAGGTGGGGCAAACCCCCTATGTGTGTCTTTGAGAAGCACAAGTCTTCTGCAGCTGACAAGCCCTGCCGCCCACAGGTCCACACACACAGTCAACACAGTCCTGCCCCGTGTGCGTGCCCCGACCTCCCGAAGCGGACCCAGTCTCTCCACGGCGCGAGCCCCACACACTCCACCACCGCCCCACACTCTCCACCCGCTCCTTGTGCACGCCCTGCCCCACTGAATTCGGCTCAGTTGCCAGACAGCAGAGAATCCAGTCACCAATCTATGCAGGCCCACAAGTTGCCTGAGGGCTTGTTGTTGGGTGGGGCCAGTCTCTAGGGTGGGCTGCCTGCCCTGGCTGAGCTGGATTAAATCGGTGCTCTAGCGGGTGGGGAGGACCCTGGGCTAGCAGGCCCCAGGGAGAACTCCAATGGCGTCTGTGTCAGCACACCCACACCAGGCCACAACAATGGCCGCCGCCAATGTCCCAGTCCCTGGAGAGGTCTCACCTCTCACCGAGATGCACACAGGGCCTATCAGGTGAGTCTCTTTTCACCAAAGCACTGTGCATCTTTCTTTCTCATGATTTTCGGTTGCTTTCTAAAACGGGTGAGTTTGTGCGTGGGCCCTTTAAGAGCCAGTTTTAATTTCTTTGTGAACCAGCTTTTCTGGGGGTACTCCCCAGTGTTTTAGTAGCAGGCAAAGTCAGATATTATGCCACTCGTCTCGATTGTGCTGGGTCCACAAAATGCCCACACCGGGGGCGCTCCCCGGCTCAGGGCCCCGCGCCTCGAGGGAGGGCTGCGTACCTGTGGGCTGCTCCCAGGCGGCCATGAGGTGCTGCGGCTTGTGGAGGCGGCGTTTTTCCTCTCCAGAAGGGAGTCTCTGCCTCTTCTACCTCAGTTAGGATTGTCCGTTGTTGCAGGAGTTCCTCTTATCCAGTTTACAGTCCTGTCTCAGGGGTAATTTGTCCACGAGTAGTTGTAAATTGGCTGTGTCCGTGGGAGGAGGTGAGTTCAGGGTCTGCTTACGCCACCGTCCTCCCAATCTCTCCCTAATGTAACTTTTCAAGTTTAGGAATGCAACTTCTAGAGATCCTTCATAAATATTCATGAGTAACCTCATAAGTAAGTTTTTCAAAATTGATTATATTATAAAATTTTTAATCAGTCTGCCAAACTTTCTCTTTTCTCAGTCTAGATGTGGTAAAGATCAACCCTTGTCTTACAGTTACAGTAAATTTAGCCCCGAATGACTCAAAACTGAACTCTTGGTCCATTATTTATGCTCTGATCAGATTTTACCTATGTGTACTCCTGTGTTCACATTCCCAACTGCCTTTTCACATCTACATATATTCCTACAATGCTTGATATTTGACCCAAATACCTGTCTTCTATGTCAGTCCTATACCATTTGGCCCACTCCTCACACCTATTCCTCTCTGTCCCTAAATGAACCTCAGTCCCTTATATGTTTATACTTTTGCTAACCTTCTGCATGTAGTTTTATTTACTTTGGCATCTGCATCCCATTCTCTTAACCTTGACCCATCTCTGCCATTTCTAGCTCTGTGCCTTTGGGTGACTACATAAACCAGTCTATGCCTCTGAGACAACATCTATAAGGTGGCAGATAATAACTGCTTATGCAAAGTGCTTACAAGAATGACTGGCCTACAGGAAGTGTTTAATACAGGCTAGCTAAATGTTTTCTCCTCCACAGACAGATAGCTCAGCTATAAGAATTGTCCTGTCTCCCATTCTGTGATATGGACAAAAGGCCCCAGTTGTGGATGGAATGAGAATAATACCATTTTCTGAGCATCTTCTCTGCTTTAACCTCACTGCTAAGCACTCACATTATTTCACTTAATCCTCTCAGTGATCACAAAGAGGCAGACACCACCACCCCTGTTTATAGGTTTGAGGTAATGACTAGTTTGGAGTTCAGGGAGTATTTTTCCTTCCTTGCTTCTCAGAGGCCATATCCTACATCATCTTGGTGCTTGCTTGAGATGGCTGGTGTGGTTCTGTAGTGTGTCTTGTGGGTTTCCATGTGAGATGAGATCAGTGGGGCAGGAGCAGTCTTGGGGGACACTGTAGGAGGCTTTCAGTGTTTTGGAAAAATATAGGAAGTTCTTGGCAATGTGGTTATAGAAGTGTGCATACCTTGTGGATACTTTCTGGGAAAAAGAAGATCATTGGTGTCCATAGAGAGATTAGGGAATGGTGAGCATTTTGAGATAATATTAATGAAAAACAGAATAATTTTGTGAAAATAACTTATTTAGTCCTGTTCAGAGGATGAATAATTGAGGACATTTGACAGGGACTGGAAACTCCTGGCAACTCCTTGATCTGAGAGTGAGGAACTGAGCGGCAGGGAGCCCCAGAACCTGTCCACAGTCATTTCAGTGCAGTGGCCCTGCCAGAACCCTACATCATGGGGCACTATTAATCTTTTCTCCAGGATTGAGGAAAGGTCTGGACCAAGTGTTCCTCAGGCACTCTGCTGTGTCTCTGATGGGGGAAGTGATGAGGCAGGGAATTTGGGATGACTTTTGGCTCCAAGGCAAGTGCGTTTACTTAGTATTAAGACTTCTGTTAGATAGCTAGTGAGGAAAATAAGACACTTAACCCTAAACTCTTAATGCTCAACTATTTCACGACTGTTACTATAGGTTCTGAAGAGAGGAGAGCAGAGGAAACAGTCTGAACAAAGGTACCCCATGGTTGCTGTGGGGCTTTGGTCTCAAATCCCAGTGGATTAGAGCATGTGTCAGCTGTGAGCATGCCCTTTGCCTGTCTAGGTTCAGGTGGAAGGTTACAAGCTGAAAGATAAAAAGTAAAATAAGTATAAATAGGAGCCAAGAAAGCATAAACCTAAAGACAGACTCGAAAGTGAGAGAATGTTATGCTCATGAATGAGAAAGAGCACGCAACTGGCCTTACAGAAATCTCCAGCTTCCACTGCTGGATTTCGTTTTGGGTAGCACCTCCTCAGCACAATGGTGGCGTGTCCCCTCCTCAGGAGGTGGTGAGCCCAGGTGGGAGAAACCTTGAGCTTCTCCCTAGCTGAAATGTGCCTAAACCACTAACTACAGCATTCTTAGAGGGAATTCTCTAAGGAAAGTTGTATTCCCTGGGGTTGGAGATTCTAGTGGACTACAGTGGTTTTCAAACTTTCTTTTTTGTGATAAGATGCTTCTTTCAGCCATAAAACTTATACAGAACTCTAATATGTAAACTGGTAAAAATGTATTCTATTTGTTTAAATTTATTTTATGAATTCAACTGTAGCAAAGATTTTCTATACACTTTTTACTATATATATAACAATGAGGAGGGTGGGGGAAGATATCCACTCACTGAAAAGAGCCTGCAAACCAAATTTCCAAAAGAAATAAAGAAATCAAAAGTTCAGTAATGCAATTATAAAAGCAACAAACCAAACGTGAGTTTACTCCATGAAGTAGTCTGAATAAGACATTAGCATAGAATGCTCAAAGAGATAAATGAAAGAATGATTCTCATTAAAAAGAGCAAGAAATTATAAAACAATATTTGGTAAAAATGAAAAGAGTTTAAGGAAAGAAAAGAACAGTTAAGAAAAATGGAGAATAGATTAAAAGGCTCCAAAATATCTTTAACAGAAATTCAAGAAGAATAAAATAGAGGTAATGGTAGAGAATCAGTATTTCAAAAAATGATAATTAAAAAATGTACCAGAATTGAAGAAAGACATGAGCCTTTGGATTAAAATGATACTCTGAGTACCAACCAGAATGAATAAAAATACATTAACAAATACACACATGATGGTAAAACTGCAGAGTATCAAGATGTATTAGTTTGCTAAGGCTACCATAACAAATTATCACACACTAGCTGGCTTACACAAGAGAAATTTATTTTCTCACCATTTCAGCGGCTACAAGTCCAAGATCAAGATGCTAGCAGGGTTGGTTTCTTCTGAGGTCCCTCTCCTGGGCTTCCAAATGGCCACTTTCTCACTATGTCTTCATATGGTCTTTGCTCTGTGCCTGTGTGTCCTAATCTCCTTCCTATAAGGACAAGAGTCAGGTTGGATTAGAACCTACCCTAATGGCCTCATTTTAACTTATTCACCTCATTAAATGCCCCATCTCTAAATACAGTTGCATTCTGAGGTACTAAGCGTTGGGCTTCAATACATGAGTTTTGAGGGGCATACCACTCAGCCCATAACACAAGGATAAGGAATAAAATCTTAAGAGCCTCCAATGAGACGAGATTTCCACAAAAGAGTGCCCATCAGACTAGCAGCAGACTTTACCTCAGCCGCAATAGATGCCAGAAGACAAGGGAGCAAGAGCTTCCATTTACTGAGAAGGGGTAGTAGCTGTCTATCTGGATGTAAAATGAAGCTGGAATATTGTTAAAAATGAAGCACAGGGACATTAAGTAATTTTGTCAAGGCCGTAAAACTAATAAATGGTAGGGCCAGGCTTTGATTTCAGGCAGTCTTACCCCAGATCTGGTGCTTTTAATTATTATGATATTAGGAACAAAAAGAGACATAACTACAGTAAAAATGATTTCAAAAAATAACAAGGAAATACCATGAACAATTTTGTGTTAATAAATTTGAAAATTTAGGGGAAATTAGTATTTTTTAGAAAACTATAAATTATTAACATTGATATAAAAGGAAATAGAAAGTAAATTTCAATTGCTACAATCCAGAGACGAAAGTCTTCTCTTCTTAAAAGTAAACAGGTCCAGATGACTTTACTGACAATTTTTAACAAAATGTTCAAAAGCAGATAGTTTTTATGTTATATAAATAGCTGCAGAGAATTAAAAAAACAGGAAACCCATTTAGCTCCCGTTATGACACTAGCAGAATTTTGACATTTAAGTCAGAACAAGAGCAGAATAAGAAAAAAACATTTTAGATCTTTTACTTATGCACAAATTTCAAATTAAAACAACCTTTAAATAAGCTGATTCCAACAGTAAAAATTAAACCAAGCCTGTGGCCAGGAATGTAAGGATCATTTATCATCCAAAAATCTATCAAAAGGTACATAAATTAATAGATGAAATAAGAAAATTAAATTCATCTCAAAAGATGAAGAAAAAGCATTTGATGAAATTTAAGAAGAACTCTTGATTATAACTATTATAAAATAGGGATAGAAGGATATTTCCTTTCTGTAATAAAGTGTATCTACTAGATATCTGCAGTAATTTCTTACTTAACAGTGAGACCTTAGAAAAATTCCCATTTAAGTCAGCAAGAACTCCAGGGTGCCCTTAGTCAACACTTCTTTTCAACTTTTTACTAGACATTCTAGCCCATGAAATAAGACAAGTGAAAGAAAAATTATTAAAAAGGAGGAGATCAAACCATCCTTATTTACAGGTGATAGGATTCACTACCTAGAAAAGCAAAAAGAACTTACAAGTAAATTCTTAAAAATAATAAAAGGGTTTAGCAACATTGGTTGTTGGCTATAAGATCAACATAAAAATATCAATAGCTCTTTTTATAACAAAGAGAAAATCAAATAGATTGAAAGATTTCTTTTACCGTAACTACTAAAAATAGAAGGTATATAGAAACAAATCCAACAAAGAATGTGTAGAATATTCATGGAGAAAATTACAAAACATTGAAGGACACAAGAGAAAACTGAATAAATGGAGAGATACATAATGTACATGACTAAAACAATTCAATGTTATAAAGATGGCAATTCTCCTCAAATTAATTATTCAATGTAATTCTAATTAAATGTTATAAGGATACTTTGTGGTACTCAAAATTAACATTAAACAGCAAATTGTGAAAAATAATAAAACTGTGAAGATTAACAACATGGGGGAACTGTCCTGTCATATCTCAAGGCCTATTATACACTGTAACAATTAACAATTTGACCAATCAAAAAATAGAGAGCCCAGAAAAAGACCTATGTGTATATATGACATGGCTTACATTTCACATCAAGAAGAAGAAAGGAGAGAATATTCAATAAATTTTGCTAGAACAATCAGTAAGCCACATGTATAAAAGTAAATCCTTACCTCAAACTATACAAAAATCATTCCAGGTATACCCAAGGCCTAAATATGAAATAGAAAAAACAGAAGGTTTTAGAAGAAAGTAAGAGAAAATACCTGTATAACCTTAGAGTAGGGAAGGAATTGATAGAGATATTACAAAAAGCACAACACATGAAAGAATAGATTGATATATTTGACTACATTAAAATTTAAAACAAATGTTCAACAGAAGGCACTATCAGAAAGTTAAAAGACAAGTCACAGAATAGAAGGAGATATTTGTCATGCATATAACTGACAAAAAATTGTTACAGTGTCTATATAAAGCACTCTTACAAATTAATATGAAAAGGACAAACAACCCAAAAGAAAATGTGCAAAAGAAACAAAAAGGTAATTCTAAGAAGAGGGAGTTAAAATGCACAATAAGTATATGAAAAGATGCTCAAACTAACTAGTAATTTGGGAAATATTATAAATTAAAAGTGAGATACAATTTCACGCCCCTCAGATTGGCAAAAATGAACAATACTAAGTGCTGTGGAGGATGTGGAGCAGTTGTAACTGTCATACAAGGTTGAGAAGAACATGTAATACTAAGGAGAACATTTTAGAGAGCACTTTGGCAATATCTTGTAACTTTGTATCTGAGTATGCTCTGTGAAGCAGCTGTTCTCTAGATCCATCTCTTAGAGAAACCTTGCACTTGTGAACAAGGAGTCTCACTTACTGTTACATCGTTTTTTAACAGAGGAGGTGCATGGCTTCAATGTCTATGAAGAAGAGAAAGAATAAACTGTGAGGTAGTCCTACAATGATGACTACTAACCTACTAGTTAAAAATGAATTAGTGAGGACCATGTGTATCAATGTGGATAACTCTCAAACAGATTGTTTAGCAAAAAAAAAAAAGTAAAGAATTGTTATTGTATATGTAAAACATAATATGTATGTTATATATATTCCAACACCTTGCAATATATAACTATAGATACATATGTAAGTTGTAATATTATTAAAGCTGTATGAAAGTGAAAAACAATACATTCTAGAGGTTTTCTCTGCAGCAGGAGGAATGGGATGGGATTGAGGAATGATGTGCTGGAATTGTCAACTCTATCCATAGTGTTTCATTTCTAAACAAAGGAAAGCATAACAAAACAGGTAAATATGGCAAAATGTTCCTTATAATTTTCCATAATTTCAATAGAAAAAATTTCAGTTTCAACAGAAATGCTTTATAGTTAAAAATAAAATATAACACTTGTTTATAAGAAAGACTTTTAATAAGAAAAATGGACTCTGAATAAAAGTCTTAACGTGTCACACCACTGACTGATGGGAGTACCATGTGATTTGGATAAAAACAAAGTGTAGTGCATTATAATTGCAACATTCTAGAGCACTGATTTTTAAGCATGTTAGTAATGTATTATGCCAAACTCCAATATATCAAACAGATGAGTGGTATTTTATTAATATAATTTATTTCATGAGGATATATATATCCTCATGAAATATATATACGAATATAAATGAAAATATAAAAATGAATGTATGTATTCATTCAAGTACGAGGAGAATAGATCAAGAGCTCCTATTATTAGTAAGAAAAACACAGATAACCCAGAAGAAAAATTCTCAGAGAGGCTACCCAAATGGCCAAGGAACATATGAAAAAGTGCTAACCTTGCTAGTCAGCAGTAGTGGGACCATATATTCTGGTTTGCCAGAAACAGTCCCAGATTACTTTGCTTTACTTGCTAAATTTTTAAAAACACCCCCTTTCACTTTTGGTTTAGATGATACATTTTGTGGTTGTCCTACTTACCAGGGAAATGCAAATTAAAATCACAGTGAGATACCACTATACATCAGAATGAAAAGGACTGGCAATGCCAAAGGTTGGCAAGGACGTGGGCCAATGCAATGCTTTTACTCTGAACAGCAGGAAAGAGCCCCACGGCTAATTCACGATGCTTCCATACTGGAACCTATTTGGGGAGGTTAAGAGGGGTGACCGTTCATGCCAAGCATGTGCTATCCTTATCTTCGGATTTCTAGAGCCCTTTCCCATGAGATGGTCCTGGGTCTGAGTCTCTGCTCAAAGTTATGGGAGCTTTGCCTGGGGAGTCTGTGTTTTAAGGCTGGTTTTGCTTAGTTTGCAGTTTGCCATACATACCAATAAGCCATTTAGTTATGGTTAAGCATTAATCAGAACTGGGTAAAACTTTGTTCAAACATGTTCTATCCCCAATCCTATATTTAGAAATCAGCTAAGTTACAGAAATATTGATCTATAGGAAGGGGGTATCAGATGCCTTCTGGGAGGAATCTCTCTGTCTTTTTCCAGGTCTCTGTGACGCTTCACTTCCTTGGAATAGCAGAAAGGAGAACATAATGAATGAGGTAAGTCTGCGAAATCTTCTTCCTTGAGGCCAGCTCTAACTTCTTCCTGTTTGATTCATCTCTTCACGGCTGCCTGGTCCCCTTGCAGGAAAAAGTGGGGCTGAGAACTCAGTCTATCTTATTCTTTGGCTTAACACTGAGACCCTCCTTCTTCCAAAACCCAAGAGAACTGATCAATTGCCCTGGCTTCCAAAAACACTTTGTAGCCTACTTTCAAACCACCAAAAAGAGTAAGTTCAACCAACCAATCTCAGTGACTTTCTGGTTCTTCATTCAAGGAGAGACATATTTTTTTCTGTTTTAAATTAAAATGCAAGAGTCAAGGTCAAAAAGTCACCTGGGATTCCCAGTCGTGCTACACTTTCTTCATTTTGTGGGTCTGAGTTACACAATGAATGTGCCTTCAATTTGCGTGTGCGGTGAAGATGGATTCTTGTCTGACTTCATCACACTTTCATCAGACACGAACACGGCTTCGGCGTCTTCTGACCTGTTCGGTTTTTGATTACCTTTGCTTTGATGCCTGCCGATTTATTAGCCAGCCAAGCACTCACCGGGAACCTCAGTGCTGGGTGCCTGGTGCCAAAATCACAAGGTGCTCTTTCTGTCACACAAGGCTTTTGTTTAAACATTTCTGGAGCGAACCTGCCTGTCAAGTCTGATTCTGTGGGAGAACATATTTGTAAGACAAAGCAATGCTGTGGCCTACCAGGAGGCCTATGACTCGCACAGTGAATTATTCACTCCTGGCCTTGCAGGATGCGCCAGGTCATCGATGCTCACAGCAGGAGCGAGGCATTATTCATTACCAGGCTTTGGTTTGCTGTCTTCAGAGATTCCCCTTCCCCCTCTTCATTACCCCTTCAGGTTTTAACAAGACTTCACATTCTTTTAAACTTCCCCTGGGCAGCAGAGGTCTCCCCCTCCACCTTTCTCTTTTTCCAGGGCAGAAGGTACCATAATAGATAGAAAGCTGGGGCAGTTGTAAATTGCAGTAGTTAACGTCAAATTGATGGAGCAGTGATCAAATGAAGTTCATAACCACACAATGCAACCTGAGGGCGGAATGCTGCTTCAAACATTTCTAATGACAGGGTTACAAAATCATAAAAATGGAGATTTTTTTTTTCTCTGGCAATAAAAAGAATTCATGTGGGTTACTAAAACTATCAATGAAGATGATGAGACTGAACATTGGTTTTGCAGAGAGCGCTGACGGTTTGGGACAGTGGCGCCCCAGTCAGAACCTGAGCACTGAGACACCCTCGAAGTTAGGATTTCCCCAACTCTATACTTCTTGGTTTTCTAACCTTGAATGCAGGGATAACAGAGGGAAAGTTTGCTTGTCCAGAAAAGCAATGGTGGCAGATTGCTGGGCTGTCTGCTTAGCTCCCACATACAGCATAGTCCGTTCACAAAACAGAACAAGGGACAATGTCACACAATGAACAGGCAGCAAAACATTTAAAAACCTATTACACTAGACGCTAGGCAGCTGACTTCCAGCTGTCTACTCAGCTGCACGCAGCAGAAGGAAAAGTGATTAGATGCAGGAAAACATTACAATAAAGAGTCAGAGAATAATATTTAACACATCCCATTGTTGCTTTCACATAGAAGGGAAGAACAGACCCATTCACTTTTAGCTTGTTATATTTCTCCTCTCCAAAGAATGTAAATGGGATCAGTGTCCTAGAGAATAACATGTTCAGAAGGATTTAGTTGCAGGGTAAGGAAGAAATTGCGACTTAGTGGCAAGAATAATGAAATGAAATGAATGACAAAGGCCACTGAAACAACAATTAGGGCCTCCTCCCTCCACCCGGAGAAGCCTCTCTCTGCTTGTCTTACACTGACTATATATGCTGCTGGTTGTGTGTGTTGTTAACATCCTAGGCTGAAGAGTGAATTGACAACTTGTTTCCAAGTAGGTGCACTCCTATCTTTAGTGATGTATCCTACAATGGTTGAAACTGGTTTGCGATATAACCATTTCATTTAAGACTGGAAATACCCATGGAAATAACTGAGGCTGTAAAATATGAAAATTCACAGAAGCCTGTAAAGATAAACATACATGAAAGTATATCAAGTACACAAAAGAATGACTTATGTTTGTAGGGCTTGTCTACAGAGCACAGAAAATCACATGCCACTGGGTAATTCTGATGAGCAGCTTTGGTTTGCCCTTAGTTACCTACACAACTCAGGACCTAGTTGAGCCATTTTTGACGGAACATAATTAGGATGGTTCCTTTTGATTGGTGGGCCTGGGTATATAATATGTTATATTCCAATTCCTATAATTTAAAGGTGTATGAGTAGGCTAAATATTGTAAAGCAGGATATGGTTCCTGGAGGATGCCAGCATTCACCCACTAATTGACCTGCTAAGAACCATCAGCAACATGCTCTCCAGTTGTGGTCTGGAGGCTGAATTAAAATAAATACATACACTAGTGTCCTATTTAGATTTGTCTGATTAAAAAATTCATATACAAAGCTGATGAGACCCACATTAGTTGCAAGTTAATGCTTGCTGGCTTCTTGCAGTCAACTCACCAGCATCACTCAGTAAACAAGAACTTAGGCGCAATGGGGGTTCTTTCCTGCTGCCACAAATGGAGGCATTGAGAGGAGCCAGCTGCAGAGCTGTGGCAGGAGCATTTGTCTCGGAGCCAGAGAGCTTGAGTTCCAGTCTTAGTTCTGCTCTTCTCTTCCTTTGACCCTTGGTCATTTATGGAAGCCTGACCACAGTTTTCTCGTGTGTAAAATGGAGGAAATAATGTGGACCACATAGATGGTTGTGAAGTACACGGGAGATAAGGTTGGAGACTGTGCTCCTCACGATCAAGACATTGGCACTGAGAAGACTGATGTTTGCCAGCCATTTACTGGGCAGCATCACGGTGGGGGTTTGTGTGGGGAAAGGTCCTCGGGCAGCAGGAAAGCAACTGTGTCTGACTGAGGGGCCATTGGGCCCCACTTGGAAATAGAAGATCTTTAATATATTTTTAATGACAGTTCTCTTCCAATTTGGGGGAAGTCTGCATTGAGAGAAATTTGATGCCTTGGGCCTTTGGAATAAAATTAGCATATATCTTTTAATCTTAAGGAATAAGGAGCCTTAGTTCACAACCACCACGTGCATCTTGTCTCGGCACCCCGATGCGCAATGTTCAGGTAATCACATCAGAGGGGGAAATCAAACTAGTTCTGGCTGATTCAAAATGACCTGGCTGAAAGGCAGAGGAGATGTCAGTAGAGATTTCAGGCTCATGGAAAAGTGCTTATGTGTAGCTTTCTCTGCTTCTTCCATTCTAATAAGCGCAATCCTCTGTGGGTCATAAGACAAGAAACAAGAGGTTTAGAGAGCCCCTCAAGAATGAGGAGGCCCAAAACTGGATCTGAAGAGCAAAACACTTTAACGAGCTCTGTCTGAGGAGTGAAGGTTAAATGACCCCGGGGATGAACCAGCTCATTCTGAAGCAACTTCCTTGGTTTGGAGCCAGAGGGCCAGATGCCCAGTGCTTGTGAATACACAGGATTTAAGGCAGACTGCTGCACTCGAGAACCTTCTGTGCTTTTCAGTTCAGCCTTGGAGAAGTTTCATTCCATGAATTGTGTATTTTGAAAGACAAACCTGTGACCTGCTGGGTGCTGGACACAGAACCCATGCTATGGAGAAAGGGACTTGACCCAGTAATAAAATGCTTTGAGATCAGTCCCACCAAAAAGATAAAAATCTTAAAATGCAGGCATCGTATGAGTTTCAATTTTATTTAATCATAGACACGTTTCCTGCTATAACTTTTTAAAGATGGTCTACATTTGAAAAGAATTAGGACAATCTTGTATCTTTGATCAACTCGTCATCTCTTTAGGGGAAAAGATTTAACACTCTAGTTTTTAAACAGAAATATAAATATGCATCAGCTAACAGTTTTCCAAATGAGGCAGCACAAAGTTTATAATTTCATGACATCCAAATGAATAGGAGGCCTGTTTTATGCTTAGAAGTGACTGTCTTTGAACTAAACGCACTTGAGCGAGGGATTTTTGTGTGTCATTATTTTTGACACAACTTGTCATTAGTTTTAACTTTGACCGGGTTGTAATGAGGAATTTGGTTGTGTAAGTTTGCCTATTGTTTATCTATACTCAGACTTAATTATTGCTTCCCAGGTCACTCATCACCATTTTAAGTGGAAAGAAATGGCCTTAACCCATGGGATGATTCCCACAGAGTTTATTATATGTAGTTAGATCATGAGGTCAGATGCATAGAAAGAGTGGTCAGAGTCCTCTGGGGGAAGGGGTGGGATGGGACATGATCCATCTACTTGGGGGCAGATGGAAGTACAAGGCTTTCTCTCTCACAGAAAGACTTCGGGAGAAATAGGCCATTCAAAGACTGTTTAGGAGCAGAAGAGCGGCCATCATACAATGTTAAAGAAAAGTCCTTTCTCTCTGTGTCTCCACCATAAGGCTTTTTGAAATTTTTCCTATTAAAGACTTCCTTACAATGGGAGGCACTATTGATATTACTGGCAGGTAATTTTTTGTCGTGTGGAATTTCCTGGGTATTGCAGGATGTTTAGCTCTCTGACTCTCTCCCCCCAGTTATTTTGGCAACAATGTCTCCAAAATGTTCAAGAATTACTAAACACATTAACCAAGTTAGTAGAGAGCCAGGCATGGCCCAGATGGAAAGGCCATAGAGATTTTCTTGGGGAAAGAGAAGACAGGGAAATTTCAGAGCATGTGGTAGATCATGCGAAGAGGTATAGAGGTGCTAAAAAGATCTGTGGAGGAACATCAGCAACTAACTTTGCATACTAGAACTTGGCCGAGTGTGCCCCTTATTAGGTGGGGAAGGGAGGAGGAAATAATATTTATTGAGTACCTATTATGTGCCAGTATTTTGTAATATTTATTTAAGTGAATCGTCATTACTCTATGAATTAGTAATAATTATTTTATCTTCACATAAGGAACTTGAATCAGAGAGAGCTGACAGTGACAAAGCTGGAATGGGAATCCCAGACCACTTGAATCCTGTCTTTTTATAAGAGTTGGACTCATTATGAAGCTTTCCCTGTATTCCAAGTTCAGTGTTTTTCTTATCATCCTGAGTGTCCAAGGTTGCATGAGCAGAGAAGTAAAAGTAGTTCTGTTACTATAACTTGGACAAGTCACCTCTACCGTGAACCTGGGAGAACGTGGTCACACAGGATATATTGTATACCTCTCCTTCCAATGCCAATCAGAAATATACTTTCTTAGTGCTTGTAGTGACAATTGCATAATTCCTGACAACGTTAGGCCATACCTTACACCACAATGACCATAATTTCCTTCTCTGTGGCTAATGAAACTGAATTGTTGAGTGATAAGATATTAACAATACTACTGAGGGCTGGAACTTGGGTCTAGAGGAATGTGGCAGACATTGGCTAGGTGTTAGACAAACCTGTTTTCCTTTCTGCCAGGACACAGAGCTAGACAACATTCCCCAGGCTCCCTGCAGTTTGGTGTAACCGTGAACTGAATTTTGGCCAATAGAATGTGACTGGAAGATATGTACATCACTTCCAGCCCTGACCCACAAAATCTTCCCTTGGGATCCTCCACTTTCCTTCCTCCCCCTGTCTGCTGGTGGATGTTGGCATCAAGATGACCTTGGATTTCAGAATATATACAAATATTGAATCATTATGTTGTATACCTGAAACTAATTATGTTACACGTCAATTATAACTCAATAAGAAAAAAGATGACCTCGGAAACCATGTTGAACATGGCAGAGCTTTCATCACCCTGGGTCTCTTGTGAAGCAAAGTTCTCTTCTCAGCCCCTCCCCCTGTCAATTGGATTTTATACATTGGGTTAAGTCCGTTGATGTGTTGTCTTTGGCTTATACTGGTTGGAAAGAGCTGGCTGTTAAATTTTCAGGAACTTAGTAAGCCAGTTGATATCAAGTTGATAGCTTGAAATCATCATGATTGGAGCATTTACAATACAAAAATTGGCAAATGCTACAAATGAGGGCTTTTATTTGGGGGAGTCATTTTGCCAGCATACCACTGTTTAAGCCATTGAGATTTATTTGTATACTGGTAGTATTATCATAATTAATACATATACTGCTACCCAAAGTGATGCTCTGTCTTGATGATAAAATGATAAAGCCTAAAAGCTGTGAAATTGGCTTGGTGATTGGGTAGAATGTGGCAAGAGCGGTGCATCATGGAAATGGATATCAGAGCCTGGAAAAGTGGAGATTCATATTATGCTGTGGCAAGACATTTGGTAAAACCATTGTCAGCGATAACTTGAAAGGTAGACTAAGTGCCCATGCAGCCTGTACCTCTTGGAGAAATTTTTGGAAAACAGAATGGTGGGTAGTGTGTATTGTTTATTACTGGCTGTGATTAAAAAGTATTAGAAAATAAGAGATGAACTCAGGCATGGACTTGTTTATAAATAGAGATAAAAATAGAGTTAAAAAATATGGAGACTTTTGTAAAATTGGAAAAGTTTACTGCTTTAGGACCCCAAATAGTAGGAAATAAGACAAGAAAAGCTTTTGAGTGACAAAGCCTCCATTCAAAAGTGAATCTGTATCCAGTTTGGTTTATTTATTTTTATTTAAAATTTAAAAAAAAATTTTTTATCATCACAAACATTTTTAAGATGTGAAGTGTTTGAATGGATGTAAATTCTGAGTTCCCTTTAGAATCAATTGGAAAGCAAAATTAGCCCCCTTGTTTGCTCCCATCATAGCACTTATTGTTCCAGTTACATTTTGTGGTGTAACAAACTACCCCAAAAACCCAGTGGCTTAAAACAACAACAGTCATTTATTTTGCTCATGAATCTGTAATTTGGGCAGAGCTCAGCGAGGAAGGCTTGTCTCTGCTCTGTATAGTGTCAGCTAGGGTAGCTTGACTACAGCTTGGAGGATCTGCTTTTAAGATGACTCACATGTCTAGCAAGTAGGTACTGGTCGTTGAGTGGGAGCTTGGCTGGGACTGAGGGCTAGGGGTTTTGCTTCCTCCCCACATGGCCTTCTCCGTGTGGCTTAAGCTTCCTCACACAGTGGTGGCTGGGTTCCAAGGGCAAGTGTCCTGAGAGAGAGCCAGGAGGAAGCTGTATAGCCTTTTATAAACTAACGTGGAAATGACATAGCATCACTTCACCTGTGCTCTGTCATTCAAAGTAGTCACAAAGGCCTGCCCAGATTCAAGGGGGGAGAACATAGATTTCACTTTTTGATATGGGCTGGCAAGGTTCTAGAAGAGCATGTGGAGGGAGAAATATGGTTGTGGCTATTTGCTACACTTATTTGGCTGGGGAATGAGAGAATTGTAGCCAATTTCCTTTAAGAATCCATTTTTTTAATGATCAAAAAGAATCTCAAATTGATGTTTTAAAGTTAATGCTAAATTTTCTACTAATTTAAGATAGCCTAAAACTTATTATCCAGCTAACAATCAGAATACAATCTATGGGAACAGAAGTCCTAAAGGAGTGCCAGAGAGATAGGTAGAGAGAAAAAAGGAGTTGTGATTGAACAAAACAGAGGTGAGAATTCATGGCCATCCATTTATGAAACAAACATTGGTTGAAGGCCTTCTATGTGTCAAGCACCATTCCAGTCATCATAGAAATGAATGATTTATTTCTGCTTTCAAGGAAACTAAAGGTGATGGTGGGGGTGGTGAGGGCTGGAGGTGAATAAGGGACATCTATATGTTTACAAACCATTCACTACAGACCTAATGAAAGAGACGGTAACAGTGTTTGAGAAGTACTGAAGATGACATTCTCTTGTCTTCTACTTGGGAGAGTTACGAAAGGTAGAGAAATTTGTCCTGAATCTTCACTTATCAGAGATCATGAGTCAAGATCCTGGCAAAGGCAGAGCTTTCCTGAGTCAGCTTTCCTTACTCAGAGTCAGTGTTCTTTCCATGACTCCACATGGCTTTGCATGTTGAATTGTGTTGTACAGATTATAATTGCACTGGGAGTTCAGCTGTTAAAATTTCTTGTGCCATTATGTTCTTCTCTTAAATCCAAAGAGATACAGGTCAAGGTCTCAATTAGACACATTAATGGATGAGGAGAGCACGAAAACAGACCATCTTCAGATTAAGCAGTAATCTCATTGGATTGGATAGTTTTCAGTGACCTATCTGACTAAACTGTCACAAGAGCTGCTAACAAGATATCATAGAGATTTGTTTCCATTTTGTTGCTTTCTTTTCCCTTATCAGTATTCCAGGGGAAACAGTAATAATCATCATAATGGCCAAAAGGTGGACAGAAAAAAGTAAATGACATGGATGAGTAGCAGTTCAGAAATTAGGAATTAGCAAAACAATGACATCTGTTTTTCATAGAAACACATATATTCATGATCCTGAAAACTGTGACCCTGAATATTTAACATAGAATTTTTTTTCTTCTCTATCTCTTATAAATTTTGTATATTTGATCCAGGATCCCTAGTCTGACCAAGGTAAAGAGCAGTGATTACAAAACAACTCTTTGACAAAAAACCTAGAATATTCCTGTTACCTTGAAGGTATCTAAAAATTCTTAAAATGGACAACTTTTAAATTAAACTGATTTTAATTTAAAAAGTGGCATGCCACTCATGAAGAGAACTTAAGAGAAATGAAGTGAATTTAGAGAAAATGAGAGATGCTGCTAAATGCCACAAATAACAATGAAAATGTTTGCAATCCCTGTCTTATAGGGAGGGAGATGAAAAGCTTTAAGAAATTATGGACTCATTGTGACATTTCTTGCATCTGGAAACTTTACTTAGCCTAAGTTTCTACTTTCCCAAACCCTGCCTTAAAGCAATCTTCTGAACTGTGTTCTGGTCTGACACCATCTCACCTATTGTGAGAGCCGAGAAGAACTTGTCCTCACTTGATGTGCCTTCCCAAGCCTGTGACAGCTCATGGAGATCAAAGCAGCAGCCCATCTCAATCATCTTCATGCTATAAATAACTCAATTTTGTAACAAGATGGCGGCTGCTGGCCAGGTACGAAAAAAATGCTAATTTTAATAGAAAACTCTATTTTCAAATGCATTTCACAGTTTATACTGAGTGAGAAATGCTTAATTCTCACCATGTGAACTTCCAGATTGCTCATGTTGAGTGGTGCGGATGTAACTGTCTTGAGAACCTTTGAAGCCAAAATTTAGCTTTTATTTCAAAATGTTTTACTTTTATAATAACATATATGAGAAGCAGTGGTCTGTCTTAGCATCATGAATAAGTTTTCCATCTTTACCAAACCCACATGTTGAGAGACATAGCATATGTAACATCAAGCCTGTTTGATTCTGAAAGTCTTCACTGGAGTTTGTGGATAAAAATGTTCAGGCCTATCTGGTAGCTATTAACTCACAAGGGCTATTGTATCATGAATCCGATGCAGAAAGTATATAGTTGTCTAGTGGATTTGAATTCTACATTAGATATTATGTAGATGTTTGTGGTATGATGATATCCCAGAAACATCCTGAAACACGCAATAGATTAATTAATTGATTACTTGACTTCTTGTTGTTTTTAGGATAAAGCCTAATGTTTCCAATGTAGTATACTAGGCCCTGCAGGGCCTCTTCACACTCATTTGCCCTCATTCTTCTCTCTCTGTCTGTGAACCAGCCATGCAGGGCCTAGTGTCTTGAACGTTACACGCTCTGCCCTGCCCCAGGGTCTTTGCACTTACTGTTTCCTCTGCCCGGGAACTTCTCTCCCTCTTGGTCCCCTAGTTCACTATTGTTCATACTTTAGGTTTCAGCTCAAATGCCACTTCCACTGGGAAGCTGTCCCTTACACACGGTTGTGTACTCTATTCACAGTGCATAACTTTCCTTCATAGTGCTTATCACAATGTGTAATTATCCACTTACTTGTGTGACTATATGATTGGTGTCTGGCACCTGCACAGGACTCCATGAGAAACAAACCATGTTTCTTTTTGCTCATCAATACATTCTCAGTGACTAGTATAGTGCCTGGCTTATAGAAAATGCTTCACAAATGCTTATTGAATAAAAATATTGCATAAGGCACCTAGCAGAGTGTCTGATATACAGTAGGCACTAAACAAAGTGCAGTTATTAGATTGGTCTTTAAAAATACCAAGAAATCTAAAAATATAGCTCCTTTTAATATTTTTTCTCTTTTACTTTATGATTAATTTGATTTTAATTCATACTTCCAATGATTTCCTGGATGAACCTGGAAGGTCGTACCCTTGGAGCCTCAATTTTCTCAAGAATGGGTTGATAGATAGCAGTAGTTGCATCAACCAATCCCTGGGGAAGCACGAATGCCAAACTGATGGTGAGGTGTGAACGTATTTTGGGAGAAATGATTCTTGTGTTGAGTAGATCTATGGACACTAGTATTGGGCCCTGGACTCTTCCTCTCACTCTTTTATGTCTGTACAGAGGTCCCCATCCTCTCTCTCTCCATTCTAGTCTCAATGCTTTTGAAAGGCAGGTGGTAGGGAAGTAATGTCTGTTTCACTTTCTCTGTGCCAGGCCATTTTACATATAGCATTTCATTTTTAATACTCACACTAATCATTTGAGATAGGCATTTCAATCCCCATTTAGTGGAGAAGGAGATTGAGGCCCAGAGAGGTTAAGAAATTTGCCCAAGGTAACCTAGATAGTAAACGATGGAGTTGGAATTTCAGTAAAGGTCTCTCTTATTGCAGATCTTGTGATATTTCCCACTTTTCTAGATAGCTTTTCAAGTGTCTCTAATGCCTGGAAGACTTGTCCATTCTAATTCAAACAGGGCATTTTTGTTGGATAGAAGCTGGGGCACACGTCTTTCTGAGTTAGGGGGCAGTTCTCCTCTCAGGCACATTATCCTGCTTTGGTTTACAAAGGGTCTGAAGACCTACTGAGAAGAAATATGAACTCGGCCAGACTGATAAAAATATGTCTATTGTACTAAGAAATACTTATAGAGTTTGGGTTTGGGCCACTTAGAGACCCCAGGAAGCCTCTGGAAAGAGCTCACCAAAGTGGAAAAGGGGGGCTGACCCACAGAGTCAGACCTAGCTTTGGCCTGGAGGTCAGAGGGGAGAAGTATGACAGCTGACTGTCATTCCAACCCAAGCGCACTGGGGAAAAAGTCAGCCTGTGGAGCGGAAGACCGCCATCCAGCCACCTGGCTGTGGACTCAAACTGAGGGTGATGTAGAAAGAATAGTCTCCTCTCACTCAACCCTCGTGTGGTATGAATTTTCAGAGAGCAATGTCATATAACAATGTCATAGATCTTCACATATTTGTGGCTGAAGGGAGACTTTCTAAAAGTTTAAACACCTTTTGGAGTCAAAGATAATTAGCTATTAATATCAGTAGGGCTCTTTCTTCACCATCTGGTGAAGCCTGAGATACTTGAGCTACATCTGGAATAACAAGATTAATGAACCAGATTCTCTGTTAGGTTCTCTCAGGCATAGGGACCTGGAGCTGTGAGAGGGGATACATTATCTGTTAGTTTGTGTGTGGAATTTTCACTTTCTCTTAATTAAGAAACTCTGCTTTGAACAGAATCCTCCCTTAAGATTCTGATTAATTTGTGAATATAAGTAGAGGAGGATTAACTCAGGTTTCCATGGTGCAGTATATAAAAAGAATTGGACTAGAGTCAGGAGACATGAGTTCAAGATAAATGAATCTATCTAGTAAATATTTATTCAAATTTAGCATTCTACTAGATGCTGGGGACATAATGGTGGCTTCATGAAGCTTATAAACTGGTGGGGAAGATAGACATTAAAATTGATTATACAATCTTGTATAATTAAAGAATTACATGAATAAATGTAAAATTACTGGGGTGGTAAGTGCTATGGAGAAGTTAACGGTGTGGGCAGAGCGCTGAATAGGGGAATCTGACTTAGGTTGGTCAAGGCTTCTGGATGAGAATAGGCATCTATGTGAGGATTTGGGTTGGGGGTGGGGTGATAGCTGGCAGAGTGTTTTTATGATGAAGTGGGACCAGCAAGGCCAAAAGCTCATTGATGAGAGGAAGCAAGCATTTCCCAGTCTTACCTCTGCCAGTCAAACCAGCGTATTGAACCAGAGGGTCCCTTGATTTCTTTTTAAATCTAACAGTCCGAAAGTTGTCTACATTTTAAGATAGGTCTTCTGATCACGTATAAGAACATGAGTTTGAATTTCCCCTCTACCACATCCTAGCTTTAGGAACTTCCTCAGCTATAAAACTGGGATAAAAATATCTGTTTTACCAACCGTCCAAAATCACTTATGTGGATCAAAAGTAATATGGCCTGTATATCACTCTATGAATGTAAGATACTTTTCTTAAATTTATGTCCAATTTCAACCTGATCCATCTGAAGGCAGAAGTTACAGGCCATGAGCCTTGGGCTGTGACTTTCATAAAGTGGTGAAAATGGCATAATTTAACACATTGTTCTTTGGGGAAATGTTTCAGAATTTTCATGGTAGACAGCTGGTGTCACTCAGGGAACTAAGAAAAGAGAGCTGTCATCACCTACAAATATAATCAAAGGACGTTTAACGTCAGAATTACGTAACAGTTTTCATCTGGCCTTTTTTCCCAATATATATATTTTTAAATCAATGAATTTTGAAATTAATGCTTTTTAAAATATTTTATTCATGGAAATATAAAAAAATCTCTTCAAAGACCTTACCACAGAAAAATGACTGTGCAAGGTAGAATACTTAAACGGATAGTGGGTAAGGAGCCTTGAGACCTGCACTCTGGTGGTGGTTCTGTCATAAATGAGGAGGTTGGCACAAATAATATCCAAGCCTTTCGGGAAGCACATCTTTTCTGTTTAGAATTTTTTATTTGGTATCACAGATTCTCTTGCCTATCTCTGTCTCCAGTATGTTCCAGCTTTCACCAGCCTATGAGTACAATTAAGGTTGCATCAATGAGGCGTTAATCTCAAATGTCACCAGCTTTGAGTTTCTAGCAGTTCTCAAAGAAAGTCCAGTCTTTTCCTGGGAGTCCCCTTTTCAAATAGTTCCATGCTCCCACAAATCAATTCTCAGCACCCATACTATAACAGTGGAGCAGAAACCTAGGGTTGCCCCTCAAGACCCAACCCTGCAACTTCTGCAATGTTGTCATTGGCACAGGAAGGGCACTGTTGATGGACACAGAACCAGATGGGTAAGGTGGGCCCCGGCCTTTGGAAGCACCCCAGTGCAGGATCATCTCTACTCTAAGTTAGGTCTCAATAATGCTATGATCCAAGTGATAACATGCAGTAGGAGGTATCGAGTGTGGCAAAATTAGCTCCTAGTGAGAACTGTGGAAGGCTACATGGAAGAATAGGGATTTAAACCAAATTATGAAGGATGGACAGGATTTTGACGGGCATAAATGAAAACAAAATGCATTTAGAGTAGAGGGAACATCTTGGAAAATGGGGCAAAAACAGGAAAATAAGGAAGCTTTGTGGCAATAGAGGTAGACCATATTGGTTGAAGGATGCGGTGGTGCAGTGCTGATGAAACTGTCAAGACTGGAAAATGTGAAGCGATGGAGAGAGATTTGAAAGCCAAACAAGATTTTGGGCTTCACTTTTTTTTTTTTTTTTTTGTGAGGAAGATCAGCCCTGAGCTAATATCCATGCTAATCCTCCTCTTTTTGCTGAGGAAGACCGGCTCTGAGCTAACATCTATTGCCAATCCTCCTCCTTTTTTCTTTTTCCCCAAAGCCCCAGTAGATAGTTGTATGTCATAGTTGCACATCCTTCTAGTTGCTGTATGTGGGACGCGGCCTCAGCATGGCCGGAGAAGCGGTATGTCGGTGCACACCTGGGATCCGAACCCAGGCCGCCAGCAGCAGAGCTTGCACACTTAACCGCTAAGCCACGGGGCTGGCCCTGGGCTTCATTTTATCTACCTGTGTTGCCATTGACAGCATTTGAGCAGAGGAGTGACAGCATAGGATTACTCTAGCGGGGGAATGGACTGACAGGGAGAAGATTCTAGAGCAGTGCTGTCCTATGAAATATAATGTGAGCTACAAAGGGGAGCCACATGTAATTTTAAATTTCCTTGTAGCCACATGTATTAGTTTTCTATTGCTACTGTAACAAGTTGCCATAAACTTAGTGGCCTAAAGCAACACAAATTTATTCTTTTACAGTTCTGGAGATCAGAAGTCTAAAATCAAGGTATTGGCTGCGTTGTTTTCCTTCAGGAGACTTTAGGTGAGAATCTATTTCCTTGACAACTCCGGCTTTTAGAGACGCCTGCATTCTTTGGGTCATGGCCCCTTCCTCCGTCTTCAAAGCTAGTTGTGTAGCATCTTCTGTAGTCAAATCTCCCCGTTTCCCTTTTATAAGAACCCTTATGATTACATTGGGTCTACCTGGATAATCTAGGATAATCTTCTCATCTCAAGATGCTTAATCAGATCTCCCAAGTCCCTTTTGTCTTGTAAAGTCACGTATTCACAGGTTCCAGGGATTTGAATGTTGATATCTTTGGGAGGCCATTATTCAGCCACGTTAAAAAATATAAAATGAAATTGTGAAATAATTTAATATTTTAACCCACTATATAAAAAATCTTATAATTTCAACATGCAATCAATATACAAGTTATTAATGATAAAGTTATTAATAAAATTATACTTTTTTTCCTACTGAGTGTTTGAATAAAGTGTGCTTTTAGACTTATAGCATGTCTCATTTCCTACTAGACACATTTCAGGTGCCCTGAAGCCATGTGTGGCTCATGGCCACAGTCTTGAGCAACACAATTCCAGAGGCAGGGTGATTTGTTAGGAGCTCATTACAGAAATCTAGGTGGGCTGTAAAAACGAAGAGAAGAAGGAAACAAAGTGACAGAACTTGAAATTAGCATTAGGTAAACGTTGGGATGTTGTAGGAAGCAGTGGGAGAACTGGGTGACAGAGACAATGGCTATTAGCCACAATCACTGACATGGGGATTTTTCTTTTTTATGAAAGGGGAAACATATGAGTCCTATTTTGGACAAATGAGTGAACTGTCCAGTAGGAAGTTAGGAATGTGGGTCTGGAAGTCAGGGGAGGCATTAGGTTGGAGACTTAGATTTGGAATTGCTGTATGAGAGGTGGTCAAATCCATCATGGTGGCTGAGGAAAGAACCTTGGAAACGTCTATGTTGAGAGGGCAGGAGGAGACGGGGGGACTGAGGAGGAGAAAGTGGGGAAAGCAAGGGCACTTTTAAGACTAGAAGAAAGAGAAATGGTAGCAGCAGCTGGGAGCAGGGCGATCCCTATCCCCAGCACAAGCGTGATATCTCCTCACGGGTTTGGAGTCTCTCACTCCACGTCTGAGGTAATTAGCCTCCCACGTAGAGGTGCTTTTTAGTCGTCAGTGGGAGTGGGAGTGGGAAGATACTTGTTTACAAAACTGTTTATCTTTAAAGAATAACATATGGCTGTATCTGCCAGGTGGGCTTGGCATTTTGCAATTACGTGGTTATTTGGATAAGTATAGATAGAAGGGGACTTTCAGGCCCCTTTCTCTTCAACTCCTGAGAAATTTCTCTCTATAGAGATAAAATTGACAGAATAATTGTCAGGTCTTCCTTCAATGTGACCATATTTAAATGATCTATCACTTTATACTTTTTTTTTTAAGATTTTATTTATTTATATTTTTCCCCCCAAAGCCCCAGTAGATAGTTGTATGTCATAGCTGCACATCCTTCTAGTTGCTGTACGTGGGACGCGGCCTTAGCATGGCCGGAGAAGCGGGGCGTCGGTGCACGCCCGGGATCCGAACCCGGGCCGCCAGCAGCGGAGCACGCGCACCCAACCGCCAAGCCACGGGGCCGGCCCTCACTTTATACTTCTTTGGGACAAAAGATCCCACTTCCTTCCTAGATCTTTGCTTCTCATCTCTTAAAGACATAGTTCTGTGCACTAGTTGAGTGTGAGTTTGGGAGTCAAACTGCCAGAGTTCAAATCCCAGCTTTGACTCTTACTCTTTGGCTTTGAGCTAGTTACTTAAACTTTTTGTGCCTCAGTTTCTCATCAGAAAAGTGGAGATAATCACAGTATCTACCTCTTGGGTTGTTATAAGGATTAAATCATTATGTACACGTATATTTATATCTACATACATTGCTTTCCTCTGGGTACTCTACAAGAGTTTAGAGCATTTTATCAGTATGGAACGACTTCCCTGGTGATTAGATAGTTTATGATCCTATTACTAAAATTGTTCCATCTCCAGCCCCTCCTAATCCAGCACTCAATCGCTGGCTCTGCACTAAAATGCTTGGAGATATTTGCTTATATTTCACCTATAGCATAGTGTTTAGTCACAGACAAATCTAACAGCCAAACAAAGACTTCATTGATTAATCCCTGGTGTAACTGACTCAAGCCTGATTAAAAAAGTTTTAAATAGAAAAGGTGAAAAAGAAGATAAAACATACCTAAATAGATATTTATATTGCCATGTTGTGCAGCAATTTCCTCATTTTATAATTTCATTAAAGCCAAGGAATAAAGACAAAAACTTTGCAGAATTAAAAGAGTTTTGCAAGACTCAAACAGCATACTACAAAAGATATCTTCTTCCTACTTTTTCAGAAAATTGTTTCTTATGTATTGGTACTAAGTACATTTGAGAAGGGAAGCCATCTGAATATCTTCAAATTTTATTCTCTATTTATTTGCACCAAAAAAATAGTCCTATGGATAGAAATTGGAAATCACGTTTTTCTCATTCCCATAACTTATTCTGTGTTAAGAAGATTCAATGGAAAAGGTACACACACAAGCACACATTTTAATGTGTAGGATGAACCTTTTCATCCTAGAGATTTTTTTTTTTGTCTACTTACTACCTAGGAAATGGAGGATGGCTGCTTCCCATAAAATTCTCTAAGGTTGAAACTTATTTATTCTCCCACTCTGCGGGTGACACCTAGAGAATGCCATCTACTTTTCTTTTGAGTCTAGAATATCAGCCTTTTAAGATGAGCAAACATTGTGGTTTCCTGAAAATGATCTCAGGGCTATACAATAACACTCTATTTAGAGCTTCCTAGAGCTTTTTGGTAACTAAGTGCGTGATTGAGACTAGTCATTCTTAATTAGGGGCAGTTTTTTCCTCCAGGGGACATTCAGCAACATCTGGAGACATTTTTGATTTTCATGACTGGGGAGGGGCCTTGCTACTGGCATCTAATGGGTAGAGGCCAGGGATGCTGCTAAATATTTCACGATGGACAGGGCAGTCTCTTCTCATGCCAACAAAGAATTATCCAGCCCCAAAGTGCCAAGGGTAAGAGGCCCTGCTGTAGACTCCCTAGATTCTAGAGAGAAGAGGCAGGTCCCAAAGCAGGGGTTGATGGGGAAAAGCAACAAGGGGAGGATGTGACAGGGGTCATGTTTGGTTTAAAGATTAGCTTTTATGCTTTTGTTAGGTTTCTAGCAAGTATAACATTAAATATTACTATCTTAGGTAGCCTTGGAATCTATGGCCGTTCCAGGCAGCCATACAACCTGCCATTTTCCTTTTATGGAAGTTCATAATTTGGGTATCTCCTGGGGATCCTGGGATCAACCAGGTATTGTGGTCAATATCTATGTACAGTCTTTCCTTGGCATACATAGGAGGAGGCTGATTCCTGAGACTGAACTGATGTCACTTCAAAGAAAGCAATCCCAGCTGAAGACGGTTGTCAGAAGTTGTAGGTGAGTGGTCTGGAGAGAGACAGAGGAATGGTCTGGCCAGGCCCTTACCTTACAGAGAGTTTTTTTGTAAGAAAATTAAAACACAACTGAAACAACATAGCCTTCGGAGTCCACTAAAGCTCATTAAGTAAGAGTCCTAGCTCTGTTGCTGCAGTCGGGTGAATTACTTGGTCTTTTGGAGCCTTGGTGTTCTCATTGGTAAAATGAGAGCATAATTTATAACTTGTAGGGTTGTTACAAAGATTAAATAAGAAAGTGTCCAGCACGGTAGCAGCATGCAGTAGAACCTCAGTGAATTTCAGTGATTTTGACTTTGTAAACTTAGGATCTGTGCTGCAAACTGGATCATTCACATAATAAGAGGAAAGGAACTTTCTGCTTATTTCCTAGGTAGAGAGCAAGGTAAAGGTCAGTTATAAAACTCTGTTTTTTTCCTGCACTAGTTGATGCTGCTCTGCTTCAAGTTGGCTGTTGTGTTGAATATACCCACTCATTTGGTTTGGAGTTTTGTCTATAAAGCTCTAGCTGTGTAAGCTGTGTCCCTGATAGGCAGGCCATAACCATGATGAAACAGGCTGAGGAGACTCTCCTGTTCATGGTCACTTGATCGTTTTTCCACGTCTTTTGAGCTTTCCTCATGACCTGTGAACATCAGGAACTAAAAGTCTCTGTAGTCATCAGAAGAGACACATCAGCCTGAATGGCAGTGGGGTAATTAGCCAGAGAACCTAGATTCCAATTATGGTTTTTGCCTCTAAAATTATATGACCCTAGACTCTGTGATACTTAACCTTTTGTTTACCTCTGACCTCAGCTTGACCAGAATAGTTATTAGGAAATTCACCACCATCCACAAGAAATGTTTGGAAGGTTAATGACATAATTGTGCCTAATCCTGGTGATGAGGAGAGAGTAAATGTCTACCTTTTGGAAATGCGTAATAAATCTTCCAGGTAAATTATGTTTCCTTTATTGAACTAAACATATCTTAAAGGGAAACCGTATGAAGAGCTTTCAGTTTTAAAGTTTTTGTTCCCTTTAGTGGCCTGAGCGAGTTCTAGAGCTTCTAAAGTAGGGCAAATATATTCTCAGCACAAGTGAAACTTTTCATATTCAGGAGCTCTGAGCTCCCTGCAAGGAAGGCACCTTGAGCAATTATCTAGTTAGGTTAACATACAGCATTTTTCTTGCTGTATGTTAACTGGTCTCCACTGAACTGGTTACCATGCCTGTCTCCAGAATATGGAAACTCAGATTTTTCAGCTTGTGTTTTATTTTACTTTTTTATGGGTTAAAGACCTCACAGACGACTTCCTCTTTCTGATGCTGCTTTAGGATACCAAGGTGAACCAAAAATCTAGACTATCCTGAAAAACTTCCCTTATCTGTAGGAAGATACTCTTTTAACTCATTGAAACCTCAGTTATTTGAGATCAAAACTTCATCTGACCTGAAGAATAAGGGGAGAATGGAGGGTGGAAATGTGAGGATGGGGCTTGGCTACCTGGGAGAAAGTGGGGAAAATGGGGTGGGGAGAGAAGCTATCCAAGCTTCCTAGTGTCCACTGTGAATTTTAAGCAAAGAATTCTCTCTACATAAGTAAGAAAAATAAATATTTATGAGTATGTACTATTTTTTGAGCTTGATGCGAGGTATTTTCACATACATTATTCTGGCTTAATCTTTGCGTCAGTTTTCTGAAAGGTATTATTATCACCATTCTTACTGATTAGGAAATAGTGGTTAAATCATTTGCCCAAGGTCACACAGCTCATAAATAAGAGCCAGAATTCAAATCCAGATTAATCTGACTCCTAAATCCATGCTCTTTTTCATAAACCAAGATCCTTTTGCAAACAGCAAACCTCCATCACCTTTCCCTTCTTCTCAATTACCTCAACCCTTTGTGACTTTTCTAAGGACTTTTGGAAAATTCAGTTGAACTACAGCACATGAGCATGTGACAAGGGAGGCAGCAGGCTTTTTGCAAACTTGGTGGTAATCATTACTGCAAATACCATTGTACTTGTAGTTTGTAAAGTGCTTAGTATATGAATGCAACCCTATTATTACCTAGTAATAGTGTGTATTGTTATAATAACATACAATTATTTAGCTTGGGTAAAATTAGAATGGTGTATATTTAAGATGTCATCCAAGTTCTATTTTTCTAGACTCTCTGAAAAATATTGTTTCATTTAATGAATTGCATCATAATCTATATCACATAGGAAGTTGATTTGCATTAAATTTTCACCTCTACTTAGAAATTTCCTGTTTTCTAGTAATATTTACCAATTCAAATTTGTTAACACTGAAAATGCATTAATCAAATAATGTATAGATATCATACAATTCTTGGTGTGAGAAATATCCATGGGAACCATTTGGCCCAACCAACTAAACGACTAGTATGTTTGAGAGAGGAAAAGTTGTTTTGAGATGCGTCTGCTCCCAGCTCCAGACTGCTGGGCAGCAAGCCCAGAGACCAGGGGCTGACAGCAAGGGACTACCAACACTGCAGAAACATTTTCCATTGCAGCAAGCTTACAAAGAAGTCCTGCTAGTACAGAAAATACTTAATTAGCTGAGCAATAATCCTTCAGCTTTTTAACTAAACCTTTGACTTTTGGAGGATGTCTCTCCTTTCGAAACCCTCTGTGCCCATTAGAATATTGATTAGAAGAGGCAGTTAAAGCCAATATATATCATTCTGCAACTCCCTAGCAATGGTGGTTACAAACGTTTGGTGGTGGATAATTTTGAAATAATAAGCCCAAGTTAGTTTTTTAAAAATTTCGCGGTTCTGAGAAATTCATGATTTCTCTGACTTCATTTATTTGATGAACACATATTTATTGGTCATCTATGATTCCTCCATTCCTCTACAAGCTTATAATATGGTATAGAGTAAATACAACATAATATACAAGTAAGTTGAACACAAGGGAGTATGTCATCTGTGATATGTACTATATTACCAGCAAGAAATTCGATGAAGTTTTGTCGCTTACACATTTCGTGCCAGACTCAACTGTAGGTTCTGGGGATACCAAGATGAACCAAAAATTGATTCTAAGCCCCCCCAAATTTATGAGATAGCCAGAGTTATGACTTAAAAAAAGTCTTACGATGGATGACGGCTATAGATAAAATTTATTTATTTAGGACAAGTTTAGTCTTTAATATGACCTTTGAGGGAGATACAATATAAAACTCTGAAACTTTGATCATCAGTCTGGGAGTCAGCATATTCAGGAACATGATGGGACTCCATGTACCTCAGAAATCTTGGCTTGGTGCGAATGCCAGCCTCTGCTCATAGTTACTTAAGATTATCCTATTTAATTTCTGGCTCCCTCCAGTCTAGAAGTCTCCAGGGCCCAGCTTGGAAGATGGTTGTTTGCTAGTGGAGGAGAAGGGGAGGGTAAGTAGTCTCAGCATCAACTTTGTGGAGGTGCCAGAGCTGACCTGAGTTCCTGGGAACCATTTAGGGCATGGGGACTTACTAGGAATTGGATCTCATCCACCATTGTAGCCAGCGGCCCAGAATCAAATTAGATAATGGAGATCAGATCCAGCTTGCCGGAGGGTTTGGCAAGAAGGCAAGTGTCTGTGTGCCTGCTGGTACATCATGTTGGTTCTGTGTCTGCTGCAGAGAAATGCCGAGAGTGGTGTTGGTTAACTTGCACCCAACTGTTGGACCTCCATCCGAGTGACTTGGTTCAGTGCCCTGGAGAGTGCAGGTGGGGTCCGGGACCTCTTCCCTCTAGGCTTCCTCTTTTAGGCTTCTTCTTGTTCTCAGTCACTTGCCCTGTGGGGCGGGGTGCAAACCTTTTTTGGTTGCAGGCTGCCCCAAGGGACAGGGTGAGTCTTGTTTAGCGGGGAAGAAGCTGGTGAATCTAGCTTTTGTTTTGCAATCCTTTGGGACATGCTTATGACAGAGGATTTCATGATGAGTAAATTTTGGTCATTCTGAAAGAAAATACATCCACTGATGTATTTGTCTCCTGGCTGTGGTTTCTGAAGTCATATTAAATTACATTAAGAGCCCGTCTCTCATTGCCACTGGTCTTTTACTATTCAGTAGACATTTAAAAAGATGATATGTGGGTGAAAGATAAAAAGCTGAATGACTGTCCCTGCCTTGGGGGAGATGTTCTCATAGGGAGGAAGTGCACTGCCGGGCAGAGCAGGGAGGTCATTTGTGGGCAGCGGGATGGTTAGAATTCTCTCCTGTGCCTCTCTGCTGTCTCTCTCAAAGTGTAGCTTAGCTTTGCCGGACTAGTTATTTTAAGCTCTTGCAAACAATTTCATAGCTTTATTTTTGCCCTTAGCTCCAGTAAATTGGGGGCCCCACGCAGTGCTCTCTTGGCATTAAAACGGATCTGAGCTGCTTAAAGGCTGGGGAAATGGAGGGTTGGCACAGTGAGGAGAGTAGACAACAAGGTAGGACCATGCAAGGCTAGACCATTAAGGATGCTTCTTTAGAATCTAGGACTACAAGTACAGTTCTGTAGTGCGTAGCTGGTTTGAAAGCCTTTCTGATATCAGCAAAGAAATCTTTTCAGGCTACTTTGTATTTCATTTTCTCTTGTTGTCCTGTTTGAAAATTCATATTTCCCCTTTATGATAGGTTTTTATCTATCTCTACCCATCCAATTGATTAGATTTGGAGAGAGATTTCAGTAGTGAGAAAGAGATACTGAGAAAGATATTTTGAGCATACTGCTTATGAGTTTCAGTCAGTAGAAAAAGCAGCATACGGGAGGGGCTGGTGCTGGTCTGTTGTTAGTTAGAAGACCTAAAAGTGCTCATGAGAAACAAGCACAAGTGGTGGGCTGACGTTTCCCCTACATCTGGAGTCCGTGGGGAAGCACTAGCAGAGGCAAAATAGTCCTCATTCTTACCATCTGTGAGTCCGTGACAGACAGGGGATAAGGCAGGCTCTAAATGAGTAGATAGATTAATCTGAGAGAATCTGGACTAGGTTATTTCCTCCTTTATTGGCTCAAGATGCTTTCAAATCTCATTGCTAGGATGTTTTTCCTTGGTTTGTGACCTTGTTAATATCCCATAGCTGTCTTATCAGGTTTTTACACCTTAGTGTGAATTAGTTTATTGGCTTTCTTTCCTTAGATCCAGGGAGAATGATGAGTAGATGATGAGAGAGAGGGCAAAGGGAAGAAGAGTAAAGAAAGTGGATGTTTGGGTGTACCGCAGGTCAACTTCTACTTTAAAACGTTGCCTAGCAGTGGTGGTGCCTGTGGACTCTGCCTCAGGGCCTGCCAGCTGCGTGCATTTCCTGTACCCTTCAGCAGTTCTCCAGACAGAACCTTCTTTCCATTAGTGAAGTGTGACATCTGTTTTAAATTATGTCAATTGTGCACAGATAGTCGAGTGATTGACACTTTTTTCAGAATATGTGTGAAAACTATAGTAAAAGTGATAAGCCAGATGCTTCCAGGAGAGTAAATTACTACCTGCATGTAAGTTAGTCATGGGGTTGGTGAATTCACTTTTTTAGGCCACCAATAAATTACTTCAGTAGAGTAGTAAATGGCTCTTGTGTGGCCTGAAGTTCTTATACATGTAAAGAATGGGCCATCTTGTCTCTCTGTTTTATCTTTTCTCCAAACATTTAAAAATATTTAACACTTGGGATTTGTATATTGATTTACTAGCATCTTTTGTTCAGGTTCCACAAAATCTTTGTAAGATCCCTAAGCAGACCAGTATATTATTAATGACATTTTTCTAAAAGATAATCCTCTGAAGCTAGGCCAAACTGTTTACCATGATAAATTGTTGTACTTATTTTTGCCTTTTGGATGAATCCTCTCACCTCTAGGATTATACAAATTCTACACACCATTCAGGTCACATTTAAGTCATAACATATATATATATACATATATATTTTAACAAACGGTGATGACTTTGGACTGTCAACAAGCTGTGTGTCAACTTAACTACTCTTGAGCTATATTTCCCAGAATTCTTTTCCCTGTATGGTTTTTGGTTAGTGTTGGCCACAGGAGACATTTTGCCCAAGACTTGGAAAGCTGAAGTGAAGTTGCAGCCGTATTGGTTCTGAAGGTTGGTGCTGGGCACCAGGCGCTGTGGCAACTCCCCCACATAGTGCAGATCCACCGGCTCACCTAGCTGGTGCAGGGCAGCTCCCAGTCCTGCGGCCTCTTCAGCTCTCACCAGATCCCCTCCATCAGCTGCCCCAAGTACTAAGCCAAGTGAATGTGCAGCTCCATGGAGAAGAGCACCAGCAGGGAAGGGCATCAAGATTGAGATGGTGACAAATAGACATAGGTCCCAGCTCATCCTCATGGTTTCCGGTTATCTTTCTTCTCATCTATATTCAGCTTTCCCTCCCCATTGCCAGTCTGGCTCACCTAGAGTAAATTAACTATAGTGGATCAACCCTAGTCACAGAGAAAACAACCTGCATAGACTACTCCCACAATTGCATATAGTCTAACCCCTATAGTAAATCCCTTTTCTATATTATTTGTAGTGATACGGCAACACAACCCTGACTGATACATAAAAATTTAGATTTATTTAACAAGCATGTGGAAGGCAAGCTACATGAGGGTAGTGATCTTCTGTTTTTTCACTGTTTTATGTCCTTTCCCTAGAATAGTGCTTGACACATAATAACCCCTTGCTAAATATTAATTGGATGAGAGTCACAAGTTTGGGCTCTTTATCTATAGACAGATAAGACCTGCAGTTCTTTAAATATTTATTTTATCTTGCATTTCAAATGCCTATGGAAATTCCAACCAGAGATTTGGCAACTGGTTATATAGGTCTGGAGATCAGCAGAAAAATCTGGATTGAAGCTATCTAGATTCAGGGATCATTAACGTATAACGGGTATGGATAAGAACCTAAGAACAGATGAGAAGGGAAATGGGTTGAAGAAAGAACCCCAGAAATGATTATTTGGAATTATTTACTTCCTGGTATTTGAATTATATATTCATACCCTTGCAGTGGCTTCCTGGTGGATGAATGATACATCCATACCTTGACATTGGGCTGGGTTCTATGACTTGCTTTGGCTAATGGAATGTTAGTGGCCACGATGTGAGCAGACACTTGAAATGTGCTTTCACAGTTAGGCTTCCCCTCTTATATTCTGGTGATCTTCTGTGAGAGAAACATGCCCCCAATTGCCACCGTCCCTTCAGGCTGGGCCCAGAATAAAGACAAGCAGAATAGACCTGAACCCCACTTGCAACCTGGAGTAAAGTCCAGCTGACACCCAGTTTAAAGCTGAGCCCACCCTAGTTTGACTGCTGCAAACTTGAAACTACAAAAATAAATGCCTGTTATTGTAAGCCCCTGAGTTTGGGGATGGTTTTTTGTTAGGCAGCATTATTGTAGCAATTGCTGACTAATATAAATAGCAAATATAAATTCAGAAAGAAGAACCTGTGAAAGGATCTGAGAAGGAAGAGCCTGACAGGTAAGAGAGACTTTAGGCGAGAGGAGCATCATGGTTGTCAAGAAGAGAGTATTTCAACAAGGAAAAAGCAGTGATCAGTGTCAAATGCCTCAAAGAGGTCAAGAAAGTTAACAGCCAAAATGTATTCATTGGATTTGACAACAAAGAGATTGATGAAATTCATATTTGATCTCTACAAATTTCTATGTGAAGTAGGAGATGCAGTCTTCTGAGAGTGAAAGGGAAGAAGACTGGAGACCTGGAAGAAAGTGATAAAAACTTGAAAATTCTCTGGAAGGAGAGAAAGAAACCATGGGATTTTTCTCTAGCGATGACTACAGCCTTGACAGAAAGGAGAAAAATCTGGGTGATTGAGGTTGTGTTGGAGTTTTTTGGAGTGTGTGAGACTAAAAGACATAAACAGTTTCCTATCAATCCCAGCTGTTATTAACTCTCCTGAAATTCCTGCAACTCTAGAATCTGTATTGTACACTTTTGTACTTTTTTATATGTTGTCTTATAATCTTTACTGTATGTTGTGCTAGTAGCATTTTCTCTATCTCTATATCAATCCACCCGTCTACGTGTGCATCCATCATCTATCCATTCATCCTTTACATTATTCCTTCAAGGATGCGAGGAACTTACAAGTAATACTATATTGAAATGTTAAATTAAAAATAAAAATGTCAGAATCAAGGAAAATATAGATAAAAGCATATGTTAGTCACACAGTAAGTACCTCAAACAATTTTCAACTGATTGATCCAGTAGTAAATCAGCAAGAAAATTATGCTCATAGACCCCATTCTCGAGCTCTGAAATTTTACTTCGAGAATCTACCATTGTAATTAGGTTCTATTTTAAGATAAAAAAGAGAATTTGAGCAAGTAAACATGAAAAGAAAACAACATTTAAATCATAAACTCTCAATATGGAAAGGTTTTAGTTAAAACAAATTCTCCTTTGCATCTTAAATTACGCAGAGAAAGAAAGTATTTTTATATTATTTCCTCCATTCTTACCAGACCATATGATCAGTGTCTCTTGTCAAACTTGTCCCTTAGGACAGATAAAACCAGTAATGTTGTCAGTGGTTAGAGCTTTGCACAGAGACTATATTACTATTTATCTTCTTAGGAGATGGGGGAAAAGATTGTAAAATACACATTGAATTCTAATTTTTTTGTATACACAAAAACTTACCTTCTGCCTCCTTTAAAAGGAGATGGTTGCTTTCATTTCACTTATTTGTTTTTATAATTCACACTTAGGACAATATAGGATTATTTTTATGTTTTAGAAATTTTGGCCAAAAAAGAAAAGAAGTTTGACTATCCTGGTTAATTAATGCCTTTCCTAGCTTCTCTTCAACTGGTAGGAAAATGAAATTAGTGTCATAAACCCTATGTGATCATCATATTTCACAATTATGCTATTATTAATACTTAAAAGATGGGATTAAATGACTGGTTCCATCTCCCTTTTAAGTTTAATATTCACATAAATTGAAAATTATTTAGCAAACATATCTACATATCTCCTTGGGTTCCAGAAAGAGTCTTTTAAGAAAATAAAATATAAACCAATCCAAGTCACTGGTAACCTCAGGCTTCAAGATCACAATTTCCTCCAAAGCTTCTGGCAACACAATTAACTCTAGTCATTTCCCAGACTTTTCCTACATCCCAACAGCTGCTCTGATCATCTAATGACAGGTCATCCTCCTGGACAAGGGACAAGTCTCTGTTGATAACACCCGTATCATTGCACGTCTTCCCTTGACTTTTAGGGTAGCTTTTCCTTACTCTATTGATTAGCACCTAGGTTTGAAACCCTTTCGTAGAATGCTATGAAATTCATTAATTTATTCAATAAATATATTTTTAGGGCTTTCTATGTGCCACGCACTGCACTAGGACGTAGGAATACAATGACGAACCAGACCCTGCGTATCTTTATGAAACATTCTCTTTAGTGCTGGAGGTAGCTAAAAATTAAGAAATGGAATAATACAGCAGAAGAAGAACTCTCATCATGTTTATATTTCTTTATTCCTGCCACTAGATCAGTGCTTCTAAACTTGGGGTGGGCGAGTGGTAGTCTGTGGATGAACTCTTAGAAGTCTCAGTATTTTCAATGTAATTTAAATTTTTTAATTCACTTTGATGATGATTAAAAAAATTTTAAGCATATTTTTGATTATCTGGATGACTAATTTGTAACTGAATAACATTCTGCAATTTCTGTGCTCAAGTGTGTATTTACAGTTACTCAAAAAAAATCAGTTATAATAAACAGAATCTTATTCACATTGAAAGATTTAGGTTTTATACAACAACATCAACATGAAATTAAAGCTGTTAATCCAAATTTGTTAGTTTTGTTTTTATTTAATACGTAAATTTGTTTTGATTGTGTCATTGTGTAAGAACATAAGCAGAAATAGTTCATACCAAGTTTTATGCTTTTATTATTTACATTTAGTAACATTCTGATAGAAGCCATTTAAGTCAAAATGGATGGTCTGCACTTAAAATTATACAGTAATTTTCCTATGAAAGAAGTTCCTACATTACTTGTGTTTGAAAAACATAGTTCTGGTTCCATGTCAGTGATTTCTCAGGGATGCTATTCCATAAAATCCTTTCTTCATTCCCTTTGTGTGGATGGTAACTATCATCTGACAGCTTACAATCTTCCCTATTTCCACTCTCAGCTCCTGAAGTGAGGGAAGGCCTGGCTAAAGGTGATGGCAGAATATAATTTAGAAATACCCAAGGGCTGAGTGTTTTTTAACCCCATTAAAAATCATCTAAGTGGCACATGAAAACATTCAAGCAAGGTTAAGCACAGTAACCCTCTGGGTTATTTGCGGGTCAGATTTTCTGTTTTTAAAATGGGCTATGTGTGCTCTCAGGATACTAGGAGGCATGAAGGATATAATAAGATGGAGAATATGTCAATCAGGCTTTAATGTCTGTGAAAATTAGAAAATGAAAACAAACACTACCTATTGGGTAGAATACAATTTGCAGCCATGTTTAAGAGAAAACTTCAAAGAAATCAAGCTTGAAGCTAGGCATTGCTTTGGGACGTGCTAGAAAACCTTCCAGGCCCTGATAATCTCTCTGCTCTGTCTTAAAGGGCTACTTTGGTGGAAAACGTTGAAAAGAATTGTACACAGGGAAGTGCTCCACAGAGCTAGAAACCTGAAGCTGTCCTCTCCCTATCAGATTCGAAGTGTTTTCTTGGCAGATTGAGAAGCTTTTCTTTTGTGAGATTTTCTTGTGGCAGCTTTGTGGACTCTTGGGTATATTCTGGCACTCCTCCCACCCATTCACGACAGTGATTGTATTCTTTTTTTTTTTTGTGAGAAAGATCAGCCCCGAGCTAACATCCATGCCAATCCTCCTCTTTTCGCTGAGGAAGACTGGCCCTGGGCTAATCCATGCCCATCTTCCTCCACTTTATATGGGAGGCTGCCACAGCATGGCTTGACAAACGGTGCGTGAGTGTGTTGGTGCGTGCCTGGGATCTGAACCGGGGTCGCCAGCAGCAGAGTGAGCGTGCTTAACTGCTACGCCGGGGCGGGCCACATGATTGTACTTTTCTTTGTTCAATCTACAGCAAAGTGCTTATTGCACGTCAAGAATTGGACACATTTGCCATAGTTACTAGGCCCCCTCTGGGATCTTCTACCTATAGATTGGGAACCACCAAACTAGTTGATGTTCCCTTCATCTGACCATCTCACTCGTCATCTCCTGGTCCCTGCCTACGAGTGTATCAAGTCTACTCATTCATTCAACAAAGTTGCTGGGTCCCTGAAATGCAAGGAGCCATCTACGTGTGACTGGAGGCTCTAAATATGCTTTCCCACAACTTTCTTCTCTCTTAAATATGACATCTCCTTGCCTTTGCTTTAAATGTATTATCTATTTAATGTGGGCTCATTAGCCTTATTGTCCCTGTTTTAGTCAGGGTGAATCAATAAAACACTATAGTTAATTTGGATTAGATCTCTAGGTTACCTCTCTAATTTGGTGGCTGATAAATTAGCAGGCCAAATAACCAGATCTGGATCCAGAGACATGAGTCCATTCATCTTCTCAGTCTTCCTAAGCCTCTTGTGAAACCATCTACCAACACTTTGTGTCTATCCTTTGCTTGACTTTCCTTTGAATAGTGATTCCCAAAGCAGGTGGGGTAATGTGGCAGGTGTGATTCAGAACCTCCATTGGTGTGTGTGTTTGCATATTTTTAAAAGTATATTCTAAAATTATTACGATCTGAGTTCTTTTGAATCTTAATGTTTAATTTAATTTTTTTCAAACAACAAGGCATATGATTTTTATATTTTTAAAAGAAGGCATGGATTTTAAGAGATTGTAAAACATGGCCTTAGAATTCACAGAGAGGATGAGACCTTGCCTGCTTTCCAGATGTCACCAGCATTGGCACACAGTAATAACACTCTACTTTTAATGCTTCATTCCTGATAATTGAAAATAATTGCTGCTTATCAGAAGGTTAGATTTCTAGCATTCTCTACATCTTAAGAACAAGGAAATAATAAAATAAAGTAAACAAACAGAAGCCTTTAGAGTCTTTGAATATATATGTAATATGCTGGTCTGGAGAATCATGCCTCCATTTTAGCGAGGTGTAGTCATGTGGCTACTGGCCCATGAAATGTAATAGAAATGTTGGTAGAACTTCCAGGACAGTTCTGTAAAAGGAAGAGAGTTGTACCCTTTCATTATTCTTTTCTTCCTTCTTTCTGCTGCTTGGAATGGGGTTGTAATGGTTAGAGCTCCAGCAGCCTTTCTAGACTATGACAAGTCACATAGGGCAGAGCAAAGACAGAAGACTTCTGATAGTGTTGTGGAGTCCTCTTACCTGGATTGCTTACCTCAACACTTCCTTTACACAAGTGAATACACATTTTGTGTTTAACTACTACAGTTGGGTTTCTGTTACTCACACCTGAACCTAACTTTAACAGATATGCTTTGTTAATTTGATTTCTCAGTGGCTTAAAAGGTCCAAATTAGAAGCAGGAAGGGCTGCATCTGGTAGCAAGTGAGGAAGCAGAAAAATTATTGTCAGCCAGGAAATCAACTCATGGTGATGTGGCTGACATCAAGTCAACAAGAAGGCAGGAATATTTCATACAGTTTTTTTATTGAAGATGGTTGGCACTTAAAAAACTCTGACAAATAGGGCAAACTTCAGTTACTTTTATTTTATTTATTTATTTTTTTTTTATTTTTTTTTTAAAGATTTTATTTATTCATTTTTTTCCCCCCAAAGCCCCAGCAGATAGCTGTATGTCATAGGTTCACATCCCTCTAGTTGCTGTACGTGGGACCCGGCCTCGCGCTGGACGGAGAAGTGGTGCCTCGGGGCGCGCCCGGGATCCGAACCCAGGCCGCCAGCATCAGAGCGCGCGCACTCAACCGCCAAGCCACAGAGCCGGCCCTTCAGTTACTTTTAGATTTGACACTTTAGATGCTTAATTTCCCTCATCATCCCTTTTGTCAACAATATTTATGGAGGGAGCCATCCTGTCAATGAGAACAAAAACCAAGTGCATTTTACTTCTGCATTCAAAGTCTTCACAATAGATCCCAGGAAGGCGAGAAATTTATCTGAGTGAGTATTCAGGAGTGTGTATGTACATTTATTTTGTGTAAGTGGGTAGTTGGGACAGCTTATTAGTTCAGGGAATATGCCTATGTCTACCCAGAGTTGTGTAAATTGTCCTAGGTCAAGTAGGGAGACAGTGACTGAGTATAAAACCCAATAACCCAAGCTCCTGGTTTAGTTCTCTAACAAATGACAGTGCCTAGCTTGTCCTAAACTCTCTATAAATAACTAAAATTTATTTCCCTCTTGACTACCTTCTGACAAAGAGGCTCCTGTTCTCCTCCATGCTGTCACTCCCAGAAATACCAACAGCAGAAAGCTTCATCAGCAACTGGGGTCAGAGTGTCAGACAAAGCTTATTGTCTGGGTTGGTGATTTTTATTCCAGGAAGAGAGCTCTTAAAATAATACCGAAACACCAAAAAGCAGAGCTGGACTTATTCATTTCCAAACCTTTCGAAGTTCTATTTTGTAAACCCAACACACTGAATAATTAATTTTCAAAATCTATGGGATACCTTAGCCACTCCCAACTTTTGTGGGTGGAGATAGTGACTTGAATGGAACATGAGCAGAGAGTTGATTTTAAGTAAGGAAATGGGGTCAGGGAGAGGTTAAGTGGCTGGCCTGGGGTCAGATAGCAAGCTGGTGACTCAATTTTGCACCTCCTGGATCTGAGGCCTACAAAGAGAACCAGAGCCCATTTCCTCTTGATAAGTTAACTGCTCCATATCTGTGGTCTGTCGTAAGCTTTTAAGAGTCACATTCCTTCTGTGACTGCAGACCTGAGCTCCTACGACTTTCACCAGAGTCTGAAAAGCACTTTCCAGGTCAGACTGTGGTATATAGAGGGCAGAATAGCACTTTACTTAGCACTGAAAATCATTATGCACTTCACAGAAATTGCCATCTTTTTGGTGTCTTAGGATCTACATTCAGAACATATTCACAATAACCAGGCTATAGAACAGACGGTGATGTCTTGGAAATAATGACGACACGTGTTTATGGAGTGTTTACTATGTGTCAGACACTCTGTGAAGTGTTTTATATAGATTATCTCATTTAATCCTCATGATGACCTTGTTGGGTAGGTCAATTTATAACCTATTGAGTCACTCATACCAATGAGTGACTTTTCAGGGATTAAGTACCTAGCCCAAGTTGACACTGCTAGAAAATGCCAATTAAGGACTATGAACCCAGTTTTGCTGCCTGACTCAGAGGCCATTATGCCATACAAAATTCCTGTACACACATACTGACATTTTCCCCTCGCTTCTGTTATTTCAGTATTTTTATAGATTAAAACTTTGTGTGGACATAATAAATGATCAGACTGAAAAAAAAAAAGAGAGATTTTAAGAGTGAAGTTGATTGTCCTACTTGCTAATACATCAAAGATGCCTCTCTCATTGTGGTGTTGTTCAGAGATCTTAGTTTTATACCTCAAAAAATAACATTTTCCAAACTAGAAGGCTGAAAATCAAAATATTTGAAAGTGGAACTCTATTTGAAAGTTCGTGATGTATAGTGACCCTGCTCCAGTCTTTCTTGGCCTTCTTCCAATATTGTACATTTTCTGGAAAACATGACCCACTTAACTAAAAAAGACGATGGAATGGATGTCTATGAAAGTCTTTATTATTTGAAGAGCTTGCTACTAAAAACTGGCGTATAGGTGGATTCATTGGAGAAGCATCTATTTCTTTTGAATGAGAGACAACAACTACAGGTGAATAAGAAACGTACAACTTAAGTCTAACATTTTCTTTTGTTTTAGGTGGTAAAATGTCTCCTTGGAAACCAAAAGTTAGATATTGTAAATTGAGTTAAAAATTTTAGTAAGAAATGATTTTATTAACTAATGCATAGGACAAATCGTGTGTGTGTGTGTGTGAGAGAGAGAGAGAGAGAGAGAGAGAGAGGCTTTGGAGCATTGGTAGATTTCAGAGTTTAGTTAACCCAATTCTCCTCAAATCAGTTACAAGTACAAAAGGTAGGAGGCCAAGAGAAAAATGGAAAGACTGAAAGAGGAATATTATAATTTTTCAAGATATGAATATTTTGAACTTTTTTTTATAGCGCATGTTATAAATTTTCAGGGATATAAAATGTTGATGTGGAAACCCAAGGCCTCTTTCTTAAGATAAGATGGCTCGAGCATGTCCCCGCTTCTGGCAGCAGACCTAAATTGTTGGCTACTCTCTTCAAGGTGTGAGTAAATTTCTTAAAAGGTAAAACTGTAATTTTTTAACAAATTAAAATAACTTTCTTAAGTTGTAAAAGCAATGTTCATTATGAAAAAATAAAATAGAAAATACAGATAAGTGAAAATGGGGAAATTAGAGTCATTCACAGTCCTAGCACCTAGAATAGCCGCTGTTAATACCTTGGGGTACGTCCTTACAGGTCTCCCATGTCCTCATGTGCACACACAGAGAAGCACACATTTGGACCATTTTACGTGCTATTTTATAGCATACTTTTTCCACTTAATTGTAAACCATGACTATCATATTAAAATCCATAAATGTTTTATATGACATAATTTTCCATGGCTGTAGTTGCACATTTAAGATTTTTTTTTTTTTAAATATATTTTGCTACTATAAAAACCCTGGGATAACTTTTCATTTAAGGAAAACTTTGAACTTACCCTTAATTATTTTCTTAGGTTAAATTTCTATTTTTATAGTTTCTGATTAAAGAGAATACAGATTTGGAGTCTTTTGAAACAGTCTATAGTGCCCTCCAGAGAGGTTAACCAATTCACATCATGATTATTGGTATATGTGGGCCAAGGTTAGCTTGAAATTTCCGAGGAAGTATTTCTGGTGACAGTTGTGACTGCATTGCAAATTGTGAATATTAGAAATAATGCTTGATGTGTTAGCTTAGAGTAAAATGTAGATGTCAATATATGGTATGCATTATTATTAATAAAATTATTACCATTGAAATCCAAGATTTTTTAGAGGTCTAATTGAATGTCACGCACATTCACTGACTGCTGGCCTTTTTAAGTCCTGAACATGTGGCAAGCTTAGATATTGTTAAAATATGATATTTGAAGAACTTCCAAAAAAATTGGCATATGTGGAAAGCAGATGCTTTATATTGATAACAGTTGAATGCTGAACCATGAGGATAAGACTAATATCTTTGAGAATACATGGATGTTTTAACAAGGAAGCATATGTTGAAAGGAAAAAAATCCCTCAGATGTTTTCAATAGTTACTTTTTAGTGAGGTATTCTTTCCTAATGGTTCTTGAATTATTTAACACTCTTCTTTAATGGTACTATTATATGGTATATTAAGTTGTATTTTAATTGTGGATTTAGTGTTTTTGCTCTTTTCTTTTAATGAGAGCAGTAATTCTTGGACAAAGGTCTACATCATTAACATTTATATATCTTTGTTTAAAATGTTGTTTAAATTTTGTTTACATTTTGCCAATCACCTCAATGGACCAAAAAAATACCTGTAGTGAGGTAACATTAGGTAGAAGTACTTCAATATATCTAGGCTTCTTGCAGATGAAGGACTCACTCACTCACTCACTCAGTCCTTCATCCATCCATCCATCCATCCATCCATCTATCCATCCAACAATTCATCCATCTACTCACTCAACCACTCATCAAATACATTTTTGTTGAGTACTTACTTTGTATTAAGTCCAGAGCTAGGACCTGTGTCTTATGGAAGAAAAGGCATTGAATTGGGCCCATTGGCAACAATGAAGGTTTAGCAAATTATGAGAGTAAATTTGTGTGGGTAAATAGAAAATTGAAGAATTTGGGATGAAAAAGGCACTCAAAAAAAAAAAATAGTCACCTGCATTTCTGAAAGTTTTAGACAGGGTACCTTCTTGCAATACCTCAGCAGGCTATCTATTCATTCTTATGACTTGAGGTTAGATGAAACTTCATACTATATTAATTAATTTATTTATTCAATCAACATATTTATCAAATAACTACTATGATCCAGGCTCTTTCCTATCACTAGAGATAAAGTGGTGAACAAGACACATCAACTCTTCTCTCATGGAGCATAACACCTGGACTATATCTCTCCTACCCCACCAACCTCTCCTCGGACTAGCACTCTGTGTTTCTACTGCTGTGCTGTATTGTAATTACCTGTTTATCAACCAGTCAGTCTCCTCACCAGGCTGCTGATTTCCTTAAAGGTAGAGCCTCTTCCATGATTCCTGCTCTGTTTCCAGCCCCTGGCACAGTCCCAACTAAAGTTGCTCCATATATACTTGTTGGATGAATGAATGTTCATTTATTATCCTTTCAGTTTACTTTAGGGCTATGTTTACCTTGTCGGAGTAAAATGATTGTATATATCTCATGGCCACAAAAAACTTCTGTTTGACTTCAACTTAACTTTTGCAGGTTAAAGTCCTACTACATCCCCCCACATGCCCTATGCTAAACCACTCATAGTCCTCCAAATGGGCCCTGTTCCTTCACGCACATTTTACTTTTGCCTGGAATAACTTAATCTCTCTTTGTTTCTCTTCTTCAAGATCTAGCTCAAATTAGTTTGCTCTGTGAAGCCTTCCCTAGTTGCCCTGATTACAAACTATCACTCCTTCCCTCATGCTACCATAGTGCATTGATCGAACCTCTTTGTATTTTTCGCTTTCTTTTTTCCCCCAACATCAAATAATAGTTTTTTTGTGTAATCCGTGTCTTACCTTCTTGAATGTAAGTTCCTCTGAGAAAGGAGCAGGACTCATTCATTTTGGTATTATCCACAACATCCAGAGCAGTGCTTTGCACAGAGTAGGAGGCCAGTAAATGCTTATAGAATGAATGAATGAATATATGAGTATACTCTCCACAGTGAATGGACTACGTGTGTGACTTAGTGGAAGAAGCATATCACAAAGGAAAATGTGTCCTTAGGATTAATGATATTACATAAGGGGAAGGGCAATCCATGTGGAGGGACCCAGGAACAATCTGTGTGGGCCAGAGAACGCGAGGTGTTTATGTGGAGAGCAATAAATGGATAAGACTGACTAACAGGTATGTTTAGAATCCAGAGGGCTTTGAGTGTGGGGCTGAGGAACATGGCCGTGGGCCCAGTGGAGGTGAGCCACATCCTTGACTCTTGAATTGGATTTCAGATATCCAGGTATAAGCGGCACCAACTCGTGTTCTCTTCCATCTATTCCCATGTTCTTGACCAATACATTCAGTAGCATGACTGTCATAGCCACGAAAGATTTTGGTGATAGCTTTTATCCAACCAGAGCAGGTGTTATATTCAACTGGTGGGTATGGGAAAATAATACTTCTAACAGTACTTTACATTTGAATGACACTTTAAAGTTTACAAGCTGTTTTCTAGTGTATGTTTTTACTTTCATAACAAATCTAAAAGATGCTGAAGGGGAAACTGAGTCCAAGGTAGCACAAATATAGTACAATAATAGGATTTCTGAAACCAAATCTAGTGTTTTTTCTCTACAGCTCTCTTATCTTTGCACTCATGAAGGCAGCTGGGAAAGACAAGGAATGGACGATGAGAGAAGAATGGGAGAAAATGAGGAGGTAAAATTGTGATTTATTCATTTACTCAGCAACTATACATCAAGCCCTCCTCCTCCCCTCTCCCCTTCCTGTGTCAGGCTGTCTCTCAGTCCTCAAGGATACTCCAGGCAGGCAGTGGAAGGACGGTGGGGTAAGGTCCTTGGGAGCACTGCATGGGGTGCCTAGTCTAGTTTTTGAAAGTCAGGAAGGCTTTTTAGAGAAAGTGACATCACGATTGAAACTTAAGGAAGGCACAGGAGAAACCAGGTGAAATGGGGCTGGGTGTTGAGGATGGAGAAAAAGTTTCAAGACAAGTGGTGAAATTGGGAAACTGATCTAGGGCAAAAAGAACACATTCTAGAGTGGAAAGATACTTTTAGACCCTCTCAAAATGTTGGCAAGAAGGGGAAAGTGAGCCTCCTGTCTCTGTTTCCTTGAGTTGTTCTTTCTCCTTTTTTTATTTTCCCCAATGAAGAGGGAGGATAAACACCACTCTGGCCTCTTTGGCCCAAGGTCTATAGAGGTTTTAGATAGAAACGTCCCTGGGAGGATGGTTAATTGTGTGCCTGATCTTAGTTTATCACTGAATTTTCTGTTCCAGCCCCAGGAATGCCTAAAGTGATCTAACCTGAGCCACCATGGCTCACACTTCCCGCATTCTCTGGCCAGCATGGAGGCAAGACTCTATTAATACTCAGCCAGGTAGACGACGTAGTTGCTTCTGTTTAGAAGAGATTGGCACTCATGACCCAGGGAACAGATAGAAAATATACACCGGGAGGAAAGGCGTAGATGTGATGCTGGACTATAGACTGGAAAGGAAAAAAGTTAATAATTTTTAAGATATTGCATGAATACCTTTTTTTTAAGCAATTAAAAGAGTACTTGTTTTTGTACTATTTGCAATTATTGATGTTTACAGAATCTTTGTATATCCTCAGTTAGATTACTGTATTTCTCTTCCCATTAAAAATGAATTCTCTGCTTCAGTGAGGCTCTTAAACTTTATTTCTCATTAAAATAATGTAGCTGAAAGCTAAAGCAGCATAGCTGAAATTATGCTTGAACCGTATTTTAAAACGATTTTCTTAAAATGTAAAATAAAGTTAACTTTTTTTGAATTAAAAAATCAGTACATGTTCCACTGCAGCTCTGAAAATCAGAATCTCAGTATATCAGTTGAACATTGACTTTTAAAAAATGTATGAGTTTATTTAACCTATTTACAGACTGCCAGAAGGCAAGAAAAAAAGGTTTCTTCCTGGGTTGAGCTCAGAGAGTCTACTTTGCCAGAAAAATAGAGCCAAACATATTAATATCCAGTGACATGTTTTTTTTTTTTGTGAGGAAGATCAGCTCTGAGCTAACATCTGCCAATCCTCCTCTTTTTGCTGAGGAAGACTGCCCTGGGCTATCATCCATGCCCATCTTCCTTCACTTTATATGGGACACAGCCACAGCATGGCCTGACAAGCGGTGCCTCCGTGCGTGCCAGGGATCCGAATCGGCGAACCCTGGGCCGCTGCAGCGGAGCCCGCGCACTTAACCGCTTGCACCGCTGGGCCAGCCCTCCAGTGACTTTCAAAGTCCAGGCAACACGAGGAATACATCTAAAGGAGAGGAATTCACTGGTTTAGTCAGTCTGGCAAGTAGGAATGGAAAAGTCAGTGACCTCTCGACAAATCTTTTCCTATACACCCCGATAACCAATATCAGCAGGTTTGCAGGGGCTCCACTCCCTCTTCTTCTGGGGATGTGGAGAAATGGAACTCAGTGGCATAGCAAATAGTCTTTTCCATGAAGAAATGTACATGTCCTCAGTATGTTCATGCTTTGAAACAAAGGTACTCCAGGCAGGATTACAAGGGTCTTACCTGGTGTATGGAAATTGAGCTTATTACGTTATTAGCACAACCCACACAAATGAAGATTTTGTTTAACTGAATTCCACTCTGAGGGTATATTTTAAAGGTAGATTGTGTATGTAGACAAAAGCACGAAAATGGCAGAGTATTGACTGTTCAACTCCAGAGTATAACATGGCTAGATTCTTGCATTTTGCATTGTTGATTCGGAGCACCTAAAATCTCTGATCTGAACTACTTGAAGAATCATATTCCATTTACATAGAGGAAAGAATAGACTTGTGGATTCCCACAAGATATATTTTTTCCTCACAGAACAAAAGAGTTTTAAATTTTCATCTCCAAAATGTGAGATTCAGAAGTGACTGCTCTGCTGCTGGGAAATTTCTCCTGTAGAAATATTACCCCATGGGCTCCAATGCTATGCAGCATTGGGAAATCATGGGAAGTGGCAAGCGACTTGCTTCCTCACCTACTGAAAGAGGAAACAAGTCAATTTTCTGCCAACGTAGACAATAGTCTTCATCTTCCTCTCTCTCTCACTCTCTTCCTCTCCCTCCCTCTCACTCTTCTTTCCCTTTCTCCCTTGCTTCTCTTCCTTCTTTCTCTTCCCTCCATCTCACCCTCTCTCCCTCCCATCGCCCTTCTCCATCCCTCCGCCCCGCCCACTCTTCCCTCCCTCCTTCTCTCCCTCCCCCCTTTCTTCTTTCCTTCCTTCCTCTAAGCACTTCTCCACATACTGCTGATAGAGATGAGACACAAATGGTCAGACAAAACAGAGTATATATGTTATAACAGTCTTTCAATGTGTTTTCCTTGTGCAGTTTGTAACTTAAATTCAAAGTAAATTACTTAAGGTTAAAGCTTGGCCCTTTCAAGGTATTGATTTCACAGCTTGGTGATGGTTTGTGTTAAAACCTTATATAATATTAAACTTCACACAGAACTGTAACTTTTTGGATTGAAGGAGAAAATGTATATAAATTTTAATCTTATCACATCACTTCTAATACAAATTTTCTAGATTTGTATTAGAAAATGGAAAATGCATGGGGCATTGATCAATTAGGTGGATTGGGGCTTTGAGGTTTTGGAGAAAGAAAAGAACTCTATAAAAATTGGAAACAAGGATACTGAGTATTATCCAAGAAACTTTCATAATGGAAGTATGTTCCTCATGTGGTTGTGTTGGTGTGCTTAAATTTATGGTCTTTAATGGGTAGGAAGTCTCTAAGTAAGAACAAAAAGTTGTGAATGCAGAAAGAAGGTTATAAGTGGGTCTTGACAAGGTGACTTAAAAGGAGACATTATGGCATCCAGGGGACAAGAATTTACATCTTGTTCTTAGAATGTGTAATTTGCCTCAAAATCATCGAAGATATCATCAGATAATATTTCTTAAGCTCTTTTAAGAATGTGGTATCTTAAGATCTATACAAAATCAAACACATAATCACACATAGTTAATGCAAGTCACTTCACTTTTTTGTGTTAACAGTCGTTTCCCAAAATGTCTTAACTCTAAATGCCAACCTCACAAGAAAGAATTTTGCAAATACCATTTTCCACACTGACAGAAATGGAAGTTTTGTATATATATATATATAAAGATATAGATATCTCTATCTATCTATCTTTCTATCTATCTATCTATCTATCTATCTATCTATCTATCTATCTATCTCTCTATCTATCTATCTATCTCTCTATCATCTATCCATCTATTGTCTATCTATCTAAACAAACCAGAAACTTGCAAATCCCTCGTATCAAAATAAGGAACTGGCTATAAATAGTTCAGGTCCACTTAATGGAAAATATAGGACAAATCAGTGCAAAAGTAAAAAGTCTCCTGTAGACTACAACTCTGAAGAGAAAGGTATTTGCAAAGAATTTTATAAAGGTAAACAACACGTGAGAGAGAAAAATTATGGTCACGAAGTGGTTACTCCAGCAACCCAAGGGTGATTGACTTGGTTATTTTGGGCTTACAAGAGAGTACTTTTCAGGCATTCTCTGGAGGAAAGATAATGGGACTATGTTCATAATCTCCCCAACTGAGTTCTAAAAGATCCCCCCCCCCCAAAGCCTTGAGGTATGAGGGTTAGCAGATGAAACTGGAGTACATAAGACAGAGAAAAACCTTGTCAGAAATATAGACATCCTTTGCATTTAGACTTCATGAAGATGTTGCTTGGCCTTAGGTAGAGCATAATATTTACAATTGCTCCAATCCTAAGTGTCCACCATATATATTTCTTGGCACTGCGCTAAGCACCTTAGATACAGGGAGCACAACAAACCAGCCAAGTATATGTTATTTTCCTTGTTTTATAGCCGGAGAAACCAAGAGAAGTAGGCTCACTTTTTGACTCCATCCCTAGCTAAAAGTTGGTAAGAAGACAGAAGCTTTGGGGCAATGATTTCACAGCCACACAAAATGAGGGCCCCCAGCCTGACTCAGAGTCCTGCGCAGCCCTGACTTCAGAGCAGAATGAGTTTTCACTTTTGCATTTCGGTACATTCTCTCCTAATCTCTGTTGGGGGAGGCTGAGAAAGTAGCACGGCTCCATTTTTCAGCTAGGAGAGTGGTCACAGGGAGGTTATGGCTAATGGCAGAGCTGTGGTTCAAATGGGATTGTGCTAACCTGGATTCCACTCCCTTCCCTCAAACAGACATCCTCCAAAGAATGCAAGTAGTGCCTGAGGGTCAGGCTGAGGGAGGGTTACTGACCAGGTGTCCAGACAACACCCAGAAGTCTTTAGATAAGCATTCCTTACTCATTTTGATCCTGTACCCAACCCCCCAACACACACCACAAAGCTACAAATTACTATGCGATAATTTATTACTATTGAAAGAACCGTAGGCAAAAAAAAAAAAAATGAAGACAAACGTTTCACTTAATACAGTTAATGTAGTCAGGTGTGGAAAATTTAGAACTTATGAAGACTGTATGTTAGTCTTGTGCAAGTGTGATTATACGCACTAATAGAAACTATAGCTCTCCAGCCTCTTTCCAAGCTCTTTCTCTCAGCGGATGTATTACTTGCCTCTTTGTTTGGGTCTGTCCAACTCTGGCTCAGAGAATCTTTGAAAGCTCTGAAAGTAGTAAGAAGGCAGAAGTGTTAAGATGTCGCCATGATTTCATTAATAAGGCAACACTGACCTCAGAACTTAATTCATCTTGGACAGTGTATATATTGAGCAGCTTCTTGCTGAGGAGAGGGAAAATGTCACTTTCCGCTGGTAAGGAGAGAATGGAGTGGGGGCAGGGAGAGAGAGAGGGTCAATGTCTGGCATCCTGACAGCTGGATCATTGGGAGAAGTGTCGGATGACTCGTGCCCCTGCCAAATAGGCTTTCCCCAGTTGTTTCAGAGTCCTCAAAATGCTAATAAAAATACTTTCACATTTTCATTTATATTAGCTGGGCTTGGATTAAAGTACTGCCAGCTGCTATAATAGATAAAATGTGAAATCTCCATGGCCTAGCACAATCATAGTTTCTCATAAAGTCCAAGAGGTGGTGGAGGTAAAGGTCATGGGCAGAGGGGAGAGGTGGAGCTCTGGTCCACACAGTTATTCAGGGACCCAGGCTGATGGAGGAGCTACCATTTTCAACATGTGACACCCAAGGTTGCCCGTATGTCAACACTGAATCTACCCAACACAGAGAGGGTGGAGAAGGCACACCTACTTCTTAACCACCTGGTTCTGGAAATGACACAAATCACTGCCATTCATATTCTATAAATGAGAACGAGTCACATGAACACACAGGGTGGCAGGGCACTTGAAAATGGACTCCTGCCTGGCAGCGTCTCCCAGAGACATCTTTTGGAAGGGGAGCACAGATTCTTGTTGGAGAGGTAGTCTGCTTTGCCGCAACATTCTTTAGTGCAAGCAATAGAAATTGACTCTGAGCTTGAGCAGTAAAATGAATTTATTAGTAGGATATTAGGTGGCTCAGAGAACCAATAGGAACATTTCTGGGGTGAAGTTGCAAAAAGCACCTGAAGGTTTTGTCAAGATGTGCCTGCTGAAATAAAGAAATGTTTTTTATCCTCTTGTGTCTCTGTTCAGAATTCAAATTCCCAGGAGGAGTATGTGACTGGCTTTGCTTGGGTCATTTGCCTGCTCATCAGACTGTGTCCAGAGGTAACTCCTCAAAGGGAAAGAATATTCAGTAACCAAAGGAAACGGAACGAATGCAAGGCAGCCCACACAACAAATGTGCACGCCCCATCTTTCGCAGCAGATGCCAATTTTGAGGTAAAAAAGAAAAATAAAGCCAATTTCTACCTCATGAAGATCGCCATTTACCAAGTATGAAGGAGAGCAGATTGGAAATTGTAAGTTTTTGAAAGTATGACAGACCCCTGCAGAGTCAGAGAATATAGCAACTGCTTTTATAATCATCACTATGTATTCTTTTTCTTATCGTTGTTCTTCAGAGATAATATATAGTGTTGCCACTTATCAGTGATTGCACTGCCCATGAGGCTTATCTCTCCATGGGTATCTGAGCGCTGTCTTGTCGCCTTGATATTTTGAGAGAGAAACACAAGAGACCACAGCTTTTCCCCTCCGTCAAATGGAAGGAGTAGGGATCATAGATATTTTGCACTGTAAACAGATTGAGAAGATACAGTGCATTAGGACTCTGAGCCGTGAGAGTCAGAAATCCAAGTGAAAACAGCTTAAAGGAAAATAGTGACTGTGAAGTCCAAGAACTTCAGGTGTGTTTAGATCCAGGAGTTCACAGAACATTCTTAAAAATTTGATTTTTTTTTTCCTATCACTTGGTTTTGTTGTCTCTGTGTTCGTTTCATTCTTAGGCAGGCTCTTATCAGGTGGTAATGAATATGGCTCCAGCTGCTCAGAAGGAAAGAATCACAGAAAGAGAGAGTGAGCCTCTTTTTGTTAGTGCCCAGAGCAATTTCAGAAAAAGGACTCTCATTGTCCTTACCTGGGTCACAGGCCACTGCTGTTTCTGGGGGAATGGGGTGCTTTGTTAGGCTAGCCTGTGTCACAGGCGCACCACTGTGGTGGGAAAGTGGGAGTTACGTGACTGACAGGCCCACCACACAGGAGTAGCACCATTCCCGAATGAAAAAATACTGAGGTGACAAAACGTGTCCATTCCATATAATCTTAGCAAAACAAACAAACAAACAGACAAACACTACCCCCACATTAAATGGCTTAAAACCACAAATCTTTATTATTTCTCCTGATTTTGTGGGTCAGTTAGGAGGTTCCTTAGGTTTGGACTGGCTCTGCTGATGTCTGTAGAGAGCTGGTGTCTCAGCTGGGCTGGATGGCCTGAGACAGTCTCGTTCACATACCTGGCAGTTGTCAGGCTGGTTGTATGGGGGGGGTGTCAGCAGAGAGTAGACCATCTCTACTCTCCATAGTCTCTCATCCTCCAGCGGGCTGGCCTGGGCTTCTTCACATGGTGGTCTCAGGGTTCCAAAGAATGGAAAGAGAAAGAGCAAACCCCAATGCAGAAGCACATTTTAAGCTTCTGCTTGTGTCACATGGGCAAAGCAAGCCACATGATTAAGTCTAGATTCAAAGTATGGAGAAATAAACTTCACCTTGATGTGAAGAGCTGCAAAGTCACATTGAAAAAGTGCTTGCCTATAGGGATAGGAAGAGCCTTAGCCGTTTTTGCAATCTACCACAATGCTCATTCTCCCTCCTCTTCACATTTGGCGTTTGGCTTTGCCTTGTCTATAAGTGACCTCACAGGTCCAGTGTCCACACAACTTGGCTATAGTCTCTTTATCACTTATTTCAAAAATGAGAGAGAGAGAGAGAGAGAAAATGATTGATTCCTCCTAGTGTATGGATTGCCTCTGTTGGTCAAGTGTCCACAACTGATTCAGGCAGCTCTTGTTGGGAGCAGGTAGGGTCATGCTGTACAGTAGGGCTATGCCTTTCATGGGACATGGATGGAATCAGTTAAATTAGAAAATTAGAAGAAGATACTGGGTGTGGCAGGGAAAGTGGCTGATGACTGTCATTGAATACAAATGGGACTGAATCCAAAGTCATTTCTCTTAAACCGTAGTATTCTATCGTATACTGTTCTGTAACAGTTAATATATTGTGAACATACCTGATGATGGCGCACATGGTAGAAACTAAATAAATCCCAACTAGACTATGTGCTCCTCGTGGTTAGGAACTATGTTTTACTTTTCCTTTACATACGCTGAGGTATACAGTAGGTGCTCAACAAGTTCTTGCTGATTGCAGTTGAATGGTAAAGGGGCTAAGGAGAAATCATGAAGCAAGCATAAATGAAGTTTAATAAGTTCCAACTTACTAGTTGTGTTTGTTTATTGGAGAAGGCCAAATTCAATACAATAAAAAAACACATTTATCCAGCGGATATCTTGAATTTAACTGCAATTCAGAATATTGTGTTCCTTAGATTATTAGGCAAATAAAAGGAGCAAGAAGAGATAAAAGAGGACAATCTAGGAAATTATGTGAGGACTACACAAGTCTTAGAAAGTGGAACAAACTGTGAGAATTAAAATTCCATTTGACTTAACTGTGAAGATAGAAAATTTGTTTTTCTGTGTCAAAGTTCTCTCCTTTATTTGGCATCAGAAAAAGTCACTCTTACTATTGAAATTAGACAAACTGGGCCTTGAGTAAATGTCCCTTCCTCCTGGCATATGGATTAAGACAGAAGTCAGACACTAGGGAAAAAATGTCTTTCTTGACAGTTTTTGGATAAAAAATGATGATATTCTAGAATGAGAAAATAATGCCTTCAGGATATTTCCCCTCCTTGTCATTACATAATTTCTTAGTACAACTCTTCTTCTTTTCTTTTCCAGATTAGATAACACTGAATTTGCATATTCCATTTCTCAATTGTCCATGGTAATGGGAAAAGGAAAATGAGTAGTGAGGAGAGCATGAAAGAATGTAGATAATTGGTATCAACAGATACTTTCCAAGCCTCATTACTTCATTTCGTCCATTAATTTTAATCCCCTCCCTCATCCCACCTGATCTTTTACTAGAATTGAACAAACTCATAAACATTGTTTTGACTTTTAGTTCTCTTTTTCAAAGTGATGTAGTTTTTAGAGGGTACAAAGAGACCTAAAAGAGAGACAAATAAACGTGAAAATTTTACATTATCTGAGAGTTTCCTCTGGTGGGTGTGAATCAGCTTATTGGGAAAAGGTCAGTCATGGTAATTGTATTATCATCATCTTAGCCATGGATGACAGATAGGATGGACACCAAATCAGCTGGAGAGGGATTTATAGGGGGCGGGGAATGGCAAGGACAAGAAAAGTTTCTAAATAAAAAACGATAAGATTCAACAGAACAAATTGGATTCCCAAGTCATCAATGCTGAGGTTGGAGAGGAACAATTAAACCAAGATTTTAACAAAAGCAACACTCTCTCCATTTACTGAGTGCCTACTGCATGGTATTAGGGGCCCGTTACCACCCATCAGCATGGTTACGGCTCTAAGCAGCCCTATAGGATAGACATTATTACCCGGCTGGTGCCTGGAATTCCAGTCCTGAGGAGGACTTGCCTCCCCCCTGTTGAGAAGATAAACCTTAGCCCTAAAATCTGGATTCCATGAGCCCCAAGGCAAGTCTTGTTTACATCCATCAATAACAGCAGGGGATATGCAGGATTGAAGCCTGTCACAAGAAGAGTGATGAGCAGGCCTTGGGGATCTCTGTGAAACCAGAAGTAGCAGAGAAAAAAGAAGAGCCTGTAATCATAGCCTTTGACGTCATTTGGAAAATGGCCTAACTTAAAAGTGAGATTACTTCGCTTTATCATTATTTTGCCAAATCAGCCCCTTTGAGAAGAGATGCCACGTTATTCTTTTTATTGTAACTTGTCCATAGGTCGCTCTACGAATGACCATGTTAAGATGAAATGGATCTTGATAATTCTGAGAACAGCTTGCCAACAACTTGGCATACACGATCTTCCTTTCAATACAAGATCAAGCATTTACAAAGCTCATATTGTGTCACTAACAGGGTACTGGACCCTGTAGTGTATGATGAAACAAATACAAGCCCTTGTGGTTTTACTGAAGTTAGGCTTTTGCTAGAAAACAATACAATATCTAATAAAACGCTAGCTTTTGTGACATACATTATATATGCAACAAAGGTTCTGAGGAGCGAATAATGTAGGGGGGCTGGAATCATGAGGGAGGCTTTAGAGGAAGTTGGAGTCTGGATTGGGCCTTAAAAGATAAGCAGGGAACGAATAGGCAGAAAGGAGAGAAGAGAAGACCAAGAGTGAGACTGTGGAACCCAGAAGTTTCCTCCTGCCTGGTGGGGCATCCCCCAAGACCACAGCTGTAGAGATTTATATGTGGGTGACAGAGAAGCGGAAAAAGCAAACTCCTTTGTCTTTGAAGAAGATCTGTCCCACTGCTCCTTAGTTTCTTTTATCTCTCCACCTTCATTAGGGAAAAGTAATGAGAAATATATCTAGCTTTAAGTAAACACCTATGTGGTGCTAAGTAACGCATACCCTGTACCTTAATTCTTTAAAGCATCTTGGAGTTAAAATCTGCATTGTTGGTGGGCCAATGGGTCCCATCATTCCCCTCCATTTTCCTAAGCAGGACCATATGTCCAATGCAAACTGGCTTGCAAAATCCATAGACCAAGGACCTAGCTGGTATGTAGGATAACTCATTCCTGACATGACTATCTACATTTATGGAGGATACCCCACCACAAAGTCAAAGCAACTGATTTTTCCTTGTTGTGGGTTCCTTGACCCAACTCTCTAAAAAACTGTTCTCTCTTCACACATCATCCCCCCAAAATTTTAACAAACTGTTTAAAGAATGTTTGCAAATGCTTTTAGCTACTAATAGTTGCTGATCTTCAGGAGGAATTTGACATGACACGAACCTGTCAACTATGATCTGACTTCCAGAAGTAACTTGAATTATTGGACTTCTCAAACTAAGATTTGGACCAAATCTCATTGAAAAAATTGATTTTAGTTAGTTATATTTATATCATCATCTCTCTTGGAGAATATAAGGTAGAAAAATAACATTAGAACAATTTATAAATACTGCAGAACAATTGTCAGAGGGAGCCAGGGTCTAAACTCAAGCCAAAATTATTCCCCTTTTAAAGAAAATATAAAAAGACAAGATAATTTCAGTTGTTAAATTGTGGGTGTCAAGCTATACTTAACCTTTGGCTGTTACAAGTTTCTATCATCAGATATATAGCTTTTAAATCAAATTGTTGACGTTTTTAGTCGATCCGATAACCCCAATGAAGTGCTTCATTAAATGATGTCCTTTATCTCTCAAACCTGTGCTCCTGAGGGCTGTGTGTTGAGAATAGGTGCTGCACTTGACTCTTCTTTGAATCCCCTGCAGCACCGGGCACAGTGCCTGGCACCATAAAATATTCATGAAATTAAATGGGTTTTAAATGCTGTTTCCTGCCACAAAGTCTCCATTACATTTAATTACATGTCACGAATTTGAATAGAATATAACGAAATATAGTAGAATATCATGGAAGTTTAACCAGTTCATAGTAATATAAGGAATCTAGAGAGTTAAGAATATTGGTTCCAGATAACATTTGAGAGCAAAATCTTAAAGAAAACTAAATTATATTAGAAAACTTTAATTGCTACCTCTTATCGCAAATACGCCAATCATCATTAAGCCAAATCAGTATAATAAACATGATTAAAGGTACAGGACACACATGGATTTATTGATATTGATTAAGATCTAGATTCAAATTCTTAATTAGGCTTTTACCATCAATAATGTATGTAGTGGCTCTGCAAGATTTGTGACTATTAAGGAGACATAAATGATTAGCGGTTCAGACTGACAGTTTGCTTAAGTGAAGTTCTATTAGTCTGCAAATGATTCAAAATTATAAGAGAAAGCCCATTTAAAAAAATAAAATTAGGAAGCTGGTATTGCCATGACGTAATGTGAAATACTTAGTATTCCTACTAACTCTCTCTTCTATGTGAAAATTAATTCCTAGTCATCAATTCCACAAATATTTATTGAGCACCTACTATGTACCTGGAATTGTTTTAGACTCTTGGGATGGAATGGTAAAAAATGTCTGCCTCTTAAGAGGTTTTCATTTTGGTGGGATAGAGATAGACTATAAAAAATGTAAACAAATAGATAACTTCAGATAGTGCTTTGAAAACAATAAAACAGGATAATGGGATAGAGTGAATTGGAATGTAGGGGACTCTGGAAGTTGGTGTGGTTAGAGTAGGTCTTCTCTTGGAGGAGGTAACATTTGAGACTCATTTTATTTCCAATATCCATGTAAATATTTTGGGGAAGAGCGTTCTGGGTAGAGAGCAGCAAGTAGAAAGACACAGAGGTGAAAACCTTTAATTGAGTTCCAGGAACAGAAAGAAGGTTAGTATGACTAGAGTGTAGTGAGTTGGGGATAGGGGTGGGGAGGCTGGGGATTGTAGGATATGAGAGGAAAGACTAATCTCAGAGAGTGGGAAATTATTAAGTGAATATAAAAAGACTGCAGGTAGTGTTGAGTACTCATTGAAAATTCATGATCATGATTTTCTTCAGTAAGGAGTTCTTGTTGCAGATGTGGAGCAGATAGTTGAGTTTAGCCAGTTGTACTTTCTACAAAGGTAAGATGGTGGCAATGAGGGGCAAGGTAGTTAAGAGTGTTTGTTAAGTGATGGTTGTAATGATGAATCATAGACTCTAGGATGGGTTAGGAGGACTGGTGTTTTGATTGCCTCTTCTTCATCCTGTTGGTGAGGGAGGGATTCCTGCCCTAGGTTTAGGAAGATGGCTGAACGCACAACACTCAACAGTGGACAGATGAGTCTGACAAATGTTTATTAGTCACATATACTCACAGCCAGGAGAGGGAGGAGGACACTGGATGCCACGCGGGGCCACACAGAGGTTGCCTCGGAAAGAGAGTGAACAACCAGTAGTTGTTGGAAGCTGGCTTTGCACTAGTAACAGGAGGATAAGGTGTCCCCTGGCTCCTGCTGAAGGATGTGATTAGCTTGTTTTAATAATTTTGGGGTCTTGTAGGGAACTAAAACCTGCTACTCAGGGATAAGCAGGAACTGTTCCTGGTCCCCATGATCATGAGGGTTGTTTGGCTAGGGGACCTGTGGCTATAATTTGGAGAAGGGAACTTGTGGTTAGGCCATTTGAGGCCCTCTCAATTGTCCCCAGATGTCAAAGCAACACACAATATTGAACCTTAATTTTAGGTCTTACACCACAGCTGGGAAGACAGGCGAGATGATGCGCAGTAACAAAGTAGTAATAATGGATTGGAGATCTCCATAGGTTTGGGGATTGCTAGAAAGGCAATAACAGCACAAGCGAGGTGGGGGGTTAGGTGATGGCTGTCAGAGGGGGATGATTGAAATTGTGATCTCAGAGGGGTTTCAATTGTTTGAGATAAAATGAAGGACATGACCTTGAAAGTGGGTGGCTGAAGTGGAATCAGGTGGCAGCCTTTGATGATGGGTGATGATGGATGACCTTGGAGACGTGGAATTCCGGTGGTGACAGAGTTGTGAGGCATGATGGTGTTATTTTTAAAATCATTTAGACATGGGTAAGCAATCAAGCTACTGTCCTAGGTATTCGTTGAGATATTATGAGACCACTGGGTGACTCTTCTCTTCTGGGGGAGGGATGATCTCAAGGGCGCAACAAGGGACTGTGATGACTTCTGTGGAGGCCAGTGGAGGTATGATCTCACCAGCAGCACCAGGGGTCCTAGACCACTTCTGCTGAGTTCCATTGCCTGGCACAGCCCCTGCCATTAGGTGGAGGGTGCTCAATGAGTGTTTGTCAAAATGATTTGAACTGAATGTGTTGAATCAATAGAACGCTGCTAATGGCAATTTCTGGAACCCCATCTTTACCCTCAAGGGTTTCTGGATTATTCAAAGAATTATTTGTTGCCTTTCAGCTCTACCAGGTCATGGGGTTCTCCTGGGTACAGGCTCAACTTGATTCAATTATTTAACATATATTTAATTTGTGTCTGCTAGATGCCAGACATTGCACTAGGTGCTGAAGATGTAATGGAGAATAAGATAGAGACACCCCCCCCACCACCACTGTGGGTGTCTTTTTTAAGGCCTCTACACTTGCAAACTTTGGGAAAATATTTTGGAAATAGGTAATTATAATACAGTGTGATAAGTCCTATGATAGGACAAGTATGGATATTTAGGAGGGGCATTTAACCTAGAATGAGGGCAAGTGAAGTCTTTGTGAAAGGGATAACACCTAAGCTGGGATCTGAAAGATGAGTAGAATTTGACTGTAGGAGTTGGGATCGGGGGTAAGGAGTAGGCAAGTGTATTCCAGAACAAGAAATAGAGCATATCCCAACCCACCTATGCACTTACTTTGCCTCTCAAAAGCACTTTAAAGTGCTTTTACCCTTGACCTTACATAATTAAAAGCATGCATTACATTAATTCACATAATGATTTCACAACTTTGTTCTGCTGTTTATTCACGTATGTCCTATACATCTGTAAACTCTCAGGTCTAGCCTATATAGTTCTTCAAAGAAATGTGGAATTGTGTGATTACTAAATGACGAGGCAAAGAACTTCCTATTACAGTAGAAATGAGTATACACACCTAAACAATTGCAGCACTAACAGAAATAGAAATATATTACATATAAAAAGTGGATTTTTAAGAGGAAACAAACTCACATGCACAAATTCACAGATGCATGCTCTAATTTAGAGTTTACATGAGGTGTAATTCCTTGCATTTCTAAAAAATGAAAACAAAATTTAGACTTTCAAAAATTACCAGTTTTACTCAATATGAAAACAACTAGCAAGAAAACAGGAACCTCATCATACATGAGGATGCAGCCAGCTTACACTTTAATTTCAGCCTTATGAAATCTTCTTTTACTATTGTTAATTTTATTTTATTGAGGTCACATTGGTTTATAACATTATGTAAATTTCAGGTGTACCTCATTATATTTTGGCTTCTGTATAGACTGCATCGTGTTCACCACCAAAAGTCTATTTTCCATCCATCACCATACATATGTGCTACTTTACCCCTTTCACCTTCTCTCGACACATTTCCCCTATGGTAACCACCAATCTGTTCTCCGTATCTATATGTTTGTTTGTTTTTTTATCTTTCACATATGAGTGAAATCATACAGTATTTGGCTTTCTCTGGCTGACATTTCGCTTAGCATAATACCATCAAGGTCTATCCATGTTGTCACAAATGGCACAATTTTGTCTTTTTTAATGGCTGAGTACCATTCCGTTGCATATAGACATATATACCACATCTTTTTCATCCATTCATCTGTTGATGGCCACTTATGTTGCTTCCAAGTCTTGGCTATTGTGAATAACGCTGCAGTGAACATAGCGGTGCAAATACCTTTTCAAATTAGTGTTTTTATGTTCTTCGGTTAAATACCCAGAAGTAGAACAGCTGGATCATATGGTATTTCTATTTTTAACTTTTTGAGAAGTCTCTGTACTATTTTCCATGGTGTCAGCCTTCTGAAATCTTGAACAGAGAATCCAGCCAAAAAGTGCCAGATCCCTGATCCATGGAAACTGTGAGATAATAAATTTGTGTTGTTTTAAGCTGCTAAATTTGTGGTGACTTTGTTACGCAGCAATAGAAAACTAATACCGAATGATAATTACCCTTTTCCCTGTGGTTGTCTTGTGGTACACATGAGATAATCCATATGAAATAGTTAGCATAGGACCTGGCACACATAAACTCAATAAGTATTAGTTACTTAATAGTACTGGTTTGATTTTAGGCAAGTGATTTAATCTAGCTAAACCTTGGTTTTTCTCATTCCTGATATGAGAATATTAAACAGAACTAGATTTTATAGACTCTGAAATTTGCTTCAAAGTGTCCAAGGATTTCCAAAAAGTCAAACCACTGTTAGGGTCTAGTATGAAGAAACTGTGTGATGCTTCAGAAACAGGAATTGCTATATCAGCAGTCCTGGTTTCATGGACCCTACAATATGCCTTATGCCTTACAACATTTGGGACATTTAGCACTAAGATGGACTTTGCAGGCAATTTAGGTTTTTGGTTTTTTTTGTATGATTGTTTTTGGAGAGAACAAAAGTCAGAATACCTCATGTCTATGGGAAACTATGCTGTAAACATTTAATAGTGGCTCATCATTTCTTTCAGAAAAAAGGGCCATTTTTTAAAAGGTGAAGTCAAAAGATTGAGTTTTATTAGCCAATTAATGCAGAACAAAGAGCATCCCAAATAAAACCAAAAAGGCTAAAGTATGTTTTAAAACTCTTTCAAAACATCATTTTACCAAAAAAAAGCCACCTGGTCCCAGGCTGAAAGTAAGAAGCACGATTTCAACTGTTGAAAGTAAAATTCAGACAGTGTACCAACTTGGTGCTAACGTGTCTTTATTAGGGCACATAACTTCAAAACTAAGTTTTCAGAAAGTGCACAGATTGGATCTTATTAACCATTCTCCTCTTTTAGGATGAGCTATTAGAAGTCAGTGAATTCTCATAGTTGTTTAAAAGCAGGGTTCCTGGATCTCACAGTATTTGTTAACAATGTGCAAAGATCAGCTATAAAACCTAATGCGTCTGGCCGAGAGAGTATGACATCCCAGCCACGATGAAAAGTTTTTTGCCATATGCTCATTACAGAGCCCACATGCAGTGTGCATACAGGAGCAATGATCAACATACCTTCCAGCAACCCATAGTGGAAAATTCTGCTCCTTCTATGCTGGCAGACTGGCAGAAATTGTTTCCTTATAACTGGAGAAAGAAACTAGGAAAAGAAGCCTTGTTAAGAACACAGTGAGATATTTTTTTATGGGTGTACACATTCCAGATTCAAGAGGACCACCAACAGACACTCTCCTCCCCCTTTGCCTGTTATTAATTTAACTTTACTTATAATGGCTTATGGTTACGTGTATGTATCATATTGATCTTTGTCTTTACAGACTACAGTCTGTTAAGCATTTACCTGTGCGTTTCTGTGGCATTCCATTGGCTGCTAGTGCCTGAGAAGAAATTGTCAAGAGCCTTATTGGACAGAGGTCCTTCTCATGTAGAATTGGGCTCTTCAATCAGAGCCCTTGAGTAATGAAGGCCTGCCCTGTTTATTGGTCTAGTACTCGCACCTTTTTTTTTTTTTTCCTTTTCAAATTCAGCCCCTCTAGAGTAACTCTGATAGCAACTCTGGTAGACAGGCATGTTTACTGCTCTTTTGCTGCTGTACATTGGTTGAAGTCTCTTTCCTGAATAATTAGGTGAAAGGTGGTAATTTTCTTCCTGACTCTACTTTTACTCAATGTGCTCACTCTTCACTTACCACCTGGCATAATGTATTTAAGCTTTTGTTGCTCATAACATAAAACTATGAAATTTGCATACGGAGACCACCCCAGGTTCTAAAATTCAGTGGTCTTTCTGGCAGGTGGTCTTTGGTTTAACAATGCTCCCCATAGTTTGTGCTTCTAACACACGTGGAATGATACTTTAGGGCTTCATAACTTATAATTATGTTAGAGCCAGTGTAGATGGCCCTGAACACACCCAAATTATCCCAAGGATTTTCTCAATGATCTTGTGTGGAGTGGGGGTCCCCATAAATGACGCCAGGAAAACTGCAACAAGGTTGGCCATAGCCTCTCCATGAACCATTAACCACTAAGTAGGGTCATTGCTGGGCATCAGTTCAGCTTGTGGAACAGCTGGAAGCCTATTGTTTTAGTTCTCAGGGGTCTGAGGACTCTGCAGGGAAGCTTAAAACCTCATGTGGGGTGGTTTTAAGAAAAGCATTTCTTATAGAGACAGGCATATGTGGAGCTGGAGCTGGCAAAGCAATGCATTTTGTTTAACTTCTTTTCTCAAAAGTTTTTTTTTAACAGCCTAATGCACTGGGTAAAGGGTCTGCATTCATGCTAGGCAGGTGGTCTCCTAAGGTAGGTTCAAAACACATTACTCTGATGGGAAATAAACTACGTGCTCAGAGCCCTTAGCTATTTTGGAAGGTGGTCTTCGGATATAGGTGGTCTCCCTGGCAATTTTTATTGTACATGTTTAATGTATATATTTGGTCAGTGCTGCATTTGTCTGTGTGTGCTGTGTCTGTTTACAAACTTCTAAGGGACAGTATCAGAATTAGCTTGCTTTTTTATAGAATGAGCACAACTATCTTTTGCTATGGCTATTTAATAGGTGTTTTAAACTGCAAACTGTGCTGGTTACGTTAAGCTTGTGGGTGGTGCTGCAGAAAGGGGCTTACTGGACAGATGAGTGGTTTAGGAAAGTCAAGTTACCCAGCTGGAGCATGAGGTTGGGAACTCATATGGTCCATCCAGAGGGTTAGGGATAATCCTATATGAGAAAGCAGATATAGGGCCTGAAATACAGGTAGATGAAAAAAGGTAAGTCAAGGGGCTGGCCTGGTGGTGCAAGCGGTTAAGTGCGCGCGCTCCGCTGCGGCGGCCTGGGGCTCGCCGGTTCCAATCCCAGGCGCGCACCCATGCACCACTTGTCAAGCCATGCTGTGGCAGCGTCCCATATAAAGTGGAGGAAGATGGGCACAGATGTTAGCCCAGGGCCAGTCTTCCTCAGCAAAAAAAGAGGAGGATTGGCAGATGTTAGCTCAGGGCTGATCTTCCTCACACACACATACACAAAAAGGTAAGTCAAGCCTCCATTGATCAGAGTCTCATAGTGTGAACCAAATACCGAAGCAAAGTCTGGCTTAACCAGGGTCCAGGTCATGGTCTAGTCGCATATATATGACTTTGTATAAAATGACCTTGGCCTTCAAGAAACTCGAAATAAGTGGCTACATCAGGCAGGGAGGAATATGGGAGTGGAGATCTGTTCTTGGAGTGTTTCTGCCACACTTTCCATTGTGTCTCACCCACACTTAAGCAAGACCACCTTACTCTTTAGTTTTAAAGAACTTAGCTGTCCATCTTCTTTAAATATTAACAGAGAAGAAGCTCTGGTGTTAGGAGGAGTGGACTGACCTACCGTGCCTGGATGTATTAATTGTGAATGATTGTGCCTGACACTTGAAGGAGAGTGAAGCCTAGAGATGCTGGTGCCTGGTTTCAGCTTCCTAAAATGTTGTTCTCCCCCCAGCCCCACCCCTCTGCCCTGTTGACCTGCATGCTCCACAGTTTCCTCAAACTCAGAATGGCCAAACCTAAGCATATTGTATTTTACTCCAAAGCTTGTAGATGAAGTCCCCATCTTAGAAAACAGAACCAGTATCCTCCCAGGAATTTGGGAGTCATTTATGACCCCTGCCTTTTCTTATCACTCATTCCTTCAGCCAATCAAGCGCCAGAGTTGATTGCTCCTACCTTCTTCCAGTTCCCATTCTCAAGCTACTGCCCTAGTTCGGCTCTTGTTACCTCCAACGTGGATTGTTCCAATATCTTCCTACGGCCTCCTTGCCTCTAGGTTTGATCCCTCCAATACATTCTCAACAAGTTGCTAGAAGAATCTTTCTAAAACCCAGATCTGGTCATGTCTCTCCCTTCCTTAAAAGCGTTCAATGTGGGGCCGGCCCCGTGGCTTAGCGGTTAAGTTTGCTCACTCCGCTGCTGGCGGCCCGGGTTCTGATCCCGGGCGCACACTGACACACCGCTTCTCCGGCCATGCTGAGGCCACGTCCCACATACAGCAACTAGAAGGATGTGCAGCTATGATATACAACTATCTACTGGGGCTTTGGGGGGAAAAAATAAATCAATAAAATCTTTAAAAAAAAAAAGTGTTCAATGACTACTCAGTGTTCTTAAGATAAAGACCCAAATCCTTATCATAGACTACTTTACAATCTGGCCCCAATTTACCTCTCCAATTTACTCATCTCTGCTATGTCCTTTCTTGTATACCATGATGTAGCTGCACTGAACTATTTGTAATTAATTGAATAAATCATTGAATTAATTGAATAAATCATACCATTTCATGCTTTCTGCCTTTGTCTACGCTTCTCATCAACCTTCCTCTCCCTCCTTATCTGGAGAACACTCCTGCTTACCTGGGAACACCTATACATCTTCCCTTGCATAGCTCAATAGTCACCTTCTTTGTGAAGCTGAAAATTCCTAAAACACTGCCTCACCTTCCTCATCCATCAACTGGAAGAACTAACTATTCCCTGCTTTGTATTTCACTGTACCAACTGCCATCATAGCAACGATATCACTTCATTTCTTCTGTTTGTGTATGTCACTCTCTCCCTTTACTAGAGTATAAATTTCTTAAGGGCAAGAATTGTGTCTTATTCATCTTGCACAATGTCTGGCATCTAGTAGTGATCACACATATTTGCTGAAAAAACAGAATAGATGTGTGGCATATCTAGTGTTCTCAGGTATAAGATTGGTGTAATGACAATTCTCTGAGCTCATAGGCTTCTTGCATTTTGATAATGCTTTCCTTTATCTTATCAATATACATATATTTTTTTGCTGAGGAAGATTCACCCTGAGCTAACATCTGCTGCCAATCTTCCTCTTTTTGTATGTCAGCTGCCACCAGAGCATGGCCACTGACAGACAAGTGGTGTAGGTACACACCTGGGAACTGAATCCCAGGCTGCCGAAGTGGAGTGTGCCAAACTTAACCACTAGGCCACCAGGGCTGGCCCTTTCAATATCTTTATATAAAAATGAGAAAAATAGGTCCCTTCCTGCCCAAAAGGTTAAGTGATTTGCCTTGACAAAATTAATGGGATCAGAATTAATTTTTTTAAAATTCAAATTTAGACTCTATGTTGGAGGAGGTCATCAAGAATTCATGGCCGCCAGTTGACCTGTGAGCTGGACCCAGGCAATTGGAGGCTCCTTATCCCCTCCCCTGTCCTTGGAATATATATACATATTGCCTACTATTTCCATGCTAGCAACCATTTCAAGGATGCAGCCCTGAGAGAGTAAGGTATTGTTGAGACCATCTGGACGGTATATGTGACTGAACACAGTTAAGGCTCCTACATAAACTTTTAAGATTCTGGCAGGTGAGTGCAGAGATCTATGCATCTTGTGCCTCCAAAGACAAGCCTTATATGTAAGTTCCCTTGCTTATTAAACCTGCCACCTACCAATCTGCAATGATCTGCCTCTTCAGTATCTCTTTGCCCTCCATGTATGGGTCCAGTTTTAGATCTCACTCAGGAAGCTCCTGAGGTTTCAAACCAATGGTTGGAAGACAACCAGGAGACCAAAGAAATTGGTCTTCGGAAAGAGGCATCTGCAGGGGGAAGTCTCGAGTTGGCCATTGACCTCTATGTGGGAAGGGGTCGCTCCTATGTTAGATGTTTGTGGACCACTGCCTGAGTATAGGAACACCTCGAAAAGACCACCTACTTTAAGGTGTTTTAAAAACCAGGCATAGTGCACTCTGGCGAAGAAGAGAAATGAACGGCTGCTTCAGTGGGCAGGCCTCTACAGTGGGCAGTTCAGCTGGCCACCCATTCCCAACTGGAGGCTGAAGCTTGAGTTAGAAAGTTGGAAGAAGGGCTGTGGTTAAAGAAGGTTGTGTGAGTGTCCAGTACACTGCTAGCTTCAGGGGTGGCAGACAAGGTGGGAAAGCAAGATAATAAGTTGAAGACCTTAGTGTGCCGTTTTGCAAAGCTAGGAGGGCACAAACTGCAGAGGATTAAGGTCTGAGCGCTTGTGACAAAGCCTGATCAGGACACTAGTTGTGGAACCCCTAAGAAAGTGAAGAGAAGGAAGGGGAGAATGTTGTGTTGACTGACAGTGAAATGGGCGAAGTGCTCCATGCCGTCCCACTCCTAGTACAAAGGTATGAAAGTCATGGGACACAGCCATTGCACGGACTCTCACTGTGAGTCAATATGCTATGCTGCTGAGAACATCAAGCCCCATTAAATCACATGAGGTGTTATCTACTGGAATTTGCAATGGGACGTCCCACCAGGATGAGTGAGTTACTTCGCGCTCCTTGGTGAGGGGAACTACTCAAACTCCATTGTCCTCCTGCAAGCCGGATCTGTGGAAATGCACTATGCCCAGAATGGAACATGCACCATTGAAAGAAGGCAGACAGTGGGGGTCCTGGTCTGGCTTATCCTGCCCCCAGTCCATCTCCTCACATCTGACAGTGCTGCCTCCCCTAGCCAACATGATTGGTATGCACAACCAGGTCAAGTTCCTAAAGCTACCAACTTCCCTCTCCTCGAGGCCAGATGGGCATGTTCTGTTTCCCACTGGTACAATCATTTGGCTGCCATGTTGTTTCCCTCCATTGGCCTGGAAGATGTTATAGCCCTTACTAAATTCACCCAGCAAGCCTTAAATGATAGCTGATGAAGCCTTCCTTTACTGAACACTGAAGTGTCCATAATGAGAAAAGCTGTCTTCCAAAATAGGATGACCTTTTGACGTTATTACTGCCTTTATTTCTATTACTGTGCCATTATCCAAAAAGAATGTTGTGTTTTCATACCTAATGAGTCTGCTAATGTATCATCTTTATTATATCACACAAGGACATAAATGAACACCATGAGTGATCTGACCCCCATCCTAGTGGACTTAGTAAATCAATGGTTCCAATCATGGGGCTATTGGTGGAAAAAATTGTTACTTAATCTGTGTCTTCTCTTGCATGTGCCTATATTGTTGCTATGGCATCCGTCTCCAATGCACCCAGAAAGCTGCCAAATGAGCCACCTCCATGCTAATAAAACCCTTTGCTGACCACTTAGGACACATTACGGAAGAGGGAGATATATAAGATTGCAAGAGCCAGTCACTAAGGGTGGAGTATTGGAGGAGGTCATGGAGAGGACGTGACCGCCACTTAACTGGCAAACTAGACTCGGGCAATCAGAGCCTTCTTATCCTCTCCGCTTGGACTGAATATGTAACAGAACCTAGTTAAGGCCTCTATATGAACTTTTAAGATTCTGGTGGGCACGAGATCTACTTGTCTTGCAGCCACCCAAGACAAGTCTCATAGGTAAGTTTCCTTGCTTATTAAACCTGCCACCTACTAATCTGCCGTGCTCTGCCTCTTTCTTCGATCTCTCCTTGCCTTCTGTGTATGGGGGCCAGTTTCAGACTTTACCCGGGAATCTCCTAAGGTTGCGGACCAAGCCAAAATGTCTTACCAACTCCATTTTGAGTTCTTATTTGAACCTTGAATGTGTTGGTATCAGATTGTGCTGTCTTTCTGGATGCTGTTCTGATTTTCTATTACGCGTATATTATTATACACTGAGCTAAAATGTTGTGATAACTTTCATTTTCTTTTTTCCAAGTACGTATTAATTTAATTTTCTTTTGGTATGTGTTCTTTTATGTTATTAAGGTATGCAATGAGAAGATGAAGATTGAGGTCAATACTAATATTTAAAAAAATGGATATAGGGCCGGCCCCATGGCTTAGCGGTTAATTGTGTGCGCTCCGCTACTGGCGGCCCGGGTTCGGATCCGGGCGCGCACTGACGCACCACTTCTCTGGCCATGCTGAGGCTGCGTCCCACATACAGCAACTAGAAGGATGTGCAACTATGACATACAACTATCTACTGGGGCTTTGGGGAAAAAAAGGAGGAGGATTGGCAATAGATGTTAGCTCAGAGCCGGTCTTCCTCAGCAAAAAGGGGAGGATTAGCACGGATGTTAGCTCAGGGCTGATCTTCCTCCCCCCCCCAAAAAAAAAAAATGGATATAGAAATAAATAAACAAAGGTGGAGAATACTCAACACACATGTGAGTGAAGTGCCTTAAAGCTTTGTTTCTTCATATAGTTTATTTTGCACATCATGATTTTGTTTTGGCCCTTAAAGCATTTTTTAAACAAAGCTTTTTTCTCCCCACATGTTCACTGCAGCCCTTTAATAATACCATAAAATGAAAATATGGGAAACGTAGACTGATTTGTTATCAATAACAAGAACTAGCAGCAAAGACCCCATTCATACATTTTGAGCAAAGGAAAGAACATTTCAAATTTAGAACTCATTTCATCTCTCAGAGTATAAAGTAATCAGTCCTCTTGGACTTTAGGATTTGTTCATGAAGCTATTATTTCAATTGAAATGAAGTTGAACAAAAATAATAGCCCATCATTACAATTATATCAATTGTAGCCATTATAGTAAACAGTTGTCATACATTTAATTTGTTTGCGTCTCAGAAATTAAATCTTTTCAGCTCTTGAATTCATAACAAGTTTATTTTTATTCAAAATGGGTTTTGAAAAGATTTCCCACCAGACATTCTTTTTCCTGACTTAGGAGTTATTTCTTCTGTTTTTCTCCATTCTCTGCCTCCTCTCCCCCACACTCGAAAAACTAACGACCATCCTCCTTTGTCCTTTGTCTGTGGCTCACGAAGGCTCACTACATGGCTGTCTAATGAGAAAATTGCCACAGGGATGTTTGTGGCAGTCACACCCCTTTGTCACTGTGGGCTTGTTCCACTTACTGACCAAAGATTTGGGCTGTAACTGTAGCACACGTGCTCTTCTGATGGCCTCATTTGGGATAACGTTTGAGAAAAGCTTGCTATGGTAATGCCCAATTGCGTGACCCATAATGAGTCTGAACAACATTTTCCATTTTAAACCCTGATTTTACGGGGTTTTACTACTTGGCCCATAAAATCTTGTTCCAAGCTTGGATTTGGCATAGCTTTTAGCATAAGCAAATTTACCATAGCAATAAATCATGCGCCCAGTTCTAGAATCTATGGCATGAAGAGCAAACTCATGCTAACTGACGAGGAAAAGCCCCCGCAGGTTTGTGAGAAGGTGGCAGCATCCTTGCTATTGCTAGTTTTGTGCACAAGCTGTGCAATATCCTTGACAGGCCTGGATTGGAGCGGTCCAAAGGTGGGAGTCAGAAAATGGACCCATGGGTGATGCTCTTGTCCTCAGGGCAGTAGAGAAGCGGCTAAAGACTTCTCAGAGAAAGAATGAGAGTGACATGAATTTGGGGGAGTATCTCTCCTGTGGATTTGATAAATGAGGACAGGAGTCCCTCTGAAATAAAATCTGACATTGGACTGGTATTTTTTGTGATAAAACATGCCTATTTGAATACCAGCGCCTGGTTTTTCTTTTCCTCCCAGAACATTGGCCAACATCCACTAAAATAAATAAACATTCCTATTTCAAATTATTTATTTGACAGGGCCATCTATGGGAGGAAGTACAAATTTTTTAGCATCAATTATTGTACTGCAGAGGTTCTCAAAATATGTTCCCTGTACAGCATCAGTGTCACCTGGGAACTCATTAGACATGTAAATTGTTGGGACCCTCCCCAGACCTACTGAATTAGAAACTGTGGGGTAAGGCCCAGAAATCTGTGTTTTTATCAGTGATTCCGATGCCTGCTGAGGTTTGAGAACTACTGGTGTACTGGTTAGGATAATGGGCTTTGTGGTCAGATGGATCTGGCTTTCTCTCTTGACTTTGTCTTCTCTTTTGGAAATTATCTAACCTCACTGAGCCTCAATATCTTTACTTGTAATTATATATTTATAATGATGATGATGATATCATAATAATGATAAAGATAATGACAATAACTACCTGGTAGAGTGTTTTTTTTTTTTTTTTTTTTTTTTTTGGTAAGGAAGATTGGCCCTGAGCTAACATCTGTTGCCAATCCTCCTCTTTTTGCTGAGGAAGGTTTTCCCTGAGCTAACATCTGTGCCAGTCTTCTCCACTTTGTATGTGGGATGCCGCCACAGTGTGGCTTGACGAGCATGTGTATGTCCGTGCCCGGGATCCGAACCTGTGAACCCCGGGGCTGCTGTAGCGGAGCATGCGAACTTAACCACTACACGACCAGGCCGGCCCCCTCATAGGGTTTTTATAATTATGAAATGAGCCAATGTACATAGAGCCCTTAGCACATTGTCTGTAGATAATAAGTGCTTAATAAGTAATTATTATTATATTCATACAAACAGAAAAGGGAAGAAATAGGAGAGGCATTTTGAATCATCAAGATATGACACAAGGAACTCTTATTCCTCTTAACCCGCATGGCACATTTTGTGGGGTATAGGTTTAGGAGTAGCTAGAATGGTAGCTTATATCCTATGTAGCGTGGGCGATTCACCTCTCACTTTGGCTGTTGAAGGCTAATGACTCTCTCCTTACATACTGTAAGCCCAGACAATGAAGAGAACGAAGGATGCATCCGGACAGCACACTCCCCAAATAATAGAAGCAACCTAAGCAAAGACTAATAAACAAGGAAGTTGTCTTCCTAAAGCCAGGAGCAATAATCTTCAGATTGTATTTTCATGTTATATGACTGACTTCTCAGTTGTTTTTCAAATTCTTTAAATAGAAGTTAATCAGTTAATAAAAAGTATATAAAGTGTCAATAGGGCATGAGGAATTTACTTGTTTATGTGATTTGTGAGGATTTTTTAAAGCATTAATTAGCTAATGTTTTGAAGATGCGTGCTACTTAGAAGTTACAAAAATTATTATTATGTCAAAGATTATGAATCTGTCATTACCCATAACAATTACAACCTGCAGCTCTGCTATTGCCTGTAATTGCACGTTTATTTCACAATTTAGCACCATAGGAAACTTAGAACATACCTTAAAGATTTAAATATAACTTCAATAATGAAAAGTTATTCTAAATAAACATACACTGTAGTGGTAAATTTTTAAACAATTATCTGTGACAGTTGGCATGTCAAAGGTTTGTCGTTATCGCTCTGATTAAAAACAAATGATTTTTCACGTTGAACCTTGGAATTTGTATTTATATTCTGAAATCTTTTTGCATCTTGAAAGTAGCTTGAATTACTTCTCTCTCTCTCTTTATACACACACACACATTTCTCCTCAAAGTTGAATTCTTTCACATATATAATAACAAAGAGTTATTTTTCAAAAGAAAACAACTACATGGACACAATTCAAAGTTTTTCTTCCTCAAGTTGATCTAGGTGTGACGATGAAGACTAATAATAATAAGGGGACCTAAGTCGTTTAATTTTGGGACACAACATTGTGAACTAGATATGATATAGCGATATAAAACGTTTCACAGATAACTCTCAAAAAGCAGCATTCTCTGTGTGAGTGAGAGTGGGGAGAAAATTCAGGAAAAAGGAGATTACACTGGGAAAGGATTACTTTGTAAAATTCTTCTATGGTGATGGTGAAATGTGAGAAGCTGGGAAATTTCCTTTTCCTGAAGATGCAGCAGACAAGGTTAAGGGGCAGCTTCTCTAATAGGATGGGCCTCTTTCCCTTCTCCCTCTTTATTTCTTGACTGGAGGACAAGATGCTGGGAAATAGCATGATGTATGGAATCACAAGAATCAGATGTGAAATCACTTGGATTTGGCTGGGAGTCTCTTCTACATTACTTTCTAGCTGTGTGACCTTGTGTGAGTCGTTTAACTTCTCTGAGCATTATTTTCCCGAAAGTTGTAAAATGGGCACATTGAGCTCAAACGAGATAATATATATGAAAACAAGTGGTAAGATTACAAATATTAGTTATTACCAAAGATGTCATCCAATATTATGCCCATTTCCTTTTTCCCTGAAAAACAATTAGTAGGCCAAGGAGCTTGTTGCCTTTCTCTCTCCCTTAATGCTCCAAGGAAGGCACACTGGACAACTCAACCAACTGAGCTCCTAAGGTGACCATGATGCACAGATATGGCCCCGGTTTCCCTGGATCCTATATTGTCATATTTAAGGGTATTATTTGTATGCCAGTTGGCTGATAAAATCACCCAATCTACTAATTGGCAATCTACCAATTTTTCCAAATACACACATCTACTCAAATATATAAAGACTTCCATCTTTGGTGATTGACAATACTCATTTTCTCTAACTCAGGAGACACCACGTGGGAGCCTTCTAAATGCTGCCTTTGGGGTCCATGCTGAAGAGGAGCTTCAGAGGGAATTTTGGGAATTTTTCTCAGTCTCCTTCCTTAGGTGGGGGCCAAGGTGCCAGACCTTGATGTGACTTTATCTCTACTGGCATCTTTATGATGATGAGGATTCAGCACATGTCAGTGGTTTCCTTCCATCTGGCTGCGGATCTAGCAGGGAATTAGAAACACCAGTCAAGCTACTGTTAGGAACAAATGTACAATAGGATGACTTTCCACTTCCTCTCATTTTGTTTTCCTTTCTGTTTCTCATTATGTAAATTCCAGAAAATTAATCATGCATTAAGATAGAATAAGCAGGGCCCTTTTGATCAGTCTTTAATTCATCTGTGTTAGATGCTCAAGCACATTGTCCGGCACTGTATTTTAATGTCTTGAAGAAGCAGGATTGAATATATTCCGGAATATCTTTGATTTAGTCATGGAAAAATATCAGGCCCAGAATATTTCAGAATACCAGGCAGAAGAGAGTACTGCCATCAGTAGGGATGCAGGAAAGAATGATGCAGCCTTCTCATAGGAATTTAAAGACTGAAAAGCTTTAAACAAGTGTATCAGAGAACTTTCCTTCTGATGGTCTTGTTCTTTAGTTTTCAATAACCCATGATAAAACTCTAGCTTTAAGTAAACTTAATTCCTGATTGATTTTTTTTCCCTGAAAACCCTTTGCCAGGTTGTTTTGGGGTGGATTGGGTCAGTTAAGCCCTGTCTCGCTTCTTTTCTCTCTTCTCCCGTTTAAAAACATTCCCTCACAAGCCCAACTATTTGACCCCCATCTACAACTATCAATTATCAACAATGGAATATGAGCTGGGCACAGTGTTAGAAGCACTTATCACGTATTATCCTATTTTAGTCTCACGGCAATTCTGAGCGCAGATGCTATTATTATCCCTATTTTATAGAAAAGGAAATTGAGGTCTAGAGATTAAATAAATTGCCCAAGGTCCTGGGCTAGTAAGTGATTGAGCAGGAATCAACTCCTAGAGTGCCTTTCACTCAAGATCCTAAGACCTACATGGTCCCTAATTAGGAGGAAACTAAAGAACCTAGTTTGGTTGCTCAGGTGACTCAGTTCCAACTCCACTTTGCTGTATTGGCCTTGCTTCAATTTCACATTTCTGCCTTGTTTGTGCGATTGTGCCTTGTTCCTCAATTTTGTGTCATCGTTCCTATAAATGTGCTTCTATCTTATTCCCTATATCAGGGTTTCTCAACAGTGGCGTTATTTTGGGCCAGATAACTCTTTGTTGTGGGGGGCTGTTCTGTCCACTGTAGGATGTTTAGCAGCATCCTTGGGCTCTACCTGCTAGGTGCCAGTAGTATCTTCCCCAGGTATGACAACCAAAGTGTCCCCAGACATTGCTAAGTGTCCCCAGTGGAGGAAATCGACCTTGGTTGGAAACCCCTGCCTTCTAGCCACACCCCTGACTGGGTGGCCTGCTGATTACTTTGTCCTGCCCAGACTGTCACTATTGTTCGGTCAGTGTTTGCTAAATACTAGCCCTGAATATAATCCTGTGCCTGGACCCTCTTAGTACCACAACTCCTTGAGGTCAGCTGCTTGCTGGAATCTCTGCATATTTTCTGGGTCTAGACTCTGTCCTTTGGACATACCTGTTGTCCACCTTCCAGCAGCCACCTAGCTTGATGACAAATTCTTAATACATGCTATGTTCTCTGATTCTGTGCTAAGCTCCCTGAAGGGACTTCCTCTGACTGCCTCCACGACCTCCATCGCATCTTGTCTGTCATCTCTTCCAATTTGTTCTATTGTGTTGATGACTGAGCCTTGAGTCTCTGCTCTGATAGAAGCTTGTCTCTTTGAGGGCTGCTGCTCCAGAGTCAGGTCAAATTAACTCTCCACTTTGATCTTTCAATGTATTTAAACTTTCACCTTTGATACAGTTGGAGTTGCATGTTCTGTGGGAATTAGGTAGGTTCCCAAGTCAGTGGGAAAGACAAACATTTGTAAAGTCAAATTTTCTCTTGAAAATTTCCTATGAAACAGCTAGTTGAAGACTGACATTTTCATCTTTCAGTAGGTCCAACCTAATCACAATTTTCTCCAGCAATGGGACATGCTCCTGGAATTTAATTTGCAAACAATAGATTTTTAAATACTAGAATTATATTCACCATGGCAAGCTTACGTATACCATGAGAGCATTTGGGAACCAAGACTGAATAACCAACAGTATTTTCACCTCTCACCCCTCACACTCACTCTGTGCAGGACCCTGGCTCCTGAGTGGAGCAGGGAACAGAATCTCATGTTCATGTGGTTTCTTTCTTTCCCTTCTTTTGTTTTTGTTGTTGTTGTTGAATATGAATATGTTATTAAATGTCAAGGTACCATTCTATTGTAGTTGAGCATTTACTGGGAACGGTGGAAAAGAAGGAAATGATAGGGCCGGCCTGGTAGCGTAGTGTTTAAGTTTGCATGCTTTGCTTTGGCGGCCCGGGCCCGGTTCGCAGGTTTGAATCCCAGGCGTGGACCAATGTTCTGCTTGTCAAGCCATGCTGTGGCAGTGTCCCACATACAAAACAGAGGAAGATGAGCACAGACGTTAGCTCAGGACCAATCTTCCTCAGCAAAAAGAGGAGGATTGGCAACAGATGTTAGCTAAGGGCCAGTCTTCCTCACCCCAACCCCCAAAAAAGAAGGAAATGATAAAGGATTTGCTAGTGTACACCAACATTAGTCAAACAGTGGTTTTCAAACCCTCTTCCAAGGAATGTTAGTGGTTCTTCAGGGGAACTTCAGGGTTGCTGGGGGAGCACAGTGCTCGGTTCAATAATAGAAGCTCTGGTTTCTTTTCTTTTCTGCTTTTTGAATTTTTGTGTAAGATTTAATTTGAAGAATAGTTTCAATGGTTAAAAAAATGTTAAATTGTGCAAAGCGCTGGGACTCAGAGCCACATTTTTGATGCTTATTTTCCTAATTATTTATTTGTTTTTTATTAATGGTTTGATTCATGTGCACACATACATACACATAGTAGTTTCTAAGTATTTTTAAAACAAAATGTAATCATACTTTATATTCTAAATCTATAATTTTCTTTACGTAACAATTTATCATGGTCATCTTTGCATATCAGAACATATAAACTTACCTCTCTTAAAAATGATTCTGTGACCTTCAATAATATAAAGACACTATAATAGGCTTCACCATTTGTTGGATAATTAAGTAATCTCACAAAATTTATTATTTCAAATAATACAGCAAAAGTTTTCCCTAAACTCAATATTTCTTCAAGATAGATTCTGAGAAATAGAACTTAAGGGCCTAAGGTATATACATTTAAACTTTTGATACAAAATGCCAAGTTACTGCTCATAAAGAGGATCTAATTTAAATTTTACCAAAAATATGAGTCTTTCTTATGCCAATACACTAACTCAAACTGGTTATTAATAATCAGTTTAATTTTTGCTGATCAAGTGGGTGAAAAATATTTTGTTATTTTCATTTAATTTCCCTGATCATTAGTAAAGTTTATCATCTTTTCAAATATTTACTAGCCATTTATATTTCTTCTGTGAATTGCTTTTTCACATACTTAGTTCATTTTTTTCTGCTTGGTTGCTTAACTTTTCATACTGATTTTAAGAAACTGTTTTCTGAATACTTATCTGCCAGCTGCTTGTGTTGTATATAATGTATTACAGTCTGTAGTTCACCTTCTAATTTTGATTATGGTTTCTTTAACTGTGCAGAAGTGTATATTTATGTGCTCAAATCTCTCATTCTTTTCCTGTCTGACTTTAGGGTGCTGTGTTTTGCTTAGGAAGGCCTTCCTCACTATAATATTTTGAAAAATCCTTTAGAAATAGCATTTAAATTAAAATATTTGTTTAGATATTACTTTTGCATATGGTAAGAATATGACTCTATTTTTCCCAAATACAGAGTCTGTTTTTAAGACCTTTTTTTTGTTGTTGTTGTTGAGGAAGTTTTGCCTTGAGCTAACATCTGCTGCCAATCTTCCTCTTTTATGTATGTGGGTCGCCACCACAGCATGGCCACTGACAGACCAGTGGTGTAGGTCCCGCACCCAGGAATTGAAGCTGGGCCATTGAAGTGGAGTGTGCCAATCTTAACCACTAGGCCACTGGGGCTGGCCCAAGATCATATTTTGAATAATTCATCATTTCTTTATTGAGTTCACATGCCATATTTCTCCTTTATTAAATTTCTATATATGATTGTCAACTTCTGAACTCTGTATTTTGCTTATTCATCTATTTATTATTGTACCAATAACAAAGTATTTTAACTAATTTAAAGTGTGTTAAATTTCCTAATCACTGTTTTTTTTAAAATTATTTCTCAGCTCTTCTCTAAATTTTGTCTTCCAGATGAATGTTGGATTTTGTCAGGTATGAAAAATATTCACTTGGATACAGATCAAAATTATATTTAAATTACAGATTAGCATGAAGGAACTGATAGTTTTATAACATTGAGTTTTCTTAATCGGGTGTATGCTATCGCTCTCCATTTATTCTGATCTTTTCTCTTAGTAAAGTTTTCTTCAAATAGATATTGAACATTTTTGTTAGCTTTATAATTTTTGTTGCTATTGTGAATTGGATCTTTAAAAACATATTTTCTAATTATTTATTCCAGTGGATGCTATTGATTTTTGTATATTTATTTTGTAATCAGTCACCTTACTGCACGCCTTAATTTCCCTTAACAATTTTCAGATCATGCTTTTGGAGCCATTTGATTCTTGGAGAATGCATTAGGTCTGATGTGGGATGAGTTACAAAATGATTATCAATACCCACTTTGTCCCTAACTCTTTAACAGTAGGTGGTGCAGCCGTACATCACACCGATAGCAGCAGCCCCATCTCAGACATTTTCCCAGGCCTCCCTCTGTTTGCCTGCACTAGTTCCTCCTCAATCTTCCCTACCTTATCCATATCCTGGCTTCTGCTCCTTACTTTGTTTGGGTAACCCATTAGGATCCTACATCCCGATTGCACCTCTGTCTACCCCCTTGGCTTCAGTGTACCTCCAGATCCAGGTATGAGATGATCCCGCTACCAGCCTCAGCTCTTCAGAACCCTGTCCTCCTCTCCCATAACTGGGCTAGCCAATTGAAAGTGTAGCAATGAAACTAAACAGCCCTATCTCATGCTATTTGGTGTTTCCAAATGCTTCCATAGAATAGTTTAACTATAATAGTAACTTAATTCTAATTGAGCACTTGCTAGGTTCAGAGTTTTACTAGGTTCTAGGGAAAGAGCTGTGAATATTGCAGACATGCTATCCATCCTCGTGGATTTTGTATTCTATGGGGAGTCCAACATGAGGGGGAAGTCTTCCATACTTTTCCAGGGGTCCTTGTGAATGCTGGGATTCTCCAGGTCTTCAGGCCCTCCTACCATCTCCCAGGTAGGATTTATTTTCACTTCTGCTATCGATGTTTGGGAGAGTGAAGAGTTAAAGCCAAATGAAAACAAACTATATTCATTAAAAAGAAATGACAATCCCTACTGAAAGTTTGCAGTCTATACAATTTGTTATAGTATTTACACACATGGTCTATTTTTATACATAGTCATTATTTCCCCTACTTGTTTGTAAATTCCTATAGGAGCAGGCATGTAGCTCATATACTTTTCATTCTTTAGAGCATGGCCAGGACTCTTGCACAGAGTTGATGCTCAGTATTTGTTGTCTCTCTGGATGGAGTAATTTAATAATATCCCTCAATCTCTTATTTCATCTCATTTAGTTGGTTTCCTAAGGCACTTCAAGTGACAACTCACTGCACCTTCCTTGAGGTTTGGAGTTTAACAAAAGAAAGGGAAAAAATGGGCAGGCTAAGTGAAGATGGCAGTAATCGCGGTCTTGGGTGGCATATTTTGTTGTGTTAAATGAGAGAACTCACCCTCATCTGTGGTTTGCTAATTATTGTTTTTTTTTTCTTGCAGAACAAAGAAGTAAGAAAAAATTTCTTTTAAAGAAAAGCCAAAAAATTATTATAGATCTTTTCATTTGACATTCCTAAACAAGAACAGGCATAGATGGTGTCATTTTCAATTCTTGCCCTAACTGGTATTGTTTGATTTTTTTTTCAGATCGCCCTGAATTTTTGCCCAATTTTGTTTATGTGTTGGGTGAACACCACCTCTACATGAAACAAGTAAGGTTTCTTAACTACTTATATACAAAATATTATTTTGTCTTCTGAGTTTGATTAACAACTAACTTTATGTATGATATAGGCTATCTTTTGAATTTTTCTTTTTGTAAGAATGGACTAACATCTTAGGCCCCCAGAGACAGAATCCATGGAGAGTGTATTTGGAATTTTCCTTTTATTATCTCCATATGGCAAACTCACAACTCAAAAGAAAACTGGATGTTGTATTACATGATTCAGAGATTTGTACTTTTGTTTTAGATTTTGTGTGCTTTCTTTCTAGATTTTCTTTATATTCATCTGGCTTAAGAGCCTCTTTTGGTACTATGGAAAGGCAGAGAATAAGTTGCATAAAGAGCTTATGAAAACTCCAAAATCACTTTTTCAAGCTTCACATATTCTTCAGGGATTTATAAAAATGTGAGGGGAGATTTGCTATTTCATTTGTCATATTCAAACCAGAAACATATTGAAGTTCTTTTTTTTTTTTTTTTGTGAGGAAGATCAGCCCTGAGCCAACATCCATGCCAATCCTCGTCTTTTTGCTGAGGACGACTGGCCCTGAGCTAACATCCATGCCGGTCTTCCTCCACTCTATGTGGGACGCTGCCACAGCATGGCCAGAGAAGCAGTGGGACGGTGCGTGCCCGGGATCCGAACCCAGGCTGCCAGCAGCGGAGCACGAGCATTTAGCCACTACACCACGGGCTGGCCCCTGCGCTGAAGTTCTAATAGCTTCGTGTTGGACTGAAAGTTTCTCAGAGCAGATTTCAAATTGGGGTACAAGTAAAATTAACAAGTGTCATTTAAAATTTTAATTCATGTTAGTCACACATCAGAGAGGTAACAGAGTGCTGGTCTTAGAGCAAAGAGTAGCCAGCGGGCAGTACCTAGTGAACCTGTGTTGTCTTGATTGGTTGACCATTTTAGCTCTCTTTCCTAGGATGCCAAATTCATTTAAGATAAGAACAAAAACAGCTAGCCAAGTAAATTAGACATTCTTTATAATAGATAATTACATCTAGTGTATGGCAAAAATTGAGAAGATGATGGTCTAAAGCTACCTAAATATATCTCAGGGAACCCTTCCTTTTGAGAATTAAGAAAGCTGGAATTTCAAGACAATGTCTGATTGAGTATCTGGATGTCTTAGGTGTAACTGAATTTAAAGCTGAGTTTATAAATTCTTGCTCACTTATTTAAGTCTTTTGGCAAATGTGTTTGTGAGAAGGAAAAAGGGGGAGACGCAAGGATTTTGATTTTAAGCATTTTTATAGGGTGCAGTCACCAAATAAAGAAGAGGAATTTCATCCAGAGAAAGAGTATGATGAGAGAGACGGACTGCAAACAGAATACATATGCTTTTAAACATGTGATCTTGCCCTTCTATATTTCCGAAGAGATAACTAACTTATTCTTGCGTTCATACATGTTATTTTATAATTGGCAAATATACTTTTCTTTTTGTCTCCTGAAATAAATGAAATGGTTATGTGCCCGAGGGTCAAACATGAACTTAAAAGTCAGTCAAGTGGTTGCTTAGGCACTGGTGTATTTTTATTCGTACAATTAAACTGCACTATCTTCCCTTCTCCATCTCCAGAGATTTTTGGTAGACTTGCATTTTTGAGGTTTTTTTTTTTTTTTTTTTTTTAAATGCAGTATGAAATAAGTCTTTCGGGCATTGAGATCTAGTTTCTGGAGTGAGATCATGTTAATAACAATTAATAATCATTATTGATACCAGATGTTAGATAGTCTGCTAAGCATTGTATAAACATTATTTAATTCAATCTACACAACTACCCTGTGGGGTAGGTACAATGTTTTCTGACACTGTACACATGAGGAATTTTAGGCACAGAAAGGTTAAGTAACTTGCCTAAAGCCATGCAGTTAGTAAAGGGCAGAGAGCTGGGATTTGAACCTAGGCATAAGGACTGCAGAGCTGTGGTGTTAACTACAGCCTCATAGTGCCTTCTTTCCTGACCAAAAAGGCAGTCATTAGAGAGACTGGATCAAAAGCAAAGTCAAGGCACTTGTTTTTTCTGATGTGATGGACATTTGGTTGTTTACTCAGCAGTGATTTCTGCTTCCCTCCAATTTTGTTCAGATGTTGGGTAGCCAAGTCCTTCATGCATTGCCCCAGCCTCAGGAAGTTCAATAGTGATTAGTCTAAGCCAAGACTGGTAACTCCATTATTTTGCTATTAATTGGTGTAGGAATGGTCTTGTGACAGAATTCTTGTCGATAAGACATTAAAAATAATTCTCGGGCTGGCCCCGTGGCTTAGCGGTTAAGTGCGCGCGCTCAGCTGCTGGCGGCCTGGGTTCGGATTCGGGCGCGCACAGACACACTGCTTCTCCGGCCACGCTGAGGCTGCGTCCCGCATACAGCAGCTAGAAGGATGTGCAACTATGACATACAACTATCTACTGGGGCTTTGGGGGAAAAAATAAATGAATAAATAAAATTAAAAAAAAATAATTCTACATGATGGCATCTGGAAAAGTGTATTTTGCTCTGAAAAAGGGATAAGAAAGAGATGCACTCTGTTCTTGCTTCTTAAGATTGGTAGGTGGGATATGAAGCTTGGACCAGCTGCAGCCAACTTGCAACCATGAAGACACAAGATTGAGGAAAAAAGACAGCCTGTTGAGGATGGCAGAAAGGACTTGAGTCCTCATGGATGTCGTTAAGCTGCTGCCTTAATTAATCCTGGACCCTCCCTACCTCTAAACTTCTTACTTTGGAGAAAATAAGTGTGCCCAACTGATTAAGCCATTTTGAGCTGAGTTTTCTTTTTTTGTAGCCCAAAACATTCTAACTGATACATCTGGGTTCCAGACCACGTCCCACTCCTATATCTTCCATATCTTATTCCCTTGTAGGTGAAATCATGCCGTGTTTTTCTTTCTAGTTTGTGTTAGGTTAGAAACTAGCTATAAGATTTTCTAAACAGATGTTTGAGACTTTCCCAAACAGAGATATTTTGAACAAAAGTGGATAGTTTTGACTTTAAGAACTAAATATTTACAATCTTTCCAAGCCTCTAAAGCTGTCCAGGAAGAAAATTGTGAGTGAATGTTCTATCACATACAGAGTGGAATAAACAACACACACGAGAGCCCTCAGGGGACTGTCAAACTACATGAAATTTTACACATCTTTCAGCAAATCTACAGAGTCCAGTGCAAAGCGAACAAGAATAGCTGTGAGTGGGTTTGGGACCCTCCTGGAGAAGTTCTCCCTTCTCTTGGGAATATCCATCAGTGATTGATGATTCTCATCCATACAGATGCTCTTATTCTTATCATGAGAGAGTTTAAAGAATTCAAATAGAGTAGACAAGTTTCTCAGTTGAAGTTTAAAGCCTTGTTGACTTTATTTATCTCTAACCCCATGTGTGAAGAGACCACAATTCCACGGAAAGTGTTCATGAAAGCGAAGAGCAGGTTTTAACTTTATTTTTTTATTTTTGAAGCATTTGGGATGCCTCTCAGGAAAGTTAAAGACACGTTGCAAGGTCTTCTCAGCTCCGACCTGTTATCACCAGCTGTGACGTGTCTTCCATGTCGGTGGTATGCATGTTGCATTTCACAAAATGGAACTCAGTGCTTTCTTTTGGACTATAACCCCTTGGTGACAAGGAGCAATTCTTATGACTGTTTCAGTTGGTTTTGTTAAGAGTAGGGCATCTCGGACTCAATACCCATAAATAGGCTTGGTCTTATCTCTAGGACTTGCTCAGAAAACCTGGTAAATTATGAATGTTGATTTTTTTCCCCTGGATCCATGGAACCAAATACAGTGTGTCTGGAGGCCCTTTCTATGGGTCTTGGAGGTGTTCTAACTCATTTGATAAGATGTCTGACCTTTTAGTAAATACCTCTTCTAGTTTGTTCTGCCTTAGTTAGTAATCAAGGATGGTGAGTTTATCTGTTTGTTTATGAGTGTGTCTCCCTCGGTCAATGGTGAAATCCTTCAGGAAAAAGGTACTTGTACTTTTGAATTCCCAGCATGTAGTACCGAGTCTGGCACATAGTAGCAGCTGATCAATAAACTCCATAGCCTTTTTTCCCTCTTCAATTGCATGAGGTAACTAAGAAAGATTTAAAGACAAATATAGCAATATATCCTACCCTGATCCTTTGCCAGAGTACAGAATGGGCTAAGTAGACACCAGCCCAGTTGGTGTTCTGTATGCAGCCAAAGATTTCAAGGGGAGGGATAGCCTCCTGGAACTGATTTGTCCTGGATAACAAAGGCAGAACGCCAGATGTATATTGGTAGGAAATCCATGGTGCTCTTGTTACAGCTCTAGGAGCCAAAGCAAAACATCCCTCCCTTCCCTCTAAGCACTGAATTTTGGAATTGGCAGACACATAATAGGGCATGTCAATGGTTACTAAAGAATGAAAAACTAGAATCTAGGGTTATAATTATCTGATTAACCACAAATGGTATAAAAATTGAAAATCTAATAAGGAAGCTGGCGTGGTAAGTAGGATTGAGACTTTCATAAAACTGATCAACATATTGAAGCAGAAATGTATTAAGTGTGGTACTTGTGACTTGACAAGATTAAAATCCCTCCACCCCCAAAAGTACCTAATACAATCCCAGAGATGGGGAAATTCCCAAATGTCATGTGCCTCGTTATGCCTCTCCTGGTGATCAAAATTCAGGATGCTGTTGCATAGGGTAAAGAAAGCAGCATGAGTAATTAGAAGCAGAATGTCTTTGTTGGAATATATTATTTTATGCTCATAAGGTACCTTCCTTCTCAAAGTGTTCTGGGAAGCATATAAAAATATTAAAACACATTACCTTGTGAAGGAAACCAACACAGAGTAGAATGAAGCAAGGGGAAGAAAGTTGGCTCAGAAGGTGAAACTTGACTCCTGTTCTTTGAAAGGGGCCAGGGGACATTTAGTGATTAGACAAGCCAAAAGGAGCATTCGCTTTAACATCTAAATTATTTTCCAGATCAGAATGACTTTGTAAGCACTTAGCTTTGGGACGGTGTCTGTTAATACATGCTCAGGGTTTCTTAAGCAAATGGGATTCTGTCAGTAAAAATGAGTATCTTTCAGTTTTGTTTTCTCCTCATCTCCCTGTTGTAGCAAAGCTCTAATTTCTCAATATTACACTTCAGCGAACAGTGACTGGGGGGAGAGCAGGCCGTTCAAAGATAAGACTGTACATATAAGGTGCTTTAATGGGTATTTGCTCAATATCCTCTCCCTCTTCCTTCCTATTCTTGCTTGTAAAGCAGCTGTCTCCAGAAGTGGTGGTATTTCCAGTTTGGGGATCTGGACCTGGAAGAGAGGAGGTGTCAATAAAGCCCAGAGAGTATGTAGCTATGAAATGGAGATAGTGTTGTTCATTTCTAATAGAGAGTTCACATGAGGCATTAGTAGGATCGAAGGTTTGAAAGGAAATCCTGATGGACACCGTTGATCCTTGACTTTGTGTCTGGCACTGTTCTAAGTGCTTGGCTTATATCATTTTATTTAATCCTTACAACAAGCTTATTAGCTAGGTACCTATCAGCATTTTAGAGGCTGAGAGAGGATAAATAACAAGGTAAGTAAAGGTCACAGTGTTAGCAAGGGCTGGGCCCTGGATCTGAGCACACACAATCCCACCTGGAGCTGAACTCGTCTCCCACAGTGTGGCTGCCTCTACTGGTGGGATAAGATCAGACCGAGGAGGGCCTTGAACACTAGTCTTAATTATTTATTTACTCTTTATTCTGTATGTAGGTCAATAATTTCCAAACATTTTAAAGGTTGTGGAAGCTCTTTCAAATGACATTTTACCAATATATTAAACAGATAAAAGTGAAAATGACAATATACTAAACAGGAACACTCAATATATTGACAGATCAAAGCAAACATGCTCTGGTTGAAGTGGGCAAGGATATGGACCCCACCCACTCACCTGCTCTCTCTGCTGTGGCCCAAGAGACTCATCTGTGGTACTCCCAGGGCCCAGGTTGACAATAATGGCCATGTGCAAGGGGAATACTGGAGTTTTTGAATAGAGCAGTAGACCGCTGAACGGGGTATTCTAGAAAGGTTTCTTTAGTACTGATGTGCAAGATGATGGGAAGAGACAAAGACTAGGCAAATGACAGCCCATCATCTGGCCACTGCAGGGGCTGAAGCTTGATTTGATGAAGGCATCTAGGAGGTAGAAACAGCAAGAGGTGGGCGTGAAGGAAGAATTAAACAAAGGATAAATGATTGACAGTGAAGAGTTGTGAAGGGGGAGAATGTAAATATTCCAGACAAGAATATTTTTTTCATTAAAAAAACAAGGTATCCGTAGTCAAAGGGCTGGTTTCCTGAATTCTTTTTAGTTCATTCATTCATTGAGTTCGTTTTCTTTTGGATCAAAAATTTTTTAGTACAAAACATTTTTTAGTTAAAAAAAACTTATGTTTTCCTTCCATATTTCATTTTAAAAGGCCGATTTAAGATGCAGGATATATAGAACGTGTTGTAATCCATAAGCACTCAAGCATTAACTGAAAAGCGCAAGATTAATTTAAAATCTTAGCTGGTCTGTCACTACTCCTCGATATGAAACAAACAAGAGATTGATAGAGCAGCACCCAACCCACAGAGGGAAACCCAAATGTGTGGCGTGAGCCACGGGGTTGTGGTTCCGCAGACTTGACTGCAAGGAATGTACTCCTGGTTTTAAGAATCAATAGCACATTTATGTTGATTATATCAAGCTCTTAAATCTCTTTCACCTCTTGATGTCAACCAAATAGATTACGGAATTTTTGAAAAATTTTCAGTCCAAAGTTAGATGGATATGTCGCGATGTAGATGGATGAACTTTCCCCTAAACGACTACAATTTAGACCCAGAATCATAAATCATTTTTAATTGACTAAAGCTGGTCCCTGAAGAAGAGTAATCAAAATACAGTGCTGGCTAAGAAATCCACTGTGAAAGATAATTGTAGCACTTCCGATGGAGGCCATTGTTTTTAAACTGCCGCTAAATAGTTTCAGTAAATTCCATTTGGATTTATGAATAAACATTCATTCTCCTTTGGGCTTTCTAACCTGTCTTTGCCTTAGAAAACTCACCTCAGCTCCATCAATCCACGGTATTTTTTTTCCAGTGGTATGATTTATACAGTAATGATTTTCTAATTTGTATTTTTACAAAAGCCGATCTCAGGAGACATCACGTTCTTGGGTGGTTAAAGCAGTGAATATATGAGAATGACTAACAGTAGGAGACGTCAACGTAAAGAGAAAGTGTGATTTAATGATCTGCTTTTGAAACAAGTTAGAACATTGACATCGTTGGGGAGGAGGCCTCCCAATGCACTCCTGGCTTCAGGACTATTCCAGAAACTGTAGTGAAGTATTTCTTTAAACCACAAGAGTGTGAAATCTTTCTAAAGCTTCTCAGAAAGCCAAAGGAGGATACTAATGAACACGAACTATAATACAATTCCAATTTCACAGCACACTTAACGTTGCTGATAGCATCTTAGAGCATAATTAAATCAAATCGGAAGGAGATTCTGGTAGGGAAATAGTCCTCCTGGTTGAGAAAGTGGATACTCGTTTAAGTATTATTTACCCTAGGTTGACGATGTGCAAGCCAGCTCAGTGGTTTATATAGGGGATTGCAAGAAGATACTCAAACTGTTTTGAGTATTTTGTGATTTTCTCTATAGTACCAAGAAACATCTACTTTGGGAAAAGAGAAGAAAAGGGACAATTAGGTTTGCAAGCTTAAATTTCTCTCCATAGAGGAGTAAAAAAATGCAATACTACCCCTCCTAAAATATAACATAGTTTTCAAATAACAAGTTGCTTAAATTAACTTAGGGAGCAGTCTTAGAGAAGAATGCATTGACTTTTAAAAGCAAATTTCCCCGAATTTTTCTCTCCTCTTGAGCTTCATAAAATAGAAAAGGCAGCACACACTTTCTTCCAATGGCCGCTACGTTGTAATTTAAAAATGCTGGTTAAAGAATGAAGGGTAACATCATTAAGTTTTAGAAAGAAAAATCAGGAAATCTGACCATGTAACTTCAAACTGATTACTTATGAAGGTGCTCCTCAACTGTGCTGATTCCCCTTGGAAACTGATAGCTTGGCCTTCATCCTGGTGGCTGCTGTCATTCCTTACAGCTATCAGGGATGCTTTCTGCTGGTTCTACAGGAATTCCACCGAATTGAGTCTGAGCCCTCAATACCTCCTCTCTCCCCCTTCCCCAGTCAGCCTCGCTAGGCAGCAGTTGACTGGGCCATGTGTACTTGGGAAAGGAATTACAAAACTGCCCGACTCTTCGTTATCTTTCCTCATCCCATATCTTTAATATTTAAATACCTCATTTGGATTCTAGAGCTTCTGATGTACCAATCAAAACATTGCAGTTAAGGACAAGAGAAATATCAAATGGGCTTATGTCAATGAAGGAGTTAAAAGAGATATTGTCCAGGCATTTGGCCTCAAATTAGCTCTCTGGAATGTGGGGAATGTTTTAAACATAAAAAAGCTGAGTTGTATATTATAATACACGGTAACTTTTTAAATGTTAGGGTTTGATATCACAAAACATACACACTGGAAATTAAATGACCCATTGTTTTGAAATTTCTGCTGTTCAGATACTTACCTAAGCACTAGTTATAGCTGATTTAAAGACAGGGGCGGGGACCTCAAAAGCCTTGTGTGTGATTTGAGGTTCTGCTTTCATTACTTTTTATAAAAGCTTGGACGAGCGAAATTCCCAAACGTTGGTCTGAACTTTTAGGGTTTATTTTACCATTATCTTTGAATTGGGGTGGGGGCGGTGTTAATTTCTTGGAAGGTAGGAGAAAACGAAATACTAGAGCAAATAGAGTTACAAATTCATTTTCAATCTGCTCTTTGTTGAGAAAGCTTTTTTTTGGTACGTCGGGTAGTTTTCAAAGTATGAGATTTCCACCATGGAAAATTAGACTCTAAGCTCTTTGAGGATATGAAACGTATCTTACATCTTTCTTGTAAACCTCACATAATTGTTTAGTTTGCTTTGAGGAGGTAGATAGAGATCTTTGAAGAGCAGAGGAGAGAGTCTTGTGATGGTGCAGCTGTCCAGTCACTGGGCAGGCTGGTAGGGCCCCAGAGACAACGGCTTGGGAAGCACCACCAAACCTGCCTTATTCCAAAATGCCTCCCCACACCTTGCCATTTGTGTCACCCAGCAACTTTCTTCCCCCTGCCAGCAATTGCTCTTTCATGAAGGTAAAGTTCCACCCCCCACCGGAGTTACTCCCTTAGTTCCTTCCAGAAGGCCATCTGGAGCTAAGTCCTGGCCAAAGGGGACCAGAGGGGATCGAACCTTTCATTCTTCCCTTCTTCCCCTTTCTTTCCTCCCCCTCTTCTCTTTCTTTTTCTATGCTGCCTCCTTCAGGAAGGATTTATGATAGTGATTCTTTCATTAATTCATTGACCTGCAATCTTTTGATAAGATTAGGTGATTTAGGGAGAGAAAGGAAAAATCCAGGGCAATGGCTCTTTCCTTCTTTCTTCCTCTGACACATGAATAGACACCTTCCTTCATGTGGTCAGTCCCTCTGGGTTTTCTTAACATCTTCCAAATGATTCAGATTTATCATGGGTTTACATGCTAGTAAACCAGGGAGCTATGTGGGAGCAACTGGCGTCTTCCCCTCCACCTCCGTTTTCTGGGGAGGGAAGGCTTGATAATAAAAGCAGCAAGTATCAAGAGTAGAATTATGGGCAGCATCATTGAGTGGGAAACTTCATCCCCTTCAAAATAAAATGTGTGTTGTATGAAAGGCTAAAAAATATTTGCCCAGAGTTTCCCTTGCAATAGTGCAGTAGCCTCAGTTACCCTAGGATGATGCAGCAGACGAAAGGAAGATGGTTCGGGAGAGCTAAGAAGCCCACTGCTGGAGCCAAAAGAGATGCAGAATTAGGTGATGTGAAACTGAAAAGAGAATTTCACAAGGTATAAATGAGTATGTTTTAATGCAACGGAGTCCTTCAGGCATTTGCCCATATCCTCAGGCAGAAACTCTATAAATAAACCGGAACATCTCTTAGGCCGTTTTGAAAGCTCATCTAAAATTACCATGTTTATTTAATCACACTTTCATTTTAGAAAGATAATAGATCCTACCAGAATATTTGAGAAGAGAACATAAATAGTGAGATCAAATTTGTTGTCTTATATAAGATTGATGATCTATCTATCTATCTATCTATCTTCTATCATCATCATCTATTGATTTAATTTCTGCTGTGAAGTTAGAATACTTGAAGATTTCAAAGTTGTCCTGTAACCTCATATAACTGGCATGACATTTCTCCAGACTGAACTATATTACACCATACTCTATGTTTTGGGTTTTCAGGCATCCTGGAAAGTTTTCCCTTCCTCCTTTAAAATGTCAGTAGTCACTATGACTTCTGTTCTAATGCATAAACTTCATTATTCTTGCTGTAGTATGAATACATTTATCAAGAACCTTCCAGAGAACAAGACTGAAAATGAGAAGGGTAGAGAGTTGCCTGCAGAGGATGCTAGGTTTCAAGGGGGAAAGGAGTAAGTAAAATGGAAATTGAGGTCTTGTAATATTCTACTGGACAGTTTTGTCAATGGCTCTTGTCACAGTGATCCTACAGGAAGATAGAGAAATAAGTTAATGATAAATGATCTTATGTGCCTCCTTGTACCTACTGATGTGTGAGCAAGTACACTCAGTGAAACACGGATTACCATAAATTGACGTAGTTATTGGAGACCTCTTAGCTAAAAGGAACCTTGATTTTAAGATGGGAAGGTGGCCGTATTGGAGAGCTATGTTCTGACTTTTGTTTCCGTCACCATTAGAGAGACTGAGGTGGGATGTGCAGGGTGTGCAGGGAGCAGGGACCAATCTTAAAAATCTTATGGCTACAAAGAGCAAAAACTCTTGTAAATGGCATACAATTGTGTTTTTTTTTTTTTTTTTTTTCTTTTTTGTTTGGCTTAGAGAGAGTGTTTGGATTTTATGGAGGAGTTTAACTCATTTACTTTTCTCATGATAGCTGATATGTTTGGCTTTACTTCCGCCATCTTATGTCTGTATGTTGTCCTTTCTTTTGTTCTTTTCCTTTCTTTGCTGTATTGATTAGATTTTCTTAGTTCTTTTTTCTTTACTACTTTGAAAGTTGTGAGCTCCATATTTATATAACTAATGGTTATCTTAAAAATTTAAATGACATATTTCGACCTATATTTATCTATCAACATCAAGAATGAAGCAGTATCTACTTATTGTTTAATAGGAGTTTAAGGAAATTTCATATTCTTTTAAAAACACTATCCTATCAATTTTAGTTAAAAATTTTTGGGTTATTAGATCTTAAAGCAATCCATATCAGGGCATAATGTAGAAAAGCATAAGAGGATATAATAGAAGAGTTGAAGTTGTTTGTACACAGTGGTAGAGGTAGGAGTGAAAAAAATTACATTAGGTAGCTGGAGCAGAGAGGTTCATTTAAGAAATAATCTATATGAATTAAATTAAATAGTTTATTATTGTTTTATATTAAAATAACTGGACACATTTTCACCAAATTTGGGTTTGTTTGGGATGGTTGATTTAAAATAGAGGCCATGTGTTGGGGTCATTAACAGGAGGCACCACAATGAGTTCAGCCTTTACAGTGGTGGCCTGTGTGTTTGCAACTGAGATGCTTGATGCAAGCAGGTCTCAGTGAAACCTGATCCAAGATGAGCAGCAATGGGGATTCATCTATTTCATGACGCCTAATGAGCAACTCGGAATAACCCACTAAAGTGCAATAAAGTTGGATATACTGTAGAGACTAAGTAAACCTGCTCCACAAATTCTAGGGTTACAAGTTGAGATTTAGTCTGATTGGCTAGGGACACATTGCTGGTTCTTAGGAAAGAAGTGACCTCTGGACCAACCAGTACCTATTACAGTTCTCTGTCTCCATTAGGTCCTTGGAAGATTCTAAGAGCAATCACACATTTCTCACCCTTGTGTTTACTTTAGAGAATGACCTCAAATATAGGACTTTGGTATGAACAGGCAATATTACTTCCACAAAATGTTTTGTTTAAATTTTAGGTACCAAGGTTTTAATTCCATACAGATGTAGTTCTTCTGAAGCATTCTACCTACTAATAAGAGAGTCATGGTTTGAGGCCATCTGTGGTATATTTAGGTGTGCCTTGTACAGCCTGTTCTCTGTAAAACTACAGAAAATTGCTACTTCATTTTTTCTGATTTTGTAGCCTCTCTTTAATCAGCTACTAATATCGATGGTGAAACTATGACTTGCCTGACCAGTCCTTTGTTTGCTGAAAAGGTTAAAAAATGATCTAAGAACTTTGCTTTGGAAACGAACCAACACTTGCCTCATCGGGAGTCAAAGCAAAAGGAAGATTCTAGAAATAACAGTTAAATATACTTAGTGAGTATATGTGTGTATGGGGCAGAGCAATAGGGGGGATATATTCTTTTTTTTTTTTTAACAGCAAAATGTTTATTTTTTTATTGCGGTATAACTGACATACAATACTATATTAGTTTCAGGTGTACAACATAATGATTCAATATTTGTATAGATAAGTTCTTAATTGATCTTAAGGAAAGCAAATGAAAAAGGGTATTAGGCCACTCTGCTTAGTTTCTGCAAAACTTGGCATGTTTAGTATCTGTAACAATTAGTAGCAGGAAACCACTGAGATTACATGCAAAATATTTCTAAAGCACAGCTACTGTCATGAAATATAACTGTTCCCCAACCAAATGGTAATATTGGGAATATCAGTACGTAGTGTCCTACCTCCCATTATCCAACTAGCTAAATACTATTCATGCTCCTTGGTGAGGCCTTCTCTGATTCCTCGAATCAGAGGTTTTTGTCCTTTTATTTGACTACCCACAATATGTTGTTTGCATACCAATTGTAACGTTTGATGAGGTATAATTTCCATATAATAAAATTCACTCTTTTTAAGTGTAGAGTTTGATGCATTTTGATAAATTGTATGCATTCACCTATCACTACAGTCAAGATTTAGAACATCCATCATCCCTAAGAGTCCCCTCAAGCCCCTTTAGGGTCAATCACTTCCCTCTACCCCAAACCCCCCGCAACGAATAACGTTTTTTCCGTCTCCACAGTTTCTTTTTCTTAAAGCATATTAGGAAGGAAGTGTTTTTATTGTGAAAAAAAGCATGGATTGACTATACATTGCATAGATGCTGTATGGTGCAGGAGTTAAGAGAATGGATCTGTACCTATAGTTCTTCCTTTTATAATAGCTTATAAAGACTAGTATGTAGGCTTTTAGTCTTCTATGTCTGGCTTCTTTGCCTTACCATAATGCTTTGAAGTCATCCATGTCATTGCATGTGTCCATAGTTCAATCCTTTTTATTGTTGTGTAGTATTCCATTTCATGGAATTTATACTAAAATTTGTTTAGTGTTATTCATCTTCATTAAAAATAACCTCATTACCTGTAAACATATGTTTAACACTTACTATATGCTAGGCGTGTCATGGGTGCTGGGGGTAAAAAGTTTAATTAAGACATAGTTCTGATACTTCTGTAATTTTTATGTAAACAAATGATGTTGATATAATATGCTGGGCCAAGATGCAAGTATGTTCTGGAAGTACAGAGGAAGGACGTTTAGAATAAGTTGAGCCTTTCAAGTGAATAAGAATTAGTACAGGAAAGAAAGGTGGAGAAAGGCAGAACAAGGAGAGGAAAGAGTATGAAGGAAAGCAAGACGAGAGATAATAGCATAGAAAATTGTAAGAACTACACTAGAACGTAAAGTTTAAAGCCTGGGGTGGCAAAAGAGGCTAAAGAAATATGTAGTAGCCAGATCATGGGGGACTTTAAATACTATGGAAAGAGCTTGTTCTTTACTATGACATGTTAGGGTCTTTGACTTTAAGACGGCAGAGACAGTCTGATTTGCATTTTAGACTAGATTCAGTGTGGCAAATGGAGTCTGAGAGAATAGTTTAGGTGGTTTCTACCCTATTGTGGGCCAGTGATAGTGAGGATCTGAATCAGCACAGGAGTCTTAAGGGTAGAGAGGTAAGAATCAATGTAAAAAATATTTAGAAAAGAAAAGATCTTGGTGACTGAGTGGTCGTAGATGGTAAAGAATAGAGAGGGAGAGAGCATGACTCCCACGTTTCCAGACACCATGTTTGGATGGATTGTTTGCATAGGTTTGAGGACGGGAGGTGAAGATTTTAGTTTTGGACATAGTGGGTTTGATGTGCCTATTGTGCATTGAAGAGGAGGTTTTTAGCAGACATTTGCGTTTATGAATCTTGACTTCATGTGTGAAGATAAGGCTGGGTTTAGGAATAATTAGCATACAAATGAAACACATGGAAATGGAAGAGATTAAAGTTCTCGGAGAGTTGGGACAAAAATCCTACTTATGTCTGTGTTCTTCGTAGCTCACAATACACAGCCTGAAATACAGAAGATGCTCTAGGAATATTTGTTGAGTGGATGAATGAATAGATGCTTATTTGCAAATTAAATTCTGTCTTATGATTTGCACACTGGAATTCATGGAAGTTAGACATATAACTAAGGCATGGAATTGCATGACCTACTTAAAGGCAGCTGGATAATACTCTCTATCTATGGCAGATAGAGCTTTGTGCAGTGAACAAACAGTAACCTTTTAGTTATTTTCTATTTCTGGGTTGCTGAGGGAGAGAGAGAAGGCCACCTGGAGTCTGGGTTGCACGAATTGCCAAACCACCATGATGTCTACCCTTTAGTTCCACCCTGATTAGACCAGAACTGGGTAAATGAATGTGTCATCTTGCATCTTTCCACATAAACAGATGTCCTCACCCACAGACAAATTTAGAAAACTGTGTGGTTTTAAAGAAAAGGGAGGCGATTTTTCCAGTTAGGAAAAAGGTGGCTGCTTATCATCATTCTTAAAGACATATTTATTTTTCAAAACCCAGGTAACAAATCCCAGCTCTTCCAAGAAGCCTTCCCAGATCTTGCCAGTTGGAATTAACCTCTATCTACCATTTATTCTTTTTTTTTAAATAATTTTATTTATTTATTTATTTTTTCCCCAAAGCCCCAGTAGGTAGTTGTATGTCATAGCTGCACATCCTTCTAGTTGCTGTATGTGGGACGCGGCCTCAGCGTGGCCGGAGAAGTGGTGCGTCGGTGTGTGCCCAGGATCCGAACCTGGGCCGCCAGCAGCGGAGCACGAGCACCCAACCGCTAAGCCACGGGGCCGGCCCTCTACCATTTATTCTCATAGTATTTGTTTTGGAAGCTGTGTGATACATTGGAAAGAGCACGGATTTTGGAGTTGGGTCGTCATAGGTCCTGTCTTGGTGCTGGTAGTTACTAAACTTCTCTGAATCTCACTCTCTTTATCTGTAAATTACCTGTAATGATGCATTTTGGGGTTGGAGAGGGACTTCCAAAGAAGCTTTTTTCCCCATTTCTAAGTTCCAAACCTTGAGAAATAGGTACAGGAGATAGATGGACCGAAAATGCTAGTTGTTCCTCCTAATTCATCAATCAGTTAAGTCTCTCCTTCTGCGGGGGATTGAAGAGAAGCTGCTAGTGTGAGTCGTATGCTTTTCTACACTTTGGAGTAGAAATGGGGATAAATGTTCCATCATAAGAATGCGTACTTTTAAGTTTGTGTATCCGAAGGCCTAGAAATAACATATAAGGGAGTGGGTAGTACAGGAGAGGCAGGTAGGAGCGAGCCTCTGTCTTTCTCTCCTTAGTGCTCCTTATAGCACAGAGTATAGAGTGTTAATATAGTAGGTTATCATTTGATGGTTGTTGATTTGAGTTAGAAACAAATCTCACTTGTTTCATTAATATTAGATGTTGAATTTCTCTCCAGAATTATTATACTTCCCTTACCATGTGATCTTTAGACATTGTAGGTGTATACAATTTGTTTTTTTTACTTAAAAATAACATTTAACTTGAAGTATAAATATACATACAGAAAAGTACAAAAATCATAAATATACAACTTGATGAATTATAACAAATTGAATACACCTGTGTAACCATCACCTGGATAGATGAAGCAATAGAACATTACCAGCATCCTAGAATACTCTCTTGACACCCCTTCCAGAGATAACCATTAATTTTATTGCTAATCCCTGTATTAATTTTATAGTTTTTCAAGTGTGTATGTGTGTGGTTCTATTCTGCTCAGGTTATGTTTATGAGATACATCTATGTTGTTTTGTATAAAAGTAATGTGTGCCTTTTTATTTGCTGTTTCATTTCATTGTATGACTGTATCACCATTTATTTACCCATTCTACTGTTGATGGACATTTGGATTGTTTCCAGTATTTTGCTATGATGAATAAAGTTGCAGTGAAGATTCTTGTACATTTTTTGTATATTTATCTTGGGTACATATCTAGGAGTGAGATTGCTGGGACACGGGGTGTATTCAGCTCTAGTAGATAATATGAAAACAATTTTCCAAAGTGATTGTACCAATTTACATTCTCACCAGCATTATATGAGAATTCAATTGCTCCAAATCATCATCAATACTGGGTAACCCCAGTCTTCTGAATATTAACTACTCTGGTGGTATATCATTGTGGCTTAAGTTTGTATTTACTTGATGATTAATAAAGTTAAGTAAATATTCATCACATTTTTTTTTGTCATTTGCCATTCTATCACGTGAAGTTCTTGTTCATGTTTTTCATCTATTTTTATGAGGTTATCTGTATTTTTATTACTGATTTGTAGTCTAATTTAGAACCCGTTTTCTTTATGATTAATGCTTTTTTGTGTCAATAAATTTTCACCTAACTCATGTTATCAAGATACATTCCTAAGTTATCCTCTGGAACCTTTCTCTCCCCCTTTTACATATGCATCAACATTCCACCTAGAATTGATTTTTTGTGTATGGTATGAGATAGGGTCTGGGTTCATTTTACATGAATATCTAATTGATCAGGACTTTATTAAAAAGAACATCTTTAAAATTTCCCCATTGTTCTTTAGTCTCTCCTTTGTCACAGATCAAGGGTCTATATATAAAAGCTTGTTTCTGGATTTTCCATTCTATTCCATTGTTCTGTTGGTCTCTTCTCGGTTAATACCACAATGTCTTAACAGCTATAGATGTGTGATGTCTTGATGTCTTGTGTCATAGTCTTCCAGTTTTTTTTTCACGATTGTCTTGGCTATTCTTGGCTCACAGCATTTCGATGTGAATTTTAGGATTAGCTTGTCAATTGCTGCAAAAAAATGTGTTGGTGTATTTTTAATAAATTTTCAGTTTTGGAATAATTTTATACTTCCAGAGAAGTTGCATAGATAGTACAGTGAGTTCTCATATACTCTTCATCCAGTTTCTCACACTGTTAATGTCTTATATTGCTTGGGTACATTTATCAAAACTAAGAAACTGACATTGATATATTACTGTTAACTAAACTCCAGACTCTATTTGGATTTCACCAGTTTTTCCATTAATGTCCTCTTTCTTTCCAGGATTCAATCCAGCATACCACATTGCATTTAGTTGTCATGTCTGTCTAGTCTTTTCTGGTTCATGACAGTTTCTCAGCCTTTTCAAATTTTTCATCATCATTTTGACAGTCTTAAGGAGTACCAGCCAGTTATCCTGTAGAATGTCCCTAATCTGAGGTTTTCCATTGTTTTTCTTATTATTATTCTGGGGTTATGGGTTTTTGGAAAGAATACAACAGAGTTGAAGTACACATCTCATCACATTATATCAGGCGATACATGATATCCACGTGAAATCGCTGGCGATGTCAACCTTCATCACTTGGTTAAAGTAGCGTTTGCCAGGTTTCTCCATTTTAAAGTCATATTTTTCCTTTTCTTATTGTATTCTTTGGAAGTGAGTCACTGGTGGCGGGGGTTATGGTAGGATGCACTATCTTCACATATTATTTGGAATTCTTCTGTAAGAAAGATTTGTCTCATTTATTTATTTATATCAATATTTACTCATCTATATTTAATTTATACTTTGGCTTATAATCTATACCATTTTATTTGTTTCGTTGATCAAATTGTCCCAGCTTTAGACATGAGGAAAATTTTTTTTTTTTTTGTGAGGAAGATCGGCCCTGAGCTAACATCTGCCAATCCTCCTTTTGTTTTGCTGAAGAAGACTGGCCCTGGGCTAACATCCATGCCCATCTTCCTCTACTTTATATGGGACGCCGCCACAGCATGGCTTGACAAGCGGTGCGTCCGTGCGTGCCCAGAATCCGAACTGGCGGACCCTGGGCCACTGCAGTGGAGCACACACACTTAAGCACTTGCGCCACTGGGCAGACCAACCTGAGGAAATTTTTCAGCCTTGCTCCTGTGTCCCTTTGACATGCATCTATATTTTTGTTTTTGGAGTACTTCTTTACTTTTTGGCACTACAAAATGTTCTAGGCCCGTCTTGTACATTCCCTGCCTCAGTCTTAGAATCAGTCATTTCTTCAATAAGCCCTTGTTCTTTTTGTTGGAGAATGGTACTTAGAAACCAAGATCTGGGCATTGGGTGTGCTTGTTGTTACCATTACTGCCAGGGCCTCTCAGTGGACAGTGCTAATATATATATAATATATTCATATATGTATACACACACGCACATATACATATGTACATATATGTGTACTTTTACCATTTCCCAGGTAATGAAAGGACCTCAGAACACTTTAACTCCATTTTCTCCCTCCCACTTCTTGTTATTGTTTTCGTGTATTTTGTTCGATACATTTTTTAAGCCCACAGATATTGTTGTTATTTTATAGTCAGTGTTAATTTAGATGTACCTACATTTCTACCCTTTCTTTCACTCTTTATTCCTTCCTGCATTTTCATGCTATCATCTTGTTCCTTCTTTGTGAAGTACTTGCTTTAATGTTTGCTTTAATATGGATCTATTTTATTTGTCTGAAAATGTCTTTTTTGCCTTTGCTTTTGATGAATATTTTTATTGGAAGTAGGTTCTAGATTGGCATTTAGTAATTAGCTATTTTCTTTCAGCACTTGTAGTTTTCTTTGTTGTCATCTGGATTCCATTGTTTCTGCTAAGTAGTCAGCCCTCAGTCTTATTGATTCTTTTTAAAGGAAATATTTTTTTCCCCCTCGGTTGTTTCAAAATTTTCTTTGTCCTTCTTTTTCAGCAATTTTGCTATCATTGTTAGGTATAGTTTTCTTTGAGTTTATCCTAACTAGAATTTGTGGCACTTTTCAGTTTTGTGTCTTGATGTCTTCATTTGGTGTGGAAAAATTTCAGGCCGTTATTTCCTAAAAATTACTTTGGAACAACTCTCTCTTTCATCTCCTTCTGGGACTCCAAACATTATCTTGGAATACCATATGTTTTTCACATTACCTCCCCTGTTTATTTTCCATCCTTTTGTCTCTTGTGCTTCAGTCTGAATATTTTCTTCTGACCTTTAGTTCCACTAATCATCTCTCTGTCTGTGTCTATTTCTTCTGTTAACCCATCTATCACAGTTTTAATTTTAGCTAATGCATTTCTCAGTTTTAGAATTTTCGTTTGATTTTTGTTTTTAAAATAAAATTCTGCACGTCTTCATCTAATTTCTTCAACATATTAATAAGAGATATTTTAAAGTACATGTCTAATAACTTAATATCTATTCCTTCTATGGTCTGTTTCTGTTTTATTTATCTTGGTTTTTGGCCACATAGTTTTGTTTTTTGGTATGACTAGTAATGTTTGATTGACTGCAGGATATCAAATTTGAACAATTGTAGAGATAAATTGAGCCTTTGGATGCTGCTTTCTGCTTCCCAAGAGAACTTAGTTTTGCATCTGTCAGGCAGCTTGGGTACGTGTCAATCACCTTAACCCAGTCAGGGATTGAGTTAATTCCAATCTGGCATTCAGTCGTTGTGAGCACTGATTTAATTTTGGTTTCTCTCTATTCCTGAGGTGGAGGTCTTCTGTGGTCTGAAATGAAGGCCTAGGTAGTTTAATATGGATTTTCTTTTTGAACTCCAACTTTTGTCCCTCAGTCTTATAAAACTGTAAGCAGTTTTGCTTAGCTTTTTAGCTTCTTAAACTGCCACTTTTTGCTCAGCTTTCTGATATCTCAGCAGCCGCTTGGGAACCCAAAAATGACTTAAGGGGAAAAGCAGTACCAAATGTTGGCATTGCCCCTCTAAGTTTCTCTTCCTTTTGGGATCTTGGCCCCTTAGTCCTTACAGCTTTGGAAACTCGAATGCCTTCCAAGAAATAATATATGTATGTACATATATACACATAGCTCAGCTCTTGTTGTTTTTCATCACGGAAAGAGTGGTCTCCAATACACTTGTACATCATTATAGAAAGAAGTTACTCACCTTTATGATTCTTGTACATTATATATATCTATAAGATGGGTATAATAATGCTGAAGATTATTGAGAGAATCATATTAGATCATGAATGGGAAAACATTGAGCAAACTGGAAAGCTCTATGCAAACGAATATTACCATTATCCTATTATAAAACATCTCTTTGAAACATGCAGCAACATGACAGGGAAGTATTTGATAATTTCTTATTTGTTATTTTTTGAAATATGGAACCTCTTAAAGGGCCTGAGTCAATCTACTTAATGTGCTACACAATATAGAAGTTGGGGTGGTATCAAAATCGAAAGCCTTATGCTGGGTAAAACGGAGAGATGTAGTTCCCCAAGGCAACCCAAAGGTAGAAACCATCTCTCAAGACGAGCTTAGACAGTCTCGGATGTCAAACCCCAGCAGAGAGGAGAATGAGCAATAGGTCACTAGTGTGTATAATAAGGTCAGAAGCTAGGTGACTGAAGGACGGGATGGAATGGGTCATAGCATAGATGATGAACAGTGAGAGATACTAGAGTTTGTCTGGTGCGTTTCATAGGGCCTGACTGTGAGACTGAAAGAAACTGTATGGGCCATAATTCACAACCTGATAATTTTTTTGTGGGTTTTTAATTTTACAACTCTTCAAGTTATCTACTAGAATTATTTCTTTTCTGTGATTTTCTTATACTCAAGTTAGAGATTGGGATGTATGTCAGCAATATTATACTCTATAAAAATTCATTGAATATTATTATGCACATGAGCGCATGTCCACTGTTCTTGAATTCTCTGGATGTTAGTGATGTGCTGTAGGGAAGATGTAAGTACGAAAAGGAGTGTGTGGGAAAACGAACAGAAGGGCAATATGCCGGTGTTGAAGTCGTCCATCAGTCAGAGTTTAATTGAAAAATATCAACACAATGTACTTTCTGCTTAATATTGAAACTGTGTCATTTTTCATTATTACAGTTACTATTATTACTGTTGCTGGCTTGTTGTTTTTAAATCCGTAGAGTCTGCTGATGGAGGTGAAATGCTATTCTGATGGATGTCAAAGATGAGTGCTACCAATATATCTCTTTCTCTCATGTCTTTTCATCGAAATTCTCCATGAGGAATGGCTCCAGACTGCAATCCACCTACCCTGTCATCTCCTCCTCTTGAGTCTTGCTCAAGGACTTCACTCTTGACAATCTTTCACTTATCTCTTTCTTCCTTTCTTTCCTACTTCCTACTAGCCTTAACTCCTCTGTAAACTCAAGCTTTTCATATATTAGAAGTTTTCAAAGGCAAAAGGATGGGAATTAGCAATCGTTTCATGCCAAGCACCATATCTTGATGTGTAGTATCTCATTAAGTAAGAAGACATTTCCAAATAAGTCTTACCTATTTTTTAAAGCAGATCTTATAAATAACTGCAATGAGCATTGTGTATTAGCCTAGATTGAGTTAATATATGCTCTTATATAAAGGGTTACAAGATAGGTTCAAATTAATTATTCAGAGTTATAAAGGCCACCTCCAATGAGGAATAAAAGAAGTCAATGGTAATATAAAAAAGAGAAATAGTGATTTGGATTGAGTACGGGACATGGGTCCCAATGTAAGTGCATTATTTGTCATAAAAGGGAGAAAATAGATGCAGTTTTATAAAGCAAGAAACAAGGATAAGCATTTTATGTAATGCAGTAATGGAAACTCCTCAGAAGAACTAAGTGTGCTAAGGGGAGGGAGATTTTTTCTTTTAACTTGAGACCATTCTGTACTCTGACTTTTTTATTTACTATGTAAAATCTTTTTTATAATAAAAGTAGTTTTAAAAATAACTGGATAGGGGCCAGCCCCTTGGCTTAGCGGTTAAGTACGTGCGCTCCGCTACTGGTGGCCCGGGTTCGGATCCCGGGAGTGCACCAACGCCCTGCTTCTCCGGCCATGCTGAGGCCGCGTCCCACATACAGCAACTAGAAGGATGTGCAACTATGACATACAACTATCTACTGGGACTTTGGGGCAAAAAAAAAAAAAAGGAGGAGGATTGGCAATAGATGTTAGCTCAGAGCCAGTCTTCCTCAGCAGAAAGAGGAGGATTAGCATGGATGTTAGCTCAGGGCTGATCTTCCTCACAAAAAACAAACAAAAAAACTGGATATATTAGGCAAATGCACATAAAGTAATATAAAGATAACAATAACAAAAAAGAAATTAATATTTTAAAAATCTCAAAATAAAGATATGAAAGTGAATATTCATAATTTCTTTAGTTAAAGAGGACATCAAAATCAAATTTATAGTACCTTCAGAAATGACAACTATATGATTGTATAGAAAAGCTGTACTGTGTAGTTATTGGTTATGTTATGATATAAACATCTATTTGCCGATTAATGGGCATTTAGATTGTTTTCAGTTTTGGCCGATTACAAATATTTATTTACCCATGTAGGTATCATTGACAGTGCTCTTCATTTCTTTTTTGAGATCCATATTTCTGTCTGGTATGATTTTTATTCTGCCTAAAGGACTTCCTTTAACGTTTCTTATGGTAGGGATCTGCTAGTCATTGACTCATTCTTCTAGCTTTTGTATGTCTGAAAGAGTCTTTAACCTTTATTTTTGAAAGATATTTTCATGAGGTATATCATGCTAAATTGACAGTTATTTGCTTTTAGTACTTTAAAGATGTTTCTTGACTGTTTCTCATTCGAATTGTTTCCAATGAGAAATCTTCTGGAATCCTTATCTAGGTTCCTCTGTAGAGTAATGTGTCTTTTTTTCTCTGACCGCTTTTAAGATATGCTATTTATCACTGGTTTTGAGCAATTTGATTATGTTGTACCTTGGTGTAGTTTTCTTTATGGATACTTTTATGTTCCTATATATATATTCTTGAACTTTGTTCAAGAAATTGTGCTAGGATCTGTGCTTCTTCAATCTGTGGGTCTATAGTTTTCATCAAATTTGGAAAATTCTTAGCTATTGTTTTTTCTGTGCCCTCCACCATAACTATCCTTGGGGAATCTCATTACATGTATATTTGGCTGCTTTAAAATTTCTCAACGTCCCTGATTCTCTATTTCTTTTTTTTTGATTCCCTTTTTTGTTTGTTTCATTTTGGATAGTTTCTATACTATTCGTTCATGTTCACTAATCTTTTCTTCTGCAATGTCTAGCCTGCTATTCATCCCATGCAGTGTATTATTCCTATCAGACATAGTAGTTTTCCTCTTTAGAAGTTTAATTTGTGCCTTTTTTACATCTTCTGTCTCAACAACTTTTAATGTATAGAAAAGTTATAATAGTTGTTATTGTTCTTGTCTGCTGCTTCTACATCTGTGTTAGTTACGGTTGACATCGACTAATTTTTCTCTTCATTGTGGGTCACAGTTTCCTGCTTCTTTCCGTGCCTGGCAATTTTTGATTGGATGCCAGATATCAAGAAGTTTATATCGTTGGATGCTGGATATTCTTGTCTTCCTATTTGAGTCTTTTAAAATCTCTTCTATATCTTACCTTTCTGAACATAATAATTATAAAAATGTCTTCATGTACTAATTCTAACATCTGCATCAGTTCTCAGTCAGTTTTTTAATTGATTTTTTTTTTTTCTCATTATGGGTCATATTTTCCTACTTCTTTGCATGCATGCCTGGTAATCTTTGATTGGATGCCAAACACTATAAATTTTACCTTTTTGGATACTAGATACTTTTGTATTCCTGTAAATAGTCTTGAGCTTTGTTCTGGGGTGTAATTAAGTTCCTAGTAATTCAGTTAGTCCTTTGTGGGTCTTGTTTTTACAATTTGTTAGGTGGGACCAGACCAGTGTTTAATCCAGGGCTAATTATTCCCCACTACTGAGGCAAGTCCCTTCTGAGTACTCTGCTCAATGCCCTGTGAAAATAAGGTTTTTCAGTCTGACTAGTGGGAACAGCACTATATCCTGCCTTGTGTGAGTGCTGGGTAGCATTCCCCCTAATCCTTTGAGTGGTTCTTTCTCTGGCCTCAAGTAGTTTTTTCACACATTTGCCCTGATTAATATGCTAGTGATTCAAGGTGACCTCTGGAGTTACTTCCTGTGCAATGCTCTCTTCTCCAGGACTCTATCCACCTTGGTCTTTGTGGACTAATCTGCTCTGTCTCCTCAATTCAGGGAGTCTACCAGCCTCTGCCTAGTTTTCTCCATTTTCTCTATACTTCCTGGAAACTCCCCCAAGGAAGTAAGTGGGGGCAATCATAGTGCTCGCCTTATTTGTTTTCCATCTCTGCCCCCATGTCCAGTGTCTTGACAACCGCTATTTCATAATTTTTTTTTTTGGTTATTTTAGGCAAGAGAGTAAGTCCAGTCTCTTTTACTCTATCTTGGTCAGAAGTGGAAGATAATAAATTCATTTTAAAGTGTTAATTTTATAAAGTATGTTAAGAAAGATATCTTTAAACAATGAAATAGCAAAAGCGGTATGCAATCTTGCAACAGGATGCTAAATCATTCTAAAGTGGGTTTACTGGTGGATGTTTGCTTTTGTGAAGACAGACTTTGCACAATTTTTAAGCTTTTCTGAAAATGGTCTGCTATCATTATAGTTCTGACAGTAGAAGTTTGAGCAATATATAAGCTTATTATTTGAGTATATGAGTGTAAAAACTCTTATCAAAACTTACTTAAGGATCAAAATATCTGGATTGAAAAAGGAAGCCTGATTATGCTCCAGACATCTCATTTTAAAACATAATCTCTTCTAGAAATACATCTTTTATAATTCCCTTTAGCACATTGCCTTTGATTTATAATATCTGCTGATAACACTAGATATCCAATACATTTATTAATTTGACATTGCTTTAGGATATTTCAGGATATTTTAAATATATATGAAATAGAAAATGCTAATTTGATGTACACCCTATTGCTTTTGATGTGTATATACAGTGAACCCACTTTTGATCTTTAATAATGGGTTATTTTAATTTAATTGCAAAATTTACACATTTTCTCATGTGTTGTATGCAAAATGTTCGGATAAGCTTTTGAGATATAAGACATTAATTAAAGTGATCAATTATACACCAATAACTATAGAGAAATTTTAGCGTAAAATCACCTTGGTTTTAAACACTTGTGAGTTAATACATGTGAAGTGCTCAGAACAGAGTCTGGAATGTAATGAGTTCAATACAGGTTAACAATTAAATGATTTCCACCTATTTGAATTTTTTTTTGAGATGTGCATGACTGAGGTGTAACTGAAGTAATGATACTGATCCTGTAAGTAACTAGATCCTGGCACTGATGGCACATTGCGTTCATTTACCACCAATCAGTGTCTGACTTAAGATGAGATCAGGGTGAACCACACGCCAGCATGGAGGATTTTTAATCTCTCTCACTCCTTGTTGATAGTTTTTCGTTTTAATTCCTGATCCTGTGGTAGAGCTTTCAATCAAAACTGACACTGGGTGAGGAAGAATGAAAAGATAGGGTGTTGTGAACAAAGAGGAGGATGTGAAAGGGCCTGGAACGCAGGCAAGACTGGATCATTGACATGTAAGGCAGGAAGAAAATTTCTACAGAGGAGGCAAGGGAGCAGTATAGAACCAGGATTCATTTCTTGCATATTAACTTTGCCAGAGACTTCTCAGGGGAAATGCTTTCCTTGGAAATACATTTAGGAGACAGAGAGCCAATAGTATTTCAAAGCTGGGATGAGCCTTGAAGTCTGTCAGATAAGAACAATTTAAACAGGTGAGAGTTTGCTAAGAATTGCAGTGGTAAAATTAGTACAAAAAAACTAGCAATTCATAACAGCCCCACCTGTTGAACCTTTTCTAAATGAAAGTCATCCTGCAATATTTATAAAATTGTAATTAAAATATAGTATTTCTTTAAGTAAATTTCTTTGTTTTTTATTGGTAAAGCAGATCATATATGATTGATAATGCAGTAATTATTGACATGAAAATGTTCTATTTCTTTTCAGATGCAGAATATCAGTGTTACTCCAAAAACAAGAATCCTCTCAATAGCATTATAAAAAGGTAATAATTGAAAACTTACAACTTCTTTTTGATTTTTGGACAGCTATAGGGCTACAGGTTCTTCTTCTTTTTTTTTTTTTTTTAAAGATTTTATTTATTCAGTTTTTCCCCCCAAAGCCCCAGTAGATAGTTGTACGTCATAGGTTCACATCCTTCTAGTTGCTGTACGTGGGACTCGGCCTCGCGTTGGACGGAGAAGTGGTGCCTCGGGGCGCTCCCGGGATCCGAACCTGGGCCCCCAGCATCAGAGCGCGCGCACTTAACCGCTAAGCCACGGAGCCGGCCCTACAGGTTCTTCTTTATGCTGAATTTAGTGACCTTTCTGATACATTCATCCATTGTAGCTCAGTTCTTTTGAGTGAAACAGAATAAGCCATATCCATTTTAGCTATTTGAAGATAGCTATGCAATCCCAGTTCTTCTTTAAGTTTTCAGTCTAAGACATGGCCCCTTTCCCCTCACAATCGTGATTATCTTTTTAGATACAGAACAGATTGCCAAGGTCTATCTTGAGGATAGAGATTAAAAAGAAATATAAAACGTGCTTGCTACCATTAAAGTACTTATGAAATATTGATTTTTTTCCCCCAATGCCTGGCATGGATCTTTATGCCCAACAGGTATGACAGGTTAACAGCTACAAAAGAGGAATTCTGATAAGTAAAACCAACAAGGGGCCTGGTGAGTTCTAAGTAGCAGTGAAAGTTTGGTTGCAGCATGTCCTGGCCAGACATTACATCCCATTACAAAAGGACAGATGTCAATTAATTAACTCATTCAAAAATTATTTTTTTCATCCACCTGTAACATTTCTCAAAATGTGTTCTGGGGACCATTCTGCTGAGAATAGTCTTCTGTGGTTAAGTGACCAGATACTGTGTCGCCCCTTTGAGATTCTTTGCAATAATTTTCACATAAAGAATTCTGATCGATCCTATAGTAAAGAAACTCCTTTGACATTGTTTCAATCAGCTCCAAACTTTTTTCTTTGCTTTGGGAAATTTTGTGTGTAACATTCATGACTTCTTGTGAAACATATTTTGGAAAACACTGTCTTAAAACATTGAACCACAGAATTCATTGGACTTTTGGACTTTTTTTCCCAAACATTTCAATGTGAATATAGCCATTTCCATGAAAAGTGGTTCCCATAGAACGACTGAGTGGCATCTGAACTTGACTCCAGTTTCTACTGAAGATTTATCACAAAAATCTGTGAGAGGGGAGCTGCGTGAGGACTAAGGAATAGATGAAACCAACAAAGTATACTGGCATGTGATTTTAAGGGAAATTCATTCATGAAGGAGCTAGAAGGCGAGAATATCATAAAACTGGAAGGAACTTTGAGAATTTTTTGTCTCTATTCCATGGCTTCTTTTCTTTATTTAGGACAGTATTTATTAAACAATCATCTATCATGAATGCATTCTGATTAAGTTAGAGTGTTAATAGATCACTAACTACAAGGCGAAATAAATGGAGACAGAACCGTTGTGCCAAAGAACTTATAATTTAACCACAGAGAAAAGCTGTTTATCCACAAAATAATCAGATAATGCTATAAAGCAGTCTATAATTAGTTGTTGAGCTGAGTGGCTCAGGTTGTAAATACTCTGGAGTGGAGAGAAAGAAGTTATCCCTGTGAATGGAGTTAAAGAAGGTTTTCTATTTTTAAAGACTCCTCAGAAAGGATAGTTTTAATTTATATTAGTAACCATTGTTGCAAGAGAATAACTGTCTCAAAGTTCTTTATGTTTATGTTTAACAAAGGTATTTATTGCTGTAGTTCATACAAATTTCTCTTGGCCGATCTTCAGTGGGAATGGAGAAAGGACATCTTTCCATGTATTAATGCTAGGAAAATATCTTCGTGAGAAGATCATTACAATTCTTTTTCGTTACCAGAGGGTTTTACAAAACATTTAGGTCCACAACAGATAGGTCTGTAATTCAGTGATAACATTTGAAATGTGAGATGACTTCAGAGAACAGTAGGGAAAACTAGAAGAGTTATGATAAGAAATAAGTAAAAGACAGGATAGAGTCTAACAAAGGCAATTTGATACAAGCATCAGAAGGAAAAGAGTTAATAGGGAATGTATATTTAAGTAATAGAAGAAGACAGAAAAAAATGACACACACAGGAAGCAGGTCCACGGGATAAGTGGATGGCTGAGATTAACATATGGAAACCAGACAGCAAGGATGGGTCAGAAGAGAGGAATAGCCACCTGGGGATAAATATGGCATCAGATAAGAAGGAATGGAAATATTGGATGGGGGTTTTACTTCCGATTTTGGAAAGACAGAGGAGAAAAAAGGACTAGCCAGTTTAAACAGTTTAAAAATTATATCCTTCCCCCTTTCTCAAAAGGGTTATGTAATTTGTAAATGCAAAAGCAGACCTTTAAAAAACACTGGCATCACTCTCCATGTTATTTTTAAAGACCTTTTCATTCATTAAGCACAATTAAGCTATCAAGTCCCCCGTTTTAACTATGCAGAACACAGTTCCCACAGCCAGGAGTGCGCAGTGTATTAGAAACATCATGAACAATTCTGAACTTGCACAAAATATAATTGGCCAATTTGGAGACATTGTTTTGCACAGTATGATGTGTCTCATACATTTTTCATATAGAGGCAATGCATTTTATGAGACACGCAATAAGCATATGGAAATGCACGCTTGCTCAGGAGGCTAAGAGGAACCATAGGGGGGATGGGAGACCAAGAACTGAGCTGAGCTGTGTGAGGAGATTTGTGAGCTCTGAAACTTGACAAGCTTGGAAAAAACTATTCTAGGCAAGTTTTCCAAGGCACTTACAATGCTAATTATATCTGGTGCACTCCATTTTTAACTTGCTGTAATTTCTTTACTGGTTTTAATTAAGTGCTTTTAATGTCTATTAGGACGGTGGAGGAACAAGGAGAATTTGCTTGCCAGGCAAGTTTTGCCCTGCCCTCACTCATTTTAGGCCGCAGCTAACCTGTGCCTTTGCTAATCTGCTATGTGATTACCTACATTTCTACTAATTGATGGCTTTTTGTTCTCTCTTTTACTAATTCTACAAATTAAGGTCCTACTTAAATGTTGTCAAGTTCAATCAGTATCCTCTTTTGAGTAGTATTAGAGGAAATGGGTCATAATCTTTTGTTGATTGACGTGTGGTAATGTTAAAAATTACTGATGCAGCTTGAAAGTATCTTAGTGGAGAATATTGAGGAACCACCGAAATGTGGTGGAAAAAGCCTCCAGTGAAGGGTGAGCTCATGTTTGTATGGACAGACTTGGCTCTGGGGTGTAGCAGCACACGGCTCCATTCACTCCTGCTCTAGCTGAGTCAGCATTTACTGACCACAGTGTTTGGTACAAAGCATATTTGTAATAACTTCAGAATTACATTTGAAAATTTAAAGCTGAACATACACATTCTAGCATTTAATTTGTACAGGTCAGTTGTATTTAAAAAGAAAGAAGAAAGTCTTTTTTATTCCTTTATCAAATCACCCAAAATGTGTTGGGTGCCTTCTATGTGTAAAGCACAAGAATTGAATGCAGAAATAGATGGAACGAGACCACCTCAAGAAGCTGACATTCCAGTAGGGGAGAGAGAACATATACAGAAATAAGAACTAACCGAGGCATCCATTCATTTTTTTTCCATTAAGCGTTTACTAGCTGACTATTCTGTGTCAGGAATTATGCTAAGGGATAAGAATATAAGATGAAGAGAACACAGTATTTGTTCCCAAAGGATTTGGTAGCTGGGACAGGGGCACAGACACGTAAATAAACAATATAGCATGGAGTAGCTGCTATTCTGTAGTTATATGCAAGTAATTCTCAGAACCCTGAGAAAGAAGCACCGAACTCTGCGGTACTAGGAGGAGTTGGGCATAGCATCCTAGAAGACAAGAAAGACCGTCTCAGTGTAGTTTGAGTCTTTAGTTCCAGTTACTTCTCACTCTCTGGTACTAGAATATGTGCGCAAATAAATAATCCCTCTTCCTTTTTTTGCCTAAGTAAGTTTGAGTTGGATTTCTGTCACTTACAGTCAAAAGAATACTGTAAAATTCAGACAGAGCTTTGTATAAACTGTTGCAAAAGTGTTTGGAGGGATACTAAGGAGCCATGGTAGGATAACTGTTTTGTCTTTTAATCAGAAAGCCTATTTCATTTACATTTAAGTGATCTTCTTGTATATTTACAATTATTTTCCTTATTTTTGATTTTGAATTTCTCTCTACTATCTTATTTGTGTTTTCTATTTACCATTCTTTTTTTCAGCATTTTTCTGCTTTTTACTGGATTAATTACATTTTCATCACTCCCTGATTTGCCTTTACTTATTTGGAAGTTAAACATTCTATTTCTATTCTTTTTGTAGTTATCATTACATTTTTTTTAACATCAAGGGTTAGATATAAAATTAATAAATATCGGGGCTGGCCCAGTGGTATAGTGGTTAAGTTTACATGCTCCGCTGTGGTTCAGATCCCGGCCGCAGACCTACGCACCACTCATCAAGCCATGCTGTGGAAGCATCCCATATATAAAGTAGAGGAAGATCGGCACAGATGTTAGCTCAGTGACAATCTTCCTCAAGCAAAAAGAGGAGGATTGGCAACAGATGTTAGCTCAATCTTCCTCATCAAAAAAAAGAAAAAAAATTAATAAATATCTCTATCTTCTTCTGACCAGTACAGGTACTTTCATGCTGTGATGTTAATCACCATTCTCTTCCATATCCAAAATCATTGTTTGGCATTGTTTATCCTCCCCCATAATTATTATTACTGTTACTATTATTATTACTGTTATTGTATTTACAACCTATACTTCTATAGGTTTACTAAAAGTTTACAAATTTTATTGCTGGCTAATTTGTCTTTACCTATTATTTTCTTTCAGACTTATTTTCTTCATTTTGAAGTATATATATTCTTTACCAGCTATTTCAGCTATCTGGTGTAGTAAAATCTCTCAGTCTTTGTCTGGAAAAATCTTTAACCTCAGGTTTGAAGGATAGTTTGGTGTGTGCAGGATTTGAGGATGACAGTTGTATTGGATCTTATCCATTTGGCCCCATCCAGACTCATTCTCCAACCCTCTGCGTCCTTCTCACTGCCAAAGAAGTTCATCTATATAGACTGAATCAACATCTCTTTGGCTTCGAATTGGGAAAAGCAATGGGAGACTCTGGCAGGAATGAGGTTGGAGAGAAGAGAAGGAGGATGGGGTTTTTATTTCCTCCACCCCCTTCTGATGGATTACCATAGGTTGACTGCTTCCCTTGACCAAAGGTCAAAGTTTCATTAGGTGGCCTTCCCCCCTAACTTTCTACAGATTCCGGTAATTACTCTTCCCACTTATTTCTTTAGGTTTAGGAGTTGTATCATTTCAAGCTGTTACTAAGTTTGCTGTACTATCATATCCCTTGGTGCTTTTTCTAAACCCTACCTTTAGCTTTGCAGATAGCCCCTTTATTGAATTCCCTTCATATATTGAGTTGAGTGTGCCATCTTTTTCCTCCAGGTTATAATAGTTATTTGTCCATTAGCATTTAAAAAAATCTTTTTGCAGTATCTTCTGGCTTCTATTATGGCTGGTGAGAAGTATGCTACCAGACTAATCATTGTTCGTTTTTAGACTATCTGCTTTTTCTCTCTGGTTGCTGTTAGGATTTTTATTATGTCATTGGTGTTTTGAGTCTCACCATCATGCGTATAGGAGGGAGATTGGTTTTAGTCTGTGCCCCTTGATATGCTTTTAAAATTTAAGAATTCATGTCTTTTGTCTGGTAACAATCTCTCCTGAGTCCCAGTCTTAAATTTGAGAATTCAAGTCTTTTGTCAATTCTAAAAGTTTCTTAGTTATTATCTCTTCAAATATTCCCTCTCTTTCATTCTACTTATTCTCTCATAATTCCTATTAGACATATGCTGGACCCTCTATTCTATTCTCCAGATAGATCTTACTTTAACTTTTCTTTTCTATTTTACATCTCTTTATTTCTCTGTGCTCCTTAATGCATAATTTTCTCAGAGCCGTATGCTAATTCACTAATTATTTCTTCAGCTATGTTTAATATGCTATTCCCCAGTTCATTGAGCTTTAATTTCAATGACTAAATCATCTTATGATAATTGCCTATTTTAAAATTGCCATTATTTTCATATTGCTCTTTCCTTCTTTCTTTATTTTTTCTTTCTTTTACCTCTTTAATAGTTTTAAGGAGATAGTTTTATTTTATAGTCGTTTCCCGATTGTTATTTTAGCCTGTATTCTTGGTAGTGCTAATCTCTCTGGTACATTTGCTGATTCTCTTAGCAAATCATCTCCTCTTGTGTTGGGAACTCATTTTTACCACATATTATTTATTTATGAGGGTGTCACACGCATACTGAGTGGTGGAGCGGTTGCTATTGAGTAGTTTTGCCTTTGCTCCTGTTAAATGCTCCACGGGTTTCTTTGACTCATATTAAAATAATATCATCTTGCAGATTCCCTCGGGCTTCAGGTAATATAATACTGTATTCACACCTGTGTGTGTTAAAGACATGAGACTTCAATTTCTCATGGGAAACTTTTATCTCCATAAAACCTTGAGCAGATATAATCCACCTTGATACTTCCCCAACGCTGGTGACGGTCTTTCTTTTCTTGAGTTCCACTTAAAGATTTTAGTTCCAGACCCTCACCTTGCATGGCCTCAAGGCTATATTTCTTATCACTACTTGGATATTTTCCCTATGGCCAAATAGATCCAATATACCACCAGGCTGTACGATCGTTTTAGCTCATGAGCTTTATGTTCTGGCTTTGGATCATGCTTTCTTTCTGGCAGATTTCCCTTTTTGTCTCTGGAGTTCAGCTCTGTATTAAAATATTTTGTCATATTTTATTTTTTAATTCTGTGTTTGTAGAGGGGAGGATGTTCTCTCTTCTGTCCTCTGTGCTGCTTAAACAGAACATCTTTTTTAAAACAGGAAGCTTTTTAAACAAGGGTTTAAAATGGTTTATTTTGTATTCCAAAGGGACCCATGTTTAAAAGGATGCATAAAAGCCTGAACAAAGATGGCACTGTGAATACAGATTTGAATCATATTTAAGAGGCCTAAAGTAGATAACTTCAAGAGACTCAAGCCTAAGCACTTGGTGAAGTTTCACAGTGGCAGTGGTGGCAGTTTGGTTTGGGTTTTTTGGTGAATCATGGTGCTGTTAAATGGAATCAAGCACAGGGAAAATTCACATATTCTGGTACTTATAGGATATACAAGTAGAAAGACCCAGAAGGCAACCAGAAATACTGGTCAAGAGCTCTGCAGCTCTGGAGATAAATGGGAGATTTAATCTTATAGCTGGAAGTTGGAGACATGGCAGTAGACTACAGGGAGGGTGTGCACAATGAGTAGAGACTGGTATAATGAGTAATATTAATATTAATATAAATATTAGAGAATAGTACAATGAGCACTAGCAGTATAATGAGTATGGAAGAGAATGATATGAGGGAATCAAGGAAGACATTCTCAGAGAACACTGATAGTCCTCACACATATGGAAAGACAGTTAGTGATTCAAGAGAGAATGATGGGCAATAAAGACCAGGTAAGTTAAGATTTTAAAGTGTAAGATGATCAATGTTGCTGATATATCAATAAGGAAAGGAAGGCTGAACATGATAATTACGATGAGAAGGAGTTGCTTATGTTCAGGTGATTAGTAGTAAACATCATGGATGAGATGGGCACTGGAGATGGCCTTTGAAGATCCATCTCTAACCACCAAAGCCTATGGAGGAAGAGTTAGATTTCATCTCAGCTGGTATAGGCTGTTGTTCCTATTGGTGCAATACCAGGTGATTGGCAATGGTTCTTGATATTGGCATGCATTTCACCATCTACATCATTTAGCTGGTCAGACCAAAATAGAAATTATTGTAAGTTAGTACCCAACCCAAGAGGGAGTGTTCCTCCAAATACAACCAATATGGGAGTCTAGGCCATAACAATCAAGCTGCAAAACTGTGCTATTCAGCCAGAAAGATGATAGAGCTGCTCATTACACAGGAAACGCCCAAGAGCCAAGTGCCTCTGAGCAGTTGAGGAAACATTTGCAGGTCTTATGCAAATTAAAAGCTGCTTTCTTCTCTGTCTAAATCTACCATCTTTTGCCCTGTGAATTCTAGCTGCCTGGGCCTCCATGGACATTCAGCTGTGTCTCCTCAACTCAGGGAAGCTCTGGGTCTCAGCCTGGTTTCCTTCCCTGTCCCTGTGCTCCAGCCTGGAAAGTCTCTCAGGGTAGCAAGCTGGGGCAGTTGTGGGGCCCATCTCTGTGGGGTCATTGTCATGTTCTGCCCAATGCCCAATGTTTTAAGAATTTATTTTTTTCTTGCATTTGGCCTGTTATTTCAGTAACTTTCTCATCAACATTACATCTCTTTCTCTCCTACTTTGCTGCTAGTATTTTATAAGGAATCTATGTAGTTTGCATTTGAATGACTTCAATATACTTTGGTTTCATGTTTTGATTTGAGACTTTTTTCTTAATGAGACGATTTTGATCAAGTTAATAGTAAGCAGTAACAGTGCAATTACATGAAAAGCCCCATATTTTAATGTTTAAGTGGTTTTCCTTGTCTTTACTTGGAAGGTATTGAAGGTGGACCCACTCCTGAATCTTCTTTCTGGTGGTGGAATAAGCTACAGATTGTTCTGGAGCGCCACTTCGTTGAATTTATGGTTTGTCCAAATGAGCAGGAGGTGGTTTTGTTGTTGGAGGATCATTGGTCATACAGTGAAGCTAAAGATGTCATTCAGGGGGCACCGTGCTTCCATCCACATCCCAGAATGTGTTTTTGCCCTTCCTTTCAGTCGTATATATAATCCATCAGTGATGGCCAAAAAACTACTTGTTGTCTTCATAATATTTGTTTCCATATTTGGCTCCCCCCCTCTAATGTACCAATCCTCACATCATTAGCCCTGAAGAAAATTCATAGATAGCCACGGAGGCCGTGGTGGCTAATGACCTGCTGTGGTCAGCGCTTTGGGACCTGCAGGAACTCCATCATGTCCCGCAGGCTCAGCCTCCCAGGTGCGCCATGCAAAACTCACTCAGGGAGGAAGCAGCCACTCAGTGGCGGGGAGCCCACGACTTTTCAAGTGGGAGGGTGTTAACTCCTGTTACTTCTTCTTGGGTAAGAATTAGAATTTGATTTTATGTATTTTTAACTAGTTCTTTTTATTGTCATAATAAAAATTTAATTTAAGAAACTCATTATGATGGATATAAAGATGCATATTTGATAGCCAAATTCTAAGACTTAGAATGAGCAGAGCAAGTAAGTAGTACCTTCCGGAAACAGCAATGCTTATTCCTTCTGGCTATGTTTCATTTTACAAAACAACATTCAAACAGCAAATACTTCAGTTTTTATGAACTCTCTTAAATAAGACAAACGTGATTTGGATTTAACTGGTTAAAAAAATAGCTGCAAATTAATAAAGTGATTGGAAATCTTGAAAGATATTGTCTAAGACTACTGGTAATTACAATCATGGTTGTTTTTCAGTTGTGGCACCAAAAGTTTGCATAAAATAAGCCATTAGAACTGAGAAAAAGGTATCACAGAGATACTAGGAGGACCAGGAAATTATTGTATTCCTCATTGTATCCTCAGGCCTGACAATATGTCTAGTAGATTGTGAGACTCAATAAATACTTGTGAAATAATGAATAAATGGAAGAATGATTGCTGACTGCTTGAAGGCAGGGCCGGTGCTTATTTTGTTCATTGTTAAATTTATAACACTTAGTTTTGGGTCTGGTACATTGTACTCAATAAACATTTTATTGATTTGATTAATGAATGAATTAAAGTTGCATTGCCTACAGGTAATATCTTTGTGTGTATTTTGAAAATATATTTTTAGTTCTAGAAATTTCTAGCCACTGTATAGCTGAGAAGTTATACTAAAAAATGGGAGGCAATACAAATAAATGATATAATGGTTCGAGGAGTTTAAACATAGGTTTTTCCAATCTAGTGATGAAAGATTTTATGTTGAAAATATGAGTTGTGTTGCAAAAGCTAGAAATATGAAGGAGTTCATCTGTAGGAGATCCCTTTTTCCGTTTATGTTTGAAGTTCGTTCCATGGAGAAGGAATGGAAAGATAAAAATGTCCAAAAAGCAGACACAGGAATTTAAAGAGAACGGAAAATTAGCCACCATGCACCGCAAATCACCACTTGAACAATGAAGCCTCATGAGATCAGAAGGTTGTTCCAGACAAAAGTTGCTGCCAAGGTCAAGGGTAGACCTCAGGGGAATAAAGGGAGCTAGTTCCTGCTCCTCCCTCCTCCACAGCTCACAAGGCTGTTTCATCATAAGCTCCTTGCTCATTATAACTAGGAATGATCGGTTTTTTTCATGCACCTCAAAACCAGTTGTGGTATAAGTGAGATACTCTTAATGCTATCAAGTTACCTTCGAGGTCCAGCCAAAACCAGCAGGCGAGGACACCTAGAGAGTGTAGGCCAGGTCACCAGCACTCCCACATAACAGCATTTTCACCAGTTTTATTCCTATCAGGGGCATGTAAGAGGCTTTATTAGCATCCCATTATGAAGCATGAAGACCTCAAAGTGCCCTCAAACAAGACTGCCTAACATTAGAAATGCTCATTTTGTAATTGGGTCATTTCAATCTTATTCACTGATGTTAGACTCCTGCTATTGGTGGAGATACTTCTGGGCAGTTAGGTTAGAAAAACACACACACAAGTGCCCCCAGGTCATCCCCTCCTCCCCGCCATGCCCCGTATGTTGGAGAATCTGGGTGGATCCTACCATGCAACAGCAGGTCCCCCTCCCCTTTCCTTTTGGACCCCAAGCAAACAGTAAGACCTAGTTCATCAACTCTTCCTTTGTGGGGACCTTGCCATTCCTCTACTCAGCAAAAGACAATTTCCTCTGTGTTGCAACTCTATATTTGGCGAGAGGAGAGAAGGGTTGGCACGACCAGAGCTGGCTACTAAAAGCAGGCACAGTAAAACCCCACAATGATTTGCTCTTTTTCGGCTTGGCACATCATGTTAGGAGCTGGAATAAGGAAACATTTGTAATAAATTGCCGTTGGGAGGAGGGCGATGGTGCTTCTGTATAAGTCCTGTGTGTTCCCCCCTCCTTTTGGTGGCATAGTCATAAGCCTCACTTTTGTTTGTCATCTTTTAAATTCAGCCTGTACTGAACTCGCCACAGAAATAGATCTGCACTGACACTCCCACTCGCAAGCTGCCAGAGCTGCAGTGGCAGGTTTTGACACTACTTAAGCCAAGCCAGAAACTAGAAGGTTGAAGTGGAATTCAAGAGGTAGCTACGTGCGTAGACCCACTTCCTGGTTGGAAAACCTGGATCATATTTTATTTTCATCTCTGACACTCTTACAAATCTCTAACCTCAACACTATGCTCATCACATCGTGATTGCCCGCATTCACAAGGTCTTGCTAAAAAAGTGAATTGCGTTGTGACACAGGCATATTTTTTGCCTAAGTGAAAGGGTGCAGGGGGAGTTGTCCTCACTTGGACAAGCGCCACTCAGATGCCTGATCCCTGGAAGCCAGATGGATGGAACGACTGGGTCAGAGCCAACCATCAGAGTGGGAGGTCAGCATCAGGGATGCCTAGAGGGAGGCCACAGGAGGTTCTGGCAGGCGAGTGGGACACAGCATCAAAGGTGGAGGTCTGGAAAGGCAGCCCAAGGCATCAGGGACACTGCCAAGGGGGGCCTCACTCTAGGGCTGAAAACCAGAGCAGCCCTTAAGCTCTTGGAAGAAGGCTGGTTGGAAAGGAGAAAGGAGAGACCAGAGCTCTGTCCCTAGATACTAACAATATTAGTTAGCATTTATTGAGCAAGTGAACCAGGCAAGTGGGCTAGCAATGTTCTGTACAACAATCACAGCTCTTATCATGGTGCATTTCGTCTGCTTATTCACTCTTGTGTCTCCCACTGGATGTGAGCTCCTTGAGGGAAGGGCCTATGTCTTGGCCATTTAACAAGGAGCCTGGCTTATAGAAAGCATTTGGTAAACATTTGTTGATTGATTGAGTGAGTGATCTTACATCTTTCAACAACCCTGCAAGGTTTTATTATTCCTATATTCCTGCTGACAAAACCAAGGTACGGAGAGATTCAGAGACCTGCCCAAGGTCACAAACAAGTAATTGTAAAGCCAAGTTTTGAATACTCTTTACATTAAGCCACACTGCTCATGGGAGCTAATCAGAACTTAAGAATGAAGGGGCAAGAGAGATCCCAGATTCTGGACAAGGAGTTCAATGTGGGGAATTTTTCAAATTGGAAGATCCATAGATGGTGAAAGCAGAACCAGCACCAGGACTGACTTGCTATAAAATCCCTGAGCTACTGATACCATGCTGACCACACTGCCTGTGCCTGTCCCTGCTTATGCGATAGGGGTGAGGTTGCCAGATGAAATCTAGGACGCTCAGTTAAATTTGAATTTCAGATAAACAGCAAATAATTTTTAGTATAAGTATGTCCCGGATATTGCATGGACGTACTTATATTTAAAAAGTATTCTTTGTTTATCTGAAATTGAAATGTAACTGGCATCCTGTATTTTTATTCGCTAAATTTGGCAACCCTTGATGGGGGTTGGTTTTAGGGATGCACGTGGGTAGCAGGAGGCAGGTTAAACCATCTCAGTGGCCACAAAGCTAGTTGCATAGGGCCTGGGCACCTCCATGCCTGGGGTATTCAGTGGGGAGTAAGGTGTGCAGGAACAGCAGCCCACTGGCTGATTTAACAGCAGCTCTTGTCACCTACTCAGAAGGGGAGCCTGTTGTTCCTGGTGCTGCTTCCTTCCCCCATGCATCTCCTGTCATGCTTCCCCGGAGAGCATACGGCAGGGCTAGCTTGTCACTAGTCAGCATGGAGCACCTGGCACAGAGTAGGTGCTCAGTAAATATTTTTTGAATGAATGAATAAATAAATTTCAAAAGGTATCACCTCATAAGGGATTGATCTCCCCTACGTCCAGATTGTCCATGGTCAGCTTTGGCTGCATATTCTCAGGTTTAATCAGTTGTGGCTAGAGATCAGGATCAGTTAGGGTCACATTGCAAAAGCATAGGTGTTTTTTCCTGAAAAAGCTCTTTGGGCTGCTTTCTTAGGGATCTGTGAGTATGGCAGGCAATCTGGAACGTTTTATCCTGTCTGGAACACATAGCCTGTCCCGTATGCCCTCCTTAGACTATTGATAGCCAGTAAGCTCTAGTCATTATTGTTAGGATGATTGTATAATTTATTTAAACTGAGTTACTTTGAGGCATAAAAGGAGATGCTATTCATAATGCTGTTAGGACAAATGATATACACCTGAACTGTTCTGGACATTTTAATTTTTGTGAATAATAAACACCCTCTAGAATCACCTGGATACTAAAATCTCCAAATGCCACTCTTTGGACACGGTGACCATGTTGTCCTGAATCAGCTGCAGGGTACCCTGTATTGCTTTTCCTCAAGGCAGTTTATCAGGAGAGATTCTATGAGATTTTCCTCACGAATCTGATTCATAGATTATTTTGCTGAGTATATTTCTGTCTCCATTTGATTGGAATCTCCTAAAGATGATGGTCCATGTCATTTCCCTTTGTATTCTAGCACCTGGTGTGAAGAATAGGCTGTTGTGCTGCAGTAACAAATTTTGGTGGCTTATGAGAAAATCAGTTATTTTCTTGTTCACACCATAGATCCACTGTTGGTCAGGTTTGGCTCTGCTCCACATCCTATTTAATCTGGAACCCAGGCTGATGAGCAGTTTTTATCTGGAATGTTGCAGGTCTCATGGCAGAGGGAAAAGGGACAATGTTGAACCACAGACTGGCTCTTAAAGCTTCTGCTCAGAGGAGAGAGTTTCCATTTGCATTTCATTGCCAAAGCAAGTCATATAGTCAAGTCTGCTCCAGTGAGGAAGAGAAGTATAATTCTCCCACAGGGAAGAATAACAAATGTTTGGAACAATAGTACACAATCTACTACAGTACCCTGTAAATGTGAATGGGATTAAATTTAGCATTATTATTTAACTCTATACCCCAGACATTCCTGCCGCGAAGGTGGAGTGAGGTGGGATGAGATGGGGATGGGGTAGAGGAAAGAGCGCACTCTTGTGTACAATATTTGAGGAGCCTAGCTTTCTGCTTTCTGTTCAGGCACATTTGCACCTGGGAGGGATGAGAAAATCTTCAGTTTTAGTCTTTTCCTTCCCCATCTATAAGGATTATCCTTCTCCCTTCCCAAGGTCATGACTGGGAAGAGAGTCTAGCTCTCCTAGCAGGAACAATGAATGATAACTGATTCCAAACCATTCTAGCTCTGAGGCTATGATATGAATTCCTCCAATTACTTGACACCTACCAAATGCCAGGTCCCAGTCACTCTACTGGGGCCCACGAAGGTTTCAGTGATGTGAAGGTCCTTGCCTTTAAGCAGCTTGCACTTCAGTGGAGGAGGAACAAGACATGTGCAACTAATTCTAGATGAGGTAGAATATGTCACACCCTTGCTGCTTGGAATTCCTGTATCACAGCCCACTTGGGTCCCTCTAATTTCAAGTCTTGGGCAGACTGGATTTAACTGGACACACCAGCAGCAGATGGTGCCCCGGTGGTTGTACAGTGAATCCTGCCTTCTCTAGCAAGCCTTTTTCAACTCAGGCAAAGGAGACTTGAGTTCCTACCAGACTCGATCTGACCCCTTCCTTCCCCTTCCTATGCTGTATGCTTTGAATGTAATTATAAGGTATTTGATTGAATTATCTGTCTAATATTTGGGTGTATGATGGCCTTTGTGATTCAATCCCCCGAAATACGATTATACGAATACAACTGGATTATTCTCAGTGATCCCACATTAGAATGGGAGAGGAAATCTGGTCACAGTCTAGAGAAGACCATTTCTCTCCAGAGGAGCTGATCAGACAAGACAGGTATGAGCAAGGAGTCCCTAGGATCCACCCCGGGCAGACCACAGGCATTCTCAGCCATGATGGTCCTCTTCCCAAGGCCGTCCTAAAGACCACAGCACCACGTTGCAGAGAGTCAATTCGTTCCCAGGTGAGCCATTTCCACCATCCGTGTCTCATTAAGTGGTTTTGGGAAATTTGAGAATTATCTAAGTTCTCGAGACACATCTTTTAAAATGGTTAAGGTTCAACTATACTTCTAAGTATACTTCTCAGCAAATTTTAGAGCTCTGATCCATTAATTTTCTGCTTCTATGTTGACATCTCAGACTTCTGTTTTAACTAGGGAAGACTGAAGTTCAGGGTGATTTAACCAATTTGCCTAAGGTTGCATACTTGATTGATTGAAGTGTTCTGCAATGCTGAAAGATTGACCCAATAATGAACTGGAATTCATTAGGACAGTTGATGGTAAGAGTGGTGGTGCAAGTTTTCCTGAGTTTTATGTTTGTGAAGACATCTCTTTTCAGATTTTTTAATTTATAAGTGTCATCTTAAATAAGATAGATCTGGTGAGCATATACTGCCTGTTTCAAAATTGTACTGCTTCTTTAAAAGTCAGATTTCTGAGTTACATTGAGTTATTCACAAAAACAAAACCTGAACCTGGCAAATGGAATAACAGAGACAAACACAGTGACAGCACATGTCTCTCCTCTTCTGTGGAAGAAGTTTCAGAAAGGAAGTTTCTCCAGGAATCAGGGCAAAGTTGAATACTGTGCATCACCCAGTTACAATGATAAAGAAGAATCCTATCTGGACTTGACAAAATTGAGATCTTGTCTTTAATAAGCAACAAAGTGCTGTTGATGTGGAATTTAACTACTTAACAGATAAAACTATACTGGATTATGAACTCCACTTTACTGGCTCTGTGAAGATCTTCATACTTCTTGGGTCCGTTTTTGGGCCCTCCTGACTTTTCTCTAGGAGTCAAAATACTACTCATTTTTCAGGACCAACTCTTATTCATAACTTTCTTGGTCCCTCTGGATGGAAATAACTTCTCTCTCCTTGGCACTCTAATGGCAATTTGAATAAGCATCCTTTATAGCCCTCATTGTACTCTAGCCAAGCACATGTAATAATTATCTTCACGTTTCATTTCTTCTACTGTATAATAAGCCACCTGAAGAGAGGGATTGGATCTTTTCTCCCTTTGTTTCCTCACAAGGTCTAGCACTGTACCAAGTACATATTCTACATTCTCCAAATGTTTGTGCAATTAAATGAAACTGAATTATATTTGAATTGATAGGGCCAGGGCTTGGGCAAAGCCTGAAAAGCATTGTCTATTGACATAAAAGAAACCAAAGAAATGTTGAGAATTTTAACCATCAGAGTTAAGAAGGGGGAACATGTACCTTTCAAACTTGGAAATACTTTTCTTTTTTGTTCATTGTGTATTTTGTATGATATGATTAATCTATAGTATCAAAAATGAGTTAACTATATTATGTTTTGTGCTTATAAGAAAATGTTTCCTTATGAAAATATTAAAAAGACTATGAAATATTACTTTCCTCATTTTCTAAGCTTGAACCTTCCTCAATAATACAGAGACAACAATAATGACCTGTGTTAGAAAGTTAGCTTTTTATTTTATCATCATAAGATGTTATATTTTTATTCAAATTCCATGCACAGGCTTGATAGCACATTTAGCCTTTTTTTACTCTCCTTATTTGGTGGTGGAATGGAGGACCAGACCCTGTGGAAACACTGCACATTTTATGAGCAAACAGGGCTGAGGCCAGCTCAGCCTAGGGTGAGGAAAAGATTAAAGGGACGAAAGCCAGCCCATGACACACTGTCGGCCTGTGGGCCCTGTTAAATGCCTGGCAGATGGATGCATACCCCTTCACAGAAGAACCCTTGAGTAGAGGCATCGCTCTAGTCTAGGGTGACATTTTGTGTAGTCGAGTGTGTATACTTTGCTTGTGTTAATAAGGAGAGTTTGTACAGACAACATTTGAAATCTATTGATACTCTCGGTAGTGTATGTCTGTCTTATGAAGAACCCATTCGCAGGAGGAATGGATAAAGGAAATATTTGTTGAGTACCTCCCATGTACTAGGTAATGGGCCTTTAAATATTGTAATACTAACGATGTTAGTAAAAATAACAAGTTATTTTTAATGAGTGCTTACTCTGTCCACACATTGAGCCATTTAACACTTTCAGCAAACCTTACAACGTATTCTGTCCATCTTGTAGACGAGTAAAGAAACTGGGTGATTTTAAGTAACCTCTTCAAGGTCGCACAACCAGTTAAGTGCCGGAGCCAGGATTTGACCTGATCTAGTTAGAGCTGGTTTGGTTGCAGGGTCAGACCTCATTTCAGTCTAGCTCAAGGAATAAAAGAGATTTTTTTTAATAAAATTTTTATTTTAGAACACTTTAGACAGAACATTTGTGAAGAGAGTACAGATTTCCCTTATACTCAACATTCAGTTTCCCTTTTTGTTAACATACTAAAATGGAATAGTTTATTTGTTACAATTAGTATATCAATATTGACACATTATTGTTAACTAAGCTCCATAGTTTATTCAGATTTCCTTAGTTTTTACCTAATGTCCTGTTTCTATTCCAGGATCCTATCCAGGATGCCATATTAAATTTGGTGACCATATCACTTTGAGATCATCTTAGTTGTGATAGTTTCACAGACTTTCCTTGTTTTTGATGACCTTGACAGTTTTGAGGAGTACTGGGCAGGTATTTTGTAGAATGTCTCTAAATTGAGGTTTGTCTGATGTTTTTCTTTGACTTTGACTGGGGTTATATGTTTTTGGGAGGAAGACCACAGAGGTCAAGTACCATTGTCCTCACATCATATCAAAATTACATACTATTAACATGACCTATCATTGTTGATGTTGACCTTGATCACCTGGCTGAGGTAGTACGTGTCAGGTTTCTCTACTTTAAAGTTACTCAAAAAAGTGTTTTTTATTGTTGTTGTTGAAATAATGCAGAGAAATCTCACAGAAATGAATTATACCTGGTTCCACAGGAATTGAAAATCATCAGGAAGCCACTGTCTCCAATATGCTCTCCTCTTTGGGGCTGTATGGTCTCTCATTTCCTTTACTTTGGATGTTTTCTTCATTATCTCCTCTCGTTTTTTACTAACTGGTGATAGATTTCTGGCTAGGATAACTCAGTTTCCTGATTTCCTTTTTCTCTTCTCTATGCTTTTTGACTGGGCTGCCAGCAACCTGCTCCACATCTCTTTCACCTTTTCCTGGTCACGGGCCTGCTTAGCACATGTCTCACTTTCTTCAAGTTTCCTTTCCCCATTACTGGTGCAACTTGATCCCACCTAGGGCCAGTCACTGTCCCCAGCACTTGTCCCCGAATTAATCTGATCCTTAAAACAACCCTGTGGGGTAGATAGAATTATGCCCATTTTATAGATGATGAATCTGGGGTCCAGAGATGGTTAAGAAACTTTCCTAAGTTTCTATAAGTGATAGACCCGGCCTTGAAGCAAGGTTTTTCAGACTCCAAACCCTACGCTTGAAAGTCTAAAGGCACAGCGTCGTCCTTGTTGCCCTTCTACGTTGTCCTGCTTAAACTCTGACAATCCTCTGAGGTTAAGAAGCTTGCCTGAGATTAGCCAGCTAGTAAGTGGTGGAGCTGGGCTTAGACCCTCATTTTTCACAGCCTGAAATCCACCACACCAGCTGGCCTTTCAAAATAGTGCAACATATAAATTAACCTGATGAATGTCATTGTTTTAGGCCTGTTCTGAAGAAATAAAAATACACATGTGAAATCTATGATGCCTATCTCCAACTAAATCAGTTCAGATCCTGGCTTTAGCATTCATTGGCATTCACCTTGAGCAAGTACTCAACACAGATAAGGGAGCTGTAGATCTTGGCCTTGTGATTAAAATTGGTGCTAGGAAGTTTGCAAGGCTAATGGATGGCAAGAACAGAAAGATAAATAAACAGTAGAGAATACTGAACCTCCCACAGGTGATGAATCTGCTGTTTTGTGAATCTTACTGTGTACGTGTATGTTGGTCTAAGGTATTTGTATAAATGGCTGGGAACCATTTGAAAGTTGAGGGTGTTTTCTTATACTCCTGATATCCTGGGATACCCAGTGGTCGCCGTGGCTTTGAACTTGTAGGGAACAGCCCCATGTAATCTTGACTTTTCTTAGTATGGTAGTGAATATAGTAAAGACAGAGTAGTAGTGAAGGTGAAAGATGATGGAAGCTTGGACTAGGTGGTACCAGAGGAGACAGAGAAAAAAATGAATGGTTTCAAGATGTTGAATGTGGAGGTGACGTGGAAGTTGTCAAGGATGATGGATGGGTGGTAGTGCTGTTTGTTGAGATAGGGACACTGGAAATAGACCATGTTTGGTTGGGGTAGGGGGGACCAATCACTGCTAAGGATTCCTTAGACGTCCAAATGAAGATGTTAAGGGTAAACTGTGGATATATGGAGAGGTCTGGGCTAGCCATATGCATTTGTGAGTCATCTGTATCAGATAAGTAACACTATGGCTATTGTCCAAAGCTCCTAGAGAGAGCAAAGAGCGAAAAGATAAGAGAGCCTAATGGCTAGATAATGATTAATTTGCAAAGGAGAGAAATAAGAAATAGGCTAATAAATTGGAGACAAGCTGGAAAAAATCCAGGCAAATAAATATGAGATCTGGAAATAATCCAGTGCTAGGAAAGAGACTATTTCAATATGAGAGATAAATGATAGATTAGCAGACTATGGAATCATTAGTTAATTCATCAGTTAATCAAACAATTAGTGAAAATCTCTGCTGTGCCAAATAACAGTTAAAAACTGGGACTATAAAGACTATTAGGATCCCAATAAATTTAGCTCTTTGACATGGCTTTCTGAGTTGAGGGAGGAGCTGGATGTGAATTATCCATGTTAGCCGTTCTCCTGTTGATTTCTTCTACTCTTTTATATTTGTCATTTTTCTGCTTTTTAGCACTTCCATCAAGGCCTAGGTAGGAATAGGGAAAATAAGTTTTAGCAAAAGCACTAGTTTTTCTGGATATTTCCTGGTGTTGATAAATACTTGATGGTATAGGAATAAAATCCTGGGAACCTCAGTGGCTTTTAAAAGTTTCTGGTTTTTATTTTTGTTACTGAATATCAGAAGTTGGTGCTCCTTAAACTTGACAACAAAATATCTAGCTCCATATATTTTTCTGACGAGAGTCATATAGTATTTCAAAGTGATTCAAGAAATACAGTGCATCAAGAAAAAGTAAAGAAGCTAATATTATTGAGGAGGCAATATACGGTTACCAACTATTTAACATTTCAATATCTTTTCATGTTCAAAACCATCTAAACATTTAGAAGGTAGTAACAATATAAAATTAAATATAGGATAGTATAAAACACTGTCCTATTAACAAACGTAATTATTTTCCCTCCTCAAATGATTGTTACCCCAGAGGAGGAATAGCTTTGATATATCATAAGTCCAATGCTGTTGCACTGGGATGGGAAAATGTAAAAAACTCAAGTTAACTTGAAAATGCTTTCAATGAGAGAGAGAATAGGATTCATTTTGTGATAGCTCTTTATTATCGAGAAATTGCTTATATTCTTAATGATCCTGACTAATATTGACTAGATATTATTTAGGATTATGGCTTTCAGACTGTTTTATCTTTGCGTATAAAATGACACTATGCAATAGAAAAGCAATCTGTTTGCTGGCAAGCGTATAATTTAAATCAAATGTGCCGTCTTGCTGTCCTACACCAGAAACAGAGCCAGGTCTGGCAGTAGGTGTCATGGATGTGGCAAAAACCTCTCTTCTGGGATACAAGGTTTATCCAATGCTCTGTGCTCCACAATATCTCCATGCTCAACTCCCACTCTCAACAAGCCATTGTGCTAAGTATTTTCCATTACTCCCTCCTTTGAATGAAAGCACTAATGTATAAATACTATCTTGGGGTGATAACATATAAAGTAATTTTTTTTAAAGATAAGGCACTTCATTACTTCTTGGAAATGAGACATTTGGATATGGGAAATAGCCAATTAAACACTCAGCACCACGTTAACCATGTTGCATGATATAAAAGTAGTATATTTTTTTATCTACAGTTCCATGTCCTCAGGCAACTTATATTTTTATTTTAATGTATACCAAATAGAAAAACAGCTAGGTATTCATCTTAACATTGCAAAGACATAAGAAGAAAGTAAAACCTGGAAAAGCAACGTGTTCTAAATGAAAGGAAAAATGACCAAATGATATTCTAAGTTTGAGCTAGGTATTTTAGTGGCCTCTTAAGGGAAAAAAAAAAGTAGCCAGGTATCCTAGGCAGGGACTCAAAATTCCACCCTAATGGCCCATGAAGTTACCATTTCTTGTGTTTATAATATTATTATTACTCTTTGTTCTCTGGACCACTCATTTATTTTTCATATTTCACTTATTTACATCTGTGATTTGTCTACTTCAAAAACTGACTCCTGGATGGGATATAATGTGGAACTTTGCTCATCTTACTGCTTGTCACTTCTCAGCAAGCTGTCCACCAATAGTCTCAGTTGATCTCGACCACAACTGAAGTGCTAGGACTCTATCCTTGGGAGGTACCGTAACACGTGGGCCTACTTGTGCATGAGCAGAACGGGGCCTGCTTGTTAAATAATACTATTCCCTACGTTCTCAGGATAGAAGAGTTTATTTTTTCCAGCCTTGTTTAGCTATGGGCCCTGGTAAACAAGGAACTTCTGTTTTTACGTTCCCTTTTCCTTCCCTGAGCCCTGAGCTTTGTCATCTGGTCCTCCCAACCAGCTGCACTCTAGTTCATTATTCCACAGGTCTCACTTCCTCCTTGCGGGGCTTACACTTATCTGCAAGACTGATGCCTAAATGTTCTGGACAGTGTCATCCTGGATGACTGTGGTCAGTAACCAAAAGTGGCACAACTAGTGAGTCAGAACATATCAAGAATGCTTGGAGAAAAACAGCTAAAGAAAAATGACTTGGGTGGAAGATAGAAGTCCAATGTGTTTTGATTTGATTCGGCTAAAATAGCATGGTATTAAATTATCCAATCATCCACATTCATAGCCAAAAAGTCATTTTTGTGGTAGTTAAATCTACAAGAAATCTGTAATAAATAGACATCCATAAATAAAATCAGCTGCCTTATAGTTTTTATTGGCTACAATGAGAGAATAGCATAAATAGTATTTTGTTTCTATCATAACACAGTTATTAAGGCAGAATAGTCAAACATTATTGTAGTTCCTCCTAATTATATAATTGCTATTATAGAAACCAGTTTCCGTTCTGCTGGTTCAGGAAGAGACTGTCTATTTTACAGCAGTTCAATAATGTCACTTGTGTGTTAATAAAGCACTGTTTGTACCATTCAGTTTCCATCCATTATTTTATTCTCACAAAATTTTAATCAACATTATCGTTACCTCTCTATGGAAGGTAAGAATTTTACTCCTGAAGAAAAACACAGACTTGCATTATTCTTAGGGCAGATTTTTGTTAAGAACTTATTTTCATACAAAATAATTGATGAATGTTCTTTCCAGTTAGAAATGACAGTGGAATATACAATGTGTTCTTTCTTTAGGGGTTATGTATTTCCAGCTTCATTCCTTGACTTGCATTAGAAGTCTTAGCCTGCTTTAGAAAGTCTATTGCCTCGAATCCGGGTAAATTTGAGATGTTCTTAGGCCATCTAAAATCAAATAGGCAGAACACGTGATATTTTTAAAATAATAGCATTCCTGTAATCCTTGTTCACAGTGTTTCGAAGTAAAGGCTACAGATTTCCTTCTCTTTATTTCATGGACACGGCTAGAAGGGCAACCTGCTTTAGTGGCATCAAAAACTCTGGCTCTGTGATGCTGGGAAAGACATCTAATATTTTGGGGCCTCAGTTCCTCCTGTGCAAAGTGAGACATTGAATGGGATCTTCTTTGAGTTCCCTTTAAACGACATAGAAATTGTAAATAGCTGGTCAGGCTGACTTTTAAAGCTTATTTCTGAGGATTTTTTGAAACAGATGATGGAGGGAAAAGCAGCAAAACAGTGGAGGAAGAAAAACCGCAAGTGGAGAATGTGTGGGAAGACCCGAGGGTGGCTCATCGTGGCTGGCAGCCTGGCTCCTGTTCCTCCCTCTGCTTCCGATAACTTTCTCCACGGTACACGCTGAATGATTTCACACAAGAGGAAAGTTTGGGTGTGGGTTGAAAAGGAAGGGGGGAATTTGACTGGTTGAGAATGCCAAGCTTAGTCTGAAATTCATTAGTTACTTAAGTGATAGTTAAAATGATGAAACGTGAGGTCAGAGGCGCAGTAATTAAAACAGGCAAAATGCCTGCTAATCCCAAATTCCCCTGGAAAGTCACTTGAGGCAAAAGTTTACCAGAATCAAAAGAAAAAGGTTTAGTTATATCGTTTGTATGGTCAACATATGTCACACCCCTAAAACATATGCTTCTTCCTAAAATGCTGTTCAGAGAATGTTTTTTCCCATCTAAATCTGTATCCTAGCCACTCTTTCACTGCGTGCGTGTGTGTGTGTGTACATGTGTGTATTTGTTTTTCATAAAGTCACCTGGGAACCTATGATGGTCCCAAATAAGTCACTGGCTTGGGCACATCTCCCCCATGGCCCTATGATTCCTCTGGCTCTGTGTTTGCCACAGTGCCCTGTGGTGGTTTGTCTTCATTTCACTACCCCTCAACAAGAGAAGCCCTTGAGGACACAAAGTTTACTTTGTTATATTTTCCCAGAACCAGAACTGCCCCCAGCTCAGAGTGGATCAGGCATGGTGTTAGGGCGGGTGATGGGAAGACACAGGTCCAAACGTAGATGGTTATAGTTCACTGGGGGAATCAGGAGTAAAAAATGTCTATGATGACCATATACTGCAATAAATACTTTAACTGGGGGTCAAAGACAATTTGGTTGTAAGGGTAGAAGAATGAGAAATAGTGGTTGTAGAGTAGCTTGCCTTAAAATTACTAAATATAAGACTTTTCTCATCACCACTAGATATGGCATGATCAGGATGAGAAATGCTGAATTAGAGGATCAATTTCCTTACTTCCAATGAGATGTTCGTGCCTCATAGTTCTACACAAGTGCAACATGAAGTAGGGATTTAAAAAATTGAACTACAGGCAATAGCCCCACCTTGCCCCCAACTCCAACTGTGTGCCTTACGCTCCAACTAGGGGGAAGATGAATGTTGGGTCCACCTTCAGCCTCTGTCCACACAGTCTGTTCTCTAGGTCTGGAAATGCTTCCCTCCACTTTCTGCCTAATGATTTTCCAGACATCTGTGATAGATTAAAGATGGCTGCAAATCTTTGCTACTCCTCTCATTGAGAGATGGAGGTCTGTGTCCCTTCACTTTGAATCTGGTTAGGCTCTGTGACTGATGACCAATAGAATATGATAAGCCCAAGCCTCAGAGACTGGCAGCTTTCACTTCCTATCTCTTGGAATGCTAGCCCTGGGGGAAGCTAGCTGTCATGTAATAGGTCTGGCTACCCTGAGACTGCCATGCTGGTGAGAAACCCAAGCCCCATAGAAAGGCCCTGCTGGACGAGATGTGGAGAGAGGGAGAGGCCAGGAACACTGAGGTACCAGACAGACAAGTGAGGGAGCCTCTTGGGAGTGGATGCTTCTGTCCCTGCTGCCTCAACCGACACCACATGGGTCAGAGATGAACCACCCACCTGAGCACTTCCTGAACTCCTGACCAACAAAACCATGAGCAAAATAAGGTGAGTATTTTAAGGCAGCTGGTTTTAGTGTAGTTTGTTATGCAGAAATAAATACCTGAAGAAATATCCTTCAAGACCTGTTTCACCTGTTATTTCCCTTTGACAGTAATTGTTCTGTTTGGGGGAGCAGAACTAGTATTTTCCTCCACTTCTCTCATGCCCCTGTGACTTTTTATTTTATTTTACTTATTTCTTTTTATAGGGGGTGAACATTTTTTTTTTTTTGAGGAAGATTGGCCCTGAACTAACATCTGTTGCCAATCTTCCTCTTTTTTTTCTCACCAAAGCCCCCAGTGCATAGTTGTATATCTTACTTGTAGGTCCTTCTGGTTCTTCCACGTGGGACCTCACCTCAGCATGGCTTGATGAGTGGTGAGCAGGTCCACGACCAGGATCCAAACCAGTGAATACCAGGGCCACCCAAGGGGAACGTGCAACCTTAACCGGTGTACCACTGGGTGGCATCCACCATGTCCTTTTTTGAATATCGCCTATGTGCTAGGCACAGGACTTGGTATTTTACGTACATTTTCTCACTAATTTCTCAAAACAAGTCTACAAAGAAGAAATTCTCATTATACTGATCAGGAAATTGGGGCTTAGAATTACGCAAGATTATTGAAATTCACACAGCGGTACATCATGGAGCTGGAATCTGACCCCAGTTCTGCCTGATTCTTTCCACGGCAGTGTACTATATTCACTCTAGCCATTGTTGTTCTACATTATGATTATCTCCTTATGAATCTTTTCCCTGCAGCACACAGTGCAAGGGAGAGCTTCTATTCCTCATGGTGCTCCCCAGTGTCCAGCACAGCATCTCATGCTCAATCAGTGTTCCTTGAATGAGGGAACAGCCTGCAGAACAATCTCTAGGAAATCAAATACCAGGACTTATTCATGTAAAAACAGAGTTGCTTTGCAGTGAAAAGGTCCTTTGAAATCCAGATTCTGCAATCCCTACCTGAAAATGTTACCAATGGTAACAGTTGGGTGTTTAGCCAAAAGCCTGGCCTATCTTTACTTGAATCTTAAACAGACAATGCCTCAGCAGGTTCACAGGGAGCTAATATTGTTATCTGCAGTTTCTGTGAGAAACACCTCTCTAATAAATGAACTTGCTCTAAACAATAGTGAACCCAGTCACCTCTGTAGCGAGGTTATCCTTCTATCTTTTACTTCTGAAGCTGTGAGAATCGAGAACCAGGGCTGGTGCTGACTCAAAAGGAGGGCTACAGATAAGCAGTGTTAGATAATGCAGCACAGGCTAGACAGAGATAAGATGTTCCAGAGGTCAGACTTTCCAATTTGCTGGTGCTCTCACCCTTGTTTATTACAGATGAGAGTTTTCCCGGGTCCCCTCCATCTTGCCGTTGCTTACATTGTTCTCCTTTGACACTTACTGGGTGGACTCCATAAGTATTTGCCTAACAGGATTCAGCAAAGAATATGTAAGAGAAAGCAGTGCAGCCTGACTCCTTTTGTGAAAGCAGAGCTGATGTAAGGGATTTCCAAGTAGAGCAAGGCAAATAAAATGCCAGCTTAGAGCTTAAATCCTACCAGATGATCTGAGATAACTTACAAAATGTGCCCTTTTCACGAGCGTGTTTGCATTCAGGAATGGCTACAATAAGGAGGGAGAAACCGTTTGCAAGACAGATTAGACCTTGAGATGCTATTGCCGTGTCGTGTGGATACCCCTCCGTGTGCAGTTGGAGGCACGTGGATCTTTAGGGGAGGGTAGAGATTTTGTTAATTTTGTCCTGTATTGAAAGAGAGAAATGAATTCCCATTATAGTACCTTCACATTTTGTTAATGGATTTGATAAAAGAGAAAGACTGTGATGGAATGATTTTAAATTAGCTTTCTGTTTCATTCTCTGAGTACATGAGGTTTAATAAAAAAACACACCCACCATGGTCCTCTTGGGGTCAAGCAGCTGTAATCCTGTGGGGTTTCGGATGTGCAGGCGCCCTTTTGCTGGCCATGTGAGGGTCTGGACTCTTGTCAGTAACATGTCAGTCTTGTCTGCTGTCTGAGGAATGTGTTTGAAACTCAAGAGGAAAATATGGATCATCCGCTGCTTGTATTATATTTCTTTCTTTGCATGTCTGTCATTTTCGTTGGAACAGTCAGTGAAATTAGGTCAGTTATGGCTTTTGTTAGCAATGCAGCTCTTGTGTTGTACACAAATCATACCGTGTTTCTAATTATCTCTGCTTTTTAACATTGATCTGAAATCAAATCCTTAACTGTGCATGGCTTAGAGGTGATTCCCTCTCCCCCTCTCCTTTTTGCTTCAACTTTTTTCTGGGGCAAATATGAAACTTAATCTTTCAATAGTAAGCTATAGTATTTTTGGCTTTACGGGCAGCTTGAAAGCCCAGGGTTAAGAGGGAAAAAGTGGATAATTACTGGATGTACAGTTGTAGATGGAAATTTTTGGAGTAATTAATTGGGTGATCCAGTACTCCTAAGAGATGGATTGGTGCTTGTCTTTGAACTTTATAGCTGCGTAGATGAGCCTTTGGAAGTCTCAGTGGTCCGCCTCAGGCCAAGAGCTCTAGATTTTCCGACTGTTGAGCTGTGTTGGGTTTCCAAGGGTAGGGAAGCAATTTGAAAGGATTTCTGGGGGTCGTAAAATGTGGGCCTCTATGTGATTGGCAGAGGGAGGAGAACCTGGGAAATGCAAGATGATGTGCAAGGAGATGTTAGGTTTTTTTTTTTTTTTAAACTGAGTCCTAATGGGAATGGCATCACAAAAGGAGGTTTTCAAAAGCATTTCTCTGTTGGCTTTTAAAAGCAGGCTTAATTCTCTTCAGTCTAATTTCTCAGAGGCTGGGACAATCTAACTGCAAATGTAGCTCCAGCAGAGACTAAATGACTTCTGAATGCTTTCGATCTGCAGCTCTGTAAAGTGACAGGAAAACCTTCAGTATCACCTGGCCCTTTGGGGCTGGTCCTCGGTAACGTTTGTTGAGTTGTAGGCATGGAAGATTCTTAGAAGCTGAAGGGCTGAGAGAAGCTGCGTGAGAGGAAAAGAGAGAAACAATTTCACTTATAACCCACCTGCTTTTCCTTTCCTTCTACACAAACATACTTATTAAGTAGTTAGCAGGTACTAGGAGCTGTGATAAACTGTGAGGATTATCTAAAAAAACAGAGTAAGAGATGGTCCTTGCCCTCAAGAAGTCCACAGTCTGATGAAGGAGACATACATGAGAACAAATTATTATGATACAGTTCTGACAGAGACATTGTAGTGGGCTAAATTGTGTCCCACAAAAGGATATGTCTAAGCTCTAACACCTGGGGCCTGGGAGTGTAAGCTTATTTGGAAATAGAGTGTTTGCGGATGTAGTTAAGTTAAACCTCTTGAGGGAAGGTCACCCTGGATTTAGGGTGGCCCCTAAATCATTGACTTGTGTCCTTAAAAGAGAAAGGAGAGAGAAATTTGAGACACGGAGACATACAGAGAAAAGGCCATATGATGACAGAGGCAGAGATTGGATTTATGCAGCCCTGAGCTAAGGAATGCTAAGGTTTCCAGGAGCCGTGAGAAGCTAGGAAGAGGCAAGGAAGGAGTCTCCCTCAGAGCCTCCAAAGGGAACCAACCCTACCGACACCTTGATTTTGGAGTTCTGGCCCCCAGAATTGTGAAGGCATACATTTCTGTTGTTTTAAGCCACCTGTGGTAATTTGTTGACAGCCCTAAGAAACTATTACAGGTATGTATAAAATGCTGTATGGGAAGGAGCAAGGAGCAGCTGTGTCTCAAAGATCAGGGAGGGCTTCTCAGAGAAGGTGCCATTTAAGTCTTGAAAGGAGAGCAGTTCACCAGTCGTACGAGGAAGAGAAAGACATGTCAGGTAGAGGGAACATAATGGCAAATTCACTGTTAATAAACATGATGTCTTCAGGAAATGCTGTGTAATTCAGTGTCACTGGAGTATAGGGTGTGACATGGGGAATGAGAGACAATAAGAAAAATTGGAGCAAAATTGTGAACACTTTGTATGGCACGCTAAGGAGAACTGGATTTTTCTCTAGGCTATTCATCCTCAATTTCTACGCCACAATGCAGTGTGCTTGTGAGATATATTGACAAGTAATTTAATAGGAATAATAAAATGCTGAAGTTTTCTGAAATAATTAATTTGACTCTCAACTAGAGAAGACTTGAAGTTATTCAGGTAAATAAGTCATCCTTACTCATTTGTACTTTGATGTGTTTCTTCATTGGAAGAGAAAGGGGCAGGGCTATGACAAACATTCAGAGGAGGGTGTAAAACTGTGACACATTGGTGCACGTGAACATCTGTTCTATGTGTGGCAGAAAAAAGGTTGAGAGTCACTGCTTTGGGCAATAGGAATCCAAGAGAGACTTTGAAGATAAACAGTGAGAAGAAGATGATTTTGACTTTTCAGGATAACTTTGAAGGTGATGATGAGAATGGACAGAAATGGAAAGATGTTTGTCCTAGGGAGCTAATGGTAATAGCTGTGACCAGAATCAGTGGAAGTAGTGATCTTAGACAGTGGCTTTGGGGATGGAAAAGTGAGGGGGGATGATTTTCAAGAAATCTTTCTGAGATAGAAATGACTGGTCTATGTGATAAGGACGATTTCTTCAAAACTTGGAAGAATAAATAGATGATGATGTCATTGACTGAGTTAGGGAATAGGGGAGGAGGAATAAGTTTGTAGGAGAAGATAATGAGTTTGAGTTTGAATGTATTTGGTTTGAATTGACTGTAGGACATCCAGAAAGAGGTGTCTGGGTTCTTGCAGAAGGTAGAGTACTGGGTATCATCACCCATTATGGAATCTGACACCAGGGTGGAGAACTGCTCAGTTGAAGGAAAACTTTCTAAGGCATATAGAATAGAGTCAAGAACAAAGCTTTGCAGGAACATTTAATTATAGGAGACAAGAGAGGATGAGCCAGTGAAGGGGCCTGGGGGAGACTGGTCATATATAGATGGGTAAGAAATGAATGTCTTTTTGAAAACCAGGGAAGAGTACGTGTATTATTTTCCTAGGACTGCCATAGCAAATCACCGCAAACTTGGCTTAAAATAACAGAAATTTATTCACTCAGAGTTCTGGAGGCTAGAAGTACAAAGTGAAGGGGCCAGCAGGACCACACCCCCTCTAAAGGCTCTGGGAAAGAATCCTTCCTTGCCTCTTCCAGCTTCTGGTGGCTCTGGTATTTCCTTGGCTTGGACAGCACAATTCCAATCCCTGCCTCTGTCTCCACATGGCCTTCTTATCTTTGCCCCTGCATCTCAAGTTTCCCTCTTCTTTTTCTTATAAGGACATCAGTCACTGGATTTAGAGTCCTCACTAAATCCAGGATGCTCTCATGTAGAGATCCTTAACTTACTTAGATCCATAAAGACCCTATTTCCAAATAAGGTTACATTCACAGGTACTGGAGGTTGGAGATGGACTTATCTTTTTGTGGAACACAATTCAACCCATGACAGTAAGTCATAGCAAATATCAAGGAAGGGAGGACTGGATACACAATTGGATTTGACATAAGAAGGTTATTGATGACTTGAATCAGAGCAGTTTCAGCAGAGTAGTGGCCTGAAAGCCAAACTGAGGCATCAAGCAACAGAGAGGAAATTCTCTTTCAAGGTATTTGTTCTGCTCATGACTTGAGGGACCTGCAGGTGTTGATATGGTCTAGAGTTCCGTCTAGAAGAAGACAACATCAAGAACGCAGTAGGTAAGCTCACCCAGTTTACAAACAGTCTGGCAGGGGACCAGAAAGGTTAAGTAATTTTCCCAAAGTTATATAATTGGAGTTTGGCCTAGAATACAAAATTTCCATCTTCCAGAGCTTTGCTTAGATTTATTTATTTTGAAAAATACTGAAAATTACAAAAAAAGGTAAAAGTCATTCATAATCCTATGGCTTCTGTAAATGACCTGACAGAGGCCTAGAGAGGTTAGTGTTCTACCATGGGACTGGAGGGTCAAGGGGAGTGGGGGAGCTAACCATGTTCTGTTTGCTCCTGCCTGAAAGGTTTTCTAGGACACAAGATGTTGGTGATAAAACTGAGAGAATCCTGGGCAAACTGGGACGAATTGGTTACTGTAATTAGAGGAGGGAGTTATTACTGAGACCCAACAAGAGCTGTGGCACAGGGACAGGGGTGGCAGGACAGAAGCAGAATGCAGCCACTGATAAAACAAGGCCAAGCAGAGAGGGAGTTGGGGGTGGGTTGTGGGGAGAAGTGGGGTACAGATTTGAGGAATAAATATCCCATCCTCTCTCTCCTCCCAATCTCCAATCTGTTGACTTAAGTAGATGCTAAGGAATCCAGGTTTGCAGTCCATCGAGGTCATTCTCCAGTGCACTCAGCAGGCCAGAGAAGGGCTGAGAATGGACCCGTGGGAGCAGACAGTGAATAACTACCAGAAGCATCTACTATGTGCTAAACATTATGCTTAGAGCTTTACATAAATTATCCCCTTTAATCCTCAAAACCACTTGGAGAGGCAGAGATCATTAATCCCAGCATTTACAGATGAGGGAATTTAGGCTCAGAGAAGTCAAGTGACTTCACTGATGAATGCTTTCTGATGACAGATAAGTGCCTAAATTTCCTCTTTTGGATCACATAATCATGCTAGTTACTCAGATTTGACTTGGGTACTTCCAAATCTACATATTTGTAGCTACAAATTTATTGATAATTTCTAGGGTTTCTTTTTTTTTTGCTGAGGAATATTTTCCCTGAGCTAACATCTGTGCCAATCTTCCTCTATTTTGTATGTGGGTCACTGCCACAACATGGCCACCGATGAGCGGTGTAAGTCCACACCCGGGAACTGAACCTGGGCTGCCGAAGTAGAGCGCGCTGAACTTAACCACTAGGCCACAGGGCCGGCCCCTTTCTAGGGTTACATTTACATATTTTTTCTCTTCCTTCTTATGGAAAGAATTTAAATCACGTTGTTAAAATGTATCCAACTTAATAATAAAAAGTCAAGAACAGAAAAAGTGTAGATTTGAAAAAAGTCAAAGACTGAAGTAAAAACAAATAGAATATAGATACTTAGGTTGCAAAATATTGTCAGTTGCTGTAATTGGGCTGAAAATTTGACCCAAATTTCCTGGTGGTCAAAACAAAAGGTTGAACAGGGACAGTCATTAGTGTTCACAAATAATAAAAATGAACACTTACAGTGAGATAAATACTGTTCTAAAGTGCTTTATGTAGCTGTCTCATATGACCCCCACCATAACCCTCATTTTGCAGATGAGGAAAAAGAGGCACTGAGAGTAATTTGTAATTACTCCTGTGGACAAAGTAATTTGTCCTTGAGAACATAGCTAGTAATTGGTGGAGCTGGCTTTCAAACCCAGACAATCTGACTCCAGGATCCATGCCTTAAACCATTATACTAGGCTGTTTCTAAAGGAAACCATGTCTGTTCCTGAGAGAAAGAAAAACTTTTCCAAGTACTTAGTTTTACGTTTTCCAGTGTGGGACATTATATAGGGAACCCTGAAAGAAGTAGTGGACTAAGTTCTTAATGATTCTCTTTGCTGAAAGTTAAAGAATTAACAAAAATGCGTCAGTGGATTGACTCCTAGGAGACCAAGACAGTAGAGTCTACACTTGGGTAATTGAATCTATGTATTAATCTTTGTTACTCTCACTATTTCCATGTTCATGAAATACCTTCCTTTTTTCTTAGGTACAATACGAAATAAAAGCCATGTGTGTACGTGCTATAATGCTAGTGAGAAGGATGAGCAGAGAAGGAAGGAAGGGCTGGTTCTTTACAGAAATGCACACTAATGCAAGGAAGTTAAATGATCAGGGTTTGGACCAGGATTTTGATGTTATGGACTGAAAGGCTTCGATAGTGGTAGTCAGTTGGTGCTTTAGCCTGGAGATGTAGAATAAATACATGGATCTTAATAATACTTTGTCATGACTTATTTGGTGTTATGCTAAAGGGTCTCTGAACCATGACAAATGTCCTATGATCTGTCCCAAGGCATTTCATCATTAGACTTTTTCAAGAGTATAATCAAGATCACTGAACGTGGAGAAACACACATTTTGACCAATATATATTTCAGGTCCTGTGCATAGGATTTAGAAAATTTTTGGTCTATGCACACTTGGTTAGCCCATAGGAGGCTTGCAACATTTAAAACAATTTACAAGGGACTTCACATTATATAGCTTGGATTAAAAATATTTGGTGCTGAGAAACTTGTTTGGGAACCCATTGTCCAATCTTCTGTATGATTATACGTTCAATTAATGGTAGGCTTCTACTTCAGACATCAGTCAGAATGGTTATAGTTGTGATTTATTGATTTTTGCTGGATCATTTCAGTTTTGGAGATGCCATTTATTCCATCCTCACTGCATGCATGTCTGTTCTATGTCCATTCTGGAAAGGTGGAAGACCTAGGGCATATGAACCTCTTGGCAGAGGGAGTTGGCACAGGTGCAGATTGTTGACACTGGGAATATTTAAGCTGAAAATATATGAGGCAGAGGCAAAGACATGGCTGCGCTTCGTTTTTTAATGCACTGATTTTTTTGACTTTGGTTTTGTGACTAAATTTAAATGTTCGAGGATCTTGTGGGTATGTGTATTCTACTTGAGAAAAAGGGTTGTTTGATGATGCTGTGAAATTTTTATTTCTTCGGTCAGGTACATAGCAATTCACATAGTCTCAAGCCACAAACATTACCTCATAAATGGCACCATGGAAATGTGTCAACAAAATTCAACCTACTCAAATCAGGTCTTAGAATAACAGCTGCTGGTGCTCTGGCTCAAGAAGCAGATATGAGACCACCTACGGTACCAGCTCAGAAAACTTCCTGTTGGTGTGAAACCGGCATGGGTTTCCCCCAAGGTGCCAAATAATGCGGCAGATAGGGCAGCAACACGCAGATAAAATGTTAATATGATTTACTTTTCGAAAGCACTTGGGTTAGTGCCAGAGAAACAAATTAATTATAAAACAACTGCTCAAACCAAAGCGTTCAGCCTGCAGCTAATATACCAGAGGCTGTTTCTGAACACTTATATTTTTCTGTTTATGGATTAACAGGCTATGAAAGTCCCCATGGATGGAGGCGGGGAGGAGATAGGGTTGGTTTAATCCATTATAAGACAGCACTTTACATCTGTTTTTACAAGAAAGAACATGTAATATAAACTGTCTGTGGGTGTGCTTGGGAAGGGTGGGGGGCGCTGATTAAGAGTGGAAAACTGAGAGGGCCATCAAACATGGAGGGAGCGCCTCAGTCAGGGAGGTCCAAGGTTTTATTGCCTGAGAACTGTATAACCCACTGCTGAAGGGGAAACGGGCTCCACCCTACCCGCTCAAGTGAAACCTACAAAAGCAAAGGACAAGTGGAGAAATCATTAGGAAATCCTTGCCTGAAATATAGAAACAGCATGAGTGCTCCCTGCTCTCTTTCAGGGGGTGGCCCCCACACACGCACTTCCGAGGGACAGGCGACATCATGTCCAGAGTGCTGGAAAAAGCATTTTGCAAACTCTTGTAAAATTTTGAAAATTTGGCTTGTGTTTGCTTCTACCCAGATCCACTTGGATTATTTTTTTTTTAATCCCTGCATGCTTTCATTAGCAATTTATCTTAAAGCTCTGGTTAATTTTATAGTTTATTAAAAGTCTACGGTTTTATGGTGCAACTAAACGTGGGCCAGGCTTAAGTGTTGGAGAAAGGAGCAAGCCGGCTGAATGTACTGCAGGAAGCTAGAGGCAGATGGGGGACAAAAAATGTTTTTGCCTTTATGAATTTCATCCTGATTTGAAGGGTGTCTGGATTTGAGAGGGTCACATATACTCTGAGTAAGGCTGTCGATGGCAACTAATAGCATAGTGTGTGGTTGTCTAGGAGTGTTTTTATTATGTTGTCCTAAGGCATTTTTCACCCACTGCAATTTATTTTCCATGAAATTGATATCTGTGAATAAAATATAATAGTTCAGTACCAAGGCAGCAACAATTACACTGATTAAAATTGAATCCCATTATGTTTATTCTCTTTGGAAATCCAGCATCCTCTGATAAAGGAAGACAAATCAAGCAAGGTATGACTCTGCCATTCTTAGTTCAGCCTTGGTTTTTATATTCGGACTGCTTGGGACCAGGTAGGAGAAAGATGATTGCAGTTAAAAAATAGAAATCCAAAGAGTCATTCTAAGACTCTTCTCTTGCATAGGAAAGACTTTGGAATGGCCCAATAAAATAGAAAAGATATCCTTCTGTAGAAGAGCTGGAAAGCCCTCTTCATCAGGTAGTATTTAATTTTTTTAAGTTAATAAACAATTTTCTTAGAGCAGTTTTAGGTTCACAACAAAACTGAGCAGAAAGCACAGAGAGTTCCTATATAGTCCCTGCCCCTATACATGCACAGCCTCTCCCACTATCAGAATCCTCCACCACAGTGGTACATTTATTACAAGGGTTGAACCTACATTGACACATCATTATCACTCAAAGTCCATAGTTTATATTAGGGTTCATTCTTGGTGTTGTGCAATCTATGAGTTTGGGCAAATGTGTAATGACATATATCCACCACTGTAGTCTTTACAGAATGGTTTCACTGCCCTAAAATCCTCTGTTTTTCTGACTTTTCATCACTCCCTCTCACTTATCCCTGGCAACCATTGATCTTTTTACCATCTCCATAGTTTTGCCTTTTCCATCATGTCATATAGTTGGAATTACGTAGTACATAGTCTTTTCAGGTTGACTTCTTTCACTTAGTAATATGCATTTAAGGTTTCTCCAGGTCTTTTCATAACTCGATAGCTCATTTCTTTTTAGTGCTGCGTAATATTCTATCGTCTGGATGCAGGTATTTAATTTCAAGTTAAGGATTCTGCTGAAATGGAAGAAACAGAAATGTGGTTTGTGCAATATGGGGCAGAAAAGGGACTTCAATAAACAGCTACCTGCACCAGTGCAACTCGAATGAATGAGGCCCCACCATTTTTCTTGGTAGAACAGAATTGAGTTTTCCGTTACAGAGTATGCCCTTCATTCTGGGAGTTTCCTCATTATTGCAAGGGAATTCCATTCTACTGAGTTCTCTAAATGTTTGGACTATATTTGTTAGTGAATACAGAACTTCCTGTTCAGCCATAGCACACCAGATTCTCTGTACTGCTGGAGTGAATTTTTCAGTGGAGAGAGAGCTTCTCATTGAAAGAAAATTTCCAGAAGTTAGGCCCCATCATGTGAGGAATTTACATGTCGTTAATGTGCCATCATACTCTAGAGTGCTGGGTACTGTTTGGCCATCAAGGACAGTTCTGTAGGTAAATTTTAGCTTTTTTGCTTTTGTTGGTAAACCTAAATGAAATCTTTTCTTCTTTAGATTTCATAGCGAGAGAAAGAAAGGTTTCACATAAAAGGCAAAACAGACGCAGAAGAGACGTTTAAAGTTAGTATGAGGATGTTAAGTTTTGGGGCCATTAAAAGAATGAATTAATTACAGGACCATGGTGTGTAATAAAGCAGATTAAGGAGATGATTACCACTTTTCCAATCCTGTTGGATTTAGGACAGTTGGCTTTGAACGTTTTCCAGTTTGATGCTGAATGTCACGAGGAGGCACATGGGTTTGCAGTTTGTTAATGACGTGTTGTTAGCATTTAGTTGAGTACTGACATGGAAGAGCCGGTGCTGCTGACTCAGTGCAATAAACATTTGACTCATCCTGACAGAGCCTCTTTTCCTGATGAAGGGCACCACCTGCCAGAGGGAATGCCAAGACTGATTTGTAGTCCCTAAAGTATCGACACCAATGAATTCCAGATTGCCTCACGTTGTCTGCCACCTTTACAGTACCAGAATGGGCATCATCTTGTCCCATCCTATGATCTTCAGTGCTGGGATGCTTTTACCCTGATGCTTGGCTCAATGCCCCCTTTTCCAAATTCTCAGCCCCTCAATTCTTCTGTTTTGAATTGAAGAAGATGTTTTATTCCAAAGTTGATTTCTATTAGGCTTTAAAGCCAGGGCATGTAGAAATTCCCAGAATAGATCCTGAAAAAATATTTTGTGTTTAAACATGAAGAGAATCAAGGATCAGTCAACAGTCACATTGGATTAAGACAGATTAAGCTTTTACCATATGCCGAGCACTGGGTTAGGTACTGAGGATATATAGATGAATAAGGCATAACCCCTAAACTTGAGGAGTTGGCAATGAGTGTGGTAGAAAGTCATATAAACAATGATTATAGTACAACTTGGTATGGGCAACAATATAAATATCAACACCAGAGTAATTACCTTTGTGGGGGGACCATTGTAGGGTGTGTGTAATGGAAGGCTCCATTTAGTTCACTACGTGGACAAAAGGAGGTGAGGGGGCATTCTAGGCAGAAAGAATTGCACATCCAGGGCACAGAGTTATAGTGTGTTATAATAATTAGAAATTCATTATTGCTGAAGCATAAAGATAGGAAGGTGAGGGTATGACAGCTACTAGCTGGCGATCCAAGTAGAAGCCACATCAGGAAGCGGTTTTTATGCCATTAAGGAGCTTGTGTTTATCTTGTAGATAAAGAGGAGGCATTAAAGGATTTAATCAGCGGAGCGACTTGGTTGCCCTTATGTTTTAGAGAGGTGTTTGTGAGCATCATTGTAGAAGGTGATTTAGAAGAGAACAAGATTGGACAGAGGGAGATCAGTTAGGAAGCTATCATCCACACTTCAAGCGAGAGATGGTAGCTCCATAACTAAGAAGGTTGAAGACATGGTGGAACAGACAGAGAGGGCAGAGTTAGATGGGAAGTGGACAGAATTTGAGATCTGGTTGAACGTGGGGGATGAGAGAGGAATCTGGATGACTTCCAGTTTTCTGTCATGAGAATTTAGTCACTGCCACACTGAAGCCACAGTGAGGTAGAGACTACACAGGGAGAAGCAGGATTTGTGAGTTGTGTGGTGGGGTGGTAATTGTGGCAGTGTTAAGAAATCAGGGCTGGGTGCTCTGCATTTGCGGTGTCTGTGGGACAGAAGGTGAAGGAGTTCGGTAGACAATGGGGATGTGAGCATTTGGGCTGCAAGGTCAGATTGGCGTACTTCATAGGGACCCTCGGCTCTAGGTGTTTTGTTCTTTGAAAAAAAGATACACCAAAACTTGGGTATTTGATGCTGCTTGTTAGGAGTTGAGCCTGGCAGGGTTCTTGTTCCTCAGATATCTGTTATTCCAAATGACACTCAAAATTTTCATTTCAGTTTTTGTTTTCAGTGCTGATGAGTGAGACAAACATTTGTTCCTAGTCTTGTTCTTTACCTTTTCTTCTTGTGGTGAAGAATATTGGTAGTACTGACGATGAATCAAGCAGAGGTCTAATATTGTCTAATATTCCAACTTTAGCTTATGCCTCTTTCTCTCTCTCTCACCATGCTGTAGTCACCACAATAAATGCAACACCTGTCCTGTGTTATCTGACCCTCATGGCCACTCACTGTAGTAAATGCTTTTTATCTCCATTTTAAAGATGAGCTAATAGGTTGAGATAAGTTAAGTGACCTGTCCATTCACAAACAGCACTGGAATTTGAACCTGACTGATTCTGACGCCTGTATTCTTAACCACTAACTTATAGTGACGTTTACATTTCTCATGATTAACTTAAATAAGGTAAATCAATTTTTTGATGTATTCAATAAAATTCATTTAACATTCCGTGGAGTTGAGGAAACGAACAGAGGAATACATGTCAACACAGCCTCAGCATTTTTTTATACCTCATTGACAAACAAGGGTCTATAATATACCTGGAAAAATTTCATTATTCAGGCTGGTCCAAGATAATTTTTCTACTTACGTAAAAAAGACAGAAGCCTCAGTTTGAGGTTCTTTAGCTGGAAACATCTCCATTTGCCCACTTTACTGAGGGTGTTCCAAAGAGAGGCAGTGGATTGCAGTTGAGAGAACATGAGATGGGTGATCTGGAAGCCCTGAGTCTGGTCTGGCTCCAGCTCTACGAGCCTTTAAGAAAGTCACTTCACCTTTCTGGTCCACAGTTCCTCTTCCCTGAGATGAGAGGTTTATATCACATCAGTAATTTCCAAAATTTTTGAAGGAACAGACTTCTTTCTCTTGGTGACAGCTTAAAAGGAAGCCCAACATAAAAGACAAATAAAGGACAAGATGCTTGGTTTAAAAAGAATGAATGTGTGTAGAGAGAGACCCAACTGTCCCTCTGAGACTCTGAGGGAGCTCTTCAGAACACAGCTTGAAAACTATTGCATTGGCTAATTTCTGGTAGCAATTTTAATATTATTTGATAGGACCTTGATCAAAGCTGTGGTGGTATTTTGTTTTCAAATAGCTTTATGTATTATTGACGTATAATAAATTGCACATATTTAAAGTGTACAATTTGATGAGTTTTGACATATGTACACACCCATGAGAGCATCACTATGATCAAGATAATGAACACATTCAGCACTCTCAAAACTTTCCTCCTGACCCTCCCCCTCACCAGGCAACTACTGACTGTTTTTGCCGTTACAGGTTAGTTTTCATTTTCTAGAGTTTTATATAAATTGATTAATAGAATACATACCTTTTATGTCTGGATTCTTTCACTCAGCGTAATTATTTCAAGATTCTTAACTAATGACTAATGGTGTAGAGCATATTTTCATGAGCTTATTTGCCACATATAAAATTTCTCTGGTGAAGTGTCTGTTCAGTAATGTGTCTCTTCAGATAATGCCTATTTTTAAAAATTGAGTTGCTTTTTTATTATTCAGTTTTGAGAGTTATTCATGTATTCTTGGTACAAGTCTTTTGTCATATATATGATTTGCAAACGTTTTTTCCCAGTCTGTGGCTTGTTTTTTTTCATTCTCTTAACAGTGTCTTTAACAGAGCAGACATTTTTAATTTTGATGTAGTTGAATTTGTCAATATTTTCTTCTATAGAGAAGCTTTTAATGTTATGTCTAATGTATGAATTTAGTGCTATCAATTTCCATATAAATCCCATTTTAGTGGCATCCCACAAATATTTATATGTTAGGTCCTCATTTTCATTCAGTTGACAATATTTTCTAATTTCCCTTTTGATTGCTTCTATGACTCATGGGTTATTTAGAAGTGCATTATCTAATTTTCTAATAGTTAGGGATTTTCCATATAATTTTGTGTTATCGATTTCTAATTTAATTCCATTCTCATCAGAAAATATACTTTCTATGCTTAAAACTTCTCAATGCCCTGAGAGTTGTTTTATGGCCCAGAATGTGATCTGTCTTGGAAAATTTTCTTGTGCACTTGAAAAAAATATATATTTTGCTGTTGTCAGGTGGAGTGTTCTATAAATGTCAATTAGGTTAAGTTTGTGGTTAGTGCTATTAAGTCTTTTAGCCTTACTGATTGTCTGTCTACTTGTTTTTATCAATTATTGAGAGATATGTATTGAAATCTCTCTAATAATGAATCGGTCTATTTCTCTCTGTGGTTCTACCAATTTTTGTTTCATGCTGAAACTATGTTATTAGGCACTTAAATGTTTATGCTCCTCTTGATAAATTGATCCCTTTATTGTTATGAGGCAACTTCTTTATCCCTAGTAATATTCTTTGCGCTGAAATCTGCTTTCTTTTGATTTGTGTTAGCATTTTCCAATTCTCTATTTTTAACCTGTATTTGTCTTTATATTTAAAGTACATTTCTTGTAGGGACATAAAATTTTGTCTTGTTTTTTATCTTATCTGACAGTCTCTGCCTTTTAATTAGAGTATTTAGACCATTTGCATTTAGTGTGATTATTGATATAAGTAAGTTTAAATCGATCTTCTTACTATTTGTCTCATCTGTTCTTTGTTCCCTTTGTCTTCCCTCTCTGCCTTTTGAATTAACTATATATTTTTTTAAGGTTCCATTTTATCTCATTTGCTGGCTTATTAGCCTTAACTCTTCATTTTATTATTTCAGTGGTTGTTTGTTGATTTACAGTATACATCTTTAACTCATCACAGTCTATTTCCAAGTGATATTAAACCACTTTATGAATTATAGAGAAACTTTTTAATAGTATACTTCCATTTATCCCCTTTCCAACCTTTGTGCTATGGTTGGCATACATTTTACTTTTATATATGTTACATTGCTCTTACTTCTGGTTAACCATAATCACCCTTTTAAAATATTTAAATAATGATAAAAACATCTTACATATTTACCATGTAGCTACCATCACCAGTGCTTCTCATTCCTTTAGCATATAGATCCATATTTCCATCTGTTATCATTTTCTTTGCGCCAGAAGGACTCCTTTTAACATTTCTTGTGGTGTAGGTTGGCAGGTAATATAGTCTTTCAACTTTTGTGTGTCTGAAAAAGTGTTTCACCTTTGTTTCTGAAAGGCATTTTCATAGAATTCCAAATTGACAGTTTTTTTTTCTTTCAGTACTTTAAAGATGTTCCTACACTCTTTTTTCACTTGCACAAACTCTGATGAGAAATATGCTGTCATCCTTACCTTTGTTCCTTTTTATGGAACTTTTCTTTTTTTGCTGCTTTTAAGATTTTCTCTTTGTCCCTGGTGCATGCTGGGACCTTAGTGTACTGACCACTTTGGTAAAGTGGGTAAAGGAAACTGGGAATAGGCCTATATACTAGGATATGAGCTATAGAATCCAGACCACCCTGGAAAGTGGCTGGTCAGCATCCCACCAGGAGGGCAAGAGGCTCAAGTTAGGAGTCCAGTGGTACAGGGTGGGCCATATGACCTAGGGTAAGGGAACACTGAGTCTAGACTTCCCCATGTTTCTGGCATCATGACTTATTCCAGAACTCTGTGGTTGATAACTGAGGCATGGGGTAGGAAGTGGGTGTAGCTGAACCTACGTAAGGAAGCATCAGAGATCCTACTGGTAGGACTGGGAAATGGCAGACCGCACAATAAGCCAGAATAAGTAAGAATAGAGCCAAATAATGAAAGTGATAAAGGGGAGCTGAAGATCTGATTCTAAGGCTTTACTTCTACAAAGGAAACATTTAGACCTGTGTGTGTGTGTGTGTGTGTGTGTGTAGATTTGCCTAGCAGAATTCCATTACATTTTCAAAGTTGCCATTTCCATATGGGCAAAAAGTAAGAAGCACTTCGTACAAAATAACTAACATAAAATATTTTTGGAAAATATTATTTAATATCAGACTAATAGTTTTATTAAAAACCAGTTTTGTGTTAGAGATTTTGTAATAGTATCAGGAAGTAAAAAAAGACCAAAAAAAAAATACTTTTACTGTTTCCATTTAATTAAAAATATTCTTTTAGTATCTTGCATTTGATGCAATTTTGTTTTAACTTCCTATTGTTTTCCTCTTGTTCTGCGTGGACAAGTTCCTGCTGCCTATAGCCATCTATGTAAATGGGGAACTCCTCTAAAATCTTTTATTTAATCTGGTTAAATAAATTACTAATCATCTTTAAGCAGGGACAAGTCCAAAGTCACCACATGAAGGATAATTCATAATAGTTTTTTAGCAACAACTTTCTCCTTTTCTTGCCAAACTAGTCAGCAGTCTGGCAGTTTGGTTTTTGCAATGAATCAGAATATATGTGCCAGGCCATTTGCACCATCTGCTACAGGAGTGTCATGGGAGAGAGGACTGTGGACACCTGGTGGGTTGATGTTGAAATGTCAGCTCGAGGGTAAACACCCGCTCCAGTGATGAAAGGCCAAGAAAGCAAAAAGCCTGGGAGGAGAAGAAGCTTCTGGTAACAGCAAAAGAGACACACTTGTTTCTGAACTGGGATAACTGTGTGTATGCCTGTGTGTATGTACGTGTGATGTAGGTATATATTTTCAGCATCAGTGACTTTTCAGAATCTTAATGACAGGATGAGATTAAATTTTTGGGGAAGGTAAAAGACTATCAGGTAACATTATACATATAAATTCTGGTAAAGGCAATTGATACTATTTGTACAAAGAACTGTAAAACATGCGTATATTTATGTTGTCTGTGAGTGACTTGGAGTGAGATTTTCCAACTGCATCCTTTGGGAATAAAGCTGTAACCACGGGCTCAGAAAAGTTCTCTTAATTCCTTTCATGGGATATGTTGTCCAACACACTTAATTTCAGTCTCTTTTCTTTGGTAAGGAACTATTTAATATCCTCCCAATTTTTAAGATGATTAAAACATCTTGTAGTTGAAAACTGAGGAGCGCTTAAGAATACTGGTTTTGAGTAACACAAGATGCTTGGGCATGATTGAAGCAGAGTTGTGAGCCATTTTCCAGCTATGAACTCTTGAAGTTGGTTCACTACAGTGACAGTTTTCTATAAAAATAAAAATAACTGTCTTCTGTGTGCCTTTATCCATCTTAAATATACACACACATGCTCATGCACATATACACGTACACAGACATTCTTTCCTTCTCTCTGTTGGCACACAAGGAATAAAGAATCATCATCAGTATCATGCTTGAAGGGACTCTGAACTTGTGGGAGTTCAAGGTCATATAATCAGTAGAGGAGCCAGCTTCAAGGCCAGATCTTTCTAGCCCCAAGGATCATGCATAGTTTACTCTGCCATGCTGCATTATAAGATCTTCGTGCATTAGTTCCAACTTGCCCCATTGTTGATAAGCAGGGCCAAGGGAGGTTCTGTAGTAGGATATAGTTGACCTCATTGGCATCAATTTCGAAAGTTCAGACTCCATCCTAAGCATTTCTAACTTTCTATAGGAGTAAACTTACTGTAATGAACATTTATGTAAGTCATTTTTCCTGGCTGCTGTGCAGTTATAATTTTGGTATACATCTAAAATTCTTATCTCTAATTTTTCCATTTCTGCTCTCTCATCTCTCTCAAATCTGCATCCATTTTTCTCTCCTTGTCTTGGTGCAGGCTCTTACAATTTTCACATGGAACTTTGCAACTTCCCAATAGGCTTCCTTCTGTTCCTTACAATGGCACACGAGATAGTTTATGATGTGGTCTCTTAAAACTCTGCTTTCTTCTCAGCATCCTGAACTACCTGCTGTTCCCTAAATGTAAAATGTACAAGACTATTTTGTGTTCCTGGATGCTTTTCTCTTCTCTGCTCTCCAAGCCTCTCATTTTATCTGCCTGATAAATTCACTCTTAAGATTCAGCTTTAAAGCCTCCACTTCCAGGAAGCCTTCGATTATTGTTTCAGGCTTTCCCCTCCCTGCTCTTTTAGCACCTTGTTAATCTTAATTACATTACTCTGATTATTTGTTAATTGCCTGTCAACCCTGCAGCCCTGTGAGTACTTTGAGGGCAGAGCCTGAGTTATATTCATCTCCGCAGCCTCAAACCAGCACAGTGCTTGGCAGATAAGAGGTACTCAGTGAGAATTTTTTGATTTGTTGTTCCTGAATGCCTTCTGAAAACTTCAAGAAGTATTGTTGATGTTTGGGGGAAGTATTTTATTGAGTATCTGTGGTGTGTTTTTGGGGGGGAGATATTTGAACACAACTGGGAGCTACTGAAAAAGACTTGACAAATTCTCTGCTGTATAAACATAGCTACACGCCTTGGAATTGGCACAATTTCTCAACGCTGATGCTCAGAGGATCAGAGACTTAAATTGCCATGTACATGCAGATGATTCCAGTCTTTAACTGCTGCCTAGAAAGCTCTTCAGAAGGAGTGCCATACCACGACTCCAGAGTAACTGTTAAACGTGCCTGCTTGCATACCTCCCAGAATCTGCAAACCACCCCTCCCCACCCCCGCCCTGCAAAGAAGAATGAATGGTACCCAGATGCCCAAGCAACAACTTGGGAGTTATTCTAGAACACCTGCTCTCCCTCATTCCCCCACATTCAACAATCACCAAGTCCAGCTAATTTTCCCTCCTTAATGATGTTGCAAATCTTTTCCCTTTGCTCCAGTTTCCTAGCCACCCCAGGGGTCGCCATTTTTTCTTCCTGGATAATTGAAAAAGGCTGTGGTTTGTATTGTCTCCTCTCATCATCTGTTCTCTACAGTGCAGTCGAGGGATTTTTTTTTTTTTTGTGAGGAAGATCAGCCCTGAGCTAACATCCATGCCAATCCACCTCTTTTAGCTGAGGAAGACTGGCCCTGAGCTAACCTCTATTGCCAATCCTCCTCTTTTTTTCCCCTTTTTCTCCCCAAAGCCCCAGTAGATAGTTGTATGTCATAGTTGCACATCCTTCTAGTTGCTGTGTGGAGGACGCCGCCTCAGCACAGTGGGACAAGCGGTGCGTCGGTGTGGGCGCAGGATCCGAACCTGGGCCGCCAGTAGCGCGGAGTGCGAGCACTTAACCACTAAGCCACGGGGCCGGCCCCAGTCGAGTGATTTTTTTCTGAAGAGCAAATCTGATCATGTGTTGGTCCTGCATAAAGCTGTCCATGCCTCTCCATCACCCTCAGAATAGTGTCTGAACTCCTCAGCCTGGCTTCCATAGCCCTTCATGATGTGGTGCCTGCTTCCTTCTCTAGCTGAGCTCCACTCACTGTCCACCCGAGTGCTTTAGCTATACTGAGTTATTTGCTTTTTTCTCAAAAGTGACATTTTTCTTTTGCCTGCAGATTTTTGAACATAATGTTCCCTTTTTCTAGAACTTTCCACCTACTTCCCCCTTCCCACCTTCAACTTCCTACTCATCTTTCAATCCTTAACTTAAACAGTATCTCTTTTGGAAGAATTTCTTTATTCTCCAAAACTGGGTTAACTGTTCCTCCTAAGTGCCCCATGAATACCTCTGTTATGATCCTTACCACAAGCATAGTGGTGATCTAATTCATGTTTGTCTCTCTCACTAGACCGTGAATTCCATTGGTACAAGCCTAGGTCTTATTCATGATTATAATCCTAGTTTCTAACAGAGCATCTGGACACAGAAGGTGCACAAAGAAGTATTTGTTGACTAAAGAAATAATTGTCAATATATAGCCACGTAGATACATTGGGCAATTTGCAAATACTTTGGAGATCTGCTCAGACAAAACTCTTCATAATCAATACAATCTTGACATTGGTTTTAACCCAGATACTTAAAGCATTTAAAAAAACTAACCTACTTCATTCAGATCTTTATCTTTTGGCTTATGAAGGGTGAAAGAGTCAGTCCAATCTAATTAGGAGTGAAAAACGTCTGGGGTGTGCAGCCCGGCCCCATACTACATGTGAAGGGCGTGTATTGTCTTGGCCTCTGCCAATTAAATGGTGGTAAAGGAGAAACGAAACTAGAAGAGATTTCATATATCTTCTTATGACAGGAGCAAACTATAAATTTAAGACAAAGGAGACTAAGTAGAAAATACTTTGACCCTGAATAATAGAAAGTCTGAGAAAAGTTTGTGTAGGTAGAGAAATAATACTAACCTTCTTGCCCTAGGTTACTGCTGAGGGAAAAATTTACATATGATTTCCAATTCGTATATGAATGATCTCATTTAAAGGGTGTTGAAAGTCAGCTATCATTATTTACACTGACTTTCTTCACCTAGTTTCAAGTCTAGGTGCAATTCACGAAACTTTTCTGGAAACACCAGAGAAACTAGTTAAACAAGGAACACACATACACATTGAGTTACCAGCAACAATTAATCTGTTGTATGGATAATTTTTTTAAGTTCTAAAAAAGTAAATAAACTATTTGAAAAACAATTTGTATTAACAGTAGACTTAGGGAGAAAAGTCAATTTCTAAAAATGTAGGAAAATGTTTACAATCCTATTTTGTTGATGTTTTGATAGTTGGTAAAAAAGACCGTGGTGGCGGTAAATCTTTTGGAAAATATCACTGTTCTGTTTGAGGATGGTTGTCGTCAGCCAGCTTGATGATTTGTTGTTATTTCCTGTGTATATTTCTTGTCACTTATACCATGACTTATTCAGAACTGCTAGTTCATTCATTCAATATTTATTGAGAACATAAGAAATGCCATGTAACCCCTGGGTGGATAAAGTTGCCTGAGATGGAGATGCTGCTTATGAGGAGTGCCTAGACTCATAGGATATAAATGCTTATAGAAATAATTACAATTCAACAGGATGAGTAGAGTGACTAATTCTGCCTAAGAGAGAGAGAGAAGGCTTCAGGCCTAAAGTGAGCTGTGACTTGCATAAACTCTTTTAAAAAGAGTTTTCCAGGCTTTTGTTGACGGTAGAAAGTGCAGAGTGGGAAGTGGATGGAGTTTGAAGAGAACATTTCATCCATCAGGAATGGTATGGGCAGAGCAAAGAAATATAAAAGTGGCTGGGATGTTAGGGGAAGGCTGGATGTTTTGTTGGGGCAGTAGAATAAGATGTATGGAGAGGGAGTGACAGAAGATGAGGCTACAAATGTGGGCTGTTTTCAGATCTTGAAAAACATGATATAGTAACTTCAAGATGTTATTACCACATTTTATTCATTTCTAAGATCCTTTTTAGTGTAATCAAAATTTTATACAGAATATATACAAATACTCTTAAATTTAAAAGACAAATAGTTCTACCAGACTTACTACAAAATTTTATTTACTTATTCATTCATTCATTTATTCATCAAAAACTAAGATTGCTCTTCTTATGTGCCAGATGTTCTACTAAATACTTCACCCATTCTACCACATTTTAAACAAAACATGGCAGTCTTCTCTCCCTCTCTATATCACACACTAGATCCTTACTCAACAGGAACAACTATTTTAAACTATTTTAGTTATTTCTCTTGGTGTTTTCCTTTGTGTTTCTAAATAAGATTTGTAAACTGTCATTTATTGATATTATCCATTGAATTCCTGCTATTGTATAGTTATATCATTATTTTTGATTAGATCAATATTCAGTATTTACATTACTATCTTCATGCAAATGTAATTCACAGATGAGTCATATAGAATTCTGTAAGTTTAATTTTTTGTGAAAAGTTTTTGTCCTTTATGGACATTATAATGGTCTTGTTTGTTACTTGCTTCCTTTTCTATGTACTCATCACTAATTCCTCCCAAAAATTTTTGTCAAAAGTGTTGGTGTTCTCTTAATACAGCCACATATATCAGGAATTCTGTCAGTTTCTCCTTTTTTGAAGATGTTCCTCCTGGAGCCCTCTGCTCTTCTGCTCTGGTCTGAGCCTGTTGTTCTCTGGCTCTACTGCCTAGTTGCTGCTGTAGAGTCTCCTTTGGACCATCATTCTGGGAGTCCCTTTCACTTTTTTCCAGGGTTGGGTCCCCTACTTCTTGGATTCTATGTAGTCCTTTCTTGGTTTACTCTCTTGTTTTGGTAGCACTTCTGCTCTAGTAGCTTCCTAAGAAATTGTGTACCTGAAACTTTTGTAGACCTTGAATATCTGAAAATATCCTTATTCTGCTTTAGTTAATTTTGGCCAAGATGGAATTTTGGACATCATTTGGATTCCTGATGCTTTGTATGAGACCTGTTTTTGTTTTCCCTCTCCTAAGCTTGTAAGATCTTCTCTTTGTCCTCAGTGTTTTAAAATTTCATCAGAATGTGTCTTGGTATATGTCTTTTTCACTCTTTATTTTGGGCACTCAATGGACCTTTTTAATCTGGAGCCTCATTATTCAGTCCTGGGAAATTATCTTGACTATTTCCTCTTTTTCATTTCCTTTTCTCATTCTGTTTGCAGCTCCTAACGTTTTGTTGTTGGAACTCCTGGGCTTCCCTCTCTTCCCTTTTATTTTTTTTATTTTTTTTTTTTTGTGAGGAAGATCAGCCCTGAGCTAACATCCATGCTAATCCTCCTCTTTTTTTTTGCTGAGGAAGACCGGCTCAGAGCTAACATCTATTGCCAATCCTCCTCCTTTTTTTCCCCATAGCCCCAGTAGATAGTTGTATGTCGCAGTTGCATATCCTTCTAGTTGCTGTATGTGGGACGCGGCCTCAGCATGGCCGGAGAAGCGGTGCGTCAGTGCGCGCCCGGGATCCGAACCCTGGGCTGCCAGCAGCTGAGCGCAAGCTCTTAACCGCTTAGCCACGGGGCCAGCCCCCCCTCTCTTCCCTTTTAAATACCTCAGTGAGAAGTAGGGCAAAGACCAAATGAAGACTAACACTCAGTGATAAGTCAGGCAAGAAAATGAAATAATGTCAAATGGTTGAGTCTATTCTTTCTACATATTAATAATATGAGAGGCCATTTTAAATACGTGGATGCTTAGATAACTGGCTACATATCTAGAAAATGCAGCTGCAAATCTCTGGCTTTCTAGAACATTCTAGAGCATGTGTCTATGAAGAACCTACCTTACAAAACTGGCTTCATGTGTCCCAGGTGTTTATATAGCAGAAATTATATCTTATATTAGAAATAAAAAAATCTGAGAATTCTTTCTTTGAGTTTGTCCAGATAAAGATTAGACCTGTGTATTCAACTAATAAGATGAAGTGCTGACCAGGAAGATTACAAATTCTATTGGAGCATGACACACTCAGAATTTCTTCCAGAATAGGAAAATAGCCAGAAGTGGTAGGTCTTTCCTCATTCCTTCCAGAAACCTGGCTTCTGGGGTTATATCCTCTCCCATAAGGCTTTATAGAAAGAAAACTAGTTCTTTCACATAAGAGCTGGAGTCTTTAAATTGGATAATGATTTTTAAGGAAGCCAGATCACCACCATAAGCTTGAAGAGAAATCTTGAGATAGTTTCAAAACTTCTGGATGATTTGTCTTAGACGGTGTCACTCTTCAGAATCTAGAATAAATGGAGGATTAAAGCTACCTCCAAAGTCTAAGGATGAAGTTTGAAGGGTGACAGGGACTCGTATGCTTCAATTTCCTTCCTCTTCACCTATGCATTCTCCTAAGAAGAGATAATGGTAGAAATGATAATGCTAGCCAAAACGTAGTAAGCATCTACCTGTGCTTATCATCAAGTATTGGTGCCAGATGCCATTCTCTCTCTCTCATCTCATTAAATTATTGCAATCATCTAATTAAATAGGTCTAATTTATTTTACAACTGAGAAAATAAGAGGCACAGAGAGGTTAAGATTGTTGGCCCAAATCACAGAGCTAGTGAGAGATGGAGACAGAATTTGAACACAGACAGTCTAACACCAGAGCCCAGTCTTATTTGGCTTCCCAGGAATGAAGTTAGTATTGGAAAGACTCACGAGACACCAGAGGCGGCACTGCTGGAAGCTGGGGGGAGGGCCACGGTGAAGAGTTGTGTGTGTACAGGTGAGAGAGTTGCCATGGATGTGTAATAAGAGAGATAAGTAGTTCATACTGGCCACTTACATCATTTTTAATTGTACGTTCAGAAATTTGGCTTTCACTCTCAGTGTTTAACTAAAATCATCTTCTTTGAGATTAGCAATGACCTCTAATACTAATGATTTAATATCTGATGGCCTTTACTCACTTCTTAGTCTCTTTGAGTTCTCTGCAGCACTCAACACGTTCCTCTCTCTCCTCTGCTGTAGGTCTCTCTTCTCTTTTGCTCTTTTGTTCTTTTTTTTTCCTCTATGTCCTGGCTTGCTTTAGAAAGGAAAAACTTATCTATAATAAAGCAGAATAATGTAAAAACAAAATTGGGTGAGGAAAACAGGCAAAGCGAGGAGGAGTAGGAAAGATCCTGAAGATCACGCTGGGGGTGAGATAGTACACAAAGTGTCACATCTCATTGGGAACATTTGCTAGAGCTGGGCCACAAATTTAGATCTCAGGTTCTCAGCAGCTACATAAAAAGGTTCCACAATTGATTGCATGATTCACAGTGTCCTTAAGAGAAAAACAAATTGGTTGTTCAAGAGGAACAAACATTTCCTAGAACTGAGACTCCAGAGTCATTTACCTGGGAACGCAGTGAACGTTTTTAATAACATTTTGACTATAAACCCAACAGTGCATTTCATAGGACTCTTCCTCCAGGTTTCTGCATGGCCCACTCCCTCACTTCACTGGGGACTCTTTTCAGTTGTCACCTCAGACATGCCTCCTTGGTGGCCACATCTAAAATGGCACCTGCTCTCATTCCTTTATATTTTCTTTCTCCGCTTTATTGTTCTGCTCACCAGCTGACATATCTTTATTAGTTTGTTATTGATCTTCCCCTTTAGAATGTAAGCTCTATGAGAGCAGAGACGTTGTTTTGTTCATATCTTGCAAGTGCCTAGGACAGTGTATGGCACACGGTGGTATCAGCATATAGTTTTGAATGAATGAATGGCCAGAATGTCATCAGTAAGCTCTAGAGGCTGTAAAGTTGTACTTACTGAAAAGTGTCTTGCTCGAGGTAGAGGATGACCAGCCAGTTCCTGCCACAAGTTGAGTTGGTTGGCTTTTTGTACCAGGTCACTGCAATATATTGAGACTTGGTGCTCAGCAAAAGAAGGAATATTCTCAAATGAAATTGTGAAGAGGGTGACTCCTTTCCTATTCTATAAGTAGAAAGGGTTGGAACCATGTCACTTCCTGAGACAGAGAAGAAGTTATAGGTTATCAAGTTGTAAAACAATGGGGCAGGATCGGTTATCAGAGAGAGTTCCCCTCAGCAGAATCGAGAATGAGGACCCTAAAGAATGGGATGAGTGTGCATGGGGCAGGGGTATGGCTATTATGATTGAGTCACCCTTTGGAGACTCAATCTTTCCTTTTTCTTCCTTAAGAAGACAGGAAAAAGAAACCAACCTTAGCTATGTCCTTAAAACTTTTTAAGGGAAACTTATACCCATTACATGGAGGTGAAATGACCCTCTTCTTGTCATTAGGTTTTCCAACCTGAATCATGACAAAAAAGGCAACCTCCAGCAGGAACACATCAGATTCATGTTTTTAAAAGTCCTATTTGTGATAATTTCCACTTTGGCCAGCTTAGCCTCATCTTTCATAAAAGGGAAGAAAGCCACTCCAAGAAGATGCTCCTCTGAATCTGCTAAGAATGGGGAAGACCAACCTGGAGATAAGTCCATTCGGGGCGGATGAGTTTATAAGTGGTGCAAAGAGTCTGGGCAAGGACCACTTACTTTCCTTTCTTCTGTGAGGAGTCTCAACATCATCTACCTTCTCATCTAGGCCTGGCCCAAAGGTGTTATACAAAGGAATAATTTTTGTTGATCTTTTAGTTATCACTTCTCCTTGGCTTGAAGAATACTATTGACCTTGTTTGCAAAAATACACAGGCTATGTAAGTCAGAGGCCATGGATTTGAAAGCACAATTTCTTTTCTTATTAATTAAGTTATTTATTTTTATTTATTTAATCCAGTCTTACAAAGGCTAGAGGATCCACTAGGGACCCCAGAAAAGTAGCATTTAGATAGCTGGAGGTATGAGAGATTAGAGGATGGAGGTGAAGGTGGGAAGGAAGTGCCCAGACTTCCCCAATTATGGTGTTTTGGGCCCTTTACATGTTACCATCCCTTGATGTTCATTATAAAAATATGTTAAAATCAAGAAAGAATATAAAAGAAGAAAAATATGAAGGAAAAACTTAAAACTTAAAAGGGACAGTTGGTTAAGCAGAGGTTAAAATTTAAAAAGAGAGAATAAGGTAAGAAAAATTAAGCTAAGAGAGAAAGAAGTAGATGCTAAAATAGGAGATTTAAAATTCCCACAAAGATAAAAGGTTAAGAGTTTAAAAATACAAACACATGAGATTTAAAAATAAAAGATAAAATACCATAAGCCAATGAGATAAAAGGTTAAAACATGAGTAAAAGCTATAATGGTTTAGGCTAAAAGGCTAAAGCCCAGGAAATGAAAAGCTAAAAACAGACCATTCCTTGGGATTAAGGCTTTGCAACAGGAAATCGGAACTAAAAAGGCAGAAGAAAGAAAATTTAAAAATTAAAATTATAAGAATACAGTAGATTAGTGGTATTATTATTTTTTAAAAATTAAATAACAGAAAAATAGAAGAGAACTGGTTGGAGGAAGAGGAGTATGTGGCAAAAGTCTCAGGGCAGCCTGGCCTTCCCTGTGGGAGAGAGAGCCTGGCTGGAGGCTGCACTGATTGTGTCTTCTGCACGTGGAGTCCGGGGGCAGGGGGCAGAGGCTGTCCTCCAGGCAGATGGGGTGAGGATTGCACAAGCAAGAGCTGGCCTGGCCTGGCCTCTGGAGACATCATAGGGAAGCATCTCCTCTCTTCATCTTTTTAAAATTCCCTCTCACTTGCTCTCAGTGTTCCTTTCCCACAGCCACTCTATGAGCTCTGGCCTTCAGCATCTCCTCTCTGATCTTTGAATTGGCTGCTTCCCCTAGTCTTTTCCCTCCCAATCTCTCCCCACACCACAACCAGACTAATCTTTTGAAAACACTCTTTTGGTCATGAAATTATACTGTATAAAAACCTTCGTGCTTATCATTGTAAAGACCAAACTCCTAAAAGCCTTGCAAAATCTGGCTTTAATTCACTTTTTCAAATAAGTTAGAGATCGTCTTTGTTTGTACTTAAATTCAACCTCGTTTACTGCATACTTACACTAACCCCCAAGATATCTGGACATTAAATATTTTGAAGTTCAGAGTTTGATTATGAGATTTGAAATTATTTCAGAAAAAAGAAATTCTTAATTCCGTTTTGGAAAAGTCAAAGTAAAATTGATATTTTGTTTCAGCTTTTCGTTCCCAGAAAAGTTCGAGAGAGAGAGAAATACGGACGGAGAGAGAGAGAAGGAAAAGAACTAGAATTCATGTGTATCTGCTTTTGGGAAAATTAGATTTTTCTTTTCCTGGAATTAATACTGGAGCTCCCTGCATAGCTACTACTCAGAATGGCTTTTTTTTCCTGAGTTTAAGGATATATTATCTTTAGAAATTCTTCTTGAGTATTTCTCTACTCAGTTCTGAAAATAATGAAAATTCAGCTTCTCTCAGTGTTTGAAGGAAAAAAGAAAAGATTTGCGAAAGAAAACGAACCATATTTAATATATCCCAATGAGTTTTCTGCCAAAACACCAGATGCTACTGGAAAAAAAAAATCTGCCACGATTTGCTGTCTGAGAACTGTGCCTGCCTCTTTAGCAGGGATAAGGAGAGCAATGTAGAAAAACGAGGTAAATGGCAATCCTATTCCAAATAAACAATGGTTTTATATAAAAATCTTCTAGTTGAGATTATTATGATTATAGCACTAATTCACACTAAAATTCTATTATTTATCAGGAAATACAAAGGCACCTCAGAGCAAACGCATTATGAATGCTGGTCATTGTCATGCTTAGCCTTCCTAAAAACTTTTTTATATCTTCATAATTAAACTTTCTAGCTATATTGTAATTTTCAGCCTGGGAGCATTCTAGGTTCAGAGCTAAGCTTTACATTTATATTTTCTCTTGTCAATTTTTATTTTCCTTTTAATTTTTACGTGGGTTTGGATATGTCCAAAGCCTTTTATAAGCCAAATCTATGTTGCATTTGCCATATCCATATTTAGATCCCTTCCTTCTCCTCTCAGTGAATGAAAGCAGCATTAGAAGTAGAATTGAAATTTGAGAAATGGAATATGTGTGTAGCTCAAAGTGAAGCAATTGAAGCTAATGTCAAATGAGAAGATATTTCCAGCTTCATATCTTTTTTTAGTATAAAAAATGTTCAGGTGACTTGTGTCCTCTATTTCATACAATTCTGCTATCTGGATCCAGCCTATAGCATGAGCAGAAGTTCCCATAAATTGTGTGAAAGGCAGACTTTGCTATACTTCTCAAAACTCTCTAGGATGTGAAAGAAATCCAGAAGGAAGATGGGATCCAAAATTTCCTGCCTTCTACTTTTTGAGTTACCCTAGTCTTACTCAATCTGAGGTTTGGATTGTTCAATAGTTCATCATTTTAAAAAATTTGCTATGGCCTGAATGTATGTGTCACCCCCAAATTCATAAGTTGAAATCCTAACCCCCAGTGTGACTGTATTTGGAGTAAGCGAGTGATCAAATTTAAATGGGGTCATAAGGATGAGGCCTTGATATGATAGGATTAGTGTCCTTATAAGAAGAGACAGCAGAGAGCCCCCCAACCCCCACCATCCTTCCCCTCTACCCATGTACCCAAAAAAGGCCATGTAAGGACATAGTGAGAAGGTGGCTGTCTGCAAGCCAGGAAGAGAGCACTCACCAGAAACCTAATTGGCCAGAAACTTGATCTTGGTTTACGTAGCCTGTGGTATTTTGTTATGGCAGCCTGAGCAGACTAATACAGTATTCCTGTTTTAAGGAACAAAAGAAGAGAAATTAGCTCCAAAAAGGAAATAGGTCACAGAGGAGGGCAGGGACCTTGTTTGTCTTTTTTAATGACTCTATCCCTCGCAGCTGGAGAAGGACCTGGCTCATGGCAAAATAAACACTCAGTGTATTTTGTTAAATGAAGGAATGAATGAATGAGTAGATAAAACACCTATGCTTCTCATGATAACTAAATTGATCACCGAAGTGGATTACAAAAGGGAGTATTGTGTTTCCTCCCTTAAAAATTTCATATGTATGCCCATCTTTTTTATTTCTGATTGTTTTGGGGGCAGTCCCAACTAAAGGCCATCCTGAGTTGTTGTTTTTTATTAACTCCAGATTTTATTTGGATTTCACTAGTATTTCCATTAATACTCTCTCTTCTTTTCCAGGATTCAGTCTAGGCAACCACATTGCATTTAGTTGTCATATCATCCCAGTCTTCTTTGGCCTAGGATGGTTTCCCAGTTTTTTCCTTGTTTTTCATGACCTTGAGGAGTACTGGCCACCTATCCTGTATTATGTCTCCCAATCTAGATTTGTCCAATGTTTTCCTCGGGATTAGACTGGGGTTATGGGTTTTTGGAAAGAAGACCACAGAGGTGAGATGCCCTTCTCATCACATGATATGAGAAGGCACATGATATCCACATGAAATCCCTAGTGATGCTAAACTGAAGTTGTTTGTACCAAATTGTTATGATTACTTAATACTTCTACAGTATTTACAACAATAATACTTTGTGCCTTCTGACTGAACATCGAAGATCTCAATCTCATCTCCCTAAATTCAGAAATGAAAACTTCTCCCTTTCCACTAAAGTTATAGAAAGTAAGATTATCTATAAATTTTTGTGTGTGGTTTTATACATAATGAATGTTATCTTTATAGCCTAATATTTTTCTCTTTGAAGAAACATAAATATGCTGGATAAAATAATAAGGAGGGATTTTTCTTTAATGTTTTTGGTTCATTTCTGAGATTCACATAGGAACTTTGGTGGCATAGAGCCCAACTTAGCCCTCCCTGTATTAGCACATTAGGCACCTTATAAAATATAATTTATTTAATGTCCCGCCAGCCATACCACCCTTAAGCATGATGTCATCAACACATTAAATAAGGACATTTGGGACCTCCAAAAAAAAAAATAAAAGAGTTTTGGCAGGTAACCCAGAGGGTAGTATGGAAGTAACTAGTAGTATGGTCTCCCTTCTGTTACACCTAAGTAATGCACTTGAGAATAAGGCAAAGGACAGTGTGCTGTGTGCTGATGGGCAAAGATAAAGAGACATAAAACTGAGAGTCAGACCGCTTCATTCTGGAAACATCGAGATATTTCCCTCAGCCTTATATTTTGTGGGAATATTTACATTGGAACTTATCCATAGTTGAGTCAAATGAGGGTGAATAAAGTAGCCTCTGGGGAATAGAGTGCTTGTCCAGAAGGTAGTTCCCTTGGCTGGGGTTTGGCACATGAGTCAACACTTTGCTCCCAAAAAGGTCTTTAACTCGCTCAGCTTCAATCTTGAATTGGGCCCATTGTGCCTTACTAAACTCTTGAAATTTTATTGCCTATTCCTATTTTACTTTCTGTCTTGGGATATAATTTAATGCATCCATGGTCACAATGCAATCAAGAAGTGTCCACGACTCAGAAAGTAAGAGGTAACTCTGGAGAGGTAGTAAAGAAAATTTCTGGATTAAAGGTATTTTGACCATGAATATTGTCTCAAATTATGATTTCAAAAAGAGCATTTTTAAAATGTCTTTTCCTAGTTCAATAACTCTTTTTGAATGCCTATTATGTGCAAATCATTATGTTAGATCCAAAATGGTATAAAGAGAAATAAGAAATGGTACATGCACCCCTGTGTTCATTGCAGCGTTACTCACAATAGCCAAGACTTGGAAGCAACCTAAGTGCCCATCAAGGGACGAATGGATAAAGAAAATGTGGTATATATACACAATGGAATTACTACTCAGCCATAAGAAATGATGAAATCCAGCCATTTGTGACAACATGGATGGACATTGGGGGTATAATGCAAAGTGAAATAAGTCAGAGGGAGAAGGTCAAATACCGTATGATTTCCTTCATTAAGTAGTAGATAATAACAACAATAAACAAACACATAGGGACAGAGATTGGATTGGTGGTTACCAGAGGGGAAGGGGGGAGGGAGGAGGGTGAAAGGGATAATTCGGCACATGTGTGTGGTGATGGGTTGTAATTAGTATTTGGGTGGTGAACGTGATGTAATCTATGCAGAAATAGAAGTACAATGATGTACACCTGAAATTTTCACAATGTTATAAACCAATGTTACTGCAATAAACAAAAAATTAAAAAATAAATAAATAAATAAAAGAAAAAAAAAAAAGAAATGGCCCTGCCTTCACATAATATGTTGTTAGACAAAAATCAAATCCACAGTCAAGCAATCATAAAATCCAGAATATTAAATATAATTAAAAAAATGAAAATATAGCAATAGATTTTATGGAGCTGTTTACATTATTAAAATATGTAGAGGTATTTAAATTGGATGGACATTTCACTTTATTAAGAGGTAAAGGCATGCCTGAGTGAAGTGGCTTGTATTTGATTACCCATAAGCATTTCCGAGTCTTGTAAATAAAACTTTATACTTGCCCTTGGGATTATGTTGTGGGGATATTATCTCACCAAACTAGAAGTGAACCTTAGACCTTTCAGCTGCATAACTTGGCAATTGTCAATGCTGCACCCACATTCCTCAGCGGAAAAATGCTCCCAAGGATTCTGAGTTCCTAACCTCTAAGTTTTCTTGGTGGTATGTCATCCACCACACCTGTAGGCACCATCTTCATTCCTTTAGCATTCCGCTAAGCTGAGTATGAATAGTTAATCTACTCAATGTATATTCTTGATATTCAGAGTATTAAATGATGCAGTAAATAGCAGAAGGTTTGCAGAGGAAAAAACACATGAAAGCATTGGAGTGATTTTCATCATTTGTTAATTCTGACATGTCTTTTATAATCTGTGGTTCCAAGTAGGTCCTATTTTGGAATGCACTGCCCAAGAATCAGGACCCCCATCTCTGGTTTCCAGGCATGGCATTGTTTCCCAGGGTATCCCTACCTTCTTTCTTTGCTTCTTCCTTGGTTTTTTTTGGTGGGGGAGAGAGGGAAAGGGCTTGGAAATTTTTCTTATTTTCATATATTCTTAGCAATACATTTAAAATAGTTGTATTTTATTCAACATTTAGGTTTTTGTTGTTGAAGAGCTTTTCAAAATATCTGGTTTACTGCACTCTTCAAAGTGGAAGTTCTCCCTAAAAACTCCAGAGAAAGGAAATGGAATAAATGTGTATGATTTTATCTCATTCCTTTCAGCTTTATCTGATACTCGTACGTAAACACTCTTTGCATTGAAGAAATGAGGTAATGCAATCAGTTCACTGATATTATTAGAGACCACATAGAATTCTGTTAAGTTCTCTTCTGTGCTTTCTCCAGCACCATCTCCCCCACCCCAAGTCTCATAGCAACTTTGAATTGCTAGGAAATTTTAGTCATTCTTGTGGAAATAAGAAATGTGACCAGGTCCTCCCCTAAAAGAGCAACAGAAAGTCAAGCCTCTGCGGCCTGTTCTCCAGGCAGGCTTACCTGATTGTATTGGCCTCATGAAACAACTTGGAAGAAAGTTTCATGGTGCAGCATGAGTTAGTATATCGTTGCTAGTGCCAGAGATAGAACTGGGGTATGATCAGAACAGCCAGAAGGGTGGGTTAAGATACGGAAGTAATGATGATGAGATTGGTATGACAAAAAAATATATCAGTGCTTAAGATCGGTCAGGCATTGTTTTAAGCATTTTATATATTTAAACCACTTAACACTCACCACAACCCCCCGAGGGAGGTATCATGATTTTCTCCATTTTTCATTGTTTATACACCTTGCCTAAGGTCATCCATAAAGCAAGTGGGGGAACCAGGCCTTGCATCCCTGTTCTAAATCTCCATGCTGCATCTCACTGAATCACTCGAGGTGACTAACTCTATGTCCTGTGTTCTTAAGTCCACACAGTTACCTACATAGATATTTGAAAGGAGATCAATTTCAGTTTTGTGTTACTTAGCAATAGGTGATTAGTTACATCTAGGCCTTTTTATATATTTACTTAGTGAATTAATAGTTTTAGTTTTTTGTTTTAGAGGTAGGTGGTAAGGGTAAAAATAGGTTGTGTCCTTTTTGTGTTTAGGACAAAAATTGGGAATTACACCAGCTATGGACTTAACTAAATTCAGTTAAACCATAATCCTTAGATCCCTGTCCATTGTTTGTGTCCCTCTGGTGTCTATCACTTGTTAGATGAGCAAAGAAGAAAATGAGTTTATTTTCTTGGTTTTATATCTACCCATGTTCAACTATATAACAATCAATAAACATTTCTTTTTCTTTTCTTTTAAGTGTCCTCCCTGTGCCAGTTGTTATGTTAGGATCTGGGATGGCACGTTAAACAGGACAAATGAGGTCACTGGGCTATGTGGTTTAAAATCTGGTGGAGGTGATAGACAAGTAAATAAATTTAACCATTGTCGGATACAATAGAAGCGTTATCTCAGTCTCTTCTACTCACAGACATCTAGATATTTTGAGCTTTTTCTACTAAATTAAAGTCAAAATTTTAAACAAAAAAAGATCACTAATATAGATACAAGGTAAACTTAAAGACATTGTGGCTCTTGATCTATGAAATATTGTAATGATGATTCTCTGGCATAGTGAGGTTTTACATAATAAAAAGCATTAATGGGGGAAAAACTGTAATTTTCACATCCCCACGTATGTACCTTAAGAAGACAGCAGCAAATTGGAATAGTACCAAATGAAACTCAGAAATATTTGTTGAATGGATGAATAAAGAAACCAAATTTACTAGAGATCTTCCGTCTTTCCCTTAATGGAGAAACATTTGAACTATTCTTTGTAACTTACTTAATTTCATTCCTCATGTTAATGATTGCCCTACTAGATCTCAATGATTTTTTTTCAGGTTTTATTTTTCTTTGCAAAGAATTTAGCAATTCTCTTTGTTCTGTTTTAGGAACATCTGTTGCAAATTTAGTATTGAGTTTATTTGAAACTAACAGCTGCCCAGTAGCACGGTAAGAAAAACAGCCTAGGTGAAATTTCCCTGCAGATTCCTTTCTAAAAGGGCTAGTTTCTAAAAATGTATCATTAATTACATTTAAATTATGTGATATGAGGGATACAGAAATGACAATAATTCTCCCTGTTTAGCATGAGGGATCAGTGTTTTTTGTTTATGATAATCCTAATGTATTTAATCCAAATATTTAGATTTTTAAAGGCTACAAGCAAGAAAAAAGAGTTACAATCCGAACTTGAGGCCAGCTGGCTTATCTGGCTCTTGGCTAATGCTTTCCAAGTGAAGTGCCATGGCCCAGACTCTGCAAATTTCTTTGACAAATTCTCAACTCATGTCTGCTATAAATCACGTTAAAATAAATTTGAATGGTATAACAATCTGAGCCTTTGAGTGGAGGCTTACTTTTCAGAACTAAGCAAACAACAAGCTACTACTAAAACAACCATTAAAAAGAAAACCACAAAACTACTACCAGACTAGACTCTACAAATCTTGGGGCCTCTGATGTCCAAATCAGAAGTTTTAGCTATTTCAGCAAGAAGCATTTATGAAATGTTTGCAAACATTCCTCCTCTGGACACATAAAATATGACGGCAATAATACACTCTTTAAATGTTGAATTTGTAGAATTGCTCAACAACCGAAGACAACTTACGCTCATATTGCTAAATCTTCGCGTAGAGTCTATTATGCTAAGCTTCTACACACACCATCTCTCATTCCAGACAGCAGCCCTGAGAGGTGAGGATTATTGCTAACCTCATGTTGTAAATGAGGAATGGAAGTTGAATAACTCATTTAAAGTCATGTAGTAAACAGATGGGCAAAGTCTAAGGTCACTGAGCTAGCAAATGGCAGGGCTGGGACTCAGATGCAGGCCTTTCTAATTCAAAATTCCATCTGCCATACTGCAGTTGAGGACTCATCTTTTATGTATCTTCCTTGGGAGAGTGCAAAAGTAATGAAGAAGACATAAAGGGCAGAACTCAAGACATGGATGCACTGGGTAATGCTGCGGCAATATGCTGGTCCTCTCTTTTTACTCCAGCCCCTGAAAGTGAAGCCCTTTCTGCCTTCTCCCTTTCTTCCTCTTGCCTCTATACCCCTTATTTCCTCTGGTCCCCATATTACTTATTCCTACTGTGTACTAATATGGGCAGCCAGCCCTGGTGGTCTAGTGGTTAAGATTTGGCACCCTCACCGCTGTGGAAACCGGATCAGGGAACCACACTACCCATCTGCAGGTCATCATACTGTGGCAGCTGCGTGTTGCTGTGATGCTGAAAGCTATGCCACCGGTATTTCAAATAGCAGCAGGGTCACCCATGGTGGACAGGTTTCAGTGGAGCTTCCAGACTAGATAGATTAGGAAGGACTTGACCACCTACTTCTCAAAAAATTGGCCATGAAAACCCTATGAATAGCAGCAGAGCATTGTCTTATATAGCACCGGAAGGTGAAAGGATGGTGCAAAATACAGAGCAGGGTTCTGCTGTGTTGTACACAGGGTCATAGGAGTTGAAATCAACCCCACAACACTAACAACAACAAACTTATATGGACAATTCTTCCTAAATGTACATCAGGGTCTGCAAAACTGTCACAAGACACAGGACACAGGAGAACTCAAAAAATAGCTAGATAAAAGACAGTATGTAGAGATCAAAATGTATCATTCAAAACTCAAAGTTCTGCTTTTGTTTTTCTGTACTCTTCCAATAAACTGGCTGTACAGAACCATTGACTGATGGCATTTTAAAGTTGAAAAGAGCCATAGACGTAATCAAGTCAATGTTTTCACTGTAAAGATGAAGGAAACGTGTCCTAAGGAACAGGGGTGACGTCTAAGGTCATAGAGCCAGCAAGTTGCAGATCTGGGACTTTGCCATGGGAACCCTCATGATCAGCTTACGCTCTCTTTTGAATCCATGTGGTGGAGATCTCCTTTGAAGCACAAAAAGTGACTGCTGGGCTTCTCTCCAAGCGTGGGATTCCATGCTGTGCTGGATGAGGCAGGGCACATTCCTGTAAGACTTTGAGTTCTGAAATCAAGTAGACCTGAGTCCAAATCTCGACTTTGCCACTTACTGACTTTGTGATTCAAGACATGTTACTTGCCATCTTTAGGACTCACTTTCCTCATCTGTAACAGGTGGATGATACTACATGCCTCCCGTGGTTGTTGACAGGATTAAAGGACATAATAATGTTTATAGATTGCTTGCTTGCTCTGTGTCATATTCTGTGCTAAATATTTTATATTGATTTTGTTATATAATACTTATAATGTATGCAAAATGCTTACACCATATAGCAGTAAATGTGTGTGTGTATATATGTGTGTATGTGTATGTGTGTACCCATACACATATCAGTTAGGAATGTTACACGCACACACATACACACACGTACCAGTTAGGAATTTCATTTAAGCTTTGACTACATGGGCTTAAGTAAATAACAGTGTCCTATGGTAGGCAGTCCAGTCCTTGTTGTTGTCCCATGAAGCTACCAGGGCTCACACTCTTTCCATCTCTAGCTCTGCCAAACCTTAGTAGAAGGCTTCCACTCTCAAGGTCACATGATGGCTGCTCAATCATACCACCATCCATGCTTCAGACAGTCAAATGGCAGGAAGGAAGACAGCAAGGAGCAGAAGGGCAAAGCATGTTCTGCTGGAAATGTTGCCCAATGATATGTAAGTACTCCTGCTTATACATTATTAACTCCTCTATCTAGAAGAAAGGCTGGGAAAGATAGTTTTTATTTGGGCATATTCTATCCCCAAGTGTATGAAAGGGTAGGTAACTGGAAATTTCTGTTACACATTTTTCAAGGTTAGGTGAAGATTCTGTACAATCCAATCCAATTTATTAAGAAGTATAAATATATATATATTTATGTTTATATATGTATATATAATATATATACACACTGTATATTCATACACATACATTTTATTGTTTTGAAAACATGGCTACTTATCATCAGAGTCTTAGTATATATAAAAGTAAGGAATGTAAATATGATTTTCACCTCAGCCCAGTGAATTGGTGGCTGGGACTTGAGGCAGGGATTAAGCAAAAGAAAATGATCACACAAACAAAATGGTTTGTTGTGTGTTGGAGTAACTGAAGCAGGATCCAGAAAGGAGTATAACAGCAGAGAAGAGGCAAATCCTCTAGGAATGCCATCAAAGGGATAGCTATGGAAGGAAATTCACCTAGGTAGAGAGAAATTGTCTAGGAAAGAGAGTCATATCTGTAAGTAGGAGATCTGGAGGGTACTGTTGCTCAAGAAGTTAGGAAGCTGTTTGAGGGGTAGTGTCACCTAACCTCAAGGTCAACAGATGGAGAAAATACAAAGAGATGGCTTGGCGTCCTCACTGATAAGACAGGGGAGAAAGAGAGAGAGGGGGAGAGAGAGAGAGAGAGAGAGAGATCTGATCGAGTTCATAGTTGGGACACGAGGGAGGTTAGGATTAGAAGAGAAATATAATAGCTTGTAGTAAGTTACTCCAAGTTGAACTGAGTAATGAGTCTGTATGCTTATATTTCACGACACATAATAAAATAAATTTTCCACCCTCATTGCCTCCCTGAGCTTGGGCTTTCTTCCACACCCCTTACTCAGCAGGGCCATTGGGGAAGACAAACAGCAAAGAGCCAAGTTTGAAGTCTTAGAAGAGAATCTTCTGAGACATTCGCTGAGAGCCATAGAAAGTTACTTGCGGCAGAAACTTTCTGGAATTTTTCCATTCTAAGATTCTCTGAGCCCATTTCGTCTTGGGCTTTCAGAAATTGACAAATGAATGAAATATTGACTAGTTCCTACAGCTTAATAAAGGACAGCATGAAATCTTCTGGGTATACCAACTCCTTGTTTGCCGTGTTTGAGGCTAAGAGTGCCTAGCATATAGTAAGCACTCAATAAAAATGTAATTAAATTTATTAATTAAAATAAGTGAATGAATAACCATCTAGAGAGTACTTAGTGTGGCTCCAGTAAATGACAATAGGCTTATAATATGTTATTCAGCTGTTGACAGTGCTGCAAAAACCAGCTTGCAGAGAGTATAATTTGAATTTTTGTTTTCTAGTATTTGGTGGAAATCATGATGAATGGACTATTTCCGTGCAGAGAAAAGGTATTTTGGAGGAATAACAACAACAATTGCTATAAAACATGTTGATTCCCTGTTAAAATGTCCTGAAATCATATCACTTTTCTCAAATCTACAATTTGTGAGGATGAGAAAATCATTCCCCACCCTACCAAAAAAATCCCCCCAGATTAAATTATATCTAGTATTTTATTGGTATTCATAACAGATTGACTAAAAATTCTTTTCTAAGTTAGGTTTTCTTCTTCGTTCTCTCAGTGTTTTAAAAAATTGTAAGCCTTAAAGATATGGGTCTGATTAGCTCAAAGTCTTTCCAACTTTGTGTATTTGATGCTAGCGTTCATTCATTCAATAACGGTATGGCCCTACTATGGTCAAAGTGAGTCAAATAAGATCTGAGTCCTGCTTTCAGTCTACCAGAAAATAAAAATATATAAACCATCAATTAAAATATCCTGCTATTAAGGGATGTAAGTGCTGAAATATAGTGATGTAAGCACCGTAATGACAATTTGCACAGGGTCCCCTGGCAAGATAGGGAGGCAGATTAGTGTCATTTTTAAGAGCTTAAACTTGGATTTTGAAGTCTGTATTTAAGTTTTCTAATCTGCTTATGCCTCTCACTAACTGTGTAATGTTGGGAAAATTGTTTTATCTCTTAGAGCCTAAAGTTCCTCATCTAAACAATCAAGATAGTAGTAGTATTCATCTCAAAAGGTTTTGTGAGGACCTAATGAGATATATTTATAGAGAAATCATTTTGAATAAAACAAAAACTCTTTAAAGTCATGCTAAATTCTAGCATTGTCTCTCACCAATCTCATTTTTTCTCCCTTTCCCTTACTCCTTTCTCACCAGCCAGACTTCCTCCAGGTCCTGGAGTGCACCAAGCTTTCTCCAGGGCCTCAGCACATGCTGCGTCCTTGTCTGAAATGCTCTAACATCACAATTCACCCTATTAATTATGATATCCCTGAGATTTCAGCCCAAATATCTTTTCTGATCCCAAAGTGTAAATCAGTTCCATTGAATTGACTGCCTTCTTTCCTAGCTGCCTATTGTTTTCTTATACGGAATTTGTCATAATTTGTAATACTATCTTCTGTTGTATTTATACAATATTTATCTTCCTCACTAGACAGTAGCTCAAAGAGGGTAAGGATGATATATTTTTGCTTCATCACCATAAACTCACTTCAGCATAAAGCTTGGCACACAGGATGCACTTTAAATATTTGATATTTAATGAATAAATAAATAAACGAAAACGTGACTTTACATATAAAGCTATTAGTGTATTTTAAGTGTGCTTGGCTCTGAGTGTCTTTTAAATGCCAACTTTTATCATTTTAAAGAGCAGGTATCAGATTTAGATAGTAGGGGAGGTCAGAAATTTTCTTGGAAAGAGATGACTTTGGAGATGAATTTCGAAGTCAAGTTCTTATAATCCCCATATTTCTGGCTTTACAGAACAGAGGTTTTCAAACTATATCAGTATGTTTTATGGCAATCCAGCAGAATTTTAGGGAAAAAATGACTAGTTACTTCACTTTTGAAATTACTTAGCATAGTTTCTTCTGAAGTGTTCAAAGCATTGCCTCACATTATCTCTTCAAGGTAGGTAGCAGGAAAGATGATCATTTCTGTTACAGAGGTGGAAAATTACATAACAAAAATAAAAAGTTAAAGTCAGGCTATGTGATGGAACTTCTGGCAGAGATGAAGACTAAAAGGCAGGGGTCAAAAAAGCAAACTTTAAAGCCTACAGGTCAAGGAGATTATTACTGAATTCCTAGCAAGTTACACATTTGGCAGCCATAGACCACACGCTGGATCTGATCTGCCCAACAAGGGCATCTAGGAAAAGGGAGTGGTGCACATTCTAGCAGTCTGGACCCCCCAAGTGAAACTCACTAGAGCCTCATTAGGAATCAGGATGTCTCAGTCTTGGTGGGCCTCGGCCCTGATTCTGTGGACTGAAATGACCTCCAGTAGGTCAAAATAAGACTCTGATAAAGTCTGAAGTGTTGCAAGGTGCTCACAGTCTTAACTTAGTAACATTTTTCAGAAAATACTATTTCAGATTTGAATACCTATTTATGGAGTTTTTTAGAAGACTGTCATTCTACCACATACTCTAATATTTCAACTTTGCCAATCTAAGCTCATTTAAAGAACTTAAAATAATCAAAAATGCTGAAGTATTTAACATCTGTTTTCCTTAAAACGAATGGAAAGCAGGACTAGATCTTCATTTCAGGAAACTCATCCAAGTTTACAACAGCAAGAAAAGCGTTCTGATTTTCTGTTCAAGAAAGTATTTCTTTTTTCATTCCCTCTTGGTCTCTGGCTCCTAAAGTAACAACTCTCAGAAAGGATGACAACAGAGACCGTCTATCAATCCTGACGACTCAGTTTCCTTTGTCTCAGCTTTGGCAGGCTTGTTCCAGCCCATCTGAATTGCTGCATTCAGTGTCATTCTTGAAATGTATACAATTGCTTTCTCTTGCCTGATATGCCAGTCTCATGGATTGAGGCCATGACTCCCCTGAGTCAATATTTATTTAGTGTTTATTATAGGCCAAACTCTAAACTAAGCTCTAGGAATGCAAAGACAATAAAACAAGATCACTTCCTATGAGGAACTCTAATCTACTGGGTAGGAAGAAATGCCAACAATTCATTGCAGAGTGATAAGTACTCCATGATAGTCACATTTTCTATGGAAACTCAGGAGAGAGAGTAAGACCATTAAATCATTCATTTATGGAGCGCCTACTTAAGGCAAAGCCTTGCCCTGTAGCTGAGGAAGATAAACACTGAAAAAAAAGTTTCTTTTCCTCCAGGAACTCCACATGATCCTATGAGAGCCCAACACATAGATAAATAACTCAAATAATATATAATGAAATCTGTTATAGGTTTTTTAAAATAACTGTGAAAAAGTGCTCTGTGTCTGGGAGGATGTCTAGTTCAAGCATTATGGCAGAAATCCTAAAACCCGCTCATACCTAAAAATGCTCATTAAAATATCTTAATATATATTTTAAAGTGCATTGCTGAGCTGGAAATAAAGTAAAGAAAGTCCTAAGAGGCTGAAAAATAAAGCAACAGTACAAATCTATAAAAATAAGCCAGTGATGAATATCAGCTCTTCCTCTAAACTCGTCTACCATTTCCCCATGACTTAGAGAGTTGGTTTTGTTGTTAAATGTGGATCATGAAGAAAGATTAAGATCATACAAGAAGGAATATTAGATTAGAGACAAAAAAGCCTAGATGTCCAAAATTACAGTCAGTGAAACGGTGAACTAGAAAAATTTCTTCCTTGACCTTGACTCTGAGTGGGAGGGAAAAATCCTCCTCTGAGCTGACTATCGCAGGGGTTTGGGGCCCAAATTTATGCTACTTTTGTGTTTGAGATACCTTAAGCTGAGAATTTATTATAAAGTGACCCCATGTTGGCAGTGTCCCAAGATGCCTGGAAGAAGCAAATATAAATCCTCTACAGAAGAATGCACCTTTATATCTAGGCCTCAAAAATTCCCACAGATGCCGTTTATGAAACATATGCTTATGATAACAAATCATAAAATTCAAGGAAAGAAACAACCAAGAACATGAGTCAGTAAAAACAAAACCAAAGAAACATAAAACAGCCAAACAAATTAAAAAATAAAGATAGCAGCCTCAGACCCACAAAGACATTAGATATTGTAATTATTGAATTAGTATATTTAATGTGTTTAAAGAAATAAAAGAGAATATTTGAAGTAAGAGTATAGAATAGCAGATTTTAAAAAAAGAATAGGCAGATTTGAAAACACTAGAAATAAAAAATATAATAATTGAAATGAAAAACACAATGAATAAATTAAACAACACGTTTAACAAAGCTGAAGAGAGAATTAGTAAATGGGAAACTATCTGAAGAAATCCAGAACATAGGAAGACACACAAAGAGATAAAATATTATAAAGAGAAATTAGGAAACATGAAAGATGCAGTGAGACAATGTAAAAAATGTGTAATTGGACTTCCAGAAGAAAAGCAGAGATAATGCAGAGAGCCACTATTTGAAGTGATAAGGTCTGAGAATTATCCAGAAATGATGAAAGAACTATGAATCCTTAGAAGCAGGAAGTCCAAAAAGTTCCAAGCAGGTTAAATAAAAAGAAATCCACACAAAGACTTTTTTTTTTTTTTTTTGGTGAGGAAGATTGGCCATGAGCTAACATCTGTGCTCATCTTCCTCTATGTTGTATGTGGGACACCACCACAGCACAGCTTGATGAGTAGTACATAGGTCTGCGCCCAGGATCCAAACCTGCGAACTCCGGGCCACTGAAGTGGAGTGTGCGAACTTAACCACTACACCACTGGGCGAGCCCCCATAACAAGACTTTTTATAGTGAACTTTCTGATTATCAAAAACAAAAACAAAAAAAGTCTTAAAACTAGCCAGAAAGAAAAAGACAGGTTATCTACAGAACAAAAACAGTTAGATTGACATCTAACTTCTCAGAAACAACAGTGTAAACTAAAAGAACATAGAAAACTATCTTCAGGCTATAGAGAAAATACTTGTCAACTTAATGTTATATACTTAGCAAGATTATCATAAGAGCTTGAGAATAACATAAAAGTTTTTTCAGACAAATAACATTGAGGAATTTTTTTTGATCAATAATACATGCTAAATATGTAAGAAGGACAAATGAACAAGAAAATGCATAAACAATAACAATACTGTCTAATTCTGTGGGTATAATAGTGCTACAATCAAAATATTGTGGAAATTAGCCTTTCTTTGATTAAATACAGGTGTTAAAATGTCTAGGTTAATGATTAAAATAAAAAAGGAAGAATTTATAATTCCAAACTGGTTGTGGGCAGAAACAAGAATGACGAAAAAAAGGGCACAAAAATATGCAAGAAAGAAGATTAAAAGAAACAAAGAAACATAGAAAAAGCACAAAATTTACAAAGCACAAAATAAGACAGTAGAAATGAATTGAAATATGTCAGTAATCATAACAAATGTATATAGGCTAATTTTTTGTTGTTGTTAAAAGACAAACTTGCCAGACTGAAGAAGAAACAAAATTCATCTATATGTTGAATTCAAGAGGCACACCTAAAACAAAAGCATTCACACAGGTTGAAAGTGAAAGGATGTGGGGCCGGCCTGGTGGCGCAAGTGGTTAAGTGCGCATGCTCTGCCGCGGCAGTCCCGGGTGCTCCGCTTCGCGGATCCGGGGCGCGCTCAGACGCACCGCTTGTTAAGCCATGCTGAAGTCCATATTTGGCAAGGATGTGGAGCAATACGTATGTTATGTACTCTCACTGCTGGTGGGAGTATAAATTGGTGCCATCGTTTTGGAAAGTGCTCTGACATTACCTAGTAGAGAAACTTGCACATGTGTTGCAGGATACATGTACAAGAACGTTCATAGCAGCACTGTTTGTAAGAGCCCGAAGTAGCGAAAACCCAAATGCCCATCATCAAAACAATGGATAAATGCAGTGTATTCATATAATGGAATACCACGCAACAATAAAAATGAAGGAAACACAGCTACACAAAATAGCAAATGTTATAATATTAAACTAGGGAAGGAATACAAAAAAGAATGCATAGATAATGGTACCATTTATATAAAGCACAAAAAATAGGTAAAATAAATCATATGATGAGCAGTGAACTAGCATCATCCTCTGTTGTGGTAATGCATCATAGGCAGCTTCTGAGAGAAATTTCTTCAGAGGAGTGAGACCTAATCCCAGATGGTAAATGTTAGAGGAGAGAAGGGATGGAGAAGTGCAGACATCCAGTGTGGCTAATCTCATAAGAAGTTGGGTATTGAAGAGAAAGTGAAGGGGAAAATGGTAAACTAGAAGAAAATGGAGTCAAACCAGTAATAATTGCTGACATTTATTGGGTGTTTATTAAGAGCTTTACATAGATTATCTAAATTAACCCTTGCAACTCTGAGATGGGTACTTCTGTTATTTACACTTCATAGAGGGGAGAACAGAGAGATTAAGATCATACAGCTAACTGGTAAGGTCAGGATTTATACATAGGCAGTCTGACTGGAATATACTTTTTAAACAGGATACTAAAATACAGCAGGATTCTCAGCCATGGGTGAGATCTCAGCATGCTTGCAGCATAAAGGGAGTGAAATCGGGAGACGGGTTGTAAAGAAAGAGGGCAAGGTATAGCAGAATATAGGAGATTCTGGGATTAATCAGGAGGAGAGGTGGGGCTGGAGAAAATACTCTTCATTGGGACTAGAGAAAAGGAAGAAGTGATGGCAGCACTTTGAGATATGGGTGGCAGGAAATTGCATGGGTTCATTTTGGGTGATTTGGTCGTGTAGTTTAGTTGCGGAGATCATCTGTTGAGGTAAAGGGAGACCAGAGTAGCTTTCTGTCCTCTGAGCAGTAGCTCTGGTTTGAAACAGCTGGGGACCGCAGGGGCTGAAACAGTGGCTGTACAGCGAGTAGCATATTACTTGGGGTTACGTTCTAACATCAGCACATAAAGTAAAAATCACATATAATCAAATTTACTTTTGAAAAATCCCTTAAGTCGCCCATAAAGTACAGTATACATGGTTTTGTGTGTACTGTCCTGTCTCTCAATTAGCCTGACAGAGCCAGTTTTTCCTCTAGCGATGACACAGATGGCTATTTCTTTGGTTGATCACCAGAAAAATGAGTTGGCTTGCACTGGGCCCTTTGTAGGAAGAAATCCATGCACGATGAAACTCCACTGTGCAGGGCAGTGTTACAAGTATAGCCTGTGGAGACAGACTAGGGTGTGAATCCTGGCCTGATCTGTTACCTGTGTGATGGGGAACAGCTTTACCAGATGTTTCAGAGTCTCAATTTTTATTTTCTGTAAAAATGATTAGTATGGAGGCTGACATAAATTTGATGCTCAATTACTAGTGGAAAATAAGAAAAAATAAAACCAAATAGTAAAACCAGCTGGTGTGGACAAGTAAAGCAGGATGAACCAAGGATCGGGCTAAGTTTGGGGAGCCTGAAGCAGTTATCCACTAGGCTTTGCCAGGGGTGCTTATGATATGGAATCCAAAGTAAGAAAGCATGGGGTTGAGTTTACTCAGAATTGAGGACCAGTGTTAAGGCTATACAGGGCATACCATAAGGTCAAGTGTAATGGTGCATAGGACCCTGGTAGGAGCAACTGTTGAAAATAGTTGCCTTAGGAGGCTATAGTGGGTGCTCACTGAGGGGTGGGAAGAGTTAACACACTGATAGAATAAGGAAGAATCAAGGAACTAAAAGTCACACTGAATTTTAAGAGCAAGATTAGTCCGGATGAGGGAAGAAAGAAAGTAAAATATGGGAGGTGATGGTATGGGGGGAAGACTTTTTTATACTCTCTTAGGTTCTGTTCGTGGGGCCTACAAATTAAGCTGTCAAAAGACAGAGTAACAGGAAAAGATAAAGCATACAAGTTTTATTTAATATTTTCATGTGGCATGGGGGACTTCATAGGAAGAAGTGACAACCCCAAAGAAGCAGTTAGACCTGGGGCTTATGTATGATTTAACAAAGAGCAATAAATTGTGGAGACATGACAAGACAAAGGAAAAAGGGGTTTGGTCTAGGGCCAGTAAATTATAGGAAAATGACTAGGAAATAAATGGAGGAAACTAATGGAAGATTAGGGTTATTTTAGTAAGGTTTGTGTGTGCAGACTCATTTTGGCATCAACTCCCCATCTCTGGTGATAAGAACATTCTCTTTTTCCTGGTACAGGGAGAGCACCTTTCTCGCTTGAAATTTATGCCTTGCTTTTAGGTAGAAAGTGGAAAGGGCAGAGAACCCTTCCTGCATCTGCTATTTCTCAATCGCCTTCAGCTCAAAATAATTAACATGCCCAAGCGGCATATTTTCGGGTGGTGTGTTCTGATCCTCTTCAATGGAGTTCAGAGATCGCATCTGGAGGTTGTCCTTACTGTCAGATTTGAAGCTTTTCCTTCTGCAATGAAGCCTTTCATGGACTGGATGTGGTCTGAGACAACAGAAAACTTCTTTTCTAAACTTGAATATGAATAGCATGTTGCAGCACATTTCTTTGAGTGGTCGTGAGAGCCTCGTTATTTTTAAGGACAACAGCATGGTGTGCTGTTAAGATCATTAGGTCTGGAATCAGGAGCATGGGGTCTGGAACCATGCTATCTAAGTTCAAGTGCTGGCTCTTCCATTGACCAGCGGTGTGACTTTGGTCAATGGGACTAACTTCTCTGTTCCTCAGTTTTCCCATCTATAAAAGGGGAATAAAAGTGGTTGTTGAGAGGCTTAAATGAGCACACTTTGAACTGTGATGAACCCTTAGAAAGTGCTCAATAAATGAGCTGTTATTATTATGAAAATGGAAAAAACTCGGTTACTGATGGGCACTGAGCTTCTTCTGGGCTGATTCTAGTTTGCTTTTTAATCAATGGCATGCACTTTGGAGTTTGCTGGCTGGGATTAAAAGGGCTATTGGTGGCCGTGGAGCACACTGCACTCTGTTAAGTGAATGACCCTGGGTGAGATGAAGGGTTTAGTCCGTGACGATAACTTCAGGAGCCTTGTGATCAGCATGACTGAGAAATGGTACTGTCTTCAGGCACCCTTTCCTCAGCCATCACAGTGACAGATCTCTTCCCCCACTTTTTTTTCTAGAGACATTTTCATTCTTTCACAGGAACTCTATGTATTCCTGGCTCCTGGATTACCCTTACAAAGAGACCTGTACAATCACATCTATTGTTTGTTTTTTGTCATAATTTTAACATTTTTTTTTATCTATGTGGTTTGCAACCTAATGACTGTTTCTGTAACATCTATCATTCTGACTGAGATAATAACACCCAAGTAGAACAAGGAATGAATAATTTAACAGGAAAAATTAGAATCCCGGTGTAAGCTTCTTCAAAGAGATTTTCTGAATTAAAGGTGAGGTAATCTGTTTGGTGTAGAATAAATTAACCCTTTCTTTTGTGTTCAGAGCTCCTTAGAGGATTGTACATGTCTTGTATGAATGAAGTTGAAACAATTAGGTATTATATCTATGTGTTTAAGAGCATCCATGCAAGATACTCTTAGTATACGAAAAGTCTTTTGAATGGTTAGTGCAACAACCTGCCTAGTCTAAATGTCTAACCTAGGTCCCCAACTAGCCTTTAAAAACATCTTTCACAGTATAGGACCCCAAGCTGTACGACTCTCTGAAGCCACATCACCTTTGACTCTTACTAATTGGAAAACCAACCCGCTTTGATTCCTTCCACAAGGTTCAGCAACGGACTCTGATGAGACCCCAGCACTGTATGCTCTTAATGTTAGGATGGGACAAAAGCCAGTTTTGTGATGCACTTTTCTTATAGACCAACGGTGTTTGCTAGTTGAAAATAGAACAGGAGAAACCAGTAAAAGATACTGGTATTGCCAAGCTCCAGAGGGGTTAAGGAAAATGTGGGGCTTCAATGAAATGCAAGTTTAAATAAAGAGAAAAGATGATTTATAGTTTAACAAACCATTATAATTTTTGACTTTAGAATTTCTTCTTGAACTAGAAATTTGGAGAGCAGTAGGCAGGTAGCGGTGGTAAAGAGTTTAAAGAGAATATGTTTTCAGTTTCAGTATCTCTTTTAAATCATGCCTCGAAATAAGAAATAGATGTTTGGGTCTGCAGCTGGAAGGTCAAAAGGCCAATGGAGAAGAAGTTCTTTTTTATTGTAAACATATGAATTAATCATGACTCACAAATGGAATCAGGAGAAATCTGCAGCTGGAAAAGGAGATAAAAGAAGAAAAAAGGGTTTTATTTATTTATTTGTATAAATACACACACACACGTGTATATACACACACGGTATAAATATGCACTCACACTTACCTATAGTTCCTGAAAATCATGACCTCAGTGGAGAAGTAATACTGATTAGACACTTGAGAAGAAAAACCAGCATTCATATTTTTACCTTGGGCTCAATTTGTCTAGAATGTGTGCCAAAGCAAGAGTCTCCTTAACAGATTTTAATACAAAAGCCTTTCCTTCCCCTATTTGCACCCCAAATCTGGTATATTTTCAAATGCAAAAATTAAATGAAATGCCATGTGAGTTCTTGTGTGACAGAGCTTCAGAGCTATAAAGAGGGCAAGCAGCACAGAGGGACATTGAACCAGCAGGAGGTTAACCCTATAAATGGCTCTTCTTCACCGCTTTGAAGTTTTTTCCTATTAAAAGTTTATCTACATATCTATCTACCTATCATCTGTCTATCTTTACAACAGTACAATGTACAAAGACATGGGACTTTCATTTCTACATACTTTACTCTTTTTCTTTTTTTCTTCCAAATTAGACTTTCAGAATTTACTACCCAGCATACTGACTCGAGTCAATGTGGTCGTGGGTTAGTTCTCCTTCACAATTACTGGCTACTCCAGAGGGCTGGGGTCAGATGCTTGATTAAATAAATTACAGCTTCGGGTCCCCTCCAATAAACCATGTCAGGCTTTAGGCAACCCAAAACAATGCTCCCTGTTTTAACCCATAATGGGCAGTTGAGTTTAGTAAATGGCCTAATCACTGCAGCATAAATATTTATGGGAGAATTTTTCCAATTAAGGGAGAGGCTTGTTTAGATGCTATCAGTTTAGAGAGGGCTTTTCCAACAAGAAAATTACTGTTAAAAGACATCAGGAAATGGTTAAACTCCAGAAGGCTAAAAGGTCAGCGAGTCTGCAATGTGCAAAGCCTGCATTCCTATTACTGCTGTCTATATGCATTAAACCCTCTCTCCTACCCCTTTAAAACGGGGGATTCAAAAATGGCTCTTTGTACCTAGGAAAAAGATGTTGGTTCATTCATATTAAAAATATTTATGTTGAGAAATAAAAATGTAGGCAATGACTTAACCAGATTTGGTGTTTTCCCAACTTTTACAACAGGCTGTACACAGGTCTTGCTTGTTTGCCGGGTCTAGAGTCTGGAGGGTGGTGCCGATAATGGTATTGAATGATTTCCATGGTAGGTGCTGTTACGTGGACTTCAAGGATTCTTGTTGCACACACCCTAGAAAGAGATGTAAACATGTAATTTGTAAGTCATATTACTGAGAAAGAGCTGTACTAAATCTTAAATGTGGAATACAGGCAGAAAAACTCCCAGAGGAGAATATGTGATTTCAGTGGGAATTCATTAATCTACCAGTGTACATGCATGTCTGCCATATGGTATTTTACTCTAAAGGAAGACATAAAAAAGAAAAAGAGAAAGTGGGAAAAAACAATCCCCGTAGAATGTGAACACAAAGTATTTCTGCCTGAAAATAAAGTTACTAAGTTTACAGCAGAAGAAACACAAGAGAGTATCCTAGATTGTACCGTTAGAGCTGAGAAGGTTTTAGAATCATCTGATTTTGATTCTCATTGGAAAATGGAATAAAGTACTAAAGATTAAGGATATTTAGCAACAATTTCAACAGTTAGCTATGAGGTAAAACAGCATAAACCACATAAGATGGGGAAGAGTGGTCTTCCATATTAGGATAACTTGGGTTTGTTTAAGCCAAAAGTATGAACAATCCTTTCCAAGTCGCAGCTGTGGCAAAACCATAGGGCAGTGAGACACCTGAAAAAATACGAGACCATAAAGAGAGGCATTTGCCATTTCATAATTAAACCGGAAGACAATCTACTTTGAGCCAGTATCCAACCCCCAACTCTGCCCCCATCCTCAATGCAAACATCTTAAGTATCTAGAAAAAAATGTCTCCATGCACAACCTCAGCAATGACTGGCTTTTACCCTCACTGCACTTTTCCTCCCAGGACTGCGAATGAATCAAACCAAGGCTTGGAACAGCACTGGTGACAGAGCCTGAGGGTTTCCCTGGAGCATCCTTTAAGCCAAGAGAGTGCTTACCTGCAGAGGCACAGAGTGTGGCTTTGAGGGAAAGCCACTCTGAAACAGCAACACCTTGTCAGGGCTGACTCAGGTTCTGCAGAGGAAGCCTCTGGGGCCTGGGAGAATGCAGGGCGAGTTGTCTTTTAAACACTTGTCCCACTGGGGCTGTCTGACGGCAAGGAACTTGAAATAAAAAAATTTCTAGTACTGGTTCTTCCCGCCCTTCTTAAGCCCTCCTTTTAAAGTAACTTATGTTCTTAGATTTCCCCCTGTATTTTATATCTTCTTAATGATATTAGTTGCTTCAGAATTGAATTTCTCTTGAGCGGGAAGATGAAGCAGCCATCTATGGGTAGAACTCCTCTCAACTTGGACTCGAAGACCTGTTCGACACCATGGCTGTGAAAAGGGAGCCAGTTACACAAATCCAAGCAGATTCTTATTCTACTCAGATTGTTATTCTATCATGTAAAAGTATGTTTGCAGTTACAGAACTAGAGATTCTACTTCAAAGAGACCATGTTGTATAATCTGGAGGATAGGAGTCAGCTCAGATCCCTATTATTCCCCTTTTCTCTGAAATGTTGCCTGGCCTAGATTTCGAGGAGGATACACTTTTTTTTTTTTGCTGTGTTTGACTCATGAACTAGCAGCAGGGAAACAACTACATTCAGAAGGTTCTCCCAGATTAGATCACTAGTACGTGTAGAGATTTGAGATTTGGGCAGAGTTGATACGGTTTTCTGACTTCCCACCTAGAAGTGTTTTAGAGATCAACGAAGTGATGTTGATATTTGCTTTAGGAAAATGCTATATAATAGGTTGAAGCTTCATTAGTAATTAAGAAAAGGAAGTTAACCTTCCGTCTACATCATCTTAGTCTCCATTTACAGAAACTGTCACAGACAATTTTAAGAGCTTTGGCAGGAGTGCTAGATCATCATGATTATCACTCTGGGCTGGGGTGGAGGGGCGATTTCCTTCCTTGTCTCTAGCTCATGCATATTGCAGTCTTGACCATCTGTAACACACTGTAAGACTTCCTTTTCCTGACATAAAGTCTTCGGTATGAGTACTTATTCAGGAACTTTTCAAAATGAGTATTTTTATTCTAAAAACTATGATCTGTCATTTAAAAATAAGCCCACAGATTGTAAGAACAGGTAATTCTTTAGGTTTAGCAAAGAGCTTGAAGCCACACTTCTCCATCAAGATAGTTTTCCAAGTGGTTCTTTTCACATGCTTTCTGTGTATGTATCTCTCTAAGTTAAGAGAAGAAATGACAAAGAGGACATGCTGGGTTTAACTCTGATTTGTCTTCTTACCCCAGAGGTTGAAGAGACAGTTATTCTTGGCGATAACGCTGTGATTTGAATTGGAAGATTTTTTTTTTTTGATAGTGTAAGTAGGGCACTGTTTAGCATACATTTCATTATTTGTGCAGTGGCTGTGACTATCTCAAACTAAATAACTAAACCGCCAAATCATAAACAAAATAAGAAAACCGGAACGTGTATGAGATGTCTTAGGAAGCCTACTGTTTGTGTGCAAATAAATGAACCCATCTAACACTGAACAGGAGCCATGCATCCATTTCAACACAATGAGCTTGAGTCTACAGTAACCAGGTTGGCCAAATGGCTTCGAGTAAACCGTTTACATCCAGCAAACAAGTCACTTCTTTTCTAAGGATTCGGGGCATCCTTTAGTGGAGTTATGGAAATCAGTGTTCTGCACACCCAGAGAAATCAGGACCAGACTAAAGAAACTTCGGTTTGGGATCTAACAGTAATTCAATATATTCTTTATCTTTTTGCTTTGTTCCTTTTGTTTTGTTCTCATGGAAACACCATTTATGAGGAAATTCTGAATGTTTGCTGTTACCATAAGTTTGTTAGCCAATAGTTTACATAAGGTCGATTTAATTAAATGTAAATTTCGAGGGTAACATTGAATTGCTCATGATATGATGAATTGGTTTAACATTTTTCAGGACTTATCCTATTTTTCAGTTTTCCATTTTATTCCATGGATGGATTTATATTCTTCTGCTTACATCACATCATTTTATATCAAATGCAATCATAGCCACCATTAAAAATACAACAAAAAAGAACACTGTAGAGAAAAAAAAATCAATCCTAATTTTAATAATACATTACATTACTGAAATGCTATTGAAATAAGTCCCAAATTTATCTGTTTTGTTTGTGACATAGTACCTTAAAAAAATAAACCCACAATACCAGTTGAATATTTCATTCATATTTAAAATTTTTGAGATTGTTTTATATTTACTACTTAAAAACAACTTTCAAAACTGGTATAAGAAACAGCAAATGATTTTCTTAATGTTTTGGGGGTAATATACAATTGGTTCTTTCTACTAGTGTCCCTGATGGCTAATGGCTGAAACTACTTTATATCAGATCACTTAAATATTTCACACGCTTGGCCAGACTAAGTTTTTTGGTGATTGTCACATTAAGGCAAAACCACTAGGTTACCAAAATGTCTCTGTATACAAAGGGAAAATCTACACTTAAAAAAAAGAGGTTTTTTTTTTTGTTTTTTTGTTTTTAGTAAATGGCTATAAGTGACATACGTGAAGTTTGAAACTCCAGATCTGCTGATTTTTAAGGTGGACAGCATGTCGATCTATGATTTTTCAAAAAAGAAATTTTCAATATTTAGACTCAGTGTATGATTCCAAGCAGTGGATTTTAATCATTTTCAGAAATTAGGGGCTGGGGGAGTTAATTTAGAGTTTCTGAGACGCAAGTTTATAATCCAAAAGTTGGCACTTTGGATAACTGTGGCACAGACGACATTGCTATAACTCAAATACTTCACAACTAAGGAATGCGTGTCTGGAAATTTCCTTCTGAAGTGAATTGTTCCTTCTGCTGATAACTGTGGGGATGAGGGTTACACCCCGCCCCACAATCCCTTGCTCCATGGCTGGTCTGACTGTGTATGAGAAGTCATGTATTCTGACAGCTGGAGCCTCCTTTCCTAAGACCTTTCGAAAGCATCCATCTTTCACTTCTTTGTACACCTGCTGACAGTTTCTTAAATGGATCAGCGGTTTCCTTACTAAGCTACAGAACTGATGACAGTTTGCAAGGGGGTATGAAAAATATCCCGGCCTTGAAGTTGTTTACACCAATATTCACAGTTGATAAATTGGGCTGTCATTCTGATCTTACGGTAGAGGGCAAAAAGGGGATTTAGTAGTGGTGTTGATCGCGGCGATATGAGGCACAAATTGATCCTACATCCATTACCAGATTTCTGCATTTGCCGCCATCTGTTCTTCTCCATCTCCGCCAAGAGCAGGCAAAGAAGGTCTAACCTGCAACAAGAAGGATGTAGGGGATAATATAGAGGGAAGGATATCTGAGAAATAAGGGTGTTAAACCCCGAACTGGACACCTGAGAGAGTTTATGGACCCTCCTTACCCTAAAGGGTTTTAAGTATAAACTGGAAAGTCTACTGTCTGGGGACTAGTTTACTAAACATTCTTGTTTGAAGACAGGTGAAGAAAAAAAATGGTCTCTCAGTGGTTGTTTCAAGGTTTTGGTTGTTGTACTCACTTCCAAACCACTAAAATGTGTGGCTAGACCACCTAGGTTACAGAGTGTAAAATGAATAATGCTATAGTTAGGAGTTATTTGTTTTTGCTTAAATCTCTGATTCCCAATTAATGTGCAATGTCTGAAATATCTGGGTAATTTTTGCAAACTATGCAAGCCTGACCCTTACGACGTTAGTGCTGCTGAACCAGATTCTTGGGATGGGTGGGTGGGAGCAAGGCTGGCCAGGTTTGGCTTTGTGATTAGACACTGTCCTGTTGGTCAAGACTCACTGCTTTGGGTAGGTCAGTTTTTCCTGAAATCTCAGCTCATCAGGATCACCTGGGGAGCTTTATCAAAATGTAAATATCCAGACCCTCATCTGGCCTAAGCAATCAGAGTCTTGAAAGGGGTGGTGGGGCAGGACCTTATATCTGTATTTTGAAAAATCTAACCAGGTGATTCTGATGCCCTGGAAGGTTTGGAGACAACTATTCTAGACGATGGAAAAAATTGATGGAATGAGAACAGTATTTTTAATGATGAAAGGCCACCTGGCACCAAGGGAGAGATTCATGGAGGGTTCAAAGCTGAGATTTGATGAAGGCTATTCTCGTTCGATCAGTATTCTAATTGCAAAAGCAATTTGTCCAAGTGGGAATTTTTTTTGCAATCTGAAATATTGATAGTGTTAACAGCGGTAGTGGAAGCACATAGATGGTTCTGAATCCTAAAGTAGGAAAGTTCAGAAGTAACCTTTAATTCAGAAATTAATATAAGATATAAGGCTCCTAGAACAGGAAAAATGGAATTGATGATGTGTTACCCAACCTGTGGGCTGATGTGTGGATGGACCAGGGAAAATACCGATCCAGCTGCTGAGCTGTTTTGGGCATTCTTGTGTTATTCTCTCTGTGATGACTTTGTCTTAGGAAAGATTGCAGCAGAGTACTGGCTGCTTAAATCTATAGGCAGTTACCCAAGGCTGGCAGAGTGCTATTTTAGGGGTGAGTGGTGGAGGTGGGTTAGGAAGAAGCTGAGAAATTTGAGAGGAAATAAGGGCTAGAAATCATTGTGTAGTCTGATGAGGATTGGGGAGAAGAGATTTTTATACGGACAAGGCGGTTCTGTTGCACCCAGCTTTTATCAGCCTGTTGGAAAGATAATGTGAGTCATTTCTCATTTCCCACTTTCTAAAAACGACAATCTATTAACCAAGTTAACATTAGAATTTAAAATTTTTGTTTTAGAAAGTGTAGGTAGACGAATATGGATTCCTTGGTTTCAAAAATCTCCTTTGGAACTTAAACTGGCAGAAAAGGAGCCTGACTTTTATTAAGTAAAGTCATCGTTATCAGAAGTGGTCCATTAATCTCAAAACTGGAGTTACGGGAGCTGTTATATCTTTTGCAGAAATTGGATAGGAAGTAACAGAATGTTTTCCAAATGGCAAGGATCAAACCATTTGGAATCTGTAGACTGAAGTAAGTAACAGAAGGACCAGAGCCTTGCTCTGTGAGCCTGACTCCCCAATCCCTTTAAAGCTGTGCCACTGACTGAGGAGATAAGTGATGATAAGAGATAAATAGTGGCAGGGCCAGGGCGATTTTCTTTCTGGAGAACAGTCCTAATTTGAGCTCTGCTTGTTTGGCTCAAATTATGGCTGCTTGTTTATTTCCTCCTAAAGGAATAAGGACTGTTTCATTTGAATGTTTTAATGTATGTTTCCCAATATAGTGGGAACTTTTAATAATACTAAGTAACTCAAAACTTTAAATTATATTCACCTCCCTAAACTTGTGCTTGAAAAACATTCTATTACGTAAGATTTCTTAGAAGTGAATCTAGTGGGTTTCAGAGAAACTTCTTACATACCAAATGGGGAAAGCACTTTTGCTAAATGAACCCAGGCTTTCTTGTAGTGGGCACTGATGCAGAGTTAATATGTAAAACGATCAATTATCAATATACATTAATAAAGCGAGTTTAGCACTTAAATTCTCTCACAGGAGATGTGCATGGGCTTATGGTAAAGTATATGAATCTAAATTAATTGGTTTTTATTCATTACAAGAACGTATTCAAGTCAGTTCAACAAGTGTTTGAGGAAATATTTGAAAAGCTAAGTTTTTCAAGGCACTAGAACCGTCGTGGAAGATCCAATAGTTTTCTACAGTTCTGATCTCCCTTGACCTGAGGAAAAAGCTTTCGATTCCAGGACCTAAGTGAAATTGTTAGCCTGCAGCACAATAGACTAATGAATCATGGGATCTGAGTGATAAATAAATGTCAGAAAGAACTTAACAATCACGACTTACAAGCACTAATCTGATTTAGAAAAATACTAAATTAGGGCCTAAATGGAAAGTGGTGCTTCAACAGTTCCATCTGAGGCTCCCAGATTGCACTCTGCTAAGTGGTGTTGGTGGGCAAAGAGCATTTGTTTCAGTGGCAGTAGCGTGATTGATACAGCTGCTCCTGCAGGCCTAGAAACCAACTTATTATTACAGCAGCTCTGAGGTTTGTCGCCAGGCTGTGCAAACAAACGATCGACATCATATGGGAACGGCAGTTAAGTGGAAGGGCCTCCGTGGAAAACATCGTTTGTGAAACAGGCTTTTCAGCCCCGAAGTTAGCTACCGAGAGTAAAAACAAAGGTCTTTGCAAGAGAGACAGTGAGCAAAGCATGATGGATAATCTCGACCGTGCACGTAATTGCTTCCAGGTGTCTGGCCACTTTATGACTCTTGGGGTTAGGCTACCACCCTGACAATGTTTTCTTTCTCAAACACGATAACTCCTCAGAAGGCTGGTGCCGGCAGTTACCGTTACCTGCATCACCCTAGGTTTGACTCGGTTGTGGCCCAGTCTCCACACAACTGCCAGATTAGGGAGATTTAATAAGGCGCGTATATGAAATGGAGTTTCGGGAAACCCCATGACAAATCAGCTGAGTGCCGGAAGTTTGTTTTCTCCATCTGGGTTAAGTTGTCAACTGCTAGAAGTATTGACAATTTTTTTCCAAGGCAGTTTTTTTCTCTTCTGCACGACACTTTCAGATGAAGTCCATAGCTTTCTTTTTATTTAACTGATTGGATTTAACTGATACCCACCGTTTTCAAAGATGGTTGGTATCCACAATTTAGTATTTAATTCAAATGCAAACAGAGTGAAAATATAGTGTGTTCTGGCCTGGATGTCAACGCCTGAAAGCAAGAAAGTTTAAGCAGTTTTCTTAACCACTTGCTTTTCTAGGCGAGAGAAAATTATCATGAAAGCTTAAAAATAATGTCACATTTCATTTCTAAAAAGTTTGTCCCAAGAATAATCAATACAAATTCTTATGAGGTTTAAATTCCTTGACATGGGCAGAATCAGGGGCTGTTTAATTCAATATCTGGTTTTAAAAATTGCTGTAAAAAGACCAAAACTTTGTAAATGAAAATAAACACTCTGGACATTTTGGGCTATTCACAGTTTTTTTCTTCCCTAGGATCTCTAGAATCAGTGGAGAGGGAGGAATAATTTTTTAAAGTTGGAAATAAGTGACAAGTTTGATGAAAAATTATGGTATATAGGATAAATACAACTCATCTAATCTATCTTACTGTTAGGCAGTATTTCACTTAAAACATCCTGAAAAGAAATATATATAAATGTAAATTCATAAGTATATATATATTATTACTTTATACTCCTATGAGAGTATTTTTTATGTTCTTTAAATTCTCACAAGAAAAAATGTCATCGAACTATGGGAATAACTTTATCTTCGTTAAAATTTTTTATTATTCTATTATTTTAAAAAAATTGATCACCTTCAGAAATATCCTTTCATTCTGTATACTGACTGGCATCTACAAGATGAAGGTCCTGCCCTTGGGGCAGAGAAGGACATTACATTTCAGGGCATCACCCGTTGGACCATCAATCATCCGTTTTTTCACACGTGTTTGCGTTCCTCTTCTCTTTTTGACCTGATCTAATACATTCACAATTCAGGAAAGTGCTCAAAGGTTGGATCTTACATGTAAAAATTCAAATGTATTTTTACTCACATGGCTCAATGAAATTTTACACTGAAAACAAATTGTGTTGGAATACAGACCTAATACCCAAGGATGCACTGAAGCATCACTTTTGACCTGCATGAGGCCAAATGCATCTGCGCACTGGCCGGGGTGCCACAGCAGAAAGCAACATGGTTATTAAAAAATATAATGGTGTGAGAATTGCAATGAATTTTAATAAACTCATCTTTCTTCAATTCAAGTCCATTTCTTCTACAAGAGTATATATATATAAAATGGTCCTCCTTATCAAAAAGATAATAACAATAACTTTTTACCGTTCAAGTGTGCCAAGCAAAAGGCTCTTCTTTTGTACAAAGCAATTTAAATGGGGACCTGGAGTAAACCATTTCACACGGTGTTTACAACTGCAGCAGTTTTAATGATTTGTCTAAATTTATTTTACATTCTCCATGACTGCAGCGGTGGGTCTAGAATATGGGAGTCTGCAAGTAGGTCTTTCCTCGACAGACCTGGCCTGGTTCTGCTTTTCCTAGTGCACTGTTCTTCTGGCTTGCTTTTGCCCATATTGTGCTCATTTGCAGGCCCATCCTTGCTTCTTCCTCCTCCTCCATAGCTGGTAAAATGACTGATGCTGTTCTCTTGGACGCACTGTTTCTTGACCACCTCTCCCCATTCTCTCAGTGATTCAAAGGGACGTCGTCTGAGTGACAGCTCCTGGCTGCTTCCCATGAGGCTTCTGGAACCTCCCTGAGAATAGACAGTCTGCACTTGAAATGCTTGAATTTGCACTGTGAGCCCAGCTAGGGCTTTCCTCTCAGGACCTTACCTGAAGAAGTTAAGAAGTTAAAAGTGAAGGAGGAGCAATGAGTGGCTCTGGAAGGAGATAGCCGAGGGCAAAAAGTCTCCTTTTCATCTAGGATCTGGGAAAGGTTTTCAGCACAGGAACCATGCCCTAGGGTCATTATTTTTCTCTTAATGTTGTTGAGCATTCTGGAATAAGACACCAGAAAATAGGTGAGAAAAGTGAAAGCTTAATTGCTTATAGCAGGAGGGTCAGTCTGAAGGCAAGACTGTCCCTACCTTCTTGCAGTTAGCAGAGGTTTTATAGGTTACATAGGCATCTAGGTTGGTCACAAGGAAAGGGGCACAAGAAACAGGAATGTGAACAGAGGACTGAGGCAGCTATAACTCAACTATGCTGTTTTTAGAAACAGATTGCTGAGGTTGAGGCAGTCCAGGAAAAGAATGTTCTGTGGTCATTGGTTTATTAAGAAAATGATGATTTGGGCTTAAGTCTTAGAATTCTTGTTACCTATGATTTGCAAAAAGGTGTTCCCATGGCACTGACTTCTGTCCTGTACACACCTGACTGGATGGGTCCTCTAGTGCCCTGCCCTGCCATTTCCTACCTCTGAGACGTGGCTCTTATATTTTCTCTATCTTGAATGTCCTCTCTCATCTCCTTACCCCAACGGTAACCATTCTACATGGCTTAGATCAGAGGTCATTTCCTGAAGTTTTCTCTGATCACCTCTGCAAGGGCTGATCTCTCCTTTTGAAGTCTGTGTGGGTTGATTGTAAGACGGTATAGCATTTACCTCCTATAGCCTCCTAGCACAGTTATTTGTGTATTTATCCTAGTCCTTCTCTTGGATTTGTAATCACTTAGCAGAGAGAAAATTCATATGTACCAGGCAGCGTATTACATACTGTTTGTATCTAATCTCCTTTAACTTGGTGACATATCTCTAATCTAGGCATTATTGTCCTTTTTTTAAAAATGAAGAAACTGAGGCCTAGAGAGCTTAAGGGACTTGAGCACGTGCCATGAGTAGTAAGTGGTAGGGTGGAGATTTTGACTTGGGTGCTCATGACTGCACAGCCCAGGCTCTTTCCCACCACTTTACGCTGACATTCTCAGGGCAGGGATGGAAACTAATTTTTATCTCCTCCAGGGACTGTTAAATATATGTTGATTTAATTAGTGATTTTGACAAATCACTTGGCATTTGGCTTTGTAAACATTGTATTCTAAAATGGCTAAAATGGCATTAAAGAAAAAGGAGTGAATTTTATATTTGACATTGTGGTTAAGTGATTCCATGTCATTTTGACACCATAGGGTCCACTGATAGGGTAAAATGATAGGAGGAAATGATCTATTTGATCAAAGGTCCATAAGTTTCTCCCTATCATTTTATTGCATTTTAAAATATGGATGAATTAAAGAAATGTTGGGGCAATTAGTTTATTTAAAATACCATCAGCAAATAAGAGACATGATCTTCTGATTTTCTTGATTTCCTCATAACAGATTAAACGGATGCTGGACACCAGTCATCCTGAGAGCAGAGAAAGCACCCATGCTCAGTCTGGAGTCACTGTTTCTGGAATAGAATATTCTGGAAGGAATGGTTTTGAGTGCAGTTTAATATAATGTCCTTGGAATTGAAGTCCATTTCAGAGAAACCTGAGCCAGTTCAAAACAAAAAGCCACAACACTAGAGGTGCTTCAAGGCACTCTGCTGGCCAAGTGACTGAGTGAAGCACAGAGGAGGCAGTAGGTCGGGGCGGGCTGTTTTCGTACTAGCTGAAGAGACAATTGGGTTCAAGAAGAGGAGCCATGTGGCTTTCACAAGCAGGGAAGGAGGGTAGTAACAGAGTCAAGATTGCAGATGTCTCAAGGGTAGAGACCAAGTCTCCTTTGCTCATTCTTTTAATCCCCACTACCCAGCAATTTGCTTGGTCCACAGTGTTCAAAAAATACTTGTTGAATGAATGGCTATTAGAAGCTGCCATGAAACTGTGCTTTTGCCAAAATGCAAATTACCTAACATGTTAGATGAGACCAAGAGACCCATTATTGTGAACTTATAAGACTTTCTCAGAATATTCTGAGTTAGGCAGGAGGGAATGGGGGGCTGAGGAACAGTGATTTCCACAGTAGGAGCTAAGCTGGAGACTAGTGTTTCTTTCCTTCTGATCCCATTATCATCCTAGGTAGGTACAGCCTAAGAAAATGTGAGGAACCCACTTCTGTGTTTGTGCTGAGATTCATGCCATGAGAGATGGCTCCTAGCATAATAAGGTGAGTACTCTTGGAAACTGGTCTGTCATTTTCAGGGATTGTTTAGCAAATTATTAGTATTTTTTCAAATCCTAAATGGGCCCCAATATGGCCAGAAAGAGTTAATGTAACTTCCAAAAATCCTTTATATAGTCCTAAGGACTGACATAGTTCCAGGAGAAGCTATTTCCAAATTTAGTTTACAAACACAATAAAATGATATATGTGGTAAAGGGTTTGAAGATGTTATAAAATTATTTAATTTGGCCCTGATTTTAGTGCCAGTTTAACTTGCCATCTATAGCCTGGTATAATACTTCTAAGATTGCTGACTTTGAATTCCATTTTGAGCTTGCAAGCTTTTTTGAAAAACCTCATTTCCTTAAAAGGAACAAGAAGCTCTGTTTTTGTCCCTCATGGAGGAATTTGTGCAGGAAACAAGAAGGTAACAGGGTTAGTTATTTGAAGCATATTCCTGCTGTGTGCAGCACCATTGACTAAATTGCATCTGAGGCTCCAAACTGTCCAAAGACAGTTTACTCAAAATAGGTGTAAGAGCTTTCTGTTGATCCTAGAGAACAAATCAAATCAAGGACACACCGTACATCTTCTGCATTTCAGGATTCCTAGAAGATGCTTCTGCTTTTCTTATTGAGATGTGATGTAAAAATTTATGGCGAAAGGCAGATGTTCTTAATTAGCACCTAGAAATATTGCTGATAGCCTCTAAGTCTATACATTTGGTGGTAAGTCCCTAAATGAACTTGAGGTGAAAAGAAATATTTTGGAGGAGGAGGAGTGGAAGACCTGAAAAAATGGAACTCTGTTAGACTGAGACATGACACCAATTCTCAGTTAATGAATAAGGTTCTTGTTTCCAGGGAGGTGACATTTATTCAGAGGAAAGAAGCAAAGAGAACAAACTTCAAACTGGAGAAATGGCTTCTTTGGCTCATAAGGCCAAAGGCAGCAGCCAGAACTCAGCACATGGTGGTGCCTCGTGCAGCTGGATTTTCAGAGAATGTCATCATATTCCACTCAGTCATAGAGTTTATTTCTTTATTTATTTTGACATTGTTGATTAAGCCAATATGGATGTCCAAGGTCTCTGACCAGATGGTCACAGAATTGTCCTCCATGTGGCTTTGGTTCACTAGGGTCATCCATTTGTCTGTTGTTTAGAAACAAAACGTAATCAAGCTTGTAAAATGGTTAGGACCCGTATGCGGTCTGGACAAGCAGCTTAGTTATGAAGAAGCAAGGTCAAGGCTATGAGGACAAAGCCAGATCTCATTACAATGTTGGGGTAGGTGTGGCAAGAGGCAGAGTGGGAATAAGATAAAAAATGGAGAAGTCATGGTCAGAGGTGGGAGTGGAGAAAGGCAGGAGTGAGGATTCCGGGGCAGGGTGCCAGGGAAGCAACACTGAAGCCTTTCTTTTCTTGTTCTTGTGGAGAAGCCGACTGTGCCGTCTATGACAGAATAATAATGCTTTAGATTTACCTAGAACTTTTATACCAAAGAACTCCGGTTCTATAAAATATTGACAATTAGAGAACTAAATATTTTCTTAAAATATTTTATTCTTAAAAGTTTTTTTAAGCAAAGAAAACCCTTTTTGAATCTAAAACATAAATCCTATAAAAGCAAGGACTGCATTTCATTCACCATTGAATTCCCAATGCACAGCACCGTACTCAGTAAATATTTAAGTGAATAAAACAGAAATAAAACTCTCATGTACCAGGCACTATGCTAGATGCTACGGAGACAGACATAGCTGCAACTTTCAAGGGGTTCATTAAGAGATTTAGGACATATTCATAAATAACTATACACAAGGCAGAAATGGTATCAGGGGAGACCACACTCAATGAGTTTACCCTGAGTATGGAGTCTTCCTGGTGGGTGGGAAGTGGGAATAGGTAAGGGAAGATTCTAAATGGTCAGCTATATTCTTTTTAGGCTTTGTAGGATGGGGTAGGGTTTAGAAATGGCAGGGATGGAGAAAAAGCTATTCCAGGACAAAGAAAATACACAAATGAGGGGATTTGAGCAAGTGTAGGGGACCCCGAGTAGTTCATTTCAGCTGAAGTGAAAGCTACATGACAGGGGTTTTGGGAAGTAAGGTGAGAAGGGTAAGTTGATTGAACTTATCACAGGGAGGAGTTTGAATACCACAGAAATGAGTTTGGGCTTCATTCTGTAGGATGGAGAGGTATTGAGAGTTTTTAAAAAGGGGGAACATGGTCAGGGTTGTATTTTTGGAAAATATATTTGACAGTAGGATAGGTGATGAATTCGAGGAGAGTGGGGATAGAGGCAACTAGGGAGCCCTTCATGGGGCCCAGGCAAAAGGCCATGAGTACTTGAACCAGGGTGGTGATTATGGGGGTGAAAGGTGAAGGTGAATGTGAGAGATGCCACAGAAGGAGGGACCATGGGTGCTGATGGAATAGCTAGGTATATTGGTTTGACGTAGTGTAGAGATCTGGGACTGAGACTTGGGAGAGAAATCGGGGTAAGAAAAAGACTTGGAAGCCATTTGTATAGAGCTGTTAGTTGAAGCTGTAAAATGGAACCAGGCACCAATGAGTGGGAGTAGAATAAACAGGGAATTTTTGCCAAGGAGAGATCCTTTAGGAACACCTGCATTTATGGAGATGCTCAAACAAGATGACCTGGAGAACAATGCAGAGGAAGGATCATCAGAGATAGAAGAGAATGAAGAGTGTGCATTATGGAAACTATAGGGAGAGGATTTCAATAAGTGTTCAATGGCTCCTAATATAATGAGAAGGTGAAGGATGCCAAATGAGAAAAAAACTCTGACAAAAAATGTTCATTAAAGACACTTAAGAGAATGTGCAGTGATAAAATTGAGGCAGTGATACAATCCACTAAGTCTGGAAGTTTGGAGATTAAGAGCTAAGAGATAGAGTAGTGTCTCGACGGGGTACTAAAAGAATTGGGAAAAAAACTCACAGATAGGCGCCTGTGTTGTTTGTTAGATGAGTGGAAGGAGGGGGGACAAAGAGGATGGGAGGGCTAGAAGGAGGGCAGGGAGAGAGAGAAAAATTTGATGGTATGAGGTTCCAAGTTTTCCTTAGATTGAGATTCCTGTATACAAATTAAAAATATTCTGAAATCTTCTAACACAGTCTGTTAGCAATGCAGGATGGAAGTTGGAGATTAAAGGGACTTCACTATTTCAGTTCATTTATGTATTTGTGTGTGTGTGTGTGTTGTGTGTATGTATGGGTGTGTGTGTGAGAGAGAAAGAAAGAAAAAGAGTGGGGGAGAGAGAGAGAGATGGAAAAATGGATGGAGCATTTAGGAATATCCTGAAATCATCAGACATTTTTTCTCTCTGATTCTTTCCAGTAGGGCCTGGAAAAGGAGCTTAGTAAATAAAGAGATGTCTGATTGTCTGTTGAATATGGAATGTTTACCTGAATTCTGCTTTTGCCAAGGCCCAAATTATGTTTTCGCAGAAGATCTTTTTCCCATTATTTTCTTATCTTTTGTTGGCTGGAGTGCTCCTGGTCTGCCTTTTTGGAAACACGGACCTAGATTTTTGGTTCCAAAGTATAAAAACTTACTGTTGAAGTTATCACCATGACCTATTCATTCATGTGAATGGCCCAGATTAGAATGGCCCCATCAAGTCATTTTGTACATTTTAAGGGCTGTTTCTGTTTGTTTCTGGGCATAGGTTTAGGCTGCTTTTGAAAATGGAAGTCAATGCCAAAATTACATGCATTTTCATAAACTATAAACAAACACACAATTACATACACAATCTGGCACACCCCCTATAATAATAAAACTAAAACCAAAGGCACCACACAAAATACTTTTTTGCTTTGCTGGCGGAGGTTGTGGGAGGCTTTTTGTAATACTGGGCTCAATTTTCAGAGTTTATTACAAGTCCACAATTAAAGATAGTACACACAAAAGAATTATTCTCAGATGTAGAATTGCAGTACTGTTTACAACTCAAATATGCGCTATCTGGGGCACTGCTCGAGGTTCACAATATAGTGCTTATAATTGTATGTAGCCCTGGTCATGTTTTCAACATATTTTTGGAAAGTTCTTTTATTTGCTTTTTAGCATACATAGGCCTTTGCAATTTGTTCTGTTATTTGGACTGTATAAACAGCATCAAGATGCTTTTTTCCTTTCATTCAAACAAACAATGGCTTTGTAACTAAGAAGAAAATTAGTAACAGGTGAAAGTTTATTTTTAATGATGTTGAGATCAAATTGCTGTTTAACTTACAGAACGAACTCCCCCCACGTCTCTTTGAATGTTTCAAAATTATTTATAAATTAAACGTACACAACCTCTAAACATGCTCAGAGCATAAAAATGGCCTCTTTATTCTGTATCACTAACAGAATGCGAGGGATATTGTTCTGTTCTGACTTTTTTCTTTGCAAATTTATTTTTAAAACATCTTGCGTTATAAAAATTTACATAGGACTGTCAGAGATTTTTAATTTTGTGCATGGATGTAAATCAACATTCTATGTTTAGAATTATGTTTCTTTTAAAATTCATACTAATGTTTGCTTTTATTAGGTGTGTTTTATATTGCATATGTATTTGTTTATGTTCTATTTCATTGTATTTTCATGATTGTGTCTTTTGGGGACTTTTCCTTGTAGGTATCCTATTTCATTACTGTAATTTACAGAGCTTATAACCACCAATCTAGTAAGAATATTTACTAAAGGTTAAATGCTCCCTACCCCTTTCTCTTTCTTTAAAAAATTGTAGAGTGTCTAGCACCTACAGAACTACATAAACAATATAAATCAAGATCTAGTTTTACCCAATATGTCCCTACTTCTGACATAAATTTCTGTTGAAATAAATCAAATGTCGCATGATTCCATTAATGATGTTTTTATAAAGTATTTAGGACAGAGGGAAGATAGATTTCAGCTCAAACAAAGAATGTTTTGAAAGTCAGGAGCTCTTCAGAGATGAGAGCAGTGGCCTTGAAAGGTGGAGGGGTCCCCATAAGCAGGTTGATGTTCCCTGGGGAGGAGGCATCCCTTCTAGGTGAGAAACTGGGGAAAATTGTCAATGCCTGGTTGGACTTGTTATGTGGGATGCTACGAATCTACCAGTCTATGGGAAATGCAAACTTGAGGATAATTCCGTGATGGATCCAATTGAAACAACGCAGATTTTGAATATTGGAGTGTGATGTGGTGGGTGGATAGGTTTGAGCAAGGAGAAATATGTTTATATGGCCTTGAAAATGACTTTGGTGACGGGTTAGAATTTTATTTTCTTTTGCTCCAACGTTAGGAATTTTCTGTCCCTTTTTGAAGGCTTTTACTTGGAACACTGTATAATACTTGTGGATATTTCCAAAGTAAATACTTACAATGGTCTCATCTTTACCCAAGTGAAAAAACGTTGTTTAGAGTGTAAACTCCTGTGGGTTGAGAGCATGTCTTCTTCATCTAGCCTCTGATATTCTATAAATTCTTGTGAATATGAGATTCTGCAAATACTGCACGGACTTAGTCCAATTTCACTTAATAAATAATTTATTAGATATCATTTATGTGTAGTATGCTAGCAATAAGACCCAGTCCTGTAATTAAGGGTTTTGCATCCACAGAGATAGAAAGTAGGCAGAAGACTTAGGTATTTTTACTTCCCTTCCACTCTCTCTCTCATATTCCCTTTCCTTCTTTTTCCCACTGGCAAACTGACTGAGCAAATACAGAAAAGGGAGCCAAGGGTGGTTTGGGAACAAGTTTAGCTTGGCAAACAAGTTCTGATAATGGAAGCTTCAGCAGCTTAGAGGTGAATCAGGGCATAGGAGAACCCCTCAAAATTCTTTCAGGCCAGGGAATGGGTCAAATTCATCCATCTACGGCCAATGCCCAGTGCATGGAAGGCACCATCCATGTTGATTTGACCAGTGAGTGGGCAGAACAGATCTCACTGTTGCTCTCCCACCTACTTTTCTAAAGCTTTCTCCCTTTGCCTTCTTTGGCATAACCCCTATTCAATCATGCTACCATGAGTCTCCAAAACGGTCTCCCTGCTCCTACTCCAAATCAAAACTACCATCTCTAAGGAGGTTATTTTGATTATTCCTGCCCTGGAGTGAATGAGTCCCAGGTTTCTAGAAGGTGTTTGCATTTTAAAGACAAGCACATTGATCAGGTGACTATCCACCCAGTGTGAGGGGTTGGGTGACAGTATGGAGAACACAGTTCTGAGTCAGATGTGCCTTACCTGTTCTTCTTCCTCCACATGTACTCGCCTTACCTTTTCCAAGGACGAAAACGTATGGAATCAGCTTTGCTGAAACAGATCATTAACTGCTACTTTCTCCTACTTTTTCAGAGACTCCCTGAGCATCCCAGGGGCTCAGAAGAAGAAGGAGTTGTTGCTTAGTGAGAGAGTGTATGTTGCCAGAGCATATCACACATATTTGAAATCTAGGCTCCCAAATGTGGGAGCTTCTTTGAATTTTCTTGCAGCACAGTTCTAATCACATTATCAGCACTGTTCCAGTTGCCTATTACTGCATAAAATCACCCAAACTTAGAGGTGTAGAACAACAACCATTTTACTCTGCTCGTGACTCTGTGGGTGAGGAGTCATATAGAGCATAGCCACACAATATCTGGGGCCTCAGCCGGGAAGACTCAAACAACAGGGGTGACTCACAGGACAGGGACTGGAGTCACCTGGAGACTTCTTAAGTCACATGCCTGGCAGCTGGGCTGGAATTACTCTAAGGCTGGGCTCTTGGAGTCGGGTGTTTAGCAGAACACACACACATGTTACCTCTCCATGTGGCTTGGGCTCCTCATAACATAGCTGGGTTCTGAGAGAAAGTGTTCCCAGAAAGAGTGTCAGAAGAGAAGATGTTCCAAGAGAACTAGGGGAGGCTGCAGGGTTTTTCTCATCTAGCTTGGTAAGTCATGGAGCATCGCTTGTGCCACCCTATTGGTTACAAGAGAGCCAATAGGCAGCCAGATTCAAGAGGAGAGGAAGTAGCCTCCGCTTCTTGATGGAGGAGAGCCAAGATCACACTGTGGAAAAGCATGTGGGATAGAAGTTACTGGTGTGGTCATGTTCACAAAATATATTTGGCCACAGCACTTAACAATGTTGCCCCTTATTGGTGTAGACCACGCTTTACACACATAGTCTCCAATCCTCTCAACCTCTCTGCAAAGTAAACATTAGTCTCATTTTTGAGCTAAAGAAACTGAGGCCCAAAGAAGCTTAAAGACTTGCCTCAGGCCACACAGTGACAAAGCCAGACTTGTAGCCTGGGTCTGTTTTACTCCAAAGCGCACACTCCTTCCATTATACAACATTTTTATATTAGATTATATGAGGAAAGAGGAAAATTGTATTTAATAGAACTAGTTTTAACTTGCTATGGTAATTAGGGAATTATAAGAGATTATTTAAACTGAAATAAATATATGTTCATATGTGAGAAATGAGAAAGTCCCACACAATACAAGTCATTTTCCCTTCTTACTGGTTTTTTTGGTCTATACTGGAATGAGTTGAAAATATGATGTAAACATGAACATAGTCTTTCTAAATTTAAGGTATGTACTGTTTAGGCATAATTGGGGTAGTCAAATGCTTTGGGAGGAAAAGAACAATACCTCCACAATTTTTGCCTTCATTGAACAACAGATTCTCTGAAAATGCTAACAATGTGTGGCAGACATGTTGTGAGAGGGAAAAAATCAAAATTGTTTTTAACGGCATTCTTCGTTTCAGAATTTTCCAATGCATCTCTCCACAGATTCTCTGACATTAATTAAAAACAACTTGTTGAAGCATTTGTGATGTATTAGATAGAATTTTAAGATATTTTATTTTCAAAAGAAAAGCATAAATGACAAATGCTTTGTTTGTATCTGTAAGTAAATGTCCATTGCTGTGACCTGGAGGCCGCTAAAAAGGTAGAAGATAACATTTTACAAAATATATACAAATACTAAATTTCTGGTTCCAGCGTCTTTGTGTCTGTGTGTGTGTATATGGGAGGGGGAATGGGGTGGTGAAAGGGTTAGAGTTGCTGGAAGAAGCATACTGCTTTTTCTATGAGGAAAAATATTGCTTTAAAACTAGGTTTGATTTATGTAACTTGCATATATTTACTTTAGAGAACAAAGAGTAAATTATCAGGTCTCCGAATGACTGGTAAATTCCATAGACAGAGATCCCTCATAATAGTGTGCTGTTATGCTTTCTAGATAAATGTGTTAATAATTTATAACTCCCAGGCAGTTGGAGTGGCGATCCTGAGGTGTTTTCAGGGAATGGAGCTTCGACTCTGATATATGCGGTTTTTGCTAATTGAGCATTTGTGTCATTATTCACAGTTTGATTTTTAAAGTTTTCTCTCTCGAGTGCTCATGGAACGCTGCTACAAGCAATGGCCATGTAGGATCGTCGGTAGAAAGCATGACGTTTTCAGAATCTGGGAGGGACTAGTGGTTTTCTGGGAAGGAAAGCTCAGAAACTGAGAAAGGGCAGGAGCTGAACTTCCTCCCTTGCACCCCGCGTTAGTTTGCTAGGGCTGTTGTAACAAAGTACCACACACTGCGCAGATTACACAGCAGAAAATTTATCATTTCACAGCTCTGGAGGCTAGAAGTCTGAAATCAAGATGATGGCAGGGTTGCTTCCTTCTGAGGGCACGAGGCAAGGAGCTGTTCCAGGCCTCTCTCCTTGGCCGTAGATGGCTGTCTTCTCCCTGTGTCTTGACGTCATCTTCCCTCTGTCCCTGTCTGTGTCCAAATTTCCCTTTTTTCTAAGGACGCCAGTCATATTGGATTAGAGTCCAGCCTAATGTCCTCATCTTAATTTGATAACCTCTGTAAAGACCGTATCTCCAAATAAGGTCCCATTCTGAGGTATTGGGGGTTATGACTTCAACATATGAATTGGGGTACAGGGGGACACAATTTCACTCATGACTGACTCCTTCCTGAGCTTTGACTCTGAGGCATTATCTCCTCAGGAGAACCACAGACATGAATCTGGAAGGGGCATGAAGCCCTCCAGGTGTCTGAGAATCTGGCCCCTTAAAATCACCCAGAGAAAGAAGAACACTAAAGCTACTCGTGTGAGGGTGACTGTACTATTTATCATGCAAACGGGGACAATTGAGAGCAAAAGGGTGTACTAACCAGAAGATATGCAGGGCCACGGTACACCCTGGGACTGTCACCTTCCTCTTGCTTTTTCAAGAATCCCAAATTTAGAATGGATGTGTTCCCACAAATGCAGCTGCCACCTCCAAACTCCTGACAGTCATTGTGCTGCGCTTGGCATAATGACAGTAACAGCTATCGTTCTCTGAGCAGCAGGCGTGTGCTACTCCTTTTCTGTATGTTGTCTCATAATCTCTATAACATCCTTCAAGGCAAGTGTTATTTCCATTTTGCAGATGAGGAAAATCAGACCCATAGGGTGTTAGTGATTTGATGGAAGACACACAGCGACTAAAAAGAAGAGTCTGGATTCCTACCTAGGTTATCCAGTTCTCAAGGCTGTCTCTTTCTCTCTCTCACCATTTTGTTTTCATCTCGTGAGCATTGCACACAGGCCACTCTGGAAAGCAGCAAACTAATGTGGAGGGACTTTTTTGAGTCTGAATCCGCATCTGCCACAAACAAAAGACTGGCCTAATAAAGATGCACTATGAAAGGGGTGTTGGTCTTGTGTTGGTTCTACAACTACACATACCCAAAGCAATCCTCACTATAGAAATAGGCAGTCACAATGCATTTTATTAAGCTGACTTACATAGCGTCATAGACAGTTCTTTTAAAAAACTAGGTGGATTGTGCACACATGTCCGCTTAACTAACACAGGTTTGGTGAGCTTATACCTCCAAGATGTCACCTGAAGCCTTTGCTACTAGTTATATACTTGAGGTCTTGCCACGCTTTTCTCACAACTCATCATTTTAGAGCTATTCATAAGTCTAAATTCTGGTACATGATTGCACATATAGCACTTAGCAGGGTTGATAATTACGCCCTTTGACCCAAGAAAAAGGATTAAGTGACTCAGCAGGGTTGATAATTACGCCCTTTGACCCAAGAAAAAGGATTAAGTGACTCAATTCACATTTAATCATTTTTATTTCATTCTGATGCAGAAATCCATTTCCTTCAGAATGAAATAAATGATTCAATCTTCCTCCAGGGAAGAGTTAAGGTAAATGCAGTTGCAGCATAAAATCCAAATGGCTCAAGGTAATATTACATATTTCTAAAAGTAGGCAGTTGGAAATGGAAATGAAATAATAATAATACTGCAGGCTTACTCTGGGATTTTATTATAAGTTTATTGCCATCATAAATATGGAATTTACATGCAATATATATATATTTCAATATTATATTTTGTTAAATTAGTTCAGCATTTAGTCATTAACTTGTTGGTGGTATGTTACTTATATTCCCTCTGCATTACATACTCGACTTCTGAGACCCACAAAATGAATTAAAAATCAATTCTTTACCTTTACAATATATTCTAAAGTAGAGTTTATGTATATTCTCAGTGTTTTAACCACTTGGGGGGTTTTTGGCTAAAGCACCTGTGAAAAATTAAATCTGTTCTGTGATCTGTGTGCCTGTATGTGTGTGTGTGTGACATTGAAAGTTTGACATGGAAATTAAGCCATAAATGACTTAATGATCCACCTAATGATCTACAAAGAAATCAAATGACTTCCTTCTCTAAATTCCTAAATGAAATTTCCAGGGCAGTCCATCATATTCATTCACCAGGGAAGCCCACATGTCTGTATCTGAGCGGCCATTTTCTAAACACACCGCAAGAACAAATCCCACACCCGGAGCTCAGGAAGGTTGTCACTGCCATATACTGTGGGAGGGGATCCTGTGGAGTTAGTTTTCCCTCCCACCCACGTTCCCTCCCCTATTTTATTTCTGTATCTCATCTCCCTCCACATCTCCACATTTTTCCCACGCTGGCTCCAGACCCCCGCTTAAGCAGTTAAGAACAGGGCAGCCAATAATTTTCCTAAATTCTTATTTTCAAAGCCAAATCAAATAGATTAGTCCTTACTTTGGACTACCCTGGGTCTTCCTAAGAGTTACATGAATTTCACAGTGAGTGTCAGAAAGAGACTTCTTTTTAGCCGGTTTTGTTGACTCCATTGATTCTTAGAGAGAATCCTATTTATGTTAAATTCCATTGAGTGTAAGCTTATTACACATGGTTTTAGGGGAAAAAAATATTTCAAAAGGACTCAATTTGCAATATTTATTAAAACACATACTGTGCTGAAACCTCATCATAACATCATTTTAGGGTTCAAGTCACACAACTGCACAAACACAACGTCTTCCAGTACTTTTTGTAACTAAGTTTACTTGGATGGAATTCAAGATAGATTAAGTTTATAGTTACAAATTGAACTGTTAGATCCCAAATGTAAGCTGTGTCTACACCCATGCCACCTACCAGTGAAAGCGTGTGGACTGAGAATAGTGACTACAGAATTTTTTTATGGTGGCATTTGAGGTGGAAAACTAGAACTCACGGTGGGGAGTGGCGTTTGCATGGCAAGCACATTTTTTATTTAAAATGTATGTTAGAAATTAATTAAAATAGCAGCCTTCTATTTCCAGATGCTTTTGTTCACACCTTATTAACACTGAGAAATGTCAAGTGTCTATACTGAAGACTATTATTTCATTTTACTTGGGTGGTTGGAGGATTGAGAGATAACATTGGTGTGTGGGATTCAACCCCCCTTCTCACATTTAAGCTACCCCTTGGTGCCAAGACCAGTGAAAGTTAAAACAATTTAAGAAAACAAGGACCAAATGCAAAAACCAAATTTTGACCATGTGAAGTGGTGGGTTGATTCAGGTCTCTGATTCTCCATCCCCAACTTCCATAGCCTGACAAGTATTAGGAGATGATGCAATTGTAAGCATAGCATAATTACTGAAGGATGAAGAAAATGAACCTGGGAAAGAGAAAAAAATCATGAAGATGCGCATCTAAGGCCATATTAACAATGTGAATATAGAAATTCTTCCAGAAATTCAAGAAACAATGTTTTCTCTCACTTGCTTATGCCACTGTGCCTGCGAGGTGGGGTCAGTGTCCTCTTTGCTCCTCATTACCACTTCCAGGTCATTCTTTCTCTCTTTTCCCAACACTCCTCAGATTTTCTGCCCATATCCTCAGACTACCACCTATACCCCCTCCTTGTTGAAGTTCGCCAAAAAGTTTAGCCACTCTCCCCCATTACTTGAGAACTTTAGCTTTTGTTTAATTGACTCTCTGTCTCCATTCAAAATTCATGGGTATTTCAATATCCACTTAGACAATCCTTTTAATAACCTGCCCTCTAAGTTTCTCTCTTCCAATTTTTTTGTCCTGCATCCCACTGCAGTTATCAACTCCTATGGTCATATATACCACAGGCGTCTTAATTATCAATAACAGCACCTCGTTCATAATAATAATTATAAGCATCATACTCTCTGACTCCCTCCTCCTCTGTTTCCAACTTACTCCCTCTAGAGTTTGGCTCAAACAATTCTCTGACCTCACTGGGATAAATAATCCATTGATTCTATTACTCTTTCATTGTTTTACGTTCCCTTTTTGTCCCTGTTTCTCTCTTTACCCAACTTCCATTCCCTGGTCTTTCTTCATCATCATCGTCATCACAGTCATCACCTCCACTGCCTCCCCGCTCTTTCTCTTCATCCTACTCACCTAGAAAATCCTAACCTTGCACAAATTCAACCCTGCATCCATGCAGCTGAATGTGACTGGAGAAAAAGACCCAACTATGCTGCCTGGTCTCACTTTAAATTCATGACTGCCATCCTCAGGTGGGTTCTCAGTGCTGCCAGGCAATCTCATCTCATGTCCCTAGTCTATTCACTCCATCGTTCTTTTAGATGATTATTTCCTTCCTTCTCTCCTTCCTTAAGCCTCTGAAACCTCTTCCCCCATCTCCACTCTCAGGTGATGGCCTTATTTTCTAAGTCACTGAAAATGGTATCATATATTTCCACCACCATATCTACCAACCCATTCGTACATGCATCCATATGCTTTAGTGTCCTCCTATTACCGTTGAAGGATGTCCACACTCCTTCTGCCTAATCCTTCTGATTGTGCACTAGAGGCCTTCTCTTCTCCTTTTCTCAAGGATACCACTTCAGCAATTTTTCCCTGTTTCCCTGGAATCTACAAACTTTGCCTTCTGTGGGAACAGAATTCCATACCGATACAAACATGCTATAATGTCCTCCAGCTAAAACAAAACAAAACACTTCTTGAACCTACTTTCTTCTCCATATACTGCTCCATTTCTCTTCATTTCTTTATTGAAAAAAAAAAATCCTTTAATCCTGAGATTAAAATGAAAGTTTACTAGTTTTTCCACTGAATATGTGTTAGTGGCTAAAGAATTCCTTCCAAATTGTAAATCAAAAAAGTGCCCCAGCATAAAGGGGAAAAGGCAGGAGGAGAAGCCGTTGTGTCTCAGTCTTAGCCAGTCTGACTTGATAAAAGTTTCCATCACTCTCATCTCTCTCTGCGAATGTCATAATCATTAATATTCTTGTCCGTGAGATCACGCTTCAAAAGAATTCAAAACCTAGAATTCTTTTCACTTTGCCAGCACTATTCTATGACACATGTATTTTATTCCCAACCGCTGAAACTTTTGGTAAACCTTAATCAGCATTTTTGGTGAAAGCCTCACAGGGAGTTTAATGGAAAAGTTGCTGAGCACAGGGACAGGAGAGAAGATGCTCATTCTCCATTTACCATAGTCATTTCTGTTAGAATTTTTTCTAAATTTCTAGAATAGATGGTGTATATTCATTCAAGTAGCTCCTGATAACCATTAATTATATGAAGACTATTTATTCAATCATTGCTTACAACTTCCTTTGAGCTTGGCAGCTAAAATGAAATCCTGCTTTCCTACTGTATTTTTTGGTATTTCTTGAAAAGAATATTTTGAAACCCAGTGCCCACCCACCTTGCTGTACAAGTGACTCAAGCAGAAGAAAAAAACCTAAACATTCCACAAATAAAAAGAATAAATTGGGAAGTCAAAGAAAACTCCCTAGCCAAAACAAAAATCCCTTGGGCAATTGAATTTTCCAGGGCAGCAGGTAATGAATTAGCCGCCCCTTGAGAAAGATGTGCCATAGAATTAATCCAGACTTCATTTCATATTCTCATGGGAAAAGATAACACGCTGCTGTTAAAATGGTTTTACGCCTCTTCGATATTTGTCTCTATAGCTATAACATTTCACAATGTAACTAAAAACCTGACTAATTCATGAATCCAGAAATTAGCATACTTCAGTAGTCAAGAGACACAAAACGGCTGTTGAAATAGAATCTTGCTTGGAAAAACTATTAGGGACATAAGTTTTTGAAAAATACTTGAAGGTCCCATTGATTTATACTTTTACATTTTATGTGTATATGACTTCTGTATTTACTTATTCATCTTTTCCCAGAAAAATTCAGCATCAAAGTCATTCCTTGAGGCCATGTATAAAAATGTGAAAGCCAAGGCGAATAAGAATAAACAAAAGCCATGTGTATCTGAACGAGCTGTATGAGGCATGCTTAGGAGATGCTGTCTTTAGAAGTCCTTAAGGCAGAGCTAAAAAGTGACCCAAATATCATCATTTCTAAAAACTAGAACTGTTTTGCTTTATCATAAAAAATTGATGCTCTAACTGTTCCTGTGAGCCATTTTTTTTCTTCTTGTTTTCTCTTCCTTAAGGATACTACACGGCAAGAAGGAACAATGGTGACTTTGATTTTTGGGGGGCGGGTGGGCAGTCCTCTTTTCTTCCCTTTGGCATTTCTGGAGTCAGCAAAAGTCTTTCAAAGCCCTCCCTGAGCTAGGGTCTGACAGCTACCAGAGGCCGAGAGTTCTGGCAAGAATCCAGTTCTTATCATTTAAAGTCACTGTTGTTTCTTCTCTGGAGGGGATAGGAAAGGGCAGACAATTTCATGCATTGCTTGTAGCCAAAATAAGTCTTTATTCTGAATCTGTTCAAATAAGATCTTTTTCAAAATTCTCTATCTATAAAACTTTATGTAAATCTTGAAAAGTCATTTCTGCAAAAACCAGATTTTCTGACAGCTGCTTTCTATAATTCATTGACTGACTGTGTAGAAACCTTTTATCCAATGTAAAGTGTCTTTTATTAAAATCTTTGTACCAAAGATAAAATAGAGAAAAACCTGTTTATAAGGCCCAGGCTAAATCTATTTTTACCATCTTATTTTGATAAAATGTTTCAGTCATACAAAATAATGGTGTAAAATAATATGACAAATAACTGTGTTTCTAGCACTCAGTTAAGAAATAAAACATAAATGCAGTGGAAGTCTCCTGTGTACCTTCCCAAGTTGCATTTCTCTCTACATTATACCTAACCTAGATATAACTATTGTCCAAAACTCAGTGCTGATCATTCCTACTGTGACTTTATGCTTTCGTATGCTAAATCTTCAAAACAAATTTACTGACCTAAGCGAAAGCATGTGAAACAGTAGAATAAGAATACAAGAATCTCTAAAAAATAGAGAGCTTTAGATCATCTTCCCACTCTAAAATTCCACGAGTCTATAAAATGTGGAAAATGCCGTGAACCAGCTAATTTGTTAACATAAAATCAAGTGACAAGTTTGAAATCCAGCCCAATCTTCCTCATTTCTTTAGTTTAACTATTCATATTCATCATATTCTAATTTGATTGAGTAAATCATTCTTGGAAGTTTTAAAAATGAAAAAAAAATTTATGTTCCTAGAGATGTGACTTGATTCCTTCCTGTCTTTATATTGATATATACTTATAAGACACAGCTTTCAAACTGAAAGCAAATAGCAAAGCACATGGAACGCTAGAGACCCAGTGAAGCTGTGAATTCAATTTGCATTGTAATTCAGCCACCTGCAGGATTAGACTGAGTTTGATTTTTAGTTCCGAGGCTTCAGGAGTAGTGGCTGTGCAGAGGCGAGAGCTTTCCTTGGACTTCTTCCCCATCTTCCCTTCGTGGGCCCACTCTGGTAGCTGGACAGCCTGGAGCCCCCGAGTCCCTTGCAGCTTCCAACTTGTCTACCTGCACCAGTGCTTTGGGAGAGCTGGTGAGCGGCTTTCCTCTGATGCATCACCTCTCCACTTTTGGGAAACATAGTTATAACTTAACCAGGTTGACACAGTCCTAAAAACTTTCTAGTCCCTTTGCCAGACCTGGAGCTGAGAATTCAGTCTTGTGTCTATGATTTTCTTTGTCCGTGTTCTTCAGCGTGCTGAGAAGCAGCAAACCAACCTAATGTACCTTTTATTTCCACTAAAATATTATATGGTAGTGACCACTTGTTCATTCAAAACCTTATTTTCTGTAAGTATTTGATTATAAGTGGTGGTAGGTAATGATTTAAATAATTGTTTTGTCATAGCATGCTATGGACAACCAGTGTCCTCTTTATGCATGGGCACAGTGTCACTAATGCCTTTAAATCTAGTTTTATCACAGCAACATTTCCTGATTCCCATCCTTATAGTCTGTTCTCTGGAGCCAATTCTGATAGCAATAACTATGAGTCAGGATTCAATCGGGGAAGCAGAAACACTTTGAGTATTACGGAATAAAGGATTCATGTAGGAATTTGGCCTATACAATCGTAGAAGAAGCTGGGGACATAAAGGTCTGAAAAAGGGAGTTGGAGGATGAGAGAATATTCACTAAGCTGTCCTTCTAGAGCCAGGCACATGACTGCCAGATGTGAGCACAAAGGGAAGCTGGTGGAGAAGGATGGAGAAGGCCATCATCTCTGCATCAGTGATGAGCCTGCAGTCATCAGTGATCATCAGCCCAGCTGTCAGGAAGAAGAGCTGGATATAGAGTGGAGGAGAGAAGGAGAACAAGCTGGAAGCCGCCAGCACCTGTGCATCTGACTCTTACCGCGTCTAACCACCATGACTCAGAGAGTATGGTGGCTGTGTCATTTCTGCCCTCCAAATCTTGTGCCAGTTTCTCTTTTGGCCAATTCCAACCTAGAATCACGTAGGAAAGGAGATTCTGGGAAACAAAGTTTCAGCTTAGCCGAGATGATACAAAAGAAAGCCACCACACTCTCTTTTCTTGAGTTCCTGGCTCTAATTGCTGATTTGGAATCTAACCTTAGACTCAGGTTTTCTCATTCGTTCTTGCTCAGACTTGTCTACTGTTTTTTTTGCCTACTACTGCCACATATATAGCTTAGATATATGGCAATACTGTTTGTCTATATATCTGAGTTAAGCACGTCCTGATCTCTGACTTCACCCAAAATTCCGTACTTTCTTAGTCTATATTCTCGCAGCATCTAACTTCAGCCCTTAGGGATATTTGTTGTATTTGTGGCCACTAGCATCTTTTGAATATATTTTCCACATTATGAATCCTTCTATACCCAAATGAAAGCTACAACTCACTTTCCCAGGCTCCAGTGATCTAGGTTCTTCAAATCAAACTCACCACCATGGTCTCAGACTGGATCTTGGAGGCAGCAATAGCAGAAGTCCCGGTGGGTGTGTTCCATGTGGGGCCTCCCTAGGGAGAGATGTGGTGTCTGTTCCCACAGGCCTAGTAATGTTGAAGGTACACCCACAACCACCTGATATCAAGATTATGCATAATTCCAAGATGCAAAGTCTCCAGGATGATTTCTGGGACCTTCTGAAGATTTTATGAGCTACCTAATATCTTTTAGTACAGCACTTCTCCAACTTCAATGCACGTGTGAAGTAGGTCTAGAATGGGGCCTGAGATTCTGTATTTCTGACAAGCTCCTAGGTAACAGCAAAGCATATGGTCTAATTGGTAGAGGCCAAACTTGTTTTCAACTTTCCTACTTTCATGCCATAAATGCTGAGGCCAGAGAAGTGGGGAATAAACAAGAACTCCTATTGGTAAAGTCTGGTACTGGCAGTGGGAGTTCAAGCTGGAGGTCTGAGAAGCCCTAGCATTCCTGGGATTTTAGTGGGGTTAACTTCCTGCTGCAAATAGGACGTGTGTGACTATTATTTCCTTTCTTCCTTGAGGAAAGAGGGATTTCTTACACAATTTTACTTATTATTTCACAGTCTTCTGATTGGCAATGCTAGACGTTCTCATGGCTTCCATCGCCACCTATACATTGTTGACTCTCTTGTTTCTATGTCCATCCCAGAACTTACCTCTGAACTCTAGGCTTATATATCCAACAGTCAATTCAACATTTCCCCTTGGAGGTCTCATTTAGGTTTAACACAATCCAAACCCATCTCAGGGTATTTTCCCCAAACCTGCTTCATTCATAATCTTTCTCCTCTCTATTAATGGCCACTCCATCATTTGAATTGCTCATCTCCAAACCTTGGAGGCATTCAGACTCCTCCTCCTGCAACTAATATCCAATTCCTTGGCAAATTCTCTTCAAAACCCAGTTCTTAGCACCTTCACTTCCCCTACTCTGGTCTAAAGCACCATTGTCTGTCATGTTGATTATAAGCCTTCCATTGCTTCTATCCTTACTCTGCAGCACAGGAGCTAAAGCTTTGCTGACAAAACACGTCGTTCATGTCACACCTCTGCTCAAAATATACCCCTGACTGCTTTTCTTTCAGAATAACAACCAAACTCCTTATAATGGCCTGCAAGGACCTAGACAACTTAGCCCTTAGTCAATGTTTGACTTTATCTTCTATGACTTTGTTCTTCTACACAGGTAACCACAGCTAGACTGGCCTTGCTCTCTCAAACACACCAGTCATGGACCTTCCTCAGGGCCTTTGCATTGGCTGGTCTCTCAGTCTAGAATGTTTTTTCCCCAGATGTTCACATAGTTTGCTTCCATATTACCTTTAGGTTTTACTCAGATGTCCTGTTTTCTCAGTGAGGCCTTTACTGGCCATCCCATCTAAAATTTAATCCTCTCTCCTGTCCTTTCCTATGCCCTTTTCCTGCTTTAGGTTTTTTTCCCTGTTCTTGTTACCATTGACCATACTATATATTTTTCTTGTATATTATCTGTTTTTTTCAGTAGAGTGTAAGCTCCATGAGGGAGATATTTTGTCTGTCTGTTTTGTTTATTGCCCTATACACAGTGCCTAGAAACATGCCTGGCACATAGTAGGTGATTTCTGAGTATTGATTTTCAATACTGAGTAGGTAATCAGTGAGTATTTGTTGAATGAGTGAATCAACAGAAGGGAAGATAAATTGGTTTAGGCTCACCAGCTAAGAGGAAGTGAATTTCAGACCTCTCAGGTAGATATAGTCATAAAATAGGAGTATTTAGGTCCTGTTAGATAAGATGACACTATGGAAGCATTTATTTATAGTAACAATTATTCAATACTAGGAAATGTGGGATACAAGATGCATAGAACATAGTTTTTGCTTCTAAAAATCTAGAAATCCAATTAAGAAGGAAAACATCTCCACAAATAACTGTAATACAAGATGGGTGTTGGCCAGTGGAGACTTCCAAGAATGTGCTATAAGCAAGTAATTAGTTTCAAGGTTCACATGGGCATACTGAGGTGGAGGGGTCGCTTTTAAACCCTTGTAAAATGAGATGATACCTGTAATTACACAGCCCAATGCTCTGTAAGTGGTAACCATTATAAATAATAGCATGTCTTTGTAATAATGCCATTAGAGATAGAAGAGGAGCTGAATGAAAGAATGCCTTTCTCAGAATTGACATTAGACTACCATAATTTTTCTGATTAGTTAAGCAGTACTGCTTATTATATAAAATTGGGAAATTGAGCAAGGTCAAAATATCAAATGAAGAAATTGAAATTCACTGATAATTCTACTACCCAGATTAACCAACTTTAATGCATATAAATGAGATCATATGGCATATTCTGTCCTGTATTTTATTTTTTACTCATTTTATCCAGAACATTTCCTTTTATCAAAAAATATATTTTAAAGACCTACAAAGTGTTTCATTTATGTCCATTATATAATTTTTAAAATTATTCTCCAATTGTTGGATATTTATGCCATTTCCTTTTCTCAAAATCATAAATAATACTATCCACTTTCCAATTAGTTCCTTAGGATGGATTCCACAAAATTACAATAGTCAAAGGTTCTATTAAGGAAAAAAAATACACACTGCTGTAGAACACACAACTTTGAAAAAAGTTGTACTGATTTTCTTAGCATGTGAGTGAATAAATAGAGATGGACATTTTTACCAGCTACATAATTAGAAAAATGTACTTTTCCCACTTTGTAATACAGGCACTCTTAATTCTGTATTTCCTGTTGACTTGATTAGTGTCCAACATCGTGGCTCCAGGCAACAATTTTATTGTTGGGAAGAACATTTGGATACTTGGGAGCATGTCTCTGCTTTGCCCACCTGTTTTGTACTTATCACTGGAAGGATTTCTCTTACATAACACAAGTGTATTTAAAATGTTTTCTCTGAATCAATGCTGTGTTCTGCTGGTAAGCTGTTTAAGAAAGGTAGAATAAGAGATCATTGCATCTCCAATGCTGCCTCTGGCAGCAAGCAAGCTTGGGAAGCCTCATAATGCCAAAGTAAGCGTCTATATAATGGCGTAAAGGTCTTTTCATCTTCAGAAGCATTTGCCAACGTTAACTCATTAACCTTCATGCCATCCCTGTGAGGCAGGCATAGCTAGTTAGGAAAAACCAACTAATGATTATAAGGCCCCTTTAAAATAAAAATGCTCTCTAAATGCTGAATACCAAATCATAAAAATCAGATAAAATTGTCATCCCAGTTTTATAGACTGGGGAACTAGGTTATGGGTATTGAGTATTAAGTAATTGCCCACAGGGATGATGTAACTAACGGCGTAGAAGAATTCATAATTAGGACTCGGGCATCCTCCAGTCTGAGAGCTGTGCTCAGAGATTTGGACCAGGCCTTTTGGCAATGGTGTTATGCATTGTGAACTATTAGGAATCGGTAACTACTAGTAAAGATTAGCTGCTTGAAAGCAAAAGATTCAGAGCTTGTACTGAAATGCTCTATATGTTTGGCAATGAAAAAGCTAGTTGTGGTTGAATCCGTAGCAGTGACATGACAGAGTTCCCTCTTCTGAGCTTCCATTACACATTCAATATGTTAATATAATAGCACTTCTTTCTCATAATAATAATTATTTTTTGACTTTTGTGTTCTGACTAAAGACATCCCTGTGATCAGGAATTGCATCATATTGTTTCTATCTTTGGTGCTTAGCTCAGTTCTTGGGACATTGTAGGTTTGAAATAAAATTTCATTGAATGTACAAAAAAAGAATAAATAATTAGAAGTATGGCAGTATCATAATTTCTTGTAACAAACATGTATCCTAGGAAAGAATATTCCAGGGATTCTCAACAGGAGGTTCACATCAGAATCAATTGTGGAGCTTTTAAAAAATGCAGCATCTACCCCAACCCAGACCTTGTAATTTATAATCTTCAAGATACCTTTCAGTAGGCCTCCATAATGGATCCTAGTGGTCACTGCTGATGGAGAATGTACAGTCGATTTCCTTTGAAAATCCTTCAGTATCCTGTTGTCACCCCACTACTGAATGGCATAGACAGAAATTTCTTTGCACTATATATTTAACTTAATAAGAGAGATATTGATAGAAAAGGAAGGTAAAGTCACATTGATTGAATACCTTCCATGTGCCAGTCACTGTCCTAGTTGCTCACACAGGTTATCCTATTCAGTCTTCGCAATGACTGTGCAAAGTAGGTGCTTATGGTAATTTTTAAATTTAAAAATGGGAAAATTGGGGGCCGGCCTGGTGGTGCAAGTGGTTAAGTGCGCGCACTCCACTGCAGTGGCCCGGGTTCACGGGTTCGGATCCCGGGCGCACGCCGATGCACTGCTTGTCAGGCCATGCTGTGGCGGGTGTCCCATATAAAGTGGAGGAAGACGGGCATGGATGTTAGCCCAGAGCCAGTCTTCCTCAGCAAAAAGAGGAGGATTGGCAGATGTTAGCTCAGGGCCGATCTTCCTCACAAAAAAAAAAAAGGGAAAATTGGACCTTTGTATTTCAAGTTCAGTGTTGACTACTATTATCATTCCATTGATTTCAACTTCCATTCAATAGAATTGTGTACAAATACAGTTTTTACTTTTGGTATCTTATGAAGGTTCTTAATTCTGCCACACTGTTGTCCTTTATTTAGTAGATATTCAGTTTATTCCTATTTTTCATGCACTATGCTAGGTCCTGTTCTTCCCATTTGGATTAAAAGCTCTGCAAAGGCAGAGCTCATCTCTATCTCTCCTCCCTCCTTTGTTTTTCTCTCTGTTCTATTTTCCTCTTCTTCATCCTTTTCCGTCGTCTTCATCTTCATCTTCTCATTCTTCTTCTTTTCTTTCTCTCTGTTTTAAAATATAGGTTTTATTATTATTCAGGCATAGGAGGCCAACAGATCAGGAGACAACTGCCATGGAAAAGATAGTTTATTACTCACAATTCCCAAAAGAAGGGAGCATGCCATGAACACAGGGCCACATGGGGAAGCACCAGGGTCAGTCAGGAGGCAGAAGGAGTGAAGAGAAATCATGGGCAAAATCCTTTCTTATGGTTTCTATAGGAAGGAACAGGACAGGAAGAGTGAGCAGGTTTAGGATTAGCTAGTTTGAATAATTTCATGGGCTCTGGGCTGTAGGAGTGGTCTCTAATTATCTGGAACCTGGCCATGGGTGATTCAGAACAGGGGGATAGTGTTCTGGAATGTAGAGCCTGATAAAAGGAGGTAGGTGAGCGTATGGATTTGGGATTGGTTGGTTTGCATATCAAAGACTTCCTCCAGGCAAGTTGTTTACTATCTCTAGGAATTAGCTAATCTTGGGAGGGGCGGTCCCTCCCCAGGTTTACAAGGCATCAACGTGTCAAAGCAATATAGAATGTAGAAAATAAAAAACATGATTAATATACTCTCTCTCTGTTTTCCTTCATATTCATACACCAAAGTTAGTGTGGAATAGGACTCAATACATTTCTCATTTAGAACCTATACCAACAAAAGAGAAATGAAGCTGTGAAAATAGCTGTAGAACATGCACAGCAGATTTCAAACTAAATGTCTTTCCAGAATTACTTTTAAAAGAAATTTTTAATTTAGGAATTAGTGATTAAGTTCCAAAAGATTTAAACTTGTATTTCACTACAGCAAAAGATGTGGAAACAAAGACAAATCATACTGAGCCAATGACTCAATGGAAAGCAAAAAACAGTACAGAACCTGCCACCTTTGTCCTTAAGGATCGAGATTTCCTGTTCAGTATTTGAGCTTAGAAAAATGTTTTTTTCCACAGGAATAGGCATGCTGATCCAAGTGCCCAGGAACAGTGACTATTATGTAGCTTTATTGTCTTAACCACCTTCTCCTCCACCCAGCAATGGTTTCAGGACAATCTAAGACCCAGAAACACATTTTGGGGTAAGAAGATAAGCAAACAATTAAAAAAAGGAGGAAATCTAGGTTTCAGTCTGTTGAAAAACCCTTGAATAGTGTTCAGCCAATGTGAGGCAGAATATATCTAAATGTCAGCTTTCTACTCACAAAAAAAATTAATAATGAGTGACAAGGAGAAATTGGATCCACTGAGAAAATTAAAATTATTCCATGTTTCCCCTGGAAGAGTAAATCATAAATATGATATACTGGTTGGATTTTTTTTCTCCTTAATGCACATTTTCGTTCCAGGTCAAAAAGAATTCAGGAGGTGATATCCATGATTGGAATACCAGTTGCTATAAAAGAGAATTAAAGATTAAAAAATCCTCTATATAAAATGAAGGATTATTGGAGAACAGGGTGGTTAGCTTTAAAAAGCCTTCACATAGCCCCTTCTCTGAAATCATTAGGAAATAAATGATGCTCATTTAAGCTGCTTCTTCAGTCAGGCTGTACCTTCCCAATTATATTCAATATTGCTCTGGGAGGGGTGAAAATGTGTTGTTATAACTAAAATGGTTGTAACTGCCATTCCTATGACCTTCTGCACATATTCACCTCATTCAATGCTCAGAACAATTCTGTAATCCAGGTTAATTGTTTTTATTTTACAGATAATGAAAGAGTGGTTCAAAGGTTTATAGGACAACCCAAGTATAAATAGCCAGTAATTGGCTAACCTGGGATTCAAGTTCAGGTCTTGTTGTCTACAAGTCTTATGCCCTTTCAACCACAACATCCTGCTTCCTTGTCCACTGTTGCTTCTGGACAGATGTGTGTTGAAAGATACTGAGTTGACTTCAAATTGTGAAGGAATTCCAAGATTACATAGAGATTTATTTTCTTTGGCAATCTTTTCCTTTGAAATTTAAAATAGGCGTATGAGTAAATCGTGGTCCCAAGAACATTGGTAATTTTTGACCTATGGTAGGAGAATAGAACTAAGACCACAGGGATCCAACTTTCTATGGTTCCTTTAATAAAAATTTCATCCTCTACCTTCAGGGGTCCAGCCTGTCTGCAGCTGATATGGGGGCTACGTCAGAGCCATCTGTTTTCTTTCTCTTTCCTGCCAAACCAGAGATTAAGCCTTGTCTAGTCATCAGTGGAAGAGGAAAGAGTCTCTCCATCTTTGAAGTATACGTGGGAAGGAAAGGAGGGAAAAGACAGGAAGTGACCTATGTCTTGGAGGCAGATCATTTTTACTGCTGTTGGATTGGTAGATGTGTTCATCAGCACTGATAGCTGTGGATAGTTACTTCTCCATCCTCACCTACCTCCTAGGAAAGCTCCCCAAATGATTCAAAGTCTAGTGACTATTCCTTTTGTTTCTGTCTGGTGGTACAAGCCCCCATTCCAGTGTGACAGTAGCCAATGTCCCATGGCTGCTTCACTTTGGCTACTCAGCACTCTCCTAAGAAATGACGATGGTGGAGGGATATGTGAGGGAGTAACAGAGAGATCTTGAAGCTAGATGACCAGAGAAATTTATTTTTCTTGGGAAATATCTACTGGGCACAAATTATTATATTTTTGTTGGATTACTGCCTTTGATAGAAATGGATGTAGCACAGATAGCAGTAATTCATATCATTTTCTCTCTGGTCCCCTATTGTGCCTGCCAAACCTGGCATTGCTGACTTTTTGATATAGATCAAGTTTCTCACAATAATAAACTCTTGCATCTGCTTCTTTCTGGAGATTTATTTATTTATTTGTTTTTCGGAGAGGAGCAGATCCTCTCAACGTTCCTTCTGGCTCTTAAATTTGATGATTCCGTGAGTCTAGTATCAGTCTTCTGTCAAAATCTCAGTTGTACAGCTGGGCTAAATGACCCTGTCCTTGATTGTCTATGGACTCCCATCCATCTTGCATTTAAGAAAAATGCTTTTCTAACATGCTCCAGAGCTACTCTAATAAACCTAAGGGCAAATCACCTCTCCCAAAGGTCAAGGGCAGCAGCTTAATTCAAAGCTTGAGCACTATCAGGATTTAATTGCGGCAAATGCCACTAATGCTGCTTTTGGCAAAAATGATCTTGGCGCTGAAATGGATGGCTTCTGGATTTTATACCCTGGGGATGAGATACAGCTTGCTATTTCAAGCAAATTGAGTAAATTTTTACTGATTGAATCAAAGGGGTATAGAACTAGTCCCGGAAAATGAAAATAAAAACTAAATCTGTTTTGATAATATCTACGGCATGGGAGGAGAGTGAGTGCAGGGAAGAAGATGAGTTTCACTTAGCATTTACTGATCTGAGTAGTAAAAACTAGATCAAGTGGTTAAAAACAGCTTTGTACGTCTGATGTGCTGTTAGATCATACCAAGTAGTTTTACAAGATGTCGTCTACTTATGTAGGAGTCATCGTAATAGGATTTCTAAACTTTGGATACATGGCCTATGGTGCACACATAATTTCTCAGCTGATATCACATCTAGTGTTGGTTGTATTTCATATTGCACTTGGCACATATAATTCAAAATCTTTTCTTTTGATTATACTAATTGCAAAACTCCAGTATTAAGACTAGCACAGTAAAATACTCTAGTTCATTAACTGGAATTTGTGATGGTTATATATATATTGAACTTTAAAATAAAAAATTGGGGACAAGAAGTTGGAGTAGTGGTGGGATGGGTAGGAGTGAGATCATCAAATGTGTTCACATCTGATTAATCACTAAGGAGCAATAAATCATCAATACTCCTGAAGGCATAGTCCCTTTGGAGTCAGGACTATTTGCTTAGAGCAGTAAATGGTGAGTACGCTTCCCAGCTAAAATGAGGTGGCTTAAGATATATGCCCATCAAACTTGTTCAAAGCCACCAAAGGAAACTAACAAGGCCAGATACCACATTTCTAGTCTGTCTTCAACATGCCAACAGAGTTAAAAATTTGACACATCTTGCCTAAAGATGTCGTTAGGTAGAAGAATGGGCTTTCTGGGAATCCAATGCTCAGATCTACCCTTTTGGTTTTCCAGTGTGGTGGTGATCTGGTATAAGTCATATAAGCTGAGAGTGGGGACATTGGACTTCTTCATGCTCTTGGTTTTCTGGCTAAATATCCATATTTCCCTAAATTAGTAATACGAGATGAAAGATGATGGACCATAGCTTCAGTGAGCAAAAAGTCATGGCATGTAAAGCAGTCTATAGTTAGCTAAAAAGGTGCGGCACAGAATACTTTTTAAAAACCATGAAATTCTCAATGATTATAGCTCTTTATGTCAAAATATTCAGGGCTGAAATTACTGAAACCCACAAGAGCAGGTGTTCTGAATGATAATCTAAGGTATAATTAGAGTTTCTGAAGAACACTATGAGGTGCAGTTAATTGAAAGTCACGATATGGTTAATCATGGAATGATGTATTAAAAAAATTAAAAATAGTCTGACAAGCTATAAAAAAACCCTATTTTCCAAATTTCTATTTTGACTAAACATAAAGCTGAAATGTGTTGCTACTTTGATTAAAAAATGTAAACAATTTTGTTATGTCTTTAAAATGGTATATAATTATCTCACTTTTTATGATATTGCACCTCATTATTTACATAATATGCAGGTTGTTTCCAAGGTTCACAAAACCGTGCTGAGCAGATTATAGGGATAAGTGGTAGGACAGTGCTTTAAATTCCACATGGATTAAAGGACTTAAAAATGTAGAATGAAATAGAAGTGTAGCCCTCTCCTCTTGATATTTGTAACCACTGTGGATATTCATATTTAAACCACCATAATCTCTAGGTGTCTATCAATAACTTCTTAGTCACCTCTTTGATTTGTTTCAATTCCCCCCAAAACTGATCTAGAGCTCTATAATTATAATGAAAAGAATTTTAGTGGATGATGATGGGTGCTGGGGTGACAAGTTAGAACTAGAATCCTTCAGAGGTAGGACTTCATTTGAATACTGGTATGTGTGGACAGGGATCACTTACTATCCAGAAGGAGGGGATGGAAAGAGTGGAGCTGGAAAGAGTATTAGAGGCAGCACGTTGTCCCCATTTATTATGCAAATGATAAAATTGAGGCCCAATGAGATTAAGAGACTTTCCCAAAGTTCCAATATAGAGCACTAAATTCACGGAGAAAACAATTTGATCAGAGATCAGTAGCTTGGCATACTCTGTGAGAAAGGCCCAGACAAAAATACTGTGAGGTTCAAGAGAAAAAAGACATTGCATTCAGTAGCAGGAATGAAAAAAGCGTCATGAAGAGAGTGATATTTCGTATGGCTTTTAAAAACAGGGATTTGGAATTTTCATTGATTGAGATGGAGCTCAAGAGGAATGACAGGGGAGAAATATTCTACTGTGAACAATGACCTTGTGGCAGAAAATACGAGATACCTCAGAGCGAGGGTTCTCAACCTTATTGACTATTGATTAGTTTAGGGGCGAATATTCCTTGTTGTCGGGGGCTACCCTGTGCACTGTAGAATGTTTAGCAGCATCCCTGGGCCCTACCCACTAGATACCAGTAGTACACTCACCCCCACACCTCTGAGTTGTGACAACCAAAACTATTTCCAGACTTTGCCAAATGCTCTTGAGGGGAGGAGCAAAACTGCTCCCCTATATCCTTGAGGGCCACTGTATTAAAGCAACAGACAGATTTGGAAGAAGGGTCTTGGTCACTCTGTACGTGTTAGTCACTCCTAAATATTTGTTAAAGATAAAGAAAGAAGCAAAGTGTGAGGAAAGAAGGGAGAAGAGATGAAAGGAAGGATATATTAATTTTTTTTCCTGAAAACTCTGTCACCAAGTTAAAAGCCATTAAAATAAGAAAAATACTTTCATTAATTTTAATGGGAAAATAGTGATGCATTCCACCTCCAATTGAGATACCCAAATAATTTTTACAGGTAAAAAAATACATCAGTTTAACTCTATTTTTTTATGTTGGGGCATAAAATTCAGGAAGAGAGGATATGATAGTTGGTGTGTTGGTGGTGGTGGGATACGAGGGGGTCATTTGTTGGAAGGTGGTGGAGAGTGGGATGATCCACTTTAAGCAGGCAACCTCTTTGTGACTAATGGTTATTTTGTACTCAAACCACATTTAAAAATAAAGTGATAGCACAGAAAAACACCTTCAGGGCAAAATAAGTTTAAAAATGAGTGTTTTGGGACATACGGAAATGGCACAATGAGCACAAAAAACTGAAAAGGAGTAAAAGTTGCTGCCTCTTCATCCCACTCACAAAGCAACATGTTTTGAGTTCACGCAAATGTGGTGCATAATTCAAATTTGTTCCTCGTGATAATCTCAAACCAGAAATTGTTGCATCAAGTAAATTGGTAAGAGTACCTTTCCCTGAAGAGTCATGTCAGAGTGTCACTTAGAGCGCATTTTTCAGAGGGTTAAAATATCATTAAACTAAGAAATAAAATTATAGATATCTTCAAGAGTCTTTGTGATATAAAATAGTTAACAGAACCAACACTATATAATTTAAGTCTGTATATATCAGAGCTAATGGGAGACAATGCTGTGGAGATAGAATGGAGACAAATGATTTAGTAAATATTATGGTCAAGTATATGGGACATAAAGATGAAAAAGATATGGAACCTATCACCTAGGAAAAGTTGGTCTAGACATCAGAGAAGCATGAAATTAAGTGTGACCAGGAGACCTGAGAAAGCTTCACAGAAAAGGTTGCCATGAATGAGTAAGACTCCAAAAGAAGTGGTTGGGGGAAAAGCATGTTCTAGGCTGGAGGAAGGTTCACGACTAAGCAGATGGGGTAGATTTATAAAACAGAATGGAATCTGAGGTTTTTGAACATGGTTTAGATGTGAGGTGACATGGATGCAGGGCCCTAAGCCAGATCATAGAGCTGCTTGCATGTGTTGTGAACAAGTTAGGTTTTGCTGTATAACAGACCACCCCTAAATTTAGTATCTCAAAACAGCAAACGTCTGTTACTTCTCATGATTCTGTGGGTTGGCTGGGGAGTTCATCTGGTTTGGGCAGAGTCAGCTGATTTCTGTTGTACACCAGCAATGTGTCTGGGCGGGTGCTCTAGAATGGCCTTCTTCAAAGGCCTGGTGGTTGGCAGCCTGATCATTCTAGAGCAGAGGTCAGCAAAATTCTTCTACAAAGGATCAGGTAGTAAATATGTTAGACTTTGCAGACCAAAAGACAAAATTGAGGATATTATATATCTCTTGGTATATAACAAGAGAGAAAACAATTTCCATACATTTTTTATTGACAAAATTAAAAATAAAATAATAATTATGGAGTATAATTTCTTTGTGATACAGGTCTTCTAATGAGGAGAACAGAACTTTTTTGGGAGGAAGGGATAACATCATATTTAGTTAGGATTCAAAATTAGGGTTCCCTATCACCAAATCAATTGTTAATGTGTTTCTGTAAAAATCATTCTTAGCTCAGGCTGTACCAAAAGGGATGGGGGGCTAGATTTGGTCTGCCAGCTGGAGCGTGCTGACCTCTATTCTAGGGGGCCTCAGCTCTGCTCCACTCTCTAGTAGGTCTCATTCTCCAATATGCAAGAATACAGGATGGGCATCTCACATGGGTTGACTCAGGATTCCAAAGATAGCAAGAGAAAGTGAGCCCCAATGTGCAAGCACTTTGAAGGTCTCAGATCTGACGCAAGATGCAAGAACATTTTCTAATGTTCCATTGGCCAAAGTAAGTCAATGGCGAAGTCCAGAATCCAAGGGTAGAGAAATAGACCCCATCCCTTTGTTTTTCTTCTTCTTTTTTTTTTTGGTGAGGACGATTAGCCCTGAGCTAACCTCTGTTGCCAATCCTCCTCTTTTTGCCAAGGAAGAGTAGCCCTGGGCTAACATCTGTGTCCATCTTCCTCTATTTTATATGGGGGACGCCTGCCACAGCACGGCTTGATAAGTGGTGCATATGTCCGCGCCCGGGAACCAAACCGCGAACCAGGGGCCGCCAAAGCGGAGCGCGTGAACTTAACCACTACACCACCAGGCCGGCCCCAGACTCCATCTCTTGATGGGAGGAGTGGCAAAATCATATGGCAAGAGGGTGTGCACACGGGAATGGGAGGAGTTGCGACTACTTTTGCAAACAATCTACCAGACATTGCTAAGAGTTTTTAATTTATTTTGCAGGCAGGGAGGCAGTAAGGCATTTGTTGAGGAGATGATCGCCATCTCTGGAGCTGAACTGCAGGAAAATTAACCAGGTAGCCATATAAGAGAGAGGGTAACCATGGTGATGGGGAAGACTAGAGGGAAGAAGACCCACTGGCAGCTACCACAATTCAAGCAAGAGGTTTTCAAGGCCCTGGTTAGAGTGGTAACAGAAGAAACCGAGAGGAGGAGATGAATGGGAAAGCCACTGGAGAGGCTTCACGGTGTAGGAGAAAGGCTTTGAGCCCTGAAGTTGGTCAGATCTGGCTTTGAATCCTGACTGTGTCACTGTGTGAACACAGGTAAATGACTTAATCTGTAGTTGTTAAAACAGGCTTTTCAAGTTGTGAAGATTAGGGACGATGAGTACAATGTAGGCAATATTTTGAAAAAACAAATACAAACGTGCCTGTCCTTTTTGCCTTTTCTAGCACATGAAGGTCTCTCTATTCAGCTTTTACCATGAATCTCCTGTGTGTGTGTGTGTGTGTGTGTGTGTGTGTGTGTAGGGAAGGATGTACTTATAGCACAGATGGAAAGCAAAAGAAAGTATTACTCTTCAGCATCTGGTATCCAAAATAAAATTTTATAGTACAATTGTTTTTATAGAAGACAGACGTTGGGGGGTGGGGTGGGCGTTAAAAATTTCTTTATTTCCCACTTGAGCAAATCAAGAGGCAAGCACGGCTGAATGGGAACTTTGTGTAAAGGAGGTCCCATCTGACCAGGAAGAGAAAGGGGGAGGGGACTTGACCGCTTCAGTTCCAGGGGTTGTGGGAAGAGGTAGAAGATGGAGGGAGGCAGGAGGTCCAGGGACAGAGATCCTTGAGTGCCTCTCTCTCCCCTGGAGGGATGATTGACTCGGGGCTCTCCCTGCAGGAGTCTAAGAGGGTAGGTGGTGCTCAACCAAAGCCACTCCATCTTTGTAGCCTGTTTAGGCAGAGTTTACATTTTCTGAGCTGTTTTTGGTTTCTGTATGCTGTGAACTGGAACCAGAATGTCCCAGAGGCCCACAGAGGAGGCCACAGAAAACAGGTGAGTAGAGAGCCAGTGTGGTCCTGCCACTGGTACAGTTGCGTTGAGGGGCGTGGTGACCCACAGCAGGGGCTGCAGGTGAATGACTTAAGCCAGCAGCCAGTGGGAGGAACTGGGTGCATTAGAAGGTCATCAGTACCAGTGAGAACAAAGCAGCAGGGCAGATGTCTAGGCCAGAGTTATAAAATCAGACTTCAGAAGCAGATGCAACCCGAATTCCCAGAGATGAGACCAGTGCCGGCCCACTGTCACTGGTTCAGAAGACAGCCCAGCGAGCGGTGAGGATACACTGTTCTGTCCAAGGATCCCATCCAGCTCTCTCACCATGAGGAGGCATTGCCAAGACGCCAGCTGGGGGAGGAGCAGAGGGAGAAATGAGGATATACGCAAGATTGAACATTTTTACCCCGAGAGGCTGCGCATGCCTAAAGGAACTGTTTAAACTATTCCATTGGCTAGATTGGACTAGTATTTAGGGGTTTTTCTGCCACCTTTCTAATAGGGCTCATGAGGAAAAGTCAGAGCAGCATTAAAGAACAGGAAAAAAAGCTTCACTTTCTTTGCAAAACCAGCATGCAGTGTGAGTAAATGTGACCCCATGTTATATAGCCACAGCTCAATACAGAATGGGAATTCACAAAATAGTTGCCATTATTATAGGACTTGATAACTGATTGGATTTAGGAGATTGAGAGAGAAAGAAGAATCACAGAATATGCCAAGATTTTGACCTGAGTAATATGGGAGAATGAAGGCACAAAAATATGGACGTCAGCAAGATGGGTTCATTTAGAGTAAAGATATGGTGCTGCAAAAACAAGAGGGTTGCTGAGTTCTGGACCACGGAATAGTTAAGAGGAATGACTACATAAATATAAAGTGCTACATATTTATAATGTTAAGCAGCAGGGGGTCCTCGGGATCAGGGAACAGATTGTTTATAGGAACTAGATCCTTGTGGTTGAAGGAAGACTAATGAAAGTCTTGGTGGTGAGTCACAGATCTTATTCTTTCCTTATAATTGTTGGCTCCCAAAAGTGGCTTATACATGAATCGATGTTGAAGCTTTTGTAAGTGAGCAAATGCAACAGATCTTATACAGCTATAGTTTGGGATTGAGAAAATAGTAAATACTTAAAATTTAGAAGGTTATTTTTAAGTTTAGAAACAAAGTAGTTTTCTCATTCCTTTGATTCTTCTGTTTCATTGAGGAACAGTTGCAGGAGCAGGCAGGAGAACTGGCTTAGATAATGTAGTCTCTTCTCATTCTTTCTTTATTCTCTCTTTCTATATTCCTTCTCCACCATGGAATCTCCAAGCATTACTATTTCTTAACGCTCCTGGCGAAAGAAAATAGTCTTCTGGAAGTTCTTTCCCTCCATTGTGAGAAGTTGAAAGAGTCTAACATTTATAGGGGTCTGGATCATTGGAACTCAATTCCTCTGTTGGCACGTGCTTGTATATTTTAGCTTGATGGGCATCTCTTCCATTGGGCCTTTATAAGAATATTACGGTATTAAAGAGAAAAATTCTAATAGGATGCGAGGAAATGAACATATGTTACCTATTATTTTCAGACCAATTGGTTTACCTAGAAGTATAAGCGTGTGTGTGTGGGAGACTCAGGAGAGGTCCTTGTTACTGAGCTTCCTGGCACCAATGTTCTACTCCTTTCTCCTGTAGAACATATGACTATAAAATTCATTCTCTTCTCTGTGTCTTTGTGGGTATAGGGAAAGTGTGAGTGATTCCTCCAACCAGTGCTAGGCAGTAGAAATGGAAAAAGGAGGATATTGAGAATTGGAGAGGGCCCCAGAGAAAAATGATATTGGAGGAACCTCAAGAGTAACAGAAGATCTAGTGGGTGAAAGCAGAATTAAGTCACTAGGGGGCATCAATTGGGAAGGGGTGAGGTGGGGCTGGAAGGATTAATGCAATTTAGAAAATGAGGGAAAAATTAAGATGGACAAGTTATAGATTTTTAAATTGTGAATATTTTATTTTAAATC